>NC_067248.2:179241520-181741520 GCF_019359855.2 Lolium perenne | reverse complement strand
ATCTACATGTTTTATGCACACTTTATGTCATATTCGTGCATTTTCTGGAACTAACCTATTAACAAGATGCCGAAGTGCCGATTCTTTGTCTCTGTTTTTGGTTTCAGAAATCCTAGTAAGGAAATATTCTCGGAATTGGACGAAATCAAAGCCCACGGGCCTATTTTTCCACGAAGCTTCCAGAAGTCCGAAGGAGAGACGAAGAGGGGCCACGAGGGGGCCACACCCTAGGGCGGCGCGGCCCCCCCCTTGGCCGCGCGGCCCTATGGTGTGGGGCCCCCGTGCCGCCTCTTGACCTGCCCTTCCGCCTACAAATAGCCTCCGTGACGAAACCCCCAGTACCGAGAGCCACGATATGGAAAACCTTCCAGAGACGCCGCCAACGCCGATCCCATCTCGGGGGATCCAGGAGATCGCCTCCGGCACCCTGCCGGAGAGGGGAATCATCTCCCGGAGGACTCTACGCCGCCATGGTCGCCTCCGGTGTGATGTGTGAGTAGTCTACCCCTGGACTATGGGTCCATAGCAGTAGCTAGATGGTTGTCTTCTCCCCATTGTGCTATCATTGTCGGATCTTGTGAGCTGCCTAACATGATCAAGATCATCTATCTGTAATTCTATATGTTGCGTTTGTTGGGATCCGATGAATAGAGAATACTTGTTATGTTGATTATCAAAGTTATACTTATGTGTTGTTTATGATCTTGCATGCTTTCCGTTACTAGTAGATGCTCTGGCCAAGTAGATGCTTGTAACTCCAAGAGGGAGTACTTATGCTCGATAGTGGGTTCATGCTCGCATTGACACAGGACAGTGTGAGAAAGTTCTAAGGTTGTGTTGTGCTGTTGCCACTAGGGATAAAACATTGATGCTATGTCTAAGGATGTAGTTGTTGATTACATTACGCACCATACTTAATGCAATTGTCTGTTGCTTTGCAACTTAATACCGGAGGGTTCGGATGATAACTTTGAAGGTGGACTTTTTAGGCATAGATGCGGTTGGATGGCGGTCTATGTACTTTGTCGTAATGCCCAATTAAATCTCACTATACTCATCATGATATGTATGTGCATTGTCATGCTCTCTTTATTTGTCAATTGCCCAACTGTAATTTGTTCACCCAACATGCTGTTTGTCTTATGGGAGAGACACCTCTAGTGAACTGTGGACCCCGGTCCAATTCTCTTTACTGAAATACAATCTACTGCAATACATTGTTCTCTTGTTTTCTGCAAACAATCATCTTCCACACAATACGGTTAATCCTTTGTTACAGCAAGCCGGTGAGATTGACAACCTCACTGCTTCGTTGGGGCAAAGTACTTTGGTTGTGTTGTGCAGTTCCACGTTGGCGCCGGAATCCCCGGTGTTGCGCCGCACTACATCCCGCCGCCATCAACCTTCAACGTGCTTCTTGACTCCCTACTGGTTCGATAAACCTTGGTTTCTTACTGAGGGAAACTTGCTGCTGTACGCATCACACCTTCCACTTGGGGTTCCCAACGAGCGTGTGCTTTACGCGTCATCAAGCTAAATTTCTGGCGCCATTGCCGGGGAGATCAAGACACGCTGCAAGGGGAGTCTCCACTTCTCAATCTCTTTACTTTGTTTTTGTCTTGCTTAGTTTTATTTACTACTTTGTTTGCTGCACTAAATCAAAATACAAAAAAATTAGTTGCTAGTTTTACTTTATTTGCTATCTTGTTTGCTATATCAAAAACACAAAAATTAGTTTACTTGCATTTACTTTATCTAGTTTGCTTTATTTACTGTTGCTAAAATGGCCAACGCTGAAAATACTAAGTTGTGTGACTTCACAACCACAAATAATAATGATTTCTTATGCACACCTATTGCTCCACCTGCTACTACAGCAGAATTCTTTGAAATTAAACCTGCTTTACTTAATCTTGTTATGCGAGAGCAATTTTCCAGTGTTAGTTCTGATGATGCTGCTGCCCATCTTAATAATTTTGTTGAACTATGTGAAATGCAAAAATATAAAGATATAGATGGTGATATTATTAAACTAAAATTGTTTCCTTTCTCATTAAGAGGAAGAGCTAAAGATTGGTTGCTATCTCTGCCTAAGAATAGTATTGATTCATGGACTAAATGCAAGGATGCTTTTATTGGTAGATATTATCCCCCTGCTAAAATTATATCTTTGAGGAATAGCATAATGAATTTTAAAAAATTAGATACTGAACATGTTGCTCAAGCTTGGGAAAGAATGAAATCTCTGGTTAAAAATTGCCCAACCCATGGACTGACTACTTGGATGATCATCCAAACCTTCTATGCAGGACTAAATTTTTCTTCACGGAATTTATTGGATTCAGCTGCTGGAGGTACCTTTATGTCCATCACTCTTGGTGAAGCAACAAAGCTTCTTGATAATATGATGATCAACTACTCTGAATGGCACACGGAAAGAGCTCCACAAGGTAAGAAGGTAAATTCTGTCGAAGAAACCTCTTCCTTGAGTGATAAGATTGATGCTATTATGTCTATGCTTATGAATGATAGGACTAATATTGATCCTAATAATGTTCCATTAGCTTCATTGGTTGCACAAGAAGAACATGTTGATGTGAACTTCATTAAAAATAATAATTTCAACAACAATGCTTACCGGAACAATTCTAGTAACAACTATAGGCCATATCCTTATAATAATGGCAACGGCTATGCTAATTCTTATGGGAATTCTTACAACAATAATAGGAGTTCACCCCCTGGACTTGAAGCCATGCTTAAGGAATTTATTAGTACACAAACTGCTTTTAACAAATCTGTTGAAGAAAAGCTTGGGAAAATTGATATACTTGCTTCTAAAGTCGATAATCTTGCTTTGATGTTGATCTTTTGAAATCGAAAGTTTTGCCTAATGAGAATCATCATAATAAAATTGTTACTACAGCAAATGCCATCCAAGTTAGAATTAATGAGAATATAAGATTAATGGCTGAACTGCGTGCTAGGTGGGATAGAGAAGAAAATGAAAAACTAGCTAAAGAGAAGAATATAGCTAAAGTTTGGACTATTACCACCACTAGTAATGCTAATGCTACACATGTTGCTGCACCTCCTACTAATACTAATAAAATAATTGGTGTTAGCAATGTTTCCACTTCTAATGCAAAGCGCGAAAAACTGCCTGAAACTGCTAAAATCATTAAACTGCCCGTGATAAAGCTGCTGAAATTTTTTCCAACATTGGGGATGATGATCCCATTGCTTTAGATTATAATGGTTTGAATTTTGATGATTGCCACATCTCTGAAGTTATAAAGTTCTTGCAAAAACTTGCTAAAAGTCCTAATGCTAGTGCTATAAATTTGGCTTTCACACATCATATTACAAATGCTCTCATTAAAGCTAGAGAAGAGAAACTAGAGCGTGAAGCCTCTATTCCTAAAAAGCTAGAGGATGGTTGGGAACCCATCATTAAGATGAAGGTTAAAGATTTTGATTGTAATGCTTTATGTGATCTTGGTGCAAGTATTTCTGTTATGCCTAAGAAAATTTATAATATGCTTGACTTGCCACCGCTGAAAAATTGTTATTTGGATGTTAATCTTGCTGATCATTCTACAAAGAAACCTTTGGGTAAAGTTGATAATGTTCGCATTACCGTTAATAATAACCTTGTCCCCGTTGATTTTGTTGTCTTGGATATTGAATGCAATGCATCTTGTCCCATTATATTGGGAAGACCTTTTCTTCGAACTGTTGGTGCTACCATTGATATGAAGGAAGGTAATATAAAATATCAATTTCCTCTCAAGAAAGGTATGGAACACTTCCCTAGAAAGAGAATGAAGGTACCTTTTGATTCTATTATGAGAACAAATTATGATGTTGACACTTTGTCTCTTGATAATACTTGATACACACTTTCTGCGCCTAGCTGAAAGGCGTTAAAGAAAAGCGCTTATGGGAGACAACCCATGTTTTTACCTACAGTACTTTGTTTTTATTTTGTGTCTTGGAAGTTGTTTACTACTGTAGCAACCTCTTCTTATCTTAGTTTTGTGTTTTGTTGTGCCAAGTTAAGCCGTTGATAGAAAAGTAAGTACTAGATTTGGATTACTGCACAGTTCCAGATTTCTTTGCTGTCACGAATCTGGGTCCACCTCCCTGTAGGTAGCTCAGAAAATTAAGCCAATTTACGTGCATTATCCTCAGATATGTATGCAACTTTCATTCAATTTGGGCATTTTTATTTGAGCAAGTCTGGTGCCATTTTAAAATTCGTCAATACGAACTGTTCTGTTTTGACAGATTCTGCCTTTTATTTCGCATTGCCTCTTTTGCTATGTTGGATGAATTTCTTTGATCCACTAATGTCCAGTAGCATTATGCAATGTCCAGAAGTGTTAAGAATGATTGTGTCACCTCTGAATATGTTAATTTTTATTGTGCACTAACCCTCTAATGAGTTGTTTCGAGTTTGGTGTGGAGGAAGTTTTCAAGGATCAAGAGAGGAGTATGATGCAATATGATCAAGGAGAGTGAAAGCTCTAAGCTTGGGGATGCCCCGGTGGTTCACCCCTGCATATATCAAGAAGACTCAAGCGTCTAAGCTTGGGGATGCCCAAGGCATCCCCTTCTTCATCGACAACATTATCAGGTTCCTCCCCTGAAACTATATTTTTATTCCATCACATCTTATGTGCTTTTGCTTGGAGCGTCGGTTTGTTTTTGTTTTTTGTTTTGTTTGAATAAAATGGATCCTAGCATTCACTTTATGGGAGAGAGACACGCTCCGCTGTAGCATATGGACAAGTATGTCCTTGGTTTCTACTCATAGTATTCATGGCGAAGTTTCTCCTTCGTTAAATTGTTATATGGTTGGAATTGGAAAATGATACATGTAGTAATTGCTATAAATGTCTTGGGTAATGTGATACTTGGCAATTGTTGTGCTCATGTTTAAGCTCTTGCATCATATGCTTTGCACCCACTAATGAAGAAATACATAGAGCATGCTAAAATTTGGTTTGCATATTTGGTTTCTCTAAGGTCTAGATAATTTCTAGTATTGAGTTTGAACAACAAGGAAGACGGTGTAGAGTCTTATAATGTTTTCAATATGTCTTTTATGTGAGTTTTGCTGCACCGGTTCATCCTTGTGTTTGTTTCATATAAGCCTTGCTAGCCTAAACCTTGTATCGAGAGGGAATACTTCTCATGCATCCAAAATACTTGAGCCAACCACTATGCCATTTGTGTCCACCATACCTACCTACTACATGGTATTTTCCGCCATTCCAAAGTAAATTGCTTGAGTGCTACCTTTAAAATTCCATCATTCACCTTTGCAATATATAGCTCATGGGACAAATAGCTTAAAAACTATTGTGGTATTGAATATGTAATTATGCACTTTATCTCTTATTAAGTTGCTTGTTGTGCGATAACCATGTTTATCGGGACGCCATCAACTATTCATTGTTGAATTTCATGTGAGTTGCTATGCATGTTCGTCTTGTCTGAAGTAAGGGCGATCTACACTGAGTTGAATGGTTTGAGCATGCATATTGTTAGAGAAGAACATTGGGCCGCTAACTAAAGCCATGATCCATGGTGGAAGTTTCAGTTTTGGACAAACATCCTCAAACCTCTAATGAGAAAAGAATTAATTGTTGTTGAATGCTTAAAGCATTAAAAGAGGAGTCCATTATCTGTTGTCTATGTTGTCCCGGTATGGATGTCTAAGTTGAGAATAATCAAAAGCGAGAAATCCAAATGCGAGCTTTCTCCTTAGACCTTTGTACAGGCGGCATAGAGGTACCCCTTTGTGATACTTGGTGAAAGCATATGTATTGCGGTGATAATCCAGGTAGTCCAAGCTAATTAGGACAAGGTGCGGGCACTATTGGTACACTATGCATGAGGCTTGCAACTTATAAGATATAATTTACATGATGCATATGCTTTATTACTACCGTTGACAAAATTGTTTCATGTTTTCAAAATCAAAGCTCTAGCACAAATATAGCAATCGATGCTTTTCCTCTATGGAGGACCATTCTTTTACTTTCAATGTTGAGTCAGTTCACCTATTTCTCTCCACCTCAAGAAGCAAACACTTGTGTGAACTGTGCATTGATTCCTACATACTTGCTTATTGCACTTATTATATTACTCTATGTTGACAATATCCATGAGATATACATGTTACAAGTTGAAAGCAACCGCTGAAACTTAATCTTCTTTTGTGTTGCTTCAATGCCTTTACTTTGAATTATTGCTTTATGAGTTAACTCTTATGCAAGACTTATTGATGCTTGTCTTGAAGTGCTATTCATGAAAAGTCTTTGCTTTATGATTCACTTGTTTACTCATGTCATATACATTGTTTTGATCGCTGCATTCACTACATATGCTTTACAAATAGTATGATCAAGATTATGATGGCATGTCACTCCAGAAATTATCTGTGTTATCATTTTACCTGCTCGGGACGAGCAGAACTAAGCTTGGGGATGCTGATACGTCTCCGACGTATCGATAATTTCTTATGATCCATGCCACATTATTGATGTTATCTATATGTTTTATGCACACTTTATGTCATATTCGTGCATTTTCTGGAACTAACCTATTAACAAGATGCCGAAGTGCCAGTTGTTGTTTTCTGCTGTTTTTGGTTTCAGAAATCCTAGTAAGGAAATATTCTCGGAATTGGACGAAATCAAAGCCCAGGGGCCTATTTTTCCACGAAGCTTCCGTAAGTCCGAAGGAGAGACGAAGAGGGGCCACGAGGGGCCACACCCTAGGCGGCGCGGCCCCCTTGGCCGCGCCGCCCGATGGTGTGGGGCCCCCGTGCCGCCACTTGACCTACCCGTCCGCCTACAAATAGCCTCCGTGACGAAAACCCCAGTACCGAGAGCCACGATACGGAAAACCTTCCACAGACGCCGCCAACGCCGATCCCATCTCGGGGGATCCAGGAGATCGCCTCCGGCACCCTGCCGGAGAGGGGAATCATCTCCCGGAGGACTCTACGCCGCCATGGTCGCCTCCGGTGTGATGTGTGAGTAATCTACCCCTGGACTATGGGTCCATAGCAGTAGCTAGATGGTTGTCTTCTCCCCATTGTGCTATCATTGTCGGATCTTGTGAGCTGCCTAACATGATCAAGATCATCTATCTGTAATTCTATATGTTGCGTTTGTTGGGATCCGATGAATAGAGAATACTTGTTATGTTGATTATCAAAGTTATACTTATGTGTTGTTTATGATCTTGCATGCTTTCCATTACTAGTAGATGCTCTGGCCAAGTAGATGCTTGTAACTCCAAGAGGGAGTACTTATGCTTGATAGTGGGTTCATGCCTGCATTGACACCTGGGACAAAGGATGTAAAGTTCTAAGGTTGTGTTGTGCTGTTGCCACTAGGGATAAAACATTGATGCTATGTCTAAGGATGTAGTTGTTGATTACATTACGCACCATACTTAATGCAATTGTCTGTTGCTTTGCAACTTAATACTGGAGGGGGTTCGGATGATAAACTGAAGGTGGACTTTTTAGGCATAGATGCAGTTGGATGGCGGTCTATGTACTTTGTCGTAATGCCCAATTAAATCTCACTATACTCATCATGATATGTATATGCATTGTCATGCTCTCTTTATTTGTCAATTGCCCAACTGTAATTTGTTCACCCAACATGCTGTTTGTCTTATGGGAGAGACACCTCTAGTGAACTGTGGACCCCGGTCCAATTCTCTTTACTGAAATACAATCTACTGCAATACTGTTCTACTGTTTTCTGCAAACAATCATCTTCCACACAATACGGTTAATCCTTTGTTACAGCAAGCCGGTGAGATTGACAACCTCACTGTTTCGTTGGGGCAAAGTACTTTGGTTGTGTTGTGCAGGTTCCACGTTGGCGCCGGAATCCCTGGTGTTGCGCCGCACTACATCCCGCCGCCATCAACCTTCAACGTGCTTCTTGACTCCTACTGGTTCGATAAACCTTGGTTTCTTACTGAGGGAAACTTGCTGCTGTACGCATCACACCTTCCACTTGGGGTTCCCAACGAGCGTGTGCTTTACGCGTCATCAGCACTCTAACCCCCTTGCCAGAAAAACCTTCAAAGAGCGGCTCCCATTTTATTTTATTTTTGGGTGGCACTCCTTCCAACCTTTCTTTCACAAACCATGGCTAACCGAATCCTCGGGTGCCTGCCAACAATCTCATACCATGAAGGAGTGCCTTTTTATTTTAGTTTTATTATGATGACACTCCTCCCATCCTTTGCTTACACAAGCCATGGCTAACCGAATCCTTCGGGTGCCGTCCAACAATCACATACCATGGAGGAGTGTCTATTTTCGTTAATTAATTTGGGACTGGGAATCCCATTGCCAGCTCTTTTTGCAAAATTATTGGATAAGCGGATGAAGCCACTAGTCCATTGGTAAAAGTTTCCCAACAAGATTGAAAGATAAAACACCACATACTTCCTCATGAGCTATAAAACATTGACACAAATCAGAGGTGATAAATTTTGAATTGTTTAAAAGTAGCACTCAAGCAATTTACTTTGGAATGGCAGGAAATACCACATAGTAGGTAGGTATGGTGGACACAAATGGCATAGGTTTTGGCTCAAGGTTTTTGGATGCACGAGAAGTATTCCCTCTCAGTACAAGGCTTTGGCTAGCAAGGTTGTTTGAAGCAAACACAAGTATGAACCGGTACAGCAAAACTTACATAAGAACATATCGCAAGCATTATAATACTCTACACTGTCTTCCTTGTTGCTCAAACACTTTACCAAAAAATATCTAGACCTTAAGAGAGATCAATTATGCAAACCAATTTCAACAAGCTCTACGGTAGTTCTCCACTAATAGGTTTAAACCACATGAAAAAAAACTTAATCTATTTGAGAGCTCAAAACAATTGCCAAGTGTCAAATTATCCAAGACATTATGAGGCATTTTCTGTTTCCAACCAAATAATAATAAGTGCTATAGCTTCCAACTTTTATCATTGAACATTAAAAGTAAAACGAAGAACACATGTGTTCATATGAAAAAGCGGAGCGTGTCTCTCTCCCAAACAAGGATTGCTAGGATCCGAATTTATTCAAACAAAAACAAAAATAAAATCACACAGACGCTCCAAGTAAAGCACATAAGATGTGACTGAATAAAAATATAGTTTCAGGGGAGGAACCTGATAAGTTGATGAAGAAGGGGATGCCTTGGGCGCATCCCCAAGCTTTGACTTTTCACTCTTCTTGATCATATATCATCCTCCTCTCTTGACCCTTGAAAACTTCCTTCACACCAAACTTCTCATAAACTTCATTAGAGGGGTTAGTACTCAAAAAATTTGAATCCACCTTGGTCCTGTAGTGGCACATTGCAAGAACTCAATAAAACATTAGCTACAGCTCTCTATGTCTAGAAAAGCTCGCTTAAAGTCCACAAGAGAAAATGCAAAAAATAGAGACAGAATCTGCCAAAACAGAACAGCCAGTAAAGACGAATTTTAAATAAATACTTCCGTTGCTCAAATCAGAAAACTCAAAACTAATGATAGTTGCGTACATATCTGAGGAACATGCACGTAAATTGGCATAATTTTCTGAGTTTCCTACAGAGAATTAGACCCAGATTCGTGACAGATAGAAATCTGTTTCTGCGCAGAAATCCAAATCTAGTATCAACCTTCGATTAGAGGCTTCACTTGGCACAACAAAACACAAAACTAAGATAAGGAGAGGTTGCTACAGTAGTAAACAACTTCCAAGACACAAATATAAAACAAAGTACTGTAGCAAAATAACACATGGGTTATCTCCCAAGAAGTTCTTTCTTTATAGCCATTAAGATGGGCTCAGCAGTTTTAATGATTCACTCGCAAGAAATAGTATTTGAAGCAAAAGAGAGCATCAAGAGGCAAATTCAAAACACATTTAAGTCTAACATGCTTCCTATGCAAAGGAATCTTGTAAATAAACAAGTTCATGAAAAGCAAAGTAACAAGCATAGGAAGATAGGACAAGTGTAATTTCAACAATTTCAGCATATAGAGAGGTGTATTAGTACCATGAAAATTTCTACTACCATATTTTCCTCTCTCATAATAATTTTCAGTAGCTTCATGAACAAACTCAACAATATAACTATCACATGCAGCATGCTTCTCATGATTTCCAAACACATAATTTTTATCAAGTTCAAGAATAGTGGAATAAAAACTTTCAAACTTACTTTTATTAATAATATAACAAGGTAGTTGATCAATCTCAAGAGATATGGGACTCATAGAATAAGTCAAGGACTCTCCAATCCCATTTTCATTAGTAGTACAATTAATAGTATCAAGTAACATAGGACCATCATCTAGAGCTTTATCATAAACATTTGCTAAGCAAAATTCTTTAGTACCATGCATTTCGACATCATGCACAAACAAAGCATTATCATAAGATTTATCAAAGTAGCATGGATTATCATAAATAACAGTAGCATAATTATTTTCGCAAGTATTACTCATAGGTACTATTTCAAGAGAATCCACAGGAACATAACATTCATCCTTCTCCGGTAAGCATGGAGGACAATCAAATAGTGTAAGAGATAAAGAGTTACTCTCATTAGAAGGTTGGCATGGGTAGCTAATCCATTCTTCCTCCTTTTGTTCATCGCTCTCCTCTTCTTTTTCATCCAATGAGCTTTCAGGTTCATCAATTTCCTCCTCTTTTTCATCCAACGAGCTTTCAGGTTCATCAATTTCTTCTTCCACCGATTCCTGCAAATTGTGAGTGCATTCTTGTGCATTAATGTGTCTCTCTTTATAATCAAGGATATAAGGATTCCTACTGTAGCATTCTATGCAAGAATTAAGGATAGTAGAGACATAATCTTTAAGGTCCTTACAAATAGCACAAGTTTCATAATTCTCAACCATGAAGGATTCTATCTCAGAGGCTCCCATAAATAAGACAAATTGTTCTACCTCTTCGAACCCATAATGAATATAGCAATTCCGATTATAGTTCTTAATTAAAAATTCCTCACTAAAGCCACATTGAAATTTAAGATGTTTAGTATCCTGTTGAGAGCAATAGTTTATATCATGGCGTCTAAGCAAGATTCTAGCAATTGTATTTAATTTCTCTATCATAGCACTCATTATTTTACCAATTCTTGATTCTCTATAATTATTATAACATTCTATAAGCTCCAAGTAGGTTGTAGGTTCTCCCATAACAGCAGTTTTTAATTTTTTGGTTTTTCAAATTTTTATGGATTTTTGGGTATATGAGACAAATAAAACAAGACAAAAATAAGCTAAGCAAAAGTAAACTAAGCAAAGTAATACTAGACAGAAATAAACTAAGCACAAGTAAACTAGGAAAAATTAAACTAAGCAAAACAAAATAAAATAAAACAGAGAGAGAGGTAGAGTGTACTCCCCAGGTGAACTTATGAGTAGAGCTATGCCTCCCTGGCAACGGCGCCGTAAAAACAGTCTTGATGACCCACAAGTATAGGGGATCGCGATAGTCTTCGAGGGAAGTAAAACCCAAATTTATTGATTCGACACAAGGGGAGGTAAAGAATACTTATAAGCCTTAACAACTGAGTTGTCAATTCAGCTGCACCTGGAAAAGCACTAGTAACAGGGGTGATGTGAAAGTAGCAGTAATATGAGAGCAGTAGTAATGTGAATAACACAGAAAGAATAGCAATATGAGAGCAATGGCACCAGAAGATAGTTGATACTACTTCCAATGACATAGAGAACAAGTATATTATGATGAAAGATGGACCGGGGTTCCCAGCGATCTTCACTAGTGGTAACTCTCCAATAAGTGACAAGTGTTGGGTGAACAAATTACAGTTGGGCAATTGACAGGAATCAAAGCATTAAGAAAGAACATCAGGCTTATTAATTATGTAGGCATGTTTTCCGTATATAGTCGTACGTGCTCGCAATGAGAAACTTGCACAACATCTTTTGTCCTACCAGCTGATACGTCTTCGACGTATCGATAATTTCTTATGTTCCATGCCACATTATTGATGTTATCTACATGTTTTATGCACACTTTATGTCATATTCGTGCATTTTCTGGAACTAACCTATTAACAAGATGCCGAAGTGCCGATTCTTGTTTTCTGCTATTTTTGGTTTCAGAAATCCTAGTAACGAAATATTCTCGGAATTGGACGAAATCAACGCCCAGGGTCCTATTTTGCCACGAAGCTTCCAGAAGACCGAAGAGGAGACGAAGTGGGGCCACGAGGCGGCCAGACTACAGGGCGGCGCGGCCTAGGTCTTGGCCCTGTCATCTGGGCCCCTCATGTGGCCCCCTGACCTGCCCTTCCGCCTACTTAAAGTCTCCGTCGCGAAACCCCCAGTACCGAGAGCCACGATACGGAAAACCTTCCAGAGACGCCGCCGCCGCCGATCCCATCTCGGGGGATCCAGGAGATCGCCTCCGGCACCCTGCCGGAGAGGGGATTCATCTCCCGGAGGACTCTACGCTGCCATGGTCGCCTCCGGAGTGATGTGTGAGTAGTCTACCCCTGGACTATGGGTCCATAGCAGTAGCTAGATGGTTGTCTTCTCCCCATTGTGCTTCATTGTCGGATCTTGTGAGCTGCCTAACATGATCAAGATCATCTATCTGTAATTCTATATGTTGCGTTTGTTGGGATCCGATGAATAGAGAATACTTGTTATGTTGATTATCAAAGTTATGTCTATGTGTTGTTTATGATCTTGCATGCTCTCCGTTACTAGTAGATGCTCTGGCCAAGTAGATGCTTGTAACTCCAAGAGGGAGTATTTATGCTCGATAGTGGGTTCATGCCTGCATTGACACCTGGGACAGTGACAGAAAGTTCTAAGGTTGTGTTGTGCTGTTGCCACTAGGGATAAAACATTGATGCTATGTCTAAGGATGTAGTTGTTGATTACATTACGCACCATACTTAATGCAATTGTCTGTTGCTTTGCAACTTAATACTGGAGGGGGTTCGGATGATAACCTGAAGGTGGACTTTTTAGGCATAGATGCATGCTGGATGGCGGTCTATGTACTTTGTCGTAATGCCCAATTAAATCTCACTATACTCATCATAATATGTATGTGCATGGTCATGCCCTCTTTATTTGTCAATTGCCCAACTGTAATTTGTTCACCCAACATGCTGTTTATCTTATGGGAGAGACACCTCTAGTGAACTGTGGACCCCGGTCCAATTCTCTTTACTGAAATACAATCTACTGCAATACTGTTCTACTGTTTTCTGCAAACAATCATTTTCCACACAATACGGTTAATCCTTTGTTACAGCAAGCCGGTGAGATTGACAACCTCACTGTTTCGTTGGGGCAAAGTACTTTGGTTGTGTTGTGCAGGTTCCACGTTGGCGCCGGAATCTCTGGTGTTGCGCCGCACTACATCCCGCCGCCATCAACCTTCAATGTGCTTCTTGGCTCCTCCTGGTTCGATAAACCTTGGTTTCTTTCTGAGGGAAAACTTGCTGCTGTGCACATCATACCTTCCTCTTGGGGTTCCTAACGAACGTGTGAGTTACACGCCATCAAGCTCTTTTTCTGGCGCCGTTGCCGGGGAGATCAAGACACGCTGCAAGGGGAGTCTCCACTTCTCAATCTCTTTACTTTGTTTTTGTCTTGCTTAGTTTTATTTACTACTTTGTTTGCTGCACTAAATCAAAATACAAAAAAATTAGTTGCTAGTTTTACTTTATTTGCTATCTTGTTTGCTATATCAAAAACACAAAAAATTAGTTACTTGCATTTACTTTATCTAGTTTGCTTTATTTACTGTTGCTAAAATGGCCAACCCTGAAAATACTAAGTTGTGTGACTTCACAACCACAAATAATAATGATTTCTTATGCACACCTATTGCTCCACCTGCTACTACAGCAGAATTCTTTGAAATTAAACCTGCTTTACTGAATCTTGTTATGCGAGAGCAATTTTCTGGTGTTAGTTCTGATGATGCTGCTGCCCATCTCAATAATTTTGTTGAATTATGTGAAATGCAAAAGTATAAGGATGTAGATGGTGACATTATAAAATTAAAATTGTTCCCTTTCTCATTAAGAGGAAGAGCTAAAGATTGGTTGCTATCTCTGCCTAAGAATAGTATTGATTCATGGGCTAAATGCAAGGATGCTTTTATTGGTAGATATTATCCCCCTGCTAAAATTATATCTTTGAGGAGTAGCATAATGAATTTTAAACAATTAGATACTGAACATGTTGCTCAAGCATGGGAAAGAATAAAATCTTTGGTTAAAAATTGCCCAACCCATGGACTGACTACTTGGATGATCATCCAAACCTTCTATGCAGGACTAAATTTTTCTTCGTGGAATTTATTGGATTCAGCTGCTGGAGGTACCTTTATGTCCATCACTCTTGGTGAAGCAACAAAGCTTCTTGATAATATGATGATCAACTACTCTGAATGGCACACGGAAAGAGCTCCACAAGGTAAGAAGGTAAATTCATTCAAGAAACCTCTTCCTTGAGTGATAAGATTGATGCTATTATGTCTATGCTTGTGAATGATAGGACTAATATTGATCCTAATAATGTTCCGTTAGCTTCATTGGTTGCATAAGAAGAACAGGTTGATGTAAACTTCATTAAAAATAATAATTTCAACAACAATGCTTACCTAACAATTCTAGTAACAACTATAGGCCATATCCTTATAATAATGGCAACGGCTATGGTAATTCTTATGGGAATTCTTACAACAATAATAGGAATTAACCCCCTGGACTTGAAGCCATGCTTAAAGAATTTATTAGTACGCAAACTGCTTTTAACAAATCTGTTGAAGAAAAGCTTGGGAAAATTGATATACTTGCTTCTAAAGTCGATAGTCTTGCTGCTGATGTTGATCTTTTGAAATCGAAAGTTATGCCTAATGAAAATCATCATAATAAAATTGTTACTACAGCAAATGCCATCCAAGTTAGAATTAATGAGAATATAAGATTAATGGCTGAACTGCGTGCTAGGTGGGATAGAGAAGAAAATGAAAAACTAGCTAAAGAGAAGTATGTAGCTAAAGTTTGGACTATTACCACCACTAGTAATGCTAATGCTACACATGTTGCTGCACCTCCTACTATTAATAATAAAAGAATTGGTGTTAGCAATGTTTCCACTTCTAATGCAAAGCGCGAGAAACTGCCTGAAATTGCTAAAACTGCTGAAACTGCCTGTGATAAAACTGCTGAAATTTTTTCCAACATTGGGGATGATGATCCCATTGCTTTAGATTATAATGGTTTGAATTTTGATGATTGCCACATCTCTGAAGTTATAAAGTTCTTGCAAAAACTTGCTAAAAGTCCTAATGCTAATGCTATAAATTTGGCTTTCACGCAACATATTACAAATGCTCTGATAAAAGCTAGAGAAGAGAAACTAGAGCGCGAAGCCTCTATTCCTAGAAAGCTAGAGGATGGTTGGGAGCCCATCATTAAGATGAAGGTTAAAGATTTTGATTGTAATGCCTTATGTGATCTTGGTGCAAGTATTTCTGTTATGCCTAAGAAAATTTATAATATGCTTGACTTGCCACCGCTGAAAAATTGTTATTTGGATGTTAATCTTGCTGATCATTCTACAAAGAAACCTTTGGGGAAAGTTGATAATGTTCGCATTACCGTTAACAATAACCTTGTCCCCGTTGATTTTGTTGTCTTGGATATTGAATGCAATGCATCTTGTCCCATTATATTGGGAAGACCTTTTCTTCGAACTGTTGGTGCTATCATTGATATGAAGGAAGGTAATATAAAATATCAATTTCCTCTCAAGAAAGGTATGGAACACTTCCCTAGAAAGAGAATGAAGTTACCTTTTGATTCTATTATGAGAACAAATTATGATGTTGACACTTCGTCTCTTGATAATACTTGATACACACTTTCTGCGCCTAGCTGAAAGGCGTTAAAGAAAAGCGCTTATGGGAGACAACCCATGGTTTTTACCTACAGTACTTTGTTTTTATTTTGTGTCTTGGAAGTTGTTTACTACTGTATCAACCTCTCCTTATCTTAGTTTAGTGTTTTGTTGTGCCAAGTAAAGTCGTTGATAGAAAAGTTCATACTAGATTTGGATTACTGCGCAGTTTCAGATTTCTTTGCTGTAACGAATTCCGACCTGCCTCCCTGTAGGTAGCTCAGAAAATTATGCCAATTTACGTGCGTGATCCTCAGATATGTACGCAACTTTCATTCAATTTGAGCATTTTCATTTGAGCAAGTCTGGTGCCTCGATAAAATTCGTCAATACGAACTGTTCTGTTTTGACAGATTCTGCCTTTTATTTCGCATTGCCTCTTTTGCTATGTTGGATGAATTTCTTTGATCCATTAATGTCCAGTAGCTTTATGCAATGTCCAGAAGTGTTAAGAATGATTGTGTCACCTCTGAATATGTTAATTTTTATTGTCGCTAACCCTCTAATGAGTTGTTCTAAGTTTGGTGTGGAGGAAGTTTTCAAGGATCAAGAGAGGAGTATGATGCAACATGATCAAGGAGAGTGAAAGCTCTAAGCTTGGGGATGCCCCGGTGGTTCACCCCTGCATATATCAAGAAGACTCAAGCGTCTAAGCTTGGGGATGCCCAAGGCATCCCCTTCTTCATCGACAACATTATCAGGTTCCTCCCCTGAAACTATATTTTTATTCCGTCACATCTTATGTGCTTTGCTTGGAGCGTCGGTTTGTTTTTGTTTTTTGTTTTGTTTAAATAAAATGGATCCTAGCATTCACATTGTATGGGAGAGAGACACGCTCCGCTGTAGCATATGGACAAGTATGTCCTTAGTTTCTACTCATAGTATTCATGGCGAAGTTTCTTCTTCGTTAAATTGTTATATGGTTGGAATTGGAAAATGATACATGTAGTAATTGCTATAAATGTCTTGGGTAATGTGATACTTGGCAATTGTTGTGCTCATGTTTAAGCTCTTGCATCATATGCTTTGCACCCATTAATGAAGAAATACATAGAGCATGCTAAAATTTGGTTTGCATATTTGGTTTCTCTAAGGTCTAGATAATTTCTAGTATTGAGTTTGAACAACAAGGAAGACGGTGTAGAGTCTTATAATGTTTACAATATGTCTTTTATGTGAGCTTTGCTGCACCGGTTCATTCTTGTGTTTGTTTCAAATAAGCCTTGCTAGCCTAAACCTTGTATCGAGAGGGAATACTTCTCATGCATCCAAAATACTTGAGCCAACCACTATGCCATTTGTGTCCACCATACCTACCTACTACATGGTATTTTCCGCCATTCCAAAGTAAATTGCTTGAATGCTACCTTTAAAATTCCATCATTCACCTTTGCAATATATAGCTCATGGGACAAATAGCTTAAAAACTATTGTGGTATTGAATATGTAATTATGCACTTTATCTCTTATTAAGTTGCTTGTTGTGCGATAACCATGTTCACTGGGGACGCCATCAACTACTCTTTGTTGAATTTCATGTGAGTTGCTATGCATGTTCGTCTTGTCTGAAGTAAGAGCGATCTACCACCTTATGGTTAAGCATGCATATTGTTAGAGAAGAACATTGGGCCGCTAACTAAAGCCATGATCCATGGTGGAAGTTTCAGTTTTGGACATATATCCTCAATCTCAAATGAGAAAATTATTAATTGTTGTTACATGCTTATGCATAAAAGAGGAGTCCATTATCTGTTGTCTATGTTGTCCCGGTATGGATGTCTAAGTTGAGAATAATCAATAGCGAGAAATCCAATGCGAGCTTTCTCCTTAGACCTTTGTACGGGCGGCATAGAGGTACCCCTTTGTGACACTTGGTTAAAACATGTGCATTGTGATGATCCGGTAGTCCAAGCTAATTAGGACAAGGTGCGGACACTATTAGTATACTATGTATGAGGCTTGCAACTTGTAAGATATAATTTACATGATACATATGCTTTATTACTACCGTTGACAAAATTGTTTCATGTTTTCAAAATCAAAGCTCTAGCACAAATATAGCAATCGATGCTTTTCCTCTATAAGGACCATTCTTTTACTTTTATGTTGAGTCAGTTCACCTATTTCTCTCCACCTCAAGAAGCAAACACTTGTGTGAACTGTGCATTGATTCCTACATACTTGCATATTGCACTTATTATATTACTCTATGTTGACAATATCCATGAGATATACATGTTACAAGTTGAAAGCAACCGCTGAAACTTAATCTTCCTTTGTGTTGCTTCAATACCTTTACTTTGAATTATTGCTTTATGAGTTAACTCTTATGCAAGACTTATTAATGCTTGTCTTGAAGTGCTATTCATGAAAAGTCTTTGCTTTATGATTCACTTGTTTACTCATGTCATATACATTGTTTTGATCGCTGCATTCACTACATATGCTTTACAAATAGTATGATCAAGGTTATGATGGCATGTCACTCCAGAAATTATCTGTGTTATCGTTTTACCTGCTCGGGACGAGCAGAACTAAGCTTGGGGATGCTGATACGTCTCCGACGTATCGATAATTTCTTATGTTCCATGCCACATTATTGATGTTATCTACATGTTTTATGCACACTTTATGTCATATTCGTGCATTTTCTGGAACTAACCTATTAACAAGATGCCGAAGTGCCGATTCTGTTTTCTGCTGTTTTTGGTTTCAGAAATCCTAGTAACGAAATATTCTCGGAATTGGACGAAATCAACGCCCAGGGTCCTATTTTGCCACGAAGCTTCCAGAAGACCGAAGAGGAGACGAAGTGGGGCCACGAGGCGGCCAGACTACAGGGCGGCGCGGCCTAGGTCTTGGCCGCGCGGCCCTGTCATCTGGGCCCCTCGTGTGGCCCCCTGACCTGCCCTTCCGCCTACTTAAAGTCTCCGTCGCGAAACCCCCAGTACCGAGAGCCACGATACGGAAAACCTTCCAGAGACGCCGCCGCCGCCGATCCCATCTCGGGGGATCCAGGAGATCACCTCCGGCACCCTGCCGGAGAGGGGATTCATCTCCCGGAGGACTCTACGCCGCCATGGTCGCCTCCGGAGTGATGTGTGAGTAGTCTACCCCTGGACTATGGGTCCATAGCAGTAGCTAGATGGTTGTCTTCTCCCCATTGTGCTTCATTGTCGGATCTTGTGAGCTGCCTAACATGATCAAGATCATCTATCTGTAATTCTATATGTTGCGTTTGTTGGGATCCGATGAATAGAGAATACTTGTTATGTTGATTATCAAAGTTATGTCTATGTGTTGTTTATGATCTTGCATGCTCTCCGTTACTAGTAGATGCTCTGGCCAAGTAGATGCTTGTAACTCCAAGAGGGAGTATTTATGCTCGATAGTGGGTTCATGCCTGCATTGACACTGGGACAAAGGATGAGAAAGTTCTAAGGTTGTGTTGTGCTGTTGCCACTAGGGATAAAACATTGATGCTATGTCTAAGGATGTAGTTGTTGATTACATTACACACCATACTTAATGCAATTGTCTGTTGCTTTGCAACTTAATACTGGAGGGGGTTCGGATGATAACCTGAAGGTGGACTTTTTAGGCATAGATGCATGCTGGATGTGTTGCTGTCAAAACCCACCGGCGGGCAGCGACGGGCAACACCGTAGAGCCGGGAACAACCTAGGGCTGCGGCTGGCCGAGGTCCCTTCTAGCAACGGCCCGCAAAGCCTCTGGTACACACGTCCGATGCTGATGCAAGGGCGTGCCACCTGACCTATACCTGGTCAGGAAGGTGATGGAGATGCCTCGCTTAGTTTCCTGCATGGCATACACGTAAACATTAAATACGAGCCTCGATCGGCTCTCGTGTTATCTCGTGAATCGGCTCAAGGAGCCGATCCACCCATGATTCGTACGAGGTGCACGAATATATGGTGGTCCTGCTTGATCAAGATAAAGCTAATGAGATCTACGACGATTTAGGGTTTTCACCGCATAATCGGATCATCCTACTCACGATTGGGCCTCGCGGCCACGCACGGTGATCGTAAGCCGATCCTAGATAGGGCCTAAAAACCAACACGAGGTTGATCCCCGGAACATCCTGTCTAGGACTAGCAAACGACACCCTACGTGCCGCTGGATCCTCCAACCCTTTGTAAGGCCTAACTATTGCAGATATTAAACTAATCCTTGATGAACAAGGAGCAACCGTAACGGATCAGATCTACTAAATAATGATCAAGCGGGGTGCCGCCCCTACACCTAAGATAGGCGTAAGGGCGGCTAGATATGCAAGGGTTGCACTACGACAGCATGTTTAAACGAAGAACAATGCTAACCCTAACACATCTATGATAACTACGTTGCTCGCCATCAAAAAGGCTTCAGTACGAGCAACGCATGAACAACATGAAGCTTGTGCTACCTAGATCGCAAGATGCGATCTAGGCAGCATGTTGCTTACCGGTAGAAACCCTCGAGACGAAGGAGTTGGCGATGCGCCGAGATTGATTTGTTGGTTGAACGTTGGTTGTTGTTTATTTCATAAACCCTAGATACATATTTATAGTCCAGGGGACTTTCTAACGTGGGAATAATCCCCAGCGTGCACGATACAAACTCTAACTTTTAATCTAAGATACAATCTACTATAACTAAAGATACACGGGCAATCTAGCCCAAACTCTTCGTGCAAGGCCGCTTTAGAGATCTTCCACGTGTAATCTTCCAAGCCCATCTCTCTTACGGCCCACCTCCTGATTTGGCCAAAATCTGGTGATAACACATGCCCCCCTGGTTTTGGCAATGATAATTCCAAAACCACTCTGTTTTTCCTTCGAAGGGTCATGTCTTGGCAGAGCAGACCCGTTGCAGCATCCTTCATCATGATGCTCTGTCTTTTCAACTTCTCTGCAAGATTCGATAGCTTTAGCATCACCTCCTCGGAAACTGCAATAGCATTAAATTTTCACCAGATTTCTCATTATTTATCCGTGCCGATCGATTAGCCCTCTTTATCCCCTTCCTCTGTTCTAGCTATCGGCACCAAAAAACCCTCTTCTTCCTCAGCCATGTCGTCTTCTTCCTCCTCTTCCGTCTCTCTCCAATCTTCTTCCTCAAGCGAGTTGGTTCCAGAGCACGACCAGATGGAGGCGTACAACCGCCGGGCTCCCAAACATTGGGACAAGCGGGAGTGGGACTTCGACTTCGTGCCGGAGGGCGAGGATCTCGTCTGGTCAGATGGGGTAATGCCCCTAACCGACGGGGAAGATGACCTCTGGTACTTGGTTGACGGAGCACTAGAGGCGGAGAGCGATGACGACGATCCTCCCTTCCGGGGTAAATTCACCTCTGTCACCAAAGAAGAAGAGGACGACGAAGAAGAAGACGTCTCCTCCGACCTGAAGAAGGAACAGGAGGACGACACCTCCTCCGACGAACCTGCACCAAAGCGTATCCGGGGCTGGGCTTGGTCAGACGAAGACGATGATGATGACGAGGAAGAGACCTCTGCTGAAGTTCACAATAGCAGCAACGAGGAACTCGCCGACAGCAGCAATGGCGGCAGCTACCTCAGCGACGGCGAAGACAGCAACAGCCCTTAGAATAGGGATTTACTAGCATAGGGTTGGCAGTAGTAATCCGTTCCCTTTTGTTGAACAATCGGCTTCTCCTTGTAAGAAATTTTATTATCAATGAAAACTTCTTTTGATTTTGCCGATGTCCTGTATGCTGATTCAGCCGATTTTCCCTCATCTGACTTTGTCGACCGTTAGCCCAATCAATGTTCAATGACTGACGGCAACGCATCGGTCTCTCACGATAATCTGCGAGACAGGTCAATTCAGTCATCCCTCCAAATTAGCCAGTCTTACTGATGACGATAGCACTGCCGATCGCAGTAAACCGTGGGTTTAGTCTTGAGCAGGTGTCTTTACAAGGGCCCTGGAACTGTCGCTGAATCAGCTTGGATGCTAAAGCTGATACCTCTTGTAACAAAAGCACCCCTTTTCAGAACAGTTGCGATGTAGAGCCAGCCGATTCCAACCAAATTTGCTCTCCAGAGCCAAGAAACTTTCAGGCGAGTTGCCCCCCAAGCCTCACCCAAGGCGAGAATAGTGATGAATCAGCCAAACACGTTACCATTGGCTTCCAAGTCATTAATATGGAACCGGCCGATTCCAACGAAATCGGCTCTCCAAAACAAAGACATTTTAGGGCGAGCTGCCCCCCGAGCCTCAATCAGGGCGAGAATACCGGCATGGATGCACAGATCAAACAAAAAGGCTCTGACCTTAGGTAATCTGGTAATCCGAGATAGCCACCATGAAGAATCAGCCAGACTTGCCCACATTGATCAGTTTCCTTCCACTGAGCGCTGATGTTGTAGATGAAACATCAACAGCTTAACTGACGCAAAGGGTTGTCGGCTTATTGCAGCCGAACTGAAAACCATCTTGGCGAAAATGTGAGCCCTGAGCACATAACCGGTAGGTCTTGGTCTTGTGTAATTGCACTAGAGTTGATGGCTGCGCATCGGCTTCTCTTCTTAATTCTGAAGTCGATGCCCTTACATCGGCTGTATGTTGTTATGAATTTTTTTTTTACTGGCCGATTTTTCCTAATCGGCCCCCCAATGTTTCACTGCATACATGTTTACACATGTTTAACTGCACATGTTCATCTGACTATATGCCCCCCGAGCCGAATCTGCCAGGTGACTGCAGATATCGGCTTTGTGGTTAGCCAGGGCACTGTACTTGCACGTCGGCTCCACGAGGATTCGTGCTGACTTTCATCCGCCGACGTGGCCGCTGCTCAGTAGATCGATGTTGAACACAAGCAGAACATGTGGTGAAGATAATTTTGGCCGATTGCTGGAATCGGCCTCCATATCGATTGAAGCGCTGACTGAAGGTTCTGTAATGCCCCTTCATAATTTTTGGGGCCGATCACAAGGATCAGCCTCGCCCCGTTTGCTCATCGGTTTGTTCTTGCTACTCGGTCAGGCTGGTGGATAAAACCAGCCCAACCTCTGACTTTATCATGTTGATGCGCTTACTATCGTCCACCTTGAGTACATCGTGTAATCGTGGAGCACTAAGCTCCGTCGGAAGGACGAGTACCATGTTTGTGCCAGCCGATGTTTCATCATCGGCTTTCCTTTGCTTGGGGCGCCACTCCATTTTCCGTGGTCGACCCTCTTCGTCCAGAGTTCGCTGAACTTTCGCAGCCAGATCAGGTCGTGCCTTCCTTAACGTATGCAAGTATAACCTTTCGGCTTCCTCCAGGCCGTGCAATCGCTGAACCCTGCGCTTTTGGGAACGGCTGAGTCCATCAGGGCACCACCTTGGACGGTGGTACCTGTCTTCTTCTTCTTCTTCTTCTTGTCCCTCGTCTTCTGAATCCTCGAGATCTTCCCACCGAGGGGACTCAGCGCGTTTGCTTTGTGGCGGGAGAGGCCCTAAGCGCTTGAACACGGACACGTTGGCTCCCTCCTTCTTCTTCTGGTTGCATTCTGGGCAATTGCCGATTGTGGGCAATCGGCTCATTCCTGAATCCCAGCAGTGTCTGAAGAAGGGGCAGTCCCAGTGCCTGTCGTTGTCGTCTTGCTCCCTTGATTCCCCTTTGGCACGGCGCTCGTGCTCCTCCTCATCGTGATTGTGCCGACGATGTCTTCTGGCTTCTCTAGCCAGACGATCTCTTTCATCATCATCGCTGGATCGTCGGCGTTGGTCATACTGACTCACATACTTGTTGAGGAGGTGATCAGAGAGGGGTCGCTGATATCTTATGTTCTTCACTTCTCCCTCTGTGACGTAGCGCTTGCCATCATGACGGAGCCGATCGCGTGGAGCGGCCTCCTCTGTATCCTTGCTACGAGAGCAGCTGCCCTCGTCTCCCTCTTTGCCAGAGTGGTGCCCAGGTCCTACCATGTTGATGCTGAACGAGGACCCTGGCTGGCAACCTTCAGGGTAAGTGCATTCCACCATGTTAACGGCGGGGAAGGGTTGGGTGTCGACCTTCATGGCGTACTGGTTGAAAATTAGACGCCCTTTTTCTATCGCCGCTTGGATGTGCTGACGCCACACCTGCGATCGTTGGTGGCATGGGAGAGCGAGTTATGCCATTTGCAGTATGGCTTTCCGTTCAGCTCCTGTACCGTGGGGAATTTGAGACCTTCAGGAATCGTCAACTGCTTCTCCTTGAGCAGGAGGTCGAAGATTTGCTCAGTTTTGGTCACGTCAAAATCAAACCCCCTGGGCGGGCCTGGTGGCTTTACCCATTTGCAGGACACGGGGGTCCCCCCCCCCCGAGTCCATTCAGCCACTGCTACCTCCTGATCTCCCGCAGAAACTTCGTCTTCCTCTGCCTCGACCAGGACTACTGCACGCTTGAATTTGTCCTCGTACAGGTCCGGGTGGCGCTGTTCATATGCCGACGCTTCGAACCATGTGCGCCGTTGAGGGGTAGTCCGCTTGGGAGGCCATGTCCTTGAGCGGTGTTGCAAGGCCCGCTACTGCCAACTCGATCGCTTCCTTTTCAGTCACACGAACCGAATAACATCAGTTCCTAAGAGTCCCGAAGCGCTCGGATGTATTCTGTCACAGCTTCCCCACGCTTCGACGTATTTGTGCTAGATCGGCAAGGCCGGACTCGGAAACCTCTCGAGTGGTACTGCATATGGAACTGCTTCTTCCAATCGCTTCCAAGTCCGGATCGAGTCCGGGTGGCAACGAGGTGTACCACCCGAAAGCCGATCCCGTGAGGGACTGTGAGAAGAACCTCACGCGTAGCGAATCCGACACTGAGGCCGTTCCTAGCTGTGCCAAATATCGGCCCACGTGCTCGATGGAGCTGGAACCATCTGATCCACTGAATTTGGAGAAATCAGGGAGCCGATATTTAGGTGGTAGTGGGATCATCTCGTAGTCGTCGGGGTACGGCTTGGAATAGCCGATTGCCCTCCTTTTCGGCACCATGCCGAACTGGTCTCTCAGTATGGTGTTGATCTGATCCGCTGTGCTGGCTGCAGGAGTTGAACTCTGAAGATTCGCCGGGGTGGCGTACTTAGCCAGCCATGTTTGCTTTTCCAGCTACGAGCCAACCGCAGGAGCTGAGCTCGGAGGTTCGTCGGGGTGGCATACTTAGTTAGCCACGTCTCGCTTCTCAAGATCTGTCGCCGACGTCCCACCGGCGTGCGTAATGTGTTGCTGTCAAAACCCACCGGCGGGCAGCGACGGGCAACACCGTAGAGCCGGGAACAACCTAGGGCTGCGGCTGGCCGAGGTCCCTCCGAGCGACGGCCCGCAAAGCCTCTGGTACACACGTCCGATGCTGATGCAAGGGCGTGCCACCTGACCTATACCTGGTCAGGAAGGTGATGGAGATGCCTCGCTTAGTTTCCTGCATGGCATACACGTAAACATTAAATACGAGCCTCGATCGGCTCTCAGGTTATCCTGTGAATCGGCTCAAGGAGCCGATCCACCCATGATTCGTACGAGGTGCACGAATATATGGTGGTCCTGCTTGATCAAGATAAAGCTAATGAGATCTACGACGATTTAGGGTTTTCACCGCATAATCGGATCATCCTACTCACGATTGGGCCTCGTGGCCACGCACGGTGATCGTAAGCCGATCCTAGATAGGGCCTAAAAACCAACACGAGGTTGATCCCCGGAACATCCTGTCTAGGACTAGCAAACGACACCCTACGTGCCGCTGGATCCTCCAACCCTTTGTAAGGCCTAACTATTGCAGATATTAAACTAATCCTTGATGAAGAAGGAGCAACCGTAACGGATCAGATCTACTAAATAATGATCAAGCGGGGTGCCGCCCCTACACCTAAGATAGGCATAAGGGCGGCTAGATATGCAAGGGTTGCACTACGACAGCATGTTTAAACGAAGAACAATGCTAACCCTAACACATCTATGATAACTACGTTGCTCGCCATCAAAAAGGCTTCAGTATGAGCAACGCATGAACAACATGAAGCTTGTGCTGCCTAGATCGCAAGATGCGATCTAGGCAGCATGTTGCTTACCGGTAGAAACCCTCGAGACGAAGGAGTTGGCGATGCGCCGAGATTGATTTGTTGGTTGAACGTTGGTTGTTGTTTATTTCATAAACCCTAGATACATATTTATAGTCCAGGGGACTTTCTAACGTGGGAATAATCCCCATCGTGCACGATACAAACTCTAACTTTTAATCTAAGATACAATCTACTATAACTAAAGATACACGGGCAATCTAGCCCAAACTCTTCGTGCAAGGCCGCTTTAGAGATCTTCCACGTGTAATCTTCCAAGCCCATCTCTCTTACGGCCCACCTCCTGATTTGGCCAAAATCTGGTGATAACAGGATGGCGGTCTATGTACTTTGTCGTAATGCCCAATTAAATCTCACTATACTCATCATAATATGTATGTGCATGGTCATGCCCTCTTTATTTGTCAATTGCCCAACTGTAATTTGTTCACCCAACATGCTGTTTATCTTATGGGAGAGACACCTCTAGTGAACTGTGGACCCCGGTCCAATTCTCTTTACTGAAATACAATCTACTGCAATACTGTTCTACTGTTTTATGCAAACAATCATCTTCCACACAATACGGTTAATCCTTTGTTACAGCAAGCCGGTGAGATTGACAACCTCACTGTTTCGTTGGGGCAAAGTACTTTGGTTGTGTTGTGCAGGTTCCACGTTGGCGCCGGAATCTCTGGTGTTGCGCCGCACTACATCCCACCGCCATCAACCTTCAACGTGCTTCTTGGCTCCTCCTGGTTCGATAAACCTTGGTTTCTTTCTGAGGGAAAACTTGCTGCTGTGCGCATCATACCTTCCTCTTGGGGTTCCCAACGAACGTGTGAGTTACACGCCATCACCAGCCGGTGGCAGCCCGGGCCTCAAGGGAAACTACTGGATATTAAGGTACTCCTTTTAATAGAGTACCGGAGCAAAGCATTAACACTCCGTGAAAACATGTGATCCTCACATCACTACCATCCCCTCCGGTTGTCCCGATTTCTGTCACTTCGGGGCCATTGGTTCAGACGATGACATGTGCATACAACTTGTAGATACAATCTAAGCAACAATATAGAGCTTAAATCTAAGATCATGCCACTCGGGCCCTAGTGACAAGCATTAAGCATAACAAGATTGCAGCAACAATAACTTCACAAACTTTATAGATAGACTAATCATAATGTATCATCCATCGGATCCCAACAAACACAACACCGATTACATCAGATGAATCTCAATCATGTAAGGCAGCTCATGAGACCATTGCATTGAAGTACATGGGGGAGAGTATACCGACATAGCTACTGCTAGAACCCGTAGTCCATGGGGGAACTACTCACGGAGCAAGATGGAGGCGGTGGCGTCGATGGAGATGGCTTCCGGGGGCACTTCCCCGTCCCGGCAGGGTGCCGGAACAGAGAGTTCTGTCCACCGAATTGGAGTTTCGCGATGGTGGCGGCGCCCCTGGAGTCTTTCTGGAGTTTCGTCAATTGGTACTGCGTTTTTAGGTCGAAAGGGATTTTATAGGCGAAGAGGCGGCGCAGGGGGGTGCCTGGGGGCTCCACACCATAGGGTGGCGCGGGCCCAGGCCAGGCCGCGCCGCCTTATAGTCTTGTGGCCCTTTGGCCCCTCTCCGACTCTTCTTCGGTGTTCTGGAGCCTTCCGGGAAAAATAGGAGGTTTGGCGTTGATTTCGTCCAATTCCGAGAATATTGCCCGAACAGCCTTTCTGGAACCAAAAACAGCAGAAAACAGGAACTGGCACTGTGGCATCTTGTTAATAGGTTAGTTCCAGAAAATGCATGAAATCATCATAAAGTGCAAGCAAAACATGTAAGTATTGTCATAAAACAAGCATGGAACGACAGAAATTATGGATACGTCGGAGACGTATCAGTAACATAAACCCAACTATCAACATGTACTTAAAAGGGCCAATTGGAAAATAGTTTTGACCAACCTAAATTGATATTGAAAATTATGACTATATAGATGCCCATTTCCAATCTCTAATAACATTTAATAAACAAGGGTGTAATTAAACATATATAATATTTTTAAGATCTTATATGAAGCTATATCATTATCTTTATAAACTCCCAAAAGGATCCATACATTAAAAATCCTGCAAAACAGATTTGAAATAAAACAGAATTCAAAATAGAAAACATGAAATAGAAAACAGAAAAAAAATAGGAAAAATAGAAAAGAGAAGGGAGCCTACCTGGCTTACCTGACGGGCCACCACAGCCCAGCACATGGCCTGGCAGCAGCCCAAAACGGCCCAAGCCGCAACCCAGTTACCAACCCACATACCTCTTCGTTAAAAACAAACGAAGAGGAGGCCGTCCTCATCTTCTCCTTCGGCATGGAGGATAGCACGACATCGTGCTCTTCTTCTCCCTCTCGGTGGCACCTCCTCCTTGAACGACGACGTGACGAGGATCGTCCGAGCAGTATAAAAACCCCAACGACGAACCCAGCTCGAGTTTCTTCCTCCTCTGTCCCAAATTTTCCCCAATCCGAAACCCTACCTGAGCCGGACGTCGACCATCGCCGCCGTTCAGAGCTTCCCCTGGAACCGCCGTTGGTTCCATCGTCACCGCCACCCTCGACTTGCTCTACCCGCAAAAGGAATCGAGCAGGGGCGACCCATAGTGCCGCCGGCGAGCTCGTCTTCTCCAATGCCGGCACCGACTAATTCCGGCGAACTAGCCATCCCCTCGCCTCGCCGTCAAGCTCTTCACGCTCCTGGCGAGCTCTTCAATCTCCCAGTGAACTCGCTCTGCTCAATCATGCCCCGTAGTGCCGCCTCGTCGTTGTTCACTTTCCGCCGCCGCAGCACCTCATCGCCGGCCATGTTCCGGTGGTCATTAGAGGGCGGCGTTAGCACCATTAGGAGCACCACGTTGTGCTGAGTTGAGTGATGTGAAGATCCCGTCCGCCCGCGCCCGGGAACGGCGGCGCCGTCGCCGAACCCCGCCGGCAGAGAGCTCCTCCACCACGTCCTCAATTTTGACCAGTCCACACCTGCGTGGAAGCCACCGTGGCAATGGCCCACTGGCCAGTGGCTGTGGGTAGACTCTGTCTCGGGTGTATTTAGTTGTTTTCATTTTAATTCAATTCAATAATTGCTGTAACTTTACAAATTCATATAAAATTCAAAATAGCTCAGAAAAATATAAATGATACATCAAAATTCATAGAAAAGTAAACTCTACCCAATAAAAATATAAAATGAAATTTTTATTTTTAATAAAAATTTAATTATTTAATACTTGTTATTTAAGTCTTTAATTTTAATTCTAAATTCAATTAAAATTCAATAATTAGGAAAACTTCATAAAATAAATAAAAACCAATAAGTAAATAAGGAAAACATTAAGATTAATTTTCCTTTTCTATTAACTTATTAAATCCTTATTAGGAGGATTTAAAACCCTAAATAATAATTACCTTAATTGTTTAAAAATAATAAAATACCAAATTCAATATTATTTTTATTCCCAAGTTATTAATAACTTCAACTTTAAATTGAAGTTATTAATCATAGAACTATATGGTAAATAGCAAACCCTAATTCCATATGGAATGATATTACAACCCTATCATTTCATGTGAAACCCAAAACCCTAATTCAACTAGGAACTCTAGTTCAACGATTACATGTGAACCCTAAATTGCTCCTAACCTAAACCCTAGGTTAGAGCATGTGATTATGGTACCTTATTACAAATCAGGGAACCATAATTAGCATTTAAATACTTGTTATGCCCACATAAAATGAAGAAGACCTATCATTAACAAGATGGATATCCCATGTGTTCATCTTATCAAACCTAGATGATCATATAGGAACACCTAAGTCTAAACCTTAGTTCCTATCATCAAAGTGATCAACCTTACTTATACCTATATACCATCACACCATTGTGATGAACCCTAATAGCAACTATACCTGCTATTTTGTATTACTAACCATATTCCACTAAACCCTACTAGTGTTGGAGACTTATCAACCATCCTATTTAGGAGCCAATTATTCTTTACTTAATAGAACCAACAGTAAAACCTAGACCACTTCAACCCTAATTGATATACTTCTTATTAATTAAGAAGTATGTTCTTCAAAAGTTATTCTTTTGAAGAAAATAAGGAATCATCATCAACCCTGCTTATAAGGACCTATAAACCCTAGCCAGCTATCACTAGCAAGATAAACCAATCTTGATAGCACCCATGTGTAATTAATTGCTTAGGATGCCTAGGCTTAACTCCACCTTACAAGCCCTAGGTGTTGATGAATCCAACTTTGTTGGGATCCATCTAATACCTATTCCAGCAACTACATGAAGCCATAGTCAACCATAGAAAACCACCCACTTAATTACCATACTTGTTCTTTATTAAAGAACATGTTCTTCAAAAGTTATTCTTTTAAAGTATATGATAATTAATCATTAACCATGCCATATAGTACTAAAATGACCACTGTTCCTTTCTTGTTAACATTATGCCAATTATCATTCTTTGTGTGCTCAATTGATTATTATTCTTCATTATCTACCTGATTATAATACCAAGTAATCACACTTGAATAAGAACCTTGTATGTGAATCACTCTAAAAGTACAAAACACCCTAAACCAATCATTACCACTCACTAATCCTAAATCATCGGGGTTAGATCACACTTAGAGCGATTGCATCTCATTCTTATGCATTATTGCATCCTTGCCAATCTTTTAAACATCGTCCTTACCGGACAATGATGCTATTTCAGAATTTGGAGTTATTACGCATCGAAGACCTTGCCTGCATAATCTTGCAGTCAAGAAAGGCAAGTTCATCACTTGCTCATGTCATTTGAGTATTTCTATCAAATTACTTGCAAAGTATTATGGTTAACACTATTGCATAAAAAATCAAAACCACTACTTTCATAACTATGAATATGACTATGTGGTGGGCAATGGAACCATGGATTGTGTTGATATGGTGGAGGTTCCATTGCACGGGTTTATATCCATCTAGGATTAAACAACAAATGTCGCCAGTGATTCTTGTGCCGTAATACCCGTGTTAACTATAAGATCCGGAGTGGGACGGAGTAGTCAAAAGTGTTTCCACCTCTCGTTCATCAACGGATGCGCTTTACCGTAGTACACTTGTAATCCAAGGGGGCAAGCGGTGAGGCTGGGGAGTCCTAAGTCCCCACGGCATAGTCCGTAGTACACTTGTCACCTGAAGGAGCAAGCGGTGAGGCTGGGGAGTCCTAAGTCCCCACGGTATTGCGGTCTATGATGGGTTGCAGCTACCGGCGTAGGAGTGTATGGTAGAACCCAGCACTGACGTCGTGGTCGGGGTCCACCTTGAAATCTACAGGAATAATGGGACCGACGTGGACCCAGGGTCGGGGCATGCAACAAAGGGTGGGTGTTCGAGGTAGCGGAGGAACATGATTGGCTAGACCTTATACCGGGCCTCACACCATAGGAAGTGTGGACGGGTCATTCCCGGTTGGCACCAAGGTTAAGATCTCTTATGGGTAAAGCAACACACCTCTGCAGAGTGTAAAGAACCGTGACCTGTCACTCCCTGTTCCGGGATATGGAACTGCGAACGCGGCCGGAAAGGAGCTCCATGAAGTTCTAGTAAACCGGTGAAGGCTGACGGACATAGTTCTTCTGAATAAAAGCAACCTTTTGAAGAAATGGTTATGAAAACCTGCATTGGTATTAGACTTTTTGGTCTAATGCTGTAGCTAGTGCATTAAACACCTCTTTCCTATAATGAACTTGTTGAGTACGCTCGTACTCATCCCACTCTTAAATCCCCTGCTTAGATATGGAGGCATCAAAGGAGGATCTACCACGCAACTCGAAGGCCGAGGAGTTAACAACTACTTCAAGATACAGGACCCTGTCAGAGGAGTCAGACACCACATCCATCAAGGAGAAAACCTAGTTTAGCCCTAGAAGGGAACTAGCATCCTACACCTAGCTCCTATTAGCTAGAATCTATTCATAGCCCCTATAGCTAGTCAAATACTCTACAAATAGAGTTCGTGATAGGATTAGACTACGAGTCGTTCTTCTGGAGTTTATTTGTAGTTTTACCTCATTGTAAAGTAGGAGGCTGTGATGATCTTTTGTAACAGAGTCGATGTTGTAATTCTATAGACATACCTTGGACCCGCATATGTTTCTGTTGTACCACTCTGAGCGATATAATACTAGTGGAACGGTGTTTCATTGGTGTTATATCAGACTTGCATACTACACCATGCAGTAGTATGCCGGGTCACCACAGCCACGAGGTGGCCACACCCTAGGGCGGCGCGGCCCAGGTCTTGGCCGCGCCGACCTGTAGTGTGGGCCCCTCGTGTGGCCCCCTAACCTGCCCTTCCGCCTACAAATAGCCTTCGTCGCGAAACCCCCAGTACCAAGAGCCACGATACGGAAAACCTTCCAGAGACGCCGCCGCCGCCAATCCCATCTCGGGGGATTCAGGAGATCGCCTCCGGCACCCTGCCGGAGAGGGGAATCATCTCCCGAAGGACTCTACGCCGCCATGGTCGCCTCCGGAGTGATGTGTGAGTAGTCTACCCCTGGACTATGGGTCCATAGCAGTAGCTAGATGGTTGTCTTCTCCCCATTGTGCTTAATTGTCGGGTCTTGTGAGCTGCCGAACATGATCAAGATCATCTATCTGTAATTCTATATGTTGCGTTTGTTGGGATCCGATGAATAGAGAATACTATGTTATGTTGATTATCAATTCATGTCTATGTGTTGTTTATGATCTTGCATGCTCTCCGTTATTAGTAGATGCTCTGGCCAAGTTGACGCTAGTAACTCCAAGAGGGAGTATTTATGCTCGATAGTGGGTTCATGTCTCCGTGAATCTGGGGGAGTGACAGAAACCTCTAAGATTATGGATGTGCTGTTGCCACTAGGGATAAAACATTGGTGCTATGTTCGAGGATGTAGTTACTGATTACATTACGCGCAATACTTAATGCAATTGTCTGTTGTTAGCAACTTAATACGGAGGGTTCGGATGATAACCTGAAGGTGGACTTTTTAGGCATAGATGCATGCTGGATAGCGGTCTATGTACTTTGTCGTAATGCCCAATTAAATCTCACTATACTCATCATAATATGTATGTGCATGGTCATGCCCTCTTTATTTGTCAATTGCCCAACTGTAATTTGTTCACCCAACATGCTGTTTATCTTATGGGAGAGACACCTCTAGTGAACTGTGGACCCCGGTCCAATTCTCTATACTGAAATACAATCTCTTGCACATCTTTGTTCTCTTTGTTCTCGCAAACAATCATCATCCACACTATACATCTAATCCTTTGTTACAGCAAGCCGGTGAGATTGACAACCTCGCTGTTTCGTTGGGGCAAAGTACTTGGTTTGTGTTGTGCAGGTTCCACGTTGGCGCCGGAATCCCTGGTGTTGCGCCGCACTACATCTCGCCGCCATCAACCTTCAACGTGCTTCTTGACTCCTACTGGTTCGATAAACCTTGGTTTCATACTGAGGGAAAACTTGCCGCTGTACGCATCACACCTTCCTCTTGGGGTTCCCAACGGACGCGTGCTGTACGCGTATCAGAGGGTTCCATAATAGTTGACCGGTCAAACTAAGTCAGCTGGCCCGGCCCGCAAACTAAATGGCCGGCCCGCTTAAGGTGTGGCAGGCCTCGTGTGGGCCTACCATCTACCACGGGCTTTCAGCCGGTTAACGGCGTTAGCTGGCAGTTAACGGCGTCTGCCACGTGTCAGTTTGCATGATGTCAGCAGTCAACGGGCTCCCAAAAACACTTCTGCAACGCTCCGATTTTCCGAGGCGGAAGGGCGCCCGAACGCGACGGATCGAAAAAAATGTGGTAGGAATTTGCCTGACGCAGTTTCGACCACAGAACCCATATCGTCGGGTTAGGCTCATAGGCGACGAAAAATGGGCCTTAGTTGACGATGTTGGGATGTTGTGTATTTGAAGTTTTCTTGTAGTGGAGGTTGATTCTTTTTGGTGTTTTGGATGCAAATAAGAAAAGTAAATATTTTTGTATTTTCGTATTAAGATAGTGCAGCAAATAGAAAACAAGATAAAAGCAATATAAAGGTGTTTCTTATGATAAAAAGTAGACCGGGTTCATGGGTTCACTTGACTATTCTCTCTTTAAGTTGTAGTGGACAAATAGTAATTCATCAATGAGATATGAGGGTGCAAATAATAGTATGTGTAAGATCAGAATTAATATGAGCATCACGTCCTAACATAGAAATGATGCAACACATCTCTCTTATACTCCACAAGAAAGGGAAAACTCCATGCAAACTTGTATTAAGAATTAACAGAGCATAGTCATAAGTCTTTGACATGAAAGGATGAAGATGTTGGAGAAGGTGGAGATCACTCCGGCAGTGTTCCCGGTGGAGTTTCCCCCTCCAATCTTCTATGTTGCAGCCTGCGTTTTAATGTTTCATATATATTGATTTTCAGGTCAAAATACGTTGTTGGGCGAAAGAATCGGATCGATTGGACGATCGAGGTTGAAAGACCATGGGTGGCGCTCCCTAAGTGTATAGGTACGCCACCTGAGGTCTTTCGGGCCTCGGGCCCATCCAGACCTTTTCCAAAGCTCCAGGGTGCTTCTCCCGATGAAAAAGTGACATTCCAAAAATCCCAGGTCAATTTGACTTTGTATAGGTCTCTGAAAGTGAAAAATACACAAAACATGGTTTTCCTGTTCTGCATAGTTATAAACCATATAAAGGGGATCATTTTTAAATCCGCATAAATCAATGTAAAACATGGTATTATCATCTTATATGTTGCAAATATGTGAGAATTCAATATGATAAAGGACAAAGTTCATGTATGCATTTTATATGCATCAACTCGTTAAAGCGTGTAGGCTCCCACATTTCTGAAAAAAGTCGCGTCTACTAATTTGGAATGTAGGGTACTTATTTTCGTGAAGAGAATATTACCAATCTCAGGCTTATGGTGTTTCTCTGTTTTATTGCAGTTCAGCGCCAACACATGAAGGCTTCAACAGAACATTACCTTTTTCGGGCACAACCTCGATGAAATTGTTGGGTGCGCTAAATTCTATAGTCAAGAGGTGAACGATCGTCGAGTGGAATGCAACATGCTGCGTTTGGAGATTAACAAGTTGTGTAAGCTTCGGAAGGAGAACATCGCGATGATGGAGAGCGATAAGACTTCCGTCCAGGACCTCTGCGAATAGAATGCCGACGTTGTTGGCAAGTGGAATCGGGCTGTGATTGATCTCGTGTCGGCACGCAAGGACCTCAATGAGGCCCTCGAAACCTTGCAGGAGTCCAACACAGAAGTAAGATCTGCCTTGGGTTATGTCACTGTGTTGGACTCCTGTGTTGGGTTATGTCACACAGGAGTCCAACACACCTAGTTCATTAGGATACGAAGAAAAGGGTTTTTTTAGGGGGAGAAATAGGTGACAGGCCTTTATCAGCCCTTGAACACAAAAGTACAATCACTTTCTTTGGATAACAATCCCAAACCGTCCCAAGCAAAAGGCGGTCCCATATTTCTCCGTAGTTCATTTGGGTCCAAGAGTGAGTTGTCGACCAAACTAAGTCTGTAAAGGTATTGGAAATCTAGGACGGGTCACCACAGGGGCCTAAATCAGCCATAATAATTTAGCGAAATATACCTCTTTGTTGTATTCTAGCCTGAATGAAACATAATGCTTTTGTAGGTTTAGCCCAACAATACTTAGTTATTTTGGCCTAGTCTGTTCGACACGTGTAAACTGACATATGGGATCCACCTTGGCGACGCGGCAGTATGGCCCACGTCGCTTCACTTCTGATGGTCCAGCTCTGACATGCAGGACCACGTGTCCAGAGTTGACACATCTGCATGTCGGCCCAACCGAAATGGCACATGGGGTACCAACGTAGGCCCAACATATGATATAGGCCCAGGCTCTGACATGCGGGGCTAGGCGTCCAGAATTGACGGTAGACAGACATTTGTGATCGCACATGCGCAATTTTTTTTGGGCATGGAAACTGACATGTGGAGCCCAAGTTGGTCCTACTGACAGGTCTGGTCCACTTTGCTGGCTGGGAGGCTGTCGAAACGGGCGGCCCTACACAGGAAGGTCGTGTCGGTACCTGACATGCAGGCCCGAGTGCTGCGGGTTGGGTACATGTGTACGGATAGTGGCCGTGTCGCCTGATAAATATGGATCCCAGTGCTCTAGGCCTTAGACTCTTGTGCGGGTTAGGTCGGAAAAACATGCATGAGATGGAGAAGTACGTGAAAAGAAGCGTGCATAGGGTGGTTCAGGTGTGTCCAGCGGCCGAAGCCCAGATATTGTGACACCCCCACCCCGAGGCCGCAGTTCGGGCCGCCCACTTCCCGCGACGCTTTCTTTCTAGACAATTGTTGATGTTTAGAGGTCGCCCGTCAGGATTTTTCGGGGCCGAAAAAGCCACATGTGACATGAAAACGCAATACCGTCACGGAAAAAGACATTCGCTGACGGATTTCTCAAACGTCAGCCCTATTCCGTCATTGATACTCTAGGTTCTTGTAGTGCATAGGATAGCGCCACTGGCACAGGAGCTACCTAACCTACTTGCGGTCCCATGCACCCACGATGCAGCAGGCTAGAGTCGCTGATGAGGGCGTTACGAGGGAGGGTAATGCCCCGGAGACAGAGGCTACCAAAGATACTTAAATTTTGAACTTATGTGAAATAGGTTAGATCGCGAATTTTGGGTGGTGGTGGTTAGGGCATCTCTAGCGGGCCGACCCATCTGGTCCTGGCGCGTCTGAATCGGTCTGCGCGGACAAGAGGACCGACCGCGCACACTCTAGCGGGGCGCCCAAACGGACCGACATGTCCTCCTCGACCCATCGGCACACTAAATTTTTGGAACCGATGCGTCGGCGCAGACAATACGCGTGTCCTCCCGTGTTCGTCCGCGTGTAACGAGGGCCCGCATGGCAGCGGCCTAGCGACCTTCTTCCTCTGGCCTTCAATGGAAGTAGGCTGACTCTAGCGCTCCTGCTCTAGCCGCGCCACCCGACGCCGGCCGTTCATCCATGACATCGTTTCGTTCTACATGCCGGCATATCAATGCTCTGACCCTTTTTAAGCAGGCCAGCGGCGGCCATTTTTTCCACAAGCCTCACTTTTTCCATTTCACACCACCACCACATGCATCTCAGCAGCAATGGCTGGCGGCATAGGCTCGAGGAGAGGGCGTCTAAGACGGCCTACGGGCCGTGGGCCTAGACGTGGACGAGGCCGAGGTCGCTGAGGAAGGAGCGGTGGGAGAGGATAGAGTCAGCCACCACCGTCCCGTCGCCATCACCACAATTGTCACCCAGCTAGCCCCATGGCCATTGACCTCTCCAGTTTCGAGTTTGGTGTCACCATCCACCAGGGCATGAACTGGGACAACCTGCGCCTGCCCAAGATGTTCGCCTCCATTGTTGATGGGCAAGAGCCCCACCATGTCCTCCTGCGTGTGTCTGGCGGCGCTACTGGCCTGCGATCCACGAGGAGCTGATGTTCGACAATGAAGGCCACATGTTCCTCCACGACGGCTAGAGGCGCTTCGCCGATGCGCACGCCATTGAAGCCAGGCACTTCGTCGTCTTCAAGTACGAAGGCCACGACGTCTTCACCGTCAAAGTTTTCGACGAGACCATGTGTCTCCGCCACTACCACTTCGACGAGAACGACTAGGCGATGCCGAGATAAAGCCGATGTAGTCTTCTACTATGTTTGTTCTATCAATTTGCTTCAAGCAAATTTGCTCCAAATATGTATGCAATTTAGAAATTTTCTATGAAATAGATTTGCAATAAATACCGGACCGAATGGGTCAGCCTCTGGACCCGCTGTCTGAGGCGGCCGGACCAACACCAAAATTCTATTTACGAGGCAATCTTCTAGTCTATACTACTCCCTCCGTTCCTTTCTATAGTGCCTATAGATTTTTGGCACGGAAATTAGCGCAACAGTATTTTTTACACAAGACCCCTGGCTAAACGATTTGAGATCAGACTAAAATTAGGGAAATCGATAACTTCCTAACTTACCGTAACAAATCCCACAAATCTGTCTGGTTGACTCTCCATATATGTGCAGCCAGGTTTAATTAAGGAAAGAAAAAACATTACTTCCTAAATCCAAGCAATCCTTGGGGCCATGCATTTAGAATCTCAATTAACTGTTTCCTATTTTGTATGGATTTTTTTCATGCATGTCGTGTGGGAGTTGACCGGTGGAGGGGGGTAATTGAAAAAAGCCAAGCTACAGCCTTATATTGTGAAACAAATGCCAAAAATCTATAGGCACTATAGAAAAGAACAGAGGGAGTATTATATTGGAGTTGGTCGTAAGTCATACAACGTGTTTGGTGAAGGAGATTCGGAGCATCCTGTCCGTCCAATATAATCTCATCTTTCCGCTCAAAATCCATCCATCCCATCCACTTTTCTATTCACCTGATCCAATTTCATGGTAAGTCATCCCAGCTTTTCTTTGTAGTATCAATCATCAATCACGTAATTAAGAAATATCTTTCCTTACCTAAAAGAACAATTCTCACAACCATCACTCCCCCTTCCGTGGAAATCTCCTAAGATCTCTCTCGCGTGCGCCTTTCTCCCGTCTATCCCTATCCAGTAGAGCCCTTCCCACCTCCGGCCGGTCTTCCGACGCTCTGGTGCCCCTCCTCCCGGTGACCTTAGAGCACCTCACGGACAAGGGATGCGGGAGCATACGCGCATGGTTGCGCTCGTTCCCGTGGCCGGCCGGGACAACGACCTCGCCACGGAGAGCAGCAAAGGCAGGGGGTTCGAGCCGAGGGCGGGGAGAGAGAGAGAGCGAAGGGCAGGGTAGGCAGCGAACCTCCAAGCGTGGCCCTGGTGGCTAACGGGGACGACCAAGACGGGGCAACGGTGGCGGACCTCCAAGCATGAGCATCGATGTACTCATCTTCTCTCTGTGACTGTCTGCGATTGAGGATTACGTACGTCTCCCTCCTCCTGGAGTCCTGGTGTCACGTGATGATGTCGTTGCTTTTCTACCGCCTCTTAGTCTTGCGCGCCTCAACAACAGCGAGCTTCCGACTCGGTTCATCCTGCGTGCCTGGACCGCCTCAACAACGGCGAGCTGCAGAGCTGCCGAATGCGTCAAAAATAAAGGCATGATAGGCCTTCACGGGGCGGGCAATAGATCATTCTCTTGGTATGTTCTCTATCTTCAACCTTTGAGCTTGATTACTGGACCATCTTCATTTTTTCCTGCACTTCTCATGCGTTCTTTGATTTATTTCCATTTGATTGCAAACAATGCTGATGCAAGAAGCTACTGGGACGTTCTAAGAAAAGGCTAAAAGTGGTGCTCTGTTTTTGGTCATCGCTTCGGTACTCATAGAAGTGTTGATCTGAAATTCTGAATGCTCCCGTTGTAGACCAGAATATCTGGAAATTTGTTCAGATGGTGGATCCAATAGCTGACTCAAATAAAAGCCTTGACCGTGGACTTTATTAATGCTCTGATTTCTCATTCCAAAAGTAACTCCTATAGTTTTAATAGTTGCCCACATATAATACAGGTCCATTTCATTCTTCTTTTTGTTTGCAGCTAGCAGTTTGATTGCTGATGTGTTTGATGTTGAGGTGTCAGTTCTAGAAGCAGAGGTAATGGAATTTGCATTTTATTTCTAGAAATGTCTATGACGGAGATTGGAATTTCAAGGACGATGAAGATACTGATTTATGCCGTCTTTCTGCTTCAAGAATACATTCTATGTGCTCTCTTCCTTTCACTTCGGACTTACGAATGTTCAGCCTGCTACGAAACTCATGTGTTCGGCTTAAAGAGTTATAAATTTATCCGTCTTGCAAGGAACAATCAGCTAGCAGCGGCATTTTCTCTGGCAATGACATGATCAATCCATTGGTAGATGATAATTTGATAATCTGTCTGTAGTTATTTATGGATGATTAGTTGTTAATCGCTACATTACATGCACATAGAGGCCTCATAGATATAATTTCTCTGTACTGATGGTTGCTGGACAAATATTTCCTAAAAGTAGTAGTATTATCCATCACATCTTCCTTCTTCTCATCATACTTGACGTGGTTAACAGCTTCATTTGACTAAAAGAATTTGACTCTTCCTGGCAGGGTGAAATTACTCCGAAGTGCTCGCAGATTACCTACACTGAAAAATAATTTCTTGCTCAGCGCAGACGATTTATTCCAGCCAACGGAGTTAAAGATCATATTTATGCAACTTACTTGACACTCTCTCCGGTTGCTTTTAATCCACGCAGAGGTTGCATACACGTAGGTAGCTAGGGAGGTGGCCACGTCGATTAAAAGCGGTCAGAGGTAGTACTAATCTAATGCCAATCCAATCCATCGAAGGTACACTTAAATTTCTTGATATTTTTCAGTTGAAATTTTACACTAGAGTTTTCACACGACTGCTCCATGTATGTCGTAAATTGTGATTTATGTAAAATAAATGTATCTGCATGTTTTTAAACACCCTTTAGATTACACTTTAGATTTCAAGATGAATAACATATATTTACTGATAGAGGGATGGTGTATATCGCTTCTTCCCGTGGGTGTAGTAGCACCAAATATCTTTTTTCTTGCCCCACATAAATCTCTACAATAATCTTACCAGGGAGTTTAGTTTTCATGTACGCAAAATTTCTATTACCGTATTTAGCTTGAAATGTGGGAAGCATGCATCTTGTTGTGATACTGGGAGTGAAAAAACAAAAGATTTAGTCTTTTTGAGAGGGAAAATTTTAGTCCTCTGGTAACTTTCCTGATATTTGTAGTATCATTCACTGGTCTTTGGATCAGGAGTGTTAAGTGCCTATTTTTTGTTGCTAGACTGACACAAAAGCTGAGAACAGTGTTGCACAAAAGCTAATTCAAATAAATGTTTTTTTCCTTTGATTGATCTTATTACATCAGTCTCCGTGAAGAGGCCGGCTGTCTATGTAATTAGGATGAGTAGCCAACACAACAATGTGCTTAAGAAATGAACACGGAAAGAAGTATGATGGAAATTATTTTTCAAAATATAGACATGTATAAATTCATCGAAACTTTCACATTAGTGTTAGTGTCAGACTACTTCCTTGTATTTAAAATTTCAGGTTAAGGGCTAGCATTTCTCGTACTTAGATACTAACTCACACGTTCAAAGGTATGAAAACTGGAAAGTTGTTATTTGTTCAATGTATGAAAAATTTCGCTTATTCTTAGAAGTAAGCATATGCAAATAATTATCATTTTGTTCAAAACTGTTGTTGGACTCACAAGAGCAGTCACAGAAAAAGAGATATATTATAGTGGTGATGCTCTAGAGCAGTTTGTTCTATTTTATATGTGAACGTAAGGTCCGCATACTACTTACTAATATCTAATAACGGACTTGCTGAGAAAATAGGAATGCCTACATGGTGACGATAAGTATGTGGAAAATAAGTAAGAAATGAGGACGATGACACCTACTGTCATGCAGGAAGAAAGAAGGAAGAAGTTGACTCTCATCGACCACTTGTCTGAAATGAAGTTCGGTGCATGTCACTCTTGATTTATTGTTTTGAGAAATATAAAAGGTATGTATCTTTTCTATAGTTTTCTGCCCATATGATGTTGAATGGTGGTGCATATGATGTTGAATTATGAGAAGTGAAAATTTTGATGTTTCTCAAATACTATGTGGGTATGTTTCCTATCTATAAAAAAAGAGGATGTTTCATGTACATGTGTCAGATGTGCGACGACCAAAAGAAAGATTTAGGGGCCGTAGCAATGCATGGGCATTCAACTAGTATCTATTATAACGGTAGAGATTTATCAAACCAAAGTCATAAAATCCCAATGGTTGAGATTTGTGGACCGCGCATCGAAAGTTATGCACGTGGGATGTTAAAGAAAATTGGTTATGTGCCGTGTGTAACATGAAGTCCAACATAAAAAAAGGTCAAACTGATCGGATTCTTTTTCTCTCGAGAAGATCTCTTATTTGAACTTGAAAAAAGGTCGTATCTCTTTGCCCCATATAAACCGCCATCAGTGCTGCTCCGAGATTTCAGCCTGTAAGTTGTGCACGAGGCATGATTAGTATATGTCGAATGCTGATCGGCGGCCTGGCTTGGTCTCGCGAAGGCAGATCGAGGGAACAGCAATCTCGCACCGTGTGGATACCGAGATCTTCGATGAGCACGAGACAGCAATGACGATCTCACGCCCAAGAAGCTAGCTCGATCCGGGGTTAACGGAAAATCTTGCGCCATGTGGATCCCGGGATGTCCGATCTCGAGACAACAATGACGATCTCGCGACAATGAAGGCTGAAGATAGCTCCAGGGAGGTAGGAACAACAATCTCGCGGCACGGAAGCTGATTACGGAAATCTCGCGCCATGTGGATCCCAGGATGTCCGATCAGCTTGAGACGACAATGACGACCTCGCTACGATGAAGGCTGAAGATAGCTCCAGGGAGGTAGGAACTGGAATCTCGCGTCACGGAAGCTGATTAAAACACAACGTGCCCTGATCTACTATGAGCGTATTTGACGGCTCAATCTGGGCTATGGCGATACCAATCTAGCGGGAAGCAATGGTATGTGAAGTCCAGGAGGCAGTTTGGATCGATGGCGACCAAAGAGGACAAACACATGTGAGACGTTCGACGACAGCAGATGATGTAGAGACCACCATATATACCAGCGCAAATTGCATTGCATCTCAGTAAATAGGACCTACGGCACTCCATCACAGTTTAGGAGCAGTCGCCTTAATTCTCTCCAGAGACAATAATTAACCATCAGCTGGACTCTGGGCGATGTAAAAGGACAAATCACGCAGGACTGCTCCTCTCTTCCGGAGTTACGATACAGCGCCACCCCCGATGCTCCTACTAGCCTTCACGTCTCCATGCATCATTCTCAGAGTCACAGGTACGGTTGATGTACAATTCTAACTATGCATCAAGCTTTGCACCACAGATCTCTTTATTTTTTTATCATCCATGTAGGATCAAGCTAGCTCGGTTGGATGTGAAAGCAAGGATGGCATGTCCGGATAGTTAGCCGATCCGTTTGGCCATATGTAGTTGCTCTTGCTTTGTTCTTTTGGATTATATATAGCTAGCCTACATGCAGATAGCTTCATTTTATGTGGCACCGTGGTTTTCCAAATTAAATTCCAATCCGGCCTATCACCTAACGTTTCCGGTTATTCTGATTCAGAGTTCCTTGAAACCGATGACCGGTTTCTTTTTAAACGCTTCGCCTTATTGGCAAAACGGCTACCTGAATGTTTCCTTTAGCTGCTGCTTGATTCAGGTTTGGAGCTGGTTAGTTCTGAATCGGTATTGGTATTGGTCGACGAGCTCAAGGTTTTTGTACCTAATTTAGAATTTCGGATGATGTGTATGAGATCCCTTTTCTAGAAAAAAAATCATGCAAACAACTTGAACAAGAACCTGCTACCTAGCTTCAAATTGTTAGCGTGTTGTGCCTGCTAATATAACTTTTATACCTTTAGCTAGGGAGCAAGGGAGGTGCTCAGCTACACACGTTGCAAACAGAAGTTTCCAGAAAATTAAAGTAGTGGCAACTTGAACGCATGCTCTCTGCTATACTCCTAAGGACTAGGGAGCATATTCATATCGTAGCTATAGGTGTGTTACATAAATTTTCAACTGCAGTAGGAGCATAACATGTTTGCGACAGAAGTTGTATTCATTAGACTTATAGTTAGTCTACGGAGATTGAGGTGCGAGTCCGCGGCCGTGGTAATCCTCTATCTTGACACAAAAGGAGTAACAAGTTGAATTGTTTCCTTGGTGTTGAAAATTTTCTAAATTTAATTTTCTATACTAAAGTATTGATTAGTATATTTATTATTTTGTACACTTGGCCAAGAAATATAGAATTGACAGACAATGAAATGAATTGTTGTTTTATTATGGCTACATGGACCGTGGTAGCAATAGTAGGTATATGTATATTATATGAAAATGAAAATGAAAAACCTTAAGGAAAATGAATCACTGTTAAAAATGTAGTTTTTATTTCTATATGAATATAGTGGTAAAACATATTATTTTACTATTTATTGATCATATAATTCCACAACAATAATATACAGAAATTCAATAATATAGCTCTATTAAGAAATTTTGTAGAAAATGTTGATATAACTAAATAAAAGGAGTACACAAATTTAATTTCTTTAATGTTCTAATAAGGTAGTACTCGATGTAATGTGTATCAACTATTATCATCAATATCGTTTATTAATATTTTATACAAATAAAAGAGGACGAATTAAATACAAAAAAATTGTATATTAGTTGGAAAACCCATCACAGATCTAGCCGCGCAAATGCGCGTCTTCGCTTGCATCATAGATCGATCAACATGCAGTACAAATCTGCGATCCATTGTCCATCATACTGCCCAAGCTGCGTGCATGCCATGCATCGATATCCCATGCCGGTTTCAGCAGCGGAGATAAAGCGAAGTGCTTGGCTAAGTGTGAGGCAGTAAATCCAGATGTGGCAGAAAATCATCCACTACGGGAAAATCAGGCGCTGCCGTGCAGCGTTTCATTGTCGTGAGGCACTGCACGGCAAAGATTTCTTTGCCGTGTGGCGTGAGAGGGACGCACGGCAAAGAAATAAAGCACGGCAAAGTTTTATGGTGGCGCACGGCAAAGTATCTCCGCACGGCAAAGTTAAAAGTGCCTCACGGCAACGCGTTGGCGCACGGCAAAGCCCTCCAGAAGCGCATGGCAAAGAAGCCAGGACGGCAAAGATCCTTTGCCGTGCGTTGCATTCTTTGCCGTGCGTTGCATTCTTTGCCGTGGTGCTCCCTTTACCGTGCGGCCTGGAATAGTGCACGGCAAAGCCTCCTTTGCCGTGCGTTGCATTCTTTGCCGTGCGCCAACAACCATTTAATTTGTTTTTCTAACTATTTTATTTCATCTAATACTTATATTTATTTTGTTAATTAGTTTTTCTTTTTGATGACTATTTATTAGACAATGTGCAATACAAAATTACTCTCCATGTTCATCCCCCCACATATATCAGGGTTCCGGTGCTCCGGCGGCCGTCCCCCTCCTTCCCCCCAAAACAGCGGGACGGCGGGTCTACCCCCGTAGATTTCTCCGCGCGAGGGTGCACAATGTACTTTTTCATTCTTTTAGGTTTGTTAGGGTTAGGTTTTAGGTCCAGTTGCAAGTTTTGGTGGCATTCGTGCTCCGGGGGTCATTCCCCCCTAAAAACGGCTGTCTGTGGGCCTCGGATGGTCTACCCCCTAGATTTCTCCACGCGAGGTTCCACCAATATACCTTTTCATAGGTTTAGGTTTGTTTAGTCCATGGACATATTGAAAACCATGTGTGGCACCCTTTGGCACAGTCTAGCCCCCGATATAACCGTGGCGGGACACTTCACCGTACACGTCCAGGAATCTGTTAAGTGTTATCGCCCGAAGGTGAGGGATGTCAGACCGGGGATCCATGCCATGCACCATTTGGTGAATCACACCTTGCATCACACTTTGACACATAGAATAGGCCCACATGCAAGATTTGGTGGGGTTCCGGTGTTCCGGCGGTCGTTCTCCCCCTCCTCCCCCCCAAAACAGCGAAACATGTGCCCCGGCGGGTCTACCCCCTAGATTTCTCCGCGCGAGGGTGCACCAATGTACATTTTTATTCTTTTAGGTTTGTTTAGGACATATACACATGGAGAACCAAGATTGGGACCCTTTGGCACATACACCCGCAGCTCGAGCCATTATCACACGATCGACGGTGTGCCTGATCTACTGGTTAGGGTTCGGTGTAGGGTGAGGGCTAGGGTCTAGGGTTTAGGGGAGCTACTTTTGCACCATTACACCTTGCATCACACTTTGAAACATAGAATAGGTCCACATGCAAGGTTTGGTGGGGTTCCGGTGCTCCGGCGGTCGTTATCCCCCTCCTCCCCCAAAACAGCGGAACGTGTGCCCCGGCGGGTCTACCCCCCTAGATTTCTCCGCGCGAGGGTGCACCAATGTAACTTTTCATTCTTTTAGGTTTGTTTAGTACATATACACATGGAGAACCAAGATTGGGACCCTTTGGCACATATACCCGCAGCTAGAGCCATTATCACACGATCGACGGTGTGCCTGATCTACTGGTTAGGGTTAGGTGTAGGGTTAGGGCTAGGGTTTAGGGGCTAAGGCTAGGGTTTAGGTTAAAGGGTAAGTATTTATGGTTAGGTATAGGTTTAGGGTTTAGGGTTAGGGTTAGGGTTTATGATGCATGGTTCTGCAGCTCCGGCGTCGTGGTTTAGGGATTTAGAGGGGTTTAGGGCTCGAAGCCTCCCCAGTTTAGGGTTTAGGGTTTAGGGGAGCTACTTTTGCACCATTAGACCTTGCACCACACTTTGACACATATCATAGGTCCACATGCAAGGTTTGGTGGGGTTCCGGTGCTCCGGCGGTCGTTATCCCCCTCCTCCCCCAAAACAGCGGAACGTGTGCCCCGGCGGGTCTACCCCCCTAGATTTCTCCGCGCGAGGGTGCACCAATGTAACTTTTCATTCTTTTAGGTTTGTTTAGTACATATACATATGGAGAACCAAGATTGGGACCCTTTGGCACATATACCCGCAGCTAGAGCCATTATCACACGATCGACGGTGTGCCTGATCTACTGGTTAGGGTTAGGTGTAGGGTTAGGGCTAGGGTTTAGGGGCTAGGGCTAGGGTTTAGGTTAAAGGGTAAGTATTTATGGTTAGGTATAGGTTTAGGGTTTAGGGTTAGGGTTTATGATGCATGGTTCTGCAGCTCCGGCGTCGTGGTTTAGGGATTTAGAGGGGTTTAGGGCTCGAAGCCTCCCCAGTTTAGGGTTTAGGGTTTAGGGGAGCTACTTTTGCACCATTAGACCTTGCACCACACTTTGACACATATCATAGGTCCACATGCAAGGTTTGGTGGGGTTCCGGTGCTCCGGCGGTCGTTATCCCCCTCCTCCCCCAAAACAGCGGAACGTGTGCCCCGGCGGGTCTACCCCCTAGATTTCTCCGCGCGAGGGTGCACCAATGTAACTTTTCATTCTTTTAGGTTTGTTTAGTACATATACACATGGAGAACCAAGATTGGGACCCTTTGGCACATATACCCGCAGCTAGAGCCATTATCACACGATCGACGGTGTGCCTGATCTACTGGTTAGGGTTAGGTGTAGGGTTAGGGCTAGGGTTTAGGGGCTAGGGCTAGGGTTTAGGTTAAAGGGTAAGTATTTATGGTTAGGTATAGGTTTAGGGTTTAGGGTTAGGGTTAGGGTTTATGATGCATGGTTCTGCAGCTTCGGCGTCGTGGTTTAGGGATTTAGAGGGGTTTAGGGCTCGAAGCCTCCCCAGTTTAGGGTTTAGGGTTTAGGGGAGCTAGTTTTGCACCATTAGACCTTGCACCACACTTTGACACATATCATAGGTCCACATGCAAGGTTTGGTGGGGTTTCGGTGCTCCGGCGGTCGTTATCCCCCTCCTCCCCCAAAACAGCGGAACGTGTGCCCCGGCGGGTCTACCCCCCTAGATTTCTCCGCGCGAGGGTGCACCAATGTAACTTTTCATTCTTTTAGGTTTGTTTAGTACATATACACATGGAGAACCAAGATTGGGACCCTTTGGCACATATACCCGCAGCTAGAGCCATTATCACACGATCGACGGTGGTGCTGTTCGTATGGTTTGGGTTAGGTGTAGGGTTAGGGCTAGGGTTTAGGGGCTAGGGCTAGGGTTTAGGTTAAAGGGTAAGTATTTATGGTTAGGTATAGGTTTAGGGTTTAGGGTTAGGGTTAGGGTTTATGATGCATGGTTCTGCAGCTCTGGCGTCGTGGTTTAGGGATTTAGAGGGTTTAGGGCTCGAAGCCTCCCGGTTTAGGGTTTAGGGTTTAGGGGAGCTACTTTTGCACCATTAGACCTTGCACCACACTTTGACACATATCATAGGTCCACATGCAAGGTTTGGTGGGGTTCCGGAGCTCCGGCGGTCGTTATCCCCCTCCTCCCCCAAAACAGCGGAACGTGTGCCCCGACGGGTCTACCCCCCTAGATTTCTTCGCGCGAGGGTGCACCAATGTAACTTTTCATTCTTTTAGGTTTGTTTAGTACATATACACATGGAGAACCAAGATTGGGACCCTTTGGCACATATACCCGCAGCTAGAGCCATTATCACACGATCGACGGTGTGCTGATCTCTTGGTTAGGGTTAGGTGTAGGGTTAGGGCTAGGGTTTAGGGGCTAGGGCTAGGGTTTAGGTTAAAGGGTAAGTATTTATGGTTAGGTATAGGTTTAGGGTTTAGGGTTAGGGTTAGGGTTTATGATGCATGGTTCTGCAGCTCTGGCGTCGTGGTTTAGGGATTTAGAGGGGTTTAGGGCTCGAAGCCTCCCCAGTTTATGGTTTAGGGTTTAGGGAGCTACGTTTGCACCATTAGACCTTCCACCACAATTAGACACATATCAAAGGTCCACATGCAATGTTAGGTGGGGTTCCGGTGCTCCGGCGGTCGTTATCCCCCTCCTCCCCCCAAAACAGCGGAACGTGTGCCCCGGCGGGTCTACCCCCCTAGATTTCTCCGCGCGAGGGTGCACCAATGTAACTTTTCATTCTTTTAGGTTTGTTTAGTACATATACACATGTAGAACCAAGATTTTTGACCCTTTGGCACATATACCCGCAGCTAGAGCCATTATCACAAGATCGACGGTGTGCCTGATCTACTGGTTAGGGTTAGGTGTAGGGTTAGGGCTAGGGTTTAGGGGCTAGGGCTAGAGTTTAGGTTAAAGGGTAAGTATTTATGGTTAGGTATAGGTTTAGGGTTTAGGGTTAGGGTTAGGGTTTATGATGCATGGTTCTGCAGCTCCGGCGTCGTGGTTTAGGGATTTAGAGGGGTTTAGGGCTCGAAGCCTCCCCAGTTTAGGGTTTAGGGTTTAGGGGAGCTACTTTTGCACCATTAGACCTTGCACCACACTTTGACACATATCATAGGTCCACATGCAAGGTTTGGTGGGGTTCCGGTGCTCCGGCGGTCGTTATCCCCCTCCTCCCCCAAAACAGCGGAACGTGTGCCCCGGCGGGTCTACCCCCCCTAGATTTCTCCGCGCGAGGGTGCACTAATGTAACTTTTCATTCTTTTAGGTTTGTTTAGTACATATACACATGAAGAACCAAGATTGGGACCCTTTGGCACATATACCCGCAGCTAGAGCCATTATCACACGATCGACGGTGTGCCTGATCTACTGGTTAGGGTTAGGTGTAGGGTTAGGGCTAGGGTTTAGGGGCTAGGGCTAGGGTTTAGGTTAAAGGGTAAGTATTTATGGTTAGGTATAGGTTTAGGGTTTAGGGTTAGGGTTAGGGTTTAGGTTTAGGGTTTAGGTTTAGGGTTAGGGTTAGGGTTTAGGGTTAGGGTTAGGGTTTAGGCTACTTTTGCATGCTGAGTTTTTTTGAAACTGAAAGCATGATACATACTTTATTAAATGATACACATATTGAAAAAACAGGTTTAATGTAATGTGGATATAGAAATGAATGTTGTTGATAATTAAAATATGTTGGGACTTGCTCCCCCTTCTCTGGATCAGCTCGACCTGATTGATGCTTATCTACCCTGGATCATTATTTCTAACAGCTAAGTGGCATTGCCACTTGGTTCAATTCTTTCTTCTATTTTTGTTGTGTGCAGGTTAAAGATGAACTAGATGATCCAGGTGATCAACTTGATCAAATGTAGATGGACAATAGCTAGGGTTTTAGTATAGTTACTTGTATATTTATTTTCATATTTGATCCAGTTACACATTGTTGTAATATAAATGAATTATGTAAATGACAATGTATATGAATTATGTAATATAAATGAATTATGTAAATGACAATGTATAATAAAAAAAATAAAAAAAATCTTTGCCGTGCGCAGGCGCACGGCAAAGAAACCTGCCGCACGGCAAAGGCTGCTCCGCGCACGGCAAAGAGCCCCCGCACGGCAAAGCTCCTTTGCCGCACGGCAAAGGAGTTCGCACGGCAAAGCGTGCGGATAAGTGGATTTGGTCGGGACGCGCTGAGCCACAAACGCGCGCCTCTGGTCGACCTCTCTCCTCGCTCACCCCCCGCGCCGCCACCTCCCCCGCACGCACGCAGGCCGCACGCCGCCGCCTCCCCCGCCGCCGCTGCCGCTGCTGCTACTCCCCGCCCCTCCCGCCGCCGCCGCTCTTGCTACTCCCTCGCCGCCGCCGCTGCTCCCCCGCCGCCGCCGCTACTGCCCTCCCCGCCGCCGCGCTACTCCCCCGCCGCCGCCTGCCCCTCCCCGCCGCCGCCGCTGCTCCCCCGCCCCTCCCCGCCCCCTTCCCCGCTGCAGGCCGCCGCTGTTGCTCCCCTGCTCGCCACCACCCGAGCGAGCCGCCACCACCGCTCGCTCCGCCACCCGAGCCGCCACCACCACCTCACCCGCAGCCTCCCGCGCCGGCCACCACCTGGGTATGTGCCTCTTTTTTTTTTGAATTTTTCATATTACTTATTGTATTTAGGGTAGTTAAAAAATATTATGCATGCTAATTAGTAGTTACAATAAATATGCATGAAAAATAGGGTAGTTTAGTATAGAAAATATTTTAGAAAGTGGGATTTAGAGCAAACCAATAGGGATTTAGAGAAAATAGGGATTTAGAGCAAACCAATAGGGATTTAGAGAAAATAGGGATTTAGAGAAAATAGGGATTTAGAGAAATATTGTATTTACAATAGTGGGATTTAGAGCAAACAAATGATCTTTTGTCGCTAATTACTTTTCTCGCTACGCAGACGATGTTTTGAGGTGGACACAGGGGCCGGCGTTGTCGGGGTGCTTGAGGAGCGTTGCTCAAGGGGACCATTTTACCGGAGGGGATTTTGGCGGAGGGTCGTTGGTCTTCTTCGCCGGCTGTCGGTCACGCTTCGAGGGTGAGAATCCGTTCGCCTCTCTTGTACCTAGGTTTTTTCTTTATGTCTAGATCACCAAGTCTGTCGCGATACCTAGGCGTCTCTTCCCGACCGTAAGGGTTACGCGGATAAATATGCATTAGTGGTCTCGCATATTATGAACCGTAACTCTTACGGCATTTATCGGGACAGCCGGCGGATGCGTAGTTGGGTACGTTCTCCGTGCTCTACCCCGATCCGAGACAGGATTTCGGTAGCGCCTCCCCGTTGTTCTCCGGATGCACACCCCTCTCGGCTTTTTGCCGAGACGTGTATCGGGAGAGCAGCGGGGAGGTGCTGCCGAAATTCTGTCTCGGATCGGGGTAGAGCTGGGAGAACGTACTCAATCTACGGATCTGGCGGCTGCTAGGAGCCCACCTAGTAGAGTTTCAGGTTGATGCACGCGTAAAATAAATAAATATATGATGCATTTATTTCGTATTTGATATATAAATGCTATGTTCGTCTGTTTTGTTGCTGATTAGAGGATGGATAATCGTGGCTGGATGTACGATGGAAGAATCAGTCAGTGGAACTATACTGATGAATGGGGAGAAAAGACCGAGCAGTTTGTGGATAGGGCGTTTGCCATCCCTAGCAGACCTATAAGTGTTTGGTGCCCTTGTAGTAAGTGCGCTAACCGAAAGGCACAGACAAGGAAACTATGAGTATGCACCTGATCAAGTTTGGGTTCACACCGTCCTACAGGATTTGGACTTACCATGGAGAAAAGGCAAAGAAACGTGCTAGGAAGGAGGTGCGGCAGATTCAACCTAGGGGGAATATGACACCGGTTTTGATAGGTGCTTAGAAAACTTGGCTAATGGTAATGTGCCTGAAAGCTCTCATGTAGAGGTGGAGACACCTCGGGATGCGGAGACAAGTGAGGACCCGGAGGAAAACACAAAGGAGTATTATGAGGCTCTGTTTGCTTCGCAGAAACCCCTACATGAAAATACAGAGGTTACCCAACTAGATGCCATCGCTCGCCTTATGGCCTTGAAGTGCCATAGGAACTTGTGCAGAGATGGGTTCGATGAACTTCTGGTCATCGTAGGCAGCCTTCTGCCGAAAGGGCACCTCTTGCCGCAAAACTTCTACTATTCGACCAAATTGCTTAGTGACCTTAAGATGTCATCTCAGCAGATACACGCTTGTCCAAAGGGATGCATGCTATTCAGAGAGGAGCACGCTGACACAAATTATTGCATCAAATGCAATTCCTCTAGGTACTTTGAGGTAGACCGCAAGGGTGATGGTCAGAAGAGGCAGACCACGGTTGCCAAGAATATCCTCCGCTATCTTCCGGTTCTACCGAGGATCCAGCGGATCTTCATGACCGAGGATACGCCCGTGAGATGAGGTGGGCCGTGGAAGGAAACAGATACACCGACAAGATGATACATCCGTCGGATGGTACCGCATGGAAGAACTTTGTGAAGAAATTTCCACCGAAAGCAGGTGACCCGAGGAGCGTAGCGATTGCGATATCAACCGATGGGTTCAATCCATATGGTATGTCGGCTGCAGTATACAGTTGTTGGCCGTTGTTTGTTATTCCCATGAACCTCCCCACAGCGTACGCATGAGATCAGAGAACATGTTTGTGTCGATGATAATCCCAGGGCCCAAATACCCGGGCAAGAACATGAATGTGTACCTGGAACCGCTGGTGGATGACTTGGTTCGTGGCTGGGAAGGTCGCGGGATCCGAACATATGACGCATCAAAGAAGGAGTACTTCGATATGTATGTGTGGTACCACACGTCCCTGCATGACCTGCCAGCACGTGCTTTGTTCTGCGGGTGGTGTACACATGGGAAGTGGCCTTGCCCACAGTGCAGGCAGGCCGTGACTTTCTTCTGGCTAAACAAGGGAGGCAAGTATTCATGCTTTGATGAAGCTCGACAGTTCCTTGAGCGGAGGCATGCATACAGGAGTGATGTAAAGAGTTTCAAGAAAGGCCGTGTTGTCCGTGGCCCGAAGCCAATTCCGAAGACCGGAACGGAAATCAAGGCCGAGTTAGATGCTCTTCAGCCTAGCCCTGATGGGAATGGTTTCTTGGGATATGGGGAGACACACCAATGGACTCACAAGCCGTGCTTATGGAAGCTCCCTTACTTTGAGTTTCTCGAGCTCCCGCATAACATTGATGTAATGCACACCGAGAAGAATATCAGTGAAGCCATTTGGAGCACGATTGTGGACACTGAGAAGACGAAGGATAACATAAAGGCTCGAATTGATCAAGAAATGTGGTGTGATAGGCCGGAGTTGAACATGCAGCCACCTAATGGTGCCAAAAAAACTTGGACTAAGCCACACGCTCCGTTCTGCCTCACAAAGGCCCAAAAAAGGGAGGTCTTCCAATGGATGAAGGACTCCTTGTTTTCCCTGATGGGTTCGCAGCCAACTGGATGAGGGGCCTGAACATTGAAACGCTGTGAGTACAAGGACTGAAGAGTCATGACTACCACATATGGCTTGAGCGGATAATGCCGGTGATGATTCGAGGCTATGTCCCTGAGAAGACTTGGCGAGTGCTAGCGAGGTTGAGTTTTTTCTTCCGCCAGATTTGTGCTAGGGAGTTAGACACTAAAGTGATTGAGAAGCTGGATGAAGAGGCACCCGTGTTGCTTTGCGATCTAGAGAAGATCTTTCCTCCAGGGTTTTTTAATCCGATGCAACACATGATCCTGCACCTCGCGGAGGAGTGCTTAAAGGGGGGCCCGAATTGGGGCCGTTGGCAGTTTGGTCCCGAGAGAGAAACACAAAAGCTTCGTCAAATGACTGGCAATAAATGCAAGATCGAAGCATCCATAGCCGAGGCAGTCCTGAACGTGGAGGTGGCAAACTTCACCACTAAGCACTATGATCCCAACATTCCCACAAAGCACAACCCGGTCCTCCGTTACAATGCCGCCAACAATGAAGAAGTACCCAAGCTTAGCATCTTCGTGGGGCTTGGTGGCAAGTCAAGTGGCTCGAAGCCGTACAGAACGGACCTACATGAGCGGACCTTGATCCACTCGTATGTCTTAAACACCATGGTCGAAGTGAAGCCGTACATCGAGTAAGTGCGAACCATTTAATTATTCGCAAACATTCACTCGTATGTTCGTGGCTAACTCTTCCTCTTTTCATCGGTATAGGAAATTCAAGGCTATACATTGGAAGAATACCCACAGGGAGCCTACCCCGGAAGAATCCAAGCAAATTTTCGATAAGGGAGGCGGTTTCGGTTTCAGTAGCTGGTTTTGTAATTTGGTACTATTCTATCCAAATTAGCTAGCACTTCCGACATTTATCGGTCATTTCTCGTTCTAAACTTCTTGTGCTAAACTTGTAGGCAAGAACTGACAAAGAGATGAAGTCAGAGCTAAGAAAAATTGCTAGGGGCTTTGACCATTCCGTAGAAGCGTTCAACTCCTATGACGTGAACGGGTATCGCTTCCGAGACTCCATCAATACACAACAAGCCGGCCCAACGCGAAGACAATAAATAGCGGGGTGGTATGTCAAGGTGATGATGGACTCCATTACTATGGAAGAGTCGAGGGTATATACGAGCTGAATTACGGGTTTCACAAAGGGCTAAATCCCGTCGTCTTCAAATGCCATTGGTTTGACCCACGTCGGGTGAGACGGGATCCTGAAATTGGGTTGGTTGAAGTTCAAAGGAACTCCGTTTATAAGGGAGAGGATGTGTACATCTTGGCTACCCAGGCCTTTCAAGTATTCTATCTCCCGTACGCGTGCAAAAACCCGACAAAACGTCTACATGGATGGGATGTTGTGATGACGGTGCCTTCACGCAATAGGCCGCCCCCGCCAAACACTGACGATTACCGCCGCGTAGACCCCTCAGCAAGGAGTGTCGAGTTTTATCAGGAAGAAGGGCTCCCCGGCCATTTCACAATCGGCTTGCCGACTATCGATGACATGGTCGTAGACGATGAACAAGAAGACGCGGGCATGGATGGAGACAATGCGTAAGATGAAGCCGAGGATGTTCCGTGCCCCGGAAGACCTGAGTTTGCTCGAGGCGTTCAAAGCAGGGATTGACCTCGATGCAGATGGACCACCTCCGGGTTTCATTGATGATTATTGGTTCGCCGAGCCTCGATGACGATGAGGAGACACGCGGTCCAATCACGGATGGCGACACGTGCCGATCTATGTAGTAGTAATTGTGAGGCTAGCCTATTTGTAATAACTCCGTGTAATAGAGATTGTCTAGCTAGGTTATTTGTAAGAACTCCGTGCTATGTTTGAGAGAACTCTATGCTAGCTATTTGTTGCTTCCACTAATTAATGTTCATCCTTTTGCATTATTGTTGCTTTCATTAATGTTCATCTACTTATATTTCTGTTGCTTTCACTAATATTTATCTATTTACAATATTGCGTACTAATAAACCACTCTCTTCATTTGTGTTTGCAGGTGATTGAAGCATGCCGCCAAAAAAAGGGTGGCGGTCTTAAAAAGAAGCTCAAGGACTTGGTAGGTGTAGGGACTTCGAGGCGGGGCCGAGCTACTACCCCCCCTCCTAGCCCCCCTCCTGTCGCTCCCACAGGGCGGCCGCGTAGGAAAAATGCGACGCGGGTACTCACTCCTAGTCCTAGCCCCCCTCCCGCAGCCGATGATGATGACGAGGAGGAGGACCAGGAGCACCACGGGGGTGGGGAGGACCAGGAGGAGGAGGGGGGTGGGGAGGACCAGGAGGAGGAGGGGGGTGGGGAGGACCAGGAGGAGGAGGGGGACGAGGAGGACCTCTCGGAGGATGAGGGGTTGGGGAACTTAGTGTTCGATCCTGATCCAAGCCTAGAGTGGTGTGAGCCGGAGGATTACCAATACGTTCCAGCTGTGGAGAGGCTGAGGCCACGTGATAGGAAGCCATATCGGCGTGGGATAACGCAGCTCCCCGCGCTGAAGCACTGGCGCTACAGGCACGTTGTTCTACAGCCCTATGGAAGGAGGTACATGTTAATTTTTGGCATTTCGTTATCGCAATTTTGTCATTATCAAAATTATTATCACATACATATTGATGTTGTCGTTTCATGGTGCAGCTCGTTCCAGTATGAAGACCCGTCGCAGAGACCGCCACGTGGGTACTCGAACATCCTTGGGGGCCTACTTAGATGGTATTTCCCTGGGATAGTCAATTTCCCTACTGGTGGCTGCGACGTAGCTTGGAGGTGGGCGCACTACAGCCTTGCGGAAGATCCTCTTGGCCGCGGCACCGCGGCGGATATGGTTGTTGCCAAATTCTGGGTACGTGACTTTTGACTTCTTACCATTCATACACTCTCCTTGGTTCACAATAATTGCACTAATGCCCCTTGTTTTACCTATGTGCATGGTTGCAGAAATACTTCAAGAGGGCCGAGGGCAAGGAGAATGCGTGCGATGATGTCCTACACCAGCTTGCAAGGAAGAGGGTGACTGGCATGCACTACGAGGCACGTATTCAATGCGTCCGCGACTGGCACGCCGACCGCTTCGTCCACATGACTAAGGAGGACGCTCGCGACACGCTCATGCAGCCGTGGTAGTACTTGCAGGTATTTGCATTTATGTGTTATTGATTTCTTTATCGCCATGTAGTTTATTTTACCATAATGGGTTTATCTTGTGCATGTAGAACCCTCCTCAGTACGTCGGCAACGACGATAGGTGCTTTCGTGCGATGGTCATGTGGTGGACATGCCCCCAGTACCTCAAGAAGCACTAGGAGGGCAAGAAGAAGCGGGCAGAGATGCGAGGTGGATCGCATATCCAAGGCAGCATCCCCATCTCTCTTCACCTGCAGAAGGAGGTGAGCAAATTAATGGTTCCTTCATTCTTTGAATTCATGTTATATATTTGCTAACTCTGCAAGGGTGTGCCACTTCACTTTATTACATGTTCTCTTTTGCAGGAAGTCAGGACAGGAGCGAAGCCTAACGTCTTTGCCGTGCTAAAGAAGATGAAGCAAAGGAAGACGACTGATCCTGAGACGGGGTCCGTGTGGGTTAACCCGCAATCCGAGACCCAGTGCACGTCGTATGTCTCCAAGTTCAAGCAGAAGTACGGCGAGGACGCCAACCCAGAGGCCGAGGACTTTGACCCTGAGGTCGCGGTGCTTGCGGGAGAAGGCTTGAAGCATGGCCGCCTATGGTTTGGTGACGGGTGCGTCGACCCAGCGAAGGTTCCCTCTCTCCGCCAGATCCGTCGTGGTCGTAAGAGCGGCCAGCCTGAGGTAGAGCCCCGGCCACGGGCTTCGGATCTAGCTGTCGAGCGGTTACGGGTATGTTCTTCCTCGGGCCTCTACCTTTCCTTTACATGCTTTCATTGAAATGTTAATGACATCGCGGCAACACAACGTAGGAGGAGATGGCAGCGAAGGAGCAGGCGGCCCAGGAGCAAAGGGCGCAGATGGAGCAAACAGACCGGAGTACCCGCAGCGGCAGACACGTATGATGCAGCAGATGCAACGAAGCAGCAGATGATGCAGCAGCAGGCACAGATGAGCTGGCTGATGAGCCAGACGGCTCTGTCTTCTCCACCGGGGAGTCTTCCTCCTCCACCTTACTCCATGCCGTGGATGCCGCCACCGCCCACTCATACCCCGGGGACACCTATCACCGTCAACAACACGAACATCATCCGGAGCATGAACCTCGGTGAGTCCTCCTACGCTTGTGCCCAACCCGCTACTTGTGCTTGTTCAAGTGTTCAATATGCAAATGACAAATGCCAATTCCATCAAACCTTGTAGATTATGTGTCACGACGCAATGACGATGAGGCGGGCGCAAGCAATGGAGGAGGACAAGGTTGATGGCATGGTCTTCGTGCACTCGTCGTCGTTGTAATGGATTGTTTGCACTTGTTATGGATGTTGCACTTGTTATGGATTGTAATAATGGACATTGCACTTTGTTATGCATGAACTATGTGTGCTCGATGTATTTGTGGTGTTGTTGATGTGTTTGGTGATGCTATGGTGAATATATATGTTGTATATGTTATATATATGTGAAATGCAATTTTGAAATACAGGGATTAATGAAAAGCAGCAAAAAAAATGAAAAAACCAGGGGCCTTTGCCGTGTGTATGCACACGGCAAAGGACTTTTGGTCACTTTGCCGTGTGCATACACACGGCAAAGGTGCCACGTGGCGCAAGCCTGTGCTCCTGGGAGCTGTCTGGGGCGTGCCTGTAGGGGCCTTTGCCGTGCGTGCTAGGGCTAGGCCGCACGGCAAAGGTGAGCAGCTCGGCACTGGCTCGGCGCACGGCATTGACAGGCGCACGGCAAAGCCCTGGTGGCGCACGGCAAAGAACTGGCCCACGGCAGCCTCCCTGCCGCACGGCAAAGAACTGACGCACGGCAGAGATGCTCACGCACGGCAGCGATGTTAACGCACGACAAAGGGCTTTGCCGTGCAGTTTTTGCATGCGCACGGCAAAGACGGCTTTGCCGTCGAAGACTTTGCCGGGCACTCGTTGCCGTGAGTGCACGCACGGCAAAGCCGTTGCCGTGCGTACATGCGTCTTTACCGTGCGAAGTGGCGCACGGCAACGCCCTGCTTTCCCGTAGTGATCATTAGGTCATGGACAGTCGTACCATCAGCCTATTATTTCACACCGAGTCAGGCGCAGGTGCCGGATCCTGAAATTAAAGTATCTATCAGCCTAGTGTACCAACCACGTGGTACGACGGGCACTCAAAGACCTTAACTTAAACAAACTATGTCGGGTCTACAAGCTATGCACGATGGCCCATCAATAATCAATTTTATTAACAAATGCACCAGCGAGATTGAACCGTCCGCAGTAGCTCATCATGCAAATGCTTTCATTGTCAAAATCTCAATATAATGTTGAGCAAAACAAGATACTAAGGTATGTTTTTCTCTCTTCTCTTGGGCACTATTTTTTATTCATTGAATCCCAAGAGAGGGAAGTCTACAAGTAGGTTAACATATTTAATTTGTTGCAGGTTTCTTCTTATAATTATTATTTAGACTATGTTGATGTTGGATATATTTTATTTATTGTTGGATCATCTCAAAAGATCTTCAGTCATTCGTTGTGAACTCGACTGATCCACCATCTGAAATACCGTATAAATATAACTATGCAGAGCAATGAAAAATGTATTCTGAGTCTAGCACCAGAGATGACATTTTATGACACACTAATTTCGCATGCAGGTAAGTATATGTTGTTTGTGATCCTAAAATCGTCGTTCTGAAGGGAATTTTGGAGGAAGAAAATGGGTATGAATGGTAGAGGTAGAAGAAGATATATTTTAAGAATATTCTGAATCAAATCCCAACACGGTACCATTTTCCATGCCATCTTATATAAAAAAGGTGCAAGAACATGGGATGTTTGAGAGTTGTGATAATCTTCTATCCTTTGATCTTTGTCAATTGAGGTAAGGTATATTTTGTTCACTTACAATAGTTGTCTATATCATACACACAGATCATATGCACGGTATTGCCACTTCAAATACAAGAAAAATAGGATTAACAATCATAATTGGAAAATTCTGCTTATAATATATAGTTATCAAAAGAAAATGACACCTAAGTATTTACTTTCTTATGCTAACTGCTTCTGAAATCATTACAGTCGGACTGGTAGTGCGCCATACCATAATTCATATCAAAGTAAGCTGTTGGCACATACGAGTTCCACTCTCAACCGAATTATATTTTCTACTACATGACGCTAGGACCCAAAAGTTAGCGAAGAACACAGAAGATTGAGTATATATGTAATATCTAGGATTTCGTTACTACAAATATTATCAGTTTTGAAACTACATCGCGTGGTTTAAAAAATTATTATGCACTCGGTGAAGATAGATGGATCGGAAAGACCAATTTTATCACATGAAAATAAAACAAGTCTAGCCGTGCAGTATGCACGGGCCACCCTGCTAGTTTAAACAGAGTAAAACGGGCCGTTTGGGTCATTTGGGTCGGGCCGCATAGACAGGGTGCCAGTCGTCAACAGGTACTGCCCACTGTATTGCTCTCTCTAGCAGTAGCTCCCCACCGCAGGTCCCTCGTCCCCGGAGTGGTCAACTCCGCAATTCCAACAACATTTTTGTGCACGGCGAGTACCTGCTACTGCAAGTGACATGACATACTAATCTACCGCCGCGCGTTCCAGGTAAATTTCAAGAAAACTGAGAATATCGATCTATTCGACTCGAACTTCATAAGTGATTCTAATCTTGCGCCTGTAATTATTGCCCGCTTTCCTCAGGGCAGTGGATTGGTTCTTTAGATGCGTTGATTTTTGACATGGCATACCATTTGTGAAAATAATCAGGGCGGCAGGCAGCCATGGATCTGTATCTGACGGCGACGTCCCTCGTCTCAGACGCGAACAATTGGTTCGATTTCCTCGGCACGACCTTCTCAGCGGTCTCCGAGCTGCTTTCCAGATGGAGGCATAAGCAGGAGCGGCGGCATGGCGAGGAGGAGAGGAGGCAGCTGCAGTGGAAGGAGGAGGATGGGAAGATGAAGCAGCTCCACTATTGCCTGCTCGATTTGCCGGATCTGATCAACCACGCTGAGTGGCTCAGCTACATAAAAGACGACAAAGAAGTGGCCAAGCTCCTCCCCGAGCTCAAGGGTCGAGTGAACGATGCATACGACCTGCTCGAAGAGTTCAGTTACCACCATCAGCTACAACCAGAGCAGCCGGCGGACGATTTCTTGAAGACCATCACCGATGGTAACCATGTGAGGGAGATCCTGGACGATCTGAACTGTCTGAGAAACACAATAGGGTGCATCATCGACCGTCGTACTCGTGCCGAGCCACAACAGTTTGGCAAGTTGCTAAGGCCGGCCATGAGCTCCTTCTACGACAAGTCCAAGGTATGCACACTTCACAAAGAAGTGGATAAGGTGCTCGAGCTACTGGAGGTGGAGACCTGTTGCTCTCCACGGACTCGCAAACGGCGCATCACCAGGAAATCCACTACAATCAGCAAAAGGGCCCGTAGAACCGACACTCTCCCTTGTAGTGCATCCGCAAGGGCAGAACGCACTAGTGAAGAAGCTAGTACAATTGTATTAGCAATATGTGGCATCGGGGGTATGGGAAAAACTACACTCGCCCGGCAAGTTTTCAACGATGAGAGAAGCAAGAGGAATTTCGATCTGAGAATTTGGATATCTGTCTCGGACGACTTCAACGTCAGGAGATTGACCAAGGAGTTCATACAGTCTGCTCTAGAAAATTTGATGCAATCTGATAACTTGTGTAGCCTTCAGCAGACACTCACTGAAAGCATTGTCAGCTTGAAGTTCTTACTTGTTCTTGATGATGTGTGGGACGACGTATATACCAATGAAGACAACAGGTGGCATGATTTTCTTGAACCATTGAAGTCAGCCCAACAAGGAAGTGCCATTCTGCTGACGACAAGGTCTCAGAGGGTTGCAGATCTAGTGAATGGGAACATGCACTTCCATCTAGAAGGGCTTCCTACTACAATGTTCGACGAGTTCTTTGAGGCATGTGCATTTGGTGTAGACCATTGTGTAACTAATCCAGAACTGAACCCCATCGGCAAAAGGATAATTCCACAGCTGAAGAGAAGTCCATTAGCTGCTGAAACTCTTGGACGCATACTGAAGCCTATGCTGGATAGAGAGCATTGGGGCTGGGTCGCAGGGAGAGAACTGTGGGAGCTGAAACAAGAGAAATATGACATCTTGCCAATCCTTCGACTGAGCTATCTGTATCTACCTGCCCACCTGAGAAGCTGCTTTTTGTTTTGCTCCATGTATCCAAAAGGTCACCAGTTTGACAAAGATACTCTTATCAACACTTGGATAGCAGCTGGTTTAATTGAGTCCTGCAAGGGCGGCAAGCTAGAAAGCAAAGGTCATCAATATTTCGCGGAACTGCTACATCGATCCCTCTTGCATATAGATGCAAGCAGCCCAACATCCTCCATTTATGTCATCCATGAGTTGATGCATGATATGGCGAAGCTAGTTTCTGAGAATGAGTGGTTCGTCGTGAAAGATGAAACAGATTTGCAAAAGATCCCTGAAGATGTTCGGCATCTGTCAATAATTGGCGGCACTGGTCTTAATGAAACCAACTTGCAGATGCTGTGCAAGTACAAGAAGCTGCGTTCCGTTGTATGCCATGGTCTTGACTCTGAGATACTTACTCCTGCAGCTAAGTGCTGGTTTGAGGTGCTCACCAAAATACGAATGCTGGGTTTTGTGTCTTGCAAGGTTAACTATCTGCCTGAGAATATCGGGAATCTAAAGCTTCTCCAGTACCTCAATATTGGTGAATGTACTTTCGAAGAGCTTCCTCCATCTTTTTGGCAACTAAAGAGTTTACGAATTGTAGATGCTCAGAAATGTCGCATCCAACACATTCCAGAAGAATTCAACCAGCTAAGAGGCAAACTACAGAGATTTAAGTTGCGGGGTATAATAATCAGAGAACCTGGCAATTATGCTGTTTGAGGAAACATGGAAATTAAATAGAAGAGCGACATCAACCAGTAATTGATGCATAGTTTCACCTTCTAATAGGGTAATGAGCAAGAAGAATGGTTGTCTCCTTGGCCACCTCATTGGCACAACCCTTCTTTGCCCTGGGAGTGTAACGAATCATGGAAAAGTATCTTCAGACAAATATGTACATTGCTCTGGTGCTTAACCCGCCTTCTCTTCCATGTTTGTATTCCTATTTGTCTTGCAAGTTGAAATATCTAGTGCTGAGTGCTAACCCAGTATTTCTGTGAACCGTACATTTTCTGTACAGGTTTCTAAGAACTGTAGAACATTACTGGATGTATGTGGCAGATTAGTTGAGTCCAAGTTTGAAGATTAAATTAGTTAATGTTTATGGTCGCTAACCTGTTTGTTTTATTTTATCAAGTTCTGTTAAGTTCAGTTTTGAAATGTTGTCACTTCAGAATATTAGGAAACTTTTAATAAAGTTCCCATGAGTTCAATGGGTTCACTTTTATTATCTTGTCGGGAGCTACTTCATATTCAACATATTTAACTCTATATTGGACTATTAGTGTATTGGATGATGCAAGTTATTGTCCTTGAGAAGATCAGAAAAGAGGCTAAGCTTTGGGTCACCACAGGGTGCCAAGAGTTTTGAGTGAAATTATGCCGGGAGAGTAGGCTTGGTTGTATCTTTTTATTGTTTCTTGTTGAACAACTCCTTAATTAATTTGCCCCCGCTTCAAAAAATAAATAGTAAATCTATTTCTGACCATCTGACCTCTTCTTTCCTCCACTGTTTTGTACAGTTTGTCTTTTCTTCCAAAAAACTGTATACATGATGAGCCGGTGAGAAACAAAAGTTTACAGAAGTACAACAAACAATGCGTAAATCATGGTTGTTGCCTTTGTGAAAATATTGGAGATACAGCATACCTGATGAGCAAATTTCTACCGAATGATATTATCCTAATCAGCAAGGTCTTTTGAGTCTATTTCCCAGCCTACAAAATGGCAGCTATCAGTGTACATCAAAAACCTTAAATAAACTGATAATAAGCGAAGAATATAAATATATCAATCACATGTATGTAAGGAAGTTGCGAACTGAAACAAATGAAACTCTTAACACTCAAGGCATGCCCAAGCCTAGTATTCTTACGAATTGTTCTCTTCAAACTGAGCAATGCATTCATTTTTCTGCTCCTCAAGCTTAAAACTGAGAGACTATGAAATATCATAAATGTAATGGTAAGTAATGGCTAACAAAAATTGGATCTCGGCTAGAAAGTATGTATGTATGTAAGATAATGAAATAAAAAGGACACTGGTAAAACATATATTCCAAGTATTTGTCAAGAGATATATAATTGACTTTCATAGCATTCTCGAATTTATTGGACATGTCTAGCCAAAGATACTGCCCCTATGTCACAACTAAACATTATGGACAATGTACCAGAACTAAAGCATAATTGGTCATGCTCTTCAAAAAAAAGCAACAGAAAAATGTTTCTTCATTTCTAGCAAAAGATGATCAGATCTAATCTGCTTCAAGGCAAAATCAAGAAATAAAGACATGGAGGTATATCACCGGTGCATATTCCATGGCTGCAGTCCAGATGAAGTCGGGGCTTCTGGTATCTCTTCACAATATTTTGGTTTTCTCCATTACTTAAGTTAACTTAGAGATAAAACTGAATTTATATTAATATAATTTTGGTTTATCATATATACGCCCTCAAAATTTCTCCTGGTTAATTCAGATTCGGTGTCTTCGGTGTTCGGTTTCTTATGCCCATCCCTTGGGCTACTGCATGCGGCGGATGGCGACGATGCCGCATTCGAAGGCCCAATCATATTACACTTCACGGTGCCAGCGGCTGCACCGGTGAAGACTGGAGACGGCGGTCGCGTCTGTTGATCCATGGATTTTGCGGTGTGAAGACAAGATGGACTCAACCAAATCAATGTAATTCCATCCGGCGGCATGGAGTTCATTGTTTGATGGACTCGGCGTGGACTAGTGCTGGTGGTGCAGAATCACAGAAGAATCTTTTTTTTAACACAGGAGGGGCCGAGACCCAGGTGGAGCTTTCGTTCCATAGCACATGCCAGGTAGAAGTTACAAAAAGGCCCTATGTCGTCTATTGCCCTATGAAACCTAAGATTTGAAGATAAGGCCTTCTTTTTTACAGAAAACACCGCAGCAAGAAAAGTAAAAAAGCAATCAAAGACAGGGGTTTCGCCGCCACCAGACGCCGGCGAGCTCAAGGCGTTTCCGTTGAGCTCTAGGAGCAGCTTGCCCGAGAACTCCCGATCGACGACGAGATCCACTCGTTGGCTACCTCCATAAGGCCTGGGACGAACCACTTGGCCTTGTGGAGGCGTCGAGCCCCAACGGCGGATCGAGAGGGCCTCCGAACTGGAGGTTGACTTTGGGTCACCTTCTTGGCCGGAGATCATGGCGGCGTGAGCAGCCACCATGTGTTGCGCTCGAGGAGGAGGATACGCTCCAGGACATTTTCCCCATCTCCATCGCCCAGCACTCACAGAATCAAAGTTGCAGCCCCACTCTCCCTCGCCGCCACGGTCGGCCAAGAGTAGGGAGTGTAAGGGTATTTTACCCTTATCCATTATTTTGGTAACAATGACACCGTGCTATAGTATTTGACCTAATACGTTTATAAGGATAATCTCAGGTATTAGGCAAAGAGGCATAAATGGTGTATCAAAGGAACAAGAAGGCTAAAGGAGACCCCCCACTTCAACAACAATCGAAAAGGGGTCTACAGCAGAAATCCGGTTTGCCGCCCGGTCAGCCGGCCTCCCAACCGGTCAGTCCGGCGTGCAGACCGGTCAACCGGGCGCCAACCGGGCGCCAAACGTGCACCTAACTGATCCGGTCTACTGCCCGGTCAGCCGGCCTACAGACCGGCGGGCCCGGCGTGCCGACCGGTCGACCGGGCGCCAACCGGGCGCCAACTGGAGGAGCTTCTGGACATCGCAAAGTGACCCCGGTCGGGGTCCGGCCTGCCGACCGGTTTGGACCGGCTGGTCCGGTCCTGATCCGGTCCGACCGGCCTCTGCACCGGACGATCCGGTCTGTGGTCCAGTTGACTGGGTTTGTCGGGAGAAAGGATGATGTGGCAAGTGACCAACGGCCATATTTCGAAGAACACTATAAATAGCCCTTCTCCTACCTCTGAACAGTTAGGCACTACACTACAAGATGTTCTTGAGCTCTCTCTCTCTCATGCTCCATTGCTAGAAACACCAAAAGCCTCAGATCTCCCTCCTCCTCCACCCAAACTCAAATCCCTCGGGGGAAACGTTAGAGGAGGACCCGATCTACTGTTCTACCAAGCCAAATCTCATTTCCCCTTGTATTCATCGAGAAGCTTGCTTCCTAGGGTTCCTTGGAAACCCTAGGTGGGCAAGAGGAGTCCGGAGCATCCGGGCTGTGGATTTGCTCCGGGCAAGATTGTGAAGGTTTGGAGGCTACCTCAAAGTCTACCACAAGTGAGTGAGCTATTCCTTGATGGGATAGGCTCCGGAGAATAGGGTGAGCCTTCGTGGCATGGGGAATCCTTCGTGGGACCTCCACCCCTCCAAACGTGACGTACCTTCTTGCAAAGGAAGGGAACACGGGAATACATCCTCGTCTCCGCGTGCTATCGGTTATCTCTAACCGAACTCCTTACTTGTGATTTAACTGCCTGTGAGAGCCTTCGTGCTCGAGTTAGTTGTATCCTCAGATAGGTTGCTTCACCTAGTTTGCATTAGGCTCACCTTTATATTCCGCAAAGCCTAATATTGCAAAGAAAGAATTAAAATCTGTAGAAACCTATTCACCCCCCTCTAGGTTTACCATCTCTATACTTTCAATTGGTATCAGTGCCTGGACTCTTATTAAGGGCTTCACCGCCTTAAGAGTGAGATGGATAAACTATTCGAGGGTCTAGATGAAGACTCTAACCTTTTGGTTAAAGAGATGAAATCTAGATTCTTGGCATATGATGACGAGAAGAAGAAAAAGGAGGATGAACTACAAAGCCAAATGGCAGAGATGTCTGCCATGCTTAAGAACTTGACTAGTGGGCCTCCTAGTACGGCTTCGGCCTCCCTAGGGAGCTTTCATACAGTCAACCATGACTATCCCAAAAACACTTCACCCATGCCTCATATAAACCATAGTGGGAATGTTCCCCATTTTGATGGAACTCACTTTCCTTTTTGGAAATCTTCTATGGAATCTCATATTCGCAGCTGCAGTGTGGAGTTATGGGAGATCATTGTTCATGGATACCGGGAGCCACAAGATCCCATTCGGTTGACCTCCACCGAATTTTACAACCGTCAACTCAATGCCTCCGCACGTGACAAGATTAGGAGTGGCATCAACCGCAAGCTCCTTGATCAAGTCAACGACATAGACTCCGCTAAAGAGTTGTGGGATCGAATCATAGTACTCCAAGAGGGAACCGATTTGATCCAATCGGCTCTTTATGAGACCGCAAAGCAAGAGGCCCATCAGTTCATGATTCGAGAAGGAGAATCCGTGGCCGATGCTTATGCAAGGCTTGGTGCTCTTAGAGTAAGGGTCAAGGGACTTGGAGTTGAGAAGTACAATGACAGCTTCGAGATGAATGAAGCATTCATAAAGTCCAAGGTCTTTGCTATGATTGCCGTCAATCAAGAAGACACCAACCTTGCACTCAACTTGCAAATCATGACCAAGAGTGCCGATCTCAACTCCGATGATCTAGTCTCCTATGTGGCCGCCAATGAAAACATGGCCAAAGCAGGAAAGAGGCTCATGGCAATGAACCGTGTTGATGAAGCCTCACACAACCACGAAGCGTCACACAACCTTGCTCTTAAAGCTAGAGCCGACCATGGAAGCAAAGAAGACTATGAAATTGAAGAAGATGAAGAGATGACTTCAACTAGTGACATTGCTACCGACTTTGCTTTCTTTGCCAAGAAGTACAAGGCAAAGTTCCCAATGCTCCTCAATGACAAGAAGAAGAAGAGAACTTGCTACAATTGTGATGAAGATAGCCACTTTGCAAATGTGTGCCCTTATGAGAAAAGGGTAGACAAGCCAAAGTTCATCAAAGGGGTCAAGCCAAGATTGAAGCCAGACCCAATCAACGATCGATACAAGAAGAACAAGGGAAGAGCTTTTGTTGGAGCCGAGTACTTGTCCGATGAAGAAGAGGAAGATGAGGAGAAGGAGGCCGGAGTGGCCGGTTTGGCTTTCTCTAAGCCCGGATCACTCTTCACATATGACTACTCCAAGGATTACTCCACGGAGAATGATGTTGGCTCTTCCTTCATGGCAAGAACAACTCAAGATGATGACTCCGATGACTCTCCCTCCTCTACAATCGTTGGCTCTTGTCTTATGGCAAGGGAAACCAAGGTAATGGAACCTCCACCTTCCCTATCTAGTGTTCTTGATGATGAAAACGAAAATCAAGAAGAATTAATTGTGCTTAAGGAACTTTATGATGTTAGATGCACCCTTCGTGGTGAAGCTCTTGTCAAGTTTGATTTCTTGATGGACTCACTCAAGGAAAAGGATGAGTCCACTGAGGAATTAGAATATCATTTGAATGAGAAGGAACAGAGATTCAATCTCCTAAGACAAGAGCTAAAAACCGAAAGGTGCATATCTCAAGGCCTTAAGCAACAAATTGAAACTTATGAACTTGATAAAGTTAAGGACCTAGAAACTATTGATAGGGCTCAATCATTGACTCAAGAGCTCAATGCTTCAAAGGAGGAGCTTGAAGTTGCTCATGCTTCTCTCACTAGGGATCTTTACCACCTTGAAAAAGCTAACAAGCTTGTTAAGGATGAGCTCAAGAAACTTGGAGATAACCATGACCTACTCCAAGAAACCTACAAAAAGGCTCTTGGATCAATGAAGGATCCCATTGTTGTTGAAAAGCTTGCTTGTTCCTCCACTTCCTTTACTAGTGAGCATGCTAAACTTGTTGAGGAACATGTTCGTTTACAAGATGAACTCTCTTTGCATGTTGAGACCAATGCATATCTTGAATCCTTGGTGACCAAATATGGTCTCGACTATCATCCTAATGAATCTTCTTGTGAGCAAGCATCTATTCTTGAGGAAAATGTTAGGTTAACAAAGGAACTTGCAAAGTTCACCACCGCCAAGAACAAGATGGGATTGGATGACCTCTTGAGTAAGCAAAGGTCAAACAATCAAAAGTTTGGACTTGGATATGTTCCCAAGTCTCACAAGAAGAACAACTACAAGAAGGAGAAACCCGCTCAAGATAAGAACAAGAAGGTCACTAATAATGGAAAAGCCTCAAAGGGCAAAGCCACTAGTGGTGACCGCACGGGGCCAAACGATCACTATCACTACAAGAAAAGTTCTGATAGACAACGTCCCAAAATCGTCCGCTAAGGGGTATTTTTCGTCGCCTATGGGCCTAACCCGACGATATGGGTTCTGTTGTCGAAACTGCGTCAGGCAAAGTCCTACCACGTCTTTTTCGGTCCGTCGCGCTTGGGAGCCCTTCCGCCACGGAAAATCGGACCGTTGCAGAAGTGTTTCCGGGAGCCCGTTGACTGCTGACGTCATGCAAACTGACACGTGGCAGACGCCGTTAACTGGCAGTTAACGGCGTTAACCGGCTAAACCCCGTGGTAGATGGTAGGCCCACACGAGGCCTGCCACGTCTAAAGCGGGCCGGCCCATTAAGTTTGCGGGCCGGGCCAGCTGACTTAGTTTGACCGGTCAACTATATAGCTGGGCTGGTCCATTAGTTACGTGGGCCGGGCCTAACCTCTCAGGTTGACTGGTCAAAACTTTAATGGGCCGGCCCACTAAGCATGTGGGCCGGGCCGAATGCACTCGTTTGACCGGTCAACAGGCAAAAGGGCCGGCCCACAAGACATGTGGGACCCACTTTCCTGTTATCGAGCCAGCCCATTTACAAAGTGGGGTCCACCTTAAAGCAAGTGGGCCGGCCCAAGAAGTTATTGGGCTGACCCAATTAGCATGTGGGTCCCACTTTCCTGCTATCGGGCGGGCCCATTTAGTACGTGGGGTCCACAATAGATCAAATGGGCTGGCCCAACAAGCCAGTGGGCCGGGCCAAAAACACAGGTGGGTCCCACTTTCCTGTTAATGGGTCGGCCCATTTAGTATGTGGGGTCCACCATATAGCAAGTGGGCCAGCCCAAGAAGATAGTGGGCCGGGCCAAAAACACAGGTGGGTCCCACTTTCCTTTTAAAGGGCCGGCCCATTTAGTATGTGGGGTCCACCATATAGCAAGTGGGCCGGCCCAACAAGAAAATGGGCCGGGCCAAAAACGTAGGTGGATCCCACTTTCCTGCTAAAGGGCCGACCCATTTAGTACGTGGGGTCCACCGTATAGCAAGTGGGCCGGCCCAACAAGATGGTGGGCCGGGCCAAAAACGCAGGTGGGTCCCACTAACCTGTTAAAGGGCCGGCCCATTTAGTGTGTGGGGTCCACCACAAAAGCTTTTGGGCTGGCCCAACAAGTTAGTGGGCCGGCCCAATTAGTATGTGGGGTCCACGGTAAATCAGGTGGGCTGGCCCGACGAGTTAGCGGGCTGGCCCAATAAGCTTGTGGGACCCACTTTTCTGTTACTGGGCCGGCCTAGTAGTGGGTGGGGTCCACCTTAAAGAAAGTGGGCTGGCCCAATAAGTAAGTGGGCCAGCCCGTTTAGTTGGTGTTTATATGCCGGCATAATAGGCGCTTTAGGATTTTGCGGGCCGGCCCATATGTGATTTCGCTTAATTGGGCCGTTTAAGGGATGGGAATTTGTGATTTAGATACTGAGAATATTTAAGCAGCACATGATTTCTGTCGGATAACCTCACTTACCACAAGCACCATAGAAAAAATGCGGGAAAGAACTATAAAAACTAACTAAATATTACATCAGCTGCAAGGCTTTAAAAAATATTACAGAACCCAGAGAAATTGAATGGTAATTAAACCTAGCAATACAATGAAGTGATTCGGCAATCATTTAAGTTGTCCATGCACCACCTATATCTGAAACAAAGACATTACAAGTTAAGACGGCAACAATGGAAAGGCAAAGACACTACAATATTGTTTGCCAAAGAATTTGGAACTCATCATTTCGTCATTATAAGAAGATCATTGTAATGCGCACAATAAGCAAACAAAGAGTGCATGCCGCATACCAATAACCAATATAACAGAGCACGTTAGAATGAAACAGCAGACTTACTACTGTCGAGTCCCATGCAAACCAACATGTTCAGGGAGTACAAGATTGGCATGAACAACATAGTAGCAGGCTATAAATTTTGTAACAACCACTACAAGAAAAGTTGCCATGGCCGACGAAGTTGAAGTCGCGCCGTGGTTGCTGGTGTACCATGGCCGACGATTTTGGGTCTGTCCGTTGTGCATGTCAAAACGTTTTTTTTTCTCGTTTTTGAGGCCACCTAGCCCGACGAAACCGGCCAAAACGTTGCGTATGGTGGCCCGGGATGTGGTGCATCTCGAATTCTCGGGTTCGCCGGCCGAGTCAACGCAAATCCGCACCGCCGAGGGATGTAGGGCCCAGATGGCAGCCTCTCTGGCATTGTTTTTTTTCTCGATCGCGCCATCTCGTTCAACGTTCTCCGATCGAGCCGTTTACGATGCAGGATCATGGGTCCCGCATGTCATCCTCTATGAACCAAAATTCTTTCTATTCTTGGATTTTTTTTGACACCCTGATTTCTGGCTACTTCCTTTTTCTTTTGATCCCTTGCCGCCTTGGAAACGTTGACACCGCTGCTGCTAATTGGGACCCGCATGTCATCCTCTATGTGCTATAAAACTTTCTTTTCTTGGATTTTTTTTGGCACCTCATATTTGGTCACTTGCCTTTTTCTTTCGATCCCCTGCCGCCTCTCAAACGGTGATACCGCTGCTGCTAAATGGGACCCGCATGTCATCCTCTATGTACTATAAAACTTTCTTTTCTTGGATTTTTTTGGCACCTCATATTTGGTCACTTACCTTTTTCTTTCGATCCCCTGCCGCCTCTCAAACGGTGAGACCGCTGCTGCTAAATGGGACCCGCATGTCATCCTCTATGTACTATAAAACTTTCTTTTCTAGGATTTTTTTTGGAACCTCATATTTGGTCACTTGCCTTTTTCTTTCGATCCCGTGCAGCCTCTCAAACGGTGATACCGCTACTGCTAAATGGGACCCGCATGTCATCCTCTATGTACAATCAAGTTTCTTTTCTTGAATTATTTTTGGCTCCTGATATTTGGTCACTTGCATTTTTCTTTCGATCTCATGCCACGTTGAGGACCCTCCAGGCTCATGGGACCCGCATGTCATCCTCTATGTACTATAAAACTTTCTTTTCTTGGATTTTTTTGGCACCTCATATTTGGTCACTTTCCTTTTTCTTTCGATCCCCTGCCGCTTCTCAAACGGTGATACCGCTGCTGCTAAATGGGACCCGCATGTCATCCTCTATGTACACTCAAGTTTCTTTTCTTGAATTATTTTTGGCTCCTGATATTTGGTCACTTGCATTTTTCTTTCGATCTCATGCCACGTTTGAAACGTTGAAGAACCTGCTGGCTCATGGGACCCGCATGTCATCCTCTATGTGCTATAAAAGTTTATTTTCTTGGGTTTTTTTTCACCCTCTGATTTTTGGCTATTTCCTTTTTCTTTTGATCCCCTGCCGCCTTGGAAACGTTGAGTAAGCTGCTGACTCATGGGACCCGCATGTCATCCTGTTTGTACAATCAACTTTCTTTTTCTTTTGATCTCAAGCCGCATTTGAAACGTTGAGACCGCTGCTGCTAATTGGGACCCGCATGTCATCCTCTATGTACAATAAAGTTTTTTTCTTGGATTATCTTTGGCTCCTGATATTTTGTCACTTGCCTTTTTCTTTCGATCGCATGCCGCCTTTGAAACGTTGAGTAAGCTGCTGGCTCATGGGTCCCGCATGTCATCCTCTACGAACAATAAAAGTTTCCTTTCTTGGAGTTATTTTTGACGCCTAATTTCTGGCTATTTGCCTTTTTCTTTTGATCTCCTGCCCCCTTTGAAACGATGACGACGCAGCTGGCAGGTCGGTCCCACATGTCATCCTCTGTGAACAATAAAAGTTTCCTTTGATGGATTTATTTTGAACCCCTAATTAATTTCGGGATATTTCATTTTTTCCTTTGATCCCCTGCCGCCTTGGAATCGTTGAGGATGCTGCTGCCTCATGGGTCCCGCATGTCATCCTCTCAGAACGGTAAATGTTTCTATTATTGGATTTTGTTGACCAAACAATTTTTGGCTTATTTTTTCTTTCGATCTCCTGCAGCCTTTAAAACGTTCAGGGCGCTGCTGGCTCACGGGTCCCACATGTCAACCTCTATGAACAATAAACGCTGAGGATGCTGCTGCCTCATGGGTCCCGCATGTCATCCTCTCAGAACGAAAATGTTTCTTTTCTTGTATTTTTTACCAACAGATTTTTGGTTTATTTTTTCTTTCCATTCCCTGCCGTCTTTAAAACGTTGACGATGCTGCTGGCTCATGGGTCCCCGATGTCAGCCTCCCCGTACAAGAAACATGTGATATCTTGATTATTTTGCAGACAATAAATATTGTATTTCGCTCTGAGCTATTGCAAACGGATAAATTAAATCTTTATTTTTACATAAACAAACTTATATGTTGAATCTCCTTGTTTTGTGTTTTTGCGAAGCATAGGTCTTTCCTGTTTTTTTAGAAAATTCCGAACATTCCTGTTTTGGAGTGGGCTGAAATTGTACGAGTCAAAAGGCCAAGCAGGATAGTTCGAAGGCCCAGATGTCCAGATGCAGCCCAATTGAGATCTTTCTTCTTCGATTTTTTTCACCCCCTGATTTCTGGCTACTTCATTTTTCTTTTGGTCCTGTGCCACCTTGGAAACGTTGAGACCGCTGCTGCAAAATGGGACCCGCATGTCATCCTCTATGTACAATAAAATTTCTTTTCTTGGATTATTTTTGGCTCCTGATATTTGGTCACTTGCCTTTTTCTTTCGATCCCGTGCAGCCTCTCAAACGGTGATACCGCTGCTTCAAAATGGGACCCGCATGTCATCCTCTATGTACAATCAAGTTTCTTTTCTTGAATATTTTTGGCTCATGATATTTGGTCACTTTCTTTTTTCTTGCGATCTCATGCCACGTTTGAAACGTTGAGGAACCTGCAGGCTCATGGGACCCGCATGTCATCCTCTATGTACTATAAAAATTTCTTTTCTTGGATTATTTTTGGCTCCTGATATTTGGTCACTTGCCTTTTTCTTTCGATCCCCTACCGCCTCTCAAACGGTGATACCGCTGCTGCAAAATGGGACCCGCATGTCATCCTCTATGTACAATCAAGTTTCTTTTCTTGAATTATTTTTGGATCCTGATATTTGGTCACTTGCCTTTTTCTTTCGATCTCATGCCACGTTTGAAACGTCGAGGAACCTGCTGGCTCATGGGACCCGCATGTCATCCTCTATGTGCTATAAAAGTTTATTTTCTTGGGTTTTTTTCACCCTCCGATTTTTGGCTATTTCCTTTTTCTTTTGATCCCCTGCCGCCTTTGAAACGTTGACGACTCTGCTGGCTCATTGTCGGGGGGATGACCCCCGGTATGGTAAAGTCCTCGAGTTTACGGGCGCGCCACACTTCGCGGATCAAGAAAAGGTGCCACGTGGCCAAAGATACGGAAGAAACAGTAAGAAAAAGAAGAAAAGACAGCGTTGGGCCGACTTCCGGCTTGGCCGGCCTGCTCCCACCTCCACCTGGGCCGCACCCGGCCGCCTGGCGCCAGGCCGGCTACTGGGCTGAAGCCGGCTCGCCCCCGCTCCGTTCCAGGCCAGGTGCGCCCCCGGTTGGGCCGCCTTGCTCTCTTTGGGCCGCCTGGCGCATACGCGGCCGCCTCTGGCGATGGCCGGCTCGCGCCCTCGCTCGATCGAGCGGGTCGCCAGCTGCTCCCTACTCCACGCGCATACACGGCCGGCCGCTCCGTTCCTGGCCGGTTCCACGTATCATCCAGCTGCTCCAGCATCCAGCTTCATCTGACCAAGACCGGCTCCAACTCTCCATGCAACGTACCAGCTGCATTTCATGCAAGGCCACCAGCTGAGGATCTCCACGTACGAGCCGGCTGCTATCATCCATCTCCAGGATAAGATCAGGCGTACGTGAAGATGTGATTGACCAAGGCATTGGATCCCTCTCCCGCCAGGACAGCGATCGTACGACAAGACAAAGCAACATGCTACACTACGTACAGGCTATTGCTAGACTCACTGTGGTGCAATAGTAGCACTGCAGTGTACAGTTAATTAGACCCCACTAGTCATTTCATTAACAGTGTATGTGGGGCCTTATGTCCCCTGGGTGGCCAACCATATAAGCACACCAGGGGAGCCCCTCACGCTCATTCTCTCAGGCCTCATACGCACACGCAGCCCCTTGGGCCTCTCTCGCTCTCTCTCACGAGCAGCCGGCCAGGCTCTCTCCAAGCCGGCCGGGCTCCCTCTTAGCTCACAGTAGCTTCTTCCTTCTTAGGATAAACAGCTCAAGGAGCAACTCTGTATCACTCATATGTGCTCATATACATCAGACATGTAGGAGTAGGGGTTTTACCTCCACCGCGAGGGCCCTGAACCTGGGTACATCACCGTGTGCTGTGTACCAATCCCACATCCGGATACCGTCGACGCCCATACAGGAACCACCTCTCTTTAGCTACCCCGTAGCATATGCCGTGACAATACCACGACATTTGGCGCCCACCGTGGGGCCTGCAGTGGCGCCGACCGGAGTTCGTCTGGACGGGACCCTTCCTCATCATCGTCACCGCCGCGGCCTTCATCGCCGCCGGCATCAGCGCCCTCTTCGGGCACGTCCTCACCGCCGCGGCCTTCAACGCCGCGAGCTTCGTCTCCGCCCCGGCCCTCGCTGCCGCGGGCTTCTTCACCATCATCGCCATCACCGCCGGCAACGCCGCGGCCACCTTCCCCATTGACGCCGCCGCGGGCTTCGCCTCCGCTGCATCCCTACGTCTCCAGCAACGCCCGAGGGCTTAGAGCTCGGCAGCAGCGCCTCCGCCGGGCGGGCCATCGTTCATGGCTGCACGCTGCGCCTCTTCTCCATCCCCTTCCGCGCGCCCTCGTGGCCACGCGCTCTCGCCCGCACCTAGCAGCGAGCCTACGCGAAGCAGCGGTGGCATCCTCGCGGAAGGCAGCAGCAAGCTGCGAGCCGCGTGCGCGCGTCACCTGCGCCCAAGCAGCCGCTCCAGCGCCCATCTCCGTCGTCCCTGGCAGCGGCAAAGCTTGCATGCGCGCGAGCATCAGCGAAAGAAAATAGCAAGGCCCAAGCAAGCGTCCACGCGTGTATACGTGAGCAGCATCAGCTGGGCACCAGCACCATCACCAAGCAAGCTCCCGCGCGAACTCCGTCGCCGCGGCCGGCTCCGGCTGCCGCGCACTCAAGGCCGCCGCCCCGGCTGCGCGCCCTACAGCATTACCGGCTCCGCTCAGCCTTATCGCCGGTCCAGCTTCTGCGTGATCTCCAAGTCCGGCTTCCGCCGCCGCAACAACGCCCGGCTCGCCATCCTCGACCGCACCAGCTGCGACCTCCCGCTGCACCTCGGCGCCCGCTCCTCTTCAAGCAGCCGCCGGCCCCAGGCTCACACGTCGCTTTCGTCCGGCTCCAGCTGCGACGCGCGGCGCCATGGCCGGCTCCGCCCCGCGCTGCACATCCTCGCCGGCTCGATCACCCCCAAGCAGCAGCGTCCGGCATCAGTTGCGCCGCGTGACGCCACGTCCTGCGCGGCTGCGCCCTGCCGGCTCGCGCCATGGCCGGCTCACCGCCACCTTATCCGGCTTCGCCGCTACCAACAGCCGCACGTACTACACGCTCCGGCTTCCCACGCGTACCCGCCACGGGCACCGCCGGCTACATCGCCTGAACGCGCTCTTGCTTGCACACGCTCCGGCTTGGCCACCGTCCAGTTCGCTCGCCGCTTGCCGCGCCTCGTCTCCGACGTGAGCGTCGGCCTACTCCTCCGTTGCGTACGTGGGCAAGAAGAAAAAGAAAAGAAACTTGGGGCCGGCTGAGTGTGCATGGCTGCCGGTTGGAGTAAAAAAAAAAAAAAAGAGCAAGAAAATAGTATGGCGGCCGGCTGGCAAATAGCAATCGGCTGAGAAAAATGAAAGAGAAAGAAAAGAAAAAAAAAGAGAGATAAGTGGCCGGCTGAAATTGGAAAAAGCTTGGCCGGCTGAAAAAAAAAAATGCTCCGGCTGAAAGTACTTCGCCGGCTGAAAATAGAAATAACAATATATGTCCGGCTGAAAACATGCCGCCGACTGAATCCGCTCGATGTTCAATCGATTGAGCCGGCTGTGTCAGTACCGGCTGGGCGGGTTGTCCTCAACTCGGCTGGGGCTGGGTTCGTTTGGTTGGTCGCTCGACTCCGCTCGTACCGGTTCCGCCTGTCCAGGCCGGCTGGGAATGGGATGAGTGGAGCCTGCACCGACTGAACCAGCCCGAGCGCGTTTGGTCGCCCGTCCGGCTGAACCTGGGCAGCCGGAATCTGTATCGACTCGTACATCTGCAGCGCGTTTGGTAGCTTGGCCGGCTGGAGTCAAGCCGGCTGAGGCCACTAGCCACTCCCTCGCCTCCACGGCTTCAACAACTCGTCATCACTATCGAGATCAACCCTACATCGAAAACAAAATGTAAGTATTGTTGAGTAACTCTCCGCACCGCTGCTCAGCCGGGTAACCCGAGTTACACTCGGGGGCTACCCCCTCTTCCGCCGCACTTCGCTGCTTAACCCCGGACCGACTCAACTCGTCTCGGGGGCTCGCCGGTTGGTCCAAAATGCTCTATCCCACAGACGGCTTAGTAGTGTGTACGGTACCAAAGGCCCACTCTTCGACTCAGCTGTTGTCCGCAACCCGGCTTCATGGCTAGCAAGAGCAAAAGCTGGAGGTCGCCTCACATGAAAAATGTCCAAAGAGAGATCACCTTGGGCATCCCGGCCTTCGCCGATGTAGCCCGAATGAGTCCACCCCTCAAAGTCTAAGTACTGTGCGCTCCACTTTGCGGCCCACTCTTGACCTAGCTACAGACCGCAACCCGGCTGTATGGCTGGCAAGAGAAAAAGCCAAAGAGCGGGGGGGACATGAAAATGACTCCAGGGGGCTCGGACGAAACCGAGCCAACATCCCTCTACATAAAGCTAGCACTGCTAAGGCTCCATATATTATATGTCTTTACTGACTAACTTTGTCTCTTATATGACTATCTCCGATGGACTACATCGAGTTGGCGGTCCTCAGCGACCCCTTCCGGGTGCTCTTCAGCACAAGCCGGCGGACACCGCGTCCACCTTGCCAGCGGCCCAGAGCCTTCGAGCTGGCGGTCCTCAGCGACCACTTCCGGGTGCTCTTCAGCACGAGCCGGCGGACACCGCGTCCACCTTGCCAGCGGCCTAGAGCCTTCGAGCTGGCGGTCCTCAGCGACCACTTCCGGGTGCTCTTCAGCACGAGCCGGCGGACACCGCGTCCAACTTGCCAGCGGCCCAGAGCCTTCGAGCTGGCGGTCCTCAGCGACCACTTCCGGGTGCTCTTCAGCACGAGCCGGCGGACATCGCGTCCACCTTGCCAGCGGCCTAGAGCCTTCGAGCTGGCGGTCCTCAGCGACCACTTCCGGGTGCTCTCAGCACGAGCCGGCGGACACCGCGTCCAACTTGCCAGCGGCCCAGAGCCTTCGAGCTGGCGGTCCTCAGCGACCACTTCCGGATGCTCTTTAGCACGAGCCGGCGGACATCGCGTCCACCTTGCCAGCGGCCTAGAGCCTTCGAGCTGGCGGTCCTCAGCGACCACTTCCGGGTGCTCGCAGCACGAGCCGGCGGACACCGCGTCCAACCTGGTTGCTGACAAGTGCCCTCGAGCTGGCGGTCCTCATCGACCACTTCCGGGTGCTCTTCAGCACGAGCCGGCGGACATCGCGTCCACCTTGCCAGCGGCCTAGAGCCTTCGAGCTGGCGGTCCTCAGCGACCACTTCCGGGTGCTCTTCAGCACGAGCCGGCGGACACCGCGCCCACCTTGACAGTGGCCCAGAGCCTTCGAGCTGGCGGTCCTCAGCGACCACTTCCGGGTGCTCTTCAGCACGAGCCGGCGGACACCGCGTCCACCTTGGCAGCGGCCCCGCGCCTTCGTCGCCTCGTCCGACTGCGCCTCAGCCTCGTCCGGTTGTGCCTTCGTCGTCCGGCTGCGCCTTCGCCACCTCCTCCGGCTGCACCTTCGCGCCTCCTCCGGCTGCACCTTCGCGCCTCGTCCGGCTGCGACCTCGCCGCCTCGTCCGGCTGCGCCTTCGCCGTCTCGCCGGCTGCACCTTCGCGCCTCGTCCGGCTGCGACTTCTGCGCCTCGTCCTGCTGCGCCTTGTCGGCTGCGCCTCGTCGGCTGCGCCTTCGTCGCCTCGTCGCTGCGCCTCGTCCGGCTGCGCCTTCGTCGCCTCGTCCGGCTGCGCCTTCGCTTTCTTTCCGATCGCGCTTCGCCGTTTGGTTGCGCTTTTCGCCTCGTCCGGCTGCGCTGCGCCGCTTTTTCCGATCGCGCTTTCCGCTGCCTGCGCCTTCGCGCCTCATCCGCTGCACCTTCGCTGTCTCGCTTCGCTGCACCTTGTCCGCAGCGACTTGCCGCTCGTCGGCTGCGCCTCGCTGTCTGATCGCGATTGCCGCCTCGTCCTGGCTGCACCTTGTCCGGCTGCGACCTCGCCGCCTCGTCCGGCTGCGCGCTTCGTTGCCGCGCCGGCGCCGCGCTGCCGTTGTCCGGCTGCGCTTTCGTCTGGCTGCGCCTTGTCCGCCGCGCTTTTCGCTGCCTCGTCGGCCGCGCTGCTGTCGCCTGTCTGGCTGCGCCTTCGTCGCCTCGTTCGCCGCGCTTTCGCCGCTTGGCCGCATTTTCGCTTCGTCTGCCGCGCTTTTCGCCGCCTCGCCGCGCCATTGCCGTTTGGCTGCGCTTTTCGCGCCTCTTCCGACTGCGCTGGCTGTCTGGCTGCGCTTTTCAGCGCCTGGTTGCGATTCGCTGCTCTCGCTGGCTGCGCTTTTCCTCGCCTGTCTGGCTGCGCTTTTTCGCCGCCTCGTCTGCCGCGCTTTTCACCGCTTGTTTCGCTGGCGCTTCGCCGCTTTCGTCTGGCTGCGCCTCGTCGGCTGCGATTGCCGTTGCCTCGTCGGCTGCGCCTCGTCCGGCTGCGCCTTCGTCGCCTTGCCTGGCTGCGCTTTGTCCGCTGCGACCTCGCCGCTCTGCCGCTTCGTTGCCGCTTCGCCGCCGCTGCCGCGCCGCTGTCGTCCGGCTGCGCTGTCGTCGGCTGCGCTTTTGTCCGCTGCGCTTGCTGCCTCGTCCGGCTGCGCTTTTGTCCGGCTGCGACCTCGCCGCCTCGTCTGGCTGCGCTTGCCGCTTTCGCTTCGCCGCGCTTCGCTGTTGCCTGGCTATGCTGTCCTGCTGTTTTCGCTGCATCGCCTGGCTGCGCCTTCGCCGCCTGGCTGCGCTTGCGCCGCATCGTCCGGCTCCGCTTCGCCAGATTGCCTGGCTGCGCTTTTCGCCGCATTGCCTGGCTGCGCCTCAGCCATCATCCGGCTGTTTTCGCCAGATTGCCTGGCTGCGCGCTTCGCTGCATCGTCTGGCTGCGCGCTCCGCCGATTGCCTGGCTGCGCCTCCGCCGCCTCGTCTGCTGTTTCGCCGCCTTGCCGCGTCGCTGCTCCGCCTTCGCCGCATCGTCCGGCTGCACTTCAGTTATCGTCCGGCTCCGCCTTCGCCGCATCTTCCGGCTCCGCCTCCGCCGCCTCGTCCGGCTGCGCCTCAGCCATCGTCCGGCTGCGCCGTCGCCGCCTCGTCCGGCTGCACCTTCGCCACCATGTTCCGGCTGCGCCTCAGCCGTCGTCCAGCTGCGCCTCCGTCGCCTCATCCGGCTGCGCCTTCGCCGCATCATCCGGCTGCGCCTCCGCCGACTCGTCCGGCTGCGCCTCTCGCCGCATCGTCCGGCTGCGCCTCCGCCACCTCGTTCGGCTGCCTTCGCCGCATCGTCCAGCTGCGCCTTCGCCGCCTCGTTCGGCCACGCCTCCGCCGCCTCGTCCGGCTGCGCCTTCGCCGCATCATCCGGCTGCGCCTCCGTCGTCATCCGGCTGCGCCTCCGCCATAATTCGGTTGCGCCTTCGCCGCCTTACGCATGGTTGAGATTAGGCTTGGCGACTCCGCGCCTCTCACCCACGCCACGCCATGGGCTACATCGACATCGCCATCATCATCTACATCAACAACATCGAGTTCGGGACCCTCCACGCGACTCGATTGCTCTTCGAGTCCCACGTAGGCTTGGGGGCTAATGTCGGGGGATGACCCCCGGTATGGTAAAGTCCTCGAGTTTACGGGCGCGCCACACTTCACGGATCAAGAAAAGGTGCCACGGGGCCAAAGATACGGAAGAAACAGTAAGAAAAAGAAGAAAAGACAGCGTTGGGCCGACTTCCGGCTTGGCCGGCCTGCTCCCGCCTCCACCTGGGCCGCACCCGGCCGCCTGGCGCCAGGCCGGCTACTGGGCTGAAGCCGGCTCGCCCCCGCTCCGTTCCAGGCCAGGTGCGCCCCCGGTTGGGCCGCCTCGCTCTCTTTGGGCCGCCTGGCGCATACGCGGCCGCCTCTGGCGATGGCCGGCTCGCGCCCTCGCTCGATCGAGCGGGTCGCCAGCTGCTCCCTACTCCACGCGCATACACGGCCGGCCGCTCTGTTCCTGGCTGGTTCCACGTATCATCCAGCTGCTCCAGCATCCAGCTTCATCTGACCAAGACCGGCTCCAACTCTCCATGCAACGTACCAGCTGCATTTCATGCAAGGCCACCAGCTGAGGATCTCCACGTACGAGCCGGCTGCTATGAAAGAGGATTTCTGTAACTAAGCACGTAAAAGGTGATCTTATTCCTAGCTAAAAAAATAGCCCATATCTGATTGCAAAAGAAGACTCATCACTTGGCTACGGTAAGCAAAAGACTACTTATGGCATCACGAAACCATTTGTGTTTAACTTGCAAGAGAAAAGGTAGAGAGTTGGTTTGGTTTGGCTGATTGAATTTGACGTACGTGGAGCAGGCGCTGCGGCAGGGTAGTCTGGTAGCAGGGGAGAAATTCTTGTTGCTGCCGCGATGCGGCGACGGCTCTTGGTCTCCTAGATCTGCAGCTCAGCCAACATACACAAAAAATTCAGAAAAGAAACTGGACGATACATTGGAAAATGGGGATCGAAAGCTCGTGGTCGACCTTGGCTGGCAGCCTCCTCGCCGGCGCTGCTCCTCCCCGCCACTTCCGTGATAGCATCAGCTCGACGCGGATGTCAGCGACCACACAGGATGCACCTCACCAGCATCTTGTGCCGGCCAAGCCCCGGCCGACCTCGCCGCCTCTGCCTCGTCGCCCAAGCAGCGATGCCTGCTGCCGCCTACCTCCTGCCTCAGTGCTTGGCTCCACCGCCCCGAGTCATAGATTTCCAACTACCTGAAGCGCCTCTCGACGCCAGGCCGTAGCGCTCGTCCCTCTATCTCCGCTTGAAGGGATCAGGCGAGGCGAGAAGCTTCGGCGGCGGAAGCCGGTGAATGTGTAGGGGATTGGCGGGTGGAGGATGTGGAGCTCGTCCGGACGCTGGGCACATCGCTCTTTGCGCCGTCGCCGCCTCCTCTCCGGCGCCGGTCCTCCCCTCCGCTCCCGCCACTGGCGCAGGTCGACGCGAATGTCCGCGACGGCTGCACCTCACCAGCAGCTTGTCACGGTCAGGCTCCGGCCGAACTCACTGCCGGCCGCCGTTCCCCGCCGCCTCTACCTCGTCGTCCAAGCAGCGGCACCTGCTGCTGCCTCAGGGCCTGGCACCACCGCCCCGCGCTGTACCGCCTGAAGTGATTGTCAATGCCAGTCCCTCTATCCTCCATTGGAAGAAAATTAGGAAAGGAGAGGAGCTCCTGCAGGGACCGTAGGGGATTGTCAGGGAGGAGCTCGCGAGTCGCGATAGTGGGGAAGATAATGAGGAAGAGAGAGAGAGCCGGGAGGAAACCAAGAACGGTATGGCACGTGATTTCTCCAGTCAGAGGCCATGCGGTGAGATAAAAGTAGTCAAAGCGGTTTGAAAAGAAGCTAGAGCCACCCAAACAACAAGAAAACACACTGAAACAAAGGGAAAAACCCTTAGAAAATTGCAAAGACTGCACCAAAAATACATCATGGTAATCAGCCACATACGCGTCCACCCATCCGTAGTTTAAAAATTAATACAAGATTTTGAGAAAACAGATGTTGGTTACACTTTAATATAGTAGTTATTGAAGTTGATAAACAAGGTCTAGACATATTTAAACCAGAAAAATCATGTATCTACCCCCTAACCCTAAACTCTGTCTTGTAAAGTCAAGCATGAAGAGAAGTGGTTTAATTTGGGTTTCAAACATGTAAATTTCAATAACCCCCCAAAAGCTTCATTTTAGAGTGACTAAGAAGGATCCATGCCAGGCTTACCTTTTTATTTTCATGTTTTAAACTTGTTCAAATATTGGTCAAACCTAGGATTTGAATAAGAGTAAAATGGGCATAAAATTCAAAAAAAAATTGAAAAAACAAAGCACATAGCCTTCTTATGTCATATAGCAAGCACTCAAGTTGATAAACAAGATCTAGACATGTCAAACCAGAAAAATCATTTATCTACCCCTAACCCTAAACTTTGTCATATGAAGTCAAGCACGAAGACAAGTCGTTTTGGGTTTCAAACATGGAAATTTTAAAAGCCTTCCCATAAGCTTCGTTTTGGAGTGACTAAGAAGGATGCAGGCTTACCTTTTCATTTTCATGTTTTAAACTTGTTTACATCTTGGTTAAACCTAGGATTTGACCGAGATCAAAGCATGAAAATTCTGAAAAAAATCAGAAAAAGAAAACCAAAGCACATAGTATTTTTTTATGAAAGGAATACGGTAAGGGAATCCCCTACAATGTTTTTTTTATAATAAGAACCCAATTCTGCGCCCGTGGGGACTTGAACCTGGGTGGCTGGGTTGTACATCCACTTCCCTAACCGAATGAGCTAGGCTCACTTCTTTGCACATAGTATTCTTATATCATATAGTAAGCATTCAAGTTGATAAACAAGGTCTAAACATATTCAAACCATACAAATCATGTATCTACCTCCTAACCCTAAACTCTGTTTTATGAAGTCGATCAAGCATGAATAGAAGTGGTTTTGGGTTTCAAACATGGAAATTTCAAGAACCTCCCAAAAGCTTCATTTTAGACTGACAAAGAAGGATCCAGGCTTACCTTTTCATTTTCATGTTTTAAACTTGTTCAAATATTGGTCAAACTTAGGATTTGACCAAGATTCAAATGGGCATAAAATTACTTAGAACAATCATGTACGTATCTACCCCTAACCCTAAACTCTGTCATATGAAGTCAAGCGCGAAGAGAAGTGGTTTTGTGTTTCAAACATGGAAATTTCAAAAACCTCAACTCCTGAAGCTTCATTTTAGAGTGACTAAGCAGGATCCAGGCTTACCTTTTATTTTTCATGTTTTAAACTTGTTCAAATCTTGGTCAAACCTTGGATTTTACCAAGATTCAAATGGGCATAAAAATACTTAGAAAAATCATGTACGTATCTACCCCTAACCCTAAACTCTATCTTACGAAGTCAAGCATGAAGAGAAGTGGTTTTGGGTTTCCAACATGGAAATTTCAAAAACCTCACAAAAGCTTCATTTTAGAGTGACTAAGAAGGATTCATGCTTACATTTTATTTTAATGTTTTAAACATGTTCAAATCTTGGTCAAACCGTACCTAGGATTCGACCAAGAATCAAATGGGCATAAAAATTCAAAAAAATGAAAAACCAAAGCACATAGCCTTCTTATGTCATATAGTAAGCACTCAAGTTGATAAACAAGGTCTAGACATATTCAAACCAAAAAAAATAATGTATCTACCCCTAACCCTAAACTTTATCTTATGAAGTCAAGCACGACGAGAAGTCATTTTGGGTTTCAAACATGGAAATTTCAAAAACCTTCCCAAAAGCCTCATTTTGGAGTGACTAAGAAGGATACAGGCTTACCTTTTCATTTTCATGTTTTAAACTTGTTCAAATCTTGGTCAAACCTTGGATTTTACCAAGATTCAAATGGGCATAAAAATACTTAGAAAAATCATGTACGTATCTACCCCTAACCCTAAACTCTATCTTACGAAGTCAAGCATGAAGAGAAGTGGTTTTGGGTTTCAAACATGGAAATTTCAAAAACCTCCCAAAAGCTTCATTTTAGAGCGACTAAGAAGGATCCATGCTAACATTTTATTTAGATGTTTTAAACATGTTCAAATCTTGGTCAAACCGTACCTAGGATTTGACCAAGAATCAAATGGGCATAAAAATTCAAAAAAAATGAAAAACCATAGAACATAGCCTTCTTATGTCATATAGTAAGCACTCAAGTTGATAAACAAGGTCTAGACATATTCAAACCAGAAAAATCATGTATCTACCCCTAACCCTAAACTTTGTCTTATTATGAAGTCAAGCACGACGAGAAGTCGTTTTGGGTTTCAAACATAGAAATTTCAAAAACCTTCCCAAAAGCCTCATTTTGGAGTGACTCAGAAGGATACAGGCTTACCTTTTCATTTTCATGTTTTAAACTTGTTTAAATCTTGGTTAAACCTAGGATTTGACCAAGATCAAATGGCCATAAAAATTCATAACAAATAAAAAAATGAAAACCAAAGCACATAGTATTCTTATGTCATATAGTAAGCATTTAAGTTGATAAACAAGGTCTAAACATATTCAAACCATACAAATCATGTATCTACCCACTAAACCTAAACGGTGTCTTATGAAGTCGATCAAGCATGAAGAGAAGTGGTTTTGGGTTTCAAACATGGAAATTTCAAAAACCTCCCAAATGCTTCATTTTAGAGTGACTAAGGAGGATGCAGGCTTACCTTTTCATTTTCATGTTTTAAACTTGTTTAAATCTTGGTCAAACCTTGGATTTTATCAAGATTCAAATGGGCATAAAAATACTTAGAAAAATCATGTACGTATCTACCCCTAACCCTAAACTCTATCTTACGAAGTCAAGCATAAAAAGAAGTGGTTTTGGGTTTCAAACATGGAAATTTCAAAAACCTCCCAAAAGCTTCATTTTAGAGCGACTAAGAAGGATCCATGCTTACATTTTATTTTGATGTTTTAAACATGTTCAAATCTTGGTCAAACCGTACCTAGGATTTGACCAAGAATCAAATGGGCATAAAAATTCAAAAAAATGAAAAACCATAGCACATAGCCTTCTTATGTCATATAGTAAGCACTCAAGTTGATAAACAAGGTCTAGACATATTCAAACCAGAAAAATCATGTATCTACCCCTAACCCTAAACTTTGTCTTATGAAGTCAAGCACGACGAGAAGTCGTTTTGGGTTTCAAACATGGAAATTTCAAAAACCTTCCCAAAAGCCTCATTTTGGAGTTACTCAGAAGGATACATGCTCACCTTTTCATTTTCATGTTTTAAACTTGTTTAAATCTTGGTTAAACCTAGGATTTGACCAAGATCAAATGGGCATAAAAATTCAGAACAAATAAAAAATGAAAACCAAAGCACATAGTATTCTTATGTCATATTGTAATCATTCAAGTTGATAAACAAGGTCTAAACATATTCAAACCAGACAAATCATGTATCTACCCACTAAACCTAAACTCTGTCTTATGAAGTCGATCAAGCATGAAGAGAAGTGGTTTTGGGTTTCAAACATGGAAACTTCGAAAACCTCCCAAATGCTTCATTTTAGAGTGACTAAGATGGATGCAGGCTTACCTTTTCATTTTCATGTTTTAAACTTGTTTAAATCTTGGTCAAACCAAGGATTTGACCAAGATTCAAAAGGGCATAAAAATAAGTTTCCAATGGTCCCGTGTCCAACAAGGGACGAGTTGTTTCTCTCCACTTCTTCTTGGCATGTGGGGTGAGCAAGCCCTCCCATTAGTATCAGAGGAATTTAATTTGACAAGGGCTACAGGACGACATGACTAAAAAGGGTTAATTGGTCCTATGCAACTCCTCAATTCACAAGTTGTGTTTATGCCATTACAAAAACTGAAGTTGTGTTTATGCCACTCTCAATTCTCAATAACCCCTTCTATGCCATTTTCAGTTTATACTTTCGTATTGACCAAAATAATACTGTGTTCAGATTTGGAGCGACTTTTGGGTGTTTCAGGCACACAAAAAATCCAAAATTTTCAAATTCTGAAAAAAATATAACTTCTTAGAAAATCTAAATTTTTTTTACAGGAAATAAAAAACACTGAAATGAGTACTGTTTTAATTTGAGCCATTTATGTGCGGATTTGCATAAAAAACTGACATTTTATGTTCTGTCTAGAAATTGGTAAAATTTTGTCCAAAAAATCAAACTTTTTCGAAAAATCTGAAAAATTTACAGAATGTCAAGAACACTAATGTGAGTCTACTATTCTAATATGAGCCATTTCTGGGCACATATGATCCATTAAAAATATGTGCAAAGTACGGTCCAGATTATCTGAGAGTATGTACAAACTGTAGTATAGGGTACAAATACTGGATACATAGGCAGTATATGATGTTGTATTGCTGAAAATGGCATAGAAAGGGGTATTGAGAACTGAGAGTGGCATAGACAGAACTTCAGTTTTTTAATGGCATAAACACAACTTGTGAATTGGGGAGTGGCATAGAACCAATTAACCCCACCAAAAAAGGGTGACACATGTCTCCTTCACCAAAACAACAATACCTGTCTGAAACAAGTACATGAACACAAGTACACCACCATAATAATAATACTACATGGACACAAGTACTAATAATATAATAAAGTAAGAGTACTAGTTTGTTTACATTTCCACATGCCACTTTTACGAACAAAAATTCGAAAATTAACCTTCAGACATTCGGAAGCCAGGTGACACAGCAGTCATCAAGGATTGCAGCTAGCGGTACACAGTGACCTTGTCAAGATCTACCTTGAGCCTGCTTGACTCTTCAGCTCAGAGTTGAGAGCCTTCTCCTGTGACAGCTCGGCCTCTAGTTTGTCCGTCCTAACCGCGAGGTTCAGGATAAGTCCGGCGAGTTTGTCCATGGTCTCCGCCTGGCCGAGGCTCCGCCGCTGGATCTCGTTACTCTCAGTGAACGATTTCATGGCGATATCGTCGAGAATGCGAATCCGGATCTTCTCAGTGGCGAGCTCAGAATAAAGTCTCATGCACTCATCGGCAAGGGCGCTTCTGTCCGTCGTCTCGACGCAGAAATCGCCCATAACCATTTCTAAAATGGTCCCGATCTCGTAGCGGGGCTTCTATCAGATGGGGATGGAGCACAAAATCAGAAGTGTACCCAGAGAACTACCAAGAAAGAGAGAATGGGAATCCCAATTTGCACGAATGTCTATACCTCGCTGCTTTGAGAAGTTGGCTCCGTGGAAGATGTTTCCGCAGGCAGGAGGGCTGCGGGAAAACTAAGGCCGCCCGACCTGAAAATATGATTGAGAGAAGGTTCGAAAAGGAGGGGATGATAAGTTCTGAAAGACATAGAAAGATGCGCAAGAACGGAGGATCGCCTGAAGGTAGCAGTCGCGGGCTGCGACGCCCTTGAAGACTCTTGCGCAGAAGGCACCTCGACAGCAGCACAGGGACGCCATTGCTAGGATTCCCTCAGCTTCGCCGCAGCCGCACGAGCCCTTCTGTGGCGAGACTTGCTCCCGGTCATGGTGGCGAAGTAGTATTCCAAGAGGTAAACGAAGTGGTGAACTGAGGAAGACGGCTAGAGCAAAGGTTAGTCCTTAAATTTGGCCTCCCCGTCTCCTCGGCTCCTCGCGAGTAGTAGGAGTAATACTTATCTGGTCAAAGAGCAAACTTCAAGGCAGAGACTTGGTGGGCCATTCATCTCCAACTATACTTCCTCCGATCCGAATGATACAGTACCAAATTTTTGAATGACAAATCACCCAAAACAGTATTTCAGGAGTATATGTAAGCTTTGGTGTTTTTACAATATAGTACTAGCAAGATGGCATGTGATGGCTCCAAGAGCTTGTTTCACAATTTTACATTTTTTGAACCTTGATCGGTAGTACTGGGCAAAACCCTAGTTTAACCTATTTAATTATAGATTCGTAGCTCGATTTTTCTACGTACCTTTTTATTATTACTCTACTATGCAGCACATATGTGTTTGCCCATCGAGTGAAACTCGGAGGAAGAGGGATCACTCGGAAGGAGAGAAGGAGTAGGGAGAGCATTATGGTGTCTCCCCTTTTTCGGGTGATGATGTTGACTGTGTGCAGGTTTTGTCAGTGAGCAGGAGGTGCGAGCGAGCGAGCGAGGCCGAGAATGAGAGAGATTTTTTTGTGTGTGTGAGAGGGACAACCGAAGGATCCTGAAGGACCCAGAGACTTCCAGTACGCATCCTAATGCGTCTTCTCTTGACAAAGAAGATGGCTTGGAGTTTGCGTACCTACCGCACTTGACTTGTGCTCACTGAAGTGTGGGACCTCACGCATGGGCACCACACGTAAGTGACAGACCTGTTGGTGTAAAAACTCGGTTGATTATTATACTAATACATTTGTACTGTACAAAGTTTCCTATGGATTCAAGGGTACGAAAGCCAAGTTAACTCATTTACATGACATTATTTTTTCCATGAAGCCAAGTTAACTCATCTATCAATTGGTACATTTTGGAGTGACTAAGAAGGATCCAGGCTTACTTTTTTATTTTCATGTTTTAAACATGTTTAAATCATGGTCAAACCTATGATTTGACCAAGATTCAAATGGGCATAAAAATTCAAAAAAATCGAAAAAATGAAAAACAAAAGCATGTCGTCTTCTTATGTCATATAGTAAGCATTCAAGGTGATAAACAAGGTCTGACATATTCAAACCACAAAAATCATGTATCTACCCCCTAACCCTAACTTCTGTCTTATGAAGTCAAGCACGATGAGAAGTTGTTTTGGGTTTCAAACATGGACATTTCAAAAACAATCCCAAAAGCTACATTTTGGAGTGACTAAGAAGGATACAAGTTTACCTTTTCATTTTCATGTGTTAAACTTGTTTAAATCTTGGTCAAACCTAGCTAGGATTTGACCAAGAGATTCAAATGGGCATAAGAATTCAAAAAAAACCAAAGCGCGCATGGTCTTTTATGTCATATAGTAAGGCATTCAAGTTGATAAACAAGGTCTAGAAATATTTAAAACAGACGAATCATGTATCTACCCCTAACCATAAACTATGTCTTGTGAAGTCAAGCATGAAGAGAAGTGGTTTTGGGTTTCAAACATGGAAATTTCAAAAACCTACCAAAAGCTTCATTTTAGACTAAGAAGGATCCAGGCTTACCCTTTTCATTTTCATGTTTTAAACTTGTTCAAATCTTGGTCAAACTTAGGATTTGACCAAGATTCAAATGGGCATAAAAATTCAAAAAAAAATGAAAAACCAAAGCACATATATAGCCTTATTATGTCATATAGTAAGCACTCAAGTTGATAAACATGTGATACGTCTCCGACGTATCGATAATTTCTTATGTTCCATGCCACATTATTGATGTTATCTACATGTTTTATGCACACTTTATGTCATATTCGTGCATTTTCTGGAACTAACCTATTAACAAGATGCCGAAGTGCCGATTCTGTTTTCTGCTGTTTTTGGTTTCAGAAATCCTAGTAAGGAAATATTCTCGGAATTGGATGAAATCAAAGCCCAGGGGCCTATTTTTCCACGAAGCTTCCAGAAGTCCGAAGGAGAGACGAAGAGGGGCCACGGAGGGGCCACACTATAGGGCGGCGCGGCCCCCCCCTTGGCCGCGCCGGCCTATGGTGTGGGGCCCCCGTGCCGCCTCTTGACCTGCCCTTCCGCCTATAAAAAGTCTCCGTGACGAAACCCCCAGTACCGAGAGCCACGATACGGAAAACCTTCCAGAGACGCCGCCGCCGCCGATCCCATCTCGGGGGATCCAGGAGATCGCCTCCGGCACCCTGCCGGAGAGGGGAATCATCTCCCGGAGGACTCTACGCCGCCATGGTCGCCTCCGGTGTGATGTGTGAGTAGTCTACCCCTGGACTATGGGTCCATAGCAGTAGCTAGATGGTTGTCTTCTCCCCATTGTGCTATCATTGTCGGATCTTGTGAGCTGCCTAACATGATCAAGATCATCTATCTGTAATTCTATATGTTGCGTTTGTTGGGATCCGATGAATAGAGAATACTTGTTATGTTGATTATCAAAGCTATGTCTATGTGTTGTTTATGATCTTGCATGCTCTCCGTTATTAGTAGATGCTCTGGCCAAGTTGATGCTAGTAACTCCAAGAGGGAGTATTTATGCTCGATAGTGGGTTCATGTCTCCGTTAATGTGTATGATTGACAAGAACCACTAAGATTACGGATGTGCTGTTGCCACTAGGGATAAAACATTAGTGCTATGTTCAAGGATGTAGTCACTAGTTACATTACGCGCAATACTTAATGCAATTGTCTGTTGTTAGCAACTTAATACTGGAGGGGGTTCGGATGATAACCTGAAGGTGGACTTTTTAGGCATAGATGCAGTTGGATGACGGTCTATGTACTTTGTCGTAATGCCCAATTAAATCTCACTATACTCATCATGATATGTATGTGCATTGTCATGCTCTCTTTATTTGTCAATTGCCCAACTGTAATTTGTTCACCCAACATGCTGTTCGTCTTATGGGAGAGACACCTCTAGTGAACTGTGGACCCCGGTCCAATTCTCTTTACTGAAATACAATCTACTGCAATACTGTTCTACTGTTTTCTGCAAACAATCATCTTCCACACAATACGGTTAACTCTTTGTTACAGCAAGCCGGTGAGATTGACAACCTCACTGTTTCGTTGGGGCAAAGTACTTTGGTTGTGTTGTGCAGGTTCCACGTTGGCGCTGGAATCACTGGTGTTGCGCCGCACTACATCTCGCCGCCATCAACCTTCAACGTGCTTCTTGACTCCTACTGGTCCGATTAAACCTTGGTTTCTTACTGAGGGAAACTTGCCGCTGTGCGCATCACACCTTCCTCTTGGGGTTCCCAACGGACGTGCCAACCACACGCATCAAGCAAATTTCTGGCGCCGTTGCCGGGAGATCAAGACACGCTGCAAGGAGTCTCCACTTCTCAATCTCTTTACTTTGTTTTTGTCTTGCTTAGTTTTATTTACTACTTTGTTTGCTGCACTAAATCAAAATACAAAAAAATTAGTTGCTAGTTTTACTTTATTTGCTATCTTGTTTGCTATATCAAAAACACAAAAAATTTAGTTTACTCGCATTTACTTTACTTTATTCGTCATGTTTCCTTTTAATTTTACTACAAAAAACATACCGGTAGGACGTGGGTCTATAGTTGGGAGAAATAATATAGAAGAATTTTTCAATCATGTTAGTACTATTGAAAATTTTGAAGATAGACACTTGGTAGACCTTGCGCCTACTTATGAAATTGCTGCTGCGCATTTAGTTCGCCTGTTGGAAACTAAATTTGTCAATCTTAATCCTATAATCCAACACATGTTTTTCACACTTGGTGATATGGAAGAGGGGGAAAAGAAAGATTTTGTATTAGAAACCCTTCTTAGAGAATTTGGTGGTCTAGCAAGAGAAGCTAGAAAGGTGTTTGCTAAATTTAATATGCTTGGTTCTCCCACTAATTTTGTTAGTCTCCTTGAAAAGATGGATATGGATATAATAAGATACACTAATAATATTGATGATGGAGGGGAGATCATAGCACCAATACCATGTAAGCTCCTAGCTATGAATGATGCACTAGAAAATAACTATGCTTGGCTTGTTCCTGAAAATTTGTTCGATGAGAGAAGCATGCCTAAGACTAATGAAAAGGGGGATGCTAAAACTTATGTATCTAATATACTATGCCTGGTTGAGAAAAGCCCACACCCCGCTGTAGAAGTACCATCCTTCGAAAATACTTGATACACACTTTCTGCGCCTAGCTGAAAGGCGTTAAAGAAAAGCGCTTATGGGAGACAACCCATGTTTTTACCTACAGTACTTTGTTTTTATTTTGTGTCTTGGAAGTTGTTTACTACTGTAGCAACCTCTCCTTATCTTAGTTTTGTGTTTTGTTGTGCCAAGTTAAGCCGTTGATAGAAAAGTAAGTACTAGATTTGGATTACTGCACAGTTCCAGATTTCTTTGCTGTCACAAATCTGGGTCCACCTCCCTGTAGGTAGCTCAGAAAATTAAGCTAATTTACGTGCATGATCCTCAGATATGTACGCAACTTTCATTCAATTTGAGCATTTTCATTTGAGCAAGTCTGGTGCCATTTTAAAATTCGTCAATACGAACTGTTCTGTTTTGACAGATTCTGCCTTTTATTTCGCATTGCCTCTTTCGCTATGTTGGATGAATTTCTTTGATCCACTAATGTCCAGTAGCATTATGCAATGTCCAGAAGTGTTAAGAATGATTGTGTCACCTCTGAATATGTCAATTTATAATGTGCACTAACCCTCTAATGAGTTGTTTCGAGTTTGGTGTGGAGGAAGTTTTCAAGGATCAAGAGAGGAGTATGATGCAACATGATCAAGGAGAGTGAAAGCTCTAAGCTTGGGGATGCCCCGGTGGTTCACCCCTGCATATATCAAGAAGACTCAAGCGTCTAAGCTTGGGGATGCCCAAGGCATCCCCTTCTTCATCGACAACATTATCAGGTTCCTCCCCTGAAACTATATTTTTATTCCATCACATCTTATGTGCTTTTTCTTGGAGCGTCGGTTTGTTTTTGTTTTTGTTTTGTTTGAATAAAATGGATCCTAGCATTCACTTTATGGGAGAGAGACACGCTCCGCTGTAGCATATGGACAAGTATGTCCTTGGTTTCTACTCATAGTATTCATGGCGAATTTTCTCCTTCGTTAAATTGTTATATGGTTGGAATTGGAAAATGATACATGTAGTAATTGCTATAAATGTTTTGGGTAATGTGATACTTGGCAATTGTTGTGTTCATGATTAAGCTCTTGCATCATATGCTTTGCACCCATTAATGAAGAAATACATAGAGCATGCTAAAATTTGGTTTGCATATTTGGTTTCTCTAAGGTCTAGATAATTTCTAGTATTGAGTTTGAACAACAAGGAAGACGGTGTAGAGTCTTATAATGTTTTCAATATGTCTTTTATGTGAGTTTTGCTGCACCGGTTCATCCTTGTGTTTGTTTCAAATAAGCCTTGCTAGCCTAAACCTTGTATCGAGAGGTAATACTTCTCATGCATCCAAAATACTTGAGCCAACCACTATGCCATTTGTGTCCACCATACCTACCTATACTACATGGTATTTTCCGCCATTCCAAAGCAAATTGCTTGAGTGCTACCTTTAAAATTCCATCATTCACCTTTGCAATATATAGCTCATGGGACAAATAGCTTAAAAACTATTGTGGTATTGAATATGTCATTATGCACTTTATCTCTTATTAAGTTGCTTGTTGTGCGATAACCATGTTCACTGGGGACGCCATCAACTTTTCATTGGTTGAATTTCATGTGAGTTGCTATGCATGTTCGTCTTGTCTGAAGTAAGAGAGATCTACCACCATAGGGTTAAGCATGCATATGTTAGAGAAGAACATTGGGCCGCTAACTAAAGCCATGCTCCATGGTGGAAGTTTCAGTTTTGGACAATAATCCTCAAATCTCAAATGAGAAAATTATTAATTGTTGTTATATGCTTATGCATAAAAGAGGAGTCCATTATCTCTGTTGTCTATGTTGTCCCGGTATGGATGTCTAAGTTGAAGAATAATCAATAGCGAGAAATCCAATGCGAGCTTTCTCCTTAGACCTTTGTACAGGCGGCATAGAGGTACCCCTTTGTGACACTTGGTAAAAATAATGCATTGTGATGATCCGGTAGTCCAAGCTAATTAGGACAAGGTGCGGGCACTATTAGTACGCTATGCATGAGGCTTGCAACTTATAAGATATAATTTACATGATGCATATGCTTTATTACTACCGTTGACAAAATTGTTTCATGTTTTCAAAATCAAAGCTCTAGCACAAATATAGCAATCGATGCTTTTCCTCTATGGAGGACCATTCTTTTACTTTCAATGTTGAGTCAGTTCACCTATCTCTCTCCACCTCAAGAAGCAAACACTTGTGTGAACTGTGCATTGATTCCTACATACTTGCTTATTGCACTTATTATATTACTCTATGTTGACAATATCCATGAGATATACATGTTACAAGTTGAAAGCAACCGCTGAAACTTAATCTTCTTTTGTGTTGCTTCAATATCTCTACTTTGAATTATTGCTTTATGAGTTAACTCTTATGCAAGACTTATTGATGCTTGTCTTGAAGTGCTATTCATGAAAAGTCTTTGCTATATGATTCACTTGTTTACTCATGTCATATACATTGATTCGATCGCTGCATTCACTACATATGCTTTACAAATAGTATGATCAAGATTATGATGGCATGTCACTCCAGAAATTATCTGTGTTATCGTTTTACCTGCTCGGGACGAGCAGAACTAAGCTTGGGGATGCTGATACGTCTCCGACGTATCGATAATTTCTTATGTTCCATGCCACATTATTGATGTTATCTACATGTTTTATGCACACTTTATGTCATATTCGTGCATTTTCTGGAACTAACCTATTAACAAGATGCCGAAGTGCCGATTCTTGTTTTCTGCTGTTTTTGGTTTCAGAAATCCTAGTAAGGAAATATTCTCGGAATTGGACGAAATCAAAGCCCGTGGGCCTATTTTTCCACGAAGCTTCCGGAAGTCCGAAGGAGAGACGAAGAGGGGCCACGGAGGGGCCACACTATAGGCGGCGCGGCCCCCCCTTGGCCGCGCACACTGTGGTGTGGGGCCCCGTGCCGCCTCTTGACCTGCCCTTCCGCCTATAAAAAGTCTCCGTGACGAAACCCCCGCACCGAGAGCCACGATACGGAAAACCTTCCAGAGACGCCGCCGCCGCCGATCCCATCTCGGGGATCCAGAGATCGCCTCCGGCACCCTGCCGGAGAGGGGAATCATCTCCCGGAGGACTCTACGCCGCCATGGTCGCCTCCGGTGTGATGTGTGAGTAGTCTACCCCTGGACTATGGGTCCATAGCAGTAGCTAGATGGTTGTCTTCTCCCCATTGTGCTATCATTGTCGGATCTTGTGAGCTGCCTAACATGATCAAGATCATCTATCTGTAATTCTATATGTTGCGTTTGTTGGGATCCGATGAATAGAGAATACTTGTTATGTTGATTATCAAAGCTATGTCTATGTGTTGTTTATGATCTTGCATGCTCTCCGTTATTAGTAGATGCTCTGGCCAAGTTGATGCTAGTAACTCCAAGAGGGAGTATTTATGCTCGATAGTGGGTTCATGTCTCCGTGAATCTGGAGGAGTGACAAGAACCACTAAGATTACGGATGTCTTTGTTGCCACTAGGGATAAAACATTAGTGCTATGTTCAAGGATGTAGTCACTAGTTACATTACACGCAATACTTAATGCAATTGTCTGTTGTTAGCAACTTAATACTGGAGGGGGTTCGGATGATAACCTGAAGGTGGACTTTTTAGGCATAGATGCAGTTGGATGACGGTCTATGTACTTTGTCGTAATGCCCAATTAAATCTCACTATACTCATCATGATATGTATGTGCATTGTCATGCTCTCTTTATTTGTCAATTGCCCAACTGTAATTTGTTCACCCAACATGCTGTTCGTCTTATGGGAGAGACACCTCTAGTGAACTGTGGACCCCGGTCCAATTCTCTTTACTGAAATACAATCTACTTTGCAATCTTTGTTCTCTTGTTTTCTGCAAACAATCATCTTCCACACAATACGGTTAACTCTTTGTTACAGCAAGCCGGTGAGATTGACAACCTCACTGTTTTGTTGGGGCAAAGTACTTTGGTTGTGTTGTGCAGGTTCCACGTTGGCGCCGGAATCACTGGTGTTGCGCCGCACTACATCTCGCCGCCATCAACCTTCAACGTGCTTCTTGACTCCTACTGGTCCGATTAAACCTTGGTTTCTTACTGAGGGAAACTTGCCGCTGTGCGCATCACACCTTCCTCTTGGGGTTCCCAACGGACGTGCCAACCACACGCATCAACATGGTCTAGACATATTCAAACCAGAGAAATCGATCATATATCTACCCCTAACCCTAAACTTTGTCTTCTGAAGTGTCAATCAAGCACGAAGAGAAGTCGTTTTGGGTTTCAAACATGGAAATTTCAAAAACTTCCCAAAAGCTTCACTTTGGAGTGACTAAGAAGGATCGATGCATGCTTACCTTTTCATTTTCATGTTTTATACTTGTTTAATTAAATCTTGGTTAATTAAACCTAGGATTTGACCAAGATGAAATGGGCATAAAAATTCAGTAAAAATAGAAAAAAATGAAAACCAAGGCACATAGTATTCTTATGTCATATAGTAAGAATTCAAGTTGATAAACAAGGTCTAAACATTTTCAAACCAGGCAAATCATGTATCTACCCCTAAACCTAAACTCCGTCTTATGAAGTCGATCAAGGATGAAGAGAAGTGGTTTTGGGTTTCAAACATGGAAATTTGAAAAACCTCCCAAAAGCTTCATTTAATTTAGAGTGATTAATTAAGAAGGATCCATGCATACCTTTTCATTTTCATGTTTTAAACTTGTTCAAATCTTGGTCAAACTTAGGATTTGACCAAGATTCAAATGGGCATAAAAATTCAAAAAAAAAAAAAGAAAAACCAAAGCACACATATAGCCTTCTTATGTCATATAGTAAGCACTCAAGTTGATAAACATGGTCTAGACATATTCAAACCAGAGAAATCGATCATATATCTACCCCTAACCCTAAACTTTGTCTTCTGAAGTGTCGATCAAGCACGAAGAGAAGTCGTTTTGGGTTTCAAACATGGAAATTTCAAAAACTTCCCAAAAGCTTCACTTTGGAGTGACTAAGAACGATCGATGCATGCTTACCTTTTCATTTTCATGTTTTATACTTGTTTAAATCTTGGTCAAACCTAGGATTTGACCAAGATTCAAAATGTGCATCAAAATTCAAAAAAATTAGAAAAATTATAAACCAAATTAAAGCACAAAGTTTTATTATGTCATATAGTAAGCATTAAAGTTGATAAACAAGGTCTAGACACATATTCAAACAAGACAAATCATGTATCTATACCCCTAACCCCTAAACTCTATCTTATGAAGTCCACAGCATGAAGAGAAGTGGTTTTGGGTTTCAAACATGGAAATTTCAAAAACCTCCCAATAGCTTCATTTTAGAGTGACTAATATAAGAATGATCCATGCTTACCACCTTTTCATTTTCATATTTTAAACTTGTTTAAATCTGTGTGTCAAATTACACCTATGATTTGACCAAAAGATTCAAATGGGCATAAAATTAAAAAAAATTAGAAAAATGAGAAACAAAAGCATATAGTCTTCTTATGTCATATAGTAAGCATTCAAGTTGATAAACAAGGTTTGGACATATTCAAACCTAGGCAAATCATGTATCTACCCCCTAGCCCCTAAACTCTATCTTATGAAGTCAAGCATGAAGAGAAGTTGTTTTGGGTTTCAAACATGAAAATTTCAAGAACATCCCAAAAACTTCATTTTAGAGTGACTATAAGAAGGATACATGCTTCCCCTTTTCATTTTCATGTTTTATACTTGTTTAAATCTTGGTCAAACCTAGGATTTGACAAAGATTCAAATGTGCATCAAAATTAAAAAAAAATAAAAAAATAAAAACCAAAGCACATAGTTTTCTTATGTCATATAGTAAGCATTAAAGTTGATAAACAAGGTCTAGACATATTCAAACCAGAAAAATCATGTATCTACCCTAACCCTAAACTATGTCTTATGAAGTCAAGAATGAAGAGACGTGGTTTTGGGTTTCAAACATGGTAATTTGAATAACCCCCCAAAAGCTTCATTTTAGATTGACTAAAGGATCCAGGTCGGGATTACCTTTTATTTGCATGTTTTAAACTTGTTCAAATCTTGGTCAAACCGTACCTAGGATTTCACCAAGATTCAAATGGGCATAAAAATTCAAAAAAATGAAAAACCAAAGAACATAGAGCCTTCTTACGTCATATAGTAAGCACGCAAGTGTTGATAAATAAGGTCTAGACATATTCAAACCAGAAAAAATCATGTATCTACCCCTAACCCTAAACTTTGTCTTATGAAGTCAAGCACGAAGAGAAGTCGTTTTGGATTTCAAACATGGAATTTTCAAAAACCTTCCCAAAAGATTCATTTTTGAGTGACTAAGAAGGATGCATGCTTACCTTTTTATTTTCATGTTATAAACTTGTTTAAATCTTGGTTAAACCTAGGAATTGACCAAGATCAAATGGACATAAAAATTCAGAAAAAATCAAAAAAATGAAAACCAAAGCACATAGTATTCTCATGTCACATTCAAGTTGATAAACAAGGTCTAAACATATTCAAACAAGACAAATCATGTATCTACCCCCTAACCCTAAACTCTGTCTTATGAAGTCAAGCATGAAGAGAAGTGGTTTTGTGTTTCAAACATGGAAATTTCAAAAACCTCCCAAAAGTTTCATTTTAGAGTGACCAAGAAGGATCCAGGCTTACCTTTTCATTTTCATGTTTTAAACTTGTTCAAATCTTGGTCAAACTTATGATTTGACCAAATTCAAATGGGCATAAAAATTGGGAGGAATGGTACATGAATTACAATTCAAGAAAACACAAGGTAACTTAAATACTTGGATGCCCCAAAGATGTGTGGAAGCCCAAAACAATGGCAAAACATGTGCAGACGCAACATCCAATTCAAGTAGAACACATACAGGCACCAATAGTTTGACCTAAATTTGAAATCAAAGAGAAGGTGGTTAGAAAAAATCGAAATTGGCAACGCAAAGCATGAAATCATGAATTTGTGATGCACTATAGCTATGAAACGTATAAAACAATGCATACCAAAATGATTTTTTTAGAGGAATGCTAGTTCAACTTATTTAATTTTATATTAGTAGCCCGAAATCGAACCAGTAGTTGGATATTTTTGAACTTGATCTGTAGTAGTGGGCAAAACCCTAGATTAAGCTATTTAATCATAGATTCGTAGGTCGATTTTTCTACTTTTATATTATTACTAAGCAGCACACGTGTGTTTGCCCGTCGAGTGAAACTCGGAGGAAGAGGGATCACTCGGAAGGAGAGAAGAAGGGAGAGAATTATGGTGTCTGCCCTTTTTCGGGTGATGATGTTGACTGTTCTGCAGGTTTTGTCAGTGAGCAGGAGGTGTGAGCGAGCGAGCGAGCGAGTCGAGCGAGGCCGAGAATGAGAGTTTTTTTTTGTGAGAGGGACAACCGAATCCTGAAGGACCCAGAGACTTCCAGTACGCATCCTGATGAGTTTGCGTACCTACCGCACTTGGCTTGTGCTCACTGAAGTGTGGGACCTCACGCATGGGCACCACACGTAAGTGACAGACCTGTTGGTTTAAAAACTCGGTTGATTATTATACTACTCCTATGGATTCAAGGGTAGGAAAGCCAAGTTAACTCATTTACTTGACATTATTTTTCCCATGAAACCAAGTTAACTCATATATCAATTGGTACATTTTGGAGTGACTAAGAAGGATCCAGACTTACTTTTTCATTTTCATGTTTTAAACATGTTTAAATCGTGGTCAAACCTATGATTTGACCAAGATTCAAATGGGCATAAAAATTCAAAAAAATCAACAAAAAAAACATGTCGTCTTCTTATGTCATGTAGTAAGCACTCAAGGTGATAAACATGGTCTAGACATATTCAAACCAGAGAAATCGATCATATATATACCCCTAACCCTAAACTTTGTCTTCTGAAGTGTCGATCAAGCACGAAGAGAAGTCGTTTTGGGTTTCAAACATGGAAATTTCAAAAACTTCCCAAAAGCTTCACTTTGGAGTGACTAAGAAGGATCGATGCATGCTTACCTTTTCATTTTCATGTTTTATACTTGTTTAAATCTTGGTCAAACCTAGGATTTGACCAAGATTCAAAATGTGCATCAAAATTCAAAAAAAAAATTGAAAAATTAAAAACCAAATTAAAGCACAAAGTTTTCTTATGTCATATAGTAAGCATTAAAGTTGATAAACAAGGTCTAGACACATATTCAAACAAGACAAATCATGTATCTATAACCCTAACCCCTAAACTCTATCTTATTATGAAGTCAACATCATGAAGAGAAGTGGTTTTGGGTTTCAAACATGGAAATTTCAAAAACCTCCCAAAAGCTTCATTTTAGAGTGACTAATATAAGAAGGATACATGCTTACCACCTTTTCATTTTCATATTTTAAACTTGTTTAAATCTGTGTCAAATTACACCTATGATTTCACCAAAAGATTCAATTGGGCATAAAATTTTAAAAAAAATCAGAAAAATGAAAAACAAAAGCATAAAGTCTTATTATGTCATATAGTAAGCATTCAAGTTGATAAACAAGGTTTGGACATATTCAAGCCTAGGCAAATCATGTATCTACCCCCTAGCCCCTAAACTCTATCTTATGAAGTCAAGCATGAAGAGAAGTGGTTTTGGGTTTCAAACATGAAAATTTCAAGAACATCCCAAAAATTTCATTTTAGAGTGACTATATAAGAAAGATACATGCTTCCCCTTTTCATTTTCATGTTTTATACTTATTTAAATCTTGGTCAAACCTAGGATTTGACAAAGATTCAAATGTGCATCAAAATAAAAAAATGAAAAAAATGAAAACCAAAGCACATAGTATTCTCATGTCACATATATATATATAGTAAGCATTCAAGTTGACAAACAAGGTCTAAACATATTCAAACAAGACAAATCATGTATCTACCCCCTAACCCTAAACTCTGTCTTATGAAGTCAAGCATGAAGAGAAGTGGTTTTGTGTTCAAACATGGAAATTTCAGAAACCTCCCAAAAGCTTCATTTTAGAGTGACTAAGAAGGATACAAGCTTACCTTTTCATTTTCATGTGTTAAACTTGTTTAAATCTTGGTCAAACCTAGCTAGGATTTGACCAAGAGATTCAAACGGGCATAAGAATTCAAAAAAAGCGCATGGTCTTCTTATGTCATATAGTAAGACATTCGAGTTGATAAACAAGGTTTAGAAATATTTAAAACAGACGAATCATGTATCTACCCCCTAACCATGCATAAACTATGTCTTGTAAAGTCAAGGATGAAGAGAAGTGGTTTAATTTGGGTTTCAAACATGGAAATTTCAAAAACCTCCCAAAAGCTTCATTTTAGAGTGACTAAGAAGGATCCAGGCTTACCCTTTTCATTTTCATGTTTTAAACTTGTTCAAACTTGGTCAAACTTAGGATTTGACCAAGATTCAAATGGGCATAAAAATTCAAAAAAATATGAAAAACCAAAGCACATGTATAGCCTTCTTATGTCATATAGTAAGCACTCAAGTTGATAAACATGGTCTAGACATATTCAAACCAGAGAAATCGATCATATATCTACCCCTAACCCTAAACTTTGTCTTCTGAAGTGTCGATCAAGCACGAAGAGAAGTCGTTTTGGGTTTCAAACATGGAATTTTCAAAAACCTCCCAAAAGCTTCATTTTAGAGTGACTAAGAAGGATCCAGGCTTACCCTTTTCATCTTCATGTTTTAAACTTGTTCAAATCTTGGTCAAACTTAGGATTTGACCAAGATTCAAATGGGCATAAAAATTCAAAAAAAAAAGAAAAACCAAAAACCTTCCCAAAAGCTTCATTTTGGAGTGACTAAGAAGGATGCAGGCTTACCTTTTCATTTTCACGTTTTAAACTTGTTTAAATCTTGGTTAAACCTAGGATTTGACCAATATCAAATGGGCATAAAAAATCAGAAAAAATCAAAAAAATGAAAACCAAAGCACATAGTATTCTTATGTCATATAGTAAGCATTCAAGTTGATAAACAAGGTCTAAACATTTTCAAACCAGACAAATCATGTATCTACCCCTAACCCTAATAAACTCTATATATTTTACGAAGTCGAGCATGAAGAGAAGTGGTTTTGGGTTTCAAACATGGAAATTTCAAAAACCTCCTAAAAGCTTCATTTTAGAGTGACTAAGAAGGATCCATGCTTACCTTTTATTTTCATGTTTTAAACATGTTCAAATCTTGATCAAACCGTACCTAGGATTTCACCATGCAAGATTCAAATGGGCACAAAAATTCAAAAAAATTGAAAAACCAAAGCACATAGCCTTCTTATGTCATATAGTAAGCACTCAAGTTGGTAAACAAGGTCTAGACATATTCAAACCAAAAAAATCTTGTATCTACCCCTAACCCTAAACTTTGTCTTATGAAGTCAAGCACGAAGAGAAGTCGTTTTGGGTTTCAAACATGGAAATTTCAAAAACCTTCCCAAAAGCCTCATTTTGGAGTGACTAAGAAGGATGCAGGCTTACCTTTTCATTTTCATGTTTTAAACTTGTTTAAATCTTGGTTAAACCTATGATTTGACCAAGAGCAAATGGGCATAAAAATTCAGAAAAAATCAAAAAATGAAAACCAAAGCACATAGTATTCTTATGTCATATATTAAGCATTCAAGTTGATAAACAAGGTCTAGACATATTCAACCAGAAAAATCATGTATCTACCCTAACCCTAAACTCTATCTTACGAAGTCAAGAATGAAGAGAAGTGGTTTATTTGGGTTTCAAACATGGAAATTTGAAGAACCCCCCAAAAGCTTCATTTTAGATTGACTAAAAGATCCAGGTCGGGATTACCTTTTATTTGCATGTTTTAAACTTGTTCAAATCTTGGTCAAACAGTACCTAGGATTTGACCACGATTCAAATGGGCATAAAAATTCAAAAAAATGAAAAACCAAAGAACATAGAGCCTTCTTACGTCATATAGTAAGCATGCAAGTGTTGATAAACAAGGTCTAGACATATTGAAACCAGAAAAAAATCATGTATCTACCCCTAACCCTAAACTTTGTCTTATGAAGTCAAGCACGAAGAGAAGTCGTTTTGGATTTCAAACATGGAATTTTCAAAAACCTTCCCAAAAGATTCATTTTTGAGTGACTAAGAAGGATGCAGGCTTACCTTTTTATTTTCATGTTATAAACTTGTTTAAATCTTGGTTAAACCTAGGATTTGACCAAGATCAAATGGACATAAAAATTCAGAAAAATCAAAAAAATGAAAACCAAAGCACATAGTATTCTCATGTCACATATAGTAAGCATTCAAGTTGATAAACAAGGTCTAAACATATTCAAACAACAAATCATGTATCTACCCCCTAACCCTAAACTCTGTCTTATGAAGTCAAGCATGAAGAGAAGTGGTTTTGTGTTTCAAACATGGAAAGTTCAAAAACCTCCCAAAAGCTTCATTTTAGAGTGACTAAGAAGGATCCAGGCTTACCTTTTCATTTTCATGTTTTAAACTTGTTCAAATCTTGGTCAAACTTATGATTTGACCAAATTCAAATGGGCATAAAAATTGGGAGGAATGGTACATGAATTACAATTCAAGAAAACACAAGGTAACTTAAATACTTGGATGCCCCAAAGATGTGTGGAAGCCCAAAACAATGGCAAAACATGTGCAGACGCAGCATCCAATTCAAGTAGAACACATACCAGGCACCAATAGTTTGACCTAAATTTGAAATCAAAGAGAAGGTGGTTAGAAAAAATCGAAATTGGCAACGCAAAGCATGAAATCATGAATTTGTGATGCACTATAGCTATGAAAAGTATAAAACAATGCATACCAAAATGATTTTTTTAGAGGAATACTAGTTCACTTATTTAATTTTATATTAGTAGCCCGAAATCGAACCAGTAGTTGGATATTTTTGAACTTGATCTGTAGTAGTGGGCAAAACCATAGATTAACCTATTTAATCATAGATTAGTAGGTTGATTTTTCTACTTTTATATTATTACTATGCAGCACACGTGTGTTTGCCCGTCGAGTGAAACTCGGAGGAAGAGGGATCACTCGGAAGGAGAGAAGAAGGGAGAGAATTATGGTGTCTGCCCTTTTTCGGGTGATGATGTTGACTGTTCTGCAGGTTTTGTCAGTGAGCAGGAGGTGCGAGCGAGCGAGCGAGTCGAGCGAGGCCGAGAATGAGAGTTTTTTTTTGTGAGAGGGACAGCCGAATCCTGAAGGACCCAGAGACTTCCAGTACACATCCTGATGAGTTTGCGTACCTACCGCACTTGGCTTGTACTCACTGAAGTGTGGGACCTCACGCATGGGCACCACACGTAAGTGACAGACCTGTTGGTTTAAAAACTCGGTTGATTATTATACTACTCCTATGGATTCAAGGGTAGGAAAGCCAAGTTAACTCATTTACATGACATTATTTTTTCCATGAAGCCAAGTTAACTCATATATCAATTGGTACATTTTGGAGTGACTAAGAAGGATCCAGACTTACTTTTTCATTTTCATGTTTTAAACTTGTTTAAATCATGGTCAAACCTATGATTTGACCAAGATTCAAATGGGCATAAAAATTCAAAAAAATCAACAAAAAAAACATGTCGTCTTCATATGTCATGTAGTAAGCACTCAAGGTGATAAACATGGTCTAGACATATTCAAACCAGAGAAATCGATCATATATCTACCCCTAACCCTAAACTTTGTCTTCTGAAGTGTCGATCAAGCACGAAGAGAAGTCGTTTTGGGTTTCAAACATGGAAATTTCAAAAACTTCCCAAAAGCTTCACTTTGGAGTGACTAAGAAGGATCGATGCATGCTTACCTTTTCATTTTCATGTTTTATACTTGTTTAAATCTTGGTCAAACCTAGGATTTGACCAAGATTCAAAATGTGCATCAAAATTCAAAAAAAAAATAGAAAAATTAAAAACCAAATTAAAGCACAAAGTTTTCTTATGTCATATAGTAAGCATTATAGTTGATAAACAAGGTCTAGACACATATTCAAACAAGACAAATCATGTATCTATACCCCTAACCCCTAAACTCTATCTTATTATGAAGTCAACATCATGAAGAGAAGTGGTTTTGGGTTTCAAACATGGAAATTTCAAAAACCTCCCAAAAGCTTCATTTTAGAGTGACTAATATAAGAAGGATACATGCTTACCACCTTTTCATTTTCATATTTTAAACTTGTTTAAATCTGTGTCAAATTACACCTATGATTTGACCAAAAGATTCAAATGGGCATAATTTTTAAAAAAAAAATAGAAAAATGAAAAACAAAAGCATAAAGTCTTATTATGTCATATAGTAAGCATTCAAGTTGATAAACAAGGTTTGGACATATTCAAGCCTAGGCAAATCATGTATCTACCCCCTAGCCCCTAAACTCTATCTTATGAAGTCAAGCATGAAGAGAAGTGGTTTTGGGTTTCAAACATGAAAATTTCAAGAACATCCCAAAAATTTCATTTTAGAGTGACTATATAAGAAGGATACATGCTTCCCCTTTTCATTTTCATGTTTTCTACTTGTTTAAATCTTGGTCAAACCTAGGATTTGACAAAGATTCAAATGTGCATCAAAATAAAAAAATGAAAACCAAAGCACATAGTATTCTCATGTCACATATATATATAGTAAGCATTCAAGTTGATAAACAAGGTCTAAACATATTCAAACAAGACAAATCATGTATCTACCCCCTAACCCTAAACTCTGTCTTATGAAGTCAAGCATGAAGAGAAGTGGTTTTGTGTTTCAAACATGGAAATTTCAAAAAACTCCCAAAAGCTTCATTTTAGAGTGACTAAGAAGGATACAAGCTTACCTTTTCATTTTCATGTGTTAAACTTGTTTAAATCTTGGTCAAACCTAGCTAGGATTTGACCAAGAGATTCAAATGGGCATAAGAATTCAAAAAAAAGCGCATGGTCTTCTTATGTCATATAGTAAGACATTCGAGTTGATAAACAAGGTTTAGAAATATTTAAAACAGACGAATCATGTATCTACCCCTTAACCATGCATAAACTATGTCTTGTAAAGTCAAGCATGAAGAGAAGTGGTTTAATTTGGGTTTCAAACATGGAAATTTCAAAAACCTCCCAAAAGCTTCATTTTAGAGTGACTAAGAAGGATCCAGGCTTACCCTTTTCATTTTCATGTTTTAAACTTGTTCAAATCTTGGTCAAACTTAATTTTTGACCAAGATTCAAATGGGCATAAAAATTCAAAAAAAATATGAAAAACCAAAGCACATATATAGCCTTCTTATGTCATATAGTAAGCACTCAAGTTGATAAACATGGTCTAGACATATTCAAACCAGAGAAATCGATCATATATCTACCCCTAACTCTAAACTTTGTCTTCTGAAGTGTCGATCAAGCACGAAGAGAAGTCGTTTTGGGTTTCAAACATGGAAATTTCAAAAACCTCCCAAAAGCTTCATTTTAGAGTGACTAAGAAGGATCCAGGCTCACCCTTTTCATTTTCATGTTTTAAACTTGTTCAAATCTTGGTCAAACTTAGGATTTGACCAAGATTCAAATGGGCATAAAAATTCAAAAAAAAAAAAAAACCAAAAACCTTCCCAAAAGCTTCATTTTGGAGTGACTAAGAAGGATGCAGGCTTACCTTTTTCATTTTCACGTTTTAAACTTGTTTAAATCTTGGTTAAACCTAGGATTTTACCAAGATCAAATGGGCATAAAAAATCAGAAAAAATCAAAAAAATGAAAACCAAAGCACATAGTATTCTTATGTCATATAGTAAGCATTCAAGTTGATAAACAAGGTCTAAACATTTTCAAACCAGACAAATCATGTATCTACCCCTAACCCTAATAAACTCTATATATTTTACGAAGTCGAGCATGAAGAGAAGTGGTTTTGGGTTTCAAACATGGAAATTTCAAAAACCTCCTAAAAGCTTCATTTTAGAGTGACTAAGAAGGTTCCATGCTTACCTTTTATTTTCATGTTATAAACATGTTCAAATCTTGATCAAACCATACCTAGGATTTGACCATGCAAGATTCAAATGGGCACAAAAATTCAAAAAAAATGAAAAACCAAAGCACATAGCCTTCTTATGTCATATAGTAAGCACTCAAGTTGGTAAACAAGGTCTAGACATATTCAAACCAAAAAAATCTTGTATCTACCCCTAACCCTAAACTTTGTCTTATGAAGTCAAGCACGAAGAGAAGTCGTTTTGGGTTTCAAACATGGAAATTTCAAAAACCTTCCCAAAAGCCTCATTTTGGAGTGACTAAGAAGGATGCAGGCTTACCTTTTCATTTTCATGTTTTAAACTTGTTTAAATCTTGGTTAAACCTATGATTTGACCAAGAGCAAATGGGCATAAAAATTCAGAAAAAATCAAAAAATGAAAACCAAAGCACATAGTATTCTTATGTCATATATTAAGCATTCAAGTTGATAAACAAGGTCTAGACATATTCAAACCAGAAAAATCATGTATCTACCCTAACCCTAAACTCTATCTTACGAAGTCAAGAATGAAGAGAAGTGGTTTATTTGGGTTTCAAACATGGAAATTTGAAGAACCCCCCAAAAGCTTCATTTTAGATTGACTAAAGGATCCAGATCGGGATTACCTTTTATTTGCATGTTTTAAACTTGTTCAAATCTTGGTCAAACCGTACCTAGGATTTGACCACGATTCAAATGGGCATAAAAATTCAAAAAAATGAAAAACCAAAGAACATAGAGCCTTCTTACGTCATATAGTAAGCACGCAAGTGTTGATAAACAAGGTCTAGACATATTGAAACCAGAAAAAAATCATGTATCTACCCCTAACCCTAAACTTTGTCTTATGAAGTCAAGCACGAAGAGAAGTCCTTTTGGATTTCAAACATGGAATTTTCAAAAACCTTCCCAAAAGATTCATTTTTGAGTGACTAAGAAGGATGCAGGCTTACCTTTTTTATTTTCATGTTATAAACTTGTTTAAATCTTGGTTAAACCTAGGATTTGACCAAGATCAAATGGACATAAAAATTCAGAAAAAATCAAAAAAATGAAAACCAAAGCACATAGTATTCTCATGTCACATATAGTAAGCATTCAAGTTGATAAACAAGGTCTAAACATATTCAAACAACAAATCATGTATCTACCCCCTAACCCTAAACTCTGTCTTATGAAGTCAAGCATGAAGAGAAGTGGTTTTGTGTTTCAAACATGGAAATTTCAAAAACCTCCCAAAAGCTTCATTTTAGAGTGACTAAGAAGGATCCAGGCTTACCTTTTCATTTTCATGTTTTAAACTTGTTCAAATCTTGGTCAAACTTATGATTTGACCAAATTCAAATGGGCATAAAAATTGGGAGGAATGGTACATGAATTACAATTCAAGAAAAGACAAGGTAACTTAAATACTTGGATGCCCCAAAGATGTATGGAAGCCCAAAACAATGGCAAAACATGTGCAGACGCAGCATCCAATTCAAGTAGAACACATACCAGGCACCAATAGTTTGACCTAAATTTGAAATCAAAGAGAAGGTGGTTAGAAAAAATCGAAATTGGCAACGCAAAGCATGAAATCATGAATTTGTGATGCACTATAGCTATGAAAAGTATAAAACAATGCATACCAAAATGATTTTTAGAGGAATACTAGTTCAACTTATTTAATTTTATATTAGTAGCCCGAAATCGAACCAGTAGTTGGATATTTTTGAACTTGATCTGTAGTAGTGGGCAAAACCCTAGATTAACCTATTTAATCATAGATTCGTAGGTCGATTTTTCTACTTTTATATTATTACTATGGAGCACACGTGTGTTTGCCCGTCGAGTGAAACTCGGAGGAAGAGGGATCACTCAGAAGGAGAGAAGAAGGGAGAGAATTATGGTGTCTGCCCTTTTTCGGGTGATGATGTTGACCGTTCTGCAGGTTTTGTCAGTGAGCAGGAGGTGCGAGCGAGCGAGCGAGCGAGTCGAGCGAGGCCGAGAATGAGAGTTTTTTTTTGTGAGAGGGACAACCGAATCCTGAAGGACCCAGAGACTTCCAGTACGCATCCTGATGAGTTTACGTACCTACCGCACTTGGCTTGTGCTCACTGAAGTGTGGGACCTCACGCATGGGCACCACACGTAAGTGACAGACCTGTTGGTTTAAAAACTCGGTTGATTATTATAATACTCCTATGGATTCAAGGGTAGGAAAGCCAAGTTAACTCATTTACATGACATTATTTTTTCCATGAAGCCAAGTTAACTCATATATCAATTGGTACATTTTGGAGTGACTAAGAAGGATCCAGACTTACTTTTTCATTTTCATGTTTTAAACATGTTTAAATCGTGGTCAAACCTATGATTTGACCAAGATTCAAATGGGCATAAAAATTCAAAAAAATCAACAAAAAAAACATGTCGTCTTCTTATGTCATGTAGTAAGCACTCAAGGTGATAAACATGGTCTAGACATATTCAAACCAGAGAAATCGATCATATATCTACCCCTAACCCTAAACTTTGTCTTCTGAAGTGTCGATCAAGCATGAAGAGAAGTCGTTTTGGGTTTCAAACATGGAAATTTCAAAAACTTCCCAAAAGCTTCACTTTGGAGTGACTAAGAAGGATCGATGCATGCTTACCTTTTCATTTTCATGTTTTATACTTGTTTAAATCTTGGTCAAACCTAGGATTTGACCAAGATTCAAAATGTGCATCAAAATTCAAAAAAATAGAAAAATTAAAAACCAAATTAAAGCACAAAGTTTTCTTATGTCATATAGTAAGCATTAAAGTTGATAAACAAGGTCTAGACACATATTCAAACAAGACAAATCATGTATCTATACCCCTAACCCCTAAACTCTATCTTATTATGAAGTCAACATCATGAAGAGAAGTGGTTTTGGGTTTCAAACATGGAAATTTCAAAAACCTCCCAAAAGCTTCATTTTAGAGTGACTAATATAAGAAGGATACATGCTTACCACCTTTTCATTTTCATATTTTAAACTTGTTTAAATCTGTGTCAAATTACACCTATGATTTGACCAAAAGATTCAAATGGGCATAAAATTTAAAAAAAAATCAGAAAAATGAAAAACAAAAGCATAAAGTCTTATTATGTCATATAGTAAGCATTCAAGTTGATAAACAAGGTTTGGACATATTCAAGCCTAGGCAAATCATGTATCTACCCCCTAGCCCCTAAACTCTATCTTATGAAGTCAAGCATGAAGAGAAGTGGTTTTGGGTTTCAAACATGAAAATTTCAAGAACATCCCAAAAATTTCATTTTAGAGTGACTATATAAGAAGGATACATGCTTCCCCTTTTCATTTTCATGTTTTATACTTGTTTAAATATTGGTCAAACCTAGGATTTGACAAAGATTCAAATGTGCATAAAAAAAAATGAAAATAATGAAAACCAAAGTAAATAGTATTCTCATGTCACATATATATATAGTAAGCATTCAAGTTGATAAACAAGGTCTAAACATATTCAAACAAGACAAATCATGTATCTACCCCCTAACCCTAAACTCTATCTTATGAAGTCAAGCATGAAGAGAAGTGGTTTTGTGTTTCAAACATGGAAATTTCAAAAACCTCCCAAAAGCTTCATTTTAGAGTGACTAAGAAGGATACAAGCTTACCTTTTCATTTTCATGTGTTAAACTTGTTTAAATCTTGGTCAAACCTAGCTAGGATTTGACCAAGAGATTCAAATGGGCATAAGAATTAAAAAAAAAAGCGCATGGTCTTCTTATGTCATATAGTAAGACATTCGAGTTGATAAACAAGGTTTAGAAATATTTAAAACAGACGAATCATGTATCTACCCCCTAACCATGCATAAACTATGTCTTGTAAAGTCAAGCATGAAGAGAAGTGGTTTAATTTGGGTTTCAAACATGGAAATTTCAAAAACCTCCCAAAAGCTTCATTTTAGAGTGACTAAGAAGGATCCAGGCTTACCCTTTTCATTTTCATGTTTTAAACTTGTTCAAATCTTGGTCAAACTTAGGATTTGACCAAGATTCAAATGGGCATAAAAATTCAAAAAAAATATGAAAAACCAAAGCACATATATAGCCTTCTTATGTCATATAGTAAGCACTCAAGTTGATAAACATGGTCTAGACATATTCAAACCAGAGAAATCGATCATATATCTACCCCTAACCCTAAACTTTGTCTTCTGAAGTGTCGATCAAGCACGAAGAGAAGTCGTTTTGGGTTTCAAACAAGGAAATTTCAAAAACCTCCCAAAAGCTTCATTTTAGAGTGACTAAGAAGGATCCAGGCTTACCCTTTTCATTTTCATGTTTTAAACTTGTTCAAATCTTGGTCAAACTTAGGATTTGACCAAGATTCAAATGGGCATAAAAATTCAAAAAAAAGAAAAACCAAAAACCTTCCCAAAAGCTTCATTTTGGAGTGACTAAGAAGGATGCAGGCTTACCTTTTCATTTTCACGTTTTAAACTTGTTTAAATCTTGGTTAAACCTAGGATTTGACCAAGATCAAATGGGCATAAAAAATCAGAAAAAATCAAAAAAATGAAAACCAAAGCACATAGTATTCTTATGTCATATAGTAAGCATTCAAGTTGATAAACAAGGTCTAAAAATTTTCAAACCAGACAAATCATGTATCTACCCCTAACCCTAATAAACTCTATATATTTTACGAAGTCGAGCATGAAGAGAAGTGGTTTTGGGTTTCAAACATGGAAATTTCAAAAACCTCCTAAAAGCTTCATTTTAGAGTGACTAATAAGGATCCATGCTTACCTTTTATTTTCATGTTATAAACATGTTCAAATCTTGATCAAACCGTACCTAGGATTTGACCATGCAAGATTCAAATGGGCACAAAAATTCAAAAAAAATGAAAAACCAAAGCACATAGCCTTCTTATGTCATATAGTAAGCACTCAAGTTGGTAAACAAGGTCTAGACATATTCAAACCAAAAAAATCTTGTATCTACCCCTAACCCTAAACTTTGTCTTATGAAGTCAAGCACGAAGAGAAGTCGTTTTGGGTTTCTGTAAGGGTACATTGCCCCTATGTGTGGTTTTGGTAATTAATGACAACCCCTATGGACTAATGTTTTCTTTGAGTTTATATGAAGGAATATTCCATAGGATCTACTTGCTCTCCATGTGTTGGATTCAAGTATGGATGCCATGAAGATAAATATATACCTTGTGATTTGGCATCAAGATCATCGGTATGAAGATATATATGTGATATGGTCAAGAAGAAGAAATGAAGATGGAGTTCTTATGTGGAACTCAATATTAGCCATGCTCTATCTCAAGTGAGTATGAGAAGATACAAGGTTGAGTTGGGCAAGTTCAAGATGAGCATCTTGAGTGGATCACATGCTTGAAGCTTGCCGTCCATTTGGTGATAGTGGACATGTGAAGATGTGCATCAATGAAGCTTTCCCATCATTGTGTATGGGGGATCATTTGTGAGTATACACGAAGCGACAATGATCAAGTAATGGGATGCGCAAGGTAAAGGTATGACCTTGATAGGTTTTCCTTTTATCGGTCTCGAGGTGGCTGATGGGAGACCGGATTATAGGATAGATAGCCGCACTATTAAGAGGGGCTTTCGGTTGGTTAACTTGATCACATCGTCTTAGGGAGCTCAATCCTTGCATGCGTTGCATATTCTTATTGCTTCTTGGTATTTCTCGGTGTGAGGTTCTTGAGCTTGTTGTTAGCTTTACAACAAGCCCAAGTTCATCGAAAACGGAGTTCGCATGCATCTTCTATTGCGTTTTCGAGGTTGGGTGATTTTACCGGTTATTCATGATATAAGGTTCTATCTTTTATACTCATGATAAAATCCCCTCCTACATATTCTTGGGTTTTCACTTTCTATAAGATAGCATTTGTTGTTATCTTCCAAACAAAATTGGTTTCATTCGAATCGGAGTTCGGGAGCATTTGTTATTAAAGAAAAAGGGAAAAAGATAAAAAGGAAAAAGAAAACAAAGGGGGGAGGGGCAGCCGGTCGGCCGGCCGGCCTGCCGGGCCACGCGCCGGCCCACCCGGCCGTGACCGGCCCAGGCGCCTGTGCCATCCGGGTGGCAAATGTGGGCTTGGCCACCCCATCCGGCCCGGCGCCGGTTATCAACCGGCCGCCCGCCGCCACCACCCGGCCGGACCGGGCTCCTGGCCGGACCAGGCCACACCGCCCACGCGGCCCACCTGCTCACCCCGCGCGGCTGTGGCAGTTTGCCGCCAAGCGCGCCTCTGCCCAGCCCCGGTCGGTGGGCCGGTCCGGCAGGGCAGGCCACCGGCCTCTCCGGCCCAGGCTCGGTCGGCCCGGCTTTCTTGGCCGTGGGCTGTCTTTTTTACTCGTTTTTGAGCCGTTTTTCACCCGGTTTTCTCCCCAACGGTTATTTTTCTCCCTAGACTATAAATAGCCCTTCTTCCACCTTGAGCAACAAGTTCTTCCCATTCTCTCTCCTCCATTGCTACTATTTGAAGAACTTGCTCTTCCCCTTGAATCCTCCAACCATTCTTGCTCATATTTGAGGATTTGAGAGAGGGGATCTAGATCTACACTTCCACCAAACCGTTTCTTCTCTAAGTGAGGGAATCTCTTGGGATCTAGATCTTGGAGTCTTTGGTTGACTTTCCCCCTTGTTCTTCCTCTCCAATCTCATCCTAGCATTCGTTGCTTTGGTGGGATTTGAGTGTGAAGGACTTGAACACCTCCGGTGTTCTTGCTTTGCATCATTGCATAGTGTTGAGCTCTCCACCACGATTTGTTCGAGTGAGAGACCGTGAGCTTGTTACTCTTGGAGGGTGACCTCCTAGTTGGCTTGGTGAGTGTCCCGGTGATCTCTTCGTGGAAGATTGTGAAGGGGCCCGGGCTTCTCCTTCGTGGAGCTTGTGAAGTGGTTGTGGAGCTTGCCATCTCCGGAGCGGAGGAAAAGCTAACCATAAGGAAAGGGCCATAATCCTTCGTGGGTGTGGTTCGGAGAATAGGGTGAGCCTTCGTGGCGCGGGGAATCCTTCGTGGGACCTCCACTCCTCCAAACGTGACGTACCTTGTTGCAAAGCAAGGGAACACGGGAATACATCCTCGTCTCCGCGTGCCTCGGTTATTTCTATACCCGAGCTCTCTTTCCTTGTGATAGCCATCGTGCTTGAAGTACATATATCTTGCTATCACTTGTGCTACATATATCTTGTGCCTATCTTGCTTAGCTCTAGTTGCTATTGTTACACTTAGTTGAGCTTAGCATATTTAGGGTTTGTGCTTGTAATCTAAACGATAGTTTAATTCCGCATTCTTACAAGACAAATCCGCAAGAGTTTGTAATTGCCTATTCACCCCCCCCCTCTAGGCGACATCTCGATCTTTCAATTGGTATCAGAGCAAGGTCTCTCCTTGTTTAAGGCTTCACCGCCTTGAGAGTAAAGATGTCGGCTAGTATAGTGCACAATGACACAATTGTCTTTAATGGCACAAATTATCTTTTGTGGAGAAATTGCTTGCTTTGTAAGCTTCGGACCTTGTGTCCACATATAGTGCAATTTCTAGATGTCGGTTTTTCTCCTCCGATGGATTCTCAAAATCTATCTTTAGAGGATGATAAAAACTTACATCTTGAAGCTCAAGTATCTAATGAGCTTTTATTCTCTTTGAGACCCGATTTTCGTAGGTTCTTGATATATATAAAGCGAAAATCGTCTCATGAGATGTGGATCAAGCTTAAGGAAATGTTTGGTGGATCCACTTCTCAATTGGTCGGTGGTGACTCCGAGGAGCTCTCTTCCCCTTCACATCATGAAGAGCTCCAAGTTGCTTCCACCTCCGGTCGTGATGATATATCATCCTCTTCCACTTCACCAACGTGTTGCAAGACACAAGGTAATGATATGGTGAGTGGTGAGGGAAATTGCAATGTTGATATTGTGCTCAATAGTGATGACTCTTCATCTCTATCTCATTGCAATGTTTCCTCTTTGGACTTAAACACATCTTGCATTGAAAATAATCTACATGCTTGTGTTGATAGTCCTTGCATATCATGTGTAAATTGCTTACATAGATCTCATGAGGATATGCTTGCCTTGTCTTGCTCCCATAATCAAAATGTTTCTATTTCCTCTAGTTGCTTGTTGACTAACATTGTAGAGGAAACCGAACACCCTATGGATCAAGACATGATTTCAAATGAGGATTCAAGAATATCTTCATCTTCATCCTCCGGTATGCACATGTGCCTTATGGCAAATGGACCAAAGGTATCTCCTACTTTGACTCCTAACACACCCTCTAATGATGAGAGTGATGATGATGATAATGATGAAGAACATAATATCTTGGTGCATGATATGGCAATGGTATATGCTTCTCTTCGTGGTAATAAAGAAGCTCGTGCTTATCTCGAACACTCTATGGATACCTTGAATAAATATAGGGAAACCATAGTGGAGTTGGAGTCCCATGTTGAAAATGGGGAAATGAGATTCACTCTCCTCAAGCATGAGCTAAAAGATGAGAAGCATGCTAATTTCATGCTTACACAAAAAATTGAATCCTATATGCATGAAAATGAGAAAACTATTGTTGATGCTTGTGCCACTAACTCTAATTCTTGTGAAGCATCTACCCTAGAGGAGAATGTTGAGCTAAGGGCTCAACTTGATTTGCTAACTAGCAATTATAGGGAATTGGAAGAAAGTCATAAAAAGCTCTCAAGCTCTCATGATGATCTTCTAATTTCCTATGATGGGCTAAAGTTAGCTCATGAGGCAAGTATCACTAAGGTAACATCTTGTGAGCCTCATATGGATGTTAGCACAATCTCTACTACAAATGTTATATTGCCATGTGCTAGTCCTTGTAATCCATCTAGTCAAACTAGTGATACACCTTGTGTTGGATTACTCACTTTGCCTTGTTGCTCTAACAATGAAGCTTCTACTTCCTCTAGTACTTGCATTTCTACTAACCATGTAGAGGAAATCAAAGAGCTCGAGGCCCAAGTCCTTTCTTTAAAGAAAGACTTGGAAAAGCGTCATGAAGGGAAATCCGCACTTGAAAAGATGCTAAGTGTGCAACAATCCCCCAATGACAAGAGTGGACTTGGATTCAACTCCAATAACAAGAACAAGTCCAAGAGCAAGAGCAACAAGAAGAAGGGCCAAGACAAAGTCAAGGATCCGGCCAAGTTGGTTTGTTTCAAGTGCAAGGTTGAAGGGCATCATGTTAGATCATGCCCATTGAAGAAGAAGAAGAAGCACTTGAGTGAGAAACAACAAGGGAAACGGCCACAAGGTAAAGGTCAAGCTCATGCTCGACCTCAAGTTGAAGATAGGCCACTTCCCAAGAAGAATCAAGATATTGTTCCCCAAGAGAAGAAATCAATAAAGAAGAGAAAGGGGAACACTTGCTACTTATGCCGTGAGAAGGGGCACTTTGCTTCTTCTTGCTTAGGTGGTACCTTATCTAACCCTATAGTTGTTGATAATGATTATTCTCTAGGGAAGGATAAGGATGGCAATGTGTTTGCCAAGTTTGTTGGAACTCAAAGTGGTTTCAAGAAAAGAACCATTTGGGTTGCCAAGCCTATTGTGACTAATCTCTTAGGACCCAACTTGGTTGGGGACCAACAATCTCAAACTTGATCAATAGGTGCATATGGAGGTCATTGGAGATTTGGCTACTTCATGAAGAATTAAGGGATCTTCATATATTAAACTTTGACCAAGCCAAGTCATATGGATCATCATCTATATCTTATATCCAATGTTCCTCCTTGCGGTAACTTATACTTCAACTCTTCATGTGTATTGTAAGTTACTTGCCCCCTTTTGCATGTTTGGTTTTGTACCAAATGTGTGTATGTATGTGTTGTGTCTTACTTGCTTATCTTGTGTGTTCAAGTATGTTTGTTTGACTCACCATATACTTGTGTATTGTTTTGAGCCTAATGCATCTTGATGATATCTTATTTGGCTCTCTTGAAGTGATTAATGGAACATCCCATTTTGGGGGAGTGATATGCTTTGTGCATCTCTCTTTCTTTAAAATGTGTGTACATGGGTACCACCACTTAGTATTGATATTGAAAGATTATCTAGTCACTATGTGGTGTTCCATACTCATGAGAAATTCAAATTCTAAATATCCATTAATCATCTCTAGTTGAATTTTAGTTGCCTCTTATTTAGAAGAAATGTTTTATCACATTATGGGGGAGTAATATGTTTTGTACATATCACAAGCCTAGAAAATGTGAACATATGAGGTTATGCCACTTAGAGTTGATGCTCTTAATTATCTTGTTCCTAGGTGGCATGTTTGCTCAAACAAGCTCCATTCCTAATAAAAATATTTTATTACTCACCTTGTGGGCTTTTGTTTGAATATGAAATTCTTGGTGCGGTTTTTCCTCAAATACATATCTCTATATCTTATTTGGGACACCGTTTGCTTCAAGTTATTCTAATCATTGCCATGCGTGATTGTGTGACTAGTTGAAGCTATCAAGAATCTTCATCCGTGCATAGTACTCAATTCTATATACTTATCCTATGCCTTTTATTGTGAAGTTGATCCTTTCTAACATTGTCAATACTCCACCGGAAATTATTTCCAATATACTCATTGTCTTTGACAATTGATAACCTTGTATGTGGTTGAATTTTTGGATCATCTTCACCTTGGATTGTTTCTTATTGCCTTATTTTACTTCCAACAAATCTTTGTTGCTCCCATGTGTCTTCCTTGTCCCTTTGAAAAATGTTTTGATAAATTCTCTTGATTCATATCAAGTGTTTGTTTTGGAAGACAAACCTTTTCCTTATGTTACATTGTGCCATTGTGAAAAGTGTATAGGGTTTGGTTTATTTTGTTTGAACCTTGCTCTTTTGGGGAGTTTGCTATCTCATTCTTTCTTACATGATTTATTTGCTTGAATGAGATAAATCCTTGAGCATGTTTGCTTTATTTCATCCTTTATGCTCAATGGTTTCTTCTTAGTTCATTTGTTGAACTTTGTTGAACAAATCTTTTGTGATTTGCTTCTTAGATATAACTTGGACAACAAATTTATTTTGTGGCACCTCTATGCCTTATCTAATTCTTTTGGTGTTTTGTCCAAAGTATATCTTTCTTGGATCTTTAAAGGTTTTGGTGCATGCTTATATGTAATTTGTTTATACTTGTAGCATGCTTGCTTTCTTTTGATCCATTATGTAGGATATACTCCATCAAATCCTAAATGGCTAAGATGTGCATGAAATTCAAACTTCATCTAAATATGCACATGTTTATATGGAGTGTGTCCTATATATTGTGGTTAGTCTAACCATGTTGGACCCAATAAGTTTGGGGACCAAGATGTACTTGAATGATGTTTTAGGTACATTGGAGATGCAATGGAGGCTTGTCTCATCTATAAGGAAGGTGTTGTCACCATATGAGGATTGGAGTCAAGCTAGGATGATCGATGAACTCTTATCTACTACATCAAGCCATTGCCATCTCGGTAACAAGTATCTTATTCATGCACTCTCATATAGCATCCAACCTCTTGTAGGTTGTATCTTGGCATGAAATTATTTATTTCAAAAATATTGCGGTTCTTGAAAAATCATTTTTAAAGCGAAACTTCTTATTGTACATTTGAGTAATTTGATAAGATGCATATGTTGGGAATATATATATATATACATCATGTTTATGATTCACCTACCCAAATATGCCCTCTAGCAATTTATTGCATATCAATTCCTCAAAGAGCTCTTATGTGCAATATTGATGAAATTGCGAAATAAATCCATATTTATGATACTTGTTGCCTTTCTCAAAACACTCCAACTAGCTCTACTTCCCTTATTGTTAGTTGTGATGTTTTTGAGATTTAACTTGGTTGAAGTTCATTCATATACCATAAGTGAAAATTGGAGCCATAGGCTATATATGCTTCTTAAGCAAACATCCTTTGGTATGTCTTATGACTTCATCTTGGATATCTTGTCTTATCTATTTTGTTAACCTCTTGTGTGTGCATGTTTCTTTATGGATCATTTGTCCACTTTAGAAACTTATATACATAAGAGCGTTAATCCATCACCTTGATATCTTTGTTCTTTGCCGACCATCTTTTATCCTTTTGTTTCTTAGTGGTGTTGGTAAAGGAGATTTATGAGTGCTTGGTTTATTTGTTTTCCTTCTTGCACTCATATCTCGTAATTGTTGGACTAAAGTTGTTCTTGATAAGCATATTCTCTTTATCTTAGTTGTGTTCTAAATGATATATAGGGAGTGAGGATTCCATGTTTGTGCATATTGTATTCAAATGCAAACATTATAAATTGTGCACGAACCTTGGGGAGCTTTCTTATTTTATTTAAGAGCACTATATCTCTCTTATCATGATATCTTTGTTTGTCCAATTGGATCTTTGATTGCTTGCTTTACTTGTTGAAGCTCACTTCACCATGTTATCTTTATGCAATCTTTGATCCTCAATATAGTTTGATTTCCTTCAAGTATTCATCATTGGATATGTGCACTTGATTCCACTCAAATTATGAGAAGTGCACACTTTGGGGAGGAACTCACATTATATTGGCCTTCTAAATTTTTCACCCATTTTGACAATCGATGCCAATGGGGGAGAAGTTTAGAGGGTTTAAGGGAATGGTTTATACTTAAGCTTGGTTTGTGCTTAAGTGTTTTGCCTCTCATGCATTCCATATTTATATGTCTTGCATGGTTGTATATATATAGTGGAAACTATCCCAAAGGTTAATCTTGACAATGTATGCAATGAATTCATGTTCATCACACGTGCATACATTGTGGGGGAGTTTTCTCTATATATATTGGTTCTACTCACATCCATTGCATTTGTTGTAGTTGTGTGAGTAGAGCCGGTTTTGATATGGACTAGTTGCTTTGTGTTACTTGACCATATCAAATACAACCTCTTGTATACAACTTATTCTCGGATAAGTTGCGTACTTGTCACTAATATTCATTATATAAACCCTCTTATTGTGGTTGTCATCAATTACCAAAATGGGGGAGATTGTAAGGGTACATTGCCCCTATGTGTGGTTTTGGTAATTAATGACAACCCCTATGGACTAATGTTTTCTTTGAGTTTATATGAAGGAATATTCCATAGGATCTACTTGCTCTCCATGTGTTGGATTCAAGTATGGATGCCATGAAGATAAATATATACCTTGTGATTTGGCATCAAGATCATCGGTATGAAGATATATATGTGATATGATCAAGAAGAAGAAATGAAGATGGAGTTCTTATGTGGAACTCAATATTAGCCATGCTCTATCTCAAGTGAGTATGAGAAGATACAAGGTTGAGTTGGGCAAGTTCAAGATGAGCATCTTGAGTGGATCACATGCTTGAAGCTTGCCGTCCATTTGGTGATAGTGGACATGTGAAGATGTGCATCAATGAAGCTTTCCCATCATTGTGTATGGGGGATCATTTGTGAGTATACACGAAGTGACAATGATCAAGTGATGGGATGCGCAAGGCAAAGGTATGACCTTGATAGGTTTTCCTTTTACCGGTCTCGAGGTGGTTGATGGGAGACCGGATTATAGGATAGATAGCCGCACTATTAAGAGGGGCTTTCGGTTGGTTAACTTGATCACATCATCTTAGGGAGCTCAATCCTTGCATGCGTTGCATATTCTTATTGCTTCTTGGTATTTCTCGGTGTGAGGTTCTTGAGCTTGTTGTTAGCTTTACAACAAGCCCAAGTTCATCGAAAACGGAGTTCGCATGCATCTTCTATTGCGTTTTCGAGGTTGGGTGATTTTACCGGTTATTCATGATATAAGGTTCTACCTTTTATACTCATGATAAAATCCCCTCCTACATATTCTTGGGTTTTCACTTTCTATAAGATAGCATTTGTTGTTATCTTCCAAACAAAATTGGTTTCATTCGAATCGGAGTTCGGGAGCATTTGTTATTAAAGAAAAAGGGAAAAAGATAAAAAGGAAAAAGAAAAAAAAGGGGGGAGGGGCAGCCGGTCGGCCGGCCGGCCTGCCGGGCCACGCGCCGGCCCACCCGGCCGTGACCGGCCCAGGCGCCTGTGCCATCCGGGTGGCAACCAGTGGGCTTGGCCACCCCATCCGGCCCAGCGCCGGTTATCAACCGGCCCGCCCGGCTGCCACCCCGGCCGGACCGGGCTCCTGGCCGGACTGGGCCACACCGCCCACGCGGCCCACCTGCTCACCCCGCGCGGCCTGTGGCAGTTTGCCGCCCAAGCGCGCCTCTGCCCAGCCCCGGTCGGTGGGCCGGTCCGACCGGGCAGGCCACCGGCCTCTCCGGCCCAGGCTCCGGTCGGCCGGCCTGCTGGCCGGCTGGGCTGTCTTTTTTACTCGTTTTTGAGCCATTTTTCACCCGGTTTTCTCCCCAACGGTTATTTTTCTCCCTAGACTATAAATAGCCCTTCTTCCACCTTGAGCAACAAGTTCTTCCCATTCTCTCTCCTCCATTGCTACTATTTGAAGAACTTGCTCTTCCCCTTGAATCCTCCAACCATTCTTGCTCATATTTGAGGATTTGAGAGAGGGGATCTAGATCTACACTTCCACCAAACCGTTTCTTCTCTAAGTGAGGGAATCTCTTGGGATCTAGATCTTGGAGTCTTTGGTTGACTTTCCCCCTTGTTCTTCCTCTCCAATCTCATCCTAGCATTCGTTGCTTTGGTGGGATTTGAGTGTGAAGGACTTGAACACCTCCGGTGTTCTTGCTTTGCATCATTGCATAGTGTTGAGCTCTCCACCACGATTTGTTCGAGTGAGAGACCGTGAGCTTGTTACTCTTGGAGGGTGACCTCCTAGTTGGCTTGGTGAGTGTCCCGGTGATCTCTTCGTGGAAGATTGTGAAGGGGCCCGGGCTTCTCCTTCGTGGAGCTTGTGAAGTGGTTGTGGAGCTTGCCATCTCCGGAGCGGAGGAAAAGCTAACCATAAGGAAAGGGCCATAATCCTTCGTGGGTGTGGTTCGGAGAATAGGGTGAGCCTTCGTGGCGCGGGGAATCCTTCGTGGGACCTCCACTCCTCCAAACGTGACGTACCTTGTTGCAAAGCAAGGGAACACGGGAATACATCCTCGTCTCCGCGTGCCTCGGTTATTTCTATACCCGAGCTCTCTTTCCTTGTGATAGCCATCGTGCTTGAAGTACATATATCTTGCTATCACTTGTGCTACATATATCTTGTGCCTATCTTGCTTAGCTCTAGTTGCTATTGTTACACTTAGTTGAGCTTAGCATATTTAGGGTTTGTGCTTGTAATCTAAACGATAGTTTAATTCCGCATTCTTATAAGACAAATCCGCAAGAGTTTGTAATTTCCTATTCACCCCCCCCTCTAGGCGACATCTCGATCTTTCAGTTTCAAACATGGAAATTTCAAAAACCTTCCCAAAAGCCTCATTTTGGAGTGACTAAGAAGGATGCAGGCTTACCTTTTCATTTTCATGTTTTAAACTTGTTTAAATCTTGGTTAAACCTATGATTTGACCAAGAGCAAATGGGCATAAAAATTCAGAAAAAATCAAAAAATGAAAACCAAAGCACATAGTATTCTTATGTCATATATTAAGCATTCAAGTTGATAAACAAGGTCTAGACATATTCAAACCAGAAAAATCATGTATCTACCCTAACCCTAAACTCTATCTTACGAAGTCAAGAATGAAGAGAAGTGGTTTATTTGGGTTTCAAACATGGAAATTTGAAGAACCCCCCAAAAGCTTCATTTTAGATTGACTAAAGGATCCAGGTCGGGATTACCTTTTATTTGCATGTTTTAAACTTGTTCAAATCTTGGTCAAACCGTACCTAGGATTTGACCACGATTCAAATGGGCATAAAAATTCAAAAAAATGAAAAACCAAAGAACATAGAGCCTTCTTACGTCATATAGTAAGCACGCAAGTGTTGATAAACAAGGTCTAGACATATTGAAACCAGAAAAAAATCATGTATCTACCCCTAACCCTAAACTTTGTCTTATGAAGTCAAGCACGAAGAGAAGTCGTTTTGGATTTCAAACATGGAATTTTCAAAAACCTTCCCAAAAGATTCATTTTTGAGTGACTAAGAAGGATGCAGGCTTACCTTTTTTATTTTCATGTTATAAACTTGTTTAAATCTTGGTTAAACCTAGGATTTGACCAAGATCAAATGGACATAAAAATTCAGAAAAAATCAAAAAAATGAAAACCAAAGCACATAGTATTCTCATGTCACATATAGTAAGCATTCAAGTTGATAAACAAGGTCTAAACATATTCAAACAACAAATCATGTATCTACCCCCTAACCCTAAACTCTGTCTTATGAAGTCAAGCATGAAGAGAAGTGGTTTTGTGTTTCAAACATGGAAATTTCAAAAACCTCCCAAAAGCTTCATTTTAGAGTGACTAAGAAGGATCCAGGCTTACCTTTTCATTTTCATGTTTTAAACTTGTTCAAATCTTGGTCAAACTTATGATTTGACCAAATTCAAATGGGCATAAAAATTGGGAGGAATGGTACATGAACTACAATTCAAGAAAACACAAGGTAACTTAAATACTTGGATGCCCCAAAGATGTGTGGAAGCCCAAAACAATGGCAAAACATGTGCAGATGCAGCATCCAATTCAAGTAGAACACATACCAGGCACCAATAGTTTGACCTAAAATTGAAATCAAAGAGAAGGTGGTTAGAAAAAATCGAAATTGGCAACGTAAAGCATGAAATCATGAATTTGTGATGCACTATAGCTATGAAACGTATAAAACAATGCATACCAAAATGATTTTTTTAGAGGAATACTAGTTCAACTTATTTAATTTTATATTAGTAGCCCGAAATCGAACCAGTAGTTGGATATTTTTGAACTTGATCTATAGTAGTGGGAAAAACCCTAGATTAACCTATTTAATCATAGATTCGTAGGTCGATTTTTCTATTTTTATATTATTACTATGCAGCACACGTGTGTTTGCCCGTCGAGTGAAACTCGGAGGAAGAGGGATCACTCGGAAGGAGAGAAGAAGGGAGAGAATTATGGTGTCTGCCCTTTTTCGGGTGATGATGTTGACTGTTCTGCAGGTTTTGTCAGTGAGCAGGAGGTGCGAGCGAGCGAGCGAGCGAGTCGGGCGAGGCCGAGAATGAGAGTTTTTTTTGTGAGAGGGACAACCGAATCCTGAAGGACCCAGAGACTTCCAGTACGCATCCTGATGAGTTTGCGTACCTACCGCACTTGGCTTGTGCTCACTGAAGTGTGGGACCTCACGCATGGGCACCACACGTAAGTGACAGACCTGTTGGTTTAAAAACTCGGTTGATTATTATACTACTCCTATGGATTCAAGGGTAGGAAAGCCAAGTTAACTCATTTACATGACATTATTTTTTCCATGAAGCCAAGTTAACTCATATATCAATTGGTACATTTTGGAGTGACTAAGAAGGATCCAGACTTACTTTTTCAATTTCATGTTTTAAACATGTTTAAATCGTGGTCAAACCTATGATTTGACCAAGATTCAAATGGGCATAAAAATTCAAAAAAATCAAAAAAAAAACATGTCGTCTTCTTATGTCATATAGTAAGCATTCAAGGTGATAAACAAGGTCTGACATATTCAAACCAGAGAAATCGATCATATATCTACCCCTAACCCTAAACTTTGTCTTCTAAAGTGTCGATCAAGCACGAAGAGAAGTCGTTTTGGGTTTCAAACATGAAAATTTCAAAAACTTCCCAAAAGCTTCACTTTGGAGTGACTAAGAAGGATCGATGCATGCTTCCCTTTTCATTTTCATGTTTTATACTTGTTTAAATCTTGGTCAAACCTAAGATTTGACCAAGATTCAAATGTGCATCAAAATAAAAAAAATGAAAAAAATGAAAACCAAAGCACATAGTATTCTCATGTCACATATATATAGTAAGCATTCAAGTTGATAAACAAGGTCTAAACATATTCAAACAAGACAAATCATGTATCTACCCCCTAACCCTAAACTATGTCTTATGAAGTCAAGCATGAAGAGAAGTGGTTTTGTGTTTCAAACATGGAAATTTCAAAAACCTCCCAAAAGCTTCATTTTAGAGTGACTAAGAAGGATACAAGCTTACCTTTTCATTTTCATGTGTTAAACTTGTTTAAATCTTGGTCAAACCTAGCTAGGATTTGACCAAGAGATTCAAATGGGCATAAGAATTCAAAAAAAAGCGCATGGTCTTCTTATGTCATATAGTAAGACATTCGAGTTGATAAACAAGGTTTAGAAATATTTAAAACAGACGAATCATGTATCTACCCCCTAACCATAAACTATGTCTTGTAAAGTCAAGCATGAAGAGAAGTGGTTTAATTTGGGTTTCGAACATGGAAATTTCAAAAACCTCCCAAAAGCTTCATTTTAGAGTGACTAAGAAGGATCCAGGCTTACCCTTTTCATTTTCATGTTTTAAACTTGTTCAAATCTTGGTCAAACTTAGGATTTGACCAAGATTCAAATGGGCATAAAAATTCAAAAAAATATGAAAAACCAAAGCATATATATAGACTTCTTATGTCATATAGTAAGCACTCAAGTTGATAAACATGGTCTAGACATATTCAAACCAGAGAAATCGATCATATATCTACCCCTAACCCTAAACTTTGTCTTCTGAAGTGTCGATCAAGCACGAAGAGAAGTCGTTTTGGGTTTCAAACATGGAAATTTCGAAAACTTCCCAAAAGCTTCACTTTGGAGTGACTAAGAAGGATCGATGCATGCTTCCCTTTTCATTTTCATGTTTTATACTTGTTTAAATCTTGGTCAAACCTAGGATTTGACCAAGATTCAAAATGTGCATCAAAATTCAAAAAAAATGGAAAAATTAAAAACCAAATTAAAGCACAAAGTTTTCTTATGTCATATAGTAAGCATTAAAGTTGATAAACAAGGTCTAGACACATATTCAAACAGGACAAATCATGTATCTATACCCCTAACCCCTAAACTCTATCTTATGAAGTCAACATCATGAAGAGAAGTGGTTTTGGGTTTCAAACATGGAAATTTCAAAAACCTCCCAAAAGCTTCATTTTAGAGTGACTAATATAAGAAGGATACATGCTTACCACCTTTTCATTTTCATATTTTAAACTTGTTTAAATCTGTGTGTCAAATTACACCTATGATTTGACCAAAAGATTCAAATGGGCATAAAATTAAAAAAAATCAGAAAAATGAAAAACAAAAGCATATAGTCTTCTTATGTCATATAGTAAGCATTCAAGTTGATAAACAAGGTTTGGACATATTCAAATCTAGGCAAATCATGTATCTACCCCCTAGCCCTTAAACTCTATCTTATGAAGTCAAGCATGAAGAGAAGTGGTTTTGGGTTTCAAACATGAAAATTTCAAGAACATCCCAAAAACTTCATTTTAGAGTGACTATAAGAAGGATACATGCTTACCCTTTTAATTTTCATGTTTTATACTTGTTTAAATCTTGGTCAAACCTAGGATTTGACAAAGATTCAAATGTGCATCAAAATTAAAAAAAATTAAAAAATTAAAAACCAAAGCACATAGTTTTCTTATGTCATATAGTAAGCATTAAAGTTGATAAATGTAACACCCCAAATTTCAATAAAAAGAAAGTTAGAGAATTCCAGAAAGCAAATTTTCAAACCAACAAAAACTTTTCTATTTGCATATAGTACCATGCATAGGACTTGTGCATTTGAGTGATATGCCATGATGATTGCTTTTACTTGTATGTGCTATACTCTAAAACCCTAGTGTGATCATATGAAGATCACCAACCAAATAAAACAAAGAGGATGAAAATCCATAAAATGCAAAACCCTAAAAACCCTCACATATGCCCTATGGCATTTTTATAAATTTTGACCCTAGACCTATTTGGTCTTCACCATTAGTTGAATAATGTTATTAAACACTTATTACAACTTTTGGAATCAAGGTTTCACAATTCAAATTAAATTCAAACACAATTCCCACCCACATATGATAATGGCCAAAACTGAAATTTATAGTCTGATCACCACTTTGAGCCCCTGTAATTCAATTTTCCCAAACTAATTCTTGCTAACTCTTTGCACCTTTTCAAAGTCAACATCAAGGTGAACACTTTTTGTAAAGATCACCATGCCAAATACCTTCTTGATCAATAGCTATGCTCATCTAAAGTTGCAACATTTTAACAAGTGGAACAATCTCACACTTGTCAATTTTTGCAATTCTTGAATTCTACTTTTTCCACCACCACCTCAAATCACCTCTGGTCAATTACAACTAATAGCAACACTCACATTTCAAAAACTTTCACCTTTTGAATTATTTCAAATTTGGACAATTTTGTAAATTCCAAAATTGAACACTATTTGCTATAGTGATTCTACTCTAACTAACCTACCCCAACCTACACCAATTGGTCCCCTGGTTCCCTCTCTCACTAACCCCAGCATAGGAACCCTAGGGAGGGAGAGAGAACAAGCAAGACATGGCCATGCCGGCCCATGCCGGCCATGTTCTTCTCCCCCTCTCATCCTTGCACCTCAGCCCTGGCCCTGGTGCCCACACTCGCCACCGCACACTCCTACACCACCCTAGCCAAGCCACGGTCGAGCTCGATGCCAACCATCGCCGGAGATCGCGCGCCAAGATCAGCCCTGGATGCCGCTCGCGTCGCGCATGGACGCCACTGGCCACGCGCCGTTCCACCGCCTCGCACTCACTCTGGACCCCCTGTGAACGCGTTGAGCACCGCAGCGCCACCACGACGCCGCCAGACATGGCCACGACCAGACCCTGGACCGCCGCCGCCGTGAACGGGGAAGAAGATCCCGCCACTGCCGCGACATGCCCAGAAGCAATGCGACCGAACCAGGCCATCCCCGACCAAGCTGTCGCCACCGTTAGCCTCGCCTGGACACGTAGAGCATCGCCATGACCACGCCTAGCTCGACCAGCCGCCGGAGAAGCCGCGCCATGGTCGACCTTGCCACTGCCCCGCCACCCTCTCTCAATCCTATAAATAGGAGGTTCCCTGGAAGCAACTGAGCACACCACCTCACTCCCACCCTTCACCACTTCGCCTCACACCGTTAGCCACCTCGATCGTCGCCGGAGCAAGGCCAATTGCAAGATCGGAGCCGCGGAAGCCCTGGAGAAATCGCCATTGATCCAGGCCACCTCGAGCTCCGCCACTGCTACCAGCTACTTCGCCGTCGTCCACACCTTCCCCGAGCACACTGCCATCCCTCGCTGGAGCCGCCGTAAGCTCTCCGACCCCCTACCCTCGCCGCCAACCTCTCTGCCTCTCGCCGGAGAAGACGACGCACCAGCGCCGTCCGATCCCGATCTAATCCTACGCCCCACGTTAAAACTTACCGTTTCGGGTTTTAAAAGAGGCTGACAGGCGGACCCCACCCTGTCAGGCAGCCCGCGCGGTACTGGACCGTGGCTGGGCTGGCCTTGGGCCCGTTTAAACGATTTGGCCCAGTAGCTTTTCCCGCCGGCCCTTTTTGCTCAAACTTAGTTTAATTAATTCAAATGCTTTTGAATACTGCCTCCACTTTGAAATTCAACCATTTCAAATTGGCTAAACCAAATTTAGTGAATTTTGTGTTGTTAGAAAGCCACTGAAATTCTCTAGCCAATGCCACTGGCCTCATGGTCAATTTCTTTGTAGAATTAAAGTGACAAAAATAACAAGGCAGGGACTTTTCCCTATTCAAATAATTCTTAAAAATCAACCAAAATAGATATTAAGTTAATTCCAACTCTAATAGCTCACATTTGACTTACACTAATTGTTTATGCAATAAAATGGTGTGGTCACTTTGCATGATCATGCCATGGTTTAATGAATGGATATTTTGACTAGTTTAACTAGTTGATATTGTCCAAAACTATTAAAGTTAAATTGTGTGGAGTCTTACACTTCACTTAAACTTGTCTCACATGGATTCATGGGATGTTTGGACCCCTGGTCCCAAACTCTCTTATATGAATTACTGGAGATTTAAATCAAGGTAGTGTTATTTAAATGGTATGAGGTGATCCACCTCATTTAAATCATTTTCCCAAATGATGATGATGATGAACATTTGACTTAGGTCAATATGAGTTCATCCATGATTGTTGGAGAAATTAAATCTTAAGAAGATTTCAATGAGAGGAAATTATTTCTCAAGAACCCTATGGAAACTATCATTTACATATGGAATACCAAGAAGTGAATCCTATTTAAACCCCACAACCCATGCACCCTAGTTTATTTATTTTGTGTGCATAGAGTAGTTTGAGTGTTTATTTGTGATGTGTGGAATAGCCATGGAATTAGTGAGTAATTATACTCGTATTCAAATTTAGACGGTAGCACCGGAGAGTACGCCGAAGAAGAAGGTTGCTACCAAGAGGAGGAGGAGGAACAGTTTGAGAACTACCAAGGCAAGCTACTACCAATGCAAGCTAATATTCTTGCAAAGTGCAAAGCCCCCTTGGGGCAAGGCACCATGTTCTTACCTTTTCGTATATGAACCCATCCCAAGTTTTTACTTTACAAGTTTTTACTTGTTTTCTAAAGGAGTTACTTTTATAGTTAACTTTGGTCAAAGTACAAGTTGAGTACTAGAGTAGTGAGTTAGTCTTCCCAAAGCAAAGCAAGTTAGCACCCCTCATGAATTAGAGCTAGTGCTAATGAATTAAAACTTGACTACTCTAGATGGGAACCATGAGATTTTTGAAGGATTTTTGAAACCTTGGAATGAAGATGCATTCCATTGAATGATTTGTGAAGGTGAATATGACCAAGAGAAGATGGTGATTTTTGATAAACAATGATGTTGGTTTGAATGCGATACCTTTCCAATTATTAAGTACCCCCACAATACCTGATTATGGGTAGGGCTTAACTGGAAGTTTATGCGTCTTAGTATGGGTTCCTGATGACCCACAAGTATAGGGGGTGTATCGTAGTATCTTTGATAAGTAAGAATGTCGATCCCAACGAGGAGCAGAAGGTGTTGAGAAGTAGTTTCGATGAAGGATTCACTGTAAATGCTCACAGACGAGTATTCAGGGGGTTTTGATGTAACAGTTGAATAAAGTACGAGTAAGTAAATTGCGAGAGTAATAATCGCAGCGAGTGGCCCAATCCTTTTTAGCACAAAGGACAAGCCGGTTTGTTTACTTATAATGACCAAACGTTCTCGAGGACACACGGGATTTTAGTCTAGTGCTTTCGCTACATACGGCTAAATAATCTTCATTGTTATGATAAGTGTTGTGTGGGTGAACCTATGCTAATGTACCGCCCTTCCTAGGACTAATACATACTTGTGATTATACCCCTTGCAAGCATCCGCAACTACAAGAAAGTAATTAAGAATAAATCTAACCACAGCCTTAAACTCTGAGATCCTGCGATCCCTCCTGCATCGATATACCAACGGGGGTTTAGGTTTCTGTCACTCCGGCAACCCCGCAATTAGCAAACGAATACAAGATGCATTCCCCTAGGCCCATAAATGGTGAAATGTCATGTAGTCGACGTTCACATGACACCACTAGAAGAATAACACCACAACTTAAATATCACACCATTGAATATTACTCAACCATAGTTCACTACTAACATTTAGACTTCACCCATGTCCTCAAGAACTAAACGAACTACTCACGAGACATCATATGGAACATGATCAGAAGTGATATGATGATGAATAACAATCTGAACATAAACTTGGTTCAATGGTTTCACTCAATAGCATCAACAACAAGTAGAGATCGATACCGGGAGAGTTTCCCCTATCAAACAATCAAGATCAAACCCAAATTGCTACGGCGGTGACGGTGTCCAGCGGTGATGACGGCGGTGATGATGGTGGAGATGATGATGATGGTGATGGAGATGATGCCCAGCTCGATGACGGTGACGATGGCGTCGATTTCCCCCTCTCGGAGGGAATTTCCCCGGCGGATTCCTGCCCGCCGGAGAGCTCTTTTCTCTCTGGTGTTCTCCGCCCCGCAGAGGCGGCTGTAACTCTTCGCGAGGTACCCTCTGTGGCTTAGGTTTTCGGGACGAAGGATTTCGCGAAGAAAAGGAGGCGAAAGGGGTCGTGGGCCCCCCAAACCACATGGCGACGCGGCCAAGGCATGGGCCGCGCCGCCCTAGGGTGTGGGCCCACCCTGGGTCCTCCTGGCCCCTCCTTCTGGCTTTCTTCGTCATCTTGAAAAATAGGATTTTTGGTATAATTTCCTCCCACAGTTGATCTTCCGAAATATTGCGTTCTGACGGTGCTTTTTCCAGCAGAATCCTGGCTCCGGTGCTTGATCCTCCAATAATGATGAAACATGCAAAATAGATGAAATAACATAAGTATTGTGTCCCAATATGAAATATATCAATGAATAACAGCAAATTATGATATAAAATAGTGATGCAAATTGGACGTATCAACTCCCCCCAAGCTTAGACTTCGCTTGTCCCCAAGCGAAACTGAGCTCGATAGACAGGACCACATGTTTATGGAGTGAAGAGTCGATAAATAAAATACGGACAAGAAGCATCATATTCATTCACACAAGACATTATAGTAGACAACTTCCTCATATAACTCAACTTGAAACAAGTATAAGGTGATCACAATTAAAGGTGCATAAGAAATCATAATTGGTGATGGCAAACTTCGTTCTTGGTCAGAGAACAATTAACAGATTATATTTATCTCATTGAGCAGCGCTCTCATGTTAAATTTTATAAGGCACAACTTGCATACTCAATCATAATGGTCTTTTCATGATCATTGATAACTTGCAAAGGTATATTCATTCAGATAAAACTTGTACTAAACAAGGAAGAATAAAAGACATGATGAAGCATATCACAATATAATGGTTTGATCACAACTACTCAAATGCTTGCTTGAGATGGAGGGAAATAGGTTTACTGACTCAACATAAAGTAAAAGACAGGCCCTTCGCAGAGGGAAGCAGGGATTAAATCATGTGCTAGAGCTTTTTCAGTTTTGAAATCATATAGAGATAATAAAAGTAACATTTTGAGAGGTGTTTGTTGTTGTCAACGACTGGTAGCGGGTACTCTGACCCCCTTGCCAGACAACCTCCTAAGAGTGGCTCCCATATTATTTTCATTTTGTGTGGCACTCCTTCCAACCTTTCTTTCACAAACCATGGCTAACCGAATCCTCGGGTGCCTGCCAACAATCTCATACCATGAAGGAGTGCCTTTTTATTTTAGTTTTATTATGATGATGACACTCCCCCCAACCTTTGCTTACACAAGCCATGGCTAACCGAATCCTTCGGGTGCCGTCCATCAATCACATACCATGGAGGAGTGTCTATTTAGTTAAATTAATTTGGGACTAGGAATCCCATTGCCAGCTCTTTTTGCAAAATTATTGGATAAGCGGATGAAGCCACTAGTCCATTGGCGGAAGTTGCCAACAAGATTGAAAGATAAAACACCACCTACTTCCTCATGAGCTATGAAACATTAGCACAAATAAGAGATACTAAGTTTTGAATTGTTTAAAGGTAGCACATGAAGTATTTACTTGGAATGGCAGAAAATACCATGTAGTAGGTAGGTATGGTGGACACAAATGGCATAGGTTTGGGTTAAGGTTTGGATGCACGAGAGGTATTCCCTCTCAGTACAGGTCTTTGTCTAGCAAGGTTAATTAGCAAGCATAAGAGTCGAGGGAAACAAACAAATATACATATGATAGAAACAATCATGCATCTTCCTTGTAAGCACAAACAATCTTAACTTCAGAATAATAAGCTATGAGCTAACAAGAAAGACAATGAAACATCTACATGTATTTCTCTTTTCTACTTAAACCTCAAAGTGTTGTTGCTATTGACCAATGCTAAGTTTGCCAAAACCAAATAGATTTATTCAATGCTCCCAAAGTGATGCCAATACTAATGACAAGGTAAATCATATAGTAGAGATTGCAAACTAAAATAAGATGTGCAATATGTAAATGATAAGACTTCTCATTAATATTCCATAACGATAACTCACACCAAGGGATACATAGATAACCAACTAAAGGAGAGATACTTCCAACTGCAACCCATCTTATATGATAACTTCCCTACTCATGATATGACACTACTTGACAATAAAAGTAAAAGGTAGTGATAATGTGATACCGCGGCCCTCCCCCAAGCTTGGAACAAACCAAGGGGATGCCAATACCGATGATGAATTACTCCTTCAGAGATGGTGGTGATGAATTCCTGACAAGCTTCTCAATAAGCTCCTGAAGCTCGTCAATCCTGTATATGAGATTGCGAATCATCTCTGAGTTGTGCTCGACGCGGTTAAAGAGTCTGTCTGATGGCGAGTCCCAGCTCTTGGAGTTATTTCCCCACTCTTCAGCCTCAGGCTCCTTCTCTCCTGCAGTGTTAAAGCGATCTATATCCCACTGGCTAGGCAATGCTGCCTTGGGAGTCCCTTCAATTTGATTATTGAAAATTAGATTGTGGAAGGGGTGATGAGTGCCTGATGGAGATGTTTTCGGAGCTAGGTAATGACGTGGAACCGCTCCTCCAGTGCGAATTCTTGCGCTCTTGTTTGCACTAAAAGGGTTGTCCACCACCTTGATGCTTGCGATGGTAGCACGCGGGTGTGCGCGCGAGTCTTCCTCCACCTCTTCTTCATCTTCTTCCTTGACGTCCTTGTCTTCCTCTTTCCACCCAAGATCTCGATCATCTTCATCCGGAAACTCCTTGCCCTTGTTCTTGGAGACCATGGTGCTTCTAAACCAAAAACAGATCCTGGTAGAAACAACTCGAAACAAAACACGTCGAGAGCACGATATACGGACCTCCAGGGGTCCGGGGGATTATATAGCAAAAATTTTCGCGACAAACGGAAAGTACCAGATCGAACCAGAGTCGGAAAGGGGCGACGGGGCGGCCAAACCATAGGCTGGCGCGGGCCCAGGTCAGGCCGCGCCGCCCTATGGTGGCAACCCCTCGTGCGTCCTTTCCACTCCGTTTCGAACTCGTAATTTTTCATATTTTCCAAAAACAGCAAAAATATTGTTCGGAAAGTAAATTGCGTACTTTTCATTACCAGTACTGTTACCTATTCAAAGTCGAGTTCTGGCGGACTGTCAATTTGCCCTTTGATGAAAGCCTCTGGTGTTTCCACTTGAATAATATCAACATCAACATTATAGGAATCACCCGAGATATAATGCTTGAGTCTTTGTCCATTCACCACTTGCGTAGCATTGCCTTGGAGAGAACTAATTTTGATTGCTCCTGAACGATACACCTCCTCAACAACATATGGTCCTTCCCATTTCGAGAGTAATTTCCCTGCAAAGAATCTGAGACGAGACCGATACAATAGGACTTTATCCCCAATATTAAATTCTCTTTTGATAATCCTTCTATCATGCCATTTTTTAACTTTCTCTTTAAAGAGTTTAGCATTTTCATAAGCTTCACTTCTCCATTCATCTAGAGAACTTAATTGCAACAACCTCTTATCACCGGCAAGTTTAGGATCTTTATTTAACTCTCTAACTGCCCAATAAGCTTTGTGCTCTAGTTCTAAAGGTAAATGACAAGCTTTCCCATAAACCATTTTATAAGGTGACATTCCCATGGGATTTTTATAAGCAGTTCTATAAGCCCATAGTGCATCCTTCAATTTACTAGCCCAATTCTTTCTAGTTTTATTAACGGTCTTTCCCAAAATAGATTTAATCTCTCTATTTGATAATTCTACTTGACCACTAGTTTGAGGATGATAAGCGGAAGCAATTCTATGATTAATACCATACCTAGCAAGAGTTTTTCTAAAACCTCCATGAATAAAATGAGAACCTCCATCAGTCATAATATATCTAGGCACTCCAAATCTAGAAAAAATAATATCTAAAAGCATTCTTAAAGAGGTCTCACCATCAGCACTTTTTGTAGGTATAGCTTCCACCCATTTAGTAACATAATCAACAGCAACAAGTATATGAGTGTTACCTTCTGAAGACGGAAAAGGTCCCATGAAGTCAAATCCCCAACAATCAAATGGTTCAATAACAAGAGTATAATTCATAGGCATTTCATTGCGTCTGGAGATATTACCAACCCTTTGGCATTCATCACAAGATAAAATAAACTTTCTCGCATCCTTGAAGAGAGTTGGCCAATAAAAACCTGATTGTAGAACCTTTTGCGCGGTTCTTTCTCCGGCGTGATGTCCTCCATAAGCGCTACCATGACATTTACTCAATATCTCCTGTTGTTCATATTCGGGAACACATCTTCGCATAATACCATCCACTCCTTCTTTATATAAGTGTGGGTCATCCCAGAAATAATGCCTCAAATCATAAAAGAATTTCCTCCTTTGCTGAGCTGAAAAGGTTGGAGGCAAGTACTTGGAAACAATAAAGTTAGCATAATCAGCATACCAAGGACTGTCTCGCGAGCTCACCTTTATTACAGCCAATTGTTCATTTGGAAAACTATCATTAACAGGAACAGGATCATAAGCAATATTTTCCAATCTAGACAAATTATCAGCAACAGGATTATCAGCACCTTTCCTATCTACAATATGTAAATCAAATTCTTGCAAAAGAAGTACCCATCTAATAAGCCTCGGCTTAGCATCTTTCTTTGTCATAAGGTATCTAATTGCAGCATGATCAGTATGAATAGTAACTTTTGAATCAACAATATAAGATCTAAATTTATCACAAGCAAAGACTACAGCTAATAATTCTTTTTCAGTTGCAGCATAATTTCTTTGAGCAGCATCAAGAGTTTTACTAGCATAATGAATAACATTCAGTTTTTTATCTACTCGCTGTCCAAGAACAGCACCTACAGCAAAATCACTAGCATCACACATAATTTCAAAGGGTAAGTTCCAATCAGGAGGTTCAACTATAGGAGCAGTTGTTAAGGCTTTCTTAAGAGTTTCAAAAGCTTCCTTACAATCATCATCAAAAACAAAAGGCACGTCTTTTTGAAGAAGATTAGTAAGAGGCTTTGAAATCTTGGAGAAATCTTTAATAAATCTCCTATAAAACCCAGCATGACCAAGAACACTACGAATACCTTTAACATCCCTCGGATAGGGCATCTTCTCAATTGCTTCAACTTTAGCTCTATCAACTTCAATACCTCTCTCAGAAATTTTATGTCCCAATACAATTCTTTCATTAACCATAAAGTGGCATTTCTCCCAATTAAGAACAAGGTTAGTTTCTTCACATCTCTGCAAAACTTTATCAAGATTTCGCAAGCAGCTATCAAAAGAATTCCCATAGACGGAAAAATCATCCATGAATACCTCTACAATACTTTCACAAAAACCATGAAAAATAGCAGACATGCATCTTTGAAAAGTAGCAGGAGCATTACATAAACCAAAAGGCATGCGTCTATAAGCATAAGTTCCATAGGGACAAGTGAAAGTGGTTTTCTCTTGATCTTTAGCTTTAACAAAGAATTTGTGAAAACCAGAATAACCATCAAGAAAGCAAAAATGAGTATTTTTAGACAATCTTTCTAGCATTTGATCAATAAATGGTAAAGGGTAATGATCTTTCTTAGTAACTTTATTAACTTTTCGAAAATCAATGCACATTCTATACCCTACAACTACTCTTTGAGGGATGAGCTCATCATTATCATTAGGCACAACAGTCATTCCTCCTTTCTTGAGAACGCAATGCACAGGACTAACCCATCTACTATCAGCAATAGGATATATAATACCAGCTTCGAGAAGTCTTAATACCTCATTCCTTACCACTTCCTTCATCTTTGGAATTAGACGACGCTGATGTTCAACAACAGGCTTTGCATCATCTTCCATATTAATAGCATGTTGGCAAATAGAAGGAGAAATCCCTTTTAAATCATCAAGAGTGTAGCCAATAGCGCCTCGGTGCTTCTTCAATATTTCCAATAACCTTTCTTCCTCAATCTCTGAAAGCTTAGAACTAATAATAACAGGATATATTTTCTTATCATCAATATGAGCATATTTAAGATTATCAGGTAAAGGCTTTAAATCAAAAACAGGATCTTCCTTTGGTGGCGGTGTTGTACCCAAATCTTCCACCGGTAAATCATGCTTGAGAATAGGTTGGCGAAGAAAAATTTCCTCAAGCTCATCTCTTTCTTTCCTGAAAAATTCACTCTCGCTATCCTCCAAATGTTGCTGCAAAGGATTATTAGGAACAAGAACAATAGATGCACACTGCTCCATTTTAAAATCATTACTAGGCAAATTAGCTTTATAAGGAGTTTTAGTAAATTTAGAGAAGTTAAACTCATAAGATTCACCAGCAAATTTAGTCAAAATTTTCTCTTTCTTGCAATCTATAATAGCTCCACAAGTATTTAGAAAAGGTCTACCAAAAATAATAGGACAATAATCACTAGCAGCAGAACCAAGTACCAAAAAGTCAGCAGGATATTTAATCTTACCGCATAAAACTTTCACATCTCGAACAATACCAATTGGAGAAATAGTTTCTCTATTAGCCAGCTGAATAACCACATCAATATCTTCAAGTTCACAAGAATCAATTTCGTGCATAATCTCCGTGTAAAGCTCATAAGGAATAGCACTAACACTTGCACCAATATCACATAATCCATAATAGCAATGATCACCAATTCTAACAGATAGCATAGGAACACTAGCTTGTTTGGGTTTATTAGGATGTGAAACAATATTAGAAGCATCTTCACAGAAAATAATATGACCATCCTCCACATTTTCAGTCACAAGATCTTTAACTATTGCAACAGCAGGTTCAACTTTTATTTGTTCTTCAGGTTCTACAGGTTTCTTTTCACTTTTATGAACCGCACTATTTATAACAGAGTACTCCTTCATTTTAGCAGGGAAAGGAGTTTTTTCGATATAAGCTTCAGGAATAACATGATCAGCAGTTTCAACTACAACGCATTTATTAATAGATGAATCAATTTTATCTTTATACGGTTCATGATACTTATCAAAATTCTTCTTTGGCAATTCATAATGAGAGGCAAAAGCTTTATAAAGATTTGCAGCAACTTGAGAATCAAGACCATATGTAGCACTCATATTACGAAATAAATCAGTATCCATAAAAGCTTCAATGCATTTATAATCATAAATTATACCTGATTCTCTATCCTTGTCATTCTCCCATCCTTCAGTATTTTCTTGGATCCGATCAAGAAGGTCCCTTTTAAACTCTTCTTTGTTGCGTGTAAATGATCCAGAACAAGAAGTATCCAGCAAGGTCTTGTCTTGAAAAGAAAGTCTTGCATAGAAATTATCAATAATAACATTACCAGGAAGCTCATGAATGGGGCATTTGAGCATTAAAGACTTCAATCTCCCCCAAGCTTGGGCAATACTCTCTCCATCATGAGGCCAAAAATTATATATGCGATTCCGATCCTTGTGAATTTCACTTGGAGGATAGAACTTAGAATAAAACCGGGGCACAATATCATTCCATTCAAGAGAATCCCCATTATCCAGTAATTTATACCAATGCGCCGCTTTACCAGACAGCGATAAAGAGAATAGTTTCTTCCTCACTTCATCCATAGCAATACCTGCACATTTGAATAAACCGCATAATTCATGCAAAAACAGTAAATGATCACCGGGATGGACAGTTCCATCCCCTTCATAGCGGTTATCCATAACACGTTCAATAATTTTCATAGGTATTTTATATGGTATCACTTCCTCACCTGGCGCCTCATCCACTACCGTTGCAGTAGTAGTAGATTTCCCAAATAAAAATTGAAGAGAAGATCTCTCCATAATGACTTATAGCAGCGAGCGAGAAATAAAATCAGCACAACAGTAAAGGTTTTCCTTACCAATTCCACTTACCAATAGCGCTTCACTCCCCGGCAACGGCGCCAGAAAATAGTCTTGATGACCCACAAGTATAGGGGGTGTATCGTAGTATCTTCGATAAGTAAGAATGTCGATCCCAACGAGGAGCAGAAGGTGTTGACAAGCAGTTTCGATGAAGGATTCACTGTAAATGCTCACAGATGAGTATTCAGGGGGTTTTGATGTAACAGTTGAATAAAGTACGAGTAAGTAAATTGCGAGAGTAATAATCGCAGCGAGTGGCCCAATCCTTTTTAGCACAAAGGACAAGCCGGTTTGTTTACTTATAATGACCAAACGTTCTCGAGGACACACGGGATTTTAGTCTAGTGCTTTCGCTACATACGGCTAAATAATCTTCATTGTTATGATAAGTGTTGTGTGGGTGAACCTATGCTAATGTACCGCCCTTCCTAGGACTAATACATACTTGTGATTATACCCCTTGCAAGCATCCGCAACTACAAGAAAGTAATTAAGAATAAATCTAACCACAGCCTTAAACTCTGAGATCCTGCGATCCCTCCTGCATCGATATACCAACGGGGTTTAGGTTTCTGTCACTCCGGCAACCCCGCAATTAGCAAACGAATACAAGATGCATTCCCCTAGGCCCATAAATGGTGAAGTGTCATGTAGTCGACGTTCACATGACACCACTAGAAGAATAACACCACAACTTAAATATCACACCATTGAATATTACTCAACCATAGTTCACTACTAACATTTAGACTTCACCCATGTCCTCAAGAACTAAACGAACTACTCACGAGACATCATATGGAACATGATCAGAGGTGATATGATGATGAATGACAATCTGAACATAAACTTGGTTCAATGGTTTCACTCAATAGCATCAACAACAAGTAGAGATCGATACCGGGAGAGTTTCCCCTATCAAACAATCAAGATCAAACCCAAATTGCTACGGCGGTGACGGTGTCCAGCGGTGATGACGGCGGTGATGATGGTGGAGATGATGATGATGGTGATGGAGATGATGTCCAGCTCGATGACGGTGACGATGGCGTCGATTTCCCCCTCCCGGAGGGAATTTCCCCGGCGGATTCCTGCCCGCCGGAGAGCTCTTTTCTCTCTGGTGTTCTCCGCCCCGCAGAGGCGGCTGTAACTCTTCGCAAGGTACCCTCTGTGGCTTAGGTTTTCGGGACGAAGGATTTCGCGAAGAAAAGGAGGCGAAAGGGGTCGTGGGCCCCCCAAACCACATGGCGGCGCGGCCAAGGCATGGGCCGCGCCGCCCTAGGGTGTGGGCCCACCCTGGGTCCTCCTGGCCCCTCCTTCTGGCTTTCTTCATCATCTTGAAAAATAGGATTTTTGGTATAATTTCCTCCCACAGTTGATCTTCCGAAATATTGCGTTCTGACGGTGCTTTTTCCAAAGTGAATCACGGCTCCGGTGCTTGATCCTCCAATAATGATGAAACATGCAAAATAGATGAAATAACATAAGTATTGTGTCCCAATATGAAATATATCAATGAATAACAGCAAATTATGATATAAAATAGTGATGCAAATTGGACGTATCAGTTCCCTCTAAACAAGCGTCATCGGGGTTATGCCGAAAGCTGCCTCTATGTCAGCACCCGGATTTTTAAGTCCAGATGCCTGTTATGCCATTCATCGCAATCCCAGGAATATTGTTGTTGCGAGACATAACAGTTGAATATCATAAGTCATCATTCATTACATACCATAGTCGTCTGACAAATAGAGATCACATGATCCATATTACACAAATAATTGATCTATTGATCAACATACACACAGTTCATAGTTTCATAGCGGAAGCGTAAATAGAAGGGACTCTTTAGTCCACAGGCCAACGTCTGACGTCAGAAGATTCCCTAGTTGTCGTGGGCGTCCTGCTGGTCGTCCTCTTCATACTGCTGTTCTGCTTCATAATCTGGCCAGTTGAATAGCCAGGGACACAGCCGTGAGTACTTTAAAGTACTCGCAAACTAATACTAATGTAAGTGATAACAATTCTAGTAAGGGGTGCTAAGCTCTAGTTTATTTTGCATAAAGCTAGTTTTAGTTCACAAACAATTTTTGTAAACAACTCTTCATGTGCTAACTAACTCAAGTGGGAACATTAGTGTCATTCCCACAACTCTGTTGTGATTCAAAGTTAAGGTCACCTTTCAAGTTCATATCCACAAGTCACCCATCACCATTCATAGTTTTCGAAAAGTTCTGATGACGGAACAGTATGGCCTTTCCAACTGTCCATAACCGAGGACGCGGCTATTCGAATAGGTTTACTCTGCAGAGGTTGTACACTTGTGCCACAACAATTGCAATAGCTCGTCAGGGGTAACTGGCCCTGATTTATCGTACGCAGTACGCGAACTACCAATCATAACCTTTCATTTACATACCCTAGTATAGGCACCTCTCCCCATGAGCTTGGCCTCCCAGTGAAGACAGACAGTCAGCCTGGGAACTGCACAGGGATTGGGCCGGACATTCACCTCATCTCGCATCATATTATATCATTTCTATTGTGGTAGAGGCAGCTTTCGGCATAACCCCGATGATGCTTGTTTAGAGGGAACCCATACTAAGACACACAAACTTCCAGTTAAGCCCTACCTAGATTCAGGTATTGTGGGGGTACTTGTAAAATTGGAATGGTATCGCATCCGAACCCAACCATCAGTGTTTTTGTAAAAATTCACCAAGTCATTCGCCAGTCATATTCACCTTCAAAATCTCTCAATAGAATGACTCATCATTCCAAGGTTTTCAAAGTCATTTCCAATTCCCAAGTTCCCAAATGGAGTAGTCACTATCAAAATCAGCACTAGCATCTATGTATGAGGGGTGCTAAGTATTTTGCCTTGCTTCTAGGCTAACTTTGATGCTCTTGTACTAATCCAATGCTAACCAAGTGAATCATGAATCAAAAAGTACTTTGATAAAACAAAAGTGAATCAAGCTTGTAGATTTAAACTGGGAAATAGGATCATAAGCATAAAGTAAAATAGGGGAATGCTTTGCTCATAGAGAGCTTAGCAAGTTGCAAGAGTATGATCTTGCAACCAAAATGGTTTGCCTCAGTCTAGCTTGCATTGGTGATAGCTTGCTAACTTTATTACTCTAGTAGACTTCTTTTCTTTGACCAAAGTTAACTATAAAAGCAACTTGTTGAGAAAACAAGTAAAAACTGGTAATGTATAAAATTGGGATAGGCTTATGTAAGAAAAGGGTAAGATTCATGGTGCCTTGCCCCAAAGGGGCTTTGCACTTTGCAAGAATATTAGCTTGCAAGAGTATAGCTTGCGATAGGATAGTTTCTATCAGTGTTAGCTTGCATAGTAATTTAGCTTGCCTTGGTTGAAGTGAGGGTCCAAGTTTTCTTCTCCTTCCTTGTTGTAGAAGTCCTCCTCTTCCTGATGGTCTCCGGTACTAGCGTCTAAAATACGAATACGGGGTACACAATCATCATACCAAACTTACATACTAAACTAAGCACACACAAGCTTCACACAACTTAACTAGCATCACACACTACTTATTAAGTGGGTGGATGTGTTCCTCTTATTTAAGAAGAATCATTTCCTCTCATACTAACGTAGGTGTTACTTTCAAATACTGAGAGAAATAATTTCCTCTCATATCTGATTAAGATTTAATTTCTCTTATGAACAAAATATGACCTAGGTTGACTAAAGTCAACCTCTTCATACTTATTATCTGAGAAAGTGATTTAAATGAGGTTCCATACCTCATATAATTTAATACTAACAGGGTAGTGTTTTAATGTCACCAAATAACTCAACATGAGGTTAGATAGACCATGGTCCATACCTCATGGTGAAATACTTGAGACCAAGGTTTAAATGAGAGGAAAACCTCTCATATGATTTAACACATAGTTGTAACTAGGTTAACAACTACCCTTGAGGTGATTTAACAACAACAACAACAATTCATTGGCTATTCTAACATTACTTGTACTCACACCAATTATTCTATTCACACAAATACTACAATTAGGGTGCATTGGTTGTGTTGCTTGAGGAAGATAATCTCCTCTCCTTACATGTGTAAAAGATAAATTCCATATAGTGTTTGAGAAATACTTTTCTCCCATTGAAATCTTCTTAAGATTTAAATTCTCAAACAATCATACATGAAATCATGTTGACTCAAGTCAACCATTCATTATCATTATTTGAGAAATAGATTTAAATGAGTTAGAGTACCTCATACCATTTACTAACACTACCTATGATTTAAATCTCTAAGTAATTCATATAAGTGAGTTTGGCCAGGGGTCCAAACATCACATGAATTCATTTGAGACAAGATTTAAATGAAGTATAAGACTTCCTATGAATCAACTAATAGTTTTGGACAATATCAACTAGTGAAACTAGCCATATTATCCACTACCTAAACTAGGGCATGATCATGCAAGGTGACCACACCATTTTATTGCCTAAACAATTAGTGCAAGTCAAAAGTGAGCTATTGGAGTTTGAATTAACCTTATATCTATTTTGGTTGATTTTTAAGAATTATTCTAAGGCAGAAAAGTCCCTGTCTTGTTTATTTTGCTACATTAATTCTACAAATAATTTTGAGATGGGACCAGTGGCAGGTGATAGATAATTTCACTAGCTTTACAAAGATATAAAATTCATCAAATTTGGATAAGCCAAACAGATTTGATTGAATTTTGAAAACAGGGTCAGTATTCAATTTGGTTTAAACAGAAAATCAAAATTTAAATGATTTGGGCTGCGCGGGAAAGAAACTGGGCCGAAAGATTTGAAAAGCCAGGGGCAGAGTTGGGCCGGCCCAGCAGTGCGTCCAGTGCGCAGCGGGCCAGCTGACAGCGGACCCCACGCGTCAGCGAGTCAGCCTTACCGAAGCGGTACGCGCGAGTGTTGGCCGTGCGATCAGATCAAGATCCAACGGTGGGTGGTCGTCGTCGTCGTCGACGCGAGGAGCTTGCGGGAGCGGCGGATGTAGGGGGTCGGCGACGAGCTGGGACTCCGGCGAGCAGCGGCGTTGATGCAGGTCGACGTTGTAGACGACGGCGAGTGCGCTGGTACCGGTGGCGTTTCCTGGGGCGGCCTCCTTCTCCGGTGAGCTTCGGCGACGGAGAGCGGCGGTGAGGTAGCAATTGGGCGGCTCTGGTGGGCAATGCGGCGATGCGAGGTGGCTAGACTACTCAGGGAGGAGAGGGGAGTCGAGAGGCGTGCTCCAATTGAAGGGAGGGGTGCTCCTTATATAGTAGCGAGGAGAGGCCGAGGGTGCGGGGAAGGTCGACGAGGTCGCGGCGTTTCCGGCGAGCAATGGGGGTAGGCGAGAGCGGCGCTAGGTAGGGGAGGTCGAGGTGGTGCTAGGAGGCTAGACGGCGAGGTGGGGGGCGGTCTGATGTGGGCGCGCGACGGCGACGTTCTGGCGGCAGGGTTGCGGGAAGACGGGGACCTGGTCATCGGCGACGGCGCTCGCGCGGGGCACGGCGCGTGTCTGGCGGGCGTTGGTCGTCCAGGAGAGCTTTCTGGCGAAGGGAGATGGCGAGAGGGGGCCTGGGTCGACGGCACACAGCGATGCTCTGTCGCGCCCAGGGCGTGTCTGGCGCGCGTCCGGCGCGTTCTGGGTACGTCGGGCACGGCGCGTTCCCGGCGGGGGCGTGTCGATCTCCGGCAGGGGTTGGTCTAGGATGCAGTAGGGAGTCGAGGTGGCACTCGTGGGCATGGTGGCCAGGGCCGGGGGTGAAGGGGAGAAGAAGGAGAGGGGCATGGCCGGCATGGGGGTGACATGGCCATGTCCATGGCCGGCTAGCCTCTTCCCTAGGGTTTCTGTGGGTTGGCTAGGGTGAGAAGGGTCAAGGGAACCAGGTGGAGAGGTTTGGGGCAGGATAGGGTTGGCTAGGACACTACTTTAAATAGTGTCAAATAGTTCCCTAATTGTAATTCACAAATTTTATCCAAATTTGGTTTGATTCAAAAAGTTGGCCAACTTGAATTGTGTGGGTTAGGTTTGGTTCAAAAAGACCAGAGGCAAAGAGAGGTGGTGGTGAAATTTAGAAAAGCAAAATATTGCAAAGTTCACTAAGTGGGAGATTGTTCCACTTAATTAAAAGTTGCAACTTTGCATGAGCATAGCAAATGATCAAAAAGGGTTTTGGCCAGGTGCTCTTTACAAAAAGTGTTCACCTTGATGTTGACTTTGAAATGGTGCAAAGAGTTAGCAAGAGTTAGTTTGAGAAAATTGAATGGCAGGGGCTCAAAGTAGTGATCAGGCTAAAATTGGCAGATTTGACCAATATCACATGTGATCCCCAATTGAGTTTGAATTTGGTTTGAATTGGTGTTCTTGGATTCCAAAAGTTGTAATAAGTGTTTAGTAACATTATACAACTAATGGTGAAAGCCAAAATGGTCTAGGGTCAAAATTTATAAAAATGGCATAAGCCATATGTGAGGGTTTTGTGAAATTCTAGCTTTTATTCTTTTTATTCCTCTTTGCTTCAATTTAACAAGAGTGAGGTTTGTTTGGTGTTAGATTGAGTTAGGTGAAAGGTTCCAACCATTTTGAGACAAGGTTGGTGCCTAGGTCAAGGTTTAATAAATTGGCCCTATGTGTAGGTGAGGGAAAAATGGAATTATCCCACTATTGAATTTCTCTCCATTTGATTGGACTTGTCTTGACTCTAATGTCATTCTTATTAGTTTAGAAACATTTTCAAACCATTGAAACCATTCCAAAAGGTCTAGCTCAAAGATTTGTAAAGTTGGCCAAAACACACGGGAGGGGACATGTCAATTTTTCTTATTCTTATCAAGTGCTCCCCTTGCTTTACTTGAGCAAGGTTGAGGGTCAATTTAGGGTTAGATTAGGTTCAGAGATGGTTCCACACCATTTTGTTAGGGTAGAAGTGCATAGGACAAGAATTTGTGAAAATGGCTAAGTGTCACATATGCTTCTATGCATATGTGGCATTTGATTTCTAATTTGACTAGGCTTGACCCAATGGATGTTGTTGAGTGTTGAAAATGGTATATAGGAGGGATCCACCCATTCCACTTCAAGTCTAGGGTCAAGATCCTCAATTTCACAAATTTGATATTTTGCCCCCATATGCCTCTATGGCATTATTACTTTCTCTTTAAAATCTTTTGTTTCATTTGGGATGGGGTTGAGGAAGTACTAGGAAGGTTTAAGAAGGTTTTCCAAACCTCTCAATAAAGTAGAAAGGCCTAGGGTAAAGTTTTACAAAAATATCCATAGGCCTGCATATGCCTTTTTCTTAAATAAGATCTTTCCTTTTTATTTTATTTCTCAAAGATTGATGACAAGGGGGATGAGGTTCAGGGTTTAATAAGTTTGGCAAGGGTTCATCACCCTTTAGCACAATCAGAAGAGGTAGGGTTCAAGAGTTATATATTAAGGCTATAGGCCCACATATGTCTTTCCCCTTTTTTTTAGGTTTCTCACAAAAGATCCAAATGATTTTTGAAGAGGTTGGGGTTTAGGGTTTTTCTTATTTGATTTCTTTCTCTTTTAAATTTCATTTGGTTTGTGATCTTCACTTGATCACTTTAGGGTTTACCACAAGCATAATAACACTCATCATGGCAAAACACAAGTAATAGGTAGGAGCACTTAAGCATAGCACTCTATTTAAGAAAAGTTTTTGTTGGTTCTCATTTTTGTAAAAAGGAAATCCATTTTCTCTTTATTTTTTTGAAATTTGGGGGGTTACAAACCCTTCCCCCTTAAACAAATCTCGTCCCGAGATTTTAAGAAGAGTTAGGTTCCTAAGAGAGATTGGGTGATATGATTTTAGTAGGGAACATACTTGGCATGTTCTGAGGTGCTTCTTGCGCTTCGGTGGCCGTCATGTTGTAGTAGCGACCGTTGCGGTTGTTCGGGTAGTTTGGGGCAAACTTTCTTCTAGTTGCGATACGGCGCTGCTGCTGTGCAGGTGCAGCGGTGTTGGCGGCAATCTTGGCAAGCTTCTTAGGGCATTCATTGGAGTAATGACCCACAGTTCGACATTCATAGCAGGTTACCGTTGACTTGTCTTTTTGGGCAATTGGTACAGCATTGCTTCCAGTCCTTGGGGCATTGTTGGCGGCTTTCATCGGGCACTTGTTAGAGTAGTGACCAGTAACACCACCTTCATAGCAAGTCACACTGGACTTGCCTCTGGGAGCATGGTGGGGTATTGGGATGAGCTGCTCCAGTGATGCTATCTTCACGCGGAGGCGAGCAATGAGGTAGTCCTTCTTGGCGTGTTGATGGCGAAGTGCCTTGCGCTCCATTGCAAGGATGTTGATGGTGTCAGTCATCTTGGCGTGCTCAATGTGCATCTGGTTGGCCTGGGCACGGGAGTTGTTGCGGGTAGGAGGGGCCATCTGAGCATTGAAGTAGATGATAAGATAAGAGGGAAACTTCTATGGTTTGTTTGAGTTAAAGTTCAAAAAGTTCAAAACTTGAAAACTTGAGTAGTGTTGAGGGGGTAAAAACTAGCAACACTTTTCCATTCATACCAAACATCACACATTACAAATCTAACACACCGTTGGTTTGAAGAACCATTCATTCGCTCTACGATACAAGGGGATCCTGATACAACTCACACCTACTTAAGTGCTGGGGTGATACTACTCTTCCGGGTGGATTCTTCTTCTTCACGGGTGAGGTGCTTGGCGAGAGGCGAGGGCGTTGTCCAAATCCCTGCGGGTTTTGTACTACCTGAAGTCCTGAGGTGCTTCATAGGGGTTCATCTTTGGTTGTGGTGGGGGCATGGTCATCGGTCTTCCCATGGAGTCATGTCTTAGGTAGTAGATGAAACGAGTGTTCTTGATCTTGTCCTCATTTTGTCCACACAGACGGAAAATGGCTTCTTGCATAGCTTTGACAAGTCCTTCCTTCCAAGTGTTTCCCGTTACAGAAATCCAGATGGTTTCCCACACCGGGGCATCAAGCTTCCTTCGTAGATCAGTAGAAACGTCCCACTGAGGTGGTTCTCCTGACTGAGCTTTGAGGGGTATTCCGAAGAACTCGGGATGCGGGTGTCCTAGATAGTCCACGAGTTGCTTCAACTCCTTTTCGAACTTTTGGTCGCCTCCGGAACCAAGCTGATAGGATTCCCATTGGTACGTCATCTGTGAACAAAGAGGAGGAGTAAATTAGAGAAGTAGTCAGGTGTGCAAAATTTTATGTAGGCTTGCAAAGAAAGTAGAGTATAGATTTCTCATCTTTTTGAAAAAGGATTTCAAGGATAAGGGTAAGAACAAGTTTTCACAAATATTCACTTCATTGGTTTTTGAAACTAAGTTTTTCAGACGTCCATTCTAACTAGGGTCTCCTAAGGTCAAACAATGGCTCTGATACCAACTTGTCAACACCCGGATTTTTAAGTCCAGATGCCTGTTATGCCATTCATCGCAATCCCAGGAATATTGTTGTTGCGAGACATAACAGTTGAATATCATAAGTCATCATTCATTACATACCATAGTCGTCTGACAAATAGAGATCACATGATCCATATTACACAAATAATTGATCTATTGATCAACATACACACAGTTCATAGTTTCATAGCGGAAGCGTAAATAGAAGGGACTCTTTAGTCCACAGGCCAACGTCTGACGTCAGAAGATTCCCTAGTTGTCGTGGGCGTCCTGCTGGTCGTCCTCTTCATACTGCTATTCTGCTTCATAATCTGGCCAGTTGAATAGCCAGGGACACAGCCGTGAGTACTTTAAAGTACTCGCAAACTAATACTAATGTAAGTGATAACAATTCTAGTAAGGGGTGCTAAGCTCTAGTTTATTTTGCATAAAGCTAGTTTTAGTTCACAAACAATTTTTGTAAACAACTCTTCATGTGCTAACTAACTCAAGTGGGAACATTAGTGTCATTCCCACAACTCTGTTGTGATTCAAAGTTAAGGTCACCTTTCAAGTTCATATCCACAAGTCACCCATCACCATTCATAGTTTTCGAAAAGTTCTGATGACGGAACAGTATGGCCTTTCCAACTGTCCATAACCGAGGACGCGGCTATTCGAATAGGTTTACTCTACAGAGGTTGTACACTTGTGCCACAACAATTGCAATAGCTCGTCAGGGGTAACTGGCCCTGATTTATCGTACGCAGATCTGCGAACTACCAATCATAACCTTTCATTTACATACCCTAGTATAGGCACCTCTCCCCATGAGCTTGGCCTCCCAGTGAAGACAGACAGTCAGCCTGGGAACTGCACAGGGCTTGGGCCGGACATTCACCTCATCTCGCACCATATTATATCGTTTCTATTGTGGTAGAGGCAGCTTTCGGCATAACCCCGATGATGCTTGTTTAGAGGGAACCCATACTAAGACACACAAACTTCCAGTTAAGCCCTACCTAGATTCAGGTATTGTGGGGGTACTTGTAAAATTGGAATGGTATCGCATCCGAACCCAACCATCAGTGTTTTTGTAAAAATTCACCAAGTCATTCGCCAGTCATATTCACCTTCAAAATCTCTCAATAGAATGACTCATCATTCCAAGGTTTTCAAAGTCATTTCCAATTCCCAAGTTCCCAAATGGAGTAGTCACTATCAAAATCAGCACTAGCATCTATGTATGAGGGGTGCTAAGTATTTTGCCTTGCTTCTAGGCTAACTTTGATGCTCTTGTACTAATCCAATACTAACCAAGTGAATCATGAATCAAAAAGTACTTTGATAAAACAAAAGTGAATCAAGCTTGTAGATTTAAACTGGGAAATAGGATCATAAGCATAAAGTAAAATAGGGGAATGCTTTGCTCATAGAGAGCTTAGCAAGTTGCAAGAGTATGATCTTGCAACCAAAATGGTTTGCCTCAGTCTAGCTTGCATTGGTGATAGCTTGCTAACTTTATTACTCTAGTAGACTTCTTTTCTTTGACCAAAGTTAACTATAAAAGCAACTTGTTGAGAAAACAAGTAAAAACTGGTAATGTATAAAATTGGGATAGGCTTATGTAAGAAAAGGGTAAGATTCATGGTGCCTTGCCCCAAAGGGGCTTTGCACTTTGCAAGAATATTAGCTTGCAAGAGTATAGCTTGCGATAGGATAGTTTCTATCAGTGTTAGCTTGCATAGTAATTTAGCTTGCCTTGGTTGAAGTGAGGGTCCAAGTTTTCTTCTCCTTCCTTGTTGTAGAAGTCCTCCTCTTCCTGATGGTCTCCGGTACTAGCGTCTAAAATACGAATACGGGGTACACAATCATCATACCAAACTTACATACTAAACTAAGCACACACAAGCTTCACACAACTTAACTAGCATCACACACTACTTATTAAGTGGGTGGATGTGTTCCTCTTATTTAAGAAGAATCATTTCCTCTCATACTAACGTAGGTGTTACTTTCAAATACTGAGAGAAATAATTTCCTCTCATATCTGATTAAGATTTAATTTCTCTTATGAACAAAATATGACCTAGGTTGACTAAAGTCAACCTCTTCATACTTATTATCTGAGAAAGTGATTTAAATGAGGTTCCATACCTCATATAATTTAATACTAACAGGGTAGTGTTTTAATGTCACCAAATAACTCAACATGAGGTTAGATAGACCATGGTCCATACCTCATGGTGAAATACTTGAGACCAAGGTTTAAATGAGAGGAAAACCTCTCATATGATTTAACACATAGTTGTAACTAGGTTAACAACTACCCTTGAGGTGATTTAACAACAACAACAACAATTCATTGGCTATTCTAACATTACTTGTACTCACACCAATTATTCTATTCACACAAATACTACAATTAGGGTGCATTGGTTGTGTTGCTTGAGGAAGATAATCTCCTCTCCTTACATGTGTAAAAGATAAATTCCATATAGTGTTTGAGAAATACTTTTCTCCCATTGAAATCTTCTTAAGATTTAAATTCTCAAACAATCATACATGAAATCATGTTGACTCAAGTCAACCATTCATTATCATTATTTGAGAAATAGATTTAAATGAGGTAGAGTACCTCATACCATTTACTAACACTACCTATGATTTAAATCTCTAAGTAATTCATATAAGTGAGTTTGGCCAGGGGTCCAAACATCACATGAATTCATTTGAGACAAGATTTAAATGAAGTATAAGACTTCCTATGAATCAACTAATAGTTTTGGACAATATCAACTAGTGAAACTAGCCATATTATCCACTACCTAAACTAGGGCATGATCATGCAAGGTGACCACACCATTTTATTGCCTAAACAATTAGTGCAAGTCAAAAGTGAGCTATTGGAGTTTGAATTAACCTTATATCTATTTTGGTTGATTTTTAAGAATTATTCTAAGGCAGAAAAGTCCCTGTCTTGTTTATTTTGCTACATTAATTCTACAAATAATTTTGAGATGGGACCAGTGGCAGGTGATAGATAATTTCACTAGCTTTACAAAGATATAAAATTCATCAAATTTGGATAAGCCAAACAGATTTGATTGAATTTTGAAAACAGGGTCAGTATTCAATTTGGTTTAAACAGAAAATCAAAATTTAAATGATTTGGGCTGCGCGGGAAAGAAACTGGGCCGAAAGATTTGAAAAGCCAGGGGCAGAGTTGGGCCGGCCCAGCAGTGCGTCCAGTGCGCAGCGGGCCAGCTGACAGCGGACCCCACGCGTCAGCGAGTCAGCCTTACCGAAGCGGTACGCGCGAGTGTTGGCCGTGCGATCAGATCAAGATCCAACGGTGGGTGGTCGTCGTCGTCGTCGACGCGAGGAGCTTGCGGGAGCGGCGGATGTAGGGGGTCGGCGGCGAGCTGGGACTCCGGCGAGCGGCGGCGTTAATGCAGGTCGACGTTGTAGACGACGGCGAGTGCGCTGGTACCGGTGGCGTTTCCTGGGGCGGCCTCCTTCTCCGGTGAGCTTCGGCGACGGAGAGCGGCGGTGAGGTAGCAATTGGGCGGCTCTGGTGGGCAATGTGGCGATGCGAGGTGGCTAGACTACTCAGGGAGGAGAGGGGAGTCGAGAGGCGTGCTCCAATTGAAGGGAGGGGTGCTCCTTATATAGTAGCGAGGAGAGGCCGAGGGTGCGGGGAAGGTCGACGAGGTCGCGGCGTTTCCGGCGAGCAATGGGGGTAGGCGAGAGCGGCGCTAGGTAGGGGAGGTCGAGGTGGTGCTAGGAGGCTAGACGGCGAGGTGGGGGGCGGTCTAATGTGGGCGCGCGACGGCGACGTTCTGGCGGCAGGGTTGCGGGAAGACGGGGACCTGGTCATCGGCGACGGCGCTCGCGCGGGGCACGGCGCGTGTCTGGCGGGCGTTGGTCGTCCAGGAGAGCTTTCTGGCGAAGGGAGATGGCGAGAGGGGGCCTGGGTCGACGGCACACAGCGATGCTCTGTCGCGCCCAGGGCGTGTCTGGCGCGCGTCCGGCGCGTTCTGGGTACGTCGGGCACGGCGCGTTCCCGGCGGGGGCGTGTCGATCTCCGGCAGGGGTTGGTCTAGGATGCAGTAGGGAGTCGAGGTGGCACTCGTGGGCATGGTGGCCAGGGCCGGGGGTGAAGGGGAGAACAAGGAGAGGGGCATGGCCGGCATGGGGGTGACATGGCCATGTCCATGGCCGGCTAGCCTCTTCCCTAGGGTTTCTGTGGGTTGGCTAGGGTGAGAAGGGTCAAGGGAACCAGGTGGAGAGGTTTGGGGCAGGATAGGGTTGGCTAGGACACTATTTTAAATAGTGTCAAATAGTTCCCTAATTGTAATTCACAAATTTTATCCAAATTTGGTTTGATTCAAAAAGTTGGCCAACTTGAATTGTGTGGGTTAGGTTTGGTTCAAAAAGACCAGAGGCAAAGAGAGGTGGTGGTGAAATTTAGAAAAGCAAAATATTGCAAAGTTCACTAAGTGGGAGATTGTTCCACTTAATTAAAAGTTGCAACTTTGCATGAGCATAGCAAATGATCAAAAAGGGTTTTGGCCAGGTGCTCTTTACAAAAAGTGTTCACCTTGATGTTGACTTTGAAATGGTGCAAAGAGTTAGCAAGAGTTAGTTTGAGAAAATTGAATGGCAGGGGCTCAAAGTAGTGATCAGGCTAAAATTGGCAGATTTGACCAATATCACATGTGATCCCCAATTGAGTTTGAATTTGGTTTGAATTGGTGTTCTTGGATTCCAAAAGTTGTAATAAGTGTTTAGTAACATTATACAACTAATGGTGAAAGCCAAAATGGTCTAGGGTCAAAATTTATAAAAATGGCATAAGCCATATGTGAGGGTTTTGTGAAATTCTAGCTTTTATTCTTTTATTCCTCTTTGCTTCAATTTAACAAGAGTGAGGTTTGTTTGGTGTTAGATTGAGTTAGGTGAAAGGTTCCAACCATTTTGAGACAAGGTTGGTGCCTAGGTCAAGGTTTGATAAATTGGCCCTATGTGTAGGTGAGGGAAAAATGGAATTATCCCACTATTGAATTTCTCTCCATTTGATTGGACTTGTCTTGACTCTAATGTCATTCTTATTAGTTTAGAAACATTTTCAAACCATTGAAACCATTCCAAAAGGTCTAGCTCAAAGATTTGTAAAGTTGGCCAAAACACACGGGAGGGGACATGTCAATTTTTCTTATTCTTGTCAAGTGCTCCCCTTGCTTTACTTGAGCAAGGTTGAGGGTCAATTTAGGGTTAGATTAGGTTCAGAGATGGTTCCACACCATTTTGTTAGGGTAGAAGTGCATAGGACAAGAATTTGTGAAAATGGCTAAGTGTCACATATGCTTCTATGCATATGTGGCATTTGATTTCTAATTTGACTAGGCTTGACCCAATGGATGTTGTTGAGTGTTGAAAATGGTATATAGGAGGGATCCACCCATTCCACTTCAAGTCTAGGGTCAAGATCCTCAATTTCACAAATTTGATATTTTGCCCCCATATGCCTCTATGGCATTATTACTTTCTCTTTAAAATCTTTTGTTTCATTTTGGATGGGGTTGAGGAAGTACTAGGAAGGTTTAAGAAGGTTTTCCAAACCTCTCAATAAAGTAGAAAGGCCTAGGGTAAAGTTTTACAAAAATATCCATAGGCCTGCATATGCCTTTTTCTTAAATAAGATCTTTCCTTTTTATTTTATTTCTCAAAGATTGATGACAAGGGGGATGAGGTTCAGGGTTTAATAAGTTTGGCAAGGGTTCATCACCCTTTAGCACAATCAGAAGAGGTAGGGTTCAAGAGTTATATATTAAGTCTATAGGCCCGCATATGTCTTTCCCCTTTTTTTTAGGTTTCTCACAAAAGATCCAAATGATTTTTGAAGAGGTTGGGGTTTAGGGTTTTTCTTATTTGATTTCTTTCTCTTTTAAATTTCATTTGGTTTGTGATCTTCACTTGATCACTTTAGGGTTTACCACAAGCATAATAACACTCATCATGGCAAAACACAAGTAATAGGTAGGAGCACTTAAGCATAGCACTCTATTTAAGAAAAGTTTTTGTTGGTTCTCATTTTTGTAAAAAGGAAATCCATTTTCTCTTTATTTTTTTGAAATTTGGGGGGTTACACTCTACCACAAAAGAAACGATATGATATGATGCGAAATGAGGTGAATGTCCGGCCCAAGCCCTGTGCAGTTCCCAGGCTGACTGTCTGTCTTCACTGGGAGGCCAAGCTCATGGGGAGAGGTGCTCATACTAGGATTCGTAAGTGAAAGGTTATGGTTGATGATCCGCGTACTGTGTTACGATGATTCGGGGAAATCCCGACGGATGAAATCAAATGTTGTGGCACAAGTGTGCAACCTCTGCAGAGTGTAAACCTATTCGAATAGCCGCGTCCACGGTTACGGATGGTTGGAAAGGCCATACAGTTTCCGATGTCATAGTTTTGGAAAATGATGTTGAAAAGGGAGGATGGTGAAACATCTTGTGGTGGATTGAACTGAAATCACCACTTGAATGGTGGGAATGACACTAATGTTCCCACTTGAGTTAGTTAGCACTTGAGTAAGCTTTTCTCAAAACTTTGTGAACTAAAACTAGCTTTATGCAAATAAACTAGAGCTTAGCAAACCAAACTAGAATGTCTAGCACTTACATTAGTATTAGTTTGCGAGTACTCAACGTACTCACGGCTTTGTCCCTGGCTATTCAAATGGCCAGAGTATGAAGATGACCAAGGAGATGACCAGCAGGACGCCTACGACAACTAAGCGCCTTCCGACGTCAAGCGTTGGCCTGTGGACTAGAGAGTCCTTGTATCTTACGCTTCCGCTATGTTGAACTATGAACTTGTGTTTGTTCGTTGATCAATAGATCAACTATTCGTGTAATATGGATCATGTGATTCCAATTTGTAAGACTTATGGTTTGTAATGAATGGTGACTGTGATACTTAACTATTATGCCTCGCAACAACAATATTCCTGGGATTGCGATGTATGACATAATAGGCATTCGGACTTAAAAATCCGGGTGTTGACAAGTTGGTATCAGAGCCATTGTTTGACCTTAGAAGACCTTAGTTAGAATGGGCGTTCTGAAAAACTTAACTTTAAAAATCAAATGAAAGAAAATATTTGTGAAAAATTCCTACACTCTTGTCTTTGAGACTTTGCCAAAATTTGATGAATCATGTTCTATCTTATTTGAATCAACTTAAAACTTTGCCACACTTTGCACTCTCTAACTTACTCATCCAATTCTCTTTCAGATGGCGCTGAATGAAGCCATCAACACCAAGTTTTACCAGCTGGGAAACGGAGGAAGCTTGATCTTCGAGCACGACCTCAACGCCCTCTCTGACTTCCTTGGACGCCCACACCCCGAGTTTCACGGGGTTCAGCTGGACGACACGCCCGGAGGAGAGTTGCAATGGGTGATCACTGCTGACTTGAGGGGCAAGATGGAGCCTCCCACTTCTGAGAGGATCCTCTTCTCCTTCCGCGAGAGCAACTGGCTCGACGGACTCGCACGTGGCCTACAGGAGGCACTTGCGCGCCTCTGTGGACAGAACATGGTGAGCATCCTCGCCTCTCGCTACGCCCACCTTGTGAGGCGTGATGCTGCGGGAGTGCCCATGGAGCTGCAGCCGCACCCTGAGTTGAGGCACCATGCTGAGCACCTGGACTTCATGCTCTACCAGACTCAGAGGGACCTCGACGCCACTCGCGCTTACGCAAACCAGACCCATGCTCACATCACTGAGCAGGGTGAGGTGATCAAGCTACTCAACAACGACCGCAGGAGCCTTCGCCAGCAGCGTGCCAAGAAGGACGCTACGATTCGCCGCCTTCGCGCCCGGATCGCGTCACTTGAGGCCACTGTCAAGGCCCAGGAGGATCAGATTCGTCAGCTAGAGGACGACGATGGAGGCATCGATATTCAGGGAGGAGACGCCTTTCTGAGCGATGACGACGACTTTGAGGAGGACGAGAACACCGAGGAGGAGGACTACGAGTTCCTGGAGGCAGGACCCGACGACCACGTACCGATCGATGTCGATGATGAGGAGTAGTTGCACTAGTTCACTTATAGTAGGTGTGAGTTGTATCCCGTCCTTTGTATCGTAGCATGAGAATGGTTCTTAAAACCATGGAAGTAGGTGTGTAGTTTGTACTATGTGTGCATGAATGAATGAATGTTATGTTTGTCATGAAACGATTACAAGTTTTCAAATGTTTTTCAAACTTAACCAAAATGAACCATAGAATGTTCCCTCTTATCTCATAATCTTCTATATCTTCAGATGGCCCCTCCGAATCGCACCAACGACGCGATGCTGCAACTTCTGCAAACCATGCTTGCCGACCGGGAAACCGAAAGAGCCGAGTGCCAAGCCAACCTCATCGCCTTGCAGAACATCGCCAACCAAGGCCATGGAAATCATGACCACCCCGGATCCAAGCTCAAGAACTTCCAAAACACCAACCCTCCGGTGTTTAGCAAGACCGAGGAGCCCCTCGACGCCGACGATTGGCTCCAGACTATGGAGAACAATCTGGAGGTAGCTGGAGTGGAAGCCAACGAGAAGGTGTTGTTCGCCACTCACTATCTCGCTGGACCAGCTCGCGCTTGGTGGACAAGCACCCGTGCCATGAATGGAGGTCAATTCATGACATGGGAGGATTTCAAACTCAAGTTCAGCAAGTACCATGTACCCCCGGGTCTTATCAAGAAGATGAGGGATGAATTCCGTGAGCTGAAACAAGGTCGCATGACGGTGGTTGAATACCGCGACAAGTTTCTCACCTTGTCAAGGTATGCCCCTGATGAGACCGACACCGTTGAGAAGAGGAAGGAGAGATTCCTGAACGGACTGCATGATGAGATGCAGACTGTCCTCGTCAACATCCCCTTCGCCGACCTCAAAGCCCTTGTTGACTCCGCCATCCAGATGGAGGGCAAGTTAAACCAAGCCAATGAGAACCGCAAGCGCCGCATGGCAAGTCAGAGTGGATCAAGCCACCCCCAAAAGTTTCGCCCTAGCTCAAGCGGAGGATTCACTCCGAGAAACAACAAACCCTAGATGCAGAACTCTCGCCCCGGTTATCAGAACCGGAGTGGAGGAAACTCCAAGCCGGGAGGCTACAACAACAACAACAACAACACCAACACCAACACCGCTCCCAGAACCGGAAGCAATGCCGTTCCCGTTGCGAACAAGCAGGACAAGAGCACTATCACTTGTTATGAGTGTGGTGTAGTGGGGCACTACTCCAACGAGTGTCCCAAGCGTCTTGCCAAGCTCGCCGGCAACACCGCTGCCCCTGCTCAGCAGCAACGCCGTGTCTCCACCGGCAAGAAGTTCGCCCCCAACAACCCCAACAACCGCAACGGCTGCCTCTACCACATGAACGCCGAAGAAGCCCAGGAAGCACCTGATGTTGTGCTGGGTATGTTTTCTGTCAACCACATCCCTGCTAGAGTGTTGTTTGATTCCGGAGCATCTCATTCCTTTGTCACCGAAGATTTTGCATCAACAAGTAAAATTCAACCCCTCAGTTTGAAGCATATTATGATAGTTCAAATCCCCGGATCAACCACCAAAGCCAGAAAATTTTGCAAAAATGTGCCAATCAAAATCCATGATGTAGATTTCTTTGCAAATCTAATCATACTTGGAACCAAAGGTTTGGAAGTTGTCCTAGGAATGGACTGGATGTCCAAGCACAATGGATTGATAGACTGTGCCAAGAAAGCCATAACCATGACTAGCAGCACCGGTATCGTAGTTGAGCACGTCTCTGAAAAACTACCCAGGAAATTCACCTGCAACCAAAGTGTATCCAAGCCAACTCTGGATCAAATCAGGGTCGTTTGTCGCTACCCTGATGTGTTTCCGGATGATCTACCCGGTATGCCCCCGGATAGGGATATCGAGTTTATCATCGAGTTAATCCCCGGAACTGGACCCATCGCCCAGAGAGCCTACAGCATGAACGCAGCCGAACTTGTGGAGCTGAAGAAGCAAATAGATGACATGTTAGCCAAAGGTTTGATTAGACCAAGTGCATCCCCCTGGAGATCCCCCGTCTTGTTTGTCGACAAGAAGGATGGTGCAAATCGTTTATGCACGGACTATCGTAAGCTTAACGATGTCACCATCAAAAACAAATACCCCCTACCCAAGATAGAAGACTTGTTTGACCAACTCACCGGATCCCGAGTTTTCTCCAAGATTGATCTTAGAACTGGATACCACCAACTGAAGATCCGAGCCACCGACATTCCAAAAACTGCCTTTACCACCAGATATGGGTTGTATGAGTACAACGTCATGTCGTTTGGACTGACCAATGCCCCCGCTTATTTCATGAACCTCATGAATAAGATCTTCATGAACTTTTTGGACAAGTTTGTCGTTGTGTTCATCGACGACATCCTCGTCTACTCCAAGTCCGAAGAGGAACATGAACAACATTTGGAGATTGTTCTAGAAACCCTTAGACAGCACAAGTTGTATGCCAAGTTTAGCAAGTGTGAGTTTTGGCTGGAAGAAGTTGGATTCCTCGGACACATCTTGTCTGCAGGAGGAATTGCCGTAGATCCCGCCAAGATCAAAACTGTTATGGAATGGAAAGCCCCAACCACACAAACCGAGGTCCGCGCTTTTCTTGGATTAGCCGGATATTACCGCAGATTTGTAGAAGGTTTTTCGAGCATCGCTCGACCAATGACCCAACTGCTGAAAAAGGACAGAAAGTTTGAGTGGACCGACAAATGCGAAGAGAGCTTTCAACAGCTCAAGAGTAGACTGACAATAGCCCCCATCCTGATCATGCCAGATATCGCAAAGCCCTTTGACGTATATTGCGACGCCTCCAAGACTGGACTTGGATGCATGCTTATGCAAGAAGGCAAGGTGGTGTCCTACCTTTCAAGACAGCTCAAGCAACATGAACAGAACTACCCAACCCATGATCTCGAGCTTGCAGCCGTGGTCTTAGCCCTGAAAGTTTGGCGACATTACCTCATGGGTAATCGATGCGAGATCTACTCCGACCACAAAAGCCTCAAATACATATTCACCCAGAAAGAGTTGAACATGAGACAACGCCGATGGATCGAATTGATCAAGGATTACGACATGGAGATTCACTACCACCCCGGCAAGGCCAATGTGGTAGCGGATGCTTTGAGTCGACTGCCGTGCCAGTTGAACTCCATGCTCGCAACCGAACAGCCCAGCTTGCACCAAGAGTTTGAACAGTTCAGACTTGAACTTGTGAGTGAAGGATTCCTAGCCAGCATAGAACTGCAACCCACCTTGGTAGGTCAGATCAAGGAAGCCCAGAAGGACAACGCTAGCATTGACGGAATCAAGAAACAGATAGCCGCAGGAAAAGCCCCCGGATTCACCGTAGACGAAGCCGGAGTGCTTTGGTACAAAGAACGTCTCTGCGTACCATCGGACTCTGACTTGAAACAAGTCATCTTGCAAGAAGCCCATGACACCCTTTATTCAATCCACCCCGGAGGTACCAAGATGTACCAGGATCTGAAAGAACAATTTTGGTGGCACGGAATGAAGAGAGAGATCGGTAGCTATATCGCTAAGTGTGACATCTGTCAGAGAGTCAAGGCAGAACACCAACGACCCGCTGGACTGTTGCAACCCCTTCAGATTCCGGAATGGAAATGGGACTCCGTAGGAATGGACTTTATCACCGGACTGCCCAAATCCAGCAAAGGCAATGATTCAATATGGGTAGTGGTCGATAGATTGACCAAAGTCGCCCATTTCATCGCTGTCAAAACCACCTATCAAGGCCCAAAGTTAGCTGAACTTTACATTTCCAGAATAGTCGCTCTGCACGGAACCCCCAAATCGATAGTGTCAGATAGAGGATCACAGTTCACCTCAAGGTTCTGGCAGAAAGTGCATGAAGGACTAGGCACTCGCCTAAATTTCAGCACCGCCTATCACCCTCAGACCGACGGACAGACTGAGAGAGTAAACCAGATACTGGAAGATATGCTTAGAGCATGCGTACTGGAATACGGATCCAAGTGGGAAGACTGCCTACCTTACGCAGAATTCTCTTACAACAATAGTTATCAAGCCAGCCTACAGATGGCCCCCTTTGAAGCCTTGTACGGAAGGAAGTGCCGTACCCCCCTGAACTGGTCAGAAGTCGGAGAAAGCCAAGTTTTCGGCCCCGAGGTTCTTCGTGAAGCCGAAGAGAAAGTCCACAAGATCCGCGAGTACCTCAAAACGGCGCAATCCAGACAGAAGAGCTACGCCGACAAGAGACGTCGGGAGATGACCTTTGAGATCGGAGACTTCGTCTATCTCAAAGTATCCCCCTTGAAAGGGATGCAAAGGTTCCAACTGAAAGGAAAGCTTGCACCCCGCTATGTTGGACCTTTCCAAATCCTTAGCCGCCGAGGTGAAGTATCTTATCAACTGGAGTTGCCTGAAGAAATGTCGGCTGTGCACGACGTGTTTGACATCTCACTTCTCCGGAAATGCCTTGAAGTCCCGGAGAAGACTGATGTGTTCAAGAACATCGATCACAGATCGGTAGATATCAACGAGGATCTGACTTACCGCGAAGTGCCGATTCGCATATTGGAAGAAGCTTATCGAACCACCCGCACCCGAAGCATCAAGTTTCTGAAAATCCAATGGAGCAATCATACCGAGGATGAAGCCACATGGGAACGCGAAGACTTCATGAAGAAGGAGTACCCAGATCTCTTTAGTACCTAACTTTCTTTTCGATCTCGGGACGAGATCTTTTGTAAGGGGGAAGGGTTTGTAACACCCCAAATTTCAATAAAAAGAAAGTTAGAGAATTCCAGAAAGCAAATTTTCAAACCAACAAAAACTTTTCTATTTGCATATAGTACCATGCATAGGACTTGTGCATTTGAGTGATATGCCATGATGATTGCTTTTACTTGTATGTGCTATACTCTAAAACCCTAGTGTGGTCATATGAAGATCACCAACCAAATAAAACAAAGAGGATGAAAATCCATAAAATGCAAAACCCTAAAAACCCTCACATATGCCCTATGGCATTTTTATAAATTTTGACCCTAGACCTATTTGGTCTTCACCATTAGTTGAATAATGTTATTAAACACTTATTACAACTTTTCGAATCAAGGTTTCACAATTCAAATGAAATTCAAACACAATTCCCACTCACATATGATAATGGCCAAAACTGAAATTTATAGTCTGATCACCACTTTGAGCCCCTGTAATTCAATTTTCCCAAACTAATTCTTGCTAACTCTTTGCACCTTTTCAAAGTCAACATCAAGGTGAACACTTTTTGTAAAAATCACCATGCCAAATACCTTCTTGATCAATAGCTATGCTCATCTAAAGTTGCAACATTTTAACAAGTGGAACAATCTCACACTTGTCAATTTTTGCAATTCTTGAATTCTACTTTTTCCACCACCACCTCAAATCACCTCTGGTCAATTACAACTAATAGCAACACTCACATTTCAAAAACTTTCACCTTTTGAATTATTTCAAATTTGGACAATTTTGTAAATTCCAAAATTGAACACTATTGAACACTATTTGCTATAGTGATTCTACTCTAACTAACCTACCCCAACCTACACCAATTGGTCCCCTGGTTCCCTCTCTCACTAACCCCAGCATAGGAACCCTAGGGAGGGAGAGAGAACAAGCAAGACATGGCCATGCCGGCCATGTTCTTCTCCCCCTCTCATCCTTGCACCTCAGCCCTGGCCCTGGTGCCCACACTCACCACCGCACACTCCTACACCACCCTAGCCAAGCCACGGTCAAGCTCGACGCCAACCATCGCCAGAGATCGCGCGCCAAGATCAGCCCTGGATGCCGCTCGCGTCGCGCATGGATGCCACTGGCCACGCGCCGTTCCGCCGCCTCGCACTCACTCTGGACCCCCTGTGAACGCGTTGAGCACCGCAGCGCCACCACGACGCCGCCAGACATGGCCACGACCAGACCCTGGACCGCCGCCGCCGTGAACGGGGAAGAAGATCCCGCCACTGCCGCGACATGCCCGGAAGCAATGCGACCAAACCAGGCCATCCCCGACCAAGCTGTTGCCACCGTTAGCCTCGCCTGGACACGTAGAGCATCGCCATGACCACGCCTAGCTCGACCAGCCGCCGGAGAAGCCGCGCCATGGTCGACCTTGCCACTGCCCCGCCACCCTCTCTCAATCCTATAAATAGGAGGTTCCCTGGAAGCAACTGAGCACACCACCTCACTCCCCACCCTTCACCACTTCGCCTCACACCGTTAGCCACCTCGATCATCGCCGGAGCAAGGCCAATTGCAAGATCGGAGCCGCGGAAGCCCTGGAGAAATCGCCATTGATCCAGGCCACCTCGAGCTCCGCCACTGCTACCAGCTGCTTCGCCGTCGTCCACACCTTCCCCGAGCACACTGCCATCCCTCGCTGGAGCCGCCGTAAGCTCTCCGACCCCCTACCCTCGCCGCCAACCTCTCTGCCTCTCGCCGGAGAAGACGACGCACCAGCGCTGTCCGATCCCGATCTAATCCTACGCCCCACGTTAAAACTTACCGTTTCGGGTTTTAAAAGAGGCTGACAGGCGGACCCCACCCTGTCAGGCAGCCCGCGCGGTACTGGACCGTGGCTGGGCTGGCCTTGGGCCCGTTTAAACGATTTGGCCCAGTAGCTTTTCCCGCCGGCCCTTTTTGCTCAAACTTAGTTTAATTAATTCAAATGCTTTTGAATACTGCCTCCACTTTGAAATTCAACCATTTCAAATTGGCTAAACCAAATTTAGTGAATTTTATGTTGTTAGAAAGCCACTGAAATTCTCTAGCCAATGCCACTGGCCTCATGGTCAATTTCTTTGTAGAATTAAAGTGACAAAAATAACAAGGCAGGGACTTTTCCCTATTCAAATAATTCTTAAAAATCAACCAAAATAGATATTAATTTAATTCCAACTCTAATAGCTCACATTTGACTTACACTAATTGTTTATGCAATAAAATGGTGTGGTCACTTTGCATGATCATGCCATGGTTTAATGAATGGATATTTTGACTAGTTTAACTAGTTGATATTGTCCAAAACTATTAAAGTTAAATTGTGTGGAGTCTTACACTTCACTTAAACTTGTCTCACATGGATTCATGGGATGTTTGGACCCCTGGTCCCAAACTCTCTTATATGAATTACTGGAGATTTAAATCAAGGTAGTGTTATTTAAATGGTATGAGGTGATCCACCTCATTTAAATCATTTTCCCAAATGATGATGATGATGAACATTTGACTTAGGTCAATATGAGTTCATCCATGATTGTTGGAGAAATTAAATCTTAAGAAGATTTCAATGAGAGGAAATTATTTCTCAAGAACCCTATGGAAACTATCATTTACATATGGAATACCAAGAAGTGAATCCTATTTAAACCCCACAACCCATGCACCCTAGTTTATTTATTTTGTGTGCATAGAGTAGTTTGAGTGTTTATTTGTGATGTGTGGAATAGCCATGGAATTAGTGAGTAATTATACTCATATTCAAATTTAGAAGGTAGCACCGGAGAGTACGCCGAAGAAGAAGGTTGCTACCAAGAGGAGGAGGAGGAACAGTTTGAGAACTACCAAGGCAAGCTACTACCAATGCAAGCTAATATTCTTGCAAAGTGCAAAGCCCCCTTGGGGCAAGGCACCATGTTCTTACCTTTTCGTATATGAACCCATCCCAAGTTTTTACTTTACAAGTTTTTACTTGTTTTCTAAAGGAGTTACTTTTATAGTTAACTTTGGTCAAAGTACAAGTTGAGTACTAGAGTAGTGAGTTAGTCTTCCCAAAGCAAAGCAAGTTAGCACCCCTCATGAATTAGAGCTAGTGCTAATGAATTAAAACTTGACTACTCTAGATGGGAACCATGAGATTTTTGAAGGATTTTTGAAACCTTGGAATGAAGATGCATTCCATTGAATGATTTGTGAAGGTGAATATGACCAAGAGAAGATGGTGATTTTTGATAAACAATGATGTTGGTTTGAATGCGATACCTTTCCAATTATTAAGTACCCCCACAATACCTGATTATGGGTAGGGCTTAACTGGAAGTTTATGCGTCTTAGTATGGGTTCCCTCTAAACAAGCGTCATCGGGGTTATGCCGAAAGCTGCCTCTACCACAAAAGAAACGATATGATATGATGCGAAATGAGGTGAATGTCCGGCCCAAGCCCTGTGCGATTCCAGTGGTATCTGTCTTCACTGGGAGGCCAAGCTCATGGGGAGAGGTGCTCATACTAGGATTCGTAAGTGAAAGGTTATGGTTGATGATCCGCGTACTGTGTTACGATGATTCGGGGAAATCCCGAGGGATGAAATCAAATGTTGTGGCACAAGTGTGCAACCTCTGCAGAGTGTAAACCTATTCGAATAGCCGCGTCCACGGTTACGGACGGTTGGAAAGGCCATACAGTTTCCGATGTCATAGTTTTGGAAAATGATGTTGAAAAGGGAGGATGGTGAAACGTCTTGTGGTGGATTGAACTGAAATCACCACTTGAATGGTGGGAATGACACTAATGTTCCCACTTGAGTTAGTTAGCACTTGAGTAAGCTTTTCTCAAAACTTTGTGAACTAAAACTAGCTTTATGCAAATAAACTAGAGCTTAGCAAACCATACTAGAATGTCTAGCACTTACATTAGTATTAGTTTGCGAGTACTCAACGTACTCACGGCTTTGTCCCTGGCTATTCAAATGGCCAGAGTATGGAGATGACCAAGGAGATGACCAGCAGGACGCCTACGACAACTAAGCGCCTTCCGACGTCAAGCGTTGGCCTGTGCACTAGAGAGTCCTTGTATCTTATGCTTCCGCTATGTTGAACTATGAACTTGTGTTTGTTCGTTGATCAATAGATCAACTATTCGTGTAATATGGATCATGTGATTCCAATTTGTAAGACTTATGGTTTGTAATGAATGGTGACTGTGATACTTAACTATTATGCCTCGCAACAACAATATTCCTGGGATTGCGATGTATGACATAATAGGCATTCGGACTTAAAAATCCGGGTGTTGACAATAAACAAGGTCTAGATATATTCAAACAAGAAAAATCATGTATCTACCCCTAACCCTAAACTCTGTCTTATGTAGTCAAGCATGAAGAGAAGTGGTTTTGGGTTTCAAACTTGGAAATTTAAAGAACCTCCCGAAATATTCATTTTAGAGTGTCTAAGAAGTATCCATGGTTACCTTTTCATTTTCATGTTTTAAACTTGTTTACATCTTGGTCATAGCTAGTATTTGACCAAGATACAAATATGGGCACACAAAAAATCAGAAAAATGAAAAACAAAAGCACATATATAGTCTTCTTATGTCATATCGTAAGCATTCAAGTTGATAAACAAGGTCGAGATATATCCAAACCGGACAAATCATGTATCTACCCCATGTTGATCTTATGAAGTCTAGCATGAAGAGAAGTCGTTTTGGGTTTCAAACATGGAAATATCAAAAACCTTCCCAAAAGCTTCATTTTGGAGTGACTAAGAAGGATGCAGGCTTACCTTTTCATTTTCACGTTTTAAACTTGTTTAAATCTTGGTTAAACCTAGGATTTGACCAAGATCAAATGGGCATAAAAAATCAGAAAAAATCAAAAAAATGAAAACCAAAGCACATAGTATTCTTATGTCATATAGTAAGCATTCAAGTTGATAAAGAAGGTCTAAACATTTTCAAACCAGACAAATCATGTATCTACCCCTAACCCTAATAAACTCTATATATTTTACGAAGTCGAGCATGAAGAGAAGTGGTTTTGGGTTTCAAACATGGAAATTTCAAAAACCTCCTAAAAGCTTCATTTTAGAGTGACTAGGAAGGATCCATGCTTACCTTTTATTTTCATGTTTTAAACATGTTCAAATCTTGATCAAACCGTACGTAGGATTTGACCAAGATTCAAATGGGCACAAAAATTCAAAAAAATTGAAAAACCAAAGCACATAGCCTTCTTATGTCATATAGTAAGCACTCAAGTTGGTAAACAAGGTCTAGACATATTCAAACCAGAAAAATCTTGTATCTACCCCTAACGCTAAACTTTGTCTTATGAAGTCAAGCACGAAGAGAAGTCGTTTTGGGTTTCAAACATGGAAATTTCAAATACCTTCCCAAAAGCCTCATTTTGGAGTGACAAAGAAGGATGCAGGCTTAACTTTTAATTTTCATGTTTTAAACTTGTTTAAATCTTGGTTAAACCTATGATTTGACCAAGAGAAAATGGGCATAAAAATTCAGAAAAAAATCAAAAAATCAAAACCAAAGCACATAGTATTCTTATGTCATATATTAAGCATCCAAGTTGATAATCAAGGTCTAGACATATTCAAACCAGAAAAATCATGTATCTACCCTAACCCTAAACTCTGTCTTATGAAGTCAAGAATGAAGAGACGTGGTTTTGGGTTTCAAACATGGAAATTTCAAGAACACCCCAAAAGCTTCATTTTAGAGTGACTAAGAAGGATCCATGTCGAGCTTACCTTTTATTTTCATGTTTTAAACTTGTTCAAATCTTGGTCAAACCTAGGATTTGACCGATTCAAATGGACATAAAAAATTGAAAAACCAAAGCACATAGCCTTCTTATGTCATATAATAAGCACTCAAGTTGATAAACAAGGTGTAGACATATTCAAACCAGAAAAATCATGTATCTACCCTAACCCTAAACTCTATCTTACGAAGTCAAGCATGAAGAGAAGTGGTTTTGGGTTTCAAACATGGAAATTTCAAAAATCTCCCAAAAGCTTCTTTTCAGAGTGACTAAGAAGGATCCAGACCGGGCTTACATTTTATTTTCATATTTAAACTTGTTCAAATCTTGGTCAAACCGTACCTAGGATTTGACCAAGATTCAAATGGGCATAAAATTTCAAAAAAAAAATGAAAAAACAAAGCACATAGCCTTCTTATGTCATATAGTAAGCACTCAAGTTGATAAACAAGGTCTAGACATATTCAAACCAGAAAAATCATGTATCTACCCCTAAGCGTGAACTTTGTCTTATGAAGTCAATCACGAAGAGAAGTCGGTTTGGGTTTCAAACATGGAAATTTCAAATACCTTCCCAAAAGCTTCATTTTGGAGTGACTAAGAAGGATGTAGGCTTACCTCTTCATTTTCATGTTTTAAACATGTTTAAATAAGGAAGCGTGGTTCTGAAACCTCATACACATTGTTGCAAAAGTAATTACATCACCTAAACAATACTACTAGTTCATAATTCTAAACTTATGTACAATCTTGGAAACATATAACGCCAGCCTAGTTCACCAATTATCATCATCCCTCTTGATGCGCTTGCCGGTGCCGCTTGTACCTGCCTCCCATGGGTTGGCAGTCCAAGTTCTGCACTCGTCCGCACTTCGTGTGTCGGGAGCTTCCCAACCAGATACAGGCCCTGCCCTTGCTAGCTCACCACATCCAGACGTTGCCCTAGCTTGCTCACCATGTGAACCGCCATCCCACAGAGACCCCGAAGTAGGCTCGCACGGGTCCTTTATCCATGGTGGCATATTCTTCGGATCAAATGGTATGTTGTGCCTAAAGCAATAAGATACAAATTCCCGATGAGGTTGTCCCGACAAACTGCTTCTTCTCATCGCGCCGAGGCAGGGGAAGAAGCGGCCAACCTAGCCGCTTCCTTGCAATCCGGGCAAATCACTTCCCTTGGAATTGGTTGTGCTTGACGCAGCCCATCATTGATTTTTTTGAGTCGCCTGTACAACTCAAAACTGACATACCCATCAATCGCAGCATACCTCAAGTTTACTTGAGGCAATGGCATGCACCCCCATTGATCGTGGCTGCTAGTAGGGAACTTGGTCTTCATGTCTTTGTAAGATGGGTCAATGATGGCGGCTGCCAAATCAGCCATGCCAGTCCTATTGCCAGGACCATTGAAATTGATCATATCCTGAATGTCAATCCAATTATGTTCAGGAATTTTAATGCCATCTCTAGCAAACCTTCTAGAGTCACCGCTGATGTCAACAGTTGTGAAACAAATTCCTTTATGTTGAAGGAATTCTCGCAGTGCCACATTGTCAGGACTCCTGCATGTTAACACAAATCAATCTTGTAAGATCGTATATGCTGAAATAGTACACATATTTTTCTTCCAAAGATCGTATACTTGTTGCAGTGAAACAATGATTTTGCATCAGTGATACACATCAAAATAACATGAATTATTGTTGCGTCTATATGATCTAATTATTTAAGTGTCAAGTTAAGATTCAGTTACTATATGTAAAATAAAAATATCTTGACATCCATGCCGATTATCGGTGAGTATGAGTACATGAAATTTGTGCAAATTTTGAGTACCAAAATCATGAAACTAGATATCGTGGTCAATCCAAAAAAAATACAAGTTTGTTGGATATTACGTTCCAGACCACATTTTTCATACAAGTTAGTTTGTTCGTGTTTTCATACAACTTAGAACCTAGTCTATTTCGAAATAGAAAAGCAGATCCAAGATAAAGGAAGGCATGTGAAGAACATACCTGCAGAAATGGTACACCAGGACGTGGTCGTCCATGGCCAACTGAACGACGGTGGTACTTACTTGGTCCGAAGTGTATTCTAGGTCGAGGCCGACGAACCTGGGCCTGTCCCCTAGAAGCTTTTGTTCGTACATCTTGAGGGTGCGCTCGAGAACGGAAGGGTCATTCGTGTAGACCACGTTCACCTTGGTCGTCCCATGGGGAACGACGCTCCTCTTTAGAGTAAACAGACCGCCGTCGGCCATGGCAGCGCTGAAGCACGTCGAACTGATCGGAGGGATTGAGGGGGAGGGAGGGAGAGCAACTGCAAACAATGGGGTTTTTTGGAACTTGCCGAAATGCACGAGAGAACGAACCGTCAGGGGTTGTTTAGTGGGGACAAATGGGAATAATACTGCGACGAGGTTGAGGAATTAACTCCAACCGCCATTTAAATCTAGTACTCCCTATAGTCAGTTGATAGGAAATGGACGGGCAAGATTGATTCTAGGGAGGTGAATCCCAGTATTTTCCCAATTTATTTGAGTTGTAATATAACCATCGTTAATACTTGAATTGAAAAATATTTACAAAATTAATTTATTATATACTACATGATGAGATAATCCAACAAACCATGGAAATGGATGGCCATCCAACCATGTCACCCGCTTGTGAAAATTGTATAGGTGGTAGTGTGCGCAATACACACGGTAGCCACTTCACAAATACATCCTTTTAATTTTGCCCCCCATAAATCGGCCAATAAAAAATGAAAAGACTTTACGTGGAAAACCAAAAAAACTGTATTTGGCAAAGTATAGTTGAAAATACGAAGTTTTTCATTGATCTCTTAAAAAAGGGGTCATGATTCAAAAGTTCGCCATGCATGGTTCTTGCGGTAACCAAGCTAGCTCACCCATGTGGCAAGAAGCGAATCAATGTCCAACATGCATGGTTCCAAAAATATATATCTTACAGAATGATTCTGCTTCTCAAGAATATTTGCATGCCATGATGTTTGTTATTTTTCCTAGATAAAAGTAGTAATTGGCGACTTCTTGATTGCCTTACTTGCTGATTTCAATAAGTTTGAACCTCATTTTGGCTTTATTTCAAATTTAGGCAAAAACTTCTTGGCAATCGACTTGTGATCTACTATACTTGGATGCAACCCACATTTTCGTTGGCTAATGTTTTCTGATTCCACAACAATAGGGCACATCCCTATATCATCCCAAATTTTGAATTCTTATTAGTTTGGTTGATGACCACCATTCATATCCGAACTTAATTAATTGGAGTACAAATGATTTAGTTTATGGTTTCATGGTAAGCTAGTTTGACAAATTAACCTTCGAAATGGCGATTCGCCTACCATGCATGCATGTTTGGCCTACCTGGGAAATTTTGATTTGTGGTATTGTGCACACACTGCACATGATAGCGAATAAAAAAACACCTATTTGGACCCCTTTGGCCAGCAAGGGCATATTTGGTTCCTAGCCACAATTTTCCAAGAAGCCAAAATTTGGCAGCCATATAGTTTATTAGGCATGTGTTTGGTTTTTGCCACAATTTGGCTTATCATGCTTTATTGCATGTATGGTCCATTTGTCATAGACTCAACTTTTTTTTTTACAAAGTTTTGCCAAAGTTTGGCTTTAATATTTTAAGCCACAATTTGGTGGCTAGCCACACAATTTGGAGTATTTTTTTGGCTAACCACACTTTGGCTTTGGAAAAAATGTGGCTACCAAACAGGGGTCCTAATAAAAATAAAACAACACACTAATGTGTGGTAAACCAAACATCCCTAATTTGCAAAGTTGCATATGTGCAAAAGGGGGGAAATGCATGCATTATTCAGAAGTTGACTGTGCTTTTCGTAGTGTAACCAATTAATTAAGCTTACATATGGGAAGAGGCTAGCGAGGCGAACTCAAGCAGCTATGGTTCCAATGTTTTCAAGTTTGAAGTGGACAATGCATGAAGCTTGCTCAAATTAATGGGTAGAAAGCCAAAAGCAGTCCATATTTATTGTATATGTGTGTGAATAATGACTCTTCACCCCAAACCTCTATGTATGATTGGGTTTTATATTTTTTACTTGTTAGTAGTAAGTACATGTCATGTGATGGCTCCATGCACATGTTTCACAACTTTTTTTTTGATTTGTTTCTACCTCATTTGGTTGGTTTCAAATTTGCTCAAACTTCCTATGCGTGCTATATATGTTGTACTATTGGGACCCATGTTTGGGTTTTGTTTATGGTACCACACTTGCAGGGTACGTACCTCCAAGTATTTTATTCCCCAAAATTATGAATTCTAATTAAATGGTGAACTAAAAACTGATCATCTAAAGTTGGAAAATAAAATCCATATATAGCTCCACATCGAGATATTTGTATAAGGTAGACAAACTGCATTGCCACACATGCCTTATATAAGTTTGTTTTTACTAGCGGAGTGGATTCCCTAATCACCCCACGGTTGTGACATTGTCAATGTTGTCATGATAAATAACATTGCGAGACTTTCCATCTTATTCATTTTTGTAGAAATGATTGTCCCATTATGGCAAATGTCCCCATTCGTTTTTCAAATTAAGTAAACGTTATAGGATGAAAATTCACTGAATTGACAAATTTTCTAGATTTCTAACTATTTTAGCTCATTCAAACAAGTTTGCAATAGGCCGGCCTGTTGTCCAGTGATGATTTTAGAGTACAATTTGATCAACATCACAAAAAGTGCTTTTAAGGTATCCTAGATGCCTTGGTAATCGTCGAATACTTTGAAAAAGTGACCATATGTGAGCTGTGGAAAAAAGAAAAGACCAAAGTTAATAATATTCCTTAACTATTCACATATCATTTGTCTTTTTTGTGCAAGCTAGAAAATTTCATTTTTTTGATGAAACTTCACAGATGCATACTCATCTGTGACCTGTGGAGGCGTGGAGCAATACACAACATAATATGTGTCCCAGTTTTGATTTTCTTCATATTTTTTAAAAGTGCAGAAGTGTGATATCCGATAATAGGATGCGGGTGCAACTAGTTGCAAATGAGATGCTATGCATGCTGATATGATATGTCTTTTGTCATGGCCCCATCCTACTTCTGCATTTTCTTTACGGCCATATTTTAGTAGCTGCGACCTGGACGTGATCGGACTAGTCGATACCTGATAGTAGTCGTAGTACTGTACAACTTCTGCATGTGGCGTACAAGATGGTTGTAGAAGCCTCTAGAGTAGTAGTACTAGCTAACGGATAGTAGATTATATCTGGAGAAACTGACATGGCCATTGATATGACAAGACTATACCCAGATTTGGACGCATTGCAGTGGATCAATGTTCCGCTATGATGGTCAATTTTACTACTACAGCAGATTGTCGACGCAGAGGATTCCTTGGCTTCCGCGCAAGACCCTTCCTAAAGAAGGCATCTGCTCTGGCCCATTGATTCTATGTGGACGGTTCCAGATTGCTTTATGTGTTTTTTGTACAGTATCAGATACTAGGTTTTCCTTCCCTCCCTATTAGGGGTTGTTTGGTTTAGGGGATAGGTTTATGGGATGAGAGTATCCCCAACCACCTGGCTAGGGATAGCCAATTTTTTTTGTTTGGTTGTGTAGGAATTGAGTGTAGGACGAGAGGTGGTTAGTGGTAGTATAGATTTTTTTTTGTTTGCTCGAAATGTTATGGGTGGCTATAAGATGGTGAGACTATCTCTACACACATCAAATATACCACACATCCTATTTTTATAGCCCAAAAAAAACATAACCGGTGGTATGTGAATTTATGTGGGTAAAAATATTACACAACCGTACAAATATTCAAATCCTATAGTCAAATCCTACATAACTCCTATAGTCAAATCCTACATAACTCCTATACAAATTGTACGAATCAAAGGATATGATTTCCCCCCTATATAGCTTGTTTGATTTGAAGAATTGAATCCTCCAAAATTTCTATGTATTGTTTTCTTATAGTAGTACAACCCTATAGGATTTCTAATAATAGGTTAGACCTCTTGGAAAAATTCATATGCATTTGTGACAACTATGCTATGCACTCTCAATCTCTAGTAGAAATTTCCTTTGGCTTTCCTATGATACCATCACACACCTAGCTTTACCAATTCCCGTAGATTTTCCCGTAGGATTCAAGGAGGCATATGTCATAGCGATTCTCCATTTTTCTATCATATGAACATGCCCTCTCAGTTTGAGTGATGCAAAGTGGCCACTATAAGATTTATTTAGTCAGATTAATTGGTCATGCATACACTAGTTGTTTTCTATCTTTCCCTACACATGTCAATTAGTGAAATTTATAAGTAAAATCCTAAAATTCAAATAAATTGCTAAAAATTGGAAATAATATTACATTTGTAGCAAATTACTTAAATTGATCCAGAAAATATGTACATGGCTTCAAGAATCTTTTTGCCGAACTGAGTAGTCCGTAAAGAACGTCCCTTTCGTCAAACTGACATGGCCTTTGATTTGACAAGAGAACACTACTATTTTGGACATGAATCAGAGTGGTGAAGGCGTACAGCTCGATCAATGCAATGGTATGATGGCTATGCAGCTATACCTATATAGAAGTAGACTACTACTCGTAGTAGACTTTGCGACACAGAGATTTGGCTTCCGCGGCCGACCCCGAACAAGATTCTTTTACATTGCCGATATATCTTTTCACTGACATTGAATCGCTGAAACTTGGGGTCCGCCTGTGGCAGGACCAGCCTGTCAATGGCCCAAAGTCTTATGTGCTCCCGCCCTTCGATTTTGGATGGACGGACAAGATTGCCCAGTCCCATCCCTGTCCTGTTCGTTCCAGTTTCATCCTCCTCCCCGGGGAACCCTCCCCGGAGAGCTCTACACCGACCCCTTCTATCCCCACCTGCTTGTCCCTTCCTTCTTCCTCCAGCAATTCATCCCTCGTTCAACAAGTTGTCTAAGAAGAACATGAAGAAGAGTAAGAAGAGGAAGGAGACGTTGGTGTCTGAGACTAAATCCACAGTGAAATCCATCCCGCTGAAAGTCCTGCAAACTCCGACTTTGAAAGTGTACCAGCGGCGCTGGCAGACAGGCATGTCTGCGCTTCCATCGCAAGCTCAGTCTGCTTCGGGCTTGTTGGGTCAGGGCAGAGTAATCCAGCAAGAGTCCTGGTAGGTTTTTATCGCCATGTGCTTTCTTTGCTCCCATGAACGCAGATTACAGCAAGGCAAACAGATCCAACTATTTTTTTTACCCGGGAGAACCAGCTATTTGACCGTCTTTCTTCCAGGGCCGCCCGTTCAAGTGTCGCCCTTCCTACCGATGCCGAGAAATCGCCCGTGTTTCGCCAAGATGGTGGGTACGAAGCTCCCCGGTATGTTTCCATCGCCATGCCAAAGTTTCTCTGCCTTCTGGCTGGCTAGCGGATCAAACAATTTAACCGTCTTTCTTCCATGGCGGCTGGTTTCAGCGCCATTCCTACCCAAGTTGAGAAATCGCTCGTTTCTCACCAACCTGGTGGGTACGAAGCTCCTGGGTATGTTTCCATCGCCATGCCGGATTTTCGTTGAGTCCTTGCTGGCAGGCGGTGCCAACTAAACCGGCTATCATCTTCCAGGGCCGACGGTTCCAGGCTCGTGCTTTCTACCGCAGGATCCACTTCGTACTTAGCTATCGAGGACCCGTTGTTTGATGAGCACTTGTTAGCTCTCAAGAGCATTAATAATGTATGCACTATATAATATATATCCATTGCTTTTTTTTCTTCCTCTTCATCTCCGTACTGCATGAGGGCTTCTTTAATTCGTAGGACTCCTATAAGAATTGTGTAGCATTTAGATCCTAACATATCCTATTGGAACTAATCCTATAGGAATCTAGTAGTGCGAATAATATAGGAATAAAACATTCATTCAACTAGCCATGACATCTCAATCCTATGTTTGTTCCTTTTTCGAAATGGGGGACATACCACAGCCTCTGCATCAAAATGATGTATATGGCTGCTTTATTGCTTTCTTCAGTTCATACACAAATTATGACAACTTCTCATGGATCAGCTAGAGTCGACACAAAGATCCACCAACGAAACATAGAAAACAGCGGGTGCCAAAAAGGCAAAAACACACCAGTAAGTAATTCTATGAGGAAATTGCCAGCCACCCTGGCTGTAAAAATCCCGTGCGGCTGTCTCTAGTCAGTTGCACCCAGACTCCATGATATCCTGCTGATCCTCGGGCGGGAGATAAGAAACATACGGATCTAGTGAATAATCATAGGGATAACCCGCAAGAAGGGATGAGATTTAGGTTTATTAAACACGAATTCATTTTGTACATTCCAAATAGCCCATAAAATAGCGCATACACCCACTAATGTATACAAAATCCTATGCTTTTCCTAATCTTATGGTTTTCCTATCCTGCGAATGAAAAAGGATCCCTGATTCGTTACTGGTGAATTTTTCAATGCGGGAAGGGATTATGAGATTATCGGCGACAGCCGCCGAGATCAAGGGCCAGAACATGCATAGGTCTGGTATCCTGAATGCAGAATCAGAGACGAATGCTCAGTCTCCGGGAGAGGAGCAGCCAGTGCGCGTGTATGCATCTTCGGCAGTGTATGTTTCCATTGCCGTGCCGCAGTTTCATCGCCTCCTTGCTGGATGCCAGATCCAACTACTGAACTGTCTTTCTTCCAGGAATGGCGGTTCCATCGTTGAAGAGGTTCCTATGGACAAGGACTTTGCAGCTCTCAGGCATATTGAAGAGGTTGGCACTCCATTTGTTTATTTCTCCCCCCTCATCTGCACTCTGCATACTTCGTTGCTCTTGAATTTGCAATGCAGGATGTGATAACACGATTCTCCATGAAACTGGACCAGATCAAGGGCCACAACACCATCCTTCATAAGAAAATCCGCCACCTCGTGGGCAGGTGCATTTTAGATCGTGCCATGTCGGAGGAGAATGCTCGTTCCGTGCAATCTTCTTTTGATAAACGGTACTCAGACGTTGTCGCTGAGTGTAAGAAGTTGAAGAAGGAAGTCAAGGAACTACGCGCCCAGCCACCGATGAGTGTGGTCACTGACAAGGCTGGTCAGTGTGATTGCAACTATGACTGTGAAAGTTTTCGACAGGAAGTGGAGTTGCATGCTGAACATGCGCAATATTTCGAGACGAAGTACTTGAAAGTTTGCACAGAGTGCGATAAGTTGAAGAAGGAAGTCGAGTGTCTCCGCTCCCAGCAGCCAACTATTGCGACATCATCAGGAGACCAGGGTGTGCTAATTGCAGCCAGAATTTTGCAATCAATGAAAAGTTGAATTTGGCTTTCTTTGTGCAATATAGCAAGACCTGTTCCTCCCCAGCCTTCGTCTTTTGGCATAATTGCTTTGTCTTCAGTATTGACTCCGGAATGCTTCGTATATTTCTGACGGTTTCTGAATTATGTACAACTTTTGTAATATTGGTCAAACTAGTTTTGACCAGGGTTTGTGTAGGGTGGTTGATTTTTTTTGTTGGTCCAAATTGTGTTGTGTGGTCCAAATGTGATGTATCATCACACCACCATGTGCCCCGCCACCCCCAGGTTTTGGTAATGCCATTTGATACATGCTTCATAGAAGGAACATAAATTTTTTCCGTTAGGGCATGAAAATTTTGAAAAATTCAAACAAAAATGGGAAGAGAGAATGGTAACATCATTTTCCACGTGTTGCCCCTGTGCCAAATTTTGGTTCATTTTAAGAATGTAAGGTGACAAATTACTCGAGGAAGCTAGTTGGAGTAGATGGGCATGGCCGGATTGGCATAGGGGATTTATTTTTTGAAGGATGTTATTTTTCATGGACAATATCTGACACAAACAATAAAATGTTAAGGTATCATATTTTTCTGAATGATTGTGAATTACTTATGACGTTTAGAAGTATTGGTATACATGAGCCCCACATGAAGTTAAATGGTCAAAGAAAAAAAGGTTTCGTACACGTTTCTCAGAAAGTGGAAAATCGAGTACATGCACGACTTCACGCGTCCACAACTCGATACAGAGAGTCAGAGGCTATAAAATAATCGGCCTCATCGTCTCTCGCGAGCTCGTCCTCTCCCCTCGCCCACACTGTGAAAAACCCCCATCAACTCACCGCACCTCCGAGGCATCGACTTCCTCGTTTCCAACCGCAGCAGCATGAAGACAGGTCTTGCGTACGAGGCGGAGCAATCGGCGGCCGCTCGCGCAGAGGATTCCTCTGCGGTAGTGGCCGTCGCTTCACCGGGCACCCAGGCCGCTCGTCTCCTCTGCTTGTCTGATTCTTCGACCTCGGTCAAAACGGGCGTCCTGGCCATCGAGGAGAAGGTGGATAGCAACGCCGTTGGTCCCGCCAAAGATCTGCAAGGCGTTGCAGGCCACCACGGCGAGGTCTTCCTAGACCCGGTGCTGGACGCGGACCTCGACCCCTTCGACGATTTCGGCCCAAACGTTCAGTTCCAGGAGGATGTCGAGGGTGACGCCGAGGAGGTACTGCTCTTTTACCGAAACTGTCCCGATCCTCTTTGTGTCATATTACTGTTCACGTGGTTTGCACGAACCTGGTTCTTGATTGATTTGATCTCCTACCTTGTTCTTGTAGACGTACTTGATTCTACGGTTCGTACGGTCAGATTCTTGTTTAATTTCGACTAATCTGCCATGTAGTTGGCTTGATTAGTCATATAATTAATTTATGTGTTCATACTTAGTGGACTTGCAATTGTTGTGGCTTATGTTCATTGTTGTTCATAGGGTTTTCTCGTGATTTAGTATGATTTCTTCTGCCATTTACTTGTTCTACACATTTAATTTTAGGGTTTCTAAGGTTTGCTTATGATAGTGCAGTATTTATTCGATCTGTCATTAAACACCTGATTATTATGTACTTTATAATTCACAGGAATATTCTGATGACATAGACGACAACAAGGAGCGCAGGGACCAGAAGAGCTGCTACGTTCTGAAGCGGCTGAAGGGTGGTGAAATTCGTTTCCGCATGCGCGGGGAGCTATTTTGCCCATTCTGTGGCAAAATCCTCTAGAAGGACATCCGCAGCCTGATCCAGCATGCGACGGGTGTAGGCCTAAGTACATCGGGGAAGCACCGCCCTGCAACCAAGGCCAAGCACGCAGCATATGGCCTCTTCCTCCAAAATTACGTCTTGCCTGGCTTGTTCCCGGTCAACGCCCCTGTTGCTGGCCCTCATGCTCCTGGTCCTGTTTAAAGTTCATATGTGTAATCTTATTCCCTTTGGAAGTTCAGCATTAAACTCTACTAGTACAACCGTGGTGGTCTTGTGATGTAGTACTCTTTTGATGCATTTGTGATGTAGTAGGAGTAGTACTTTTTTTTGAACTGGTATAATACTGTCTAAGAAAAGTACTCCCTTCGATTCACATTCATTTTACACCAAGAAATATGGATCAGAGTGAGGGAGTAAATTAAACATGGCATCTCCTGCATGAAGCTTGACATATCGATCAGGTTGGCTAGAATGGCAATACAATGCTGCTAATTAGGCAAATGCATGACATGTAAAGAAGTCTATACTGACATAAAAAAAGACTACATTGGGGATGAGAGTCAATTGGGGCATCTACAATACAGAAAATCTTGCTCGTAGCTGATTTTGGCTAAGAGGGTTTTTCTCACATTACATGTGCCACTTTCCTTGTCTGCAAAACAAGTTCCAAGAAAGGAAGAGGAAAGAAGAGGACATTGTGGGCGAGATTCAACACCTTTTTCATGTGTTAAGCTGAGGCCTCGTTTAGCTAAGGATTTCGACTTAGGCCTAATAGCATGGGCGTACGCAGCGGGGGGGGGGGCACCCAGAATTGTTGAAAACGTTTTTGATACACCTAATTTAAGTGCTGAAAAAGGCCCAATAAGCCTGTCTCGTATCAAGGATCGACGAGAGACCAGGTGAGCGACCACACAATTCCCTGCTGCACCGCCGCCAATCTCTTGCTTCGCCCTCTACACTCTCTCCCGTCCGGGGCTGTCGCCCGCCTGTTAGCCTATCCGCTCGTCACTGCCCCCTTTCTGGACTCCATCTGCACTTCTGAGGCTTGCGGATGGCCGCCGCTCGACGCTCAAAAAGAAGCGGGCTGGGGCTCAGCCGCCGCAGCGCTGGCCGCTGACCGCCATTGTACACCTTCCCCGGCTCTTCCCGCCGGCCGCCACACCACTGCGCTCTAGCAGGTCCACGTCCAGTGTCCGCTTCCGCCTCCCCATTCTCTGTTTCTATTTCCATGTGCTATACTGTGTGTTAGTGTTAAGTGTTCAAAACTTAAAATTTCCCATATTCAGCTATTCTCCCCACATTGAAAAGTTTAGTTTTTAATAATTCCTAAAATAATGAATCGATGTTCAGAAAATGGGTGCTTGTTGTATGTCACAAAAATGTAAAGTACTGAAGATATTTTCATCACTGAGTTGCATATATGTAGCAAAATGTTGAGGTGGTTATGGATGATCTCAAAAACGCGGACACGCGGCGCCCGCCCCGCCGGCGGCCGGAGCGGCGGCGGCAAGACGGAAACCCTAGCGCGTGGTTCCACCGAGCTCCTTGTGTTGTACATATTGTTTCTTAGTTTTTCAGAATTTCAAAGTTGATCCGACTATTTTGGCATTCACCCTCCATATTAAGTCGAGCTTCTAAATATCTAAATATCCAAACAGAAATATTGGCATTCAATCTCAATATCCTAGGTTATCAACATTCAACTAAACGCAATGACAAGTCTCCCAATATAAACATCCAAACAGAGCCTTATATATTGTTCATTTCGCAAACGTTTTTCACAATTTTGACGGCGCAAAAAATTTTTTTGGGGTGTGCCCCCCTCCAATTCTTTGCTGCGTCCGCCACTGCCTAACAGCTCAGCACACCCACAAATAAATCTCCTTGCGCGCACCACTGTCAGCAAAAATAACAAAATTAGCACGCAAGATTAAGAATGAAGTGAATTTAAGTAACTTGGTTAGCTTTTCAAGCAATATATTCAGAGAAAGAGCACACATGTTCGGCTTGAAATAATCGTAAGAGAAGAACAATAAATCTAAGGCACCCCACTTCATCGGAAGAAGGGGCACGACAACGCAAGGATTCATACCTTGAGTCGATGCTGGCTCGTAGAAGGGCGGTCACACCTCGAGGATGCCGGCAACGTCTCCACCTCGGTATCACATGTGACTGCTTCTCGACGGGCGGTGCGCCGCGCCATGTAAAAGATCTTTCAAAAGAGGAGAGCCCGATGACGCTACTGACGCCTCAACCTTGATAGCACTGGCCTGTTGCTCCGCAATGAGATGCGCCACATGCAAGATTTAGCAGATGCGCCAATTTCAGAGATATGTCATGATCGTTGTAACAATTTTCAACATGATGATGATTTGATTCTGCACTCGGCCTTGAACATAAGTACTACTCCGTAGTACAATTTCACAATTTTTTTATCATTATACTTTGCAAGATTTAGCGGATGCGCCAATTTTAGAGATATGTCATGATCGTTGTAACAAATTTCAACGTGATGATGATTTGATCCTGCACTCGGCCTTGAACATAAGTACTAGTACATTCTCACAATTTTTTTTATCATTATACTTTGCGAGATTTAGCGGATGCGCCAAATTCAGAGATAGATCATGATCATGGTAACAAATTTTCAACGTGATGATGATTTGATGTTGCACTCGACCTTGAACAGAAGTACTACTACTGTCTCACAATTTCTTTATCATTATACTTTGCAAGATTTACCGGATGCGCCAAATTTAGAGATAGATCATGATCATGGTAACAAATTTTCAACGTGATGATGATTTGATGTTGCACTCGGGCTTGAACAAATGCCGTCTCACAAATTCTTTATCATTATACTTTGCAAGATATAGTGGATGCGCCAATTTTAGAGATAGATCATGATCATGGTAACAATTTTTCAACGTGATGATGATTTGCTGTTGCACTCGGCCTAGAAGAGAAGTACTAGTACGGTCTCACAATTATTTTTATCATTATACTTTGCAAGATCTAGCGGATACGCTAATTTCAGAGATAGAACATGATCATGGTAGTGACCGTTATTTACTGTTATGATGATTTGATTTTGCACTCGGCCTTGAACAGAGGAACTAGTACGGTGTCACAATTTTTTATCATTATACTTGGACGGTAGACAAATTCAAAATCTCATAGCGGCAAATCTTCCCGCCCACAAAATACAAAAATTTCACACGCTTTCAAATTCCCATTCTACCCCTGTGGAGATGACAGCAAAGTCGGTTGGTGGGGGGGTCTGCCCGTCATTTTTTGGATCACCACCTCCCTAGCCCGGAAACCCTCCCAAAAAAAATTCATTTCCCTCAGACCACCCACCGGAACTTCCCAAGTCCCTCTCTCCCACCTCCACGACCAACGCACCGGAACATCCCCGCCGGACTTCCCTGGCCTACCCGTGGCCTCGCGATCCTCGTCATCCGGCTGCCTGCCGGAGCCGCTTCATCGACGCCGTCATCAACCGGACCGGATCATCCCCGCCGAACCTCGAAACCATATGCTCATCCGACGGTCTACCGCGATCGCTTCAGCTGCGGTATCGTCCACCCCACCGGAGCCGCCGCCGGATCCGTCGTCCACCGCATCGGATCTTGCTCACCGACACCGCTGTGCATGAACCGGATCTGCTTCACCGGCGCCGTGCATGATCTAAACTCTTCTACTGTCGCTTTTCTATTGCTTGCCTGCAAGTTCTTGTTTAATCTTGGGGGAACCTGTTTGTGCTAACGACGCGCCGTTACGTTTTTGCAGATGAGATGAGTAACCATGAAGTGTAATGGCCGTCTCTCCAACCCCAAGTAGCACATGTTGCGTACTTCATCACCGGATCTATCAACCCCAGGAAGATCTGCTGTGACTCCCACAGAGTGCTTCTCCTAATGTAAGTCCCTTGTTTTAGCGCCATGTTACGGGTTCGAGATGCTTGTTTGTCCGAAGCTCTTTTAGTTCATTCCTAGCTATGACCGTAACACCTTGCTATTTTCTAGTTCATTGCTAACTTTAAGCGATTGAACATTTTGGTTTGCATTCCCTGCTCGTAGATGTAGCCATCATAACTTCTATCTTGCTCAGTCGTTGTTACAAAAATTATAGGTATTATAGTAACATCCTGCTATTATTTAGTTCATGGCCAATTTTAAGTAATTGCACATGTTGGTTCGCATTCCCTGCTCTATAGCTTTTGGCATCGTAACTTCTATATTTGGTTTACATTGCCTGCTCTGTAGATCTAGCCATCATAACTTTATCTTGCTCAGTCGTTGTTACAAAAATTATGGCCTGCTACTATGTTGTTTGTGCCAATTTTTTACTCCATGAACATGTTGGCTTGCATTCCCTGTACTATAGGTGATGCCATTGTTTTGTATCTACTTCATTGTAAGCTAACAAAGTAAGGACTTAGTTTGGCATGCTATCACTACGCTATCTAGCCTCGTAGTACAAATAAACTTGTCATGTTACTAGATAATAATTTTGCGTGCCATCTTGTTCTTCAAAAGCAGCATTATTGACTTGTTTCTCTGACTTGGCATGACGCTCACATATGGAATGCTGAACATATTGGTTTGCATTCCCTCTTATACAAGTTCACAGGTGATCCCACTATATTATGTATCTGGTCCATCCTAAGCTCCAGCATTAACTATCCTCTATGTGTTGCTCATTACAAGTTTATATCCCGAAACATCTTGATTTGCATCCCCTTCACTATAAGTTCAGGAGTATTATTTAGTTCACGGCCAAAATGAAGTAATTACACTTGGCACATGTTGGTTCACATTCCCTCCTCTTTAGCTTTTGCCATCGTAACTTCATCTTGCTCGATCATTTGTTACAAAATTTATAGCCTGCTACTATGTTTGGTTTACATTCCCTGCTCTGTAGATGTAGCCATCATAACTTCATCTTGCTCAGTCGTTGTTACAAAATTTATAGCCTGCTACTATGTTGTTCATGCCAATTTTGTACTCCCTGAACATGTTGGTTTGCATGGGACTCGACAGTAGTAAGTCTGCTGTTTCATTCTAACATGCTCTGTTATATTGGCTGTTGGTATGCGGCATGCACTCTTTGTTTGCTTATTGTGCGCATTACAATGATCTTGTTATAACGACAAAATGATGACTTCCAAATTCTTTGGCAAACAATATTGTAGTGTATTTGCCTTTCCATTGTTGCTGTCTTAACTTGTAATGTCTTTGTTTCAGATATAGGTGCTGCATGGACAACTTAAAAGATTGCCGGATCGCTTCATTGTATTGCTAGGTTTAATTACCATTCAATTTATCTGGGTTACGGAATATTTTTTCAAAGCCTTGCAGCTGATGTAATATTTAGTTAGTTTTTATAGTTCTTTCGCGCATTTTTTCTTTGGTGCTTGTGGTAAGTGAGGCTATCCGACAGAAATCAATGCTGCGTAAATATTCTAAGTATCTAAATCACGAATTCCCATCCCTTAAACGGCCCAATTAAGCGAAATCACATATGTGCCGGCCCGCAAAATCCTAAAGCGCCTATTATGCCGGCATATAAACAACAACTAAACGGGCTGGCCCACTTACTTATTGGGCCAGCCCACTTGATTTATGGTGGACCCCACACACTAATTGGGCCGGCCCACTTACTATAAGGTGGACCCCACAAACTATTGGGCCGGCCCACTAACTAGTTGGGCCAGCCCTATTGCTTATGTGGTGGACCCCACATACTAAATGGGCCGGCCCTTTAAGAGGAAAGTGGGACCCACCTGTGCTTTTGGCCCGACCCACTATCTTGTTGGGCCGGCCCACTTGCTACATGGTGGACCCCACATACTAAATGGGCCGGCCCTTTAAGAGGAAAGTGGGACCCACCTGTGGTTTTGGCCTGGCCCACTAGCGTGTTGGGCCGGCCCACTTGCTATATGGTGGACCCCACATACTAAATGGGTCGGCCCTTTAACTGGAAAGTGGGACCCACCTGTGTTTTTGGCCCGGCCCACTATCTTGTTGGGCCGGCCCACTTGCTATATGGTGGACCCCACATACTAAATGGGCTGGCCCATTAACAGGAAAGGGGGACCCACCTGTGCTTTTGGCCCGGCCCACTGGTTTGGTGGGCCGGCCCATTTGATCTAATGTGGACCCCACGTACTAAATGGGCCGGCCCGATAGCAGGAAAGTGGGACCCACATGCTAATTGGGCCGGCCCAATAACTTCTTGGGCCGGCCCACTTGCTTTAAGGTGGACCCCACATGGCAAATGGGCCGGCCCGATAACATGATAGTGGGCCCCACATGTTTTGTGGGCCGGCCCTTTTGCCTGTTGACCGGTCAAACGAGTGCATTCGGCCCGGCCCACATGCTTAGTGGGCCGGCTCATTAATCTTTTGACCAGTCAACCTTAGAGGTTAGGCCCGGCCCACGTAACTAATGGACCAGCCCAGCTATATAGTTGACCAGTCAAACTAAGTCAGCTGGCCCAGCCCGCAAACTTAATGGGCCGGCCCGCCTAAGACGTGGCAGGCCTCGTGTGGGCCTACCATCTACCACGGGGTTTCAGCGGTTAACGCCGTTAGCGCCGATTAACGGCGTACGCCACGTGGCGGTTGCATGACGTCGGCGATCCAACGGGCTCCCGGAAACACTTCTGCAACGGTCCGATTTTCCATGGCGGAAGGGCACCCAAGCGCGACGGACCTAAAAATACGTGGTAGGACTTTGCCTGACGCAGTTTCGACAACAGAACCCATATCGTCGGGTTAGGCCCATAGGCGATGAAAAATACCCCTTAGCGGACGATTTTGAGACGTTGTCTATTTGAACTTTTCTTGTAGTGAACTGACTGAGCAAGATGAAGTTATGATGGCTACATCTACAGATGAGGGAATGTAAACCAAAAATAGAAGTTACGATGGCAAAAGCTAAAGAGGAGGGAATGTGAACCAACATGTGCCAAGTGCAATTACATCAAATTGGCCGTGAACTAAATAATACTCCTGAACTTATAGTGAAGGGGATGCAAATCAAGATGTTTCGGGATATAAACTTGTAATGAGCAACACATAGAGGATAGTTAATGCTGGAGCTTAGAATGGACCAGATACAGGATCACCTGTGAACTTGTATAAGAGGGAATGCAAACCAATATGTTCAGCATTCCATATGTGAGCGTCATGCCAAGTCAGAGAAACAAGTCAATAATGCAGCTTCTGAAGAACAAGATGGCACACAAAATTATTATCTAGTAGTATGACAAGTTTATTTGTACTACAGGCTAGATAGCAGAGTGATAGCATGCCAAACTAAGTCCTTACTTTGTTAGCTTACAATGAACTAGATACAAAACAATGGCATCACCTGTAGTACAGGGAATGAAAGCCAACATGTTCATGGAGTAAAAAAATGGCACAAACAACATAGTAGCAGGCCATAATTTTTGTAACAACGACTGAGCAAGATAAAGTTATGATGGCTAGATCTACAGAGCAGGGAATGTAAACCAAATATAGAAGTTACGATGCCAAAAGCTATAGAGCAGGGAATGCGAACCAACATGTGCAATTACTTAAAATTGGCCATGAACTAAATAATAGCAGGATGTTACTATAATAGCTAGGAATAAAACATATTGGAGTTATAATGGCGTCACTCATAAACTCGTAGATAAGGGAAACAAATCAATTTGTTTCGGGATATAAAGTTGTAATGAGCAACACATAGAGGATAGTTAATGCCACGGCTTAGGATGGACCAGAAACGGAATATAGTGGGATCACCTGTGAACTTGTAGAAGAGGGAATGCACACCAATATGTTCACTATTCTATATGTGAGCGCCATGCCAATTAAGAGAAACAAGTTAATATTGCAGCTTTTGAAGAAACAGATGGCAGACAAAATTATGATGGAAGTAGCTGCTGTGACGAGTTCAAATAAATTTGTACTGCAGGATGGCAGAGGGATAGCATGCAGGAACTAATAGCAGGCAGTTACTTTGTTAGCTTACGACAAAGTATATAGAAATAACAATGGCATCACCTGTAGTACAGGGAATGCAAACCAACATGTTCAGGGAGAACAAGTAGGCATGAACAAAATAGTAGCAGCCTATAATTTTTGTAACAACGACTGAGCAAGATAGAAGTTATGATGGCTACATCTACAGAGAAGGGAATGCAAACCAAAATGTTCAATCGCTTAAAGTTAGCAATGAACTAGAAAATAGCAAGGTGTTACGGTCATATCTAGGAATGAACTAAAAGAGCTTCAGACAAACAAGCATCTGAACCCAGAACATGGCGCTAAAACAAGGGACTTACATTAGGAGAAGCACTCTGTGGGAGTCACAGCAGATCTTCCTGGGGTTGATAGATCTGGTGATGAAGTACGCTACATGTGCTACTTGGGGTTGGAGAGACGGCCATTACAATTCATGGCTACTCATCTCATCTGCAAAAAACGTAACGGCGCGTCGTTAGCACAAACAGGTTCCCCCAAGATTAAACAAGAACTTGCAGGCAAGCAATAGAAAAGCGACAGTAGAAGAGTTTAGATCATGCACAGCGCCGGTGAAGCAGATCCGGTTCATGCACAGCGGTGTCGGTGAGCAAGATCCGATGCGGTGGACGACGGATCCGGTGAAGCGGCTCCGGTGGGGTGGACGATACCGCAGCTGAAGCGACTGCTGTAGACTGCTGGATGAGCATATGGTTTGGAGGTTCGGCGGGGATGATCCGGTCCGGTTGATGACGACGTCGATGAAGCGGCTCCGGCAGGCAGCCGGATGACGAGGATCGCGAGGCCTCGGGTAGGCCAGGGAAGTCCGGCGGGGATGTTCCGGTGCGGTGGTCGTGGAGGTGGGAGAGAGAGGGACTTGGGAAGTTCCGGTGGGTGGTCTGAGGGAAATGAATTTTTTTGGAGAGGGTTTCCGGGCTAGGGAGGTGGTGATCGAAAAAATGACGGGCACACCCCCCCACCAACCGACTTTGCTGTCATCTCCACAGGGGTAGAATGGGAATTTGGAAGCGTGTGAAATTTTTGTATTTTGTGGGCGGGAAGTTTTGCCGCTATGAGATTTTGAATTTGGCTACCGTCCAACTATAATGATAAAAAATTGTGAGACCGTACTAGTACCTCTGTTCAAGGCCGAGTGCAAAATCAAATCATCATCACCTTGAATATCGGTCACTACCATGATCATGATATATCTCTGAAATTAGTTTATCCACTAGATCTTGCAAAGTATAATGATAAAAAAGAATTGTGAGACCGTACAAGTACTTCTCTTCTAGGCCGAGTGCAACATCAAATCATCATCACGTAGAAAATTTGTTAGTACCATGATCATGATCTATCTCTGAAATTGTTGCATTTGTTGCAAAGTATAATGCTAAAATTTTGAGTGACCGTACTAGTACTTCTGTTCAAGCCCGAGTGCAACATCAAATCATCATCACATTGAAAATTTGTTACCATGATCATGATCTATCTCTGAATTTGGCGCATCCGATAAATGTTGCAAAGTATAATGATAAAGAATTTGTGAGACAGTAGTAGTACTTCTGTTCAAGCCCGAGTGCAACATCAAATTATCATCACGTTGAAATTTTGTTACCATGATCATGATCTATCTCTGAATTTGGCACATCCGCTAAATCTTGCAAAGTATAATGATAAAGAAATTGTGAGACAGTAGTATTACTTCTGTTCAAGCCCGAGTGCAACATCAAATCATCATCACGTTGAAAAATTGTTACCATGATCATGAACTATCTCTAAATTTGGTGCATCCGCTAAATCTTGTAAAGTATAATGATAAAGAAATTGTGAGACAGTAGTAGTACTTCTGTTCAAGGTCGAGTGCAACATCAAATCATCATCACGTTGAAAATTTGTTACCATGATCATGATCTACCTCTGAAAATGGGCGCATCCGCTAAAACTTGCAAAGTATAATGATACAAAATTGTGAGACTATACTAGTACTTATGTTCAAGGTCGAGTGCAACATCAAATCATCATTACATTGAAAAGTGTGTTACCATGATCATGATCTATCTCTGAATTTGGCGCATCCGCTAAATCTCGCAAAGTATAATGATAAAAAAAATTATGAGAATGTACTAGTACTTATGTTCAAGGCCGAGTGCAACATCAAATCATCATCACGTTGAAATTTGTTACAACAATCATGACATATCTCTAAAATTGGCGCATCCGCTAAATCTCGCAAAGTATAATGATAAAAAAATTGTGAGACTGTACTAGTACTTATGTTCAAGGCCGAGTGCAGGATCAAATCATCATCACGTTGAAATTTGTTACAACGATCATGACATATCTCTGAAATTGGCGCATCCGCTAAATCTTGCATGTGGCGCATCTCAGTGCGGAGCAACAGGCTGGTGCTATCAAGGTTGAGGCGTCAGTAGCGTCATCGGGCTCTCCTCTTTTGATAGATCTTCTACATGGCGCGGCGCACCGCCCGTCGAGAAGCAGTCACATGTGATACCGAGGTGGAGACGTCGCCGGCATCCTCGAGGCGCGGCCGCCCTTCTACGAGCCAGCGTCGACTCAAGGTATGAATCCATGGGTTGTCGCGCCCCTTCTTCCGATGAAGTGGGGTGCCTTAGATTTATTGTTCTTCTCTTACGATTATTTCGAGCCGAACATGTGTGCTCTTTCTCTGAATATATTGCTTGAAAAGCTAACGAAGTTACTTAAATTCACTTCGTTCTTAATCTTGCGTGCTAATTTTGTTATTTTTGCTGACAGTGGTGCGAGCAAGGAGATTTATTTGTGGGTGTGCTGAGCTGTTAGGTCTAAGTCGAAATCCTCAGCTAAACGAGGCCTCAGCTTAACACATAAAAAAGGTGTTCAATCTCGCCCACAATGTCCTCTTCTTTCCTCTTCCTTTATTGGAACTTGTTTTGCAGACAAGGAAAGTGGCACATGTAATGTGAGTAAAACCCTCTTAGCCAAAATCAGCTACGAGCAAGATTTTCTATATTGTAGATGCCCCAATTGACTCTCATCCCCAATGTAGTCTTTTTTTATGTCAGTATAGACTTCTTTACATGGCATGCATTTGCCTAATGAGCAGCATTGTATTGCCATTCTAGCCAACCTGATCGATATGTCAAGCTTCATGCACGAGATGCCATGTTTAATTTACTCCCTCACTCCGATCCATATTTCTTGGTGTAAAATGAATGTGAATCGAAGGGAGTACTTTTCTTAGATAGTACTATACCAGTTCAAAAAAAAGTACTGTACTACTACATCACAAATGCATCAAAAGAGTACTACATCACAAGACTACCACGGTTGTACTAGTAGAGCTTAATGCTGAACTTCCAAAGGGAATAAGATTACACATATGAACTTTAAATAGGACCAGGAGCATGAGGGCCAGCAGCAGGGGCGTTGACCGGGAACAAGCCAGGCAAGACGTAATTATGGAGGAAGAGGCCATATGCTGCGTGCTTGGCCTTGGTTACAGGGCGGTGCTTCCCCGATGTACTTTGGCCTACACACGTCGCATGCTGGATCAGGCTGCGGATGTCCTTCTGGAGGATTTTTCCACAGAATGGGCAAAATAGCTCCCCGCGCATGCGGAAACGAATTTCACCACCCTTCAGCCGCTTCAGAACGTAGCGGCTCTTCTGGTCCATGCGCTCCTTGTTGTCATCCATGTCATCAGAATATTCCTGTGAATTATAAAGTACATAATAATCAGGTGTTTAATGACAGATCGAATAAATACTGCACTATCATAAGCAAACCTTAGAAACCATAAAATTAAATGTGTAGAACAAGTAAATGGCAGAAGAAATCATACCAAATCACGAGAAAACCCTATGAACAGCAATGAACATAAGCCACAACAATTGCAAGTCCACTAAGTATGAACACATAAATTAATTATATGACTAATCAAGCCAACTACATGGCAGATTAGTCGAAATTAAACTAGAATCTGACCGTACAAACTGTAGAATCAAGTACGTCTACAAGAACAAGGTAGGAGATCAAATCAATCAAGAACCAGGTTCGTGCAAACCACATGAACAGTAATATGACACAAAGAGGATCGGGACAGTTTCGGTAAAAGAGCAGTACCTCCTTGTCGTCACCCTCGACATCCTCCTGGAACTGAACGTTTGGGCCGAAATCGTCGAAGGGGTCGAGGTCCGCGTCCAGCACCGGGTCTAGGAAGACCTGGCCGTGGTGGCCTGCAACGCCTTGCGGATCTTCGGCGGGAGCAATGACGTTGCTATCCACCTTCACCTCGATGGCTAGGACGCCCGTTTCGACCGAGGTCGAAGAATCAGGCAAGCAGAGGAGACGAGCGGCCTGGGTGCCCGGTGAAGCCTCACCCGCCGTGACGGCCACTACCGCAGAGGCATCCTCTGCGCGAGCGGCCGCCGATTGCTCCGCCTCGTACGCAAGACCTGTCTTCATGCTGCTGCGGTTGGAAAGTAGGAAGTCGATGCCTCGGAGGTGCGGTGAGTTGATGGGGTTTTTCACAGTGTGGGGGAGGGGAGAGGACGAGCTCGCGAGAGATGATGAGGCCGATTATTTTATAGCATCTGACTCTCTGTATCGAGTTGCTGATGCGTGAAGTCGTGCATGTACTCGATTTTCCACTTTCTGAGAAACGTGTACGAAACCTTTTTTTCTTGGACCATTTAACTTCATGTGGGGCTCATGTATACCAATACTTCCAAACGTCATAAGTAATTCATAATCATTCAGAAAAATATGAGACCTTAACATTTTATTGTTTGTGTCAGATATTGTCCATGAAAAATAACATCCTTCAAAAAATAAATCCCCTATGCCAATCCGGTCATGCCCGTCTACTCCAACTAGCTTCCTCGAGTAATTTGTCACCTTACTTTCTTAAAATGAACCAAAATTTGGCACAGGGGCATCACATGGAAAATGATGTTACCATTCTCTCTTCCCATTTTTGTTTGAATTTTTCAAAATTGTCATGCCCTAACGGAAAAAATGTATGTTCCTTCTATGAAGCATGTATCAAAATGGCATTACCAAAACCTGGGGGTGGCGGGGCACATGGTGGTGTGATGATACATCACATTTGGACCACACAACACAATTTGGACCAACCAAAAAAATTCAACCACCCTACACAAACCCTGGTCAAAACTAGTTTGACCAATATTACAAAAGTTGTACATAATTCAGAAACCGTCAGAAATATACGAAACATTCAGGAGTCAATACTTAAGACAAAGCAATTCTGCCAAAAAACGAAGGTAGAGGAGGAACAGGTCTTGCTATATTGCACAACAAAGCCAAATTCAACTTTTCATCGATTGCAAAATTCTGGCTGCAATTAGCACACCCTGGTCTCCTGATGTCGCAATAGTTGGCTGCTGGGAGCGGAGACACTCGACTTCCTTCTTCAACTTATCGCACTCTGTGCGAACTTTCAAGTACTTCGTCTCAAAATATTGCGCATCTTCAGCATGCAACTCCACTTCCTGTCGAAAACTTTCACAGTCACAGTTGCAATCACACTGACCAGCCTTGTCAGTGACCACACTCATCGGTGGCTGGGCGCGTAGTTCCTTGACTTCCTTCTTCAACTTCTTACACTCAGCGAGAACGTCTGAGTACCGTTTATCAAAAGAAGATTGCACGGAACGGGCATTCTCCTCCGATATGGCACGATTTAAAATGTACCTACCCACGAGGTGGCGGATTGTCTTATGAAGGATGGTGTTGTGGCCCTTGATCTGGTCCAGTTTCGCGGAGAATCGTGTTATCACATCCTGCATTGCAAATTCAACAACAATGAAGTATGCGGACTGCAGATGAGGGGGGAGAAATAAACAAATGGAGTGCCAACCTCTTCAATATGCCTGAGAGCTGCAAAGTCCTCGTCCATAGGAACCTCTTCAACGATAGAACCGCCATCCCTGGAAGAAAGACATTTAAGTAGTTGGACTTGGGAGCCAGCAAGGAGGAGATGAAACTGCGGCACGACAATGGAAACATACACGGCCGAAGATGCACACACGCGCACTGGCTGCTCCTCTCCCGGAGACTGAGCATTCGTCTCTGATTCTGCATTCAGGATACCAAACCTATGCAAGAGTTGGAGGTTTCTGTTATGAAGGGTGGTGTTCTGGCCCTTGATCTCTGCGGCTGTCGCCGATAATCTCATAATCCCTTCCTGCATTGAAAAATTCACCAGTAACGAATCAGGGATCCTTTTTCATTCACAGGATAGGAAAATCATAAGATTAGGAAAAGCATAGGATTTTGTATACAATAGAGTGGGTGTATGCGCTATTTTATGGGCTATTTGGAATGTACAAAATGAATTCGTGTTTAATAAACCCAAAGCTCATCCCTTCTTGCAGGTTATCCCTATGATTATTCACTAGATACGTATGTTTCTTATCTCCCGCCCGAGGATCAGCAGGATATCATGGAGTCTGGGTGCAACTGACTAGAGACAGCCGCACGGGATTTTTACAGCCAGGGTGGCTGGCAGTTTCCTCATAGAATTACTTACTGGTGTGTTTTTGCCTTTTTGGCACCCGCTGTTTTCTATGTTTCGTTGGTGGATCTTTGTGTCGACTCTAGCTGATCCGTGAGAAGTTGTCATAATTTGTGTATGAACTGAAGAAATCAATAAAGCAGCCATATACATCATTTTGATGCAGAGGCTGTGGTATGTCCCCCATTTCGAAAAAAGGAACAAACATAGGATTGAGATGTCATGGCTAGTTGAATTAATGTTTTATTCCTATATTATTCACACTACTAGATTCCTATAGGATTAGTTCCTATAGGATATGTTCCTATAAATCAAACAACTAATGTAGGAAAAAATCCCATAGGATCTAAATGTTACACAATTCTCATAGGAGTCCTATGAATTAAAGAAGCCCTCATGCAGTACGGAGATGAAGAGGAAGAAAAAAAAGCAATGGATATATATTATATAGTGCATACATTATTAATGCTCTTGAGAGCTAACAAGTGCTCATCAAACAACGGGTCCTCGATAGCTAAGTACGAAGTGGATCCTGTGGTAGAAAGCACGAGCCTGGAACCGTCGGCCCTGGAAGATGATAGCCGGTTTAGTTGGCACCGCCTTCCAACAAGGACTCAACAAAAATTCGGCATGGCGATGGAAACATACCCAGGAGCTTCGTACCCACCAGGTTGGCGAGAAACGAGCGATTTCTCAACTTGGGTAGGAATGGCGCTGAAACCAGCCGCCATGGAAGAAAAATGGTTAAAATTGTTTGATCCGCTAGCTAGCCAGAAGGCAGAGAAACTTCAGCATGGCGATGGAAACATACCGGGGAGCTTCGTACCCACCATCTTGGCGAAACACGGGCGATTTCTCGGCATCGGTAGGTAGGGTGACACTTGAACGGGTGGCCCTGGAAGAAAGATGGTCAAATAGCTGGTTCTCCCGGGTAAAAAAATAGTTGGATCTATTTGCCTTGCTGTAATCTACGTTCATGGGGGCAAAGAAAGCACATGGCGATAAAAACCTACCAGGACTCTTGCTGGATTACTCTGCCCTGACCCAACAAGCCCGAAGCAGACTGAGCTTGCGATGGAAGCGCAGACATGCCTGTCCGCCGACGCCGCTGGTACACTTTCAAAGTCGGAGTTTGCAGGACTTTCAGTGGGATGGATTTCACCGCGGATTTAGTCTCAGACACCAACGCCTCCTTCCTCTTCTTACTCTTCTTCATGTTCTTCTTAGACAACTTGCTGAATGAGGGATGAATCGCTGGAGGAAGAAGGAAGGGAGAAGCAGGTGGGGATAGAAGGGGTCGGTGTAGAGCTCTCCGGGGAGGGTTCCCCGAGGAGGAGGATGAAAACTGGAACGAACAGGACAGGGATGGGACTGGGCAATCTTGTCCGTCCATCCAAAATCAAAGGGCGGGAGCACATAAGACTTTGGGCCATTGACAGGCTAGTCCTGCCACAGGCGGACCCCAAGTTTCAGCGATTCAATGTCAGTGAAAAGATATATCGGCAATGTAAAAGAATCTTGTTCGGGGTCGGCCGCGGAAGCCAAATCTCTGTGTCCCAAAGTCTACTAGTAGTCTACTTCTATATAGGTATAGCTGCATAGCCATCATAGCATTGCATTGATCGAGATGTACGCCTTTACCACTCTGATTCAGGTCCAAAATATTACTCTGTTCGACAAAAAGATTCTTGAAGCCATGTACATATTTTCTGGATAGATTTAGTAATTTGCTACAACTGTAATATTATTTCCAATTTTCAGCAATTTATTTGATTTTTACGATTTTACTTATAAATTTCGCTAATTGACATGTGTAGGGAAAGATAGAAAACAACTAGTGTATGCATGACCAATTAATCTGACTAAATAAATCTTATAGTGGCCACTTTGCATCACTCAAACTGAGAGGGCATGTTAGATTCATATGATAGAAAAATGGTGAATCGCTATGACATATGCCTCCTTGAATCCTACGGGAATTGGTAAAGCTAGGTGTGTGATTATCATAGGAAAGCCAAAGGAAATTTCTACTAGAGATTGAGAATGCATAGCATAGTTGTCACAGATGCATATGATTTTTTCCAAGAGGTCTAACCTCTTATTAGAAATCCTATAGGGTTGTACTAGTATAAGAAAACAATACATAGAAATTTTAGAGGATTCAATTCTTCAAATCAAACAAGCTATATAGGGGGAAAATCATATCCTTTGATTCGTACAGTTTGTATAGGAATTATGTAGGATTTGACTATAGGAGTTATGTAGGATTTGACTATAGGATTTGAATATTTGTACGGTTGTGTAATAATTTTACCCAGATCAATTCACATACCACCGGTTATGTATTTTTTTGGGCTATAAAAATAGGAGGTGTGGTATATTTGATGTGTGTAGAGATAATCTCACCATCTTATAGCCACCCCTAACATTTCGAGCAAACAAAAAAATCTATACTACCACTAACCACCTCTCGTCCTACACTCAATTCCTACACAATCAAACAACAAAAAATGGCAATCCCTAGCCAGGTGGTTGGGGATACTCTCATCCCATAAACCTATCCCCTAAACCAAACAACCCCTAATAGGGAGGGAAGGAAAACCTAGTATCTGATACTGTACAAAAACACATAAAGCAATCTAGAACCATCCACATAGAATCAACGGGCCAGAGCAGATGCCTTCTTTAGGAAGGGTCTTGCGCAGAAGCCAAGGAATCCTCTGCGTCGACAATCTGCTGTAGCAGTAAAATTGACCATCATAGCGGAACATTGATGGAGCCACTACAATGCGTCCAAATCCGGGTATAGTCTTGTCATATCAATAGCTATGTCAGTTTCTCCAGAAACAATCTATCCGTTAGCTAGTACTACTACTCTAGAGGCTTCTACAACCATCTTGCACGCCACATGCAGAAGTTGTACAGTACTACGACTACTATCGAGTATCGACTAGTCCGATCACGTCCAGGTCGCAACTACTAAAATATGGCCGTAAAGAAAATGCAGAAGTAGGATGGGGCCACGACAAAAGACATATCATATCAGCATGCATAGCATCTCATTTGCAACTAGTTGCACCCGCATCCTATTATCGGATATCAGTATATCACACTTCTGCACTTTTAAAAAATATGAAGAAAATCAAAACTGCGACACATATTATGTTGTGTATTGCTCCACGCCTCCACAGGTCACAGATGAGTATGCATCTGTGAAGTTTCATCAAAAACAATGAAATTTTCTATCTTGCACAAAAAAGACAAATGATATGTGAATAGTTAAGAATATTATTCACTTTGGTCTTTTCTTTTTTCCACAGCTCACATATGGTCACTTTTGAAACAAATGTTTAGATGTGCATAGGACAACATAACCCGTGACTATGATTTGAATTTATATTTTTTTAGAAACTCGAAATGTGACATCCGACAATAAGGTGAGGGATCAACTAGTTGCGAAATGTTTGCACTCCTGACCATGCATCTGAATCTATCTACTAGACTACTACAACAACATACAAAATGCACCAGTTTTGAACTAGACATGTAACAACAGTACTAACCGTTGGTCTCCAAAATCTAACGCTTGTGATTAGAGGGATTCGCGTCAAGAGATACCACAACAGCATACACTTCTTTCTAGAACCATCATGTAGCCATTATGTAGAAGAAGAAAAAGCAGGGTCACACCAATATCACACGTCCCACTCGATAGTAAGAAAGGTTCCAAGTTATTGTTCCCATTTCTCAAATGGTCATACCTATTTCGATGGTGTAACCTACGTAGTATAAGTTATATATTAGTTGTATGGAAAGTTTGAGCAACATTTAGAACATAATTTTGTACTCCTAATTGGTTCAACATGCTAAGATTGGGGCGCTGTATGAGAGACGGAGTGGGAAACGAGTGGGGCGTTGTATGAGAGACGGAGTGGGGGTGTAGTAGATCCTATAGTAAGACGGCGAGACGATGATGTCAGAGTGATTAAGACTAGTCACAATGGGAAGTACGTAGTACGTAGTGTCATACACTACTAGTTTATGATACTACCTCCACAATGCATAGTATGATAATATGGTATCATACTTATGTCATATTTAAAGTTTTGTAGAATCTCAATGCAAATGTGCGTATATGATGTATTTGTCATGAAGTTTTCTATGGAGTAAGTTTTCTAGGTTTATGTGTTATGATACTACTCTCATCTCTCACCTCATTAATTGATGTGACACATTACATTTTTGCCAACATGGCATGTATGATACTACTTATGATACTCCCATTGGGGCTAGTCTAAAGTGTTCGACGGTTACCAAGGCATCTAAGACTGCGAGACGGCGAGGTCAGAGTGATTAAAGTGTTCGACGGTTACCAAGGCATCTAGGATACCTTAAAAGCACTTTTTTGTGATGTTGATCAAATTGTACTCTAAAATCTTCACTGGATAATAGGCCGGCCTATTGCAAACTTGTTTGAATGAGCTAAAATAGTTAGAAATCTAGAAAATTTGTCACTTCAATGAATTTTCATCCTATAACGTTTACTTAATTTGAAAAACGAATGGGGACATTTGCCATAATGGGACAATCATTTCTACAAAAAAGAATAAGATGGAAAGTCTCGCAATGTTATTTATCATGACAACATTGACAATGTCACAACCGTGGGGTGATTAGGGAATCCACTCCGCTAGAAAAAACAAACTTATATAAGGCATGTGTGGCAATGCAGTTTGTCTACCTTATACAAATATCTCGATGTGCAGCTATATATGGATTTTATTTTCCAACTTTAGATGATCAGTTTTTAGTTCACCATTTAATTAGAATTCATAATTTTTGGGAATTAAATACTTGGAGGTACCCTGCAAGTGTGGTACCACAAACAAAGCCCAAACATGGGTCCCAATAGTACAACATAGCGCGCATAGGAAGTTTGAGCAAATTTGAAACCAACCAACTGAGGTAGAAACAAATCAAAAAAAAAGTTGTGAAACATGTGCATGGAGCCATCACATGACATGTACTTACTACTAACAAGTAAAAAATATAAAACCCTATCATACATAGAGGTTTGGGTGAAGTGTCATTATTCACACACATATACAATAAATATGGACTGCTTTTGGCTTTCTACCCATTAATTTGAGCAAGCTTCATGAAGTGTCCACTTCAAACTTGACAACATTGGAACCATAGCTGCTTGAGTTCGCCTCGCTAGCCTCTTCCCATATGTAAGCTTAATTAATTGGTTACACTACGAAAACCACAGTCAACTTCTGAATAATGCATGCATTGCCCCCCTTTTGCACATATGCAACTTTGCAAATTATGGATTTTTGGTTTACCACACATTAGTGTGTTGTTTTCTTTTTATTAGGACCCCTGTTTGGTAGCCACATTTTTCCAAAGCGAAAGTGTGGTTAGCCAAAAAAAAACTAGTGTGGCTAGCCACCAAATTGTGGTTTAAAATATTAAAGTCAAACTTTGGCAAAACTTTGTAAAAAAAAGTTGAGTCTATGACAAATGGACCATATATACATGCAATAAAGCGTGATAAGCCAAATTGTGGCCTAAACCAAACACATGCCAAATAAACTATATGGCTGCCAAATTTTGGCTTCTTGGCAAATTGTGGCTAGGAACCAAACATGCCCTTGCTGGCCAAAGGGGTCCAAATAGGTGTTTTGTTTATTCGCTATCATGTACAATACCACAAATCAATATTTCCCAGGTAGGCCAAACATGCATGCATGGTAGGTGAATCGCCATTTCGAAGCTTAATTTGTCAAACTAGCTTACCATGAAACCATAAACTAAATCATTTGTACTCCAATTAATTAAGTTCGGATATGAATGGTGGTCATCAACCAAACTAATAAGAATTCAAAATTTGGGATGATATAGGGATGTGCCCTATTGTTGTGGAATCAGAAAACATTAGCCAACGAAAATGTGGGTTGCATCCAAGTATAGTATCTCACAAGTCGATTGCCAAGAAGTTTTTGCCTAAATTTGAAATAAAGCCAAAATGAGGTTCAAACTTATTGAAATCAGCAAGCAAGGTAATCAAGAAGTCGCCAATTACTACTTTTATCTAGGAAAAATAACAAACATCATGGCATGCAAATATTCTTGAGAAGCAGAATCATTCTGTAAGGTATATATTTTTGGAACCATGCATGTTAGACATTGATTCGCTTCTTGCCACATGGGTGAGCTAGCTTGGTTACCGCAAGAACCATGCATGGCGAACTTTTGAATCATGACCCCTTTTTTAAGAGATCAATGAAAAACTTCTTATTTTCAACTATACTTTGCCAAATACAGTTTTTTTTGGGTTTCCACATAAAGTCTTTTCATTTTTATTGGCCGAATTAAGGGGGGGGGCAAAATTAAAAGGATGTATTTGTGAAGTGGCTACCGTGTGTATTGCGCACACTACCACCTATACAATTTTCACAAGCGGGTGACATGGTTGGATGGCCATGCATTTCCATGGTTTGTTGAATTATCTCATCATGTAGTATATAATAAATTAATTTTGTATATATTTTTCAATTCAAGTATTAACGATGGTTATATTACAACTCAAATACTGGGATTCGCCTCCCTAGAATCAATCTTGCCCGTCCATTTCCTATCAACTGACTATAGGGAGTACTAGATTTAAATGGCGGTTGGAGTTAATTCCTCAACCTCATCGCAGTATTATTCCCATCTGTCCCCACTAAACAACCCCTGGCGTTTCGTTCTCCCCTGCATTTCGGCAAGTTCCAAAAAACCCCATTGTTTGCAGTTGCTCTCCCTCCCTCCCCCTCAATCCCTCCGATCAGTTCAACATGCTTCAACATAAAGGAATTTGTTTCACAACTGTTGACATCAGCGGTGACTCTAGAAGGTTTTGCTAGAGATGGCATTAAAATTCCTGAACATAATTGGATTGACATTCATGATATGATCAATTTCAATGGTCCTGGCAATAGGACTGGCATGGCTGATTTGGCAGCCGCCATCATTGACCCATCTTACAAAGACATGAAGACCAAGTTCCCTACTAGCAGCCACGATCAATGGGAGTGCATGCCATTGCCTCTAGTAAACTTGAGGTATGCTGTGATTGATGGGTATGTCAGTTTTGAGTTGTACAGGCGACTCAAAAAAATCAATGATGGGCTGCGTCAAGCACAACCAATTCCAAGGGAAGTGGTTTGCCCGGATTGAAGGAAGCAGCTAGGTTGGCCGCTCTTCCCCCTGCCTGGCGCGATGAGAAGAAGCAGTTTGTCGGGACAACCTACTGGGAATTTGTATCTTATTGCTTTAGGTACAACATACCATTTGATCCAAAGAATATGCCACCATGGATAAAGGACCCGTGCGAGCCTACTTCGGGGTCTCTGTGGGATGGCGGTTCACATGGTGAGCAAGCTAGGGCAACGGCTGGATGTGGTGAGCTAGCAAGGGCAGGGCCTGTATCTGGTTGGGAAGCTCCCGACACACGAAGTGCGAACGAGTGCAGAACTTGGACTGCCAACCCATGGGAGGCAGGTACAAGCGGCACCGGCAAGCGCATCAATAGGGATGATGATAATTGGTGAACTAGGCTGGCGTTATATGTTTCCAAGATTGTACATAAGTTTAGAATTATGAACTAGTAGTATTGTTTAGGTGATGTAATTAATTTTGCAACAATGTGTATGAGGTTTCAGAACCACACTTCCTTATTTAAACATGTTTAAAACATGAAAATGAAAAGGTAAGCATGCATCCTTCTTAGTCACTCCAAAATGAAGCTTTTGGGAAGGTATTTGAAATTTCCATGTTTGAAACCCAAAACGACTTCTCTTCGTGATTGCCTTCATAAGAAAAAAGTTCAGGCTTAGGGGTAGATAAATGATTTTTCTGGTTTGAATATGTCTAGACCTTGTTTATCAACTTGAGTGATTACTATATGACATAAGAAGGCTATGTGCTTTGGTTTTTCATTTTTTTCATTTTTTTTGAAATTTTATGCCCATTTGAATCTTGGTCAAATCCTAGGTACGGTTTGGCCAAGATTTGAACAAGTTTAAATATGAAAATAAAATGTAAGCCCGGTCTGGATCCTTCTTAGTCACTCTGAAATGAAGCTTTTGGGAGATTTTTGAAATTTCCATGTTTGAAACCCAAAACCACTTCTCTTCATGCTTGACTTCGTAAGATAGAGTTTAGGGTTAGGGTAGATACATGATTTTTCTGGTTTGAATATGTCTACACCTTGTTTATCAACTTGAGTGCTTATTATATGACATAAGAAGGGTTAGGGTAGATACATGATTATCAACTTGAATGCTTAATATATGACATAAGAATACTATGTGCTTTGGTTTTCATTTTTTGATTTTTTCTGAATTTTTATGCCTATTTGCTCTTGGTCAAATCATAGGTTTAACCAAGATTTAAACAAGTTTAAAACATGAAAATGAAAAGGTAAGCCTGCATCCTTCTTAGTCACTCCAAAATGAGGCTTTTGGGAAGGTTTTTGAAATTTCCATGTTTGAAACCCAAAATGACTTCTCTTCCTGCTTGACTTCATAAGACAAAGTTTAGGGTTAGGGGTAGATACAAGATTTTTCTGGTTTGAATATGTCTAGACCTTGTTTACCAACTTGAGTGCTTACTAGATGACATAAGAAGGCTATGTGCTTTGGTTTTTCAATTTTTTTGAATTTTTATGCCCATTTGAATCTTGGTCAAATCCTAGGTACGGTTTGACCAAGATTTAAACATGTTTAAAACATGAAAATAAAAGGTAAGCATGGATCCTTTTTAGTAACTCTAAAATGAAGCTTTTGGGAGGTTTTTTAAATTTTCATGTTTGAAACCCAAAACCACTCTTCTTCATGCTTGATCGACTTCATAAGACAGAATTTAGGGTTAGTGGGTAGATACATGATTTGTCTGGTTTGAATATGTTTAGACTTTGTTTATCAACTTGAATGCTTACTATATGACATAAGAATACTATGTGCTTTGGTTTTCATTTTTTGATTTTTCCTGATTTTTTATGCCGATTTGATCTTGGTCAAATCCTAGGTTTAACCAAGATTTAAACAAGTTTAAAATATGAAAATTAAAAGGTAAGCCTGCATCCTTCTTAGTCACTCCAAAATGAAGCTTTTGGGAAGGTTTTTGAAATTTCCATGTTTGAAACCCAAAACCACTTCTCTTCATGATTTACTTCATATAAGATAGAGTTTAGGGTTAGAGGTAGATATACGTGATTTGTAGTTTGAATATATCTAGACCTTGTTTTATCAACTTGAATTCTTACTATATGACATAAAAAAAACTATGTGGTTTGGTTTGATAGTTCATAGTTCATAACTCATAGTTGATCATACATACGGATCATACATACAGAATTGCGCGATCCTTATCGCGGCTTCTAACCTATCTAGTCATCGAGGAAGATGATGGTCGCGTTCTCCTCCGCCTCCCGCGCCTCCTTCTCCTTCACGGCGGTGATGGCCGCCGCCTTGTCTTCTTCCTCCGCCCTCTTCTTGTCGGCATCGTCCTTGAGGGACGCGGCCAGCACCTTCAAGAAGAGGGGGTCTTCCCCTTCCTCTGCCTCCTCCGCCCTCTTCTTGTCGGCATCGTCCTTGAGGGACGCGGCCAGCGCCTTCAAGAAGAGGGGGTCTTCCCCTTCCTCCGCCTCCTCAGCCTTCTCGCCGGCTGGCGGCGCGAATCCGCCGCTGGTGCTCGCCTCCCACGCCACCTTCCACCGGCGGTTCCTCTCCCAGTCGGCGCGCCATTTGTTGAAGACGGGGCCGCTCATCGGTTTGAGCGGCGGATCCGCCTTGTACCAGAGCCCGCCCGGGGCGAACTCGCGAAGCGACGACGGCATGTACAGGGAGCCGCCGTACCTGCACGCCGCGCGCCGACTCCCGGCGGCGGACTGCTTGCACCGGAGCCGCCACGCCTCCTCGAGCGTGTCCGGCGCGCGGGATCGCTTCGATCCGCTCGCGGGCGACGCGGAACTGGTACAGTGTGAATACATGGCGAGCGGCGTTAGTACATCGAAGAATCACTACCCTGCAATCAAGGCCAAGCACGCAGCATATGGCCTCTTTGAATATGTCTACTATTCAAAGACAAAGTTTAGGGTTAGGGGTAGATACATGATTTTTCTGGTTTGAATATGTCTAGACTTTGTTTATCAACTTGAGTGCTTACTATATGACATATATAAGAAGGCTATATGCTTTGGTTTTTCATTTTTTTTTTGAATTTTTATGCCCATTTGAATCTTGGTCAAATCCTAGGTACGTACGGTTTCACCAAGATTTGAACATGTTTAAAACATGAAAATAAAAGGTAAGCATGGATCCTTCTTAGTAACTCTAAAATGAAGCTTTTCGGAGGTTCTTGAAATTTCCATGCATGCATGTTTGAAACCAATAAGACTTCTCTCTTCATGCTAGACTTCATAAGATCGACCGACTTTATGGTTAGTGGGTAGATACATGCTTTTTCTGTTTTGAATATGTGTAGACCTTGTTCATCAATTTGAAATTTCCATGTTTGAAACCCAAAACCACTTCTCTTCACATGCTTGACTCCATAATACAGAGTTTAAGGTTAGGGCCAGGGTAGATACATGATTTTTCTATTTTGAATATGTCTAGACCATGTTTATCAACTTGAATGCTCATGCATTATAATATGGCATAAAAAGGCTATGTGCGTTTTTTTATACCCATTTGAATCTTGGTCAAATCCTAGTTTTGACCAGGATTTAAACAAGTTTAAAACATGAAAATGAAAAGGTAAGCCTGTATCCTTCTTGATCACGCTCTAAAATGAAGCTTTTGGGAGGTTCTTGAAATTTCCATGTTTGAACCCAAAACCACTTCTCATGCTTGACTTTACAATACAAAGTTTATGGTTAGGGGGTAGATACATGATTCGTCTGTTTTAAATATTTCTAGACCTTGTTTATCAACTTGAATGCCTTACTAAATGACATAAGAAGACCATGCGCTTTGGTTTTTTTTGAATTCTTATGCCCATTTGAATCTCTTGGTCAAATCATAGCTAGGTTTGACCAAGATTTAAACAAGTTTAACACATGAAAATGAAAAGGTAAGCTTATATCATTCTTAGTAACTCCAAAATGAAGTTTTTGGGATGGGTTTTTGAAATGTCCATGTTTGAAACCCAAAACAACTTCTCATCGTGCTTGACTTCATAAGACAGAGTTTAGGGTTAGGGGGGAGATACATGATTTTTGTGGTTTCAATATGTCAGCCTTGTTTATCACCTTGAATGCTTACTATATGACATAAGAAGACGGCGTGCTTTTGTTTTTGTTTTTTTTATTTTTTTGAATTTTTATGCCCATTTGAATCTTGGTCAAGTCATAGGTTTGACCAAGATTTAGTCACTCCAAAATGTACCAATTGATAGATGAGTTAACTTGGCTTCATTGAAAAATAATGTCATGTAAATGAGTTAACTTGGCTTTCGTACCCTTGAATCCATAGGAAACTTTATACAAATATAGTAGTATAATAATCAACCGAGTTTTTACACCAACAGGTCTGTCACTTACGTGTGGTGCCCATGCGTGAGGTCCCACACTTCAGTGAGCAAAGTCAAGTGCGGTAGGTACGCAAACTCCAAGCCATCTTCTTTGTCAAGAGAAGACGCATCAGGATGCGTATTGGAAGTCTCTGGGTCCTTCAGGATCCTTCGGTTGTCCCTCTCACAAAAAAATATTCTCTCATTCTCGGCCTCGCTCGACTCGCTCGCTCGCTCGCTCGCTCGCTTGCACCTCCTGCTCACTGACAAAACCTGCAGAACAGTCAACATCATCACCCGAAAAAGGGGAGACACCATAATTCTCTCCCTTCTTCTCTCCTTCCGAGTGATCCCTCTTCCTCCGAGTTTCACTCGACGGGCAAACACACGTGTGCTGCATAGTAATAATAAAAAAGTAGAAAAATCGACCTACGAATCTATGATTAAATAGGTTAATCTAGGGTTTTGCCCACTACTACAGATCAAGTTCAAAAATATCCAACTACTGGTTCGATTTTGGGCTACTAATATAAAATTAAATAAGTTGAACTAGTATTCCTCTAAAAAAATCATTTTGGTATGCATTGTTTTATACTTTTCATAGCTATAGTGCATCACAAATTCATGATTTCATGCTTTGCTTTGCCAATTTCGATTCTTTCTAACCACCTTCTCTTTGATTTCAAATTTAGGTCAAACTATTGGTGCTTGGTATGCGTTCTACTTGAATTGGATGATGCGTGCGCACATGTTTTGCCATTATTTTGGGCTTCCACACATCTTTGGGACATCCAAGTATTTAAGTTACCTTGTGTTTTCTTGAATTGTAATTCATGTACCATTCCTCCCAAGTTTTATGCCCATTTGAATCTTGGTCAAATCATAAGTTTGACCAAGATTTGAACAAGTTTAAAACATGAAAATGAAAAGGTAAGCCTAGATCCTTCTTAGTCAATCTAAAATGAAGCTTTTGGGAGGTTTTTGATATTTCCATGTTTGAAACACAAAACCACTTCTCTTCATGCTTGACTTCATAAGACAGAGTTTAGGGTTACGGGGTAGATACATGATTTGTCTATTTTGAATATGTTTAGACCTTGTTTATCAACTTGAATGCTTACTATATGACATGAGAAGACTATGTACTTTGGTTTTTCATTTTTTTTTGTTTTTTTTAATTTTATGCCCATAAGAATCTTGGTCAAATCCTAGGTACGGTTTGACCAAGATTTGAACATGTTTAAAACATGAAAATAAAAGGTAAGCATGGATCCTTTTTTAGTAACTCTAAAATGAAGCTTTTGGGAGGTTTTTTAAATTTCCATGTTTGAAACCCAAAACCACTCTTCTTCATGCTTGATCGACTTCATAAGGCAGAATTTAGGGTTAGTGGGTAGATACATGATTTGTCTGGTTTGAATATGTTTACACTTTGTTTATCAACTTGAATGCTTACTATATGACATAAGAATACTATGTGCTTTGGTTTTCATTTTTTGATTTTTTCTGATTTTTTATACCCATTTGATCTTGGTCAAATCCTAGGTTTAACCAAGATTTAAACAAGTTTAAAATATGAAAATGAAAAGGTAAGCCTGCATCCTTCTTAGTCACTCCAAAATGAAGCTTTTGGGAAGGTTTTTGAAATTTCCATGTTTGAAACCCAAAACCACTTCCCTTCTTGATTTACTTCATATAAGATAGAGTTTAGGGTTAGGGGTAGATATACGTGATTTGTAGTTTGAATATGTCTAGACCTTGTTTTATCAACTTGAATTCTTACTATATGACATAAAAAAAACTATGTGGTTTGGTTTGATAGTTCATAGTTCATAACTCATAGTTGATCATACATACGGATCATACATACAAAATTGCGCGATCCTTATCGCGACTTCTAACCTATCTAGTCGTCGAGGAAGATGATGGTCGCGTTCTCCTCCGCCTCCCGCGCCTCCTTCTCCTTCACGGCCGCGACGGCCGCCGCCTTGTCTTCTTCCTCCGCCCTCTTCTTGTCGGCATCGTCCTTGAGGGACGCGGCCAGCACCTTCAAGAAGAGGGGGTCATCCCCTTCCTCTGCCTCCTCCGCCCTCTTCTTGTCGGCATCGTCCTTGAGGGACGCGGCCAGCGCCTTCAAGAAGAGGGGGTCTTCCCCTTCCTCCACCTCCTTAGCCTTCTCGCCGGCTGGCGGCGCGAATCCGCCGCTGGTGCTCGCCTCCCACGCCACCTTCCACCGACGGTTCCTCTCCCAGTCGGCGCGCCATTTGTTGAAGACGGGGCCGCTCATCGGTTTGAGCGGCGGAGCTGCCTTGTACCAGAGCCCGCCCGGGGCGAACTCGCGAAGCGACGATGGCATGTACAGGGAGCCACCGTACCTGCACGCCGCGCGCCGACTCCCGGCGGCGGACTGCTTGCACCGGAGCCGCCACGCCTCCTCGAGCGTGTCCGGCGTGCGGGATCGCTTCGATCCTCTCGCGGGCGACGCGGAACTGGTACGGCGTGAATACATGGCGAGCGGCGTTAGTACATCGAAGAATCACCACCCTGCAATCAAGGCCAAGCACGCAGCATATGGCCTCTTTGAATATGTCTACTATTCAAAGACAAAGTTTAGGGTTAGGGGTAGATACATGATTTTTCTGGTTTGAATATGTCTAGACTTTGTTTATCAACTTGAGTGCTTACTATATGACATATATAAGAAGGCTATATGCTTTGGTTTTTCATTTTTTTTTTGAATTTTTATGCCCATTTGAATCTTGGTCAAATCCTAGGTACGTACGGTTTCACCAAGATTTGAACATGTTTAAAACATGAAAATAAAAGGTAAGCATGGATACTTCTTAGTAACTCTAAAATGAAGCTTTTCGGAGGTTCTTGAAATTTCCATGCATGCATGTTTGAAACCAATAAGACTTCTCTCTTCATGCTAGACTTCATAAGATCGACCGACTTTATGGTTAGTGGGTAGATACATGCTTTTTCTGTTTTGAATATGTGTAGACCTTGTTCATCAATTTGAAATTTCCATGTTTGAAACCCAAAACCACTTCTCTTCACATGCTTGACTCCATAATACAGAGTTTAAGGTTAGGGACAGGGTAGATACATGATTTTTCTATTTTGAATATGTCTAGACCATGTTTATCAACTTGAATGCTCATGCATTATAATATGGCATAAAAAGGCTATGTGCGTTTTTTTATACCCATTTGAATCTTGGTCAAATCCTAGTTTTGACTAGGATTTAAACAATTTTAAAACATGAAAATGAAAAGGTAAGCCTGTATCCTTCTTGATCACGCTCTAAAATGAAGCTTTTGGGAGGTTCTTGAAATTTCCATGTTTGAACCCAAAACCACTTCTCTTCATGCTTGACTTTACAATACAAAGTTTATGGTTAGGGGGTAGATACATGATTCGTCTGTTTTAAATATTTCTAGACCTTGTTTATCAACTTGAATGCCTTACTAAATGACATAAGAAGACCATGCGCTTTGGTTTTTTTTGAATTCTTATGCCCATTTGAATCTCTTGGTAAAATCATAGCTAGGTTTGACCAAGATTTAAACAAGTTTAACACATGAAAATGAAAAGGTAAGCTTGTATCATTCTTAGTAACTCCAAAATGAAGCTTTTGGGATGGGTTTTTGAAATGTCCATGTTTGAAACCCAAAACAACTTCTCATCGTGCTTGACTTCATAAGACAGAGTTTAGGGTTAGGGGGTAGATACATGATTTTTGTGGTTTCAATATGTCAGACCTTGTTTATCACCTTGAATGCTTACTATATGACATAAGAAGATGGCGTGCTTTTTTTTTTGTTTTTTTTATTTTTTTGAATTTTTATGCCCATTTGAATCTTGGTCAAGTCATAGGTTTGACCAAGATTTAGTCACTCCAAAATGTACCAATTGATAGATGAGTTAACTTGGCTTCATGGAAAAATAATGTCATGTAAATGAGTTAACTTGGCTTTCGTACCCTTGAATCCATAGGAAACTTTGTACAAATGTAGTAGTATAATAATCAACCGAGTTTTTACACCAACAGGTCTGTCACTTACGTGTGGTGCCCATGCGTGAGGTCCCACAATTCAGTGAGCAAAGTCAAGTGCGGTAGGTACGCAAACTCCAAGCCATCTTCTTTGTCAAGAGACGACGCATCAGGATGCGTATTGGAAGTCTCTGGGTCCTTCAGGATCCTTCGGTTGTCCCTCTCACAAAAAAAAATTCTCTCATTCTCGGCCTCGCTCGACTCGCTCGCTCGCTCGCTCGCTTGCACCTCCTGCTCACTGACAAAACCTGCAGAACAGTCAACATCATCACCCGAAAAAGGGGAGACACCATAATTCTCTCCCTTCTTCTCTCCTTCCGAGTGATCCCTCTTCCTCCGAGTTTCACTCGACGGGCAAACACACGTGTGCTGCATAGTAATAATAAAAAGTAGAAAAATCGACCTACGAATCTATGATTAAATAAGTTAATCTAGGGTTTTGCCCACTACTACAGATCAAGTTCAAAAATATCCAACTACTGGTTCGATTTTGGGCTACTAATATAAAATTAAATAAGTTGAACTAGTATTCCTCTAAAAAAATCATTTTGGTATGCATTGTTTTATACTTTTCATAGCTATAGTGCATCACAAATTCATGATTTCATGCTTTGCTTTGCCAATTTCGATTTTTTCTAACCACCTTCTCTTTGATTTCAAATTTAGGTCAAACTATTGGTGCCTGGTATGTGTTCTACTTGAATTGGATGATGCGTGCGCACATGTTTTGCCATTATTTTGGGCTTCCACACATCTTTGGGGCATCCAAGTATTTAAGTTACCTTGTGTTTTCTTGAATTGTAATTCATGTACCATTCCTCCCAAGTTTTATGACCATTTGATCTTGGTCAAATCCTAGGTTTAACCAAGATTTAAACAAGTTTAAAACATGAAAATGAAAAGGTAAGCCTGTATACTTCTTAGTCACTCCAAAATGAGGCTTTTGGGAAGGTTTTTGAAATTTCATGTTTGAAACCCAAAACGACTTCTCGTCGTGCTTGACTTCATAAGACAAAGTTTAGGGTTAGGGGGAGATACATGATTTTCCTGGTTTGAATATGTCTAGACCTTGCTTATCAACTTGAGTGCTTACTATATGACATAAGAAGGCTATGTGCTATGGATTTTCATTTTTTTGAATTTTTATGCCCATTTGATTCTTGGTCAAATCCTAGGTACACGGTTTCACCAAGATTTGAACATGTTTAAAACATCAAAATAAAATGTAAGCATGGATCCTTCTTAGTCACTCTAAAATGAAGCTTTTGGGAGTTTTTTGAAATTTCCATGTTTGAAACCCAAAACCACTTCTCTTCATGCTTGACTTCGTAAGATAGAGTTTAGGGTTAGGGGTAGATACGTACATGATTTTTCTAAGTATTTTTATGCCCATTTGAATCTTGGTAAAATCCAAGGTTTGACCAAGATTTGAACAAGTTTAAAACATGAAAATGAAAAGGTGAGCCTGTATCCTTCTTAGTCACTCCAAAATGAGGCTTTTGGGAAGGTTTTTGAAATTTCCATGTTTGAAACCCAAAACGACTTCTCGTCGTGCTTGACTTCATAAGACAAAGTTTAGGGTTAGGGGTAGATACATGTTTTTTTGGTTTGAATATGTCTAGACCTTGTTTATCAACTTGAGTGCTTACTATATGACATAAGAAGGCTATGTGCTTTGGTTTTTCATTTTTTTTGAATTTTTATGCCCATTTGATTCTTGGTCAAATCCTAGGTACGGTTTGAACAAAATTTGAACATGTTTAAAACATCAAAATAAAATGTAAGCATGGATCCTTCTCAGTCACTCTAAAATGAAGCTTTTGGGAGGTTTTTGAAATTTCCATGTTTGAAACCCAAAACACTTCTCTTCAGGCTTGACTTCGTAAGATAGAGTTTAGGGTTAGGGGTAGATATGTACATGATTTTTCTAAGTATTTTTATGCCCATTTGAATCTTGGTAAAATCCAAGGTTTGACCAAGAGTTGAACAAGTTTAAAACATGAAAATAAAAAGTAAGCCTGGATCCTGCTTAGTCACTCTAAAATGAAGCTTTAGGAGCTGAGGTTTTTGAAATTTCCATGTTTGAAACACAAAACCACTTCTCTTCGTGCTTGACTTCATATGACAGAGTTTAGGGTTAGGGGTAGATACGTGATACGTCTCCGACGTATCGATAATTTCTTATGTTCCATGCCACATTATTGATGATATCTACATGTTTTATGCATACTTTACATCATATTTATGCATTTTCTGGAACCAACCTATTAACAAGATGCCGAAGAGCCAGTTGCTATTTTCTGCTGTTTTTGGTTTCAGAAATCCTAGTAAGGAAATATTCTCGAAATTGGACGAAATCAACGCCCAGGGGCTTATTTTCACACGAAGCTTCCAGAAGACCGAAGAGTCAACGAAGTGGGGCCACGAGGTGGCCAGGAGGTAGGGCGGTGCGGCCCAAGCCCTGGCCGCGCCGGCCTGTCTCCTGGGCCCCTCGCGACGCCCCTTGACCTGCCCTTCCGCCTACAAATAGCCTTCATCGCGAACGAGAGCCACGATACGGAAAACCTTCCAGAGACGCCGCCGCCGCCAATCCCATCTCGGGGGATTCAGGAGATCGCCTCCGGCACCCTGCCGGAGAGGGGAATCATCTCCCGGAGGACTCTACGCCGCCATGGTCGCCTCCGGAGTGATGTGTGAGTAGTCTACCCCTGGACTATGGGTCCATAGCAGTAGCTAGATGGTTGTCTTCTCCCCATTGTGCTTAATTGTCGGATCTTGTGAGTTGCCGAACATGATCAAGATCATCTATCTATAATTCTATATGTTGTGTTTGTTGGGATCCGATGAATAGAGAATACCATGTTATGTTGATTATCAATTTATATCTATGTGTTGTTTATGATCTTGCATGCTCTCCGTTATTAGTAGATGCTCTGGCCAAGTTGATGCTAGTAACTCCAAGAGGGAGTATTTATGCTCGATAGTGGGTTCATGTCTCCGTGAATCTGGAGGAGTGACAAGAACCTCTAAGGTTATGGATGTGCTGTTGCCACTAGGGATAAAACATTGATGCTATGTCCGAGGATGTAGTTATTGATTACATTACGCGCAATACTTAATGCAATTGTCTGTTGTTAGCAACTTAATACTGGAAGGGGTTCGGATGATAACCTGAAGGTGGACTTTTTAGGCATAGATGCATGCTGGATAGCGGTCTATGTACTTTGTCGTAATGCCCAATTAAATCTCACTATACTCATCATAATATGTATGTGCATGGTCATGCCCTCTTTATTTGTCAATTGCCCAACTGTAATTTGTTCACCCAACATGCTGTTTATCTTATGGGAGAGACACCTCTAGTGAACTGTGGACCCCGGTCCAATTCTCTATCTTGAAATACAATCTCTTGCAATCTTTGTTCTACTGTTTTCTACAAACAATCATCTTCCACACTATACATCTAATCCTTTGTTACAGCAAGCCGGTGAGATTGACAACCTCACTGTTTCGTTGGGGCAAAGTACTTGGTTTGTGTTGTGCAGGTTCCACGTTGGCGCCGAAATCCCTGGTGTTGCGCCGCACTACATCTCGCCGCCAGCAACCTTCAACGTGCTTCTTGGCTCCTACTGGTTCGATAAACCTTGGTTTCATACTGAGGGAAAACTTGCCGCTGTACGCATCACACCTTCCTCTTGGGGCTCCCAACGGACGCGTGCTGTACGCGTATCAAGCTCTTTTTCTGGCGCCATTGCCGGGGACCTGAAGAAAGTTACACCACAGGGATCTCTAACTCCCACGTCAACTTTGCGCCAGCAACTCTTTTTCTGGCGCCGTTGCCGGGGAGATCAAGACACGCTGCAAGGGGAGTCTCCACATCGCAATCTCTTTACTTTGTTTTTGTCTTGCTTTACTTTATTTACTACTTTGTTTGCTGTACTAAATCAAAATACAAAAAAATTAGTTGCTAGTTTTACTTTACTTGCTATCTTGTTTGCTATATCAAAAACACAAAAAAATTAGTTACTTGCATTTACTTTATCTAGTTTGTTTTATTTACTATTGCTAAAATGGGTACTCCTGAAAATACTAAGTTGTGTGACTTCACAACCACAAATAATAATGATTTCTTATGCACACCTATTGCTCCACCTGCTACTACAGCAGAATTCTTTGAAATTAAACCTGCTTTACTAAATCTTGTTATGCGAGAGCAATTTTCTGGTGTTAGTTCTGATGATGCTGCTGCCCATCTCAATAACTTTGTTGAATTATGTGAAATGCAAAAGTGTAAAGATGTAGATGGTGACATTATAAAATTAAAATTGTTCCCTTTCTCATTAAGAGGAAGAGCTAAAGATTGGCTGCTATCTCTGCCTAAGAATAGTATTGATTCATGGACTAAATGCAAGGATGCTTTTATTGGTAGATATTACCCCCTGCTAAAATTATATCTTTGAGGAGTAGCATAATGAATTTTAAACAATTGGATACTGAGCATGTTGCACAAGCATGGGAAAGAATGAAATCTTTGGTTAAAAATTGTCCAACCCATGGACTGACTACTTGGATGATCATCCAAACCTTTTATGCAGGACTGAATTTTTCTTCGCGGAACCTATTGGATTCAGCTGCTGGAGGTACCTTTATGTCCATCACTCTTGGTGAAGCAACAAAGCTTCTTGATAATATGATGATCAATTACTCTGAATGGCACACGGAAAGAGCTCCACAAGGTAAGATGGTAAATTCTGTCGAAGAAACCTCTTCCTTGAGTGATAAGATTGATGCTATTATATCTATGCTTGTGAATGGTAGGACTAATGTTGATCCTAATAATGTTCCGTTAGCTTCGTTGGCTGCTCAAAAAGAATATGTTGATGTGAATTTCATTAAGAATAACATTTACAGTAACTCTATGCCATATCCTGCTAATGGTAACTCTTATGGTAGATATGTTTCACCTAATGAAGAAAAGATGTTAGAAATTGAAAGATCCACTAAGAGCTTTATGCAATCCCAATATGAGAAAAATAAATTATTTACTAAAACTATGAATGAACAATCTACCTTGTTGAAGAATATAGGAAATCAACTTGAAAATTTGAATATGGAGATCTCTGGGTTGCAAACTAAACTTGCAAATGCTGAAAACCGAATCTCATACATGTCTGCGTCACAATCTTCTTTAATTAATAAAATGGCTGCTAAACCTGAGGATATTGATAATAAAATTGTTACTACAGCAAATGCCATCCAAGTTAGAATTAATGAGAATATAAGATTGATGGCCGAATTGCGTGCTAGGTGGGAAAGAGAAGAAAATGAAAAAGAAGATAATATAGCTAAAGTTTGGACTATTACCACCACTAGTAATGCTAATGCTACACATGTTGCTGCACCTCCTACTAATAATGGTAAAATAATTGGTGTTGGCAATGTTTCCACTTCAAATGCAAAGCGCGAAAAACTGCCTAAAATTGCTAACACTGCTGAAACTGCCTGTGATAAAACTGCTGAAATTTTTTCCAATATTGGGGATGATGATCCCATTGCTTTAGATTATAATGGTTTGGATTTTGATGATTGCCACATCTCTGAAGTTATAAAGTTCTTACAAAAACTTGCTAAGAGTCCTAATGCTAGTGCTATAAATTTGGCTTTCACGAAACATATTACAAATGCTCTCATAAAAGCTAGAGAAGAGAAACTAGAACGCGAAGCTTCTATTCCTAGGAAGCTAGAGGATGGTTGGGAGCCCATCATTAAGATGAAGGTCAATGACTTTGATTGTAATGCTTTATGTGATCTTGGTGCAAGTATTTCTGTTATGCCTAAGAAAATCTATAATATGCTTGACTTGCCACCATTGAAAAATTGTTATTTGGATGTTAATCTTGCTGATAATTCTACAAAGAAACCTTTGGGGAAAGTTGATAATGTTCGCATTACCGTTAACAATAACCTTGTCCCCGTTGATTTTGTTGTCTTGGATATTAAATACAATGCATCTTGTCCCATTATATTGGGAAGACCTTTTCTTCGAACTGTTGGTGCTATCATTGATATGAAGGAAGATAATATTAAATATCAATTTCCTCTCAAGAAAGGTATGGAACACTTCCCTAGAAAGAGAATGAAGTTACCTTTTGAATCTATTATTAGAACAAATTATGATGTTGACACTTCATCTCTTGATAATACTTGATATACACTTTCTGCGCCTAGCTGAAAGGCGTTAAAGAAAAGCGCTTATGGGAGACAACCCATGTTTTTACTACAGTATTTTGTTTTATATTTGTGTCTTGGAAGTTGTTTACTACTGTAGCAACCTCTCCTTATCTTAGTTTTGTGCTTTGTTGTGCCAAGTAAGTCGTTAATAGTAAGGTTCATACTAGATTTGGATTACTGCGCAGAAACAGTTTTCTTTGCTGTCACGAATCTGGGCAAAATTCTCTGTAGGTAACTCAGAAAATTATGCCAATTTACGTGAGTGATCCTCAGATATGTACGCAACTTTCATTCAATTTGAGAATTTTCATTTGAGCAAGTCTGGTGCCTCAGTAAAATTCGTCATTACGAACTGTTCTGTTTTGACAGATTCTGCCTTTTATTTCGCATTGCCTGTTTTGATATGCTCGATGGATATTTCGATTCCATTGACTTTCAGTAGCTTTGTGCAATGTCCAGAAGTGTTAAGAATGATTATTTCACCTCTGAACATGTATATTTTGATTGTGCACTAACTCTCTAATGAGTTGTTTTGAGTTTGGTGTGGAGGAAGTTTTCAAGGATCAAGAGAGGGAGATGATACAACATGATCAAGGAGAGTGAAAGCTCTAAGCTTGGGGATGCCCCGGTGGTTCACCCCTGCATATATTAAGAAGACTCAAGCATCTAAGCTTGGGGATGCCCAAGGCATCCCCTTCTTCATCGACAACATTATCAGGTTCCTCCCCTGAAACTATATTTTTATTCCATCACATCTTATGTGCTTTGCTTGGAGCGTCGGTTTGTTTTTGTTTTTGTTTTGTTTGAATAAAATGGATCCTAGCATTCTTTGTGTGGGAGAGAGACATGCTCCGCTGTTGCATATGGACAAGTATGTCCTTAGGCTTTACTCATAGTATTCATGGCGAAAGTTTCTTCTTCGTTAAATTGTTATATGGTTGGAATTGGAAAATGATACATGTAGTAATTGCTATAATGTTTTGGATAATGTGATACTTGGCAATTATTGTGCTCATGTTTAAGCTCTTGCATCATATACTTTGCACCTATCAATGAAGAAATACATAGAGCATGCTAAAATTTAGTTTGCATATTTGGTCTCTCTAAAGTCTAGATAATTTCTAGTATTGAGTTTGAACAACAAGGAAGACGGTGTAGAGTCTTATAATGTTTACAATATGTCTTTTATGTGAGTTTTGCTGCACCGCTTCATCCTTGTGTTTGTTTCAAATAAACCTTGCTAGCCTAAACCTTGTATCGAGAGTGAATACTTCTCATGCATCCAAAATACTTGAGCCAACCACTATGCCATTTGTGTCCACCATACCTACCTACTACATGGTATTTCTCTGCCATTCCAAAGTAAATTGCTTGAGTGCTACCTTTAAATTTCTAATCCTCTACCTTTACAATATATAGCTCATGGGACAAATAGCCTAAAAACTGTTGTGGTATTGAATATGTACTTATGCACTTTATCTCTTATTAAGTTGCTTGTTGTGCGATAACCATGTTCCTGGGGACGCCATCAACTACTCTTTGTTGAATATCATGTGAGTTGCTATGCATGTTCGTCTTGTCTGAAGTAAGGGCGATTTACCACCTAATGGTTAGAGCATGCATATTGTTAGAGAAGAACATTGGGCCGCTAACTAAAGCCATGATCCATGGTGGAAGTTTCAGTTTTGGACAAATATCCTCAATCTCATATGAGAAAATTAATTGTTGCTACATGCTTATGCATTAAAGAGGAGTCCATTATCTGTTGTCTATGTTGTCCCGGTATGGATGTCTAAGTTGAGAATAATCAATAGCGAGAAATCCAATGCGAGCTTTCTCCTTAGACCTTTGTACAGGCGGCATAGAGGTACCCCTTTGTGACACTTGGTTAAAACATGTGCATTGCGATAATCCTGGTAATCCAAGCTAATTAGGACAAGGTGCGGGCACTATTAGTATACTATGCATGAGGCTTGCAACTTGTAAGATATAATTTACATAACACATATGCTTTATTACTACCGTTGACAAAATTGTTTCTTGTTTTCAAAACCAAAGCTCTAGCACAAATATAGCAATCGATGCTTTCCTCTTTGAAGGACCATTCTTTTACTTTTATTGTTGAGTCAGTTCACCTATCTCTCTCCATCTCAAGAAGCAAACACTTGTGTGAACTGTTCATTGATTCCTACATACTTGCATATTGCACTTGTTATATTACTTTACATTGACAATTATCCATGAGATATACATGTTATAAGTTGAAAGCAACCGCTGAAACTTCATCTTCCTTTGTGTTGCTTCAATACCTTTACTTTGAATAATTGCTTTATGAGTTAACTCTTATGCAAGACTTATTGATGCTTGTCTTGAAGTACTATTCATGAAAAGTCTTTGCTATATGATTCAGTTGTTTACTCATGTCATTTACATTATTTGGATCGCTGCATTCATTACATATGCTTACAATAGTATGATCAAGGTTATGATGGCATGTCACTCCAGAAATTATCTTTTTTATCGTTTACCTGCTCGGGACGAGCAGAAACTAAGCTTGGGGATGCTGATACGTCTCTGACGTATCGATAATTTCTTATGTTCCATGCCACATTATTGATGATATCAACATGTTTTATGCATACTTTACATCATATTTATGCATTTTCTGGAACTAACCTATTAACAAGATGCCGAAGAGCCAGTTGCTGTGTTTTGCTGTTTTTGCTTTCAGAAATCCTAGTAAGGAAATATTCTCGGAATTGGACGAAATCAACGCCCAGGGGCTTATTTTCACACGAAGCTTCCAGAAGACCGAAGAGTCAACGAAGTGGGGTCACGAGGTGGCCAGGAGGTAGGGCGGCGCGGACCAAGCCCTGGCCGCGCCGGCCTGTCTCCTGGGCCCCTCGCGACGCCCCTTGACCTACCCTTCCGCCTACAAATAGCCTTCGTCGCGAACGAGAGCCACGATACGGAAAACCTTCCAGAGACGCCGCCGCCGCCAATCCCATCTCGGGGGATTCAGGAGATCGCCTCCGGCACCCTGCCGGAGAGGGGAATCATCTCCCGGAGGACTCTACGCCACCATGGTCGCCTCCGGAGTGATGTGTGAGTAGTCTACCCCTGGACTATGGGTCCATAGCAGTAGCTAGATGGTTGTCTTCTCCCCATTGTGCTTAATTGTCGGATCTTGTGAGCTGCCGAACATGATCAAGATCATCTATCTGTAATTCTATATGTTGTGTTTGTTGGGATCCGATGAATAGAGAATACCATGTTATGTTGATTATCAATTTATATCTATGTGTTGTTTATGATCTTGCATGCTCTCCGTTATTAGTAGATGCTCTGGCCAAGTTGATGCTAGTAACTCCAAGAGGGAGTATTTATGCTCGATAGTGGGTTCATGTCTCCGTGAATCTGGAGGAGTGACAAGAACCTCTAAGGTTATGGATGATGTGCTGTTGCCACTAGGGATAAAACATTGATGCTATGTCCGAGGATGTAGTTATTGATTACATTACGCGCAATATTTAATGCAATTGTCTGTTGTTAGCAACTTAATACTGGAAGGGGTTCGGATGATAACCTGAAGGTGGACTTTTTAGGCATAGATGCATGCTGGATAGCGGTCTATGTACTTTGTCGTAATGCCCAATTAAATCTCACTATACTCATCATAATATATATGTGCATGGTCATGCCCTCTTTATTTGTCAATTGCCCAACTGTAATTTGTTCACCCAACATGCTGTTTATCTTATGGGAGAGACACCTCTAGTGAACTGTGGACCCCGGTCCAATTCTCTCTACTGAAATACAATCTCTTGCAATCTTGTTCTCTTGTTTTCTGCAAACAATCATCTTCCACACTATACATCTAATCCTTTGTTACAGCAAGCCGGTGAGATTGACAACCTCACTGTTTCGTTGGGGCAAAGTACTTGGTTTGTGTTATGCAGGTTCCACGTTGGCGCCGGAATCCCTGGTGTTGCGCCGCACTACATCTCGCCGCCATCAACCTTCAACGTGCTTCTTGGCTCCTACTGGTTCGATAAACCTTGGTTTCATACTGAGGGAAAACTTGCCGCTGTACGCATCACACCTTCCTCTTGGGGTTCCCAACGGACGCGTGCTGTACGCGTATCAATACGTACATGATTTTTCTAAGTAATTTTATGCTCATTTGAATCTTGGTCAAATCCTAAGTTTGACCAAGATTTGAACAAGTTTAAAACATGAAAATGAAAAGGTAAGCCTGGATCCTTCTTTGTCACTCTAAAATGAAGCTTTTGAGAGGTTCTTGAAATTTCCATGTTTGAAACCCAAAACCACTTCTCTTCATGCTTGATCGACTTCATAAAACGGAGTTTAGGGTTAGGAGGTAGATACATGATTTGTCTGGTTTGAATATGTTTAGACCTTGTTTATCAACTTGAATGCTTACTATATGACATAAGAATACTATGTGCTTTGGTTTTCTTTTTCTGATTTTTTTCAGAATTATCATGCTTTGATCTTGGTCAAATCCTAGGTTTAACCAAGATTTAAACAAGTTTAAAACATGAAAATGAAAAGGTAAGCCTGCATCCTTCTTAGTCACTCCAAAATGAAGCTTATGGGAAGGCTTTTAAAATTTCCATGTTTGAAACCTAAAATGGCTTCTCTTCGTGCTTGACTTCATATAACAAAGTTTAGGGTTAGGGGTAGATACATGATTTTTCTGGTTTGATATGTCTAGACCTTGTTTATCAACTTGAGTGCTTACTATATGACATAAGAAGGCTATGTGCTTTGGTTTTTCAATTTTTTTGATTTTTATGCCCATTTTAATCTTATTCAAATCCTAGGTTTGACCAAGATTTGAACAAGTTTAAAACATGAAAATAAAAGGTAAGCCCAGTGTGGATCCTTCTTAGTCACTCTAAAATGAAGCTTTTGGGGGGTTCTTGAAATTTCCATGTTTGAAACCCAAATTAAACCACTTCTCTTCATGCTTGACTTTACAAGACAGAGTTTAGGGTTAGGGGGTAGATACATGATTTGTCTGGTTTAAATATGTCTAGACCTTGTTTATCAACTTCAGTAACTACTATATTAAAGTGTAACCAACATCTTTTTTCTCAAAATCTTGTATTAATTTTCAAACTACGGATGGGTTGACGCGTATGTGGCTGATTACCATGATGTATTTTTGGTGCAGTTTTGCAATTTTCTAAGGGTTTTTTTCCCCTTTGTTTCAGTGTGTTTTGTTGTCTGGGTGGCTCTAGCTTCTTTTCAAACCGCTTTGACTACTTTTGTCTCACCGGATGGCCTCTGACTGGAGAAATCACGTGCCATACCGTTCTTGGTTTCCTCCCGGCTCTCTCTCTCTCTCTTCCTCATTATCTTCCCCACTATCGCGACTCGCGAGCTCCTCCCTGACAATCCCCTACGCTCCCTGCAGGAGCTCCTCTCCTTTCCTAATTCTCTTCCAATGGAGGATTGAGGGACTGGCATTGACAATCGCTTCAGGCGGTACAGCGCGGGGCGGTGGTGCCAGGCCCTGAGGCAGCAGCAGGCGCCGCTGCTTGGACGACGAGGTAGAGCCGGTGGGAACGGTGGCCGGCAGTGAGTTCGGCCGGAGCCTGACCGGGACAAGCTGCTGGTGAGGTGCAGCCGTCGCGGACGTTCGCGTTGACCTGTGCCAGTGGCGGGAGCGGAGGGGAGGACCGGCGCCGGTGAGGAGGCGGCGACGGCGCGAAGAGCGATGTGCCCAGCGTCCGGACGAGCTCCACATCCTCCACCGGCCAATCCCCTACACATTAACCGGCTTCCGCCGCCGGAGCTTCTCGCCTCGCCTGATCCCTTCAAGCGGAGATAGAGGGACGGGCGCTACGGCCTGGCGTCGAGAGGCGCTTCAGGTAGTTGGCAATCTACGACGCGGGGCGGTGGAGCCAAGCACTGAGGCAGGAGGTAGGCGGCAGCAGGCAACGCTGCTTGGGCGACGAGAGGCAGAGGCGGCGAGGTCGGCCGGGGCTTGGCCGGCACAAGATGCTGGTAAGGTGCATCCTGTGTGGTCGCTGATATCCGCGTCGAGCTGAGGCTATCACGGAAGTGGCGGGGAGGAGCAGCACCGGCGAGGAGGCTGCCAGCCAAGGTCGACCACGAGCTTTCGATCCCCGTTTTCCAATGTATCGTCCAGTTTCTTTTCTGAATTTTTTGTGTATGTTGGCTGAGTTGCAGATCTAGGAGACTTAGAGCCGTCGCCGCATCGCGGTAGCAACAAGAATTTCTCCCCCGCTACCAGACTACCCTGCCGTAGCGCCTGCTCCACGTACGTCAAATTCAATCAGCCAAACCAAATCAACTCTCTACCTTTTCTCTTGCAAGTTAAACATAAATGGTTTTCTGATGGCATAAGTAGTCTTTTGCTTACCGTAGCCAAGTGATGAGTCTTCTTTTGCAATCAGATCTGGGCTATTTTTTTAGCTAGGAATAAGATCATCTTTTACGTGCTTAGTTACAGAAATCCTCTTTCATAGCTCTTTCAGATCAGGTATAATTGTTTTTTTACTTGGCTATAACTTTCATGTATATGCGGAGAACAACTAGATTAACAGTGGAAGCTCAACTTGGGAGATCAAGATCAGCTTCGTCGAGCCTTATACTTTGTGCTCTCAAATTCTGTAGGTTCCCTTTTATATGCACTATAAATGGCAGCGAAGTTTCCATGTACCACCGCCGCCATGCCTTTTTCGGATCATCTCGAGCCACCTGTTTAATGGTACTAGTAGGAGTTGTGGACTTTTATCCATATCGCTCTACCAGCTGCCGCTCGCACTGTCCTCCAATACCTCATACCCAAACGCCAGCGTCCCACTCCCACACCCCCACACCCACCTGACCGCATCCTTCCAATGGCGAGATCGATCAATGAGAATGGCAGTTCTTTGGTGTTTGCTGATGGCCCCTTTGAAGAAATTGCATCCCGATGCGATGTCATCACCGCCGCGAGCCTCGTCGGTTCATGCAAGTTTTATCATGATTCAGCAACACAAAGTGTAGCTATGCCTGCATCTCAGCCGTTTGGCTTGCCCTGTGTTCTTCATACTCACCAAACTCAGGTACCCTCCGCGCACAATCCCTTCTCCCACGTCGTCAAGCTCAAGCAGCAGGGTGCGCAGAAGGGCGAGCAGCAGGATTCGAAAGAGCGCAAGGGTCCATTGTGCCAACTGACGCCGCTGGACAGGATCTCTTCCGATGCCGTGATTCCAGATGGTGGTACGGGCATGTGGGCAGGCGCGAATGGAGATTGGATCACTCTGCTTGGCTTCCCCTGGAATTGGGAGCTTGTCAATGTGTACACTGGTCGCCGGATTCCTCTACCAGCAATACGTGAGTTTAAATCCACCCCGGATAAACTTGTGTTCGAGTCTAATGATCAACATCTTCAACTGCTGAAGATAGCTATTTCCCGAGTTCCAACAGCTGCTTAAAATTATACTAGTTTCTCTGTTCTTGCCATCTTCAACGCGGCAATTGCAGTCCTTCACTGTGCTTCTAGCACATGGACAGTTCTTGACAACCAGTTCTTAGCGTTCGGCTACTCCGATGCAATCATCCACAAGGGTATTGTATTTGTTGTAACTCAGACAGGTGAAGTTTATGCATGGAATCAACTTTCTTGGGGTAATTTTTCTCATCTCATATGATGTGTTTTCGCTATTACCTGCTAGTTTCAGATTTAGCTTTAGCCTTTTTCTTTTTGTTGTGCAGTTTTCGTGTCATGCCTGTACCTTTCCCCCTCTATATTCAATCAAAATCAGCAGCGATATGCCTTTGAGTCAAAATAAAGTACCCCCTCATATCCAAATCAAATTGACTCAGCTTTGTCTAGCGAATGCATCTAGCTAGACAAACTTGAGTCAATTAATTTGTGCATATCTAGCTAGATACATCCAGTTGAGTCAATTAATTTGGATCGGAGGCAGTATTTTAGCTAGTGTCATTATTCATGTATGTAATGAACTAATCAAGTTTTGCTGAACTGACTTCAAGCTGTGCTTTCCTTTGCAAGGTCCTTTGTTGATCAGCACGGCACCTATTCCGCCAGAACTTGATGAACAAGGTCGGTACAATCTTGGCTCCTGGTGGTTAGCACGATCTCCTGATGGTTCTAGACTTTTTACGGTCCATACACAGGGCGTTCTTGTGACGGGCGGGATTATACTGGACTGGTTCGGATTTTACCTGCTGCTGCTACCTCTGAGGGTCGTCATGGTCGCACTATTAGCAGGTATGGTAAGGGTTTACTTGGCTGCGAGGTGTACAGCATGGACACCAGTCAGTTGATGCCACCGAGGCCATGGAGGAGGATTATTTCCCTTGGATCATATTCTCTCTTCCTTGGAGTAAACTATCCGATTATCATTCCAGTAGAAGATGGGGCAGAACATGACCGTCCAAATATGGCGAGAAGCAACTCTGTTTACACATCGCACCATGCAGTAGGCCTTGCATATCCTCCTTCTCCAGAAATTTGCCGCTTCAGTTTGAATTAAGAAAGCTGTCTTGTTGGTTTCCAAACCAACATTAGATGGACATGGCGGCAGGTTTCCGTTGTGGTTCATCCCAAGCTTCTCCAACGCCCGGCAATGGAACCTGCCTTCGCGTCACAGGTCCAGAAAGAAGGGCTGATGTACTTTATGTAATACTTGTGTTGTAATGCAAGATTTGTATCTGTTGAACTATTTCATTTGCATGTTTATCTCTACCTAGGCTACTGCCTTTCAGTACTTGTGTTGTACTATCTGTTGAACTATTTCCTTTTCCTGTTATCTCTACCTAGGCTACTCCTCCGTAGTTGTTAAATTGATGTAATTCTCCTACAATGAAGGCTACACTGGGCGTGTGGCCTGTAATTTTATCAAACACCTTTTGTACTCGTTCTAGTATGCATTTCACACGATATCTCACATAACTAAAGTACTCCTACAACGTATTAGTTGAAAGATATCTCTCATAATTAAGTACCCCTCTTTGAGCTTATGCGAAACATAAATGACTATTTTAGAAATATATACTCTCGTCACAATATTATATTAAAAACAATAGTACGTAGTTCTATTAGAAAAAAAGTGTGAATAGTAGAATGATGTAGAAGTGTTTTTTGAGGTCTATGCATAGCTAGTGTTCATTGTGCAAAAGCACTTAGACTAGTCACAATGGGAAGTATCATAGACTAGTATCATACATACTCCCTTCATCCTCAAATAAGTGGACATCTAGCCTCAAACTTTGTCCATGAAAGAGTGTACTTCTATGTTCCCAATGCACTTTAAATTAGCAAAAGTTATTTCTCTCTCATCGCATGGAAATCAAACCCAATAATATTCAACACATGTTATCTTAATTTTGTACATGCACTTATCCTATTGGAGATGAAATAATTAAAGAGGAGAGAGATGTTGGTTGCATCTTCCCAATGAAATTTTTCTCTCTTTTTACTAATTTACCTTGAAAATCCCGCACGTCCACTTATTTATGGACGGAGGGAGTATGATACTAGTTTATGATACAACACCTACAATGCATAGTATCATGAATTAGTATCATAGTTCCATTCTATTTAATGTTTTGTAGAATCTCAATGCAAATATGTGTACATGATGTGTTTGCCACTAAAATTTCTAGTTTTACGTCCTATGATACCGTATCTCAAGGCTGAGTTTGGCATCTAAGTCTAGGCAACAAATACTTTTGGGTTCCAACGGCCATCTACAAGGTATTTGCTATTGGCCTACTTGCTCCGGCTGTCGAAGCCCAATAACTACAAATGGGCCTTTCTGCTCATGCAACGCTGGCCCTTTTCTAAAGAACCACAGATCCTATGATTGGCAAAAAACAAAAACACGGAGATTCTACATAAAAGTTGTTTATATTTATTTTGAATTATTGGGTTGCAATTTTTGATACTGCTCATGGCCAATATGAAAATCCTTGATCACTCCATACCCACATGGATCACGTTATTTTAAAAAATTCATAAAGTGGATTTGAAATTTAAAACATATCCTAATAATTCCATGATTTATTCTTTTAACTTGCAAGATCTTGGAGCGAAAGAGCTTGTATTAGTCTGCAAAAATAATACAGATAAACCTGTCATTAACAAGAAATGAAGGTTTATCGTCCAAAGAGGATGCCATGTGGGACCCATGAGCCAGCAGCGTCCTCAAAATTTCAAATGCGGTAGGATATCCAAAAAAAAGAGCAAGTATCCCGAAAATAGGGGTAAAAATAAATCATAGAAAGGAAACATTTATAGTTCAGAAAGGCTAACATGTGGGACAGATCTGCCAGCAGCATCCTCATCATTTCAAAGTCGGCAGAGGATCAAAAGAAAAAAAGGCAAATAGCCAGAAATTAGGGGTCAAAAGTAAATCCAACAAAGGAAACTTTTATTCTTCATAGAAGATGACATGTGGGACCGACCTGCCAGCGTCGTCCTCATCATTTCAAAGGCCGCAGGGGATCAAAAGAAAAAGGCAAATAGAGAGAAATTAGGGGTAAAAAATAAATCCAACAAAGGAAAGGTTTATTGTTCATAGAGGCTGACATGTGGGACCCATGAGCCAGCAGCCTCCTCAATTTCAAAGGCGGCATAGGATCGAAAGAAAAAGGCAAGTGACCAAAAATCAGGGGGTAAAAAATCCAAGAAAAGAAACTTTATTGTACATAGAGGATGACATGCGGGTCCCATGAGCCAGTTACTTACTCAACGTTACAGAGGCGGCATGAGATCAAAAGAAAAAGGAAAGTGACCAAATATCAGGAACAAAAATAATCCAAGAAAAGAAACTTTTATTGTACATGGAGGATGACATATGGGTCCCATTTTGCAGCAGCGGTCTCAATGTTTCAAAGGCGGCATGAGATCGAAAGAAAAAGGCAAGTGCCAAAACATCAGTAGCCAAAAATAATCCAAGAAAAGAAACTTTATTGTACATAGAGGATGACATGCAGGTCCCATTTTGCAGCAGCGGTCTCAACGTTTCCAAGGCGGCACGGGATCAAAAGAAAAAGGAAGTAGCCAGAAATCAGGGGTAAAATTAATTCCAAGAAAGGAAACTTTTATTCTACATAGAGGATGAGTTGCGGGACCCACGAGCCAGCAGCTTCCACAACGTTTCAGAGGCGGCATGATACCGAAAGAAAAAAGGCAAGTGACAAATATCAGGTCCCAAAAATAATCCAAGAAAAAACGTTTATTGTACATAGAGGATGACATGCGGGTCCCATTTTGCAGCAGCGTTCTCAATGTTTCAAAGTTGGCATGAGATCGAAAGAAAAAGGCAAGTGACAAATATCAGGAGCCAAAAATAATCCACGAAAGAAACTTTTATTGTGCATAGAGGATGACATGCGGGTCCCATTATGCAGCAGCGGTCTCGACTATGCCAAGGCGGCATAGGACCAAAAAGAAAAAGGAAGTAGGCAGAAATCATGGGGTCAAAGAAATCCATGAAAAGAAACATTTATCGTTCTGAGAGGCTGACATGCGGGACCATGAGGCAGCAGCATCCTCAACGTTTCAAAGGCGGCAGGGGATCAAAAGAAAAAGGAAGTAGCCAGAAATTAGGGGGTCAAAAATAAACTCCAAAAAAAGAAAGTTGATTGTACATAGAGGATGACATGCGGGTCCCATGAGTCAGCAGGTTACTCAACTTTTCCAAGGCAGCAGGGGATCAAAATAAAAAAAAGGAAATCGCCAAAAATAAACTTTTATAGTACATAGTGGATGACATGCGGGTCCCATTTTGCAGCAGCGGTCCCAACGTTTCAAATGCGGCTTGAGATCAAAAGAAAAAGAAAGTCGCCAGAAATTAGGGGGTCAAAAAGAACTCCAAGAAAAGAAAGTTGATTGTACATAGAGTCATATGAGTCCACAGCTTACTCAACGTTTCCAAGGCAGCAGGGGATCAAAAAAAAAAGGAAATAGCCAAAAATCAGAGGGTGAAAAAAATCCAAGAAAAAACTTTTATAGTACATAGAGGATGGCATGTGGGTCCCATGAGCCAGCAGGTTCCTCAACGTTTCAAACGTGGCATGAGATCGAAAGAAAAAGGCAAGTGACCAAATATCAGGAGCCAAAATAATAATCCAAGAAAAGTAATTTTTATTGTACATAGAGGATGACATGCGGGTCCCATTTTGCAGCAGTGGTCTCAGCGTTTCGAAGTCGGCATGAGATGGAAAGAAAGGTGACAAATATCAGGAGCCAAAAATAATCCAAGAAAAGAAATTATTGTACATAGAGGATGACATGCGGGTCCCATTATGCAGCAGTGTTCTCAACGTTTCCAAGGTGGCACAGGACCAAAAAAAAGGAAGTAGCCAGAAATCAGGGGGTCAAAAAAATCCAAGAAAAGAAAGATTTCAATTAGGCTGGATCTGGCCGTCTGGGCCTTCGAACTATCCTGCTGGACGCCTTTGGACTCGTACAATTTCAGCCCACTCCAAAACAGGAAAGTCCTATGTTTGGCAAAAACAAAAAACAAGGAGATTCAACATATAAGTTTGTTTCTTTAAAAATAAAGATTTATTTTTTCCGTTTGCAATAGCTTAGAGCAAAATACACTGTTTATTGTCTGCAAAATAATCAAGATATCACATGTTTCTTGTACGGGGAGGCTGACATCGGGACCCATGAGCCAGCAGCGTCGTTAATGTTTTAAAGGCAGCAGGGGATCGAAAGAAAAAATAAATCAAAAATCAGTTGGTAAAAAAATCGAAGAAAAGAAACATTTATTGTTCTGAGAGGATGACATGCGGGACCCATGTGGCAGCAGCATCCTCAACGTTTCCAAGGCGGGACGGGATCCAAAAAAGGAAAAATAGCCAGAAATTAGGTGTCAAAATAACTCCAAGAAAAGAAAGGTTTATCGTTCATAGAGGCTGACATGTGGGACCCATTAGCCAGCAGAGTCCTCAACGTTCAAAGGCGGCAGGGGATCAAAAGGAAAAGGAAGTAGCCAGAAATTAGGGGTAAAAAATAACTCCAACAAAGGAAACTTTTATTGTTTATAGAGGATGACATGCGGGACCCATGAGCCAGCAGCTTCCTCAACGTTTCAAAGGCGGCATGAGAACGAAAGAAAAAGGCAAGTGACCAAATATCAGGAGCCAAAAATAATCCAAGAAAAGAAACTTTATTTTACATAGAGGATGACATGCGGGTCCCAATTAGCAGCAGCGGTCTCAACGTTTCAAATGCGGCTTGAGATCAAAAGAAAAAAAAAGTTGATTGTACATAGAGGATGACATGCGGGTCCCATGAGTCAGCAGCTTACTCAACGTTTCCAAGGCGGCAGGGGATCAAAAGAAAAAGGAAATAGCCAAAAATCAGAGGGTGAAAAAATACAAGAAAATAAACTTTTATAGCACATAGAGGATGACATGCGGGTCCCATGAGCCAGCAGGTTCCTCAACGTTTCAAACGTGGCATGAGATCGAAAGAAAAAGGCAAGTGGCCAAATATCAGGAGCCAAAAATAATTCAAGAGAAGAAAGTTTTATAGTACATAGAGGATGACATGCGGGTCCCATGATCCTGCAGGTTCCTCAACGTTTCAAACGTGGCATGAGATCGAAAGAAAAAGGCAAGTGACCAAATATCAGGAGCCAAAAATAATTCAAGAAAAGAAACTTGATTGTACATAGAGGATGACATGCGGGTCCCATTTAGCAGCAGCGGTATCACCGTTTGAGAGGCTGCACGGGATCGAAAGAAAAAGGCAAGTGACCAAATATCAGGAGCCACAAATAATCCAAGAAAAGAAATTTTATTGTACATAGAGGATGACATGCGGGTCCCATTTTGCAGCAGCGGTCTCAACGTTTCCAAGGTGGCACAGGACCAAAAGAAAAATGAAGTAGCCAGAAATCAGGGGTGAAAAAAATACAAGAAGAAAGATTTCAATTGGGCTGCATCTGGACATCTGGGCCTTCGAACTATCCTGCTTGGCCTTTTGACTCGTATAATTTCAGCCCACTCCAAAACAGGAAAGTTCAGAATTTTCTAAAAAAACAGGAAAGTCCTATGCTTCGCAAAAACACAAAACAAGGAGATTCAACATATAAGTTTGTTTATGTAAAAATAAATATTTAATTTATCCGTTTGCAATAGCTCAGAGCGAAATACACTGTTTATTGTCTGCAAAATAATCAAGATATCACATGTTTTTTGTACGGGGAGGCTGACATCGGGGACCCATGAGCCAGCAGTGTCGTCAACGTTTTAAAGGCGGCAGAGGATGAAAAAAAACCAAAAATCAGTTGGTAAAAAAATCGAAGAAAAGAAAACATTTATCGTTCTGAGAGGATGGCATGCGGGACCCATGAGGCAGCATCCTCAACGTTTATTGTTTATAGAGGCTGACATGTGGGACCCGTGAGCCAGCAGCCTCTCGACAACGTTTTAAAGGCGGCAGGAGATCGAAAGGAAAAATAAGACAAAAATCGGTTGGTAAACAAAATCCAAGTAAAGAAATATTTACCGTTCTGAGAGGATGACATGCGGGACCCATGAGGCAGCAGCATCCTCAACGATTCCAAGGCGGCAGGGGATCAAAAGAAAAAAAGGAAATAGCCAGAAATTAATTAGGGGTCAAAAATAAATCCACTAAAGGAAACTTTTATTGTTCATAGAGGATGACATGTGGGACCGACCTGCCAACAGCGTCCTCATCGTTTCAAAGGGGCAGGGGATCAAAAGAAAAAGGAAAATAGCTAGAAATTAGGGGTCAAAAAATAACTCCAAGAAAGGAAACTTTTATTGTTCGTAGAGGATGACATGCGGGACCCATAAGCCAGCAGCTTAGTCAACGTTTCAAAGGCGGCATGAGATCGAAAGAAAAACGAAAGTGACAAAATATCGAGCCAAAGATAATCCAAGAAAAGAAACTTTATTGTACATAGAGGATGACATGCGGGTACCATTTAGCGGCGGTCTCAATGTTTCAAATGCGGCTTGAGATCAAAAGAAAAAGAAAGTTGATTGTACATAGAGGATGACATGCGGGTCCCATGAGTCAGCAGCTTACTCAACGTTTTCAAGGCGACAGGGGATCAAAAGAAAAAATCCAAGAAAAAACTTTTATAGTACATAGAGGATGACATGCGGGTCCCATGAGCCAGCAGGTTCCTCAACGTTTTCAAAGGCGGCATGAGATCGAAAGAAAAAGGCAAGTGACCAAAAATCAGAGGGTGGAAAATAATCCAAGAAAAGAAACTTTTATTGTACATACATGATGACATGCGGGTCCCATTTTGCAGCAGCGGTCCTAACGTTTCAAATGCGACTTGAGATCAAAAGAAAAAGAAAGTAGCCAGAAATTAGGGGGTCAAAAAAATCCAAGAAAAGAAAGTTGATGGACATAGAGGATGACATGCGGGTCCCATGAGCCAGCAGGTTCCTCAACGTTTCAAACGTGGCATGAGATCGAAAGAAAAAGGCAAGTGACCAAATATCAGGATCCAAAAATAATTCAAGAAAAGAAACTTGATTGTACATAGAGGATGACATGCGGGTCCCATTTAGCAGCAGCAGTATCACCGTTTGAGAGGCTGCACGGGATCGAAAGAAAAAGGCAAGTGACCAAATATCAGGAGCCACAAATAATCCAAGAAAAGAAATTTTATTGTACATAGAGGATGACATGCGGGTCCCATTTTGCAGCAGCGGTCTCAACGTTTCCAAGGTGGCACAGGACAAAAAGAAAAAATGAAGTAGCCAGAAATCAGGGGTGAAAAAAATACAAGAAGAAAGATTTCAATTGGGCTGCATCTGGACATCTGGGCCTTCGAACTATCCTGCTTGGCCTTTTAACTCGTACAATTTCAGCCCACTCCAAAACAGGAAAGTTCAGAATTTTCTAAAAAAACAGGAAAGTCCTATGCTTCGCAAAAACACAAAACAAGGAGATTCAACATATAAGTTTGTTTATGTAAAAATAAATATTTAATTTATCCGTTTGCAATAGCTCAGAGCGAAATACACTGTTTATTGTCTGCAAAATAATCAAGATATCACATGTTTTTTGTATGGGGAGGCTGACATCGGGGACCCATGAGCCAGCAGCGTCGTCAACGTTTTAAAGGCGGCAGAGGATGAAAAAAAACCAAAAATCAGTTGGTAAAAAAATCGAAGAAAAGAAAACATTTATCGTTCTGAGAGGATGGCATGCGGGACCCATGAGGCAGCATCCTCAACGTTTATTGTTTATAGAGGCTGACATGTGGGACCCGTGAGCCAGCAGCCTCTCGACAACGTTTTAAAGGTGGCAGGAGATCGAAAGGAAAAATAAGACAAAAATCGGTTGGTAAACAAAATCCAAGTAAAGAAATATTTACCGTTCTGAGAGGATGACATGCGGGACCCATGAGGCGACATCCCCAACGATTCCAAGGCGGCAGGGGATCAAAAGAAAAAAAGGAAATAGCCAGAAATTAATTAGGGGTCAAAAATAAATCCACTAAACGAAACTTTTATTGTTCATAGAGGATGACATGTGGGACCGACCTGCCAACAGCGTCCTCATCGTTTCAAAGGGGCAGGGGATCAAAAGAAAAAGGCAAATAGCTAGAAATTAGGGGTAAAAAAATAACTCCAAGAAAGGAAACTTTTATTGTTCGTAGAGGATGACATGCGGGACCCATAAGCCAGCAGCTTAGTCAACGTTTCAAAGGCGGCATGAGATCGAAAGAAAAAGGCACGTGACAAAATATCAGGAGCCAAAGATAATCCAAGAAAAGAAACTTTATTGTACATAGAGGATGACATGCGGGTACCATTTAGCAGCAGCGGTCTCAATGTTTCAAATGCGGCTTGAGATCAAAAGAAAAAGAAAGTTGATTGTACATAGAGGATGACATGCGGGTCCCATGAGTCAGCAGCTTACTCAACGTTTTCAAGGCGACAGGGGATCAAAAGAAAAAATCCAAGAAAAAACTTTTATAGTACATAGAGGATGACATGCGGGTCCCATGAGCCAGCAGGTTCCTCAACGTTTTCAAAGGCGGCATGAGATCGAAAGAAAAAGGCAAGTGACCAAAAATCAGAGGGTGGAAAATAATCCAAGAAAAGAAACTTTTATTGTACATACATGATGACATGCGGGTCCCATTTTGCAGCAGCGGTCCTAACGTTTCAAATGCGACTTGAGATCAAAAGAAAAAGAAAGTAGCCAGAAATTAGGGGGTCAAAAAAATCCAAGAAAAGAAAGTTGATGGACATAGAGGATGACATGCGGGTCCCATGAGCCAGCAGGTTCCTCAACGTTTCAAACGTGGCATGAGATCGAAAGAAAAAGGCAAGTGACCAAATATCAGGATCCAAAACTAATTCAAGAAAAGAAACTTGATTGTACATAGAGGATGACATGCGGGTCCCATTTAGCAGCAGCGGTATCACCGTTTGAGAGGCTGCACGGGATCGAAAGAAAAAGGCAAGTGACCAAATATCAGGAGCCACAAATAATCCAAGAAAAGAAATTTTATTGTACATAGAGGATGACATGCGGGTCCCATTTTGCAGCAGCGGTCTCAACGTTTCCAAGGTGGCACAGGACCAAAAGAAAAATGAAGTAGCCAGAAATCAGGGGTGAAAAAAATACAAGAAGAAAGATTTCAATTGGGCTGCATCTGGACATCTGGGCCTTCGAACTATCCTGCTTGGCCTTTTGACTCGTACAATTTCAGCCCACTCCAAAACAGGAAAGTTCGGAATTTTCTAAAAAAACAGGAAAGTCCTATGCTTCGCAAAAACACAAAACAAGGAGATTCAACATATAAGTTTGTTTATGTAAAAATAAATATTTAATTTATCCGTTTGCAATAGCTCAGAGCGAAATACACTGTTTATTGTCTGCAAAATAATCAAGATATCACATGTTTTTTGTACGGGGAGGCTGACATCGGGGACCCATGAGCCAGCAGCGTCATCAACGTTTTAAAGGCGGCAGAGGATGAAAAAAAACCAAAAATCAGTTGGTAAAAAAATCGAAGAAAAGAAAACATTTATCGTTCTGAGAGGATGGCATGCGGGACCCATGAGGCAGCATCCTCAACGTTTATTGTTTATAGAGGCTGACATGTGGGACCGTGAGCCGGCAGCCTCTCGACAACGTTTTAAAGGCGGCAGGAGATCGAAAGGAAAAATAAGACAAAAATCGGTTGGTAAACAAAATCCAAGTAAAGAAATATTTACCGTTCTGAGAGGATGACATGCGGGACCCATGAGGCAGCAGCATCCTCAACGATTCCAAGGCGGCAGGGGATCAAAAGAAAAAAAGGAAATAGCCAGAAATTAATTAGGGGTCAAAAATAAATCCACTAAAGGAAACTTTTATTGTTCATAGAGGATGACATGTGGGACCGACCACATATGACGTCCTCATCGTTTCAAAGGGGCAGGGGATCAAAAGAAAAAGGCAAATAGCTAGAAATTAGGGGTCAAAAAATAACTCCAAGAAAGGAAACTTTTATTGTTCGTAGAGGATGACATGCGGGACCCATAAGCCAGCAGCTTAGTCAACGTTTCAAAGGCGGCATGAGATCGAAAGAAAAAGGCACGTGACAAAATATCAGGAGCCAAAGATAATCCAAGAAAAGAAACTTTATTGTACATAGAGGATGACATGCGGGTACCATTTAGCAGCAGCGGTCTCAACGTTTCAAATGCGGCTTGAGATCAAAAGAAAAAGAAAGTTGATTGTACATAGAGGATGACATGCGGGTCCCATGAGTCAGCAGCTTACTCAACGTTTTCAAGGCGACAGGGGATCAAAAGAAAAAATCCAAGAAAAAACTTTTATAGTACATAGAGGATGACATGCGGGTCCCATGAGCCAGCAGGTTCCTCAACGTTTTCAAAGGCGGCATGAGATCGAAAGAAAAAGGCAAGTGACCAAAAATCAGAGGGTGGAAAATAATCCAAGAAAATAAACTTTTATTGTACATACATGATGACATGCGGGTCCCATTTTGCAGCAGCGGTCCTAACGTTTCAAATGCGACTTGAGATCAAAAGAAAAAGAAAGTAGCCAGAAATTAGGGGGTCAAAAAAATCCAAGAAAAGAAAGTTGATGGACATAGAGGATGACATGCGGGTCCCATGAGCCAGCAGGTTCCTCAACGTTTCAAACGTGGCATGAGATCGAAACAAAAAGGCAAGTGACCAAATATCAAGATCCAAAAATAATTCAAGCAAAGAAACTTGATTGTACATAGAGGATGACATGCGGGTCCCATTTAGCAGCAGCGGTATCACCGTTTGAGAGGCTGCACGGGATCGAAAGAAAAAGGCAAGTGACCAAATATCATGAGCCACAAATAATCCAAGAAAAGAAATTTTATTGTACATAGAGGATGACATGCGGGTCCCATTTTGCAGCAGCGGTCTCAACGTTTCCAAGGTGGCACAGGACAAAAAGAAAAATGAAGTAGCCAGAAATCAGGGGTGAAAAAAATACAAGAAGAAAGATTTCAATTGGGCTGCATCTGGACATCTGGGCCTTCGAACTATCCTGCTTGGCCTTTTGACTCGTACAATTTCAGCCCACTCCAAAACAGGAAAGTTTGGAATTTTCTAAAAAAACAGGAAAGTCCTATGCTTCGCAAAAACACAAAACAAGGAGATTCAACATATAAGTTTGTTTATGTAAAAATAAATATTTAATTTATCCGTTTGCAATAGCTCAGAGCGAAATACACTGTTTATTGTCTGCAAAATAATCAAGATATCACATGTTTTTTGTATGGGGAGGCTGACATCGGGGACCCATGAGCCAGCAGCGTCGTCAACGTTTTAAAGGCGGCAGAGGATGAAAAAAAACCAAAAATCAGTTGGTAAAAAAATCGAAGAAAAGAAAACATTTATCGTTCTGAGAGGATGGCATGAGGGACCCATGAGGCAGCATCCTCAACGTTTATTGTTTATAGAGGCTGACATGTGGGACCCGTGAGCCAGCAGCCTCTCGACAACGTTTTAAAGGCGGCAGGAGATCGAAAGGAAAAATAAGACAAAAATCGGTTGGTAAACAAAATCCAAGTAAAGAAATATTTACCGTTCTGAGAGGATGACATGCGGGACCCATGAGGCAGCAGCATCCTCAACGATTCCAAGGCGGCAGGGGATCAAAAGAAAAAAAGGAAATAGCCAGAAATTAATTAGGGGTCAAAAATAAATCCACTAAAGGAAACTTTTATTGTTCATAGAGGATGACATGTGGGACCGACCTGCCAACAGCGTCCTCATCGTTTCAAAGGGGCAGGGGATCAAAAGAAAAAGGCAAATAGCTAGAAATTAGGGGTCAAAAAATAACTCCAAGAAAGGAAACTTTTATTGTTCGTAGAGGATGACATGCGGGACCCATAAGCCAGCAGCTTAGTCAACGTTTCAAAGGCGGCATGAGATCGAAAGAAAAAGGCACGTGACAAAATATCAGGAGCCAAAGATAATCCAAGAAAAGAAACTTTATTGTACATAGAGGATGACATGCGGGTACCATTTAGCAGCAGCGGTCTCAACGTTTCAAATGCGGCTTGAGATCAAAAGAAAAAGAAAGTTGATTGTACATAGAGGATGACATGCGGGTCCCATGAGTCAGCAGCTTACTCAACGTTTTCAAGGCGACAGGGGATCAAAAGAAAAAATCCAAGAAAAAACTTTTATAGTACATAGAGGATGACATGCGGGTCCCATGAGCCAGCAGGTTCCTCAACGTTTTCAAAGGCGGCATGAGATCGAAAGAAAAAGGCAAGTGACCAAAAATCAGAGGGTGGAAAATAATCCAAGAAAAGAAAATTTTATTGTACATACATGATGACATGCGGGTCCCATTTTGCAGCAGCGGTCCTAAAGTTTCAAATGCGACTTGAGATCAAAAGAAAAAGAAAGTAGCCAGAAATTAGGGGGTCAAAAAAATCCAAGAAAAGAAAGTTGATGGACATAGAGGATGACATGCGGGTCCCATGAGCCAGCAGGTTCCTCAACGTTTCAAACGTGGCATGAGATCGAAACAAAAAGGCAAGTGACCAAATATCAAGATCTAAAAATAATTCAAGAAAAGAAACTTGATTGTACATAGAGGCTGACATGTGGGACCTATGAGCCAGTAGAGTCCTAAACGTTTCAAAGGCGGCAGGGGATCAAAAGAAAAAGGAAATAGCCAAAAATCAGAGGGTGAAAAAAAACCAAGAAAATGAACTTTTATAGTACATAGAGGATGACATGCGGGTCCCATGAGCCTGCAAGTTCCTAAACGTTTCAAACGTGGCATGAGATCGAAAGAAAAAGGCAAGTGACAAAATATCAGGATCCAAAAATAATTCAAGAAAAGAAACTTGATTGTACATAGAGGATGACATGCGGGTCCCATTTAGCAGCAGCGGTATCACCGTTTGAGAGGCTGCACGGGATCGAAAGAAAAAGGCAAGTGACCAAATATCAGGATCCAAAAATAATTCAAGAAAATAAAGTTTTATAGTACATAGAGGATGACATGCGAGTCCCATTTAGCAGCAGCGGTCTCACCATTTGAGAGGCGGCAGGGGATCGAAAGAAAAAGGTAAGTGACCAAATATGAGGTGCCAAAAAAAATCCAAGAAAAGAAAGTTTTATAGTACATAGAGGATGACATGCGGGTCCCATTTAGCATCAGCGGTATCACCGTTTGAGAGGTGGCAGGGGATCGAAAGAAAAAGGTAAGTGACCAAATTTGAGGTGCCAAAAAAACTCCAAGAAAAGAAAGTTGATTGCTCATAGAGGATGACATGCGGGTCCCATTTAGCAGCAGCGGTCTCAACGTTTCCAAGGCGGCAAGGGATCAAAAGAAAAAGGAAGTAGCCAGAAATCAGGGGGTCAAAAAAAATCCAAGAATAGAAAGAATTTTGGTTCATAGAGGATGACATGCAGGACCCATGATCCTGCATCGTAAACGGCTCGATCGGAGAGCGTTGAACGAGATGGCACGATCGAGAGAAAAAACAATGCCAGAGAGGCTGCCATCTGGGCCCTACATCCCTCGTTGGTGCGGATTTGCGTTGACTCGGCCGGTGAACCCGAGAATTCGAGATGCACCACGTCCCGGGCCACCATACGCAATGTTTTGGCCTGTTTTATCGGGCTAGGTGGCCTCAAAAACGAGAAAAAAACGTTTTGACATGCACAACGGACAGACCCAAAATCGTCGCCCATGGTACACCAGCAACCACGGCGCGACTTCAACTTCGTCGGCCATGGCAACTTTTCTTGTAGTGTATGCTTTATTTGTTGATTTTTATGGTGATGTCTATGCTAACTATGTTGGCCCTCGTAATGGCTATGCTTATAGAGAGTACTCAATTTGGGTACCAAAAGATATTGTTGCCATTGCAAAGGAACCCATTAATCGATGGGTTCCTAAATCATCTACTTAATTTTGTAGGGATATTCCTCCGGTGGTCCAAAATGGGTGTTTGATAGTGGATGCACCAACCATATGACCGGAGGAAGAGGTGTGCTTGATCAATTCATTGAAGATATCAACAAGAAGTCAAGCATCACCTTTGGTGACAACTCAAAGGGAAAAGTACTTGGGTCTGGCAAGGTGGCAATCTCTAAGCACTTGTGCCTTGAGACGGTCATGCTTGTTGAATCCCTTGGCTATAACTTACTTTCTATATATCATCTTGCCGATGCCGGTTACAATTCATATTTTACTAATTATTGTGTGAAAGTCTTTAGGAGTGACAATCTCAAATTGGTCCTTGTTGGATATGTGGAGAACAACCTTTACGTGGTTGACCTCTCGAAAGAGAGCTCCTCTCCCTCCACATGTCTAATGGTGGCAAAGCATGACGAAGGTTGGTTGTGGCATCGCCGCCTTGGTCATGTTAACATGAGAAATCTTAAACAACTCCTAAAGGGTGAGCACATTGTGGGACTAACCGGCATTTCTTTTGAGAAAGATCGTGTTTGCAGTGCATGTGTAGCCGGAAAGCAACTCAAGAAGAAACATCCTATCAAGAGTATTGTCACCACATCTAGGCCTTTGGAGCTCCTTCATTTGGATCTCTTTGGCCCATCACATTATGATACTCTTGGTGGGAGCAAGTATGGACTTGTCATTGTTGATGATTACTCAAGATACTCTTGGGTCTTTCTCCTTAAGTCTAAGGACGAGACCCATAGAGAGTTCATCAACTTCCGAAGAACCATCCTGTACTCAAGATGAGTCACGTTCCGAAGAACAAGAAGAAAACCCTCATTCCACGGATCAAGACCATGATGATGATCAAGAAACATCCTCAACTCATGATCAAGCTCAAGTGATCCCTCATGATCAAGCACTAGCAAGAGATGAATTCATTGATCATGAAGGAACCATTCGGAAGATCGAGGCCGCTACAAGGGCAAGTGACATGAAAGTAGATCAAGTCCTTGGTAGCATCTCAAGAGGAGTGGTAACTCGTAGACACCATGCATTACTTATCACTTATTGTCAACATCATGCTTTTGTGTCTATTTTTGAACCACTCAATGTACATGAAGCCTTGGTTGATCCGGATTGGGTAATTGCCATGCAAGAAGAATTGGAGTGTTTCACTTGTAATGAAGTATGGTCTGTAGTTGAGAGACCCAAGGATCATCGCATCAATGTTATTGGGACCAAATGGGTATTCAAGAACAAGCAAGATGAGAATGGTATTGTCATACGAAACAAAGCAAGGTTAGTGGCGCAAGGGTTTGCCCAAATAGAAGGTATGGATTTTGAGGATACCTTTGTGCCGGTAGCCCGTCTTGAAGCTATTCGTATTTTGCTTGCATTTGCATCTTTCCACAATTTCAAACTATATCAAATGGATGTGAAAAGTGCATTTTTGAATGGTCCCCTAAAAGAAACCGCATATGTGGCTCAACCCTCGGGTTTCGAAGACCCATGCCGACCCAACCACGTGTATTTACTCCATAAGGCACTCTACGGTCTCAAGCAAGCTCCACGTGCTTGGTATGAGTTCCTTAGGGATTTCTTACTACATGATGGGTTTTGCATGGGTACGGTCGATTCCACCCTTTTCACCAAGAGGGTTAAAGGGGGTGGCCTATTTATATGTCAAATATATGTTGATGATATTATCTTTGGTGGAACTAACCCCAATCATAACAAAGCTTTTGAGCTATTGATGACTAGGAAATTTGAGATGTCCATGATGGGAGAGTTGAAGTTCTTCCTAGGCTTCCAAGTGAGGCAACTTGCAAAAGGCACCTTCATGTCTCAAGAAAAGTATGTGAAGGACATGCTCAAGAAATTCAACATGACCAATGCAAGCCCAATGAAGACACCCATGCCCGTAAAAGGACAACTTGGCTCATGTGACGGTGAGAAGGATGTGGACATAAAGGTATACCGCTCCATGATAGGATCCTTGCTCTACCTTTGTGCCTCTAGGCCCGATATCATGCTAAGTGTAGGGATGTGTGCTCGTTTTCAATCTAATCCTAAGGAGAGCCATTTAATGGCGGTCTGATGTCTACGGGTGCTTCTATTCTTGTAGACAGTGTTGGGCCTCCAAGAGCAGAGGTTTGTAGAACAGCAGCAAGTTTCCCTTAAGTGGATCACCCAAGGTTTATCGAACTCAGGGAGGAAGAGGTTAAAGATATCCCTCTCAAGCAACCCTGCAACCACAAAGCAAGAAGTCTGTTGTGTCCCCAACACACCTAATACACTTGTCAGATGTATAGGTGCACTAGTTTGGCGAAGAGATAGTGAAATACAAGTGGTATGAATGAATATGAGTGGTAATAGCAATCTGAATAAAATATGGTAGCGAGTAAACATGCAGCAAAACAGTAAACAAACGGAGATTTGATGCTTGGAAGCAAGGCCTAGGGATCCCGCTTTCACTAGTGGACACTCTCAACAATGATCACACAATAGAACCACTCTACACTCTCTTGTTGGATGATGAACACCACTAATTGTGTAGGATTACACGAACCCTCAATGCCGGAGTTAACAAGCTCCACAATATTCGATATTCATGTTTAAATAACCTTAGAGTGCATGATAGATCAACACAACTACACCAAGTACTAACATAGCATGCACACTGTCACCATCACACTATGAAGGAGGCATAGACCACATCAATACTATCATAGCAATAATTAACTTCATAATCTACAAGAGATTACAATCATAACCTACGCCAAGTACTACACGATGCACACACTGTCACCATTACACCGTGGAGGAGGAATAGACTACTTTAATAACATCACTAGAGTAGAACATAGATGATATTCAACTAGATCACATAAAGAGAGAGATGAACCACATAGCTACAGCGGAGCCCTCGGCCCCGGGGGTGAATTACTCCCTCCTCATCATGGAGACAGCGATGGCGGTGAAGATGGCAGTGGAGACGGCGGTGGAGATGACTCCGGGGGCAATTCCCCGTCCCGGCAGGGTGCCGGAACAGAGACTTCTGTCCCCCGAATTGGAGTTTCGCGATGGCGGCGGCTCTGGAAGGTTTTCTCTGGTTTCGTCAAGCGGTCTCGAGGATTTAGGTCAGGGAGGCCTAAATAGGTGAAGAGGCGGAGTCGGAGGGGCCACGGGGGACCCACACACTAGGGGGGCGCCCCCCCTTGGCCGCGCCGCCCTGTGGGGTGGGGCCCCCCTGGCTCCCCTCTGGCCCTTCTTCGGTGCTCTGGAAGCTTCCGGGCAAAATAAGATATTGGGCGTTGATTTTGTCCGATTGCGAGAATATTTCCTTACTAGGATTTCTGAAACCAAAAACAACAGAAAACAGCAACTGGCCCTTCGGCATCTCGTCAATAGGTTAGTTCCGGAAAATGTATAAATATGACATAAAGTATGCATAAAACATGTAGATATCATCAATAATGTGGCATGGAACATAAGAAATTATCGATACGTCGGAGACGTATCAGCATCCCCAAGCTTAGTTCCTGCTCGTCCCGAGCAGGTAAACGATAACAAAGATAATTTCTGGAGTGACATGAAATCATAACCTTGATCATACTATTGTAAGCACATGTAATGAATGCAGCGATCAAAACAATGGTAATGCAATGAGTAAACAAATGAATCATATAGCAAAGACTTTTCATGAATAGTACTTCAAGACAAGCATCAATAAGTCTTGCATAAGAGTTAACTAATAAAGCAATAATTCAAAGTAAAGGTATTGAAGCAACACAAAGGAAGATTAAGTTTCAGCGGTTGCTTTCAACTTGTAACATGTATATCTCATGAATATTGTCAACATAGAGTAATATAACAAGTGCAATATGCAAGTATGTAGGAATCAATGCACAGTTCACAAAAGTGTTTGCTTCTTGAGATGGAGAGAAATAGGTGAACTGACTCAACATAAAAGTAAAAGAAAGGCCCTTCGACGAGGGAAGCATCGATTGGTATATTTGTGCTAGAGCTTTGGTTTTGAAAACAAGAAACAATTTTGTCAACGGTAGTAATAAAGCATATGTGTTATGTAAATTATATCCTACAAGTTGCAAGCCTCATGCATAGTATACTAATAGTGCCCGCACCTTGTCCTAATTAGCTCGGATTACCTGGATTATCACCGCAATACATATGTTTTAACCAAGTGTCACAAAGGGGTACCTCTATGCACTTTGTACAAAGGTCTAAGGAGAAAGCTCGCATTGGATTTCTCGCTTTTGATTATTCTCAACTTAGACATCCATACCGGGACAACATAGACAACAGATAATGGACTCCTCTTTAATGCTTAGGCATTCAACAACAATTAATTTTCTCATATGAGATTGATGATATTTGTCCAAAACTGAAACTTCCACCATGGATCATGGCTTTAGTTAGTGGCCCAATGTTCTTCTCTAACAGTATGCATGCTCAAACCATTCAACTCATGGTAAATCGCCCTTACTTCAGACAAGACGGACATGCATAGCAACTCACATGATATTCAACAAAGAGTAGTTGATGGCGTCCCCAGGAACATGGTTATCGCACAACAAGCAACTTAATAAGAGATAAAGTGCATAAGTACATATTCAATACCACAATAGTTTTTAGGCTATTTATCCCATGAGCTATATATTGTAAAGATGAAGAATGGAAATTTTAAAGGTAGCACCCAAGCAATTTACTTTGGAATGGCGGAGAAATACCATGTAGTAGGTAGGTATGGTGGACACAAATGGCATAGTTTTTGGCTCAAGGATTTTGGATGCACGAGAAGTATTCCCTCTCAGTACAAGGCTTAGGCTAGCAAGGTTGTTTGAAGCAAACACAAGTATGAACTAGTACAACAAAACTTACATAAGAACATATTGCAAGCATTATAAGACTCCACACCGTCTTCCTTGTTGTTCAAACACCTTTACCAGAAAATATCTAGACCTTAGAGAGACCAATCATGCAAACCAAATTTTAGCAAGCTCTATGTATTTCTTCACTAATAGGTGCAAAGTATATGATGCAAGAGCTTAATCATGAGCACAAAAATTTCCAAGTATCAAATTATTCAAGACATCATACCAATTACCACATGTAGCATTTCCCGTTTCCAACCATATAACAATGAACGAAGCAGTTTCAACCTTCGCCATGAAAATTAAAAGCTAAGAACACATGTGTTCATATGAACCAGCGGAGCGTGTCTCTCTCCCACACAAGCATTTATTCAAACAAAAACAAAAATAAAAACAAACAGACGCTCCAAGTAAAGTACATAAGATGTGATGGAATAAAAATATAGTTTCAAGAGAAGGAACCTGATAATTTGTCGATGAAGAAGGGGATGCCTTGGGCATCCCCAAGCTTAGATGTTTGAGTCTTCTTGAAATATGCAGGGATGAACCACCGGGGCATCCCCAAGCTTAGAGCTTTCACTCTCCTTGATCATATTGTATCATCCTCCTCTCTTGATCCTTGAAAACTTCCTCCACACCAAACTCAAAACAACTCATTAGAGGATTAGTGCATAATCAAAAACTCACATGTTCAGAGGTGACACAATCATTTTTAACACTTCTGGACATTGCCTAAAGCTACTGTAAGTTAGTGGAACAAAGAAATCCATCCCACATAGCAAAAGAGGCAATGCAAAATAAAAGGCAGAATCTATCAAAATAGAACAGTCAGCAAAGACAAATTTTAAAGAGGCACCAGACTTGCTCAAATGAAAATGCTCAAACTGAATGAAAGTTACATACATATCTGAGGATCACTCACGTAAATTGGCATAATTTTCTGAGTTACCTACAGAGAATTAGGCCCAGATTCGTGACAGCAAGAAATCTGTTTCTGCGCAGTAATCCAAATCTAGTATCAACCTTGCTATCAAAGACCTTACTTGGCACAAAAATGCATTAAAATAAAGATAAGGAGAGGTTGCTACAGTAGTAACAACTTCCAAGACTCAAATATAAAACAAAATTACTGTAGCAAAATAAACACATGGGTTATCTCCCAAGAAGTTCTTTCTTTATAGCCATTAAGATGGGCTCAGCAGTTTTAATGATGCACTCGCAAGAAATAATATTTGAAGCAAAAGAGAGCATCAAGAGGCAAATTCAAAACAAATTTAAGCCTAACATGCTTCTTATGAAAAGGAATCTTGTAAATAAACAAGTTCATGAAAAGCAAAGTAACAAGCATAGGAAGACTAGACAAGCTCAACTTCAAAATTTTAAGCATATAGAGTGGTGTTTTAGTAACATGAAAACTTCTACAACCATATTTTCCTCTCTCATAATAACTTTCAGTAGCATCATGAGCAAACTCAACAATATAACTATCACATAAAGCATTCTTATCATGAGTCTCATGCATAAAATTATTACTCTCCACATAAGCATAGTTATTCTTATTAATTGTAGTAGGAGCAAATTCAACAAAGTAGCTATCATTATTATTCTCGTCATCAAATATAGGAGGCATATTGTAATCATAATCAAATTCATCCTCCATAACAGGCGGCACCAAAAGGCTACTATCATTATAATCATCATAAATAGGAGGCAAAGTATCATCAAAGTAAATTTCCTCCTCAATGCTTGGGGGACTAAAAATATCATGCTCATCAAAACCAGCTTCCCCAAGCTTAGAATTTTCCATATCATTAGCAACAAGGGATTTCTATTTTCGTGCCCTCGGGTCCTTAGTTGTACTTAGTTTTCCCCAGCCCCTTAGTTTTTCCTCAGTTTTACCCTAGCCTTTGTCTGAAGACCCGCAGAAGGAGCTCAGACGGAAGGAATCCGTTTATTTGGACGTTCTGTGCTGACGTGTTGCGCCGCGTCGTCTGTGGGGCCGCGTCGTGTGGGGCCGCGTCGCGTGGGGCTGGTAGAAAGGGACCGCGTGGGACAGGACGAGAAGCGTTTGGTTGCACGTGAGCAGGAGCTGGGTTTTGTCTCTCTCGGCCCAAATTGGCATTTTTAAGAGCACCTTTTCCCCTCTTTCTCTCTCTGTCTTTTTCACCAAATTAGTATCAAATCTAGAGAAGCTTCTATTTCTATCTTTCTTCAATATGGCAGCAAATCTAGTAGCAAATCTCTGGGGTTACTTATGCCTTTTGGCCCTCGTTTTTTGCCCAATATGGCAGCAAATCTAGTAGCAAATCTAGAAGCTAGTATATGATAAATTCACAACAGCATAATCACAAAACTAAGTATAATACATAAACTGCATACAGCAGCCAAAAGCAGGCAATAACGTTGTTAATGTTCACGACAAACTAAGCTGAAAAATATACAAGACGCACGAATGTATGGACAACAAGAAGATTAGGATGAATGAATTTGTTCTTCATTCCTCCTCATATATTTCTTCGTCGCTCCATTCGTGCATTTCCCCAAGGAAATATTCATTGAACTCCTTCCGTCTGCAGTGTGCGGCCAATACATCCTCCAAACGGTATGGCCTGTGTTCATTACTCATACCGTAGCTTCCTATTCTATCCACACGAACTGGCCACTCATCCCAGGCCTTTGTATCATGAGAGTACTCTCTGATATAACCCAAATCCGCGTAGTAGATGCTGCCAGGTCGAAGTGTCGGGTACACTCTGGTGTCGACGGAAATACACCGGATATAATTCACGAAGAAGGCATTACTGCCAATGTTACTGACCGGATGGAGAGAGCGGCTCTGAGTGTCCACATGGTACACCAAAGGTTTGCCCGCCAAAGCCTCGCTGACCAACAACACAAGCAGCAGATCACCATCCGACTTCACAAGGTAGAACTTCTGATGTCCAAGTTCTGGAAATGAAATTAGTGTCTCCATCTTGACAGTGCTCGCGTTTGCGCAACTGTACATTGGTGCACACTATTCTTCCGATCTCAAAATTGTCCGCAGCTACTGCATACAGTTCACCAATGAACGGGGTAATGCAACGCAGACAATGGTTCTTGATCGAAAATCTTCCTTCTCCCCAATCTTCATTTATATCCTTAGTTGGAGTGCTCTCATCGACCCAACCAATTTCCAACGGGTAATTGGCAGCAACGAAGATCATAGTCGGGGATTTGATAACAGCGACTGATTTCAGAAAAACAGATGGCATCTGCGCCTCAAACATAGTGTTCGATTTCTTTGTGAGTGGGTTCAGCAGCCGTATCTTGTGCAGCGGGTTCTTCTGGGCAAGCACGATGACACCATGGCAAAAGTCGACGAAGTAGTATCTAAAATATATTGATGAAGATAACATTCAGCACTAAGATGTGTTTAAGATTGAAAATAAAAAGGTAGATATGGAGGAATTTGAACCTTGTATGAACTTCCGATAGATCTATGGTGACGTAGCGTGATGTGCCGAGTTGGAGGAAGGTGAACTCAGCGACGCGTGGAAGGGCGTGGTGTAGCATGATCCATTCGTCCGGTGCACGTCGGGCTCGAGCAAACCTGAGCGCCAATTTCTACAGACTTGCCTCATAGCAGAGTAGGTGTCGGCGTACTCCTCGTTCGCCGATGGCATTGGCCGATCTTGTGAAGTGGTCCATCAGCCGAGAGAGAGGCCCGGTTCACGGAGGCGCCGCGCTTGGATGCGCCGCCCTCGGAGGCGACGCGCTCGGCGGCGGCGCGCTCGCGGCGACGGGCTCGGCGGCGGCGAGCTCGGAGGCAACGGGCTCGGAGGCGACGGGCGCGGCGGCGACGGGCTCGGAGGCGACGGGCTCGGAGGCGACGGCCGCCGGCGCATTCTTCTTCTCCATCGCCGGCAGGGTAGCGTGCGTACGGCGGTTGGGGTTTTTTCGATTTGGAGAAGTTGATGGGACATGAGAGGGGTTGTTTCGTGCGTGAGCGAGAATGAGACGACTGTGTGCAGAGGGAGGGAGGGAGGGGCTTACGCGTCCTAAATGCGACCCGCGTCCTATGCGTCCACTATTTGCACGTCTGCACCGCGACACGCGTCAACAATGGCACGTCTTGCACTTCTGCACCGCAACACGCGTCCTCGGGTCTAACCCTGGAAATTTAGATATACTCAGGTATACCCCCGAGTCATATACTAGCATTTTTTGTGTGCTCAGTTTTCTCCTTGAGTGCTAATACTGGCTAGTGTAATATACTCAGTTTTACCCTCAAGTGGCTGGTCAACAGAGAGTCAACAAATGGGATTAACTAGTTAAATGAGTTATTTAATGTGCAAAAAAATCCGAAAAAGAGTGGCACTTACTCATGGAGTCTTTACCACAAATTGCCACTTCTCAAATCATAGATAAATCGTAGATAAATCAAGTTTTACCACAAATTGCCACTTCTCAAATCACCTAGTAGCTATGAAGGTGCATGGTTTTCCACAATAAGCCCTTCCCAAAACAGCTTCCCCCAAATCATACTTTGTGTAAATGAGGCCACAATTCTCACACTGATGTATATTGGTATTGCAAATAGTTTGAGGTAGGCCAAGATGGGTTTCATTGTACAAAACACGCATTTTCCATTTTTTAAATCTCATATTTGAATCCCTTAGTCTGTTTACTACTCACCTGCCCTTGGTTTCTTGATACTACTCAGTTTTGCCCTCTCCCTTCACAAACTCTCACAGACGCCCAACATTGCCCTGATTGGTCTAGCCCATGTCACGCGGATCGTGCCCGCCGATCGTTGATCGTATGATCTAACGGGCAGGATAACCCCTATCTCTCTCTCTGGTCGGGGCCACCACCCCCTCTCTCTCTCTCTCTGTCGTCGGTTAGCTTCACGCAAAGTTTGGTTTTCTGCATTATTTTTCACGACCTAAATTATAAACTCTTTTTAGGCATTACTTTTCACGCAAAAAATGATAAACCATCACCGATTTGTTGTAGCCATTACTTTTCACGCAAAAAAATGATACACCATCACCCATTTCGTGTACCCATTACTTTTCACGCAAAAAACGATAAACCATCACCGATTTTGTTGTAGCCATTACTTTTCACGCAAAAAATGATACACCATCACCCATTTCTTGTAGCCATTACTTTTCACGCAAAAAACGATAAACCATCACCGATTTTGTTGTAGCAATTACTTTTCACGCAAAAAATGATACACCATCACCCATTTCTTGTAGCCATTACTTTTCACGCAAAAAACGATAAACCATCACCGATTTTGTTGTAGCCATTACTTTTCACGCAAAAAACAATAAACCATCACCGATTTTGTTGTAGCCATTACTTTTCACGCAAAAAATGATACACCATCAACGATTTGTTGTAGCCATTACGGTAAATGATAAACTATCACGAATTACCATTTTTTTTAGGCATTACTTTTCACGGTAAAATGATAAACTATATCACGAAGTTCCATTTCCGTCAAGATAGTCCGCATTACTTTTTTGTTGAGATATATACCCCCACAACGGTCATCTCCTCCTTAAATTATTGTGTAAACCCCCACAACGGTCACCTCCTCCTTAATTTATTGTGTAAACCCCTACAACGGTCATCTCTCCCTTATAAACACCCACAACGGCCATCCCTTGTGTCAATAGGTTCTGCCTCTCTCTTCTTCGTTCACATACACTTGATCATCCATTGCCATGGCTTCCACGTCTCGGACGCGGAACGGAAGGGGAAGGGGAAGGGGAAGGGGAAGGGGAAGGGGCGGCCGGGGTGGTGGATCATCATCATTGCCACCACCACCGTCGTCAACACTGCCATTGATCATAGAGGAGTTCTTCATCGTCATCTATGAAGACCCTTTGGTCAAGAAGGTACGTATGCGTTCCCACATATATGATGCATGTGATTAATTATGGGCATGTTCTAAAAAACCTTTAATTTCAAACGATCGGTGCTCGATCTCTTTGCAGGCACTCCCAAAAAAGTTTGCGGACTATCTTGACGGCCAGGAGCCAGCTAAGGTGTATCTACGAGCAGCTGACTGCGGTCCTCGTCTCTGGACCGTGGAGGTCCTATTTGACGGACAAGGCCGGATGTATCTCGACAAGGGCTGGGAGAATTTCGCCATCGCGCACGGTGTGGATTTCGGCTGCTACGTACACTTCAAATATGAAGGCGATGATGTGCTCACAGTGAAGGTGTTCGACGGAACAATGTGCAGGAAGTACTACTACTCGACGACGAAGATGCGACGATGAAAGTGACGTCGACGTGAAGCCATGCATCCATCCCCTTTAGAGATCTAGCTATTTTCTATATATTTAGAGATCTAGCTATTTTCTATATATTATGCACAATGTTTAGCATAAGAGTCACTTTAGATTAAACTACGAAAATAGTCATCTGCCATGGGCTGAGGCGGCCCCACAGAGCGGTTCTATATTATATTCTCTAAATAAATAGACAACCCCAGCGGTCATTGGCTGCGGAGGCCCCACAGAGCGGCAATATATGATTTTCTATAAATAAATAGACGACCCCACTGGTCATTGGCTGCGGCAGCCCCACAGAGCGGCAAATATATGTCTTTTCCTGAAAAATAGACGACCCCACTGGTCATTGGTTGCGGCAGCCCCACAGAGCGGCAATATATGTCTTTTCCTGAAAAATATACGACCCCACTGGTTATTGGCTGCGGCAGCCCTATAGAGCGGCCCCATTTGTCATTGGCAGCACCGCGTATAAAATCATGAAATAAAACGGCCCACACGTCAGCGATAGATGGATGGCTGCTCCGACGTGTCTCCTGACCCTACCCGTCAGCACGAGATGGTCAGGGAGGAGCTGCCCCTGTGCGGCCCCACCCGGTCAGACTAACGGTCAAGGCCTCTGACCTGACGGCTACCGGCCGTTCCAGCACTTGTGCGTGTTTCAAACTAGAGGAGGGGAAAACTGAGGAAAAACTAAGGGACTGGGGAAAACTGAGTACAACTAACGAACCAGGGGCACGAAAATAGAAATCCCTAGCAACAATGGTGTTCAAAGTATTCATACTAATATGTTCCATGGGTTTTTTAATTTTCGCATCAAACCATCCATGTCTTAACTCGGGAAAAAGAATAAAAAGCTCCATCTTGCTTTCCATTATGCCAAGCTAGTGTAAAACAAGAAACAAAAAGATGTAATTGCAGGATCTAAAGGAAATAGCTTCGAGTACTTACAACGGCGCCGGAAAATAGCTTAGTAGCCGAGGTCCGGAGTGTGAGTACCTTTTACCTTTCCTCCCCGGCAACGGCGCCAGAAAAGTGCTTGATGTCTACGGGTGCTTCTATTCTTGTAGACACTGTTGGGCCTCCAAGAGCAGAGGTTTGTAGAACAGCAGCAAGTTTCCCTTAAGTGGATCACCCAAGGTTTATCGAACTCAGGGAGGAAGAGGTCAAAGATATCCCTCTCAAGCAACCCTACAACCACAAAGCAAGAAGTCTCTTGTGTCCCCAACACACCTAATACACTTGTCAGATGTATAGGTGCACTAGTTCGGCGAAGAGATAGTGAAATACAAGTGGTATGAATGAATATGAGTGGTAATAGCAATCTGAATAAAATATGGCAACGAGTAAACATGCAACAAAACAGTAAACAAACGGAGATTCGATGCTTGGAAGCAAGGCCTAGGGATCCCGCTTTCACTAGTGGACACTCTCAACAATGATCACACAATAGAACCACTCTACACTCTCTTGTTGGATGATGAACACCAATAATTGTGTAGGATTACACGAACCCTCAATGCCGGAGTTAACAAGCTCCACAATATTCGATATTCATGTTTAAATAACCTTAGAGTGCATGATAGATCAACACAACTACACCAAGTACTAACATAGCATGCACACTGTCACCATCACACTATGAAGGAGGCATAGACCACATCAATACTATCATAGCAATAATTAACTTCATAATCTACAAGAGATTACAATCATAACCTACGCCAAGTACTACACGATGCACACACTGTCACCATTACACCGTGGAGGAGGAATAGACTACTTTAATAACATCACTAGAGTAGCACATAGATGATATTCAACTAGATCACATAAAGAGAGAGATGAACCACATAGCTACAACGGAGCCCTCAGCCCCGGGGGTGAATTACTCCCTCCTCATCATGGAGACAGCGATGGCGGTGAAGATGGCGGTGGAGACGGCGGTGGAGATGACTCCGGGGGCAATTCCCCATCCCGGCAGGGTGCCGGAACAGAGACTTCTGTCCCCCGAATTGGAGTTTCGCGATGGCGGCGGCTCTGGAAAGTTTTCTCTTGTTTCGTCAAGCGGTCTCGAGGATTTAGGTCAGGGAGGCCTAAATAGGCGAAGAGGCGGAGTCGGAGGGGCCACGGGGGACCCACACACTAGGGGGGTGCCCCCCTTGGCCGCGCCGCCCTGTGGGGTGGGGCCCCCTGGCTCCCCTCTGGCCCTTCTTCGGTGCTCTGGAAGCTTCCGGGCAAAATAAGATATTGGGCGTTGATTTCGTCCGATTCCGAGAATATTTCCTTACTAGGATTTCTGAAACCAAAAACAGCAGAAAACAGCAACTGGCCCTTCGGCATCTCGTCAATAGGTTAGTTCCGGAAAATGTATAAATATGACATAATGTATGCATAAAACATGTAGATATCATCAATAATGTGGCATGGAACATAAGAAATTATCGATACGTCGGAGACGTATCACGGTCAAACGGATTCTAAGATACTTTGTTCTCACTCCTACTCTCCGGCTATGGTATCCAAAGCGGTCAACCTTTGAACTCATTGGCTATTCGGATTCTGATTGGGCCGGTGATAAGGTTGACCGGAAGTCTACCTCCGGGGCTTGCCAATTTATTGGCCGGTCATTGGTGAGTTTGTCATCCAAGAAACAAAACTCCACCGCTCTATCCACCGCCGAAACCGAATACATATCTACGGCATCTTGTTGCACTCAATTGTTATGGATGAAGCAAACCTTGAAAGACTATGGTGTGTCTCTTGGTACGGTGCCTCTTCTTTGTGACAATGAAAGTGCAATTAAGATCGCCAACAACCCGGTTCAACATTGTCGCACCAAACATATTGACATTCGCCATCACTTCCTACGTGATCATGTTGCCAATAAGGATATTGATCTCACTCATGTGGGAACAACCTACCAATTGGCGGATATTTTCCCTAAGCCTTTGGATGAAGCCCGTTTTATTAACTTGAGAGGAGAACTTGGTATTCTTGATCCTAAAAACTTGGATTGATTAACTTCTTGTGACGCCCCGGAACCGGTACCATGAGGATCCCAGCGAAAACACCGAAATCCGCACGATATCGATCCAGAGACGCCCTCCGACACGACGTGCGCGACGAATCACACACGTGATGCCAGAGGAATTACCACGAGTAGTAACATTACAACAGGCTTACAATAGAGCCCACAAGATACATATATTACAATAATGACTCCAACGAGTCAAGATACAAATATACAATACAAAGATCCAAATCATACAGAAGATCAAATACGTCCGAGTACGGACAAGATACAAATTGGACTAAGAGTCCTGAAGATAAACGATGGCGTCCATAACCCTGCCCAGGCCAAGCCGGAAGGGTAACCTTGCTAACGTCGTCATCTCGTACCTGTCAAAGTCGGGCCATCGGTTGCCGACAAAAGGGGGAGGAGACAAAAAGAAAGGAAGGCGAGGGTAAGTACCAATGGCACGTACTTGCGAGACAAGACCAGCTATGCTCGCTGGTGGGCGGTATAAACTTCACCCGGCTATATGTGGAGTTTAGCGACAGCAAAGCAACTAACCAATAGAGACACGCTACAACATTCGTCTATTAGAAAAGGTGAGAGAGCGCATAATCTAGCAGTTCTATACTCTGCAATCAAAACCCAGCCGAGGCGATCCCCCTTCGCCAAGAGGTATTGCAAAGGCACACACACTTTTTGAAAGAGTTTTATTAGCAAATTATTAGCAACAGGAAATAAGGTGTAAGTTGTTCTATGATCAAGCTATACAATTTCAAGTCGTCCATAACCGCGGACACGGCTTATCGATAAGATGTACACCCTGCAGGGGTTGCCCAAATGTAACCATACGCATGCTCGAACCCACTTACTACAGGTGGAGTCTCACATCAAGACCGTTCCCAATGCAAGAGAAAGTTTAAGGGGAGCCACCCCACTAAGCTACCCGTGACGAAGTTCGGCCGTACTCCGATACGGACCCAGAGGTTTGTGCCAACGGCTAAGCTAAGTGTGAACAACCTGCTTTCGCTAATCGTTCCACGATATGAGTACAGTACATAATATAAACACCCGAAGGCAACAGGAAGTAAATCGTGCATCGTGCATATGAGCAAATAAAACCAAGGTTGTGGCTCCCAGTAAACAGACTCGAGGAAAGGTAGTGGGTGATGGGGGTCCCACTCCCCCACGTACGGGTAGAGCGCTCAATCTCGGAACAGATAACAAGAACTCGGATCCTAGGGGACATTAGCAAGTCAAAGTTCCGATGCTTTCGCAAAGGGGCTCACAGATGCCTCTGCTTACAATTTTAGTTGTTAACAATAAAGTAAAGTGTGATTATCTCCAACAAATGATATAGCATGTAAAAACCTCCCAACAACCCAACATATCCCGATAACAGATCGAGATAAACAACAGAGCCTAAACACGCCTACGACTCGCAAGGCTGGCAAACAACAAACAATAGGTAGGGCGAGGAGGTGTATCTCGGACATATAGGTAACAGGTGGATAGGACACGTGACACAGCAGAATCGCAACACAAGGATAGCAATAGATCAAAAGAGCATGTAAAAGTAAAATAGGTGAAGGGGTGGGCTCGCCAGTGAAAAGCTGCAGAAGAACTTGTCGGAGAACTCGTCGTATCTCACATCAACACTTCGTGATCCTATCCGGAAGAAGCAAATGCTACAACAAACAACGGATGCAAATCTTACAACTACGGAGAAGAATTCGGCATGCTCAAGATGATATGCATGGCATGGCGAATATGGTGCAATGCAATTTATCCATATTAATCGGAGTCGAAACCCCGAACAAACAAATTAGAGTTGGAGTTGCATTTTCTACCGACAAATTTAAGGGTGGATTAGCATAGCAAACATGGCAGAGGTGCGCTACTTCAATATTAAATGGAGCGGGGAAACCCTAGGCGGTGTCCGAAATACTCCGCGGTTCAATATTAGGTGATATACACAATCTACACGTCACGACATGATGCGAGATGCAAACATGCATATGGATGGCATAATCATGTTCAACATATTTTTCTGAGCAATTTTTATATAAAACACTTTTTATTTGGAGTTATAGTTTAGGAGATATGAATTTCGCAAGATTTAAACATTTTCTGCAAAAACAAAGAAGAGAGGGAAGGCAGGGACGAATTGGGCCGGACCTGCGCAGAGACGGCGGTGGATAGCGGCCTGCCGCGCGCTAGGCGGCGAGAAAGCTAGCTGGCAAGTGGGCTGAGCCCATTTGTGGGAGATGTGGCCTAAACAGAGAAAAGAAAAAAGGTGGGCTTAAATTGCCAGAGCTGGAATTAGAACTCAGGATCTCTCCTTACTGAGAAAAGGATAGAACCATCTGGGCTGCTGTTCAGATCTTGTTAAAGTACTGGTGCGGCCGAAGAAGAACGAACAGGTAGGCAGGGACGAGCTTGAAAACTGCAGCCATGGCCGGGAGATCTGGTCGAGCACGGATCTGGCGATTTAGCGTGAACTAGGACGCGGGAGGTAGCGCGTTCGACGCACGAGTTCAAGGGGAGTCTGTTGGTGGTGGCCTTGGCGCCGGGGAACCACCGGAGGTAGGCCGACGGCGAGCATCTGCGGGAAAACGGCATGGTCAACGTCAGCATGACAACATAGAAGGAGATAGAGTTGGAGGGGAGGTTCTGGAGGACGGGTATCTCACCCTGAACGTGTACGTGTGGCTGGAGATGGCGGGGAAGGAAGGAGGTGGCTGGAATCCTCGCCGGAGTGCAGCAGGTCGGAGATGGAATCGGCGAATTCGCTGTTGATTAGAGCTCTCCCGGCTCGATTCCTTGTACCAGCTTGAAGAGGAGGACGAGGCGCATCTTTTGGTGCCCTCGGAGTGGCGAGGGAAGGTGTGTAGCGGCGGCGCCATAGCAAGGTCGGTGGTTGCTGTGGGGGGTTTCTCCGTGGTGTTCCTGGAGGGGCTTCCCTTTCGTGGAGAAGGGGAAAGGAGAGGGAGCGTGGTTGGCGTAGAGGAGAAGGCGTGTAGAAGATAAGGAGAGGGGGCGCATGAGGGAGCAGGTGAGTGGAGGTCAATGGTGGTTGGGTGGATGGACCACGGTCACGCCATCCATGTGCTCGCTCGGCTGGAAGAAAGCGACCGGGAAAAGATGAGTGTGCTCGGGCCTGCGGTGGGAACAAGGAGAGATGGGCCAGATAAACGAGGGACCCCAGGGATATATAGGTTAGATTTTGTTTTAAGAGAAAAGGAAGAGGAGATTTGGTTAAATAAAACCATATGAGAGGTTAAAATAAAATAGATAAGATTTATAAAAATAATTTTGTTTGTAAAATTACATGGATGATATGATGCATGATGTCATGATGCTGCACAAAAGAAAATAACAAACAAATCTATTAGGGGTAGTATCGGGGGCCGTTACACTTCTTGCACTATATTCTTGCATTTATCTTGCTCTCTAGCTTAGAGGCATAGCACATATGGGGATAGTCATCTTACCATGTCTTGGTATGATGCATACCTATGTGTGCAACATAAATAGACCCAATGTCATTATATGGACCCAAGCATGTCTCTTCGAGGTCTCATGACATTTGCGCTTTCACATAGGGGGAGTAATCCCCCGTCCCTCATTGAGCCTCTATTACAACTTGATTTGACTCTATAAGGCCAAATGATCTTATTGCAAAAATCATTTCAAAATGACTTATGATTCTTGATATATATTTTGAATCATGCCCATTGTTGCTATTTACATCTTGTTTGGATTTTCTCTCCAATGGGTATGCCTAGAGAACTTTGTGTTTCCAACCCCATGCCTATGCTCATCTCATCATCATCTATCTATCTATATGTACATGTCATCATATGAGCATTCATACACATTTACACAATGAATAGGGGCAAAACGAGGCAAAACGAGACAAAACTGGGCAGATTGTCCCTGGCCGGTCTCTAGCCCGGTTGGATCGGCCTCTGGGCCGGACCAGCCAGCCGAGCCCGGTCGACCGGGCGCTCGACCGGCCGCGCGGCTGGTTATGTGTTGGGAGAGGATACCCCTTGGGGTCTTCTTCCTCATTATCCCCCATCTCCAAAACCTCCATGGCCGCCGCCTCCACCACCTCCACCACGTTCTAGGACCTTCCCACCACGAGAATCCTCCCAAACTCCACCAAACCATAGATCGGGTCCGTTGGAACATCTCCACCAAAGGATTTGGTCTCTCTCAAGCTATTTTGGGAGTTCTTGGAGTTTTTGGTTTTCAAGCCCTACCTAGTGTTCTTCTTGCTCTCTTGATCAAGGAGGACCATGTCTTCGGGTAATTTGTTCTCTCTTTCTCTCTATTTCCTAGTCCTCATCACACATTGCAAATCTTTGAGAAGATTTGAGGAAATTTTAGGGTTAGGGTTAGGATTTGTAAGTCCTCATGCCATTAGAGTGTCTCACAGCACAATGCACATACTCCACTCTATTGCTATAGTATATATTCAAGTTTATGATTTTTTGCATGATTTTGTGGTAGAAATTCTGGGCAACACCGCACAAGTCGACAGATCCGGTCACCAGCCCGGTCAACCGGCCTCTCAACCGGCCGGCTCGTCCGGTCTGCCACCCGGTTGGACCGGCCTGTGCACTGGATCGCCCAGTTTTCGCACAATCTCATCAAAACACTTGGATATATGCTATGCTTTTTGGCTTCCCTCTTACTGATGACATGTACACTTACCCCACTGCTATACTCGCTCTATTTCTCATTCACAGATAGTTGGAGCGGTGGAGAACGTGGCACTATTGCCAAGAGAGGAAGGCCTACTGAGCCTCCACCCCGCCGTACTAGTGGCCGCATGCCCACTAAAGCACCTCAGACCACTGACACTGGCAGCTCAGCTGGGGGCAGGCGCAAGACAGTTGCTGGTAAGAGGAAGGACAAGCATGCCGCCCAAGAGGAGGAGGATGAAATAGTGCCAACCTTCAATATAGCAGACGCACATCATGGTGATTGGCAGGATTTGAGGACGGCGAATCCGTATCGCTATGAGCAACGGACTTACACTGGTGGGGACAAGTTCTTCTGGACCAAGACTCAAGAAGCCCTATGTGACGGTTTCTATGACACTCGAGAGTGTATGAAGAATGGTGTTGTTGTGATGCCCAAGGCCATCAACCCTGAAGAGCTTACCTTGCATGAAGCCACAAAGTACCGCTTTGTGGTTGAAACCTTGAAGGGTTTGGGACTGTATGAACTTGTGTGCCTGAAGCCCGATGATGAACAAGAAGATGGCACCTATTGTCCCCTTCTAGTCCGTCAATTCCATTGTACCGTCTTCTTCCATGATGATGAGGACCGCACCATGACTTGGATGACTAGCAAGGAGAAGTACTCTTGCACCTACGCTCAGTTCTGTGCAGCCATGGATTTTGGTGGTGGCCGTGCTCAAGGGTACAGGATTCATTCTCGGCCTAAGCTCACTAAAGGTGACATCTCCTTTTGCTATCCCACTAACCCCACAGCTGGGCCTCCCACTATCTCTGGGATGTACTACTCTTATCTTGTCCTTGGCAAGATGTTCCGTGAGAGTCTCATCAGCAAGTCAGGCGATACCAGTGAAGTCAGGAACTACCACCTGAATCTGATGTACTATTGCCACCCTGCGAGGATAAGGAAAATTGATGGCTGTGATCTCATTCACTGTGAACTGAAGCGTTCAGTTATGGGCCGCATGACTCCCAACTATGCTCAGTATGTTCAGCGGCTCATCAACCACATGGTTCCTCCTCCTCTCAACACTTTTGATGAAAGAGTCATCATGGAACCATTCAAGTTCCCTACTCAGGACGGTCGCCAGGACGTCCCTTCCATGATGCCCTCCACTGAGCGCCCTTCCAAGGAATGCCATGATCCTGCAGCAAGCTCCAGCTACTCTCGGCACCCCCAGCGTGGTGCCGCTCGCTTCTTCTCCAGCATGTGGCAAATGTGCAAGAATACCAATGATGTTGCACATCAAAGTCTTGCTTTGAACCAGGAGACACGGAGGAGACAGAATGAGTTCATGACTGCACGGAATGCTCCTGTTCCTCCTTCTGGCCCTGAGATGGAGCCTGTGGTTGCACCTGCTTGGGAGATGCCTCCCATTACTGATGATATGCTCCAGAACTTCGACCTATCCATGTATGCTCATGGTGGCCCTCCTCCTCGGACTGCTCGTGCTCCTACTCCTACTGATGATGATGGTGATGAGAATGAAGGTGATGCGGCTGCACGTGATGATGGCGAGAGCTCCTACTCCGCTGGGCATGAGTTCTATTGATGGGTGCGCTAGCATCTCTCCTCTTTTCTTCGCCTTTTTGGTGTTCCGATGCCAAAGGGGGAGAAGAGAGTAGAGTGCAGGACCACGGGGTTCTTTGATGGTCACAAGCCATGGGTGTTGCTTGATACGTCTCCGACGTATCGATAATTTCTTATGTTCCATGCCACATTATTGATGATATCTACATGTTTTATGCACACTTTATGTCATATTTATGCGTTTTCCGGAACTAACCTATTGACGAGATGCCGAAGGGCCAGCTGCTGTTTTCTGCTGTTTTTGGTTTCAGAAATCCTAGTAAGGAAATATTCTCGGAATCAGACGAAATCAACGCCCAACATCTTAGAATCCCCGGAAGCATCCAGAACACCCGAGAGTCGCCAGAGGAGAGGCCTGGTGGGCCCAGGAGGGTGGCCGGCGCGGCCCAGGCCCTGGTCGCGCCGCCTTACCCCCTCACCGCCTCTTCGACCCTCTGACGCCGCCTCTTCGCCTATATAAAGGCCCTCGACCTAAAACCTCGAGACGGAAAAGCCACGGTACGAGAAACCATCCAGAGCCGCCGCCATCGCGAAGCCAAGATCTGGGGGACATGAGTCTCTGTTCCGGCACGCCGCCGGGACGGGGAAGTGCCCCCGGAAGGCTTCTCCATCGACACCACCGCCATCTTCATCACCGCTGCTGTCTCTCATGAGGAGGGAGTAGTCCTTCATCGAGGCTCGGGGCTGTACCGGTAGCTATGTGGTTAATCTCTCTCCTATGTACTTCAATACAATAATCTCATGAGCTGCCTTACATGATTGAGATTCATATGATGATGCTTGTAATCTAGATGTCATTATGCTAGTCAAGTGGATTTTACTTATGTGATCTCCGGAGACTCCTTGTCCCACGTGTGTAAAGGTGACAGTGTGTGCACTGTGTGGGTCTCTTAGGCTATATTTCACAGAATACTTATTCACTGTTATGAATGGCATAGTGAAGTGCTTATTTATATCTCTTTATGATTGCAATGTGTTCTGTATCACAATTGGTTAAAAAATCGAAGAAAAGAAAACATTTATCGTTCTGAGAGGATGGCATGCGGGACCCATGAGGCAGCATCCTCAACGTTTATTGTTTATAGAGGCTGACATGTGGGACCCGTGAGCCAGCAGCCTCTCGACAACGTTTTAAAGGCGGCAGGAGATCGAAAGGAAAAATAAGACAAAAATCGGTTGGTAAACAAAATCCAAGTAAAGAAATATTTACCGTTACGAGAGTATGCCATGCGGGACCCATGAGGCAGCAGCATCCTCAACGATTCCAAGGCGGCAGGGGATCAAAAGAAAAAAAGGAAATAGCCAGAAATTAATTAGGGGTCAAAAATAAATCCACTAAAGGAAACTTTTATTGTTCATAGAGGATGACATGTGGGACCGACCTGCCAACAGCGTCCTCATCGTTTCAAATGGGCAGGGGATCAAAAGAAAAAGGCAAATAGCTAGAAATTAGGGGTCAAAAATAACTCCAAGAAAGGAAACTTTTATTGTTCATAGAGGATGACATGCGGGACCCATAAGCCAGCAGCTTAGTCAACGTTTCAAAGGCAGCATGAGATCGAAAGAAAAAGGCACGTGACAAAATATCAGGAGCCAAAGATAATCCAAGAAAAGAAACTTTATTGTACATAGAGGATGACATGCGGGTACCATTTAGCAGCAGCGGTCTCAACGTTTCAAATGCGGCTTGAGATCAAAAGAAAAAGAAAGTTGATTGTACATAGAGGATGACATGCGGCTCCCATGAGTCAGCAGCTTACTCAACGTTTTCAAGGCGACAGGGGATCAAAAGAAAAATCCAAGAAAAAACTTTTATAGTACATAGAGGATGACATGCGGGTCCCATGAGCCAGCAGGTTCCTCAACGTTTTCAAAGGCGGCATGAGATCGAAAGAAAAAGGCAAGTGACCAAAAATCAGAGGGTGGAAAATAATCCAAGAAAAGAAACTTTTATTGTACATACATGATGACATGCGGGTCCCATTTTGCAGCAGCGGTCCTAACGTTTCAAATGCGACTTGAGATCAAAAGAAAAAGAAAGTAGCCAGAAATTAGGGGGTCAAAAAAATCCAAGAAAATAAAGTTGATGGACATAGAGGATGACATGCGGGTCCCATGAGCCAGCAGGTTCCTCAACGTTTCAAACGTGGCATGAGATCGAAAGAAAAAGGCAAGTGACCAAATATCAGGATCCAAAAATAATTCAAGAAAAGAAACTTGATTGTACATAGAGGCTGACATGTGGGACCTATGAGCCAGTAGAGTCCTAAACGTTTCAAAGGCGGCAGGGGATCAAAAGAAAAAGGAAATAGCCAAAAATCAGAGGGTGAAAAAAAACCAAGAAAATGAACTTTTATAGTACATAGAGGATGACATGCGGGTCCCATGAGCCTGCAAGTTCCTAAACGTTTCAAACGTGGCATAAAGATCGAAAGAAAAAGGCAAGTGACCAAATATCAGGATCCAAAAATAATTCAAGAAAAGAAACTTGATTGTACATAGAGGATGACATGCGGGTCCCATTTAGCAGCAGCGGTATCACCGTTTGAGAGGCTGCACGGGATCGAAAGAAAAAGGCAAGTGACCAAATATCAGGATCCAAAAATAATTCAAGAAAATAAAGTTTTATAGTACATAGAGGATGACATGCGAGTCCCATTTAGCAGCAGCGGTCTCACCGTTTGAGAGGCGGCAGGGGATCGAAAGAAAAAGGTAAGTGACCAAATATGAGGTGCCAAAAAAAATCCAAGAAAAGAAAGTTTTACAGTACATAGAGGATGACATGCGGGTCCCATTTAGCATCAGCGGTATCACCGTTTGAGAGGTGGCAGGGGATCGAAAGAAAAAGGTAAGTGACCAAATTTGAGGTGCCAAAAAAACTCCAAGAAAAGAAAGTTGATTGCTCATAGAGGATGACATGCGGGTCCCATTTAGCAGCAGCGGTCTCAACGTTTCCAAGGCGGCAAGGGATCAAAAGAAAAAGGAAGTAGCCAGAAATCAGGGGGTCAAAAAAAATCCAAGAATAGAAAGAATTTTGGTTCATAGAGGATGACATGCAGGATCCATGATCCTGCATCGTAAATGGCTCGATCGGAGAGCGTTGAACGAGATGGCGCGATCGAGAGAAAAAACAATGCCAGAGAGGCTGCCATCTGGGCCCTACATCCCTCGTTGGTGCGGATTTGCGTTGACTCGGCTGGTGAACCCAAGAATTCGAGATGCACCACGTCCCGGGCCACCATACGCAACGTTTTGGCCTGTTTCATCGGGCTAGGTGGCCTCAAAAACGAGAAAAAAACGTTTTGACATGCACAACGGACAGACCCAAAATCGTCGCCCATGGTACACCAGCAACCACGGCGCGACTTCAACTTCGTCGGCCATGGCAACTTTTCTTGTAGTGTATGCTTTATTTGTTGATTATTATGGTGATGTCTATGCTAACTATGTTGGCCCTCGTAATGGCTATGCTTATAGAGAGTACTCAATTTGGGTACCAAAAGATATTGTTGCCATTGCAAAGGAACCCATTAATCGATGGGTTCCTAAATCATCTACTTAATTTTGTAGGGATATTCCTCCGGTGGTCCAAAATGGGTGTTTGATAGTGGATGCACCAACCATATGACCGGAGGAAGAGGTGTGCTTGATCAATTCATTGAAGATATCAACAAGAAGTCAAGCATCACCTTTGGTGACAACTCAAAGGGAAAAGTACTTGGGTATGGCAAGGTGGCAATCTCTAAGGACTTGTGCCTTGAGACGGTCATGCTTGTTGAATCCCTTGGCTATAACTTACTTTCTATATATCATCTTGCCGATGCCGGTTACAATTCATATTTTACTAATTATTGTGTGAAAGTCTTTAGGAGTGACAATCTCAAATTGGTCCTTGTTGGATATGTGGAGAACAACCTTTACGTGGTTGACCTCTCGAAAGAGAGCTCCTCTCCCTCCACATGTCTAATGGCGGCCAAGCATGACGAAGGTTGGTTGTGGCATCGCCGCCTGATGACCGACAAGTATAGGGGTTGTATCGTAGTATCTTCGATAAGTAAGAATGTCGATCCCAACGAGGAGCAGAAGGTGTTGACAAGCAGTTTCGATGAAGGATTCCCTGTAAATGCTCACAGACAAGTATTCAGGGGGTTTTGACGTAACAGTTGAATAAAATACGAGTAAGTAAAGTGCGAGAGTAACAATTGCAGCGAGTGGCCCAATCCTTTTTAGCACAAAGGACAAGCCGGTTTGTTTACTTATAATGACCAAACGTTCTCGAGGACACACGGGATTTTAGTCTAGTGCTTTCGCTACATACGGCTAAATAATCTTCATTGTTATGATAAGTGTTGTATGGGTGAACCTATGCTAATGTACCGCCCTTCCTAGGACTAATACATACTTGTGATTATACCCCTTGCAAGCATCCGCAACTACAAGAAAGTAATTAAGAATAAATCTAACCACAGCCTTAAACTCTGAGATCCTGCTATCCCTCCTGCATCGATATACCAACGGGGGTTTAGGTTTCTGTCACTCCGGCAACCCCGCAATCGGCAAACGAGTACAAGATGCATTCCCCTAGGCCCATAAAGGTGAAGTGTCGTGTAGTCGACGTTCACACGACACCACTAGAAGAATGACACCACAACTTAAATATCATAACATTGAATATTACTCAACCATAATTCACTACTAACATTTAGACTTCACCCATGTCCTCAAGAACTAAACGAACTACTCACGAGACATCATATGGAACATGATCAGAGGTGATATGATGATGAATAACAATCTGAACATAAACCTTGGTTCAATGGTTTCACTCAATAGCATCAACAACAAGTAGAAATCGATACCGGGAGAGTTTCCCCTATCAAACAATCAAGAGCAAACCCAAATTGCTACGGCGGTGACGGTGTCCAGCGGTGGAGACGGCGGTGATGATGGTGGAGATGATGATGATGGTGATGGAGATGATGTCCAGCTCGATGACGGTGACGATGGCGTCGATTTCCCCCTCCGGGAGGGAATTTCCCCGGCGGATCTCAGCCCGCCGGAGAGCTCTTTTCTCTCTGGTGTTCTCCGCTCCGCAGAGGCGGCTGTAACTCTTCGCGAGGTACCCCCTGTGGCTTAGGTTTTCGGGACGAAGGGTTTCGCGAAGAAAAGGAGGCGAAAGGGGCTGTGGGGCCCCCACACCACAAGGTGGCGCGGCCAGGCCATGGGTCGCGCCGCCCTATGGTCTGGGCCCACCTTGGGTCTTCTCAGCTCCTCCTTCTGGTTTCCTTCGTCATCTTGAAAAATAGGATTTTTGGTATAATTTCCTTCCACAGTTGATCTTCCGAAATATTGCGTTCTGACGGTGCTTTTTCCAGCAGAATCCTGGCTCCGGTGCTTGATCCTCCAATAATGATGAAACATGCAAAATAGGTGAAATAACATAAGTATTGTGTCCCAATATGAAATATATCAATGAATAACAGCAAATTATGATATAAAATAGTGATGCAAATTGGACGTATCAACTCCCCCCAAGCTTAGACTTCGCTTGTCCCCAAGCGAAACTGAACTCGGTAAACAGGACCACATGTTTATGGAGTGAAGAGTCGATAAATAAAATACGGACAAGAAGCATCATATTCATTCACAGAAGACATTCTAGTAAACAACTTCCTCATATAACTCAACTTGAAACAAGTATAAAGTAATCACAAATAAAGGTGCATAAGAAATCATAGTTGGTGATGGCAAACTTCGTTCTTGGTCAGAGAACAATTAACAGATTATACTTATCTCATTGAGCAGCGCTCTCATGTTAAAGTTTATAAGGCACAACTTGCATACTCAATCATAATGGTCTCCTCATGATCATTGATAACTTGCAAAGCTATATTCATTCAGATAAAACTTGTACTAAACAAGGAAGAATAAAAGACATGATAAAGCAAATCACAATATAATGGTTTGATCACAACAACTAAAATGCTTGCTTGAGATGGAGGGAAATAGGTTTACTGACTCAACATAAAATAAAAGACAGGCCCTTCGCAGAGGGAAGCAGTGATTAAATCATGTGCTAGAGCTTTTTCAGTTTTGAAATCATATAGAGATAATAAAAGTAACATTTTGAGAGGTGTTTGTTGTTGTCAACGACTGGTAGCGGGTACTCTAACCCCCTTGCCAGACAACCTTCAAAGAGCGGCTCCCATTTTATTTTTATTTTGTGTGGCACTCCTTCCAACCTTTCTTTCACAAACCATGGCTAACCGAATCCTCGGGTGCCTGCCAACAATCTCATACCATGAAGGAGTGCCTTTTTATTTTAGTTTTATTATGATGACACTCCCCCCAACCTTTGCTTACACAAGCCATGGCTAACCGAATCCTTCGGGTGCCGTCCATCAATCACATAACATGGAGGAGTGTCTAATTAGGTTAATTAGTTTGGGACTGGGAATCCCATTGCCAGCTCTTTTTGCAAAATTATTGGATAAGCGGATGAAGCCACTAGTCCATTGGTGAAAGTTGCCCAACAAGATTGAAAGATAAAACACCACATACTTCCTCATGAGCTATAAAACATTGACACAAATAAGAGATACTAAGTTTTGAATTGTTTAAAGGTAGCACATGAAGTATTTACTTGGAATGGCAGAAAATACCATGTAGTAGGTATGTGTGGTGGACACAAATGACATAGGTTTGGGCTAAGGTTTGGACGCACGAGAAGTATTCCCTCTCAATACAAGTCTTTGGCTAGCAAGGCTAATTAGAAAGCATAAGAGTTGAAGGAAACAAACAAATATACATGTGATAGAAACAATCATGCATCTTCCTTGTAAGCACAAACAATTTTAACTTCAGAATAATAAGCTATGAGCTAACAAGAAAGAAAGACAATGAAACATCTACATGTATTTCTCTTTTCTACTTAAACCTCAAAGTGTTGTTGCTATTGACCAATGCTAAGTTTGCCAAAACCAAATAGATTTATTCAATGCTCCCAAAGTGATACCAATACTAACAACAAGGTAAATCATATAATAGAGATTGCAAACTAAAATAAGATGTGCAATATGTAAATGATAAGACTTCTCATTAATATTCCATAACGATAACTCACACCAAGGGATACATAGATAACCAACTAAAGGAGAGATACTTCCAAACTGCAACCCATCTTATATGATAACTTCCCTACTCATGATATGACACTACTTGACAGTAAAAAGTAAAAGATAGTGATGATATGATACCGCAGCACTCCCCCAAGCTTGGAACAAACCAAGGGGATGCCAATACCGATGATGAATTACTCCTTTGGCGATGATGGTGATGAACTCCTCCCGCGCTTCTTACAGATCTCCTTCAGCTTCAGTTTCTCAGCTTGGCAATTCTGCACTAAGACTCGAAGAGATTCATTGTTATCTGAAGTTGGCGATGATGACCTTGTGATGTGAATCGAGTGGTATTCCAGCATTCTTCGGAGACGGCAATTCTCCTCCTGGAGTATCTCCACTTCTCTTCTTAGAGCCCGATATTGATCACAAAACTCATCGGTAGTCCGTAGAGCTTCTTCCAACACAGGGAAGGAGTCGAGGCTAAGAGCGGGTGGTAAAGGTCCCTGCAAGTTATGAGAAAAAGAACGTCGAGTGTCAACAGATCCCACCAAGATTTGCTTGCTCCCAACGGCTTGCTGCTCTTGTCTTGATGGCACCCTCTTCACTTCTTCCTCCGAAAGCCCCTTGCCCTTGTTGTTGGAGGCCATGGTGCTTCTAGACCGAAAACAGATCCTGGCAGAAACAGCTCGAAACAAAACACGTCGAGAAAACGATATACGGAACTCCAGGGGTCCGGGGGATTATATAGCAAAAAATTTCACGACAAAAGGAAAGTACCAGATCGAACCAGAGTCGGAAAGGGGCGACGAGGCGGCCAGACCATAGGGCGGCGCGGGCCCAGGCCAGGCCGCGCCGGCCTATGGTGGCACGCCCTCGTGCGTCTTTTCCACTCCGTTTCGAACTCGTAATTTTTCATATTTTCCAAAAACAGCAAAAATATAGTTCGGAAAGTAAATTGCGAACTTTTCATTACCAAGATCTTGTTACCTATTCAAAGTCGAGTTCTGGCGGACTGTCAATTTGTCCTTTAATGAAAGCCTCCGGTGTTTCCACTTGAATAATATCAACATCAACATTATAAGAATCACCTGAGATATAATGCTTGAGTCTTTGTCCATTCACCACTTGCGTGGCATTGCCTTGGAGAGAGCTAATTTTAATTGCTCCTGAACGATACACCTCCTCAACAACATACGGTCCTTCCCATTTCGAGAGTAATTTCCCTGCAAAGAATCTGAGACGAGACCGATACAATAGGACTTTATCCCCAATATTAAATTCTCTTTTGATAATCCTTCTATCATGCCATTTTTTAACTTTCTCTTTAAAGAGTTTAGCATTTTCATAAGCTTCACTTCTCCATTCATCTAGAGAACTCAATTGCAACAACCTCTTATTACCGGCAAGTTTAGGATCTTTATTTAATTCTCTAACAGCCCAATAAGCTTTGTGCTCTAGTTCTAAAGGTAAATGACAAGCTTTTCCGTAAACCATTTTATAAGGTGACATTCCCATGGGATTTTTATAAGCAGTTCTATAAGCCCAAAGTGCATCCTTCAATTTACTAGCCCAATTCTTTCTAGTTTTATTAATAGTCTTTTGCAAGATAGATTTAATCTCTCTATTTGATAATTCTACTTGACCACTAGTTTGAGGATGATAAGCGGAAGCAATTCTATGATTAATACCATACCTAGCAAGAGTTTTTCTAAAACCTCCATGAATAAAATGAGAACCTCCATCAGTCATAATATATCTAGGCACTCCAAATCTAGGAAAAATAATGTCTAAAAGCATTCTTAAAGAGGTCTCACCATCAGCACTTTTTGTAGGTATGACTTCCACCCATTTAGTAACATAATCAACAGCAACAAGTATATGCGTGTTACCTTCTGAAGACGGAAAAGGTCCCATGAAGTCAAATCCCCAACAATCAAATGGTTCAATAACAAGAGTATAATTCATAGGCATTTCATTACGTCTGGAGATATTACCAACCCTTTGGCATTCATCACAAGATAAAATAAACATTCTCGCATCCTTGAAGAGAGTTGGCCAATAAAAACCTGATTGTAGAACCTTTTGCGCGGTTCTTTCTCCGGCATGATGTCCTCCATAAGCACTACCATGACATTTACTCAATATCTCTTGTTGTTCATATTCGGGAACACACCTTCGCAGAATACCATCCACTCCTTCTTTATATAAGTGTGGGTCATCCCAGAAATAATGCCTCAAGTCATAAAAGAATTTCCTCCTTTGCTGAGCTGAAAAGGTTGGAGGCAAGTACTTGGAAACAATAAAGTTAGCATAATCAGCATACCAAGGACTGTCTCGCGAGCTCACCTTTATTACAGCCAATTGTTCATTTGGAAAACTATCATTAACAGGAACAGGATCATAAGCAATATTTTCCAATCTAGACAAATTATCAGCAACAGGATTATCAGCACCTTTCCTATCTACAATATGTAAATCAAATTCTTGCAAAAGAAGTACCCATCTAATAAGCCTCGGCTTAGCATCTTTCTTTGTCATAAGGTATCTAATTGCAGCATGATCAGTATGAATCGTAACTTTTGAATCAACAATATAAGATCTAAATTTATCACAAGCAAAGACTACAGCTAATAATTCTTTTTCAGTTGTAGCATAATTTCTTTGAGCAGCATCAAGAGTTTTACTTGCATAATGAATAACATTCAGTTTTTTATCTACTCGCTGTCCAAGAACAGCGCCTACCGTAAAATCACTAGCATCACATATAATTTCAAAAGGCAAATTCCAATCAGGAGGTTCAACTACAGGAGCAGTTGTTAAGGCTTTCTTTAGAGTTTCAAAAGCTTCCTTACAATCATCATCAAAAACAAAAGGTACGTCTTTTTGAAGAAGATTAGTAAGAGGCTTTGAAATCTTGGAGAAATCTTTAATAAATCTCCTATGAAACCCAGCATGACCAAGAACACTACGAATACCTTTAACATCCCTCGGATAGGGCATCTTCTCAATTGCTTCAACTTTAGCTCTATCAACTTCAATACCTCTCTCAGAAATTTTATGTCCCAATACAATTCCTTCATTAACCATAAAGTGGCATTTCTCCCAATTAAGAACAAGGTTAGTTTCTTCACATCTCTGCAAAACTTTATCAAGGTTTCGCAAGACACTATCAAAAGAATTCCCATAGACGGAAAAATCATCCATGAATACTTCCACAATACTCTCACAAAAGCCATGAAAAATAGCAGACACGCATCTTTGAAAAGTAGCAGGAGCATTACATAAACCAAAAGGCATACGCCTATAAGCATAAGTTCCATAGGGACAAGTAAAAGTGGTTTTCTCTTGATCTTTAGTTTTAACAGCAATTTGTGAAAACCCAGAATAACCATCAAGAAAGCAAAAATGAGTATTTTTAGACAATCTTTCTAGCATTTGATCAATAAATGGTAAAGGGTAATGATCTTTCTTAGTAACTTTATTAACTTTTCGAAAATCAATGCACATTCTATACCCTACAACTACTCTTTGAGGGATGAGCTCATCATTATCATTAGGCACAACAGTCATTCCTCCTTTCTTGGGAACGCAATGCACAGGACTAACCCATCTACTATCAGCAATAGGATATATAATACCAGCTTCAAGAAGTTTTAATACCTCATTCCTTACCACATCCTTCATCTTGGGAATTAGACGACGCTGATGTTCAACAACAGGCTTTGCATCATCTTCCATATTAATAGCATGTTGGCAAATAGAAGGAGAAATCCCCTTCAAATCATCAAGAGTGTAGCCAATAGCTCCTCGGTGTTTCTTCAATATTTCCAATAACCTTTCTTCCTCAATCTCTGAAAGCTTAGAACTAATAATAACAGGATATATTTTCTTATCATCAATTTGAGCATATTTAAGATTATCAGGTAAAGGCTTTAAATCAAAAATAGGATCTTCCTTTGGTGGCGGTGTTGTACCCAAATCTTCCACCGGTAAATCATGCTTGAGAATAGGTTGGCGAAGAAAAATTTCCTCAAGCTCATCTCTTTCTTTCCTAAAAACTTCACTCTCGCTATTCTCCAAATGTTGCTGCAAAGGATTATTAGGAACAAGAACAATAGATGCACACTGCTCCATTTTAAAATCATCACTAGGCAAATCAGCTTTATAAGGAGTTTTGGTAAATTTAGAGAAGTTAAACTCATAAGATTCACCAGCAAATTTAGTCAAAATTTTCTCTTTCTTGCAATCTATAATAGCTCCACAAGTATTTAGAAAAGGTCTACCAAAAATGATAGGACAATAATCACTAGCAGCAGAACCAAGTACCAAAAAGTCAGCAGGATATTTAATCTTACCACATAGAACTTCTACATCTCGAACAATACCAATTGGAGAAATAGTTTCTCTATTAGCCAGCTGAATAACCACATCAATATCTTCAAGTTCACAAGAATCAATTTTGTGCATAATTTCCGTGTAAAGCTCATAAGGAATAGCACTAACACTTGCACCAATATCACATAAACCATAATAGCAATGATCACCAATTCTAACAGATAGCATAGGAACACTAACTTGTTTGGGTTTATTAGGATGTGAAACAATATTAGAAGCATCTTCACAGAAAATAATATGACCATCCTCCACATTTTCAGTCACAAGATCTTTAACTATTGCAACAGCAGGTTCAACTTTTATTTGTTCTACAGGTTCTACAGGTTTCTTTTCACTTTTATGAACCGCACTATTTATAACAGAGTAATCCTTCATTTTAGCAGGGAAAGGAGTTTTTTCAATATAAGCTTCAGGAATAACATGATCTGCAGTTTCAACTACAACGCATTTATTAATAGATGAATCAATTTTATCTTTATACGGTTCATGATACTTATCAAAATTCTTCTTAGGCAATTCATAATGAGAGGCAAAAGCTTTATAAAGATTTGCAGCAACTTGAGAATCAAGACCATATGTAGCACTCATATTACGAAATTTATCAGTATCCATAAAAGCTTCAATGCATTTATAATCATAAATTATACCTGATTCTCTATCCTTGTCGTTCTCCCAACCTTCAGTATTTTCTTGGATCCGATCAAGAAGGTCCCTTTTAAACTCTTCTTTGTTGCGTGTAAATGATCCAGAACAAGAAGTATCCAGCAAGGTCTTGTCTTGAAAAGAAAGTCTTGCATAGAAATTATCAATAATAACATTACCAGGAAGCTCATGAATGGGGCATTTGAGCATTAAAGACTTCAATCTCCCCCAAGCTTGGGCAATACTTTCTCCATCATGAGGCTAGAAATTATATATGCGGTTACGATCTTTGTGAATTTCACTTGGAGGATAGAATTTAGAATAAAATAAAGGCACAATGTCCTCCCAATCAAGAGAATCACCATTCTTCAGCAATTTATACCAATGCGCCGCTTCACCAGACAGCGATATAGAGAATAGTTTCTTTCTAACTTCATTCATAGCAATACCTGCACATTTGAATAACCCGCATAATTCATGCAAAAACAGTAAATGATCACCAGGATGGACAGTTCCATCCCCTTCATAGCGGTTATCCATAACACGTTCAATAATTTTCATAGGTATTTTATATGGTATCACTTCCTCACCTGGCGCCTCATCCACTACCGTTGCAGTAGTAGTAGATTTCCCAAATAGAAATTGAAGAGAAGATCTCTCCATAATGACTTATAGCAGCAGGCAGAAATAAAATTAGCACAAACAGTAAAGGTTTTCCTTACCAATTTCACTTACCAATAGCGCTTCACTCCCCGGCAACGGCGCCAGAAAATAGTCTTGATGACCCACAAGTATAGGGGGTGTATCGTCGTATCTTCGATAAGTAAGAATGTCGATCCCAACGAGGAGCAGAAGGTGTTGACAAGCAGTTTCGATGAAGGATTCCCTGTAAATGCTCACAGACAAGTATTCAGGGGGTTTTGATGTAACAGTTGAATAAAGTACGAGTAAGTAAAGTGCGAGAGTAACAATTGCAGCGAGTGGCCCAATCCTTTTTAGCACAAAGGACAAGCCGGTTTGTTTACTTATAATGACCAAACGTTCTCGAGGACACACGGGATTTTAGTCTAGTGCTTTCGCTACATACGGCTAAATAATCTTCATTGTTATGATAAGTGTTGTATGGGTGAACCTATGCTAATGTACCGCCCTTCCTAGGACTAATACATACTTGTGATTATACCCCTTGCAAGCATCCGCAACTACAAGAAAGTAATTAAGAATAAATCTAACCACAGCCTTAAACTCTGAGATCCTGCTATCCCTCCTGCATCAATATACCAACGGGGGTTTAGGTTTCTGTCACTCCGGCAACCCCGCAATCGGCAAACGAGTACAAGATGCATTCCCCTAGGCCCATGAAGGTGAAGTGTCGTGTAGTCGACGTTCACACGACACCACTAGAAGAATGACACCACAACTTAAATATCATAACATTGAATATTACTCAACCATAATTCACTACTAACATTTAGACTTCACCCATGTCCTCAAGAACTAAACGAACTACTCACGAGACATCATATGGAACATGATCAGAGGTGATATGATGATGAATAACAATCTGAACATAAACCTTGGTTCAATGGTTTCACTCAATAGCATCAACAACAAGTAGAAATCGATACCGGGAGAGTTTCCCCTATCAAACAATCAAGATCAAACCCAAATTGCTACGGCGGTGACGGTGTCCAGCGGTGGAGACGGCGGTGATGATGGTGGAGATGATGATGATGGTGATGGAGATGATGTCCAGCTCGATGACGGTGACGATGGCGTCGATTTCCCCCTCCGGGAGGGAATTTCCCCGGCGGATCTCAGCCCGCCGGAGAGCTCTTTTCTCTCTGGTGTTCTCCGCTCCGCAGAGGCGGCTGTAACTCTTTGCGAGGTACCCCCTGTGGCTTAGGTTTTCGGGACGAAGGGTTTCGCGAAGAAAAGGAGGCGAAAGGGGCTGTGGGGCCCCCACACCACAAGGTGGCGCGGCCAGGCCATGGGCCGCGCCGCCCTATGGTCTGGGCCCACCTTGGGTCTTCTCAGCTCCTCCTTCTGGCTTCCTTCGTCATCTTGAAAAATAGGATTTTTGGTATAATTTCCTTCCACAGTTGATCTTCCGAAATATTGCGTTCTGACGGTGCTTTTTCCAGCAGAATCCTGGCTCCGGTGCTTGATCCTCCAATAATGATGAAACATGCAAAATAGGTGAAATAACATAAGTATTGTGTCCCAATATGAAATATATCAATGAATAACAGCAAATTATGATATAAAATAGTGATGCAAATTGGACGTATCACCGCCTTGGTCATGTTAACATGAGAAATCTTAAACAACTCCTAAAGGGTGAGCACATTGTGGGACTAACCGACATTTCTTTTGAGAAAGATCGTGTTTGCAGTGCATGTGTAGCCGGAAAGCTACTCAAGAAGAAACATCCTATCAAGAGTATTGTCACCACATCTAGGCCTTTGGAGCTCCTTCATTTGGATCTCTTTGGGCCATCACATTATGATACTCTTGGTGGGAGCAAGTATGGACTTGTCATTGTTGATGATTACTCAAGATACTCTTGGGTCTTTCTCCTTAAGTCTAAGGACGAGACCCATAGAGAGTTCATCACCTTCGCCAAGAAAGCTCAACGTATGTATGAATCCGAGATCAAGGCGATTAGGACCGACAATGGCACCGAGTTAAAGAACTACACCATGCAAGAGTTTGTGGATGATGAGGGCATCAAGCATGAGTTTTCGGTGCCATACACCCCTCAACAAAATGGTGTTGTTGAAAGGAAGAACCAGACTATCATTGAGATGGCAAGAACCATGTTGAGTGAATTCAACTCACCCCACAACTTTTGGGGAGAAGCCATCTCTACGGCCGTCCACTACTCCAACCGGCTCTTCCTCCGTCCCCTCCACAACAAAACTCCATACGAGCTTCTTACCGGTAACAAGCCTAATGTCATGTACATTCGTGTCTTTGGATGCAAATGTCTTGTTAAGAACAACAAAGGAAAGCTCGGTAAATTTGAAACTAGAACCATACAGGGTATATTTGTTGGATATGCGGAGAACTCTCACGCCTATAGATACTACAACCAGTCCACTGGGACTATTGAAGTATCTTGTGACGTGGTGTTCTTGGAGGATAATGGCTCCCAAGTGGAGCAAGTTGTTCCATGTGTTGCAGGTAATAATGATGATCCATCTAGTGCCATCAAGCATATGGGCATTGGACACATCCGGCCCATGGAAGTTCATAATGATGATCAATATGATGGAGTAGATGTATCAAGCACGGGTCAAGTGGAGCCTAGCTCAACTCAAGCCGAACCATCAAGTGCAACTCAAGAACCATCCTGTACTCAAGATGAGTCACGTTCCGAAGAACAAGAAGAAAACCCTCATTCCACGGATCAAGACCATGATGATGATCAAGAAACATCCTCAACTCATGATCAAGCTCAAGTGATCCCTCATGATCAAGCACTAGCAAGAGATGAATTCATTGATCATGAAGGAACCATTCGGAAGATCGAGGCCGCTACAAGGGCAAGTGACATGAAAGTAGATCAAGTCCTTGGTAGCATCTCAAGAGGAGTGGTAACTCGTAGACACCATGCATTACTTATCACTTATTGTCAACATCATGCTTTTGTGTCTATTTTTGAACCACTCAATGTACATGAAGCCTTGGTTGATCCGGATTGGGTAATTGCCATGCAAGAAGAATTGGAGTGTTTCACTTGTAATGAAGTATGGTCTCTAGTTGAGAGACCCAAGGATCATCGCATCAATGTTATTGGGACCAAATGGGTATTCAAGAACAAGCAAGATGAGAATGGTATTGTCATACGAAACAAAGCAAGGTTAGTGGCGCAAGGGTTTGCCCAAATAGAAGGTATGGATTTTGAGGATACCTTTGCGCCGGTAGCCCGTCTTGAAGCTATTCGTCTTTTGCTTGCATTTGCATCTTTCCACAATTTCAAACTATATCAAATGGATGTGAAAAGTGCATTTTTGAATGGTCCCATAAAAGAAACCGCATATGTGGCTCAACCCTCGGGTTTCGAAGACCCATGCCGACCCAACCACGTGTATTTACTCCATAAGGCACTCTACGGTCTCAAGCAAGCTCCACGTGCTTGGTATGAGTTCCTTAGGGATTTCTTACTACATGATGGGTTTTGCATGGGTACGGTCGATTCCACCCTTTTCACCAAGAGGGTTAAAGGGGGTGGCCTATTTATATGTCAAATATATGTTGATGATATTATCTTTGGTGGAACTAACCCCAATCATAACAAAGCTTTTGAGCTATTGATGACTAGGAAATTTGAGATGTCCATGATGGGAGAGTTGAAGTTCTTCCTAGGCTTCCAAGTGAGGCAACTTGCAAAAGGCACCTTCATGTCTCAAGAAAAGTATGTGAAGGACATGCTCAAGAAATTCAACATGACCAATGCAAGCCCAATGAAGACACCCATGCCCGTAAAAGGACAACTTGGCTCATGTGACGATGAGAAGGATGTGGACATAAATGTATACCGCTCCATGATAGGATCCTTGCTCTACCTTTGTGCCTCTAGGCCCGATATCATGCTAAGTGTAGGGATGTGTGCTCGTTTTCAATCCGATCCTAAGGAGAGCCATTTAATGGCGGTCTGATGTCTACGGGTGCTTCTATTCTTGTAGACAGTGTTGGGCCTCCAAGAGCAGAGGTTTGTAGAACAGCAGCAAGTTTCCCTTAAGTGGATCACCCAAGGTTTATCGAACTCAGGGAGGAAGAGGTCAAAGATATCCCTCTCAAGCAACCCTGCAACCACAAAGCAAGAAGTCTGTTGTGTCCCCAACACACCTAATACACTTGTCAGATGTATAGGTGCACTAGTTCGGCGAAGAGATAGTGAAATACAAGTGGTATGAATGAATATGAGTGGTAATAGCAATCTGAATAAAATATGGCAGCGAGTAAACATGCAACAAAACAGTAAACAAACGGAGATTTGATGCTTGGAAGCAAGGCCTAGGGATCCCGCTTTCACTAGTGGACACTCTCAACAATGATCACACAATAGAACCACTCTACACTCTCTTGTTGGATGATGAACACCACTAATTGTGTAGGATTACACGAACCCTCAATGCCGGAGTTAACAAGCTCCACAATATTCGATATTCATGTTTAAATAACCTTAGAGTGCATGATAGATCAACACAACTACACCAAGTACTAACATAGCATGCACACTGTCACCATCACACTATGAAGGAGGCATAGACCACATCAATACTATCATAGCAATAATTAACTTCATAATCTACAAGAGATTACAATCATAACCTACGCCAAGTACTACACGATGCACACACTGTCACCATTACACCGTGGAGGAAGAATAGACTACTTTAATAACATCACTAGAGTAGCACATAGATGATATTCAACTAGATCACATAAAGAGAGAGATGAACCACATAGCTACAGCGGAGCCCTCGGCCCCGGGGGTGAATTACTCCCTCCTCATCATGGAGACAGCGATGGCGGTGAAGATGGCGGTGGAGACGGCGGTTGAGATGACTCCGGGGGCAATTCCCCGTCCCGGCAGGGTGCCGGAACAGAGACTTCTGTCCCCCGAATTGGAGTTTCGCGATGGCGGTGGCTCTGGAAGGTTTTCTCTGGTTTCGTCAAGCGGTCTCGAGGATTTAGGTCAGGGAGGCCTAAATAGGCGAAGAGGCGGAGTCGGAGGGGCCACGGGGGACCCACACACTAGGGGGGCGCCCCCCCTTGGCCGCGCCGCCCTGTGGGGTGGGCCCCCCTGGCTCCCCTCTGGCCCCCGGGCAAAATAAGATATTGGGCGTTGATTTCGTCCGATTCCGAGAATATTTCCTTACTAGGATTTCTGAAACCAAAAACAACAGAAAACAGCAACTGGCCCTTCGGCATCTCGTCAATAGGTTAGTTCCGGAAAATGTATAAATATGACATAAAGTATGCATAAAACATGTAGATATCATCAATAATGTGGCATGGAACATAAGAAATTATCGATACGTCGGAGACGTATCAGCATCCCCAAGCTTAGTTCCTGCTCATCCCGAGCAGGTAAACGATAACAAAGATAATTTCTGGAGTGACATGCAATCATAACCTTGATCATACTATTGTAAGCACATGTAATGAATGCAGCGATCAAAACAATGGTAATGCAATGAGTAAACAAATGAATCAAATAGCAAAGACTTTTCATGAATAGTACTTCAAGACAAGCATCAATAAGTCTTGCATAAGAGTTAACTAATAAAGCAATAATTCAAAGTAAAGGTATTGAAGCAACACAAAGGAATATTAAGTTTCAGCGGTTGCTTTCAACTTGTAACATGTATATCTCATGAATATTGTCAACATAGAGTAATATAACAAGTGCAATATGCAAGTATGTAGGAATCAATGCACAGTTCACAAAAGTGTTTGCTTCTTGAGATGGAGAGAAATAGGTGAACTGACTCAACATAAAAGTAAAAGAAAGGCCCTTCGACGAGGGAAGCATCGATTGGTATATTTGTGCTAGAGCTTTGGTTTTGAAAACAAGAAACAATTTTGTCAACGGTAGTAATAAAGCATATATGTTATGTAAATTATATCCTACAAGTTGCAAGCCTCATGCATAGTATACTAATAGTGCCCGCACCTTGTCCTAATTAGCTTGGATTACCTGGATTATCACCGCAATACATATGTTTTAACCAAGTGTCACAAAGGGGTACCTCTATGCCGCCTGTACAAAGGTCTAAGGAGAAAGCTCGCATTGGATTTCTCGCTTTTGATTATTCTCAACTTAGACATCCATACCGGGACAACATAGACAACAGATAATGGACTCCTCTTTAATGCTTAGGCATTCAACAACAATTAATTTTCTCATATGAGATTGATGATATTTGTCCAAAACTGAAACTTCCACCATGGATCATGGCTTTAGTTAGTGGCCCAATGTTCTTCTCTAACAGTATGCATGCTCAAACCATTCAACTCATGGTAAATCGCCCTTACTTCAGACAAGACGGACATGCATAGCAACTCACATGATATTCAACAAAGAGTAGTTGATGGCGTCCCCAGGAACATGGTTATCGCACAACAAGCAACTTAATAAGAGATAAAGTGCATAAGTACATATTCAATACCACAATAGTTTTTAGGCTATTTGTCCCATGAGCTATATACTGTAAAGATGAAGAATGGAAATTTTAAAGGTAGCACCCAAGCAATTTACTTTGGAATGGCGGAGAAATACCATGTAGTAGGTAGGTATGGTGGACACAAATGGCATAGTTTTTGGCTCAAGGATTTTGGATGCACGAGAAGTATTCCCTCTCAGTACAAGGCTTAGGCTAGCAAGGTTGTTTGAAGCAACACAAGTATGAACTAGTACAACAAAACTTACATAAGAACATATTGCAAGCATTATAAGACTCCACACCGTCTTCCTTGTTGTTCAAACACCTTTACCAGAAAATATCTAGACCTTAGAGAGACCAATAATGCAAACCAAATTTTAGCAAGCTCTATGTATTTCTTCACTAATAGGTGCAAAGTATATGATGCAAGAGCTTAATCATGAGCACAAAAATTGCCAAGTATCAAATTATTCAAGACATCATACCAATTACCACATGTAGCATTTCCCGTTTCCAACCATATAACAATGAACGAAGCAGTTTCAACCTTCGCCATGAAAATTAAAAGCTAAGAACACATGTGTTCATATGAACCAGCGGAGCGTGTCTCTCTCCCACACAAGCATTTATTCAAACAAAAACAAAAATAAAAACAAACAGACGCTCCAAGTAAAGTACATAAGATGTGATGGAATAAAAATATAGTTTCAAGAGAAGGAACCTGATAATTTGTCGATGAAGAAGGGGATGCCTTGGGCATCCCCAAGCTTAGATGTTTGAGTCTTCTTGAAATATGCAGGGATGAACCACCGGGGCATCCCCAAGCTTAGAGCTTTCACTCTCCTTGATCATATTGTATCATCCTCCTCTCTTGATCCTTGAAAACTTCCTCCACACCAAACTCAAAACAACTCATTAGAGGATTAGTGCATAATCAAAAACTCACATGTTCAGAGGTGACACAATCATTTTTAACACTTCTGGACATTGCCTAAAGCTACTGTAAGTTAGTGGAACAAAGAAATCCATCCCACATAGCAAAAGAGGCAATGCAAAATAAAAGGCAGAATCTGTCAAAACAGAACAGTCAGTAAAGACAAATTTTAAAGAGGCACCAGACTTGCTCAAATGAAAATTCTCAAATTGAATTAAAGTTACATACATATCTGAGGATCACTCACGTAAATTGGCATAATTTTCTGAGTTACCTACAGAGAATTAGGCCCAGATTCGTGACAGCAAGAAATCTGTTTCTGCGCAGTAATCCAAATCTAGTATCAACCTTGCTATCAAAGACCTTACTTGGCACAAAAATGCATTAAAATAAAGATAAGGAGAGGTTGCTACAGTAGTAACAACTTCCAAGACTCAAATATAAAACAAAATTACTGTAGCAAAATAAACACATGGGTTATCTCCCAAGAAGTTCTTTCTTTATAGCCATTAAGATGGGCTCAGCAGTTTTAATGATGCACTCGCAAGAAATAATATTTGAAGCAAAAGAGAGCATCAAGAGGCAAATTCAAAACAAATTTAAGCCTAACATGCTTCTTATGAAAAGGAATCTTGTAAATAAACAAGTTCATGAAAAGCAAAGTAACAAGCATAGGAAGACTAGACAAGCTCAACTTCAAAATTTTAAGCATATAGAGTGGTGTTTTAGTAACATGAAAACTTCTACAACCATATTTTCCTCTCTCATAATAACTTTCAGTAGCATCATGAGCAAACTCAACAATATAACTATCACATAAAGCATTCTTATCATGAGTCTCATGCATAAAATTATTACTCTCCACATAAGCATAGTTATTCTTATTAATTGTAGTAGGAGCAAATTCAACAAAGTAGCTATCATTATTATTCTCATCATTAAATATAGGAGGCATATTGTAATCATAATCAAATTCATCCTCCATAACAGGCGGCACCAAAAGGCTACTATCATTATAATCATCATAAATAGGAGGCAAAGTATCATCAAAGTAAATTTCCTCCTCAATGCTTGGGGGACTAAAAATATCATGCTCATCAAAACCAGCTTCCCCAAGCTTAGAATTTTCCATATCATTAGCAACAATGGTGTTCAAAGTATTCATACTAATATGTTCCATGGGTTTTTTAATTTTCGCATCAAACCATCCATGTCTTAACTCGGGAAAAAGAATAAAAAGCTCCATCTTGCTTTCCATTATGCCAAACTAGTGTAAAACAAGAAACAAAAAGATGTAATTGCAGGATCTAAAGGAAATAGCTTCGAGTACTTACAACGGCGCCGGAAAATAGCTTAGTAGCCGAGGTCCAGAGTGTGAGTACCTTTTACCTTTCCTCCCCGGCAACGGCGCCAGAAAAGTGCTTGATGTCTACGGGTGCTTCTATTCTTGTAGACAGTGTTGGGCCTCCAAGAGCAGAGGTTTGTAGAACAGCAGCAAGTTTCCCTTAAGTGGATCACCCAAGGTTTATCGAACTCAGGGAGGAAGAGGTCAAAGATATCCCTCTCAAGCAACCCTGCAACCACAAAGCAAGAAGTCTCTTGTGTCCCCAACACACCTAATACACTTGTCAGATGTATAGGTGCACTAGTTCGGCGAAGAGATAGTGAAATACAAGTGGTATGAATGAATATGAGTGGTAATAGCAATCTGAATAAAATATGGCAGCGAGTAAACATGCAACAAAACAGTAAACAAACGGAGACAGCGATGGCGGTGAAGATGGCGGTGGAGACGGCAGTGGAGATGACTCCGGGGGCAATTCCCCATCCCGGCAGGGTGCCGGCACAGAGACTTCTGTCCCCCGAATTGGAGTTTCACGATGGCGGCGGCTCTGGAAGGTTTTCTCTGGTTTCGTCAAGCGGTCTCGAGGATTTAGGTCAGGGAGGCCTAAATAGGCGAAGAGGCGGAGTCGGAGGGGCCACGGGGGACCCACACACTAGGGGGGTGCCCCCCCTTGGTCGCGCCGCCCTGTGGGGTGGGGCCCCCCTCCTCCCCTCTGGCCCTTCTTCGGTGCTCTGGAAGCTTCCGGGCAAAATAAGATATTGGGCGTTGATTTCGTCCGATTCCGAGAATATTTCCTTACTAGGATTTCTGAAACCAAAAACAGCAGAAAATAGCAACTGGCCCTTCGGCATCTCGTCAATAGGTTAGTTCCGGAAAATGTATAAATATGACATAATGTATGCATAAAACATGTAGATATCATCAATAATGTGGCATGGAACATAAGAAATTATCGATACGTCGGAGATGTATCACGGTCAAACGGATTCTAAGATACTTTGTTCTCACTCCTACTCTCCGGCTATGGTATCCAAAGGGGTCAACCTTTGAACTCATTGGCTATTCGGATTCTGATTGGGCCGGTGATAAGGTTGACCGGAAGTCTACCTCCGGGGCTTGCCAATTTATTGGCCGGTCATTGGTGAGTTGGTCATCCAAGAAACAAAACTCCACCGCTCTATCCACCGCCGAAACCGAATACATATCCGCGGCATCTTGTTGCACTCAATTGTTATGGATGAAGCAAACCTTGAAAGACTATGGTGTGTCTCTTGGTACGGTGCCTCTTCTTTGTGGCAATGAAAGTGCAATTAAGATCGCCAACAACCCGGTTCAACATTGTCGCACCAAACATATTGACATTCGCCATCACTTCCTACGTGATCATGTTGCCAATAAGGATATTGATCTCACTCATGTGGGAACAACCTACCAATTGGCGGATATTTTCACTAAGCCTTTGGATGAAGCCCGTTTTATTAACTTGAGAGGAGAACTTGGTATTCTTGATCCTAAAAACTTGGATTGATTAACTTCTTGCACTATATTCTTGCATTTATCTTGCTCTCTAGCTTAGAGGCATAGCGCATATGGGGATAGTCATCTTACCATGTCTTGGTATGATGCATACCTATGTGTGCAACATAAATAGACCCAATGTCATTATATGGACCCAAGCATGTCTCTTCGAGGTCTCATGACATTTGCGCTTTCACATACGGGGAGTAATCCCCCGTCCCTCATTGAGCCTCTATTACAACTTGATTTGACTCTATAAGGCCAAATGATCTTATTGCAAAAATCATTTCAAAATGACTTATGATTCTTGATATATATTTCGAATCATGCCCATTGTTGCTATTTACATCTTGTTTGGATTTTCTCTCCAATGGGTATGCCTAGAGAACTTTGTGTTTCCAACCCCATGCCTATGCTCATCTCATCATCATCTATCTATCTATATGTACATGTCATCATATGAGCATTCATACACATTTACACAACGAATAGGGGCAAAACGAGGCAAAACGAGACAAAACTGGGCAGATTGTCCCTGGCCGGTCTCTAGCCCGGTTGGATCGGCCTCTGGGCCGGACCAGCCGGCGCCAGGCCCGGTCGACCGGGCGCTCGACCGGCCGCGCGGCTGGTTATGTGTTGGGAGAGGATACCCCTTGGGGTCTTCTTCCTCATTATCCCCCATCTCCAAAACCTCCATGGCCGCCACCTCCACCACCTCCACCACGTTCTAGGACCTTCCCACCACGAGAATCCTCCCAAACTCCACCAAACCATAGATCGGGTCCGTTGGAACATTTCCACCAAAGGATTTGGTCTCTCTCAAGCTATTTTGGGAGTTCTTGGAGTTTTTGGTTTTCAAGCCCTACCTAGTGTTCTTCTTGCTCTCTTGATCAAGGAGGACCATGTCTTCGGGTAATTTGTTCTCTCTTTCTCTCTATTTCCTAGTCCTCATCACACATTGCAAATCTTTGAGAAGATTTGAGGAAATTTTAGGGTTAGGGTTAGGATTTATAAGTCCTCATGCCATTAGAGTGTCTCACAGCACAATGCACATACTCCACTCTATTGCTATAGTCTATATTCAAGTTTATGATTTTTTGCATGATTTTGTGGTAGAAATTATGGGCAACACCGCACAAGTCGACAGATCCGGTCACCAGCCCGGTCAACCGGCCTCTCAACCGGCCGGCCCGGCGTGCCGCCCGGTCAACCGGATTGGCAACCGGCTCGTCCGGTCTGCCACCCGGTTGGACCGGCCTGTGCACTGGATCGCCCAGTTTTCGCACAATCTCATCAAAACACTTGGATATATGCTATGCTTTTTGGCTTCCCTCTTACTGATGACATGTACACTTACCCCACTGCTATACTCGCTCTATTTCTCATTCACAGATAGTTGGAGCGGTGGAGAACGTGGCACTATTGCCAAGAGAGGAAGGCCTACTGAGCCTCCACCCCGCCGTACTAGTGGCCGCATGCCCACTAAAGCACCTCAGACCACTGACACTGGCAGCTCAGCTGGGGGCAGGCGCAAGACAGTTGCTGGTAAGAGGAAGGACAAGCATGCCGCCCAAGAGGAGGATGATGAAATAGTGCCAACCTTCAATATAGCAGACGCACATCATGGTGATTGGCAGGATTTGAGGACGGCGAATCCGTATCGCTATGAGCAACGGACTTACACTGGTGGGGACAAGTTCTTCTGGACCAAAACTCAAGAAGCCCTATGGGACGGTTTCAATGACACTCGAGAGTGTATGAAGAATGGTGTTGTTGTGATGCCCAAGGCCATCAACCCTGAAGAGCTTACCTTGCATGAAGCCACAAAGTACCGCTTTGTGGTTGAAACCTTGAAGGGTTTGGGACTGTATGAACTTGTGTGCCTGAAGCCCGATGATGAACAAGAAGATGACACCTATTGTCCCCTTCTAGTCCGTCAATTCCATTGTACCTTCTTCTTCCATGATGATGAGGACCGCACCATGACTTGGATGACTGGCAAGGAGAAGTACTCTTGCACCTATGCTCAGTTCTGTGCAGCCATGGGTTTTGGTGGTGGCCGTGCTCAAGGGTACAGGATTCATTCTCGGCCTAAGCTCACTAAAGGTGACATCTCCTTTTGCTATCCCACTAACCCCACAGCTGGGCCTCCCACTATCTCTGGGATGTACTACTCTTATCTTGTCCTTGCCAAGATGTTCCGTGAGAGTCTCATCAGAAGTCAGGCGATACCAGTGAAGTCAGGAACTACCACCTGAATCTGATGTACTATTGCCACCCTACGAGGATAAGGAAAATTGATGGCTGTGATCTCATTCACTGTGAACTGAAGCGTTCAGTTATGGGCCGCATGACTCCCAACTATGCTCAGTATGTTCAGCGGCTCATCAACCACATGGTTCCTCCTCCTCTCAACACTTTTGATGAAAGAGTCATCATGGAACCATTCAAGTTCCCTACTCAGGACGGTCGCCAGGACGTCCCTTCCATGATGCCCTCCACTGAGCGCCCTTCCAAGGAACACCATGATCCTGCAGCAAGCTCCAGCTACTCTCGGCACCCCCAGCGTGGTGCCGCTCGCTTCTTCTCCAGCATGTGGCAAATGTGCAAGAATACCAATGATGTTGCACATCAAAGTCTTGCTTTGAACCAGGAGACACGGAGGAGACAGAATGAGTTCATGACTGCACGGAATGCTCCTGTTCCTCCTTCTGGCCCTGAGATGGAGCCTGTGGTTGCACCTACTTGGGAGATGCCTCCCATTACTGATGATATGCTCCAGAACTTCGACCTATCCATGTATGCTCATGGTGGCCCTCCTCCTCGGACTGCTCGTGCTCCTACTCCTACTGATGATGATGGTGACGAGAATGAAGGTGATGCGGCTGCACGTGATGATGGCGAGAGCTCCTACTCCGCTGGGCATGAGTTCTATTGATGGGTGCGCTAGCATCTCTCCTCTTTTCTTCGCCTTTTTGGTGTTCCGATGCCAAAGGGGGAGAAGAGAGTAGAGTGTAGGACCACGGGGTTCTTTGATGGTCACAAGCCATGGGTGTTGCTTGATACGTCTCCGACGTATCGATAATTTCTTATGTTCCATGCCACATTATTGATGATATCTACATGTTTTATGCACACTTTATGTCATATTTATGCGTTTTCTGGAACTAACCTATTGACGAGATGCCGAAGGGCCAGTTGCTGTTTTCTGCTGTTTTTGGTTTCCGAAATCCTAGTAAGGAAATATTCTCAGAATCGGACGAAATCAATGCCCAGCATCTTAGAATCCCCGAAAGCATCCAGAACACCCGAGAGTCGCCAGAGGAGAGGCCTGGTGGGCCCAGGAGGGTGGCCGGCGTGACCCAGGCCCTGGCCGCGCCGCCTTACCCCCTCACCGCCTCTTCGACCCTCTGACGCCGCCTCTTCGCCTATATAAAGGCCCTCGACCTAAAACCTCGAGACGGAAAAGCCACGGTACGAGAAACCATCCAGAGCCGCCGCCAGCGCGAAGCCAAGATCTGGGGGACAGGAGTCTCTGTTCCGGCACGCCGCCGGGACGGGGAAGTGCCCCCAGAAGGCTTCTTCATCGATACCACCGCCATCTTCATCACCGCTGCTGTCTCCCATGAGGAGGGAGTAGTCCTTCATCGAGGCTCGGGGCTGTACCGGTAGCTATGTGGTTAATCTCTCTCCTATGTACTTCAATACAATAATCTCGTGAGCTGCCTTACATGATTGAGATTCATATGATGATGCTTGTAATCTAGATGTCATTATGCTAGTCAAGTGGATTTTACTTATGTGATCTCCGGAGACTCCTTGTCCCACGTGTGTAAAGGTGACAGTGTGTGCACCGTGTGGGTCTCTTAGGCTATATTTCACAGAATACTTATTCACTGTTATGAATGGCATAGTGAAGTGCTTATTTATATCTCTTTATGATTGCAATGTGTTCTGTATCACAATTTATCTGTGTGCTACTCTAGTGATGTTATTAAAGTAGTTTATTCCTCCTGCACGGTGTAATGGTGACAGTGTGTGCATCGTGTTAGTACTTGGCGTAGGCTATGATTGTGCTCTCTTGAAGATTATGAAGTTAACTATTGCTATGATAGTATTGATGTGATCTATGCCTCCTTTCGTAGCGTGAAGGTGACAATGTGCATGCTATGTTAGTACTTGGTTTGGTTATGTTGATCTGTCATGCACTCTAAGGTTATTTAAATATGAACATTGAATATTGTGGAGCTTGTTAACTCCGGCATTGAGGGTTCGTGTAATCCTACACAGTTAGTGGTGTTCATCATCCAATAAGAGGGTGTAGAGTCTAGCATCTATTTATCTATTCTGTTATGTGATCAATGTTGAGAGTGTCCACTAGTGAAAGTATGATCCCTAGGCCTTGTTCCTAAATACTGCTATCGCTGCTTGTTTACTGTTTTACTGCGTTTCTACTGCCTGCAATATTACCACCATCAACTACACGCCAGCAAGCACTTTTCTGGCACCGTTGCTACTGCTCATACTTATTCATACCACCTGTATTTCACTATCTCTTCGCCGAACTAGTGCACCTATTAGGTGTGTTGGGGACACAAGAGACTTCTTGCTTTGTGGTTGCAGGGTTGCTTGAGAGGGATATCTTTGACCTCTTCCTCCCTGAGATCGATAAACCTTGGGTGATCCACTTAAGGGAAACTTGCTGCTGTTCTACAAACCTCTGCTCTTGGAGGCCCAACACTGTCTACAAGAATAGAAGCTCCCGTAGACATCAAGCACTTTTACGCGCCGTTGCCGGGGAGGAAAGGTAAAAGGCATTCATACTTCGGTTCAGTGTAATGCTTTTCTGGCGCCATTGTGTGTGTGCTCGAAGCTATTTCCTTTAGATCCTGCAATTGCATCTTTTTGTTTCTTGTTTACACTAGTTAGGCATAATGGAAAACAACAAAAATATGAGAGATCTTTATGAACTTTATCTTGAATTAGGACATGATGTGTTTGAAGAGAGAATTAAAAAACTCATGGAACTTTATATGCATGCTAATGGGAATGTTATTAATATGAATGCTTTGAACACTATTGTTGCTAATGCTATGGAAAATTCTAAGCTTGGGGAAGCTGGTTTTGATGAGCATGATCTTTTTAGTCCCCCGGGCAATGAGGAGGAAATTTACTTTGATGATACTTTGCCTCCTATTTATGATGATTATAATGATAGTAGACCTTTGTTACTGCCTGTTATGGAGGATAAATTTGATTATGATTACAATATGCCTCCTATATTTGATGATGAAATTAATAATGATAGCTACTTTGTTGAATTTGCTCCCGCTATTACTAATAAAATTGAGTATGCTTATGTGGAGAGTAATAATTTTATGCATGAGACTCGTGATAAGAATGCTTTATGTGATAGTTATATTGTTGAGTTTGCTCATGTTTCTACTGAAAGTTACTATGAGAGAGGAAAATATGGTGGTAGAAATTTTCATGTTACTAAAACACCTCTCTATGTGCTGAAATTTTTGAAGCTACACTTGTTTTATCTTCCTATGCTTGTTACTTTGCTCTTCATGAACTTGTTTATTTACAAGATTCCTATGCATAGGAAGCATGTTAGACTTAAATGTGTTTTGAATTTGCTTCTTGATGCTCTCTTTTGCTTCAACTACTATTTCTTGCGAGTGCATCATTAAAACTGCTGAGCCCATCTTAATGGCTATAAAGAAAGAACTTCTTGGGAGATAACCCATGTGTTTATTTTGCTACAGTACTTTTATTTTCTATTTGAGTCTTGGAAGTTGTTACTACTGTAGCAACCTCTCCTTATCTTAGTTTTGTGTTTTGTTGTGCCAAGTAAAGTCATTGATAGTAAGGTTCATACTAGATTTGGATTACTGCGCAGAAACAGATTTCTTTGCTGTCACGAATCTGGGCCAAATTCTCTGTAGGTAACTCAGAAAATTATGCCAATTTATGTGAGTGATCCTCAGATATGTACGCAACTTTCATTCAATTTGAGCATTTTCATTTGAGCAAGTCTGGTGCCTCAATAAAATTCGTCTTTACGGACTGTTCTGTTTTGACAGATTCTGCCTTTTATTTCGCATTGCCTCTTTTGCTATGTGGGATGGATTTCTTTGTTCCATTAACTTCCAGAAGCTTTGGGCAATGTCCAGAAGTGTTAAGAATGATTGTGTCACCTCTGAACATGTGAGTTTTTGATTATGCACTAACCCTCTAATGAGTTTGTTTCGAGTTTGGTGTGAAGGAAGTTTTCAAGGGTCAAGAGAGGAGGATGATATACTACGATCAAGAAGAGTGAAAAGTCTAAGCTTGGGGATGCCCCGGTGGTTCACCCCTGCATATATCAAGAAGACTCAAGCGTCTAAGCTTGGGGATGCCCAAGGCATCCCCTTCTTCATCGACAACATTATCAGGTTCCTCTAGTGAAACTATATTTTTATTCCATCACATCTTATGTACTTTACTTGGAGCGTCTGTGTGCTTTTGTTTTTGTTTTTGTTTGAATAAATGCTTGTGTGGGAGAGAGACACGCTCCGCTGGTTCATATGAACACATGTGTTCTTAGCTTTTAATTTTCATGGCGAAGGTTGAAACTGCTTCGTTAAATTGTTATATGGTTGGAATTGGAAAATGATACATGTAGTAATTGCTAAAATGTCTTGGATAATGTGATACTTGGCAATTTTTGTGCTCATGTTTAAGCTCTTGCATCATATACTTTGCACTTATTAATGAAGAAATACATAGAGCATGCTAAATTTGGTTTGCATATTTGGTCTCTCTAAGGTCTAGATAATTTCTAGTATTGGGTTTGAACAACAAGGAAGACGATGTAGAGTCTTATAATGTTTACAATATGTCTTTTATGTGAGTTTTGCTGCACCGGTTCATCCTTGTGTTTGTTTCAAACAACCTTGCTAGCCTAAGCCTTGTATCGAGAGGGAATACTTCTCATGCATCCAAAATACTTGAGCCAACCACTATGCCATTTGTGTCCACCATACCTACCTACTACATGGTATTTCTCCGCCATTCCAAAGTAAATTGCTTGAGTGCTACCTTTAAATTTCTATCCTCTACCTTTGCAATATATAGCTCATGGGACAAATATCCTAAAAACTATTGTGGTATTGAATATGTACTTATGCACTTTATCTCTTATTAAGTTGCTTGCTGTGCGATAACCATGTTCCTGGGGACGCCATCAACTACTCTTCGTTGAATATCATGTGAGTTGCTATGCATGTTCGTCTTGTCTGAAGTAAGGGCGATTTACCACCTTATGGTTAGAGCATGCATGTTGTTAGAGAAGAACATTGGGCCGCTAACTAAAGCCATGATCCATGGTGGAAGTTTCAGTTTTGGACATATATCCTCAATCTCATATGAGAAAATTAATTGTTGCTACATGCTTATGCATTAAAGAGGAGTCCATTATCTGTTGTCTATGTTGTCCCGGTATGGATGTCTAAGTTGAGAATAATCAATAGCGAGAAATCCAATGCGAGCTTTCTCCTTAGACCTTTGTACAGGCGGCATAGAGGTACCCCTTTGTGACACTTGGTTAAAACATGTGCATTGCGATAATCCCGGTAATCCAAGCTAATTAGGACAAGGTGCGGGCACTATTAGTATACTATGCATGAGGCTTGCAACTTGTAAGATATAATTTACATAACACATATGCTTTATTACTACCGTTGACAAAATTGTTTCTTGTTTTCAAAATCAAAGCTCTAGCACAAATATAGCAATCGATGCTTTCCTCTTTGAAGGACCTTTCTTTTACTTTTATGTTGAGTCAGTTCACCTATCTCTCTCCACCTCAAGAAGCAAACACTTGTGTGAACTGTGCATTGATTCCTACATACTTGTATATTGCACTTGTTATATTACTTTACATTGACAACTATCCATGAGATATACATGTTACAAGTTGAAAGCAACCGCTGAAACTTCATCTTCCTTTGTGTTGCTTCAATACCTTTACTTTGAATTATTGCTTTATGAGTTAACTCTTATGCAAGACTTATTGATGCTTGTCTTGAAGTACTATTCATGAAAAGTCTTTGCTATATGATTCATTTGTTTACTCATGTCATTTACATTGTTTTTATCGCTGCATTCATTACATATGCTTACAATAGTATGATCAAGTTTATGATGGCATGTCACTCCAGAAATTATCTTTGTTATCGTTTACCTGCTCGGGACAAGCAGAAACTAAGCTTGGGGATGCTGATACGTCTCCGACGTATCGATAATTTCTTATGTTCCATGCCACATTATTGATGATATCTACATGTTTTATGCACACTTTATGTCATATTTATGCGTTTTCCGGAACTAACCTATTGACGAGATGCCGAAGGGCCAGTTGCTGTTTTCTGCTGTTTTTGGTTTCAGAAATCCTAGTAAGGAAATATTCTCGGAATCGGACGAAATCAACGCCCAGCATCTTAGAATCCCCGGAAGCATCCAGAACACCCGAGAGTCACCACAGGAGAGGCCTGGTGGGCCCAGGAGGGTGGCCGGCGTGGCCCAGGCCCTGGCCGCACCGCCTTACCCCCTCACCGCCTCTTCGACCCTCTGACGCCGCCTCTTCGCCTATATAAAGGCCCTCGACCTAAAACCTCGAGACGGAAAAGCCACGGTACGAGAAACCATCCAGAGCCGCCGCCATCGAGAAGCCAAGATCTGGGGGACAGGAGTCTCTGTTCCGGCACGCCGCCGGGACGGGGAAGTGCCCCCGGAAGGCTTCTCCATCGACACCACCGCCATCTTCATCACCGCTGCTGTCTCTCATGAGGAGGGAGTAGTCCTTCATCGAGGCTCGGGGCTGTACCGGTAGCTATGTGGTTAATCTCTCTCCTATGTACTTCAATACAATAATCTCATGAGCTGCCTTACATGATTGAGATTCATATGATGATGCTTGTAATCTAGATGTCATTATGCTAGTCAAGTGGATTTTACTTATGTGATCTCCGGAGACTCCTTGTCCCACGTGTGTAAAGGTGACAGTGTGTGCACCGTGTGGGTCTCTTAGGCTATATTTCACAGAATACTTATTCACTGTTATGAATGGCATAGTGAAGTGCTTATTTATATCTCTTTATGATTGCAATGTGTTCTGTATCACAATTTATCTGTGTGCTACTCTAGTGATGTTATTAAAGTAGTCTATTCCTCCTGCACGGTGTAATGGTGACAGTGTGTGCATCGTGTTAGTACTTGGCGTAGGCTATGATTGTGATCTCTTGTAGATTATGAAGTTAACTATTGCTATGATAGTATTGATGTGATCTATGCCTCCTTTCGTAGCGTGAAGGTGACAGTGTGCATGCTATGTTAGTACTTGGTTTGGTTATGTTGATCTGTCATGCACTCTAAGGTTATTTAAATATGAACATTGAATATTGTGGAGCTTGTTAACTCCGGCATTGAGGGTTCGTGTAATCCTACACAGTTAGTGGTGTTCATCATCCAACAAGAGGGTGTAGAGTCTAGCATCTATTTATCTATTCTGTTATGTGATCAATGTTGAGAGTGTCCACTAGTGAAAGTATGATCCCTAGGCCTTGTTCCTAAATACTGCTATCGCTGCTTGTTTACTGTTTTACTATGTTTCTACTGCCTGCAATATTACCACCATCAACTACACGCCAGCAAGCACTTTTCTGGCACCGTTGCTACTGCTCATACTTATTCATACCACCTGTATTTCACTATCTCTTCGCCGAACTAGTGCACCTATTAGGTGTGTTGGGGACACAAGAGACTTCTTGCTTTGAGAGTGTCCACTAGTGAAAGCGGGATCCCTAGGCCTTGCTTCCAAGCATCAAATCTCCATTTGTTTACTGTTTTGTTGCATGTTTACTCGCTGCCATATTTTATTCAGATTGCTATTACCACTCATATTCATTCATACCACTTGTATTTCACTATCTCTTCGCCAAACTAGTGCACCTATACATCTGACAAGTGTATTAGGTGTGTTGGGGACACAACAGACTTCTTGCTTTGTGGTTGCAGGGTTGCTTGAGAGGGATATCTTTGACCTCTTCCTCCCTGAGATCGATAAACCTTGGGTGATCCACTTAAGGGAAACTTGCTGCTGTTCTACAAACCTCTGCTCTTGGAGGCCCAACACTGTCTACAAGAATAGAAGCTCCCGTAGACATCATTGCTTTATTTGATTCTTATATGGCTTGTGCTTATTTGCTTTGATTTCTCAAGAACCATTTGCTACTTCGAATAATTCGTGTATGGACGACTATTTGTATGCTTAAGCACTCTATTAGGATGATCATGCTTTATGCTTATATATCTTGTTATACTTGTCCATACCATGCTTGTTTCCTAAAGATATTGGGGGAGCTTCTCATATTCCACAAATAGTGCACTTTGTATTCAAACGCAAATTCTCCAAGTGCACACATTATGGGGGAGCTGTCTTAATATCTTATATGGAATCAAGGTTTAGAGCTTATCATAATATCTATATGTGACTCTAGCTCGGTTTGTCATCGTATACCAAAAATGGGGAGATTGTAAGGGTATTTTACCCTTATCCATTATTTTGGTAACAATGACACCGTGCTAGAGTATTTGACCTAATACGTTTATAAGGATAATCTCAGGTATTAGGCAAAGAGGCATAAATGGTGTATCAAAGGAACAAGAAGGCTAAAGGAGACCCCCCACTTCAACAACAATCGAAAAGGGGTCTACAGCAGAAATCCGGTTTGCCGCCCGGTCAGCCGACCTCCCAACCGGCCAGTCCGCCGTGCAGACCGGTCAACCGGGCGCCAAACGTGTGCCTAACTGATCCAGTCTGCTGCCCGGTCAGCCGGCCTACAGACCGGCGGGCCCGGCGTGCCGACCGGTTGACCGGGCGCCAACCGGGCGCCAACCGGGCGCCAACCGGAGGAGCTTCTGGACGTCGCAAAGTGACCCCGGTCGGGGTCCGGCCTGCCGACCGGTTTGGACCGGCTGGTCCGGTCCCTGATCCGGTCCGACCGGCCTCTGCACCGGACTATCCGGTCTGTGGTCCGGTTGACCGGGTTTGTCGGGAGAAAGGATGATGTGGCAAGTGACCAACGGCCATATTTCGAAGAACACTATAAATAGCCCTTCTCCTACCTCTGAACAGTTAGGCACTACACTACAAGTTGTTCTTGAGCTCTCTCTCTCATGCTCCATTGCTAGAAACACCAAAAGCCTCAGATCTCCCTCCTCCTCCACCCAAACTCAAATCCCTCCGGGGAAACGTTAGAGGAGGACCCGATCTACTGTTCTACCAAGCCAAATCTCATTCCCCCTTGTATTCATCGAGAAGCTTGCTTCCTAGGGTTCCTTGGAAACCCTAGGTGGGCAAGAGGAGTCCGGAAGCATCCGGACTGTGGATTTGCTCCGGGCAAGATTGTGAAGGTTTGGAGGCTACCTCAAAGTCCACAAGTGAGTGAGCTATTCCTTCGTGGGATAGGCTCCGGAGAATAGGGTGAGCCTTCGTGGCGTGGGGAATCCTTCGTGGGACCTCCACCCCTCCAAACGTGACGTACCTTCTTGCAAAGGAAGGGAACACGGGAATACATCCCCGTCTCCGCGTGCTATCGGTTATCTCTAACCGAACTCCTTACTTGTGATTTAACTGCTTGTGAGAGCCTTCTTGCTCGAGTTAGTTGTATCCTCATATAGGTTGCTTCACCTAGTTTGCATTAGGCTCACCTTTATATTCCGCAAAGCCTAATATTGCAAAGAAAGAATTAAAATCTGTAGAAACCTATTCACCCCCCCCCCCCTCTAGGTTTACCATCTCTATACTTTCAGGGAGAAGACATCGAGAGTAGGCAGAGGATGACAGAGGCGCAACTTATTGAGGGGATTCACCACAAGAGTACCATCCGCCCACTTCCACCTTGGAAGAAGAAGGATGGCCTCCCTAGGTGCCCATCTAGGGCCGCGGCATAGCCCCAGGACGGCAACGCATCCCTGCACACCTCTAGAATCCGCCATCACCGAGTTGTCCTTTTCTTCCCCCTCACCCCCACGGCCGGCCAGGAGGAGAAGAGACAACACAGTAACGTCCCAGATCAAGAGGTTGCAGGCCTTATTCGCGGAGATCGCCGAGGCAGAAGCCACCGCCGCCCGCTCCCACCGCCGGAGCAGAACACCAGTGAAACCGCACCTCCAGCCGCTCGGGATCTGGCCTAAAGAACCCAGAGACTACTTCAAACTACAGGCAGACTTCCGAAGACACTACTCCTATCTACAGAGACTAGTCCAGCGCCTCCCATCAACCAACTCGGCCTCGGTTCGGCCCGTTGACGCGGAAGGAGCACTCAGGTACTGTAGCTGGTTGGGAGAGAGAGAGGGGGGTCATGCTGTTTAGAACTGACTCCAGCTATATCATAGAAGAATCGAAGGACATGTTTTTTGTTGCTGGTCTGGTCGTTAGTACATTTCGAAATTAGCTAGCATTGGGCCTATATAGGCCCATCTGTCGGCGCTGTGAGATTGTTGCGTTGTCGTATGAGGTGGTTTTATGAACGGACAACGCTGAGCGACCCGCGGATCAAATCCCCCGATCCCCTGGTCCGGAGCCGTACGATCGGCGCAGACGAATCATTTGATCTAACTCGTCGTCACGCATGCGTCTTCCTCCTCTTCCCCAAAACAAGCTCACCTCGCCAGCTACCTTGGCCTGCAACTCCGAACGTTATTGTGCTCCGCCCCACCTCCATCTCTAGCCGCCTTCGGGTCCCGCCCCATCCCCATCTCCGAAAGCTAGTGCGCTTCGCCGCTACTACATCTTCAGCCGCCACCGCTTTTCGCCCCGACTCGATCTGACGCTGCCTCGCCCCGCCTCGATCTCAGTCTGCCATCGCGATTCGCCCTGCCTAGATCTCAGTCTGCCATCGTGCTTCGCCTTGCCTCGATCTCAGGATGCCACCATGCTTTGACCTGCTCCCATCTCCGATTGCCCCGTGCTCCGGTCCGCACCCATCTCCTGGAAATGAGTATATAGCATAGAACTACCACTTTTCACGTAAAATTTTGATAGACTACCACTTTCCGGTTCCAATCGTACAGAACTATCACATTTGGTGGAGGTTGTTTCAAATAGCACTGATCCTCCATTGATTTCAGATTGACAGTGTTTTTGACAACACTAGCCCACTGTCAGACATGACGTGGCACCTTCTGTCAACAAGCCGTTAACGGCATACGGGCCCCACCACTCGTGGACAGTAGAAGAGGCACGCGCATGGCCGTGCTCAGTTTAGCGACCGTGCCCTTCTCCCCTTTTGAAGTCGGAGCTGTAGCGCCGCCGAGGCTCCCGCACCGCCGTCGCCCATTGCCGTTGCCGCATGCCTAGCTAGAGCGACGGTGAAAGCTCGCCGGAGCGCCTCCCTGTAAGTTCTTAGCCTCTCATCTCTCATTTCAAATCTAGGGTTAGGGTTCTTATTCCGAATCGGGATATTACGATTTCTATCGATCTAGGTCAATAAAGTTTGTTTCTTTTGCAATTTCTTGTCGATTAGTACTTCACTGCCATGGATTGCGCCCCTGAGACATGTGCGGACCTCTCATTCTCTGGAGTTGCTGTCGGAGCGGAACACTACCGCGTTCATGACTTGGAGCCGATCAGATGCATCGTGTTTCAAGGGACGAACACCGGGAGGAGGTTTCACATGTGTTGCGTTCAAGATGTAAGTGTTCTAGTCGATTTTGTCTATAATTATTGTAAATTTGAGTTAACAAAATTCAGTTAAGTTAATGGTAGTTCAGTTAAAGTGCTAAAATGCATAAGGTAGTTGCAGGTTAGTTGATTGCAGCAGCTTTCTTCATAAGGTAGTTGCAGGTTAGGGCTAAAATGCATATTCGGCATACTACAACAATATAGAAAAACTACCCAAGTACTAGATACTTGATGCCTACGAACACTTCTGTAGAGTAAATACTAATGTATTTGTGATAGTAACATCAAATTGCTCCTAACACAGAGTACAAAGAAGACTTTCCAGGCTTTTGTATTAACTACTATATTCTAAATTTCTATTTCTATCAATAATAAGAGACCATAACTATATCAAAGTTCAGTCTTTGCTCCTAACATGCTAAAATTAAACTATATATAAGGTAGTTGCAGGTTAGTTGATTGCAACAGTTTTCTTCATTAGTTTATTTAAAATGCAAGTTCGGCATGCCTCTAAATAATTGGTAACACATATGTGCATTTACTGACATCAATTACTGTTTTTTGTAGTATGTGAAAAATTGTGGTTTCTAGAAATGGGTTCATTCTGAAGAATGGGCCAGAAGCCCTCAAGAATTATTTGGGAAGGTTGGGGTCTATGTACCATGCGGCTAGTGACAAAAGAACTGAAGAGAGGCTTGAGAATGCCAAGTTGGTTCAAGAGTTGGTCGAGGACAGGGACAAGTTCAAAAAGAACTACTACAGTCTAATAGATGATGTTGCAAAATTTATGAAAGACCAAGAGAAAAGGGTCATGGAGGAAAATTTAAAGAAGATGAATGATGAGAAGGAATCTATCTTTGACTTGGACAAGCCTGCATTAGAAGCTAAGGTGACGAAGCTCAATTCAGAGTTGTTTGATTTGAAGGAGGAGAAGAAGCAGTTGGAGTCAATGGAGAAGCATTGGGAGTCAATGGAGAGGCTTAGAAAGGAAAAGTGGGAGAAGAAAGAAGAGGCATGGAAGGAGGAGAAAAAGAAGTTAGAGTACACACTATTTGACCTCTTCAAGGTTAACAATGCTAACAAGGAGAAGCTGCTGTAGATCAAAGGGATTATCGGAGAAATCTGATTTGATTCATGTCATATGATGTATGCTAGGTTTATGTAATGTGTATGCAAGATCTCGGAAGAATTCTAAATTAGGTTTTATGTAATATGTATGCAGGATCTCGGAGAATTCTAAATTAGGTTTATGTAATATGTACGCAGGATCTCGGAGAATTATAAATTTGGTTTATGTAATATGTATGCGGTATCTCGGAGAATTCTAAATTTGGTTTATGTAATATGTACACGAGATCTCGGAGAATTCTAAATTTGGTTTATGCAATATGTACGCGGGATTTCAGAGAATTCTAAATTTGGTTTATGTAATATGTATGCGAGATCTCGGAGAATTCTAAATGGTCGTCGGCGGTTTCTTAGGCACGGCGGCGCCGCCATAAATGGTCGCCGGCAGTTTCTTATATGGATATGCATAGCCTCGGAACATTTGAATGCATATTCTGACATCAAATAGCACTGGGAACGTTTAAATTCATATTCTGACATCAAATAGCACAAACAAAATGGGAGCATCATTTAAATTCATATTCTGATATCAAATAGCACAAACTCATCTAGCACAAACAAACCAACACATAGTCTTTAACTAGTGCACACAGTGACATTGTTTCAAACTGATACAAACCAACACATAGTCTTAAACTTGTACACATAGTGGCATTGTGATAAACTGATACAAGACAACACATAGTCTTCACTTCTTGTAGCTACTCCACCTTCCAGCATTAAGATAGCCTGCCATCCTTGGAGTTAGCTTGGTTTGTCTGCCAACCCTAGAACTCCTTGGTGCACTGAATGCTGATTGCCTTGGTGCTGGTGGTGCTCCTGTTGATTGCCTTGGTGCTGGTGGTGGTCCTGCATGTTGCCTTGGTGCTGGTGGTGCTCCTGCCGGTTGACGAGCTGGTGGTGCTCCTGTTGATTGCCTTGGTGCTGCTGGTGGTCCTACAGGTTGTCGAGCTGCTGATGCTTCTCCTAGTTGCCTTCCTGTACTTATAGTGGCAGAAGTGGAGGAGCAACCACAGTTCCTATTAGGCTGCAGCAAACAAAATCTAAGTTAGCAACAAAAGAATCTACATCTGAGCTTGTCTTCTGTCAAAACTAGAGTTATATGTGATATGCATTGTTTGGTGTTGCAAGTATCATAGCATCAGCTCATCTAATAGATACAAATCTGTAAGGAAACATGTATTAGTCCTTTACAAAAAAAAAGTTACATATGTCTAAGTTACCTGGTAATTATCTTTTCTTGATTGAAGCCCTAGCTTTAATGGTACAATACATGTGTTATATCTATGGCCTACAAGATTACAGTTGCTGCAAGTGATTGAGGTCATCCTTGATGTGTTTCTCTAGGTACTGGAGGTTCAAACCTGCTTTTCCTCTCACAGTCTGCTTCCTCCCCGACCTATCCCTAAACACAGGTGGGCCAATATCTTGCGTGTCTGTTGTATTCCAGTCCTCAGATCCAGGAACAGGGTAAACTGTATATGAGAAAACCTACTTGTACATTGGCTTGTTGAAGAAGTCGTGCACATAATCTTCGGGGCATGCTGTGACAACTTCATGATTACAACCACTGCACGGTTGCACGGAATACCTGTGAGATCATCACACTTTCTACAAGAACAAGAGTGTTTTTTCATATCCACGACCACAATTCTTCCACTAACACTTGTCACTTGCAAAAGACCAGCCTCTGTCAAGCAGTACAATCTCTGGACCACCTCTTTGCCTCAGCTAGCTTCTCAGAATAGAAAGGAGTGATCTCCCATCTAGCCTTTTCTGCTTTGTCCCTTGTTCCACTGTATTTTCCCATTAGTTTGTTTCTGATTCCTTCAAGCATTGTTCTAATTGGCTTGACCCTCACATGTAAGATCATTTTGTTGAAGACTTCACTGATGTTGTTGACCACAAGGTCAGTCTTGCTTGTCTTGCCCAAGTTTCACGAGGGATCTGCGCCAGCCAATTGTATGCCTCTTCAAAGTCAGCTTTCATTGCAGCCATTGCAAGATTGAAGCCATTTTTGGTATATGAGTAACTTGCTGCATCCATATATTCTCTGGCCCTCTAAATCCCGCTGACTCAAAATTGGCATAAATATGTCGCAGATAGAATCTTTGTGGGAAGTTGGGGAATACTTGAGAAATTGCTTTCAACAAGTGGATTAGGTGATCAGGGGGATATGTGAGCACCCGGTTATCACCGTTGGATTTGGTCCACCACTGTTGGATTCTGCTACTCACTAACGGCCACTACCTCGCCAGCCTCCACCTCCACCTCGCCGGCCTCCACCTCGCACATCTGAGGTCGCACCAGTGTCTCCCCGGCCAAGCGCGTCGCCGTGCACCTTCCCCGCGAATCTCCGCCCTTCCACTCGACGCGCTGGACCGTGTCGATGCGTGTACAATGCTAACATTGTTAGACACGTGTCAAGCAGAGAAGGGGTGCTCATGTATCCCCCTGATCCCCAGGCTTCATCCACTTTCAACAATCCCTACACAAGAAACATTTGAGTAAGAAAATCATCATTTATTATTATACATAGCTAGGTAGTTAAAATGTCAACATATGATAGTAAATACATAGAACAATCTAACCTTTTGTCTATCTCATATGGTTGTGTAATTGCCAAATTGGCCTGACTCTCCAATGCAGTACCTAAGCTGGGTTAAGAACCATAACCAACTAGCCGTGTCTTCTTTGTCGACCACACCAAACACAATAGGGAATATGTTGTTGTTTCCATCCCTACCAGTTGCGGCTAAAATCTGTTGTCCAGTACTCAACTTGATGAAGCAACCATCAACACATGCATAAATAAGAAATGAATTAGTATGAAAAGTGCAAACAATATCTAATAGCAATGTATATATGGAGTTGGATTAGTACCTATGAAATTCCTGCAACCATTCAGGAAACCCTGCAAAGAGGATGAAACCTTGGATTACGGCTAGGATGCTTCACAAGCTCCTTAGTTGTGACACTACACCTACTGCCTGGATTTGTGTCTATAATTGCCTATAAGTAGTCCCTGAGCCTAGTATACTGTGCTTTCTGATCTCCCATCACAACATCAAAAGCCTTCTTCCGTGCCCTACAGGCTTTGCTCCTAGGCACTTCAATGCCAAACTTCCATTTTGTATTTTCAATAATAGTGTCAACACAAGTATTTGGATATGTCCTCACTGTCTGGACAGCTTGACCAACCAACCAATCAATTGATACTGGAGTGTTTTCTCCATGAGGAATTCAAGTGTGTTTAGTGCCATATTTTCTAAGGCAGAAAGTACTCTCGTGCGCTATCTCTGAGGCTGTGAGATAGAATCTGCAGCCTTTCACCTTCCCTTTTTCTGTGCATGTACCAATGATACTTTTTGGAGTGTTCCTGTGATAGGAAAATTTTCTCAATTGTGCAATGTGGTAATTCATGAGAGCAACTCTGAATTCATAAACATCTTTGAAACACAACTTCTTGCAAAACTGAAGATGAGCATCAGCCCTGTGTGGATCATACCAGACCCTCTTCTTCAACTTCTTCAGCTTTCTCTTCCTTCCACATGGAAGTTTGTGTTTCTTGGTAAGTCCATCATCATCACTGTATCCCACATCACCTGGGCTACTGTCCTCATCACTAGATGGAACAAAGTCTTCACACTGGTACCAACTATCTCATGATGAGATCTGCTAGTTGCGCTAGGGTTCAATGGTTGTCTCTTCTCAAGGGAGTACTCCTTCTCAAAGTATTCAGGTTCTGGTGCCTCATCACCATCACTCTCTTCTTCTTCCTCCTCATAAATCTCTTCTACATCTGTTTCTCCTTCGTAGTGCATGGCTGGATTTGATCTCCGCTTCCTATACTCATCAAGCTTATGCATTATTTGAACAACCTCTTCATCAGGTTCATTTTCTTATTCTGTCTCTTCAATTTCTGCATTAGTTCAAATTCATCTACAACCAATAGGTTCCTTTCTTCATGATTGTACTGACACGGATAAAAGAAAGCATCCTCATCATCGGGCATGATATCGACATGAATCAGCATCCCTTTCGCTACATTGCAACTTTGTTGAGTGCCAACATAAAGCAAATTTGTTAAGTCTATTGCTACTAGCACAAAATCTTCATTCTCTGAGATGTAGTTGAAACCATAGTTGTCAACAGAAAACTTCACAGGGACATCCAGCACTTCAGCTTCATCTGCCCCCATATTGAATCCAGCTGGCCAAACAGAATTCTTCTTCAACATAGTAATATGACCAACTTGTTCAGCTTCATTCACAATTTTTCCCATGCTATCAATTAATTCCATTCCTTCCACACCTCTCCCTTTCTCTTTTACATAGTACAGGTTGTCCCTAATACCATACCCATAGGATACAATCAAGGATTACAAATTCAGAACTATGATGTCAGATCGGCTCAACTTTCTTTCAAGGTCATCTTGACCAGGGAAATTAAATTTGATGTCCCAAATATCATCATCCAGCCTAGCTAAGGATAAATGCACGATTATATATAAAATGTTCTATGTTCCTTACAGAAATTTAAGTTAAATTAAACAAGCTAAATAACTACCATTGCACAGATAAACCTACCAACAAGCTAAACCTACCTAAATATCCTACCAGGCTAAACAAGCTAAATTAAACAGGCTAAATAAACTAGCATTTGTAATCAACATACCTCAATAACCTACCAGGCTAAACCTACCAAGTCAACCGAAAAAGCATGGGCAACCTTACATCAGCGGAGGAAAAATTAGAATTTTTTTAGTAGTTTCAGAACTTACTCCACACCATCGAATCCCGATGGCCAATGGTGGCTGCTCTTCGCCGGCGAGGGTACTAGCGCCTAAGCGAGATCTGCTGGTAAACTCGAATCCATGCCACCCATGGTCAGGTCGCGCATCCTCCCACTGCGGGCCTCCGACGAATATGCACCGCCGCTTTCGCCAGCCGACGAGCCGGCATGGCCGCCACCGACGGCATCGCCACCGACATCGCCAGGAGTCGTCACCGCCATCGCCGAGAGGGGACAAGGAAAAGGGGATAAGCTAGGGCACTGTTGCTAACTGAGGATAGCGTAACGGACGCGCATGCCTCTTCTACCGTCCACGAGTGGTGGGGCCCGCACACCGCTAACAGCTTGTAGACGGAAGGTGCCACGTCATACCTGACACTGGGCCAGCGTTTAAAAAACACTATCAATATGCGTTCAATTGATAATCGGTGCTATCTGAAACAACCTCCACCAAATGTGGTAGTTCTATATGATTAGAACGAAAAGTGATAATTTTCTGGAATTTTGCGTGGAAAATGATAGTTCTATGCTGTATACTCCCCGAAAATTGACCTCGCAGCACCGCTGGTAGCAACTCCGCCAGCGGCAAGTAGCATCGCTGGCCAGCGGTTGCATCAGCGCCGCCCAAGCATGGTAGCAACAGCAGACAACCTTGGTAGCAGTGCCTGCAATGGCAAGTAGCAGCGCTGGCCACGGTAAGAACAGGGGCCGCGCCGGCGGGAAGAACCCGGGCACACCGGCGGCGGGAACGTGGTCATCGCTGGCAGTAGCAACAAGGGGTGTCGCGGTGAGCTTGCCTGCAGGAGCTTGTAATTTGGGAGATGGGAACAAATTGGATGGAGAAGAGGAGTACTACTAGAGAAAAACAGCCATGTGCGAAAGGATAAGCAACGAGTGGTGTTGGTAGTGCGGCGCGTTCTACTTGGGCCCATGGGACGCGTGGCGAGTGAACAGCGCAAGCGCGTGTGTCAACGACCCGGACGATCGTTCCCACACCATTTCCACCCGCGTCCCCAAAGCATCCCAAACAGCACCGTGTTGAGTGTTTGAGGTATGTGTTTTGTCCGTGTGGTGTTTGGGGATGTCGCTCCCCAGCCGCGTTCCCTAAACAAAATTTTAGATATTTAAAACTTGAGCGAATTCATTCAAACTTGCTATATATTAAAGATTCGAACGAAATTCGATAAAATTTAAACTAAACCCTAATCTAGAACCTAATCTAGAAGTACTTGCGACGACCAGAGGCATTGTAGTACTGGTGGATGTTGTACATGTCGTCGGTGACGACCTCCTGCTTGACAAGCTCGTCGGGCTCGTTGACGGTCTCGTCCTTCACCACGCCGCTTGGTCCAGCCTCGCTGTCGTCGGTGAGGTCCACGAGCGGCTTCTCGGTGTCGCGGATGGACATGGCGATCGCCATGTCGAAGTCGCCCTCCATGCGTCCTTATCGTTCAGCGACGCCGCGAAGGCCGCGTGCAGCCCTGGGAAGTTCTCGGGGTCATCGTTGCTCGTGATGAGTCGCTGCTGCCGGTCGTACTCCGCCAGCAGCACCGCCTTCCCGGCTGGCTCGTCGTCATGTTCCTCCTTCACCTCCGGCTTCGGGATGAGGAGGGCACCACCGCCTCGCCTTTGCTGATGCCGGCTACCGCTGCCGCCACGCCTCGGATTGACGGGCGGCGTCACGAACTCCAGCTCCTCCTTCACCTCGCGCTTGGGAACGGTGTAGGGCGCGGCATGGTGCGACGAGGACGGCGTCCATCGCGTCGGTCCTGACGAGGAAGAGTTGGAGGAGGACGAGTACGTCCTCCTCGGCTGCCAGCCCGCTGCGGGAGACGGTGGCGGCGAGGACGGCGTCTCTAACCTTGGAGCGCGGTTGTGGATGCCGTCGACAACGTTCTCCAGGGTGCGCCCCGGAACGCCCCAGAAGAGGACGCACCCGTCCTTATTCCAGCTGTTCCGCCGGCCGATGAGGCCGGCGGTAGACCGGTGGGCCCTGATCGCGTCCCTCCAGCGCTCCGTGCCCGACGACGACGAGACGCCTATGCTGTTGACGGCCATCCTCCACCCGCCGCTGCTTGGCAGACGCATGTCCGGCGGGGCGGGATATCCCGCGTGGTACATCGCCCACGCGTCCGCCACGGTGAGGTTGCCGCGGCCGAAGGCGCTCACCGCGACGATCTTGCGGGAGGACGATGACATTGGCTAGGGAGAGGAGATTTGGGAGCGGCGAGAGGTTGGAGCGGCGAGAGATTGGGATGGGGAAGGAAGCAGGGGCGCTCTTAATGTACATCGGCGGCAGGCGAAGCGGCATCGGGGCGTTGGACGCAATAAACACCGGCGCGGATGGTCACGCGGCCATGCACGACGAGACGCGTCCCTGCGTCGTCTGGGAAATCTGGGACGCCATTAACGTCGCTTGACCAAAGGTAGGCGACAGGGTTTTAGACTCCCGTGCCTCCTCGCCTCGCTTTTCATTGTGTTCGGCGTGTCCGGGCATCCCCTGTGTAGCGGGGACGGGCTCAAGGCGTCGGACACGGTATTGGACCGTGCCGGAAAAAAATGGCTTTGGACACGTGGCTGGAAAAAAAATTCGTCCGATGTGCACCAAATATTTTGGGAAACGCGGTTGGAGATGCTCTTAGCGTTTTCCTTTTCTTTTTCTTTTAGGAAAACGGGAGAGCGAAACACGAGCGAGCGGAAGACGGAACCCTTTCATCTTTGTTTTTGTTTTTTAAGTAAGTACCAGGAGAGATACCAGTCCAGCACGCGAAAAGTGTTAATGACACACGAGCTTCAGTGCTCCCGCTGTTCTCAGCCGTTCATTCTGTCAAACTGACCATCCATTTATCAGTATCCTTGGAGTATATATGCACGTATATGAGCGACGCTGATGTATCTCCTAGCACAGCTCATTTAATGTGTACCACGTGCACACCAACTGTGCTGACAGCATACCCAACATGTTTCTAAATTTTCAACGCGTACTGTGTTTTTGTCCTGTAGCTGTCAATTGTAGTCCTGTACGTGGCGGTAGGAGGGATAGTGTGCCGTTGCACGGTGCTCTTTATTTTGAATCATGTTTAGAGCATCTTCGTCGTTCAACCGTTCCTAAAAGGGATTTGAAGCGCGTGGGACAAAAAACATTTTCAGCCGCGTTCCATAAAGCCTCTTTTTGTCCGACGCGTTCCGCAAACACGATACAAACAAAACGCGTCCCCTAAACGCTCAATCCAGCGCTCTCTAGGGAACGATTTGGGGACGTGACTAGAGATATTCTTACACCCCCTGTTAAAGATGGCTGATGAACCCTGAACTGCTTCTAGGTGTATTGTTGTTACGAAGCATGTGCCCTGATGGAGTAGCTCCATTGCCTCCATGACTGTCATTAATTGAATCATCATTCACTTCGCGAGATTATCGTAAGCAAATTCCTTTCACATCCACTTTTATCGTTACATTTCCTAATATATACTAATTGTTTTTCATTATCCATGTCTGAGAATAAAATAAATCTTTGTATCTACACTCGTACCTTCGACACCATAGTAGTCATGTGCTTCTACTATTTCATGATCGTTTATCGAGTCTCCAAAGTATAATTCTCAATCCATGCATTGTGTCAAAAGTTCTTATATTCCTGGCCATTCCACAACATTTTTCAGTGTTAGCATTGCAATCATTAATGTTAAAATCATATATAATTCTGAATCCCTGCATTGTGTCCACAGTATAATTATGAATTCATGCATTGTGTCCAAAGTATAATTCTGAATCCCTGCGTTGTGTCAAAAGTTGTTATATTCCTGGCTTTTCCATATCATTTTTCATTGTCAGCATTGCAATCATTAATGTCGCTCTCTTCTTGAAGAAATCGTCTTGGAGTTCTAGGCGCGCGGCTCTCCGGCGGTGGTGTGGCGGAGGTGCGGTGCCTCTTCGGATGGCGTTATCCTTGTTGTATCTTCCTTGATAGTTTTCAGTGGGTGTGGTGTGCGTCCTTGTAAGATGGGTTCAGCACCATGTATCTTGTTTCCGTTCAGGGCGTTATTAATTTAGCGTCGGCCGTTTTGGCCTGTTAACTAAAAAAAATAAGGCTTACGCCGTATTTCATGATGAACTTTAACTATAAAAATTGAGCAGAAAAATCTTGATTATATTATATGTAATTAGTATTGTTGGATCCGTATTGAAAAGCACATACAAATTTTTTTATATTTGAAGTATTTTTTTTATCAACAAAAATTACGTAAAACGAGGACACTTTATTTCTTGAAATGGAGGTAGTATAAGCTAATCGAATTCACAGAAACGATACATAAGAAACAATACAATAATACAATGTATGTCTAGAATTTTAGTTTGCATTTTTTTGGAAATTTGGAAATGTTAGAACAAAAATGAGGTACGAGCGTAACTAGTTGCGGAATATCCCCTCTCAAGATGTTGTGATGTTCCACTGTTATTCCGGGTTCTCTGTTTTTACCCTAGCTGTTCTGTATTGAAACACATGCTACACAGAAGTATGGCCCACCAAAGATATTAATGTACTTACATGTGGACGAGAACTGTGTTAGGGCATCTCCAGCGGCGCGACGCATTTCGGACGCCCAAAAGTGGTCGCGAGCGTCCGTTTGCGTCGTCCCGCGAACATATTTTGTCCGCACGTCCGTTTGCGTCTGGATGTGCTCCCACCGGGGCGACCCATTTTTTGAATTGCAACATAGTTAAAAACATTCAAAGTAGTACATAAAAATGCATAAAAACTATACAAAGTAGATCTATAGGCCTAGACTACTTGCTTCCTGACGGGCCGGCACCATCGTTGCATCGCTCCGTCGTCTGCTTCTCCGCCGCCTCCCGCGCGGCCGCTATGGCTCGGTGCGCCGCCGCGTCCTGGCTCAGTGCCTGCTCCAGCCTCGCGTTGGCGGCGTCGTCCTTGAGCGTCTCGAAAGACTCGACGATGGCCCTCTGCTCCGCCGCCTTCTCCTCCGGCGTCGGCGCATCAGGGTCATCGGAGGACCAAGATATCTCCGAGTCGGAGTCCTCTGCTGCAGCGGCGGCCGCCAGCCTGCGCTGTTCCAGCTCGGCGTCCAACGCCGCGTGGCCCGCCAGCTCCTCCTGTGCTTCCTTCTCCGCTTCAGCCAGGGCCGCGGCGTCCCTGACCGGGTGGAGGAGGTCGGTGCTGTCTTCGGAGTCGAACTCGTCGTCGGAGCTCGAGGCCGGAGGAGGTGGAGTGGGAGGTGAAGGTGGAGGTGGAGGCGCGGCAGCCTGGCCACGTCCGGCGCTGCTCATGGCGGATCTGCTAGGGCTGAGCGAAAGCGGCGGCTAGGGTTTAGTGGGGAGGAGATGAGATGCTCGCGCCCCTGTTTATATAGGTCGGAGACAGGGCGACGGCCGCGCCACGCGGGGCATCGCCATTACTACGCGCGGCCGCAGACTGCCGAAGCGACATCGGTGCCAGTACTGGCGGAGAAGACGCATCGACGCTGCGCACGCTCGCGGAAGCCGAGGCACACCATTAACGCAGCCCTGCAAAGGACGCAACGCGCCGTCCGGAAGTAATTCCGCGGAACACGAAGCAGTTGTGCCGCTGCCAGGCGGGCACGTGCGAGGACCGAGCGGACATTTTCCGCGACCGCCGAGCGTCCGCTGAGACGCAAACCTAGCGCATATTTGGGCCAGGTTTACGTCTCCACGGACGGCTCGGTCACTTTGCGTCGCGCCACTGGAAGTGATGCACGACGTATTTTTGGTCACGGCAGACACAAACGGTCGCTCAGCGTCGGGCGCTGGAGATGCCCTTATGTTTCCTGGCCCAGCTGACTTCAAGGGGACCGCATCGGTCACCAAACTTCTGACCGAGGCACTGTGTTCGAATACATAGCAGCTCGTATATACAATTTCTAAACGTGTGTATTGCCTCTAAAACATTTCTGACACAACTGCCAACACCGAAACGAGCCAGTCACAAAGCACCAGTTGGCGGGAGCACTGAAGCTCGAGTGCACCAAATCCCCTTCCCTCCAGCACGTGCCTGAAATCTTGGGTTTTATTTTGTGGAAAGAACCAATATTTGTGGCCTTGTGGGATGCGCCCTTTACACGGAAGCAGTAGTTAATTAGCAGACCCAACGTACATGGAAGCAAATAATCCAAGGGATACATGCTTTGAAGCAAATTATACGATCTAAACATGCATGGAAGCATATTTCAAAAAAAAAAATGCATGGAAGCAAATTATACGGCATCTCGCTATATATATCGTATTAATTAACGCTGATATATATAGCATGTAATCATTAGGCTTAATTGACAATTATCTCATATACTTGATTAAGCAAGCAGTAACCCTCTATATATCGATGTTCCACGCAGCCATCGTCATTGCTCGTCTCACGTAACCATTCTTTCAGTGCAAAGAGTTAGTAAGTCGATCGAGCAACAAGCAGTAAGAACCAAAATGAGAGGGAGCGGCCGGATACACATGATGGCCATCTTATTCATGGGATGGCTTGCGGTGACTGCACAGTGTGAGCGCTCCTATCGTTGTATTCTTATTATCGTCACTTAATTTACATGGAGCAGACACCACACCAGAACCATGATATTTATACTGCAATATGTAGGTCGCCTCGAGGCCGGAAGGAGCTATCTAGACGACGGCCGTAATGCTACCGTGGCCAACTCGGTATCGCTAGATGATGGCAGCAAGATTACCCTGCAATTTTGTGTCAATCGGCCATGTGAGTTTCGCGAACACTGCTACTGCTGCAACACCCTCAAGACAGAGCCGTGCTTCATGTCGCTGGAGGAGTGCCAGGCTAGTTGCCCTGCCTGCAATGGCACGTGCCCGCCGCCTCAACCGACGAGATAGAATTACATGCATCAATCAATAATGGGTTCTCATCCCTAAAGAAAAAAAAATCTCGTGCTAGACTTAATCAAATAGTAATTTGTTTTTGTGGGATCGACATTGTACTGGAAAATTTTATCGCAAATCTCTTATTTTTACCTAGATTAAATCTCCACTATACCATCATACTCGTGTATTTTTATGGAAGAGTGGCTGAGAGGATTTGGTGAACACCAAAACTCCTCATCTCCTTCTCGCAAAAAAAAAAAAAACTCCTCATCTCCAAACCCCTTGGAATGGAAATACTAGAGAAATAAACAAGGTCGTATACCGAGTCAACTAAAATGAGTGAGTTATGGATTTTCCACTGTTTGTGTAAGATAAAATAAAATAATGTAAATTAGTTGTGGATTTATCTCCTCATATTCTGCGGATAGAGCCCGTATGCGCAAGCTGCAGGCTTGCATCATTTTTTTTTTTTTTTTGCGAGGAATGACAAACTTTCTTTCTCATGGTTCGGGAGGGCGAGCGAGCGGTTAAAGCAGACAAGATGGAGCGCCAAAGAGAGCCGAGCAAAAGGCTGGTTAGTAGGGCCGGCCCATAAGGCATGGCAACGGGGCGACCGCCCTGGGCCCTTGGGATGAAGAGCCCCGGCCCAGGTAGTAGTATCTAGCACACCAGTGGTTAGGAGCAGCTTTTTTTCTTTTCCAAAAGGGGTTTAGGGGCAGCTGTGCATTATTTCAAAGGTCCGGTCACATGGAGCTCAAAAGTTCAGATGGTTCGCCAATCTGATGTTCTTTTCAAAATGTATAAGATCATGCACTATGTATGAGAAAAGCGATTCCTAACCTTCTCTCTCCTTCTTTTGAACCGGTTCAATACATAGCAAGGCATCGGTTCTTAAAACCTGACACAAGAAACGGTTCAAGAAGTTGGTTCGCTTCTTACGTGCAATTGTGGGACCTAGCTGTAAAATTGTGAGGGAAAAGGAAGATGCATGCATGCAGGAGATGTGAATAGAGGCTCCCACCACCGGTTCCATACATAGCACCTCAATTGGAACGGTTCCTAGTTCTGACACAATTTTCTTTGAATCGAACACACACAGTACATGGCCTAAGCATCTCAAATTGCCCTGCTTCGTGTCGTTGGCGGACTGCCAAGCTAATTGCCCTGCCTGCAATGGCACGTGCCCATCGCCTGAACCGACGAGATAGAATTACATCCGTGACAACAATATGTGTATTGAGTTCTCAACACTTTTTCAGTTATACAATCAAGACATCCTCGACAAATCTCTCGTCAGTATTGTCTATAAGTGATTTATTTCTATAATTACATCTCTAGCTTTCTCAGCTCGTTCATTGCATATAATTATCCTCACTATATTTTTTGTACGCTATAATTATGCAGAATGAAGATTGTAGTATGCAGAAGAAATAGAATCTTTAGCATTGGGTTCATTGACTGATATCACAATCATTCGCCTACGGTACGACAATACCCAAAGGACATGGAGGATAATTTGCTAAAGTATTTAGCCAAACAAAATGAATGTTCGAATATACTATTTCCTTAAACCTTCTCGGGAGTGTTACTGTGTAGGGATTCGTTGCATAGAAAACAAAAAATTTCCTACCGCGAGAACGCAATCCAAGCCAAGATGCAATCTAGAAGACGGGAGCAACGAGGGGATGATCGAGACTCACCTTTGAAGATTTCCAAAGCCTACAAGATGAGGCTCTTGTTGTTGCGGTAGACGATCACTTGCCGCTTGCAAAAGCGCGTAGAAGATCTTGACGGTGCCACAATCGGGCAGCACCTCCGTACTCGGTCACACGTTCGGTGTTGATGAAGACGACGTCCACCTCCCCGTTCCAGCGGGCAGCGGAAGTAGTAGCTCCTCCTTGAATCTGGCAGCACGACGGCGTGGTGGCGGTGGCGATGGAGATCTCCGGCGGAGCTTCGCTAAGCGTTGCGGGAGAGGGGGAGGAGTGGGGCGGCTAGGGTTTGGGGAGAGGGGGTGGCCGGCCTCTATGGGGTGCGGCCAGCTTGAGGGCTTGTGGTGGCCGGCCCCCTCCCCTTGGCCTCTCTTTATATAGGTGGAACCCCCAAGTGTTGGACTACAAGTTTTCGAATAAGACCCCAACCCAAAACCTTCCATGTAGAAGGAAAACCTACCCAAGGTGGGACTCCCACCCAAGTGGGATTCCCACCCTTCCATGAGGGGGGGTGGCCGGCCCCCTTGGTGGAGTCCACCTTGGACTCCACCCTCTAGGGTTGGCCGGCCATGGGTGGTGGAGTCCCACCGGGACTCCGCCTTCCAAAGTGAATTCTTCCGGACTTTTCTAGAACCTTCTAGAACCTTCCATAAATTCACCGGATCATTTTAAAACTTATAAAATGACGTCCTATATATGAATCTTATTCTCCGGACCATTCCGGAACTCCTCGTGATGTCCGGGATCTCATCCGAGACTTCGAACAATACTTTGAACTCCATACCATATTCAAGTTCTACTATTACAACATCAAACCTTAAGTGTGTCACCCTACGGTTCGCGAACTATGTGGACATGGGTGAGAACTCTCTCCGACCAATAACCAATAGCGGGATCTTGAGATCCATAATGGCTCCCACATATTCAATGATGACTTAGTGATCGAATGAACCATTCACATACGATACCAATTCCCTTTGTCACGCGATATTTTACTTGTCCGAGGTTTGATCATCGGTATCACTCTATACCTTGTTCAACCTCGTCTCCTGACAAGTACTCTTTACTCGTACCGTGGTATGTGGTCTCTTATGAACTTATTCATATGCTTGCAAGATATTAGACGACATTCCACCGAGAGGGCCCAGAGTATATCTATCCGTCATCGGGATGGACAAATCTCACTGTTGATCCATATGCCTCGACTCATACTTTCCGGATACTTAATCCCACCTTTATAACCACCCATTTACGCAGTGGCGTTTGATGTAATCAAAGTACCTTTCCGGTATAAGTGATTTACATGATCTCATGGTCGAAAGGACTAGGTAACTATGTATCGAAAGCTTATATCAAATAACTTAATGACGTGATCTTATGCTTCGCTTAGTTAGGTGTGTCCATTACATCATTCATATAATGATATAACCTTGTTATTAATAACATCCAATGTTCATGATTATGAAACTAATCATCTATTAATCAACAAGCTAGTTAAGAGGCTTACTAGGGACTCTTTGTTGTTTACATATCACACATGTATCAATGTTTTGGTTAATACAATTATAGCATGGTATATAAACATTTATCATAAACATAAAGATATATAATAACCACTTTTATTATTGCCTCTTGGGCATATCTCCAACAGTCTCCCACTTGCACTAGAGTCAATAATCTAGATTACATTGTAAGGTACCTAACACCCATGGCATTCTGGTGTTGGTCATGCTTTGCCCTAGGGAGAGCTTTAGTCAACGGATCTGCTACATTAAGATCAGTGTGTACTTTGCAAATCTTTACTTCTCCATCTTCGATGTACTCGCGAATCGAGTGATAACGCAGCTTGATATGCTTCAGCCTCTTGTGTGACCTTGGTTCTTGTGCATTGGCGATGGCACCCATGTTGTCACAGTAGATGACTAGTGGGTCCAATGCACTAGGAACCACACTGAGCTCTACAATGAACCTCTTCATCCATACCGCTTCTGATGAAGCCTCTGAAGCCGCTATGTACTCTGATTCTGTTGAAGACTTCGCCACCATGCACTGCTTCGAGCTTGCCCAGCTTACTGCAGCACCATTCAATATAAACACGTACCCAGACTGTGACTTAGAGTCATCAGGATCAGTGTTCCAACTTGCATCAGTGTAACCGTTTACAACGAGCTCTTGGTCACCTCCATAACAAAGAAACATATCCTTAGTTCTTTTCAAGTACTTCAGGATGTTCTTGACTACTGTCCAGTGTTCCATCCCTGGATCACTTTGATATCTGCTAGTTAAACTAACAGCATGTGCTATATCCGGTCTAGTACATAGCATGGCATACATGATAGATTCTACTGCCGAGGCATAGGGGATATTACTCATCCTTTCTCTTTCTTCTGCCGTAGCCGGTCCTTGAGTCTTACTCAAGACCTTGCCTGGTAACATAGGTAAGAACCCTTTCTTACTTTCGTCCATTCTAAACTTCTTTAGAATCTTGTCCAGGTATGTACTCTGTGATAGCCCTATTAGGCGTCTTGATCTATCTCTATAAATCTTGATGCCTAATATATATGATGCTTCACCAAGGTCTTGTAGGATAACGTTGCATAGAAAACAAAAATTTTCCTACCGCGAACACGCAATCCAAGCCAAGATGCAATCTAGAAGACGGTAGCAACGAGGGGGTATCGAGTCTCACCCTTGAAGAGATTCCAAAGCCTACAAGAGGAGGCTCTTGTTGCTGCGGTAGAAGTTCACTTGCCGCTTGCAAAAGCGCGTAGAAGATCTTGATCACGATCGGTTCCGGCGCCACGAACGGGCAGCACCTCCGTACTCGGTCACACGTTCGGTTGTTGATGAAGACGACGTCCACCTCCCGTTCCAGCGGGCAGCGGAAGTAGTAGCTCCTCTTGAATCCGACAGCACGACGGCGTGGTGTCGGTGGCGGTGGAGAACTCTGGCGGAGCTTCGCTAAAGCTACGCGGAAGATATGGAGGAGAGGGGGGCGGCTAGGGTTTGGGAGGGGGTGGCCGGCCACTTCAATGGGGCAGCCAGCTTGTGGTCTTGGGGTGGCCGGCCCCCTCCCTTGGCCCCTCATTATATAGGTGGAACCCCAAGTGTTGGACTCCAAGTCTTCAAATAAGACCCGAAACCAAAACCTTCCATATGGAGGGGAAACCTAGCCAAGCTAGGACTCCCACTAGAGGTGGGAGTTCCACCTCCCATATGGGGGGGTGGCCGGCCCCCTAAGGGGGAGTCCACTTGGGACTCCTCCCCCACTAGGGTTGGCCGGCCATGGAGGTAGAGTACCATGTGGACTCCACCTTCCTTGGTGGTTTCTTCCGGACTTTTCTAGAACCTTCTAGAACCTTCCATAGAACCTTCCGCGACATTTTAATTCACATAAAATGACATCCTATATATGAATATTATTCTCCGGACCATTCCGGAACTCCTCGTGATGTCCGGGATCTCATCCGGGACTCCGAACAAATATTCGAACTCCATTCCATATTCAAGTACTACCATTTCAACATCCAACTTTAAGTGTGTCACCCTACGGTTCGTGAACTATGCGGACATGGTTGAGTACTCACTCCGACCAATAACCAATAGCGGGATCTGGAGATCCATAATGGCTCCCACATATTCAACGATGACTTTAGTGATCGAATAAACCATACACATATAATACCAATTCCCTTTGTCACGCGATATTTTACTTGTCCGAGGTTTGATCTTTGGTATCACTCTATACCTTGTTCAACCTCGTCTCCTGACAAGTACTCTTTACTCGTACTGTGGTATGTGGTCTCTTATGAACTCATTCATATGCTTGCAAGACATTAGACGACATTCCACCGAGAGGGCCCCAGTATATCTATCCGTCATCGGGATGGACAAATCCCACTGTTGATCCATATGCCTCAACTCATACTTTCCGGATACTTAATCCCACCTTTATAGCCACCCATTTACGAAGTGGTGTTTGGTGTAATCAAAGTACCTTTCCGGTATAAGTGATTTACATGATCTCATGGTCATAAGGACTAGGTAACTATGTATCGAAAGCTTATAGCAAATAACTTAATGACGAGATCTTATGCTACGCTTAATTGGGTGTGTCCATTACATCATTCATATAATGATATAACCTTGTTATTAATAACATCCAATGTTCATGATTATGAAACTAATCATCCATTAATCAACAAGCTAGTTTAAGAGGCATACTAGGGACTTCTTGTTGTCTACATATCACACATGTACTAATGTTTCGGTTAATACAATTATAGCATGATATATAAACATTTATCATAAACATAAAGATATAAATAATAACCACTTTATTATTGCCTCTAGGGCATATCTCCTTCAGTCTCCCACTTGCACTAGAGTCAATAATCTAGATTACATTGTAATATACCTAACACCCATGGCATTCTGGTGTTGGTCATGTTTTGCCCTAGGGAGAGCTTTAGTCAACGGATCTGCTACATTCAGATCAGTGTGTACTTTGCAAATCTTTACTTCTCCATCTTCGATGTATTCGCGAATCGAGTGGTAACGCAGCTTGATATGCTTCAGCCTCTTGTGTGACCTTGGCTCTTGTGCATTGGCGATGGCACCCATGTTATCACAGTAAATGATTAATGGGTCCAATGCACTAGGAACCACACTGAGCTCTACAATGAACCTCTTCATCCATACCGCTTCGATGAAGCCTCCGAAGCCGCTATGTACTCTGATTCTGTTGAAGACTTCGCCACCGTGCCTTTGCTTCGAGCTTGCCCAGCTTCTGCAGCACCATTCAATATAAACACGTACCCAGATTGTGACTTAGAGTCATCGGGATCGGTGTTCCAACTTGCATCGGTGTAACCATTTACAACGAGCTCTTGGTCACCTCCATAACAAAGAAACATATCCTTAGTTCTTTTCAAGTACTTCGGGATATTCTTGACCGCTGTCCGGTGTTCCATTCCTGGATCACTTTGATATCTGCTAGTCAAACTAACGGCATGTGCTATATCCGGTCTAGTACACGGCATGGCATACATGATAGATCCTCTTTGCCGAGGCATAGGGATTTTACTCATCCTTTCTCTTTCTTCTGCCATAGCCGGTCCTTGAGTCTTACTCAAGACTTTGCACAGTAACATAGGTAAGAACCCTTTCTTACTTTCGTCCATTCTAAACTTCTTTAGAATCTTGTCCAGATATGTACTCTGTGATAGCCCTATTAGGCGTCTTGATCTATCTCTATAAATCTTGATGCCTAATATATATGATGCTTCACCAAGGTCTTTCATTGAAAAACTATTATTCAAATAACACTTTAGAGTGCTTAATAGTTCTATATCATTCCCGATCAATAATATGTCATCTACATATAATATCGGGAATGCTACAGAGCTCCCACTCACTTTCTTGTAAATACAGGCCTCTCCATGACCTTTGTATAAACCCGAAGTCTTTGATCACCTTATCAAAGCGTCGGTTCCAACTTCTTGATGCTTGCTTCAGTCCATAGATTGAACGCTGAAGTTTGCATACTTTGTCAACATTTTTAGGATCGACAAAACCTTTGGGTTGTACCATATACAACTCTTCCTCAATGTCTCCATTAAGGAACGCCGTTTTGACATCCATCTGCCAAATCTCATAATCGAAAAATGCAGCTATTGCTAACAAAATCCTTACAGATTTTAGCTTCGCTACAGGTGAGAAAGTCTCATCGTAGTCAACTCCTTGAATTTGTCGGAAACCCTTTGCGACAAGTCGAGCTTTATAGACAGTAATATTACCATCAACATCTGTTTTTCTCTTGAAGATCCATTTATTCTCGACAGCCTTTCGGCTATCAGGTAAGTCTACCAAAGTCCATACTTTGTTATCATACATGGATCCCATTTCGGATTTCATGGCTTCTTGCCATTTGTTGGAATCTGGGCTCATCATCGCTTCTTCATACGTCGCAGGGTCCTCATCATTGTTATCCACAATCATGACATTTAGACAAGGATCATACCAATCAGGAGTGGTACGTTCCCTTGTCGATCTGCGAGGTTCAGTAGTTTCCTCGTTCAAAGTTTCATGATCATTATCATTAGCTTCCTCTGTTGCCGGTGTAGGCGGTACTGGTACAACTTCCGGTACTGCGCTACTCTGATCAACGAGTATAGATTCATCAATCTCATCGAGTTCTACTTTTCTTCCAGTCACTTCTTTAGTGAGAAATTCTTTCTCAAGAAAGGTTCCGTTCTTAGCAACAAAGATTTTGCCTTCGGATTTGGGATAGAAAGTATACCCTATAGTTTCCTTAGGATATCCTATGAAGACGCATTTCTCCGCTTTGGGTTCTAGCTTGTCCGGTTGTAACTTCTTTACATAGGCTTCGCAACCCCAAACTTTCAGGAACGACAGCTTAGGTTTCTTATTAAACCATAATTCATACGGTGTCGTTTCTACGGATTTTGATGGTGCTCTATTTAAAGTGAATGCGGCTGTCTCTAATGCATAACTCCAAAATGATAACGGCAAATCAGTAAGAGACATCATAGAACGAACCATATCTAAGAGAGTTCGATTACGACGTTCGGACACACCGTTACGTTGTGGTGTTCCCGGCGGTGTCAATTGTGAAAGTATTTCGCATTTCTTTAAATGCATGCAAAACTCATAACTCAGATATTCACCTCCACGATCAGATCGTAGAAATTTGATCTTCTTGTTACGTTGATTTTCTACTTCACTTTGGAATTCCTTAAACTTCTCGAAAGTTTCGGATTTATGTTTCATGAAATAGATATACCCATATCTACTCAGATCATCTGTGAAGGTTAGAACATAACGATAACCACCGCTCGATGCTACACTCATTGGTCCACATACATCGGTATGTATGATTTCCAATAAGTCAGTAGCTCGCTCCATCATACCAGAAAATGGAGTCTTTGTCATTTTTCCCATTAGACATGCTTCGCATCTATCAAGTGACTCAAAGTCAAGTGATTCAAGTAATCCATCAGTATGGAGTTTCTTCATGCGTTTCACTCCAATATGACCAAGGCAGCGATTGCCACATATAAGTAGAATTATCATTCAATTTAATTCGCTTAGCATCAATGTTATGTATATGCGTATCACTACTATCGAGATCTAACAGAAATAAGCCATTCTTTTGTGGTGGTCGACCATAAAAGATATTATTCATAAAAATAGAACAACCATTATTCTCAGTCTTGAATGAATAACCGTCTTGCATTAAACAAGATCCAGATATAATGTTCATGCTCAACGCGGGTACAAAATAACAATTATTTAGGCTTAAAACTAATCCCGAAGGTAGCTGTAGAGGAAGTGTGCCGATAGCGATCACATCGACTTTGGATCCATTTCCAACGCGCATTGTCACTTCATCTTTCAGTAGTCTTCGTTTATTCTTTAGTTCCTGTTTCGAGTTACAGATATGAGCAACCGAACCAGTATCAAATACCCAGGTACTAGAACGAGAACCAGTGAGATAAACATCTATAACATGTATATCAGATATACCTTCTTTCTTCTTCTTGACAAGGCCACTCTTCAGATCAGCCAGATACTTGGAGCAATTACGCTTTCAGTGTCCCTTCTCCTTGCAGTAATAGCACTCAGCATCAGGCTTAGGGCCGTTCTTAGGTTTCATAGGAGGCGTGGCAGCTTTCTTGCCACCCTTCTTGAATTTTCCCTTAGACTTGCCATGTTTCTTGAAACTGGTGGTCTTGTTGACCATCAACACTTGGTGCTCTTTCTTGATCTCAATCTCAGCAGCTTTTAGCATGCCAAAGAGTTCAGGTAACTCCTTGTTCATGTTCTGCATATTGTAGTTCATCACAAAGTTCTTGTAACTTGGTGGCAGTGATTGAAGGACACGATTAATCCCCAGTCTATTAGGAATCACTATTCCCAAGTCACTGAGTTTCTTCGTATGCCCGGTCATGGCGAGCATGTGCTCACTAACGGAGCTGCCTTCTTCCATCATGCAGCTGAAGAATTGTTTCGATGCTTCATAGCATTCCACGGCCGCATGAGTCTCAAAAATAGCTTTCAGCTCTTTCATCAACTCATGAGGATCGTGGTGCTCAAAACGTTTTTGAAGATCAGATTCCAGACTGCACAGGATGGCACACTGAACTTGAGAGTACCGAATTTTTCGAGTCTCGTAAATAGCTTTTACTTCATCGGTTTCAGTTTCTGCAGGAGGGTCACCTAGCGGTGCATCAAGCACATATTGCAGATTTCCGCCAGAGAGGAAGATCCTCACATGACGGAACCAGTCGGTGAAGTTGCTACCGTTGCTCTTAAGTTTCTCTTTCTCTAGGAACTGATTAAAATTGATTGGGGACGCCATCTCTACAACATATATTTGCAAAAGTTTAGACTAAGTTTATGACAAATTGAGTTCAAATTTTAATTCAACATAATTAAAAATCTAAGTGAACTCCCACTCAAAACAATATCCCTCGCATTGTCTTAGTGATCACACGAACCAAATCCACCGCACCTAAACCCGATCATCACGAGAAAAAGTGTGATTTCAATGGCGAACACTCAAAGTGTTCATCATATCAACCATATGATTCATGCTCTACCTTTCGGTATCACGTGTTCCGAGACCATGTCTGTACATGCTAGGCTCGTCAAGGCCACCTTAGTATCCGCATGTGCAAATCGATCGTGCACCCGTTGTATGCACTTGTTGATTCTATCACACCCGATCATCACGAGATGCTTCGAAACGACAAGTCTTGGCAACGGTGCTACTAAGGATGAACACTTTATTATCTTGAGATTTTAGTGAGGGATCATCTTATAATGCTACCGTCGCGATCTAAGCAAAATAAGATGCATAAAAGGATTAACATCACATGCAGTTCATATGTGATATGATATGGCCCTTTTGTCTTTGCGCCTTTGATCTTCATCTCCAAAGCACGGACATGATCTCCATCATCTTCGGGCATGATCTCCATCATTGTCGGCGTAGCGTCAAGGTCAATGGCGCCGTCTTCATGATTGTCCTCCATGTAGCAACTATTACAACTACTTTGAAATACTACTCAACATGAAATTTAAAGACAACCATAAGGCTCCTGCCGGTTGCCACAATACAATAATGATCATCTCATACATATTCATCATCACATTATGGCCATATCACATCACCAAACCCTGCAAAAACAAGTTAGACGTCTCTAATTTGGTTTGCATATTTTACGTGGTTTAGGGTTTTCGAGAGAGATCTAATCTACCTACGAACATGAACCACAACGTTGATACTAATGTTTTCAATAGAAGAGTAAATTGAATCTTCACTATAGTAGGAGAGACAGACACCCGCAAAGCCTCTTATGCAATACAAGTTGCATGTCGAACGAGGAACAAGTCTCATGAACGCGGTCATGTAAAGTTAGTCCGTGCCGCTTCATCCCACTATGCCACAAAGATGCAAAGTACTCAAACTAAAGATAACAAAAGCATCAACGCCCACAAAACCATTGTGTTCTACTCGTGCAACCATCTATGCATAGACACGGCTCTGATACCACTGTAGGATAACGTTGCATAGAAAACAAAAATTTTCCTACCGCGAACACGCAATCCAAGCCAAGATGCAATCTAGAAGACGATAGCAACGAGGGGGTATCGAGTCTCACCCTTGAAGAGATTCCAAAGCCTACAAGAGGAGGCTCTTGTTGCTGTGGTAGACGTTCACTTGCCGCTTGCAAAAGCGCGTAGAAGATCTTGATCACGATCGGTTCCGGCGCCACGAACGGGCAGCACCTCCGTACTCGGTCACACGTTCGGTTGTTGATGAAGACGACGTCCACCTCCCGTTCCAGCGGGCAGCGGAAGTAGTAGCTCCTCTTGAATCCGACAGCACGACGGCGTGGTGTCGGTGGCGGTGGAGAACTCCGGCGGAGCTTCGCTAAAGCTACGCGGAAGATATGGAGGAGAGGGGGGCGGCTAGGGTTTGGGAGGGGGTGGCCGGCCACTTCAATGGGGCGGCCAGCTTGTGGTCTTGGGGTGGCCGGCCCCCTCCCTTGGCCCCTCATTATATAGGTGGAACCCCAAGTGTTGGACTCCAAGTCTTCGAATAAGACCCGAAACCAAAACCTTCCATATGGAGGGGAAACCTAGCCAAGCTAGGACTCCCACTAGAGGTGGGAGTTCCACCTCCCATATGGGGGGTGGCCGGCCCCCTAAGGGGGAGTCCACTTGGGACTCCTCCCCCACTAGGGTTGGCCGGCCATGGAGGTGGAGTCCCATGTGGACTCCACCTTCCTTGGTGGTTTCTTCCGGACTTTTCTAGAACCTTCTAGAACCTTCCATAGAACCTTCCGCGACATTTTAATTCACATAAAATGACATCCTATATATGAATCTTATTCTCCGGACCATTCCGGAACTCCTCGTGATGTCTGGGATCTCATCCGGGACTCCGAACAAATATTCGAACTCCATTCCATATTCAAGTACTACCATTTCAACATCCAACTTTAAGTGTGTCACCCTACGGTTCGTGAACTATGCGGACATGGTTGAGTACTCACTCCGACCAATAACCAATAGCAGGATCTGGAGATCCATAATGGCTCCCACATATTCAACGATGACTTTAGTGATCGAATGAACCATACACATATAATACCAATTCCCTTTGTCACGCGATATTTTACTTGTCCGAGGTTTGATCTTTGGTATCACTCTATACCTTGTTCAACCTCGTCTCCTGACAAGTACTCTTTACTCGTACTGTGGTATGTGGTCTCTTATGAACTCATTCATATGCTTGCAAGACATTAGACGACATTCCACCGAGAGGGCCCAGAGTATATCTATCCGTCATCGGGATGGACAAATCCCACTGTTGATCCATATGCCTCAACTCATACTTTCCGGATACTTAATCCCACCTTTATAGCCACCCATTTACGCAGTGGTGTTTGGTGTAATCAAAGTACCTTTCCGGTATAAGTGATTTACATGATCTCATGGTCATAAGGACTAGGTAACTATGTATCGAAAGCTTATAGCAAATAACTTAATGACGAGATCTTATGCTACGCTTAATTGGGTGTGTCCATTACATCATTCATATAATGATATAACTTTGTTATTAATAACATCCAATGTTCATGATTATGAAACTAATCATCCATTAATCAACAAGCTAGTTTAAGAGGCATACTAGGGACTTCTTGTTGTCTACATATCACACATGTACTAATGTTTCGGTTAATACAATTATAGCATGATATATAAACATTTATCATAAACATAAAGATATAAATAATAACCACTTTATTATTGCCTCTAGGGCATATCTCCTTCAGGTCTTTCATTGAAAAACTTTTATTCAAATAACCTTTTACACTGCTTAATAGTTCTATATCATTCCCAATCAATAATATGTCATCCACATATAATATCAGGAATGCTACAGAGCTCCCACTCACTTTCTTGTAAATACAGGCCTCTCCATGACACTGTATAAACCTAAAGTCTTTGATCACCTTATCAAAGCGTCGATTCCAACTTCTCGATGCTTGCTTCAGTCCATAAATTGAACGCTGAAGTTTGCATACTTTGTCAGCATTTTTAGGATCGACAAAACCTTTGGGTTGTACCATATACAACTCTTCCTCAATGTCTCCATTAAGGAACGCCGTTTTGACATCCATCTGCCAAATCTCATAATCGAAAAATGCAGCTATTGCTAACAAAATCCTCACAGATTTTAACTTCTCTACAGGTGAGAAAGTCTCATCGTAGTCAACTCCTTGAATTTGTCGGAAACCCTTTGCGACAATTCGAGCTTTATAGACAGTAATATTACCATCAGCATCTGTTTTTCTCTTGAAGATCCATTTATTCTCGACAGCCTTGCGGCTATCAGGTAAGTCTACCAAAGTTCACACTTGGTTATCATACATGGATCCCATTTCGGATTTCATGGATTCTTGCCATTTGTTGGAATCTGGGCTCATCATCGCTTCTTCATACGTCGCAGGGTCTTCATCATTGTTGTCCACAATCATGACATTTAGACAAGGATTATACCAATCAGGAGTGGCACGTTCCCTTGTCGATCTGTGAGGTTCAGTAGCTTCCTCGTTCGAAGTTTCATGATCATTATCATTTGCTTCCTCTGTTGCCGGTGTAAGCGGTACAGGAATAACTTCCGGTACTGCGCTACTCTGATCAACGAGTAAGGATTCATCAATCTCATCGAGTTCTACATTTCTTCCAGTCACTTCTTTAGTGAGAAATTCTTTCTCAAGAAAGGTTCCATTCTTAGCAACAAAGATTTTGCCTTCGGATCTGTGATAGAAAGTGTACCCTATAGTTTCCTTAGGGTATCCTATGAAGACGCATTTCTCCGCTTTGGGTTCTAGCTTGTCCGGTTGTAACTTCTTTACATAGGCTTCGCAACCCCAAACTTTAAGGAACGACAGCTTAGGTTTCTTATTAAACCATAATTCATACGGTGTCGTTTCAATGGATTTTGATGGTACTCTATTTAAAGTGAATGCGGCTGTCTTCTAATGCATAACTCCAAAAAGATAACGGCAAATCAGTAAGAGACATCATAGAATGAACCATATCTAAGAGAGTTCGATTACGACGTTCGGACACACCGTTTCGTTGTGGTGTTCATGGCGGTGTCAATTGTGAAAGTATTCCGCATTTCTTTAAATGCATGCCAAACTCATAACTCAGATATTCACCTCCACGATCAGATCGTAGAAATTTAATCTTCTTGTTACGTTGATTTTCTACTTCACTTTGGAATTCCTTAAACTTCTCGAAAGTTTCGGATTTATGTTTCATGAAATAGATATACCCATATCTACTCAGATCATCTTTGAAGGTTAGAACATAACGATAACTACCACGCGATGCTACACTCATTGGTCCGCATACATCGGTATGTATGATTTCCAATAATTTTGTAGCTCGCTCCATCATACCAGAGAATGGAGTCTTAGTCATTTTTCCCATCAGACATGCTTCGCATCTATCAAGTGACTCAAAGTCAAGTGATTCAAGTAATCCATCGGTATGGAGTTTCTTCATGTGTTTCACTCCAATATGACCAAGACGACAGTGCCACATATAAGTAGTATTATCATTCAATCTAATTCGCTTAGCATCAATGTTATGTATATGTGTATCACTACTATCGAGATCTAACAGAAATAACCCATTCTTTTCAGGTGCTTGACCATAAAAGATATTATTCATAAAAATAGAACACCCATTATTCTCAGACTTAAATGAATAACCGTCTTGCATTAAACAAGATCCAGATATAATGTTCATGCTCAACGCGGGTACAAAATAACAATTATTTAGGCTTAAAACTAATCCCGAAGGTAGATGTAGAGGAAGTGTGCCGACAGCGATCACATCGACTTTGGATCCGTTTCCAACGCGCATCGTCACTTCATCTTTCAGTAGTCTTCGTTTATTCTTTAGTTCCTGTTTCGAGTTACAAATATGAGCAACCGAACCAGTATCAAATACCCAGGTACTAGTACGAGAACCAGTGAGATAAACATCTATAACATGTATATCCGATATACCTTCTTTCTTCTTCTTGACAAGGCCGCTCTTCAGATCAGCCAAATACTTGGAGCAATTACGCTTCCAGTGTCCCTTCTCCTTGTAGTAATAGCACTCAGCATCAGGCTTAGGGCCGTTCTTAGGTTTCACAGGAGGCGTGGCAGCTTTCTTGCCACCCTTCTTGAATTTTCCCTTAGACTTGCCCTGTTTCTTGAAACTGGTGGTCTTGTTGACCATCAACACTTGGTGCTCTTTCTTGATCTCAATCTCAGCAGCTTTTAGCATGGCGAAGAGTTCAGGTAACTCTTTGTTCATGTTCTGCATATTGTAGTTCATCACAAAGTTCTTATAACTAGGTGGCAGTGATTGAAGGACGCGATTAATCCCCAGTCTGTTAGGAATCACTATTCCCAAGTCACTGAGTTTCTTCGCATGCCCAGTCATGATGAGCATGTGCTCACTAACGAAGCTGCCTTCTTCCATCATGTAGTTGAAGAAGTGTTTTGATGCTTCATAGCATTCCACGGCCGCATGAGTTTCAAATATAGCTTTCAGCTCATTGACCAACTCATGAGGATCGTGGTACTCAAAACGTTTTTGAAGATCGGCTTCCAGACTGCACAGGATGGCATACTGAACTTGAGAGTACCGAGTTTTCCGAGTCTCGTAAACATTCTTTACTTCATCGGTTTCAGTTTCTGCAGGAGGGTCACCTAGCGGTGCATCAAGCACATATTGCAGGTTTCCACCAGCGAGGAAGATCCTCACGTGACGGAACCAGTCGGTGAAGTTGCTACCGTTGCACTTAAGCTTTTCTTTCTCTAGGAACTGGTTAAAATTGATTGGGGACGCCATATCTACAACATATATTTGCAATAGTTTAGACTAAGTTTATGACAAATTGAGTTCAAATTTTAATTCAACATAATTAAAAATCTAGGTGAACTCCCACTCAAAACAATATCCCTCGAATTGTCTTAGTGATCACACGAACCAAATCCACCACACCTAAGTCCGATCATCACGAGACAAGATGTAATTTCAATGGCGAACACTCAAAGTGTTCATCATATCAATCATATGATTCATGCTCTACCTTTCGGTATCACGTGTTCCGAGACCATGTCTGTACATGCTAGGCTCATCAAGGCCACCTTAGTATCCGCATGTGCAAAAACTGGCTTGCACCCATTGTATACACTTGTTGATTCTATCACACCCGATCATCACGAGATGCTTCGAAACGACAAGTCTTGGCAACGGTGCTACTGAGGATGAACACTTTATTATCTTGATATTTTAGTGAGAGGGATCATCTTATAATGCTACCGTCGCGATCTAAGCAAAATAAGATGCATAAAAGGATTAACATCACATGCAGTTCATATGTGATATGATATGGCCCTTTTGTCTTTGCGCCTTTGATCTTCATCTCCAAAGCACGGACATGATCTCCATCATCAACGGGCATGATATCCATCATCGTTGGCGTAGCGTCAAGGTCCATGGCGCCGTCTTCATGGTTGTACTCCTCATGTAGCAACTATTACAACTACTTTGAAATACTACTCAACATGAAATTTAAAGACAACCATAAGGCTCCTGCCGGTTGCCACAATACAATAATGATCATCTCATACATATTCATCATCACATTATGGCCATATCACATCACCAAACCCTGCAAAAACAAGTTAGACGTCTCTAATTTGGTTTGTATATTTTACGTGGTTTAGGGTTTTCGAGAGAGATCTAATCTACCTACGAACATGAACCACAACGGTGATACTAGTGTTGTCAATAGGAGAGTAAATTGAATCTTCACTATAGTAGGAGAGACAGACACCCGCAAAGCCTCTTATGCAATACAAGTTGCATGTCGAACGAGGAGCAAGTCTCATGAACGCGGTCATGTAAAGTTAGCCCGAGCCGCTTCATCCCACTATACCACAAAGATGCAAAGTACTCAAACTAAAGATAACATAAGCATCAACGCCCACAAAACCATTGTGTTCTACTCGTGCAAACATCTATGCATAGACACGGCTCTGATACCACTGTAAGGATTCGTTGCATAGAAAACAAAAAATTTCCTACCACGAGAACGCAATCCAAGCCAAGATGCAATCTAGAAGACGGGAGCAACGAGGGGATGATCGAGACTCACCCTGGAAGATTTCCAAAGCCTACAAGATGAGGCTCTTGTTGCTGCGGTAGACGATCACTTGCCGCTTGCAAAAGCGCGTAGAAGATCTTGACGGTGCCACAATCGGGCAGCACCTCCGTACTCGGTCACACGTTCGGTGTTGATGAAGACGACGTCCACCTCCCCGTTCCAGCGGGCAGCGGAAGTAGTAACTCCTCCTTGAATCCGGCAGCACGACGGCGTGGTGGCGGTGGCGATGAAGATCTCCGGCGGAGCTTCGCTAAGCGTTGCGGGAGAGGGGGAGGAGTGGGGCGGCTAGGGTTTGGGGAGAGGGGGTGGCCGGCCTCTATGGGGTGCGGCCAGCTTGAGGGCTTGTGGTGGCCGGCCCCCTCCCCTTGGCCTCTCTTTATATAGGTGGAACCCCCAAGTGTTGGACTACAAGTCTTCGAATAAGACCCCAACCCAAAACCTTCCATGTAGTAGGGAAACCTACCCAAGGTGGGACTCCCACCCAAGTGGGATTCCCACCCTTCCATGAGGGGGGGTGGCCGGCCCCCTTGGTGGAGTCCACCTTGGACTCCACCCTCTAGGGTTGGCCGGCCATGGGTGATGGAGTCCCACCGGGACTCCGTCTTCCAAAGTGAATTCTTCTGGACTTTTCTAGAACCTTCCATAAATTCACCGGATCATTTTAAAACTTATAAAATGACTTCCTATATATGAATCTTATTCTCCGGACCATTCCGGAACTCCTCGTGATGTCCGGGATCTCATCCGAGACTTCGAACAATACTTCGAACTCCATACCATATTCAAGTTCTACTATTACAACATCAAACCTTAAGTGTGTCACCCTACGGTTCGCGAACTATGTGGACATGGGTGAGAACTCTCTCCGACCAATAACCAATAGCGGGATCTGGAGATCCATAATGGCTCCCACATATTCAACGATGACTTAGTGATCGAATGAACCATTCACATACGATACCAATTCCCTTTGTCACGCGATATTTTACTTGTCCGAGGTTTGATCATCGGTATCACTCTATACCTTGTTCAACCTCGTCTCCTGACAAGTACTCTTTACTCGTACCGTGGTATGTGGTCTCTTATGAACTTATTCATATGCTTGCAAGACATTAGACGACATTCCACCGAGAGGGCCCAGAGTATATCTATCCGTCATCGGGATGGACAAATCCCACTGTTGATCCATATGCCTCAACTCATACTTTCCGGATACTTAATCCCACATTTATAACCACCCATTTACGCAGTGGCGTTTGATGTAATCAAAGTACCTTTCCGGTATAAGTGATTTACATGATCTCATGGTCGAAAGGACTAGGTAACTATGTACCGAAAGCTTATAGCAAATAACTTAATGATGTGATCTTATGCTATGCTTAATTGGGTGTGTGCATTACATCATTCATATAATGATATAACCTTGTTATTAATAACATCCAATGTTCATGATTATAAAATTAATCATCTATTAATCAACAAGCTAGTTAAGAGGCTTACTAGGGACTCTTTGTTGTTTACATATCAGACATGTATCAATGTTTCGGTTAATACAATTATAGCATGGTATATAAACATTTATCATAAACATAAAGATATATAATAACCACTTTTATTATTACCTCTTGGGCATATCTCCAACATACTGCTCTTGCAGACATTCTATTTTTCTTAATTACTCGATATTTAGTATTGTAATTAATGAGTTATGCATGCATGCGTATGTAAATGTGTGCAGCTTTCACGGGATTCTGCTAAGCATTCAAATTGATGATGGAAAACTTGATATTATGAACCCATTAGATAAAGATACTAAGATATTGAGTTGCACAAGAACTTACAGGATATGCTCCATAGGTAATTTCAATCATTATCGTACTATATAGGCATCTTTCGTTCATTTTCTCATTTCCTCGGCATTATCGCATGGTTGGAAAAAGGTTCATCAAAAAGGTTCCCGTCCAATGGAAACCAGAGCTGCGTTTTATAAAGAAGAAAGTTAGTAGTACTATATATTATCATGATTGACTAATATTTGATTGAATTATATTCTCTTAAAGTGGTTGATGCAGGCGGAGGGGACTAATTTATGTGCATTCTACATTTGCGAGTACATCCGCATGTGTACCACAGAGCGGCGGAGACACAATTTCCTTCAAGTACGTTAAAAATATTCACACATTTCTTCTATTACCATCAATTGTGTTAAGTAGTATGAATGAAAAATACATATACATATACATATACTAGCTCAATACCCGTGCGTTGCTACGGGTAAACCAACTAATGCAAAATACATTATTCCTTTACTTTGATTTAAAGCATGTTCATGTGAAACCGTTAGCCTCCCAAGTTAAATCATATTCATCACAAACTGCTTCGTCGAGCTGCTATCACGTTCAGACTGCCAATATTTTGATGTATGATTGGTTGTTCCGTTTCTTGCAAATAGATGTCGGGGCAATTGACCGAAGGCAGCACTGGATTTTTTTATCATTAGGTCTCACCACGTACAATAGTCTTAGTTTTCTTGAAAATATTATTTCTCAGTCAAATAGTATGTGCACTGCAATAATGTTAATATAATATTAGAACATCAGTATTTTTGATGTAACTATACTAATGTTAGTTCAACTCAACAAATGAATATATATACATCCGATAAAAACATGTAGCTCTCTATTGAAAATTATAATTTATGGTAATACAAGGCCTTCATTTGTCCCAGTACTGGACAATCACTTTTGATTAGAGATCGTATTTCTTAATTGAAAGGTAATCTTGAGAATATGTAGGTGGTGATGCATATGTCGATCTCTAAATCTGAATCTCAAGCTATCCGCATGTTCAAGGGTGGACAATCTGTGCTAATGTATATAGAATTATGGTGAAAAATAAATGAAATCCCAATGCATTATATTAGAGGTCTCATTATATTTGGAGCATGGAGATCAGAAAAAAACATGAAAATCGTCCTAGCTGTGTAGCGGACTTCCATGCTTCTTGAAAAAGAATACCTCGCTGGGCTGGCCATCCAGGATTAGGTAGCAATCCAGATTAGACATATTCTTGGAAACGATGATGATCATGTCGGAAAAGTTGTAAGAAAAAGTTGCTTCAATGAAAAATCTTTGTACATAAAAGTTGTAGAGAATTTAATTACAAACTCAATTTTAAAAAAAATCATCTAAAACCGATCTCTAGATTGAGAGAGATAAAATTTAGTACAATTTTTCTTACGTGAACCAGCTAGCACAAAACACACCGATCAACCGGTACTGTGTACGCGTGAAAGAAAAGAGACGTGAAGTTTCAGCTTAAAGCCATGCCAACGTGGACTCGCGTTGTGCCGTTGTTTTTTTTTGCCGCGTGCGTTTTGCTTACACTACGTACGATGTACAGAGATTTTACTGGATCGATTCCTCCATGGAGTTGGATTTACTGGGTTTGGGCTGTTCGAAAATTTAGTTGTCCTTTTGCGATTAACGATCTTGGTCGATCATTGTGAACGGAGTTGGATTTACAGGGTCTAGGCTGTTCGAAAATTTAGTGGGCCTTTAGCGATTAGTAATCTTAGTCGATCGTTGTGAACGGTGCCAGATGAGGAACGTACCATGGTCGTTTCGTGTTTAATAGTAAAGATATATACATATATTGATCTCCTTTTAAAGGCTGATTATTTGTGGGGCCAACTTCTACCGGAGGAACGTGTACAAGCAATTCAAGAGAAATTGGCGGGATTTTTACTTAACAAGGTCATACATAAAGGCGGAGATTACCATTACCGCCAATGCCTCCATGTAATATAGTGATCTCCATGTAATTAGATAGAAACTATAACAAATTGTAGATATATATATATAACAAACTGGGAAGTGATTTGTCTCTGTTTCCGATAATTGGAAAGTGCATTCTCTCTCATGTTGATATTTGGAAAGTGTTTTTCTCTCCTTTATACATCTATGATGCAATCTGGCACCCACGATGTAATTGTACGGTCATGATGTATGGTGCCTGGGCACCATGGTGCCCCAATTGAGTTTCCGCGTAGAATATGTATAAATGAAAATGAAAAACACAAAATACATGGGCTAAAAGCCTAAACCCATTGTCTGGACTCACTGGTGGAAAAAAGGGCTTTGGTCGCGGTTGGCAACTGCCATTAGTCGCGGTGGCGCAACCGCGACCAAAGCTGCGCGACTAAAGGCCCCCCCCTTTAGTCGCGGTTCCTTACGAACCGCGACTAAAGGCCCGTCCACGTGGGCCGCAGGCGAGCGCCAGGGCGGAGGACCTTTAGTCGCGGTTCTTCTGGCCAGCCGCGACTAAAGGCCTCCGCAGGGTTTAGGGTTTTAGCCCCCCTCCCCCTAAATCTGGTTTCTTTTTAATTTGTATTATTTTATTTCTTTTGGGTTTTAATTCTGAAGGAGTTTCACATATTTAGGCCAACCGCGACTAAAGGCCTCCGCAGGGTTTAGGGTTTTAGCCCCCCTCCCCCTAAATCTGGTTTCTTTTTAATTTGTATTATTTTATTTCTTTTGGGTTTTAATTTTGAAGGAGTTTCACATATTCTACGGTACTGTATACATACATGCATATGAATGTACAATTTCAAACAAATTTGAAATTAGAACCAAAAAGAATTCAAGAGGAATATACAATATATATTCAATATCGGATGACCATATACAATATATATTCAATATCGGATGACCATATACAATTTTGAACAAGTTAGTTACAAATTCTGGTGCATATAAAGTTCTACGTCATCGTAATAGTGTTCTCCTTTAGGATCGATGACTTCCCTCGCCAACCATCCAGCTAGTTCCTCTTGAAGTGGTCGGAAGCGAGCTTCTGGACTAAGCGTCTTCCGGAGGTTATTCCTCAGGATGTTGTTCTCACACGTCTGGTCCCGCTCATTGCAGTATCTCCGGATCCTCTCACAAACATAGTATCCACATAGGTTGGTCCCCGGTGGCTGAGTATCCCCAGTCGTCCGCACTGCCATTTTAAAATGTAGCTCTTTTTTGAATTCACCGACCTTGGTATCTACGAACCGTCTCCAAACCCTACGAGGCAAAGAAAATTAAATAAACAAGAGAGTTATTAATTAGTTACTTGATATTAGGAAATGATGAACGAAATAGGCCGATCGATATAGAGCGCAAATGAATGAAAATAATTACTTTTGCATCATTTTTCTCATGTCGCCCCAAAGCGCCGGATCCATATTCAGAGAGTCGTGGACGAGAACTGAGGAGGTCTGAACTTTAATTACCATAAGAATCCGAGTGGAACCTGCGGACACGATACATGCACAGTCATGCATAACTCATCGATTAGCCACATACCATGCATGGAGTAAACAAAAGAGAATGTGCTCAAGACAGAAACACTCACCCAAAATGGTAAGGAAATAGAATATCACTTTTCTGTTGCTGTTTTCTAATAAACCGCCACAGTCATCCTCCACGTCACGGGTGGTGTTCTAACACATGTGAATTAACGATGTGTGGGTCAATGAACCCAACATCATGGATGTTCCTTATTCGCATTTCCCGCTTCTTCATTACGCATAATAGCGTACACAACAAGATAGTTAGGACAGTGCAGGCAATGAACGAGATGGGGTAGAAATTAATAAATCACTTACGTAACGTAGCAACGGATGATAGATGTGTCGAGGTCGCGCAGATTGAACAGCTGGAACAATTCACTCCGAGGAATTTGTACCCAGTAATGTTTGAAGTGATGCTCATATCTAACTTCCGCATAGATATAGTCTTTGGCGTTTTTATGTTTTATGTAACCCTTGTACCAATTTAGCAGACCTAGCATTTGTCGAGGTAGATCCCCTTCCTGCGCAGGCTCGACGAGAGGGCCATTCTTCACATATGTAAATACTACGTCCTTCATTGGCGCCTCATCAAGGCCTAGCAGTGCACGAAGAGTGATACCTAACTCGGCCGCTTGTTCTCTGGCACTCGGTACCGTCAATCCATGTCTTGCCGCAGCTGCTATGATATCGGGGCATCCGGATCGGCGGCTTGCACTATGAGCGGGGCGATCGATTGTTTACTTTGTTCCCCGAGCTGGGCAACTTCTTTCCCCCTTTCTAATTTTGACTCGGCCTCGTCCTTCACGGCTTTCTTCTCCGCCAACTCTTTCCTGTTCTTGAACGCGAGTGCTTGCCTACGAAGTTCACGTAAATAGTCGTCGAGCGATTCTTCGCGGCTTGGGACGGTGTGTTCAAAAATGACTTAGCCCACTGCTTTTCCTTGTCGAATATACCGGCTTGGGCTCGCCCTCTATTTTCCTCTTGACGCTCGCCTTCCATTTCTCTAAATCAGCAGCCGCGCCGCCTCGACTTCCTCGGCACTACTTTCCCAAGGCCTCGTGGGGAGAGGCTTCGATGATACCTCCCGTACCAGTGTTTTCTTCGGTACGTAAGTGTCCGGGTTAATAACCCAGGACTGCTTCTGCTTCTTCGCCGGAGGTGGATTGGTGGGCGGTACCGGTGTCTGATCACCCGCCGGACGAGGACGGGGGGGCGGCGGCGTGGGCTGACGTGCATGAGGTGTATTAGGTGAAGCACCACCGCCACCGTCACCGCCCCCGCCACCGGCACCGCCACCGCCCCCGCCACCGTCACCGCCACCGCCACCCCCCCCACCGAACGGGGGTGGCCTGGTTGGCGCCTCGCATGGAAACTTGATAAATTTCTTCTGCCATAGAATGAACTCGGCGCTTGACATCTCCAAGTCTTTTCACCCCTTCGTGTGTAGCAATGTCAATGTCCAGGTTCTCAAACCCTTGGACTATCTCCTCCACCGTCACACGAGCATAGCCATCTTGAATGGGGTTGTTGTGGTGGAGTGCTCCAGGTGGTAAAGCACTGCCGATGGCTACCTTCATGGACATGTTCCCGATAGGATAATACAGATGACATGCTTTCATCTCCTTTATATCGTCCACGGGGTAGCGAGGAGGCTCCGGTGCAGTAATTTCGACCACCGAGAGGCTCCGGTGCAGTAATTTCTATCGTCGGTGCACCAGCCGGTGAGGCCTCCGTGGAAGCCACGCTGCTTCTTCTCTGCTGGCTTCCGAGATCCATTGGATGATCTTCAGCATGTCGCGCCCGAGCTGCATCTCTTTCGGCGACTAGTACACTCACGGTTTTCTTCATCACATCCATTTCCGTTACCAACTTCGCCACAACATCTGCATCCCGATCCATCTTTCTCTTACGGCTTCAGAACCGTACGGGTCATCGTTCCTGGGAACCCTATTTTCCACGGAATGGGCCCCATGCCTCGTATACGTCCTCCGTGTTCAGGATTCCCGAGGGCTTTTGTCGGGCGTCGTTCTCTCTGTTGAACCTGATCCTCCCTCTTGAGCCTCCCTCATTGCCTCAATAAGCTTTTGGGTGGGTGTAATTATTTTGCCCTGATAAACACACTCCCCTGTCTCCGGGTTCAGCGATCCCCCATGCCCGTACCACCAGCTTTTGGCCCTTGGGTCCCATCCTCCGTGCACAGACGGATTCCTCGCGCCCTCAGCTCGTTCTCCATCTTCTCCCACTTAGGCTGCCAAAAGCGATACCCTCCTGGCCCCATTTTATGATTGTACTCCTTCTTGGCCGCATTTTCCTTATTTTTTTTCGATAGTTCAAGGAACTGCTCCGATTTCTTTTGCTTCACAAATTCTGGCCAATCATGTTGCAGTTTCTCATATTGTCCTTTGAAATCCGGAGTCTTGCCCTGGTTGACAAAGTCATGGGCTAGATTTTGCTTGTATTTCCGGAATGCGTTGGCCATCCTAGAAAGAGCGAACTGTTTGACTAGCTTGCGCCTCTTCTTGTTTTCCGCAATCTTGTTACCCTCCTCATCGTATTTGCGGTATTCCGGAGGTAGAACGAAATGTTCCATAAGCTTGTTGAAGCAATCTTTTTTCTCTCTTATCGACAAAAGTGAAACAAACACGTGCCTTCTTTGGCTCATTCCACTCTGGCGGGTGATCGAGACGTTGTCTCTAACAACGGCTCCGCATTGGCTGACAAACTTGGTGGCGTTCTTGCTGGGCTCCAGCGGCCTGCCGGTTTCTTCGTCGACAACATCGATGGTGCATGTTTCTCCTGCTTTCATCGTCTTGGTTGCGCCACGCTTTGACGACGTACTCGATTTTTTCGACGATCCGGCCGAGGGCTAAAATAAGAAAGAGAGTCGCGCGTTAGTACACACACATTTATTCAAATCAGTTAGTTGTATCACCAGACGCTCAATATGTATATATATATATATACCTCGGCGCCGGAGGTGGTTGCTACTTCCAATTGAAGATCGTCGTTTATCGACGTTTCTTCGGCATCATCTGCTTGCTGACGGCGCCCTTCATCTTCACACTCAAGGTTCGAGATAAGAAGAGATATCATCTTCTTCTTCTCCGGTCAAGACATATGGAATATCGCCTTTTATGATGCCGAACATATGGTCTTCAGCGTCCGGATCATAGTTGTCCAGAATCGGGTCAGCTCTATCGTCCGCCATATGTCAGTCCTGAAAACATGTAGTCAAAACAAATTAATTGTGTATATGCCAGCATTATCACATCTCTTCTACATATAAAGAGAGAGGGCGACGAGGGAGGCGAGAGGGGGGACGCGTGTATTAGATGTGTATATGCGGACGATCGACCTCGCCTCGCATGCAGTGACCGCGTGACCGAGAGAACGGTGGTGGTGGCGAAAGGGGGGACGCAGTGACCGCGTGACCGAGAGACCGGTGGCGGTGGCGAAAGGGGGACGCAGTGACCGCGTGACCGAGAGACCGGTGTGGCGGTGACCGAGAGGGCGGTGGCGGTGCCGAGGACACATAACCCTCGCCGCCCCCTCTCGATCCCAAATAAAATTTTGTTAAGTTAAAATTTTGATCATTAAGTCTAAATTTTGTGGCGGTGGCGGTGGTGGTGGTGGTGGCGGTGGTGGTGGCGGTGCCGATCCTTCTCTCTCTCGTAAAAAAACACAAAAAACCCCGCGTATACGGAGGGGGCGGCGAAGGCGTCTCGTCGCCCCCTCCGGATACACGCGGGGTCGGTGTCGAAAGGGCGGTGGCGAAATGGCGGTGGCGGTGGCGGTCCCTCCTTTCTCTCTCTTTCTCTCTAGCGCGCGAGAGGGTCGCGCGCGCCCCTCCGTATACACACGGGGCGAGCGCGCAAGTTTTTTAAGTCAAATTTTACTTTTTTTAAGTCAAATTTTCGTTTTTTAGACAAACTTTTTAAGTCAATTTTTAGTTTTTTAAAATCAAATTTTAGTTATTTTTATATTTGTTTTTGTTTTGTTATTAGTTAAGATCTGTTTACTAAAAAACAAAAAACAAAAAACAAAAAAAGGCCATTGCTCATATCTTCTCTCTCTTTCTCTCCCCTCCTCTCTTTCTCTTCAGTAACCGGCCAGCGGGCGCGCAGCGGCGAAGCGACGGCAGCGGCGGCGAGGCTAGGACGGCGACGGCGGCGGTGCGAGGCTAGGGCGCGCGGCGGGGTCTTCGCGCGCTCGGCGCGCGCGCGCGACGATCGAGGCGCGCCGGCCGTTACCTTGGCGGCGGCGGAGACTCCGTTCGGCAAGGGCGCGCAGGCGAGGGCCGCGGCGAGGTCGTCGAGGCGCGGCGGAGGCGGCGGCGACGGCGTCAGAGGCGGGGCGGCGGCGTCTCGGTCGGGCAGCACTGCGGAGAAGACGATGGGCGCGCGGAGAAGAAGAAGTGGCGCGGGCGCCGCCCGCGCGGGCATTTATAGCTCCAACCTTTAGTCGCGGTTGGGGAGCCCAATCACGACTAAAGGGTACTTTTAGTCGCGGTTGGTGACCCCAACCGCGACTAAAGGATTTTTTTCGCCCCAATTTGCGGTTCCGCGGAGAGGACCTTTAGTCGCGGTTGGCCGAGGCCAACCGCGACTAAAAGGCCTTTTTTCAAAATACTTTTCATTTCAAAATTTCAAAAATACAAATAATATATCAAAAAAATCAGAAAAATAAAACTAATTCATTTCAAAATTTCAAAAATACAAATAATATATCAAAAAATTCAGAAAAATAAAACTAATTCATTTCAAAATCTCGTAAATACAAATAATATATCAAAAAATTCAGAAAAATAAAACTAATTCATTTCAAAATCTCAAAAAATACAAATAATATATCAAAAAATTCAGAAAAATAAAACTAATTCATTTCAAAATCTCAAAAATACAAATAATATATCAAAAAATTCAGAAAAATAAAACTAATTCATTTCAAAATCTCAAAAATACAAATAATATATCAAAAAATTCAGAAAAATAAAACTAATTCATTTCAAAATCTCAAAAATACAAATAATATATCAAAAAATTCAGAAAAATAAAACTAATTCATTTCAAAATCTCAAAAAATACAAATAATATATCAAAAAATTCAGAAAAATAAAACTAATTCATTTCAAAATCTCAAAAATACAAATAATATATCAAAAAATTCAGAAAAATAAAACTAATTCATTTCAAAATCTCAAAAATACAAATAATGTATCAAAAAAATCAGAAAAATAAAACTAATTCATTTCAAAATGTTTAAAATACATATAATATATCAAAAAATTCATAAAAAGAAAACTAATTCAATTCAAAATTTTAAAAATACAAATTATCAAAAATTCATAAAAATAAAACTAATTCAATTCAAAAGTTCGTTGGCCCCCTCTTCCCGCCTCTTTCCGCCGACCCCTCTTCCCTCCTCGTCTTCCCGCCATTTCTTCCCTGTCTTCCCGCCTCTTTCTTCCCGCCAATTGTTTCCCGCCAATTTCTTTCGGCCTCTTTCTTCCCGCCAATTTTTTCCCGCCAATTTCTTCCCGCCACTTTCTCCCCGCCTCTTTCTTCCCGCCTCCTGTCTTCCCGCTCCCATTTTTCCCGCCATTTGTCACTACATATAGGTAGCCCGGCTTGGCCAGCATTATCACATCTCTACAATCTCTCATCACTCTCTCATGGCTTCCACCGCACCCACTCTAACCTACCAGCAGGTGGAGGAGCTTTGCGCCTCGAACTACCCTTGCCCTCAGGGCTACCGCGTCCCTGCCGGCTGGAGCCTAAGCGCCGGCGGCGTGCCGGTCCCTCCCGTCCCTCGAGTGCTAGCGCCGGCGGCCATCACGAACCACTACTACCTCGACCTCACGCCGGAGCAGCGGATGAATCCCGGCGGCATCCCGATAACCAGCATACTTGGGACGCCTTCTTCATCAATCGGCGTGAGAGGGCGCTCGCCGAGTATGAGGAGGACGGTCTGCCTCCTGGAAACTTCCACGAGGCCGGCCGTCGGCTATGGTGGTACGGCCGGACTCTGCAGAGCGTCATGGACTACATCATGGCCGGCGATATCCCCCGCCTGCGCTACCCTCAGTTCGAGCCACGAGCGCCGCCCGACGACAGCGACGACAGCAGCGACGACGATGCCGGCAACTTAGAAGGCGACGACTACCAGTACAACGGCGGCGGCTATGAAGACTACGAGTATGCATATTATACGCCTAGGCAGGAGTATGACTAAATCACTCCAAATTTCATGTATGCAGGAGTATGACTTAGTCACTCCAAATTTCCTGTATGAAGGAGTATGACTTAGTCACTCCAAATTTCATGTATGCATGCAGGAGTATGACTTAGTCACTCCAAATTTCATGTATCATCAGTGCTATCTCGAGTCAATTGAATCATTCGAAAATGGACACCAAACACATCACGGGTAATATAATTCACATGATTCATTCAACAAAGTTTGGTACAATAAATTATTACACATCATTTCTTCCCTTGTGTCCCTGCTTGCTTACGATTGTGCCGTATCCATGGAGCATCCTCATCATTTAACTTAATGCTTGGGTCGGTGTTCACTTTGAAGGGCGGAATTTCAGCAAACATATTATAATCTTCTGACATGTCTGTCTTGTCCTCCACTCCCACGATGTTTCTTTTCCCTGAAAGAACAATGTGGCGCTTTGGATCATCGCATGATGTACTGATCGTTTTCTTATCTTTCCGTTTCCTCGATTTGCTACTCATGTCCTTCACATAGAAAACCTGAGCGACATCTTTCGCTAGGACGAATGGTTCGTCAAGATAACCAAGATTGTTGAAATCCACCATTGTCATTCCGTATTGCTGGTCCACCTTTACCCCACCTCCTGTTAGCTTGAACCATTTGCACGGAACAAAGGGACCCTAAAGGAGGGTCCATAGTCAAGTTCCCATATCTCCTCTATGTAACCACAATATGTGACCTTTTGCCCATTCTCGGTTGCCGCATCAAAGCGGACACCACTGTTTTGGTTGGTGCTCTTTTTATCTTGGGCGATCGTGTAAAATGTATTCCCATTTATCTCGTACCCTTGGAAAGTCGTTATAGTCGAAGATGGTGTCTTGGCCAACATGTACAGCTGATCTACAACCTTATTGTCACTCATTAAATGTTTTCTCAACCAAGCGCCGAAAGTCTCCATGTGGGCCTTCCTAATCCAGGATTCAGGCTTCCCAGGGTTGTCCGAGCGTAAAATATTCTTGTGTTTCTCAAAGTACGGAGCAACCAAGCTGGAATTGGTCAGAACTGTGTGGTGTGCTTCAGTCAGAGAATGGCCGTCCATACATATCATTGATTTCCTTCCGATCGTGCCTTTTCCACTTAGTCTCCCCTCGTGCCGCGATTGAGGAAGACCAATCGGCTTAAGGTCAGGAACAAAGTCAACACAAAACTCAATTACCTCCTCATTTCCATAGCCCTTGGCGATGCTTCCTTCTGGCCTAGCACGGTTACGAACATATTTCTTTAATACTCCCATGAACCTCTCGAAGGGGAACATATTGTGTAGAAATACAGGACCGAGAATGGAAATCTCATCGACTAGGTGAACCAGGAGGTGCGTCATAATATTGAAGAAGGATGGCGGGAACACCAACTCGAAACTGACAAGACATTGGATCACATCGTTCTGTAACTGTGGTAGAACTTCTGGATTGATTACCTTCTGAGAGATTGCATTGAGGAATGCACATAGCTTCACAATGGGCAGTCGAACATTTTCCTAGCAGGAGCCCTCAAAGCAATCGGAAGCAATTGCGTCATAATCACGTGGCGATCGTGAGACTTCAGGTGTTGGAACTTTTTCTCCGCCATGTTTATTAGTCCCTATCTATTGGACGAGAATCCGGACGGGACCTTCATACTGCTCAGGCATTCAAAAAAGATGACCTTCTCTTCTTTGGTCAGAGCGTAGCTGGCACGACCTTGAAACCGTTCCGGATGCCGGTCATCAGGGTCTTTCAAACTTTGCTGGTCCTGCCGTGCTTCCTTTGTATCATTTGACTTCCCATACACGCCCAAGAAGCTTAGGATGTTCACGCAAATATTCTTCGTAACGTGCATCACGTCGATTGCAGAGCGGACTTCTAGGACTTTCCAATATTCTAGCTCCCAGAATATAGATTTCTTCTTCCACATGGCTACGTGCCCGTCAGCTCCCTTCGGAACTGATTGTCCGCCAGGACCCTTTCCAAAGATGACTTTCAAACCCTTGACCATATCAAATACCTCAGCACCAGTGTGTTCCGGCAGCTTCGGCCGGTGATCTGCCTTGCCGTTGTAATGCTTGCCTTTCTTTCTTCTTGGATGACCTTTCGGAAGAAATCGACGATGCCCAAGGTACACGTTCTTCTTACAATTTGGCAAATGTACACTTTCAGTCTCATGTAAGCCGTGCGTGCATGCATTGTATCCCTTATTTGACAGTCCCGAAAGGTTACTAAGAGCAGGCCAATCGTTGATGGTTACGAAAAGCAACGCTCGTAGGTCAAATTCCTCTTCTTTGTGCTCATCCCACACACGGACACCAGGTCTGCCCCACAGCTGTAAAAGTTCATCAACTAATGGCCTTAGGTACACATCGATGTCGTTGCCGGGTTGCTTCGGACCTTGGATGAGCACGGCATCATAATGAACTTCCGCTTCATGCACACCCACGGAGCAAGGTTGTAGATGCATAGAGTCACGCGCCAGGTACTATGGCTGGAGCTCTGCTCGCCAAAAGGATTCATGCCATCCGTACTTAGAGCTTATCTTATGTTCCTTGCGTCCGCTGCAAAATCTTTGAACTCTCTGTCGATCTTTCTCCATTGCGTTCCATCTGCGGGGTGTCTCAACTCCCCGTCCGACTTACGGTCCTCTTTGTGCCATCGCAACAACTTGGCATGCTCTTTGTTCCTGAACAGACGTTTCAACCGTGGTATTATAGGAGCATACCACATCACCTTGGCGGGAACCCTCTTCCTGGGTTTCTGGCCCTCAACATCGTCACCAGGGTCATCGCCTCTGATCTTATAACGCAATGCATTGCATACCGGGCATTCATTCAAATTCTCGTATTCACCGCATGATGTAGAGGATGCGATCGTTGATGCATGCATGTATCTTCGGAACCTCTAAACCTAGAGGGCAGACAACCTTCTTTGCTTCGTACGTAGTGGCGGGCAACTCGTTATTCTTTGGAAACATATTCTTCAACATTTTCAGCAAGTTTTCAAATGCCGAGTCAGCTACACCTGCCGTGCCTTCCATCTCAGCAAATCCAGTGTGCAGCCCAGCTTTTCAGACCATCATCGCATCCGGGGTACAGCGCCTTCTGTGATCCTCTAACATGCGATCCAAATTCTCCCTCTCTTTTTCAGTTTCGCAGCGTCTCCGTGCATCAGCAATGGTCCGACCAAGATCATCAACGGGATCATCACGTGCCTCTTCTTCACCTTCCCCTTCACCTTCCCCTTCACCTTCAGCATCCTCCATGAAAGTATCACCGAAATGAGCAAGATAGCTTTCATCGATGAAATCATCCCCTTCTTCATCTTCTTCCATTATAACCCCTCTTTCTCCATGCTTGGTCCAACAATTATAGCTTGGCATGAAACCGTGCGAAGCGGTGCATGTGAACATCTCTTGAGGAAGAGTAACCCTTCTGATTCTTACATTTAACACATGGACAGATAACAAAACCCTCCTGCTTGTTCGCATTAGCCACTACGAGGAAATCTTTCAAACCCGCACTGAACTCGCCGGAGAGTCGGTTACCGTACATCCATTGTCGATTCATCTGCATTATTATAATATAAAATATATAATTAACCATCATGCATTTGTTAAACTAACTAGCTACAAACAATATAAATTAAACAATGAACTACACACACATGCACATTTTATCAACGACACATCAAAGGTTCAAGTTGCTAACCGCGATCGAGGAGGAAAAAATAAATGAGAAAGCTCAAGTGTGGCTCCAACACTTCATATCATGTTTGTTTCATGCTCTTGGGGCATTTCATCAAACACCTTATGTGCATAAGAGGAACCAAAAGCAAACCTAACACCCACTTGTGAGCTTGTGAAGAGAATGGCACCAAATGGCTAAGTGTTGGCTGCTGGATGGGTATATATAGGGGAGGGGCTTTAGTCCCGGTTGGCCTGGCCAACCGCGACTAAAGGCCTTCGGGCACCTTTAGTCGCGGTTGGCCTGGCCAACCGCGACTAAAGACCCCCCACGTGCACCGGCTGGCCACCGAGCGCCCTGGGCCCAGGCCTTTGGTCGCGGTTCTCCTCCCGAACCGCGACTAAAGGTACCATTTGTCGCGGATCCTGCAGCATCGCGACTTATGGGGCTCACCCGAAGCCTGTTTTTCCACCAGTGACTGTAGTCCCAGTTGGTGTTACCAACCGGGACTAAAGGTCCGCCAGCCAGAGCGATCCATTGCTACCACGTGCATGACCTTTAGTCCCGGTTTGTAAGCCAACCAGGACTAGAGGTTGAGGCTTTAGTCCCGTTTTGGCAGTCCTGGATGGCCAACCGGGTCTAAAGGTTCTTCGAACCGGTAGAGAAGACATGTTCTCTAGCAGTGATAATTACAGTGGTCACACCTAATCAACCTTTGCCAGTTCAGTGGCTACTAGTGAGCATGGGGCGATACTAACGCAACAAGCAGGCAGAAGATGGATGGAGCAGCCGTGGCTTCCAATGACCAAAAGCGATGAAGGCAAAGACAACCGAGAGTTGGAACCGCCCACAGGACAGCTCTGGGAACAAACGGGAGATCTTCATGTCGCCAGGGCCGGTCCATAGATTTTAGTGTCCCTAGGACGAAAAAACACCATGGATCCCTTGTTCACAATGGCGAAGATTTCCTAGGGTAAATGATACTTAAATTTTAAGCATGATTGGTGTTTTGGGACCCTTAACAATCTTCATCAAGCTTGCAACTTTGGTCACAAAAAAATACTTAGAAAAATATTAGTATTCTGCAAGAGAAATATTAGGGTAATGTAATAGAAACTAAATAATATCTACATTTGAAAGATCCATGGTCTTTAGAATCTCGATGAAAACATTTGAAACTATTTATTTATGTTGATCGAGCTAACTATATATATTTCATGATTCCTATTTCTACCAATAGTTATTTGTGTACATGTGTATATACATATGTATCTATAGAATTAATCACAAAAAATACGAGTGTCAGTGTTGTCCTACACATTTGAGAAGGCCAGAGAGAAATTGTGTCATCGGGGAAATTGTTTAAAAATATTAAAGTATTTTTTCTAGTAAAAGAGTCGGAGTAGAGACATAGTAAGATACAGCTTCGATCTTCCATATTTTCTAAAATTATTCTAAACCGTACGATCTAGAGAGTAAATGTTAAAATATTTGTTTTGGTAAGAGAAGTCGGAATTGAGGCACGGTAAGCTGCAGCTTAAGACATCTATATTTTCTAGTAAAAATATAAATACAAATACACTAAGTATGCAAATAAATCTTGCGTCGGGAGGGCCCGGGCGAGCGCCCCTCTGCCCCATCCTATGTGTCGCTCACGAACGACACGGTTACACCGGCGGAGGGGGGGCCACCGAGAATGACAAGAGTGAGATTATCTAAAAAAGCAAGAGCAAGACCTCCATTACTGTTTCATGCTTGCCCGAGAAAAAAAGAAAGAAAGAAAGAAAGGCGAAAACTCACCGAGTTGACCGCAAGGAAGTTGAATTCAACCAGCGCGCTGTCAATCTTCTTCTTAGCGATGGTATAGTAGAGATAGATGCCAGATTGGATAAGACTCGAACCGGACTTGAGGAACGTCACTAAAACCAAGTAGCTGTACAAAGGAAAAGTAATTAATTTCTCAAGACTACACACTCAAAGTTCGAATTACCACTTCCTTCTACTAGCCTTGAAAGAAAGAGGAGACAAACGTACCCATAGACGCTGGAGTATGCGAGGTTGCCGTATGCGTTGAGCATCCTGAAGCTGGACGCGGAAGCAAACAAAACCTGCGAAAGTCGGCAGCGCCCAGCCGCTCCAAGTCCAGAGTCCATGCCATGAAGAAGCCCATCGCCGTCGGTGGTTCTGGTTATGGGCGGATCTAGCCTATTGGCAAGGGGGGCAACTGCCCCCACTTAAATTTATAATCTCTTTGTAAAGTGTAGCTTAAATAGAGCTTTGCCCCTACTTAAAAACATATTTTTTCTTCAATAAGCACATTCTTGCCCCCTCTTAATTCTCATCCTGGCTCCGCCCATGTTCTGATGGGGCCTCTCCAGCTCCGTTGGTATGCAGGTGTCAACGACCTGCTTCTCTAGTCTATTGATAAACTTACAATCTCATTTACAAGCCGTGGAAGCCATGGATTCAGAGAGGGGAAGAGAGAAAAAAGAGCGAGGAAGACGAACAAAAGAGCAAGTGTATACGTGTGTATATGAGCATCTGCGTTTGTACCGCGTTTCAAAAAAAATGCCACGCGATGCCAGGAGCCATACACCAGGCCGAAGCCTATGGATGTAGTGTATTTGTAGGACTTGCCTCAAGTTACTTCCAGTTGGGCTGAGCTAACCGTCCAAGACCAATCAAGCGGTCCATCAGCAAGCTATAGCCATCGTGACTCGTGAGGCATAGTGGGGGTACCACTAAAAAAAGACTAACATTTATAAAGGAGAAATTCCAACCTGCGAAATATCGTCGTCCATAGCCAAGTTCCCATATCTGCTCTATATAACCATAATATGTGACATTTTGCCCATTATCGGTTGCTGCATCAAAGCGGGTACCATTATTTTGGTTGGTGCTTTTTCTATCTTGGGCGATCGTGTAAAATGTATTCCTATTTATCTTGTACCCTTGGAAAGTCGGTATAGTCGAAGATGGTGACTTGGCCAACATGTACATCTGATCTTCAACATCATTGTCACTCATTAAATGTTTTCGCATCCAACTACCGAAAGTCTCCATGTGGGCCTTTGTAATCCAGGATTCAGAGTTCCCCGGGTTGTTTGAGCGTAAAATATTCGTGTGTTCCTCGAAGTACGGAGCCACCAAACTGGAATTTTGTAGAACTGTGTGGTGTGATTCAGTCATAGAATGGCCGTCCATACATATCGTTGATTTTCTTCCGAGCGTGCCTTTTCCACTTAGTCTCCCCTCGTACCGCGATTGAGAAAGACCAATCAGCTTAAGGTCAGGAACATAGTCAACACAAAACTCAGTTACCTCCTCTGTTCCATAGCCCTTGGCGATTCTTCCTTTTGGCCTAGCACGGTTACGCACATATTTCTTTAATACTCCCATGAACCTCTCAATGGGGAACATATTGTGTAAAAATACAGGACCGAGAATCGAAATCTCTTTGACTAGGTGAACCAGGAGGTGCGTCATAATACTGAAGAAGGATGGTGGGAACACCAACTCAAAACTGACAAGACATTGGACCACATCGTTCTGTAACCGTGGTAGATCTTCTGGATTGATTACCTTCTGAGAGATTGCATTGAGGAATGCACATAGCTTTACAATGGATACTCGAACATTTTCTGGTAGGAGCCCCCTCAAAGCAATCGGAAGCAATTGCATCATAATCACGTGGCAGTCGTGAGACTTCAGGTTTTGGAACTTTTTCTCCGCCATATTTATCATTCCCTTTATATTCGACGAGAAGCCAGACGGGACCTTCATACTGCTCAGACATTCAAAAAAGATGACCTTCTCTTCTTTGGTAAGAGCGTAGCTGGAACGACCTTGAAACCATTCCGGATGTTGGTCTTCTGGGTCTTTCAAACGTTGCTTGTCATGCCGTGCTTCCTTTGTATTATTTGTCTTCCCATACATGCCCAAGAAGCTTAACAGGTTCACGCAAATATTTTTTGTAACATGCATCACGTCGATTGCAGAGCGGACATTTAGGGTTTTCCAATAGTCTAGCTTCCAAAATATAGATTTCTTCTTCCACATGGGTGCGTGCCCGTCAACTCCCTGCGGAACTGATTGTCCGTCAGGACCCTTTCCAAAGATGACTTTCAAATCCTTGACCATATCAAATACATCAGCACTAGTACGTTCTGTAGGCTTCGGCCGATGATCTGCCTTGCCGTTGAAATGCTTGCTTTTCTTTCTTAAGTTATGATGTCGGGCAAGAAATCGACGATGCCCCAGGTACATATGCTTCTTACAATTATCCAACTATATACTTTCAGTCTCATGTAAGCAATGTGTGCATGCCTTGTATCCCTTATTTGTCTGTCCTGAAAGTTTACTAAGAGCATGACAATCATTGATGGTTACGAAGCAACGCTCGTAGGTCAAATTCCTCTTCTTTGTGCTCATCCCACACACGTACACCAGGTCTGCCCCACATCTATAAAAGTTCATCAACTAATGGCCTTAAGTACACATCGATGTCGTTGCCGGGTTGCCTCGAGACTTGGATGAGCACTGACATCATAATGAACTTCCGCTTCATGCACAACCACAGAGGAAGGTTGTAGATGCATAGAGTCACGGGCCAGGTGCTATGACTGGAGCTCTGCTCGCCAAAAGGATTCATGCCATCTGTACTTAGACCAAATCTTAAGTTCCGTGTGTCACCTGCAAAATCTTTGAACTATCTATCGATCTTTCTCCATTGCATTCCATCAGTGGGGTGTCTCAACTCCCCGTCCGACTTACGGTCCTCTTTGTGCCATCGCAACAACTTGGCATGCTCTTTGTTCCTGAACAGACGTTTCAACCGTTGTATTATAGGAGCATACCATATCACCTTGGCGGGAGCCCTCTTCCTGGGTTTCTCGCCCTCAACATCATCACCAGGGCCATCTCTTTTGATCTTATAACGCAATGCAGTGCATACCGGGCATTCGTTCAAATTCTTGTATTCACCGTGGTAGAGGATGCAGTCATTAATGCATGCATGTTGAAAGGATCGTATGACACCTAGAGGGGGTGAATAGGTGTAAACTCAAATTTTAATTGTTTTTCAATTTAGGCTTGACACAAAGGTAAATTCTCTAGATATGCAACTATGTGAATTCACTTGTATGAAAAGATACAAGAAACAATACAAGATACAAGTAATAAAGGCGGTGAGAGGATAGAGGTAACCGAGGTGGAGCACACGGAGAGACGACGATATGATTCCCGTAGTTCCTTCCTTGTAAAGGGAAGTATGTCTACGTTGGAGGGATGTGGTGCCACGAAGGCCTACCACGCCACAAAGGCTCACCGTGTTCTCCGGTGAGCAACGCCACAAAGGCCTAGCCCACGCTCCACTAAGCGGTTGCCTTGAGGTTGCAACCGGCACCTTTACACAAATCTTGGGGCGCAGATCGACAACCAAATTGGAGGCTCCTAAGATGTAACCACGAAGCTTTACACGAAGAGTAGCTTCGAGGTCACCTCACAAAGATCCACTAAGAATGTTGATGAAACACAAATTCCTTTGGTGGAAGAGTAAATCTAGGTCATCTCTACCAAATCCTCAAGTATGGTGGAGTTTGAGTGGAGGGGTAGATAGATCTAGGCTTTTTGAGCTCAGCAATGGTGGTCTCAGATTTGGTATTTTCTTAGGTCAAGACCATTGGAGAAGAAGAGCCTTTTATACCCCGGGAGGGGATCCTGCCGTTGGAGATGTTGTGACCGGTAGTACCGGCCAGGTTGGGCCGGTACTTGATGACCCACAAGTATAGGGGATCGCAACAGCCTTCGAGGGAAAGTAAAACCCAGTTTATTGATTCGACACAAGGGGAGCCAAAGAATATTTGTAAGCCTTAACAGCGGAGTTGTCAATTCAGCTGCACCTAGAAACAGACTTGCTCGCAAGAGTTTATCAGTAGCAACAGTTTTATAGCAGTAGCAGTAGTGAAATATAAGCAATAGTGTAACAAAGACAGCAGTAGTGATTATAGTAAACATCAGGATTAAAATACTGTAGGCACATGGATGGATGAACGGGCGTTGCATGGATGAGAGAAACTCATGTAACAATCAAAGCAGGGCATTTGCAAATAGTAATAAAACGGTATCCAAGTACTAATCAATCCATAGGCATGTGTTCCATATTTAGTCGTACGTGCTCGCAATGAGAAACTTGCACAACATCTTTTGTCCTACCAGCCGGTGGCAGCCGGGCCTCTAGGGAATCTACTGGAAATTAAGGTACTCCTTTTAATAGAGCACCGGAGCAAAGCATTAACACTCCGTGAACACATGTGATCCTCGTATCACCGCCTTCCCCTTCGGTTGTCCCAATTTCTGTCACTTTGGGGCCTCGTGTTCCAGACAACAATACGTGTATACAACTTGCAGGTAAGATCATAAAACAATGAATATCATCATGAAACAATAACATGTTCAGATCTGAGATCATGGCACTCGGGCCCTAGTGACAAGCATTAAGCATACCAAGTTGCAACAATATCATAAAAGTACCAATTACGGACACTAGGCACTATGCCCTAACAATCTTATGCTATTACATGACCAATCTCATCCAATCCCTACCATCCCCTTCAGCCTACAGCGGGGGAATTACTCACACATGGATGGGGGAAACATGGCTGGTCGATGGAGAGGCGTCGGTGGTGATGATGGCGATGATCTCCTCCAATTCCCCGTCCCGGTGGAGTGCCAGAACGGAGTTTCTGGTCCCGAGACGGAGTTTCGCGATGGTGGCGGTGTTCTGGATGTCTTCTGGCGATTTTGTCTAACCCCCGTGCATTTTTAGGTTGAAACCTTTAAGTAGACGAGAGGGAGGCACCTGGGGTGGCCGAGGCGGCCTCACCATAAGGCGGCGCGCCCCCCTCCTAGGTCGCGCCGGCCTATGGTGTGGAGGCCGTGGGCCTCCCCCTGGCCTGCCCTTCTGGCTCCGTGAGTTTTCTGGGAAAATAGGCCCTTCGACATTAATCCCGGGGATTTTCCTGAAAGTTGAGTTTCTGCACAAAAACGAGACACCAGATCAATTCTGCTGAAAACAGCGTTAGTCCGTGTTAGTTGTATCCAAAATACACAAATTAGAGGCAAAACAATAGCAAAAGTGTTCGGGAAAGTAGATACGTTTTGGACGTATCAACTCCCCCCAAGCTTAGCTTATTGCTTGTCCTCAAGCAATTCGGTTAACAACTGAGTGCGATAAAAGAACTTTCACGAACACATTTGTTCATATGATGTAAATATTCTCATGATATGGGCAAGTACTTAAGCAATTCATAATAAGATACATGCAAATAAAGTCATCTAATAGCTATGTCAATCATGGAAAAGGTACCAACAAATTAATAATAAGCATCATGAATCATGTCTATCAACAAGATTGCAATGTTCATAAAAGGATATGATAAAGTGGTATCTCGCTTGCCCGTATTTGTACAGCAAAACATAAATGCTCGGGCACCTTTGAAGTTCATGGAAAGACTAGAAGTAGATATTGTCAAAGATAAAAGCATCAAAGTTATACCACAATTAATCACATTTTGGGACAAGCATATTATACTAAGAATGACAGTTGTGCTCTCAAGAAAGTGCTCAAAGAAAGGATGATGACTCAATGTAAAAGTAAAAGATTGACCCTTCGCAGAGGGAAGCAGGGATTAACATGCGCTAGAGCTTTTCATTTTTAAAACAGGAGTAAAATTATTTTGAGAGATGTTTGTTGTTGTCAACGAATGGTAGTGGGCACTCCAACTACCTCGTCAACCAGACTTTCAAGAGCGGCTCCCATGAAGGACGTTATCTCTACCAGCAAGGTAGATCATCCCCCTTCTCTTTTGTTTACACATGTACTTTAGTTTTATTATGGATGACACTCCCCCTAACCTTTGCTTACACAAGCCATGGCTAACCGAATCCTCGGGTGCCTTCCAACATTCACATACCATGGAGGAGTGTCTATTTGAAAATTAAGTTGCTTACTGATAAATCAGGGCAAAACATGTGAAGAGAATTATTGATGAGAGTTAATTAATTGGGGCTGGGAACCCCGTTGCCAGCTCTTTTTGCAAAATTATTGGATAAGCGGATGTGCCACTAGTCCATTATGAAAGTCTATCAGGAGTAAATGACAAGGTCGAAAGATAAACACCACATACTTCCTCATGAGCTATAAAACATCAACACAAATTGAGAAGTATTTTGAAGGTTTAAAGGTAGCACATGAGAATTTACTTGGAATGGTTTGAAATGGCATGCATAGGTGTTTATGGTGGACACTCTGGAATAACTTGGTTTTCAGGGGTTTGGAAGCATGAGCAGCGTTTCCGCTCAGTACAAGTGAAGGCTAGCAATAGACTGGGAAGCGACAATCAAGAGAGCAGTAACTGTCATAATCATGCTTGCGACAAAATAAATTAACGGAGGCATAAAAGTGATACAAGAACTCTGAGGCAAAGTAAATCATCGAGGCTTAATTGACTTTTGTTCAGTCATATGCATGCGTGAGCATGTGGCAAGGCGATTCAAGTGAATTATTCAGAGGATGATACCACAATGTCATACCTATTTATGAATAAAACAATGCAAGCAAATATTTATGACATGCTACTCATATTAATAAATTGGAGCTGAACATGAGAGATCATGAACTACTAGACTTTCTTAAATGACATATACCTCACATGAACCAACTAAGCATGCTCACATGGATGAGTATATGTACAAAAATGAAAACAAATAGAGTTCATACCAGCCTCTCACCACAGTCGAATTGTCGTAGATCGTCATTATTTCCTTTCACTTGTGTAGCTTGAATAATATGGAATGAAAACCAAGCTCCAGCCACCGAAGACCGCTGAACTCCATAATGAACTTTACAAAACCAAAGAAGAACAACAAATATTTTTGGTGTTTTCGAATTGGAAACAAGAACAAAAGGAAACAAGCAAACAAAGCAAAATCTTTTTGGATTTTCTTATAGCAAATCAACGATAGCAAATAAAGTGAAATAAGAGCAAGAAACCAAAATAAACAAATGGTAAAGAGAAACAACAGAAATATTTTTGGTCTTTTTGTGTTTTAGGAAAGAAACAAAGTAAAAACAAGAAAATGAAAACTAAAAGAGTCACATAAACACAAAGCAGCAGAAATTCGTCAAACTTGACAGCAGTACAGTAATCGATTTTTAAGAAATTCTTCCGCTGCCCAGCTCGAAAAGTGTTCAACTAATGAAAGTTAGATAACAACCTGGGGAACATGCACAAAAATTGGCTTCGCAAAATATCGTTCTGGCTGTTTTTGAGATTTTTTTGGTATCAGTCCAGAATATGTTTTCAATCAGCACTTCCCCAAATATCATCTCCCTCTTATTAGAAAACCACTTTAAGAAGCTAAACAAGTATATACAAGTATCCAGCAATTATAATATCCAATGAATGAGTGATGCCGGTATACCTCCCCCCAAGCTTAGGCTTTTGGCCTAAGTGGAGTTCAATCACATGGTGCCCATGAAGTGGCACCTCCATAGTACGACGAAGATGGATCCTGTTCCGGGTATGTGCTGGAAGACGCACCAGGATATGTGACAGTGTACCCGTAGGAGGGCTCGGCGTCCTCGGAGTCATGCTGCTGGTGGAACCCAAGTATCCTCAGCTGCTCATCCACCTCCTCCTTAGAGCGCGACCATGGTTTCCTGTGAATGCTGAACAAATCGGGCTGCGGCAAAGGGATTTCCCTCTCATCCCCGTCAGTAAACAACATTCTATAGACAATATTATATAAACTAGAGTCAGTTGTAACAAATTGGTGACTCTTCATAGCAGCAATATCAAGCCTTATAGGAGTTAATTTCACATCAGTAGGGTCAAGAGGAAGATCTAGATATGTAATAATGCGTAAGGCGACAATTCCTCCAAAAATAGGTCCTTTGTTAGATAAACGACGAGCAACAAGAGCACCAAGATGATAAGGTGTTTCTCCAGTAAGTGCAGCAACTAAGAAAGCAAGATGATAACTAGAAATATTTGTAGTGTTCTCCCTACCAAGGATGCTAGTAGCAAGATAGTAAGCGAAATATCTAATGGCAGGGAGTTGAATGTTTCTTATCTTGCCGCGCTGAATGGTGCGGCTATCATCATTGGTAACTTCTCGATAGAGCTCCAGCAAAGCCTTGGGATTATTCTCAATCTTCTTCGCGGTACCTACAGGGGCAATATCCAATGCAGCACAAAAATCCTTGAAGCTCATAGTGATAGGCCTATCATAAATCCTGAATGTAACTGATGGTTTGTAGTGCTTGTTGTTGAACTGAAATCTTTCAACAAATATTTTAGTTAGCATGTAGTATTGCTCCCTCTCATCCTCCATGTATGTGGATAAGCCCACATTATTGATGAGGACCAAGAAATCATCGAGCAGCCCTGCATTGCGCAAAAAGTCATAACATGGAAAGGATGAAGCATTAGGGACTCCATTATCCTCTTCGGCTTCGAAGCTTGGTGCGATGACATCCTCATTATAGGATCGTCTAATCCGAGTGGATGCCCTTGAGGGCCTCCCCGTGCTTGTCGTCTCTCTTTCAAACACTTCTCCAAAGTTATAATTATCCATCTTCCTTTTCTAAAAAAAATCAACAAACATTATAAAAGTTGATTTGGAGACATATAATTGAGGGGAACTACTATAGGAACTTGGTAGAGCACTAAACATGCATCAAAACTAATTTTTACAACTTAGAACAAGCATGCAAGCTCACTAAACATGTTACCAACAGCAGCAAAGTATTCAAGATATACTCAACCAAACAAAATTCTATTTGGATAATCGAAGGAGTCACATACCGGAGAACAAATGTGCCAAATTTCAGACAGAAATCTGGGCTGAGCAAAGAGATCGAGAAATCCCGAGTTCTTGAGCAAAAACGCGAGTGAGAGAAAGTTGGTTCGAGTTTTTCGGGAGAGAGAGTGAGATGGGAGGAAGAGATGAGTTAGTGGGGCAAGGAGGGGCCCACACCACAGGGTGGCGCGCCCCCCTCCTTGGCCGCGCCGGCACATGGGGGCAGCCCTGGGGTGCCCCACTGGTCATCCCCAGGTGCTCCCAGGTAGCTCTTCGAAAAATAAGACCTACGGTATAATTTTTGTAAATTTTTGAAAACTTTGAAAAATGCACATTTCTGGGTGTTAAAATTATTTTTACTGGGCAGAAAAAGATTTTGAAATCTCTATTCAATTAAAGAACCTTGCAAATCAAGAAGTGCTACAACAAGTAGAACAAGTGGATGAAGAAAGAAATGTTGTTTAGTTCCTCTATGCATATAAAATGTATTTGTTAACAAGGTTGATCAAGTCTTGCCACCAAATAAATTTTACATAACATAAGAAGAAATAAACCTCAAATCAATCATGTTACCTTGAATTGTATTGATATGGATCCAATCATAATATTTTGATATCCTTCTTTAGGCTCATATATAGGACAATCAATAACTCCCACTTTGATAGTTCTCACATTAGAAATTGTATTAACTCCACATACTTTATCAATCCTCTTGGGAAAATAAATAGTATGCTCCTTGTCATCAACATTGAAAGTAACTTTTCCTTTATTGCAATCAATAACAGCCCATGCGGTGTTAAGAAAAGGTCTCCCAAGAATAATAGACATATTATCATCTTCAGGCATTTCCAACACAACAAAATCAGTTAATATTAAGCAATTATTAGTAACTTGAACAGGAACATCCTCACATATGCCAACAGGAATAGCAGTAGATTTATCAGCCATTTGCAAAGATATATCAGTTGGTATCAACTTATCTAAATAAAGTCTCTTATAAAGAGAAAAAGACATAACACTAACACCTGCTCCCAAATCACATAGAGCAGTTCTAACATAATTATTCTTGATGGAACAAGGAATAGTCGGTATACCTGGGTCGCCCAGCTTCTTTGGAACTTTGCCATTGAAAGAGTAATTAGCAAGCATAGTGGAAATCTCCTCATTCAAAATTTTCCTTTTGTTAGAGACAATATCTTTCATATACTTTGAATAAGGAGGCAATTTAATAGCATCAGTCAAAGGGATTTGCAAGAACAAAGGTTTCATCCAATCACAAAATTTATTATAGTGTTCTTCTTCCTTTGATTTTAGTTTCTTAGCAGGAAAAGGCATTTGCTTTTGAACCCAAGGTTCTCTTTCATTACCATGTTTCTTAGCAATAAAATCTTCTTTAGTATACTTTTTATTTTTAGCATGCTTTTCAAGTTCATCTTCAACCTCTTCTTTATCAGAAGCATCATTCTTATCATTATCTTTATCATGTTCATTACCACTTTCAGTTTCAGCATCAGAAATAGAAATACTATTAGGATCATTAACAGGTTCAGAGGATTCTACAACAGTTTTATGTTTCTAATTCTTTTTCTTATAAGGAGCAGTAGGTTCAATTTGTTGAGAATCTTGTTCAACTCTTTTGGGATGCCCTTCAGGATATAGAAGATCCTGAGTAGAAACACCGCCTCTAGTTGTTACTTCATAAGCATGTTTTTCTTTAGAATTATTTTTTAACAAGTCATTCTGCACTTTAGTGAGTTGATCAATTTGAGTTTGAACCATATGAAAATGTTTAACAAGCATCTTAACATCATTGGAGGTTCTCTCCACAATATCATGCAATTTACTAATAGCTTGAGAATTTTCCATTAAATGATTCTCTACTCTCATATTAAATTTTTTTTGCTTAACAATATAATTATCAAACTCATCTAAGCATTGTGCAGGAGGTTTTGAATACGGAATATATTCCCTAGTAAAGCGTTGAAGAGAGTGTACCTCAATCATGGATGAAGGGGGAGTTATCTTGCATAAATCTTCTATGGGAGGTAAATTCTTCACATCTTCAGATTTAATACCTTTCTCCTTAAGAGATTTCTTGGCTTCCCTCATATCTTCATCATTTAATTTAATCACACCCCTCTTCTTCAATATTGGCGTCGGGGTTGGTTCAGTTGTAGTCCAATCATCGTGGTTCCGGCCTATTCTAGCCAATAATTCTTCAGCTTCGTCCGGAGTTCTTTTCCTGAAAACACAACCAGCACAACTATCCAAGTATGCCCTAGACTCAATGGTTAGTCCACTATAAAATATATCAAGTAAATCATGCTTTTCCAAATCATGTCCAGGTCGAGCTCTGATAAGAGAGCAAAATCTCGCCCAAGCTTCAGGCAATTTCTCTCCATCTCCCTGGTCAAAATTATAAATTTTCTGCAAAGCAGCATGTTGAGCACTAGCAGGAAAGTATTTCCGAAAGAAAACATCAAGCAAACCACTTGGGCTATCAATAGAATCAGGAGGCAAACTATTATACCAAGTTTTAGCATCACCCTTTAATGAGAAAGGAAAAAAATTTAGCAACAAAATAAGTACGCTTCTTGATATCATCAGAAAACAAGCTACTCAAAGTTGAAAGTTCATTCATGTGTTCTACAGCACTTTCTTTTTCAGTACCACAAAAAGGTGTTTTCTCAACAATAGATATATGAGATAGATCAAGAGAAAAAATCATAATCCTTATCCTTAATGTTTATAGGAGATGTGGCAAATTTAGGATCAGGAGACAGTTTATATCTAACAGTATGTTGTGCAAGAAGCTTTTTAATATTACCTGCACCAGTAGTAGCATTGCATTTATCAATGAAATCATCATCAAGTTCCACATAATCTTCATCAAGATCATCAGTAGATTATTCAACAGACTCAGGTGAATTAATAGGTGTAGCAATATTTTCATTAGGAGTTTTAGTATTTTCAATTTGTCTAGACCTAGCAATTGTAGCATCTAGAAAAGATCCTAATGAACCACTATCATCAAGCACAGCAGAAGCGTCATCAATATTATAAGAATTTTTAGATTCAACAGAAGTACCAGCATGTGAAGCTTGTGGTGGTGAAACAAGTTGACTTATCACAGATGGTGAATCAAGAGCAGCAGAGGTACTCAGAGTTGTACCTTTTCTTGTAATGGATGGTAATATGGCGACTTTAGTATCGCGAGGTTTACCCATGATGGAGAATTTGCAGCGAACAATATCAATCCAAGTGAACTTGCTCAAGTGAACTTGCAAATAAAGCTATGCTCCCCGGCAACGGCGCCAGAAAATAGTCTAGATGACCCACAAGTATAGGGGATCGCAACAGTCTTCGAGGGAAGTAAAACCCAATTTATTGATTCGACATAAGGGGAGCTAAAGAATATTTGTAAGCCTTAACAGCGGAGAATTCAGCTGCACCTGGAAACAGACTTGCTCGCAAGAGTTTATCAGTAGCAACAGTTTTATAGCAGTAGCAGTAGTGAAATATAAGCAACCGTGTAACAAAGACACCAGTAGTGATTATAGTAAACAACATGATTAAAATACTGTAGGCACAGGGGTGGATGAACGGGCGTTGCATGGATGAGAGAAACTCATGTAACAATCAAAGCAGGGCATTTGCAGATAGTAATAAAACGATATCCAAGTACTAATCAATCCATAGGCATGTGTTCCATATTTAGTCGTACGTGCTCGCAAGGAGAAACTTGCACAACATCTTTTGTCCTACCAGCCGGTGGCAGCCGGGCCTCTAGGGAATCTACTGGAAATTAAGGTACTCCTTTTAATAGAGCACCGGAGCAAAGCATTAACACTCCGTGAACACATGTGATCCTCATATCACCGCCTTCCCCTTCGGTTGTCCCAATTTCTGTCACTTTGGGGCCTCGGGTTCTGGACAACAATACGTGTATACAACTTGCAGGTAAGATCATAAAACAATGAATATCATCATGAAACAATAACATGTTCAGATCTGAGATCATGGCACTCGGGCCCTAGTGACAAGCATTAAGCATAACAAGTTGCAACAATATCATAAAAGTACCAATTACGGACACTCGGCACTATGCCCTCACAATCTTATGCTATTACATGACCAATCTCATCCAATCCCTACCATCCCCTTCAGCCTACAGCGGGGGAATTACTCACACATGGATGGGAGAAACATGGCTGGTCGATGGAGAGGCGTCGGTGGTGATGATGGCGATGATCTCCTCCAATTCCCCGTCCAGGCGGAGTGCCAGAACGGAGTTTCTGGTCCCGAGACGGAGTTTCGCGATGGCGGCGGTGTTCTGGATGTCTTCTGGCGATTTCGTCTAACCCCCGTGCGTTTTTAGGTCGAAACCTTTAAGTAGTCGAGAGGGAGGCACCTGGGGCTGGCCGAGGCGGCCTCACCATAAGGCGGCGCGCCCCCCTCCAAGGCCGCGCCGACCTATGGTGTGGAGGCGGTGGGCCTCCCCCTGGCCTGCCCTTCTGGCTCCGTGAGTTTTCTGGGAAAATAGGCCCTTCGACATTAATCCCGGGGATTTTCCTGAAAGTTGAGTTTCTGCACAAAAACGAGACACCAGAGCAATTCTGCTGAAAACAGTGTTAGTCCGTGTTAGTTGTATCCAAAATACACAAATTATAGGCAAAACAATAGCAAAAGTGTTCGGGAAAGTAGATACGTTTTGGACGTATCAGTACTACCGGCCGTGGTCGACGTGGCGCGCAGGGGCGGTGACATAGGCATCCCTAATGGGCCTGCCGAAGAAGGTACCCAGGGTTTACCGAAGGCCCATGACTCGAAGAATATGAAGCCTGGAAGCCCAATTAACTGTCGATATGGAAAGATAAAATTGTATTAGGAATAAAGACTTGTAACCAGTACGGGACGAACTCAAAGAGTCTCCCGGAGTTTGTAACTTGTGTAATACGAAACCCTCGGCTCCACCTCCTATATAAGGGGGAGTCGAGGGACGAGGAAAGGATCGATTCATTATCAACACAACCCTAGCTTTTAGCAGTCGGGTATTTTTCCGGCTGAAACCCTCGAGATCTACTTGCCCAGTACTTCCCCGAAAACCCTAGTCTACAACTTGTAGGCATTGACAAGTTAATACCTTGTCAATTGGCGCCGTCTGTGGGAATTAGAGGAGACAAGGAGCTGATCTCGATGGCACGTTCAACATCGTCGACATCTTCGGTGGCAAGCAATGCGATGGATAGAGGTAAACAAATCAAAACTGGTCTCGTTGATTGATACGTCTCCAACGTATCCATAATTTCTGTCGTTCCATGCTTGTTTTATGACAATACTTACATGTTTTGCTTGCACTTTATTATGTTTTTATGCATTTTCCGGAACTAACCTATTAACAAGATGCCACAGTGCCAGCTCCTGTTTTCTGCTGTTTTTGGTTCCAGAAAGGCTGTTCGGGCAATATTCTCGGAATTGGACGAAATCAACGCCAAACATCCTATTTTTCTCGGAAGCATCCAGAACACCGAAGAAGAGTCGGAGGAGAGCCAGGGGGCCACCAGGAGGGTGGGCCACGCGGGCCAGCCCCAGGCCGCGCCCCCCTATGGGGAGGCCACCCTGTCGACCCTCCTGCGCCGCCTCTTCGCCTATATAACCCCTTTCGACCTAAAAACGCAGTACCAATTGACGAAACTCCAGAAAGACTCCAGGGGCGCCGCCGCCATCGCGAAACTCCAATTCGGGGGACAGAACTCTCTGTTCCGGCACCCTGCCGGGACGGGGAAGTGCCCCCGGAAGCCATCTCCATCGACGCCACCGCCTCCATCATGCTCCGTGAGTAGTTCCCACATGGACTACGGGTTCTAGCAGTAGCTAGTTGGTATACTCTCCTCCATGTACTTCAATACAATGATCTCATGAGCTGCCTTACATGATTGAGATCCATCTGATGTAATCGGTGTTGTGTTTGTTGGGATCCGATGGATGATACATTATGATTAGTCTATCTATAAAGTTTGTGAAGTTATTGTTGCTGCAATCTTGTTATGCTTAATGCTTGTCACTAGGGCCCGAGTGGCATGATCTTAGATTTGAGCTTTATAATTATTGCTTAGATTGTATCTACAAGTTGTATGCACATGTCACTGTCCGGAACCAAAGTCCCCGAAGTGACAGAAATCAGGACAACCGGAGGGGATGGCGGTGATGTGAGGATCACATGTTTTCACGGAGTGTTAATGCTTTGCTCCGGTACTCTATTAAAAGGAGTACCTTAATATCCAGTAGATTCCCTTGAGGCCCGGCTGCCACCGACTGGTAGGACAAAAGATGTTGTGCAAGTTTCTCATTGCGAGCACGTACGACTATAATTGGAAAACATGCCTACATGATTAATGAATTGATGTTCTTTCTTAATGCTTTATCAATCCTATCAATTGCCCAACTGTAATTTGTTCACCCAACACTTGTCACTTATTGGAGAGTTACCACTAGTGTAGATCGCTGGGAACCCCGGTCCATCTCTCATCATTATATACTTGTTCTACATGTCATTGGAAGTAGTATTAACTATTTTCTGGTGCCATCGCTCTCATATTGCTATTACTGCTGCTGTGTTACTGTTACTACTGCTCTCATATTACTGCTACTTTCACATCACCCCTGTTACTAGTGCTTTTCCAGGTGCAGCTGAATTGACAACTCAGTTGTTAAGGCTTATAAGTATTCTTTACCTCCCCTTGTGTCGAATCAATAAATTTGGGTTTTACTTCCCTCGAAGACTGCCGCGATCCCCTATACTTGTGGGTTATCAAGACTGTTTTTTGGCGCCGTTGCCGGGGAGGCATAGCTCTACTCATAAGTTCACCTGGGGAGTACACTCCACCTCTCTCTCTGTTTTTATTTTGTTTTATTTTGTTTCGCTTAGTTTACTTTTGCCTAGTTTATTTGTGCTTAGTTTATTTCTGTCTACTATTACTTTGCTTAGTTTATTTTTGTCTTGTTTTATTCATATACCCAAAAATCCATAAAAATTTGAAAAACCAAAAAATTAAAAACTGCTGTTATGGGAGAACCAACAACCTACTTGGAGCTTATAGAATGTTATAATAATTATAGAGAATCAAGAACTGGTAAAGTAATGAGTGCTATGATAGAAAAATTGAATACAATGGCTAAAATCTTGCTTAAACGCCATGATATAAACTGTTGCTCTCAACAGGATACTAAACATCTTAAATTTCAATGTGGCTTTAGTGAGGAATTTTTAATTAAGAACTATAATCGGAATTGCTATATTCATTATGGGTTCGAAGAGGTAGAACAATTTGTCTTATTTATGGGAGCCTCCGAGATAGAATCCTTCATGGTTAAGAATTATGAAACTTGTGTTGCTTGTAAGGACCTTAAAGATTATGTCTCTTGTATCCTTAATTCTTGCATAGAATGCTACAGTGGTAATCCTTATATCATTGATTATAAAGAGAGACTCATTAATGCACAAGAATGCACTCACAATTTGCAGGAACCGGTGGAAGAAGAAATTGATGAACCTGAAAGCTCATTGGATGAAAAAGAAGAGGAGAGCGACGAACAAAAGGAGGAAGAATGGATTAGCTACCCATGCCAACCTTCTAATGAGAGTAACTCTTTATCTCTTACATTATTTGATTGTCCTCCATGCTTACCGGAAGAGGTTGAATGTTATGTTCCTGTGGATTCTCTTGAAATAGTACCTACTAGTAATACTTGTGAGAATAATTATGCTATTGTTATCTATGATAATCCATGCTACTTTGATAAATCTTATGATAATGCTTTGTTTGTGCCTGATGTCGAAATGCATGGTACTAAAGATTTTTGCTTGGCAAATGTTTATGATAAAGCTCTAGATGATGGTCCTATGTTACTTGATACTATTAATTGTACTACTAATGAAAATGGGATTGGAGAGTTCTTGACTTTATCTATGTGTCCCAAATCTCTTGAGATTGATCAATCATCCTGTTATATAATTGATAAAAGTGGATTCGAAAGTTTTAATCCAACTATTTTTGAACTTGATAAAAATTATGTGTTTGGAAATCATGAAAAGTATGGTCCATGTGATAGTTATATTGTTGAGTTTGTTCATGAAGCTACTGAAAATTATTATGAGAGAGGAAAATATGGTTGTAGAAATTTGCATGGCACTAAAACACATCTCTATATGTTGAAATTGTTGAAATTACACTTGCTCTCTCTTCCTATGCTTGTTACTTTGCTTTTCATGAACTCATTTATTTACAAGATTCCTATGCATAGGAAGTGGGTTAGACTTAAATGTGTTTTGAATTTGCTTCTTGATGCTCTCTTTTGCTTCAAATACTATTTCTTGCGAGTGCATCATCAAAACTGCTGAGCCCATCTTAATGGCTATAAAGAAAGAACTCCTTGGGAGATAACCCATGTGTTTATTTTGCTACAGTACTTTGTTTTATATTTGTGTCTTGGAAGTTGTTTACTACTGTAGCAACCTCTCCTTATCTTAGTTTTGTGTTTTGTTGTGCCAAGTGAAGCCTCTAATCGAAGGTTGATACTAGATTTGGATTTCTGCGCAGAAACAGATTTCTATCTGTCACGAATCTGGGCTGTTTTCTCTGTAGGTAACTCAGAAAAATATGCCAATTTACGTGCGTGTTCCGCAGATATGTACGCAACTTTCATTAGTTTTGAGTTTTCTGATTTGAGCAACGGAAGTATTTATTAAAATTCGTCTTTACTGGCTGTTCTGTTTTGGCAGATTCTGTCTCTGTTTTTTGCATTGTCTCTTGTGGACTTTAAGCGAGGCTTTCTAGACGTGGAGAGCTGTAGCTAATGTTTTATTGAGTTCTTGCAATGTGTCACTACAGGACCAAGGTGGATTCAAATTTTTTGAGTACTAACCCCTCTAATGAAGTTTATGAGAAGTTTGGTGTGAAGGAAGTTTTCAAGGGTCAAGAGAGGAGGATGATATATGATCAAGAAGAGTGAAAAGTCTAAGCTTGGGGATGCCCCCGTGGTTCATCCCTGCATATTTCAAGAAGACTCAAGCGTCTAAGCTTGGGGATGCCCAAGGCATCCCCTTCTTCATCAACTTATCAGGTTTCTTCTATTGAAACTATATTTTTATTCGGTCACATCATATGTGCTTTACTTGGAGCGTCTGTATGCTTTTATTTTCGTTTTGTTTGAATAAAGTGGATCCTAGCAATCCTTGTTTGGGAGAGAGACACGCTCCGCTTTTTCATATGAACACTTGTTCTTCGTTTTACTTTTAATGTTCAATGATAAAAGTTGGAAGCTACAATACTTTTATTTGGTTGGAAACAGAAAATGCCTCATAATGTCTTGGATAATTTGACACTTGGCAATCGTTTTGAGCTCTCAAGTAGATCATGATAAAGTTTTCTCATGTAGTTTAAACCTATTAATGGAGAACTACTGTAGAGCTTGTTAAAATTGGTTTGCATGACTGGTCTCTCTTAAGGTCTAGATATTTTCTGGTAAAAGTGTTTGGGCAACAAGGAAGACAGTGTAGAGTATTATAATGCTTGCAATATGTTTTTATGTAAGTTTTGCTGTACCGGTTCATACTTGTGTTTGCTTCAAATAGCCTTGCTAGCCTAAGCCTTGTATCGAGAGGGAATACTTCTCATGCATCCAAAATCCTTGAGCCAACCACTGTGCCATTTGTGTCCACCATACCTACCTACTATGTGGTATTTTCTGCCATTCCAAAGTAAATTGCTTGAGCGCTACCTTTAAACAATTCAAAATTTATCACCTCTGATTTGTGTCAATGTTTTATAGCTCATGAGGAAGTATGTGGTGTTTATCTTTCAATCTTGTTGGGCAACTTTCACCAATGGACTAGTGGCTTCATCGCTTATCCAATAATTTTGCAAAAAGAGCTCGCAATGGGATTCCCAGTCCCAAATTAATTAACAAAAATAGACACTCCTCCATGGTATGTGATTTTTGGACGGCACCCGAAGGATTCGGTTAGCCATGGCTTGTGTAAGCAAAGGTGGGGAGGAGTGTCATCATAATAAAACTAAAATAAAAAGGCACTCCTTCATGGTATGAGATTGTTGGCAGGCACCCGAGGATTCGGTTAGCCATGGTTTGTGAAAGAAAGGTTGGAAGGAGTGCCACCCAAAAATAAAATAATTCATGGGAGCCACTCTTTGAAGGTTTGTCTGGCAAGGGGGTTAGAGTGCCCACTACCATTCGTTGACAACAACAAACACCTCTCAAAATTTTACTTTTTATGCTCTCTTTATGTTTTCAAAACCAAAGCTCTAGCACAATATAGCAATCAATGCTTCCCTCTGCGAAGGGCCTTTCTTTTACTTTATGTTGAGTCAGTTTACCTACTTTCTTCCATCTTAGAAGCAAACACTTGTGTCAACTGTGCATTGATTCTTACATACTTGCATGTTTGCATTCATCATATTACTTTGTGTTGACAATATCCATGAGATATGCATGTTGAAAGTTGAAAGCAACCGCTGAAACTTAAATCTTCCTTTGTGTTGTTTCAATGCTTTTACTTTGAATCTATTGCTTTATGAGTTAACTCTTGTGCAAGACTTTTGATGCTTGTCTTGAAAGTACTATTCATGAAAAGTTTTGCTATATGTTATCTATTTGTTAGCAACTATAGATCATTGCCTTGAGTCACTTCATTCATTTCATATGCTTTATAATAGTATGATCAAGGTTATGTAAGTAGCATGTCACTACAGAAATTATTCTTTTTATCGTTTACCTGCTCGGGACGAGCAGAAACTAAGCTTGGGGATGCTGATACGTCTCCAACGTATCCATAATTTCTGTCGTTCCATGCTTGTTTTATGACAATACTTACATGTTTTGCTTGCACTTTATTATGTTTTTATGCGTTTTCCGGAACTAACCTATTAACAAGATGCCACAGTGCCAGCTCCTGTTTTCTGCTGTTTTTGGTTCCAGAAAGGCTGTTCGGGCAATATTCTCGGAATTGGACGAAATCAACGCCAAACATCCTATTTTTCCCGGAAGCATCCAGAACACCGAAGAAGAGTCGGAGGAGAGCCAGGGGGCCACCAGGAGGGTGGGCCGCGCGGGCCAGCCCCAGGCCGCACCCCCCTATGGGGAGGCCACCCTGTCGACCCTCCTGCGCCGTCTCTTCGCCTATATAACCCCTTTCGACCTAAAAACGCAGTACCAATTGACGAAACTCCAGAAAGACTCCAGGGGCGCCGCCGCCATCGCGAAACTCCAATTCGGGGGATAGAACTCTCTGTTCCGGCACCCTGCCGGGACGGGGAAGTGCCCCCGGAAGCCATCTCCATCGACGCCACCGCCTCCATCATGCTCCGTGAGTAGTTCCCCCATGGACTACGGGTTCTAGCAGTAGCTAGTTGGTATACTCTCCTCCATGTACTTCAATACAATGATCTCATGAGCTGCCTTACATGATTGAGATCCATCTGATGTAATCGGTGTTGTGTTTGTTGGGATCCGATGGATGATACATTATGATTAGTCTATCTATAAAGTTTGTGAAGTTATTGTTGCTGCAATCTTGTTATGCTTAATGCTTGTCACTAGGGCCCGAGTGACATGATCTTAGATTTGAGCTTTATAATTATTGCTTAGATTGTATCTACAAGTTGTATGCACATGTCACTGTCCGGAACCAAAGGCCCCGAAGTGACAGAAATCGGGACAACCGGAGGGGATGGCGGTGATGTGAGGATCACATGTTTTCACGGAGTGTTAATGCTTTGCTCCGGTACTCTATTAAAAGGAGTACCTTAATATCCAGTAGATTCCCTTGAGGCCCGGCTGCCACCGGCTGGTAGGACAAAAGATGTTGTGCAAGTTTCTCATTGCGAGCACGTACGACTATAATTGGAAAACATGCCTACATGATTAATGAATTGATGTTCTTTCTTAATGCTTTATCAATCCTATCAATTGCCCAACTGTAATTTTTTCACCCAACACTTGTCACTTATTGGAGAGTTACCACTAGTGTAGATCGCTGGGAACCCCGGTCCATCTCTCATCATTATATACTTGTTCTACATGTCACTGGAAGTAGTATCAACTATTTTCTGGTGCCATCGCTCTCATATTGCTATTACTGCTGCTGTGTTACTGTTACTACTACTCTCATATTACTGCTACTTTCACATCACCCCTGTTACTAGTGCTTTTCCAGGTGCAGCTGAATTGACAACTCAGTTGTTAAGGCTTATAAGTATTCTTTACCTCCCCTTGTGTCGAATCAATAAATTTGGGTTTTACTTCCCTCGAAGACTGCCGCGATCCCCTATACTTGTGGGTTATCATTGATTTTGTTCCTCACCCTCCCGCCCGTTTGGATGCATATGCCTCTCTGGAAGAGCCAATGGAGATGAAGTTTGGGAGTTTCTACTTTTGCGTCGGAGAGAAGGATCACACCGTTTGGCGGTACCGATCCGTTCGGGACTGCTAGCGTGTGGTTTTGATTCCTCGAGATCATCATCGCCAACCAAGTCGAGCGGCGGAGAAACTTTGTCGACAAGTAGCATCAAGCCCGCCTCCAGTAGAGATCTCGCCAATCTGTTCGGCGGGATGTCGTTCGGATCGTTCACGGACTCTGATCTGGACATCGATTCAGAAAGCATCGATAGCTTCAGCTTCATCGACAAATCTACCCTTATTCGGGAGGTCTTCGCCGATCGTTACGACGGTGTCACCGACTCAGAGGATGATCACTCAAGGCCAACATACCATCAAGTCTATGTGATTGGTGAGTCAAGTAATCCAGAGGGCGAAACATCATAGGCTTTCGATAATTTGGGAAACCCATACATCGATCCCGCTGATCTTACACGAGGCTTAGGCAACAAGTATGTCGGGACTACACCACGCCATAGGTTGCAACTTCCGCAAGCAGCTTGGGACAGAGCGACAACAGCCTTGAACGGTACAGATCCATTGACCACCGCCGCTACGGTGGAGGAGTTGCAAGGATTCCAATATAGGCTCGCGTGTGCTAGTCAAGAAATAGAGAAAGAGAGGGAGATACTTGAGAAGAGAAAAGCTGCAGCTTCCGCGTCAAGCAGGCGAAGAGCTGAGCTGAGTCGACAATCAGGAACTTCGGGAGATAGTCACAGAGCAGCTCGTAATAGGGGAAGGTCTCGGCTGCAGCATATACCTGAAGGCGAGAGGGAGCATCTAGTCCAAAACTTCGACATGTCCTTTATGTCGATAGACATAAGGGGAAACATTATTCCCACAACACCGTAAGCTGGATATATGGCGACTCAGGCTTACATACTGGCATCTAGGCCACCAACCGGAGATCCAAGAGAAGCGTTGTACAATATGGCTATGGCAGGAGTCGGAGTTATGGGAACAGCGTTCGCGGGCACAAGTACACCTCCCGAAGGTGCTCCAAGGCAAAATAGTCCACGACCCACGGTGGTAGTGCAGGATCCTCCAAGAACGGGCGATGCGAGAGATACAGCGACACATGCGCGGGTCGACAGGGCGCGACAATAAAGGAGAGAACGTCGGCACTCACCACAGGTAGATGAGGAGGATATATGCGGGCTCCCTTGTTTCACTCGACGAGTTCGTAAAACCCGGGTCCCATCTGGGTTTAAATTGCCCGACAATTACAAGAAGTTCGATAGCCTGCAAGATCCTGAGGACTGGTTAGTCGACTACCTGGAGAAAGTAAAATTGACGGGTGGAACCAAAGCAACTGCCATGCAGAGCATCCAGGTACACTTAAGTGGAGCAGCGCGGTCATGAATAAAAAAGCTACTGCCTGGATCTATCGATAGCTAGGAAACTTTTGAGGACATATTTGTGAAGAATTTCCTATCCACATGCAAGAAACCCGCGTCATTAGAGCAACTGAGGGCCTGCAAGAAGAAGTATGATGAACCAATGAGGACATATATCCAGAGGTGGAACATCATCAAAAACTCGGCAGAGAACATATCTGACGAAAGAGCAATAGATGCATTTGTTGCTGGAATCCGAAGAAAGGACTTAATTAGTCGAGGATTTGGGAAGGACTAATCCAAAAACAATAGCAGCGCTCATGGAAATAGCGAATCGCTAGGTAGGTGGAGAAGACGTTGTTCACAACAAATGGCATAGGTCGCCTGAGGATGACTGCAGCCGAAATAATCAAAATAGACGACGCTTTTCTCGGCAGTTTTCAGATTACGATGGTCCTGGCCAAATATCGACTGGCTTCTGAATAACTGGTGGAGGTAATAATCGAGACGATTATTAGAGAAGTAACGAGCAGCGCAGCAATCAAAGGGACGTTCCCCGTCCCAGCAGACAAAATAATGGGCCAAGGTTCCAGAGGCCATATGTGTCACCCGAGGATCTCTTGAACGGACCATGCCAAATGCACTTCTTCCTCGATAATAATGGGAAGAGGCAGTCAGGGCACCTGCAGAAGGACTGCTGAACTTTCTTAGCACTGCATAGATATGTAGGGCATACCAATGCGCACGCAGCAAAAAGGAACCCCCAGGGGCCAAGGAGTGAGATTCACCTTCCACCTCCACCCGCAATCATAGACGAAAATCGACACCAGTTGCAATTGGCGGCAGCTCCAACCAATGGTCCTTATATTGACACCAATGGGGCGGTCTCGATGATTCAGAAGGGCAGACCCTCCAAGAGAACTCGAAAGGTGATTTCGTGACAAGTTTTTATGGCAAAAAAGATGCCTCCACCAACAATCGAGTACCTGAATTGGTCGGGGCAGGACATCGGCTTCACCATACCGGACCACCCGCAGCAAGTTCCACGACCAGGGAAATCTGCCATGATCCTATCGGTGGTGATTGCAGGATTCGACGTTTCACGGATGTTCATAGATGGAGGCAGCAGTTTAAACCTCATGTATGCAGATACATTGAGAAAGATGAACATATCCTTGGTGAATTTAACACCAACTGACACGCGTTTCCATGGTATCACACCGGACAAGCCAAGTTATCCATTGGGAAAGATCAATCTCAACTTTCAGTTTTGAACCCGGAAGAATTATAGAAGAGAGAAGCTGGAGTTCGAAGTTGTGGATTTCCCGTCACAGTACCATGCTTTGCTAGGACAACCCGCTTATGCCAGATTTATGGCGGTACCACAATACACATATTTGTTATGGAGACTCCCTGGACCCAAGGGCCCAATCACAGTAAAAGGTAGTTTCGCGCTAGCGGATAAGTGCAACAAGGATTTTTATCGGATGTCGGAAACTTTCGGGATGCAAGCAGAATATATGGCATCAAGGCTAACAAATGATTATGATGTGTTGCCTGCCGGAGGAAGGACGCTGAAGGAGCCAACCTTTGATACCACCAAAAACTCGAAGGAAGTACAGATTCACCCAGCAGATCCTAAGAAGACGACAGCTATCGCAACAAACATGGATCTCGCATAGGAAAGCGTGCTTGTCGAGTTCCTCCGTGAGCGCTGGGAAATCTTCGCATGGTCTCCAGCTGACATGCCAGGAGTACTCAGGGAACTTGTCATGCACCCTCTTAACTTGGATTCAATGTCTAGGTCAATCAAACAACCTTTGCGGCGTTTTTCGGAACCAAACCGCAAAGCTATGCTGTCGGAAATTAATCGACTTCGAGAAGCAAACTTCATCAAGGAGCTGCACACAAAGGCCACGTGGGTCGCAAACCCAGTTCTGGTCCCGAAGAAAAACACTGACGTCCTTCGCATGTGCGTCGACTTCACGTGTCTCAATAAACATTGTCCAAAGGATCACTTTCCCCTCCCGAGGATCGATCAAATTATCGACTCCACAGCGGGATGTGAACGTCTTTCCTTCCTGGACGCGTATTCTGGTTACAACCAGATCCGCTTAAAAGAAGAGGATGAGGTCAAAACAGCTTTCATAACACCTTTGGCGTGTTCTGCTATAAAACGATGCCTTTCGGGTTGAAAAACGCGGGAGCTACCTATCAGAGGATGATGCAAAAGTGTCTCGCCACGCAGATTGGCAAGAACATCCAAGTATACATTGACGATGTCGTAATTACAACAAAGAAGGGGTCATCTCTGATTGATGATCTCAAGGAAACCTTCGACGACCTAGACAAGTTTCGTCTCAAGCTAAACCCAACAAAGTGTTCTTTTGGCGTTCCTGCGGGAGAAATCCTTGGACACTTGGTGTCAACTAGAGGAATCGAAGCAAATCCTGAAAAGATACAAGCAATTGTGACAATGAGAAAGCCGACGAAGCTTAAGGAGATATATCAGCTGACATGACGTGTCGTGGCTTTAAGCAGGTTTGTCGCCAGGATAAGAGAAAAAGCGTTGCCCTTCTACGTGCTCATAAAACAAGGAGAAAAACTCTAGTGGAACGAAGAAGTAGATAGGGCGTTCGAGCACCTCAAGCGCACAATTTCGACACCACCAATATTGGTGGCACCCAAGGAAAAGGAACCTCTCCTGTTATATATCGCGGCCACACCTCAGGTGGTTAGCACGGTGCTTGTGGTAGAAAGAGAAGAAGAAGGGAAACTTCATGAAGTCCATAGGCCGGTGTATTTCATCAGTGAAGTCTTATCGCCTTCAAAACAGTGGTACCCGCAGTATCAGAAGTTGGCGTATGGAGTGTTCACAAGCGCAAGAAAATTACGACACTATTTTTCGGCGCATCCGATAATAGTGGTCAATGAGGCGCCTTTATCAAACATATTAAACAATCCAGAGGCTACAGGCCGTGTCTCCCTTTGGGGAATAGAACTTTCCCCTCGGGACATCACGTATGAGAAAAGGAAAGCAATAAAGTCGCAGATCTTACCAGACTTTGTCGCAGAGGGGATGGAGCTGCAAAATACGGGACCCCCAGATCTGTCGAGAACCTGGACCATGAACTTCGACGGGTCCAAGAGGTTAGAAGGAGCTGAAGCAGGCGTGATATTAGTGTCACCTCAAGGAGATAAGATGAAATATGTGCTGCGGATGATGTTCCCTAATGCATCCAACAATGAGGCGGAGTATGAAGCATTCATACATGGGATGAAGATGGCGAAGGCCTGCGGAGCAACCCGATTAAAAAATTTCGGCGATTCCCAACTGGTGGCTCAACAGGTGATGAACCAGTGCGATGCAGTCAATGACAACATGATAGCATACAAGGACGTATATAACAAACTCGAGAAACTGTTTGATGGGTGTGAAGTGAATCATATTAGCAAACTCAGCAACGATGAAGCCGATGTTTTGGCAAACATCGGGTTGCAATGCTTAGCAATAACACCCGGCGTATTTTGGGAGGAGATAAGTGAAAGATCAACTAAGGCGAAGAAACATCCGAAGAAAAAGGAGAAGCTTGAGAAAGACTCGGGGGCTCCATCAGGATCAGAAGCAAACACATCGGGAGACGAAGAGGAACCACACGAGGTGATGGTGGTGCAAGTTCCTTGGATGCAGGTTTATGTAGCATATATCCTAAGGAAAGAGATACCCGAAGATCCGGTAGAGGCAAGGAGAGTTACTCGACGGTCCAAAGCATTTAACGTGGTCAAAGGAGAGTTGTATAAGCGAAGTATATCGGGAGTATTGCAGCGATGTGTTACACCCGAAGAAGGAAGAGTTATCCTGAAGGATGTACACGAGGGAGTATGCGGACACCACGTAAGCAGTCGAGCACTAGCATCCAAGGTTTTCAGGGCAGGATTTTACTGGTTAACTACATTAGAAGATGCAAAGAACATAGTATGCACTTGTGATGCTTGCCAAAGATTTGCGGCAAAACCTCATTCCCCAGCGGCAGAGCTTATCCCAATACCTTTGTCGTGGCCTTTCGCACAATGGGTCTCAATATGGTGGGGAAATTGCATAAGGCGTGGCCAGGAGGATACGTATATATGCTCATGGCTGTCGACAAGTTTACTAAGTGGATTGAGGAAAAACCAATAACTTCGCCAGATGCAACATCGGTGGTAAGCTTCGTTAAAGGCATCATCTTTCGATTTGGTGTCCGCACAGTAAATCGTCACGGACAACGGCAGCAATTTCACCTCCAAGGAATTCAAGGCATATTGCGCAGAGGTAGGCATCAAACTACACTTTGCATCAGTTGCGCACCCGCAAACCAATGGTCAAGTCGAGAAAGCAAACGCTATCATCTACAACGGTATCAAGAATCGGTTGTTAACACCTCTGGAGAAAGCTCGACACACTTGGCCAGAAGAGTTGCCTAGCGTATTATGGAGTATACGGACAACACAGGAAACTCCGTTCTTTCTGGTCCATGGAGCCGAGGCAGTGCTCCTGATAGAAATAGAACACAATTCTCTGAAAGTGGCGGAATTTGATGAAGAAACTTCGAGAAAGGCACTAGAGGACGATGTCGATGCACTCGACGAAGCTAGAGACGAGGTGCTGTCAAGAGTCACCAAGTACCAGCAAGACCTGAAAACTACCATAGTCGATGTTTGCGTCCAAGGTCTTTTCAAGTTGGCGATCTAGTTCTTCGGCTTACACAGGACAGCCAGGAAAAATTCGAGTCACCATGGGTAGGACCATACATCGTCACAAAAGTGATCGCAGGAGGAGCGTATAGAATAAAGGACAAGAAGACATGGTCCCAGAGCTAAATCCATAGAACGTGGCGCAGCTTCGGCATTTCTATGCGTAGAAGTCAAAATAGAGATATGCATGTAAACATACAATGTACTGAAAAGCTCGCGAGTTTTCAGGCGCACTCTTTTCCTTTTAGGGCACCGAGTGGGGTTGAAAGGTTTTTAATGAGGCGGGCTCGCGATGCTGCAATATAGTAAAAATAATGATGATATATATTTTTCTTCATCAGGCTCGGGGGCTCGCAACTTGCAGATCCCACAAAATAGACTTGATCTTTACAAACATATAGCACATAAATTATTCGCCTTGGTTCAAACACCTCGCGAGTAGTAAATATACATATGCTTACCGAAACACTCGGGGGCTAGATAAGGAGGAAAACTAAGTATACATAGTTCTCGCAATATACAAGATATCTCTCGCAATATACAAGATATTTCTTTATTTCAGAAAAAACTCGACAGAAGAAAAAGAACTTCAATCGTCTCCTATAAGGTCATCTATGTTCACCCTTTCACCTTCCACAGAAGCACCCATGGAATCAGCATAGTGGCAGTCGGTAAAGAATTATGTGTCCATCCGAAGAAGGTCTTCAATCATCTTTTCAGCCATAGGCGTTACAGGATTGTTGATCTTGTCGACATTTCTCCTCCTTTTTCTTAATCGGGAGTGGCATAGGTCAACAATGTTGGACCTGTCTAACTTCGGGTGGCAGATTTGCAACATAATTAAGGAGAACCTGGCACCAGCCATTAATTGGGCCTTCACAAATCCATGGACTCGACGAACACTCTTGAACTTGTTCATCAATTCAGGAAGAGTTTCGGTTTCACCACGTTTCTCGCGTTTAGTTATAGCATCAAACGCTAGCTGTGCAGGGAGGCCGGTGGAAGAGTACATCCAAATCTCGATTTCGGATGTTGGCCTGCATAAGGGAGTTCGTGAGGATTTTAGCGCCGGGCTGGCTAATGAGCAGCTGGCGTCTTCAGAGAATGACACGCTGGGTTCCCCTTGTATATCTTATACGGGCCCAGATAGCAACATGCAGCTGGTTTCGCGTAGGGCTCAGGATGGTCCAGTTCTTGAGGAGGTCATGCCGGGGAGAGACAGAGAGGATACCTCGGCTGAGTCAGCTTTACAGCAGGAGAGACTTGCGCTATGCCGCAGCAAGACGTTTTGTTCCTCGATACTCAAGAAGCTGGCTCCACCGTTACTCCGCGAAGTGGAGAGCTCGTCCAGATTGTGTGCGGATGCGCAGCCTTTCACACCCAGGCGTCTGACTATGAGTGGAGCGTTGGCGGTATAGGAGAGGGGGAGGAAAGCATCAAAGGCCTCAATGGCAGAGACAATGTTACTCAAGGCATTGGGGATCTGCCCCGAGGAGCTGTCGGTGGATGAGGAGCATCTCGCCAGCTTCAACGAGATCTTCGACTCGCCTCTTGGTGACCGACACGTGAGGGTCATGGCGTCCATCTTTGGCAAGATGGTACCCCAGAGTTTTGAGTAGTAGGAGAGCTGTAGAGTAGAGGTAGCGGCACATTAGGCGTCTGAGGGAGTGGAGTTTTGTACCAAATAGCTCTTTATGGATTGTAATCTAGAGATGTTGTTCTAGAACGTTCGAGGTACGAATGATCCAGCCAAAAGGAGTGCTATTCGGGAATTCCTCGATAGTGTGCATGTGAGTATCGTTTGTATTTCGGAGACTAAGGTGGCGGATGTCGATGAGTTTTATATCTCACAGTGTTTGGGCCCGTCCTTTGACGGATACGTGTTTTTGCCTGCGGATGAGACGAGAGGAGGGGTGGCCATGGCTTGGGACACCTCAGTGGTCCGTGTTGATCATGTGAGCTATGACACTTACGCTACCGGCGAAGTAACGGCTAGAGATGACTCTAAATGGTGGCTCACCACCGTTTATGGGCCCCAAGCGACGGAGGAGAAAATCATGTTTCTAGAGGAGCTATCGGAGAGGAGGTCCCTCTGCCCAGGCCCGTGGGTGGTGGCTGGGGATTTCAATATGATCCTAAATGCTTCGGAGAAGAACAATGAGAACTTAGATAGTAACATGATGCAATGCTTCAGGGCTTTCGTGCATGAGCATGAGCTCAAGGACATTTACATGCATGGGAGGACATCCACATGGAGTAATGAGAGGGAGAGAGCCACCCTCACCCGTATCGACATGTTGCTGGTTTCGGTGGACTGGGACTTGCAGCACTTCGACTCGGTCCTGCAAGGGCTATCCTCGTCGGTGTCGGACCACGCACCGTTACACTTGGCCCTTAATGCCGTGTTTAGGCCTAAGAGGAGGTTCAAGTTTGAGAGCTTCTGGCTCAAGTTGGAGGGGTTTGATGAGGCGGTTAAGGAAGCTTGGGTTTGTGACCCTGATATTGTAGACCCCTTCCGGAGGTTGGACGCGCTCTTCAGGAATGCTGCCGAGTATCTGCAATCCTGGGGGCAAAAGAGAGTGGGGAATGTGAAGTTGAACACTGCGATTGCCAACACCCTGATCCTACGCCTAGATGTGGCCCAGGAGAGTCGCACTTTGACCCCACATGATATTTGGCTAAGTAGAATGCTCAAGAAGTCTGTGTTGGGTCTTGCTTCGCTAGAGCGAACTATGGCGAGACAAAGATCGAGGATCCGCTGGTTGACAGAGGGACATGCCAACACGACGCTTTTCCATGCAGTGGCCAATGGAAGAAGAGTGAAAAACCACATTGCCTCGGTTAAAATCGGCGAGGAGCTGGTGACAGATCAGGAGAGGAAAGTGGAGGCTTTTACAGCGGCATATTCTCAGCTGCTGGGGCGGGTAATGCCTAGAAAACACTCGATCAACCTGGAGGAACTTGAGATCCCCATGGCAGATCTACAGGACCTGGAGGGTATGTTCACTGAAGAGGAGATAAGGAGGGTGGTTAAAAACATGTCCCCGGATCGGGCTCCTCGACCGGATGGGTTTATAGGGGGGTTCTACCAGAGAGCTTGGCCGGTTATCAAGAGGGACGTCCTTGCTGGGTTGTTTAAACTCAGCGTGGGGGACGGTCGTGGCTTTGCCCGACTAAATAGAGCTTTGATCAATTTGATCCCCAAGAAACCGGAGGCCACCGAGGTCAAGGACTATCGCCCCATTAGCTTGGTGCATAGCTTCGCAAAACTGTTCTCCAAGATTATGGCAAACAGGCTCAGGAAGAGGTTGGGAGATGTGGTGAGCGCTAATCAGTCGGTGTTTGTGAGAGGGTGGTCCCTACATGACAATTTCATCCTAGTGAGACAAGTCGCAAGGAAGATCAATCAACAGAGGCAGTCGGGAGTGTTACTCAAATTGGATCTCACTAGGGCTTTCGACTCGATATCTTGGAGTTTCCTATTTGAGGTGCTATGACGCATGGGTTTTGGAGAGAGGTTTCTAAAATGGGTTTCCTTGTTGCTTAACATGGCGAACACTAGAGTGTTGGTAAACGGAGTGCCGGGAGGTAGAATTGTCTATGTCAGAGGTCTTAGGCAAGGTGATCCCACATCACCTATGCTTTTTGTGGCAGCTATGGAGGTTCTGACTGCGGCAATTAAAAAGGCCATGGAGAGACAATTGTTCTCCAGCCTAGCAGGGATCACGGAGCTACAGAGAATCTCGGTTTATGCTGATGATGTGGTAATTTTCTGCAAACCGCTGAGCATAGAGTTGGAAGCGGTCAAGGCCATTCTACAGGTGTTTGGAGAAGCCTCAGGGCTGTGTGTAAACTATAGGAAGACCTCCGCCACGCTCATTAGAGAACATGAGGGGATGCCGAGAGAGTTGCAAAAGCGTTGGGATGCGAGGTTGTGGGTTTTCCCATCAAATACCTTGGCATGCAGCTTGCACTGAGACCCCTAACAAAAGCGGAGTGGCAACCGCTGATTGACCAAGTCATAAATTGTGTTCCGGCTTGGCAAAGAGGGATGATCCAGAAGTCGGGGAGGCTTATTCTCATCAAATCGGTCATCAGTGCACAGCCCATACACCAACTGCTGGTGGCAGAGGCGCCAGCCTGGGTGCTTGAGGAGCTGGTCAAATGGATGAGAGCTTTCTTTTGGGCGGGAAAAAAGGAGGTCAATGGAGGCCAATGTCTAGTGGCATGGGACACACTATATGCAGACCGACCCAGTTTGGAGGTCTTGGAGTGAAGGACCTGCGTCTGCAGGGCTTGGCCCTCAGAGTGAGATGGTGTTGGTTGAGGCGCACGGATCCTTCGAGGCCATGGCAAGGACTGCCCGCTATCAATGATTCGGAAGCCAACGAAGTGTTCCAAAGCTTGGCGAAGTTGTCTGTTGGATATGGAGAGACTACTCTCTTTTGGAGAGACAGTTGGATCAATGGGAGAAACGTGGCTGAGATCGCCCCAGAGGTGGCGGCTTTGGTCCCAACGAGGAGGAGGAACACAAGGAAGGTGAGTGATGCCTTGCATGAGGATTCTTGGCTCTCGGATGTGTCTGGAGATCTATCCATTGAGGGATGGATGCAATGCACCCTGCTTTGGGAGCATTTGGAGAGAGTACCTCGTGATGAAAGTAGGCCGGACCGAATCACTTGGAAAGGGTCGGTGTCGAGCCTGTATACTGCTAGTGCGACCTACAATATGCTTTGTCAAGGGATGGTCACTTGGAGTATGGCCAAGCCGATATGGGGATCTTTTGCACCCCTAAAGTGCAAAATCTTCGGCTGGCTGGCGATAAGAAGGAGGCAGTGGACCTCCGGCAGGAGAGCTAGGCATGGCCTGCAAGACCGTCCAGACCCCTGCGCCACTTGCCTTCATGATGAGGATAATGTCGATCATGTCCTATCGCAGTGCCCTTATATCAAGATGGTCTGGTTTGGTTGTTTGAGAAGGATGGGGCTGCAACTACAGGAGCCGCAAGAGAATACGAACCTAGAAAGGTGGTGGACGGAGACGGGGAAGAGGCTACGAAGGGAGGACATGAGAGGCTTTGACACGTTCGTACTGCTTGTTGCGTAGACGCTATGGAAGCAGAGAAATGCACGGGTGTTTGGAAACTTAGGGAGGCAGTTGTCCACGGAGCAGATCATAGTTTCAGTCCTAGAGGAGCTTGGCCTTTGGAAGGCCACGAGGGGAGGGGAGCGGAGAGTCATGCTGCGAGAGTAGGCCTTATGTTTCTTTGGGTGTGTGCGTGGGTTGACCGAGGGCAGATGTTCGCATCCCCCTTTGGTTTTTTGTAATTTTGTTGCTCCCTTCTATAAAGATCTGGCACGCTTTTCGCGTACCCGCGAAAAAGAATCTTCTACCCCACTCGTGTTTTCAAAAATAAATCTTTTGTCTTCAATAAATCCTTTCTTTCTATCTAATTGGGTGGCAAATCGACTGCCTTTTCCTAAAAAAAAAGTTACTGATCTGTGATCTTGAAAAAGGAAAGAGATTAGGGATTTTCATAGTTTGCATTCATTTTAGTTTCTTTGAGATCTGTTGTATTATCTGTCTACGTCAATAAATCGATTTGCTGATTAAGAACCGAGTTCTAGACTTTCAGGTACGATGCGAGCTACACGAAACACACTATTCTGGTAGTGCGAAAGGTAAAGACTGAGACGTTCCAGCACATGCATGCAGCAGGTGACAAAACTCTGAAAATATTCTTGCTCAAAATATGCCCACTTTTTTCCTTTAACATCTTTATACACACATTTAGCTACATACATGTCACCGCCAACAAAGAACACCAACGATCTGGATCGATCATCTTCGCATCACAGTCCACAGCAATCTAACCCCAGTGTATCAAATCTCACATGATAGAGCAGGCGTTGGGGTTGTCATCGCTGAACATTGTTGTGAGCCGCTCCTCCTGCGCCGCGCCGGCTCCGGTGCCGTAGCTGGCGACCGGCATGACGGCGTCGACCTTGCGCACGTAGCCCGGCGGCGCCTTCTTGTCGTAGGTCTGCGCGGCGTAGGGGTGCGCCACCAGGTTGTAAGGGATGTATGGCCAGATCTCGGCCTTCTTCCCCGTGGCCTGCACCCGCTTCACCACCTTGTGCGGCTCCACGAACCCCTGCACCGTCACCTTGTACTGCTTCCGGTTGATCTCTACCGACTGCACGCCTGCAAACACAACCATAAAATGTCTTTCAGTTTTCCTGCATTTTTCTTGGCCTTTTATAGTTTTGTTGAGATGAAAAGAATCAAGAACTAATCGTTATCTTCTCGCAAAAAAAAGAACTAATCGTTATCATATCGTCAGCAACAACAAAAATGTCATGTGGATTCTGCAGCATTTTCTTGAGTCATCGTAATCCTTTGAGAATATGTTCAAAGGATGTGTGCATACCTTTCATGCTGGAGAGGGCGTTCCTGACTTTGAGCTCGCAGCCTTCGCAGTCCATCCTGACCTTGAGCTCCACCGTCTGGAACTGCTTCCTCTTCTTCTTGTAGCTCCGGTGACGGCTGCCGCCACTGAGAAGCTCGGACAAGTAGTCAAGAGTGCCACCCACACCCATCCTCTCAACCAAACCTCAACCTACTATGTGCTTGACCCTCTAGTGCACTTCCAAACTGCTCTCTCAACGAAAGAAACAAGAACAGAGTTAAGACCTTCTGCTCTCTAATCAAACTCTCTTCTCTTCCCGGATCAATCGGTCGCTTGCTCCCACTGACAGCACTACTTCATGAAGCTAGAGATGGCTGGAGAGTGGATACAAGATGGGGTGTATATATATAGGCCTTCTGCAGTTGTTGGCTTGTTACAAGGCAGCACCTCGCTAAGCTAAGCCGCCTGCCCAGCTTTGCCCTGCTTTGCTTTGCGGAATCCTTTTGTTTTGTTGCACAGCTAGCAGCTGGCCGGCAGCGTCTGTATTTTTCTGATGTCCGCAAGAAGTTTCCCAAGATACCTTGCCCCTCGCCGTACCTGCCTGCCTGCACCCACTGTATACCTTTTCCTGAATTCTGCAGCCTCAACCGACTCCGGCAATAGGGACTTGTAAAGGTAGCACCCACGGATAAACATAGCCGAGCCTGAGAAACCGACTATTGTTCGTAACGTTTATCCGCTGGGCTAAGCAAGTGGCAAAGGTACTTCCCTACCGTGTGTTCGGGCACCTCTCTTGATTCATTTCTTCTTCCATGACCTGCTTCTCATTCCATTTTCCTGAACCTTCTAAAAATAAAACTTGAGCTGAACCGAGCAACAGATGATTCAAACGATTTATGGAATGTATACTCACACTTCAGCATTCAGAGCAGCTTTACCGGCGGCGAATGCTGCGAGTATTGTGCAGTGGTGTGTACCTCATGATTGTCCCAACCGGTTTCAGTTTCCAGAGGGCAATGCATACAACCTGGCCATGAGTATTCACAACAGAAAACCATGGTCACGCGTTTGCCGTGTGCTGGTGTACTGAATGATGGATGGTGTTGGTATCGTTCTCGAGTAAGCAAGCAAGCTTTTTTTTTGAAATACTGTAAGCAAGCAAGCTGTCAACCGGGAATGTGCACGCATAATGGGGATCAAACATAGTCATCCAAAGACCAATCTGGGGCTGCCAGCTGCCCTCTGGTGTTGGCTGAGGTGTGGTTCTGTTCCCTGATTGGGTATTCAGGACCCACTTTGCAGGTCTTAGAAAATTTTGTGATTTGGTACTCTATGATTGGTGCTCAAGGGCTCCTTCGCCAGCATTTCTGTTCCTTCTTACATCTGTCCCTCCTTTCACTGAAACATTTGCACAAATAAACCCATGTTGGGCTACAGACGCCCTACACGCAGCTAGAAGTGAGGTTGTTTGATTGGTGGTTGATTTCATTATTGGTGCAAAGTTTAAGATAGCCATAAAGTCTTCATCTTTCCATGTCCGGTTGTGTTTTTTCTAATGACATATACAGCTTCGTGATCTAGCCAAGCAGCCTAGAAGTGAGGTGTTGGTATATTGGTGATTCCATTATTGGCAAAAAGTTTAAGATAGCCATAGTCTTCATCCTGTATGTCAGTTTGTGACTTTTCTAAAGACATGTACAGCTAGATCCATTGCATTTCGTGATCTAAGAATGCCGGTTAAAACTAGACTAGCAAATAGTGAAGCTTACAAAAGGTCTTACTGCATGTTTAAAACCCTTCGAACATGCATATAAATATAAATACATATAGTAAAATGCTATTGACCTATTGTTTTCCGTAAAAACAACCCATCGAACAAGTTGGTGGAAGTCATCAAGATATTATCCCAATTGTCAGCAAGTTGCATTCAGTGCAGACAGAGGTAGAGACGGAATCATCATTAAGTCCAATGTATAGAAGAGTAACTAAAGATGGACTGAACCGAAAGTTGAAGTGAGAAGTCATCTTTCAAGGTAGTGAAAGCTACTCTGTTTACTGTTCTACTCCATATTGAAAAGTAAACCATTATCATTTTGACACTAACTTAGAAAGTGAGCTGAAAATGTGAAAAAGGCACTAGCTACTCATGTGAAGCATGGCCTTTTTTTTTTTTTTTTTTACTTTGACGGTGATGCCTAACCTCTTTAAACCCCAGCCGGCTGGCCCTCTTTTAATCACTTCGTTTCCACTTCTTTGGAAGAAATGTCAAGCATTGATCCTTTTGTTGTGACACCTAACCGTAGCAACTAGCACTGAGTTGCAGAATCATTGAAGGTGTATGCATCTACTCCGACAAGTTATTTGCAACCACATAAAGCTAACAGATGTGAATTTAAATATAATATAATAACTTTTACATATATAACGGCCCTGGCACGAAAGAATATCTTGACTTACTGTAACAAAGCAATCAACACACATACTTTAATTTTTTTTTTTTTTGGAGAAAAGACCGATCAATAATTAGATAATTGGTCAAGATAATCAAATTTCAGTAGGAATTGAAGCTGGCTAGTTTATATTTTTTGGAGAAGAGACCTATTGATAATTAGATAATTGGTCAAGATATTCCAATTTAAGTAGCAGCTGAAGTTATGGCCAGTTATCAAACATCAGCGTCTCTTTGATTCAGAGGAGCTGAAGTTTCTAGTGGTAGTCAATTCTAGTGGCCCATGTTAATACTAACCTTATTAAGAGCAGGTCTAACAGACCCCGTAAAAGGGGTAAACCCGTATAATAACCGTCGATTTGAGGGTTTCGGCTCTACCCGGTCGTCTAGCACGCCCCGTAAAAACGGCCCCCGCATCGTTTTTTGCTATTTTGGATTACGGGGCGGGTCGTCGCCCCCTACTTGTGCGGGGTGGGAGCGGGGATAGTGGGCGAAACCAGTATCGCCCACTCCACTGCGCGCGAAGCATTTCGCTGAAGCCAACCGCCGGCGCCGCCCGATCGCCTCCCCCGCGCCCTTCCCGGCCGGATCCCGCTGCCATGGACCGTCCGCAAGAGCCGCCTACCGCCGGCGATGCATCTCCTCCGGCCGCGGTGGTCGATATCCCCGTCGGAGCTGCGCCGAACGCCGGCGTGGTGTCGGCCATGATCTCCGCCACCATCCCGTCAAAAAGGAAGAGGTTTCCGAAGCAATTCTTCGAAGCTCCTGCGGCGGCCGCCGCTTCACCGGGCAAAGCCCCGCTGGCTGCCAAGAAGGCGGGCAGGATGAAGACCAAGGCGGCCGGGCCGAGGGGCGCCGCGCCGGCCAAGGTGCGGACAAAGGCAATCAGCCGCATCGGCCTCGCGCCTCCACCGCCCTCCAAGGCCACGCCCTCTCCTCCCTCCGTTCCGTCCGATGCGCCGCCCGCGCCGCCGCCATCCACCATGGACGTAGACAAGGTGTTCGACGTTGAGTCCACAACATCGTACATGGACATGCTCAACGGTTCCGCGGTGAATTTGGACGCCGGTATCGATGCATTCGATGGGGATTGCAACATCGAAGAGATTGATGAGGAGGAGGAGGATGAGGGTGACGAGGAGGAGGTGGTTGAGGTTGATCCGGCTGCCGCCGGTTCTTCGTCGACGCCGAAGCCACACACGACGAACTACAGCGAGATCGAAGACGCCATCTTGGTCCGTGCTTGGAGCAAGGTGGGGATGGATGCGTGCACCGGAGTGGACCAAGGCGGCAAACGCTATTGGCAACGCATTGAGGATCTGTACCACCAGCTGAAGCCTCGCACGAAGAGCATGACGGACAGATCCTACCGCTCCCTTGAAGGCCGATGGAACATCATCAAGCCGGCTTGTTCTCGTTGGAGTGCTGCCATGGATCAAGTGGCCGACAACCCCCCTAGTGGATGCGTGCCGGAGGACTATGTAAGTTTTCCTTGTGTTGATGATGTGGAAACATCACAAGCTATCCATATTATGTGTTGATGATGTGCAAACATCTCCTCATACTATTGTTGTGCAGCCCAAGTACGCTCAACAACGGTACAAGGACATGGCCGGCTCGAAGAACAAGGAATTTCAATTTCAACATTGCTTGTCCATCCTTCAACATCTTCCTAAGTGGAAGTTGCGGGACAACGAGCCAAAGTGCAAGAAGGAGGCACTTCTCACCATGGATGATGAAGCGGAGGACATGAGTGGGAGAAACACCGGCAAGCCGGAGGGCAACAAGAAGGCCAAGGAGAGGGTCAAGGTACAACTTGAAGCAGCTAGCTTCCGGGAGAAGTTGGATCAACTCATGAAGTCCAAGGAGGCATTGACGATGAAGACGTTGGAGACCAAGCTCCTCATCACCGACAAGAAGAGTGAGGTGAAGCTTGCCAAGGTGCAAGCAAGGAGGGAAGATGCCAAGTTGAAGGCCGAGCTTGACATGAAGATGATCGCAGCCAAAGAAGCCAAGGCCATGAAGGAGCTCTTGGCCGAGGAGAGGGAAATCATGATGATGCACACCGACGGCATGGACGAGGATCAGCTGGCGTGGTGGAACGAGACCAAGGCGGACATCATTGCGAGGAAGAAGGTTGCGCGTCAAGCTCGTGCTCAAGGTGAGTCTCCGGCGAGCGGTGGCGCCGGTGGCGATGGATTCGTTGATGCTTGATCACATTTGGGAACTTCCGTGGCTTGAACATTGCCTATGATCGCGTTGTGATGTTAAAACTATGAATTATGCATCACATATTTTGGATGTGCTATGTTTGATGTGAAATTGTTGTGCAAATTGCTGTCTAAAAACCTGTTTTGAGGGGCCGGAAACTCGGACGAGCTAGCAGAACCTGTATCCCCACCCCGTAAAACAGAATGGGGATACGGGTTCTGCTAACTCGTCCGAGTTTTCGGCCGGTGAAAACCGGATACAGGGCCCTCTACTCGTGTTTTACGGGGTGAAAAAATACAGAGCCTGTTAGACATGCTCTAAGAATAAGTTGTTCGGACCCAAAAGAGGGATATCCCATAATGGCTGAATGACAGAAATTGAACAAACATCTCGCCGGCCAATGGAATTTGGAATATTAATCAATGGCTAATCTCCGGCATGAACAGACCTCCACTGATCAGCGTATATATTATAAGGAAATTAGCAGTATTATCAACAGCTAGCTAGAATATGTGAATTCAATCTGCACCAACACCCTCAAAAGGGCATTGGAACACTGATTGATTGACAGCTGACGACCCTTAATTGGCAATTTCAGCCCCACGTCGGGTGCTAATCCTACAGTGAGTAAACAGTACTCCTATATCTCCGGCCATAAACTATAGAAGCCCGTAGACTCATTCATGCGCTCTGTTAACTTCACAAGATTCCAGTGAGCTCCGTGGGCACGATAGGTGTCCCGGCAGCCGGGCAAATCCAAGTGACGGCGTCACATCCTGATTGGCTGAAGAATATAGAAGTATTCATGTGGCGAGAATGAACTAGATCGCCTTTCTGCCTTTGGGAGTTTGGCCCTCCACATAGTAGCATACGTGCATTTAAAATATACTTGCTGGAGATTCCACATTTCGTCCAAACTTTGCACGCCTATACGATCGATCGAATATTTCTTTCTTCTTTCCATCACGCACTTCTGCGCCGCTTAGACTTAGCGAATAAGGAAGGGGGAAATGTATAGGATACACATACTGTGTATATATAATGAGAAAGTCCAAAGTTGCACGTGCGAAAACATGTACGTGTTGATCAAACGCGTGAGTAGCCGAGTACCAACAAATTAGAGCACTAATTAGCATGAACGTGTAGGCCAATAGTCCAAGATACCCTACTCCCACCGTTTCTCCTAAAGAGAAGCCCCAAGATAGTGTCTTTTTCAGTTCCACAAAAACAAAAACAACAAAAAAAAGACACTATCTTGGTAGTTCCACAAAAGGTAGTTTCAAATTTTGACTAGTGATATCCTTACAAATCTTTTTCATCACATATTTGAAAGTCACATGACTACACCGAGGAATTTATCACAGAAGGCAATTTCTGATTTTAATACTCGAGGCATATGTACATGACGAGTTTATGTAAAAAAACTCAGGGTATATTATATTTTTATTTGATTTTAATACTTGAGGCATACTCTTGGCAAGTTCAGGATATGCTCCCACCGTTTCCGTGCAATGGCCGCTCACAGCTTGCACACTTCTTTTGGGCCACTTCTTTTGGGCTTCTAGAGCTGCTTCTGGGTGCTAAACAGGTGAAGCCCAAAAGAAGTGTCCGGTTTAAACTGGGCTTATTTCCACCGAGAAGCTAACTCCTAGTGCAATTCTGGAAACTGGCCCTATGCAGTTTCCCGAGCTTCTAGCTAAGGAGGCAACCTGCCCCTCAAGTTAAGTGCATTTTACAGCAGATGCCACTCCGCAGTGTGTCTGCCGATCAAAAAAGCATCTAAGGAAAAAATAAAATTGATCGTATCTCTGCCCATTCGGCACCCGAACCAGATCCCGCACCACCGCCGGCCCCGTCGCTCCGCCACCGCCGGCCCCGTCGCTCCGCCACCGCCGGCCCCGTCGCTCCGCCACCGCCGGCCCCCGCCGCTCCGCCATGGCCGGCCCCGTCGCTCCGCCACCGCCGGCCCCGTTGCTCCGCCATTGCCGGGCCCGTCGCTCCGTCATTGTCGGCCCCGCCGCTCTACCACCGACGGCCCCGCCGCTCCGCCATAGACGGCCCCGACGCCGGCCTCTCCGCTCGCAGCCGGCCACACCCCTCGCCGCTACCCGACCCGCCCGACACCTACTCACGGCCAGCTATCCTCCCGCAGCACAGACCGGCGCCGGTGCTGAGCAAGTTAGTCGGTCCGCCGCCGCCGTTGACACCTCGGCCAGTCGACGACGAACCCTTTTCACACGATAATTTCTGTGAACTATTTCTGTAAGGGTATTTTACCCTTATCCATTATTTTGGTATCTATGACACCGTGCTAGAGTATTTGGACTAATACATGCCTACAAGATGACTTTCAGGTATTAGCCAAAGAGGTATGATGGTGTAGCAATGGAACAAAAGGCAACGGGAGACCCCCCCAATTCGACGAAAAATCAGCTAGTTTTTCAGAGCCTGGCCGGTCACAGATCCGGTCGGACCGGCCCTGGCACCGGGCAGCCCGGTCACCAACCGGACCCAGAACCGGTGCCATCCGGCAAGTTCCGATGAAAGAAGGCGAGCCCTCCCGGTCTGCGTCCGGTCACCAGCCCGGTCTCGGACCGGCTGCTCCGGTCCATGGCCCGGTCGACCGGGCACTGCATCGAGCGGCCAGGTCGGCAACCGGACTCTGCGCTGTGACATCCGGCGCCATCCAAGAAGCTCGAAGCCTGCCCGGTCAAGACCCGGTCCCAGCTCCGGTTGGAAACCGGCCGGCCCGGTCTGTGGCCCGGTCTGACCGGGCTGTGGACCGGTCTGTCCGGCGCCAAATCCGGTTGACCGGGTTTCTCGAAGAATCTGCTGATGTGGCAAGTGACCAATGGCCGTATTTCGAAGAACACTATAAATAGGTCTTCTCCTACCTCTGAACAGTTAGGCACTACACTACAAGCTGTTCTTGAGCTCTCTCTCTCTTACTCCATTGCTAGAAACACCAAAAGCCTCAGATCTCCCTCCTCCTCCACCCAAACTCAAATCCCTCCGGGGAATCATTAGAGGAGGACCCGATCTACCGTTCTACCAAGCCAAATCTCATTCCCCCTTGTATTCATTGAGAAGCTTGCTTCCTAGGGTTCCTTGGAAACCCTAGGTAGGCAAGAGGAGTCCCAAGCATCCGGGCTGTGGATTTGCTCCGGGCAAGATTGTGAAGGTTTGGAGGCTACCTCAAAGTCTACCACAAGTGAGTGAGCTATTCCTTCGTGGGATAGGCTCCGGAGAATAGGGTGAGCCTTCGTGGCGCGGGGAATCCTTCGTGGGACCTCCACTCCTCCAAACGTGACGTACCTTGTTGCAAAGCAAGGGAACACGGGAATACATCCTCGTCTCCGCGTGCTATCGGTTATCTCTAACCGAACTCCTTACTTGTGATTTAATCGCTGTGAGAGCCTTCGTGCTCGAGTTAGTTGTATCCTCATATAGGTTGCTTCACCTAGTTTGCATTAGGCTCATCTTTATATTCCGCAAAGCCTAATATTGCAAAGAAAGAATTAAAATTTGTAGAAACCTATTCACCCCCCTCTAGGTTTACCATCTCTATACTTTCAATTGGTATCAGAGCCTGGACTCTTATTAAGGGCTTCACTGCCTTAAGAGTGAGATGGATAAACTCTTCGAGGGTCTAGATGACGACTCTAACCTTTCGGTTAAAGAGATGAAATCTAGATTCTTGGCATATGATGTCGAGAAGAAGAAAAGGGAGGATGAGCTACAAAACCAAATGACTGAAATGACTGCCATGCTTAAGAACCTAACTGCGGGTGGAACTTCTAGTGGGGCTTCGGCCTCTAAGGAAACCTACCATGATGTTAACCATGACTATCCCAGAAACACTTCACCCATGCCTCATATAAACCATAGTGGGACCGTTCCCCATTACGATGGAACTCACTTTCCACATTGGAAATCTGCTATGGAATCTCATATTCGCAGCTGCAGTGTGGAGCTATGGGAGCTCATTGTTCATGGACATCGGGAGCCACAAGATCCTACTCGGTTGACCTCCACCGAGTTCTACAACCGTCAACTCAATGCATCCGCACGTGACAAGATTAGAAGTGGCATCAACCGCAAGCTTCTTGATCAAGTCGATGACATTGTCTCCGCTAAAGAGTTGTGGGATCGGATCGTAGTACTCCAAGAGGGAACCGATTTGATCCAATCAGCTCTCTATGAGACCGCAAAGCAAGAGGCCTACCAGTTCATGATTCGAGATGGAGAATCCGTATTCGATGCCTATGCTAGGCTTGGTGCTCTGAAAGTAAGGGTCAAGGGACTTGGTGCTGAGAAGTACAATGACGGATTCGAGATGAACGAAGCCTTCATAAAATCCAAGGTCATTGCTATGATTGTCGTCAAACAAGAAGACACCAACCTTGGACTCAACTTGCAAATCATGACCAAGAGTGCCGATCTCAACTCCGATGATCTAGTCTCCTATGTGGCCGCCAATGAAAGCATGGCCAAAGCCGGAAAGAGGCTCAAGGCAATGAACCGTGTTGATGAAGCCTCACATAACCATGAAGGGTCACACAACCTTGCTCTCAAAGCTAGAGCCGACCATGAAAGCAACGAAGACTATGAAATTGAAGAAGATGAAGAGATGACTTCAACTAGTGACATTGCTACCGACTTTGCTTTCTTTGCCAAGAAGTACAAGGTCAAGTTCCCAATGCTCCTCAGTGACAAGAAGAAGAAGAGAACTTGCTACAATTGTGATGAAGATAACCACTTTGCAAATGAGTGCCCTTATGAGAAAAGGGTAGACAAGCCAAAGTTCATCAAAGGGGTCAAGCCAAGATTGAAGCCGAACCCAATCAACGATCGGTACAAGAAGAACAAGGGAAGAGCTTTTGTTGGGGCCGAGTACTTGTCCGATGAAGAAGAGGAAGATGAGGAGAAGGAGGCCGGAGTGGCCGGTTTAGCTTACTCTAAGCCCGGGTCACTCTTCACATATGACTACTCCAAAGATTACTCCACGGAGAATGATGTTGGCTCTTCCTTCATGGCAAGAACAACTCAAGATGATGACTCTGATGACTCTCCCTCCTCTCCAATCATTGGCTCTTGTCTTATGGCAAGGGAAACCAAGGTAATGGAACCTCCACCTTCCCTATCTAGTGTTCTTGATGATGAAAACGAAGATCAAGAAGAATTAATTATGCTTAAGGAACTCTATGATGTTAGATGCACCCTTCGTGGTGAAGCTCTTGTCAAGTTTGATTTCTTGATGGACTCACTCAAAGAAAAGGATGAGTCCATTGAGGAATTAGAATATCAATTGAATGAGAAGGAACGGAGATTCAATCTCCTAAGACAAGAGCTAAACACCGAAAGGTGCACATCTCAAGGCCTTAAGCAACAAATTGAAACTTATGAACTTGATAAAGTTAAGGACCTAGAAACTATTGATAGGGCTCAATTATTGACCCAAGAGCTCAATGCCTCAAAGGAGGAACTTGAAGTTGCTCATGCTTCTCTCACTAGGGATCTTGACCACCTTGAAAGAGCTAACAAGCTTGTCAAGGATGAGCTCAAGAAACTTGGAGAGAATCATGATCTACTTCAAGAATCCTACAAAAGGGCTCTTGGATCAATGAAGGATCCCATTGATGTTGAAAAGCTTGCTTGTTCCTCCATTTCCTTTACTAGTGAGCATGCTAAACTTGTTGAGGAACATGTTCGTTTACAAGAGGAACTTTCTTTGCATGTTGAGACCAATGCATATCTTGAGTCCTTGGTGACCAAATATGGTCTTGACTATCATCCTAATGAATCTTCTTGTGAGCAAGCATCTATTCTTGAGGAAAATGTTAGGCTAACAAAGGAACTTGCAAAGTTCACCACCGCCAAGAACTAGATGGGATTGGATGACCTCTTGAGTAAGCAAAGGTCAAACAATCAAAAGTATGGACTTGGGTATACTCCCAAGTCTCACAAGAAGAACAACTACAAGAAGGAGAAACCCGCTCAAGATAAGAACAAGAAGGTCACTAACAATGGCAAAGCCTCAAAGGGCAAAGCCACTAGTGGTGACCGCACGGGGCCAAACGATCACTATGCATTATTTGTTGATTATTATGGTGATGTCTATGCTAACTATGTTGGCCCTCCTAATGGCTATGCTTATAGAGAGTACTCAATTTGGGTACCAAAAGATATTGTTGCCATTGCAAAGGAACCCATTAATCGATGGGTTCCTAAATCCTCTACTTGATTTTGTAGGGGTATTCCTCCGGTGGTCCAAAATGGGTGTTTGATAGTGGATGCACCAATCATATGACCGGAGGAAAAGGTGTGCTTGATCAATTCATTGAAGATATCAACAAGAAGTCAAGCATTACCTTTGGTGACAACTCAAAGGGAAAGGTACTTGGGTATGGCAAGGTAGCAATCTCTAAGGACTTGTGTCTTGAGACGGTTATGCTTGTTGAACACCTTGGCTATAACTTACTTTCTATATATCATCTTGCCGATGCCGGGTACAATTCATATTTCACTAAATATTATGTGCAAGTCTTTAGGAGTGACAATCTCAAATTGGTCCTTGTTGGATATGTGGAGAACAACCTTTATGTGGTTGACCTCTCGAAAGAGAGCCCCTCCTTCTCCACATGTCTAATGGCGGCCAAGCATGACGAAGGATGGTTGTGGCATCGCCGCCTTGGTCATGTTAACATGAGGAATCTTAAACAACTCCTAAAGGGTGAGCATATTGTGGGACTAACCGGTGTTTCTTTTGAGAAAGATCGTGTTTGTAGTGCATGTGTAGCCGGAAAGCAACTCAAGAAGAAGCATCCCATCAAGAGTATTGTTACCACATCTAGGCCTTTGGAGCTCCTTCATTTGGACCTCTTTGGGCCATCACACTATGATACTCTTGGTGGAAGCAAGTATGGACTTGTCATTGTTGATGATTACTCAAGATACTCTTGGGTCTTTCTCCTTAAGTCTAAGGACGAGACCCATAGAGTGTTCATCACCTTCGCCAAGAAAGCTCAACGTATGTATGAATCCGAGATCAAGGCAATTAGGACCGACAATGGCACCGAGTTCAAGAACTACACTATGCAAGAGTTTGTGGATGATGAGGGCATCAAGCATGAGTTTTCGGCGCCATACACCCCTCAACAAAACGGTGTTGTTGAAAGGAAGAACCGGACTATCATTGAGATGGCAAGAACCATGTTGAGTGAATTCAACTCACCCCACAACTTTTGGGGAGAAGCCATCTCTACGGCCGTCCACTACTCCAACCGGCTCTTCCTCCGTCCCCTCCACAACAAAACCCCATACGAGCTCCTTACCGGTAACAAGCCTAATGTCATGTATATTCGTGTCTTTGGATGCAAATGCCTTGTTAAGAACAACAAAGGAAAGCTCGGTAAATTTGAAACTAGAACCATAGAGGGTATATTTGTTGGATATGCGGAGAACTCTCACGCCTATAGATACTACAACCGGTCCTCCGGGACTATTGAAGTATCTTGTGACGTAGTGTTCTTGGAGGATAATGGCTCCCAAGTGGAGCATGTTGTTCCATGTGTTGCAGGTAATGATGATGATCCATCTAGTGCCATCAAGCATATGGGCATTGGACACATCCGGCCCATGGAAGTTCATAATGATGATCAAGATGATGGAGTAGATGTCTCAAGCACGCCACAAGTGGAGCCTAGCTCAACTCAAGCCGAACCATCAAGTGCAACTCAAGAACCATCCTCTACTCAAGATGAGTCTCAATCCGAAGAACAAGAAGAAGATCCTCATTCCATGGAGCAAGATCATGATGACGATCAAGAAACATCCTCAACTCATGATCAAGCTCAAGTGGTCCCTCATGATCAAGTACTAGCAAGAGATGAATTCATTGATCATGAAGGAACCGTTCGGAAGATCAAGGCCGCTACAAGGGCAAGTGACATGAAAGTGGATCAAGTCCTTGGTAGCATCTCAAGAGGAGTGGTAACTCGTAGACACCATGCATTACTTACCACTTATTGTCAACATCATGCTTTTGTGTCTAGTTTTGAACCACTTAAGGTACATGAAGCCTTGGTCGATCCGGATTGGGTAATTGCCATGCAAGAAGAATTGGAGTGTTTCACTCGTAATGAAGTATGGTCTCTAGTTGAGAGACCCAAGGATCATCGCATCAATGTCATTGGGACCAAATGGGTATTCAAGAACAAGCAAGATGAGAATGGCATTGTTATACGAAACAAAGCAAGGTTAGTGGCGCAAGGGTTTGCCCAAATAGAAGGTATGGATTTTGAGGATACCTTTGCGCCGTGTCTGCCTTGAAGCTATTCGTCTTTTGCTTGCATTTGCATCTTTCCACAATTTCAAATTATATCAAATGGATGTGAAAAGTGCATTTTTGAATGGTCCCCTAAAAGAAACCGCATATGTGGCTCAACCCCGGGTTTCGAAGACCCATGCCGACTCCAACCACGTGTATTTACTCCATAAGGCACTCTACGGTCTCAAGCAAGCTCCACGTGCTTGGTATGAGTTCCTTAGGGATTTCTTACTACATGATGGGTTTTGCATGGGTACGGTCGATTCCACCCTTTTCACCAAGCGGGTTAAAGGGGGTGGCCTCTTTATATGTCAAATATATGTTGATGATATTATTTTTGGTGGAACTAACCCCAATCATAACAAAGCTTTTGAGCTATTGATGACTAGGAAATTTGAGATGTCCATGATGGGAGAGTTGAAGTTCTTTCTAGGCTTCCAAGTGAGGCAACTTGCAAAAGGCACCTTCATCTCTCAAGAAAAGTATGTGAAGGACATGCTCAAGAAATTCAACATGACCAATGCAAGTCCAATGAAGACACCCATGCCCGTAAAGGGGCAACTTGGTTCATGTGACGGTGAGAAGGATGTGGACATAAAGGTATACCGCTCCATGATAGGATCCTTGCTCTACCTTTGTGCCTCTAGGCCGGATATCATGCTAAGTGTAGGGATGTGTGCTCGTTTTCAATCCGCTCCCAAGGAGAGCCATTTAGTGGCGGTCAAACGGATACTAAGATACCTTGTTCTCACTCCTACTCTCGGGCTATGGTATCCAAAGGGGTCAACCTTTGAACTCATTGGCTATTTGGATTCCGATTGGGCCGGTGATAAGGTTGATCGGAAGTCTACCTCCGGGGCTTGCCAATTTATTGGCCGGTCATTGGTGAGTTGGTCATCCAAGAAACAAAACTCCACCGCCCTATCCACCGCCGAAGCCGAATACATATCCGCGGCATCTTGTTGCACTCAATTGTTATGGATGAAGCAAACCTTGAAAGACTATGGTGTGTCTCTTGGTACGGTGCCTCTTCTTTGTGACAATGAAAGTGCAATAAAGATCGCCAACAACCCGGTTCAACATTGTCGCACCAAACATATTGACATTCGCCATCACTTCCTACGTGATCATGTTGCCAATAAGGATATTGATCTCACTCATGTGGGAACAACCTACCAATTGGCGGATATTTTCACTAAGCCTTTGGATGAAGCCCGCTTTGTTAACTTGAGAGGAGAACTTGGTATTCTTGATCCTAAAAACTTGGATTGATTAACTTCTTGCACTATATTCTTGCATTTATCTTGCTATCTAGCTTAGAGGCATAGCACATATGGGGATAGTCATTCTACCATATCTTGGTATGATGCATACCTATGTGTGCAACATAAATAGACCCAATGTCATTATATGGATCCAAGCATGTCTCTTCGAGGTCTCATGACATTTGCGCTTTCACATAGGGGGAGTAATCCCCCGCCCCTCATTGAGCCTTCATTACAACTTGATTTGACTATATAAGGCCAAATGATCTTATTGCAAAAACTATTTCAAAATGCTCTTATGATTCTTGATATACTTCGAATCATGCCCATTGTAGCTATTTGTATCTTGTTTGCATTTTCACTCCAATGGGTATGCCTAGAGAACTTTGTGTTTTCCAACCCCATGTCTATGCTCATCTCATCATCATCTATCTATCTATATGTACATGTCATCATATGAGCACTCACACACATTTACACAAAGAATAGGGGCAAAACGAGGCAAAATGACACATTTTTGGGAAAATTGACTCTGGCCGGTCACTGGCCCGGTCGGACCGGCTTTGTGCGCTCGAACCGTCCGGATCCAGCCCCGGTCGACCGGGCGCCCGACCGGCCGTGCGGGCTGTTATGTTTTGGAGAGGATACCCCTTGGGGATCTTCTTCCTCATTATCCCCCACCTCTCAAACCTCCATGGCCGCCGCCTCCACCATCTCCACCACGCCCTAGGCTCTCCCCACCACTAGATTCTCCCCAAACTTCACACAACCATAGATCGGGATCTCTCAAGCACCTTCACCAAAGCATTTGGTCCCTCTCAAGCTAGTTTGGGAGATCGTGGGGATTTGGTCCTCAAGCCTTCTTCACGAGTTCTTCTTGCTCACTTGGACCAAGAGGACGATGTCTTCGGGTAAATCTTTCTCCCTATCCCTCTCCCTCTTGCTTTCCCTCTCCCATTGCCCATTTTTGAGGAAAGTTGAGAAAAGTTAGGGTTAGGGTTAGGGTTAGTAAGTCCTCATGCCACCTAGAGTGTCACACCCCTCCTATGCACATTGTTCACTCTCCTGGTATAATCTATGTTCAAGTTTGTGAGTTTTTGCATGATTTTGTGTCGAATTTCTGGGCAAACATCACAACTCAGCATGACCCGGTCTACAGCCCGGTCGACCGGCCTCTCGACCGGCTGGTCCGGCGCGTAGCCCGGTCAACCGGATGGCCAACCGGCTCGTCCGGTCTGTCGTCCGGTCGGACCGACCCCTGCGCCGGCTCGCCCAGCTTTTTCGCATGATCTCGTCGAATCACTTGAACATAGGCTATGCTTTTGGCTTCCTCACATATGCTGATGACATGTACACTTACCTCTTTGCTATCCTCGCCCTATTTTGCTGATTCACAGGTGATGAATGGACTGATGCGGACCATGGCACTGTTGCCAAGCGAGGGAGGCGCTCAGGGGTTCCACCACGGCGCTCTACTGGTCGTGCTCCTCAGACTACGGGTGGCAGCTCAACTGGAGGCCGAACCAAGACATCTGCCAATAAGAGGAAAGATAAACATGCAGCACAGGATGGTGATGAGGTACTGCCAGATTTCCATGTTGGTGATGTACATATTGGGGCATGGAGAAGACTCAGAGAGTCCAACCCCTATCGCTTTGCGGAACCCATTTACACAGGGGGAGATCAATTTTTCTGGACCAACACCCAGCAAGTCATGTGGGATGACTTCTATAACTCCCGCGAGCACATGAAGAAAGGCACCATTGTTATGCCCAAGGCCATCAAGGATGTCATTGGAATGTATGAAGCCACCAAGTTTCGCTTTGTGGTTGCGACCTTGAGGCGGATGGGGTTGTATGATCTTATGTGTTTGACACCTACTGATGGGTGCTATTGTCCAACCTTGGTGAGACAGTTTCACTGCACAGTCTTTTTCCATGATGATGCAGCTCGGACTATGACTTGGATGACTGGCAAACAGAAATACACTTGCAACTATCTTGATTTCTGTGAAGCTTTGGGGTTTGGTGGAGGGCGTGCTTCTGGTTTCAAGATATATTCTCAGCAGAAGTTCAACCGTGGGGACATTGCCGTTTGCTATCCGCCGGAACCCACACCTGGACATCCCACCATCTCTGGGATGTACTACTCCTACCTCTTACTTGCCAAGCTATTCCGTGAGACTCTCATCAGCAAGTCCGGCGATACAAGTGAATGCCGTGCATATCATCTGAACTTGATGTACTACTGTCACCCTGAGCACCGGCAGCTTATTGATGGCTGTGATCTCATCTACTGCGAGTTACGGCGCTGTGTTCGCGAGAGGTTGACTCCTAATCTTGCCCAGTACGTTCAGCTGCTCATCAACAAGGTTGTGCCCGCACCTTTCAATACTCAAGGTGAGCGGGTCAGGATGGAAGCTTTCAAAGTACCTGCCCAAGGTGATAGCCCGGATGTTCCTGAAATGATGCCTTCTGAGCGCCGGTCCAAGGCACGCCATGACCATGCTAGCTCCAGCTCCTCTAGTCGCCCACAGCATGGTGTCGCACGGTTCTTCTCTTGCCTATGGCAGATGTGCAAAAATACAAATGATGTTGCACATCAAAGTCTCTCTTTGAACCAAGAGACAAGGAGGCGCCAAAATGAGTTCATGGCTGCTAGGAATGTGCCTATCCCTCCTCCTGGCCCTGAGTTGGAGCCTATCCACGCACCAAACTGGGAGATGCCTCTTCTTTCTGATGAGATGTTCCAGAACTTTGATCCTTCTCTGTACTTTGGTGGTCCTACTCCTAGATTTGCTCGTGCACCTCCTGCTGATGATGATGATGAAGAGGATGAAGGTAATGAGGATGATGATGAAGAGGATGATGATGAAGAGGATGACGATGGGGATGGTGATGGCAACTCTCCATCCGCGGGGCCCCACTTCTATTGATGGGACGCTAGCATCTCTCCTCTTTTCTTCGCCTTTTTGGTGTTCCGATGCCAAAGGGGGAGAAGAGAGTAGAGTCTAGAATTACGGGGTTCTTTCGTTGTCACAAGCCATGGGAGTTGCTTTATTTGGAGTTTATATGGCTTGTGCGTATTTGCTTTGATTTCTCAAGAACCATTTGCTACTTTGAATAATTCATGTATGGATATGTATGGACGACTATTATGTGTGCTACTCTATGTTAGGATAATCATGCTTTATGGATAATCATGCTTTATGCTTATATATGTTGATATACTTGTCCATACCATGCTTGCTTCCTAAAGATATTGGGGGAGCTTCTCATATTCCACAAATGGTGCACTTTGCATTCAAACGCAAATTCTCCAAGTGCACACATTATGGGGGAGCTGTCGTAATATCTTATATGGAATCAAGGTTTAGAGCTTATCATAATATCTATGTGTTACTCTAGCTCGGTTTGTCATCGTATACCAAAAAGGGGGAGATTGTAAGGGTATTTTACCCTTATCCATTATTTTGGTATCTATGACACCGTGCTAGAGTATTTGGACTAATACATGCCTACAAGATGACTTTCAGGTATTAGCCAAAGAGGTATGATGGTGTAGCAATGGAACAAAAGGCAACGGGAGACCCCCCCAATTCGACGAAAAATCAGCTAGTTTTTCAGAGCCTGGCCGGTCACAGATCCGGTCGGACCGGCCCTGGCACCGGACAGCCCGGTCACCAACCGGACCCAGAACCGGTGCCATCCGGGCAAGTTCCAGTAAAGAAGGCGAGCCCTCCAGTCTGCGTCCGGTCACCAGCCCGGTCTCGGACCGGCTGCTCCGGTCCATGGCCCGGTCTGACCGGGCACTGCATCGAGCGGCCCGGCCAAGAATCGGACTGCGCTGTGACATCCGGCGCCATCCAAGAAGCTCGAAGCCTGCCCGGTCAAGACCCGGTCCCAGCTCCGGTTGGAAACCGGCCGGCCCGGTCTGTGGCCCGGTCTGACCGGGCTGTGGACCGGTCTGTCCGGCGCCAAATCCGGTTGACCGGGTTTCTCGAAGAATCTGCTGATGTGGCAAGTGACCAACGGCCGTATTTCGAAGAACACTATAAATAGGTCTTCTCCTACCTCTGAACAGTTAGGCACTACACTACAAGCTGTTCTTGAGCTCTCTCTCTCTTACTCCATTGCTAGAAACACCAAAAGCCTCAGATCTCCCTCCTCCTCCACCCAAACTCAAATCCCTCCGGGGAATCATTAGAGGAGGACCCGATCTACCGTTCTACCAAGCCAAATCTCATTCCCCCTTGTATTCATTGAGAAGCTTGCTTCCTAGGGTTCCTTGGAAACCCTAGGTAGGCAAGAGGAGTCCGGAAGCATCCGGGCTGTGGATTTGCTCCGGGCAAGATTGTGAAGGTTTGGAGGCTACCTCAAAGTCTACCACAAGTGAGTGAGCTATTCCTTCGTGGGATAGGCTCCGGAGAATAGGGTGAGCCTTCGTGGCGCGGGGAATCCTTCGTGGGACCTCCACTCCTCCAAACGTGACGTACCTTGTTGCAAAGCAAGGGAACACGGGAATACATCCTCGTCTCCGCGTGCTATCGGTTATCTCTAACCGAACTCCTTACTTGTGATTTAATCGCTCGTGAGAGCCTTCGTGCTCGAGTTAGTTGTATCCTCATATAGGTTGCTTCACCTAGTTTGCATTAGGCTCATCTTTATATTCCGCAAAGCCTAATATTGCAAAGAAAGAATTAAAATTTGTAGAAACCTATTCACCCCCCCCCCCCCCCCTCTAGGTTTACCATCTCTATACTTTCAATTTCCATGACCATTTGCTTATTTCCTTTGAAATATTTCCATGAAGGTCTATTTCCTAGGACTAGTATTTTTCATGACCGTGTTTTTGTCTAACTACAGATGAATTCTTCTAGCGATGACCGATGAAGAATTTTACATGTGCTGCATCCTTGCTAGTTGTTTGTTTGCTTGAGGCGTTCTTCTATTGTAGTTATGACATGAGTTCTTCTATTGTAGTTATTTTGAACACATATAATTTAGGGACATTACAGACATTTCACAATTCAACACTTCAAATAAGCCAATTCCTAGAAGCCCAAAAGAATAGGAGGAACTTGCTTCTACGAGCTTCTTCCCACCATAGTTTCTCCCCACCATTTCCTATAAGTTGGCTTCTGCATAAGCACGAGCCCAAAAGAAGTCGGCCTTAGCCAAGTTATGCATCCCGTTTGGCTGGCAACCTATTTTCTGCATTCTGGCACAAATTGGAGCTTGCTGTTTGGTTAATTGCTTATGGCTTGGCTATAGCAACAACATGTGTTTGGTTGTGTGCCGGAGCCAGGGTTGTCGGTGCCAGCAGGGAGGTGCAAATGTTGGGATGGTGTCGAGGCGGGTGGGAAAAAGGAAAATATACTCGACGGGTTGCGCGGTCAAGTATATTCAGGAGAGTTCGGCCAGTTTTGGGGATCCACTCTTATAATTTTTAATCATGTAGGTACAGTTTTGGACAAATTTTATTCTTGTAAGGCTTTCTTAGGGCATCGGTTAGAGACGCTCTAATAAACCAATGCTTACTATCATAGACTTAGAAATAGTAATTTCTAAATAGAAGACACACCATTTGCGCACAGGTAGTACAATCGCAATGCCTTGCCCTAATGCCCTTCACTTAAAACTACACCCACAAAATCTCAAAATTGACAATGATCATGATTGTGGTTCTCATCTAAAACCGAGTAACCCAAGTCATTAACTACAAAAGCTAATATCGGTAAAGCACAGCCGTTAACATCTAAGCATCATGAAATGATTATGCTGCTACTTGCATTAAATTTATTAATCCAAAAGATTGTACTTTATGTCAATGACAGTTTCTGAAGATTTGAGTTGAAAAGGTGGGCTTCTACTTGCCATTTTGCCAACAGAATCATGCATTCCAGATCTTTCTTTCAAGTTACTTTTAAGAATTTGAGTCAGATTATATAATGTAAGATAGAAAAGCAGAGTTCAGATTACACTCATGAAAGAAAGCAACAGGTATGACTTAAGAGATATATGCAGGAGCTGCTTATAATTGGTTGCAGTAGCTGCAAGAGTTGCTTATAATTGGTTGGAGTAGCAACAAGTATGACTTAAGAGATATATGCAAGAGCTGCTTATAAAGCTGCAAGAGTTGCTTATAATTGGTTGCAGTACCAACAGATATGACTTGAGATATATGCAACAGGTATGACTAAGAGATATATGCAAGAGCTGCTTACAACAGGTATGACTGATGAAATTTTCTATCTATGCATGTGCCAAAGTATTGCAGTTGCTTATAATTGGTTGCAGTAGCTGTCAATTTTGCTGGGGATTTGTCTGTAATATGCAACTAATGTAACTTACAGTACCAGAATGATGGGTCGTAGCGCAAACATTGCCGTGTGTGCATCTTCACAATAAGAAAGAGACAAATAATGTTAAGATACTGTTCACATTTAGCAACTTCAGGGATACTGCCCTGCTGCTCATGTACCAACAACAAAACTTGTCGACCCTAACAGGTAAAAGGAAAAAAAAAACATAACAGCATGTATTAGTACCAGAACATAACGGTACGAAAAATCTCAACAAAGAGTAATAGTTGGTGAAAATGTGAACATATACTATGCATAAGCAGTTTCACAAAATGGCAAGCTGAAACAGCATAGGTCTCAAAACCCAACAGAAGTTAGTAAGTTTTGTAGCAAAACGAGCTGTGAGTGTGAAAACATGCAGACAGAGTTTAGAAGTCTTAGGCAACATGTGTAAGAGAAACTAGATGTGAAATCCGTAGATTCTATATCAAAATTCAGAGATTACAACTTCAATGTACAAGTTATACAACTTCAGTCCTGAACTTTTATCACGTAATTAAAATGTAAAACTGACTATCTCAGAATCTCCATGTCTGATTAAGTAACAAAAGATGCTGAAGTTCAGCGAGAACAGCCTAGACAGTCCAAACTGGACACTTAACATACTAGCAAAGGTTCATTTGACTAGATTATTATTACCAGTTCATGGCAAGTCTAGAAGACCCCCATGCTCCCAGAAAAATCTTCTACGAGCAACAGTCCCCTGAACAAGTATGCATTGCACAGGATGTGCCTTTGTATGTCTCAAACCTCATCTGACAGCTTAGAGGGGCAAATCCTAACATTGTAGAAAAGAAGAACATGGACAGCTATGTTCCTGTCACAGAATGGAATGAAACACTCAAGCATCTATAACCGCAGCTGGTTCCAAAGGTTCTGGTGCTGCAGATGGACTTGAACTGGCTTTGCTGTCCTTCTTCTTGTTTGTTTTCTTATTGCCTTTCAGCTTATTTGTCATGCTATCTGCCTGGGAGACAATCTTTGAAACTGAGAATCCGGCTTCCTCAAAAATTGATGCCCTCTCATGGACAAGGGAGCTCCTGGGGACAACATCAACACCATCATATGTCCATAACCCTAATACCGCCTCTCCTTTCAGGCTGATTCCATACCAGCCAAGACCTGAAATGGCTATATCCATAGTATTTTTATCCCAATTATCCCCAGAAACTTTGAACAGTTTCCTCACCCATTTCCCAAGCTCGCTCACCCGTTTCTCTCCTATAGGAGGCTGCAGTTATCACACCAAGAAGCAAGTTATTTTATGACATACATTAATTAGGATAAAAACAACAATTTGTTAGCATAAGATGGATGCCTGAAGTTGCAAGCCGAAGTGATCTTTCATCATAGAAGCTGCATTTTCGGTCTTCCCCATGTGAAGTGGCAGAAGTGGTGATGCCCATACCGTAACGTAGATTGATCCTACAGTTAAATCTTCAATATCCAGACGCGCCAGCCCTCCCATATGTATGGACTGCCCTGCCTGAAAGGGTTGCAAACAGACTAATTACATACAAGCAAGGAGCGCTTAACATGAGACATGCCAAAACAGCAGGGTGAATAATCCTGGCTAAGTATTCTTTTGCCTAACCGCAGAACCTTAACCGAAGGCACTGTAAGTGATTGAGGAATGCCCCCTCAAAAAAGTAACATTCAGAAATGAACCAGTCATGATATGAATGGCTGAAACTTCGTAAGTTGCATCTGTGTGTCAATTTGAAAATCCAATCTATCATCACGCATTTGTGGATTTCATCTTCAGAACTACGCAATGTAGCTACTTGAAACAACACCACCTCCCAATCTTCCCTACCAATCCCTCACATCATCACAACTACTTAACCAAAAGCGGATTTGTTATGTAGCAAAGAAATAAAACAAGTTAGAGTTGTTCACAAGAAAGAAAATTGATCAAGGGAATGATAAATAATCAGAAATTAACTTCATGGCATCTAATATGAGAAGGTGCATAAAATGAGCAATATGAGACCTTTAATCTGTATGTTCTGGGCCGCATCTCTTTCCTCACTTGAACAAGCTTCTGCTCCTCAAGAGTAAGTCTGGACGTCAGCTGGTGTCCATGAAGCAATCCCGGGGTGTCAAACAGCTTTGCCTGAGCACCAAGAACGCCGTCCACCCGGATGACCCCGAGGGTCGTTCCCGGAACCGGCGCCTCCGTCAAGGTTCCCTGCCCGCCCTCTGCCCCAGAGCACCTCGCAATGGCATTGAGCAGGGTCGACTTGCCCACATTCCGGGCTCCAACAGCCCAGACCTTGCCCCGCGCCCCGGCGAGCTCACGCACGTGGTGGAGCAGGTCGCGCACCCCCCACCCTCGCGCGGCGCTGACAAGGTGCACGCCGGCGAGCTGCAGGTCGGCGCCAGCGCCGGCGCGGGCGCGGGACTGCGCCCACGCGTGCACGTCGTCGGGGGAGAGCGCCGGCGTCGGGAGCAGGTCGAGCTTGGTGACCACGAGCACCGCGCGCGGGAGGTTCGACGGCGCGCCGCGCCTCCAGTCGGCGTGGTGGGCCTCGCTGGCGACGGCGACCAGGCGCGCCACGGCGCGCGGGAAGGAGCCGTCGAAGTCGGACGCGTCGGCCAGGAGCAGCACCAGCGACCGGGCCCCCGACGGCGACGCGAGGCGCGGGCCGACGGCGGCCACGAAGTCGAAGTCCGGGAGCAGCGCCTCGGCGTCCGGGCGCTTCACGTGGCCGTAGTGGCGCAGCGAGTGGCACCGGGCGCACACCAGCACCTTGCTCTTCTTCTCGGCCTCCGTCAACGCCGCTGCGTCGACGTCCCGCGAGCTGTCTGGGCCCTCCCGGAGGTGGCCGGTTTTGAGAGAGGCCGAGATGGCGGTGTCGTCGTCGGTGACCGGCGCGAGGCGCGCGCGGTAGTCGGGGGATTTCGGGGATGGGAGGTTGAAGAAGCCCGGGACCGCCGGGTCCGCGGACTGCATGGCGATGCCGCATCCGGGGCAGTTTGCGATGGCGGTAACGGCTGGGAGGGTAGAAGAGACCACGGCCGGAGGTGGAGACGCCGTTGGCGGCGGCGGCGGGGAGGACGAGAGATGGCGGCGCAGGAGCGGGAAGGGTTTAGGGATTTGGGGGTGAGGTGTGGAAGGAAGATGGGGAAGCGAGGGCGCCGCGCTTGCTCGGAGGATGCGGCGGAGCGCGGGTTGGAGGCGCCGGGCGTGGGAGAGCATCTTACCGTGCCGCCGCCGCCGCCGCCAATTCGTGACCGGCGGTGGGTGTTGGACGTTTTCGCGGGGAGGTAGAGGAATTGGGCTTTTGGTCTTGGGAAGAAAAAATTGGGCCTTTAACGGGCCAAGCACACCAAACAGTGCGTGCATCGGTCGCCCTGCTCTGTAGAAGGAAAGCCCACGTCGGAACGCCTGAACGAACATTCTCTCTGCTCCGCCGCCGTCTGCCGGCCCTTTCTCGTCCCCAACTCCGGCGCATATCCTAGGGTTCCCCCGTACGGAGGATCCACAGCTCTTTTCTGCCGCAAGTCGAGCTCGGCGATGGCGTTGACCAATTTGATCCTGACGGTGGTGGGGGTGGGCGCGGCGGTGATGCTGCTGCGCAAAGACGTGAAGCAGTCGTCCGCCGTCTTCCGCCGCAACATTCGCCATATCAAGAACTGGCTCGAGGAGGAGTCCGCCGCCACCACGTAAGCTCTTCACCCCCTTCTCTTTTGCTTGTAGCCCATTACTGTTTAGTAGTAAATTGCAGCGGAACTGGATCGATCGGATTACATCTTATTGTCAATCAGATCGCACTACAATTTGGCAAACTGTAATATGATGCGTTTTCATCTGTGGTAACTCAGCATTGATATATGCAACGGATTGAGAAATCATAGACTAGACCTACCTGTTTTTGAATGAAGTCATGCTGAGGCTGCTCCTGCTGCACTACAAGAGATGTGGTACTTATAAGGGCTAGGCTTGTTCCCCAATTATCTTTTGGTAAAAATAAGTACTATTTCTGTTTCTCTATTTCTGAAATCATCACCTCTCATTCTATAGAGATGGAATTATCACCTTTGAATGCTGAAATTAGCAAACCTATGTTTGATTCGTTGGCGAGTAGTTCCATCAGCAAAGGATAAAACCTTAATCAAGAACTGTCTCGAGGAGGAGTCTGCCGCCACCACGTACACTCTTCACCTCCTTCTGTTTTGCTTGTAGTAAATTGCAGTGGAACCGGATGGATCCAAAACATCGATTAGATATTATTGTCAATTTGGCAAAACTGTAATATGATGTGTTTAGGTCCGTGGTAGCTCAGCACCTCAGCATTGATATATGCAACGTATTAAGAATCGTAGACTAGACCTACATGTTTTAAAATCAAGTCATGCTGATGGTGCACAACAAAATATATGGTGCTTATATGGGCTAGGTGCACCTTCTTGTTCCCCAATATAGTTTTGGTATAAATTATTTATTATCTCTGTTTCTCTAGTGCTGAAATTATCACCTGTCATTCTGTAGAGCTGGAATTATCACCTATGATTCTCCTGTGCTGAAATTATAAATCTATGTTTGATTCATTGGCGAGTAGTTCCATCACCAAAGGATAACACCTTAATGGTTTTTTCCACCTGCCATTCCCTGTACTTTGTAGAGAGCCTGGATTCGCACACCTAGTTGGCACATGACCTTTACTATGTCTTCTCCTCAGACACATACGAATGTTGAGAATAATTTTGGAACATTCATGGATACTCATCCTAATATAGACATCTACATTCACTACCCATGCCAGCTGTGCCGTGCACAATTTTTTGCTTTCACATTTTTATAGCATATACATTCACTACCCATGCCATACCAACTTCATATTTCTGCACACGAGACGTATGGTTATTTTTTGGTACCATTTTTTTTTTAATTTACATGTATATATAAAAAAATCATAATTTTCTAGAGTGCTTGCATGGTTGACTATGTAGGCTGCGCATACAGTACATGTTAGTTTGGGAATTACCCTGTTCGCCTATTAAGTGGCGGATTTGCCTATTAATCCTCCACTCACCCACTGACCAAGCAGCTACCAGTTAACAATTAACTCGACATTGGATTTAATATTTCTTCTGGTAATGATAATGCAAGGTTTCTTCCAGGCTTTAGATTTCTGCCTCTCAAGTTATAGACATAATGATAATCCTATGTCTTTCCTATCCTATGAATCTAAGGACCCCTAGATGCTAGCCTGGTTTCTTTTACTGCGTTAAGAGACTAGAATTACTGCACTTGTGGTAAATTATGCGAACTTTAGGTTAGCATTATTAAAAAATGGTCATAAATGTGTACACATGCTAGGCTATCCACCTCTACTGCTGGATACCTATAATCATGTGCCTATTGCCTTTTTGCAGTGCCAAAAAGAGTCAGCCTGTCCACTAATTACATCACTTGGTTTCTTTATTTCCCCTTTTCTCATTGCCCTTTTTCTATGGTGTTTATTTTGATAGGAAGGCTTATACTACCTCCGTCCCAAGGAATAAGGCGCACGCGTATTCCAAGACGAACTTTAACCATCAAAATTGAGCAACAAAATCTTGATTATATTATATGTAATTAGTATCCTTGGATTCGTATTGAGAAGTACTTTCTAATGATGCTAATTTCATACAGAAAATATTTATATATTTGAAGTAATTTTTTATCAAACGAAAAACACGTAAAACGAGGACGCCTTATTCCTTGAATCGGAGGTAGTACATAATAATTGTATCCTTGAGTGAGAACTCGGTAGGAATTACTCTTGCTGACTGTTCTTGCTTTGTGCAATTTGATTCACCAATGCTGTAATTAGCCTCAGTCCACTGAATCGAGAAAGAAATAGTTACTGTAATTTCATATTCCATGATAACATTAGCAGCACTTGCAGGCTTTCAACTTCTTCCATGTTTTTATTTTGGCAGATCTGCTGAGCGATCGGTGCCAAAGGAGCTGGAGTCCCAGGCTGCCAAGAAAGATTCTGCACCCAAAGTGGACAAGGATTAGATGGTTTTGCACGCCATTTTCCGTTGAAAGCAGCTTTGGGTTTAGGATTCGCGTACTTGTACAAAAAGAGTTTGGTACGATCTTCAGTATAGAGATATTGGACTCAAATAATGGTGGATGCATGGATAGTGCATGTGAGTTCTATCCCCTTTCTGAGTTTCTGGGCTGGTTTAGAAATCGGAGTGCATATTTATATTTCTCGGATATTATACTTTTCTGTGGTGAGATCAATAGTGAGCATCCAATAAATCATGATTTGTTATATTTCAGCAGTTTCTATGTTTGTAAAACAAATCACAACCTTGATAGAGGTTTTGCGGGTGCCTGAAATGCACATATATTGTCTGGATTTAGTTCTGATTATCTATCTTGTTCTTTATGAATGAAAATGGCAAGCCTTTTCCTTGTTTCAAAAAAAGAGTTACTTTACAAATAAATGGATTTCTTACAGTAAATGAACACGAAATGCAATATGCATACAAGCAAGCCAAAAGTAAAGCCACACTATTTGCTTGAGTAGAAGCAATCTGCTAAAACCTACACGACTTGTAAACATTCGACCACCGAATGCCTCTGTATTTTGTACACGAGAGGACGAGAGCATCTCAAAAAGTGGATAGCTCTCCCTTCAACAAACGAATGAAGCAATCCTATATGAAGAAGAAAAAATGAATCCAGCACGTGATCCAAATGTGGACCGGCTGCTGGCGGCGACGTCCATGGCAGCAACTCAAGCCTGAGTTGGCCCTTCCTGGACATGGTTTGAAGTTTCAACGATCAGGTGATCACTGATCGGTAGTATCTGGCTCGGCCACCGGCGTAGTCCCGCGGCCCGCGGCGCGCTGCTTGAGCATCTGCGTGTAGTTGAAGATGGAGTCGAGGCGCTGCTGCCTGAGGTCGTCCTTGAACCCCCGGATGAACTCCTCCGCCTTGGCGTCCACCTCCGACCCTGCCGCCTCCTCCTCCGTCGGCGTCGGCGGCGGCTGCTGCCGTCGCGCCTGCACAAGGGCGTACACGTCGTCCATGCTCAACGAGTCCACGTCATCCTCGTCCTGCTCCTTTCTCGCCGGTGCAGACGCTGTTGGCGCCCGCGGGGTCGACGGCGACCACGCCCTCGCGCTCGTCCCGGCCTCCTCTGTCCCACGGAAGGTGGCGTGCGAGTCCTCCGGCAGCGCCGCGTCCGTGTGGAAGCCCGGCGACGGGGAGGAGAAGACGGAGAAGGACCGGAGCCGCTGCAGCAGCACCGACGACGCCCTGCGCGTGATCCCGCTCCCGCGTCGCGGCGACGGGGACTGCGGCTGCGCCCGGGACGACAGCGCGAAGATGGCGCCCACGACGACGTTGAGCAGGACGAACCACGCCGCGCCGGAGCCCAGCCACGCCGGCAGCGGCCAGCACCACCACCCCGCAACCGCCATCATCGGCGCTCCCTCGATCGCTTGCTTGGCTTAGACCCTGCGATTCACCGACTTGCAGCTCGCGTGTTTCTTGTGCGTTGCTTGCTCTGCTTCGCTTCGCCGAGAGAGAGAGACAGAGAAGATGGTGGGGACTTTGTTGTGTCGCGACGATGGCGGCAATATATAGAGCGCGCGATCGGCACGGTTTCGTGGCACAAAAGGTACTGATCAGGTTAAGTTAAGTTAAGGTACTACTTGGAATTGTCAGTCTCGGGCTGGCGCCGAGCGCGTCTATCTCGCTCGCGAGACAAAGAAGATTGGTCAAGCGTACACTGGTCAGGCGATAACCCCATTGCGGCATTGCGGGCTCCTGTCCTGTCAGCTTGTTGATCACCATTGATTTGTTATCCAGCTCGATAAGCAAGCCCCTTTTGGTTCCGTTTAGTCACGCCGCCAGCTAGCGTTCTACGGATTTTAATTGTTGCGGCGGTAATAAGTAACTCACGTTTCTGTTTCATCGAGTTCTTAGCTTTACTTCTGATAATGAAAATATTAGAGCATTTCCTGTTGCTTCTTCCAGACAACGATCGGCAAAAACGCCGCATCCTCCAAACGTGGTTTTTAAATAAAAACTAAATGTAAAAGTTGTGTCTATCATCCTTGATAAAGCACGTATGTACATGACACGGGCTGGACGTCCCGAATAATATTTGGAGCTTGCCTCTCAGTTCGACGTTTTTCGGATATGTGAATATGGAAGGTTCGCTCCGCTCCGTCCCCCACGGGCGGAGTCGGGCGAACGACCTAACCCTCGCGCCGCCAGGTTCCGCTCCTCCCTCTCCTCCCCTTCGCCGCTGTCGGCGCAGGCCGCCGGGCAAAGTCCCGTGCGGTGCCGGCGACGGCGGACATGCTCCGACCCGCGCGCGAGGCGGGCGACGCGGGTCGCCGGGGCTGGCGGCGGTGCGCTCCGGTGGGCAGGGTTCCGGCGGCGGCGGCGGCGCTCCTCCCGGGTGGCGGCGGCGTTGGGTGACATGGTGGCGACGGCGCGGCCCCTTGGCGGCGGGGCGGCAGGGTGGTCAGCGGCGACGCGGGCGGCGCAGCCCTGACCCAGATCTGGGCCTGTCTGGGGCCCATCTGGGCTTGGGCGGGCCTGGTCTGGGATCCCGAGGCCTGCTCCCGGCGGCTGGTGGAGCGTTTCTTGCTGAGGGTGGCTAGGACGGCGGCGCGTGGACTGGAGCGCGGCCACGGGAGCTTCACGAGCCCGGCAGGCTCGGCCGGGCCAGAGGGGCCTGGTTTGATCCTGTAGCTGCGTCCGGTCTGTCACCGCAGCTGGCGGTGGAGGTTGCGTCCTCCCGCGTGGCTGCTGCCCAGGCTCTCCTCGGCTCGGGGTGTTTCCGATCGGTTTCGTCGGTCTTCGTCAGTGGGTCATGGTGAGACGGCGGTGGTGGTTGCGTGACCGTGGTGGCGCGAGTTGGTGGGCGGCAAGGTTGGCGGACCATGACGGAGTGTCCGGGACCGTGGGACTTTGGGGGACGGGAGAATTCCTTGTCGGCGGCCGACACCGACGCGGTGACGCTCGCGGGCGCCACCATTCCTTCTTGAGGGGCGTCGGGGTTTCCCCTTCCCACTTCCCTTCCGCATACCGGGGGAAACCCTAGGCTTGTCCGGGCAGCAGCGTCGTCATCGCCGCATCCCTTCTTGAAGGTGCTGCCTTGGTATGCGGCGCTTCGGAGGGCTAAGCTCGTGGTGGGAATCTTCCGGAGGGCGCAGCGGTTGCGGATCATCAGCGTTTTCGTCGATCCGACTTTGTCATCATTTCTTTCTTTTTTCTTCTTCTTGTGTTTTCTTTTGGGCTTTGTTGTGCTGTTTGCCCCAGCGGTGGTCTCTATCTTGTATCAGTTCGTTGCTATATTAATATAGCGGGGCGAAAGCCTATTTCGAGGAGGAAGGTTTTCTGTTCGGTGTCACCCTAGTTCCCTGTAAGGCCTTCTTTGGAAGGGCACAACCGAAAATGCTAGTATGATCTAATAACTCGGAGAACGCCGTGTGCAAGATAAATCAATACGTATAGAACCGTCACCTTTATGAGGTTTGAGGGTGTTATTTGGACCAAGGTCACTAATTAGATCACCATGTTTTTCCGCAAAACACGGTACATATGCAAATACTCACAATCCTAATTTTATGAGCATCTCTGAGAGACTGAGTTTAAAAGTTGATCGAACAGATCTTGAGATTGACAAAGTCACTGTTAGAGTTTGTGGCAGAGAAGTTCAGACGTATCTAGACAAAATTTCAGATAGAGGTAGTCGGTAGTTCAAACTATATTGTTGTTGATCTGATCGTAACTATAAGATCAAGATCAACCCGTGTTTTCTTCTATCTGTTGTAACCCACCTTGTATCTAGCTCTGCCGTTTGTTGGCCCCTATATATTAACATGCAATCGATGGAAGTCCCCATCGTTCCCACAATACCTCATACGATCATATGGTATCACAGCCAACTTCCTAGAAAAACACATCTATGTGCCTCGCCCCAGCCTCCATCAAGAACATGATGAACCCCCTTGCAGGTATCAGCGTCAATGAGATGCTGACGAGGAAGAACTACCTCATCTAGCAGTCGCAGGTACTGCCTCCTCTCCGTGGCGCCCGTCTCATGAACTTCCTCGACTCCAAAGTCGAGCCGCCGCCGGAAGAGATCATCGTCGACAAAGATGGTAAGTAGACCAAGGAGCCAAACCCCGCCTACGATGCGTGGGTAGCTACGGATCAGCAGATCCTCACGTTTCTCCTCAGCTCCCTCACGCCGGACATCCTCGTCACCACCATCAGGATGGAAATGGCAGCTGAGGTTTGGGCGGCGATCAAGGCAATGTTCGCCTCCCAATCCAGGACGCGGGTCTCCAACCTCCGCGTCGCCCTCGCCAAGATGAGGAAGGAGAACATGACCACGGCGGCCTTCTTCACCAAGATGAAGGGCTTCGCCGATGAGCTCGCTGCAGCAGGCCGGCCTATCGACGAGGAAAAACTCGTTGAGTACCTCCTGGCCGGCCTTGATGAAACCTACAATCCCCTCTTCGCCGCCATCGGGGTAAACGGTGCGGAAGATCTCCCCGTAGCGGACCTGTACTCGCAGATCACCGCCTACGACAACCGCATCGAGCTCCTCACCGACGGCGCCATCAGCGGTGGAAGCAATCTCTCCGCCAACGCTGCTCAGCGTGGCCGTGGAGGACCACGCGGCCGCGGAAACTATGGTGGACGCAGAGGAGGACGCGGCAACCGTGGCCACAGTCGTCGTGGAGGTGGCAATCCACGCCGTGGAGGAGGCAGGAACGGCGACAAAGATCGAGACCTCGTCACATGCCAGATCTGCGGCAAGCCAGGACACGAGGCATGGAAGTGTTGGCACCGCTACTCCGACGATGAAGAAGAGGAGGAGGATAAGGGCGCCAACGTCGTGTCCTATGGCGTGGACACCAACTGGTATGGCGATACCGGTGCCACCGACCACATCACCGGTGAGCTCAACAAGCTCACCATGAAGGAGAAGTACCATGGCCGTGATCAAATCCATGCAGCCAATGGACAAGGTATGAGCATTAGTCATGTTGGCCATGCAATTGTTGATACCCCCTCAAAATCCTTGCATCTTAAAAATGTTCTCCATGTTCCACATGCCACAAAAAACCTGGTTTCTATTCATCGATTTACTAGAGATAATCATGTCTATATTGAATTTCATCCATGGTTTTTCTATGTCAAGGATCGAGCAACGAGGAGGGTACTTCTCAAGGGTAGATGCGTGCATGGCCTCTATCCATTGATTTCTTCATCTTCAGTCAAGAATAAACAAGTTTGCAGTGTCATCAAGCCTTCAGCTTCAAGATGGCATAATCGTTTAGGGCATCCCTCTTTTCGTATTGTTCAACAAGTGCTTAGTCATTATGAACTTCCTTATTCAAATAAATCTAGTGTTGAGTGAGTGTGTGATTCTTGTCAAAAAGCTAAAAGTCATAAGCTTCCCTACATGAGGTCTACTAGTGTATCTTCCTTTCCTTTACAACTTGTGTTCTCAGATGTTTGGGGACCAGCACCTAGCTCAGTAGGGAAATACACATATTATGTAAGCTTCATTGATGATTTCAGCAAATTTTCATGGATTTACCTTCCCAAGAAAAAATCTGATGTCTTCCAAATATTCCACAACTTTCAGCAACTTGTTGAACGACAATTTGATAGAAAAATTCTTGCCCTTCAATCCGACTGGGGAGGAGAATATGAACACTTAAACTCCTTCTTTCAAAAAATTGGCATTGAGCATCATGTGTCATGTCCCCATGCTCATCAGCAAAATGGATCTGCAGAGCGCAAGCATCGCCACATTGTAGAAGTAGGCCTTGCTCTTCTTGCTAATGCATCCATGCCACTCAAATTTTGGGATGAAGCATTCTTGACTGCTACCTATCTCATTAATATGTTGCCTAGCAAAGTCATAAATGGTGAAACACCCATGGAACTCCTTCTACACAAAACACCAGACTATGCATCTCTCCGCATCTTTGGTTGTGCTTGTTGGCCAAATCTTAGGCCTTACAACCAAAGGAAACTTGCTTTCCATTCAAAACAGTGCGTCTTTCTTGGCTATAGTCCTATTCATAAAGGAGTCAAGTGCTTAGATGTCAACTCTGGTCGTGTCTACATATCACGTGATGTTGTGTTTGATGAAACGGTGTTTCCCTTTGCTAGTCTCCATGACAATACCGGTGCTCTCCTTCGCAAGGAAATCCTCCTCCTTCCGGCGTCACTTCAGAATCATCCCATGTCATCTCATGAGGGGGAACAACATTGCAATGAGCTAACATCTAATGACTCTGAAATGCCTATGTTAAGTCCTACACAGGTACAGCTAAATGCAGAAAAAAAATCGGTGCAAAATGGTGGTCATACAGAGGAAAAGAGGCACCTGGAAGCTGGTGCATCTCCTGGCGCCAGACACGAGGCAGATCAGCCTCGGATCACAGAAAGTCCTGATCATCGGCAGGAATCCACCTCGGGATCGCACACGCGCCTCTCCAGTGTCAACACGTCCGCGGCGTCGAGGCGCACGATCGGCGAATCATTGGATGACGCGTGGACCGCACCAAGCTCAGGAGAGAGGGAACACACACCCGCGTCGCCGACAGCATCAACAGCGGGACCTGCACCCTCTCCTGCTACGGCTGACTCGGGTTCAGGGGGATCTCCTGCGCCAGCGCCCCTGTAGCTCAGCCTGCTGCACCGGTGTACAGGACAAGATCAAGAACTGGTCATGCCAAACCAAAAACCTACACGGATGGTACTGTACGCTACGGTTTGTCTTGCTCCTCTGATGAACCTGCAAACTTACAAGTAGCATTGAAAAACAAACAATGGAAACAAGCTATGGATGATGAATATAGAGCTCTGCTAGATAATAAAACATGGCATCTAGTACCTTATAAAAAGGACAGTAACTTGATAGATTGTAAATGGGTCTACAGGATTAAAAGAAAAGCTGATGGCACCATTGATAGATATAAGGCTAGATTAGTAGCAAAAGGTTTTAAACAACGCTATGGCATAGATTATGAAGATACTTTTAGTCCAGTTGTTAAAGCTTCTACTATCAGACTTGTTCTAGCTATTTCAGTTTCCAAAGGCTGGAGCTTGAGGCAACTTGATGTGAAGAACGCGTTTCTCCATGGTGTTCTGGAAGAAGAGGTCTACATGAAGCAACCACCTGGTTATGAAAATCCCAATGCACCTCATCATGTGTGCAAGCTTGATAAATCACTCTATGGGCTAAAGCAAGCTCCAAGAGCATGGTTTGCTAAACTAAGTTCTAAACTATAGGAGCTTGGCTTTATGGCGTCAAAGGCTGACACATCATTGTTCATATACAACAAGTCAGGTATAATTATATTTGTGTTGGTTTATGTTGATGACATCATTGTTACTAGCTCTTCCAACAAAGCTATTGCCGCACTACTTCAAGATCTTGGTTCAGCATTTGCATTAAAAGATCTAGGTGATCTTCATTTCTTTTTGGGAATTGAAGTGAAGAAATGTACACACGGCATTGTTTTAACCCAAGAGAAATATGCTCTAGATTTACTTGACAGAGTTGGTTTGAAGGGATGCAAAAGCCTGCCTACACCATTGTCTTCATCAGATAAACTTTCTCTCACAGAGGGAGAACTCCTAGGACCAGAAGATAGTACAACGTACAGGAGTATTGTTGGAGCCTTGCAGTATCTAACCCTCACTAGACCAGATATTGTCTTCTCTGTCAACAAAGTGTGTCAGTTTCTTCATGCACCAACTACTGTACACTGGACAGCTGTAAAACGAATATTAAGGTATGTCAGTGGAACAGTTAGCCTTGGTCTCACTTTCAGAAGATCATCCTCTGCATTAGTGAGTGTTTTTTCAGATGCTGATTGGGCAGGCTGTGTTGATGATAGAAAATCCACAGGAGGCTTTGTTGCAGTCTTCTTTGGGTCTAATCTGATTTCTTGGAGTGCTAGAAAACAAGCAACAGTATCAAGATCAAGCACAGAGGCTAAGTACAAGTCTCTGGCAAATGCCACAGCTGAAGTTATATGGATTGAATCTCTACTAGAAGAACTTGGAATTCAAAGGAATAAACCATCATGCTTATGGTGTGATAATATGGGTGCAACTTATCTGTCTGCTAATCCTATTTTTCATGCCAGGATGAAACATATTGAAATTGACTTTCATTTTGTCAGAGAGAGTTGCTAATAAGCAACTAGAAATTCGATTCATTTCTACAAGAGATCAAGTAGCAGATGGTTTTACTAAAGCCTTGCCAACAAGACAGTTTGAAAAATTCAAGCACAATCTCAACCTAAAGAAGGTTGTGATTGAGGAGGGGTGTTAGAGTTTGTGGCAGAGAAGTTCAGACGTATCTAGACAGAAGTTCAGATAGAGGTAGTCGGTAGTTCAAACTATATTGTTGTTGATCTGATCGTAACTATAAGATCAAGATCAACCCATGTTTTCTTCTATCTGTTGTAACCGACCTTGTATCTAGCTCTGCCGTTTGTTGGCCCCTATATATTAACACGCAATCGATGGAAGTCCTCATTGTTCCCACAATACCTCATACGATCATAGTCACCACATACATCTCGTTATCGATGAAAACGTAGCCTCACACTAAAAAGATATTCTGTCTTTATAAAACACCAAAGTATCAATCTTTTAAAAATAGTAATACGTTGAGACAGATTGCAAATTGTACTTCAAATCTTATCATTGAGACAGATTGTGCTTCAGTTGTGGAGTCCTTTAGAGAGGATAGTAGCGACCGATCTGAGGTGTGTTTCATAGCGAAGGAATTCAACTCGTTGAGACCACCAGATCGACAAATTGTCATCTCTAAAGTGAGCAGAAACTGTAATAACGTTGCTCATGGTTTATGCCAACTTAGTCGTAGTGTTGTGTCGTGGAGTGTTACAAGGTGCGGTGCCGACCTGCGTGTCGAAAGCGGCCTTGGTTGATTATAATTTAAACAATATTTTCTGATTAATACACAACACATTTAAAAAAAAAAATCTTTTAAAAATAGTAAAACGAAATGAAAAGAGCTCAGGGGTCATCTGATTCTCGATCGGATGTTGTCGGACGCTTCCATGTTTTCTCGGATTACTAAACTAGCCAAGTCAATCGCGCCTGAGCAACTTCCGGGATACGGTTTGGTACTGACTACTGGGCCAAGTCTTCGTCGCTATCATATTATCATCGACCAGAATAGTTTCTTTTCTTTAAAGTTTCTTTGTGCTGACTTGGTGTACATATCTTATACTCGTATCTGTCCATGAAGGCATGACTGTACGTCACTCTCGGAGGCCAGGCTTGCACCCATCAAGTACCGTCACGGCGACACCGATTCATTGTTCCATGTGTTATCGTATCAATTTTATAAACAGGTATAGTAGTACGTAGCAGAAATGGTCCAAAGTACTGTTGTTTGATGGATTATATCCAGATTTTTTTCCTACAAGCGCATGTCTAAGGCTTGCGAACTTATTAGATATGGGATCAGTTTGTTTGCTCATATGTTCTTTTTATCCGGAGTGATCTTCTTCACCAACCTAAGATTTACTAGGCTAAGTTTAAGGTCACTTTTTTTTTGTTTTCGAACAAGGTTGGCCTCGAAAGGCCCAGAAGATTCATTATCAGCTATGGGTACATAAATTACATCGTTGCCCTTTTGCTTCTATTGCCCTGGAAAACCTAGAATTTGAAGTAAAGGCACCGAAATTTGTAAAAATGACCCTAGCACCAAAGAGTAAAATGCAATCAAGTGCTCGGGCACCATCTCCACCGCACGCCGGCGACCTCAAGATGCAAAGCGTCGAGATAGGAGAAGAAGTAGCTCGGGGTGCTCTCCAAACCGACGAAGATTCAATCGCACTGGCCAACACCTCCGGGAACGAACCACTTGGAGAAGAAGTGATGGCGATCTCCAACGCAGAGTTGAAGAAGGCCTCCAGAGGAGGTTGAGCTCCTGGACGAGGGCCGCCTGTCGACCATGGAAATCGGGGGCAAGGCAGAGACACCAGCATGAGTCCCCCGTTGATGAACTCACTAGAGATAGCTAGTGGCCGGAACCATTTAAGGTCACCTTCTGCACTTGGTTTGGTCACCACCGCATTGAGCCCAGGTGCAAAATAGGCATGCCATTTGGTTAGAATCCTAATAGCACGCGTTGAGGTGTATTGTGTTTAACTAAATTGATTTATCTTAATTTCCTTGGGGGCGGTGTGTCGCGACGATGGCGGCCATATATAGAGCGCGCGATCGGCCGGTGTCGTCGCACAAAAGGTACTGATCAGGCTAAGGTACTTCGGGATTGTCAGTCTCGGGCAGGCGCTGAGCGCGTCATCTCGCTCGCGAAACAAAAAGATTGGTCAAGCGTACACTGGTCAGGCGATAATTCCATTGCGGGCTCCTGTCCTGTCAGCTTGTTGATCACCATTGATTTGTTATCCAATTCAATAAGCAAAGCAGGCCCCTTTTGGTTCCGTTTAGTCTCGCCGGCAGCTAACGTTCCACAGAGTCTAATGGTTTACTTTGAGTCTTTGATAAGCAAACAAGCAAGGCAACTCAAGCACTAAGTAATTCTATATAAAAAAAACTCAAGCACTAAGTTTAGTCTCCAGTTTGGAGCTTATTTTCGTTACAATGCGAAAATAGGATCTAACTCTTGGAACACTAAGTTAATTTACAACATTTTTTTACAGTAAGATGCAACCGGATTTTTTTCTCGTCCAAAACATAGGGAAATTAAAATATATTGGAATTGCTGCTAATTTGCAGCTCAGTGTTCGCGATTTCTGCATCCTATGAATTGCAGTTGGAGTCGCAACCATGATTTTTAGTCGTAAGTAGGGTCGCAACCATGATTTTTTTAATAAAGTTGAGTTGCAACTAAGATATTTTCAGTTGCAAATCGGGTTCATGTTGAGATATTTAAATCGCAACTGAGTTATAGTTGAGAAAATGATTCATACAATAAAAAAGTATTTGGAAAAATTATGTAGATTATATCAGTTGACTTTAGAATTAAACTAGTTCAGAGTCAACCAAAGATTAGCCATACCCAAAAAAGCATTCCCTATATAATGCTCAAGGTAAGAGCTAGATTCCCAATTTTCGATTAGCTTCCACCTACGCCATCGGCCCATTCTTGAAACTGCTGTTGTCTCGCATTATAAATAAATTTAAACCTAAAACCTATGAAACCCTTGATTTTTACATGGTTGGTAATGGTGGTGTTTGTGGCGATCGAAGGTAGATCTATAGTTTGCTATTGAGATATTTAAATCGCAAGTGAGATATAATTTTAAAAAATTGTTCATATAATAAAAAATATTTATACGATAAAAATTAAGGAGATTATATCGATTGACTTGAAAATTAAACTAGTTAGCCACACACACAAAAAACATTGCCTATTATTGACATAGGTAGACCTAATTAGGTCATGGCATTGATACCCCTGGTGCATATTTGGGAGAAGCCCATGAAATATTAAAGCTTGGAAGCATCCGAAGCATAGGAACTAGATGGATCGAATAAGGAAAGGCCCATCTGAGGAGCCGAAATAGATATATTTGTTGTAAACTGATCCGAACTGGACTCTGAGACCTAGCCTCCTATATAAAAACTAGGAGGAGCCTGCGGGAGGTGGTCGTCGAATAATTGTTGTAACTCTAGATCTACTCTAGTATTAGGACTATTTTGCCTTGTAATCAATATATTATCGGAGCACCTTGTTTGTCTCATAAACCGACGTGTTCACTAGCATACCTCTTTTCCTAAAACTCTAAGTCCATACCCATGGATATTGCCGAGGTTAACCTAGTGAATAATTGCCCATGTAAGAGCTAGATTCCCAATTTTCGATTAGCTGCCACCTAGGCCATCGGCTCATTCTTGAAACAGGTTTTGCCCCACGTTAAAAATAAAGTTAAACCTAGACCTACGAAACCCTCGATTTTTACGAGGTTGGTGAAGGTGGTGTTGGTGGCGAGGTTACTAATCAGCTCACGGCTCGTCCTTCTTTCATCAGAAATACTAAAATGAAACGAGAAGAGCTCAGGGCTCATCTGATTCTCAATATGAATATCTGATGCATGCTGTCGGGCGCTTCCATGTTTTTTTCGGAATTACTAACTTGTCAAATCAGTCGCGCCTGAGCAACTTCCGGGATATGGTTTGATACCGACAATTGGGCCAAGTCTTCGTCGCTATCATAACATCATCGACCAGAATCATTTCTTCTTTTAAGTTTCTTTGTGCTGACTTGGTGTACATATCGTATACTCGTAGCTGTCCATGAAGGCATTGACTGTACGTCACTCGGAGGCTAGGCTTGGCCATCAAGTAGTGTCACCAATTTATTGTTCCATGTGTTAAATATCGCGTCAATATTATAAAAAGGTATAGTACTGCATGGCAGAAAGGGTCCAATGTACTTTTACTGGATATATTTTGAATTTTTGCTACAACGCATATCTAAGGCTTGCCTAGTAAAATAGAGCTTTACATGAAAATGATGCGTCTCGATGTTGTAATTTCATTCTCGTAAATGGTTTATTGTTTCGCTGAGTGTTTAAAGCTCTATTTTATATTCATGTCTACAGTTTTTCTAAACGAACTTTGTCAAATTACTTGCCCATAGTTGACCATTGGAAATTTCCTCTGAGGGTAGCTTTATCTCACCGTTTCACACAACTTTCATGTTCTATTTCTTTTTCCTTTGAGCAAACAAAAAAAAAGCTTAGAAGACGAAAGTTGTGTGAAACGATGACATGAAGCTACTCCCTGAAATAAATTCTCTTACGAATGTCAAAATGGAAAATTTTAACATAAAGTTGTATGAAATAGTGAGATAAAGCTACTCCTTGAGGGAAAATTTCAAACGGTCTACCGTGTGCCATGAAATTTGACAAAATTCATTCAAGAAAGATCCAAATATGAACACGACTCTTTGACGACTTCCTCGATCAAGTACCCGTCTTCGGCACCAGCGCACCCCTACACCCACGACTCCATGAAACTTCCCTACCCCCGTGGCTTTATGTGCGACTAGTTCGACACTGCCAACCCCCGATCACGACATCGACCATAGCATCCCCTCGCATGGCTACCTTGACGAAATTTGTAGCACCCACGTTCTCGGCTACCTCGACATTGGCACCAACACCGGCCACAATGTTCCCGCTACGACAACGGGAGGGGGGGTGTCAGGCCGTTGGTTTTCACATTCGCTTCTTTTCAGTCTGACCGTTCGCGACGCTACTGTTGCCCACATCACTGCCGCTACGACCGAGGGAGAGTGTTAGAGGTATATCCCGTTATTGTATTTGGTACTCGAGGATTTGTAATTTGAATCTACCTTATCTCTAGGAGAGCCAAGAGTTATACTCTTCATATACTCGTCCGAGAGGCCATAGGCGGAGCCAGGAGCCAGCTATATACGTGGGTGTACATATGTACACCGATCATTTTTTGAGGAAGAGCTATGCTTGTATATAAATATCTATATCTAACCATAAATCTATGATAATTTGAAACTCTTTACTGCTTTTTGAGCCATGTACACCCATTTTGTGAACTCTGGCTCTGCCAATGCGAGAGGCTGGAGATACCTAAGCGAGGAACAGTCCCCCCGTTTCGTCATGTCGCTCCCGCGAGCGCGGGGAGAAACCCTCGCCTCCCCCAACCTCCAGCCCCTCCTCCCCCTGTCCCTCCCTCGCCGCCGCCAGAGGGCGTCGCCGGGCAATGCCCCGGGGCGCCGGCGGCGGCGGGGCTTCTCTCTCCCCCGCGTGGCTATGGTGGCGCGGTCGGCGGGCGCGCCGTGCTCGAAGTCTGGCGCGGTGGCCTAACCACGGCGTGGTGAAGACGCAACGACGGTGGGGTGGCGGCGCGGCTTCTGCTGGCTGGCGCGGCCCTGCGGCAGCGTGCCTGTGGCCAGGGGTGGCGGCGGCGGGCCCAGATTTGGGCCTGCGGGCCTAGGTCTGGGCCTCATCTGGGCTGCCTCGGGTGGGCGGCCCCGATGCTTCTGGTCGACGAGCGGCGAGGGCGCTGGTTCGTCCCCCCCGATGTCCTGCGGCGGGCATCGTGGTGGGTGCCTCGGTCCGGCATCCTCGACTCCTCGGGATGTGAGGCGGCGGTGGGCGGCGTCTGCGGCGTGGATCTACGGTTCACATCGGTTCCGGAGGTAGTAGCTGATGCCCTTGACTCCTGCTCACCTTTTCCCCACCTCCCGGACGAAAGTCCAAAATCTCGCTGATTGGGCGGCGACGACGCGCGGCTGCGCCGTGACCTTCTTGGAGGCGCCGCCTGGGAAGGTTTGGGTAGGGTGGCGGAGCTGAAGGTTGAAGCTTTTGGGCAATGCTGGTTCATGAGCAGCTGCGGTGATCTTTGGCCCGTATGCGTGTGTCGACGGCAGTCTGCCCCGTCCTCTGCAGGTGCTCCCGGCGGATTTCTCGTCGCTAGGGGGTGTCCAAGTGCTCGGCAGTGTGGCCGGTTTGGTGTGATCTTCGTCAAGGTAGTCTTTCTCCAGGGCGGCGCCTGGTCCGGTGCCCAACACCTCTGCAGCTCTCGGGTGAGCTTCTCTCATGTCCGATGGTTCGACGCCTTCGAGCCAGGCGAGAGGGCAGGGGCCCTCTTCGGCATGAGAACATGTTGGTGCCTCGGGTGCTGTAGTCCTGGTTGTTCTCCTCGGATTCAAGACTACAACTCTGCTTCGGGCAGTGCCTCGCCGTGCCTCCGGCTGGTGTCCTTGGTACCGAACAGCGGCGGTCTGCACTTCTGCAAGCTTGTCTCGCTCTTAGTGCAGTGTTGTAATTCGTTCTGTGTGTACCCTTGTATCTTTCTTGCCGTGGTATGCGTGGTGTGGTGTAATGTTGTAACTCCTGGCCGGTTGATGGCTTTGTTAATTCAAAGCAGGGCTTTCGACCCTTATGTTTAAAATGCGAGAGGCTTAATACAACATTCGTCATGTTCCATCAATCCCTCTCTATTGTTCTACAATGTTCTGAAATGGAGCTACTTATCTTGAGCAATAGGTGGATAATATCTGAAATGCACATATCCTGTCTCATTTGGTATGCGGTTATTTACATGGTCTCCAGTTACAAATGAATGAATGTGCTCACAACAAAAGAACACTGATTTCAATGCATAGAAAGAAGCCAAACCAAGAAAAAAAAAATGAAAACCACTCCAAACAATCTGCACAAACCTACATGAAACATCTAAACATCCGACCAACCAATGTCTATGTACACAGACACGACGAGAGCATCTCAAAAAACGGATGACTCTCCCCTGAATAAACAAACAAACAAATGAAGCAATGAACACGTGAGCCGAAGGTGGGCCGGACCGGCTGCTGGCGGCGAGCCCGCGGCGACGTCCATGACAGCAACTCAAGCTTGAGTTGTGCCCTGGATTTGGCTTGAACCTTCAGCGATCACGTGAGGATGGAACGACGATGTGATCAATGATTGGTGCCTGCCGCTGGTACAGGCTGCCGGTGGCCGGCGGCGCGGTTCTTGAGCATCTGGGTGTAGTTGAAGATGGAGTCGAGGCGCTGCTGCCTGAGGTCCTCCTTGAACCCCCGGATGAACTCCTCCGCCTTGGCGTCCACCTCCGACCTGGCCGCCTCCTCCTCCGTCGGCGGCGGCTGCTGCCGTCCCGCCAGTACCAGCGCGTACACGTCGTCCATGCTCATGGAGTTCGCGTCCTCCTCATCCTCTTCCTGTTTCGCCGCCGGTGTGGTTGGCTCTGCCGTCGCCTTTGGTGCGGCTGCACGTGGCGTCAACGGCGACCTTCTGGGCGTCGTCGTCCCGGCCTCCTCTGTTCGACGGGAGGTGGCGGGCGAGTCCGGCGCCGTGCCGAAGCCCGATGACGGGTAGGAGAAGGTGGAGAAGGACCGGAGCCGCTGCAGCAGCACCGACGATGCCCTGCGCGTGATCCCGCCCCCACCACCGCGTCGCGGGGACGGCGACTGCGGCTGCGTCCGCGAGGAAAGGACGAAGATGGCGCCCACGACGACGTTTAGGAGCACGAACCACGTCGCGCCGGAGCCCAGCCACGCCGGCAGCGGCCAGCACCAGCACTCCGCTGCCGCCATGCACAGCACTCGCTTGCTTTCTTGGTTAGGCTAGGCGGCTCACCAACTCGCGTGTCTCTTCTGCGTTGTTTGCTGAGTTGCTCTGCTTCGCTTGGCAAAAAGGCTCGACAGGGAGAGAGACAAAGAAGATGTTGGGTGGTGAGTCGCAACGATGGCGGTGTGCCGGTTTATATCGACCGTGCAATGGATCCGGTTTCACGGTGGAAAAGTGAGATTAGGCTAAGGAATTGGAATTGTCAAGTCCCGGCCAGCGCGTCATCTCGGTCGTGAGCGAAACAATGGTCAAGCGTAGATTGCTGACTGGGCACCTAGCCAACCATGTGCGATTTCCTGCCTGTCATGTCAGCTAAGCAATCACCATTAAACTTGTTATCCAATTCGATAAGCATCACCGGCAGCTAACGTTCTACAGACTTCGTTTGATGGGGCACTGTAACTGACGTCTCTGTACTGGAAAATTGGGGATTTAGGATCTAATAACTCTCACACGCACGCACGATTGTCTGTCATACTCGATCCTGCACTAAATACGTTTCGCAGATTTAGGCAGAATGTAGGCTCAGATACTCCTAGATTTATTGAACTTGGGACAATTATTTAGAACTGAAGAAAGTATTTTTATTTTATTAGGCAGATAGGTAAACATGTGTTTTTTAAATATTCGACCAATATTACCGATGAAATAAAGTGGACGACCAAGGTTTTGCTCGCGAGAGGAGTCACGCCGCCACTAGCATCCAGCTGAACAAGAGAGGGGTCTACAAAGACCCCGAGCCGCATATTATATTGAAAATGGTGGGTACATCTTACAGACGGGACTCTGAGCTAAAAAAGAAATAACACATAGTTCTGGAAAATTGCATAAAGGACCTCAAAAGAAAAACAGGAAAAGCAACCGGGTCCCTGGTCCTCTCCACCGGAGTTGAGCCTCCACCGCCGGCCTCCTTGATTCTGCCGGGGATAAACCACTTGGTAGTGAGAAAGAGGGGGGGGGGGGGCTCCAGCGAGAAGCTCTGAAAAAGGCCTCCTCTCTGGAGGTTGTAAAGAGCATCGTCGACGCATCTCAAGTGGCCATCCTTTCGGTCGTAGATCGTGGAGGCAGTCAAGGCCACAGCGTGATGAGCTCGTCGATGCAGCGGACTTTAGTCACACGAGGAAGCAGAGCAAATCTCGCCGCGACGCCTCCTCCCCCCGCCTCCTCAGTCGGCTTGAGGGAGCTTCGACGACCAGCATCCCGACACCTCGATATAAGCCATATAGTTTTTTGAGGAAAAAAAAATCCAGAATATAAGTTGTATTGTGTAGCACCACTTGTATCGACATTTTTTTAGGGGATTAGTTTATGTTTTTTTTATCTTATACAAAGTTCTCTATTTTCTCACGTCAATTGTTCAGTGGTAATCCCGCTCAAATCGGGTGTAATTTTTCTCCAATATATGTTCTTTAATTTCCATGTAAAAACCATATATATGGCTTATATAAATAAATGGAGGGAGTATAATTTTTTTCAAACTTGACAGCCACGACATTACATGCTTGGGATCATAGACCAAAAAACTGTAAAGTAACTCCTGTGACTGTGACTAAGAATTACAATAAGACAGGCTCGATTCCGCGTCGCGGCAGCCATCAGTCCACGTCACTTCCAAATGCAGTACGTGTGTACGAGGTCAGCAAAGGTGATGTTCGTGGCGGCCGAGGTTACTAATCAGCTGACGGCTCATTCCCTCCTTCAAGCAATATGCTAAAGTAAAATGAAAAGGAGCTCACGGATCATCTGATTCTCGTTTTGGTGCATGCTGTCGGACGCTTCCACGTTTTTTCGAACAACTAAACTAAAAGCCAAGTCAATCGCGCCTGAGCAACTTCCGGGATAATCCTCTGTAGGCGCTGCTCAACGGGGTAGTAGGTCGTCGCGGAGATTCCGTTTTCTCTTGGTACAGGGGTTCTCCAAGGACGATCGAGCTTTGCTTCTTGGCAGTTTTGAATTTGACTGTACCTTCGTCCGTAAGAGTCTATGAGTACCAACGCCGGCATAGTAGCCGCTGTATAGCTAGGGGCGTCTAGCTTCCCAATACGCGCCTCCTAAACCATATTCTGTAATATTAAAAAAATTATGCAGATATACATAAAATGACATAAATTTAATGCCTCGACGACCAAAACGCCATCAAATCCGGTCACACATATTACAACACCACATAGAGTTCAATGAAAAATGTTTGCCCATCCGTCGCCACCTGTGAGTCCGTGATGTCTCATGAGACGCCGCCGTGTTGGCGCTGCCGATGCTGGCGATGCAATCCTCATTTCCTGCAAGATCTGCCGACGATATATCACATAACACGGCTTTGCGTCCGCATCCATGTTTGAAGTGTTTGCCATGCCCTCTTTCCCTTTTTTTTTCACCGCCACTCTTGCCTCTCAAGCTCTATATTCTCCTCTTGCTTCTTCAACAAGCCGCACACCTTGAATCACTCTTTTGGTCTCTCAAGACATTGTTTGATTAGAATATGACCTTATCAATCGATGGTTGCACCCTCTCCAATGATGTTCTCGCATCCCTTGTGGCCTTTGCCTTCTTGTTCCCAATGGGGCGTCCCTTCGAGGCCGGCTCGGATGGCGCTGGCCCGTCTACACCAATGACACCGCCCTTGTTAAGAGTCCTCCAGACGAGCTTCAACTTTCTTCAAAGCTGGTAATGGGGTCAAAGCTCGCGGCCTTCCAAGCCTTGGCATGGTACATGTCCTCCAAGGTATTCCATTTTGGGCCTCGGCTCCCGGGTGTGCTCTTGATTTTCTTCCTGGTCTCAACATCGATGGTTGGTGCGTCATCCTCTCTATCCCCTTCTACCTCCTCTTCATCCCCTTCATCCCCTTCATCAGTGACGGCGGTCACAGCTCCACCATAGATCATATTATTCATGATGGCGTCATCATTCTAAGCACACAAACACAACACCCACATAATCCTATGACCACTATGTGCACAGAAAACACCATGCAATGGTTCTCATACCTCGTAGGCGCCGAAGCCACTCGATGGCATTCTACCAAAAAAGTTGTTGGTGCCCTAGTCGGCATCGCCAAATAGGCCAGGTCGGTCATCCACCTCGGTGACCCAATGGTCCCATCGAATGGGAGCGGCCCCCTCTGCATGGTTGGCGAGGGATTGCGGGGTGGTTGAGGTCGATGGCAATACCACCGTCCGAGCCATGGCGATGGTCAATCAGCAACTGGGCCGCCTGGTTAAACCTTAGGCCCAATAACCTTCTGTTGGCCACACGGGATATAACTTGTTTTACATATTAAATATAGCCTCACTCCAACAATAAATTTTTCTAGTGCTTCAAATAAAACTTTGTATATTCTTGCTATTATTTTCTTATGCCTTATTGGTATTTTTATTATATATAATCTGATAAAAAAATACAATTCCACTAGCACAGAGTCTAAACGACCTAAACTCTGTATTGGAGGGATCCGAGATTTCACCAATTCCTAATTATACCTATTATGTCATATTCTATTCACCGCATGCAGATGTATTGCTGCTTTTATCTACTTTAATTAGTTGATTTTCAAAGCTCTAGTGCCATATTAACTTCATTTATCGAAAATGGGCCCATAAGGTAGTATATGGGAATGGTGGCATGGGGGCCCTAGGAATTTGGCAATGGGTATGGTATTCAAAATATGAAAATACTAAGAAAACTACAAATAAATAAATAGTGAAAGAAACAACTTTTGATCCTAAGAAAAACTGGCATGCTCGTCTAGTTACTCTAGCCAAATATACCACCACATGCTTGTGTCAATACTTGGATTAGTGTTTATCAAAGTAACCAGTTCATGGCTCTTTCAAAAATTTAAACACCCATGAATGCACATGTGCCCGTCATGTACGGTGGAGCTACCCCATACACTTACCAGTAATCATCAACGATACAATTATTTATATACCCATGAGCTCAAAGGGTAAAAATACCATAGTTAACTACAGATTAAATTAATCGAAATATAGTCATCAACAGAAACATATAACCATAATTCATAACATAGCAGCACATTTTTACCCAACACATACTTGCGAACAACAATATATTCCCATAAAACACAACACTTTCCTATAAACAACAACACAACATAAATGATAAAACACAACAAATAGTCATAAACATTAATGCACATAGGCACAAATTCATGAATAATTATTGTAATAATTGACCATGCATAAAACCACTTGTCAAAAATTTGGAGGGATACATGGCTACGCAAGGATAGGTTATACCTCCATCCCAAGGGTTAAGGCTTATTTTTTTTTTTGGAAAAGTCAAAGCAAGTAAAGTTGGACCAAAATTTTAGAATAATCTATCAATAAATATGATATTTTGTAGATATCACATGAAAATATATTTTATCATCTATCTAATAATATTAATTTTGTATTTGACACGTTAATGATTTTTTTTATAAAACTTAGTCAAACTTAACATAGTTTGATTTTCTGGAAAAAAAATATAGGCCTTAAGCCTTGGGATGGAGGTAGTACCACATATGCATGTACCTGATCTACCAATCGGTGTGATAGTTTCTAAATTATGTATTTGTGGGTAATTTTCTGTCCCACACCCTTACCTAATATGATTTTACACACCGGGTACGCAGATAAGGGGTACCCATTGCCATCCCTAATCCAGGGTCATACATTTTGATTTGAAGATAATTGCCCCTCTTAGGAATTCAGGAATTTTTAGAAAATAACAAAAAATTGAAAAAAAAAATCTTAGACAAATATGAATGCATCTGCTTGTATCTTTTAGTCGATTTTTTGAAAAAAAATTCTTGAAATTTTGTTACAACCCGAAATTGACTTTTGGAGCTGAAGTTGACCAGTTCAGCTCAAATTCAGAAGCATCTTCAGCTATCTGCTGCCTCGTTGCAGCTCCACAAAATCAGAAACACGAAACTTTTTAGTTCAGGTTAGAATTAGAGAAAGGAAGACAAAACCCCTACATTTATGGTGCAAAAAGAAGCAGCATAATTTGTTTGTGCACATAATTGTAGTAACTAGCTATACCTTTCAAAAAAAAAAGTTGTACCTTCTTCGATTGCTGCAGCAGAGCCGTGATGCATCCTTTTTTTCTGAGAACACAGTACAACGCAGACGCTCACAAACACGCACGTACAAACACCCCGATGAACGCACGCACGCACACCCTACCCCTATGATCACCTCTGAGGGACTGAGCCGGCATATCTTGAGGTTGAAAAAAAAGTCACCACTAGCGTCTCGCTGTTGACGGGCACGTCACCTACCACTGAAAGCATAGCGCCAGTTAGATTCTGGAATAAATCCAGGTAAATGCAAACACCCATGCTAAATCTAGGACTTGAACCTAGGTGGACTGGTTCCACCACAAAGGACCTAACTATCAGAGCCAAGCTTTATAAGTCTTTTTCGTGTTCTTAGGTTGTTAATTTGGCTACTTTAATATAGGATATATATTGCAAGAAATGTATCGTTAAAAAAAATTCAGAAGCGAGTCATTCATTTGGTCAACTTAATATAAGGTATTTATTACAAATAATATATCATCTACAGAAACTCAATTCGGCTCCCGGGTGCGTATGATCCCTCTACCATAAAAATATATTTCCAAGTGTTAATAAATTTTGACAAAAAAAATACATGTACATCTCCATAATATATGTGTATTCGTCAAGTTTCACGAAAAAATGATATTTTTTGTAGTCTAAGCAAAAAATAAAAAAATTATCTTGTGATAAGTCTTTGTTTCAGCACCGAATTTTGTCTTTTTTACACACGCCACATGACATGTCGATTTTTCATAAAACAACTTTGTCAGCGAGTAGCACATGAAGATGTACGTGCAAAATTTGTGTTTCAATTTTTTGACATTATTTTAAAATATATCTAACATGTATTTCAAAATAAAGGGAGAATACGCTCTCATGTGCCAAAACATCACCCCCATCTACATTTAATTATAAGTTATGTTATGTATTTTAGATTATATAGTTTAAATTGATGACTTAGACATTCGCGTAAGGCATATAGATCAGACCGGAGGGAGCGAGCCGAAGTATGGCTTACTAGGCCAAGTCTTCGTCTCGCTATCATATCATCATCGACCAAAACTTTTTCTTTTCTTGTAAGTTTCTTTGTGCTGACCTGGTGTAGATATATCATATCGGTCGATGTTAATTATCAGGAAGGATCCAACTGCACGTCACTGGGAGGCTTGGCCCTCAAGTAGCGTCACCGAATCATTTTTCATGTGCATCTTGTAGCAGCAGAAGTGACTTGGTCTACTGTAAAAGTACGTCCTACCCGTGTGTTGCTGTTACGTTTCCGGAGATAAGATCAGCTCGATCCACACGCATATCTATCGTTATCGGGCTTAGATGCGATTTGGGGTTATACGTATCTTGAAAGAAATTTTGTAATATGCCCTCTCGTAAGTAAAATTAGACACCAAATTCCTATATTTACACCCGGACGAACTCGTGTATGCAGTTGCTGAAAGTGGTGAGTAGTATTTGATTAAAAAACAGCATTTACAAATATTACTACAAACGAAATTACAATTCAACACGATGAACAGAAGACGCCATGTGTGCATATTAAAGTGGTTCATTATTTTATGTTCGGCCAATAAGCAATTATTTTTTGAGAACACGCACGAGATTTGCACTTCTAGCTTTGTACGCCTTCCGTCAAAGATTTGTTTAAATTCAGATGTATCTAGGCACCAAACAGTAGTTGAATACAGCCGAGTTTTAACAAATCCCAAACATGTAGGACGGAGGGAATATTAAGCTTAAAAGAAAAAATATGTGTGTTGACGGTGTGCATATGTGTGTGGTCTACGGAAATTAGTTCAATTTCATAGAGATTTCAAGGTTCAGCATAGTTAAAGTGTTCAACAAAGTTTCTATGAAGGTATCATAAAAAGATTTTACGAATGTATGAAGATTCAAGAATAATTTCATGTATATACAATTTATAAATCTTTTCATGAAGAAACATATACACATGAATTTTTTTCATATGTGTTTTACTTCAGGTGAAACCTTTTTGATTTTTATAAAATATTTTTGAAATTACTATCAATGAAATATTTATGAAACCTCCATGGGAGGGAGTGCACGTTGATTTCCATGGATCGAATAGAAGGTTTGATATGTAAACCTATCACGAATCAATGTGTAGCCCAAATGGAAAAAACTATGGATTATACGTAGTGTTGGGACTTGCTGTCTTCAACAATTAATATTTTAATGCTCCCAGAATTTTTACTTTATTAAAATAAAATAAAACAAAACATTTGACTAAACAAAGACATCTTGCAAAATAAATAAAAAAACTGCATAGCGTGTTATAAGTGATCATCTCTTAGCCAAGAGAACACAATTTTCTTTGTACCTCGTCTAAATCAACAACTACTCAATGAGGCATTGAACAATGAGTACTAGTGTTGTACACGACCTAAGGATCTTGGATGATTGTTTTTATAAAAAAAATAGCTGGCAAAAGGGAGTATATATAGTAGTAAGGATTACATCGAGTTCAAGGGTTTAGTTTCTGAGAAACACAATCAGAACCTAAACCAAGCCACACCATAGTTAAAATTTCGGATCTTGCAAAGTTTGCAAGACCTTGACTAGCCCTATTCAGCGACAGGTCCGTTTTTACCAAGGAAATTGGTCTACTACCTCCATACCGATTTACAAGGGTATTACGCATTTCGAGAAATAAACTTGACTACAAATTTGGTCAACAAAATATGAGATACATGCCATAAAAAGTATACCATTATATTCATATATAAAAGAAGTTTTTATAGTTTTTGTGATATATATCTTATACTTTGTTGACTGAATTAGTAGTTAAAGTTTTTTCTGAAATGTGTAATAGCCCTGTAAATCGGTATGGAGGGGTACTACTATTTAGAAACATAATCCTAAAATAAATGCACCGGGGTGGTCTGGTGATTTCCATGTAGCAGCCACAATTAAGTTTGACCAGTCTGTCTCCTGGTAATTCGTTTGGTACTCCATTTGTAATGCTAGCTGAAGACCCTCTTCACATGCTTTAACCTTTTTTTTGAAACGGGAGCAAAAGCTTTATCCCAACCTATTGATTAAGAAGAAGTTTTACATGATAGAATCATGCGAAAAGGATGGAAATAAAAAGATACAAGGGATCACTCTCCCGACATGAGTTCACCCAAACGTTTGGCACCTGCTAGCACCCAAAGTCTCGCCTCCCTTCTAATCCTATCAAGGACAACCACCAAAGTCACACTCTTGTTTCGAAACACCCTATCATTACGCTCGTTCTACACCTCCCAAGTGACAAGTAGGGTTAATGAGGCAATGGCCTTGCGGTTTTTGGAGGAGCCACCCGCCATCATGTCCCACCACCCGGACAATGTGTAGTTGGACCAATCATGATTGATGCCGCTAACGATCCCCAACCACTCCATGATCGAGTGCCAAATACAAGTGGTGAAACGGCAATGGACGAAGAGGTGGTCGGCGGTCTCCATGCATTGCTTACAAAGAGGGCATAGGCCACAATTAGGCCATCCCCGTTTCGCCAATCGGTCGACCGTTCAAATTCTATTTTGATTCGCAAGCCAAGCAAAGAACTTGACCTTCGGGAGCGCCAACGCCTTCCATATAGTCTTGTGGAGCGGGGAGTAGGTGGAGCCAAAGAATTGCATAGCATATGCTGAATTCGAAGAGTATTGGCCATTAGCCGTGAGCTTCCAAGAGATATCACTTCTGATTCATATGAATCATGTTGTGAAGTGTATATGTGGATTGCCTAGCCCTTTCCATCAGTTCGGACTTTTGGTTCAAGTGGCTAGTGCATGAAGCTTAACATGGTATCAAAGCCCCAGGTCTCAAGTTCAAATCCTGGCTTTCACATGATTTTCGCAATTAAGCCTAAAAATTGTTGTTGCCCCCCTCTATAGACACCGCTGTTTCGGTGTGCTCTTCTTCTTTCACGTGTTGACTTTCTCTTCTCCCGTCACACGCGAGTGGGGGTGTTGTGAAGTGTATATGTGGATTGACTAGCCCTTTCCATCAGTTCGGACTTTTGGTTCAAGTGGCTAGTGCATGAAGCTTAACAAATCATACTACATCCAACGAGCTGACGACATGCACAGAAGATGAATTGGCCTGTTTCATCACCAAGAACCATTCCATAACCCGGAGGGCAGTACCAATCAATGCTCATGTGTGAGGAGCACATCAATACACAGCATGTACCTTCCACTGCCAAAGTTAATCTATGCATATGTGCTCTTTGCATAAACACCGCTGCGAAACATAGCTCATGCACATACTATCATGAAAATTTTGCTTCAGATATCAGTTTACTACAATGACCTCCCAAGAATTTATCCACGATAGTGTTCAAAAAGTTTCCTCTCATAATGAATTATAATGAAGATTTTATTGTACCAAATAATGTGTTTGACCTCACTGAGGAATATAACTAGCTGTTCAACTAAGACTAGGTGGAAACAAAATTGAGAAATGCAACAAAAAAGAAGCATTTTCTTATGCTAACTAATGGAAAGAAGGAAATAATTTGTGCCTCGCCAAAAAAAGGGGATTATTGTAATGCGCCGTGTTCCAACCTCTGCATGGTCATGGATTGATGAATCTAGCATGCATCAGAAGGAAGAGAACCCTAGCTCCAGCTGGCAGCGGGATGCCACGGCCGACGACTCTACTGCCATCTGCGCCGCCGCCTGATGGTCAAGCTGTTCGTTTTTCACCACGGTGGCCACCACCTTCCCCTCCAGCTGGTGCTCGAAGCTATCGTCGTCACTGCCGGCGTCGTGTTCCATGACGACGGCGGTCGCCACCGCTATCTCCGGCTTCACGTCGAAAAGGTCGACGAACTGCGTCTCGATGTGGTCTTCGAGCGACGCCGTCGGAGATCCGGCCTTGACAATGCCATTACCGTAGTGTTGCTGCACGTTGTTGTTGTCGGCGTTGCTCCACGCGTGGCTGCTCGCCTCGTCGCCGGCCGGCCCGTCGTAGTAGAAGTAGTCGTAGACCTGGTGCGGCTGCGTGGCCTGGTCCGCGTCGCCGAGGAGATAATTGTCGCCGCCGACCTGGCCGTAGTCGATCTCCTGGCCGGCCGCGTAGAGCGCGTCGACGGGCACGTCGGACGCGTGGGGCCCGGCCCCGGCGAGCATCATCATCCCCGAGCCGTCGTCGTCGACGAGCGCGTCGTCGGCCTGGTGATGGCGGCATGCATCTAGGTGGTGGCGCACAGCTTTAAGCTCGGCTTGGAGTTGGAGGAGCTGCCTCTCGTAGGTGAAGATGAGGCCGAAGCAGCCGTTCACGGGGTCGTAGGCGCGGGCCTCAGCCTGAAAGATGAGCGCGCGCATGGCATCGTTGCGCAGGTCCGGGCGGGTCTCCCGGAGCGTTTTCTGGATGTTGCCGACGCCGAACAGGCGGTGAGCTTGGAGGAAGCGGCTCTGCTGGTCGGCGGGGAAGTAGCGCGCGAGCGAGCAGTCCGGGTTGCACTTGCGGCGCTGGTACTTGCAGGCGGCGCAGGCCTGGTTCTGGCCGCCGCTTCCGGCGACGCGGGAGGGGCGGATGGAGGAGGAGGATGGGTGGTGGGTGAGGGCGGAGGAGGAGGAGTCGGAGTTGTTTGCGGCGGCGGCGGTGGTGGTTGTGATCTGGAGGTTGCGCGGGGGTGGCGTTGGCTGCTTGGAGGAGGAGGAGGTCATTGCCGGTGTGGCCGGCGAGGTCGGCGTGGGCGTCGTCGTAGGAATAGGAAGGGAGCTAGAGGAGGAGAGGAGGAAGAGGAGGCTGGTTTGCCTGCCCTTACTCTGCGCGATCGGAGCCTAATAAAAGGAGGCCTGTTGAGAAACGAACTTGATCCATGCAAACGACGCCATGCAAACATTTTCCAGCTGAGGAGAGAAAATATTCTGAGAAAGACGAAGGATATTCATCACAGGACCGGAGGAAGAAGAAAAGTTGGACAGGGCGGTGGAATGGGTCGTACAATGCGTGTCCGCCAAACTCGTGGATTCGCTCGAATTCGTAATGCCGTTAGAGGATTGGTTCCGAGGCTTGGAGAGTTGTTACAACGCTTGACTCGCAGCACCTAAGTTATGTATACTCGATCGTGTACGTGGTACCTTATGCACGACTGTACTACGCCTCGGGATGAAACTCAGTCGTGTTATCGGTTCCGTGTTGATCGCATCAGCTAGATGCGCCAGTCGACCAAAGCACCGTCAGTTCGATCGACCAACAGAACTAAGGGATGATTGATAACTTAATACTCACTCCTACCTAAATAGTTGGGATAGAAATATTTTAGCCTACATTTTATCTAAACTTACGACAAGTATTTAGAGCCAGAGGAAGTAGGTAGTAATAGCGTATATTACACGTGAATTTAATTGGAAATATTAATAATGGACAAGACTCTAAGTCGTATTTAGAAAAAAGATCTTTTTTTTAGGAGTAAGCCACGTAATAAACAAATTGTATGTACCGGCCATGTAGAAACAAATCAATCAATTTTGAGTAATAAAACGTATTTTATCGAAAAAAGAAACAAATCAATCTGACCAGCATCGGCGGCTAGTTTAGTTAGGCTTGCAGGTTGTATTAAAATATATCTTACTCATGGTTATCAGTATCGTGATACAGATTCTAATATCTTACGATACAAAGATATTACCCGATTGAAACGATACGTATTGCATTGTGTACCCTAATTGGGTGGTATCAGTCATCAGAATGTGATACCATGCCCTGAGCCCCTGAATCGACAATACTCGTGTGGTACCTTATGCAGTCATGCAGACTGTACTATGCCTCGGGATTAACGCAGTGTTATCAGTTCGTGTTGATCTCATCAGCTAAATTCATTCAATCTATCACAAGTATTTAGGGCTAGATGAAGCATTAAGTTATAGACTACTTTATCATCACTTATCATCATCAAATTAATTAAGTTTAATACACGGGAGTAGTGCTAGTTCTGTTGGTCGATCGAACGGGTCTTGCTTTGGTCGACTGGCGCATCTAGACGTAGTTTAGTCTACATTTTATGTAAACCTGCGGTAAGTGTTTAGAGCCGGAGGGAGTAACACCACATAATAAATCAATTACGTGTACAATGTAGAAACAAATCAATCTGATCAGGGGCACACATGCTATGATCAAACGAATTATATTCACGCGTTCAAGAATCCAGGTTGTGCCCTCCTGTGTCGCCCTCCTCTGGCGACCAGGGGGGAAACCCTAGCCGCCGCCGCCCCAGGCTCTCCACCTTCCTCCCTTCCTTCGCCGCCGCCGGAGGGGGGCCGGCAAAGCCGCGCGCTCCCCAAGGAAGGTGGCGGCGGGGTGTTTCTTCCCGTCCTGCGTCCATGGCGAGAGGGAGCTCGCTCGTGCGCGGCTCAAGGACGGTGGATGCAGCGGCGTGCTGGGGGCGCGGCAGCGTGCGGCGGGCGCGGAGGTGCTTCTGGCCCCTGGCGGCCTGTTGGAGGTGTGCCGTCGCCGGCGTTTGGTGGCCAGGACGGGCGCGGGGAGCGGCGCACGGGAGATCTCCGGGCTTCGGCGTTTCAGGCTGCGGGCGGGCGCGGCCACTGCTGGCCGCTGGCCGCGCGAGGGGCTCCGGCGGTCGTGAGCAGCCGGGCCAGATCTGGGCCGGGCGGGCCGGCTAGGGGCGCGGCTAGGCGCGGCGGCTGGCCGGCGCGGGGGCCCCTGACCGTGGAGGTGTTACGACATGCTGCTGCAACTGGGTGGTGGAGTGCTGGGGCGGTGCCCCCGGCCAGCGGAGGTGGCCGCGGCGAGGTGCTCCTGGGGGCTGCGAGGGGTTCCGATGTGTTGCCAGGGCGGCGACCCCGGGCAGCGGCGGCGTGTTGGTAGCCGTGTGCAGCGGCTGACTTCGGCGTTCATCCTCGAGCCTTGTGATGTCTACTTCCCCCTCCTTTTCCTGTAGACAGTGTTGGGCCTCCAAGAGCAGAGGTTTGTAGAACAGCAGCAAGTTTTCCCTTAAGTGGATCACCCAAGGTTTATCGAACTCAGGGAGGAAGAGGTCAAAGATATCCCTCTCATGCAACCCTGCAACCACAAAGCAAGAAGTCTCTTGTGTCCCCAACACACCTAATAGGTGCACTAGGTCGGCGAAGAGATAGTGAAATACAGGTGGTATGAATATATATGAGCAGTAGCAACGGTGCCAGAAAATAGCTTGCTGGCGTGTAGTTGATGGTTGTAGTATTGCAGCAGTAGTAACACAGTAAAACAGTAAACAAGCAGCGATAGCAGTATTTAGGAACAAGGCCTAGGGATTAGACTTTCACTAGTGGACACTCTCAACATTGATCACATAACAGAATAGATAAATGCATACTCTACACTCTTGTTGGATGATGAACACATTGCGTAGGATTACACGAACCCTCAATGCCGGAGTTAACAAGCTCCACAATTCAATGTCCATATTTAAGTAACCTTAGAGTGTAAGATAGATCAGTACGACTAAACCAAGTACTAACGTAGCCTGCACACTGTCACCTTCATGCTAAGAAAGGAGGAATAGATCACATCAATACTATCATAGCAATAGTTAACTTCGCAATCTACAAGAGATCATGATCATAGCATAAACCAAGTACTAACACGGATGCACACACTGTCACCATTACACCGTGTAGGAGGAATAAAACTACTTTAATAACATTGCTAGAGTAGCACATAGATAAATTGTGATACAAAACACATTGCAATCATAAAGAGATATAAATAAGCACTTCACTATGCCATTCATAACAGTGAATAAGTATTCTGTGAAATATAGCCTAAGAGACCCACACGGTGCACACACTGTCACCTTTACACACGTGGGACAAGGAGTCTCCGGAGATCACATAAGTAAAATTCACTTGACTAGCATAACGACATCTTGATTACAAGCATCATCATATGAATCTCAATCATGTAAAGCAGCTCATGAGATTATTGTATTGAAGTACATAGGAGAGAGATGAACCACATAGCTACCGGTACAGCCCCGAGCCTCGATGGAGAACTACTCCCTCCTCATGGGAGCAGCAGCGGTGATGAAGATGGCGGTGGAGATGGCAGCGGTGTCGATGGAGAAGCCTTCCGGGGGCACTTCCCCGTTCCGGCAGCGTGCCGGAACAGAGACTCCTGTCCCCCAGATCTTGGCCTCGCGATGGCGGCGGCTCTGGAAGGTTTCTGTGGGTTTCGTCGAACGTATCAGGGTTTTCGCGATGGAGGCTTTAAATAGGCGAAGAGGCGGCGCCAGAGGGTCGAAGGGGTGCCCACACCATAGGGTGGCGCGGGCCCCCCTGGCCGCGCCGGCCTAGGGTTTGGTGGGCCTGTGCCCCCTCTCTGGCGGCTCTCGGGTGTTCTGGATGCTTCCGGGCAAAATAGGAACCTGGGCGTTGATTTCGTCCGATTCCGAGAATATTTCGTTACTAGGATTTCTGAAACCAAAAACAGCAGAAAACAGGAACTGGCACTTCGGCATCTTGTTAATAGGTTAGTTCCAGAAAATGCACGAATATGTCATAAAGTGTGCATATAACATGTAGATATCATCAATAATATGGCATGGAACATAAGAAATTATCGATACGTTGGAGACGTATCAGCATCCCCAAGCTTAGTTCTGCTCGTCCCGAGCAGGTAAAACGATAACAAAGATAATTTCTGGAGTGACATGCCATCATAAACTTGATCATACTATTTGTAAAGCATATGTAGTGAATGCAGCGATCAAAACAATGTATATGACATGAGTAAACAAGTGAATCATATAGCAAAGACTTTTCATGAATAGCACTTCAAGACAAGCATCAGTAAGTCTTGCATAAGAGTTAACTCATAAAGCAATAATTCATAGTAAAAGCATTGAAGCAACACAAAGGAAGATTAAGTTTCAGCGGTTGCTTTCAACTTGTAACATGTATATCTCATGGATATTGTCAACATAGAGTAATATAATAAGTGCAATATGCAAGTATGTAGGAATCAATGCACAGTTCACACAAGTGTTTGCTTCTTGAGGTGGAGAGAAATAGGTGAACTAACTCAACAATGAAAGTAAAAGAATGGTCCTCCATAGAAGAAAAGCATCGATTGCTATATTTGTGCTAGAGCTTTGATTTTGAAAACATGAAACAATTTTGTCAACGGTAGTAATAAAGCATATGTATCATGTAAATTATATCTTACAAGTTGCAAGCCTCATGCATAGTATACTAATAGTGCCCGCACCTTGTCCTAATTAGCTTGGACTACCGGATCATCACAATGCACATGTTTTAACCAAGTGTCACAAAGGGGTACCTCTATGCTTTGTACAAAGGTCTAAGGAGAAAGCTCGCATTGGATTTCTCGCTATTGATTATTCTCAACTTAGACATCCATACCGGGACAACATAGACAACAGATAATGGACTCCTCTTTTATGCATAAGCATGTAACAACAATTAATAATTTTCTCATATGAGATTGAGGATATATGTCCAAAACTGAAACTTCCACCATGGATCATGGCTTTAGTTAGCGGCCCAATGTTCTTCTCTAACAATATGCATGCTTAACCATAAGGTGGTAGATCTCTCTTACTTCAGACAAGACGAACATGCATAGCAACTCACATGAAATTCAACAAAGAATAGTTGATGGCGTCCCCAGTGAACATGGTTATCGCACAACGAGCAACTTAATAAGAGATAAAGTGCATAAGTACATATTCAATACCACAATAGTTTTTAAGCTATTTGTCCCATGAGCTATATATTGCAAAGGTGAATGATGGAATTTAAAGGTAGCACTTCAAGCAATTTACTTTGGAATGGCGGAGAAATACCATGTAGTAGGTAGGTATGGTGGACACAAATGGCATAGTGGTTGGCTCAAGGATTTTGGATGCATGAGAAGTAATCCCTCTTGATACAAGGTTTAGGCTAGCAAGGTTATTTGAAACAAACACTAGGATGAACTAGTACAGCAAAACTCACATAAAAGACATATTGAAAACATTATAAGACTCTACACCGTCTTCCTTGTTATTCAAACTCAATACTAGAAATTATCTATACTTTAGAGAGACCAAATATGCAAACCAAATTTTAGCATGCTCTATGTATTTCTTCATTAATGGGTGCAAAGTATATGATGCAAGAGCTTAAACATGAGCACAACAATTGCCAAGTATCACATTACCCAAGACATTTATAGCAATTACTACATGTATCATTTTCCAATTCCACCCATATAACAATTTAACGAAGAGGAAACTTCGCCATGAATATTATGAGCTAAGAACACATGTGTTCATACGAACCAGCGAAGCGTGTCTCTCTCCCACACAAGCATGATGTAATCCAATTTATTCAAACACAAACAAAAACAAAAACAAACAGACGCTCCAAGCGAAGCACATAAGATGTGATGGAATAAAAATATAGTTTCAGGGGAGGAACCTGATAATGTTGTCGATGAAGAAGGGGATGCCTTGGGCATCCCCAAGCTTAGACGCTTGAGTCTTCTTAATATATGCAGGGGTGAACCACCGGGGCATCCCCAAGCTTAGAGCTTTCACTCTCCTTGATCATGTTGCATCATACTCCTCTCTTGATCCTTGAAAACTTCCTCCACACCAAACTTAGAACAACTCATTAGAGGGTTAGCGACAATAAAAGTTAACATGTTCAGAGGTGACACAATCATTCTTAACACTTCTGGACATTGCATAAAGCTACTGGACATTAATGGATCAAAGAAATTCATCCAACATAGCAAAAGAGGCAATGCGAAATAAAAGGCAGAATCTGTCAAAACAGAACAGTTCGTATTGACGAATTTTATCGAGGCACCAGACTTGCTCAAATGAAAATGCTCAAATTGAATGAAAGTTGCGTACATATCTGAGGATCACTCACGTAAATTGGCATAATTTTCTGAGTTACCTACAGGGAAAACAGCCCAGATTCGTGACAGCAAAGAAATCTGTTTCTGCGCAGTAATCCAAATCTAGAATGAACTTTTCTATCAACGACTTTACTTGGCACAACAAAACACTAAACTAAGATAAGGAGAGGTTGCTACAGTAGTAAACAACTTCCAAGACACAAAATAAAAACAAAGTACTGTAGTAAAATAACACATGGGTTATCTCCCAAGAAGTTTTTTTCTTTATAGCCATTAAGATGGGCTCAGCAGTTTTAATGATGCACTCGCAAGAAATAGTATTTGAAGCAAAAGAGAGCATCAAGAGGCAAATACAAAACACATTTAAGTCTAACATGCTTCCTATGCACAGGAATCTTGTACACAAATAAATTCATGAAGAGCAAAGTGACAAGATTAGGAAGATAAAACAAGTATAGCTTCAAAAATTTAAGCACATAGAGAGGCATTTTAGTAACATGAAAATTTCTACAACCATATTTTCCTCTCTCATAATAACTTTCAGTAGCAACATGAGCAAACTCAACAATATAACTATCACATAAAGCATTCTTATCATGAGTCTCATGCATAAAATTATTACTCTCCACATAAGCATAATAAATTTTAGTACATGTAGTGGGAGCAAATTCAACAAAGTAGCTATCATTATTATTCTCATCATCAAATATAGGAGGCATAATGTAATCATAATCAAATTTATCCTCCATAACAGGTGGCAACAAAAGACTTCTATTATTATAATCATCATAAATAGGAGGCAAAGTATCATCAAAGTAAATTTCCTCCTCATTGCCCGGGGGACTAAAAATATCATGCTCATCAAAACCAGCTTCCCCAAGCTTAGAATTTTCTATATTATTATCAACAATGGTGTTCAAAGCGTTCATACTAATATTACTACCAGCATGCAAATAAGATTCCATAGGTTTTTTAATTTTCGCATCAAACAATCCATGTTTTAAATCAGGAAATAGCATAAGAAGCTCATTTTTGTCCATTATGCCAAACTAGTGTAAACAAGAAACAAAAAGATGCAATTGCAGGATCTAAAGGAAATAGCTTTGAGTACTTACGGCGCCGGAAAATAGCTTAGTAGCCGAGATCCGGAGTGTGAGTACCTTTTACCTTTCCTCCCCGGCAACGGCGCCAGAAAATAGCTTGATGTCTACTTCCCTCTCCTTTTCCTGTAGACAGTGTTGGGCCTCCAAGAGCAGAGGTTTGTAGAACAGCAGCAAGTTTTCCCTTAAGTGGATCACCCAAGGTTTATCAAACTCAGGGAGGAAGAGGTCAAAGATATCCCTCTCATGCAACCCTGCAACCACAAAGCAAGAAGTCTCTTGTGTCCCCAACACACCTAATAGGTGCACTAGGTCGGCGAAGAGATAGTGAAATACAGGTGGTATGAATATATATGAGCAGTAGCAACGGTGCCAGAAAATAGCTTGCTGGCGTGTAGTTGATGGTGGTAGTATTGCAGCAGTAGTAACACAGTAAAACAGTAAACAAGCAGCGATAGCAGTATTTAGGAACAAGGCCTAGGGATTAGACTTTCACTAGTGGACACTCTCAACATTGATCACATAACAGAATAGATAAATGCATACTCTACACACTTGTTGGATGATGAACACATTGCGTAGGATTACACGAACCCTCAATGCCGGAGTTAACAAGCTCCACAATTCAATGTCCATATTTAAGTAACCTTAGAGTGTAAGATAGATCAATACGACTAAACCAAGTACTAACGTAGCATGCACACTGTCACCTTCATGCTAAGAAAGGAGGAATAGATCACATCAATACTATCATAGCAATAGTTAACTTCGCAATCTACAAGAGATCATGATCATAGCATAAACCAAGTACTAACACGGATGCACACACTGTCACCATTACACCGTGTAGGAGGAATAAAACTACTTTAATAACATTGCTAGAGTAGCACATAGATAAATTGTGATACAAAACACATTGCAATCATAAAGAGATATAAATAAGCACTTCACTATGCCATTCATAACAGTGAATAAGTATTCTGTGAAATATAGCCTAAGAGACCCACACGGTGCACACACTGTCACCTTTACACACGTGGGACAAGGAGTCTCCGGAGATCACATAAGTAAAATTCACTTGACTAGCATAACGACATCTAGATTACAAGCATCATCATATGAATCTCAATCATGTAAAGCAGCTCATGAGATTATTGTATTGAAGTACATAGGAGAGAGATGAACCACATAGCTACCGGTACAGCCCCGAGCCTCGATGGAGAACTACTCCCTCCTCATGGGAGCAGCAGCGGTGATGAAGATGGCGGTGGAGATGGCAGCGGTGTCGATGGAGAAGCCTTCCGGGGGCACTTCCCCGTTCCGGCAGCGTGCCGGAACAGAGACTCCTGTCCCCCAGATCTTGGCCTCGCGATGGCGGCGGCTCTGGAAGGTTTCTGTGGGTTTCGTCGAACGTATCAGGGTTTTCGCGACGGAGGCTTTAAATAGGCGAAGAGGCAGCGCCAGAGGGTCGAAGGGGTGCCCACACCATAGGGTGGCGCGGGCCCCCCCTGGCCGCGCCGGCCTAGGGTTTGGTGGGCCTGTGCCCCCTCTCTGGCGGCTCTCGGGTGTTCTGGATGCTTCCTGGCAAAATAGGAACCTGGGCGTTGATTGCGTCCGATTCCGAGAATATTTCGTTACTAGGATTTCTGAAACCAAAAACAGTAGAAATTAGGAACTGGCACTTCGGCATCTTGTTAATAGGTTAGTTCCAAAAAATGCACGAATATGTCATAAAGTGTGCATATAACATGTAGATATCATCAATAATGTGGCATGGAACATAAGAAATTATCGATACATTGGAGACGTATCACCTTGTGTCGGTGTCCCCTCTATGTGGTGTTCCGGCGGCGCCCACGGTGATCTTCGGCGGTACTCCGTTGGCTTTGGGCTGTTCTGCCCTCTGCGCGTGATACGTCCAATTTGCATCACTATTTTATATCATAATTTGCTGTTATTCATTGATATATTTCATATTGGGACACAATACTTATGTTATTTCATCTATTTTGCATGTTTCATCATTATTGGAGGATCAAGCACCGGAGCCAGGATTCTGCTGGAAAAAGCGCCGTCAGAACTCAATATTTCGGAAGATCAAATGTGGGAGGAAATTATACCAAAAATCCTATTTTTCAAGATGACGAAGGAAGCCAGAAGGAGGGGCCAGGAGGACCCAGGGTGGGCCCACACCCTAGGGCGGCGCGGCCCATGCCCTGGCCACGCCGCCATGTGGTCTGGGGGGCCCACGACCCCTTTCGCCTCCTTTTCTTCGCGAAATCCTTCGTCCCGAAAACCTAAGCCACAGAGGGTACCTCGCGAAGAGTTACAGCCGCCTCTGCGGGGCGGAGAACACCAGAGAGAAAAGAGCTCTCCGGCGGGCAGGAATCCGCCGGGGAAATTCCCTCCGGGAGGGGGAAATCGACGCCATCGTCACCGTCATCGAGCTGGACATCATCGCCATCACCATCATCATCATCTCCACCATCATCACCGCCGTCATCACCGCTGGACACCGTCACCGCCGTAGCAATTTGGGTTTGATCTTGATTGTTTGATAGGGGAAACTCTCCCGGTATCGATCTCTACTTGTTGTTGATGCTATTGAGTGAAACCATTGAACCAAGTTTATGTTCAGATTGTTATTCATCATCATATCACCTCTGATCATGTTCCATATGATGTCTCGTGAGTAGTTCGTTTAGTTCTTGAGGACATGGGTGAAGTCTAAATGTTAGTAGTGAACTATGGTTGAGTAATATTCAATGGTGTGATATTTAAGTTGTGGTGTTATTCTTCTAGTGGTGTCATGTGAACGTCGACTACATGACACTTCACCATTTATGGGCCTAGGGGAATGCATCTTGTATTCGTTTGCTAATTGCGGGGTTGCCGGAGTGACAGAAACCTAAACCCCGTTGGTATATCGATGCAGGAGGGATCGCAGGATCTCAGAGTTTAAGGCTGTGGTTAGATTTATTCTTAATTACTTTCTTGTAGTTGCGGATGCTTGCAAGGGGTATAATCACAAGTGTGTATTAGTCCTAGGAAGGGCGGTACATTAGCATAGGTTCACCCACACAACACTTATCATAACAATGAAGATTATTTAGCCGTATGTAGCGAAAGCACTAGACTAAAATCCCGTGTGTCCTCGAGAACGTTTGGTCATTATAAGTAAACAAACCGGCTTGTCCTTTGTGCTAAAAAGGATTGGGCCACTCGCTGCAATTGTTACTCTCGCACTTTACATACTCGTACTTTATTCAACTGTTACATCAAAACCCCCTGAATACTTGTCTGTGAGCATTTACAGTGAATCCTTCATCGAAACTGCTTGTCAACACCTTCTGCTCCTCGTTGGGATCGACATTCTTACTTATCGAAGATACTACGATACACCCCCTATACTTGTGGGTCATCAAGACTATTTTCTGGCGCCGTTGCCGGGGAGTGAAGCGCTATTGGTAAGTGGAATTGGTAAGGAAAACCTTTACTGTTGTGCTGATTTTATTTCTGCCTGCTGCTATAAGTCATTATGGAGAGATCTTCTCTTCAATTTTTATTTGGGAAATCTACTACTACTGCAACGGTAGTGGATGAGGCGCCAGGTGAGGAAGTAATACCATATAAAATACCTATGAAAATTATTGAACGTGTTATGGATAACCGCTATGAAGGGGATGGAACTGTCCATCCCGGCGATCATTTACTGTTTTTGCATGAATTATGCGGGTTATTCAAATGTGCAGGTATTGCTATGGATGAAGTGAGGAAGAAACTATTCTCTTTATCGCTGTCTGGTAAAGTGGCGCATTGGTATAAATTACTGGATAATGGGGATTCTCTTGAATGGAATGATATTGTGCCCCGGTTTTATTCTAAGTTCTATCCTCCAAGTGAAATTCACAAGGATCGGAATCGCATATATAATTTTTGGCCTCATGATGGAGAGAGTATTGCCCAAGCTTGGGGGAGATTGAAGTCTTTAATGCTCAAATGCCCCATTCATGAGCTTCCTGGTAATGTTATTATTGATAATTTCTATGCAAGACTTTCTTTTCAAGACAAGACCTTGCTGGATACTTCTTGTTCTGGATCATTTACACGCAACAAAGAAGAGTTTAAAAGGGACCTTCTTGATCGGATCCAAGAAAATACTGAAGGTTGGGAGAACGACAAGGATAGAGAATCAGGTATAATTTATGATTATAAATGCATTGAAGTTTTTATGGATACTGATAAATTTCGTAATATGAGTGCTACATATGGTCTTGATTCTCAAGTTGCTGTAAATCTTTATAAAGCTTTTGCCTCTCATTATGAATTGCCTAAGAAGAATTTTGATAAGTATCATGAACTGTATAAAGATAAAATTGATTCATCTATTAATAAATGTGTTGTAGTTGAAACTGCTGATCATGTTATTCCTGAAGCTTATATTGAATAAACTCCTTTCCCTGCTAAAATGAAGGAGTACTCTGTTATAAATAGTGCGGTTCATAAAAGTGAAAAGAAACCTGTAGAACCTGAAGAACAAATAAAAGTTGAACCTGCTGTTGCAATAGTTAAAGATCTTGTGACTGAAAATGTGGAGGATGGTCATATTATTTTCTGTGAAGATGCTTCTAATATTGTTTCACATCCTAATAAACCCAAACAAGCTAGTGTTCCTATGCTATCTGTTAGAATTGGTGATCATTGCTATTATGGATTATGTGATATTGGTGCAAGTGTTAGTGCTATTCCGTATGAGCTTTACACGGAGATTATGCACGAAATTGATTCTTGTGAACTTGAAGATATTGATGTGGTTATTCAGCTGGCTAATAGAGAAACTATTTCTCCAATTGGTATTGTTCGAGATGTGGAAGTTTTATGCGGTAAGATTAAATATCCTGCTGACTTTTTGGTACTTGGTTCTCATTGCTAGTGATTATTGTCCTATTATTTTTGGTAGACCTTTTCTAAATACTTGTGGAGCTATTATAGATTGCAAGAAAGAGAAAATTTTAACTAAATTTGCTAGTGAATCTTATGAGTTTAACTTCTCTAAATTTACTAAAACTCCTTATAAAGCTGATTTGCCTAGTAATGATTTTAAAATGGAGCAATGTGCATCTATCGTTCTTGTTCCTAACAATCCTTTGCAGCAACATTTGGAGGATAGCGAGAGTGAAGTTTTTAGGAAAGAAAGAGATGAGCTTGAGGAAATTTTTCTTCGCCAACCTATTCTCAAGCATGATTTACCGGTGGAAGATTTGGGTACAACGCCGCCACCAAAGGAAGATCCTGTTTTTGATTTAAAGCCTTTGCCTGATAATCTTAAATATGCTCATATTGATGATAAGAAAATATATCCTGTTATTATTAGTTCTAAGCTTTCAGAGATTGAGGAAGAAAGGTTATTGGAAATATTGAAGAAGCACCGAGGAGCTATTGGCTACACTCTTGATGATTTGAAAGGGATTTCTCCTTCTATTTGCCAACATGCTATTAATATGGAAGATGATGCAAAGCCTATTGTTGAACATCAGCGTCGTCTAATTCCAAAGATGAAGGAAGTGGTAAGGAATGAGGTATTAAGACTTCTTGAAGCTGGTATTATATATCCTATTGCTGATAGTAGATGGGTTAGTCCTGTGCATTGCGTTCCCAAGAAAGGAGGAATGACTGTTGTGCCTAATGATAATGATGAGCTCATCCCTCAAAGAGTAGTTGTAGGGTATAGAATGTGCATTGATTTTCGAAAAGTTAATAAAGTTACTAAGAAAGATCATTACCCTTTACCATTTATTGATCAAATGCTAGAAAGATTGTCTAAAAATACTCATTTTTGCTTTCTTGATGGTTATTCTGGGTTTTCACAAATTGCTGTTAAAGCTAAAGATCAAGAGAAGACCACTTTTACTTGTCCCTATGGAACTTATGCTTACAGACGCATGCCTTTTGGTTTATGTAATGCTCCTGCTACTTTTCAAAGATGCATGTCTGCTATTTTTCATGGTTTTTGTGAAAGTATTGTAGAGGTATTCATGGATGATTTTTCCGTCTATGGGAATTCTTTTGATAGTTGCTTGCGAAACCTTGATAAAGTTTTGCAGAGATGTGAAGAAACTAACCTTGTTCTTAATTGGGAGAAATGCCACTTTATGGTTAATGAAGGAATTGTATTGGGACATAAAATTTCTGAGAGAGGTATTGAAGTTGATAGAGCTAAAGTTGAAGCAATTGAGAAGATGCCCTATCCGAGGGACGTTAAAGGTATTCGTAGTGTTCTTGGTCATGCTGGGTTTTATAGGAGATTTATTAAAGATTTCTCCAAGATTTCAAAGCCTCTTACTAATCTTCTTCAAAAAGATGTACCATTTGTTTTTGATGATGATTGTAAGGAAGCTTTTGAAACTCTTAAGAAAGCCTTAACAACTGCTCCTATAGTTGAACCTCCTGATTGGAACTTACCATTTGAAATTATGTGTGATGCTAGTGATTTCGCTGTAGGCGCTGTTCTTGGACAGCGAGTAGATAAAAAACTGAATGTTATTCATTATGCTAGTAAAACTCTTGATGCTGCTCAAAGAAATTATGCTACAACTGAAAAAGAATTATTAGCTGTAGTCTTTGCTTGTGATAAATTTAGATCTTATATTGTTGATTCAAAAGTTACTATTCATACTGATCATGCTGCAATTAGATACCTAATGACAAAGAAAGATGCTAAGCCGAGGCTTATTAGATGGGTACTTCTTTTGCAAGAATTTGATTTACATATTGTAGATAGGAAAGGTGCTGATAATCCTGTTGCTGATAATTTGTCTAGATTGGAAAATATTGCTTATGATCCTGTTCCTGTTAATGATAGTTTTCCAAATGAACAATTGGCTGTAATAAAGGTGAGCTCGCGAGACAGTCCTTGGTATGCTGATTATGCTAACTTTATTGTTTCCAAGTACTTGCCTTCAACCTTTTCAGCTCAGCAAAGGAGGAAATTCTTTTATGATTTGAGGCATTATTTCTGGGATGACCCACACTTATATAAAGAAGGAGTGGATGGTATTATGCGAAGATGTGTCCCCGAATATGAACAACAAGAAATATTGAGTAAATGTCATGGTAGTGCTTATGGAGGACATCACGCCGGAGAAAGAACCGCGCAAAAGGTTCTACAATCAGGTTTTTATTGGCCAACTCTCTTTAAAGATGCAAGGAAGTTTATTTTATCCTGTGATGAATGCCAAAGAGTTGGTAATATCTCCAGACGCAATGAAATGCCTATGAATTATACTCTTGTTATTGAACCGTTTGATTGTTGGGGATTTGACTTCATGGGACCTTTTCCGTCTTCGGAAGGTAACACTCACATACTTGTTGCTGTTGATTATGTTACTAAATGGGTGGAAGCTATACCTACAAAAAGTGCTGATGGTGAGACCTCTTTAAGAATGCTTTTAGATATTATTTTTCCTAGATTTGGAGTACCTAGATATATTATGACTGATGGAGGTTCTCATTTTATTCATGGAGGTTTTAGAAAAACTCTTGCTAAGTATGGTATTAATCATAGAATTGCTTCTGCTTATCATCCTCAAACTAGTGGTCAGGTAGAACTATCAAATAGAGAGATTAAATCTATTTTGGGAAAGACCGTTAATAAAACTAGGAAGAATTGGGCTAGTAAATTGAAGGATGCACTTTGGGCTTATAGAACTGCTTATAAAAATCCCATGGGAATGTCACCTTATAAAATGGTTTATGGAAAAGCTTGTCATTTACCTTTAGAACTAGAGCACAAAGCTTATTGGGCTGTTAGAGAATTAAATAAAGATCCTAAACTTGCCGGTGATAAGAGGTTGTTGCAATTGAGTTCTCTAGATGAATGGAGAAGTGAAGCTTATGAAAATGCTAAACTCTTTAAAGAGAAAGTTAAAAAATGGCATGATAGAAGGATTATCAAAAGAGAATTTAATATTGGGGATAAAGTCCTATTGTATCGGTCTCGTCTCAGATTCTTTGCAGGGAAATTACTCTCGAAATGGGAAGGACCATATGTTGTCGAGGAGGTGTATCGTTCAGGAGCAATCAAAATTAGCTCTCTCCAAGGTAATGCTACGCAAGTGGTGAATGGACAAAGACTCAAGCATTATATCTCAGGTGATTCCTATAATGTTGATGTTGATATTATTCAAGTGGAAACACCGGAAGCTTTCATCAAAGGGCAAATTGACAGTCCGCCAGAACTCGACTTTGAATAGGTAACAGTACTGGTAATGAAAAGTACGCAATTTACTTTCCAAGCAATATTTTCGCTGTTTTTGGAAAATATGAAAAATTACGAGTTCGAAACGGAGTGGAAAGGACGCACGAGGGAGCGCCACCATAGGCCGGCGCGGCCAAGCCTGGGCCCGCACCGCCCTATGGTTTGGCCGCCCCGTCGCCCCTTTCCGACTCTGGTTCGATCTGGTGCTTTCCTTTTGTCGTGAAAATTTTTGCTATATAATCCCCCGGACCCCTGGAGGTCCGTATATCGTTTTCTCGACGTGTTTTGTTTCGAGTTGTTTCTGCCAGGATTTGCTTCGGATCTAGAGCCATCATGTCTTCATCGGAAACTCCGAAGGACAGCTCCAGCAAGGATGTTGGCAACTTGTACATGGAGGAGTTGAGGATGCACCCCAAGGAGTTGCTGCTCGTTGAAGGAGAACTGCAGGTCAAGGATGTCCAGGGTCCTAAAGGAGAAGGAAGCCTGGAAGACAGGATGGAGAAGCTAGGACAAGAGGTTTTCAAATACAAGAAGATGGCTGAGCGTGAGGTGGATATTTTCCACAGGATTGTGTCTGAACTCATTGCTGAACATGAGAAGGAAACTGCAAAGCTTTGGAGTGACATCCTCTCACTTCACGACACCACCAACAAGCTCCAAGCACAACTCTATGATTTTTAGAATCAGAACTGTGAGTATGAAAACAGGTTTAAATACATAAGCCGTGCTGCTAGTTTCAGGATCCCCGAGACCAAGATGTCGTTTCTTGATGGAGAGCCTCTTCCTTGGAAGTTTGATGACGGGAATTCATCACCACCATCTCCGCAGGAGTAATTCATCATCGGTATTGGCATCCCCTTGGTTTGTTCCAAGCTTGGGGGAGTGCCGCGGTATCACATTATCACTACCTTTTACTTTTATTGTCAAGTAGTGTCATATCATGAGTAGGGAAGTTATCATATAAAATGGATTGCGTTTGGAAGTATCTCTCCTTTAGTTGGTTGTCTATGTATCCCTTGGTGTGAGTTATCGTTATGGAATATTAATGAGAAGTCTTATCATTTACATATTGCACATCTTATTCTAGTTTGCAATCTCTATCATATGATTTACCTTGTTGTTAGTATTGGTATCACTTTGGGAGCATTGAATAAATCTATTTGGTTTTGGCAAACTTAGCATTGGTCAATAGCAACAACACTTTGAGGTTTAAGTAGAAAAGAGAAATACATGTAGATGTTTCATTGTCTTTCTTTCTTGTTAGCTCATAGCTTATTATTCTGAAGTTAAAATTGTTTGTGCTTACAAGGAAGATGCATGATTGTTTCTATCATATGTATATTTGTTTGTTTCCCTCAACTCTTATGCTTGCTAATTAACCTTGCTAGCCAAAGACCTGTACTGAGAGGGAATACTTCTCGTGCATCCAAACCTTAGCCCAAACCTATGTCATTTGTGTCCACCATACCTACCTACTACATGGTATTTTCTGCCATTCCAAGTAAATACTTCATGTGCTACCTTTAAACAATTCAAAACTTAGTATATCTTATTTGTGTCAATGTTTCATAGCTCATGAGGAAGTATGTGGTGTTTTATCTTTCAATCTTGTTGGGCAACTTCCACCAATGGACTAGTGGCTTCATCTGCTTATCCAATAATTTTGCAAAAAGAGCTGGCAATGGGATTCCCAGTCCCAAATTAATCAAACTAAATAGACACTCCTCCATGGTATGTGATTGATGGACGGCACCCGAAGGATTCGGTTAGCCATGGCTTGTGTAAGCAAAGGTTGGGGGGAGTGTCATCATCATAATAAAGCTAAAATAAAAAGGCACTCCTTCATGGTATGAGATTGTTGGCAGGCACCCGAGGATTCGGTTAGCCATGGTTTGTGAAAGAAAGGTTGGAAGGAGTGCCACACAAAATGAAAATAATATGGGAGCCGCTCTTGGGAGGTTGTCTGGCAAGGGGGTTAGAGTACCCGCTACCAGTCGTTGACAACAACAAACACCTCTCAAAATGTTACTTTTATTATCTCTATATGATTTCAAAACTGAAAAAGCTCTAGCACATGATTTAATCCCTGCTTCCCTCTGCGAAGGGCCTGTCTTTTACTTTATGTTGAGTCAGTAAACCTATTTCTCTCCATCTCAAGCAAGCATTTGAGTAGTTGTGATCAAACCATTATATTGTGATTTGCTACATCATGTCTTTTATTCTTCCTTGTTTAGTACAAGTTTTATCTGAATGAATATAGCTTTGCAAGTTATCAATGATCATGAGAAGACCATTATGATTGAGTATGCAAGTTGTGCTTTATAAACTTTAACATGAGAGCGCTGCTCAATGAGATAAATATAATCTGTTAATTGTTCTCTGACCAAGAACGAAGTTTGCCATCACCAATTATGATTTCTTATGCACCTTTACTTGTGATTACCTTATACTTGTTTCAAGATGAGTTATAAGAGGTTGTTTACTATAATGTCCTGTGTGAATGAATATGATGCTTCTTGTCCGTATTTTATTTATCGACTCTTCACTCCATAAACATGTGGTCCTGTCTATCGAGTTCAGTTTCGCTTGGGGACAAGCGAAGTCTAAGCTTGGGGGGAGTTGATACGTCCAATTTGCATCACTATTTTATATCATAATTTGCTGTTATTCATTGATATATTTCATATTGGGACACAATACTTATGTTATTTCATCTATTTTGCATGTTTCATCATTATTGGAGGATCAAGCACCGGAGCCAGGATTCTGCTGGAAAAAGCGCCGTCAGAATGCAATATTTCGGAAGATCAACTGTGGGAGGAAATTATACCAAAAATCCTATTTTTCAAGATGACGAAGGAAGCCAGAAGGAGGGGCCAGGAGGACCCAGGGTGGGCCCACACCCTAGGGCGGCGCGGCCCATGCCCTGGCCGCGCCGCCATGTGGTCTGGGGGGCCCACGACCCCTTTCGCCTCCTTTTCTTCGCGAAATCCTTCGTCCCGAAAACCTAAGCCACAGAGGGTACCTCGCGAAGAGTTACAGCCGCCTCTGCGGGGCGGAGAACACCAGAGAGAAAAGAGCTCTTCGGCGGGCAGGAATCCGCCGGGGAAATTCCCTCCGGGAGGGGGAAATCGACGCCATCGTCACCGTCATCGAGCTGGACATCATCGCCATCACCATCATCATCATCTCCACCATCATCACCGCCGTCATCACCGCTGGACACCGTCACCGCCGTAGCAATTTGGGTTTGATCTTGATTGTTTGATAGGGGAAACTCTCCCGGTATCGATCTCTACTTGTTGTTGATGCTATTGAGTGAAACCATTGAACCAAGTTTATGTTCAGATTGTTATTCATCATCATATCACCTCTGATCATGTTCCATATGATGTCTCGTGAGTAGTTCGTTTAGTTCTTGAGGACATGGGTGAAGTCTAAATGTTAGTAGTGAACTATGGTTGAGTAATATTCAATGGTGTGATATTTAAGTTGTGGTGTTATTCTTCTAGTGGTGTCATGTGAACGTCGACTACATGACACTTCACCATTTATGGGCCTAGGGGAATGCATCTTGTATTCGTTTGCTAATTGCGAGGTTGCCGGAGTGACAGAAACCTAAACCCCCGTTGGTATATCGATGCAGGAGGGATCGCAGGATCTCAGAGTTTAAGGCTGTGGTTAGATTTATTCTTAATTACTTTCTTGTAGTTGCGGATGCTTGCAAGGGGTATAATCACAAGTGTGTATTAGTCCTAGGAAGGGCGGTACATTAGCATAGGTTCACCCACACAACACTTATCATAACAATGAAGATTATTTAGCCGTATGTAGCGAAAGCACTAGACTAAAATCCCGTGTGTCCTCGAGAACGTTTGGTCATTATAAGTAAACAAACCGGCTTGTCCTTTGTGCTAAAAAGGATTGGGCCACTCGCTGCAATTGTTACTCTCGCACTTTACATACTCGTACTTTATTCAACTGTTACATCAAAACCCCCTGAATACTTGTCTGTGAGCATTTACAGTGAATCCTTCATCGAAACTGCTTGTCAACACCTTCTGCTCCTCGTTGGGATCGACATTCTTACTTATCGAAGATACTACGATACACCTCTTATACTTGTGGGTCATCAGCGCGTCGGCGGCTACAGTCAGTTGAAGGTGGTGGTTTTGTGCCGGTCCTTGTTGGTGGGCGCGAGGTCTTGGAACTCTTCGCTGGGCGAAAGCTCTGTCTTGGCGGCCGGCCAGGACCGACGACGGTGACGCCTGTGGGCTGTAACATCCCAAAAATTTCAAAACAAACAAAATGAATTTCCCTAGTTCCAAATTTTGGAACCAATAAAAACTTTTATTAAAATAAGATTGATACATATAGATCTTGTTTAAATCTTGTGCTATTGCCAGGATTGCTTGTTTAACTAGTATTTGAAATACTCTTAAACCATAAACCTCACATTCCTTTTTACCATCCAAGTTAAAATAAAATAAAATAAAAAGAATTTAAATAAGAAAAGGCATATGTGCCTATGGCTATTTTTGTAAAACTTTACCCTAGGCCTTTCCACTTTATTTAGAGGATTGGAAAACCTTCATAAACCTTATCTAGTACTTCTCAAACCATTTCCAAGTTGAAACCAAAGAAAATAAAAAGAAACTAAAAATGCCATAGAGGCATATGAGAGTAAAATGCAAATTTGTGAAATTGAGGATCTTGACCCTAAGACTTGTGGTGAATGGTTGGATCACTCCTATATACCATTTCAACACTCAACAACATCAATTGGGCCAAGAAAAATCAAATTAAAAATCAAATGCAACATATGCATATATAGAGGCATATGTGACACATAACCATTTCACCAATTCTTGTCCTATGCACTCCTACCTTGACCAAATGGTGTGAAACCATCGCTAAACCAAATCTCACACTAAATTGACCCTCAACCTTGCCCAAGTAAAGCAAGGGGAACAAATTACAAAAATAAGAAAAATTGACACATCACCTCTTATGTGTTATGGCCATTTTTGCAAATCTTTGAGCTAGACCTTTTGGAATAGTTTCAATGGTTTGGAAATGTTCCTAAACTAATAAGAATCACTTTGGAGTCAAGAAAAATCAAATCAAAAAGAGAGAAATCAAATAGGGAGAAAATCCCATTTTCACTCACATACACTTTTAGCCATTTTTGCAAATCTTCAACCAAGGCCACTTTGGCTTGTGCCATTGTTTGTAAAACACTTATATATCAATAACAAACACAAATGCATCAAAGAAACCAGAATCAAATCAAAGAAAAATGCATTTTCCAACTTACATATGATAATGGTCATGTGACCACTTTATATCATCTTCACCACTTTGCACCCCTGGTTTTGACTTTTCCTAAACCAACCTTGAACAAATATTTCCATGTCATCCAAGACCTCATCAAGATGAACAAGTTTGATGTTGACCATCAGGGTTGACTCTGCCTAGGTTGACCAGAATAGAGGAGACAAGTAGAGACATTGAAATAAAGAGAAGATTCACCCCATTTTGAAATCTTGCAAACTTTCACCAAATTGACCACCACCACCACCTTTCTACTTCAAATAATATATTAATGCAATCCCCCAAAAATATTTCCAAAATTTGAAAACATTTTTCTTTCGGCCATTTTTACAAACACCTTGTGGACAGCATCTAAGTTGAAGCCTATGCTGGATTTTTGGTTGGACCAAGTCCAACCCTGGCCCTTCTCTGCTGCCCTGGAGTCTCCTCTCACCCATCAGCATCAATCCAAGCCACTGCCAGCCCTTGCCTTGGACCACCTTGACCAAAACACAACCTTGCCGGCCACCATGTCACTCATCATACTCAACTCCTCTCCTCTCCCATCCAGGCCACGCCACCTTGTCCTGGAGCTTGCCCTCACCTCTCTGACCACGACCATGCATGCCATTGACCAAGAGGACGATGACACTGGCCAGGACTGGCGCGCCCAGACAGGCCCAGAGACACCCAGTGGCTCGCCAGGACGCGCACGATGACGTCCCTGGGCGCGACAGGACGCCGCCATGCCCCGTCGCCTCGCGCCTCCCCTCGCTCTCCCCAGGCACCAATCGCATCGCCACGGTCCCTTCTACCTCCCAGACAACACCATTTGGACGCACTCGCCCTGTAGCCGTCGTCACGGACGACGATCATCCGCCACCGTACTGCCATGATGCGCTGACGATGACGACACGACCTTTCCTCCTCTGGCCACGCCATGACGCTCGTCAGCACCGTCTGGATGTCGCCAACACGCCACGCCCATTCCTTGCCCCTTCGCCGCCTTGGAACGACGACCTCGCCGTCGACCTCGCCCGCGCCTCACAGCACCCCATGCCCCTATAAAAGGAGAAGCCCCCGCGCCAAATCTCTTCACACCAACACGCTCTCCTCATCTCTCTGATCCTCCTCCACCTCTTCTCCACGTCGATTACGCCCTAGACCGCCCCAATTTCTCCGTCGATCGCCGGAGCCCGCCACATTGCAATCCAGCGACTCCGTCCACTGATACGTCTCTGATGTATCGATAATTTCTTATGTTCCATGCCACATTATTGATGTTATCTACATGTTTTATGCACACTTTATGTCATATTCGTGCATTTTCTGGAACTAACCTATTAACAAGATGCCGAAGTGCCGATTCTTTGTTTCTGCTGTTTTTGGTTTCAGAAATCCTAGTAACGAAATATTCTCGGAATTGGACGAAATCAACGCCCAGGGTCCTATTTTGCCACGAAGCTTCCAGAAGTCCGAAGAGGAGACGAAGTGGGGCCACGAGGGGGCCACACCCTAGGGCGGCGCGGCCCCCCCTTGGCCGCGCGGCCCTGTGGTGTGGGGCCCTCGTGCCGCCTCCTGACCTGCCCTTCCGCCTACTTAAAGCCTCCGTTGCGAAACCCCCCGTCACGAGAGCCACGCTACGGAAAACCTTCCAGAGACGCCACCGCCGCCGATCCCATCTCGGGGGATCCAGGAGATCGCCTCCGGCACCCTGCCGGAGAGGGGAATCATCTCCCGGAGGACTCTACGCCGCCATGGTCGCCTCCGGAGTGATGTGTGAGTAGTCTACCCCTGGACTATGGGTCCATAGCAGTAGCTAGATGGTTGTCTTCTCCCCATTGTGCTTCATTGTCGGATCTTGTGAGCTGCCTAACATGATCAAGATCATCTATCTGTAATTCTATATGTTGCGTTTGTTGGGATCCGATGAATAGAGAATACTTGTTATGTTGATTATCAAAGTTATGTCTATGTGTTGTTTATGATCTTGCATGCTCTCCGTTACTAGTAGATGCTCTGGCCAAGTAGATGCTTGTAACTCCAAGAGGGAGTATTTATGCTCGATAGTGGGTTCATGCCTCCATTGATATCTGGGACAGTGACAGAAAGTTCTAAGGTTGTGGATGTGCTATTGCCACTAGAGATAAAACATTAGTGCTATGTTCAAGGATGTAGTTACTAGTTACATTACGCGCAATACTTAATGCAATTGTCTGTTGTTAGCAACTTAATACTGGAGGGGGTTCGGATGATAACCTGAAGGTGGACTTTTTAGACATAGATGCATGCTGGATGGCGGTCTATGTACTTTGTCGTAATGCCCAATTAAATCTCACTATACTCATCATAATATGTATGTGCATGGTCATGCCCTCTTTATTTGTCAATTGCCCAACTGTAATTTGTTCACCCAACATGCTGTTTATCTTATGGGAGAGACACCTCTAGTGAACTGTGGACCCCGGTCCAATTCTCTATCTGGTAATACAATCTCTTTGCAATACTTGTTCTACTGTTTTCTGCAAACAATCATCTTCCACACAATACGGTTAATCCTTTGTTACAGCAAGCCGGTGAGATTGACAACATCACTGTTTCGTTGGGGCAAAGTACTTTGGTTGTGTTGTGCAGGTTCCACGTTGGCGCCGGAATCTCTGGTGTTGCGCCGCACTACATCCCGCCGCCATCAACCTTCAACGTGCTTCTTGACTCCTACTGGTTCGATTAAACCTTGGTTTCTTACTGAGGGAAACTTGCCACTGTGCGCATCACACCTTCCTCTTGGGGTTCCCAACGGACGTGTCAACCACACGCATCAAGCAAATTTCTGGTGCCGTTGCCGGGGACCTGAAGAAAACTTACACCACAAAGATTTCTATCTCCCACGTCAACTGCACGCCAGCAGCAAATTTCTGGCGCCGTTGCCGGGGAGATCAAGACACGCTGCAAGGGGAGTCTCCACATCCCAATCTCTTTACTTTGTTTTTGTCTTGCTTAGTTTTATTTACTACTTTGTTTGCTGCACTAAATCAAAATACAAAAAAATTAGTTGCTAGTTTTACTTTATTTGCTATCTTGTTTGCTATATGAAAAACACACAAAAAAAATTAGTTACTTGCATTTACTTTACTTATTTCATCATGTTTCCTCCTAAGTTTGTTCTTAAAGATGTACCGGTAGGCCGAGGGTCTATCCTTGGGAAAGACAATATAGAAGATTTTTTCACTCATATTAGTACGGTCGAAGATTTTGAAGATAGACACTTGGTAGAACTTGCTCCCACTTATGAAATTGCTGTTGCTTCTTTAGTACACGCGTTAGAAGCTAGATTTGTTAATCTTAATCCTGTGATTCATCATATGTTTCTTACACTTAGTGATATGGAAGAAGGAGAAAAGAAAGATTTTGTATTAGAAACCCTTCTTAAAGAATTTGGGGGAATAGCGAGAGAAGCTAGAAAAGTCTTCACTAAATATAATATGCTAGGCTCTTATACCAACTTTGCCAGTACCCTTGAGAGGATGGAAGAGGATAGACAAAATTACACTAATGAAGTTAATTATGAGGGGGATATTAAAACATCAATACCTTGCAAACTCTTGGGAATGTGTGAGGCACTAGAAAAGAATTTTGATTGGATTGTTCCTGAAGATTTGTTTGATGAGAGTAGCAAGCCCAAGACTAATGAAAAGGGAGCCTCTTAAACTCACATAGAAAAGATAAGATGCATAGTTGAGAAAAATCCACACCCCGCTGAGAATGCACCACCCTTTGATAATACTTGATACACACTTTCTGCGCCTAGCTGAAAGGCGTTAAAGAAAAGCGCTTATGGGAGACAACCCATGTTTTTACCTACAGCACTTTGTTTTTATTTTGAGTCTTGGAAGTTGTTTACTACTGTAGCAACCTCTCCTTATCTTAGTTTAATGTTTTGTTGTGCCAAGTAAAGCCGTTGATAGAAAAGTTCATACTAGATTTGGATTACTGCGCAGAAACAGATTTCTTTGCTGTCACGAATCTGGGCTGTTTTCCCTGTAGGTAACTCAGAAAATTATGCCAATTTACGTGAGTGATCCTCAGATATGTACGCAACTTTCATTAAATTTGAGCATTTTAATTTGAGCAAGTCTGGTGCCTCGATAAAATTCGTCAATACGAACTGTTCTGTTTTGACAGATTCTGCCTTTTATTTCGCATTGCCTCTTTTGCTATGTTGGATGAATTTCTTTGATCCATTAATGTCCAGTAGCTTTATGCAATATCCAGAAGTGTTAAGAATGATTGTGTCACCTCTGAACATGTTAATTTTTATTGTTGCTAACCCTCTAATGAGTTGTTCTAAGTTTGGTGTGGAGGAAGTTTTCAAGGATCAAGAGAGGAGTATGATGCAACATGATCAAGGAAAGTGAAAGCTCTAAGCTTGGGGATGCCCCGGTGGTTCACCCCTGCATATATTAAGAAGACTCAAGCGTCTAAGCTTGGGGATGCCCAAGGCATCCCCTTCTTCATCGACAACATTATCAGGTTCCTCCCCTGAAACTATATTTTTATTCCATCACATCTTATGTGCTTTTCTTGGAGCGTCGGTTTGTTTTTGTTTTTGTTTTGTTTGAATAAAATGGATCCTAGCATTCACTTTATGGGAGAGAGACACGCTCCGCTGTAGCATATGGACAAGTATGTCCTTAGTTTCTACTCATAGTATTCATGGCGAAGTTTCTCCTTCGTTAAATTGTTATATGGTTGGAATTGGAAAATGATACATGTAGTAATTGCTATTAATGTCTTGGGTAATGTGATACTTGGAAATTGTTGTGCTCATGTTTAAGCTCTTTCATCATATGCTTTGCACCCATTAATGAAGAAATACATAGAGCATGCTAAAATTTGGTTTGCATATTTGGTTTCTCTAAGGTCTAGATAATTTCCAGTATTGAGTTTGAACAACAAGGAAGACGGTGTAGAGTCTTATAATGTTTTCAATATGTCTTTTATGTGAGTTTTGCTGCACCGGTTCATCCTTGTGTTTGTTTCAAATAAGCCTTGCTAGCCTAAACCTTGTATCGAGAGGGAATACTTCTCATGCATCCAAAATCCTTGAGCCAACCACTATGCCATTTGTGTCCACCATACCTACCTACTACATGGTATTTTCCGCCATTCCAAAGTAAATTGTTTGAGTGCTACCTTTAAAATTCCATCATTCACCTTTGCAATATATAGGTCATGGGACAAATAGCTTAAAAACTATTGTGGTATTGAATATGTAATTATGCACTTTATCTCTTATTAAGTTGCTTGTTGTGCGATAACCATGTTTACTGGGGACGCCATCAACTACACTTTGTTGAATTTCATGTGAGTTGCTATGCATGTTCGTCTTGTCTGAAGTAAGAGCGATCTACCACCTTATGGTTAAGCATGCATATTGTTAGAGAAGAACATTGGGCCGCTAACTAAAGCCATGATCCATGGTGGAAGTTTCAGTTTTGGACAAATATCCTCAATCTCATATGAGAAGAATTATTAATTGTTGTTACATGCTTATGCATAAAAGAGGAGTCCATTATCTGTTGTCTATGTTGTCCCGGTATGGATGTCTAAGTTGAGAATAATCAATAGCGAGAAATCCAATGCGAGCTTTCTCCTTAGACCTTTGTACATGCGGCATAGAGGTACCCCTTTGTGACACTTGGTTAAAACATGTGCATTGCGATGATCCGGTAGTCCAAGCTAATTAGGACAAGGTGCGGGCACTATTAGTACACTATGCATGAGGCTTGCAACTTGTAAGATATAATTTACATGATACATATGCTTTATTACTACCGTTGACAAAATTGTTTCATGTTTTCAAAATCAAAGCTCTAGCACAAATATAGCAATCGATGCTTTTCCTCTATGGAGGACAATTCTTTTACTTTCAATGTTGAGTTAGTTCACCTATTTCTCTCCACCTCAAGAAGCAAACACTTGTGTGAACTGTGCATTGATTCCTACATATTTGCTTATTGCACTTATTATATTACTCTATGTTGACAATATCCATGAGATATACATGTTACAAGTTGAAAGCAACCGCTGAAACTTAATCTTCCTTTGTGTTGCTTCAATGCTTTTACTTTGAATTATTGCTTTATGAGTTAACTCTTATGCAAGACTTATTGATGCTTGTCTTGAAGTGCTATTCATGAAAAGTCTTTGCTTTATGATTCACTTGTTTACTCATGTCATATACATTGTTTTGATCGTTGCATTCACTACATATGCTTTACGAATAGTATGATCAAGGTTATGATGGCATGTCACTCCAGAAATTATCTGTGTTATCGTTTTACCTGCTCGGGACGAGCAGAACTAAGCTTGGGGATGCTGATACGTCTCCGACGTATCGATAATTTCTTATGTTCCATGCCACATTATTGATGTTATCTACATATTTTATGCGCACTTTATGTCATATTCGTGCATTTTCTGGAACTAACCTATTAACAAGATGCCGAAGTGCCAGTTGCTGTTTTCTGCTGTTTTTGGTTTCAGAAATCCTAGTAACGAAATATTCTCGGAATTGGACGAAATCAACGCCCAGGGTCCTATTTTGCCACGAAGCTTCTAGAAGTCCGAAGAGGTCTGTGGTGTGGGGCCCTCGTGCCGCCTCCTGACCTGCCCTTCCGCCTACTTAAAGCCTCCGTTGCGAAACCCCCAGTACCGAGAGCCACGATACGGAAAACCTTCCAGAGACGCCGCCGCCGCCGATCCCATCTCGGGGGATCCAGGAGATCGCCTCCGGCACCCTGCCGGAGAGGGGAATCATCTCCCGGAGGACTCTACGCCGCCATGGTCGCCTCCGGAGTGATGTGTGAGTAGTCTACCCCTGGACTATGGGTCCATAGCAGTAGCTAGATGGTTGTCTTCTCCCCATTGTGCTTCATTGTCGGATCTTGTGAGCTGCCTAACATGATCAAGATCATCTATCTGCAATTCTATATGTTGCGTTTGCTGGGATCCGATGAATAGAGAATACTTGTTATGTTGATTATCAAAGTTATGTCTATGTGTTGTTTATGATCTTGCATGCTCTCCGTTACTAGTAGATGCTCTGGCCAAGTAGATGCTTGTAACTCCAAGAGGGAGTATTTATGCTCGATAGTGGGTTCATGCCTCCATTGATATCTAGGACAGTGACAGAAAGTTCTAAGGTTGTGGATGTGCTGTTGCCACTAGGGATAAAACATTAGTGCTATGTTCAAGGATGTAGTTACTAGTTACATTACGCGCAATACTTAATGCAATTGTCTGTTGTTAGCAACTTAATACTGGAGGGGGTTCGGATGATAACCTGAAGGTGGACTTTTTAGGCATAGATGCATGCTGGATGGTGGTCTATGTACTTTGTCGTAATGCCCAATTAAATCTCACTATACTCATCATAATATGTATGTGCATGGTCATGCCCTCTTTATTTGTCAATTGCCCAACTGTAATTTGTTCACCCAACATGCTGTTTATCTTATGGGAGAGACACCTCTAGTGAACTGTGGACCCCGGTCCAATTCTCTATACTGAAATACAATCTACTGCAATACTTGTTCTACTGTTTTCTGCAAACAATCATCTTCCACACAATACGGTTAATCCTTTGTTACAGCAAGCCGGTGAGATTGACAACCTCACTGTTTTGTTGGGGCAAAGTACTTTGGTTGTGTTGTGCAGGTTCCACGTTGGCGCCGGAATCTCTGGTGTTGCGCCGCACTACATCCCGCCGCCATCAACCTTCAACGTGCTTCTTGACTCCTACTGGTTCGATTAAACCTTGGTTTCTTACTGAGGGAAACTTGCCGCTGTGCGCATCACACCTTCCTCTTGGGGTTCCCAACGGACGTGTCAACCACACGCATCATCCACCTCCGCTCCTCCCGCGACTACCAGAAGACTCCTCGTCGTCGACAACGCCGTCTAGAATCCGCACCACCCCTCGCCGGAGCTCCAGCACGCCGCTGACCCCCTACCTCCGCCGCTGCCGCAAGCTCTTCCCCCCGACGAAGAAGACGCGTCTGCACCGCTCGATCTCCTTCTGATCCAACGGCTCGCGTTGCAGCATACCGCTTCGGGTGAGTACTCTCGCTGACCCGTGGGACCCTTTGTCAGCTGGCCCGCGTCGTTAGTTGGGCTGGCCATTCTGAGATTCAAGTCTTTCGGCCCAAATGCCTTCCCGCCAGCCCAAGTCCTTTAAACTTCAAATCCTAGTTTAATTCAAATTGCACACTGGTGCTGTGTTCAAAATTGCATAACTCCAAATCTACTTGGCCAAATTTTACAAAGTTTATATATTTGGAAATATTAGAGTTTTCTCTACATAATTCCACTGGATTAAAACCAATATCTGTTGTAGAATTAAAGTAGAAAAATAAACAAGACTGGGACTTTTCTGACTTAGAATAATTATTAAAAATCAACCACAAACGCTTTTTAGTTGATTCCAACTCCTATAAATCACATTTCACTTGCACTAATTGTTTATGCAAAAATATGCCATGCTTACTTTGAATGATCATGGCCTAGTTTAATTAAAGGGCTATATGGCTAGTTCTAGTCAAAGATATTGTCCAAAAATATTAATAAATCCTATGGGAGTGTTTCTCTCATTTAAATCTTGTCACAAACAATTCAAAATGAGGTAGAGACTCTGGTCATTTAGGTCTCATATGATTTGTTTGATGAAATTTAATCATTACCATGTTAGGATTAAATTGCATGAGGTGCTTCACCTCATTTAAATCATTTTCTTAAATGATGAGTATGAAGAGGTTGACTTAGTCAACCTAGGTCATATATTATTCTTGAGGGAAATTAAATCTTAATAAGATAATGAGAGGAAATTATTTCTCTAAGTAATTAAAAGTAACACCTTAATTAGTATGAGAGGAAATTATTTTTCTTAAATAAGAAAAACACATCTACCCACTTAATAGTAATGTGTGATGCTAGTTTAAGTTGTGTAAATCATGAGTGTGCCTAGTTTAGTAAATAAGTTTGGTATGATGATTGTGTACCCCGTATTCATATTTTAGACGCTAGTACCGAGGAGTATCAAGAGGAGGAGGAGGTCTACTTCCAAGGAGAAGAAGACCACTTTGACCAATTCCCCAACCAAGGCAAGATAATACTCTTGCAAATTGCAAAGCTCACCATGAGCAAGGCATTACCCCACATATTTATGTTCATGATCCTACTTCCAAGTTTTCTTTACAAGCTTTATTATTTTTGTTTTATCAAAGTACTTTTTGATTTATGAATTACTTGGTTAGTATTGGATTAGTACAAAAGTATCAAGGTTTGCCTAGAAGCAAAGCAAATTACTTAGCACCCCTCATACGTAGATGCTAGTGCTAAATTAAAAGTGACTACTCTAGTTGGGAACTTGTGAAATGAAAGAACTTTGAAAACCTTGGAATGATGAGTCATTCTATTGAAAGATTTTGAAGGTGAATATGGCTTGTGAATGACTTGGTGAATTTTACCAAAACTGATGGTTGGGTTCGGATGCGATACCATTCCAATTTTACAAGTACCCCCACAATACCTGAATCTGGGTAAGGCTTAGCTGGAAATTTATGTGTCTTAGTATGGGTTCCCTCTGAACAAGTGTAATAACCCAGAACATAGGAACAACGAAGGGTAGATTTAGAAATGGGATGTGCATTTCATCGCAAAACGGGGGAAATTTTCGCGCCTTATTGCAACTAAACCTAAGAGGGATCGAGGTTCTCTCTCATTTTGCACTTAGGGTTAGGCAACTTGAGTTAGGGAAATTTCGACATGATCTCTTTTGTATCTTGTTGATTTGGGGAATTGATTTCATTTGACAAGTGTTAATACATTTAACAATAAGCATTGAACAATATAAAATGGAATTCATAATTTAAACACAACTTATGAATTCAAACAACTTTGAATTTCAAAGTGAATCATAAATACAATGTTTATTCCAGAATATAAATATAACATAAATCAAAAGCTCATAAACAAAAACTTGGGCTTTATTGATATCACAACACAGATTACATTGTCTTTACAATATTCTTGATACAAGAATTGATGAATAATAAACAAAAATGAAAATAAAGATTACAATATTGCTCCTAAACTAAAACCTAGACTAAATGACTTGGAGAATATCTTCTGACCATGTCCATCTTCAAAACCTGCAAAACAAAGAACCAACACTAGCCAGAATGTTAGTGTTAGCCAAAGAATTCAGTTTGGACAGAACCAAGTGTCATGCACACTTGTGCTTGTCCAAAACCATGGACAGCACAAGATAAGGGCAGCAGCAGACCAAACCTGAGCACCACCAGGGGCTCAAGTTTCAGCATATGAGAGCACACAGCTCAAGTGTGCTGGGCAGCAATAGCAAGGCCATGCAACAGAATAGTCACCAAGCAAGCCAGGCTTGTGTGTCAATGCAAGGATAGAAGCAGGGTTCATATAAAAGGGGCACAAACCCTAGAAACAGTGACTAGTCGACCAGATAAGGATTCACCAGGTAAGGGTGAAGCAAGAACAAGCTCAGTTCATCTAGTTCTTGAGCAAGAACAGAACCAACACACACACCCACTCAACCACCAGACATCATGGTGACCTGAGAAGATCATCCAAGACCTGGAGGTGAAGGGCTGTGACACAAACCCAAGTCTGCATCAACAAAACATTTCTTTCTAGGAGCTGGAACAAGGTATACCTAGTTCCTGGAAAAGATCCAAGGGATCTGATCCATCATATGCATGAAATAAGCATGGGATGAGCAGATGCTCATATGGGTAGATCATCACTTGGTTTTCACCAAGGATTACTGCCAGTCAAAAGCCACTAAAATAGAAAGCATCTAGGTACAGATCTTATACACAGAAACTAGCACATATGCACAGATGCACACACTAGCCAGATTTGATGCATAGATAGCACCTGTAGATGGCAAGGATTAGCAGCTAAGACTACACAGTAAATCCTAAGCATACAACCATCAGAAACCCTAGATTTCTTCACAGGCAAGCATATTGGCATTCATATTTATTATGATTCCCAAATATGCAAGCAAAGATGAGTAGCCAACAAGATCCAACCAACCATGTGAGCAACCAGTCAGTAGCAAGGCTACTGAGGTCACATCACACTTAGCACCAATTAAGAGAAAGCCAAATAGATCACATCACTATCCAGAAATGGATTCAGACTCTAATTGCTTGTAAAAGAATCATGAACAGCAAATTCATATACAAGCAAGTCATTTAAATCATCACTGCATAAGCAGTTCATCATAATCTAATTAATACAAGCATGAATTTATCACAGATCCATGCTAAGCACCGATAGCACCTTTGTTGAGCAACACATTTAATATATAGCCACTAGAGATAGTCTATGTAGATAAGAAGAGAAACAGGACAATTAAGCAACAGCACAGTGATGCCTGAGCATCGACATCACAAAGATAATTGAATCATTTAGCCACGTGATTAGCCAAGAAGCTATCACTGACAATCAATTGATCAAATGGGTCAATTATAGCAAGCCAAGCTACACAGGGAGGTTAGCCAACAAGCAAGGAATGATCCAATGGATCATTGGCTTGCAGAGGTAGCACTGAAGCATATCACAGGCACCACTGGCACACACACAAGTGTCACAGATGCATCACAAGTACACCTAGACAAGCAAGCATGATAGACCAGTAAGCATAAGCAAGTCATAACCAAGCATAGCATGGCATAGTTAGCTCTTGAGCAAGTACAACAGAGCATGGCAAGTGTAGAGCATGCTAGGAGCAGCAGAGAAGCAAGCACAGCATGAACAGCAAGCAAAGCAGCATGTGCCAGTACCAGTAAATGGTAATTGGGCCATGAACTTGCAATTAACAGAAGCACAGGCAAATTGCGTAGGAATAGCATGGCTCTGTGTGATCACAGGATCACCAGAGAGCAGCAGAGCATGAGGAGGAAGAAGAACAGTAACGAGGGGAGGCGCACAGAAGAGAAGAGGAGATGCAACACTTACTTGCGCCTGGAAGCAGAGGCTAGGGCATGGCGAGGCAGTGCTCGCGCGGCCCTAACAGCTGCAAGTCCAGGGTAGGCGCCGACGTTACGCCGGTGAACCCAGACACAAACCAGCACCACCGTAGCAAGCACCTGAGGTGACGGCACGAGTACTGCAAGCAGCACCCGCGCCAGGTCAACCCCAGGCGCGTACCATCGTCGGCGAGGACGAGATCTCGCCGGAGTTCGTCGAGGCGATTGTCCACGAGATCCAGATCGGAGGCGATTCGCCAGGAGAGGACGAGAAGGGAAAAACTGCGCGGACAGATCGATAGATCTGCACGCGGCGGTTCAGGATCGGTAGGTGGCTACGGCGGAGGAGCACGGCGATGGCCGGAGCGAGGCGGCGGCCATGGCGGCGACGCCATCGCCACGGGAGTCGCCAGAGGTTAGGGTTAGGCGAGCGAGTGAGAGGGCCGAGTGAGGAGAGTGAGGTGGGCCGCTTCGGCGCCACCGAACCCAAAAGGGGACCAGCCTTATTGGGCCGTCCCTGGGTTTAAGTTATTGGGCTGGGCCCAATATGGGTCCAGGGGGGTATTTTGGTCTTTTTACATTTAATAAAAGACCAAAACTTTACCAAATTTTAATAAATCAAAAACAACTCTAAAAATCCAATAAAAATTGGATTTATGAATGAAAAATAAATCTTAACAAGAATAAAATATGAAATGGAATTTATGAAACAAATTCAAAATTATGAATTTTCAGAATTTAAATAATAACTTGGAACTTAAAATTATTATTTCCTTGTATTTAAAATTCAAGGAAAAATCTCAAATAAGTTCAAATACTTATTTTCAAACATTTCAAAATGAAATTCTACTATTCCAAGTCATTTCTTCTGAAAAAGGGTATTTTTCTCTATATTCCTTTTATTCCAAAAACTATAGAGGTAACTCTATAATTTTCAATTATTTTTAGAATGATTAAAGGAATCACCAAGTAAATAGTTTTACTTTGAATTGTTGTACTTTGTGTGAATTAAAATGGTTTATACTTTTAAATCAATTGTAAATTACTGTCAAAGACATAAATCTTAAATACAACCCTAAATTGTAATAACTCAACGGGGTAAAGGGATTCAACATAAAATAATACATCCATGATTGCATTATTTGGATTTTATAACATTGTCCTTACCGGACAATGATGCTTCTTACAGAACCCGAGGTCCAGGTTCCATCAACTGCATTGAACTGCACTATCTCGCAGTCCACAGGCAAGTTCACCCTTGCTCATGTCAACTTGAGTATTTTATACTACTTTAATGCAAATCTATATACTTATCATTCCTGCATCGCAAATGAAATGTTACTTTACAACTATGAATATGACTATGTGGCTGGCAATGGAACCATGGTATGTGTTGATATGGTGGAGGTTCCATTGCAATTGGTTATATCACCCTAGGATTAAATTACCAATGCCGTCCAGTGATTCTAGCGCCGTACAAATCGCGTTGACCATGAGATCTATAATGGCTCTGGGGAAGCCAGTCGTATCTTTTCCCTTCTGCACGCCAACGGATTGGTAGAGTCGGCGGGGTGCTGGAGGCACTGCCGTAGGTTGGGATAGCCTTTTAAATCCCCATCCATTAGTGATGATGGCTCTACGATCTATGAAGGATTGTCCAAAGTACACCATGAGTAAAGCCGTATTATCGGGGGAAGTCTACTAGAGGTGTGCGGGTGGACAAAAGGGTGGGTTTGCAGTCGCGGAGAAGGCGGTGTGGGCTTGGATCTTTATACCTGGCCTCACACCAAAGGAAGTGTGAACGGGGGCAAGTCCCTGCGGATGGCAAAAAGGGTGAGATCTCTTGTGGGAAAAGTAACGCACCTCTGCAGAGTGTATCAAATTGTGGCTGTCACTCCTTGTTCCGGGAAGGGAAGCTATGACAGCAGAAAGGAACTCCATGAAGTTCTAGTCAACCTGTGAAGACTGATGGGCATAGTTTTCATAATAAAAGCAACCTTTTGAAGAAATGATTTCAAAAACATGCATTGACCTGCGATTTCCTGATCAATGGTCGTAGCTAGTGCATCAAACACCTTTTTACTCTTTTAGAACTTGCTGAGTACCTCTGTACTCACTTTCTTTCGACACCCTTGCTAGACTGTGATCCGGAAGTGGAGGCTATCAACGATGGAGCACCAGAAGGAAGCTACGAGCTGGTCTACGAAGAACCTGATCTTACCGGCGGAGTGGAAGGCGTAGACTATGGGATAGTCTATGAACCAGATGACACGGAGGTGGAGGAGTAGTGACATACCTTAGCATCATAGAGCCGAGCAACGTAGAACTTACCTAAATAAGTTGTTGAGCTCTTTATATTTGTTATGAGTTGTAATTGTACTTAAGTAGTATCTTAGGGTGTTCTCATAGGACCTGTGAGAATACCAACTTGTTAAGACAATGTTTGTAATAAAGTATGGAGTGTTATGACCTGCAATGTTTCTGTTGTACCACTCTGAGGGATATGGCAAATTGTGAAGAAGTCCCTTCGCAAAGATCATATCAACGACTTGTATACTACAACATGCGGTGGTATCTTTGGGTCACCGCAGCTGGTATCAGAGCAAATGTTGCGACCTTAGGTTGGAAAAACCTAGTATAGGGAAGAAACCTGTAGGAGTCTAGTAGAAATAGTAAAGGATTCTCTAGAAATATGGTGACTATTCACTTGAGAATAGCAAAACCATATATTTTAGTGCGATAATTCTTTATTATAGCTATTATGATGCATTATCACTACTAAATTCTGCTTTTGTATACAGCCATAATGGCGAACACTTTTCCTAAGAGGACTTTGAGGAAGGTTGAGGGTTGGCTCGGTGATTATGATGGACCAATAACAGCTCTCCTGTGTGGGATGCTGAAGGAACTTCATTGTGATCCACGGATACACATTATCAAGTATACCTACTATGATGGGGAAATCCTAGCCAAGTGCAGAGTATCGGTCCAACTACCGGAAAAATTGCTGATGAGTCGTATAATGCCATACGGAGAAGCCAAAACTATCACCACAGCCTACCATATGGGCCTATTCAAGGCAATCCTTGAGATAAGGCAGCACAAGTCAGTAGAACTGCTATGTTCAGAGTTTTCTCATATACCTCATGCCGAGGAAGATGAAGATCCCACTCTGAATCATTTGGTGTTAGCACACAGAAGTCCTGAAGCTGCAGCACAACACATGGATAGCTGTAAGTCTTTATTGACCACGATGTACCTTTTACACATGAAGATGAGAGGTGAGATTGACCACATGCTAGCTGAGTTCACGGACCCTGATAAAGTCCAAACTCGGATGCGAGATTTGAGGGCACAACCACAACATACTACACCTTTCTTTAGCCTAGACAGCTATGTAGATTTGAGTGACCAGTGGTCCAAGAGAAATCCACTTACACCTAACTTTGTCCCGCACGATCCACACGTGTCAGCATCATATGAGTCTGGATATGGGGGAGATGATTCCAGGAACCTAAACTGCTCGGAGTCACCAATCGAGAATTCGACTGGTTGGCGTTTCGGGGAACCATTTGGAGATGAAGGGAACCCATCACTTGTGAATCAGAGGATGAAGGAGGCGCAGTTAACCAGAATGTTAACCAAAGCTTTGGGCAGAAAGAGAAAGACACCAACTCCATTTCTTTAGTTTTGGAGTTGGGATTACCCAAAACATCCCGACGCGTTGTAGGTGAGAGTTCTGGAACAAAGAAAAAGAAGAAGAAGAAGATGAGGGTCAAGTGAATAGGAATCCTCCATGGATGACCTGGAGAAGAGGAGCTGTATTCCACGGGATATGTATGAGTCTTTATCTAGTTACTTTGGCATGACAGATCTCTGTCTCGGCACTTCGTCCGATTCAGACTACATACCTACGGGAAGAACCTTCATTCCGGACGGTCTTCGGAGGACAGACCGCTGTACCGGATGGACCCCAGGGATGTACGCGGAGGCGAGCTATGATGATGAGGAGTAGAGCTCCAAGGAAGAATAAAGTAATCTAGGTGGTATTGTATTAGAACGTATTTTAAATTTCCGTTGGCTTGGGCTTTGAGCCAAATAAGTGGTTTATATGTACCACATGTAATATAAGTTTGTGAGTATGTTATGTATTATACAAAGTATATGCATAATAAATGTTTGTTTTGTATTTGCTTCTTGATTTCATTGTGTGACTAGTTCTGGGCATTGAGTTGAGCTCAGAAAGCATTTGCATGGTGTAATTATGAGTAATCGCTCTTTGTTACAAGACTAGGGGGAAATGGCGTTAGTAGAAACCGAAGAGGCTCGCAGAGAGCGGGAAGCCAGAGAGAAAGAGGAGGCAGATGCAGCAGCTAGAGCAGAGAACGCACCACCACCACCCCACCCAATGATGCACCCAGACTTCCAACAGTATATGAGGTCAATGGAGGAAGATAGGAGGCGTTACCAGGAAAGCCAGAGCAAGAACATGCAGGATTTCTTTACCCATGTCATTAATGATAGGGGTAATGACGGCAAGGGAGTAACTCTATCGGACTTCCAAAATGCAAGACCACTACCATTTACATCAGCTCCAGAACCAATGGACGCTGAAGATTGGCTCATGGATACGGAACGGAAGTTGAAGACCGTTGGTTGCAACGATGAGGAGAAGATCAGATATACCACTTATCTGTTGTCAGGACCAGCAGCGTCATGGTGGGAGAACCTTGTAGAAGTACACCCTCCAGATAAGGTATTCACCTGGGAGGAGTTCAAGAAGAAGTTTCGGGATGCTCATGTTCCGGACAGCGTGGTGGAGTTGAAGAAGAGGGAGTTTGAAGAACTAAGACAGAATACTGCACCAATCATGCAGCATGTTCGGGATTTCAATAGGTTATCCAGGTATGCACCTGAGGATGTAGATATAGAGGAGAAGCGGAAGAAACGGTTCATGAAAGGCATGAATCCATACATGAAGATGCAACTAAGGTTGGCACGGACTGCCGAATTCCAAGAACTGATTGACTCGGCAATCACTTTCGAGGATGATTACCGGCAAGTCCAAGAGGACAGGAGGAAGAGGGCTCGTATAGAGCCAAGGAAGTACCCAATCAGTAGACCAACACCTGATCGGCGTTTCAAACCCCGATACCGACCTACTACTGGTAACCAATACAACCGGGGAGGTCAGAGTCAGAACCCAATCAACCAGATCATCTGCAACAATTGTGGCCTAAAGGGTCATTTGCAGAAGGATTGTCAGAAACCCAGAATCATCTGCTATGGTTGTGGGAAGGAAGGACACATCAAGCCGGAGTGTCCAAACAAGTCATCCTGGAGCGGACAGAGCTCTGGAAGACGAGGTGGAAACAACAACAACAACCGCAACTACAACAACAACAACAATAAGAGGGGAAAGCCTTATGGAAAGCTGAATTGCACATCTTTGGAACAAGCGGAAGAGTCGGATCAAACAGTCTTAGGTATGCTAAGCATTCTTACTCATCCTGGCAAAGTATTATTTGATACTGGAGCAACCACATCATTTCTTGCATTGGAGTTTGTGGAAAAGTTCGGGCTTAGATGTTCTAAGTTAGAAACCCCTATAACTGTTCTATCCGCGGGGGGAACGATCTTAGTAACCCACGTGAAAGAAGCACAAGTCCTAACCATATGTGACTGTGTGTATTTCGCGGACCTATTCATCATACCCATGAAGGACATATCAGTCATCCTAGGGATGGATTGGTTGACAGAAAATGGAGCGGTGATTAACTGTGGAGACAAAACAGTATCACTTCGCAACTCCATCGGAGGTCGAATAGTGTTCCAAGGAGATAAGTACAGCGAGTTGGAGATCGGATTGGAATTAAATAGCCTGAAGGAAGTGAGAATTTAAGATATTCCTGTAGTGAATAAGTTTAAGGATGTATTTCCTAAGGAACTACCGGGAATGCCACCCGATAGAGAGATAGAATTCACAATCGATCTGATTCCAGGCACAGCACCAATAGCACAACCACCATATAAGATGGGGCCAAAGGAGTTAGTGGAACTGAAAGCTCAGATAGATGAACTGGAACAGAAGGGATTTATTCAAGAAAGTGTGTCACCATGGGGTACACCAGTTATTTTTGTGGATAAAAGAGATGGAGGAAAGAGAATGTGTGGAGATTACAGAAATTTGAACAATGTAACTATCAAGAACAAGTATCCTTTACCTAGAATTCAAGACCTTTTTGATCAAGTTCAAGGAGTGGGAGTCTTCTCAAAGATAGATTTAAGGTCAGGATACCATCAAATCAAGATCAAGAAGGAGGATGTACCAAAAACAGCGTTTGTATCAAGGTATGGACACCATGAATACTTGGTTGTACCATTTGGACTAACAAATGCACCAGCAATTTTCATGAATTTGATGAACAAGATATTCATGAAGTACTTGGACAAGTTTGTGATAGTGTTCATAGATGATATTCTAATCTATTCCAAAGATAAAGAAGAACATGCCAAGCATTTGAAGATAGTTCTGCAAACTTTGAGGGAACATCAGCTATATGCGAAGTTTAGCAAGTGCAAATTTTGGTTAGATAGTGTTGAATTTCTTGGACATGTTATAACTAAAGAAGGCATAGCGGTGAATCCAAGCAAGGTTCAGTCCGTATTGGAATGGAAATCACCTAAAAATGCTAAGGAGATACGAGGATTTCTTGGTATGGCAGGCTATTATCGGAGATTCATAGAGGGATTTTCGAAGATTGCAGGACCAATGACCAAGTTACTCAAGAAAAATACTCCATTTGTGTGGACTGATGAGTGTGAAGCCAGCTTCCAAACACTCAAAGATAAGTTAACCACATCACCGGTGTTAGCAGTTCCTGAACCAGGAAAGGATTACACGGTGTATTGTGATGCTTCCAAGAATGGACTTGGATGTGTTCTTATGCAAGATCGGAAGGTAATAGCTTATGGATCAAGACAGTTGAAACCACATGAACACAACTACCTCGTACATGATCTCGAGTTAGCGGCAGTTGTGTATGCTTTGAAGAGTTGGAGACAATTTCTATATGGATCCAAGTGTGAGTTATACACCGATCACAAAAGTTTGAAATACTTCTTCACTCAGAAAGAATTAAACATGAGACAGAAGAGATGGTTAGAGTTGATTAAGGATTACGATCTTAAGATCAACTATACACTAGGCAAAGCTAATGTAGTAGCAGATGCCCTAAGTAGGAAGAGTACGGAGAATCAACCTACGGAATGGGAGATTCCAAAGGAACTTCGGAAAGAGTTAGAAGATGCTCAGATTTTGTTTATTCAAGGTGACGTCAAAGGAAGTATAGCAACCATGAGGATTATGGATGAGATGTACTCAGACTTGAAATATGAGATTATCCGAAAGCAAGCGGATGATTTGTTCATCCAAGAGGAAATCAAGAGGATTGGCGAAGGAAGACCATCGGAATTCCATCTAGGGGATTTTGATTCATTATACTTCCAGAAAAGGATCTGTGTACCAGATGATCCAGAAGTAAAGTCAATCATATTAAAGGAAGCACATGAAACCCCTTATTCCATACATCCGGGAAGTACTAAGATGTATATGGATTTGAAGGAGATGTTCTGGTGGAACAACATGAAAAGAGAAATAGCACAATATGTCTCAGAATGTCATACATGTCAACGAGTGAAGGCAGAGCATCAGAGTCCTGCGGGATTACTCAAACCATTAGAGATACCGGAATGGAAATGGGATGAAATCGGAATGGATTTTGTTACTGGTTTACCAATGACTAGTAAGAAGAAGGATATGATATGGGTAATAGTGGATAGACTTACCAAGAGTGCTCATTTCATAGCCGTAAACACAAAGGATACTGCAGAAAAGCTTGTGGATATATATGTGAAGGAGATTGTTAGCAAGCATGGAGTACCAAAGAAAATAGTCTCAGATAGAGGTTCAATTTTCACATCAGCATTCTGGAAACAACTACAAGAATCTTTGGGATCCAAGTTGGATTTCAGTACAGCATACCATCCACAAACCGGAGGACAAACCGAAAGAACCAATCAGAGACTTGAGGACATGCTTAGAGCTTGTGCTCTGAACTTTGGAGGCTCATGGGAGGATCATTTACCTCTAGCAGAGTTCTCATATAACAATAGTTATCAGAGTAGCATCCAGATGGCACCGTACGAAGCATTGTACGGAAGGAAGTGTAGATCACCAATTTGTTGGTTTGAAACCGGAGAAAACAAGGAGTTTACACCGGACTACATCAAGGAGAGACAAGACATCATCGAGGTGATCCGGGATAGACTCAAAATAGCTCAGAGTCGTCAGAAGAGTTACGCTGACTTAAAGAGAAGAGATTGGGAACCGAAAGTGGGAGACATGCTTTATCTGAAGGTTAGCCCAATGAAAGGACTTAAGAGGTTCGGAGTGAAAGGAAAGTTAAGCCCTCGATATATTGGACCATTTAAGATAATCAGTCAGAATCGAGGAACAGCTTTTGAGTTGGAGTTACCGGCACAACTAAGTCAAGTTCATAATGTATTTCATGTATCACAACTCAGGAAGTGTTTGAAGGCACCGGATGATCCCATCACATATGAAGAAATAGAATTGCAATCTGACCTAACTTATGTGGAAAGACTGGAAAAGATCTTAGAAGTACAGTGGAAGAAGTTAAGAAACAGGGCAATCAAATACTGTAAAGTGCAATGGCAACATCATCCTGAGCGAGAAGCAACTTGGGAGACGGAAGAAGAATTAAGGAAGTCTTACCCCGAGATGTTCAGGTACCAATCTTAACTTCGGGACGAAGTTTCTGTTAAGGGGGAGAGGCTGTAATAACCCAGAACATAGGAACAATGAAGGGTAGATTTAGAAATGGGATGTGCATTTCATCGCAAAACGGGGGAAATTTTCGCGCCTTATTGCAACTAAACCTAAGAGGGATCGAGGTTCTCTCTCATTTTGCACTTAGGGTTAGGCAACTTGAGTTAGGGAAATTTCGACATGATCTCTTTTGTATCTTGTTGATTTGGGGAATTGATTTCATTTGACAAGTGTTAATACATTTAACAATAAGGATTGAACAATATAAAATGGAATTCATAATTTAAACACAACTTATGAATTCAAACAACTTTGAATTTCAAAGTGAATCATAAATACAATGTTTATTCCAGAATATAAATATAACATAAATCAAAAGCTCATAAACAAAAACTTGGGCTTTATTGATATCACAACACAGATTACATTGTCTTTACAATATTCTTGATACAAGAATTGATGGATAATAAACAGAAATGAAAATAAAGATTACAATATTGCTCCTAAACTAAAACCTAGACTAAATGACTTGGAGAATATCTTCTGACCATGTCCATCTTCAAAACCTGCAAAACAAAGAACCAACACTAGCCAGAATGTTAGTGTTAGCCAAAGAATTCAGTTTGGACAGAACCAAGTGTCATGCACACTTGTGCTTGTCCAAAACCATGGACAGCACAAGATAAGGGCAGCAGCAGACCAAACCTGAGCACCACCAGGGGCTCAAGTTTCAGCATATGAGAGCACACAGCTCAAGTGTGCTGGGCAGCAACAGCAAGGCCATGCAACAGAATAGTCACCAAGCAAGCCAGGCTTGTGTGTCAATGCAAGGATAGAAGCAGGGTTCATATAAAAGGGGCACAAACCCTAGAAACAGTGACCAGTCGACCAGATAAGGATTCACCAGGTAAGGGTGAAGCAAGAACAAGCTCAGTTCATCCAGTTCTTGAGAAAGAACAGAACCAACACACACACCCACTCAACCACCAGACATCATGGTGACCTGAGAAGATCATCCAAGACCTGGAGGTGAAGGGCTGTGACACAAACCCAAGTCTGCATCAACAAAACATTTCTTTCTAGGAGCTGGAACAAGGTATACCTAGTTCCTGGAAAAGATCCAAGGGATCTGATCCATCATATGCATGAAATAAGCATGGGATGAGCAGATGCTCATATGGGTAGATCATCACTTGGTTTTCACCAAGGATTACTGCCAGTCAAAAGCCACTAAAATAGAAAGCATCTAGGTACAGATCTTATACACAGACACTAGCACATATGCACAGATGCACACACTAGCCAGATTTGATGCATAGATAGCACCAGTAGATGGCAAGGATTAGCAGCTAAGACTACACAGTAAATCCTAAGCATACAACCATCAGAAACCCTAGATTTCTTCACAGGCAAGCATATTGGCATTCATATTTATTATGATTCCCAAATATGCAAGCAAAGATGAGTAGCCAACAAGATCCAACCAACCATGTGAGCAACCAGTCAGTAGCAAGGCTACTGAGGTCACATCACACTTAGCACCAATTAAGAGAAAGCCAAATAGATCACATCACTATCCAGAAATGGATTCAGACTCTAATTGCTTGTAAAAGAATCATGAACAACAAATTCATATACAAGCAAGTCATTTAAATCATCACTGCATAAGCAGTTCATCATAATCTAATTAATACAAGCATGAATTTATCACAGATCCATGCTAAGCACTGACAGTAGCACACTGTTGAGCAACACAGTTAATCTATAGCCACTAGAGCAAGTCTAGGTAGCTAAGATGAGAAACAACACAAGTAAGTTAACAACAGACGGTGATGCTTGAGCATCAGCATCACAAAGATAATTGAATCATTTAGCCACAGTATTAGCCAGTAAGCTATCACTGACAATCAATTGATCAAATGGGTCAATTATAGCAAGCCAAGCTACACAGGGAGGCTAGCCAACAAGCAAGGAATGATCCAATGGATCATTGGCTTGCAGAGGTAGCACTGAAGCATATCACAGGCACCACTGGCACACACACAAGTGTCACAGATGCATCACAAGTACACCTAGACAAGCAAGCATGATAGACCAGTAAGCATAAGCAAGTCATAACCAAGCATAGCATGGCATAGTTAGCTCTTGAGCAAGTACAACAGAGCATGGCAAGTGTAGAGCATGCTAGGAGCAGCAGAGAAGCAAGCACAGCATGAACAGCAAGCAAAGCAGCATGTGCCAGTACCAGTAAATGGTAATTGGGCCATGAACTTGCAATTAACAGAAGCACAGGCAAATTGCGTAGGAATAGCATGGCTCTGTGTGATCACAGGATCACCAGAGAGCAGCAGAGCATGAGGAGGAAGAAGAACAGTAACGAGGGGAGGCGCACAGAAGAGAAGAGGAGATGCAACACTTACTTGCGCACAGAGCGAGGCTAGGGCATGGCGAGGCAGTGCTCGCGCGGCCCTAACAGCTGCAAGTCCAGGGTAGGCGCCGACGTTACGCCGGCGAACCCAGACACAAACCAGCACCACCGTAGCAAGCACCTGAGGCGACGGCACGAGTACTGCAAGCAGCACCCGCGCCAGGTCAACCCCAGGCGCGTACCATCGTCGGCGAGGACGAGATCTCGCCGGAGTTCGTCGAGGCGATTCTCCACGAGATCCAGATCGGAGGCGATTCGCCAGGAGAGGACGAGAAGGGAAAAACTGCGTGGACAGATCGATAGATCTGCACGCGGCGGTTCAGGATCGGTAGGTGGCTGCGGCGGAGGAGCACGGCGATGGCCGGAGCGAGGCGGCGGCCATGGCGGCGACGCCATCGCCACGGGAGTCGCCAGAGGTTAGGGTTAGGCGAGCGAGTGAGAGGGCCGAGTGAGGAGAGTGAGGTGGGCCGCTTCGGCGCCACCGAACCCAAAAGGAGAGTGAGGTGGGTTTAAGTTATTGGGCTGGGCCCAATATGGGTCCAGGGGGGTATTTTGGTCTTTTTACATTTAATAAAAGACCAAAACTTCACCAAATTTTAATAAATCAAAAACAACTCTAAAAATCCAATAAAAATTGGATTTATGAATGAAAAATAAATCTTAACAAGAATAAAATATGAAATGGAATTTATGAAACAAATTCAAAATTATGAATTTTCAGAATTTAAATAATAACTTGGAACTTAAAATTATTATTTCCTTGTATTTAAAATTCAAGGAAAAATCTCAAATAAGTTCAAATACTTATTTTCAAACATTTCAAAATGAAATTCTACTATTCCAAGTCATTTCTTCTGAAAAAGGGTATTTTTCTCAGAAAAATACTATATTCCTTTTATTCCAAAAACTATAGAGGTAACTCTATAATTTTCAATTATTTTTAGAATGATTAAAGGAATCACCAAGTAAATAGTTTTACTTTGAATTGTTGTACTTTGTGTGAATTAAAATGGTTTATACTTTTAAATCAATTGTAAATTACTGTCAAAGACATAAATCTTAAATACAACCCTAAATTGTAATAACTCAACGGGGTAAAGGGATTCAACATAAAATAATACATCCATGATTGCATTATTTGGATTTTATAACATTGTCCTTACCGGACAATGATGCTTCTTACAGAACCCAAGGTCCAGGTTCCATCAACTGCATTGAACTGCACTATCTCGCAGTCCACAGGCAAGTTCACCCTTGCTCATGTCAACTTGAGTATTTTATACTACTTTAATGCAAATCTATATACTTATCATTCCTGCATCGCAAATGAAATGTTACTTTACAACTATGAATATGACTATGTGGCTGGCAATGGAACCATGGTATGTGTTGATATGGTGGAGGTTCCATTGCAATGGGTTATATCACCCTAGGATTAAATTACCAATGCCGTCCAGTGATTCTAGCGCCGTACAAATCGCGTTGACCATGAGATCTATAATGGCTCTGGGGAAGCCAGTCGTATCTTTTCCCTTCTGCACGCCAACGGATTGGTAGAGCCGGCGGGGTGCTGGAGGCACTGCCGTAGGTTGGGATAGCCTTTTAAATCCCCATCCATTAGTGATGATGGCTCTACGATCTATGAAGGATTGTCCAAAGTACACCATGAGTAAAGCCGTATTATCGGGGGAAGTCTACTGGAGGTGTGCGGGTGGACAAAAGGGTGGGTTTGCAGTCGCGGAGAAGGCGGTGTGGGCTTGGATCTTTATACCTGGCCTCACACCAAAGGAAGTGTGAACGGGGGCAAGTCCCTGCGGATGGCAAAAAGGGTGAGATCTCTTGTGGGAAAAGTAACGCACCTCTGCAGAGTGTATCAAATTGTGGCTGTCACTCCTTGTTCCGGGAAGGGAACTGCGAACGCGGCAGGAAAGGAACTCCATGAAGTTCTAGTCAACCTGTGAAGACTGACGGGCATAGTTTTCATAATAAAAGCAACCTTTTGAAGAAATGATTTCAAAAACATGCATTGACCTGTGATTTCCTGATCAATGGTCATAGCTAGTGCATCAAACACCTTTTTACTCTTTTAGAACTTGCTGAGTACCTCTGTACTCACTTTCTTTCGACACCCTTGCTAGACTGTGATCCGGAAGTGGAGGCTATCAACGATGGAGCACCAGAAGGAAGCTACGAGCTGGTCTACGAAGAACCTGATCTTACCGGCGGAGTGGAAGGCGTAGACTATGGGATAGTCTACGGACCAGATGACACGGAGGTGGAGGAGTAGTGACATACCTTAGCATCATAGAGCCGAGCAACGTAGAACTTACCTAAATAAGTTGTTGAGCTCTTTATATTTGTTATGAGTTGTAATCGTACTTAAGTAGTATCTTAGGGTGTTCTCATAGGACCTGTGAGAATACCAACTTGTTAAGACAATGTTTGTAATAAAGTATGGAGTGTTATGACCTGCAATGTTTCTGTTGTACCACTCTGAGGGATATGGCAAATTGTGAAGAAGTCCCTTCGCAAAGATCATATCAACGACTTGTATACTACAACATGCAGTGGTATGCTGGGTCACCGCAACAAGCGTCATAGGGGTTATGCCGAGGCTGCCTCCGTTTAAAGTGAAATGACGTGAATTGAGGTGAATTGTACGGCCAAGCCCTGTGCAGTTCCCGGGATAACAGTTGGCTATCACCGGGAGGCCAAGCTCATGGGGAGAGGTGCCTATACTAGGGTATGTAAATGAAAGGTTAGGATTGGTAGTTCGCGTACTACGTACGATAAATCAGGGCCAGTTACCCCTGACGAACTATTGCAATTGTTGTGGCACAAGTGTACAACCTCTGCAGAGTTTAACCTATTCGAATAGCCGCGTCCGCGGTCATGGACAGTTGGAAAGGCCATATTGTTCCGTCATCAGAATTTTTCTAAAAGTATGAATGGTGACTTGTGAAGTTGAATTTGAAAGGTGACTTTGATTTTGAATCACAACAGAGTTGTGGGAATGGCACTAATGTTCCCACTTGAGTTAAGTTAGCATTTGAATAAGTCTTTTCTCAAATACTTGTGAACTAAAATTGGCTTTATGCAAAATAAACTAGAGCTTAGCACCCCTTACTAGAATTGTTAGCACTTACATTAGTATTAGTTTGCGAGTACTTTAAAGTACTCACGGCTGTGTCCCTGGCTATTCAAATGGCCAGACTATGAAGAGGAGCAGAACTATCAAGATGACGACCAGCAGGACGCCTACGACAACTAGGGAATCTTCTGACGTCAGACGTTGGCCTGTGGACTAGAGAGTCCCTTCTATTTACGCTTCCGCTATGAAACTATGAACTTTGAGTCCGTTGATCAATAGATCAACTATTTGTGTAATATTGGATCATGTGATCTCGATCTGTAAGACGACTATGGTATGTAATGAATGATGACTTATGATATTCAACTATTATGTCTCGCAACAACAATATTCCGGGGATTGCGATGTATGGCATAATAGGCATCTGGACTTAAAAATCCGGGTGTTGACAAGTTGGTATCAGAGCCATTGTTTGACCTTAGGAGACCCTAGTTAGAATGGACGTCTACAAAACTATGTTTCAAAACCAAAGAAGTGAATATTTGTGAAAAACTTATTCTCACTCTTATCCTTGAGATCTTTTTCAAAATGAGAAATTCATGCCCTACTTTTCCTTGCCATCCTACATAAAATGTTGCACACTGGACTACCTCTCTAACTTACTCATCCTCTTTGTTCTTAGATGGAGTATAAATGGGAGTGCTATCGGCTTGGTCGCGGAGGAGAACTGATGTTCGAAAAGGATTTGAAGCAACTAGTGGAATATCTAGGACGCCCGTATCCCGAGTTCTTCGGAACACCCCTCAAAAATCAGTTGGGAGGACCATGTCGTCGTGGTGAACAGACAGATGCCATAGGATGGCTTAGATTGGGGCCGAATGGACGCAAGAGGATTCGGGGGAGGGTTTGTGATCAGGTGGGAAGAGATTCCGGATGGTTTCCTCAAGAACTTGGCCAAGGCCAGAGGTTGAAGAAGAAAGGCACAAGGAAGAACTCCCTCTAGATCACCATGTTCATAGCTTCACACAGGTTACAAGCTCTTTTTTCATACATACATGCGTACATCCATCGTCGTCTCTCGTAAGAAGGGCTGCCCCCTCTCCTTATATAGGGGAGAGGGTGGCTTACAGGGCAAGAAACCCTAATGGCATCTTTGACTGGACAAACTACTTTACAGAGTTACTGTACAAAGCTACTTTAATCATGAGTGACGCCGGAGTCCTCTTTAATCAGGGCAGCTGATGTCCTCCGGCTTCTTTGGACGTCACCTCTCTCTTTGGCGCCAGGACTCTGATTAAAGTTACTTTGCTTAGCTCACCCTTGTCTTCTTGCTTTGGAGAGAATCTTTGACCAGTCCTGCCGACAGGCTCTCCTTTCCGGTATCTTTTATACCGGGTTCCGGCATACCCCTTTGGGGATACCGGCTTAGCCTTGCTCTCCCGGATTCCTACTAGGCTTCCGGTAAGAACATTAAACCGGTATCTTGATGGCTCAAACCATCCGGTTTGGCATGCCTTTGGCATACCGGGGGTTATCCCCCCAACATTAGTCCCCGAAGCTGGTATAGCCCGGAGGATTCTATCCTACAGGCCATGCCAGGTTTTCATCTTTTTTAAGATACCAGTTTAATCACTCACGTCTTGAGCTTAGTTCCGGCACCTTTACCCTTGTTCCTTTTCTCCTCCTTGTGAGGCTCGTTCCGGCATCTCTTTTTCCGGCACCAAGTGTCTTTACTCCTTCCTCGGCAAAGTCGAGAATATCTTGGGCCCCGCGCCTGACAGACATGCGCACTGTGACTGACGCGCCAGTGTCTGTTGTCACATCGTTTCGACTCCCGCGCGCGCATTTAATGCACCGCTGCGGATCCCACTACCTCTTCGGGATCCCGCGTGCGCCTCCGTGTGGCCTCCGTGTGGCCTCCGTTTTCGCGCGTGTATCCGTCCGCCACGTGGCGGCCCAAGGCGCGAACCGTCGCGGGCCGTGAGGCAAACCGCCGTGGCCCAGCGGTTCCACGCCCACTTTCTCTCTCTTATATAAACACAACTGCCCGTTCCTCTTCGTCTTCTTCGCATTCTCCTCCTTCGCGCACAGAGCTCCACGCCTCTGCGCCTCCGCCGCTCTCCGTCCGTCGTCGCCCGTTCAAGCTCCGGCGCCCGGCGAACTCACGCCGCGCCTCCGCTGGACTTTGCTGCGCGGAGATCTTCGGCAGCAACTTCTTCGCGTCCGCCGCATTTGTGCTTCTTCGCGAGCTTCTCCGCCTCGCCGTCGACGGTGCTCGCCGGCGGCTGCAGACCCGCTTCACCGCCAGCAAACTCCTCCCCCAGCGACCGCGCCGCTCAAGGTTGGTACTAATTTCACTTTACTCGCCGTTCGCTTGCTTTCCAGATCTTGAGCCTTTGGTGTTCTTATTTGCTCCTTTTTCTTTGGTTTTCCTCTTACTCGTAGATCTTCACGCGGGGTTCGAGTCTGGGATTTCTGTTTCTCCACCTACCCTCGCGATGTCCGACGAGGAATCCTCCTCCGCATCCTCTTCTTCCCTTTCTCTTAAGCGCCGTAGACCCTCTCCCGGTGAATCTACGGCCTCAGATCCAATGGAAACCGATTCCGGCAACCAGCAGGAATCCGGTAACCCCCAAGAGTCCGGCGGCAACCTAGAATCCGGTAGCTTTAGCCAAGCTTCCGGTAGCCAAGAGGCCAGCAGCTCTGGCCAAGCCTCTAGCAGCTCCAGCCAATCTTCCGGCGAGGAGCCTTCCCCACCCACTCGCGGAGCCTGGATGGGCTCCAACGTTACTGAGTTCGAGATTGATTGGCTGTATCGGTCTCGAAGGATTCCGGAAGGAGTTTCCTGTCGGATTCCGGATGACGAGATCGAACCGGATCCGGAAGACGACGAGTTTGTTGTTTTTCTTGCTCACTTTGAGCGTGGCTTCGGCCTTCCTGCCTCTACTTTTTTCCGGGAGTTCTTAGATTTCTACGAACTCCAACCTCATCACCTTCCTGCCAACGCCATTTTCTATCTTTCTTGCTACGCCACCTTCATGGAGGCTTACATCGGCATTCGTCCCACTTGTGAGACGTTTGCCCGTTTCTTCAACTTGCGGATCAACTCCGTCCAGGGCAAGGAGATCCCTAAGCCCAAGCCGCCCGTGCAATGCGGCTCCTGCATCGTCGGCTCCCGCCAAGGGAGCACTTTTCTTAAATTTTCCGGCCTCGAGTCTTGCCGCACCTGGCAAGGAACTTTCTTTTATGTGAAGAACACCGGCCGCGCCGATCGCATCAATCTTCCTCCATACCAAGAGGGGCCCCCCAGCAGAGCCAACTGGAGCTACAACCCGAAGACAGATCATATCGAAACTAACCGGGTAGTGCGCTTCTTGGCCTCTTTGAAGAAGGAGACCAACATCTGTTCTGATGATATCATCCGGACTTTCATATCGCGCCGGGTGCTTCCTCTTAAGCGCCGCGCACATAGGATGAGCGAGATGTATGGCCCAGGCGATCCTACCAAGATCACAGGCCGTGCTCTCAGCAAGAAAGATGTTGTTCTCAAGGCTAAGCAGATTTGTCAAACTGCTATGCCTTTTACTTGGGAATGGGGCCTCCTTCCCCTCAGTTCCTCTAACCGTCCGACCCAAGAAGTAAGAAATTGCGCAATTTGGGGTTGTCTTTGCCGGTAAATTTCTGCTTTTGCTAACCTTCTTTTTTACCTTGTTTCAGGCCAGGGACCGCTTCCCCTCTATCCAGGCAGAGCCGCGAGGACCTCTCCGGAAGCGTGCCTTTGATTCCTTCGACCCGGATCCCTACATCTTTTGGAAGGATCTGAAGATGGGGAAGACCCCGGCTGCGCGCCTTGGCCGGGACCCGCCGGAGCCCACCGGAAACCCCGAGGAGCTGGTTGTGCTCGAGGTATTTTCTTTTCCGGCTTCTTATACTTTGCCCTTATCGCTTTCTTGCGAATTGCTTCTTAGCCAACATCTAACTTACAGATCCACGAGCGCGTGCCGCCGCTGCGCGCTGAGGCCGGCACTGAGTTTGTGGACAAACTCATGTCCCAGGGCCAGAAGAACAAGCAGCCGGCGTCTACTGCTGGCTCCAGTCATGCTCCTCCCTCTAAGCGCTTCCGGACGGAGCCCGTGGGGGAGAAGGAAGTGGGCGTGCGCCGCTACGGGCGCAAAGCGATGCCAACCGCTTCCGGGTAATTTTATTTTCCGGCTTGCCTCCTTTTTTGCTAAGTTCTTTTTCCGGTTGCTTTTTCTCAACCATTGGTCTTTTCTTTTTCTCAGCCCCGCTCTGAAGCTTGGCCCAAGGCCATCGGGCTCTGAGGGTGTCGGGGGGAAGACCCCGGATAGGGCAATGGACGCGGAGCAGCCGGCTGGCCACTGGCCGGCTCGCGGCAAAGGCCGGCTGAGGAGCAGCCGGCTGGCGCCGTGGCCGGCTGGTCTGGAAGCCGGCTGGCTCTAGGTCCTAGTCGGCCTGGCTACGGCCACCAATGCTGTAGTTGGGCCGGCTTCTACAAGCCATATCCGACTGGGGTTTGTACCTCAGACCGACTCGAGGCTGGCGAGTCTTGCACTGGAAGGAACCGGGTAGGTGATCCGGGTTCCCAAAGTCCACGCTGACTCCATCTTCCGTGATACGCGGGGCACTGTAGAGCAATAGTGCCTCGCGCCGGACAGGCCGTCAGGGCTTACGACGATCCGTGCGCTACACGGCTGACGGCGACAGGGACACCTCCTCCATACCGCTGACCGTGGCAGCCGGATGGGACAGGCCACGATGCCTCAACCACTCCTGACGTCACCGCCTCGGGAAGGAGCGGAAGCCGAAGCCGGCCCAGCCGGCCAGTAAACTATAGGGTCTTATATGTAAAGTGCCGGTGCCTATATAAGCCGCACTACCCCCTCTCGTGCAGGGGATCGATCATTTATTACCTTCACCCACCTACAGAGCTGCCCTGTGAGAGAGACCATAGTCTTCCTTAGCCTCTCAGGAGCAGCCGGACACAGCTCTAGGAGCACCATTGTACTGTGTGATCATCATATACACTCATAGCAGGAGTAGAGGTTTTACCTCCATCGGAGGGCCTCGAACCTGGGTACGTCGCCGTGTCGCTCGTGCCCATACCCGCATCCGGATACCGCCGTGAGATCCCTCAGGAACCACTTCGACTAGCCACCCTATGGCATATGCCGTGACGATACCACGACATTTGGCGCCCACCGTGGGGCCTTCAGCATCCTCGGCCGGTGTCTTCATCCGGACGGGCCTCACCACCACCACCGGCGAGCGAGTCGCTTCCGGCTTGATCCGGGAGATTCGGCTCCCTCGACCGCGTCGGCCGACAACGCTGGCTGCTTCGCTGACCGGCCCTTCCCAGCCAGCGGCAGCGTCATCTCCTTCGGCGGCTTCGACGTCTACGTCGCCACCGTCGCACCGCCGCGCTACCCGCGGCAGGTGCTGCGCTGCGCTAGCCCTCCTCCGCGAGCCGGCAGCAGCGCTCCCGCCAGCCCCGCCGTCGTGCAAGTCATGATGGCTGGCGACGAGCTCCCCACCAAGAACCCGCGCATGCGCGGCCCCGACCTGGAGCGCAACATCGACCCCAACGCCTCCGGCTCGGGCCCAAAAGCGCCACCACCGCCGTCCCGGCTGGATGCAGTCCGGGCAAAGCTGAGCACCCCGCTCACGCCTGGCGGAGACCCCACCGCCGTCGAGGCGGACTTGGAGGCGCACCGCCAGCTCCTCCTCAAGCAAACCGAAGAACTGGCTGCTGCTAAGCGCCAGATGGAGATCACCCAGCGAGTACAACCGCGCCCACGGCCTCACTCCGGGCGGCGACGAGCCAAGCCGAGCCGGCCACATCCGCCGCGAGGGCCGCGACCTCGGCGCTGAAATCGCCGCGACGGCGCTCCTTCGCCGGCTCCGTCCGCGGAGCTCCCCGTCTACAACACCCCCGACAAGAACATGCGCGCGGCGAAGCCGCCGCGAAGAGCTGAACCGCCTTCGTGGCGAAGAGTTACGCCGCCGGACCGGGCGGGTGGACCGAGCTGCTCAACGCAGCCAACAGCGGATCGCCGACCCCGGGTATGTCAATGCCCCCAGAGCTTCTCACGCTCGCGGAGCTGCAGGCAACGACAGGGAAGGCGCCAGGACACGGCCGAGTCCTCCTCCCAGCACCAAGCCGACGCCATGATTCCCGGGCCACGCACAGCTCGGGCCGGCCAAGCCACCCGAGCGGCAACAGCCGCAGCCGGCCCCCTCAAGCCGGAACCAGAGCAAGACTCCGGGCCCCGCCGTCATCACCGGCCGGCTCCGAAGCAAGCGGCGCGCGCCAGCCGGCACACTCCCGGCTGGGCCCGCGCATCGAGCCCGCCGACGCCGAGACCGCCTCGACCGGCTGGTTCAATCCCGCATCGCGGAAGAAGAGAGGGCCAGCCGGCCCAAAGTGCTTCGGGCCGCGGATCCTCAACGAGCCCATGGTCGAGGGCTTCCAGCTCCCGCGCGACACCCCCAAGTACGACGGCACCACCAAGCCGGAGGACTGGCTGCTGGACTACTCCACGGCGGTCGGCATCGCCAAGGGCAACAAGCGCTGGGCCGTGCGCTACTCCCCTCATGCTACTCGGCTCCGCCCGCACGTGGCTCAACAACCTGCCAGCCGGCAGCATAAACGGCTGGCTGGACTTCGAAGCCGCCTTCATCAGCAACTTCACCGGCACTTATCGCCGGCCGGGTCGCCCTCAACAGCTTGAGATGTGCAAGCAGGGCCCGGACGAGACGGATCGCGCGTGCACCGACGCGCTGGTGCGAGATGCGCAACTCTTGCGAGGGCGTGCACGAGATGCAAGCCATCAGCTTCTTCATGGGCGGCTGCCGACCCAACACAATGCTGTGGCACAAGCTACGCCGCAGCGAGCCCAAGACGATGGCCGCCTTGATGGTCATCGCAGACAAGTACGCTGGCAGAGAAGCCGGCAAGGCGCCGGCCGACGTTTCACCGGCCCCGGCAAGACGGGACAACAACAAGCCGGCCGAGGGCGCCTCGCACGGCAGCCGGCGGGACAACTACCGCGGCGGCAAGCGTCACAACGACCAGCCGGACCGCCGGTACGGCTCCGCCCACGTGGCCGCCGTGGCAGACAACGCGGCAGCGGCAGCCGCCGCCGAAGCAAGACCGGCGGTGGAAGCCGAAGTACACCTTCGAGCAGATGCTCGACTCGCCGTGCAAGTACCACAGCGGCAAGAACCCCTCCAACCACACCACCCGCGATTGCCACTTCATGAAGCGGCTGACAAGCGGTGAACCTCTACCGCCTCCACCCCCACCTCCACCAGCCGGCGGGCCGGGTGGCCAAGCCGGCGCAGAGAACGTCAACCTCGAGCACCACGAGGCTAACCAAGTGCACCATGCCGGCCGGTACCTGGCCGAAGACGCCACCTACATTATCTTCACCTCCGAGCCCGAGGACAGGACGAGCCAAGAGCGCCGTTCCCTCGAGGTCAACGCGGTCATACCGCCGGTCCCCCAGTACCTAAACTGGTCAGAACAGGCCATCACTTTCGATCGCCGCGACACACCGGCTGTCCTGCCGAAGCCGGGCAGCTACGCCATGGTCCTCGACCCCACCATCGGCACAACCCGGCGCAGCGTGCGTTTCTCGCGCGTCCTCATCGACGGCGGCAGCAGCATCAACATCCTCTACCGCGACACCGCCCGCAAGCTGGGCATCCAGGAGGCCGAGTTGCGCCCCACCCCCACCGTCTTCCATGGCATCGTGCCAGGCCATTGCTGCCAGCCGATCGGCCGGATCACGCTGGAGGTGATGTTCGGGAAGCCGGACCACTTCCGCACTGAGAGAATCGAGTTCGAGGTGGTGGACCTCGTGAGTCCCTACCACGCGCTCCTGGGCAGGCCAGCCCTGACCAAGTTCATGGCGGTGCCCCACTATGGGTACCTGAAGATGAAGCTGCCTGGCCCCAAGGGGGTCATTACCGTAGCCGGCGACTATCGCCGCTCCATGGACTGCGCCATGCAGAGCTCCAAGATGGCCCAGACGCTGGTCATCGCCACCGAGAAGCAGCTCATCCACGACGCCGTCGCCCTCGCCAAAGCCGCGCAGACAGACATGCCGGCTGCGGGCAACCCGGCTGGGACGACTCACTTCCAGCCGGCCGACAACACCAAGAAGATCCTGCTGGACCCGGCGCAGCCGGACAAGTTCGTCACCATCGGTGCCGGCTTGAACAAGAAATAGGAAAGCGAGCTCACCAGCTTCCTCCGTGAGAATCGGGACATCTTCGCATGGACTCCAAGAGACATGCCGGGTGTGCCGAGGGAGTTGGCTGAGCACCACCTCCACGTCCGGCTGAAGCCAAGCCGGTGAAGCAGCCTCTCAGGCGCTTCGCCGAAGAACGAAGGAAGGCCATCGGAGAAGAAATCGCCCGGCTCCTAGCTGCCGGCTTCATCATGGAAGTGCTGCACCCGGACTGGTTGGCAAACCCGGTCCTGGTTCTGAAGAAGAACGGCTCCTGGCGCATGTGTATCGACTACACCAGCCTGAACAAGGCGTGCCCAAAGGATCCCTTCCCCCTGCCGCGCATAGATCAAGTCATAGACTCGTCGGCCGGCTGTGAACTGTTGTCTTTCTTAGACGCCTAGTCAGGCTACCCCCAGATTCCTTTGAATCCGGCTGATCAAATAAAGACTTCGTTCATTACCCCGGACGGGTCTTATTCCTACACGACTATGCCGTTCGGCTTGAAAAATTCAGGCGCCACCTACCAAAGGCGCATGCAAAAATGCTTGCGGGATCAAATCGGCGAAACGTTCACGCATATGTGGATGATGTCGTTGTAAAGACCAAGGAGACGACTACCCTCCTTGATGACCTGAGAGAAACCTTCACCAATCTGAGAAGATTCCGGATGAAGCTCAACCCGGCCAAGTGCACATTCGGCGTGCCGTCTGGCCAGCTCCTTGGCTCCCTCGTCTCTCGGCGAGGATCGAAGCCAACCCGGACAAGATCAGCGCCCTAGAGAAGATGGAACTGCCGCGAGTGCCTCAAGGACGTCCGAGAAGTTTGCTGGCTGCACTGGCCTCCTTGAGCCGCTTCGTCAGCCGGCTGGGGGAGAAGGCACTGCCCCTGTATCAACTAATGAGGAAGGCGGACAAGTTCGTCTGGTCACCGCAGGCGGATGAGGCTTTCCGTGACTTGAAGCGCGTGCTCTCAACCGCGCCAATCCTTGCAACGCCGGGTTCAATGGAGCCGATGTTGTTGTACATCGCAGCCACCAATCGAGTGGTTAGCGTTGTCCTGGTGGTGGAGCGCAGAGAAGCCGGCAACAGGAGCAGCTGGTTCAGCGCCCGGTCTATTACCTTAGCGAAGTGCTCTCCCGGTCGAAGCAAAATTACCCCCACTACCGAGAAGGTCACCTACGGCGTCTACATGGCGGCCAAGAAGCTCAAGCACTACTTCCAAGAGCACCCCATCGGGGTGGTTGCCACAGCACCCTTGGCGGAAATCATAGGCAGCAAGGATGCCAACGGCCGGGTTGCCAAGTGGGCCTGGAGCTAGCCGCCCACACCATCCTCTACGAGCCACGCACAGCCATCAAGTCGCAGATCCTCGCGGACTTCTTCGTCGGCCCAGGCTGAGATGCGACCTGCCGCCTGTGCCGGATTCCACACATTGGAAGATGCACTTCGACGGCTCGAAGATGCGCAACGGCTTGGGAGCCGGCATCGTCATCACTTCTCCCAAGGGGGACCGGCTGGACTACGTCCTGCAGATCCACTTCGCCGCCTCCAACAATGTGGCGGAGTACGAAGCGCTCATTCATGGGCTGAAGCTGGCCAAGGAGATTGGCGTGCGTCGCATACTGCGCTTCGCGACTCCGACTTGGTCATACAGCAAGCATCGCGGCGGGACGCGAAGGACGCCAACATGGCCTCGTACCGCTTCCATGTCCAGCAGCTATCCGGCTTCTTCGACGGCTGCGAATTCCATCATGTGCCACGAGCAAATAACGAAGCGGCTGACGCCTTATCCAAGATTGGCTCAACCCGGCAAGCCATTCCGCCGGGTGTCGCCTTGGCGGTTCTCAAGAAGCCGTCCATCATACCGTCACCGGACTCGGATTCAATATTCGTGCCGGCTGACCCGGGGGCTGTTCAGCCGGACCCGGGGGCTTCATCGCCCAAGTCGGGGGCTAACAAGCCAAACCCGCCGGCTAGCATGCCGAACCCGGGGACTTCTCAGTCCAACCCGGGGGCTTCATCGCCAAACTCGGGGCTAGCAAGCCGAACCCGCCGGCTAGCAAGCCGAACCCGGCGACCATGCAGTCGAATCCGGAAGCTCCCACGCAGGAGGCCCTGTTGGTCAGCGTATTCGAGATAAGATGCGTACCTTCATGGGCACAAGAATTCCTCTCCTACCTCACCAACGGTGTGCTGCACGATGATAGAGTCCAGGCCGGGCAGATTGAGAGAAGGGCCAAGGCCTATACCATCATCAACCACCAGCTGTACAAACGCAGCGTAAGTGGGGTGTTCCAGCGGTGCGTCGAGCCGGCTGAAGGGATTGAACTCCTACGGGAAATCCATCAAGGAGAGTGCGGACATCACGCCTCATCCAGGGCCATAGTGGCCAAAGCCTTCCGGCACGGTTTTTATCGCCGACCGCGCTCGTAGACGCGAAGATTTGGTGAAGAAGTGCAACGGCTGTCAGCGCTTCGCAAAGCAAAGACACCAGCCGGCTTCCGCCTTGAAAACCATCCCCATCACATGGCCATTTGCCGTATGGGGCTTGGATATGGTAGGTCCATTCAGAACAGCGCGAGGCGGCATGACACATCTCTTGGTGATGATTGACAAATTCACCAAGTGGATCGAAGCCAAGCCAATCAAGAAACTGGACGGGTCCACAGCCGTCACATTCCTCAAGGAAATCATTGTGAGATTCGGCTACCCCCACACCATCATCACCGACAACGGCACCAACTTCTCCCAAGGCATCATCTCTCGCTATTGCGGGGAAATGGGGATCCGGATGGCCCTATCTTCTGTGGCACACCCGTAGTCCAATGGACAGGTGGAAAAGGCTAACGGCTTAGTCCTAGCCGGCATCCGGCCCGGCTGGTGGAGCCGCTCGAGCGAGCAGCCGGCTGCTGGATTGAAGAACTGCCCAATGTCTTTGTGGAGCCTGCGCACAACGACAAACCGCTCGATCGGCTTCACACCATTTTTCCTCGTATACGGAGCCGAAGCCGTTTTGCCGACTGATATCGAGCATGACGCGCCAAGGATCAAGCTCTACACAGAAGCCGAAGCCAAAGAAGCTCGCGAAGATGGAGTTGACCTGGTCGAAGAGGCCCGGCTGCTGGCTGAGTCTAGATCTACTATCTACCAGCAAAGCCTCCGACGCTATCACAGCCGGAGGGTCCAGCCCTTAGCATTCCGAGAAGGAGACCTAGTGCTCCGGCTGATCCAATGGACAGCCGGACAGCATAAACTTGTCATCCCCATGGGAGGGTCCCTTCATCGTGAGCAAGGCGATAGGCAATGATTCCTACTATCTCATAGATGCCCAAGAGGCTAAGAAAGGCAAGCCGGACAAGGCTGACGAGGAGACTAAACGTCCCTGGAATGTCGGGTTACTCCGCCCATTTTACACATGAGAGCAGGAATGTATGTACCCCTTGTATCCCTTCTGTGAATTATGAAAAAGCTTGCGCCAAGAGCGCTGTTTCCGACAAGTTTTTCGCGTACTTTACCTTGTTTCGCCAATTGGCTTGAACCCTCTCACGCGGTCGGCTCAGTAACGTGATCCGGTTTCCGACAGCCGGCTTCCGATCCAGCTACAGACCGCAACCCGGCTGTCCGGTGGCGGGAGTAAGGCCTAGGGAGCCGGCACGCGAAAAACGACTAAGGGAAAGAGTAAAGCGAGTTGACTTGCAACTTTTCATATAAGTGCCGGATTGCCGAATTCAGCTCGTTCGACTGAAATACGTCGGCCTCACCCGGCCCGCTCTTGATCCGGCGATGGATCGCAAGTCGGACGTATGACCGGCAAGGGCACAGCCAAAGAGTGGGGCGGATGGGAAAAAGCGAACGAGTCGAAAGAAAGCAACTCGGCACACAGATGATTAACAAACACATTAAAGCGTGCCTTAATAAAAGGATAATAACATTGTCTTACATATGCACCCGGCATCCCGGGGATTTAACGATTTGTCTTGGCAAAAGAACAACTGGAAAGCAGGAAATCTAAGCCGGAGGGGCATCAGTGGAGCCGGCTGCCGGGTCGTCCTCAGGCACGTCCTCCGCCTCCTCATCGTCCACATACTCCCCATCGGATGGAGGAGGGTTCGGGTCCGCGACGAAGAGGGCCTTGTCGACGAACTCGGCGATGGTGCTGGCTCGAGCAAGGCGGGCGGCCTTGAGATCGGCTGGGAGCTTGTCCTCCACGCCGGCTCGCCGGAACTCAAGCTGCCCCAGGTCCACCTCGTTGTACCAGGAGAGGACGAAGGACAGCGCCATGTCGGCACCGGCGCGCGTGGCCGACTCCTTCCAGTCGAGGAAGCGGTCCGGCGCCCGCTCCATCGCGGAGATGAGGCCGGAGATATCCTGCGGTGCCGCCTCTTCAGGCCACAGCATGGGCACCAGCTCTTCAGCCGCCTTCCGAAGTTCCCAGCCGAGCTTGGTGATAGGCTCGACGCGGGCAGCCATGGACGCCATGTGATCCTCCATGGAGAAATACTCCGAGCTGCCCTCGCCGGTCTCCTGCCTCCTGGACTCGCGCGCAACGCCAACGGCTGCCAGAGCCGCGTCCTGCGTCTCGGGAAGGCCGCTGCAAGACAAAGCAAGTCGGGAATCATCGAAGCCGAAATAAGCTGAAAAATGCAAATTTTCGAAGTCCTAAGCCAAAGGAAAAGCTGACGGCAGCCGGCAAGAACCGACCGCCACCAGCCCCAAGTTGAAAATAACGAAGAAGTTTCTGCTGCCGGCTGCCAGCAAAGCCGGCAGCCAACAGCCAAAGCCGGCAAAGGGAAAGGAACTTAGAGATGCACTCACCCGCCAAGCCGCGATCTAGTGCGCCAATCTCATCCGTCCGGCGCTTGGCGGTAGCCGTCGGCTCTGTGGACTTGACGGTGACCTCCTCTGCAGCACAAGCCGCTGCTTCTCCACCTCCGTTAGCCGCCGGCTCAGATCCTCCACCTTCTCCTTCTCCGCCGTCCGGAGGGAGTTGAGCTCAGCAAGGTGGTTCTGTTCCAGCAGGCGCAGCCGCGTCAGCTCCTGCTCAGCCAGCTTGAGCTTGCCGGCGGCGGATCGGCCCGCCTCCTCGCTCTCGGCGCACTGGGCACGAGCGGCTCGGAGATCCGACTCCAGCTGCGGAACCTTGGCGGCTTCAACTGCGAGGCGGCCGAGAAAGAAATGTCAGCCAACCAAGACTGAAAGAAAACAAGTCAAAAGAAGCATAGAGCTTACCCTTGACAGCCTCCAGCTCGCGAGCCAAGCCGGCTCGCTCGATCTTGGCCTTGTGGTAGCTAGTCACCACCTTGTTGTACAAGACGGTGCGTCGCTCCATAACCGCCTGAAAGAAACAATCAGATACCCAGACGAAACCCGGACCGGCTCCAAGCAGCCGGACCATGCCTCGGAGGGCTACCAGGATAATAACAAAATTACAAAAACAAGAAGACACCTACCTTGTCGGCATCCTCCGGCGTTGCTAGCTGGGCAAGGGCCTCGGCGGCCTTGTTCTTAAGGCCGGCTCGGAAGCCGGAGAAGGCCATCTTCATGGGCGCCGTGCATCAGCTGCCCCTCCCGGCTGAACACCTCACAAGAATCCGCCGAATGCCACGCAGCCTCCATGGTGCCGGCCGAGCCAAGGCTGGAGTCAGAGGCAGACGGCACATGCAGCAGCCGGGCCCCCTTGGCCACATGAAGGCCCTCAGATGGGCCCGGCGGGCCCCTCGTCCTCACCAGAGCCCGGGAGTCGGCGTCCTTTGAGCGCGCCGGCTTCCCCCTCGCCGGCTCCTTCCCGGTCGGCTCCCTCCTCGTCGGCTCCGAAGCTGGCGGCGGCGCGGTCGAGGCGATCGGCCCGGTGGGAGCCGTCGCATCCGGCGCTTGAGGCGCTCCTTCGGAGAACTCTCCAGCACCACAACGTTGGGCGCGGACCCGCCGACTCCGGTCGAAGGCGGCGCAGCCCCACCAGCTCCAGCTCCGGCTCACGCCACGATGGCATGCCCCTGCCAGCTCCGGCTGCCCGCTCCACAAACGGGGCGCGGCGCGGGAACATATCGTCCAGCGTCGGCTGCCGCGGCGGCTCGACCCGCGTGCCGCGATCAGGCGCTGAAGCCAGCGGCACGGCGAAGGAAGATGCCCCTGCGGAAGGCGCAGTACCCGCAGGCGGCGGCGGCGTAGGAGCGCGCGATGAAGGCTGCGGCGTCGGCTCCCTCCTTTGGCGCGGCGGCGGCGACGCGACGCGCGGAGCTTGCCGGGAGCCGCCGCCCGGGCGAACTTGATAGGGACCCTAGCCGGATAAACAGAAAGACAATAAGCATGGAAGCAAGGAAAGAAAAGGAATCAAACAAGAAAAAGAAAGAGAACTCACCCGGCCTGCTCCGGGACCTTCTTCGAGCTGCTGCCGGCGCTGTTTCTTCGCCTTCGCCTCCAAGGCGGCGGTGGAGCCGGTTCGCCGTGCCCCTGGGCGCCGGTCGCCGTGGTGCTTGGCGGCCTCGTGCGCGAGAGGCACGGCGGGGATTGGCCCCGTGCCGGACGCCGCCGGCTCCTCCTCCTCCTCCTGCTGCTCGGGTGAGGGGGCGGATTGTGCTCCCCACGGCCGCCTAGATCGGCGCTGCGGCAGGTCGTCGTCGCCGGCATGCTCGCCGGCTTGGTCAGCCGGATCGACGTGATCCGGCGTCCACCTCTTCGTCGCCCGGTCGCCGTCCTCGACGTTACGGCGCTCAAAAAGCTAGATAGACAGAAAAAACATAAGCATATGACGAGCCGGGAGTCGGCAGAAGAAAAGGAAGTCGGCCCCGCAGCCGCAGCCGGAAAATGGCAAAGACATGAGGCTTACCCGCGCCGGCGGATGGTTCCTGTCGCAGGGCACCAGCCCGTAACTCCGATCCTCCGGCAGGTTCGCCTTGGTGATGTGGTTCACCCGGCTGGCCACACTGGGCTTTGGTGAGCCGCGCAATGGAGGTCCGGTTCGGATCGAACCGGCCGGACATGTGCCCGATCTTGTGGGTGCGCATCTGAAGCGGCAGCACCCGGCGCTCGGCGATGGTGCGAGAGGAGATCTTCGGCAGTCAGCCCGCCGGCGGTGGCTGTCGCCAGAAGTCCCAAAGCAGGTTCACCTCGGCGTTCTGATCCGTCGAGCGGGCGTTGTGGCTCCAGTTGATCCGGCCGACTGGAGGAGCCGGGTTGAACTCCGGCAAGTTGATCCGGTCGACGAGCTCCCCCTCGTTGCGCACGTAGAAGAATGACATCTGCCAGTTCTTCACCGAGTCGACGGTGGGGATTTTGGGGAAAGGCGTACCAGGCCGGGTGTAGATCGAGCAGCGCCGCAGGCTCGCGAGCGGCCGTCGTTGGTCTGCGCCTTCAAGAAGAAAAGCCGGCTCCGAAGTCGATGTCGGGCCACAAGCCGGCGTAAGCCTCCATGAACGCCACGAAGCAACTCGGGGAGGACGCATGCGTTGGCCGGCAGGTGGTGCGGCTGAAGGCCGAAGTGGTCGAGGAACTGCCGGAAGAACATCGAAGCCGGCAGGCCCAGCCCGCGATCGAGGTGCGCGCCGAAGACGACGCGCTCGCCGGGCCGCGGTTCGGGCTCCACCTCCTCGCCGGGCACCCGCGTGATCACCGACTGCGGGATCCGCCGGAGGCGCACCAGCGTTCGATGTCGTCCTCCTGCATGTAGGAGCCCCTCCACGATCCGGCTGGGGACGCCATTGGCGATGTCGAGGAAGAAGATGACCAGGAGAGACTAAACGGCGAGGAGGAACCTTGCGACCGCGGCGGCGACAACGGCGGCTGAGGACGCTCCGTCGAGACGCGCGGCCCCGTGGCGCCGGATTGACGGAGTGGCGGCGGCGGATCGGCGGAGATTCGCCTGCCGGAGTTCGCCAGCGGGAGGCGTTCGCCGGAGCAACAGCGAGCTTGAGCGCGCGGGGAGCGATGGAAGCAGGAGCGTGAGGAGGAAGAGAATGGCAAGTGCCGCCTCGGTACCGCCCCCGCGGCATTTATAGCCTGCCGCGGGCGGTTGGCCTCCAAGTGGCGGTCGTGGGCCACGTCCCCGGATTTACTGCGCCGCAACTCCTCCCACGTCCACGACGGTTACCAGAAACGGCCACACCACGTCGCCCACTACCGCACCGGATCCGGAGGGACATTGATGTGACCAGACGAACCGACCGCAGCGCCAGGCGTCAGACCGGTCAAGTCGGGCGCAGGACCCGAGGCGGCGGAGACTCCGGCGCACAGCGAGCCGGAGCCGGACAAGAAGTTTCACTCGAGCCAAAATTCATCAGCAAGGCGGAGACGCCATCAGATCTTGCGAGAAAGCAAAAACTGCACAAGTATGAAAAGCAGCCGGCTAAAAGCAGCCGGCAGGCACGAGCCGGATGAGGCGCGGCCGGCTGAATGGAAATTCTCGGTCGGCCCCTCCAAGTGCCGTCCAATATATTCGAGAAGCCAGGAAAACCTGCCTAGGTCCTTCTAAACGCAGGACCTTGCCAGCTTCGGGGGCTAATGTCGGGGGGAAGACCCCGGATAGGGCAATGGACGCGGAGCAGCCGGCTGGCCACTGGCCGGCTCGCGGCAAAGGCCGGCTGAGGAGCAGCCGGCTGGCGCCGTGGCCGGCTGGTCTGGAAGCCGGCTGGCTCTAGGTCCTAGTCGGCCTGGCTACGGCCACCAATGCTGTAGTTGGGCCGGCTTCTACAAGCCATATCCGGCGGGGTTTGTACCTCGAGACCGACTCGAGGCTGGCGAGTCTTGCACTGGAAGGAACCGGGTAGGTGATCCGGGTTCCCAAAGTCCACGCTGACTCCATCTTCCGTGATACGCGGGGCACTGTAGAGCAATAGTGCCTCGCGCCGGACAGGCCGTCAGGGCTTACGACGATCCGTACTGGCTACAGCGGCTGACGGCGACAGGGACACCTCCTCCATACCGCTGACCGTGGCAGCCGGATGGGACAGGCCACGATGCCTCAACCACTCCTGACGTCACCGCCTCGGGAAGGAGCGGAAGCCGAAGCCGGCCCAGCCGGCCAAGAACTATAGGGTCTTATATGTAAAGTGCCGGTGCCTATATAAGCCGCACTACCCCCTCTCGTGCAGGGGATCGATCATTTATTACCTTCACCCACCTACAGAGCTGCCCTGTGAGAGAGACCATAGTCTTCCTTAGCCTCTCAGGAGCAGCCGGACACAGCTCTAGGAGCACCATTGTACTGTGTGATCATCATATACACTCATAGCAGGAGTAGAGGTTTTACCTCCATCGGAGGGCCTCGAACCTGGGTACGTCGCCGTGTCGCTCGTGCCCATACCCGCATCCGGATACCGCCGTGAGATCCCTCAGGAACCACTTCGACTAGCCACCCTATGGCATATGCCGTGACGATACCACGACAGAGGGATCCGCAAGGACCTCAACCCCTCCTCCTCGTACAAGCCCGGCACCATCTGGTGCCGGCAACACCTCTGCCTCCCTCTCGGGGGGCACAACAAATTCGGGGCGTGCGGCCCCTTCACTGTCAGATCACCGCACGGAGGAGGATTCTTCCTTCCTCCCAGAACACCAAGACACCGGCGCCAGCAACACCGGCGCCGGAGAAGAAGAAGCTGCCGGGCGGGCGGAGCCTCCTGCTCCTCCCGTCCTTGAAAAGACAACTTCCGCGCCGGAATCTTCCGCGCCGGAAGGTTCCAACACGGGTGACGCTCCTAGCGCTCCCCCTTCTCCACGCACCATCCTCATGCCTCCGCCGGAGGCTCCTCGCGCCCAGCCCTCCAAGGCCGCTCCTGGCGCGCCGCCGGCCAAGACCTCCGGGGCCTCTTCTACCGCGCCGCCGCCCAAGCCTTCCAAGCTCATCAAGGGGAAGGCGACGGCCTCCAGCGCCCCTTCGGGCGGCCAGCAGCCCTTGGTGCTGCACGTCTCCAAGGCCGCCAAAAGTGCCAGTATGAAGGCCACCGGCCTCTTCGGCCGCATCACAGAGTTCCAGCGCCGAGGGCGGGACCTGGGGCACCTCCTGCCCTATGCCCAAAAGTGGAACGCCGCGGACATCACTCCGGCGACCCGCGGAATGGGCAAGGACCGGCTGCCGGCACCTGATCCTGTCGGGGATCGGTGTTCTGAGGAGCACCTCATGCGGCTCCGGGCTGCCGTAAAAGAGCTTGACAGCGCGTGGTACGATTCCACGAACAATCTGACGGTATGTTCTACTAACTTCCAATCTTTGCCGGTTTCTTCGTTTCCGGCTCTGTTTTATCTTTTCCTTAGTTTTATGCCGGTTTCTCTCTTGTCTATCTTCCCAGTCCCCGAGTTTTGTGGTGAGAGCGCAGCTCTTAGCGCAAAACTTAACTTAAGATTTTAGCATGAAACCGGCACTGCCAGTCCCCGAGTTTCGGGTTAAACATCTTCTCCTTAACACATAATTTATCTTAGAAACGCGCAAAACCGGCACTGCCAGTCCCCGAGTTTCGGGTTAAGAACTTTGTTCTTAGCGCAAAACTTAACTTATTTCTTCTTTTTCTTGAACAGGTCACCGCTGACACTCGGAAGGCCCTCTTCGAGGAGCTTTTATGGGAGCACCGGGAGCTTGCTGAGGCACATGACAAGTGCCAGGGTAAGTTTTTGTTCCACCGGCATCTTTGCTACCGGAAACCTTTTTTCCTTGTGACATTGACAATTTCTGTTCAACAGTGATCCCGGAAGCTTCCATCGATGCTCTGAAGGAGCAGCTTGCTGCGGCCCAACGTACTATTTTTTCCTTTCTCCCTTGAACTTGGTTTCTTTTCGTTTTTACTAGTGTAACCTTGTTAACACTCTTTTTTCCGGTTACAGGGGAAAAGGACGAGCTCAACCGGCAGCACCAGGATGAGCTGAACGCCCTCAAGACCAGCTACCAGGATCTTAAGTCTCAGCTGATTCAGCTGGGGCTCGATCACGCCAAGGCCCTCAAAGCCGCTGAAGTGAGCGCAGCGGCCAAGTTGGACGAGGCTCTGGAGGATGCTTCCAATGCCACTGTGGTGTTGCGGGCAGAGCTGGAGGAGATGGCCAAGGCCCGGAAGGGCGCCGAGGAGAAGGCCGCGCGGCTGGAGGAGGAGCGTAAGGAGTGCGATCAGCTGATCCTGCAGACCGACACACTTGCCCTCCGTAAGTTGTTTTCTTTTACATTTTGACTACTGCATACGAGCCTTTTTTCCTTCTACCCCATTCTCTTTCCGTTATCTTTCATTCCGGACTCTTTTCCTTCCGGTCTCTTTTTCTTCCGGATTTTTTCCTTCCGGTCTCTTTTTCCTTAAACTTTTTCTTTCTTTGCATAGGTCTCTTTCCGGACTCGCAGAGGTACGCTGTCAAGAAGGTCGATGCGCAACGCAAGGACAAAGGCCAAGCGGATCTTACTGTGCCATGGACGCCCAAGGACCATCTGGTCGCGCTTAACGCGCGGGTGTCCCATATGCGCTGCATAGACCGCAATCTTTCGGACATCCCTGATGTAGCTACCCAGCTATACAGGACTTTGTGGCCTGGCGAGGCGGTGCCGGACACCTTCTCCCTTATCAGCGACCGTCTGAAGGGTGCCGGCAGGAGGATCCGCGAGTGGCAGTGCTCTGCTGCCCGTGCTGGAGCGGACTCCGCCCTCCGCGTCGCCTGCTCCTGGTACCCGGAGCTCAATCTGGACGCTCTTACCGGCGTGCGTGAAGGCGCAGAAACGGATCTGGACCCGATCCTCTCCGCCAAGCGGCAGGATCGCGCGTTCCGCATCGCGGAGTATGCGGACATGCGCACCTTCATCCCTCCCCCTCCTGGCGTCACGGACTATCTCGACGAGGAGGAGGGTGAAGCCGAAGAAGAGGTCCTGGGCGATGCTGATGCCGGCGCTGCTCCTCCGGAAGCCCCTGCTGCGTGATGACTCTCTGTGATATGTTTGCCTGCTATCTGTTTGTTTGTCCTGGCTATCTTAAAGACAATCTCTGTTAAATTCTGCCCTGGAATGCCGGGGCTTATGATGTAAAACTTAAGTTTGCCTGTGGTTGTGCTACAACATTTCCTGCCGGTAAGTTATACCGGTAGCTAAGTATTTATGAGTTTGTCTTAGCATATTTTGCTTTTGGTTCTGCTTTTATCCTGCACTGCAAAGATTTCTCAATTGCTTCTGCATCCAATTTGATGCATACTTGGTTCTTTTGCCTTGGCTCTGCCTGCCTTCTCTGGGCGTTCTTTGGCGTATGAGCACAAGGTTCTTTCACCAAACAAGCATCTTCTTGAACTTAGAAATAACTTTGAAATTTTGCAAAAAACCGGTTTAACCGGGGTTAGTTAAACTTTCCGGATTGTTCTTTCCTGCTCTCCCTTCTCGCAGTTCATGTGCTTATCCCCTACCGGTTTATCTTGCTTGCCATGAAGCCGGTTTGCGGACAGCAGCAGAGTCGAAGACTCCGGTAGGATTTAGCACACTACTAAACCGGAAAGAAAAAACATTCAATAAGCAACCGGTAAACTGAAAAAAAAATAAACAAGTTACATGCAACTTAAGTTGAGGTAGTCCCCGAGATTCGTTCAAGGTTCCGGCATCTTTTATTCATAGCATATAAGGTACAAAAAGGAACTTCTTACACCACCACTTCAAGAGTAGAAAGGACGCAACAGAGCTACGTTCCATGGACGCTTGCTCTCCTCTCCGGACCTGTCCGCCTTTCCTTTCTTCCACTCCTGTGCATCGATCAAGTAGTATGCATCATTGTGAAGCACCTTGCTTACAATGAAGGGACCTTCCCATGGTGGTAAGAGCTTATGCCGGCCTTCAGTGCGCTGCACCAGGCGAAGTACAAGATCTCCTTCCCGGAAAACTCTTGGGTTAACCTTCCGGTTATGATAGCGTCTGAGGTTTTGCTGGTAGATGGCTGTTCTTGCCAAAGCTAGCTCTCTTGCTTCTTCCAGCAAGTCCACATCATTTTCTCTGGCCTCCTTGACCTCTTGCTCAGTATAGAGCTGTACCCTTGGTGAATCATGAATGATATCGGTTGGTATCACCGCTTCCGCTCCATAAACCATGAAGAAGGGAGTGTATCCGGTAGATCGGTTTGGAGTTGTTCTTATACTCCACAGTACTGATGGTAGCTCATCGAGCCAACATCCCGGTGACTTTTCCACCGCATCAATGAGTCTAGGCTTGATACCGGAAAGCACCAAGGCATTCATTCTTTCCACTTGGCCATTGCCTTGTGGGTGTGCCACTGAGCACAAATCCAACCGGATGTTCTTTTCTTCACAGAACCTTTTGAACTCACCTTGAGCAAAGTTGGTTCCATTGTCAGTGATGATGCTGTGCGGGTATCCATACCGCAAAATGACATCTTTCAAGAATTTCACAGCTGTATGCCCATCACACTTTGCGATAGGTTTTACTTCTAGCCACTTGGTGAACTTATCCACCATGACCAAGATGTGAGTCATGCTGCTTCTTGCAGTTTTGAATGGTCCAACCATGTCAAGGCACCAAACAGCGAATGGCCATGTTAGCGGTATTGTCTTTAAACCGGATGCTGGGGTATGGTTTTGCTTGGCGTACCTCTGGCAGCCGTTGCATTTTCTTACCAAATCCTCAGCGTCCTCCAAAGCAGTGGGCCAATAGAACCCATGCCGGAATACCTTTGCTACTAGCGCCCTTGACGAAGCATGATGCCCACATTCTCCTTGGTGAATTTCCTCAAGCATTTCTTTCCCTTCCTCCGGTTCCACACATCTTTGAAGGACACCGGTAACGCTTCTCTTGTACACCTCACCATTGATGAATGTGTAAGCTTTGGACCTTCTTTGTATTCTCCTTGATTCATTTTCGTCAGCCGGCAAAGTGCCGCTGATCAGGAATTCCTTAATAGGTTTAACCCACGACGGTATCTCTCGAACCAAAAACACCGGCGCATCTATCTCCATGCTATCCACCAGCATCATCTCTTCCGGTACAGGTACAACAGTCCCCGAGCCTACCGGAGCAGTCCCCGAGCTTGCCGGAGCAGTCCCCAGGTTCCCTTCATCGATATCCATGGGTACTACGTGTGACTCCGGTACAAAAATTGATTCTGATTCCGGGCTTGGTTTGATTGATGGTACTCTTAGGTGAGCCAAAGCTATTCCGGGAGGAATTTCTTGCCTAGATGAGCCCAGCTTGGACAAAGCATCCGCGGCTTCATTTTCTGCGCGTGGCACATGGTGGAACTCACACCCTTCGAAGAATCCGGCAATCTTTTGCACGTGAAACTGGTACGAGGCCATGTTGGCATCTTTTGCATCCCAATCTCCTGAGCACTGCTGTACCACAAGGTCTGAATCGCCATAGCAAATGATCCGGTGTGCACCGATTTCTTTTGCGACCTTAAGCCCATGGATCAAAGCCTCATATTCAGCGACATTGTTTGATGCCCTGAAATGTACTTGCAAAACATACCGGAGGTGGTCTCCTTTTGGTGAAGTAAGCACCACACCGGCACCTAGACCTTCCTTGAGCTTAGATCCATCAAAGTGCATCTTCCAGTACTCTATCCTTTGATCTGGCGGTTTGTACTGCATCTCCGCCCAATCAACAAGGAAATCAGCCAAAGCCTGTGATTTTATGGCATCTCTTCTTTCATATACCGGCACGTATGGTGATATCTGGATTGCCCATTTTGCAATCCGGCCGCTGGCATCTTTGTTGCACATGATGTCGGAAATTGGTGCTTCACTCACCACCTTCATGGGGTGCTCCTCAAAGTAGTGCTTGAGCTTTGTGGCGGCCATGTACACGCCATAAGTCATTTTCTGGAAGTGAGGGTAGTTTTGTTTTGAGAGGGAGAGCACCTCGCTCAAGTAGTATACCGGCCTCTGGACGGTTTTTTCTTCCTCTTCTCTTTCAACTACAACCACTACACTCACAACCCGGTTTGTTGCTGCTATGTATAACAGCATAGGCTCCCTTTCTAGAGGTGAAGCCAGTATGGGTGCTGTGGCTAGCATCGTTTTTAGCTCCTTAAACGCTGCGTCCATTTCGAGGGGTCCGTGATTTAACGTGTCAGATTTTTTCATGAGAGCATAGAGTGGCAGAGCTTTTTCTCCCAACCTGCTTACAAACCGGCTTAGCGATGCCAAGCTTCCGGTAAACTTTTGCACATCTTTTAACTCTCGAGGGATAGCCATTCTTTCTATTGCCCGGATCTTTACCGGATTAACCTCTATGCCCCGGCTTGATACCAAGAAACCGAGCAGCTTGCCGGCGGGGACACCGAAGGTACATTTTGCCGGATTGAGTTTCATCCGGAACCGTCTTAGGTTATCGAACGTTTGCCGGATGTCATCGATTAAAGTGTTCTTTACCTTAGTTTTTATCACGATGTCATCCACATAGACTTGCACATTTTTTCCAATTTGATCAAACAAGCATTTTTGCATACAGCGCTGGTACGTTGCACCAGCGTTGCGCAAACCAAAGGGCATAGTGACATAGCAATAAGCCCCGTGCGGGGTAATGAACGCAGTTTTTATTTGATCTTCCTTTTTCAAGGGAATTTGGTGGAAACCGGAATAGGCATCCAGGAAGGACAACAACTCACACCCAGCAGTTGAATCAATCACTTGATCGATTCGTGGCAAAGGAAAAGGATCTCTTGGGCAAGCCTTGTTCAGGTTGGTGTAGTCGATGCACATGCGCCACACCTTCGGAGCTTTTGCCTCCAGGTTCTCATCTTTCTTCTTTTCAACCATTACCGGATTGGCCAGCCACTCTGTGTGCGTGACCTCCACAATGAACCCGGCAACAAGTAGTTTGGTTACCTCTTCTCCTATGATCTTTCTTCTATCTTCTGCGAACCGGCGTAGTGGTTGCCGCACCGGCTTGGCATCTTTCCGGACGTTTAGAGAGTGCTCAGCCAGCTCCCTCGGAACACCTACCAAATCATCTGTTGACCAGGCAAAGATATTCCGATTCTCACGGAGGAAGCTGACGAGCGCGCTTTCCTATGCTTGGTCAAGGCCGGCACCGATACGAACGGTGCGTTCTGGGTAAGCCGGATCCAGCACAATGTTCTTCGTTTCATTGGTTGGCTTGAATGCCGGTGTGCCCATGTTTTCACTCATTGCCGCTAAGCTCATTTGTGAGGATTGAGCCAGCGCAACAGCTGTCTGCATTCTTTTCTTTTCCTCCGCGATCACCAGCGACTCCGCTAGGTTTGATCCGGCAGATGCAGTTTCCAGTGAGATCTTATAGTTTCCCACCACAGTCAATGGTCCACGAGGTGCCGGCATCTTCATCTTGAGGTAAGCCGTATGAGTGGTGGCCATGAAAGCAGCCAACGCCGGTCTCCCCAGCAGTGCATGGTAGGGACTGTCTAGATCCACCACCTCAAACTCCAGATTTTCCACCCGGCAATTGTCACGTCCTCCAAATGCCACGTCCACCCGAACTTTTCCTATCGGGGCACAGGACAAGCCAGGAACGATTCCATGGAACGTTGTGCGAGTTGGCTGAAGCATGTTTTCTGTTATGCCCAGCGTTTGCATGGTGTGCTTGTATATGATGTTGATGCTACTGCCATTGTCTATCAGCACCTTGCTGAACTTCACTCGAGTTTGCGGCCCTTTCATGATCGGGTCCACAACAAGAGCATATCCACCCGGATTCGGCATGATCTTAGGGTGATCCTTGGACGACCAGGTAATTTCCTGATTGGACCACATCATGTACTTGGGGACTGCCGGCATCACAGCATTGACCTCCATGGAGCGCCGGTGCATACTTTGCCGGTCTGTTGGCTCAGTGACAAAAACAACACAGCACAGGTGCGGATCTTCGTAAACATTCCGGCCCAAAGGTGCCGGTGGAGGTGGCTGGTTATCATTTTGCTCCACCCGGTTAACCTGCTGGTACTGCTGTCGGTTTGGCTGTACCGGTAGAGCGTTTGCCCCGGTAAGTGGTGGTGGTGGCGGTAGCTGTTGTTGCTGCTGCGGCATGTCTTGTGGTGGCCGCGCATCCTTTGCTGTTCCTTTTTGCATCAAGTACTTGGTCCAGGTACAATCCTTCGTCAGATGGTTTGACGGATGTGCCGGATTCGGCGTGTGCCATCGGCAAGGTTGATCCATAGCAGCTTCCATGGTGTATTTTGCGGGTTCTTGCCAGTTCTTCTTCTGGACCCAGGGTTTCTTTTCCACCCATTGTTTCTTAGGACCCGCCCATGGCTGCGATCCGGTTTTTTGCCTCTGGCTGTCGCTGGCCTCAAAGTTTTCCTGCACAGCAGCAACTTGCTGCGGACCGTACCTTCGATCCGGAAAATCTTCTCTTCTTTTGTTATTCCGGTTGTCCCGGTGTTGTTCGTGGCGCAGCTGTTCCGGCTCCGGTTGCACTGCCGGCTGCGTTGGGTCTCCCAATGCATAGCTATCAGCCACACGTATCATCTCTGCCAACGTTGTCGGCATGTTGCGCTGCAACTTTTGCCACAACGGTGAACCTCTTCTGCATCCACTGCTAAACCAAGCAATGGCTTGCGCCTCGATCACCCCTTCACAGGAGTTCCTTGTGGTGTTCCACCGGGCTAGATAATCCCGGTCTGTTTCGTTCGGACGCTGCACGCACAGAGCAAGTTGTTGCGGCCTGTTTGGCCTCTGATAGGTGCTGCTGAAATTGCTCACAAAAGCCTCCTCAAAATCCAGCCAGCCATTTATGCTTCCTGCCGGCAAGTTGTTTAGCCAGATTCTTGCCGGTCCAACCAAAAACGATGGTATGATCCTCACGGCCCAACGCCGGTTTCCTCCTCCTGCTACGGTTCCTCCACCGCCTGCAACGTACACCGCGGTCACGTAATCCGCGAGCCAGTCTTCCGGCTTTGTGGTGCCATCATATGTCTTTGTGTCACGGGGCAACATAAAGTTGCGAACTGGTGGTTTTTCTTTCATGATCCTTGGGCCAAAGCACTTTGGGCCTGGAGGACCTTCCTCCTCGATCATTTCTGACAAATACACTCTATCCAGACGGTGCCTTGCATCCCGTTCCGGTAAGTATCTCTCTCCCAAACGTTCTCCCAATGGGTTCCGATATGCTGCCGGTCTCGTGGAATCGGCCTCATCGTAACATTCCGGCACCGCGGCCCTTGCCTGCCGGTACCTTGGGGGATCCATTTCCTCCTCATCGTACGCTGCCCTTGCAGCTCGATAGTTTTGCCCGGTCTCATGTCTACCGGCATGATTGTTTCCGGCATAGCCTCTGGCGTAGCCGCGCTCTGCCCCTTGGCTTTTTCTACCGGCATCATGTTGCCCGGCCTGTTGCTTTCCGGCAAGAACCGGATCATACACAGTCATCTGCTGCGCATTCACTTCTTTTTCTCTCCTTCTATCCGGATGGGGGGACGAAGCCTGCCCATGGGACTTGCTACCGGCATTCTTTGTTGAACGCGCGGACTTTGAGGCCGCTGCCTTGTTCAGCTTAGCCAGCTGCTCAGCATTTTGCTGCTCTATGGTTTCCAGCAGCTCTCTAACACGCTCTTGCTGCTTAACCAAAGCATCTCCGGAAAGCGACTCGCACAGCTCTACTGCAGCCTTAGCAGCTTTTATAGTTTTATCCGGGCTGCTGTACTTAGGCTTTTCCACGATGCTAACAGATGCAGAGGCGCTTTTGCCGGTAAGAATCTCCTTGCGCAAATCTTGATCTAGATTGCGAGCCTTTAGCCGGTTTTCCGGCATCCTAGCAGCATGCGCACTAACAGAAGCAAAGCCATGGGCAGCGTTATACTCACGTACGGTTAGGTTCAGCTCGCGCTGCGCCCTGACGATGTCCTTGCCGCTCTCCAGCATCTTCTGGCGCTGCGCCTCCAGCTCCGCCTGAGCCGCTGCCGGATCGATGTTCTGTGCGATGGGGGTGGCGAGGACGTTCATCGCCGCCTGGAGCGGTGTTTCCGGTGGCGCGGATGATGCTCCCGCTGCGCCTGCGCCGCGCTCCAGCGGTGGCTTAGCCGCACGGGTCGAAACCGCGCGACCGGCACCTTCAGCCGCAACCTCCTTTCCTGCACCAGCCACACCGGTCATCATTACCTCGACACTGCCGGCGGCGCGACCAGCACAAAGCCATCTTGGCGGGTCCGGTGCCACCAGCACCGGCGAGAGGCGCTGGCGCACGGGGACGGTGCCGAAGTAGACGCGGTGGCTGCCGAACTCGATGATGCGGCCGTTCTTGGGGAAGACGCCGCCGTTGGCGAAGCAGCCCGCGTTGTCGTTGATGAAGTCCATGGCGTAGATGCTCTGCACCAGCGCGGACACCGTACGCTCGCCGGAGATCTCGAGGACGCCCGCCCGAATGTGAACTCCATCAAGCGCCACTTCATGCCCCACGGTGGGCGCCAACTGTCGTCGTGGTGAACAGACAGATGCCATAGGATGGCTTAGATTGGGGCCGAATGGACGCAAGAGGATTCGGGGGAGGGTTTGTGATCAGGTGGGAAGAGATTCCGGATGGTTTCCTCAAGAACTTGGCCAAGGCCAGAGGTTGAAGAAGAAAGGCACAAGGAAGAACTCCCTCTAGATCACCATGTTCATAGCTTCACACAGGTTACAAGCTCTTTTTTCATACATACATGCGTACATCCATCGTCGTCTCTCGTAAGAAGGGCTGCCCCCTCTCCTTATATAGGGGAGAGGGTGGCTTACAGGGCAAGAAACCCTAATGGCATCTTTGACTGGACAAACTACTTTACAGAGTTACTGTACAAAGCTACTTTAATCATGAGTGACGCCGGAGTCCTCTTTAATCAGGGCAGCTGATGTCCTCCGGCTTCTTTGGACGTCACCTCTCTCTTTGGCGCCAGGACTCTGATTAAAGTTACTTTGCTTAGCTCACCCTTGTCTTCTTGCTTTGGAGAGAATCTTTGACCAGTCCTGCCGACAGGCTCTCCTTTCCGGTATCTTTTATACCGGGTTCCGGCATACCCCTTTGGGGATACCGGCTTAGCCTTGCTCTCCCGGATTCCTACTAGGCTTCCGGTAAGAACATTAAACCGGTATCTTGATGGCTCAAACCATCCGGTTTGGCATGCCTTTGGCATACCGGGGGTTATCCCCCCAACAGACCACCTCGGTGGGAAGTTTCGGCAGATCTACGAAGAAATCTTGGAGCCCGAATATGGGAAACCATATGGTTTTCTGTAACGGGAAACACCTGGAAAGAAGGACTAGTCAGAGCCATGCAAGAAGGAGTAGCCCGTATGTGTGGACAGAATATGAACAAGCTCAAGAATACCCGCTTCACTTACTACCCAAGACATGATCCCATGGGAAGACCAATAACCATGCCCCCGCACCCGGAGATGAACCACTATGTAGCACACCTGGACTTCATGTTGTACAAGACCCGCAAGGAGTTGGACAACGCCCTTGCCTTTTGCCAAGCACATTACCCGTGAAGACGAAGAATCCCCCCCTGAAGAGTAGTATCTTTAAAGCACTTTCATAGGTGTGAGTTGTATCAGGATTCCCCTTGTATCGTAGAGCGAATGAATGGTTCTTCAAACCAACGGTGTGTTAGATTTGTAATGTGTGATGCTTGGTATGAATGAAAAATTGTTGTTGGTTTTTACCCCCGCAACACTACTCAAAATTTCAAATTGTGAACTTTTTAAAATTTAACAAAACAAACCATAGAAATTTCCCTCTTATCTTATCATCTACCTCGATATTCAGATGGCCCCACCAACCCACAGCGCCAATCAAGACGCCATGAAGTAGATGTTGCAAACCATGCTAGAGGATAGGCAAGCTGAACGAGCTGAACGCCAAGCCAACATTGCAGCACTTCAACAGCTTGCAAACAACAATCAAGGCCATCATGATCACCCAGGGTCGAAGCTAAAGAACTTCCAGAACACCAACCCTCCAATATTCAACAAGACTGAAGAACCTCTAGATGCTGATGACTGGCTCCAGACAATGGAGAACAACCTAGAAGTTGCGGGAGTTGAAGCCGCAGAGAAAGTGCTGTTTGCCACGCACTACTGATGGCGTGTAACTCACACGTTCGTTGGGAACCCCAAGAGGAAGGTATGATGCGCACAGCAGCAAGTTTTCCCTCAGAAAGAAACCAAGGTTTATCGAACCAGGAGGAGCCAAGAAGCACGTTGAAGGTTGATGGCGGCGGGATGTAGTGCGGCGCAACACCAGGGATTCCGGCGCCAACGTGGAACCTGCACAACACAACCAAAGTACTTTGCCCCAACGAAACAGTGAGGTTGTCAATCTCACCGGCTTGCTGTAACAAAGGATTAACCGTATTGTGTGGAAGATGATTGTTTGCAGAAAACAGTAGAACAAGTATTGCAGTAGATTGTATTTCAGTAAAGAGAATTGGACCGGGGTCCACAGTTCACTAGAGGTGTCTCTCCCATAAGATAAACAACATGTTGGGTGAACAAATTACAGTTGGGCAATTGACAAATAAAGAGGGCATGACCATGCACATACATATCATGATGAGTATAGTGAGATTTAATTGGGCATTACGACAAAGTACATAGACCGCCATCCAACTGCATCTATGCCTAAAAAGTCCACCTTCGTGTTATCATCCGAACCCCTCCGGTATTAAGTTGCAAAGCAACAGACAATTGCATTAAGTATGGTGCGTAATGTAATCAACAACTACATCCTTAGATATAGCATCAATGTTTTATCCCTAGTGGCAACAAGACAACACAACCTTAGAACTTTCATCACTTGTCCAGGTGTCAATGCAGGCATGAACCCACTATCGAGCATAAATACTCCCTCTTGGAGTTACAAGCATCTACTTGGCCAGAGCATCTACTATAACGGAGAGCATGCAAGATCATAAACAACACATAGATATAACTTTGATAATCAACATAACAAGTATTCTCTATTCATCGGATCCCAACAAACGCAACATATAGAATTACAGATAGATGATCTTGATCATGTTAGGCAGCTCACAAGATCCGACAATGATAGCACAATGGGGAGAAGACAACCATCTAGCTACTGCTATGGACCCATAGTCCAGGGGTAGACTACTCACACATCACACCAGAGGCGACCATGGTGGCGTAGAGTCCTCCGGGAGATGATTCCCCTCTCCGGCAGGTGCCGGAGGCGATCTCTGGATCCCCGAGATGGGATCGGCGTTGGCGGCGTCTCTGGAAGGTTTTCCGTATCGTGGCTCTCGGTACTGGGGGTTTCGTCACTGAGGCTTTAAGTAGGCGGAAGGGCAAGTCAGGAGGGGCACAGGGGCCCCACACCATAGGCCGGCGCGGCCAGGGGGGCGCGCCGCCCTAGGGTTTGGGCACCCTGTGGCCCCACTTCGTTCGTCTTCGGACTTGGAAGCTTCGTGGCAAAATAGGCCCCTGGGCGTTGATTTCGTCCAATTCCGAGAATATTTCCTTACTAGGATTTCTGAAACCAAAAACAGCAGAAACAAAGAATCGACACTTCGGCATCTTGTTAATAGGTTAGTTCCAGAAAATGCACGAATATGACATAAAGTGTGCATAAAACATGTAGATAACATCAATAATGTGGCATGGAACATAAGAAATTATCGATACGTCGGAGACGTATCAGCATCCCCAAGCTTAGTTCTGCTCGTCCCGAGCAGGTAAAACGATAACACGAGATAATTTCTGGAGTGACATGCCATCATAATCTTGATCATACTATTTGTAAAGCATATGTAGTGAATGCAGCGATCAAAACAATGTATATGACATGAGTAAACAAGTGAATCATAAAGCAAAGACTTTTCATGAATAGCACTTCAAGACAAGCATCAATAAGTCTTGCATAAGAGTTAACTCATAAAGCAATAATTCAAAGTAAAGGCATTGAAGCAACACAAAAGAAGATTAAGTTTCAGCGGTTGCTTTCAACTTGTAACATGTATATCTCATGGATATTGTCAACATAGAGTAATATAACAAGTGCAATAAGCAAATATGTAGGAATCAATGCACAGTTCACACAAGTGTTTGCTTCTTGAGGTGGAGAGAAATAGGTGAACTGACTCAACATTGAAAGTAAAAGAATTGTCCTCCATAGAGGAAAAGCATCGATTGCTATATTTGTGCTAGAGCTTTGATTTTGAAAACATGAAACAATTTTGTCAACGGTAGTAATAAAGCATATGTATCATGTAAATTATATCTTATAAGTTGCAAGCCTCATGCATAGTGTACTAATAGTGCCCGCACCTTGTCCTAATTAGCTTGGACTACCGGATCATCACAATGCACATGTTTTGACCAAGTGTCACAAAGGGGTACCTCTATGCCGCCTGTACAAAGGTCTAAGGAGAAAGCTCGCATTGGATTTCTCGCTATTGATTATTCTTCAACTTAGACATCCATACCGGGACAACATAGACAACAGATAATGGACTCCTCTTTTATGCATAAGCATGTAACAATAATTAATAATTTTCTCATTTGAGATTGAGGATATATGTCCAAAACTGAAACTTCCACCATGGATCATGGCTTTAGTTAGCGGCCCAATGTTCTTCTCTAACAATATGCATGCTTAACCATAGGGTGGTAGATCGCTCTTACTTCAGACAAGACGGACATGCATAGCAACTCACATGAAATTCAACAATGAGTAGTTGATGGCGTCCCCAGTGAACATGGTTATCGCACAACAAGCAACTTAATAAGAGATAGAGTGCATAATTACATATTCAATACCACAATAGTTTTTAAGCTATTTGTCCCACGAGCTATATATTGCAAAGGTGAATGATGGAATTTTAAAGGTAGCACTCAAGAAATTTACTTTGGAATGGCGCAAAATACCATGTAGTAGGTAGGTATCGTGGACACAAATGGCATAGTGGTTGGCTCAAGTATTTTGGATGCATGAGAAGTATTCCCTCTCGATACAAGGTTTAGGCTAGCAAGGCTTATTTGAAACAAACACAAGGATGAACCGGTGCAGCAAAACTCACATAAAAGACATATTGAAAACATTATAAGACTCTACACCGTCTTCCTTGTTGTTCAAACTCAATACTAGAAATTATCTAGACCTTAGAGAAACCAAATATGCAAACCAAATTTTAGCATGCTCTATGTATTTCTTCATTAATGGGTGCAAAGCATATGATGCAAGAGCTTAAACATGAGCACAACAATTGCCAAGTATCACATTACCCAAGACATTAATAGCAATTACTACATGTATCATTTTCCAATTCCAACCATATAACAATTTAACGAAGAAGAAACTTCGCCATGAATACTATGAGTAGAAACCAAGGACATACTTGTCCATATGCTACAGCGGAGCGTGTCTCTCTCCCATAAGGTGAATGCTAGGATCCATTTTATTCAAACAAAACAAAAAACAAAAACAAACCGACGCTCCAAGAAAAACACATAAGATGTGATGGAATAAAAATATAGTTTCAGGGGAGGAACCTGATAATGTTGTCGATGAAGAAGGGGATGCCTTGGGCATCCCCAAGCTTAGATGCTTGAGTCTTCTTAATATATGCAGGGGTGAGCCACCGGGGCATCCCCAAGCTTAGAGCTTTCACTCTCCTTGATCATGCTGCACCATACTCCTCTCTTGATCCTTGAAAACTTCCTCCACACCAAACTCGAAACAACTCATTAGAGGGTTAGTGCACAATAAAAATTAACATATTCAGAGGTGACACAATCATTCTTAACACTTCTGGACATTGCATAATGCTACTGGACATTAGTGGATCAAAGAAATTCATCCAACATAGCAAAAGAGGCAATGCGAAATAAAAGGCAGAATCTGTCAAAATAGAACAGTTCGTATTGACGAATTTTAAAATGGCACCAGACTTGCTCAAATGAAAATGCTCAAATTGAATGAAAGTTGCGTACATATCTGAGGATCATGCACGTAAATTGGCTTAATTTTCTGAGTTACCTACAGGGAGGTGGACCCAGATTCGTGATAGCAAAGAAATCTGGAACTGCGCAGTAATCCAAATCTAGTACTTACTTTTCTATCAACGGCTTTACTTGGCACAACAAAACACTAAACTAAGATAAGGAGAGGTTGCTACAGTAGTAAACAACTTCCAAGACACAAAATAAAAACAAAGTACTGTAGGTAAAAACATGGGTTGTCTCCCATAAGCGCTTTTCTTTAACGCCTTTCAGCTAGGCGCAGAAAGTGCGTATCAAGTATTATCAAGAGACGAAGTGTCAACATCATAATTTGTTCTCATAATAGAATCAAAAGGTACCTTCATTCTCTTTCTAGGGAAGTGTTCCATACCTTTCTTGAGAGGAAATTGATATTTTATATTACCTTCCTTCATATCAATAATAGCACCAACAGTTCGAAGAAAAGGTCTTCCCAATATAATGGGACAAGATGCATTGCATTCAATATCCAAGACAACAAAATCAACGGGAACAAGGTTATTGTTAACGGTAATGCGAACATTATCAACTTTACCCAAAGGTTTCTTTGTAGAATGATCAGCAAGATTAACATCCAAATAACAATTTTTCAGCGGTGGCAAGTCAAGCATATTATAAATTTTCTTAGGCATAACAGAAATACTTGCACCAAGATCACATAAAGCATTACAATCAAAATCTTTAACCTTTATCTTAATGATGGGCTCCCAACCATCCTCTAGCTTTTTAGGAATAGAGGCTTCACGCTCTAGTTTCTCTTCTCTAGCTTTAATGAGAGCATTTGTAATATGATGTGTGAAAGCCAAATTTATAGCACTAGCATTAGGACTTTTAGCAAGTTTTTGCAAGAACTTTATAACTTCAGAGATATGGCAATCATCAAAATTCAAACCATTATAATCTAAAGCAATGGGATCATCATCCCCAATGTTGGAAAAAATTTCAGCAGCTTTATCACAGCGGTTTCAGCTTTTAGCAGTTTCGAGCGGTTTCTCGCGCTTTGCATTAGAAGTGGAAACATTGCTAACACCAATTCTTTTATTATTATTAGTAGGAGGTGCAGCAACATGTGTAGCATTAGCATTACTAGTGGTGGTAATAGTCCAAACTTTAGCTACATTCTTCTCTTTAGCTAGTTTTTCATTTTCTTCTCTATCCCACCTAGCACGCAGTTCAGCCATTAATCTTATATTCTCATTAATTCTAACTTGAATGGCATTTGCTGTAGTAACAATTTTATTATGATGATTCTCATTAGGCAAAACTTTTGATTTCAAAAGATCAACATCAATGACAAGACTATCGACTTTAGAAGCAAGTATATCAATTTTCCCAAGCTTTTCTTCAACAGATTTGTTAAAAGCAGTTTGTGTACTAATAAATTCTTTAAGCATGGCTTCAAGTCCAGGGGGTGAACTCCTATTATTATTGTAAGAATTCCCATAAGAATTAGCATAGCCGTTGCCATTATTATAAGGATCTGGCCTATAGTTGTTACTAGGATTGTTCCGGTAAGCATTGTTGTTGAAATTATTATTTTTAATGAAGTTTACATCAACATGTTCTTCTTGTGCAACCAATGAAGCTAATGGAACATTATTAGGATCAATATTAGTCCTATCATTCACAAGCATAGACATAATAGCATCAATCTTATCACTCAAGGAAGAGGTTTCTTCGACAGAATTTACCTTCTTACCTTGTGGAGCTCTTTCCGTGTGCCATTCAGAGTAGTTGATCATCATATTATCAAGAAGCTTTGTTGCTTCACCAAGAGTGATGGACATAAAGGTACCTCCAGCAGCTGAAACCAATAAATTCCGCGAAGAAAAATTTAGTCCTGCATAGAAGGTTTGGATGATCATCCAAGTAGTCAGTCCATGGGTTGGGCAATTTTTAACCAGAGATTTCATTCTTTCCCAAGCTTGAGCAACATGTTCAGTATCTAATTGTTTAAAATTCATTATGCTACTCCTCAAAGATATAATTTTAGCAGGGGGATAATATCTACCAATAAAAGCATCCTTGCATTTAGTCCATGAATCAATACTATTCTTAGGCAGAGATAGCAACCAATCTTTAGCTCTTCCTCTTAATGAGAAAGGGAACAATTTTAGTTTAATAATATCACCATCTACATCTTTACATTTTTGCATTTCACATAGTTCAACAAAATTATTAAGATGGGCAGCAGCATCATCAGAACTAATACTGCAAAATTGCTCTCGCATAACAAGATTCAAGAAAGCAGGTTTAATTTCAAAGAATTCTGCTGTAGTAGCAGGTGGAGCAATAGGTGTGCATAAGAAATCATTATTATTTGTGGTTGTGAAGTCACACAACTTAGTATTTTCAGGGTTGGCCATTTTAGCAACAGTAAATAAAACAAACTAGATAAAGTAAATGCAAGTAACTAATTTTTTTTGTGTTTTTTGATATAGCAAACAAGATAGCAAATAAAGTAAAACTAGCAACTAATTTTTTAGTATTTTGATTTAGTGCAGCAAACAAAGTAGTAAATAAAACTAAGCAAGACAAAAACAAAGTAAAGAGATTGAGAAGTGGAGACTCCCCTTGCAGCGTGTCTTGATCTCCCCGGCAACGGCGCCAGAAAAAGAGCTTGATGGCGTGTAACTCACACGTTCGTTGGGAACCCCAAGAGGAAGGTATGATGCGCACAGCAGCAAGTTTTCCCTCAGAAAGAAACCAAGGTTTATCGAACCAGGAGGAGCCAAGAAGCACGTTGAAGGTTGATGGCGGCGGGATGTAGTGCGGCGCAACACCAGGGATTCCGGCGCCAACGTGGAACCTGCACAACACAACCAAAGTACTTTGCCCCAACGAAACAGTGAGGTTGTCAATCTCACCGGCTTGCTGTAACAAAGGATTAACCGTATTGTATGGAAGATGATTGTTTGCAGAAAACAGTAGAACAAGTATTGCGATGATTGTATTTCAGTAAAGAGAATTGGACCGGGGTCCACAGTTCACTAGAGGTGTCTCTCCCATAAGATAAACAGCATGTTGGGTGAACAAATTACAGTTGGGAAATTGACAAATAAAGAGGGCATGACCATGCACATACATATCATGATGAGAATAGTGAGATTTAATTGGGCATTACGACAAAGTACATAGACCGCCATCCAACTGCATCTATGCCTAAAAAGTCCACCTTCAGGTTGTCATCCGAACCCCCTCCAGTATTAAGTTGCAAAGCAACAGACAATTGCATTAAGTATGGTGCGTAATGTAATCAACAACTACATCCTTAGACATAGCATCAATGTTTTATCCCTAGTGGCAACAGCACAACACAACCTTAGAACTTTCACATCCTTGTCCCAGTGTCAATGGAGGCATGAACCCACTATCGAGCATAAATACTCCCTCTTGGAGTTACAAGCATCTACTTGGCCAGAGCATCTACTAGTAACGGAGAGCATGCAAGATCATAAACAACACATAGATATAACTTTGATAATCAACATAACAAGTATTCTCTATTCATCGGATCCCAACAAACGCAACATATAGAATTACAGATAGATGATCTTGATCATGTTAGGCAGCTCACAAGATCCGACAATGATAGCACAATGGGGAGAAGACAACCATCTAGCTACTGCTATGGACCCATAGTCCAGGGGTAGACTACTCACACATCACACCGGAGGCGACCATGGCGGCGTAGAGTCCTCCGGGAGATGATTCCCCTCTCCGGCAGGGTGCCGGAGGCGATCTCCTGGATCCCCCGAGATGGGATCGGCGTTGGCGGCGTCTCTGGAAGGTTTTCCGTATCGTGGCTCTCGATGCACCGGGGGTTTCGTCACGGAGGCTTTAAGTAGGCGGAAGGGCAAGTCAGGAGGGGGCACAGGGGCCCCACACCATAGGCCGGCGCGGCCAGGGGGGGGCGCGCCGCCCTAGGGTTTGGGCACCCTGTGGCCCCACTTCGTTTCGTCTTCGGACTTCTGGAAGCTTCGTGGCAAAATAGGCCCCTGGGCGTTGATTTCGTCCAATTCCGAGAATATTTCCTTACTAGGATTTCTGAAACCAAAAACAGCAGAAAACAGCAACTGGCACTTCGGCATCTTGTTAATAGGTTAGTTCCAGAAAATGCACGAATATGACATAAAGTTTGCATAAAACATGTAGATAACATCAATAATGTGGCATGGAACATAAGAAATTATCGATACGTCGGAGACGTATCAACTACTTAGCAGGACCCGCAAGAGCCTGGTGGACCAGCACCCATGCCATGAATGCAGGATAGATGATGACCTGGGAAGACTTCAAGCTGAAGTTTAGCAAGTACCATGTGCCCCAAGGACTGATCAAGAAAATGAGAGACGAGTTCCGGGAACTCAAGCAAGGAAGAATGTCCGTGGTGGAATACCGCGACAGGTTTCTTACTCTGTCAAGGTACGCCCTGGATGAGACCGACACCAACGAGAAAAGGAAGGAGATATTTCTGAACGGACTGCATGATGAAATGCAAACTGTGTTAGTGAACATTCCGTTCGCTGACCTCGAAGCCCTGGTGGACTCAGCCATCCAGATGGAAGGAAAGCTGCATCAAGCCAACGAGAACCGCAAGAGAAGGATGATGAACCAAAATGGACCCAACAACGCCCAGAAGTACCGGAACAACTCAACTGGAGGATTTGCCTCAAGATACAACAAGCCCCCAGCTCAGATTTACCGCCCAAGCAACAACAACAACAACAACCACAACACCAACAACAACCGCAACAACAGCAACAACAACAACAACAACAACAACACCAACAACAACAACAACAACAACAACAACCACCCCAATGGCAACACCAACCACCCCAATACTTCCCCCGTGACTGGGAGTAACGCTGTTCCCGTCAACCCCAAAGACAAGTCCACCGTCAACTGCTATGAATGTGGAGTGGTGGGTCACTACTCCAACGAGTGCCCCAAGAAGCTTGCCAAGATTGCCGCCAATACCGCAGCACCTGCTCAGCAACAGCGCCGCTTTGTAGGAAGAAGGAACCAGAACAACAACAACGGTCGTTTCTACCACATGACTGCCAATGAAGCCCAGGAAGCACCCTAGGCCATGCCAAGTATGTTCTCCGGTTAATCTCACTGCTCAATCTTTCTTAGGAACCTAACTTTTCTTAAAATCTCGGGACGAGATTTGTTTAAGGGGGAAGGGTTTGTAACATCCCAAAAATTTCAAAACAAACAAAATGAATTTCCCTAGTTCCAAATTTTGGAACCAACAAAAACTTTTATTAAAATAAGATTGATACATATAGATCTTGTTTAAATCTTGTGCTATTGCCATGATTGCTTGTTTAACTAGTATTTGAAATACTCTTAAACCATAAACCTCACATTCCTTTTTACCATCCAAGTTAAAATAAAATAAAATAAAAAGAATTTAAATAAGAAAAGGCATATGTGCCTATGGCTATTTTTGTAAAACTTTACCCTAGGCCTTTCCACTTTATTTAGAGGATTGGAAAATCTTCATAAACCTTATCTAGTACTTCTCAAAGCATTTCCAAGTTGAAACCAAAGAAAATAAAAAGAAACTAAAAATGCCATAGAGGCATATGAGAGTAAAATGCAAATTTGTGAAATTGAGGATCTTGACCCTAAGACTTGTGGTGAATGGTTGGATCACTCCTATATACCATTTCAACACTCAACAACATCAATTGGGCCAAGAAAAATCAAATTAAAAATCAAATGCAACATATGCATAGAGGCATATGTGACACATAGCCATTTCACCAATTCTTGTCCTATGCACTCCTACCTTGACCAAATGGTGTGAAACCATCGCTAAACCAAATCTCACACTAAATTGACCCTCAACCTTGCCCAAGTAAAGCAAGGGGGAACAAATTACAAAAATAAGAAAAATTGACACATCACCTCTTATGTGTTATGGCCATTTTTGCAAATCTTTGAGCTAGACCTTTTGGAATGGTTTCAATGGTTTGGAAATGTTCCTAAACTAATAAGAATCACTTTGGAGTCAAGAAAAATCAAATCAAAAAGAGAGAAATCAAATAGGGAGAAAATCCCATTTTCACTCACATACACTTTTAGCCATTTTTGCAAATCTTCAACCAAGGCCACTTTGGCTTGTGCCATTGTTTGTAAAACACTTATATATCAATAACAAACACAAATGCATCAAAGAAACCAGAATCAAATCAAAGAAAAATGCATTTTCCAACTTACATATGATAATGGTCATGTGACCACTTTATATCATCTTCACCACTTTGCACCCCTGGTTTTGACTTTTCCTAAACCAACCTTGACCAAATATTACCATGTCATCCAAGACCTCATCAAGATGAACAATTTTGATGTTGACCATCAGGGTTGACTCTGCCTAGGTTGACCAGAATAGAGGAGACAAGTAGAGACATTGAAATAAAGAGAAGATTCACCCCAATTTGAAATCTTGCAAACTTTCACCAAATTGACCACCACCACCACCTTTCTACTTAAAATAATATATTAATGCAATCCCCCAAAAATATTTCCAAAATTTGAAAACATTTTTCTTTCGGCCATTTTTACAAACACCTTGTGGACAGCATCTAAGTTGAAGCCCATGCTGGATTTTTGGTTGGACCAAGTCCAACCCTGGCCCTTCTCTGCTGCCCTGGAGTCTCCTCTCACCCATCAGCATCAATCCAAGCCACTGCCAGCCCTTGCCTTGGACCACCTTGACCAAAACACAACCTTGCTGGCCACCATGTCACTCACCATACTCAACTCCTCTCCTCTCCCATCCAGGCCACGCCACCTTGTCCTGGAGCTTGCCCTCACCTCTGTGACCACGACCATGCATGCCATTGACCAAGAGAACGACGACACTGGCCAGGACTGGCGCGCCCAGACACGCCCAGAGACACCCAGTGGCTCGCCAGGACGCGCACGATGACGTCCCTGGGCGCGACAGGACGCCGCCATGCCCCGTCGCCTCGCGCCTCCCCTCGCTCTCCCCAGGCACCAATCGCATCGCCACGGTCCCTTCTACCTCCCAGACAACGCCATTTGGACGCGCTCGCCCTGTAGCCGTCGTCACGGACGACGATCATCCGCCACCGTACTGCCATGATGCGCTGACGATGACGACGCGACCTTTCCTCCTCTGGCCACGCCACGACGCTCGTCAGCACCGTATGGATGTTGCCAACACGCCACGCCCATTCCTTGCCCCTTCGCCTCCTTGGAACGACGACCTCGCCGTCGACCTCGCCCGCGCCTCACAGCACCCCTGGCCCCTATAAAAGGAGAAGCTCCCACGCCAAATCTCTTCACACCAACACGCTCTCCTCATCTCTCTGATCCTCCTCCACCTCTTCTCCACGTCGATTACACCCTAGACCGCCCCAATTTCTCCGTCGATCGCCGGAGTCCGCCACATTGCAATCCAGTGACTCCGTCCACCTCCGCTCCTCCCGCGACTACCAGAAGACTCCTCGTCGTCGACAACGCCGTCTAGAATCCGCGCCGCCCCTCGCCGGAGCTCCAGCACGCCGCTGACCCCCTACCTCCGCCGCTGCCGCAAGCTCTTCCCCCCGACGAAGAAGACGCGTCTGCACCGCTCGATCTCCTTCTGATCCAACGGCTCGCGTTGCAGCATACCGCTTCGAGTGAGTACTCTCGCTGACCCGTGGGACCCTTTGTCAGCTGGCCCACATCGTTAGTTGGGCTGGCCATTCTGAGATTCAAATCTTTCGGCCCAAATGCCTTCCCGCCAGCCCAAGTCCTTTAAACTTCAAATCCTAGTTTAATTCAAATTGCAAACTGGTGATGTGTTCAAAATTGCATAACTCCAAATCTACTTGGCCAAATTTTACAAATTTTATATATTAGGAAATATTAGAGTTTTCTCTACACAATGCCACTGGATTAAAACCAATATCTGTTGTAGAATTAAAGTAGCAAAATAAACAAGACTGGGACTTTTCTGACTTAGAATAATTATTAAAAATCAACCACAAATGTTTTTTAGTTGATTCCAACTCCTATAAATCACATTTCACTTGCACTAATTGTTTCTGCAAAAATATGCCATACTTACTTTGAATGATCATGGCCTAGTTTAATTAAAGGACTATATGGCTAGTTCTAGTCAAAGATATTGTCCAAAACTATTAATAAATCCTATGGGAGTGTTTCTCTCATTTAAATCTTGTCACAAACAATTCAAAATGAGGTAGAGACTCTGGTCATTTAGGTATCATATGATTTGTTTGATGATATTAAATCATTACCATGTTAGGATTAAATTGCATGAGGTGCTTCACCTCATTTAAATCATTTTCTTAAATGATGAGTATGAAGAGGTTGACTTAGTCAACCTAGGTAATATATTATTCATGAGAGAAATTAAATGTTAATAAGATAATGAGAGGAAATTATTTCTCTAAGTAATTAAAAGTAACACCTTAATTAGTATGAGAGGAAATTATTTTTCTTAAATAAGGAAAACACATCTACCCACTTGTTATCACCAAAATTAGCCAGAGCAGGAGATGGGTCGTAATTGAGATGGGCTTAAAGGATATACACGTGAAGTGTCTCTAAATCGGCCTTGTACGAGAGTTTGGGCTAGATGTCCCGTGTATCTGTACATTATGGTAGATTAGAATTAAGAGATAGAGTTTAGCTCGTACACGGTTAGGTTTATTCCCGAATTAGAAAGTCTACGGACTATAAATATGTACCTAGGGTTATTGAGAAAGGAGGACGACCACGTTCAAAACAAACACAATCTAGGCGCATCGCCACCCCTTGTTTCGAGGGTTTCTTTCGGGTAAGCATCATGCTGCCTAGATCGCATCTTGCGATCTAGGCAGTACATGTTTATTCGTTATCTGGTGTTACTCGTACTGAAGCCTTGTTGATGGCGAGTAACACTACTTATCGTAGATGTTTTGGGGCTTGCATCGTTGTTCTTCTGATATGCTTGCTTAGCTATGCTGCCCCTCGATGTCTAGCCGTCCTTACACCTATCTTAGGTGTAAGGGCGGCATCTTGCTTCATCTTTATTTAGTAGATTTGATCTGTTATAGTTGCTCCTTGTTCTGCAAGGATTAGTTTGATATCCATATGGTTAGGCCTTGCAAACGGGTTGAACGATCCGGTAGTGCGCTAGGTATGGCTTACCGATCCTAGAAGGGATATTCCGGGAATCGACTCTATGTTGGTTTTTAGGCCTCTTTTAGGGTTAGTTTTCCACCATCTTTCGTATCTGCTAGGCTCAACTACGTGTAGGATATTCCGGTTATACGGTGAAAACCCTAAACTGTCGTAGATCGATTTAGCTTAATATTAATGAAGCAGGACACACATGTTATTGCAAGATCTAACATGAACCATGGGTCAATCGGCTCTTTGAGCCGATGAGCAGGGTAACCTGAGAGCCGATCGAGGCTCATTTAATGTTTACGTGTCTACCATGCAGGAAACTAATCAAAGCGATCCAACACCTCCCTGACCAGGTATAGGTCAGGTGGCACGCCCTTGCGACCGTCAGGACGTGTGCCAGAGCATTGCGGGCCGTCGACCGAGGGACCAGGGCCCACCAGCAGTCTTGGAAGCCTCCCGGCTCTTCGTGTTGCTCGTCGCTGCTCGCCGGTGGGTTTTGGCAGGCAACACATTCTGGCAGGCCCGGTGGGACAATCTGCAACAACCACGTCAACATCTGCAGCTGAGATGTCAGGCGAACCAGTCAAGTACGAAGAGCTACCTGAAGAGCACAAGAAGAAGTATGATGAGCTTAAGGCTCTCTTCGAAGCCGATCTCATCGGCTCTTTCGAAAAAACCCGTAAACATGGCATTAGGTTCAAAGGATTCACACCCGAAGGCGTGCTCGATGGAGTAGATCTGTCTCTTCCTTCGGAGGAGCGCACCAGAGCCCTGCGCCAGGAAACCAATTATATGGTGGCTCATTCTCTACATCGTCATTCTGAGAGCCTGGTGAACGCTTTTGAGCGTGTTGCGCTTCGTGTGGTTCAGGAAATCATGAAGCATCAGTATTCTCTATCAGGACCTTCCCTAGGGGCTTGATACGTCTCCGACGTATCGATAATTTCTTATGTTCCATGCCACATTATTGATGTTATCTACATGTTTTATGCACACTTTATGTCATATTCGTGCATTTTCTGGAACTAACCTATTAACAAGATGCCGAAGTGCCGATTCTTTGTTTCTGCTGTTTTTGGTTTCAGAAATCCTAGTAACGAAATATTCTCGGAATTGGACGAAATCAATGCCCAGGGTCCTATTTTGCCACGAAGCTTCCAGAAGACCGAAGAGGAGACGAAGTGGGGCCACGAGGTGGCCACACCCTAGGGCGGCACGCCCCCCCCCCCCCTTGGCCGCGCGGCCCTGTGGTGTGGGCCCCTCGTGCCGCCTCCTGACCTGCCCTTCCGCCTACTTAAAGCCTCCGTTGCGAAACCCCCAGTACCGAGAGCCACGATACGGAAAACCTTCCAGAGACGCCGCCGCCGCCGATCCCATCTCGGGGGATTCAGGAGATCGCCTCCGGCACCCTGCCGGAGAGGGGAATCATCTCCCGGAGGACTCTACGCCGCCATGGTCGCCTCCGGAGTGATGAGTGAGTAGTCTACCCCTGGACTATGGGTCCATAGCAGTAGCTAGATGGTTGTCTTCTCCCCATTGTGCTTAATTGTCGGATCTTGTGAGCTGCCTAACATGATCAAGATCATCTATCTGTAATTCTATATGTTGCGTTTGTTGGGATCCGATGAATAGAGAATACTTGTTATGTTGATTATCAAAGTCATGTCTATGTGTTGTTTATGATCTTGCATGCTCTCCGTTACTAGTAGATGCTCTGGCCAAGTAGATGCTTGTAACTCCAAGAGGGAGTATTTATGCTCGATAGTGGGTTCATGCCTCCATTGATATCTCAGGACGATGTGAGAAAGTTCTAAGGTTGTGGATGTGCTGTTGCCACTAGGGATAAAACATTGGTGCTATGTTCAAGGATGTAGTTACTGAATACATTACGCGAAATACTTAATGCAATTGTCTCGTTGTTAGCAACTTAATACGGAGGGGTTCGGATGATAACCTGAAGGTGGACTTTTTAGGCATAGATGCATGCTGGATAGCGGTCTATGTACTTTGTCGTAATGCCCAATTAAATCTCACTATACTCATCATAATATGTATGTGCATGGTCATGCCCTCTTTATTTGTCAATTGCCCAACTGTAATTTGTTCACCCAACATGTTGTTTATCTTATGGGAGAGACACCTCTAGTGAACTGTGGACCCCGGTCCAATTCTCTATACTGAAATACAATCTACTGCAATACTGTTCTACTGTTTTCTGCAAACAATCATCTTCCACACAATACGGTTAATCCTTTGTTACAGCAAGCCGGTGAGATTGACAACCTCGCTGTTTCGTTGGGGCAAAGTACTTTGGTTGTGTTGTGCAGGTTCCACGTTGGCGCCGGAATCCCTGGTGTTGCGCCGCACTACATCCCGCCGCCATCAACCTTCAACGTGCTTCTTGGCTCCTCCTGGTTCGATAAACCTTGGTTTCTTTTACGAGGAAAACTTGCTGCTGTGCGCATCATACCTTCCTCTTGGGGTTCCCAACGAACGTGTGAGTTACACGCCATCAAGCTCTTTTTCTGGCGCCGTTGCCGGGGATCTGAAGAAAAGTTACACCCGAGGGATTTCCAACTCCCACGACAACAGCTCTTTTTCTGGCGCCGTTGCCGGGGAGATCAAGACACGCTGCAAGGGGAGTCTCCATTTCCCAATCTCTTTACTTTGTTTTTGTCTTGCTTAGTTTTATTTACTACTTTGTTTGCTGCACTAAATCAAAATACCAAAAAATTAGTTGCTAGTTTTACTTTATTTGTTATCTTGTTTGCTATATCAAAAACACAAAAAAATTAGTTACTTGCATTTACTTTATCTAGTTTGCTTTACTTACTGTTGCTAAAATGGCCAACCCTGAAAATACTAAGTTCTGTGACTTCACAACCACAAATAATAATGATTTCTTATGCACACCTATTACTCCACCTGCTACTACAGCAGAATTCTTTGAAATTAAACCTGCTTTACTGAATCTTGTTATGCGAGAGCAATTTTCTGGTGTTAGTTCTGATGATGCTGCTGCCCATCTTAATAATTTTGTTGAATTATGTGAAATGCAAAAGTATAAGGATGTAGATGGTGACATTATAAAATTAAAATTGTTCCCTTTCTCATTAAGAGGAAGAGCTAAAGATTGGTTGCTATCTCTGCCTAAGAATAGTATTGATTCATGGACTAAATGCAAGGATGCTTTTATTGGTAGATATTATCCCCCTGCTAAAATTATATCTTTGAGGAGTAGCATAATGAGTTTTAAACAATTAGATACTGAACATGTTGCACAAGCATGGGAAAGAATGAAATCTTTGGTTAAAAATTGCCCAACCCATGGACTGACCACTTGGATGATCATCCAAACCTTCTATGCAGGACTAAATTTTTCTTCGCGGAATTTATTGGATTCAGCTACTGGAGGTACCTTTATGTCCATCACTCTTGGTGAAGCAACAAAGCTTCTTGATAATATGATGATCAACTACTCTGAATGGCACACGGAAAGAGCTCCACAAGGTAAGAAGGTAAATTCTGTCGAAGAAACCTCTTCCTTGAGTGATAAGATTGATGCTATTATGTCTATGCTTGTGAATGATAGGACTAATGTTGATCCTAATAATGTTCCGTTAGCTTCATTGGTTGCACAAGAAGAACATGTTGATGTAAACTTCATTAAAAATAATAATTTCAACAACAATGCTTACCGGAACAATTCTAGTAACAACTATAGGCCATATCCTTATAATAATGGCAACGGCTATGCTAATTCTTATGGGAATTCTTACAACAATAATAGGAGTTCACCCCCTGGACTTGAAGCCATGCTTAAAGAATTTATTAGTACACAAACTGCCTTTAACAAATCTGTTGAAGAAAAGCTTGGGAAAATTGATATACTTGCTTCTAAAGTCGATAGTCTTGCTGCTGATGTTGATCTTTTGAAATCAAAATTTATGCCTAATGAAAATCATCATAATAAAATTGTTACTACAGCAAATGCCATCCAAGTTAGAATTAATGAGAATATAAGATTAATGGCTGAACTGCGTGCTAGGTGGGATAGAGAAGAAAATGAAAAACTAGCTAAAGAAAAGAATGTAGCTAAAGTTTGGACTATTACCACCACTAGTAATGCTAATGCTACACATGTTGCTGCACCTCCTACTATTAATAATAAAAGAATTGGTGTTAGCAATGTTTCCACTTCTAATGCAAAGCGCGAGAAACTACCTGAAACTGCCTGTGATAAAACTGCTGAAATTTTTTTCAACATTGGGGATGATGATCCCATTGCTTTAGATTATAATGGTTTGAATTTTGATGATTTCCACATCTCTGAAGTTATAAAGTTCTTGCAAAAACTTGCTAAAAGTCCTAATGCTAGTGCTATAAATTTGGCTTTCACGCAACATATTACAAATGCTCTCATAAAAGCTAGAGAAGAGAAACTAGAGCGCGAAGCCTCTATTCCTAAAAAGCTAGAGGATGGTTGTGTTATCACCAGAATTTGACCAAGTCGGAGGTGGGCCACGATCAAGATAAGCTTGAAGGTTATATATGAAGAAAATACGAAGATCGGCCTTTTATGCGGAGTTGGGCTAGGTTGCCCATTTATCTGTAATTTATTAGATCGTGTCTTAAGTTAGAAGTTAGAGTTTGTATCGTGCACGCTGGGATATTCCCACGTTAGAAAGTCTGCTGGACTATAAATATGTATCTAGGGTTTATGGAATAAACAACAACACAACGTTCACCCCAAAACAAACCAATCTCGGCGCATCGCCAACTCCTTCGTCTCGAGGGTTTCTACCAGGTAAGCGACATGCTGCCTAGATCGCATCTTGCGATCTAGGCAGCACAAGCTCCACGTTGTTCATGCGTTGCGCGTACTGAAGCGTCTTTGATGGCGCGCAACGTAGTTATCATAGATGTGTTAGGGTTAGCATAGCTCTTCGTATGAACATGCTTGCGTAGTGCAACCCTCGCATGTCTAGCCGCCCTCACGCCTATCTCAGGCGTGGGGGCGGCACCCTGCTTGTTCATCATCTAGTAGATCTGATCCGTTACGATTGCTCCTTGCTCTGCAAGGATTAGTTTAATATCTGCAATAGTTAGGCCTTACGAAGGGGGGGAGGATCCAGCGGCACGTAGGGTGGCGTTCGCAAGTCCTAAACAGGATGTTCCGATGATCAACGTCACGTTGGTTGTGTGGCCTTGTTTAGGATCGGCTTACGAGCACCGTGCGTGGCCGCGAGGCCCAACCTGGAGTAGGATGATCCGATTATGCGGTGAAAACCCTAAATCGTCGTAGATCTCATTAGCTATATCTTGACCAAGCAGGATCACCAAGTATTCGTACACCCCGTACGAATCATGGGTGGATCGGCTCTTTGAGCCGATTCACAGGATAACCTGAGAGCCGATCGAGGCTCGTATTTAATGTTTACGTGTATGCCCTGCAGGAAACTAAGCGAGACATCCCCATCACCTTCCTGACCAGGTATAGGTCAGGTGGCACGCCCTTGCACTTCGCATCGCCGCGTGTGACCAGAAGAGCATTGCGGGCCGTCGCTCGGAGGGGTCTCAGCCAGCCGCAGCTCTAGGCTCTTCCCGGCTCTACCTGTGTTGACTCGTCGCTGCCCGCCGGTGGGTTTTGGCGATCAACACATTCTGGCACGCCCGGTGGGACATCGAGCAAAGGAAAGCCGATGATGAAACATCGGCTGGTACGAACGCGGTGCTCGTCCTCCCGACGGAGCCTAGTGCTCCAGCATTACACGAGGGATATTACGAAACCTTCATGGAGCGCTTCGATCCAGCGAGTCGGCCAAGATTATTCTCACTACACGGTCTGCTTGGTTTCAACGGTGATCTAGCGATCGGCGGCCACGTCGGCTACACGAATCCCAACAGAGCCGAGGTACGAGTACGGCGCATGGACATAATACAAAGCCGATATCTGCAGTCACCTGTCAGATTCGGCTCGGGGGAGATGCATATGGTTATCAGACAGACGCATGGGCAAGAAAATGTCGGGAGCCGATGGAAAATCGGCCAGTAAAAAAAAAAAAAAATTGTAGCAAGTACAGAAAGATCCAGTCCAATGAAACATCATTTGTCTCTGAAGGCCCTACTGAAGGAACACACCGAGGGCGAGAATGGCGTCGACACGGACGCGATCCGCCTCAGCAATCTCGGCCTTGTCATCCTCGTCCTTACCCGTCACCAGTTGATTGCTCAGGGTACGGATTTCAGCCAGATCGGTCTTCAGACCGGCCGTGAGGCCTTTTGCTTCGTCTTGAGAACGGGCAACAAGGGCTTCCTTGTCCTGGATGAGCTGTTTGGTCACCCTTACCCTCTCTTCAAGACCCTCCAGCTCCTTGCGCAGGGTCTCGAGTTCAGCACGAGTAGCAGAGGTATCCGTCTTGGCGTCCAGAGCAGCCTTCTTCTCGTTGAGCCGTCGACATTTTTCGGCAATATCGGCCCTCAGCGGAAGTTGGGAGTGGCGAAGAGCAATCCTTTGGCGAGCCGATTGCACCCTTGACTTAAAGACCGGCAGGGTAACAGCGGGCCAGAGCTTCACTTGCAGGGTCATAGGGAGATGAAGCTGGATATCCTCGAGAATGCCTTTGGCTTCCGCGGAATCTTCAATCAAAGTCTCAGTTGGGGCAGAAAGCAAATCTTTGAGGCGCTGGAGTGGACCACGGACTGTACTGGGGATCGGCTCCCCACCTGCCTTGGAAGAAGTTGGTTCGATGGATTCTGGATCGAACGAAAGCAAGCTCGAAAGATCATAACCCTGGCAGGGCAAACAAAGTGAGTCTAGCAGGCAATGGTGGAATTGATGGAGCCAAGGAAGAAAGACATACCTCTCCCAAGGAAGGGGGGACAGCCGATGCAGTAACGATCGGCTCTTCGGTGGACTGAGATGGGTTAACCATTTGGGCAGCCGCCACCGCTGAGGTGGCCAGGTCCAGAGTGGTGGACGGTATCTGTATCTCCTCAACGTCTCCGCTAGAAGTTTTTTCGGCCTGCAAGAGGAGGCGATTAGCCGATCTATATGTAACAACCGGAAAGCGTGAAGTATGATCGAGAAGATGATTACATTCGAGACCTCCTGGCTTGATGAAGAGGTTCGTGGGTTCTTGCGAGCCCTTTTAACGCAGCGGCGCTTCGTGCGTGACCCCGATCTGGTCGGGGCTTGGGGGGCAGGAGGTTCAGGGATCGACCTTTTCTTGGAAGCCGGCGCTGGTGAAGCCGTCTGGCTCTGGGTGGTGGACCTCTCGGAATTACCCGAGCTTGAGTCCCCTTGACTGGTTTCTTCGGCCCCGCTGGAGGTTTCTTCGGTGGAGGCCTGTAGGAAAGAATACAAGCGTGTTGAGAACAAATTTTCAGAGGTGGACAAATGCCTACGGGGTCTGAATTAACTTACATGCAAGCTTTCTTGGGCCGGAGCTTTACGCTTCAGGGTTTTCCTGGCAGCCACCTTCCTCACTGCCGTCCTCGCCTGAGTCGAGGCTCGGGGGGCAACCGGCCCCGAAGATGCTTTACTCTTAGCAGCCGATTTCGGTGAAATCGGCTGACTCTGCATTATGACTTTCTTCAGGGGTGGCGAGCTCTGGCAGAAGAGGACCACTGGTGCCGGAGGAAGGAATACGAAAGGGGAACCGTCGGCTTGTGTGGGAGCCGGACCATCTTGTTGCTGCCAGGAGAATGAATCAAGTCACAGGTGATCGCTATGTGCGGTTACAAGAGATGCTTAAGTAATGGTACCTGGTCTGCAGGGATGTCATATTCGGCGTCAAGCTCTCTCAGCAGCGGTCCTAGAGCCTTCCTGAAGACGTGGGTCTTCCACATAGACCACCAAGTTTCAAAACCATCGGTGGTAAAGGAGAAACGGAGGTCGTGAGGGATTGGGATGGCCAAAGCATCAAAGAAGGTATAACACCTTTGGGCAGTGATGATGTCAGGCAGGTCCGCTCTACTGGCTGTCAGATGGTGTAAGAAGAAGTGTGGAGGCACCTGTCCGAGACCAAGCTGTCGGGCTGCCACTACCGGCTGGTAGCACTCATAACCGGGCTTTGTGATCCGGTTCGAGGTACTCATGCCAACAGGGAGGAAGCAAGGGCGAATCATGATGGAGTACAAATGCTGTGTGCCGGCGTCACCGGCAAGGTCGTCCAATCGGAAAGAGACGGGGTTTTCAAAGTTTGCCGATTCGGTATAAGGATCAAACAGGGGGTTGTCCAGACCTTGGAAGAAAATCTTGAACCACCCTGCTGCTTCCTTGGGGATCAGCCTGCTGCCCGGGAGACCATATAGGGCTTGGCCGTAGCTGGTGCATCGGATTTCCTTTCCATTCACATCCGGAAAGGTGCAGGTGGTCAGTGGTGGGAAGTCTGGTATTTGGTTTTGGAAGTATAGTTGTGCCCACAACTGAATGAACCACCGGGGCCGCCGGTTTGGCTGTCTTTCGATGGAACGGTTTGACGACATCAGTTGAAGGCAACGATAAATCTCTCCCACGAATAGTTTGACAACGCCGAGTTGGGGGCCAATAGCAAGTTCTTAATCCAGGGAGAGGAATTTCTTGGTAGTAGAAAGTGATGGGCCACGAGAATATGAAGTGCTCCAGAGGAAATTCAGAAAGGCTGTGTGCTCCCTCTCTGTCACGGGGCCTTTGTTTTTCATGTAACGATTGAGGTAGGCACCCCAGCTGGTACACTCTTTTTTGGAGGAAAGGGTGAAAGGGACTTTTGGCAGTTTGAATGCAGAAGGGCTGGGGGATGCAATGTCCAGCCCCGTGATCATGGCCACATCCAGTAAGGTTGGTGTCATAGGGCCATGACCAAACATAAAGCAGTTCAGTGCATCAGACCAGAAGTAGCCGATGGTTTTCAAGATGTTCTCGTTCTTCTCAAGAGGAGATAATGATAGTGACAGGGCATCGGCTATCCCTATGGTTTCCCAAGTGGCATAGTGGGATTTTGATACTCTATTGTACCATGCCACCCAACCTTCAGGAGGATTAGGCCAGGCTCGTAGGCAGTCGGCCCAGGAAGTTAGATCTAGGTTTTGGCTCACAAAGGGGATTCTGTTAGCTTCGCACGAAATTAACAGGGCAGGACTCTCAGAAGAACGAGGACCAAGACACATCGAATTTGCGAGAGAAGGGTGTGGCAGAAGGATATCTGAAGCCTAAATTAGTAGCGGAGCGAAACATTAATTCAGGTGTTTGCCATTAATCTCATGTCAAGTCGAACAGCGCGAGGGGGTTGAAGATTACCTTCAGTCCGGAAGCTGTGGTATCGGTGTTGGATGATTCCGCCATGGGATGCGAAGGAGCCGGAGGCGGCGTGGCCGAGATCTGTGTAGATGGTTGTGGGTTGGAGCTGCTCAGGCGGCGATTTGGGGATCTGAGTTCACCTTTTCAGATGGAGGTCGCAGGTTACCGTTTGGAAGGGCGGCTAGGTCGACTTTCCTCGTATTTTTATAATGGAGACCGATGCAATGCCATCGGCTCTCTTTGGAGACTGCCTGACTTTGACCATCGGCGAAACAATGGATTGGAGAATACTTCTTCATACAGAGGAGGTTTTGTTGCAATGAAGAGCCGATGGTTCAAAGAGGAACAGAAGAAGAGCCGATTGCTCGCATCTTGCTGGTGCTATGTCCCTAGTCTTCGCTGCCTTCGTCGTCGGCATCGTAGCTGTCACCGGCACTGTTTCCGGAGAATGCCTCGTCACTGCTGTTCTAGCCCTCGACTGGAGTTTTCTTCCTCTGCGTCATCGTCATCGTCCTTACTAAAAGCCCACTCGGACTCCAACGTTGGCTCACTTGGGGGAATAGATTGGAAAGAAAGGTCAATAGCCAGATCAGAGGATGAAGAGGGTTGATCGATTGGCATGGTTGAATAATGGGGAGCTTGGCGGAAATTTAACGCCATTACAGTTTCCAAGGAAATGATGCAGAGCTATCGAGTTTTCCAGAATAGCTGACAAGGCATAATGATGACGGATGCTGCGACGACTCTGTTATATCATGACATGACCCGACGAAGGAAAGCGTAATGATTTTGGAAATGTTATTTCCAAAACCAGGGGGGCATGTGTTATCACCAGAATTTGACCAAGTCGGAGGTGGGCCACGATCAAGATAAGCTTGAAGGTTATATATGAAGAAAATACGAAGATCGGCCTTTTATGCGGAGTTGGGCTAGGTTGCCCATTTATCTGTAATTTATTAGATCGTGTCTTAAGTTAGAAGTTAGAGTTTGTATCGTGCACGCTGGGATATTCGCACGTTAGAAAGTCCGCTGGACTATAAATATGTATCTAGGGTTTATGGAATAAACAACAACACAACGTTCACCCCAAAACAAACCAATCTCGGCGCATCGCCAACTCCTTCGTCTCGAGGGTTTCTACCAGGTAAGCGACATGCTGCCTAGATCGCATCTTGCGATCTAGGCAGCACAAGCTCCACGTTGTTCATGCGTTGCGCGTACTGAAGCGTCTTTGATGGCGCGCAACGTAGTTATCATAGATGTGTTAGGGTTAGCATAGCTCTTCGTATGAACATGCTTGCGTAGTGCAACCCTCGCATGTCTAGCCGCCCTCACGCCTATCTCAGGCGTGGGGGCGGCACCCTGCTTGTTCATCATCTAGTAGATCTGATCCGTTACGATTGCTCCTTGCTCTGCAAGGATTAGTTTAATATCTGCAATAGTTAGGCCTTACGAAGGGGGGGAGGATCCAGCGGCACGTAGGGTGGCGTTCGCAAGTCCTAAACAGGATGTTCCGATGATCAACGTCACGTTGGTTGTGTGGCCTTGTTTAGGATCGGCTTACGAGCACCGTGCGTGGCCGCGAGGCCCAACCTGGAGTAGGATGATCCGATTATGCGGTGAAAACCCTAAATCGTCGTAGATCTCATTAGCTATATCTTGACCAAGCAGGATCACCAAGTATTCGTACACCCCGTACGAATCATGGGTGGATCGGCTCTTTGAGCCGATTCACAGGATAACCTGAGAGCCGATCGAGGCTCGTATTTAATGTTTACGTGTATGCCCTGCAGGAAACTAAGCGAGGCATCCCCATCACCTTCCTGACCAGGTATAGGTCAGGTGGCACGCCCTTGCACTTCGCATCGCCGCGTGTGACCAGAAGAGCATTGCGGGCCGTCGCTCGGAGGGGTCTCAGCCAGCCGCAGCTCTAGGCTCTTCCCGGCTCTACCTGTGTTGACTCGTCGCTGCCCGCCGGTGGGTTTTGGCGATCAACAGGTTGGGAGCCCATCATTAAGATGAAGGTTAAAGATTTTGATTGTAATGCTTTATGTGATCTTGGTGCAAGTATTTCTGTTATGCCTAAGAAAATTTATAATATGCTTGACTTGCCACCGCTGAAAAATTGTTATTTGGATGTTAATCTTGCTGATCATTCTACAAAGAAACCTTTGGGGAAAGTTGATAATGTTCGCATTACCGTTAACAATAACCTTGTCCCCGTTGATTTTGTTGTCTTGGATATTGAATGCAATGCATCTTGTCCCATTATATTGGGAAGACCTTTTCTTCGAACTGTTGGTGCTATCATTGATATGAAGGAAGGTAATATAAAATATCAATTTCCTCTCAAGAAAGGTATGGAACACTTCCCTAGAAAGAGAATGAAGTTACCTTTTGATTCTATTATTAGAACAAATTATGATGTTGACACTTCGCCTCTTGATAATACTTGATACACACTTTCTGCGCCTAGCTGAAAGGCGTTAAAGAAAAGCGCTTATGGGAGACAACCCATGTTTTTACCTACAGTACTTTGTTTTTATTTTGTGTCTTGGAAGTTGTTTACTACTGTAGCAACCTCTCCTTATCTTAGTTTAGTGTTTTGTTGTGCTAAGTAAAGTCGTTGATAGAAAAGTTCATACTAGATTTGGATTACTGCACAGAAACAGATTTCTTTGCTGTCACGAATCTGGGCTGTTTTCTCTGTAGGTAACTCAGAAAATTATGCCAATTTACGTGAGTGATCCTCAGATATGTACGCAACTTTCATTAAATTTGAGCATTTTCATTTGAGCAAGTCTGGTGCCTCGATAAAATTCGTCAATACTAACTGTTCTGTTTTGACAGATTCTGCCTTTTATTTCGCATTGCCTCTTTTGCTATGTTGGATGAATTTCTTTGATCCATTAATGTCCAGTAGCTTTATGCAATGTCCAGAAGTGTTAAGAATGATTGTGTCACCTCTGAACATGTTAATTTTTATTGTCCACTAACCCTCTAATGAGTTGTTCTAAGTTTGGTGTGGAGGAAGTTTTCAAGGATCAAGAGAGGAGTATGATGCAACATGACGAAGGAGAGTGAAAGCTCTAAGCTTGGGGATGCCCCGGTGCTTCACCCCTGCATATTCTAAGAAGACTCAAGCATCTAAGCTTGGGGATGCCCAAGGCATCCCCTTCTTCATCGACAACATTATCAGGTTCCTCCCCTGAAACTATATTTTTATTCCATCACATCTTATGTGCTTTGCTTGGAGTGTCGGTTTGTTTTTGTTTTTTGTTTTGTTTGAATAAAATGGATCCTAGCATTCACTTTATGGGAGAGAGACACGCTCCGCTGTAGCATATGGACAAGTATGTCCTTAGGCTCTACTCATAGTATTCATGGCGAAGTTTCTTCTTCCTTAAATTGTTATATGGTTGGAATTGGAAAATGATACATGTAGTAATTTGCTATAATGTCTTGGGTAATGTGATACTTGGCAATTATTGTACTCATGTTTAAGCTCTTGCATCATATGCTTTGCACCCATTAATGAAGAAATACATAGAGCATGCTAAATCTGGTTTGCATATTTGGTCTCTCTAAGGTCAAGATAATTTCTAGTATTGAGTTTGAACAACAAGGAAGACGGTGTAGAGTCTTATAATGTTTTCAATATGTCTTTTATGTGAGTTTTGTTGCACCGGTTCATCTTTGTGTTTGTTTCAAATAAGCCTTGCTAGCCTAAACCTTGTATCGAGAGGGAATACTTCTCATGCATCCAAAATACTTGAGCCAACCACTATGCCATTTGTGTCCACCATACCTACCTACTACATGGTATTTTCCGCCATTCCAAAGTAAATTGCTTGAGTGCTACCTTTAAAATTCCATCATTCACCTTTGCAATATATAGCTCATGGGACAAATAGCTTAAAAACTATTGTGGTATTGAATATGTACTTATGCACTTTATCTCTTATTAAGTTGCTTGTTGTGCGATAACCATGTTCACTGGGGACGCCATCAACTACTCTTTGTTGAATTTCATGTGAGTTGCTATGCATGTTCGTCTTGTCTGAAGTAAGAGCGATCTACCACTGTCGTCGTGGTGAACAGACAGATGCCATAGGATGGCTTAGATTGGGGCCGAATGGACGCAAGAGGATTCGGGGGAGGGTTTGTGATCAGGTGGGAAGAGATTCCGGATGGTTTCCTCAAGAACTTGGCCAAGGCCAGAGGTTGAAGAAGAAAGGCACAAGGAAGAACTCCCTCTAGATCACCATGTTCATAGATTCACACAGGTTACAGGCTCTTTGTTCATACATACATGCGTACATACATCGTCCCCGCAAAGGGGGCTGCCCCCTCTCCTTATATAGGGGAGAGGGTGGCTTACAGTGCAAGAAACCCTAATGGCATCTTTGACTGGACAAACTACTTTACAGAGTTACTGTACAAAGCTACTTTAATCATGAGTGACGCCGGACTCCTCTTTAATCAGGGCCGCTGATGTCCTCCGGCTTCTTTGGACGTCACCTCTCTCTTTGGCGCCAGGGCTCTGAATAAAGTTACTTTGCTTAGCTCACCCTTGTCTTCTTGCTCTGAAGAGAATCTTTGACCAGTTCTGCCGACAGGCACTCCTTTCCGGTATCTTCTATACCGGGTTCCGGCATACCCCTTTGGGGATACCGGCTTAGCCTTGCTCCCCCGGATTCCTGCTAGGCTTCCGGTAAGAACATTAAACCGGTATCCTGATGGCTCAAACCATCCGGTTTGGCATGCCTTTGGCATACCGGGGGTTATCCCCCCAACATTAGTCCCCGAAGCTGGTATAGCCTAGAGGATTCTATCCTACAGACCATGCCAGGTTTTCATCTTTTTAAGATACCGGTTTAATCACTCATGTCTCGAGCTTAGTTCCGGCACCTTTACCCTTGTTCCTTTTCTTCTCTTTGCAAGGCTCGTTCCGGCATCTCTTTTTCCGGCACCAAGTGTCTTTACTCTTTCCTCGGCGAAGTCGAGAATATCTCGGGCCCCGCGCCTGACAGACATGCGCACTGTAACTGACGCGCCAGTGTCCGTTGTCACATCGTTTCGACTCCCGCGCGCGCAGTTAATGCACCTCTGCGGATCCCACTACCTCTTCGGGATCCCATGCGCGCCTCCGTGTGGCCTCCATTTTCTCGCGTGTATCCCTCCGCCACGTGGCGGCCCAAGGCGCGAACCGTCGCGGGCTGCGAGGCGAACCGCCGTGGCCCAGCGGTTCCACGCCCACTTTCTCTCTCTTATATAAACACAACTGCCCGTTCCTCTTCATCTTCTTCGCATTCTCCTCCTTCGCGCACAGAGCTCCACGCCTCTGCGCCTCCGCCGCTCTCCGTCCGCCGTCGCCCGTTCAAGCTCCGGCGCCCGGCGAACTCACGCCGTGCCTCCGCCGGACTTCGCCGTGTGGAGATCTTCAGCAGCAACTTCTTCGCGTCCGCCGCATTTGTGCTTCTTCGCGAGCTTCTCCGCCTCGCCGTCGACGGTGCTCGCCGGCGGCCGCAGACCCGCTTCACCGCCAGCAAACCCTTTCCCCAGCGACCGCGCCGCTCAAGGTTGGTACTAATTTCACTTTACTCGCCGTTCGCTTGCTTTCCAGATCTTGAGCTTTTGGTGTTCTTATTTGCTCTTTTTCTTTGGTTTTCTTCTTACTCGTAGATCTTCACGCGGGGTTCAAGTTTGGGATTTCTGTTTCTTCGCTCATCCTCGCCATGTCCGATGAGGAATCTTCCTCCGCATCTTCTTCTTCCCTTTCTCTCAAACGCCGTAGACCTTCTCCCGGCGAATCCACAGCGTCAGATCCAATGGAGACCGATTCCGGCAATCAGCAGGAATCCGGTAGCCTCCAAGAGTCCGGCGGCCACCTAGAATCCGGTAGCTTTAGCCAAGCTTCCGGTAGCCAAGAGGCCAGTAGCTCTGGCCAAGCCTCTAGCAGCTCCAGCCAATCTTCCGGCGAGGAGCCTTCCCCAACCACCCGCGGAGCCTGGATGGGCTCCAACGTCACTGAGTTTGAGATCGACTGGCTGTACCGGTCTCGGAGGATTCCGGAAGGAGTTTCCTGCCGGATTCCGGATGACGAGATCGAACCGGATCCGGAAGACGACGAGTATGTTGTTTTTCTTGCTCACTTTGAGCGTGGCTTCGGCCTTCCTGCCTCTACTTTTTTCTGGGAGTTCTTAGATTTCTACGAACTCCAACCTCACCACCTTCCTGCCAACGCCATTTTCTATCTTTCTTGCTATGCCACCTTCATGGAGGCTTACATCGGCATTCGTCCCACTTGCGAGACGTTTGCCCGTTTCTTCAACTTGCGGATCAACTCCGTCCAGGGCAAGGAGATCCCTAAGCCCAAGCCGCCCGTGCAATGCGGCTCCTGCATCGTCGGCTCCCGCCAAGGGAGCACTTTTCTTAAATTTTCCGGCCTCGAGTCTTGCCGCACCTGGCAAGGAACTTTCTTTTACATGAAGAACACCGGCCGCGCCGATCGCATCAATCTTCCTCCATACCAAGAGGGGCCCCCCAGCAGAGCCAACTGGAGCTACAACCCGAAGACAGAACATGCCGAAACTAACCGGGTAGTGCGCTTCTTGGCCTCTTTGAAGAAGGAGACCAACATCTGTTCTGATGATATCATCCGGACTTTCATATCGCGCCGGGTGCTTCCTCTTAAGCGCCGCGCACATAGGATGAGCGAGATGTATGGCCCAGGCGATCCTACCAAGATCACAGGCCGTGCTCTCAGCAAGAAAGACGTTGTCCGCAAGGCTAAGCAGATTTGTCAAACTGCTATGCCTTTTGCGTGGGAGTGGGGCCTCCTTCCCCTCAGTTCCTCTAACCCTCCGACTCAAGAAGTAAGAGATTGCGCAAATTGGGGTTGTCTTTGCCGGTAACTTCTGCTTTTGTTAACCTTCCTTTTTATCTTGTCTCAGGCCAGGGAGCGCTTCCCCTCTATCCAGGCAGAGCCGCGAAGAACTCTCCGGAAGCGCGCCTTTGACTCCTTCGACCCGGATCCCTACATCTTTTGGAAGGATCTGAAGATGGGGAAGACTCCGGCCGCGCGCCTTGGCCGGGACCCGCCGGAGCCCACCGGAAACCCCGAGGAGCTGGTTGTGCTCGAGGTACTTTCGTTTCCGGCTTCCTATACTTTGCCACTATTACTTTCTTGCGAATTGCTTCTTAGCCAACATCTAACTTACAGATCCACGAGCGCGTGCCGCCGCTGCGCGCTGAGGCCGGCACTGAGTTTGTGGACAAACTCATGTCCCAGGGCCAGAAGAACAAGCAGCCGGCGTCTACTGCTGGCTCCAGTCATGCTCCTCCCTCTAAGCGCTTCCGGACGGAGCCCGTGGGGGAGAAGGAAGTGGGCGTGCGCCGCTACGGGCGCAAAGCGATGCCAACCGCTTCCGGGTAATTTTATTTTCCGGCTTGCCTCCTTTTTTGCTAAGTTCTTTTTCCGGTTGCTTCTTCTCAACCAGTTGCCTTTTTTCTTTTTCTCAGCCCCGCTCTGAAGCTTGGCCCAAGGCCATCGGGCTCTGAGGGATCCGCAAGGACCTCAACCCCTCCTCCTCGTTCAAGCCCGGTACCATCTGGTGCCGGCAACACCTCTGCCTCCCTCTCGGGGGGCACAACAAATTCGGGGCGTGCGGCCCCTTCACTGTCAGATCACCGCACGGAGGAGGACCTTTCCTTCCTCCCGGAACACCAAGACACCGGCGCCAGCAACACCGGCGCCGGAGAAGAAGAAGCTGCCGGGCGGGCGGAGCCTCCTGCTCCTCCCGTCCTCGAAAAGACAACTTCCGCGCCGGAATCTTCCGCACCGGAAGGCTCCAACACGGGTGACGCTCCTAGCGCTCCCCCTTCTCCACGCACCATTCTCATGCCTCCGCCGGAGGCTCCTCGCGCCCAGCCTTCCAAGGCCGCTCCTGGTGCGCCGCCGGCCAAGACCTCCGGGGCCTCCTCTACCGCGCCGCCGCCCAAGCCTTCCAAGCTCATCAAAGGGAAGACGACGGCCTCCAGCGCCCCTTCGGGCGGCCAGCAGCCCTTGGTGCTGCACGTCTCCAAGGCTGCCAAAAGCGCCAGCATGAAGGCCACCGGCCTCCTCGGCCGTATTACGGAGTTCCAGCGCCAAGGCCGGGACCTGGGGCACCTCCTGCCCTATGCTCAAAAGTGGAACGCCGCGGACATCACTCCGGCGACCCGCGGAATGGGCAAGGACCGGCTGCCGGCACCTGATCCTGTCGGGGATCGGTGTTCTGAGGAGCACTTCATGCGGCTCCGGGCTGCCGTAAAAGAGCTTGACAGCGCGTGGTACGATTCCACGAACAATCTGACGGTATGTTCTACTAACTTCCAATCTTTGCCGGTTTCTTCGTTTCCGGCTCTGTTTTATCTTTTCCTTAGTTCTATGCCGGTTTCTCTCTTGTCTATCTTCCCAGTCCCCGAGTTTTGTGGTGAGAGCGCAGCTCTTAGCGCAAAACTTAACTTAAGATTTTAGCATGAAACCGGCACTGCCAGTCCCCGAGTTTTGTGGTGAGAGCGTAGCTCTTAGCGCAAAACTTATCTTAAAAACGCGCAAAACCGGCACTGCCAGTCCCCGAGTTTCGGGTTAAGAACTTTGTTCTTAGCGCAAAACTTATCTGCAAAACGCGCAAAACCGGCACTGCCAGTCCCCGAGTTTCGGGTTAAGAACTTTGTTCTTAGCGCAAAACTTATTTGCAAAACCGGCACTGCCAGTCCCCGAGTTTCGGGTTAAGAACGTTGTTCTTAGCGCAAAACTTATCTTAAAAACGCGCAAAACCGGCACTGCCAGTTCCCGAGTTTCGGGTTAAGAACGTTGTTCTTAGCGCAAAACTTAACTCATTTCTTCTTTTTCTTGAACAGGTCACCGCTGACACCCGGAAGGCCCTCTTTGAGGAGCTTTTATGGGAGCACCGGGAGCTCGCTAAGGCACATGACAAGTGCCAGGGTAAGTTTTTGTTCCACCGGCATCTTTGCTACCGGAAACCTTTTTTCCTTGTGATATTGACAATTTCTGTTCAACAGTGATCCCGGAAGCTTCCATCGATGCTCTGAAGGAGCAGCTCGCTACGGCCCAACGTACTATCTTTTCCTTTCTCCTTTGAACTTGGTTTCTTTTCATTTTTACTAGTAACCTTGCTAACACTCTTTTTTCCGGTTACAGGGGAGAAGGATGAGCTCAGTCGGCAGCACCAGGATGAGCTGAACGCGCTCAAGACCAGCTACCAGGAGCTCAAGTCTCAGCTGATTCAGCTGGGGCTCGATCACGCCAAGGCCCTCAAAGCCGCTGAAGTGAGCGCAGCGGCCAAGTTGGACGAGGCTCTGGAGGATGCTTCCAATGCCACTGTGGTGTTGCGGGCAGAGCTGGAGGAGATGGCCAAGGCCCGGAAGGGCGCCGAGGAGAAGGCCGCGCGGCTGGAGGAGGAGCGTAAGGAGTGCGATCAGCTGATCCTGCAGACCGATACACTTGCCCTCCGTAAGTTGTTTTCTTTTACATTTTGACTACTGCATACGAGCCTTTTTTCCTTCGACCCCATTCTCTTTCCGTTATCTTTCATTCCGGACTCTTTTCCTTCCGGTCTCTTTTTCTTCCGGATTCTTTTCCTTCCGGTCTCTTTTGCTTAAACTTTTTCTTTCTTTGCATAGGCCTCTTTCCGGACTCGCAGAGGTACGCTGTCAAGAAGGTCGACGCGCAACGCAAGGACAAAGGCCAAGCGGATCTTACTGTGCCATGGACGCCCAAGGACCATCTGGTCGCGCTTAACGCGCGGGTGTCCCATATGCGCTGCATAGACCGCAATCTTTCGGACATCCCTGATGTAGCTACCCAGCTATACAGGACTTTATGGCCTGGCGAGGAGGTGCCGGACACCTTCTCCCTCATCGGCGACCGTCTGAAGGGTGCCGGCAGGAGGATCCGCGAGTGGCAGTGCTCTGCTGCCCGCGCTGGAGCGGACTCCGCCCTCCGCGTCGCCTGCTCCTGGTACCCGGAGCTCAATCTGGACGCTCTTACCGGCGTGCGCGAAGGCGCAGAAACGGATCTGGACCCGATCCTCTCTGCCAAGCGGCAGGATCGCGCGTACCGCATCGCGGAGTATGCCGACATGCGCACCTTCATCCCTCCCCCTCCTGGCGTCACGGACTATCTTGACGAGGAGGAGGGTGAAGCCGAAGAAGAGGTCCTGGGCGATGCTGATGCCGGTGCTGCTCCTCCGGAAGCCCCTGCTGCGTGATTATTCTCTCTGAAGTATTTGCCTGTTATATCTGTTGGTCCTGTTGCCTTAAGACAATATCTGTTAAATTCTGCCCCGGTATGCCGGGGTCTATGATGTAAGACTTTAAGTTTGCCTGTGGTTGTGCTACAACATTCCCTGCCGGTAAGTTATGCCGGTAGCTAAGTATTTATGAGTTTGTCTTAGCATAATTCTGCTTTTATCCTGCACTGCAAAGATTTCTCAATTGCTTCCGCATCCAATTTGATGCATACTTGGTTCCTTTGCCTTGGCTCTGCCTGCCTTCTCTGGACGTTCTTTGGCGTATGAGCACAAGGTTCTTTCACCAAACAAGCATCTTCTTGAACTTAGAAATAACTTTGAAATTTTGCAAAAAACCGGTTTAGCCGGGGTTAGTTATATTTTCCGGATTGTTCTTTCCTGCTCTCCCTTTTCGCAGTTCATGTGCTTATCCCCTACCGGTTTATCTTGCTTGCCATGAAGCCGGTTTGCGGACAGCAGCAGAGTCGAAGACTCCGGTAGGATTTAGCACACTACTAAACCGGAAAGAAAAAACATTCAATAAGCAACCGGTAAACTGAAAAAATAAACAAGTTCCATGCAACTTAAGTTGGGGTAGTCCCCGAGATTCATTCGAGGTTCCGGCATCTTTTATTCATAGCATATAAGGTACAAAAAGGAACTTCTTACACCACCGCTTCAAGAGTAGAAAGGACGCAACAGAGCTACGTTCCATGGACGCTTGCTCTCCTCTCCAGACCTGTCCGCCTTTCCTTTCTTCCACTCCTGTGCATCGATCAAGTAGTATGCATCATTGTGAAGCACCTTGCTTACAATGAAGGGACCTTCCCATGGTGGCAAGAGCTTATGCCGGCCTTCAGTGCGCTGCACCAGGCGAAGTACAAGGTCTCCTTCCCGGAAAACTCTCGGGTTAACCTTCCGGTTATGATAGCGTCTTAGGTTTTGCTGGTAGATGGCTGTTCTTGCCAAAGCTAGCTCTCTTGCTTCTTCCAGCAAGTCCACATCATTTTCTCTGGCCTCTTTGACCTCTTGCTCAGTATAGAGCTGTACCCTTGGTGAATCATGAATGATGTCGGTTGGTATGACTGCTTCTGCTCCATAAACCATGAAGAAAGGAGTGTACCCGGTAGACCGGTTTGGGGTTGTTCTTATACTCCACAGAACTGATGGTAGCTCATCGAGCCAACATCCCGGTGACTTCTCCACTGCATCAATTAGTCTAGGTTTGATACCGGAAAGTACCAAAGCATTCATCCTTTCCACCTGGCCATTGCCTTGTGGGTGTGCCACTGAGCACAAATCCAACCGGATGTTGTTGTCTTCACAGAACCTTTTGAACTCACCTTGAGCAAAGTTGGTTCTATTATCAGTGATGATGCTATGCGGGTACCCATACCGCAAAATGACATCTTTTAGGAATTTCACCGCAGTATGCCCATCACATTTTGCGATAGGTTTTACTTCTAGCCATTTGGTGAACTTATCCACCATTACCAAGATGTGGGTCATGCTGCTTCTTGCAGTTTTGAATGGTCCAACCATGTCAAGGCACCAAACGGCGAATGGCCATGTTAATGGTATTGTCTTTAAACCGGATGCTGGGGTATGGTTTTGCTTGGCGTACCTCTGGCAGCCGTTGCATTTTCTTACCAAATCCTCAGCGTTCTCCAAAGCAGTGGGCCAATAGAACCCATGCCGGAAAACCTTCGCCACTAGCGCCCTTGATGAAGCATGATGCCCACATTCTCCTTGGTGAATTTCCTCAAGCATTTCTTTCCCTTCCTCCGGTTCCACACATCTTTGAAGGACACCGGTAACGCTTCTCTTGTACACCTCACCATTGATGAATGTGTAAGCTTTGGACCTTCTTTGTATCCTCCTTGATTCATTTTCGTCAGCCGGCAAAGTGCCGCTGATCAGGAATTCCTTAATAGGTTTAACCCATGACGGTATCTCTCGAACCAAAAACACCGGCGCATCTATCTCCATGCTATCCACCAGCATCATCTCTTCCGGTACGGGTACAGCAGTCCCCGAGCCTACCGGAGCAGTCCCCGAGCCTGCCGGAGTAGTCCCCGGGTTCCCTTCATCGATATCCATGGGTACTACGTGTGACTCCGGTACAAAAATTGATTCTGATTCCGGGCTTGGTTTGATTGATGGCACTCTTAGGTGAGCCAAAGCTATTCCGGGAGGAATTTCTTGCCTAGATGAGCCCAGCTTGGACAAAGCATCCGCGGCTTCATTTTCTGCGCGTGGCACATGGTGGAACTCACACCCTTCGAAGAATCCGGCAATCTTTTGCACGTGAAACCGGTACGAGGCCATGTTGGCATCTTTTGCATCCCAATCTCCTGAACACTGTTGCACCACAAGATCTGAATCTCCATAGCAAATGATCCGGTGTGCACCGATTTCTTTTGCGACCTTAAGCCCATGGATCAAAGCTTCATATTCAGCGACATTGTTCGATGCCCTGAAATGCACTTGCAAAACATACCGGAGGTGGTCTCCTTTTGGTGAAGTAAGCACCACGCCGGCACCTAGACCTTCCTTGAGCTTAGATCCATCAAAGTGCATCTTCCAGTATTCTATCCTCTGATCTGGTGGTTTGTATTGCATCTCCGCCCAATCAACAAGGAAATCAGCCAACGCCTGAGATTTTATGGCATCTCTTCTTTCATACACCGGCACGTATGGTGATATCTGGATTGCCCATTTTGCGATCCGGCCGCTGGCATCTTTGTTGCACATGATGTCGGAAATTGGTGCTTCGCTCACCACCTTCATGGGGTGCTCCTCGAAGTAGTGCTTGAGCTTTGTGGCGGCCATGTACACGCCATAGGTCATTTTCTGGAAGTGGGGGTAGTTTTGTTTTGAGAGGGAGAGCACCTCGCTCAAGTAGTATACCGGCCTCTGGACGGTTTTTCCTTCCTCTTCTCTTTCAACTACAACCACTACACTCACAACCCGGTTTGTTGCTGCTATGTATAACAGCATAGGCTCCCTTTCTAGAGGTGAAGCCAGTATGGGTGCTGTGGCTAGCATTGTTTTCAGCTCTTTAAACGCTGCGTCTGCCTGAGGGGTCCAGACGAACGTGTCAGATTTTTTCATGAGAGCATAGAGTGGCAGAGCTTTTTCTCCCAACCTGCTTACAAACCGGCTCAGCGATGCCAAGCTTCCGGTAAACTTCTGCACATCTTTTAATTCTCGAGGGATAGCCATTCTTTCTATTGCCCGGATCTTTACCGGATTAACCTCTATGCCCCGGCTTGATACCAGGAAACCGAGCAGCTTGCCGGCGGGGACACCGAAGGTACATTTTGCCGGATTGAGTTTCATCCGGAACCGCCTTAGGTTATCGAATGTTTGCCGGATGTCATCGATTAAAGTGTTCTTTACCTTAGTTTTTATCACGATGTCATCCACATAGACTTGCACATTTTTTCCAATTTGATCAAACAAGCATTTTTGCATACGTTGGTACGTTGCACCAGCGTTGCGCAACCCAAAAGGCATAGTGACATAGCAATAAGCCCCGTGCGGGGTAATGAACGCAGTTTTTATTTGATCTTCCTTTTTCAAGGGAATTTGGTGGAAACCGGAATAGGCATCCAGGAAGGACAACAACTCACACCCAGCAGTTGAATCAATCACTTGATCGATTCGTGGCAAAGGAAAAGGATCTCTTGGGCAAGCCTTGTTCAGGTTGGTGTAGTCGATGCACATGCGCCACACCTTCGGAGCTTTTGCCTCCAGGTTCTCATCTTTCTTCTTTTCAACCATTACCGGATTGGCCAGCCATTCTGTGTGCGTGACCTCCACAATGAACCCGGCAACAAGCAGTTTGGTTACCTCTTCTCCTATGATCTTTCTTCTATCTTCAGCGAACCGGCGCAGTGGCTGCCGCACCGGCTTGGCATCTTTCCGGACGTTTAGAGAGTGCTCAGCCAGCTCCCTCGGAACACCTACCAAATCATCAGTTGACCAGGCAAAGATATTCCGATTCTCACGGAGGAAGCTGACGAGCGCGTTTTCCTATGCTTGGTCAAGGCCGGCACCGATACGAACGGTGCGCTCTGGGTAAGCCGGATCCAGCACGATGTCCTTTGTTTCATTTGTCGGCTTGAATGCCGGTGTGCCCATGTTTTCACTCATTGCCGCTAAGCTCATTTGTGAGGATTGAGCCAGCGCAACAGCTGTCTGCATTCTTTTCTTTTCCTCCGCGATCACCAGCGATTCTGCTAGGTTTGATCCGGCAGATGCAGTTTCCAGTGAGATCTTATAGTTTCCCACCACAGTCAATGGTCCACGAGGTGCCGGCATCTTCATCTTGAGGTAAGCCATATGGGTTGTGGCCATGAAGGCTGCCAATGCCGGTCTCCCCAGCAATGCATGGTAGGGACTGTCTAGATCCACCACCTCAAACTCCAGATTTTCCACCCGGCAATTGTCACGTCCTCCAAATGCCACGTCCACCCGAACTTTTCCTATCGGGGCACAGGACAAGCCAGGAACGATCCCATGGAACGTTGTGCGAGTTGGCTGAAGCATGTTTTCTGTTATGCCCAGCGTTTGCATGGTGTGCTTGTACATGATGTTGATGCTACTGCCATTGTCTATCAGCACCTTGCTGAACTTCACTCGAGTTTGCGGCCCTTTCATGATCGGGTCCACAACAAGAGCATATCCACCCGGATTCGGCATGATCTTAGGGTGATCCTTAGATGACCAGGTAATCTCCTGATTGGACCACATCATGTACTTGGGAACTGCCGGCATCACAGCATTGACCTCCATGGAGCGCCGGTGTACACTTTGCCGGTCTGTTGGCTCAGTGACAAAGACAACACAGCACAGATGCGGATCTTCGTAAACATTCCGGCCTAAAGGTGCCGGTGGAGGTGGCTGGTTATCATTTTGCTCCACCCGGTTAACTTGCTGGTACTGCTGCCGGTTTGGCTGCACCGGTAAGGCGTTTGCCCCGGTAAGTGGTGGTGGTGGCGGTAGCTGTTGTTGCTGCTGCGGCATGTCTTGCGGTGGCCGCGCATCTTTCACTGTTCCTTTTTGCATCAAGTACTTGGTCCAGGTACAATCCTTCGTCAGATGGTTTGACGGATGTGCCGGATTCGGCGTGTGCCACCGGCAAGGTTGATCCATGGCAGCTTCCATGGTGTATTTTGCGGGTTCTGGCCAGTTCTTCTTCTGGACCCAGGGTTTCTTTTCCACCCATTGTTTCTTAGGACCCGCCCATGGCTGCGATCCGGTTTTTTGCCTCTGGCTGTCGCTGGCCTCAAAGTTTTCCTGCAGCAGCAACTTGCTGCGGACCGTACCTTCGATCCGGAAAATCTTCTCTTCTTTTGTTATTCCGGTTGTCCCGGTGTTGTTCGTGGCGCAACTGTTCCGGCTCCGGTTGCACTGCCGGCTGCGTTGGGTCTCCCAACGCATAGCTATCAGCCACACGTATCATCTCTGCCAACGTTGTCGGCATGTTGCGCTGCAACTTTTGCCACAACGGTGAACCTCTTCTGCATCCACTGCTAAACCAAGCAATGGCTTGTGCCTCAATCACCCCTTCACAGGAGTTCCTTGTGGTGTTCCACCGGGCTAGATAATCCCGGTCTGTTTCGTTCGGGCGCTGCACGCACAGAGCAAGTTGTTGCGGCCTGTTTGGCCTCTGATAGGTGCTGCTGAAATTGCTCACAAAGGCCTCCTCAAAATCCAGCCAGCCATTTATGCTTCCTGCCGGCAAGTTGTTTAGCCAGATTCTTGCTGGTCCAACCAAAAACGATGGTATGATCCTCACGGCCCAACGCCGGTTTCCTCCTCCTGCTACGGTTCCTCCACCGCCTGCAACGTATACCGCGGTCACGTAATCCGCGAGCCAGTCTTCCGGCTTGGTGGTGCCGTCATACGTCTTTGTGTCACGGGGCAACATAAAGTTGCGAACTGGTGGTTTTTCTTTCATGATCCTTGGGCCAAAACACTTTGGACCTGGAGGACCTTCCTCCTCGATCATTTCTGACAAGTACACTCTATCCAGACGGTGCCTCGCATCCCGTTCCGGTAAGTATCTCTCTCCCAGGCGTTCTCCCAATGGGTTCCGGTATGCTGCCGGTCTCGTGGAATCGGCTTCATCGTAACATTCCGGCACCGCGGCCCTTGCCTGCCGGTACCTTGGGGGATCTATTTCCTCCTCATCGTACGCTGCCCTTGCAGCTCGATAGTTTTGCCCGGTCTCATGTCTACCGGCATGATTGTTTCCGGCATAGCCTCTGGCGTAGCCGCGTTCTGCCCCTTGGCTTTTTCTACCGGCATCATGTTGCCCGGCTTGTTGCTTTCCGGCAAGAACCGGATCATACACAGTCATCTGCTGTGCATTCACTTCTTTTTCTCTCCTTCTATCCGGATGGGGGGACGAAGCCTGCCCATGGGACTTGCTACCGGCATTCTTTGTTGAACGCGCGGATTTTGAGGCCGCTGCCTTGTTCAGCTTAGCCAGCTGCTCAGCATTTTGCTGCTCTATGGTTTCCAGCAGCTCTCTAACACGCTCTTGCTGCTTTACCAGAGCCTCTCCGGAAAGCGACTCGCACAGCTCTACCGCAGCCTTAGCAGCTTTTATAGTTTTATCCGGGCTGCTGTACTTAGGCTTTTCCACGATGCTAACAGATGCAGAAGCGCTCTTGCCGGTAAGAATCTCCTTGCGCAAATCTTGATCTAGGTTGCGAGCCTTTAGCCGGTTTTCCGGCATCCTAGCAGCATGCGCGCTAACAGAAGCAAAGCCATGGGCAGCGTTATACTCACGTACGGTTAGGTTCAGCTCGCGCTGCGCCCTGACGATGTCCTTGCCGCTCTCCAGCATCTTCTGGCGCTGCGCCTCCAGCTCCGCCTGAGCCGCTGCCGGGTCGATGTTCTGCGCGATGGGGGTGGCGAGGACGTTCATCGCCGCCTGGAGCGGTGTCTCCGGTGGCGCGGATGATGCTCCCGCTGCGCCTGCGCCGCGCTCCAGCGGTGGCTTAGCCGCACGGGTCGAAACCGCGCGACCGGCACCTTCAGCCGCGACCTCCTTTCCTGCACCAGCCACACCGGTCATCATTACCTCGACGCTGCCGGCGGCGCGACCAGCACAGAGCCATCTTGGCGGGTCCGGTGCCACCAGCACCGGCGAGAGGCGCTGGCGCACGGGGACGGTGCCGAAGTAGACGCGGTGGCTGCCGAACTCGATGATGCAGCCGTTCTTGGGGAAGACGCCGCCGTTGGCGAAGCAGCCCGCGTTGTCGTTGATGAAGTCCATGGCGTAGATGCTCTGCACCAACGCGGACACCGTACGCTCGCCGGAGACCTCGAGGACGCCCGCCCGAATGTGAACTCCATCAAGCGCCACTTCATGCCCCACGGTGGGCGCCAACTGTCGTCGTGGTGAACAGACAGATGCCATAGGATGGCTTAGATTGGGGCCGAATGGACGCAAGAGGATTCGGGGGAGGGTTTGTGATCAGGTGGGAAGAGATTCCGGATGGTTTCCTCAAGAACTTGGCCAAGGCCAGAGGTTGAAGAAGAAAGGCACAAGGAAGAACTCCCTCTAGATCACCATGTTCATAGATTCACACAGGTTACAGGCTCTTTGTTCATACATACATGCGTACATACATCGTCCCCGCAAAGGGGGCTGCCCCCTCTCCTTATATAGGGGAGAGGGTGGCTTACAGTGCAAGAAACCCTAATGGCATCTTTGACTGGACAAACTACTTTACAGAGTTACTGTACAAAGCTACTTTAATCATGAGTGACGCCGGACTCCTCTTTAATCAGGGCCGCTGATGTCCTCCGGCTTCTTTGGACGTCACCTCTCTCTTTGGCGCCAGGGCTCTGAATAAAGTTACTTTGCTTAGCTCACCCTTGTCTTCTTGCTCTGAAGAGAATCTTTGACCAGTTCTGCCGACAGGCACTCCTTTCCGGTATCTTCTATACCGGGTTCCGGCATACCCCTTTGGGGATACCGGCTTAGCCTTGCTCTCCCGGATTCCTGCTAGGCTTCCGGTAAGAACATTAAACCGGTATCCTGATGGCTCAAACCATCCGGTTTGGCATGCCTTTGGCATACCGGGGGTTATCCCCCCAACAACCACCTTATGGTTAAGCATGCATATTGTTAGAGAAGAACATTGGGCCGCCAACTAAAGCCATGATCCATGGTGGAAGTTTCAGTTTTGGACATATATCCTCAATCTCATATGAGAAAATTATTAATTGTTGTTACATGCTTATGCATAAAAGAGGAGTCCATTATCTGTTGTCTATGTTGTCCCGGTATGGATGTCTAAGTTGAGAATAATCAATAGCGAGAAATCCAATGCGAGCTTTCTCCTTAGACCTTTGTACAGGCGGCATAGAGGTACCCCTTTGTGACACTTGGTTAAAACATGTGCATTGTGATGATCCGGTAGTCCAAGCTAATTAGGACAAGGTACGGGCACTATTAGTATACTATGCATGAGGCTTGCAACTTATAAGATATAATTTACATGATACATATGCTTTATTACTACCGTTGACAAAATTGTTTCATGTTTTCAAAATCAAAGCTCTAGCACAAATATAGCAATCGATGCTTTTCCTCTATGGAGGACAATTCTTTTACTTTCATTGTTGAGTCAGTTCACCTATTTCTCTCCACCTCAAGAAGCAAACATTTGTGTGAACTGTGCATTGATTCCTACATACTTGCATATTGCACTTATTATATTACTCTATGTTGACAATATCCATGAGATATACATGTTACAAGTTGAAAGCAACCGCTGAAACTTAATCTTCCTTTGTGTTGCTTCAATGCCTTTACTTTGAATTATTGCTTTATGAGTTAACTCTTATGCAAGACTTATTGATGCTTGTCTTGAAGTACTATTCATGAAAAGTCTTTGCTTTATGATTCACTTGTTTACTCATGTCATATACATTGTTTTGATCGCTGCATTCACTACATATGCTTTACAAATAGTATGATCAAGGTTATGATGGCATGTCACTCCAGAAATTATACGTGTTATCATTTTACCTCGGGACGAGCAGAACTAAGCTTGGGGATGCTGATACGTCTCCGACGTATCGATAATTTCTTATGTTCCATGCCACATTATTGATGTTATCTACATGTTTTATGCACACTTTATGTCATATTCGTGCATTTTACGGAACTAACCTATTAACAAGATGCCGAAGTGCCGATTCTTTGTTCTTTGTTTTTGGTTTCAGAAATCCTAGTAACGAAATATTCTCGGAATTGGACGAAATCAACGCCCAGGATCCTATTTTGCCACGAAGCTTCCAGAAGACCGAAGAGGAGACGAAGTGGGGCCACGAGGTGGCCACACCCTAGGGCGGCGCGGCCCCCCCCCCCCTTGGCCGCGCGGCCCTGTGGTGTGGGCCCCTCGTGCCGCCTCCTGACCTGCCCTTCCGCCTACTTAAAGCCTCCGTTGCAAAACCCCCGGTGCCGAGAGCCACGATACGGAAAACCTTCCAGAGACGCCGCCGCCGCCGATCCCATCTCGGGGATTCGTGAGATCGCCTGCGGCACCCTGCCGGAGAGGGGAATCATCTCCCGGAGGACTCTACGCTGCCATGGTCGCCTCCGGAGTGATGAGTGAGTAGTCTACCCCTGGACTATGGGTCCATAGCAGTAGCTAGATGGTTGTCTTCTCCCCATTGTGCTTAATTGTCGGATCTTGTGAGCTGCCTAACATGATCAAGATCATCTATACGTAATTCTATATGTTGCGTTTGTTGGGATCCGATGAATAGAGAATACTTGTTATGTTGATTATCAAAGTTATGTCTATGTGTTGTTTATGATCTTGCATGCTCTCCGTTACTAGTAGATGCTCTGGCCAAGTAGATGCTTGTAACTCCAAGAGGGAGTATTTATGCTCGACAGTGGGTTCATGCCTCCATTGATATCTGGGACAGTGACAGAAAGTTCTAAGGTTGTGGATGTCTTTGTTGCCACTAGGGATAAAACATTGGTGCTATGTTCAAGGATGTAGTTACTGATTACATTACGCGCAATACTTAATGCAATTGTCTATTGTTAGCAACTTAATACTGGAGGGGGTTCGGATGATAACCTGAAGGTGGACTTTTTAGGCATAGATGCATGCTGGATAGCGGTCTATGTACTTTGTCGTAATGCCCAATTAAATCTCACTATACTCATCATAATATGTATGTGCATGGTCATGCCCTCTTTATTTGTCAATTGCCCAACTGTAATTTGTTCACCCAACATGTTGTTTATCTTATGGGAGAGACACCTCTAGTGAACTGTGGACCCCGGTCCAATTCTCTATACTGAAATACAATCTCTTGCCATCTTGTTCTCTGTTTTTACGCAAACAATCATCTTCCACACAATACGGTTAATCCTTTGTTACAGCAAGCCGGTGAGATTGACAACCTCACTGTTTCGTTGGGGCAAAGTACTTTGGTTGTGTTGTGCAGGTTCCACGTTGGCGCCGGAATCCCTGGTGTTGCGCCGCACTACATCCCGCCGCCATCAACCTTCAACGTGCTTCTTGGCTCCTCCTGGTTCGATAAACCTTGGTTTCTTTCTGAGGGAAAACTTGCTGCTGTGCGCATCATACCTTCCTCTTGGGGTTCCCAACGAACGTGTGAGTTACACGCCATCAGGGCTCACCAGGGAGAGATACCGTTCCACACCAGGCCGCAACTGCCATTCACGCTTGCAGCTCCACAACAACAAGGTTCACCGGCATACGTCGTCTACAAGGTTGGAGGTGATCCTGGCGATTACCAATTCTTGTATGAGCCACCCAAAGAGATCCCACATGGATACGTGTGCACATACGTGCCGGACTGCAACAACTGGGCACACACGAACCAGATTGCAGCAGGAGGGATTGCTGGAGAAGGAGGGAGTTCTGGAGCAGACGCTGAGAAACAGACGTGGCTAGCTAAATATGCCACCGGAACGAGTCATGAAAACTCAGCCCCTGCAGCTCATGCCATGGATCAAATCAGTGCAATCCTGAGAGATCAGTTCGGTATCCTGCCAAAGAGGAGAACAATCGGCTATTCCAAGCCGTATCCCAACGAATATGACCTGATCCCGCTGCCGCCCAAGTATCGGCTCCCTGACTTCACAAAGTTCAGTGGATCAGAAGGGTCTAGCTCAATTGAGCATGTGAGCCGATATTTGGCACAGTTGGGCATGGTTTCAGCATCCGACCCGCTACGTGTAAGGTTCTTTGCGCAATCGCTCACGGGTCCAGCTTTTGGGTGGTACACCTCGTTGCCACCGGATTCAGTTCGGACATGGAAGCAACTGGAAGAGCAGTTTCATGTACAATATCACTCAGAAGCTACCGAAGCTGGCATTGCCGATCTGACGCAGGTGCGGCAAAGGCGGGGAGAGACGGTGTCTGAGTACATTCAGCGTTTCAGAACTGTCAAGAACCGATGTTATTCGGTTCGTTTAACTGAGAAAGAAGCAGTCGAGCTGGCAGTGGCAGGCCTCGCAGCGCCGCTCAAAGATCTGACTTTCCAAGTGGACTACAATTCATTGGCGCACATGGTCCAGAAACTGACATTGTATGAGCAGCACCACCCGGAATTGTACCAAGACAAGTTCAAGCGCCCGATAGGCCTGGTCGAGGCAGAAGAAGTTGAAGACGCTGCAGAAGATCAGGAAGTCGCCGTGGCTGAATGGGCTCGGGGGGCAGTACCCATGTCCTGCAAATGGGTGAAACAACTAGGGCCTGTAAAAGGGTTTGACTTTGACATAAGCAAAACTGAGCAGATTTTCGATTTGCTGCTGAAGGAAAAACAGCTGAAGTTACCCGAAGGCCATAAAATCCCTACGGTGCAAGAGTTGAACGGGAGACCGTACTGCAAATGGCATCACACGTTCACCCACGTCACCAACGACTGCAAAGTGTTGCGTGGACAGATTCAAATGGCGATAGAACAAGGTCGATTAATCTTCGGTCAGTTTGCCATGAAAATGGACATGCAACCGTTTCCTAGCGTCAACATGGTGCAGCTCAACCCTTCCACGAAGCGTTGGCCGGGTTTCTCTTTCGATATCAACATGGCAGGTCCTGTAGACCGCCATGGCAAAGATAAAGAGGAGAGCAGTCACTCCCGTGGCAAGGATAAGAAGGAGGCCGATCCACGCGACCGGCCCCAATATGATAACAGACGGTACCTCACCGAGGAAGAAGTGAGAAGCGCGCGGTACCAACGACCACTCTCCGCGCATCTCCTTAACAAATATGAGTACCAGTACGACCGACGCCAGCGGTACGACGTAGATAATGACATATATCGTCGGTCTGGTGCAGACAACAGAAAACATCGTCGATATGATAGAGACGACGAAGATTATGAACGCCGCGCCAAAGGGAGGTCAAGAGAGCAGGAAGATATGGACAGACACTGGGATTGTCCTTTCTTTAAGCACTGCTGGGACTCAGGAATGAGCCGATTGCCCACAATCGACAACTGCCCAGAATGTAGACAGCAGAGGAAGGGCACAAGTGAGGTTTCAGTGTTCAAGCGTCTAGGGCCTCTCCCACCTCGGAGCAGACGAGCTGAGTCATCTCGAGATGAAGACTTCGAGGAATCAGAAGATGAAGAAGAAGATAGGTACCACCGGCCAAGGTGGTGCCCTGATGGACTCAGTCATTCCCAGAAGCGTAGGGTTCAGCGGCTACGTAACTTGGAGGAAGCCGAGGCGCAGTACCTGTACACGTTGAGGAAAGCACGGCCCGATCTGGCCGTGAAAATTCAGCAAACATTGGAGACGGAGGCGCGGCCACAGAAGAAAGAATGGCGCCCCAAGCAGACAAAAGCCGATGCAGAGGCATCGGCTGACACAAATATGGTGTTTATATTGCCGTCAGAGTTTCATGCTCCAAGAACTGAAGAAGTGCCAGTAGCACAGTTTGACTGCGGTCCACGGCCAGTTATCTTTGAGAAGCCACGAGAAAGGAGCTACAGGCACTTGAAGGCCCTGTACCTAAGAGGTTATATCAATGGGTAGCCTGTCAACAAGATGTTGGTCGACACGGGAGCGGCAGTCAATATAATGCCTTACTCCATGCTACGGCGTTTGGGACGCTCTAACGAAGATCTGATCAAATCCAACGTCACACTAAGCGATTTCAACGGCCAAGCATCAGAAGCACAAGGCGTTCTGAACGTGGATCTGACCGTAGGCCGGAAAACCATCCCTACGTCGTTCTTCATCGTCGACAGCAAGAGCACCTACGCTGTCCTGCTAGGGAGAGATTGGATTCACGCCAACTGCTGCATTCCATCCACGATGCACCAATGCCTGATACAGTGGGATGGAGATGAAGTGGAGGTCATTCATGCGGATGACTCGATCGAGATCTCATTAGCTGGCATGAATATTTGGGATGCAGACGACCAAGAGCCGATCTCTGGAATCAGTTTGGACGGCTGTGAGCGCATCGAAGCTTCAAAAAACGGGGTGAGGCTGGTCTTATCCACCGGCCTGACAGAGTAGCAAGACCAAAGTCAGTAGACGTACGTGGCAAGGCCGATCCCTGCGATCGGCCCCAAAAAATAAAAAGCAATGATCTCATCTCAAGCATGTCACGTAGCCATGATAGAGCACAACATCGAGCTAGTAGGTGGAGCCGATGTTCAGGTACAGTCCCTGGAACCGGATTACTAGAAAGCCGATACCTTCAATTACTTGAAAGATTCGTCTCGGGGGGCACCACCTAAACGGATAAGATACAAGGCCATGAAGTATGTTCCTAGGGGTTGTCAATGACCAGCATCGCAAGAAATATTCGCAAGAAATATTTCCCAAGTATATGGGATGATGGACAGTGAGACATGGGGGCCGATACATGAAATCGGCCAAATATAAAAAAATGTATACAAAACCAAAGTACAGCCGATGCACAGACATCGACTTTAGAATAAAAAGCCGATGTGCAGCCATCGACTCGAGGAGTACAAACCGTTACAAGCAGAGGTACAAGCTCAATTGAGCAGTTATCAGATTACATAGACTCTACTGAAGGAATGCCTCAAGGGCATGGAGGGCGTTAGCTCGAACACGATCCACCTCGGCGATCTCGGCCTCATCATCTTCATCCTGGCCTGTCACTAGCTGCTTGTTCAGGGCACGTATTTCGGCCAGATCAGTCTTCAGTTCGGCTTTGAGGCCTTCTGCTTCATCGTGGGAGTGGGCAATAAGAGCTTCCTTATCTTGGATGATCTGTTTGGTGGCCCGGACTCTCTCTTCAAGGTCCTCCAACTCCTTGCGCAAGATCTCAAGTTCAGCAGTACTGACAGAGGTGTCAGTTTTGGCGTCCAAAGCTGCCTTTTTCTCATTAAGCCGCTGACATTTGTCTGCAATATCGGCTTTCAACGGGAGTTGGGCGTGGCGTAGGCCAATTCTCTGACGAGCCAATTTCACCCTTGACCTATAAGCAGACAAAGTCACAACCGGCCAGAGTTTCACCTGCAACGTCACCGGGAGATGAGGCTGGATGTCTTCAAGGATGCTCTTCACTTCTTCGGGGTCTTCAACCAATGTCTCAATTGAGGAGGAGAGCAGAGCCTTGAGATGTTGGAGTTGATCACGTGTAGCGCTGGGCCCTGACTCTGCACTTGCTTTAGACGTAGCTGGCTCGATGGATTCGGGGTCGAATGTTAGCAGGCTTGAGAGGTCATAACCCTGACAAACAACAAGAACAACGTCAGTATACAGCAAAAGAGAAAGGCAGAGCTAAGGAAAGGGAGTGTACCTCTCCTAAGACCAGAGGAACAGCCGATGAAGAGGTGATCGGCTCTTGTGTTTCTGCTGTGGGCTTGGCCCAGGTGGCAGCCTTGTCAGCTACACTGTCAGGAGTTGTTAGGTCCAGGGTGGCGGATGGCATCAATACTTCCTCGACTTCCCCACTGGAGGTGTCATCGGTCTGCAGAGGAAGTGGTTAGCCGTTAAGAACAGCAACAGGTTAGCATGAAACATGAGCCAAGGAGAATATGTAAAGTAATTACATCCAAAACCTCCTGGTTTTATGAAGAGGTTTGCGGTTCCTTGCGAGCTCTCTTGATACATCGGCTCTTTGTGCGTAATCCGCCCTGCCCTGCTTTGATTGGAGCTTGGGAAGCAGCAGGTTCAGGAGCTGACCTTTTCTTGGAAGCCGACTGTGGCAAGTCTAGCTGGCTCTGCGTGGTGGTTTTCCCAGAGTTGCCCGAGCTCGAGTCCCCTCGACCGGACTGTGTCCCCTCGCTGGAGTTTTCTTCAGTAGAAGTCTGTAAAAGAAATACAAGCATGATTGCAGAAGCCTAGAAAGATGGATGACATCAGCCAAGGCAGGGGTTAGCTTACGTGCAAACTTTCTTGGGCTGGAGTAGGTTTTGGCGCTTCAAGGTCTTCCTGGCAGCTACTTTCCTCACTGCTGTTCTCGCCTTAGCTGAGGCTCGGGGGGCAGCTGGCCTAGAAGATGCTCTACTCTTGGAAGCCGATTTTTGTGGAATCGGCTGGCTCTGCATCACGACTTTTTTCAAGGGTGGTGAGTTTTTGCAGAAGAGGACCACCGGAGCTGGTGGGAGGAAGTTGAAAGGGGAGCCGTCATCATGTACAGGTTCTGGGCCGTCTTGTTGCTACAAGAAGATAGAGCAGGATTATAAAAGGAAAGAAATCATTGTGAGCCACTTCAAGAAAATTTGTGAGTAGTGGTACCTGTTCAGCAGGGACGTCATATTCAGCATCAAGTTGTTTCAGCAACGGTCCCAGAGCTCTCCTGAAGGCATGAGTCTTCCACATTGGCCACCAAGTCTCAAAACCATCGGTTGATGAGGTGAAAGAGAGGTTGTGAGGAATTGGGATGGTTAGAGTGTCAAAGAAAGAGTAACACCTCTAACCCGTGAGGACATCGGGCAGATCAGCTCTGCTCTCTGTTAAGTGGTGGAGGAAGAAATGAGGAGACACCTGCCCAAGACCAAATTGCCGGGCTGCTACGACCGGCTGATAAGACTCATAACCAGGTTTGATGATCCTGTTTGAGGTGCTCATGCCAACTGGAAGGAAGCAGGGACGGATCATGATGGAATACAATTGCCGAGTGCTGGCGTCATCGGCAAAGCTGTCTAGCCTGAAGGAGACTGGATTTTCGAAATTTTCAGACTCCGTATAAGGAAAGAAGAGAGGATTGTCCAGGCCTTGGTGGAAAATTCTGAACCACTCCGATGCTTCCTTGAGGGTCAGTCTACTACCTGGAAGGCTATATAGAGCTTGGCCGTAGTTGGTGCACCGGATTGGCTTCCCGTTAATATATGGAAAGGTGCAAGTGGCCAAAGGTGGAAAGTTTGGGACATGATTCTGGAAATACAGTTGAGCCCATAGTTGAATAAACCACCAGGGACCTCCTGTTTTGACTGTCTTTTGGGAAAACAGTTTGACAGACATTAGTTGGAGATATCGATAGACCTCTCGAAGGAACAGTTTGCCAATGCCCAGCTGCGTGCCTCTGGCAAGTTCATAGGCCAAGGAGAGATAGTTCTTGGTTGGAGCGAGTGAAGGGCCACAGAATATGAAGTGTTCCAACCAGAAATTCAGGAAGGCTGTGTGTTCTTTCTCTGTTACAGGGCCTTTGTTTTTCATGTGGTGTCGAAGATAAGCACCCCAGTTTGTGCACTCTGTTTTGGAAGAGAGTGTGAAAGGGACCTTCGGCAGCATAAAAGCAGAGGGGCTTGGGGATGCAATGTCTAAACCAGTGATCATGGCCACATCTAGTAGGGTTGGTGTCATGGGGCCATGGCCAAACATGAAGCAATTTAAAGCATCAGACCAAAAGTAGCCGATGGTTTTCAGAAGGTTTTCATGTTTCTCAAGTGGAGACAGTGATAAAGCTAAAGCATCGGCTATTCCTGTGGTTTCCCAGGTGGCTTGGTGGGTCTTGGATATTCTATTGTACCATGAAACCCAATCTTCAGGAGGATTAGGCCAGGCTCATAAGCAGTCGGCCCAAGAAGTTAGATCTAAATTCTGGTTCACGAAAGGAATCCTATTGGCCTCGCATGAAATCAAATGGGCGGGACTCTCGGTAGAACGAGGGCCAAGACAGAGGGAATTTGGAAGAGAAGGATGCGGCAGTAGAATGTCTGAAACCTAAAAATTAATGACGGAATGAGACATTAATTCAGGTGTTTGCTGTTAATTCCAACATTGTGCTCGTGTAGCGAGGAGCGGTTGAGGATTACCTTCAGGCCAGAGACCGTAGTGTTGGCGTTGGATGATTCCGCCATTGGATTCGCTGTGGAGTTGGGTCTACGCGATCGAGATCTGAGAGTCGTGTGGCTGTAACTTGGGTCTGTTCGAGCGGTGATTTGGGGATCTGAGTTTGCTCTTTCAGATAAGGGTTGCAGGTTACCGTTTGAATGGGCAACTAATTTGGCCTTACTCGCGTTTTGTGGTGAAGGCCGATGCGCTGCCATCGGCTCTTTGTGCGTTGACTTGCTTTGAAAATCGGCAAAATCGATATGAAAGCGAAATTGACATAGAAACATTTTCTTCATTACTAAAGAGGATTTTTACAGAGAAGAGCCGATTGCTCAAGACAAGAAGAACAAAAGAAGAGCCGATTGCTACTAGTCCTATGCTAGTAGTCCTAGTCTAAGGGCCGTCGCTACCCTCGTCGGTGCTGTCGTGGCTGCCGTCGGCGCTGCTACCGGCGAGCTCCTCGTCGCTGCTGCCGTAGCCTTCGGCAGGGGCCTCTTCCTCCTCGTCATCGTCGTCGTCGTCGTCGTCGTCCGACCCGACGCGGAAGCGCTTCGCCGGCGGCTCATCGGAGAACGAGGAGGTGTCCTCCTCCTCTTCCTCCTCCTCGTCGGAGGAGGTGAAGTCGTCCCAGGAGAAGGAGTCATCCTCGCTCTCCACCTCCAGCTCCCCATCGACGAGGAACTGGAAGTCGTCTTCTCCGTCGGTCAAGGACTTGTCATCCTCGGACCAGACGGAGGAGTCGTGATCCTCTTTGTCCCATGTTGTTGGGGCGAGGATGTCGTGCGCCGCCAACGATCCCCACTCCGGCGTCGGCTCGCGAGAAGAAGAGGACAGAGAGGAAAGATCCGATGAGGTAGAGGAGGAGGAGGAGGAGGAATCCATGGTGCGAAGGAGGGTTTTTTGCCGATGGCTAGTGCGGAAAAGGGGGATGAAGAGGCGAGCTGCCCGACGCGGTTAAATAAAGGGGATATAGTGGAAATTTAATGCTACGGCGGTTTCCGAGGACATGGTGCCAAAACTGTCAAATCGTGCAGAGAAGTTGAGAAGGCAAGACATCATGATGAAAGGATACTGTGACGGTTCTGCTCTGCCACGATGTGACCCTACGAAGAAAAAACAGTGTGGTTTTGAAATTATCATTACCAAAACCAGGGGGGGCATGTGTTATCACCAAAATTTAGCCAGAGCAGGAGATGGGCCGTAATTGAGATGGGCTTGAAGGATATAAACGTGAAGTGTCTCTAAATCGGCCTTGTACGAGAGTTTGGGCTAGATGGCCCGTGTATCTATACATTATGGTAGATTAGAATTAAGAGATAGAGTTTAGCTCGTACACGGTTAGGTTTATTCCCGAATTAGAAAGTCTACGGACTATAAATATGTACCTAGGGTTATTGAGAAAGGAGGACGACCACGTTCACAACAAACACAATCTAGGCGCATCGCCACCCCTTGTTTCGAGGGTTTCTTCCGGGTAAGCATCATGCTGCCTAGATCGCATCTTGCGATCTAGACAGTACAGGTTTATTCGTTATCTGGTGTTACTCGTACTGAAGCCTTGTTGATGGCGAGTAACACTACTTATCGTAGATGTTTTGGAGGTTGCATCGTTGTTCTTCTGATATGCTTGCTTAGCTATGCTGCCCCTCGATGTCTAGCCGTCCTTACACCTATCTTAGGTGTAAGGGCGGCATCTTGCTTCATCTTTATTTAGTAGATTTGATCTGTTATAGTTGCTCCTTGTTCAGCAAGGATTAGTTTGATATCCATATGGTTAGGCCTTGCAAACGGGTTGAACGATCCGGTAGTGCGCTAGGTATGGCTTACCGATCCTAGAAGGGATGTTCTGGGAATCGACTCTATGTTGGTTTTTAGGCCTCTTTTAGGGTTAGTTTTCCACCATCTTTCGTATCTGCTAGGCTCAACTACGTGTAGGATGTTCCGGTTATACGTTGAAAACCCTAAACTGTCGTAGATCGATTTAGCTTAATATTAATGAAGCAGGACACCCATGTTATTGCAATATCTAACATGAACCATGGGTCAATCGGCTCTTTGAGCCGATGAGCAGGGTAACCTGAGAGCCGATTGAGGCTCATTTAATGTTTACGTGTCTACCATGCAGGAAACTAATCGAAGCGATCCAACACCTCCCTGACCAGGTATAGATCAGGTGGCATGCCCTTGCGACCGTCAGGACGTGTGCCAGAGCATTGCGGGCCGTCGACCGAGGGACCAGGGCCCACCAGCAGTCTTGGAAGCCTCCCGGCTCTTCGTGTTGCTCGTCGCTGCTCGCCGGTGGGTTTTGGCAGGCAACACCACTTAATAGTAATGTGTGATGCTAGTTTAAGTTGTGTAAATCATGAGTGTGCCTAGTTTAGTAAATAAGTTTGGTATGATGATTGTGTACCCCGTATTCGTATTTTAGACGCTAGTACCGAGGAGTATCAAGAGGAGGAGGAGGTCTACTTCCAAGGAGAAGAAGACCACTTTGACCAATTCCCAAACCAAGGCAAGATAATACTCTTGCAAAGTGCAAAGCTCACCATGAGCAAGGCATTACCCCATATATTTATGTTCATGAGCCTACTTCCAAGTTTTCTTTACAAGCTTTATTATTTTTGTTTTATCAAAGTACTTTTTGATTTATGAATTACTTGGTTAGTATTGGATTAGTACAAGAGTATCAAGGTTAGCCTAGAAGCAAAGCAAATTACTTAGCACCCCTCATACGTAGATGCTAGTGCTAAATTAAAAGTGACTACTCTAGTTGGGAGCTTGTGAAATGAAAGAACTTTGAAAACCTTGGAATGATGAGTCATTCTATTGAAAGATTTTGAAGGTGAATATGGCTTGTGAATGACTTGGTGAATTTTACCAAAACTGATGGTTGGGTTCGGATGCGATACCATTCCAATTTTACAAGTACCCCCACAATACCTGAATCTGGGTAAGGCTTAGCTGGAAATTTATGTGTGTTAGTATGGGTTCCCTCTGAACAAGCGTCATAGGGGTTATGCCGAGGCTGCCTCCGTTGAAAGTGAAATGACGTGAATTGAGGTGAATTGTACGGCCAAGCCCTGTGCAGTTCCCGGGATAACAGTTGGCTATCACCGGGAGGCCAAGCTCATGGGGAGAGGTGCCTATACTAGGGTATGTAAATGAAAGGTTAGGATCGGTAGTTCGAGTACTGCGTACGATAAATCAGGGCCAGTTACCCCTGACGAACTATTGCAATTGTTGTGGCACAAGTGTACAACCTCTGCAGAGTTTAACCTATTCGAATAGCCGCGTCCGCGGTCATGGACAGTTGGAAAGGCCATACTGTTTCGTCATCAGAATTTTTCTAAAAGTATGAATGGTGACTTGTGAAGTTGAATTTGAAAGGTGACTTTGATTTTGAATCACAACAGAGTTGTGGGAATGACACTAATGTTCCCACTTGAGTTAAGTTAGCATTTGAATAAGTCTTTTCTCAAATACTTGTGAACTAAAATTGGCTTTATGCAAAATAAACTAGAGCTTAGCACCCCTTACTAGAATTGTTAGCACTTACATTAGTATTAGTTTGCGAGTACTTTAAAGTACTCACGGCTGTGTCCCTGGCTATTCAAATGGCCAGACTATGAAGAGGAGCAGAACTATCAAGATGACGACCAGCAGGACGCCTACGACGACTAGGGAATCTTCTGACGTCAGACGTTGGCCTGTGGACTAGAGAGTCCCTTCTATTTACGCTTCCGCTATGAAACTATGAACTTTGAGTCCGTTGATCAATAGATCAACTATTTGTGTAATATTGGATCATGTGATCTCGATCTGTAAGACGACTATGGTATGTAATGAATGATGACTTATGATATTCAACTATTATGTCTCGCAACAACAATATTCCTGGGATTGCGATGTATGGCATAATAGGCATCTGGACTTAAAAATCCGGGTGTTGACATGGGCGCCGCATACTTCTTGAAGGCGTCGTCGTAGCGTGCGTTTCTTGTTCTCCGTTCGGGCTCTCCGGGGGAAACCCTAGATCCCTCGCGGGATCGGGCGTGGGCGGCGCTCTTGCGTCGCTTTGCCTCTTGAAGCCTCGCTTTGGATGTCCACCGGACAATGAGACTTGTGGAGTGTTCTGGTGGTTTCGGCGGAGGCGGGTTTGTCTTCGGCCAGGCGGGGCGCGGCCTCGGGGCAGGCGTGGTAGTTGGAGCGGTGGCTCCGGTCTTTCGCCTCCGCATGTTGCGTTGAGGTGTGGTGTCGACCTGGCTGGTCGTCGACCCGTGTGGAGCGTAGCCTCGGGGCTGGCGTGTGGTGTCGTGTTCTAACGGTTTTTCGGCCAATTTTCCTCATAAACGGGCCAACTCTTTTCTCCTATATCAATGAAAGGCAAAGCTTTTGCCTCGTTTCAAAAAAAAAAAATCTGATCAGGGTCGGCAGCTAGTTTAGTTAGGCTTGCAGATTGTACCTAGAGCGATGCCATTTCAATACCAACTATAGAGTAGATGCACGTCACCAGCGGATTAATTGCAACTATTTGGTGACAATACCATCCTAAATAGCATATGTACACTAGATTTTTCTACGTGAGTATTTCTAATCATAAACTGGAAATCTTTATCGAGAATGTTCCTTAGGAGTATACGATTTAGAGATATTTGCGAAGATGGGAAATGATACACACACACACACACAAATATATGCACTATATTCATGGAAATGACACAAATTAATCAAGCATGACATGTGACCTTTAATTTTCTCGCATTTGAGAGGAATTTGTTTTAAATATCATTGTAAGGCTTAATGTGTTAAAAACTAATGCAATTTTTATTACCTAGTGCAGTTTATACACAACATATTAGCTATGATCTGAATTGATAGCAATGGGATCTAAACAATTATTAAAGTTTAGTATAAATAATTATATATGTTTTAACTTGCCCTAGGGGCAGACTTGATTGCTTGGCTGTTTGAAAATAAGATACAGTGAACTTAATCACTAAAATTTTATCAAGTTTTTGTTTTCGGCAACGGCAAGCCGACACACTAGAGATAGGGTAGTAGACTATTCTAAAGATGTGTTAGCGGCCACATCATGAATGTTCATCGGGCTGCGATGTATAGATTGATGATAGGATTCTCACATATTTACAAGGGATTTGACCACACAAAAAACTTCTAGGTGAGGATTTTCATATGTTTACAAGGGATTTGATCATGCAAAACTCCTGTGATAACCATTTTCATATGTTACAAGGGATTTGATCACAAAATACATAAACCCTCTATAACCTTGTTTGACACTAGAGTTTTTGTGGGGATAATCTCCACCAAACAGCAAGTCCTCACTTATTTCTACAATCATGTTTGATACTAAAGTATTGAGCAAGTTTAATTCCCGCTTATCCCCATGGTTTCCCAAAGTTTAGTGTATTTTTCTGAATCCCCGATACTATACCCCTAGCTACTGGATTGAGGATGGAATTTTATGGGGATTGAGTGACGGTATGGGTTTCACCCAATACTTTAAGGTTTTAAGTATTGTTTACTTCTAGTGTATTTTATTCTAGTGTATTTTGGCTGTTTACTTCTCCCAGTTTGGAATGGATAATCAGGAGATATCCCCACAAATCTCACTTTTTGCCTAGATCAAAAACTCCACCTCATACTAATGTATTTTTTGGGAAAATGTACTTGAGGGGATGGTAGGGGATTGGGTGAACACCAAATCCCCTCTCACCTCCAAACTTCCTGGAGCTAAAAGTACAGAAAAATAAACAAGGTCTAAAGGATTATCTCCACTAATCCCACAAAAACTCTAGTGCCAAACAAAGCATGAAGGTGCTAGATTTGACGGGCTCCTTGTCCCTGCTGTCTGAGATATCTTATACTCCCTTAGATCCATATTAACTTTCTCTAATATAGATGTATCTAGACATATTTTAGTATTATATAATCTATACTAGTGACAAGTAATATGAATCAGAGGGACTAGATGTATATTTATAATTGGAGGCATGTTTCAAGGCTTAGAAAACTTCCCTGGTGCTATAACCTGAGCTATGTTAGACGTAAGAAAAAGTAGTATTAAACAGTATGCCCTGATAGGTTCGCTCAATCAGTAGCCAATTGCCTAGTTACATCATCAATGAAAATTCCTGGTCCAGATCTCGTTTCTTATAAATGGCCAACCTACGTGCTCATAACGTTAAGCTACAAATGCAAATCTGGAGTAAATTCTGGATCAGCTACAACTTAGTATTGCCTCATAGCCTGGCTCACTCGTTGGGAACACGCAAGGTCTTGTCTCAGTGGTTATGCCAATACTTCATGAACACCAGGCATACAGCCATCTCGACCTTTGCAAGCATCAACCTTCCAGAAATTGGTGGCTTGAGCATGCTGTCATTCAGCAGGATCAAACTCGCGGAACCCTTGTTTAAAATCATCCACCATCTTAATTTCTTCTTCTTTGGAGAGCTTACAGTTCCTCCAGTCCGCACGATCTGCCATGCTTAGCAATCCCGCCAATACCTGTGGAAATAGCAAGGAAAGATTCAGGTGTAGCTAGCTGTACTATCACCCAGGTGCATTGGTCAAATAGCTTTGTACGCGAAGACTGTCTTGAGATTAACCAAGTTAGGTTACTGAGGTACCACTATTCACTATGTTATTTTCTTGGACTGTTTGAGTAGGTTATCTTCTGAAACTAAAAACGAACAAAAGTTCATCTCTGACGTACCTCACGTCCAAACTGGGCAGGGAACTTCTCACGGCTGCCAAGCATATGCAAGAGTAGTGTACCATCTGGGAGCTCAACATAAAACAAGCCTGATTTGCTGTCATACTGCGACCTTAACAGTTCTCTACCTTGATTAGCATCACCGTCTGCCAACAGTCAAACAAAAAAGGAGCTTAGCACAAATAAAATACACGCATAATATTTTTTCGTTAAAAAAAGGGGGATGCAGCTATTTACTGGTGATCAGAGTCAATTAATGACTTAACACTTTATAACAAAAATGAGTTAAGCACAAAGCCATTCAATCAATATAATCCATTTGCACAAGACAATGATTTGCATTCCATTAGTTTCAGTCAACTAGTTATTTTAAGAAATAAATAGCATTGAAAGTTTGAAACATGACTTGGCATGCTTCAGCAGCAACATATGTTTAAAATATGAAGACTTCATCAAAGAAGCAACATCATATGTCAAGTAACATTGGCATCGTAATAAGCATTAAGCAAATACTGCACAACAGGATCATTGATGTGTAAAGAGCAATACATTTTTGAAAGTTGAAAACAGTGACTTGTAGATAACCAGGACCTTGCATGCATGCACAGACCTGTGCGGTTGTATCTTTCTTTTCATTAGCCAGCCATAGAAAAAATTACGCAATGCTCACCTGGGTTCACCACCGACAATTCAAATCCAAGTCTTTTAGCTGCTAAATGAAATATCTTCTCAACACTAGCTGCCTTTGACAATGGTACAGGAACAGCCTGCACAAAGCATTTGGTGGATTACCATCCAGTGTAACATAAATTCAAGTGTCTGAACAGATAAAAGGGCCTCCGGACATTAAGTCTTCGCATCAATGAGAGATGGAGCAATCATAGTAGACAAAAGGTATAATTACCTGAAGGTTTGCATGGCGAGACTGCTGTGAAACCCACTCAAAGTATACTGCTGCTTTTCCTTGTTTCTCAAAGTACTTACCCAGAGCATTCTTATATCTCCTGAGCTCTGCCTCTGGTTCTGCAGGCATTGTAATTGTAGTAGGGAAGTGCTCAACAGGTATCACAAGAACATGCTCCGGAACAAGTGGTCCCTTCGCAAGCGCACAGTAATAACCATCTCCAATACTAATAACAAGATGTGACTCAACATCTGGACTTGACAAACAGAACCAGCAACTGCTCTCAACAGGTCTTCGGTCACTGTAGTCAACAAATATATAGGATGAGTTCCACAACTGAATTATGTATACTAATAATGCCCATGAGAGAGATAGAGGAAGAGAGAGATTTGGAGAACTTCTCTCACCTACGGGGTTTTGCATCCCTAACAGCAGCCTCCTCAGTAAGGCTGTGAGCAAACCTGCATTCAGGGCCCTTCCCACATTTCCCCTTGTTTAGGAAGTCAAAACAGACATTTCTCTGACAGTGCTCCCTGGCTTCTTCATCATGCTTAAAGTTGCAGTTACTTCCTCGAGGACAAGACCCTGAGGATGTAAATTTGAAACACAATAGACTCCCATCATTTTGTCCTTGCCTTTGCCGCTTAACATCATAACGCCAATATTGCAAATCAGTGCTTTCAGCAGGACGCTTTGGAGTATCTTCAACAGGAACAGATTTAGCTGGAGCGACATATGGTGATAAAGTAGCATTTGGAGGTCTCGCGTGCATATCAGCACTGGACATGGTGGATGCTGGAGTAGGAGAAATCGCATGAATAAATTTCTGAAAAGTATATGCAATAAGGAGTAGCCAATTAATGACTTAATAGTTTATAGCATTAATCAATGAAGCAGGAAATTTATTTGGCAAGACATTAGCATAAGCAGTGCCTCGAGATATAGGCTGACAAAATGAATGGATCTTAGTTTTGCAACTTGCATAACAAGAAATAGTAAGTCTTGAAAGGTGAAGCACAATATATGGGAAAAAATTGGCAATGAATTCAAAATATACACAAAAGAGTATTTTAGGGCAGGTCACTTCGACAAATATACCTGCTTCTCTTTGTTTCCCACATTAGCAAGTCCAATAAAACGTGTAACATGGAGAGAGGAATCATTCACATAAGGTTCCCTTGAATAAAATACACCTTTAGTACCTGCAATGTGGTATCTGCCAGAAAAACAAAACTTGTCACAAATTTGGCACAATTTCATTTTATCATTTACACTTAAAACGGAAGCTAGCAATCGGCTAGGATAGTATCACATAATCTCATTGTATCAAATATACTTATAAAATTGCAAATTAATGCTTCAAGGATGCTAATCTGAACAATTAAACTACTGTAAAAGTCTTGAAACCAAACCTTGGCTTAATCTCAGTAACCAGTTCGGCAACAACAGGATCATAGCCCTGAGGTTCCAATACCTGAGGAGGCACTTTAGAAGTATCAGCTCCATTCACCACTCCAGCTGGCCACTCGTTAGTGCCATCTAATTTCGTCAAGGGAGCCAACTATGCATGTTTGATACTTTCAAAACTTGGTATTAACACTCGTAGATATTCAAAAGAATGATAAAGTGAACCAAAGGATATGTCAAGAACAAATCGACGATTCCTGGCTCTTCGGCAAGAGCCCGCAGGGCATCAACATCATCCTGGCTGTAGCAGCCAGGCCCTCCTAGCCCTCTCTTTCCTGACAGGTAAGCCACAGATAAACCTACAAGCAGAAGGGGAAAGCAATCAATGGAATGTTAATGATCTCGCTGCCAGTCCTTGAAACCAAACCAAAAAAATCTCACTGCCGGGTACAGTGTGAAATAATCTACCAGGTACAAAATGTAGCAAACAAACATGCTTTTGGTAAACTAATCTATTGATAACTCGGCTAACCAAACAAATTAGGGAGAGAGGGGGAGAGAGAGACCGTGGAGACTGAAGAGGGCGCTGCCCCTGAGCCAGAACAGGTTGGGGCAAATCTGGATACCGCCAGGCGCGAATCCCCTGGCGTCAGCGGCGGCCTTGGAGAGGAGGCGGGGCGCCGTGGGGCCGTAGTCGCCGGTGAAGTAGGTCGGGATGGGCACGGCGGCCCGTCCCTCCAGGTAGTCCGCCACGTCCCCCGGCGGGCTGCCCTCCTCGCCGACCTCGGGCGAGAAGAACTGCCCGACGCAGAGCAGCGCGTTGAACGGCCCCGTCGACTGGTTCACCTGGCGCGCACAGACAGACGAATGAGAGGACGAAACAAGCGAGAGGACGATGGTAGGGAGCGGAGGGTACCGATTTGACGCGCTTGAAAAGCTGATGCAGGCGGCCGTGGGCGTCGCCGGCGAGGAGGATCCGCGGCGGCGCCGGTGACGGTGACGGAGCGGCGGCCATGAGGGGTTTGAGTTTTTCCTCTCTGGGGAGGGCGACAACGGGCTTGGGAGAGACTCTTCTCGATCTCGGACCACGTAGTACACTAGGCCTGGGCCTATCTAGGCCCGTTACTTTTCATCTTACCTTGGACACTGTCCGGACCAAACCTGGCCAACGGACCGGCCCACAGCACGGCACGGCCCGATAAGGAGTTACCGTGCCTGGCACGGCACGGAAGAGTTAGAATGGCAGTTCCCGCTCCTTGAGCGGTACCAAATAAATGATTACTCGAATCAGGGTTTTGGGCATAAAGATTCCACTGACCCATCAAAAGGGGTCCCAACCCCTGGGGATAGGGTAATACATCTAAGAAATTATTCCATCTAACGTACTCCCCTCTGGATGCGGGAATAGCAACATGAACTAAATATCCTGTCCAAGCCAAAGAACTTACCCCGAAAAGTCCTGACAAATGATGATTGAGACGAGATTCCGCGTTTTTGAACCACGAAAGGCTTGGTTTCCATTTGGGTTGTAGATGTAACCAACCCGCTATTAAGGACAGCGTAGAAAGAAATAATAGAAAAAGAGCTCCAGTATAAAGATTATCCATACGATCGAGTCCTTAGGTTTCCGAAATAGTGTAATGAAAAAAGAAGTGCTTCGAATCATTGCTATTTGACTCGGACCTGTTCTGAAAAAGTCGAGGTATTTCGAATTGTTTGTTGACACGAACAAAGTAAGGGAAAACCTCTGGAAGAATTTCCATATTGACCTTGGACATATAAGAGTTCCGAATCGAATCTCTTTAGAAAAATTCCGAATACGCTATTACATGTTTGCGCTAGTTTTTGTTGTTTTTGATGTCGAAACCGTCTTTCTCTACCCTTGGGCAATGAGTTTCGACGTATTGGGTGTATCCGTTTTTATTGAAGCTTTTATTTTCGTGCTTATCCTAGTTGTCGGTTTAGTTTATGCATGGCGAAAAGGAGCCTTGGAATTAAAAAATATTCTAAAGTGCAGCCGGATAGATCCAATCTATTCTTGAAATAGACAACTCGCACACACTCCCTTTCCACAAAAATCAAAACACCAACCACTACAGTTAGATTTATTAGATTTGTTGCTAAAATATTGGTATTAAGCCCGAAACTGCCAGCGGATGGCCAGTGAGCTAAAAAAACGAAAGAATGGGTTACATTTTTCATATGCTCTCCTCTTATACTCTTATAGATAGGACGAACAAAGAACAAAGTTTTTCGATCACTTACTTCGCTCGCCCTTTTTTGATCGGTTTTTTTAATGCAAATAGATTCAATCTAGTAATTTCTTTTAGATTAAGTCTTAGGGTTCGATTAGATACTTTTTTCTTTTTTTAGTAAAATGGGTATTTGCTTCTGCAATTCCAATTATATCAATACTTTATTTTATTTACTCCTATTTATTACTTCTGGAATTCTCTATTTATTGGGACAGGCAATACCCCGCCCCAGGAGGGGCTCAGTTGAGTATGATTAATTTAGAAGATATGCTCGCCTTCTTCCTTCCCGTCCTTAGTTTAGGAAAGTAGAAAGTTTTTTTTCTAGGGTGCGGCACTCAACCGCTTCGCCTAACAGCACAACGCTTGTATTGCTCTTCCACAACCCCGTTTTCACGGTTTAGGCTGCTCCCATTTCGCTCGCCGCTACTGTGGGAATCGCTTTTGCTTTCTTTTCCTCTGGCTACTAAGATGTTTCAGTTCGCCAGGTTGTCTCTTGCCTGCTCATGGATTCAACAGGCAGTTTAAAAGGTTGACCTATTTGGGAATCTCCGGATCTATGCTTATTTTCAACTCCCCGAAGCATTTCGTCGCTTGCTACGCCTTTCCTCGTCTCTGGGTGCCTAGGTATCCACCGCAAGCCAAAAAAACTAAAGGAGAATACTTAATAATACGGCGAAACATTTATACAAAACACCTATCCCGAGCACACGCAAGGGAACCGTAGACAGGCAAGTGAAATCCAATCTACGAAATAATTTGATCCATGGACGACACCGTTGTGGTAAAGGTCGTAATTCCAGAGGAATCATTACCGCAAGGCATAGAGGGGGAGGTCATAAGCGCCTATACCGTAAAATAGATTTTAGACGGAATCAAAAAGACATATCTGGTAGAATCGTAACCATATAATACGACCCTAATCAAAATGCATACATTTGTCTCATACACACTAGGGCACGCTAAGTTAACGGGCCGTGCCGTGCCGGCACGTGGGCTTGACATACAGGCCCAGGCACGACCCCTTTCCTTATCGTGCCGGCCCGCGGCACGTTAGCACTGTTGGCCCGTTTTGGCACGTTGTGTCTGTTTTGGCTCAAACTGCTTAAATTTTTTTGAAAAAATTACAGAAAAATGTCTAATTGTTGTATGGGATTTAAAAGGAGCTTTATTAATAGATGCCTCATCAAAACCTTCCATCCCAGAAGGAAAAAAGAGTACAACCCGCTCTAAGAGAAATAGAAAATTACAACGACTACAACCAATTAGTTCATTGCACCTAGCCTCTCATGAGCAACGACGTGGCGATACAAATGACCAGTTCCCATTGTCGTTGTGCGGATAAAAATCTTGTTGCACCTTCGGCACTTAGCTCTTATTTTCTGCACACCATGCTCCTCGTATGCTTCTTCCTCGAAGTTAACCCAAACAAGGCTCCGTCGTCTCGGATGAGCAACCACTATAGGAGCATCCATATCTAGAACTAAATCTTCTAAAGCAATGAGAGAGGTGTTGTGGCTGTGTGAAATGAGAGGGGTGAGCTGCTCTTTTTGTAGCAAAAAAATTGCCTAAATTCGGACCAAAATAGGCTTCCCAACGGCTAGAAAATCGAAAAAACGCCCCAAACGGTCATATTCTGGCCCGAATATGGTCTCTCCCGCTTAACGGGCCGCGTGCCGTGCCGGGCTTAACAGGCCGCGTGCCGTGCCTGGCCCGGCCCACCACTTACCGTGCCGTGCCGTGCTGGCACGCGGGCTCGGGGTGGTGGCCTGAGCACGGCCCAAGACGGGTCACGGGCCGGGCACGGTGAAAGGATCGTATGCCGCACCTAGAGGGGGGGTGAATAGGTGCTAACCAATTTTTAGTTCTTTTTCAATTTAGGCTTGACACAAATGGTAAATTCTCTAGATATGCAACTAAGTGAATTTACCTATATGACAAGGCTAACAACTAAGCAAGATATATCTAAGCAATATAGAGATAGAGTGGGATAGAGGTAACCGAGAGTGGAGCACGCGATGACACGGAGATGATTCCCGTAGTTCCCTTCCTTTGCAAGAAGGTACGTCTACGTTTGGAGGAGTGTGGTTGCTACGAAAGCCAAACCAACAGCCACGAAGGCTTCACTCAGATCTCCGGTGAGCAACGCCACGAAGGCCTAGCCCACTTCCACTAAGGGATTTCCTCGAGGCGGAAACCGGGCCTTTACAAGGTTCTTGGGGCACACATCCACAACCAAATTGGAGGCTCCCAAATCTGTTACAACACAACAAATCAACAAGCATACATCAACAACAACCACTAGGGATCCAAAGAGGAACACTAGCAAGGGGGCCCTCAAGCATAAGAGGGGGAAATGAAAAACGCTTCGGTGAGGATGTAGATCGGGGTCTTCTCCGTCGATTCTCCAAAGCACAAGGGATTTGGGTGGTTGAGGAAGGAGATCCGATGAATTTGATGTTCTTGGTGGCTCAACAATGGTGTATGTCTTTTTAGAAGGGGGAATGAGCAACCCTAGCTCAATGGAGAAGAAGCCCTTAAAAGGGGCTGCCGAAACAGCCGTTGGAGCGATGGAGAGGGGTGGCCGGTAGTACCGGCCAGTTTGGGCCGGTACTACCGGTCCTAGGCGCGCGCGCGAGGCCACAAGGAGGAGGCCACGTGGCCAAGGAGCTCGGTCCGGGAGGGGGGGGGGCGGAGCCTCCGGCCGGGGTACCGGCCGAGGTACCGCCGGGGCTCCAACCCCCCTGGAACTTTACTGAGCCGCTCGCCGCGCCCCCGGTACCATGGGCGGTACCATGGTCGGAGCCTCCGGCCGTGGCCTGGCCGGCGGTACCGCCCAGGGCCCCCGCTCCTTCTTCTCTTCCTTTGCTTTTCTCTTCTTCTTCATATTTCTTTCTTTCTTCTTTTCTTTCTTATCTCTTTCTCTTCTTCTTCTCTTTCTTTTCTCTTCTGATATCTTGTATACTATTCACTCTTTAAGCATCTAGAGAATGTAATAACCTACAAATCTTATAAACCGAAATGTTCATATATTATCATTGTCATCAACACCAAAACACATATAAAATGAGATATGATCTTTCAATCTCCCCCTTTTTGGTTTCTTGATGACAATATAAGATTTGCAAAAGATGAGAGTATTTGAGCAGAGAAAATATAAGATATGCATAAAAGGCTCCCCCTAGACATGTGCATCTAATAGAATAAACATTTGAATGAGAGGCACATAATCTAGGATCAAACTACTCAAGTAAATACAAATCACCAACAAGTGCAAAGATGCTAAGTAAGCAAATAAATTCATCACTTGTATATAGAAGAGACAACCATATGTGAGTAAAGACAAGTGTTGAGTTTAGAGATCATACCACATGAAGTTCACTTAGTCTTTACCATAGATAGATAGATAGATAGAGTCTCATACATAAATAGATAGCCCCTATGTCTCACACACATAGATAAGGTGCATAAAACATGATAAGTAGTTCTCAACAATAGATAACCATAAGTCACAAGCATAAAAAGTCAAAGAAAACGCAAGCTTGTGACTTCCCATGCAAATCCCGAACCTAATAGAACTCTTCTCCCCCTTTGACATCAAGATGCCAAAAAGGTGGAAGAGCAATGCTACCGTCCCTAGCCATCAAGGAAGTCCTCGGCAACATCGGAGTCGACATCATAGGAGGGACCATCCTCGCCATCAGACCACTGGCTATGAGCAGAAATCCACTGAGGCTTCGGAAGGATATTCTCTTCAGATCCTGGAGGAGACACCTCCACACCAAGCTTTGCCATGATGCTCTTCTGACGGCGTCGAGCTTTCTTCTCTGCCACATAGGCGTCATACATGCGCTCCTGAATATCCAGCTGGAGGCAGAAGGTCTTCTTTACCTTGATCTTGAGTTTGGTGTACCAAGAGGGCTCGAGCATGGGATCATATGCGGAGTGAGCCGGAGGCCCCCCAAGGGCCATATGAGGAGTAAAACCATCAAGGAGTCTAATGCCAGCAAACCGGCGATCAGCGGGAGGATCTGCAGGACCTCTTTGGAGGAGGTCTTGAGGCGAAAAGGTGCTTCTTGAGAGGCGAGAGGAGCCTCTTGGGGCTGAGGTAGAAGCTAGGAGCTCATGATCTTTGATAAGAAGGTTCTTGCGTTTATGAACAGTGAGTGAAGAAAATGGTTCCAGAATGGCACCCTCAAACTTCTGACGCCACACCTCAGAAATAAGCTTCATGATGAAGGGACCAAAGGCGGGAGACCTCTTCTCAACCATACGCAGGAAAATCTGGTTCCACAGGCAATCCATGACATCCATCTTCACACCCTTGCCCTTTCGGAGATGAGTTTGAAGCATCAAGTCAATGACAAAAGAATGGATCTCATCAACATTACCCACTTTGACGGCAACAGTCTCACGGTAGATGCGAAGCATAATATCATAGACGGGTTGGAGACCGGAAGTGAATCCAAGCTTGCATCGACCGGGCATATAGAGCGGCTCAAGAACATCTTTGGTGCTTGCATTAGTCTGCCCATGAAACCTCCAACCACTATCAGTGTCATGTTCACAATCTTCCGGAAGAGGATAGCCAAGAATCTGTCCAAAGGTGCTCCAAGTGGTAGTGAGTACCTCATCACGAGTCATCCAAGTGATGGAGCGAGCGTCATCCTCATGAAAATAGACTGTGGCAAAGAACTGAGTCACAAGATAAGGATCATAGTTGCATTGGAAAGTCATAATGGGAAGCAACCCAAACTCCTCGCAAATACCAAGAGCTTCATGAAAGTAGGCATCCTTCTTCAAATGGTCAATGTTGATATACCGTTGATCAACCACCTTCACCTTGTTGGGAGGATAGACTTCATTGAATATGCGTTCTTGAACCTCGGTGTAGAAGTGGCGGTTGTGGGTGCGAGAAGACCGAGGCCCCAAATAGGGGTTAGCGGTGCGAATAGCCATGTATGCATGAAGGCGGACGCTGCCATAGGACTCAATAGCCTTTTTCCCTTTCTTTTTATTTGCCAAAGAAGCACCACGCACAGTAGTGGCACGGGGTAACACTTCATCTTGTTCAACAAAATCATCCTCAAGGGGCGGATCCCCTCTCCTCTTCCGACTAGCACCTGTGAAATAGACGAACAGAGCCGAGGGAAATTTGGGATAAGGGCACAAGCTCATCTCAACTTAACAAAATTTTGACCCAAAATACACATGCATGATGAGAAAAAAATAAGGCCACACACAATGGGTAGAAAAAAATGCTACAAAGTAGAGGTTAACGGTGCTACATACTAGAGGACATAGATCAGCAATAGATACAACCTCTAAGAGTAAGATTTAGCCAAAAATCTAAGCATGTAGAACCACTAACCAACACACATGTGAGCCAAAAATACGAGCAAAATACATGGGGGGAGAGGCTAATACCGGGAGCCATGGGGGAGGAGGGGTGGGGGGAGGCTCCCACGGAGCCGATCCGGCCGGAGATGGCCGGAGAGTGGCCGGGGGAGCACGGGGAGGCGGCAGGGGCGGCCGGGCGGCTGGTGTGTTTGGAGCTGGGAGAAGGGGGCGAGTGGGGAGGGTGGGGAGCGGGGCTCGACCCGCCCACACATGGAGGCACCGGCCCGAGGCCGGCGGTAGTACCGGCCAGGCCCCAGGCGTTACTACCGGCCTGGTCAGGCCCGGGTCGGCCAGCCTCCGCCCCCGATTTTTTTTTTTTGTAGGCTGTTTTAAACAAAATCCCCCCCCCCCTTTTTTTTGTAGGCTGTTTTAAACAAAATCCCCCCCTTTTTTTATAAAGACACCCTCTTTAAAACAAACAATTTTGATATGCATTTTTTGAGACGAGCTTGTGCAAGATATAGAATGTTTTAGAGGTGAGAGAATGGCTTAGGATGGACACAAAGAGGGGTAAGGTAATATGAACTCAAGTTTGCAAGGAGCAAATCAATAGAAGCCAAACATTGAGCCAATTCCCCTAAAAACAAAAGATAGGCAAATGAAGTCCAATAAAGATCCAAATTACTCCAACTCTTCATAGAGAAGAGTGTGGTGGCCTAGGCCACCATATATGAGTGTTATGGCATGGCACCGCGAAGATATATCTTGGGCCCAAAAACCACTACTCATCATTGAAGCTCACATATCATTATATGATATAAAGAGAATGATTTCTTAATGTTGGCATTATGGGGGGAGGGATAGCTCAATAATTTAAACCGCACTCCCCCTATTTCCATGCCCACATCTAAACCAAATAAAGTTTTGAGACGAAGGTGTGTTTGCAAGATGGTCAAGCTATACTCCTTGAATCGATGATATTTAGCTCATTCCTCAAATAAGTGAACCTTGCTTCATCAAGAGGCTTCGTGAATATATCGGCAAGTTGATCCTTGGTAGGAACATAGATAAGCTCAATATCACCCCGGGCAACATGATCCCTAATGAAATGATTCCGGATCTCAATATGCTTCGTTCTTGAATGTTGCACCGGATTATAGGCAATCTTGATGGCACTTTCATTGTCACATAATAGAGGCACTTTGTCACAAATGACACCGTATTCCTTTAAAGTTTGCCTCATCCATAACAATTGAGTGCATCCACTTGCGGCGGCAACATATTCGGCTTCGGCGGTGGAGAGAGATATGCAATTTTGCTTCTTAGAAGACCAACACACCAAGGACCTACCAAGGAATTGGCAAGCCCCGGAAGTTGATTTCCTATCATCCTTGTCACCCGCCCAATCCGCATCGGTGTACCCATTAAGAATAAAACTTGAGCCTTTGGGGTACCAAATACCATATCTTGGGGTATCAACCAAATATCGAAAGATTCTCTTGAGAGCAATCATGTGGCTCTCCTTAGGAGAAGCTTGATACCTTGCACACACACCAACACTCAACACTATATCCGGTCTAGATGCACAAAGGTAAAGTAAGGATCCAATCATGGAGCGATATACCTTTTGATCCACCTCTTTACCATTGGGATCAAGTGCAAGATGACATTTGGTAACCATAGGAGTAGCAACACCTTTCATCTCGGTCATCTTGAACCTCTTGAGCATGTCTTGGAGATATTTTGCTTGATTGATGAAGGTTCCTTCTCTCAATTGCTTGATCTCAAAACCAAGGAAAAACTTCATATCTCCCATCATAGACATCTCAAACCTATCGGTCATAAGCTTTGAGAATTCATCATTGAAAGCTTTGTTAGTAGAGCCAAATATAATATCATCAACATATAATTGGCAAACGAAAAGCTCCCCATTGACCCTCTTAGTAAAAAGAGTGGGGTCGATTAGCCCAACATCAAACCCACGGTCTACCAACAATTCCTTAAGGTGCTCGTACCAAGCTCTAGGAGCTTGTTTGAGACCATAAAGTGCTTTATCAAGCTTGTAGACATGGTTAGGAAAGTTGAGATCCTCGAACCCCGGGGGTTGCTTAACATAAACCTCTTCATGTAAAGGACCATTAAGAAATGCACTTTTCACATCCATTTGTTGTAACTTAAAGTTATGATGCGATGCATAAGCAAGAAGGATACGGATGGACTCAAGACGAGCCACGGGAGCATAGGTCTATCCAAAGTCAATCCCTTCAACTTGAGAGAAACCTTGAGCCACCAATCTTGCCTTGTTCCTCACAATATTTCCAAACTCATCTTGCTTGTTCTTGAATATCCATTTAGTGCCTATAACATTGCGGCACTCCTTTGGCTTCTCTACTAAGGTCCACACTTTGTTGCGCTTGAAGTTGTTGAGTTCCTCATGCATAGCTTCCACCCAATCCGAATCTTCAAGGGCTTCAAACACTTTCTTGGGTTCCACTACGGAGATATAAGCATGATGATTGCTAAAATTAGCCAATTGCCTTCTTGTGGAGACTTTTGCTCGAACATCACCAAGGACCTTGTCATGAGTGTGTCCACGAATTTCAAGGGTCCTTTCTCTTCTTGCTAAACGACGGGCCTCGATCTCCTCCTTGGTTCTTCTTGGCCATGGAGGTGTCACTTGATCAACTTGATCATTTGGGTCCCCGTCTTGACCTTCAACTTGAGCAACTACAATCTCTTGTGGGTGCTCAACATCATGTGCTTGATCTTGGACATCATTTGGTGCAGAGCAAATATCAAATGGATACTCGTCGGAACCATCATGAATTCTTGGTTGATCATGACCTTGATCTTGTCCTTGATCTTGTCCTTGATCTTGTCCTTGATCTTGCACACTAGAGGGAGGGTTTTGTTCTTGTTCTTGGGTTGGTGCATCATTTGCTTCACTTGATGGGGTTTGTTGATGTTGAGAAGATGAGGGCTCCACCGAGGTAGAGCATAGTCCTTCCCGAGACGCCACACCGTGTCCCTCAATGGGGCGGAAAAATCCCACACCCATTCTTACTATGGCATCTTGAGGTATTTCATCACCTGCACAAACATCAACTTGCCCCACTTGGGAGCCATCATTTTCTTCGAACTTCACACTACAAGATTCAATGATAATCCCGGAGGATACATCAAAGATTCTATAAGTGTGAGATTCGGCACCGTAACCAACAAATATACCCTCCAAAGCTTTAGGAGCAAATTTAGACAAACGAACCCCTTTGATTTTGTAGAAACACTTACACCCGAACACCTTGAAGTATGAGATATTAGGCTTGTTCCCGGTGAGTATTTCATATGGAGTCTTGTTCAAGCCCTTGCGGAGATAGAGCCGGTTGGAGGAGTGACAAGCGGTGGAGATGGCTTCGGCCCAAAAGTTATAGCGGGATTTATACTCCGCCATCATAGACCTTGCCATATCCGTAAGAGTCCGGTTCTTCCTCTCCGCAACACCATTTTGTTGAGGGGTGTAAGCAGCGGAATATTGATGACGAATCCCCTCATCACTAAGAAAATCATTGAGTGTGTAGTTCTTGAACTCGGAGCCGTTGTCACTTCTTATTGCCATAATGAGGAGGTTGTGTTGGCGTTGCACCTCGGTAGCAAAGTCAATGAATATTTGTTGAGTCTCATCTTTCGTCTTGAGAAAGTAGACCCAAGTGTATCTTGAGTAATCATCAACAATCACCAAGCAATGTTTCTTCGCACCAAGACTTGCATGAGTAACGGGACCAAAGAGATCCACATGAAGGAGCTCCAAGATCCTCTTGGAAGAGATGATGGTCTTGCTTGGATGCGGAGAGTCATGCATTTTGCCTTCAACACAAGCCCTACAAACACGATCTTTGGCAAAAGACACATTTTCCATTAGTCCCACAATATGGTTCCCCTTGTGAAGACTTTGCAAAGTTCTCATGTTGACATGGGCTAGGCGGCGATGCCACAACCAACCCACGTCCGCCTTTCCGAATAGGCACATCGCACTCGACGTGGTGGTCCCCGAAAAGTCCACCACATACAAGTTGTGTTCGCGATACCCAACGAATGCGACTTTTAGAGTCTTGCTCCACAAGAGGACCACAATATCATTATCAATAAAGACGGCGAAACCCATCTTGCCAAGGGCGGAAACGGAAAGCAAATTGTAACCAAGGGTTTTGACAAGCATGACATCCACAAGAGTAATGTTGTGTGCAACCACAACCTTGCCAAAACCCAATACCTCGGATGTAGAATTATCGCCAAAGGAGACGGTGATATCATTTATGTTAGGCCTCAACTCCTTGACGAGGTTCTTGCCGCCGGTCATATGACTTGTACATCCACTATCAAGTACCCATTTTGAACCTCCGTGACATAGTCCTACATGAGATCAATTCTTGGATTTAGGTACCCATTTTTCAATGGGTCCTCTTTTGTTAGCAACAAGGGTCTTTGGAACCCAAATAGACCAAGCAACATAACCATCATATGGACCAACATACTTAGCATAAACATCACCATAATAATCTTTAAAGAGAACATAGTGAGGATTATCTATTCCCGCACCATCATCATTAATGGTGTTGCCCTTTCGGGTTCACCATTAGCTTTCTCATGTGCGGGCTTGGTCTTTTTCTTGTTTGCCTTTTTAGCCTTGGAATTAAAACCAAGTCCCTCCTTCCCATTGTTTGACCTTTGCTTACTCAAAAGATCATCCAAGGAAAGTTTACTAAGGGGAGAGGAGGTCCTAGCAAGTTCATCTTTCAACCTAGCATTTTCCTCAATAACATTTGCATGATCACATGAAGGAGTAGAGGAGCTAGGCACATCATATGAGGCAAGCCTAATTTGAAGTTGCTCATAAGACTTGGATAAGAGAGTGTATTCACTCTTCAAAGCTTTGTGAGCTTTGTCTAGTTCATCTAGACCTTTCACAAGTTTCTCATGATCAACCTCAAATTGGGCCTTTTCCTTTTTAAGCACTTTAGACTTAGCCCTAGCAAGATCTCTAGCTTTTGTGAGCTTGTTAATTTTATCTTGAGGCTCTTCACGAGTTTCTAGCCTCTCCTCAAGAGAGGCTATAGTTTCTTGACTTTCCTCAAGAGCATTTTTAAGAGCATGGATTTCAAGAGAGTCTTCTCTCTCTATTTGACCCTTTTTCTCAAGCATATCACCTTGTTGAGCTATACGAACCATGACGCTAGAAACATGCTTCTTAGTGTTACCTTGTAGGTTAAGAATGAAATCATCAAACTCTAGCATTTCTTGTTTCACTTTTAGACTAGCATCATCAACCCCTAGATCACTAGATAAGTTAGGCATAGAGGGGTTAGGGGATGATACCTCGGAGGATTTAGCCATAAGGCAACTTTCTTCCTCCACATGAATGACCTCATTGGGGGATTCACTTGGTGATGAAGAGTTAGTGGAGAGGGAGGCAAGAGCGACCAATCCATTAGAGGTTGCATCTTCTTCATCATCAACATCATCATCTCCGGAGGTATACTCTTCTTGAGTTGATAGCACAATAGGTGTGTCCAAGGAGGACCTTGCCATGAAGCAATGTGCATTCTTGATATGAGGGTTCTCATTGGGAGATTCAAAGAGAGATGAAGAGGGTGTGTTGGTGGTGACGATGGCGGCTAATTCCTTTGAGCTTTCTTCATCTTCATCACCACTAGAACTTTCAACTTCATCGGTAGAATATTCTTCCCTTGTTACTAGCACAACTCTTGAGGGCCTCTTGCCCTTCTTGGTCTTGTTGTTGTAGAACTTCTTGTTGAGGGGCTTTGAATATTTGCCCTTTGAGTCTTTGCTCTTGTCCTTGGGAATGAGCCTCCCATTATGAAGCTCTCTATTCTCATAGGGGCATTCGGCAATGAAGTGGCGCTTGTCATCACAATTGTAGCATGATCTTGTCTTTGGACCAAAACTAGTGAACCCATTTTTGTTGTTCCTCTTGATGTTGTCTTCCTTGGCCTTGGAGGGATCAACCCAAAAGGATTTTGCATGGAAGGCCATGTGATCATGGTAGTGGCATTGCAAATCTTCCGGATAGGTCATACTCCAAGAAGCTCTATAAGATTCTTGAGGAACCACTTCTCCAACGGAGTTGACCACCAAGGCAAGGTTGGAACCTTTTGCCATCCCAATAGCACGATTGCGAGAATCATGAGAGGTTTCCTCAAGCACCTTGAGAGCTTGCAACTCGTGCACGACTTGTTGAGAGGTGAGAGAGGAATAGCATTCCCTTCCCACAAGAGTCTTGACATCAATGGGTACAAATGGCATCATGCATTCAATGTACTTCTCCTTGATCCAAGAATCATTGATGTGGGTGGCACCAACAAGCCGGAAGGCATCGGCAACGGTGAGAAGTCTTCCATACATGTCTTCATGATCTTCATCCGGTAGCCTCATGAACCCTTCGGCTTTATTCTTGAGAGCATTATACTTGTTCCTCCTTGTGCTCTCACTTCCAATGCAACTCGAGGTCAAACCATCCCAAGCTTCCTTGGCGGTGGTGTAGTTCCGGACACGATGCAATTCCTTTGTCCCCACACTAGTTTGAATCATGTACAAGGCGGTGACGTTGAGTTGACTATCAACCGCTTCTCTTCTAGTCAACTTGTCGGGGTTGTATGGCTTGAAGCCCTCCATGATGATTCTCCATAATTCATTGGAGGCACTACAAACATGAGAGCGGAACTCAAATCGCCAAGTATCGAAATTTTCAATAGAAAACTTAGGTGGGTCGCCCCGAATGTTCAAATGGGGATGGGGAACCGGTATATCGGGTGATTGGAAAGGTGGAGGTACTCGATTGTAGCTCTCACTTTCACTAGTTCCCTTGGGAGATGCAATGGGGGATTTGATAGTGTTTAAGTTATCACCTTCCACGGGTTTGGTAGATGAGGGTAAGTCCGAAGCCTCTCCCTCGTCTAACACACCCGTGTCTTTTACCTCTACACTAGGAGCCTTGGGAAGGGCCGGAGCCAAAATCTCGGCAATCATCTTTTTCATGCTTTTCATTTGGGCTTCCATGGAGGACTTCAACGAATTGAAGTCTTCCACGGAGACCATCTTGGCGGCCCCTTCCGAGGACTCCTCGTCTGGCATACTCTTAGGCGGTTAAGCCCGAAATAAGAGCCGAGGCTCTGATACCAATTGAAAGGATCGTATGCCGCACCTAGAGGGGGGGTGAATAGGTGCTAACCAATTTTTAGTTCTTTTTCAATTTAGGCTTGACACAAATGGTAAATTCTCTAGATATGCAACTAAGTGAATTTACCTATATGACAAGGCTAACAACTAAGCAAGATATATCTAAGCAATATAGAGATAGAGTGGGATAGAGGTAACCGAGAGTGGAGCACGCGATGACACGGAGATGATTCCCGTAGTTCCCTTCCTTTGCAAGAAGGTACGTCTACGTTTGGAGGAGTGTGGTTGCTACGAAAGCCAAACCAACAGCCACGAAGGCTTCACTCAGATCTCCGGTGAGCAACGCCACGAAGGCCTAGCCCACTTCCACTAAGGGATTTCCTCGAGGCGGAAACCGGGCCTTTACAAGGTTCTTGGGGCACACATCCACAACCAAATTGGAGGCTCCCAAATCTGTTACAACACAACAAATCAACAAGCATACATCAACAACAACCACTAGGGATCCAAAGAGGAACACTAGCAAGGGGGCCCTCAAGCATAAGAGGGGGAAATGAAAAACGCTTCGGTGAGGATGTAGATCGGGGTCTTCTCCGTCGATTCTCCAAAGCACAAGGGATTTGGGTGGTTGAGGAAGGAGATCCGATGAATTTGATGTTCTTGGTGGCTCAACAATGGTGTATGTCTTTTTAGAAGGGGGAATGAGCAACCCTAGCTCAATGGAGAAGAAGCCCTTAAAAGGGGCTGCCAAAACAGCCGTTGGAGCGATGGAGAGGGGTGGCCGGTAGTACCGGCCAGTTTGGGCCGGTACTACCGGTCCTAGGCGCGCGCGCGAGGCCACAAGGAGGAGGCCACGTGGCCAAGGAGCTCGGTCCGGGAGGGGGGGGGGGCCGGAGCCTCCGGCCGGGGTATCGGCCGAGGTACCGCCGGGGCTCCAACCCCCCTGGAACTTTACTGAGCCGCTCGCCGCGCCCCCGGTACCATGGGCGGTACCATGGCCGGAGCCTCCGGCCGTGGCCTGGCCGGCGGTACCGCCCAGGGCCCCCGCTCCTTCTTCTCTTCCTTTGCTTTTCTCTTCTTCTTCATATTTCTTTCTTTCTTCTTTTCTTTCTTATCTCTTTCTCTTCTTCTTCTCTTTCTTTTCTCTTCTGATATCTTGTATACTCTTCACTCTTTAAGCATCTAGAGAATGTAATAACCTACAAATCTTATAAACCGAAATGTTCATATATTATCATTGTCATCAACACCAAAACACATATAAAATGAGATATGATCTTTCACACGGCCCATTAAGCCACGTGTCGGGCTGGCCTGTCACGGGCCGAAGCACGTCTCTGGCGTGCCGGCACGGTAAGAGCACGTCACGGTGGCCAGGTTTGGTCCGGACCTACCTTTCGGCTTCTGAAGATTAAAAAAAAATCCAACCCACCAAGACCTGCACCACGGCGATGCCGACGACACTTGTCGCCCACATCACACGAGGTTGATGTCCTCAACATTGGCAAACTTTTGGTATCGTTGTGTCGACATCCAATTACTTCTCCATATTGAGTGGAACGGCAACACAACTTTTCTGGTCGTCGTTCTGACGCACCACTACTCATGATTGAGCCGCAACGCTGCATGACTCGGCCACCTGCAACCTAAGCTGAATAGGGCAAACTACATGCAGATCGATGCCATCGCACCAACTTCCAAGGCTGTTGCCTCGACGTATAGCCGAACCACCTATAGCAGAATGTGTCGACCAAGCCTAAAACATTGCTGCGCTAGTGACACGAAATTTGCCGCCAAGGCCATGCCAAGCAACCGCTCCACCACATGAAATTTCTGCTCACCATGGTTTTCTAGTTTGTCGCCTCCTCAGGCAAAACATTATCCACGCGAGGTAGCTTCCTCTGCATCCACCATGTGTCAACAGTTGAATGTCTCCTCGAAGGCTATGTCTTGAACAAGATACCGACGTAGCCTCTACCATCGCCCGCCCAGAAACACGAAGCTAGGGATTTGTCTTGGAGATCTCGAACCCACCACAAGAGTGTGGACATATATCCAAGGCAGACACACCTCAAAGGAGGAACACGACACTAGTGCGCTACCGCTAGCCCCGACAAGGTCGGTGCAAGGATTTTGCTTGGAACTTCGGCAAGCCACTCAAGGATGGAGAAAATGCAGCTTACCTTCATTAGCATTGACCGACCACCACCTAGTGATCCGCTCGCACATCATCACATTCTCCAATAGCGAAAGTCACCATCTTCGATCAACCGATCCTCAACTGGGCGCTAGATCCACCGGCCATGACCATCTTGTGAACGACAAGTTGAGGCTAGCTCGGGTCCGCCGACTCGGCATCATCTGCGGTGGAACACCCTCACCATCCTACAATGTTACTCATGGCCAACCTCCAGGAGCGCGGCATAGACCAGCCCGAACCCCAACAGAACACCTCATTCATGTAGTTGTAGCCCTCACACCATTTCGCGGGCCCACATCGGACTACCTTCAACATGCCCGGGGCAGAGCCTCCATGTGGCTTCTTTACAGTAGCCCCACCGGAGAAGCTCCACGACCCGCTTTTCCTAGGTAATACCCTCTGACGATGGCGAGGTTAAGGGGGTGGTAGGGAAGATTGTACATGGCAGACGTGGATGATACGTATCAAACGTATCTATAATTTTTGATGCTCCATGTTTGTTTTACACCAATTCATATATGTTTTGCTTACACTTCGTTGCACTTTTATATGATTTCCGACACTAACCTATTAACAAGATGCCACACTGCCAGTTCCCTATTTTCTGCTGTTTTTTTTTATTTCAGAAAAGTTGTACATGAAATATTCTCGAAATTGGACGAAACAAAAGCCGAAGTCAATATTTTACCGAAATGAAGACGAAATCTGAAGGGGGTTGAAGAGGCGCAGCAAGGCGGCCAGACCTTCCCTAGGCGCGGCATGGACCTAGCCCGCTCCTAGGGGTGGTCTGGGCCCACCAGGTGCCCCACCGACCTAAATCCTCCACCTATTTATACATCTTCTCGGGAAAACCCTGGATACCCGAGCCTCCATCCACGAAAAGTTATGTGACCAGCTCATGAACGACAATTCGAGCCTAGCATGGGTCCACCACCTCGGCATCCTCTACAGTGGAACACCCGCACCAGCCTACAATGTTACTCGTGGCCAACCTCCATGAGCGCGACATAGACCAGCCCGAACCCCAGCGGAACACCTCCTTCATGTCGTTGTAGCCCTCGCACCATATCACGGGCCCACATCGGCCTACCTTCGACATGCCCGGGGCAGAGCCTCCATGTGTCTTCTTTACAGTAGCCCCACTGATAGCGTGTATACACACGTCCGTTGGGAACCCCAAGAGGAAGGTGTGATGCGTATAGAAGCAAGTTTTCCCTCAGTAAGAAACCAAGGTTTATCGAACCAGTAGGAGCCAAGAAGCACGTTGAAGGTTGATGGCGGCGAGATGTAGTGCGGCGCAACACCAGGGATTCCGGCGCCAACGTGGAACCTGCACAACACAACCAAAGTACTTTGCCCCAACGAAACAGTGAGGTTGTCAATCTCACCGGCTTGCTGTAACAAAGGATTAGATGTATAGTGTGGATGATGATTGTTTGCAGAAAATAGTAGAACAAGTATTGCAGTAGATTGTATTCGATGGAAAAGAATGGACCGGGGTCCACAGTTCACTAGAGGTGTCTCTCCCATAAGATAAATAGCATGTTGGGTGAACAAATTACAGTTGGGCAATTGACAAATAGAGAGGGCATGACAATGCACATACATGATATGATGAATATTGTGAGATTCAATTGGGCATTACGACAAAGTACATAGACCGCTATCCAGCATGCATCTATGCCTAAAAAGTCCACTTTCAGGTTATCATCCGAACCCCTTCCGGTATTAAGTTGCAAGCAACAGACAATTGCATTAAGTATGGTGTGTAATGTAATCAATAACTATATCCTCGAACATAGCATCAATGTTTTATCCCTAGTGGCAACAGCACATCCACAACCTTAGAACTTTCTGTCACTGTCCCAGATTTAATGGAGGCATGAACCCACTATCGAGCATAAATACTCCCTCTTGGAGTTACTAGCAAATACTTGGCCAGAGCCTCTACTAACAACGGAGAGCATGCAAGATCATAAAAAACACATAGGTAATAGATTGATAATCAACATAACATAGTATTCTCTATCCATCGGATCCCAACAAACACAACATATAGCATTACAGATAGATGATCTTGATCATGTTAGGCAGCTCACAAGATCCGACAATGAAGCACATGAGGAGAAGACAACCATCTAGCTACTGCTATGGACCCATAGTCCAGGGGTGAACTACTCACTCATCAATCCGGAGGCGACCATGGCGGTGTAGAGTCCTCCGGGAGATGAATCCCCTCTCCGGTAGGGTGCCGGAGGCGATCTCCAGAATCCCCCGAGATGGGATTGGCGGCGGCGGCGTCTCAGTAAGGTTTTCCGTATCGTGCCTCTCGGTACTGGGGGTTTCGCGACGGAGGCTTTAAGTAGGCGGAAGGGCAACGCGGGGGGCCACACGAGGGCCCCACACGCCAGGGCCGCGCGGCCTAGGGCTGGGCCGCGCCGCCCTGTTGTGGCGGCGCCTCGTGGCCCCACTTCCTTTCCCCCTCGGTCTTCTGGAAGCTTCGTGCAAAAATAGGACCCTGGGCGTTGATTTCGTCCAATTCCGAGAATATTTCCTTACTAGGATTTCTGAAACCAAAAACAGCAAGAACAAAGAATCGGCTCTTCGGCATCTCGTTAATAGGTTAGTGCCGGAAAATGCATAATAATGACATATAATGTGTATAAAACATGTGAGTATCATCATAAAAGTAGCATGGAACATAAGAAATTATAGATACGTTTGAGACGTATCAAGCATCCCCAAGCTTAGTTCCTACTCGTCCCGAGTAGGTAAACGATAACAAAGATAATTTCTTAAGTGACAATGCTACCAACATTATCTTGATCAATACTATTGTAAGCACATGTAATGAATGCAGCGATTTGAAACAATGGTAAATGACATGAGTAAACAATTGAATCATAAAGCAAAGACTTTTCATGAATAGTACTTAAAGACAAGCATCAATAAGTCTTGCATAAGAGTTAACTCATAAAGCAATAATTCAAAGTAGAGGTATTGAAGCAACACAAAGGAAGATAAAGTTTCAGCGGTTGCTTTCAACTTGTAACATGTATATCTCATGGATATTGTCAATGTAAAGTAATATAACAAGTGCAATATGCAAGTATGTAGGAATCAATGCACAGTTCACACAAGTGTTTGCTTCTTGAGGTGGAGAGAAATAGGTGAACTGACTCAACAATAAAAGTAAAAGAAAGGTCCTTCAAAGAGGAAAGCATTGATTGCTATATTTGTGCTAGAGCTTTGGTTTTAAAAACAAGAAACAATTTTGTCAACGTTGTTATAAAGCATATGAGTTATGTAATTTATATCTTACAAGTTGCAAGCCTCATGCATAGTATACTAATAGTGCCCGCACCTTGTCCTAATTAGCTTGGATTACCTGGATTATCATCGCAATACACATGTTTTGACCAAGTGTCACAAAGGGGTACCTCTATGCCGCCTGTACAAAGGTCTAAGGAGAAAGCTCGCATTGGATTTCTCGCTTTTGGTTATTCTCAACTTAGACATCCATACCGGGACAACATAGACAACAGATAATGGACTCCTCTTTTATGCATAAGCATGTAGCAACAATTAATGTTCTCATATGAGATTGAGGATATATGTCCAAAACTGAAACTTCCACCATGATTCATGGCTTTAGTTAGCGGCCCAATGTTCTTCTCTAACATTATGCATGCTCTAACCATTAAATGAGTGGTAAATCTCCCTTACTTCAGACAAGACGGACATGCATAGCAACTCACATGATATTCAACAAAGAGTAGTTGATGGCGTCCCCAGGAACATGGTTATCGCACAACAAGCAACTTAATAAGAGATAAAGTGCATAAGTACATATTCAATACCACAATAGTTTTTAAGCTATTTGTCCCATGAGCTATATATTGCAAAGATAAAGAATGGAAATTTACAGGTAGCACTCAAGAAATTTACTTTGGAATGGCGGAGAAATACCATGTGGTAGGTAGGTATGGTGGACACAAATGGCATAGTGGTTGGCTCAAGGATTTTGGATGCATGAGAAGTATTCCCTCTCGATACAAGGTTTAGGCTAGCAAGGTTATTTGAAACAAACACAAGGATGAAACGGTGCAGCAAAACTCACATAAAGACATATTGTAAACATTATAAGACTCTATACCGTCTTCCTTGTTGTTCAAACTCAATACTACAAAATTATCTAGACCTTAGAGAGACCAAACATGCAAATCAGATTTTAGCATGCTCTATGTATTTCTTCATTAATAAGTGCAAAGTATATGATGCAAGAGCTTAAACATGAGCACAACAATTGCCAAGTATCACATTATTCAAGATATTATACCAATTACCACATATATCATTTTCCAATTCCAACCATATAACAATTTAACGAAGAATAAACTTTCGCCATGAATACTATGAGTAAAGCCTAAGGACATATTTGTCCATATGCAACAGCGGAGCGTGTCTCTCTCCCACACAATGAATACTAGGATCCAACTTTATTCAAACAAAACAAAAAACAAAAACAAACAGACGCTCCAAGCAAAGTACATAAGATGTGATGGAATAAAAATATAGTTTCAGGGGAGGAACCTGATAATGTTGTCGACGAAGAAGGGGATGCCTTGGGCATCCCCAAGCTTAGACGCTTGAGTCTTCTTGATGTATGCAGGGGTGAACCACCGGGGCATCCCCAAGCTTAGAGCTTTCACTCTCCTTGATCATAGTGTATATCATCCTCCTCTCTTGATCCTTGAAAACTTCCTCCACACCAAACTCGAAACAAACTCATTAGAGGATTAGTGCATAATCAAAATTCACATATTCAGAGGTGACACAATCATTCTTTATACTTCTGGACATTGCACAAAGCTACTGAAAGTCAATGGAACAAAGAAATCCATCTAACATAGCAAAACAGGCAATGCAAAATAAAAGGCAGAATCTGTCAAAACAGAACAGTTCGTAAAGACGAATTTTTAACAGGCACCAGACTTGCTCAGATGAGAAAACTTAAAACTAATGAAAGTTGCATACATATCTGAGGATCACTCACGTAAATTGGCATAATTTTCTGAGTTACCTACAGAGAATTTTACCCAGATTCGCGACAGCAAAGAAAACTGTTTCTGCGCAGTAATCCAAATCTAGTATCTTACTTCTATTAGAGACTTTACTTGGCACAACAATGCAATAAAACTAAGATAAGGAGAGGTTGCTACAGTAGTAAACAACTTCCAAGACTCAAATATAAAAACAAAAATACTGTAGTAAAAACATGGGTTGTCTCCCATAAGCGCTTTTCTTTAACGCATTTCAGCTAGGCGCAGAAAGTGTATATCAAGTATTATCAAGAGACGGTGCATTGATATCTTTGGCTCCCTCATCTGCAGTGGTACTAAGGGCTTTGTCAATTTTAGTCCTATAATAATATTTTTTTGGTTTAGGCACCTTAGAGACATACATAAACTTTTGCTCCTTACCCACATAAGCTTTCTCCTTATACTTAAAAGAAGAAAAAGTTGAACCCAAGGTTCCCATAGCTTCTTCAAGTTTACCAATCCTATTGATTTGATTATCATGGACAACACAAGTTCCTAGAACACTAATTCTTTCATCAATTCCTTCTAAGGATTTATCAAGTTCATCAGTTTTATCAAGCAACATTTCCAATTTAGTTTCAACGCTTGGAAAATTTTTCTCTATGGTTTCCAATTTTTTCATAACGTCCTCAAGAGAGATTTCACTTTTAGTTTCATTAACAGGTGGTATTCCAACTAGACTCTCAATGATGCAACTAGCTTCTAAAGCAGGAGTACCTAGGAAATTACCCCCCGAAAGAGTATCAAGAACATACCTATTCCAACTAGATATACCAACGTAAAAGTTCCTAAGTAGGATAATAGTGGAGTGTTTCTTAGTGCACCTATGATGAGCATCACTAATTCTATACCAAGCATCTTTAAAACTTTCTCCACCTTGTTGTTTAAAAGAACGAACTTCAACTTCAGGATTACTCATTTTAACAGCAGTAAATAAAGTAAACTAGATAAAGTAAATGCAAGTAACTAATTTTTTTGTGTTTTTGATATAGAAAACAAGATAGCAAGTAAAGTAAACTAGCAACTAATTTTTTTGTGTTTTGTTTTAGTGCAGCAAACAAAATAGTAAATAAAATAAAGCAAGACAAAAACAAAGTAAAGAGATTGCGATGTGGAGACTCCCCTTGCAGCGTGTCTTGATCTCCCCGGCAACGGCGCCAGAAAAAGATGATGGCGTGTAGTTGACGTGGGAGTTAGAGATCTTTGTGATGTAACTTTTCTTCAGATCCCCGGCAACGGCGCCAGAAAAAGAGCTTGATAGCGTGTATACACACGTCCGTTGGGAACCCCAAGAGGAAGGTGTGATGCGTATAGAAGCAAGTTTTCCCTCAGTAAGAAACCAAGGTTTATCGAACCAGTAGGAGCCAAGAAGCACGTTGAAGGTTGATGGCGGCGAGATGTAGTGCGGCGCAACACCAGGGATTCCGGCGCCAACGTGGAACCTGCACAACACAACCAAAGTACTTTGCCCCAACGAAACAGTGAGGTTGTCAATCTCACCGGCTTGCTGTAACAAAGGATTAGATGTATAGTGTGGATGATGATTGTTTGCAGAAAATAGTAGAACAAGTATTGCAGTAGATTGTATTCGATGTAAAAGAATGGACCGGGGTCCACAGTTCACTAGAGGTGTCTCTCCCATAAGATAAATAGCATGTTGGGTGAACAAATTACAGTTGGGCAATTGACAAATAGAGAGGGCATGACAATGCACATACATGATATGATGAATATTGTGAGATTCAATTGGGCATTACGACAAAGTACATAGACCGCTATCCAGCATGCATCTATGCCTAAAAAGTCCACTTTCAGGTTATCATCCGAACCCCTTCCGGTATTAAGTTGCAAGCAACAGACAATTGCATTAAGTATGGTGCGTAATGTAATCAATAACTATATCCTCGAACATAGCATCAATGTTTTATCCCTAGTGGCAACAGCACATCCACAACCTTAGAACTTTACGTCACGTCCCCAGATTTAATGGAGGCATGAACCCACTATCGAGCATAAATACTCCCTCTTGGAGTTACTAGCAAAAACTTGGCCAGAGCCTCTACTAACAACGGAGAGCATGCAAGATCATAAACAACACATAGGTAATAGATTGATAATCAACATAACATAGTATTCTCTATCCATCGGATCCCAACAAACACAACATATAGCATTACAGATAGATGATCTTGATCATGTTAGGCAGCTCACAAGATCCGACAATGAAGCACATGAGGAGAAGACAACCATCTAGCTACTGCTATGGACCCATAGTCCAGGGGTGAACTACTCACTCATCAATCCGGAGGCGACCATGGCGGTGTAGAGTCCTCCGGGAGATGAATCCCCTCTCCGGCAGGGTGCCGGAGGCGATCTCCGTAATCCCGGAGATGGGATTGGCGGCGGCGGCGTCTCAGTAAGGTTTTCCGTATCGTGGCTCTCGGTACTGGGGGTTTCGCGACGGAGGCTTTAAGTAGGCGGAAGGGCAACGCGGGGGGCCACACGAGGGCCCCACACGCCAGGGCCGCGCGGCCTAGGGCTGGGCCGCGCCGCCCTGTTGTGGCGGCGCCTCGTGGCCCCACTTCCTTTCCCCCTCGGTCTTCTGGAAGCTTCGTGCAAAAATAGGACCCTGGGCGTTGATTTCGTCCAATTCCGAGAATATTTCCTTACTAGGATTTCTGAAACAAAAAACAGCAGAAAACAGCAACTGGCTCTTCGGCATCTCGTTAATAGGTTAGTGCTGGAAAATGCATAATAATGACATATAATGTGTATAAAATATGTGAGTATCATCATAAAAGTAGCATGGAACATAAGAAATTATAGATACGTTTGAGACGTATCACCCACCGGAGAAGCTCCACAACCTGCTTTGCCTAGGTAACACCCTCTGACGACGGTGAGGGAAAGGGGGTGGTAGGCAAGATTGTAGACGTCAGACATGGATACCCTGGTGAGGCCGTCGGTGACGTGGGGTCTCCACGGCAATGTGCATGGTTGATAGACTTTGGTTTAAGGAAAGAAGGTGCGCTGGCAAGTTCGTCGGCTAACAGCATGATTTACCCAGGTTTAGGCCCCCGGAGAGTAAAGCCCTACTTTCTGCTTGTCTGTTCTTGATTGATTGATTGATGATGATGATGATTACAAGGTCGCCTTGATGGCTATAGTGTTCTCCCTATAGATTCAACTGGTCTTCCTGGGAATACCTCCTAGCCCTTATAAAGGAGGCTAGATCTCGGTTATCATATCCGGGTTGGTTACATGTTAGGGTTCCCTTATATGGGCTAGTCCTTGTTTCACACGGCATGTATATGTGCCTTGAAGATTTGTAATCGCCAAATGATCTTGGGCTTCTTGATCCTTAGCATGTCGGTGGGTGGGCCTTATGCTACACCGCACCGGGTATGCTAACATAGGGCACCCGAAGGGTTGTGCCCACTTCAGTTGAGCGAGACTTGTTCTTCTTTTTTGCACACGAGTCTTTTTTGGAATGACTTGATAAAATTACCATTTTGAGTTGTCTGTTTCACAATTGAATGCTTCTTCTTCTAAGAAAAGACAACAAACTTACATTTCCATTGACAAAAAGGAGACAATTAATATAAATATAAATTGTTCTACAAAGTAGTTTATGAGTTAAAATCGGTGTTGGTTACTGGAGAATGCTTTTGGAGAGGAGGTAGTTATCACCTTATTTACTACCGGTGACGGCACCAATTGGACATGCAACAACTCTCGAAGATGCCAGCACACGAGAGGTGGGGAGGACAAAGCGGCCGAAAGGAGGAAGAGGGGAGGGTTTGCTAGAGGGGGTTCGTAAACACCACCCGATCCCTAGCGTTGGAATGCTTTGTCATTTTTTTTTTCATTTATTAAGTACATGGGAGGGCTGCCTGCAGCCATGCCTCGAAGATGTAGACGTTGTCACACGTTGAGCACTACCTGGTTGACAACTATTGCCACTCCGTTTACTTTCTGCAATGGTCTTGTCCTATCTACTTTCTGCCAATGATTTAATACCGTAAATTGTAATAGACATGCTATGTTTTTCATGTTTAAAGAACAATGTTGCAATTTGGAGACTGCCACGGTCCATTCTGAAGGCCACCTGCCTGAGTCTAACTGGTGCGATTTTAACAAAAAATCATAAGTTACACATAAGTGCATTACTCCCGAACACTCCAAAAGGAACTCGGCTCGAGGGAGCCGGAGTTCTACCAAAAATTAAAAATACTCTTACAAAATTACATATAGGTGTATAGCATGTACCTATAAGCATTCATAGAATTATGTTTATATATTTACACATCATAGATATCATCTTTATATATTTGCACAAAAAAACCAGAAATTTAATTCGGCTCACATTTCCATTTTTTAAGGGGAAAAAGCTCATACATTACTCATAAACAATGTTTACATCATCTTGTAAAGAAAGTTCAGTTACTACAGTTGGCACGGGATCAAACCAGTGGTTACAGGAACCTGAACTACTAGCTTGTTGTGCCAGAGTATGAACCCATTATTTGAAAATATATTTCAAAATATCAAAAAAAATCTCAAAAAATATATCCGTGTAGAAAAGACAATTTTTGATGCTCTAACGGGACTATTCATGGAACATTTTTTTTGTCTTTTCTACACATTCTACATGAATTATTCCTTTTTCCTGAAAACTTGTGTGTGAACATAATATATCTAGATGTACACGAGAATTATTTGTCGGTTTTTTCGACATTTTGAAATTTGTTTTTTGAGGCATTTTCTATAATAGGTTCATATGCACCTAGGATCCAAAACACCAAAAAAAAACACAATTTTGTAAACCCATAAGTATCTTTTTTTATAAAAAAAAGAGCTTTGACTGAAATTTATATGCAACATATTTTGTGAAGGAGGAAGCACATACAAACATATAGTCATTTATTCCTTGTCTTCCACCTGTGTGATACAATTCTTTGGAGAGCTTCTCTTATGATGAGAATAGACAAATGAATCAGGAAATCATAATGTATAAAACGCACAATTTGTTACAAACTTATAACTGTTTTAGATAGTGTCCCAGTTTTTCACTAGCAGCAGAAACTGAAAATGGTTATTTGAACGTAGTTACAACTCTTTCCGGTAGCTTGGACCACTATCTCAGAACCTATTTTTTTGTCCGTCCTAGAGAAACGGGCTAAGAATCTATTAGTAGAATGTACTTTATTCATTTCCTGAGAATCTTACATAAACCTTCTTGATGTGGCTAGTCTTGCTCTGGTGTACCTCCCATTCTTCTTCTGACTGAATCTTCTCAAGAAAATCATCAGCCGTGCTCTCAAGGTGCAATGCTGCGAGGTTTTGGAGGAACTCAACACCTTGAGGCAGCTCCTTCAGTTCTGGACAACCTGTTACCGTAAGACGGACCAGGTTTGCCATTGAACCTTCTTCTATCTTGATCTGTCTGAGTTTTGGTGCACCGTGTATCACGACTGACTGAAGTTTAGGAAATGATCCTGCAGAGAACAACATGATCTCACCTTGAAACGCATGCAGAATACAGAGCGATAACAAACAATCTGATCGGAGGTAGCAGAAGAGATCATGGTTGATCATTGAGAACCATAGATGGAGATGGGTGATGTTCTCAAGGCACCGAATTGAAATGAAGAGGTTACGCGCTGTGGCCTTCTCCAGCAGACCCCCAACCTCGAGCTTCTGAATTGTTTGAGGCAGCTGAACAGATGGAAGCTGCAGCACTTCATCACGTTTCGAGGAAACCAACAAATGTCGAATGTTGCACAACTTGGAGATAGCACTGCACAACCTTGCAGAGTGACCTGATCTTATATCTGTGATGCCAAGCGTCCTTAACCCGGACAAACATGCAATGTTCTGCAACATCTCGTCATTTGCTTCGAAATTTTGAAGAGTTTGCAGAGTAGTGGACTGCCATTTTCCCTGGGGAGCAGTTACACCAGTGGATACCACGACATTGCTGGCAGCGCCACCTTGGATTCTAGATGCAAACAGGTGCTTCAACTTCCGGAGCTTTGTCATTTCTTCAGGCAGTTTTGTAACTCTTGTGTTGTAAGCATCCAATACTTCTAAGTTCTGTAACTTTTTTATTTCTTTAGGAAGCACATCAATTCCAGTTCCTCGCAGACCCAGATATCGCAGATTAAACAAGTTGAAGACTTGAGTGGGTATAATTATAACTGGAGTTCCCTCTAGGTCTAAAACTGACAACAGCTTGAGTGACGTAAATGAAGCACTTAGGGCGTCCATAGGGACACATTTGTCAAACACAAGTAACGAGCGCACATGTGTTACCTCATGTCTTGGAGGCATAGAATCCACACTCTGCATTGACATCCTTCGTGCTTTTCCTAGTAAAGAGCTTGTTTTTGAGCTGTCATAAACAACAGAAAACATATCCTCTTTTGATTTTGACAGAGAAAGAACACGGATCACATCATGCATTCGACATTCACGAACTCGTCCGAATTCATTTCTCTTAGCGACTTGTAGCAGGCACCGGTTAACCAGCTCATTCAGGTAATCCTCGGCAATCTCTTCCTCTGTTCTTGTTTCACTCCTTTTAATAAATCCCTCTGACACCCAGTACCTGATTAGCTTCTTCCTTCTGATCCTGTAGTCTTCTGGGAACAAACTACAGAATAAGAAACAGTTCTTCAAATTGTTTGACAGATCCTCCAAGCTCACCTTCAAAATGAGGTTCATATCAAGGACCGAATTGCTCGTTAGCTGCAACTCAATATCTTTATGCACTTTCTCCCATTCATAACAGGTCTGGCTTCTGAAGGACAAGAGGCGTCCTATGCACACGATAGCTATCGGTAAGCCATCACAACTCTCTACGATTTTTCGACCCCACACTTCCAGTTCTGGAGGACAACTTTTATCTTCCATTTTCCAAAATGCTTCTTTACAGAATAAATCCCATGAATGTTGGCTTTCCAGCGGTCCGAGATCGATTATGTAGTTCTCTTTTGCTAGTGCTGCTACATCATGGATCCTTGAAGTAAGCACTATCTTGCTGGAACCATCTCCCCCAGCAAATGCATCACGAATTTCAAACCAAACATTTGCATCCCATAGGTCATCCAAGATGAGGATATACCTTTTATTGTGCAGATAACTTTGCAGAACCTCAACAAGGCTTTCACGATCCATGGAATCGATGCCTTCACACTGCGTCACAGTATGATCTTTCTTGCAGAACTTCTTCAGTATCTGTCTTAGCAGATCAGCAGCCCTACAGTGTTGTGAAACTGTAACGAATGCATGTCTCTCAAATCTTTCCTTGATAATGTTATAAACATGTGTTACAAGGGTAGTCTTTCCGACTCCACCCATGCCCCACACAGACATCAACATGTGATGCTGCTTATCATCTGTTAGCCATCCAGTCAGTAAGTCCCTGTTACGCTCAATCCCAACCAGGCAGTTAGCTGTTCCAGTGCTAGTAGAATCAGATGATCCCAATTCCTTATCTTCTGCTTGAGGTTGTTGTGCCCTGATAGTCCCTTCTGTACTGAATATCTTCACTCTTTCTACGGCAGCTTTTAGGCTGGCTTTGATTCGCTGAAGCCGAAAGGCAAGGCGATGCCATGTCCTGACATGCCTGAGCCTCCGTATCGCTCTGGTAGCTGCTCCGCCATGATCATCGCAAAACTTGTAGCTGAACTCATCAACAACATCCTCAATGCCAAAGGAGAGGGTCCGTACCTTCCTAACAAATGTCGCCATCGTTTCGTCGCAGTCCCTGAGCCTCTCGGAAACCTGCAAGAAGGACTGCATGCACTCCAGCTCATCCTTGATTTCCTCCATTTCGCTGAAGAGCCTTCTCAAAGCAGAGACTTCGTGGGCGATGCATGACCCACCAAACGTTGCCGCCTGAGTCGCTAAGGCCACCCCCAGCTTGACCGTCAGAGAGGCAACGATGCCTTCCGCCATGCCTAAATGCAGCGAGTGGTTCTTAGGAACTGGCTTCTCAAATACCCTGGTAGGAGTAGGAATGCAAGTGATCTTAGGTAAAGGTCATAATGCTGGAACATGAAAATCTAATAAAATTGACATCATTTATCAACCTTTTTTTTTCTGAAAATGCTTCTTAACATAACAAATCACATGAATGTTAGTTCACTAGTGGTTCGAGATCAAATTTTGTGGTTGTCTGACAGTCTGAACACGTTTAAGGCTACAATCTGAACTTTTTTTTTGAAGGTTACAATCTGAACATACAGACATAAGTAACAGAAGTTACCAAAATTCAGATTAATAAGTACATAAATAAAGCTCTAAATACTAAAAGTTGGAGCCCAAAATCGCTATTAAGAGAATTGTTTTTTTTCGCGAAAACGCAAAAGCATTATGTTTCGATGCATTGATAGAAAGGTTATATGTACAAATCCCCGAGAGGACAAACACCCCACCTTACAACTCGACCCAAGAAAAAGAAAGCGCTATTATAGGGAGTAGCTGGCGGACACCTTCGGCTCCCACATCCGCCAATTGCCGTGCCTCGGCCGTAAATAAAGCGAATTGTTCAGCAACATTAGTGCACAACTCTACATATTCAGAGTTTCAGACTAAGGAAAAATATAGTACGGAGAGGAGATAGCAAGATAGCAGAGGACGTATAGAAGAACTCACGCCCGTCGATCCGCTGACCTCTACGGCGCCCCTATGCTGACGAGATCTACAATGCCTCTCGATCGAGCAGTCGTGGAACGGGAGCCGGAAGAGTGCTGCGAGTCAAAGAACATACGCGTACGGCAAAGCCGCGCTGCAGATTCCTCCCCCTTGGGTGGATATATACGCGCAGCTACCCTTGCTTGGTGCGAAGCCACGGCGGCGCAGCTACCCTTGTTTGGCTGCCCACAAAGTCGCGGCTGTACGCGTCGCGGAGAAGAGGGCAAGAGGCTAAGGGGTATTTTCGGAACGCGCACTCTATTTCCTAGTCAACAACTCAACATGTACCGACATGTTGTATATACTTGTGCGCGCGTAAATTTTGAAACTCAAATATAGTTTTTTTTGCGAGAAATCCACCGATCTATTAATAATCATCAACAGTAGTACAAATAGCCCAAAAAGTAAAAGAAATTACAAATTGGTACTCGGACCACCTAGCTACTTAGACACGAGAGAAAATTGCAAGAAAACTACCTCGAAAAAAAAATTGCAAGAAAACGGCAATGCAACAGCCTCAAAAAATCACCAAACCACCAACATCCCAAATAAAAAAGAACACGGCTAGTTCTCGGTCGATCCAAAACTAACTAAATTCTTGATTACCTAATTTTACGTGTAATTTATATGTAGTTGAAGAAAAGTGCAATTTGGTATCGGCGTGTAGTTGCACAACCATGCATAATTCTGTTGTACACGAATATCGAAGTAAATCAAATGGTTTTGAAGTTGATCTAGAATCAACTTAATTCTCGGTTAACCTTAAACTAACAAAAGGAATAAAAAAGGCTAATCGTGAGTAATAGTTTGGTAGAAAACATTAACCATCAAATTTACGTCGTCTAAGTAGATTTCTAACCGATGGACCGAAATTAATATCAGGCCTGCATGGCAGCAAATCTTCAGGCTGTTTATCATCCCTCAAAGAAATTTGGGGGACGCCGGCCAAAACAATGTCCCAGTCGCGTGCTCTAAAGGCCGCTTCGGTCCGGACGTGCCCCAAATATTGTTCGGCATCCCTAGCTCATCTCCTGTGTATAGAGGCTTTACCAGGAACGCCGGACACGACTTTTACACTTGTTTTTTGTTTGGAGGTCGCGTTTGGGGATGTGACTGGGAAAGGGACTCCTCCAAACGTAAATTTGGTCCGGACGTCCCCAAACGACCAATCCGGCGCTTTTACCGAACGTCGTTTGGGGAATGCGACTGGAGATGCTCTTAAACAAGATGCAGGGCTCACTCGTCAGCTTCTCGGCTCTCCCATCTCTCTTCCCATCTCTCTTCCTCTTCTGCCCATATGTATGGATCGCTATACCATGTGCACAATAGGCTGTCGTCATTGCGGCCATTGCCGACACCGAGCCACGTCACCATGCTATTTTTTTTGCAAGGACCATGCTATTTGTAGCCCTGAATTCTTTGAATGAATGTTCCAAAGATATATCTTATTTTGGCCATCTTAGAGCATCTCCACCGGTGCCCCCAAATAGGCGTCGGCATAGGTGTTAGCACTGCCGTATGGGGGCGTCGACACTGCACCTTTATTTGAGGGTGCTGTTCCCACACGGCGGCCCCGAACAAGCTGCTTCGATAGGATTTTTTTAAGACAAACTAAACATTTACTTGTAGTTTCATTTTCATGGCATTTAAGATCGAGGAATGAATAATGTTTTAGGATAAATCCGAGTAAAACATTATTCACTCCTCAATCCCGGATGACATATGAAACTTGCTTCATCGCTAGCCTACTACCTACTGTCTACCCGGCTCTATGGAGGTGGACGATCGACCGCTGCTCTCTCTGATGCTCTCTCTGCTGCTCCGCCGTCGTCGATCCCCTGTTGCTCTCTCCGCCACGAATGTCAAGTAAGCCTCTCTATCCGCGACCGCCGTGTCAACACCCGGATTTTTAAGTCCAGATGCCTGTTATGCCATACATCGCAATCCCAGGAATATTGTTGGTGCGAGACATAACAGTTGAATATCATAAGTCATCATTCATTACCTACCATAGTCGTCTTACAAATTCAGATCACATGATCCATATTACACAAATAGTTGATCTATTGATCAACGAACACAAAGTTCATAGCGGAAGCGTAAATAGAAGGGACTCTCTAATCCACAGGCCAACGTCTGACGTCAGAAGATTCCCTAGTTGTCGTAGACATCTTGGTTGCCGTCATCTTGGTAGTTCTGCTCCTCTTCATAGTCTGGCCATTTGAATAGCCAGGGACACAGCCGTGAGTACTTTAAAGTACTCGCAAACTAATACTAATATAAGTATTATCAGTTCTAGTAAGGGGATACTAAACTCTAGTTTCTTTTGCATAAAGCCAATTTTAGTTCACAAGTATTTGATAAAGACTCTTTCTTGTGCTAACTAACTCAAGTGGGAACATTAGTGTCATTCCCACAACTCAGTTGTATTTCAAAACAATTCAGTTCAATTCACCATTCACTTCATCAATATTTTCAAGAATCTGACACCGGAAACTGTATGGCCTTTCCAACCGTCCGTAACCGTGGACACGGCTATTCGAATAGGTTTACACTCTGCAGAGGTTGCACACTTGTGCCACAACATTTGATTTCATCCGTCGGGATAACCCCGAATCATCGTAACACAGTACGCGGATCATCAACCATAACCTTTCACTTACATATCCTAGTATAGGTACCTCTCCCCATGAGCTTGGCCTCCCAGTGAAGACCAACTGTCAACGTGGGAACTGCATAGGGCTTGGCCGTACAATTCACCTCAATTCACATCATTTCTCAACAACGGAGGCAGCCTCGGCATAACCCCTATGATGTGTGTTCAGAGGGAACCCATACTAAAATGTATAAATTTCCAGTTAAGCCCTACCCATAATCAGGTATTGTGGGGGTACTCAAAAATTGGAAAGGTATTGCATCCAAACCAATATCAGTTTTAATCAAAAAGTTCCCATCTAGAGTAGTCAAGTTTTAGTATTTAGCACTAGCACTAATCATGAGGGGTGCTATCTTGCTTGGCTAGCTGTGAGACTAACTTTGCTACTCTAGTAACCTTCTTATCTTAGACCAAAGTTAACTATAAAAGTAATTCTTTAATAAATCAAGTAAAAACTTGTAAGGTAAAAACTTGGGATAGGATTGTGGTAAGTAAGGTATGACTAATGGTGCCTTGCCTCAAAGGGGTTTGCACTTGGCAAGAATATTAGCTTGCAAGAGTAGAGCTTGCATTGGTGTTAGCTTGCCTTGGTTGTTGAGGTGGTCAAAGTTCTCTTCTTCTTCTGGGTAGAATCCTTCCTCTTCCTGGTATTCTCCGGTACTAGCGTCTATACACGAATACGAGGATACAATCACCAAACAATACTTAAGTAGCCTTAATTAGCCTTAATGGCTCACTCCAAATGATCTAGCATCATCACTTAGCATTGCTACCCAAAACTTATTCTAGGGTTTTCTTACTTAGTGTTAGAGAAATAATTTCTTCTCATTATATATGTAAATGATAGTTTCCATTTAGTTCTTGAGGAAATGCTTTCCTCTCATTGAATCTTCTTAAGATTTAACTTCCTCAATCAATCATGCATGAAATCATGTTGACCTAAGTCAATCATTCATCACCATCATTTGGGAAAATGATTTAAATGAGGTAGAATACCTCATACTAGTTAACAATGCTAATTATGATTTAATATCACCAAGTATTTCATGTGAGAGTATTTTGTCCAGGGTCATACTTAATGTGAAAGTACTTGGGAAAAAATTTAAATGAAATAAAACACTTCATATGATTTGCATAATAGTTTTGGACAATATCAACTAACTAAAATAGCCATATAGTCCTTATTTAATCTGGGCCATGATCACTCAAAGTAACCAGGCCATATTTTGGCATAAACAATTAGTGTAAGTTAAAAGTGAGCTATTAGAGTTGAAATCAACTTAATAGCATTTTGGTTGATTTTTAATAATTGTTTGAAGTTGTAAAAGTCTCTGACTTGTCATTTTTTTCACATTTATTCTACAAAAGATTTCAAAGTGAGACCAGTGTGATTGGATAGAGATTTTCATAAGCTTTCCAACAATATAAAATTCATCAAATTTGGTTGGGTAGATTTGAAACTATTTAATTTTGAAAAAGCATCTGCAAGGAATTAATTAAATTTCCAAAATTTGAATTCAAACATTTGGGCTTGCGCGGGAAAGCACTTGGGCTGAAACGAGGGAAAAGAACTGGGCTGGCCCAGTAACGCGTCGATGCGCCACGGGCCAACTGACAGGGTGGGACCCAGTGGTCAGCGACTCCATCAACCCGAAGAGGTACCTTTCCCTGTGAGCCGTGCGATTAGAAGCTGATCGAGCGGTGGAGCTTCGTCGTCGTCGTCGACGAGATGGGGTTGCTGCCGCGGCGGAGGTAGGGAGTCGGCGGCGAGCTGGGGCTCCGGCGAGGGTTGGCGACGAGGCAGGGCGAGGTTGTCGTCGATGGCAAGTGCACTGGTACCGACGGAGGAGCTTGAGGTGGCCTATATCGATGGATTGATCTGCGGCGGCTTGCGGGTCTCCGGCAAGAAATTGGACGGCTACCGGCGGCAATGTGTAGTGGAGAGGAGCGGAGGAGGTTCAGAGAGAGGAGGGGAGCGAATTTGGTGTGAAGAAGGAGGCGCGGGAGAGGCTCTATTTATAGGGCGCGAGGTGCTGCGAGGGTCTGCGGTGAACTCGACCAGGTTGCGGTGATTCCGGCGATGGAGAGGGGTAGGCGAGGGCGGCGCTTGGTAGGTGTGGTCGAGGCGAAGCTAGAGCGCGTGCTGGCTAGGTGGGGGACGACAAGGTTCGTGCATGCGACGTCAAGGTCTGGCGGCACGGGCGCGGGAAAATGGCGAGCTGGTCATCGGCGACAGGGCTTGCGCGAGCCATGGAGCGTTTCTGGCGGACTGGCGTTGCGGCGGCGAAGCTCAAGGCGCTGAGAGGGGGGCCAGGGGTGGCGTCGAGTGTTGGGGCGGCGCGTGGCCAGTGCACACCTGTGGGCGCGCCCACGACGTCCTCGGCATTGCCCTGGGCGCGTGCTGTCTGACGCGTGCCATCTTCTTCTCCGGTGATGGCGGGTATAGGCAGTGGTAGGAGGTCGAGGTGGAGCTCCAGGACATGGTGGGCAGTGCTGGTGAGGTAAGGAGAGGAGGGGAGTGTGCCAAGTGGAACATGGCCGGCATGGCCATGTCCATGGCTAGGTTTAGCCTCCAACTAGAGTTTCTATGCTAGTGTTAGGGAGAGAGGGGACCAGGGAGCAAGTAGGATTCAAGTGGGGGTCAAGGTTGGGCTAGAGCACTATTTAGAATAGTGTTTGAATTGATGCCTATTTGGAAATGTCAAGTTTTTGTCAAAATTGATTGGTGCAATGAAATTTGGAAATTGATAGAGGAGTGGATTAGACTTGCTTCTGATGATCCACAACACACAAAGGTGGTGGTGAAATTTTGAAAATAAAAGAAATGCAAAAATTGCTAAGTGGGAGATTATTGCATTTGATAAAAAGTCCCAACTTTGCATGAGCATGGTTTTTGATACAAGAAGAATTTGATATGGTGATCTTTACAAAAGTTGTTCTCCTTCATGTGTACTTGGATGAGGTGCAAAGAAATGGAATTGTTTGGTTTGAAAAACTTGAGATACAGAGGCTCATAGTGACCAGACTGAAATTGGCAGATTTGCCCAATATCATATGTGACCACAATTTGAGTTCAAACTTGATTTGATTTAAGTTTCTTTGATTCCAAATGTTGTAATAAGTGTTTAGTAACATAATACAACTAATGGTGAAGGCCAAATTGGTCTAGGTCAAAGATTGGCAAAAATGTCCTAAACCATATGTGAGGGTTTTTTGATTTTCTAACTTTTATTATTTTCTTTTTCTTTGCTTTTCTTTGGCATGTGTGAGGTTTATTTTGTGTTAGATTGAGTTGGATAAAGGGTTCAAACCATTTGGGAACAATGTGGGTGCTTAGTTCAAGAATTGGTATTATGGCTAAGTGCCACATATACCTCTATGCATATGTTTAACTTATTTTTGTTTCTCACTTGAATTGGGTTGGTAGTACTAGATTAAGTTGGTTGAGGTATTTCAAATCATCACACAAGGTAGACAAAGCAAAGGTAAAGGTTTTACCAAAACTAGTCATAGGCACCTAGGCCTTTTTCTTATTTAAGATCATTTCTTTTTATTTTGTTTTCCAAAAGTTGGTGGTAAGAGGGATGAGGTTTAGGGTTTAGTGGGGTTTACCATGGTCCACCACCATTTAGTAAAGTAAGAAAGGTGGGGTTCAAGATTTACACATTAGGGCTATATGCCCACATATGTCTTTTTCTTTTATTTTGGTTTCTCAAAATTGATCCACTTTGTTTTGAGAAGGTTAGGGTTTAGGGTTTTGGAAATGGGTTCAAAGTAATAAACAAATAATCATGGAAAACTCAAGCATTAGGTAAGAGCACCATGCATAGCACTTTATTTAAGAAAAGTTTTTGTTGGTTCTCTTTTTTTTGGAAAAAGGAAAGTTCATTTTCTCATTGTTTTAAAATTTGGGATGTTACAAACCCTTCCCCCTTAAACAAATCTCGTCTCGAGATTTTATGAAAAGTTAGGTTCCTAAGAGAGATTGGGCGATATGATTTAACAGGGAAACATACTTGGCATGGCCTGCGGTGCTTCCTGAGCTTCTGTTGCAGTCATGTTGTAGAGGCGGCCGTTGTTGTGGTTCTGGTTCCTTCTTGCGGCAAAGCGCGCTGGTTCTGAGCAGGTGCAGCGGTATTGGCGGCAATCTTGGCTAACCTTTTGGGGCACTCATTGGAGTAATGCCCAACCACTCCACACTCATAACAAGTGATGGTGGCCTTGTCTTTGGTTGCGACGGGGATGGCGTTGCTTCCAGTCCTCGGACCAGTGTTGTTGTTGTTGTTGTTGTTGTTGTTCCCATTGTTGTTGTTGCTGTTGGGGTTGGTGTTGTTGTTGTTGTTGGTGTTGTTGTTGTTGCCTCCGGGCTTCGGGGGTCCTCCGTGGTTGTTGGTGTTGTTTGGGCGGTAATTCTGAGCAGTGGGCTTGTTGTATCTTGGAGCATATCCTCTAGATGAGTTGTTGCGGTACTTCTGGGTATTGTCGGACCCATGCTGGTTCATCATCCGGCGCTTGCGGTTCTCGTTGGCTTGGTGAAGCTTCCCTTCCATCTGGATGGCGGAGTCCACCAGGGCTTCTAGATCAGCAAAGGGAATCTTGACCAGTACCGTCTGCATCTCGTCGTGTAATCCGTTCAGAAATCTTTCCTTCCGCTTCTCGTTGGTGTCGGTTTCGTCCGGGGCGTACCTTGACAGAGTAAGGAATCTGTCGCGGTATTCTACCACGGACATTCTGCCTTGCTTGTGTTCGCGGAACTCGTATCTGATCTTCTTAATCAGTCCTTGGGGCACATGGTACTTGCTAAACTTCAGCTTGAAATCTTCCCAGGTCATCATCTGTCCTGCATTCATTGCGCGGGCGCTTGTCCACCAGGCTCGTGCAGGTCCTGACAGGTAGTGGGTGGCGAATAGCACTTTCTCTGCGGCTTCTACTCCCGCAACTTCCAGATTGTTCTCCATTGTCTGGAGCCAGTCATCGGCATCGAGGGGCTCTTCGGTCTTGCTGAAAATAGGTGGGTTGGTGTTCTGAATGTTCTTCAGCTTTGACCCAGGGTGGTCGCGGTGTCCATGGCCGTTGTTGTTCTGAGCGATCTGTTGCAGTGCAGCAATGTTGGCTTGGCGTTTGCTGGCGTGTAGTTGACGTGGGAGTCAGAGATCTTTGTGATGTAACTTTTCTTCAGATCCCCGGCAATGGCGCCAGAAAATATGCTTGATAGCGTGTATACACACGTCCGTTGGGAACCCCAAGAGGAAGGTGTGATGCGTACAGCAGCAAGTTTTCCCTCAGAAAGAAACCAAGGTTTATCGAACCAGTAGGAGCCAAGAAGCACGTTGAAGGTTGATGGCGGCGAGATGTAGTGCGGCGCAACACCAGGGATTCCAGCGCCAACGTGGAACCTGCACAACACAACCAAAGTACTTTGCCCCAACGAAACAGTGAGGTTGTCAATCTCACCGGCTTGCTGTAACAAAGGATTAGATGTATAGTGTGGATGATGATTGTTTGCAGAAAACAGTAGAACAAGTATTGCAAGATGATTGTATTCGATTAAAAGAATGGACCGGGGTCCACAGTTCACTAGAGGTGTCTCTCCCATAAGATAAATAGCATGTTGGGTGAACAAATTACAGTTGGGCAATTGACAAATAGAGAGGGCATGACAATGCACATACATGACATGATGAGTATTGTGAGATTCAATTGGGCATTACGACAAAGTACATAGACCGCTATCCAGCATGCATCTATGCCTAAAAAGTCCACTTTCAGGTTATCATCCGAACCCCTTCCGGTATTAAGTTGCAAGCAACAGACAATTGCATTAAGTATGGTGCGTAATGTAATCAATAACTATATCCTCGGACATAGCATCAATGTTTTATCCCTAGTGGCAACAGCACATCCACAACCTTAGAACTTTCATCACATGTCCTGCATTTAATGGAGGCATGAACCCACTATCGAGCATAAATACTCCCTCTTGGAGTTACTAGCAAAAACTTGGCCAGAGCCTCTACTAACAACGGAGAGCATGCAAGATCATAAACAACACATAGGTAATAGATTGATAATCAACATAACATAGTATTCTCTATCCATCGGATCCCAACAAACACAACATATAGCATTACAGATAGATGATCTTGATCATGTTAGGCAGCTCACAAGATCCGACAATGAAGCACATGAGGAGAAGACAACCATCTAGCTACTGCTATGGACCCATAGTCCAGGGGTGAACTACTCACTCATCAATCCGGAGGCGACCATGGCGGTGTAGAGTCCTCCGGGAGATGAATCCCCTCTCCGGCAGGGTGCCGGAGGCGATCTCCTGAATCCCCCGAGATGGGATTGGCGGCGGCGGCGCCTCAGTAAGGTTTTCCGTATCGTGGCTCTCGGTACTGGGGGTTTCGCGACGGAGGATTTAAGTAGGCGGAAGGGCAACGAGGGGGGCCACACGAGGGCCCCACACGCCAGGCCGGCGCGGCCAAGGGCCAGGCCGCACCGCCCTGTTGTGTCGGCGCCTCGTGGCCCCACTTCCTTTCCCCCTCGGTCTTCTGGAAGCTTCGTGTGAAAATAGGCCCCTAGGCGTTGATTTCGTCCAATTCCGAGAATATTTCCTTACTAGGATTTCTGAAACCAAAAACAGCAGAAACAAAGAATCGCTCTTCGGCATCTCGTTAATAGGTTAGTGCCGGAAAATGCATAATAATGACATATAATGTGTATAAAACATGTGAGTATCATCATAAAAGTAGCATGGAACATAAGAAATTATAGATACGTTTGAGACGTATCAAGCATCCCCAAGCTTAGTTCCTACTCGTCCCGAGTAGGTAAACGATAACAAAGATAATTTCTTAGTGACAATGCTACCAACATAATCTTGATCAATACTATTGTAAGCACATGTAATGAATGCAGCGATTTGAAACAATGGTAAATGACATGAGTAAACAATTGAATCATAAAGTAAAGACTTTTCATGAATAGTACTTAAAGACAAGCATCAATAAGTCTTGCATAAGAGTTAACTCATAAAGCAATAAATCAAAGTAGAGGTATTGAAGCAACACAAACGAAGATAAAGTTTCAGCGGTTGCTTTCAACTTGTAACATGTATATCTCATGGATATTGTCAATGTAAAGTAATATAACAAGTGCAATATGCAAGTATGTAGGAATCAATGCACAGTTCACACAAGTGTTTGCTTCTTGAGGTGGAGAGAAATAGGTGAACTGACTCAACAATAAAAGTAAAAGAAGGGTCCTTCAAAGAGGAAAGCATCGATTGCTATATTTGTGCTAGAGCTTTAGTTTTGAAAATAAGAAACAATTTTGTCAACGGTAGTAATAAAGCATATGAATTATGTAAATTATATCCTACAAGTTGCAAGCTTCATGCATAGTATACTAATAGTGCCCGCACCTTGTCCTAATTAGCTTGGATTACCGGGATTATCATCGCAATACACATGTTTTAACCAAGTGTCACAAAGGGGTACCTCTATGCCGCCTGTACAAAGGTCTCAGGAGAAAGCTCGCATTGGATTTCTCGCCTTTGGTTATTCTCGACTTAGACATCCATACCGGGACAACATAGACAACAGATAATGGACTCCTCTTTTATGCATAAGCATGTAGCAACAATTAATGTTCTCATATGAGATTGAGGATATATGTCCAAAACTGAAACTTCCACCATGGATCATGGCTTTAGTTAGCGGCCCAATGTTCTTCTCTAACAATATGCATGCTCTAACCATTAAATGAGTGGTAAATCGCCCTTACTTCAGACAAGACGAACATGCATAGCAACTCACATGATATTCAACAAAGAAATAGTTGATGGCGTCCCCAGGAACATGGTTATCGCACAACAAGCAACTTAATAAGAGGTAAAGTGCATAAGTACATATTCAATACCACAATAGTTTTTAAGCTATTTGTCCCATGAGCTATATATTGCAAGGATAAAGAATGGAAATTTTAAAGGTAGCACTCAAGCAATTTACTTTGGAATGGCGGAGAAATACCATGTGGTAGGTAGGTATGGTGGACACAAATGGCATAGTGGTTGGCTCAAGGATTTTGGATGCATGAGAAGTATTCCCTCTCGATACAAGGTTTAGGCTAGCAAGGTTATTTGAAGCAAACACAAGGATGAAGCGGTGCAGCAAAACTCACATAAAAGACATATTGTAAACATTATAAGACTCTACACCGTCTTCCTTGTTGTTCAAACTCAATACTAGAAATTATCTAGACCTTAGAGAGACCAATTATGCAAACCAAATTTTAGCATGCTCTATGTATTTCTTCATTAATAGGTGCAAAGTATATGATGCAAGAGCTTAAACATGAGCACAACAATTGCCAAGTGTCACATTATTCAAGATATTATACCAATTACCACATATATCATTTTCCAATTCCAACCATATAACAATTTAACGAAGAAGAAACTTTCGCCATGAATACTATGAGTAAAGCCTAAGGACATATTTGTCTATATGCAACAGCGGAGCGTGTCTCTCTCCCACACAATGAATGCTAGGACCCAACTTTATTCAAACAAAACAAAAACAAAAACAAACCGACGCTCCAAGTAAAGTACATAAGATGTGACGGAATAAAAATATAGTTTCAGGGGAGGAACCTGATAATGTTGTCGATGAAGAAGGGGATGCCTTGGGCATCCCCAAGCTTAGACGCTTGAGTCTTTTTGATATATGCAGGGGTGAACCACCGGGGCATCCCCAAGCTTAGAGCTTTCACTCTCCTTGATCATAGTGTATATCATCCTCCTCTCTTGATCCTTGAAAACTTCCTCCACACCAAACTCGAAACAAACTCATTAGAGGATTAGTGCATAATCAAAATTCACATATTCAGAGGTGACACAATCATTCTTTATACTTCTGGACATTGCACAAAGCTACTGAAAGTCAATGGAACAAAGAAATCCATCTAACATAGCAAAACAGGCAATGCAAAATAAAAGGCAGAATCTGTCAAAACAGAACAGTTCGTAAAGACGAATTTTTAACAGGCACCAGACTTGCTCAGATGAGAAAACTTAAAACTATTGAAAGTTGCGTACATATCTGAGGATCACTCACGTAAATTGGCATAATTTTCTGAGTTACCTACAGAGAATTTTACCCAGATTCGTGACAGCAAAGAAAACTGTTTCTGCGCAGTAATCCAAATCTAGTATCTTACTTCTATTAGAGACTTTACTTGGCACAACAATGCAATAAAACTAAGATAAGGAGAGGTTGCTACAGTAGTAAACAACTTCCAAGACTCAAATATAAAACAAAAGTACTGTAGTAAAAACATGGGTTGTCTCCCCTAAGCGCTTTTCTTTAACGCCTTTCAGCTAGGCGCAGAAAGTGTATATCAAGTATTATCCAGAGATGAAGCATCAACATCATAATTTGTTCTAATAATAGAATCAAAAGGTAACTTCATTCTCTTTCTAGGGAAGTGTTCCATACCTTTCTTGAGAGGAAATTGATATTTAATATTACCTTCCTTCATATCAATGGTAGCACCAACAGTTCGAAGAAAAGGTCTTCCCAATATAATGGGACAAGATGCATTGCATTCAATATCCAAGACAACAAAATCAACGGGGACAAGGTTATTGTTAACCATAATACGAACATTATCAACTCTCCCCAAAGGTTTCTTTGTAGAGTTATCAGCAAGATTAACATCCAAATAACAATTTTTCAATGGTGGCAAGTCAAGCATATTATAGATTCTCTTCGGCATAACGGAAATACTTGCACCAAGATCACATAAAGCATTACAATCAAAGTTATTGACCTTCATCTTAATGATGGGCTCCCAACCATCCTCTAGCTTCCTAGGAATAGAAGTTTTGCGTTCTAGTTTCTCTTCTCTAGCTTTTATGAGAGCATTTATAATATGTTTTGTGAAAGCCAAATTTATAGCACTAGCATTAGGACTTTTAGCAAGTTTTTGTAAGAACTTTATAACTTTAGAGATGTGGCAATCATCAAAGTCTAAACCATTATAATCTAAAGCAATGGGATCATTGTTCCCAATGTTGGAAAAAATTTCAGCAGTTTTATCACAGGCAGTTTCAGCAGTTTTAGCAGTTTCAGGCAGTTTTTCGCGCTTTGCATTAGAAGTGGAACCATTGCTAACACCAATTCTTTTACCATTATTAGTAGGAGGTGCAGCAACATGTGGAGCATTAGCATTACTAGTGGTAGTAATAGTCCAAACTTTAGCTACATTATTCTCTTTAGCTAGTTTTTCATTTTCTTCTCTTTCCCACCTAGCATGCAGTTCAGCCATTAATCTTATATTCTCATTAATTCTAACTTGGATGGCATTTGCTGTAGTAACAATTTTATTTTCATTATCCCTATTAGGCATAACTTTCAATTTCAAAAGATCAACATCAGCAGCAAGACTATCAACTTTAGAAGCAAGTATATCAATTTTCCCAAGCTTTTCTTCAACAGATTTGTTAAAAGCAGTTTGTGTACTAATAAATTCTTTAAGCATGGCTTCAAGTTCAGGGGGTGTATTCCTATTATTGTTGTAAGAATTCCCATAAGAATTACCATAGCCGTTGCCATTATTATAAGGATATGGCCTATAGTTGTTACTAGAATTGTTCCGATAAGCATTGTTGTTGAAATTATTATTTTTAATGTAGTTTACATCAACATGTTCTTCTTGAGCAACCAATGAAGCTAATGGAACATTATTAGGATCAACATTTGTCCTATCATTCACAAGCATAGACATAATAGCATCAATCTTATCACTCAAGGAAGAGGTTTCTTCGACAGAATTTACCTTCTTACCTTATGGAGCTCTTTCCGTATGCCATTCAGAGTAATTAATCATCATATTATCAAGAAGCTTTGTTGCTTCACCAAGAGTGATGGACATAAAGGTACCTCCAGCAGCTGAATCCAATAGGTTCCGTGAAGAAAAATTCAGTCCTGCATAAAAGGTTTGGATGATCATCCAAGTAGTCAGTCCATGGGTTGGGCAATTTTTAACCAAAGATTTCATTTTTCCCATGCTTGTGCAACATGCTCAGTATCCAATTGTTTAAAATTCATTATGATACTCCTCAAAGATATAATTTTAGCAGGGGGATAATATCTACCAATAAAAGCATCCTTGCATTTAGTCCATGAATCAATACTATTCTTAGGCAGAGATAGCAATCAATCTTTAGCTCTTCCTCTTAGTGAGAAAGGGAACAATTTTAATTTTATTATGTCACCATCTACATCTTTATACTTTTGCATTTCACAAAGTTCAACAAAATTATTGAGATGGGCAGCAGCATCATCAGAACTAACACCAGAAAATTGCTCTCGCATAACAAGATTCAGTAAAGCAGGTTTAATTTCAAAGAATTCTACTGTAGTAGCAGGTGGAGCAATAGGTGTGCATAAGAAATCATTATTATTTGTGGTTGTGAAGTCACACAACTTAGAATTTTCAGGAGTATTCATTTTAGCAATAGTAAATAAAGCAAATTAGATAAAGTAAATGCAAGTAACTAATTTTTTTGTGTTTTTGATATAGCAAACAAGATAGTAAATAAAGTAAAACTAGCAACTAATTTTTTTGTGTTTTGATTTAGTGCAGCAAACAAAGTAGTAAATAAAATAAAGCAAGACAAAAACAAAGTAAAGAGATTGGATTGTGAAGACTCCCCTTGCAGCGTGTCTTGATCTCCCCGGCAACGGCGCCAGAAAATATGCTGCTGGCGTGTAGTTGACGTGGGAGTCAGAGATCTTTGTGATGTAACTTTTCTTCAGATCCCCGGCAACGGCGCCAGAAAATATGCTTGATAGCGTGTATACACACGTCCGTTGGGAACCCCAAGAGGAAGGTGTGATGCGTACAGCAGCAAGTTTTACCTCAGTAAGAAACCAAGGTTTATCGAACCAGTAGGAGCCAAGAAGCACGTTGAAGGTTGATGGCGGCGAGATGTAGTGCGGCGCAACACCAGGGATTCCGGCGCCAACGTGGAACCTGCACAACACAACCAAACTACTTTGCCCCAACGAAACAGTGAGGTTGTCAATCTCACCGGCTTGCTGTAACAAAGGATTAGATGTATAGTGTGGATGATGATTGTTTGCAGAAAACAGTATAACAAGTATTGCAGTAGATTGTATTCGATTAAAAGAATGGACCGGGGTCCACAGTTCACTAGAGGTGTCTCTCCCATAAGATAAATAGCATGTTGGGTGAACAAATTACAGTTGGGCAATTGACAAATAGAGAGGGCATGACAATGCACATACATGACATGATGAGTATTGTGAGATTCAATTGGGCATTACGACAAAGTACATAGACCGCTATCCAGCATGCATCTATGCCTAAAAAGTCCACTTTCAGGTTATCATCCGAACCCCTTCCAGTATTAAGTTGCAAGCAACAGACAATTGCATTAAGTATGGTGTGTAATGTAATCAATAACTATATCCTCGGACATAGCATCAATGTTTTATCCCTAGTGGCAACAGCACATCCACAACCTTAGAACTTTCTCACATCGTCCTGCATTTAATGGAGGCATGAACCCACTATCGAGCATAAATACTCCCTCTTGGAGTTACTACCAAAAACTTGGCCAGAGCCTCTACTAAAAACGGAGAGCATGCAAGATCATAAACAACACATAGGTAATAGATTGATAATCAACATAACATAGTATTCTCTATCCATCGGATCCCAACAAACACAACATATAGCATTACAGATAGATGATCTTGATCATGTTAGGCAGCTCACAAGATCCGACAATGAAGCACATGAGGAGAAGACAACCATCTAGCTACTGCTATGGACCCATAGTCCAGGGGTGAACTACTCACTCATCAATCTGGAGGCGACCATGGCGGTGTAGAGTCCTCCAGGAGATGAATCCCCTCTCCGGCAGGGTGCCGGAGGCGATCTCCAGAATCCCCCGAGATGGGATTGGCGGCGGCGGCGCCTCAGTAAGGTTTTCCGTATCGTGGCTCTCGGTACTGGGGGTTTCGCGATGGAGGCTTTAAGTAGGCGGAAGGGCAACGCGGGGGGGCACGCGAGGGCCCCACACGCCAGGCCGGCGCGGCCAAGGGCCAGGCCACGCCGCCCTGTTGTGTCGGCGCCTCGTGGCCCCACTTCCTTTCCCCCTCGGTCTTCTGGAAGCTTCGTGTGAAAATAGGCCCCTGGGCGTTGATTTCGTCCAATTCCGAGAATATTTTTTCCTTACTAGGATTTCTGAAACCAAAAACAGCAGAAAACAGCAACTGGCTCTTCGGCATCTCGTTAATAGGTTAGTGCCGGAAAATGCATAATAATGACATATAATGTGTATAAAACATGTGAGTATCATCATAAAAGTAGCATGGAACATAAGAAATTATAGATACGTTTGAGACGTATCAGCGTTCAGCTCTCTCGGCTTCTCGGTCTGCCATCATCATCTCCAGCATCTGCATCATAACGTCTTGGTTGGCGCTGCGGGTTGGTGGGGCCATCTGATCATTGAGGTAGATGCTAAGATAAGAGGGAAATTTCTATGGTTTGTTTGGGTGTTTAAAGTTCAAAACTTGAAAACTTGAGTAGTGTTGAGGGGGTAAAACCAACAACACTTTTTCATTCACACCAAACATCACACATTACAATTCTAACACACCGTTGGTTTGAAGAACCATTCATTCGCTCTACGATACAAGGGGATCCTGATACAACTCACACCTACTCAAGTGCTTTTAGTGATACTACTCTTCAGGGTGGATTCTTCGTCTTCACGGGTAATGTGCTTGGCGAAAGGCGAGGGCGTTGTCCAACTCCTTGCGGGTCTTGTACAGCATGAAGTCTAGGTGTGCTACATAGTGGTTCATCTCCGTGTGCGGGGGCATGGTCATCTGTCTTCCCGTTAGGTCATGTCTTGGGTAGTAAACAAAGCGAGTGTTCTGGATCTTGCTCTCATTTTGTCCACACAGACGGGCAATTGCTTCTTGCATCGCTCGGACTAGTCCTTCCTTCCAAGTGTTTCCCGTTACAGAAAACCATATAGTTTCCCATATTGGGGCTCCAAGCTTTCTTCGCAGATTTGCAGTAACTTCCCACCGAGGTGGTCCTCCTGAGTGATTGGTGAGGGGTACTCCGAAGAACTCAAGATACGGGCGTCCTATATATTCCACTAGTTGCGTCAAATCCTTCTCGAACATCAGGTTTCCTCCGTGGCCAAGCTGATAGGACTTGCAGGTGTACTCCATCTGTAAGAAATTTAGGCTGAGTAAGTTAAAGAAGTAGCCAAGTGTGCCAAGTTTTAGATAGTTCTACAAGGAAAAAGTAGAGCATGAACTTCCCATTTTGAAAAAGATCTCAAGGATAAGAGTGAGAATAAGTTTTTCACATTCACTTCTTTGGTTTTGAAACTAAGTTTTACTGACGTCCATTCTAACTAGGGTCTCCTAAGGTCAAACAATGGCTCTGATACCAACTTGTCAACACCCGGATTTTAAGTCCAGATGCCTGTTATGCCATACATCGCAATCCCATGAATATTGTTGTTGAGAGACATAACAGTTGAATATCATAAGTCATCATTCATTACCTACCATAGTCGTCTTACAAATTCAGATCACATGATCCATATTACACAAATAGTTGATCTATTGATCAACGAACACAAAGTTCATAGCGGAAGCGTAAATAGAAGGGACTCTCTAGTCCACAGGCCAACGTCTGACGTCAGAAGATTCCCTAGTTGTCGTAGACATCTTGGTTGCCGTCATCTTGGTAGTTCTGCTCCTCTTCATAGTCTGGCCATTTGAATAGCCAGGGACACAGCCGTGAGTACTTTAAAGTACTCGCAAACTAATACTAATATAAGTATTATCAATTCTAGTAAGGGGATACTAAGCTCTAGTTTCTTTTGCATAAAGCCAATTTTAGTTCACAAGTATTTGATAAAGACTCTTTCTTGTGCTAACTAACTCAAGTGGGAACATTAGTGTCATTCCCACAACTCAGTTGTATTTCAAAACAATTCAGTTCAATTCACCATTCACTTCATCAATATTTTCAAGAATCTGACACCGGAAACTGTATGGCCTTTCCAACCGTCCGTAACCGTGGACACGGCTATTCGAATAGGTTTACACTCTGCAGAGGTTGCACACTTGTGCCACAACATTTGATTTCATCCGTCGGGATAACCCCGAATCATCGTAACACAGTACGCGGATCATCAACCATAACCTTTCACTTACATATCCTAGTATAGGTACCTCTCCCCATGAGCTTGGTGATACGTCCATTTTGCATCACTATTTTATATCATAATTTGTTGTTACTCATTGATATATTTCATATTTGGAGATGATACTTATGTTATTTCATCTATTTTGCATGTTTCATGATTATTGGAGGATCGCGCACCGGAGCCAGGATTCTGCTGGAAAAAGCATCGTCAGAAGGCAATATTTCGGAAGATCAACAATTGCCAGAAATTATATGAAAAATCCTATTTTTCCAGAAGACGAAGGGAGCCAAAAGGGGGAGCCGAGGAGGGCCTCCATGGGCCCCCCTCACAGGCCGGCGCGGGCCCTGCCCTGGCCGCGCCGCCATGTGGGGAGGGGGCCCACAGCCCCCTCTGGCCTCCTCTCCTCAGCGTACATCTTCATCCCGAAAACCTAAGACTAGGAGGATAGTCGCGAAGAGTCACAGCCGCCTCTGCGGGGCGGAAAACACCAGAGAGAAAAGAGCTCTCCGGCAGGCTGAAATCTGGCGGGGAAATTCCCTCCGGAGGGGGATATCGACGCCATCGTCACCGACATCGAGCTGGACATCATCTCCATCACCATCATCATCATCTTCATCATCATCACCGCCGTCTCCACCGCTGCACATCGTCACCGTTGTAACAATTAGGGTTGAATCTTGATTGTTTGATAGGGGAAACTCTTCCGGTATTGATCTCTACTTGTTATTGATGCTATTGAGTGAAACCATTGAACCAAGGTTTATGTTCAGATTGTTATTCATCATCATATCACCTCTAATCATGTTCCATATGATGTCTCGTGAGTAGTTCGTTTAGTTCTTGAGGACATGGGTGAAGTCTAAATGTTAGTAATGAATTATGGTTGAGTAATATTCAATGTTATGATATTTAAGTTGTGGTGTTATTCTTCTAGTGGTGTCATGTGAACGTCGACTACATGATACTTCACCTTTATGGGCCTAGGGGAATACATCTTGTACTCGTTTGCTAATTGCGGGGTTGCCGGAGTGACAGAAACCTAAACCCCCATTGGTATATCGATGCAGGAGGGATAGCAGGATCTCAGAGTTTAAGGCTGTGGTTAGATTTATCTTAATTACTTTCTTGTAGTTGCGGATGCTTGCAAGGGGTATAATCACAAGTATGTATTAGTCCTAGGAAGGGCGATGCATTAGCATAGGTTCACCCACACAACACTTATCAAAACAATGAAGATTAATCAGCTATATGAAGCGAAAGCACTAGACTAAATCCCCGTGTGTCCTCAAGAACGTTTGGTCATTATAAGTAAACAAACCGGCTTGTCATTTGTGCTAAAAAGGATTGGGCCACTGGCTGCAATTATTACTCTCGCATTTTACTTACTCGTACTTTATTCAACTGCTACATCAAAACCCCCTGAATACTTGTTTGTGAGCATCTACAGTGAATCCTTCACCGAAACTGCTTGTCAACACCTTCTGCTCCTCGTTGGGATCGACATTCTTACTTATCGAAAATACTACGATACACCCCCTATACATGTGGGTCATCAAGACTATTTTCTGGCGCCGTTGCCGGGGAGTGAAGCGCTATTGGTAAGTGGAATTGGTAAGGGAGACTTTTACTGTTTGTGCCGATTTTATTTCTGCCTGCTGCTATAATTCATTATGGAGAGATCTTCTCTCAAATGTTTATTTGGGAAATCTACTACAACTGCAAAGGTAGTGGATGAGGCGCCAGGTGAGAAAGAGGTTCCATACAAAATACCTATGAAAATTATTGAACGTGTTGTGGATAACCGTTATACAGGGGATGGAACTGTCCATCCTGGAGATCATTTATTGTTCTTACATGAATTATGCGGTTTATTCAAGTGTGCAGGTATTGCTATGGATGAAGTGAGGAAGAAACTATTCTCTATATCGCTGTCTGGTAAAGCGGCGCATTGGTATAAATTACTGGATGATGGGGATTCTCTTGAATGGAATGATATTGTGCCCCGATTTTATTCTAAGTTCTATCCTCCAAGTGAAATTCACAAAGACCGGAACCACATATATAATTTTTGGCCTCATGATGGAGAGAGTATTGCCCAAGCGTGGGGGAGATTGAAGTCTTTAATGCTCAAATGCCCCATTCATGAGCTTCCTGGTAATGTTATCATTGATAATTTCTATGCAAGACTTTCTTTTCAAGTCAAGACCTTGCTAGATACTTCTTGTTCTGGATCATTTACACGAAACAAAGAAGAGTTTAAAAGGGACCTTCTTAATCGGATCCAGGAGAATACTGAAGGATGGGAGAACGACAAGGATAGAGAATCAGGTATAAATTATGATTATAAATGCATTGAAGCTTTTATGGATACTGATAAATTTCGTAATATGAGTGCTACTTATGGTCTTGATTCTCAAGTTGCTGCAAATCTTTATAAAGCTTTTTCCTCTCATTATGAATTGCCTAAGAAGAATTTTGATAAGTTTCATGAACCGTATAAAGATAAAATTGATTCATCTATAAATAAATGTGTTGTAATTGAAAATGTGGATCATGTTATTCCTGAAGGTTATATTGAAAAAACTCCTTTCCCTGCTAAAATGAAGGAGTACTCTGTTATAAATAGTCCGGTTAATAAAAGTGAAAAGAAACCTATAGAACCTGAAGAGCAAATAAAAGTTGAACCTGCTATTGCAATAGTTAAAGATCTTGTGACTGAAAATGTGGAAGATGGTCATATTATTTTCTGTGAAGATGCTTCTAATATTGTTTCACATCCTAATAAGTCTAGGAAAGCTAGTGTTCCTATGCTATCAGTTAGAATTGGTGATCATTGTTATTATGGTTTATGCGATATTGGTGCAAGTATTAGTGCTATTCCTTATAAGCTTTACACGGAGATTATGCACGAAATTGGTTCTTGTGAACTTGAAGATATTGATGTGGTTATTCGGCTAGCTAATAGAGAAACTATCTCTCCAATTGGTATTGTTCGAGATGTGGAAGTTCTATGTGGTAAGATTAAATATCCTGCTGACTTTTTGGTACTTGGTTCTGCTGCTAGTAAGTATTGTCCTATCATTTTTGGTAGACCTTTTCTAAATACTTGTGGAGCTGTTATAGATTGCAAGAAAGAGAAAATTTTGACTAAATTTGCTGGTGAATCTTATGAGTTTAATTTCTCTAAATTTGCCAAAACTCCTTATAAAGCTGATTCACCTAATAATGATTTTAGAGTTGAACAATGTGAATCTATTGCTCTTGCTCCTAATAATCCTTTGTAGCAACATTTGGAGAATAGTGAGAGTGAAGTTTTTAGGGAAGAAAGAAAAAGCTTGATGAAATTTTCCTTCGTCAACCTATACTTAAACATGATTTACCGGTAGAAGATCTAGGGATAACATTGCCACCAAAAGAAGATCATGTTTTTGATTTAAAACCATTGCCTGATGATATTAAATATGCTCATATTGATGAAAAGAAAATATATCTTGTTATTATTAGTTCTAAGCTTTCAGAGATTGAGGAAGAAAGGTTATTGGAAATATTGAAGAAACACCGAGGAGCTATTGGCTACACTCTTGATGACTTGAAGGGGATTTCTCCCTCTATTTGCCAACATGCCATTAATATGGAAGATGATGCAAAGCCTGTTGTTGAACATCAGCGTCGTCTAATTCCTAAGATGAAGGATGTGATAAGAAATGAGGTATTAAAACTTCTTGAAGCTGGTATTATATATCCTATTGCTGATAGTAGATGGGTTAGTCCTGTGCATTGCGTTCCTAAGAAAGGAGGAATGACTGTTGTGCCTAATGATAATGATGAGCTCATCCCTCAAAGAGTAGTTGTAGGGTATAGAATGTGCATTGATTATCGAAAAGTTAATAAGGTTACTAAGAAAGATCATTACCCTTTACCTTTTATTGATCAAATGTTAGAAAGGTTGTCTAAGAATACTCATTTTTGCTTTCTTGATGGTTATTCTGGGTTTTCACAAATTGCTGTTAAAACTAAGGATTAAGAGAAAACCACTTTCACTTGCCCCTATGGAACTTATGCTTATAGACGTATGCCTTTTGGTTTATGTAATGCTCCTGCTACTTTTCAAAGATGCATGTCTGCTATTTTTCATGGTTTTTGTGAGAACATTGTAGAGGTATTCATGGATGATTTTCCTGTCTATGGGAATTCTTTTGATAATTGCTTGCGGAACGTTGATAAAGTTTTGCAGAGATGTGAAGAAACTAACCTTGTTCTTAATTGGGAGAAATGCCACTTTATGGTTAATGAAGGAATTGTATTGGGACATAAAATTTCTGAGAGAGGTATTGAAGTTGATAGAGCTAAAGTAGAAGCAATTGAGAAGATGCCCTATCCCAGGGATGTTAAAGGTATTCATAGTGTTCTTGGTCATGCTGGGTTTTATAGGAGATTTATTAAAGACTTCTCCAAGATTTCAAAACCTCTTACCAATCTTCTTCAAAAAGATGTACCTTTTGTTTTTAATGATGATTGTAAGGAAGCTTTTGAAACTCTAAAGAAAGCCTTAACAACTGCTCCTATAGTTGAACCTCCTAATTGGAATTTACCTTTTGAAATTATGTGTGATGCTAGTGATTTTTCTGTAGGTGCTGTTCTTGGACAGCGAGTAGATAAAAAATTGAATGTTATTCATTATGCTAGTAAAACTCTTGATGTTGCTCAAAGAAATTATGCTACAACTGAAAAAGAATTGTTAGCTATAGTCTTTGCTTGTGATAAGTTTAGATCCTATATTGTTGATTCAAAAGTTACAATTCATACTGATCATGCTGCAATCAGATACCTAATGCAAAAGAAAGATGCTAAGCCAAGGCTTATTAGATGGGTACTTCTGCTGCAAGAATTTGATTTGCATATTATAGATAGGAAAGGTACTGATAATCCTGTTGCTGATAATTTGTCTAGATTGGAAAATATTGCTTATGATCTTGTTCCTGTTAATGATAGTTTTCCAAATGAACAATTGGCTGTAATAAAGGTGAGCTCGCGAGATAGTCCTTGGTATGCTGATTATGCTAACTTTATTGTCTCCAAGTACTTGCCCCCAACCTTTTCAGCTCAGCAAAGGAGGAAATTCTTTTATGATTTGAGGCATTATTTTTGGGATGACCCACACTTATATAAAGAAGGAGTGGATGGTATTCTGCGAAGATGTGTTCCCGAATATGAACAACAAGAGATATTGAGTAAATGTCATGGTAGTGCTTATGGAGGACATCACGCCGGAGATAGAACCGCGCAAAAGGTTCTACAATCAGGTTTTTATTGGCCAACTCTCTTCAAAGATGCAAGGAAGTTTATTTTATCTTGTGATGAATGTCAAAGGGTTGGTAATATCTCTAGACGCAATGAAATGCCTATGAATTATACTCTTGTTATTGAACCATTCGATTGTTGGGGATTTGACTTCATGGGACCTTTTCCCTCTTCAGAAGGTAACACTCATATACTTGTTGTTGTTGATTATGTTACTAAATGGGTGGAGGCCATACCCACAAAAAGTGCTGATGGTGAGACTTCTTTAAGAATGCTTTTAGATATTATTTTTCCTAGATTTGGAGTTCCTAGATATCTTATGACTGATGGGGGCTCTCATTTTATTCATGGTGGTTTTAGAAAAACTCTTGCTAAGTATGGTATTAATCATAGAATTGCTTCCGCTTATCATCCTCAAACTAGTGGGCAAGTAGAACTATTAAATAGAGAGATTAAATCTATCTTGCAAAAGACTCTTAATAAATCTAGAAAGAATTGGGCTAGTAAATTGAAGGAAGCACTATGGGCTTATAGAACTGCTTATAAAAATCCCATGGGTATGTCACCGTATAAAATGGTCTATGGGAAAGCTTGTCATTTACCTTTAGAACTAGAGCACAAAGCTTATCAAGTGTAAGAGAACTAAATAAAGATCCTAAACTTGCCGGTAATAAGAGATTGCTACAATTGAGTTCTCTAGATGAATGGAGAAGTGAAGCTTATGAAAATGCTAAACTCTTTAAAGAGAAAGTTAAGAAATGGCATGATAGAAGAATTATCAAAAGAGAATTTAATATTGGGGATAAAGTCCTATTGTATCGGTCTCGTCTCAGATTCTTTGCAGGGAAATTACTCTCAAAGTGGGAAGGACCATATGTCATTGAAGAGGTGTATCGCTCAGGAGCAATTAAAATTAGCTCTCTCCAAGGCAATGCCACACAAGTGGTGAATGGACAAAGACTCAAGCATTATATCTCAGGTGATTCTTATAATGAAGATGTTGATGTTATTCGAGTGGTAACTCCGGAAGCTTTCATCAAAGGTCAAATTGACAGTCCGGCAGAATTCGACTTTGAATAGGTAACAGTACTGGTAGTAAAAAGTTCGCGTTTTACTTTCCGAACAATGTTTTTGCTGTTTTTGGAAAATATGAAAAATTACGAGATCGAAACGGAGTGGAGGAAATGCACGAGGGGGTGCCCCCATAGGCCGGCGCGGGCCCCAGCCTGGCCGCGCCGCCCTATGAGGAGGCCACCTCGTCGCCCCTCTCCGACTCTGGTTCGACCTGGTACTTTCCTTTTGCCGTAAAAATTTATTCTATATAATCCCCCGGACCCCTGGAGGTCCGTATATCGTTTTCTCGACGTGTTTCGTTTCGAGCTGTTTTCTGCCAGGTTCTACTCCGGATCTAGATCCATCATGTCTTCGTCAGGAACTCCTAAGGACAACTTCTTTGAGGACGTCGTCAACCCGTACATGAACGAGCTGAAGATGCACCCCAAGGAATTGCTGCTCGTAGATGGGGAGTTACAAATCAAAGATGTTCAGGGTCCTAAAGGATAAGGAAGCTTGGAAGACAGGATGGAGAAGCTAGAACAAGAGGTCTTCAACTACAAGAAGATGGCTGAGCGTGAGGTGGATATCTTCCACAAGATTGTGTATGAACTTATTGATGGACACAAGAAGGAGACTGCAAAGCTGTGGGACGACATCCTCTCACTTCACGACACCAGCAACAAACTCCAAGCTCAACTCTATGATGTTTAGAATCAAAACTGTGAGTATGAAAACAGGTTTAAACACATAAGCTATGCTGCTAGTTTCAGGATTCCCGAGACCAAGATGTCGTTTGTTGATGGAGAGCCTCTTCCTTGGAAGTCTGATGATGGGGATTCATCACCACCACCGCCGAAGGAGTAATTCATCATCGGTATTGGCATCCCCTTGGTTTTTTCCAAGCTTGGGGGAGTGCCGCGGTATCACATCATCACTATCTTTTACTTTTTACTATCAAGTAGTGTCATATCATGAGTAGGGAAGTTATCATATAAGATGGGTTGCAGTGTGGAAGTATCTCTCCTTTAGGTGGTTGTCTATGTATCCCTTGGTGTGAGTTATCGTTATGAAATATTAATGAGAAGTCTTATCATTTACATATTGCACATCTTATTTTAGTTTGCAATCTCTATTATATGATTGATCTTGTTATTAGTATTGGTATCACTTTGGGAGCATTGAATAATCCATTTGGTTTTGGCAAACTTAGCATTGGTCAATAGCAACAACACTTTGAGGTTTAAGTAGAAAAGATAAATACTTGTAGTTGTTTCATTGTCTTCCTTTCTTGTTAGCTCATAGCTTATTATTCTGAAGTTAAAATTGTTTGTGCTTACAAGGAAGATGCATGATTGTTTCTATCACATGTATATTTGTTTGCTTCCCACAACTCTTATGCTTGCTAATTAACCTTGCTAGCCAAAGACCTGTACTGAGAGGGAATGCTTCTCGTACATCCAAACTTGAACCTAAACCTATGCCATTTGTGTCCACCATAACTACCTACTACATGGTATTTCCTGCCATTCCAAGTAAATACTTTGTGTGCTACCTTTAAACAATTCAAAATTTACTATCTCTTATTTGTGTCAATGTTTTATAGCTCATGAGGAAGTATGTGGTGTTTTATCTTTCAATCTTGTTTGGCAACTTTCACCAATGGACTAGTGGCTTCATCCACTTATCCAATAACTTTGCAAAAAGAGCTGGCAATGGGGTTCCCAGTCCCAAATTAATTAACTTTCATAATTTTACAAACAGACACTCCTCCATGGTATGTGATTGTTGGATGGCACCCGAGGATTCGGTTAGCCGTGGCTTGAGAAAGCAAAGGTGGGGAGGAGTGTCATCTAAATAAAACTAAAATAAAAGGCACTCCTTCATGGTATGAGATCGTTGGCAGGCACCCGAGGATTCGGTTAGCCATGGCTTGTGTAAGCAAAGGTTGGAAGGAGTGCCAACCAAAAATAAAAAAATTTGGGAGCCGCTCTTCGAGAGTTTGTCTGGCAAGGGGGTTAGAGTACCCGCTACCAGTCGTTGACAACAACAAACACCTCTCAAATTGTTACTTTTATTCTCTTTATATGATTTCAAAACTGAAAAAGCTCTAGCACATGATTTAATCCCTGCTTCCCTCTGCGAAGGGCCTGTCTTTTACTTTATGTTGAGTCAGTAAACCTATTTCCCTGCATCTTAAGCAAGCATTTGAGTTGTTGTGATCAAACTATCTATATTGTGATTTACTTCATCATGTCTTTTACTCTTCCTTGTTTAGTACAAGTTTTATCTGAATGAATATAGCTTTGAGAGTTCTCAATGATTATGAAGAGATTATTATGATTGAGTATGCAAGCTATGCCATATAGACTTTAACATGAGAGCGCTGCTCGGTAGATAAGTATAATCTGTTAATTGTTCTCTGACCAAGAACGAAGTTTGCCATCACCAATTATGATTTCTTATGCACCTTTATTCGTGATTACCTTATACTTGTTTCAAGTTGAATTATATGAGGAAGTTGTTCACTAGAATGTCTTGTGTGAATTGATATGATGCTTCTTGTCCGTATTTCATTTATCGACTCTTCACTCCATAAACATGTGGTCCTGTTTACCGAGTTCAGTTTCGCTTGGGGATAAGTGATGTCTACGGGTGCTTCTATTCTTGTAGACAGTGTTGGGCCTCCAAGAGCAGAGGTTTGTAGAACAGCAGCAAGTTTCCCTTAAGTGGATCACCCAAGGTTTATCGAACTCAGGGAGGAAGAGGTCAAAGATATCCCTCTCATGCAACCCTGCAACCACAAAGCAAGAAGTCTCTTGTGTCCCCAACACACCTAATAGGTGCACTAGTTCGGCGAAGAGATAGTGAAATACAGGTGGTATGAATATATATGAGCAGTAGTAACAGTGCCAGAAAGTGCTTTGCTATCCAGGACTGGCGTATGGTTGGTGGTGGTAATATTGCGGACAATACAGATGCAGTAAAACAGTAAACAAGCAGCGATAGCAGTATTTAGGAACAAGGCCTAGGGATCATACTTTCACTAGTGGACTCTCTCAACATTGATCACATAACAGAATAAATAGATAGATGCTAGACTCTACACCCTCTTGTTGGATGATGAACACCACTAACTGTGTAGGATTACACGAACCCTCAATACCGGAGTTAACAAGCTCATCAATATTCGATGTTCATATTTAAATAACCTTAGAGTGCATGACAGATCAACATAACCAAACCAAATACTAACATAGCATGCACACTGTCACCTTCACGCTACGAAAGGAGGCATAGATCACATCAATACCATCATAGCAATAGTTAACTTCATAATCTACAAGAGATCACAATCATAGCCTACGCCAAGTACTAACACGATGCACACACTGTCACCATTACACCGCGCAGGAGGAATAAACTACTTTAATAACATCACTAGAGTAGCACACAGATAAATTGTGATACAAAACACATTGCAATCATAAAGAGATATAAATAAGCACTTCACTATGCTCTTCATAACAGTGAATAAGTATTCTGTGAAATATAGCCTAAGAGACCCACACGGTGCACACACTGTCACCTTTACACACGTGGGACAAGGAGTCTCCGGAGATCACATAAGTAAAATCCACTTGACTAGCATAACGACATCTAGATTACAAGCATCATCATATGAATCTCAATCATGTAAGGCAGCTCATGAGATTATTGTATTGAAGTACATAGGAAGAGAGATTAACCACATAGCTACCGGTACAGCCCTTAGCCTCGATGGAGAACTACTCCCTCCTCACGGGAGACAGCAGCGGTGATGAAGATGGCGGTGGAGATGGCAGCGGTGTCGATGGAGAAGCCTTCCGGGGGCACTTCCCCGTCCCGGCGGCGTGCCGGAACAGAGACTCATGTCCCCTAGATCTTGGCTTCGCGATGGCGGCGGCTCTGGAGGGTTTCTCGTACCGTGGCTTTTCCGTCTCGAAGTTTTAGGTCAGGGACCTTTATATAGGCGAAGAGGCGGAGTCGGAAGGTCAACGAGGCGATGACACAACAGGGGGGCGCGGCCCCCCTTGGCCGCGCCAGGGTGTCATTTGGTGGCCCTGTGGCCCCTCTCTGGCGACTCTCGGGTGTTCTGGAAGCTTCGTCCAATTCTAAGACTCTGGGCGTTGATTTCGTCCAATTCCGAGAATATTTCCTTACTAGGATTTCTGAAACCAAAAACAGCGGAAAACAGGAACTGGCACTTCGGCATCTCGTCAATAGGTTAGTTCCGGAAAACGCATAAATATGACATAAAGTATGCATAAAACATGTAGATATCATCAATAATGTGGCATGGAACATAAGAAATTATCGATACGTCGGAGATGTATCAACAAGCGAAGTCTAAGCTTGGGGGAGTTGATACGTCCATTTTGCATCACTATTTTATATCATAATTTGCTGTTACTCATTGATATATTTCATATTTGGAGATGATACTTATGTTATTTCATCTATTTTGCATGTTTCATGATTATTGGAGGATCGCGCACCGGAGCCAGGATTCTGCTGGAAAAAGCGTCGTCAGAAGGCAATATTTCGGAAGATCAACAATTGCTAGAAATTATATGAAAAATCCTATTTTTCCAGAAGACGAAGGGAGCCAAAAGGGGGAGCCGAGGAGGGCCGCCATGGGCCCCCCTCACAGGCCGGCGTGGGCCCTGCCCTGGCCGCGCCGCCATGTGGGGAGGGGGCCCACAACCCCCTCTGGCCTCCTCTCCTCCGCGTACATCTTCGTCCCGAAAACCTAAGACCAGGAGGATAGTCACGAAGAGTCACAGCCGCCTCTGCGGGGCGGAAAACACCAGAGAGAAAAGAGCTCTCCGGCAGGCTAAAATCTGCCGGGGAAATTCCCTCCCGGAGGGGGAAATCGACGCCATCGTCACCGACATCGAGCTGGACATCATCTCCATCACCATCATCATCATCTTCTTCATCATCACCGCCGTCTCCACCACTGCACATCGTCACCGCTGTAACAATTAGGGTTAAATCTTGATTGTTTGATAGGGGAAACTCTTCCGGTATTGATCTCTACTTGTTATTGATGCTATTGAGTGAAACCATTGAACCAAGGTTTATGTTCAGATTGTTATTCATCATCATATCACCTCTGATCATGTTCCATATGATGTCTCATGAGTAGTTCGTTTAGTTCTTGAGGACATGGGTGAAGTCTTAATGTTAGTAGTGAATTATGGTTGAGTAATATTCAATGTTATGATATTTAAGTTGTGGTGTTATTCTTCTAGTGGTGTCATGTGAACGTCGACTACATGATACTTCACCTTTATGGGCCTAGGGGAATACATCTTGTACTCGTTTGCTAATTGCGGGGTTGCCGGAGTGACAGAAACCTAAACCCCCGTTGGTATATCGATGCAGGAGGGATAGCAGGATCTCAGAGTTTAAGGCTGTGGTTAGATTTATCTTAATTACTTTCTTGTAGTTGCGGATGCTTGCAAGGGGTATAATCACAAGTATGTATTAGTCCTAGGAAGGGCGATGCATTAGCATAGGTTCACCCACACAACACTTATCAAAACAATGAAGATTAATCAGCTATATGAAGCGAAAGCACTAGACTAAATCCCCGTGTGTCCTCAAGAACGTTTGGTCATTATAAGTAAACAAACCGGCTTGTCCTTTGTGCTAAAAAGGATTGGGCCACTCGCTGCAATTGTTACTCTCGCATTTTACTTACTTGTACTTTATTCAACTGCTACATCAAAACCCCCTGTATACTTGTTTGTGAGCATCTACAGCGAATCCTTCACCGAAACTGCTTGTCAACACCTTCTGCTCCTCGTTGGGATCGACATTCTTAGTTATCGAAAATACTACGATACACCCCCTATACTTGTGGGTCATCACTTGGCCTCCCAGTGAAGACCAACTGTCAACCTGGGAACTGCACAGGGCTTGGCCGTACAATTCACCTCAATTCACATCATTTCTCAACAACGGAGGCAGCCTCGGCATAACCCCTATGATGTGTGTTCAGAGGGAACCCATACTAAAATGTATAAATTTCTAGTTAAGCCCTACCCATAATCAGGTATTGTGGGGGTACTCAAAAATTGGAAAGGTATCGCATCCAAACCAATATCAGTTTTAATCAAAAAGTTCCCATCTAGAGTAGTCAAGTTTTAGTATTTAGCACTAGCACTAATCATGAGGGGTGCTATCTTGCTTGGATAGCTGTGAGACTAACTTTGCTACTCTAGTAACCTTCTTATCTTAGACCAAAGTTAACTATAAAAGTAACTCTTTAATAAATCAAGTAAAAACTTGTAAGGTAAAAACTTGGGATAGGATTGCGGTAAGTAAGGTATGACTAATGGTGCCTTGCCTCAAAGGGGTTTGCACTTGGCAAGAATATTAGCTTGCAAGAGTAGAGCTTGCATTGGTGTTAGCTTGCCTTGGTTGTTGAGGTGGTCAAAGTTCTCTTCTTCTTCTGGGTAGAATCCTTCCTCTTCCTGGTATTCTCCGGTACTAGCGTCTATACACGAATACGAGGATACAATCACCAAACAATACTTAAGTAGCCTTAATTAGCCTTAATGGCTCACTCCAAATGATCTAGCATCATCACTTAGCATTGCTACCCAAAAATTATTCTAGGGTTTTCTTACTTAGTGTTAGAGAAATAATTTCTTCTCATTATATATGTAAATGATAGTTTCCATTTAGTTCTTGAGGAAATGCTTTTCTCTCATTGAATCTTCTTAAGATTTAACTTCCTCAATCAATCATGCATGAAATCATGTTGACCTAAGTCAATCATTCATCACCATCATTTGGGAAAATGGTTTAAATGAGGTAGAATACCTCATACTAGTTAACAATGCTAATTATGATTTAATATCACCAAGTATTTCATGTGAGAGTATTTTGACCAGGGTCATACTTCATGTGAAAGTACTTGGGACAAAATTTAAATGAGGAGGCGTTTTGGCTCATAGGAGCAAATGCTCCCATTATACAAAATAATTAAAAAATAATTTTAAAAATGGCAAAAAATTCTGACATAATTTTTTTGTGTACATCATGACATTCTATGTTAGTGCACAAGTTTTCGTGGAGAAACTACATTTTATGTGGCATGTACAAAAAAGACAAAAAAAAAATGTCCTGCACGTAGTCATGTTATAGCATCAAAATTTGTCCTTTTTACAGGAGCCACAAAAATTTTTAGTTTTTTTTTGAAAACTTGTGTACGAACATAAAATGTGTAGATGTATATGTAAAATTTTATTTTAGAATTTTTTGACACTTCGAAATGTTGATTCAAATAATGGGAGCAAATGCTCCTATGAGCCGAAGTGAATATCCTAAAACACTTCATATGATTTGCATAATAGTTTTGGACAATATCAACTAACTAAAATAGCCATATAGTCCTTTATTTAATTTGGGTCATGATCACTCAAAGTAACCAGGCCATATTTTTGTATAAACAATTAGTGTAAGTTAAAAGTGAGCTATTAGAGTTGAAATCAACTTAATAGCATTTTTGGTTGATTTTTAATAATTGTTTGAAGTTGTAAAAGTCTCTGACTTGTCATTTTTGTCACATTTATTCTACAAAAGATTTCAAAGTGAGACCAGTGTGGTTGGATAGAGCTTTTCATCTATTTAATTTTGAAAAAGCATCTGCAAGGAATTAATTAAATTTCCAAAATTTGAATTCAAACATTTGGACTTGCGCGGGAAAGCACTTGGGCTGAAACGAGGGAAAAGAACTGGGCTGGCCCAGTAACGCGTCGATGCGCCACGGGCCAACTGACAGGGTGGGACCCAGTGGTCAGCGACTCCATCAACCCGAAGAGGTACCTTTCCCTATGAGCCGTGTGATTAGAAGCTGATCGAGCGGTGGAGCTTGGTCGTCGTCGACGAGATGGGGTTGCTGCCGCGGCGGAGGTAGGGGGTCGGCGGCGAGCTGGGGCTCCGGCGAGGGTTGGCGACGAGGCAGGGCGAGGTTGTCATCGATGGCGAGTGCACTGGTACCGACGGCGGAGCTTGAGGTGGCCTATATCGATGGATTGATCTGCGGCGGCTTGCGGGTCTCCGGCGAGAAATTGGACGGCTACCGGCGGTAATGTGTAGTGGAGAGGAGCGGAGGAGGTTCAGAGAGAGGAGGGGAGCGAATTTGGTGTGAAGAAGGAGGCGCGGGAGAGGCTCTATTTATAGGGCGCGAGGTGCTGCGAGGGTCTGCGGCGAACTCGACCAGGTTGCGGCGATTCCGGCGATGGAGAGGGGTAGGCGAGGGCGGCGCTAGGTAGGTGCGGTCGAGGCGAAACTAGAGCGCGTGCTGGCTAGGTGGCGGACGACCAGGTTCGTGCATGCGACGTCAAGGTCTGGCGGCACGGGCGCAGGAAAATGGTGAGCTGGTCGTCGGCGACAGGGCTTGCGCGAGCCATGAAGCGTGTCTGGCGGACTGGCGTTGCGGCGGCGAAGCTCAAGGCGCTGAGAGGGGGGCCAGGGGTGGCGTCGAGTGTTGGGGCGGCGCGTGGCCAGTGCACACGTGTGGGCGCGCCCACGACGTCCTCGGCATTGCCCTGGGCAACTCTAGGCGCGTGCTGTCTGACGCGTGCCATCTTCTTCTCCGGCGATGGCGGGTATAAGCAGTGGTAGGAGGTCGAGGTGGAGCTCCAGGACATGGTGGGCAGTGCTAGTGAGGTAAGGAGAGGAGGGGAGTGTGCCAAGTGGAACATGGCCGGCATGGCCATGTCCATGGCTAGGTTTAGCCTCCAACTAGAGTTTCTATGCTAGTGTTAGGGAGAGAGGGGACCAGGGAGCAAGTAGGGTTCAAGTGGGGGTCAAGGTTGGGCTAGAGCACTATTTAGAATAGTGTTTGAATTGATGCCTATTTGGAAATGTCAAGTTTTTGTCAAAATTGATTGGTGCAAGGAAATTTGAAAATTGAGAGAGGAGTGGATTAGACTTGCTTCTGATAATCCACAACACACAAAGGTGGTGGTGAAATTTTGAAAATAAAAGAAATGCAAAAAATTCTAAGTGGGAGATTGTTGCATTTGATAAAAAGTCCCAACTTTGTATGAGCATGGTTTTTGATCCAAGAAGAATTTGATATGGTGATCTTTACAAAAGTTGTTCTCCTTCATGTGTACTTGGATGAGGTGCAAAGAAATGGAATTGTTTGGTTTGAAAAACTTGAGATACAGAGGCTCAAAGTAGTGACCGGACTGAAATTGACAGGTTTGCCCAATATCATATGTGACCACAATTTGAGTTCAAACTTGATTTGATTTAACTTTCTTTGATTCCAAAAGTTTAAATAAGTGTTTAGTAACATAATACAACTAATGGTGAAGGCCAAATTGGTCTAGGTCAAAGATTGGCAAAAATGGCCTAAACTATATGTGAGGGTTTTGTTATTTTCTAACTTTTATTCTTTTCTTTTTCTTTGCTTTTCTTTGGCATGTGTGAGGTTTATTTTGTGTTAGATTGAGTTGGATAAAGGGTGTTGGAGATATGCCCAAGAGGAAATAATAAATGGTTATTATATATCTTTGTGTTTATGATAATGTTTACATATCATGCTATAATTGTATTAACCGAAACATTGATACATGTGTGTTATGTAAACAACAAGGAGTCCCTAGTAAGCCTCTTGTATAACTAGCTTGTTGATTAATAGATGATCATAGTTTCATCATCATGAACATTGGATGTTATTAATAAATAAGGTTATGTCATTATATGAATGATGTAATGGACACACCCAATTAAGCGTAGCATAAGATCACGTCATTAAGTTATTTGCTGTAAGCTTTCGATACATAGTTACCTAGTCCTTCGATCATGAGATCATGTAAATCACTTATACCGGAAGGGTACTTTGATTACATCAAACGCCACTGCGTAAATGGGTGGTTATAAAGGTGGGATTAAGTATCTGGAAAGTATGAGTTGAGGCATATGGATCAACAGTGAGATTTGTCCATCCCGATGACGGATAGATATACTCTGGGCCCTCTCGGTGGAATGTTGTCTAAATAGCTTGCAAGCATATGAATGGTTCATAAAGAGACCACATACCACGGTACGACTAGAGAGTACTTGTCAGGAGACGAGGTTGAACAAGGTATAGAGATACCGATGATCAAACCTCGGACAAGTAAAATATCGCGTGACAAAAGGAATCGGTATCGTATGTGAATGGTTCATTCGATCACTAAAGTCATCGTTGAATATGTGGGAGCCATTATGGATCTCCAGATCCCGCTATTGGTTATTGGTCGGAGAAAAGTCTCAACCATGTCTGCATAGTTCGCGAACCGTAGGGTGACACACTTAAGGTTTGATGTCGTTTAAGTAGATATGGAATATGGAATGGAGTTCGAAGTTTTGTTCGGAGTCTCGGATGGGATCCAGGACATCACGAGGAGGTCCGGAATGGTCCGGAGAATAAGATTCATATATAGGAAGTCACTTTCCAAGTTTGGAAATGATCCGGTATTTTTCTGGAAGGTTCTAGAAGTTTCTAGAAGAGTCCGGAAGAAATCACCATGGAAGGTGAAGTCCCAGAGGGACTCCACCCACCTTGGCCGGCCAGCCTAAGGGAGGAGGAGTCACAAGTGGACTCCTCCCCATGGTGGCCGGCCACCCCACCAAGGAAAAGGGGGAGTCCCACTCCCCCTAGGTTTGGTCATATGGAAGGTTTATGTTGGGGTCTTATTCGGAGACTTTTGACCTAATCCTTGGGGCTTCCACCTATATAAAGAGAGGAGGGGTGGGGCTGGCCGGCCACACCAAAGCCATTGTGGCCGCACCCCCTATAGTGGCCGGCCACCACCCCCTCTCCCAAACTCTAGCCGCCCCCTCTCCTCCACTTCTCCCGCATACGCTTAGCGAAGCTCTGCCCGAGATCTCCATCGCCACCGCCACCACGCCGTCGTGCTGCCGGATTCAAGGAGGAGCTACTACTTCCGCTGCCCGCTGGAACGGGGAGAAGGACGTCGTCTTCATCAACACCGAACGTGTGACCGAGTACGAAGGAGCTGCCCGATCGTGGCACCGTGATCAAGATCTTCTACGCGCTTTTGCAAGCGGCAAGTGAACATCTACCGCAGCAACAAGAGCCTACTCTTGTAGGCTTTGGAAATCTTCAAGGGTGAGTCTTGATCATCCTCTCGTTGCTCCCGTCTTCTAGATTGCATCTTGGCTTGGATTGCGTTCTCGCGGTAGGAATTTTTTTGTTTTCTATGCAACGTTATCCCTACAGTGGTATCAGAGCCGTGTCTATGCATAGATGGTTGCACGAGTAGAACACAATTGTTTTGTGGGCGTTGATGCTTATGTTTCTTTAGTTCGAGTACTTTGCATCTTTGTGGCATGGTGGGATGAAGCGGCTCGGGCTAACTTTACATGACCGCGTTCATGAGACTTGCTCCACATTTGACATGCAACTTGTATTGCATAAGTGGCTTTGCGGGTATCTGTCTCTCCCACCATAGTGAAGATTCAATTTACTCTTTCTATTGACAACACTAGTATCACCGTTGTGGTTCATGTTCGTAGGTAGATTGGATCTTACTCGAAAACCCTAAACCACGTAAAATATGCAAACCAATTAGAGACGTCTAACTTGTTTTTGCAGGGTTTGGTGATGTGATATGGCCATGATGTGATGATGAATATGTATGAGATGATCATTATTGTATTGTGGCAACCAGCAGGAGCCTTATGGTTGTCTTTATATTTCATGTTGAGTATTATTTCAAAGTAGTTGTAATAGTTGTTACATGCGGTGAACAACCATGAAGACGGCGCCATGGACCTTGACGCTACGCCGACGATGATGGAGATCATGCCCGTTGATGATGGAGATCATGTCCGTGCTTTGGAGATGAAGATCGAAGGCGCAAAGACTAAAGGGCCATATCATATCACATATGAATTGCATGTGATGTTAATCCTTTATGCATCTTATTTTGCTTAGAACGCGACGGTAGCATTATAAGATGATCCCTCACATTAATATCAAGATAATAAAGTGTTCTCCCCTCGTATGCACCGTTGCCAAAGTTCGTCGTTTCGAAGCATCTCGTGATGATCGGATGTGATAGATTCAACGTTCATATACAACGGGTGTAAGCCATGTTGCACACGCGGAATACTTGGGTTTGCTTGACGAGCCTAGCATGTACAGACATGGCCTCGGGACAACGGAAACCGAAAGGTTGAACACGAGTCATATGGATGATATGATCAACATGTTGATGTTCACCATTGAAGCTACATCATCTCACGTGATGATCGGTTTTGGTGTAGTAGATATGGATCGTGTACCACTTAACAACTATGAGGAATGTTGTATTAAGTGGGAGTTCATTAGTAATTAGATTAAAACATGAACTAATTATCATGAACATAGTCTGAATAGTATTTTGAATTAATTTTGTAGTATTGGCATCCGTTTTCTACCATGCGCTAGTCTTGTAATTGAGATAGAAATACTGTTAAAATCTGACAAGAAACTTTACGGATTGGTACCGTATTGTTAAAGAATCAAGAATTGATTAAGTCCTATTGCAAACTTTTAGTAAACCTCACATTGTTAATTCAAAGAACTATGGTTTCAATTAGTACCTAAAGTTATCTTGTCTCCGTGAAACTTGAAGTTCAATTCTGTTTGAAAAGTAAGGAGCTGAAAATTTAGTTTTCAGAAATAATCAAGGTATGAGATATATGTGATATCTAAGACCTTATTGCAAGATGATAGAGTATAATTTGGTGAGACTACATAAACTCATAAGTTTTATGGGAATGTATGAAGGTTGAAGACACCAGGCGTCCCAATCCTCCAACTATTGGGGCACTAAAGATATTCGCATATCCATGAAGTGATAGTCCTTAGTATGCACCGTTGCTAAGACTCGTAGTTTCGTAGCATCACGTGATGATCGGGTGTTATAGATTCTACGTGTGCATACAACGGGTGCAAGCCAGATTTGCACATACGAATACTGAGGTTAAACTTTACGAGCCTAGCATGTACAGACATGGTCTCGAAAAGTCATCATGAAATAATGGATAAAATTATGAGTGAAATTGTTCATCATATTATAAAGTTACTAATAGTGAAATCTAGAACACTTGTCATATGATGATCAAACTTCAAAGTAAAAACCTCAAAGTTATTGGTATTTGACCAATAGACCTAGAAGTTATTGAAGATGAAGTGTTTTCTGAGATTGAGGAAAACTGAAAGAGAAACTACAAAAGATATTTTGGCAGAAAGAAAGAAAAGACTAGAAAGTCTAGCGCATGTGTATATAAATGATATACATGTTATGGATGTATTCCTTGTTTGGTCACATAAAGAAATTCTTGGGTATTTGTATCAGATTGGTTGGTATGATATGTCATACAGTACAATGCAATACAAGAATACGATGGCCTAAGTGACTGATAAGGAATATGGTAATAATGCACATCTGGAACATAATAAAGTGTTATTATGTTTGTCATTGGCATTATACCTAGCCCTTAGAATTTATAATAAAGAACTAAATAATGGTTATTCTGCTCTGGTCAAATGAAAACAATGAGTTGTTCAAATTATGACATTACTCCATGTACGATGGATAAGTTATTATAAATCTTAATGGTGAAACACACATACATAACACTGACGCTAAAATGCCATAAGGCAAATGATTTGAATTCCACTTATTTGTGGAACCGCCATTTAGGTCATGTTGGAAAGGAACGCATGAAGAAACTCCATGCAAATGGATTATTGGAGTCATTTGATTTTTGAATCATTTGGCGCTTGCAAATCTCTTCTAAAAGGAATGACTGAAATACCGTTCATAGGCCAAGATTTGAACGGGCAACTAACTTAGTGGAAACATACATGATGATGTATATGGTTCACTGGGCATAGTTGTGTGCGGGAGATTCTTCTACTTCATGAAAACTTCAAACAATGAATTGAGTATATATATGTGGATATATTCGATAAGGAAGAAGTTTGAAACATTTGAATGGATTTAAATAAATTTCAGCATGAAGTGGAAATCATCGTAATAGAAAAGTCAAATATCTATGATTGGATCATAGTGAAAATATTTGAATTACTAGTTTTAGCAAACATCTAAGAGAGTTATGAAATTGTTCTACAACTCACATTTCTTGGAGTATCATAGTGATGATGGAGTATCCGAGAGATATATCCAAACCTTGTTGGGTCAATGATGAGATAAAATATTGATGCCATTATATTTTTGTGGATTATGCTTTAGAGACTACCGCTTTTACACTAAATAGAGCATCATCATGATCCGTTGAAATGACACCATACAAGTTATGGCATCTGTATAAACCCTAATAGTCCTTTCTTTAAATTTTGGTCTAAGAGTTTACAACCAAAATCGGATGAATGTCTTTGTTGGTTATCCCAAAGTATTGATTGGGAATTCTTTCCACTATGGATACAAAGACAAAAGTGTTTGTCGATGTTTCTTATTTATTTCCAAGAAATTGTTTCTAGCGAAGTATTAGAGTGGGAGGACAATAGAATTTGATAAGGTTTATGAACCTGAGCATAATGATCAAAGTAGCGCAGCATCGGAATTGGTTCCAGAAGCGGCCACGACGATCATGGCTCCCTGATAACCCACAAGTATAGGGGATCGCAGCAGTCTTCGCGGGTAGTAAAACCCAATTTATTGATTCGACACAAGGGGAGACAAAGAATACTTGGAAGCCTTAACAGCGGAGTTGTCAATTCAGCTGCACCTGGAAACAGACTTGCTCTCAAGAGTTTATCAGTAGTAACAGTTTTATAACAGTATTAGTAGTAGAATAACAACAGCAGAGTAACAAAGACAGCAGTAGTAATTATAGTAAACAGCAGGATTAAAATACTGTAGGCACGGGGACGGATAACGGGCGTTGCATGGATGAGAGAAACTCATGTAACAATCATAGGAGGGCATTTGCAGATAATAATAAAACGGTGTCGAAGTACAAAGCAATCAATAGGCATGTGTTCCAGTTATAGTCGTACGTGCTCGCAATGAGAAACTTGCACAACATATTTTGTCCTACCAGCCGGTGGCAGCCGGGCCTTGCTGACGTGGGAGTTGACGTGGGATCAACGTCGCCAGAAAGTAGCTTCCTTGTGACGGTAAAGCACTCGTCCGTTGGGAACCCCAAGAGGAAGGTATGATGTGTACAGCAGCAAGTTTTCCCTCAGTAAGAAACCAAGGTTTATCGAACCAGTAGGAGTCAAGAAGCACGTCGAAGGTTGATGGTGACGGAGGCAACTTAATAAGAGATAAAGTGCATAAGTACATATTCAATACCACAATAGTTTTTAAGCTATTTGTCCCATGAGCTATATATTGTAAAGGTAAATAATGGAAATTTTAAAGGTAGCACTCAAGCAATTTACTTTGGAATGGCGGAGAAATACCATGTGGTAGGTAGGTATGGTGGACACAAATGGCATAGTGGTTGGCTCAAGGATTTTGGATGCATGAGAAGTATTCCCTCTCGATACAAGGTTTAGGCTAGCAAGGTTATTTGAAACAAACACAAGGATGAACCGGTACAGCAAAACTCACATAAAAGACATATTGTAAACATTATAAGATTCTACACCGTCTTCCTTGTTGTTCAAACTCAATACTAGAAATTATCTAGACCTTAGAGAAACCAAACATGCAAATCAGATTTTAGCATGCTCTATGTATTTCTTCATTAATAAGTGCAAAGTATATGATGCAAGAGCTTAAACATGAGCACAACAATTGCCAAGTATCACATTATTCAAGATATTATACCAATTACCACATATATTATTTTCCGATTCCAACCATATAACAATTTAACGAAGAATAAACTTTCGCCATGAATACTATGAGTAAAGCCTAAGGACATATTTGTCCATATGCAACAGCGGAGCATGTCTCTCTCCCACACAATGAATGCTAGGATCCATTTTATTCAAACAAAACAAAAACAAAAACAAACCGACGCTCCAAGCAAAGTACATAAGATGTGATGGAATAAAAATATAGTTTCAGGGGAGGAACCTGATAATGTTGTCGATGAAGAAGGGGATGCCTTGGGCATCCCCAAGCTTAGACGCTTGAGTCTTCTTGATATATGCAGGGGTGAACCACCGGGGCATCCCCAAGCTTAGAGCTTTCACTCTCCTTGATCATAGTGTATATCATCCTCCTCTCTTGATCCTTGAAAACTTCCTCCACACCAAACTCGAAACAAACTCATTAGAGGATTAGTGCATAATCAAAATTCACATATTCAGAGGTGACACAATCATTCTTTATACTTCTGAACATTGCACAAAGCTACTGAAGGTCAATGGAACAAAGAAATCCATCTAACATAGCAAAACAGGCAATGCAAAATAAAAGGCAGAATCTGTCAAAACAGAACAGTTCGTAAAGACGAATTTTTAACAGGCACCAGACTTGCTCAGATGAGAAAACTTAAAACTAATGAAAGTTGCGTACATATCTGAGGATCACGCACGTAAATTGGCATAATTTTCTGAGTTACCTACAGAGAATTTTACCCTGATTCGTGACAGTAAAGAAAACTGTTTCTGCGCAGTAATCCAAATCTAGTATCTTACTTCTATTAGAGACTTTACTTGGCACAACAATGCAATAAAACTAAGATAAGGAGAGGTTGCTACAGTAGTAAACAACTTCCAAGACTCAAATATAAAATAAAAGTACTGTAGTAAAAACATGGGTTGTCTCCCATAAGCGCTTTTCTTTAACGCCTTTCAGCTAGGCGCAGAAAGTGTGTATCAAGTATTATCAAGAGATGAAGCATCAACAGCGGGGTGTGGAGTTTTCTCAACCATGCATAGTATTTTGGATACATAGGTTTCAGCGGCTCCCTTTTCATTAGTATTGGGCTTGCTACTCTCATCAAACAAATTTTCAGGAACAAGCCAAGCATAATTATCATCTAGAGCTTCATGCATCGCTAGGAGCTTACATGGTATTGGTGCTTTAATCTCCCCACCATCATTAACATTATCAGTGTACTTAATTCTATCCATATCCATCTTTTCAAGTATTCTTTTAAAATCGGTGATCATACCAAGCCTATCATGCTTACTAAAAACTTTTCTAGCTTCTTTGGCTACATCCTCAAATTCTCGTACTAGGACTTTTAAAACAAAATCTCTCTTCTCTCCCCTCTCCATATCAGAAAGTGTAAGAAACATGTGTTGTATCATGGGGTTGAGACTAATAAATCTAGCTTCCATCATGCGTACCAAACAAACAGAGGCATCTTCATAGGTAGGGACAGCTTTTGCAAGGGGTATATCTTTAAGATCTTCATGCATACTAACATGGGTGAAAAATTCTTCTATATTATCTCTCCCAATTATAGACCCTTGTCCTACCGGTATATCTTTTTCAGTAAAATTAAAAGGAAACATGACGAAATAAGTAAAGTAAATGCAAGCAACTAATTTTTTTGTGTTTTTGATATAGCAAACAAGATAGTAAATAAAGTAAAACTAGCAACTAATTTTGTGTGTGTTTTGTTTTAGTGCAGCAAACAAAGTAGTAAATAAAATAAAGGAAGACAAAAGCAAAGTAAAGAGATTGGATTGTGAAGACTCCCCTTGCAGCGTGTCTTGATCTCCCCGGCAACGGCGCCAGAAAAAGAGCTGCTGACGTGGGAGTTGACGTGGGATCAACGTCACCAGAAAGTAGCTTCCTTGTGACGGTAAAGCACTCGTCCGTTGGGAACCCCAAGAGGAAGGTATGATGTGTACAGCAGCAAGTTTTCCCTCAGTAAGAAACCAAGGTTTATCGAACCAGTAGGAGTCAAGAAGCACGTTGAAGGTTGATGGTGACGGAGTGTAGTGCGGCGCAACACCAGGGATTCCGGCGCCAACGTGGAACCTGCACAACACAACCAAAGTACTTTGTCCCAACGAAACAGTGAGGTTGTCAATCTCACCGGCTTGCTGTAACAAAGGATTAGATGTATAGTGTGGATGATGATTGTTTGCAGAGAACAGTAAAACAAGTATTGCAGTAGATTGTATTCGATGTAAAAGAATGGACCGGGGTCCACAGTTCACTAGAGGTGTCTCTCCCATAAGATAAATAGCATGTTGGGTGAACAAAGTACAGTTGGGCAATTGACAAATAGAGAGGGCATGACAATGCACATACATGATATGATGAATATTGTGAGATTCAATTGGGCATTACGACAAAGTACATAGACCGCTATCCAGCATGCATCTATGCCTAAAAAGTCCACTTTCAGGTTATCATCCGAACCCCTTCCGGTATTAAGTTGCAAGCAACAGACAATTGCATTAAGTATGGTGCGTAATGTAATCAATAACTATATCCTCGAACATAGCATCAATGTTTTATACCTAGTGGCAACAGCACATCCACAACCTTAGAACTTTCTGTCACTGTCCCAGATTTAATGGAGGCATGAACCCACTATCGAGCATACATACTCCCTCTTGGAGTTACAAGTATCAACTTGGCCAGAGCCTCTACTAACAACGGAGAGCATGCAAGATCATAAACAACACATAGGTAATAGATTGATAATCAACATAACATAGTATTCTCTATTCATCGGATCCCAACAAACACAACATATAGCATTACAGATAGATGATCTTGATCATGTTAGGAAGCTCACAAGATCCGACAATGAAGCACATGAGGAGAAGACAACCATCTAGCTACTGCTATGGACCCATAGTCCAGGGGTGAACTACTCACTCATCAATCCGGAGGCGACCATGGCGGTGTAGAGTCCTCCGGGAGATGAATCCCCTCTCCGGCAGGGTGCCGGAGGCGATCTCCTGAATCCCCCGAGATGGGATTGGCGGCGGCGGCGTCTCAGTAAGGTTTTCCGTATCGTGGCTCTCGGTACTGGGGGTTTCGCGACGGAGGCTTTAAGTAGGCGGAAGGGCAACGCGGGGGGCCACACGAGGGCCCCACACGCCAGGGCCGCGCGGCCTAGGGCTTGGCCGCGCCGCCCTGTTGTGGCGGCGCCTCGTGGCCCCACTTCCTTTCCCCCTCGGTCTTCTGGAAGCTTCGTGCAAAAATAGGACCCTGGGCTTTGATTTCGTCCAATTCCGAGAATATTTCCTTACTAGGATTTCTGAAACCAAAAACAGCAGAAAACAGCAACTGGCTCTTCGGCATCTCGTTTATAGGTTAGTGCCGGAAAATGCATAATAATGACATATAATGTGTATAAAACATGTGAGTATCATCATAAAAGTAGCATGGAACATAAGAAATTATAGATACGTTTGAGACGTATCAGGCCTCAAGGGAATCTACTGGATATTAAGGTACTCCTTTTAATAGAGTACCGGAGCAAAGCATTAACACTCCGTGAACACATGTGATCCTCACGTCACTACCATCCCCTCCGGTTGTCCCGATTTCTGTCACTTCGGGGCATTGGTTCCGGACAGCGACATGTGTATACAACTTGCAGGTAAGACCATAAACAATGAATATCATGATGAAATAATAACATGTTCAGATCTGAGATCATGGCACTCGGGCCCTAGTGACAAGCATTAAGCATAACAAGTTGCAACAATATCATCAAAGTACCAATTACGGACACTAGGCACTATGCCCTAACAATCTAATGCTATTACATGACCAATCTCATCCAATCCCTACCATCCCCTTCAGCCTACAGCGGGGGAATTACTCACACATGGATGGGGGAAACATTGCTGGTTGATGGAGAAGCGTCGGTGGTGATGGCGGCGATGATCTCCTCCAATTCCCCGTCCCGGCGGAGTGCCAGAACGGAGACTTCTGGCTCCCGAGACGGAGTTTCGCGATGTGGCGGCGTTCTAGAGGGTTTCTGGCGACTTCGACTTCTCTCCGTGCGTTTTTAGGTCGAAGGCAATAAGTAGTCCGAAGGAGGGCGTCGGGGGCCGACCGAGGGGGCCACACCACATGGCCGCGCGGGCCCCCCTGGGCTGCGCCGCCCTATGGTGTGGGGCCCTCGGGCCTCCACCTGACTTGTCCTTCTGGCTCCGTCAGTATTCTGGGAAAATAGGGCCTTCTGCATAAATTCCGAGGATTTTCCTGAAAGTTGGATTTCTGCACAAAAACGATACACCAGAGCAGTTCTGCTGAAAACAGCGTTAGTCCGTGTTAGTTGCATCCAAAATACACAAATTAGAGGCAAAACAATAGCAAAAGTGTTCGGGAAAGTATATACGTTTTGGACGTATCAACTCCCCCCAAGCTTAGCTTATTGCTTGTCCTCAAGCAATTCAGTTAACAACTGATGCGATAAAAGAACTTTCACGAACACATTTGTTCATATGATGTATATATTCTCATGCTATGGCTAACACTTAGGCAGTTCATAATAAGATGCATGCAAATAAGATCATCTAACAGCTATGTCAATCATGGAGAGGTACCAACAATTAATAATAAGCATCATGAATCATGTCTATAAGCAGGATTGCAATGTTCATAAAAGAGTATGATAAAGTGGTATCTCGCTTGCCCATATTTGATCAGCAAAACATAAATGCTCAGACACCTCTGAAGTTCATAGAAAGACTAGAAATAGTGATTGTCAAAGATAAAAGCATCAAAGTTATACTACAATCAATTATATTTTGAGACAAGCATATTGTACTAAGAATGACAGTTGTGCTCTCAAGAAAGTGCTCAAAGAAAGGATGGAGACACAACATAAAAATAAAAGATTGACCCTTCGCAAAGGGAAGCAGGGATTAACATGCGCTAGAGCTTTTCATTTTTAAAACAAGAGTAAAATTATTTTGAGAGGTGTTTGTTGTTGTCAACGAATGGTAATGGGTACACCAACTACCTCGCCAACCAGACTTTCAAGAGCGGCTCCCATGAAGGACGTTATCTCTACCGGCAAGGTAGATCATCCCTCTTCTCTTTTGTTTACACACGTATTTTAGTTTTATTATGGGTGACACTCCCCCCAACGTTTGCTTACACAAGCCATGGCTAACCGAATCCTTCGGGTGCCTTCCATCAATCACATACCATGGAGGAGTGTCTATTTGCAAAATTAAGTTGCTTACTGATGAATCAGGGCAAAACATGTGAAGAGAATTATTAATGAAGTTTGATTAATCGGGGCTGGGAACCCCGTTGCCAGCTCTTTTTGCAAAATTATTGGATAAGCGGATGTGCCACTAGTCCATATGAAAGTCCGTCAAGAGTAAATGACAAGGTTGAAAGATAAACACCACATACTTCCTCATGAGCTATAAAACATTACACAAATTGAGAAGCATTTTGAAGGTTTTAAAGGTAGCGCATGAGAATTTACTTGGAATGGTTTGAAATGCCATGCATAGGTATTTATGGTGGAAACTTTGGAACAACTTGGTTTTCAGGTGTTTGGAAGCACGAGCAGCGTTCCCGCTCAGTACAAATGAAGGCTAGCAATAGACTGGGGAGCGACAAATCAAGAGAGCAAAGAATCGTCATAATCATGCTTGCGGCAAAATAAATTAACGGAGGCATAAAAGTGATACAAGAACTCTGAAGCAATGTAAATCATCGAGGCTTAATTGACTTTTGTTCAGTCATATGCATGCGTGAGCATGTGCCAAATCGATATAAATGAATTATTCAGAGGAAGATACCACAATGCCATACCTACTTATGAATAAAACAATGCAAGCAAACATCCATGACATGCTACTCATATTAATAAATTGGAGCTAAACATGAGAGATCATGAACTACTAGACTTTCTCAAATGACATATACCTCACATGAACCAACTAAGCATGCTCACATGGATGAGTATATGTACAAAAAAAAACAAATAGAGTTCATATCAGCCTCTCACCACAATCCAACTGTCGCACATCATCATTATTGCCTTTCACTTGTGTAGCTTGGATAATATGAAATGAAAACCACGCTCCAGCCACCGCAGACCATTGAACTCAAAATGAACTTTACAAACCAAAGAAGAACAGCAAATATTTTTGGGTGTTTTCGAATTGGAAACAAGAACAAGAGGAAACAAGCGAACAAAGCAAAATCTTTTTGGATTTTCTTATAGCAAACCAACGATAGCAAATAAAGCAAAGTAAAAGCAAGAAACCAAAACAAACAAATGGTGAAGAGAAACAACAGAAATATTTTTGGTCTTTTTGCGTTTTAGGAAAGAAACAAAGCGAAAACAAGAAATGGCAAACTAGAAGAGCCACATAAACACAAAGCAGCAGAAATTCGTCAAACTTGACAGCAGTACAATACTCATTTTTAAGAAATTCTTCCACTGCTCAAATCGAAAAGTGTTCAACTAATGAAAGTTAGATAACAACCTGGGGAACATGCACAAAAATTGGCTTCGCTAAATAACGTTCTGGCTGTTTTTGAGAATTTTTATGGTGACAGTCCAGAATCTGTTTTCAGGCAGCACTTCCCCAAATATCATCTCCCTCTCATTAGAAATCCACTCAAACAAACTAAACAAGTATATACAAGTATCCAGCAATCATAATATGCAAAGAATGAGTGATGCCGGTATACCTCCCCCCAAGTTTAGGCTTTTGACTCTTCTTGATCATATTATATCACCCTTCTCTCTTGACCTTTGAAAAACTTCTGCCACACCAAACTTTTCATAAACTTCATTAGAGGGGTTAGTACTCAAAAACTTTAATCCACTTTAGTCCTGAAGTGACACATTGCAAGAACTCAATAAAACATTAGCTACAGCTCTCCATGTCTAGAAAGCCTTACTTAAAGTCTACAAGAGATAATGCAAAAAACAGAGACAGAATCTGCCAAAACAGAACAGCTAGTAAAGACGAATTTTTAAGAGGTATTTAAGTTGCTCAAATCAGAAAACTCAAAACTAATGAAAGTTGCGTACATATCTGAGGATCACCCACGTAAATTGGCAGATTTTTCTGAGTTACCTACAGAGAGACCTACTCAAATTCGTGACAGATAGAAATCTGTTTCTGCGCAGAAATCCAAATCTAGTATCAACCTTCTATTAGAGACTTTACTTGGCACAACATTGCAATAAAATAAAGATACAAAGGTATTGCTACAGCGAGTAAAACAAGTGGAGGAAGAAAGAAATGTTGTTTACCTCCTCTATGCATATAAAATGAATTTGTTAACAAGGTTGATCAAGTCTTGTCATCAAATAAATTTTACATAACATATGAAGAAATAAACCTCAAATCAATCATGTTACCTTGAATTGTATTGATATGGATCCAATCATAAGATTTTGATATCCTTCTTTAGGCTCATATATAGGACAATCAATAGTTCCAACTTTAATAGTTCTCACATTAGAAATGGTATTAACTCCACATACTTTATCAATCCTCTTGGGGAAATAGACGGTATGCTCCTTATCATCAACATTGAAAGTAACTTTTCCTTTATTGCAATCAATAACAGCCCCTGCGGTGTTAAGAAAAGGTCTCCCAAGAATAATATACATATTATCATCTTCAGGCATTTCCAACACAACAAAATCAGTTAATATCAAGCAGTTATTAGTAACTTGAACAGGAACATCCTCACATATACCAACAGGAATAGCAGTAGATTTATCAGCCATTTGCAAAGATATATCAGTAGGTATCAACTTATCTAAATAAAGTCTCTTATAAAGAGAAAAAGGCATAACACTAACATCGGCTCCCAAGTCACATAGAGCAGTTTTAACATAATTATTCTTAATAGAACAAGGAATAGTAGGTATACCTGGGTCGCCCAACTTCTTTGGAACTTTGCCATTGAAAGAGTAATTAGCAAGCATGGTGGAAATTTCCTCATTGGGGATTTTCCTTTTGTTAGTAACAATATCTTTCATATACTTTGAATAAGGAGGCAATTTAATAGCATCAGTCAAAGGGATTTGCAAGAGTAAAGGTTTCATCCAATCACATAATTTATTATAGTGTTCTTCTTCCTTTGATTTTAGTTTCTTAGCAGGAAATGGCATTTGCTTTTGCACCCAAGGTTCTCTTTCATTACCATGTTTCTTAGCAATAAAATCTTCTTTAGTATACTTTTTATTTTTAGCATGCTTTTCAGGTTCATCTTCAACTTCTTCTTTATCAGAAGCGTCATTCTTATCATTATCATTAACATTATCATGTTCATTACCACTTTCAGTTTCAGCATCAGAAATAGAAATACTATTAGGATCATTAACAGGTTCAGAGGATTCTACAACATTTTTTGTTTCTTTTTCTTTTTCTTAGAAGGAGCACTAGGTTCAATTCGTTGAGAATCTTGTTCAATTCTTTTGGGATGCCCTTCAGGATATAGAGGATCCTGGGTAGAGACACCACCTCTAGTTGTTACTTCATAAGCATGTTTCTCTTTAGAATTATTTTTTAACAAGTCATTTTGAACTTTAGTGAGTTGATCAATTTGAGTTTGAACCGTTTGAAAATGTTTAACAAGCATCTTAACATCATTGGAGGTTCTCTCCACAATATCATGCAATTCACTAATAGCTTGAGAATTTTCCATTAGATGATTCTCTACTCTCATATTAAAATTTTCTTGCTTAACAATATAATTATCAAACTCATCTAAGCATTGAGCAGGAGGTTTTGAATACGGAATATCTTCCCTAGTAAAGAGTTGAAGGGAGTTTACCTCGATCATGGATGAAGGGGGAATTATCTCACATATATCTTCTATGGGAGGTAGATTCTTCACATCTTCGGATTTAATACCTTTTTCCTTGAGAGACTTCTTAGCTTCCCTCATATCTTCATCATTCAATTCAATTAAACCCCTCTTCTTCAATATTGGCGTTGGAGTTGGTTCAGGTATATTCCAATCATCATAATTCCGGCTTATTCTAGCCAATAATTCTTCAAATTCTGGAGTTCTTTTCCTGAAAACACAACCAGCACAACTATCCAAATATGCTCTAGATTCAATGGTTAGTCCACTATAAAATATATCAAGTAGATCATTCTTTTCTAAATCATGTCCAGGTCGAGCTCTGATAAGAGAACAAAATCTTGTCCAAGCCTCAGGCAATTTCTCTTCATCTCCCTGGTCAAACCTATAAATTTTCTGTAAAGCAATATGTTGAGCACTAGCAGGAAAGTATTTTCGAAAGAAAACATCACGCAGCTCAGTTGGATTTTTAATAGAACCAGGAGGCAAATTATTATACCAAGTTTTAGCATCATCCTTTAATGAGAAAGGAAAAATTTTAGCGACAAAGTAAGTACGCATCTTGACATCATCAGAAAACAAGCTACTCATAGAAGAAAGTTCAATCATGTGTTCTACAAAGACTTTCTTTTTCAGTACCACAAAAGGGTGTTTTCTCTACAATAGCTATATGAGATAGATCAAGAGAAAAATCATAATCTTTATCCTTAATGCATATAGGAGATGTGGCAAATTCAGGATCGGGAGATAACTTATGTCTAACAGTATATTGTGCGAGAAACTTTTTAATTTTTTTATTGCATCAGTAGTAGCATTGCATCTATTAATAAAATCATCATTAAGCTCCACATAATCCTCATCAGGATCATCACTAGAATAATCAAGTTCAGGTGAATTAACAGGTGTAGCAGCATTAGGAGTTTCAGCATTTTCAATTTGTCTAGACCTAACAATTGTAGCATCTAGAAAGGATCCCAATGAACCACTATCATCAAGCATAGCAGAAATATTATCAATATTATGAGAGTTTTCAGATTCAGCAGAAGTACCAGCAAGTGAAGCTTGCGGCGGTGAAACAAGTTGACTTATCACAGATGGTGAATCAAGTGTAGCAGAGGTACTCAGAGTTGTACCTTTTCTTGTAGTGGATGGTAATATGGCAACTATAGGATCGCGAGTTTTACCCATGATGGAGAATTTGCAGTGAACAATATCAATCCAAGTGAACTTCCAAATAAAGCTATGCTCCCCGGCAACGGCGCCAGAAAACAGTCTTGATAACCCACAAGTATAGGGGATCGCAGCAGTCTTCGCGGGTAGTAAAACCCAATTTATTGATTCGACACAAGGGGAGACAAAGAATACTTGGAGGCCTTAACAGCGGAGTTGTCAATTCAGCTGCACCTAGAAACAGACTTGCTCGCAAGAGTTTATCAGTAGTAACAGTTTTATAACAAGAGTAGTAGAATAACAAAGAAGAGTAACAAAGACAGCAGTAGTAATTATAGTAAACAGCAGGATTAAAATACTGTAGGCACGGGGACGGATAACGGGCGTTGCATGGATGAGAGAAACTCATGTAACAATCATAGCAGGGCATTTGCAGATAATAATAAAACGGTGTCGAAGTACAAAGCAATCAATAGGCATGTGTTCCAATTATAGTCGTACGTGCTCGCAATGAGAAACTTGCACAACATCTTTTGTCCTACCAGCCGGTGGCAGCCGGGCCTCAAGGGAATCTACTGGATATTAAGGTACTCCTTTTAATAGAGTACCGGAGCAAAGCATTAACACTCCGTGAACACATGTAATCCTCACGTCACTACCATCCCCTCCGGTTGTCCCGATTTCTGTCACTTCGGGGCCATTGGTTCCGGACAGCGACATGTGTATACAACTTGCAGGTAAGACCATAAACAATGAATATCATGATGAAATAATAACATGTTCAGATCTGAGATCATGGCACTCGGGCCCTAGTGACAAGCATTAAGCATAACAAGTTGCAACAATATCATCAAAGTACCAATTACGGACACTAGGCACTATGCCCTAACAATCTAATGCTATTACATGACCAATCTCATCCAATCCCTACCATCCCCTTCAGCCTACAGCGGGGGAATTACTCACACATGGATGGGGGAAACATTGCTGGTTGATGGAGAAGCGTCGGTGGTGATGGCGGCGATGATCTCCTCCAATTCCCCGTCCCGGCGGAGTGCCAGAACGGAGACTTCTGGCTCCCGAGACGGAGTTTCGCGATGTGGCGGCGTTCTGGAGGGTTTCTGGCGACTTCGACTTCTCTCCGTGCGTTTTTAGGTCAAAGGCAATAAGTAGTCCGAAGGAGGGCGTCGGGGGCCAACCGAGGGGGCCACACCACATGGCCGCGCGGGCCCCCCCTGGGCCGCGCCGCCCTATGGTGTGGGGCCCTCGGGCCTCCACCTGACTTGTCCTTCTGGCTCCGTCAGTATTCTAGGAAAATAGGGCCTTCTGCATAAATTCCGAGGATTTTCCTGAAAGTTGGATTTCTGCACAAAAACGAGACACCAGAGTAGTTCTGCTGAAAACAGCGTTAGTCCGTGTTAGTTGCATCCAAAATACACAAATTAGAGGCAAAACAATAGCAAAAGTGTTCGGGAAAGTAGATACGTTTTGGACGTATCACTCCCATGACTACAAAGTGTTTTAGCCATGGAGATCGAAGTACATATTGAACCTTGTAGGTATGGTTTACTTTGTGATCAAATAAATGATTTGTGAACAAAGGATTGATTTTGAACAATGATAAACCAACCACAAACAAAGAAGTTATGATGGGCCCCGACTCCGTTAAAATGGCTATGCGCCATGAAATCCAAGATAGATGAATATTTTTTGAAAGTAAATGGATCTATAAAAATGATGAAGCTTGACTTGTCAAAAAGTTGTTTACGACAAAGTTCAAAGAGTTGACTACGATAAGATTAGATATTCCGTAGCAATGCTTATAGTCTATGTGGATTATTCTAGTAATCACTACATATTTCTTTTATGAGATATGCTAGTAGGATGGAAAAATACATTACTTATCAGAAGTGTGTATTAAAAGTGTATACAAGATACAACCAAGAGTTTTGCTGGTCCGTGGAATACTAGATAGGTATACAAACTTCAATTGGATGAAGTAAGTATCGCGGAGTTGGAATCTTCACCGGATGAAATAGTCAAAGAGTTTTTTGATTTCATCAGAGACGATGAAGAGGCTTGCATTTGCAATAAATTAAGTGGGAGCGCTGAGACATATTTATAATACTTATGTATATGACATATAGTTGGTTATAAATGATGTAATTATATATACTTGATTATAAAAGGTTTCATTGAGAATTAATTTCAATGAAAAGGATATGAACTAAAACCTATTTAGTGTCAAGATCTATGAAGATAGATTGAAACACATAATAAGTTTAAGTTAAAGTACATAGAATGGATATTGAAGTAATTCAATATAGAAATATTAAGAAGGTGTTATTTTCATGTGAAGGTTTCACAAGACTTGAGTGTATTTGACACTTGACGAGTAAAAACACATGAGTGATTTTAGATCACGAATAATATGTACAAAATCAGATGTCCTGTGCTCTAAAGTGTTATGAGCATATATCAGAATGATTCATATGATGATCATTGGATAACAGTAAGAATATCCTTGAGTGCTTTAGAAGAACCAAGGATATATATAGTTTTGTATGGAAAAATGACAAACAAATCGCTGTAAAGTGTTACACCGATATTTGTTTTGTCACATATAAAATAATATTTCAATCTCAAATTAGACTAAGTGTTGTTTAAAAGGTAGCACAATGAACTAGAAGTTGTCTATGCTAGATTTAGAAGAATTCTAAATATTGTGACGGATTCTACAAACGAAGGCAGAATATGTCATTGTTTTGACAATGAATAAGGATGTTAAGTCAAGAAGTTCTTTGATAACTTGGTGTAGTTCCGATAGTGTCAGAACTTTGAAGCTATATTGTGTGTGACAATATTAGTGACATATTTCAGACTGCGGAATTAAGGTTCCACCAGAAGACCAAACATATTTAATGCTGACTCATTAGGAAAATGAGTGATGCGTTAAGACGCAAATGAATTGCAAAATACATACGTTTTTGAGCGTGTCAGATCCGTTGACTAAAACCTCTCCCGTGAGCAAAACATGATAAAGCACCGGAAGGCCAAGGTGTTATATCTTTACAAATATAAACTAGATTATTGACTCTAGTGCAAGTGGGAGACTGTTGGAGATATGCCCAAGAGGCAATAATAAATGGTTATTATATATCTTTGTGTTTATGATAATGTTTACATATCATGCTATAATTGTATTAACCGAAACATTGATACATGTGTGTTATGTAAACAACAAGGAGTCCCTAGTAAGCCTCTTGTATAACTAGCTTGTTGATTAATAGATGATCATAGTTTCATGATCATGAACATTGGATGTTATTAATAAACAAGGTTATGTCATTATATGAATGATGTAATGGACACACCCAATTAAGCGTAGCATAAGATCACGTCATTAAGTTATTTGCTGTAAGCTTTCGATACATAGTTACCTAGTCCTTCGATCATGAGATCATGTAAATCACTTATACCGGAAGGGTACTTTGATTACATCAAACGCCACTGCGTAAATGGGTGGTTATAAAGGTGGGATTAAGTATCTGGAAAGTATGAGTTGAGGCATATGGATCAACAGTGAGATTTGTCCATCCCGATGACGGATAGATATACTCTGGGCCCTCTCGGTGGAATGTTGTCTAAATAGCTTGCAAGCATATGAATGGTTCATAAAGAGACCACATACCACGGTACGAGTAAAGAGTACTTGTCAGGAGACGAGGTTGAACAAGGTATAGAGATACCGATGATCAAACCTCGGACAAGTAAAATATCGCGTGACAAAAGGAATCGGTATCGTATGTGAATGGTTCATTCGATCACTAAAGTCATCGTTGAATATGTGGGAGCCATTATGGATCTCCAGATCCCGCTATTGGTTATTGGTCGGAGAAAAGTCTCAACCATGTCTGCATAGTTCGCGAACCGTAGGGTGACACACTTAAGGTTTGATGTCGTTTAAGTAGATATGGAATATGGAATGGAGTTCGATGTTTTGTTCGGAGTCTCGGATGGGATCCAGGACATCACGAGGAGGTCCGGAATGGTCCGGAGAATAAGATTCATATATAGGAAGTCACTTTCCAAGTTTGGAAATGATCCGGTATTTTTCTGGAAGGTTCTAGAAGTTTCTAGAAGAGTCCGGAAGAAATCACCATGGAAGGTGAAGTCCCAGAGGGACTCCACCCACCTTGGCCGGCCAGCCTAAGGGAGGAGGAGTCACAAGTGGACTCCTCCCCATGGTGGCTGGCCACCCCACCAAGGAAAAGGGGGAGTCCCATTCCCCCTAGGTTTGGTCATATGGAAGGTTTATGTTGGGGTCTTATTCGGAGACTTTTGACCTAATCCTTGGGGCTTCCACCTATATAAAGAGAGGAGGGGAGGGGCTGGCCGGCCACACCAAAGCCATTGTGGCCGCACCCCCTATAGTGGCCGGCCACCACCCCCTCTCCCAAACCCTAGCCGCCCCCTCTCCTCCACTTCTCCCACATACGCTTAGCGAAGCTCTGCCCGAGATCTCCATCGCCACCGCCACCACGCCGTCGTGCTGCCGGATTCAAGGAGGAGCTACTACTTCCGCTGCCCGCTGGAACGGGGAGAAGGACGTCGTCTTCATCAACACCGAACGTGTGACCGAGTACGGAGGTGCTGCCCGATCGTGGCACCGTGATCAAGATCTTCTACGCGCTTTTGCAAGCGGCAAGTGAACATCTACCGCAGCAACAAGAGCCTACTCTTGTAGGCTTTGGAAATCTTCAAGGGTGAGTCTTGATCATCCCCTCGTTGCTCCCGTCTTCTAGATTGCATCTTGGCTTCGATTGCGTTCTCGCGGTAGGAATTTTTTTGTTTTCTATGCAACGTTATCCCTAAAAAGGGTTCAAACCATTTGGGAACAATGTGGGTGCTTAGTTCAAGAATTGGTATTATGGCTAAGTGCCACATATACCTCTATGCATATGTTTAACTTATTTTTGTTTCTCACTTGAACTGGGTTGGTAGTACTAGATTAAGTTGGTTGAGGTATTTCAAATCATCACACAAGGTAGACAAAGCAAAGGTAAAGGTTTTACCAAAACTAGTCATAGGCACCTAGGCCTTTTTCTTATTTAAGATCATTTCTTTTTATTTTGTTTTCCAAAAGTTGGTGGTAAGAGGGATGAGGTTTAGGGTTTAGTGGGGTTTACCATGGTCCACCACCATTTAGTAAAGTAAGAAAGGTGGGGTTCAAGATTTACACATTAGGGCTATATGCCCACATATGTCTTTTTCTTTTATTTTGGTTTCTCAAAATTGATCCACTTTGTTTTGAGAAGGTTAGGGTTTAGGGTTTTGGAAATGGGTTCAAAGTAATAAACAAATAATCATGGAAAACTCAAGCATTAGGTAAGAGCACCATGCAAAGCACTTTATTTAAGAAAAGTTTTTGTTGGTTCTCTTTTTTTGGAAAAAGGAAAGTTCATTTTCTCATTGTTTTAAAATTTGGGATGTTACACGCCGTCTCCTAATGCAGCAGCTGCTCCAGCTCCTCCCGCCGCTGATGGTGCTCCACCTCCTGCCTCTGTAGCCGCAGCTGCATCTCCGCCAAGCGCCGCCGCTCGTAGACTTCGTCCTCACGCTACTGCTGCTCCCGCATCTCCCGCCGCAGCGCAAGATGCTCCCACCCATGCTATCGGCGCACCTCCCACCGGTGTTGCCGCCCCGCCTCCCGGTGACGCCGCCCCGCCTCCAGCGACAAATGCTTCTACGGTCGCCGCTAGCGCCACCTCCTCCCACACCTCGTACTCTGCGAGCTGATGACGCGTGAAGCACACGTCCGTTGGGAACCCCAAGAGGAAGGTGTGATGCGTACATCGGCAAGTTTCCCTCAGTAAGAAACCAAGGTTTATCGAACCAGTAGGAGATGAAGGCCACGTGAAGGTTGTTGGTGAAGGAGTGTAGTGCGGTGCAACACCAGGGATTCCGGCGCCAACGTGGAACCTGCACAACACAATCAAAATACTTTGCCCCAACTTAACAGTGAGGTTCTCAATCTCACCGGCTTGCTGTAAACAAAGGATTAAACGTATGGTGTGGAGAATGATGTTTGTTTGCAAAGAACAACAGAGAACAATGATTGCAGTAGGTTGTATTTCAAATGTAAAAGAATGGACCGGGGTCCACAGTTCACTAGTGGTGTCTCTCCAATAAGAAATAGCATGTTGGGTGAACAAATTACAGTTGAGCAATTGACAAATAGAGAGGGCATAACAATGCACATACATATCATGATGACTAATATGAGTTTTACTTAGGGCATTACGACAAAGAACATAGACCGCTATCCAACATGCATCTATGCCTAAAAAGTCCACCTTCGGCTTAGCATCCGCACCCCTTCCAGTATTAAGTTGCAAACAACAGACAATTGCATTAAGTACTGTGCGTAATGTAAACAATACAAATATCCTTAGACAAAGCATTGATGTTTTATCCCTAGTGGCAACAGCACATCCACAACCTTAGAACTTTCTCACATCGTCCTGCATTCAATGGAGGCATGAACCCACTATCGAGCATAAATACTCCCTCTTGGAGTTACAAGTATCAACTTGGCCAGAGCCTCTACTAGCAACGGAGAGCATGCAAGATCATAAACAACACATATATGATAGATCGATAATCAACTTGACATAGTATTCCATATTCATCGGATTCCAACAAACACAACATGTAGCATTACAAATAGATGATCTTGATCATGATAGGCAGCTCACAAGATCTAAACATGATAGCACAAGAGGAGAAGACAACCATCTAGCTACTGCTATGGACCCATAGTCCAAGGATGAACTACTCGCGCATCAGTCCGGAGGCGGGCATGGTGATGTAGAGCCCTCCGGTGACGATTCCCCTCTCCGGCAGGGTGCCGGAGGTGATCTCCTGAATCCCCCGAGATGGGATTGGCGGCGGCGGCATCTCAGTATGTTTTCTCGTATCGTGGCTCTCGGTAATAGGGTTTTCGTGACGGAGAGAATATATAGGCGAAGAGGCAGAGTCAGGGGAAGTCCCGAGGGGCCCACCCCCTAGGGCGGCGCCCCCCCTCCTTGGCCGCGCCGCCAGGTGGTGTGGGGCCCCCTCGGCTCCCCTTCCTTTCCTCTTCGGACTTCTGGAAGGCTCCGTGGAAAATAAGACCCTGGGCTTTTGTTTCGTCCAATTCCGAGAATATTTCCTGTGTAGGATTTCTGAAACCAAAAACAGCAGAAAACAGGAACTGGCGCTTCGGCATCTTGTTAATAGGTTAGTGCCGGAAAATGCATAATAATGATATAAAGTGTATATAAAACATGTGAGTATTGTCATAAAACTAGCATGGAACATAAGAAATTATAGATACGTTTGAGACGTATCAAGCATCCCCAAGCTTAGTTCCTACTCATCCTCGAGTAGGTAAACGATAACAAGGATAATTTCTGAAGTGACATGATACTATCATAATATTGATCAATACTATTGTAAAGCATATGAGATGAATGAAGTGATTCAAAGCAATGGTAAAGATAATGACTAAACAACTGAATCATATATCAAAGACTTTTCACGAATAGTACTTTCAATACAGGCATCAATAAGTCTTGCATAAGAGTTAACTCATAAAGCAATAAATTCTTAATAGAAGATTTTGAAGCAATACAAAGGAAGATATAAGTTTCAGCAGTTGCTTTCAACTTCAACATGTATATCTCATGAATAATTGTCAACACAAAGTAATATGATGAGTGCAAATAAGCAAGTATGTAGAAATCAATGCACACAGTTGACACAAGTGTTTGCTTCTAAGATAGAAAGAAGTAGGTAAACTGACTCAACATAAAGTAAAAGAAAGGCCCTTCGCAGAGGGAAGCAGGGATTACTCATGTGCTAGAGCTTTTATTTTGAAAACATGGAAACAATTTTGTCAACGGTAGTAATAATTCATATGTGTTATGCATAAAACCTCCTATAAGTTGCAAGCCTCATGCATCGAATACCAATAGTGCTCGCACCTTGTCCTAATTAGCTCGGATTTCCATGGATTATCATTGCATTACATATGTTTCAACCAAGTGTCACAAAGGGGTACCTCTATGCCGCCTGTACAAAGGTCCAAGGAGATAGATCGCATTTGATTTCTCGTTTTTGATAGATCTCAACTTGAGGACATCCATACCGGGACAACATAGAAAACTGATAATGGACTCCTCTTTAATGCTTAAGCATTCAACAACATATAATATTCTCATAAGAGATTGAGGATTAATGTCCAAAATGAAACTTCCACCATGATACATGGCTTTGGTTAGCGGCCCAATGTTCTTCTCTAACAATATGCATACTCAAACCATTTAATCATGAAAAATCACCCTTACTTCAAACAAGACGAACATGCATAGCAACTCACATGATATTCAACAAAAGTGTAACAGTTGATGGCGTCCCCAGAAACATGGTTACCGCTCAACAAGCAACTTATAAGAAATAAGATACATAAGCTACATATTCTTTACCACAATAGTTTTTAAGGCTATTTTCCCATGAGCTATATATTGCAAAGACAAGGAATGAAATTTTAAAGGTAGCACGCAAGCAATTTACTTTGGAATGGCAGAGAAATACCACATAGTAGGTAGTTATGGTGGACACAAATGGCATAGGTTTTGGCTCAAGGTTTTGGATGCACGAGAAGCATTCCCTCTCAGTACAAGGATTTGGCTAGCGAGGTTGTTTGAAGCAAACACAAGTATGAACCGGTACAGCAAAACTTACATAAGAACATATTGCAAGCAGTATAAGACTCTACACTATCTTCCTTGTTGTTCAAACACTTTTACCAGAAAATATCTAGACTTTTAGAGAGACCAATCATGCAAACCAAATTTCAACAAGCTCTACAGTAATTCTCCACTAATAGGTTCAAACTACATGATGCAAGAGCTTAAACATGATCTATTTGAGAGCTCAAAACAATTGCAAAGTATCAAATTATTCAAGACCATATACCAATTACCACATGAAGCATTTTCCGTTTCCAACCAAATAGCAATGAACGAAGCAGTTTTCAACCTTCACCATGAACATTAAAAGTAAAGCTAAGAACACCAGTATTCATATGAACAAGCGGAGCGTGTCTCTCTCCCACACAAGGAATGCTAGGATTCGATTTTATTCAAACACAAACAAAAATAAAAACATACAGACGCTCCAAGTAAAGCACATAAGATGTGACGGAATAAAAATATAGTTTCACTAGAGGTGGCCTAATAAGTTGTTGATGAAGAAGGGGATGTCTTGGGCATCCCCAAGCTTAGATGCTTGAGTCTTCTTGAAATATGCAGGGATGAACCACGGGGGCATCCCCAAGCTTAGACTTTTCACTCTTCTTGATCATATTATATCATCCTCCTCTCTTGACCGTTGAAAACTTCCTCCACACCAAACTCAAAACAATCTCATTAGAGGGTTAGTACATAATCAAAAATTCACATGTTCAGAGGTGACACAATCATTCCTAACACTTCTGGATATTACCCAAAGCTACTGAAAGTTAATGGAGCAAAGAAATCAATTCAACACAGTAAAAGAGGCAATGTGAAATAAAAGGCAGAATCTGTCAAAACAGAACAATCCGTAAAGACGAATTTTTTCGAGGCACTTAACATGCTCAGATGAAAAAGCTCAAATTGAATGAAAGTTGCGTACATATCTGAGGATCACTCGTGAATTTTCGTAGATTTTCCTGAGTTTCCTACAGAGAGATCTACTCAAATTCGTGACAGCTAGAAATCTGTTTCTGCGCAGAAATCCAAATCTACTATCAACCTTACTATCAAAGACTTTACTTGGCACAACAATGCAATAAAGTAAAGATACAAAGGTATTGCTACAGTAGTAACAAGCACCTTGACTCAAATATAAAACAAAAATTGTAGAAATAAAATAATGGGTTGTCTCCCATAAGCGCTTTTCTTTAACGCCTTTAGCGCAGAAAGTGTAAATCAAGTAACATCTAGAGAAGAAGCATCAACATCATAATTTGTTCTAATAATAGAATCAAAAGGTAACTTCATTCTCTTTGTAGGGAAGTGTTCCATACCTTTCTTAAGAGGGAATTGATATTTAATATTTCCTTCTTTCATATCAATAATAGCACCAACAGTTCGAAGAAAGGGTCTTCCCAAAATAATAGGACAAGATGCATTGCATTCAATATCCAAAACAACAAAATCAACGGGACAAGGTTATTGCTAACTGTAATGTGAACATTGTCAATTCTCCCCAAAGGTTTCTTTATAGAATTATCAGCAAGATTAACATCCAAATAACAATATTTCAATAGTGGCAAGTCAAGCATATCATAGAGTTTCTTAGGCATAACATAAATACTTGCACCAAGATCACATAAAGCATTACAATCAAAATCATTGACCTTCATTTTAATGATGGGCTCCCAACCATCTTCCAACTTCCTAGGAATAGAAGTTTCAAGTTTTAATTTCTCTTCTCTAGCTTTTATGAGAGCATTTGTAATATGTTTTGTAAAGGCCAAGTTTATAGCACTAGCATTAGGACTTCTAGCAATTTTTTGCAAGAACTTAATAAATTCATAGATATGACAATTATCAAAATCAAAACCATTATGATGTAAAGCAATGGGATCATTGTCCCCAATATTCTGAAAAATGTCAGCACTCTTATCACAAACAGTTTCAGCAATTTCAGGCAATTTTGCATGCTTTGTACTAGGAGTAGAAACATTGCATGCTTTGTACTAGGAGTAGAAACATTACCAAGCTTTTCTTTAATAGATTTATTAAAATCAGTTTGTGTACTAATAAATTCTTTAAGAATGGCTTCAAGGCCAGAGGGTATACTCCTATTATTGTTTTAAGAATTACCATAAGAATTACCATAACCATTACCATTATTAGAAGGATATGGCCTATAGTTGTTACCAAAATTATTCCTATAAGCATTGTTGTTGAAATTATTACTTTTAATGAAGTTCACATCAACATGCTCTTCTTGAGAAACCAATGAAGCTAAAGGAACATTATTAAGATCAACATTAGATCTACCATTAACAAGCATAGAAATAATAACATTAATTTTATCACTCAAGGAGGAGGTTTCTTCAACAGAATTTACCTTCTTACCTTGTGGAGTCCTTTCAGTGTGCCAATCAGAGTAGTTTATCATCATATCATCAAGAAACTTTGTTGCGGCACCCAAAGTGATGGACATAAAAGTACCTCCAGCAGCTGAACCCAATAGGTTCCTCGAAGAAAAAGTTAATCCTGCATAAAAGGTTTGGATGATCATCCAAGTAGTCAGTCCATGGGTAGGGCAATTCTTTACCAAAGATTTCATTCTTTCCCATGCTTGGGCAACATGTTCATTATCCAATTGCTTAAAATTCATTATGCTACTTCTCAAAGATATAATTTTAGCAGGAGGATAATATCTACCAATGAAAGCATCTTTACATTTAGTCCATGAATCAATACTATTCTTAGGCAAAGATAGCAACCAATCTTTAGCTCTTCCTCTTAAGGAGAAAGGAAACAATTTCAGTTTTATAATGTCCCCATCTACATCCTTATACTTTTGCATTTCACAAAGTTCAACAAAATTATTAAGATGTGCAGCAGCATCATCAGTACTAACACCAGAAAATTGCTCTCTCATAACAAGATTTAGTAAAGCAGGTTTAATTTCATAAAATTCTGCCGTAGTAGCAGGTGGAGCAATAGGAGTGCATATAAAATTATTATTATTGGTGCTAGTGAAATCACACAACTTAGTGTTCTCAGGAGTATTCATTTTAACATCAATAAAAATAAGTAAAGCAAACTAAATTAAGTAAAGTAAAACAAGTAACTAATTTTTTTGTGTTTTTGATATAAAGAAAGCAAACAAAACAGAAAATAAAATAAAGTAAAGAAAGAAAATAAACAAAGTAAAGAGATTGGATGTGAGAGACTCCCCTTCGGCTCCAGGTGGTGTGGGGCCCCCTCGGCTCCCCTTCCTTTCCTCTTCGGACTTCTGGAAGGCTCCGTGGAAAATAAGACCCTGGGCTTTTGTTTCGTCCAATTCCGAGAATATTTCCTGTGTAGAATTTCTAAAACCAAAAACAGCAGAAAACAGGAACTGGCGCTTCGGCATCTTGTTAATAGGTTAGTGCCGGAAAATGCATAATAATGATATAAAGTGTCTTTACTATTATATTGCAGTTGGTCGTACGTCATACAACGCGTTTGGTGAAGGAGATTGAGAGCATCCGGACCGTTCGATCTAATCTAAGGTTGGTGCTTCGTTCGATCCAATTAGGAAACAATTTCACACGTAATATCAATCAATCCCACACAGGCATTATAATACTTGCCAAAAATCTTATAATGCTTGCAACATTTATCAAAAAGTATTTCCAAAATCTTTGACCTCTCCCATCAAATTGTTACAAAAATAGCTTTCTCCATATCAGCGAGAACAATCCGGTCTTGGGATGAAGCCTGCTACCCGCATGGGTAGCTACACACCCATGCATTATACCAATATGCAAGCCATATTAACTTGTTTTAGCTCGGTTTCCTAGTAGAACGTGGAATTCTAGTGTACAAAAGTGGTTTCCAAATTTTGATTTGAACTTTTTTTTGTCAAAGTCAACTCAGTATTCAAAAAGTCAACGCAAAATACGTTTATGAGTTGACTTTGATCAAAAAATATTCATATCAAAATTCGGAAACCACTTTTGTACACTAGAATTCCACGTTCTACTAGGAAACCGAGCTAAAACAAGTTAGTATGGCTTGCATATTGGTATAATGCATGGGTGTGTAGCTACCCATGCGGGTAGCAAATGCACTCTCGTCTTGGGATTTCCGATTAGCAATCAGTGCGTGATCCCCTTGTTTTCTCTAAGGAAGGTTATCTCCCAAAATTTGGAAAGTAATCAACTCTTTGATTGGTGTGATGGTTCTGGTTCACCGTTCACGTCTCTTTTACCTCATCTCATAATATTTTCACCTCTACTTCGAAAGAAATACTCCCTGCAATTTCCCCCTATTTTATATCAGGACCATTCGGCGGCTGGTGGCGCTGGACCTCGAGCGACGACGGCTGTACTGAACCTCAGGCGGCGCCTCGAACATGTATCCTTCTTGCACATGTCTCCCACTTCTCTCTCCCGGGCTCGCCGTTGGGGCTCCTCCTACCTCTTTTCTCTCTGTCTCAGCACGCAGGGGAACGGAGACACGCGCTGACAGTTCGGACCAGTATCTTCTTTCCGGTAAGGCACCTCCCCCTCCCCTCTCCTGGAGTGATGTCATGAGTCGGGTGTGGCATCTGATTCCCGGTACTCCTCTCTTGGACTACATCGCGCGCCCCAAGGGGAGTCTCGCAGCATCTCCGCTCTTGGGGTACATCGCGCGCTCCTCGGTCTCCTCCGTTCGAGCTAGGTGCGGCGGCGAAGACCAGAAAAGGCAACCAAAGGAAGGACATGGGGCAAACTCCGCCCATACTCCACCTCATCGATCTCTCCAAGAAGCCCAGATGAGGTACGGCGTCGGGGGCTCCATGGCGCCAAGTAGACGTTGAGGCCACCATGCTCCCCATCAAGTACACCCAGTTCTTCACCGGTACGTGAGACGGCACATGAAACTTCGCCTATTTCGCCTTGATTCGGATTGTGCTAATGATTTGGTGGCTTATTGAACCAAATGCGCCAGAAATTTGCAGGCAAGCGGAGGTCTTGGAGTATTTCTGCTCTATAGGTCGCCGGGGATGGGGATTGGGGAAGTCTTACTTTCCCAAAATTGTCGGGATGAAGGCTCACTCCACCTTCAGTTTATTGATGCGTACCACCACAATTCACGTATCTGCAAGTTTTAGTGTTGTGATCCAACAACGGAGGCACCTTGTAGATCCATACTCCTTTTCCGTAACTCTGATTACAGAAGGCAGAAACAATTTCTTCGTTTTTTTCCGTTAAAGTATCATGTGTTCATTTTTTGTACAACTAATTTTTTTATCTCTTAATGATGTTGTGTTCATTTGTTTTTTAAAATGGAGGCAAATCTCATTCACTAAATAAGAAGGAGTTCAAGGTACAGCAAAACTGCCGAAGGGGCCAAAGAAAAAAGATAAGGATCACTCTCCCAAAATTACATTGCAAGTGATTTGCGTCCGCGCCGACCCATAGTCTACCCTCGCTTTTAATGATCTCTAGAAGCACCGTTCGAGGGAAGATTTGTTGTTGAAAACGCGCATGTTTCTTTTTTCCAAACCCTCGAACTCACAAGCATGATGAGGAAGGCGAGTGCCTTCCCTTGCGGGATAGCTTGCAAACCATATTGCTCCATCACATGTCCAGCAGATATCTGGTGCCCAAGCATGGGGCTGCATGTTGGGAAGAACAAGCCACTATTTGATCATCTCCCAAATCGTCTTACGTACAGGCAATGGGAGAAAAGGTGTGCCATCGTTTCTTGAGTTTGCTTGCAAAGCGGGCAAAGTTCACAATTTGTCCATCCCCTCTTTTCAAGTCTATCCCCTATCCAAAGCCTATTTTGGATTGCTAACCAAGATAAGAACCCAATTTTGGAGGGTGCCCAATGCACGCCATTTTTTCATACAGGCAGTCTTCGCACCAAAGAATTGTGCGTTGTAGGCCGATGTCATGGAGTACTCGCAATTAATTTTTCATTTGCCTCCTGGAATCTCTTTAGTGCCGATCCATAAGAAGGCCCTCTCAATCTTGTTCATACTCGACAAGCAATCCGAATGGATGGTTAAATGAGTGAGGTGGAAGATAGCTTGCGAAGTTTTAATAGTTGTGCCATCATTGGACAACTTGAGGAATTATGTGATATATAGGACTGGATCAATAAGAACGTGGTGCTAGGTGTTGCTGATTGATTCGTGGTAGCAGATTTCTTTTGCAAACTTAGATTTTCTATGTATTAGCTTTATGCGATTCATGTATTGTAGTTTTCAATTTTTATCTGAACTTTAAAATTAATTCTTAATCAATGTTGTTGAAAACGCGCATGTTTCTTTTTTCCAAACCCTCGAACTCACAAGCATGATGAGGAAGGCGAGTGCCTTCCCTTGCGGGATAGCTTGCAAACCATATTGCTCCATCACATGTCCAGCAGATATCTGGTGCCCAAGCATGGGGCTGCATGTTGGGAAGAACAAGCCACTATTTGATCATCTCCCAAATCGTCTTACGTACAGGCAATGGGAGAAAAGGTGTGCCATCGTTTCTTGAGTTTGCTTGCAAAGCGGGCAAAGTTCACAATTTGTCCATCCCCTCTTTTCAAGTCTATCCCCTATCCAAAGCCTATTTTGGATTGCTAACCAAGATAAGAACCCAATTTTGGAGGGTGCCCAATGCACGCCATTTTTTCATACAGGCAGTCTTCGCACCAAAGAATTGTGCGTTGTAGGCCGATGTCATGGAGTACTCGCAATTAATTTTTCATTTGCCTCCTGGAATCTCTTTAGTGCCGATCCATAAGAAGGCCCTCTCAAACTTGTTCATACTCGACAAGCAATCCGAATGGATGGTTAAAGGAGTGAGGTGGAAGATAGCTTGCGAAGTTTTAATAGTTGTTCCATCATTGGACAACTTGAGGAATTATGTGATATATAGGACTGGATCAATAAGAACGTGGTGCTAGGTGTTGCTGATTGATTCGTAGTAGCAGATTTCTTTTGCAAACTTAGATTTTCTATGTATTAGCTTTATGCGATTCATGTATTGTAGTTTTCAATTTTTATCTGAACTTTAAAATTAATTCTTAATCAATGTTCTTTCTAAAACCATCTACTCAATTGGGATAATGTATTGTTCAAACATTGGGCTCTGGTATTTAAGTAGTAACATGTTTCATCTAATGCTCTCTATCGCCAATGTTACTGCCATGCTTTCTTAGCTGTTGATGAATGCTAAACATATATTCAGCATTACCATGGTTGATTGGTAAGGTTTTGATCACTTTATGTTGCAGAAAGAGATGGCGAGAGATGTCTCTGTAGGTCGTTGTAGGCTTGGTGTTTGAACAATTGGGCACAAGGTGCCGATGTATCGTTTGAAATCAGCAAGACTCTGTGTGGATTAATTGAATTTGAAGTGCACAAGTAATATGAGATATAACAAATATTATGCACCTCCTGGTTTTATAGTGCATGCACGTAAGAACGGGAGTTTATGTCAATTCAGTAGAGATTATTTGTTGTGTGGGGTTTCATAGAAAAAACTTTTATCTGAGCGTCCTTGACTGACCGAAACAAATGAAGTTGTTGATATCTCATTATTTCATCATCTAACTCATTCTCAACGTCCTCAAACTTGAGAATAGTCTTGGTACGCGTACTGTAGTTGCTCATAGAAGACTACAAAAAAAAGTTTGTCCAAAGAAGCATGATTGTTACTTATGTACGGAATTAGAGGGACTGAGCACGTTAATTTCTTGCTTCCCCCTCATGTGTTATATCTAGCGTTCCTATTTGGAGACAAACTCTCTATATATTGAAATTACTGATCTTCCATGACACTGTCAAATCATTTCAAGAATGGAAATACCTTCAAAGTTTACAATGGTCACCAAAAAATGGCGATCTTTAATGAGTTGGTGTAGATGTCTGGGGCTACTCGAAATGTTAAACATGGAGATGGAGGAAGTAGATTCCAGACGATAATGGTTGCAAATCCATGAAATTATATTTAAAATGTTTTGATTAACGTATAAGTTATAATTTTGTTGGACCGTAGCAACGCACGGGCATTCAACTAGTATATAAAACATGTGAGTATTGTCATAAAACTAGCATGGAACATAAGAAATTATGCATACGTTTGAGACGTATCACGAGCTGGGTCCTCCTCCATGACTTCTAAACAGCCGCCTCTAGCGCCGCCGTCTCCCACGCATCGAACATTGGTGGTTTAGATTTTTTCACTACTGAAGTGAGAAGCAGGGAAGGAGCGATAATATAGACTGGAGGCGAGGCGGGAAATCTCCCGCGCGGCATCGTGGCGGGAAACCTCCCGCGCGGCATCGTGGCGGGTGAGTTTCCCGCCTAGCATTGTGGCAGGTGATCTCCTGCGCGGCGCCCTGTCGTCACTGACAGGCGGCTCCCACGCCCAAAAAAATTCGTCTCGCGAGGCGCTGGGGCTCATGATTTGCGCCCTTCACGAAGGGGCCAGCACGGGGTTGCCGACGCTTCTATTGGGATCAAAAAAGCACTGGCGCCTTTTGGGGTGTGCCGGTGTGAGACCATTTTCGATGCCGGCCCCCAAAATGCTATCGGGGGCCCCGGTGGAGATGCTCTTATAGAGAAAGTGAAACTGCTAATACAATTATGTGGGACTAACTTCCATATAAAAGGTTGAGCTTTGTCAAAATAGGGGTGTGCATTAGTACCTTATATTTCGCTCGTGAGGGGTTCCCCGGGAGTTTAGGTTTCCTCTGCCTCCCGTCGGCGGCCACCTTCGATCTAGCCGCCTCTGTGGCCTTCAGGCCATGGAGGTGCGGTGGATCGCGTCTCTCGTCGGCGGGAGGGCTCCGTTTCCTAGTTTGGGGGCTTCGTTCCCCGCGTTTAGGGTTTTTGTTTCTAGGGGCGCTGCTCAGGTGGTGGTGGCGGCACCTCGTGTAATGTTTCCCCGGCTTCAACCCCATTTCGACGGCGACGACGGGCATCTTGTGGGTGTGGTGTGGTCTTCGAGGATTTCGTCTGGTTGTGGGAATATTCGGATCATCAAGGAGCTTCATCGGTAGTTCATCCTACTTCTTCGTCTTCGGGACGGATGTGATCTATTTGACCCGTTCGGTGATTTCCCGTCCGCAACCAACAACGTCAGGCCGACTCAGGGAGGAGCGGCAGCAGCAGCGCGTCGTCGACACGGTCTGGGGGCTGAAGAAAAAATAGGGGCGTGGATTGATTAGCTAATATTCATAACTGGGGGATCTTGGCATATAAAATGTATTACATTACTTGTTTTAGTTGACCATAACCTTTGTATCCGAAAAATAAATATTGATAATTTTCCCGTAAACGAGAAGAATAGAACGCCAAGATGAGGCCACAACAACAGTGACTATTATAACCAAAGACAAGCAAAAGAATTACAACTCAAAGGACACAAGAGAACCAAAGAGTACCCCTTTATTTTTCAACAAGGTAAAACTAATACCTTATTTGACCGCTGGCAAAACTATTTCGAAATTTGATCCCTGGATTCACCACCAGCAAGGACGAAGCATAAATAGTTTGGTCGAGAAATCATAAGAAGCAATGTTAGATCTGTCAAAAGTACAACAATCCAGAAAAGGAAGGGCATGGCCATCCTCATCAAACTATCCTAGGATGACAACAAGGGGATTGCAAATTTGCTAACATTCAGAGTCCAAGCTAAGCATATAAGTGCACGATTTGGGACGAAGCACAAACAAACACCAGCTGCGGAATTCCGGTCGCTACGCTGCGGAGAACCGTCAATGTCGTGAGCTGGTGTCTCGGCACCTTTGTGTCACCGGAGCTCGCCGCGGGTGCCTACGACTTTGGCACGTGGACATTCGGCTGGCCTTGCACGGAGATGGATTCCCCCATCATGGAGAGCCTCAAGAAGGTCGAATTTTGTCGCTGTTGTGCGTGTGGTCACCCGCGAGCAAGTTCCTGTCGATTAGGACGCACGAGACCGACGAGGAGGCAATGCCGAAGATTCATCGGGAACATCACGAGCTTGTGCAATTCAAGCTAGAGTATTTGGCAGCGAGGGACAACCCCAAGAAGGAGACATAGGTTGCGGCCTCGGCGTCCGAGGCTGACCCCTCCACCGTCGTCCTTCGTTCCGTGAGATAACGCTTTGCCAGATCATGACCAACGCGCAAAAATGTCTTATGTCCCCATCCTGACCGTTATGAGTAGCTAGTATGGAGCACGGACGAGACCCCCGAGATTAGTCCGTCCTTAACTCGGCAACAAACATCCGTTCCAATCAATGTGGTGAGCAGGAATAGCATCGTGCTCCATTACTAGCTTCACGGTCGAATAGCCAGATCAATCCACCCGTGTCAAACGTCACTCCAAATGGTCATGCCAGTTCGTTGAGACGCAGCAATCGGGTGGGGGATGGGATGTCCTATGACGATGGTTGTTCGTCCAGCCAACGTAAGACGATGGGTATTGCAAGTGCTTATAAAACATGGGCTCCCCGTGGGATACGAAAACCTTGAATTACTTTCTCAGCATGACATTATTGGAAGTTCTCCACTGAACAGGTTGACATTTTCTACCGTTACCTTCAGCGAGTGAGGCATCCTTCGTTTGCAACCCAGAAACCAAAGAGATAGCTAGCCAATGTCCTAGCAATTCTGTATTTAGCAATGTCAAAAATTGGCCATCTTTATTAGGTCGGCGACACAATTTGGACATTTGCTAGGCAGTTTTTTTAGGCTCGTCCAAACATTTCCAGGCCAATACTCTACTCCGGCGTTCCGCATGGTCGTGGTGGCCCCCCCCAAAGCCAATTAGTCAGCGGTGTTTTTTTGGACACCTTTTGTCCCACTTTCCCCACCCCGTCGACCTACTCCGCCCTTCCCCCTTCCTCTCTGGGCTGCCCAGCCTTATCCTCCTCCATCACCTACCTCCATCCTCCGCAGCCACCCTCTCCTAGACCTCTTGCTACCGCCGCCCTCCCATCGGACCAGCAGACCGAGCATGCGCCTGAGCCCCCTGGCAACGAACTCTGTGCTTTCCACTCCGCCCCGCCCTCTTTTTCCCCGCCGCGGCATGAATCTCAGGAGGAGGAGGCCAGGATTCCCGCCAGGGTGCCGCACACGCCGCATGAGGGTGCGGTGACCGCGTCTGCGGCCGCATCTCCGGCCCATCCCTTGCCAGTTCCACGCCCCACCACGCCGCGCTCCTTTAAAGATGTGCTGCTGTCCTCCCCTCCTCCCACCTGCAGCCCGCCTCCTTCGCGCCGCCTGTTCTTCTCCCCGAGCAAAGACCTCAGGCACTGCTTCCGGTGCCTCACCCCCGAGCACGTCGTAGGGGATTGCCAGGGCCCGCTCCGGTGTGCTGCCTGCGGCCATTTCGGCCACAAGCGTCGTGGATGTGAGCTACCCCCGCTCCCCTTCTCCCGATCCGCTCCCTCCCTGTCCTCCCTTGGTGATTCTTGTCCCTCTCCCTCTCCCAGGTTGCACTACAGCCGCCGCCTGGCCTCGCCGTCGATGCCGGTGGCAGACTCGATGGATCTGAGCCCTGCCGCCGTCGGTGCCCTGCCTTGCCGTGGGCTGCACGCAAGGCCACCAATGTCGTACCCCCGCGGCCAGCACGCTGTCTCTCCTTCTCCCACCCCAGGGGCTTCGTCATCGGGCCGCTCTGGGGCAGTCTCCTTGATGGGCTCTGGTCCTGCGGCGTTGGTGGGACACCGTGGGCCGCCCATGTTTGCCCCACTCCCGCCCACGGCTGCCATGGCCTCGCGCACTTGCGCTGAGGTCTACATGCCGCGCGTCGCTGATGAGGGCCTTGGGCGTCGGTTCGCCTACGCCACCCTGGAGCCGCCGGCGGACGCTCCTGCGTTCATCCTCCGGCGTGCCCTCGAGGAGCGCGCCGGTAACCCTCCGGTGGTGCTCGCTGCGAGCGACTACGGAGCCATGCTCCTAGTCTTCCCCTCGGTGGAGGCTAGGGAGGAGGTGCTTCCTTGCTTCCCCTTCACCTTTGCCGGCCACCTCGTCTCCCTCGAGCGGCCGGAGGACGGGGGAACAGGGCGGCTTGGGCCTCCATGCGCTTCGCCATGCTCTCCGCCTCGGGCTTCCCACACGAGCACTGGGATGCGCAAGGGATCCGTGCAGCATTCACCCCCATTGGGAGTGTCTGCTGCATCGACCCCTCCTTCATCCTTGAGAAGGACTTCTCCGCTGTCCGGGTCGTCGTCAAGATGGCCGGCACGATGACCTTCCCCGCCACCCTGCTTGTGCATGACGCTTTTGGGGAATGCACAACTGAGGTGGAGGTGCGCCTTGTCCGTGCTTGGACTGGGGAGGAGGACGCCCTGGATGCTGCCTCCCTGCACTTCGACACCGAAGGTGCTGGTGGCTCGCCCGCGCGTGAGCAACCGCGCCTCAGCGACATTGATGAGGGCTCCCTCATCGGCACTCCTCCGACCCCTCCCCGTTCCCGCAAGACCCTGCAGCTCCCATCCTTGACCTCTGGGCGAGGATCATCGCCAGGCGCCAAGCAAACCGTGCCAATGCTGCTAACCTGGATGGTGCCGACGGCCTCCCCGCAGACTCTTCCTGTCCGCTCCCGTGGGAGCAGGCCGCTCCCAGTGAGGTCTGGGACCGTCTGCTCGCCAAAAGGTTGGCCTCCCAGTTCCCTGACGCCGGCCTTAGTGTCGAACAGGTTCGCGCCGCCGCTTCTCCCCTGGCCCCCCTTTCCTCGTGCAGTCCTTGTCTAAATCGTCCCCTCCTCCGTTTTAAGTGGTACGACACGCTCGATGATCCCGCCGCCATGGCTGAGGACACGGTGGTGCTGACCAGTGTGGTCGCGGCACCAGTGCGCCAGCCCTCGAGCGCGGCGATGGAGGCCTCCGATGCCTCCGCTTTCGACGTGAGATCGGAGACGGTGGCGCCGGACCTCCTCCACGAGGACTCTGCACGCAAGCAGCGGGTCCGCAGCAAACGTGCCGATGACTCTGCGTTCAAAGCTTAGCGTAGCGCACGGCTCGCTGCCAAGGAGGCGCCGACCTTCCTCTCCATGCTCTCCAAAGCCAAGGCGGCCAAGGCCTCCAAGTTTGACCTGTCCGGAGGCTCCCCTCGTTTCTGGGCTGCCGCGGAGGCGGCTGGTTTTGGCGGTTGCTCTGACCCAGGGCCAATCCCTGTCCAGCGTCTCCGCGAGCTCGCGTCCGTCTGCGGTGTTGACCCCGATGCCGTCGACGACAACTCTGAGGTGTTGCCCCTGTCCGCATGATCGGACAGGCCCTCGACGCCGCCCTCCCGCCTCCGTTACCATCCGTCGTGGTGGCAGTCGCTGACCTGCCGGCGCCTCTCGAGCCTGTAGCTAGGCTCTCCTGCTGCAGCCAAAGACCCAACGACGCGTGCTGTGGCTTTGGCTTGTGCCTGCTCTTTTCTTGTCTTTTTTCCCCTGTGTCCCCCTCTCTGGCCTTATGCCATCGTTGTTGCAGCAGTGGTTTTTTTTGCTTTGTTGCCATGGTGTTCCCGTTAGTTCCAACATGAATGGTTGTGTTACCTTCTGTGTTGCTTCCTGGAACGTTCGTGGGCTTGGTGATCCCGCCAAATGCGACATTGTCCGGGCAGATCTTTCCCTGGCCAAACCAAGCATCGTGGGCCTGCAAGAAACAAAGCTCGAGCAGCCTTCGTCGCTTAAGTGTGCCTCCTTCCTCCCGTCCCACCTGCGCTCCTTTGAGAACGTCGGTGCTGACGTGGAAGTTGGATTGCAACGGTGCCAGAAAGTAGCTTCCTTGTAACGGTAAAGCACTCGTCCGTTGGGAACCTGATACGTCTCCAACGTATCGATAATTTCTTATGTTCCATGCTTGTTTTATGACATTACTTACATGTTTTGTTCACACTTTATGATGATTTTATGCGTTTTTCGTAACTAACCTATTGACGAGATGCCGAAGTGCCAGTTCCTGTTTTCTGCTGTTTTTGGTTTCAGAAATCCTAGTAAGGAAATATTCTCGGAATTGGACGAAATCAACGCCCAGAATCTTAAAATTCCACGAAGCTTCCAGAACACCCGAGAAGGACCAGAGGAGGGCCACATGGGGCCCACGCGTGTGGGCGGCGTGGCCAAGGAGCCAGGCGCGCCGCCCTACTGTGTGGTGGCCCCGTCAGCCTTCCGACTCCGCCTCTTTGCCTATTTAAGCCGTCATGACCTAAATCTTCGACACGGATTGACGAAACACCAGAAAACCTTCCAGAGCCGCCGCCATCGCGAAACTCCAATTCGGGGGACAGAAGTCTCTGTTCCGGCACCCTACCGGGACGGGGAATTGCCCCCGGAGTCATCTCCATCGACACCACCGCCATCTTCATCGCCATCGCTGCTTCCCATGATGAGGAGGGAGTAGTTCTCCCCCGAGGCTGAGGGCTCTACCGTAGCTATGTGGTTCATCTCTCTCTTTGTGATCTAGTTGAATATCATCTATGTGCTACTCTAGTGATGTTATTAAAGTAGTATATTCCTCCTCCATGGTGTAACGTTGACAGTGTGTGCATCATGTGGTACTTGGTATAAGCTATGATTGTGATCTCTTGTAGATTATAATTTTAACTATTACTATGATAGTATTGATGCGATCTATTCCCCCTTCCATAGCTGATGTTGACAGTGTGCATGCTATGTTAGTACTCGGTATAATTGCAAAGGTCTATCATGCACTCTAAGGTTACTTAAATATGAACATCGGATGTTGTGGAGCTTGTTAACTCCGGCATTGAGGTGCTGTTGTAGCCCTACACAATGAATGGTGTTTGTTATCCAACAAGAGAGTGTAGAGTAGTTTCAGTTATGTGATCAATGTTGAGAGTGTCCACTAGTGAAAGTAGGATCCCTAGGCCTTATTTCCGAACATCGAATCTCCATTTATTTACTGTTTTGCTACATGTTTGCTTGCTGCCATATTTTATTCAGATTGCTATTACCACTCATATCCATCCATATTACTTGTATTTCACTATCTCTTCGCCGAACTAGTGCACCTATACATCTGACAAGTGTATTAGGTGTGTTGGGGACACAAGAGACTTCTTGTATCGTGATTGCAGGGTTGATTGAGAGGAATATCTTTGACCTCTTCCTCCCTGAGTTCGATAAACCTTGGGTGATTCACTTAAGGGAAACTTGCTGCTATTCTACAAACCTCTGCTCTTGGAGGCCCAACACTGTCTACAGGAATAGAAGTGTGCGTAGACATCAAGCTATTTTCTGGCGCCATTGCCGGGGAAGAAAGGTAAAAGGCACTCACACGCTGGTCCCAGGTAACTAAGTTATTTTCTGGTGCCGTTGTTAGTGCTCGAAGCTATTTCCTTTAGATCCTGCAATTGCATCTTTTTGTTTCTTGTTTTACACTAGTAAGGCATAATGGAAAACAACTGTGAGCTTTTTAATTTATTTCCTAAGTTAAGACATGAATTGTGTGATGCGAAAATTAAAAAAACCTATGGAACCTTATTTGCATCCTGGTAGCAATGTTATTAGTATATACGCAATCACTGCTAATGCTATGGAGAAGTCTAAGCTTGGGGAAGCTAGTTTTTATGATCTTTTTAGTTTCCCATCTTTAGGGGAGAAAATTTGCTCTAATAATTCTTTATCTCCCATATGCGATAACTCTAATGATGCTTGTGATATTTTAAATCCACCTACTGCAAGTACTGCTTTCGAGATACCCATGAAAATTATTGAATGTGTTATGGATAACCGCTATGAAGGGGATGGAACTGTCCATCCTGGAGATCATTTACTGTTTTTGCATGAATTATGCGGGTTATTCAAGTGTGCAGGTATCTCTATGGATGAAGTGAGGAAGAAGCTATTCCCTATTTTGCTGTCTGGTAAAGCGGCGCATTGGTATAAATTGCTGAAGAATAGTCATTCTCTTGGTTGGGAGGAAATTGTATCTCTCTTTTATTCTAAATTTTATCCTCCTCATGAAGTGCATATTGATAGGAATTACATTTATAACTTTTATCCTCTTGATGGAGAGAGTATTTCTCAAGCATGGGGGAGATTGAAGTCACTAATGCTCAAATGTCCCATTCATGAGCTCCCCCGTAATGTTATTATTAATAATTTTTATGCAAGGCTTTCAGGACATCACAAGGACTATCTAGATGCCTGTTCGGAGGGATCTTTCACAAGCAAGGAGGTTGAAGCTAGGTGGGATCTTCTTGATCGGATTGAGGAGAACGCTGAAGGATGGGAGAACAATAAAGGTAAAGAGTCAGGTATAAAATATGATTATGAATGCATTGAAACTTTTATGGATACTGGTAAATTTCGAAATATGAGTGCTACTTATGGTCTTGACTCTCAAGTTGCTGCAAATCTTTATAAAGCTTTTGCCTCTCATTTTGAATTGCCTAAGAAGAATTTTGATAAGTATCATGAACCTTTTAAAGATGCTTGCATGAAGGATGAAATTGTTGTTAATGATTGCCATAAACATTCTCAAACTCCTAAGAATTCTATTTCCTATAAGCATGCTAATTTTTGTGGAATACATAGACCTTGTGGAATTAATCAAATCGAAGATGAATATTGTATCCATCATATTAATGAAAAAACTAGAAAGTGGTCTAGGGCTCTAGATGATCTTGGTAAAAAAGTTTGTGCCATCTATCCTTTTATTTCTGAACTTTGCCATAGAGTGGGTCATTTTAATTTTCAATGCTCATCCAATGATAATTTGAACCCCATTAGTGCTGCAAGTTTGTATTGTGATGATGAAATTACTCCTAATCAGCATGATGAACTTACTTTATTTTTGTGGTGTGAAGAGTTATCAAGAAAAATCTCTTTGTTACATATGAGTGATCTTGATATTGATGATGTCCTGCATGGATGTTTTTCTTATTGCATTGATAATTGCCATACAAATACTTACATACAAAATATTTTAGAAGATGACACCTTGCCAAAATATGATAGGACCGCTGTGTGTTTTGAACTTATTAATGAAAAGGAGGATTCCTCCCAAGTTTCTTCTATTGTTTCTAGAAATGAATCAGGTTATGTGGAGAAGCCTCCCTTCAAGCGTCTTCCTCCTAAAGAAGGGAACGAGGAGAAGGAAGAGAAGAATAAAAAGAAGAAGGGAGCAAAGAAGAAGGGAACGAAGAAGAAGAAGAAGAAGAAGAAGAAGAAGAAGAAGGGAAATAAAGAGAAAGAGGTAACGGCATATCCCCACGTGAATGAGATAACGATAGGTAACCGTAAGTATGTTGCTCCTAATGACTATTATGATACTGAATCTGAATACAATGATCTTCCTATGCTCTTTACATACATTAGTGATCATGATTTGAAAGAGCACACTACTTTTGATATTGCAAATCTCTGGGAAACTAATTCTGAAAATGATGATGATAATAATTGCCATAGTATCAGTACTATCCATGCTTCCTCCCATAATGATATAGAAAGCTCTAAGCTTGGGGATGAGGTGTTTGAAAATCCTTTTGCTACTGATCATTATATGTTTGATACATCTCCTTCTAGTAACAATGATGGTATGGTCACAGATGAACCTACTGTGAAAGATAACTACTCTATTTCTTATGATGACACTATGCCTCCGACCTTTGATGATTATTATAAAGAATGCTATGATATAGGTTATAACTATCCTTATGAAACTTGTCATAGTTATGATTGGATTGCCAAAAACAATTCCCTTAATATGCAACTTGTTTACCATGTTCAAATTCTTGATAATAACCTTGCTCCAATAACTATTAATGAGAAGAACTCTTCTTATGCCAAAATTAATGATACTTCTATGCATATGAACCATGATAAGAATGTTTTAAGTGATGGGTATATTGTGGATTTCATCAATGATGCTACTGAAAGTTATTATGAGAGAGGGAAACATGGTCATATGCATCTTAATAATATTAAGTTTCCCCTCTTTATGTTGAGAATCTTGAAGTTACTCGTGTTTTATCTTCCTATGCTTGTCACTTTGTTCTTCATGAATTCATTTGTGTACAAGATTACTTTGCATAGGAAGTGGGTTAGAATTAAATGTGTTTTGAATTTGCTTCTTGATGCTCTCTTTTGCCTCAACTCTTATTTCTTGGGAGTGCATCATTAAAATTACTTAGCCCATCTTAATGGCTATAAAGAAAGCACTTCTTGGGAGATAACCCATGTGTTTATTTTGCTACGGTACTTCTGTTTTATATTTGTGTCTTGGAAGTTGTTACTACTGTAGCAACCTCTCCTTATCTTAATTTTGTTGCATTGTTGTGCCAAGTAAAGTCTTTGATAGTAAGATTGATACTAGATTTGGATTACTGCGCAGAAACAGATTTTTGTCTGTCACGAATTTGGGCAGTGTTCTCTGTAGGTAACTCAGAAAAATCTGCCAATTTACGTGCGTGATCCACAGATATGTACGCAACTTTCATTAAATTTGAGCATTTTCATCTGAGCAATTTATGTGCCTCTAAAAAATTCGTCTTTACAGACTGTTCTGTTTTGACAGATTCTGCCTTTTATTTCACATTGCCTCTTTTGCTGTGTTGAATGGATTTCTTTGTTCCATTAACTTCCAGTAGCTTTAGGAAATGTCCAGAAGTGTTAAGAATGATTTTGTCACCTCTGAACATGTGAATTTTTGATTATGCACTAACCCTCTAATGAGTTTGTTTTGAGTTTGGTGTGGAGGAAGTTTTCAATGATCAAGAGAGGAGGATGATATATGATTAAGAAGAGTGAAAAGTCTAAGCTTGGGGATGCCCCCGTGGTTCATCCCTGCATATTTCAAGAAGACTCAAGCATCTAAGCTTGGGGATGCCCAAGGCATCCCCTTCTTTATCAACGAATTATCAGGTCACTTCTCTTGAAACTATATTTTTATTCGGTCACATCTTATGTGCTTTACTTGGAGCGTCTGTTTGCTTTTGTTTTTGTTTTGTTTGAATAAAGTTGGATCCTAGCATTCATTGTGTGGGAGAGAGACACGCTCCGCTGGTTCATATGAACACATGTGTTCTTAGCTTTTAATGTTCATGGCGAAGGTTGAAACTGCTTCGTTAATTGTTATATGGTTGGAAACAGAAAATGCTACATGTGGTAATTGGTATGATGTCTTGAATAACTTGATACTTGGAAATTGTTGTGCTCATATAGATTATGTTTAAGCTCTTGCATCATATACTTTGCACCTATTAGTGAAGAAATACATAGAGCTTGTTAAAATTTGGTTTGCATGATTGGTCTCTCTAAGGTCTAGATATTTTCTGGTAAAGGTGTTTGAACAACAAGGAAGACAGTGTAGAGTCTTATAATGCTTGCAATATGTTCTTATGTGAGTTTTGCTGTACTGGTTCATACTTGTGTTTGCTTCAAACAACCCTGCTAGCCTAAGCCTTGTATTGAGAGGGATTACTTCTCATGCATCCAAAATCCTTGAGCCAATAACTATGCCATTTGTGTCCACCATACCTACCTACTACATGGTATTTCTCCGCCATTCCAAAGTAAATTGCTTGAGTGCTATCTTTAAACACTTCAAAATTTATTACCCCTTATTTGTGTCAATGTTTTATAGCTCATGAGGAAGTATGTGGTGTTTATCTTTCAATCTTGTTGGGCAACTTTCACCAATGGACTAGTGGCTTCATCCGCTTATCCAATAATTTTGCAAAAAGAGCTGGCAATGGGATTCCCAGTCCCAAATTAATTAACCTTCATAATTTTACAAAAATAGACACTCCTCCATGGTATGTGATTGTTGGACGGCACCCGAGGATTCGGTTAGCCATGGCTTGAGAAAGCAAAGGTGGGGAGGAGTGTCATCTAAATAAAACTAAAATAAAAAGGCACTCCTTCATGGTATGAGATTGTTGGCAGGCACCCGAGGATTCGGTTAGCCATGGTTTGTGAAAGCAAAGGTTGGAAGGAGTGCCACCCAAAAATAAAAATGTTTCATGGGAGCCGCTCTTTGAAGGTTTGTCTGGCAAGGGGGTTAGAGTGCCCATTACCATTCGTTGACAACAACAAACACCTCTCAAAACTTTACTTTTATGCTCTCTCTATGTTTTCAAAATAAAAGCTCTAGCACAAATATAGCAATCAATGCTTCCCTCTTCGAAGGGCCATTCTTTTACCTTTCATGTTGAGTCAGTTTACCTATTTCCTTCCATCTTAGAAGCAAACACTTGTGTTAACTGTGCATTGATTCTTACATGCTTGCATATTTGCACTTATTATTTTACTTTATGTTGACAATTATCCATGAGATATGCATGTTAAAGTTGAAAGAAACCGCTGAAACTTATATCTTCCTTTGTGTTGCTTCAATGCCTCTATTTAGAATTTATTGCTTTATGAGTTAACTCTTATGCAAGACTTATTGATGCTTGTCTTGAAAGTACTATTCATGAAAAGTCTTTGCTATATGATTCAGTTGTTTAGTCATTATCTTTACCATTGCTTTGAATCACTTCATTCATTACATATGCTTACAATAGTATGATCGATATTATGATAGCATGTCACTTAAGAAATTATCTTTGTTATCGTTTACCTACTCGGGACGAGTAGGAACTAAGCTTGGGGATGCTGATACGTCTCCAACGTATCGATAATTTCTTATGTTCCATGCTTGTTTTATGACATTACTTACATGTTTTGTTCACACTTTATGATGATTTTATGCGTTTTCCGGAACTAACCTATTGACGAGATGCCGAAGTGTCAGTTCCTGTTTTCTGCTGTTTTTGGTTTCAGAAATCCTAGTAAGGAAATATTCTCGGAATTGGACGAAATCAACGCCCAGAATCTTAAAATTCCACGAAGCTTCCAGAACACCCGAGAGGGACCAGAGGAGGGCCACAGGGGGCCCACACGTGTGGGCGGCGCGGCCAAGGAGCCAGGCGCGCCGCCCTACTGTGTGGTGGCCCCGTCAGCCTTCCGACTCCGCCTCTTCGCCTATTTAAGCCGTCATGACCTAAATCTTCGACACAGATTGATGAAGCACCAGAAAACCTTCCAGAGCCGCCGCCATCGCGAAACTCCAATTTGGGGGACAGAAGTCTCTGTTCCGGCACCCTGCCGGGACGGGGAATTGCCCCCGGAGTCATCTCCATCGACACCACCACCATCTTCATCGCCATCGCTGCTTCCCATGATGAGGAGGGAGTAGTTCTCCCCCGAGGCTGAGGGCTCTACTGTTGGGGGGATAACCCCCGGTATGCCAAAGGCATGCCAAACCGGATGGTTTGAGCCATCAGGATACCGGTTTAATGTTCTTACCGGAAGCCTAGCAGGAATCCGGGAGAGCAAGGCTAAGCCGGTATCCCCAAAGGGGTATGCCGGAACCCGGTATAGAAGATACCGGAAAGGAGTGCCTGTCGGCAGAACTGGTCAAAGATTCTCTTCAGAGCAAGAAGACAAGGGTGAGCTAAGCAAAGTAACTTTATTCAGAGCCCTGGCGCCAAAGAGAGAGGTGACGTCCAAAGAAGCCGGAGGACATCAGCGGCCCTGATTAAAGAGGAGTCCGGCGTCACTCATGATTAAAGTAGCTTTGTACAGTAACTCTGTAAAGTAGTTTGTCCAGTCAAAGATGCCATTAGGGTTTCTTGCATCAGAAGCCACCCTCTCCCCTATATAAGGAGAGGGGGCAGCCCCCTTTGCGGGGACGATGTATGTACGCATGTATGTATGAACAAAGAGCCTGTAACCTGTGTGAATCTATGAACATGGTGATCTAGAGGGAGTTCTTCCTTGTGCCTTTCTTCTTCAACCTCTGGCCTTGGCCAAGTTCTTGAGGAAACCATCCGGAATCTCTTCCCACCTGATCACAAACCCTCCCCCGAATCCTCTTGCGTCCATTCGGCCCCAATCTAAGCCATCCTATGGCATCTGTCTGTTCACCACGACGACAGTTGGCGCCCACCGTGGGGCATGAAGTGGCGCTTGATGGAGTTCACATTCGGGCGGGCGTCCTCGAGGTCTCCGGCGAGCGTACGGTGTCCGCGTTGGTGCAGAGCATCTACGCCATGGACTTCATCAACGACAACGCGGGCTGCTTCGCCAACGGCGGCGTCTTCCCCAAGAACGGCCGCATCATCGAGTTCGGCAGCCACCGCGTCTACTTCGGCACCATCCCCGTGCGCCAGCGCCTCTCGCCGGTGCTGGTGGCACCGGACCCGCCAAGATGGCTCTGTGCTGGTCGCGCCGCCGGCAGCATCGAGGTAATGATGACCGGTGTGGCTGGTGCAGGAAAGGAGGTCGCGGCTGAAGGTGCCGGTCGCGCGGTTTCGACCCGTGCGGCTAAGCCACCGCTGAGCGCGGCGCAGCGCAGCGGGAGCATCATCCGCGCCACCGGAGACACCGCTCCAGTGCGGCGATGAACGTCCTCGCCACCCCCATCGCGCGTAACATCGACCCGGCAGCGGCTCGGGCGGAGCTGGAGGCACAGCGCCAGAAGATGCTGGAGAGCGGCAAGGACATCGTCAGGGCGCAGCGCGAGCTGAACCTAACCGTACGTGAGTATAACGCTGCCCATGGCTTTGCTTCTGTTAGCGCGCATGCTGCTAGGATGCCGGAAAACCGGCTAAAGGCTCGCAACCTAGATCAAGATTTGCGCAAAGAGATTCTTACCGGCAAGAGCGCTTCTGCATCTGTTAGCATCGTGGAAAAGCCTAAGTACAGCAGCCCGGATAAAACTATAAAAGTTGCTAAGGCTGCGGTAGAGCTGTGCGAGTCGCTTTCCGGAGAGGCTCTGGTAAAGCAGCAAGAGCGTGTTAGAGAGCTGCTGGAAACCATAGAGCAGCAAAATGCTGAGCAGCTGGCTAAGCTGAACAAGGCAGCGGCCTCAAAATCCGCGCGTTCAACAAAGAATGCCGGTAGCAAGTCCCATGGGCAGGCTTCGTCCCCCCATCCGGATAGAAGGAGAGAAAAAGAAGTGAATGCACAGCAGATGACTGTGTATGATCCGGTTCTTGCCGGAAAGCAACAAGCCGGGCAACATGATGCCGGTAGAAAAAGCCAAGGGGCAGAACGCGGCTACGCCAGAGGCTATGCCGGAAACAATCATGCCGGTAGACATGAGACCGGGCAAAACTATCGAGCTGCAAGGGCAGCGTACGATGAGGAGGAAATAGATCCCCCAAGGTACCGGCAGGCAAGGGCCGCGGTGCCGGAATGTTACGATGAAGCCGATTCCACGAGACCGGCAGCATACCGGAACCCATTGGGAGAACGCCTGGGAGAGAGATACTTACCGGAACGGGATGCGAGGCACCGTCTGGATAGAGTGTACTTGTCAGAAATGATCGAGGAGGAAGGTCCTCCAGGTCCAAAGTGTTTTGGCCCAAGGATCATGAAAGAAAAACCACCAGTTCGCAACTTTATGTTGCCCCGTGACACAAAGACGTATGACGGCACCACCAAGCCGGAAGACTGGCTCGCGGATTACGTGACCGCGGTATACGTTGCAGGCGGTGGAGGAACCGTAGCAGGAGGAGGAAACCGGCGTTGGGCCGTGAGGATCATACCATCGTTTTTGGTTGGACCAGCAAGAATCTGGCTAAACAACTTGCCGGCAGGAAGCATAAATGGCTGGCTGGATTTTGAGGAGGCCTTTGTGAGCAATTTCAGCAGCACCTATCAGAGGCCAAACAGGCCGCAACAACTTGCTCTCAGGCGTGCAGCGCCGAACGAAACAGACCGGGATTATCTAGCCCGGTGGAACACCACACGGAACTCCTGGGCAGGGGGGATTGAGGCACAAGCCATTGCTTGGTTTAGCAGAGGATGCAGACTCGGTTCACCCTTGTGGCAAAAGTTGCAGCGCAACATGCCGACAACGTTGGCAGAGATGATACGTGTGGCTGATAGCTATGCGTTGGGAGACCCAACGCAGCCGGCAAGGCAACCGGAGCCGGAACAGTTGCGCCACGAACAACACCGGGACAACCGGAATAACAAAAGAAGAGAAGATTTTCCGGATCGAAGGTACGGTCCGCAGCAAGTTGCTGCTGTGCAGGAAAACTTTGAGGCCAGCGACAGCCAGAGGCAAAAAACCGGATCGCAGCCATGGGCGGGTCCTAAGAAACAATGGGTGGAAAAGAAACCACAGGTCCGTAAGAAGAACCGGCAAGAACCCGCAAAATACACCATGGAAGCTGCCATGGATCAAACCTTGCCGGTGGCACACGCCGAATCCGGCACATCCGTCAAACCATCGACGAAGGATTGTACCTGGACCAAGTACTTGATGCAAAAAGGAATAAAGTGAAAGATGCGCGGCCACCGCAAGACATGCCGCAAAGAAGAATAACAATACCGCCACCACCACCACTTACCGGGCAAACGCCTTACCGGTGCAGCCAAACCGGCAGCAGTACCAGCAAGTTAACCGGGTGGAGCAAAATGATAACCAGCCACCTCCACCGGCACCTTTAGGCCGGAATGTTTACGAAGATCCGCATCTGTGCTGTGTTGTCTTTGTCACTGAGCCAACAGACCAAGCAAAGTGTACACCGGCGCTCCATGGAGGTCAATGCTGTGATGCCGGCGCTCCCAAGTACATGATGTGGTCCAATCAGGAGATTACCTGGTCATCTAAGGATCACCCTAAGATCATGCCGAATCCGGGTGGATATGCTCTTGTTGTGGACCCGATCATGAAAGGGCCGCAAACTCGAGTGAAGTTCAGCAAGGTGCTGATAGACAATGGCAGTAGCATCAACATCATGTACAAGCACACCATGCAAACGCTGGGCATAACAGAAAACATGCTTCAGCCAACTCGCACAACGTTCCATGGGATCGTTCCTGGCTTGTCCTGTGCCCCGATAGGAAAAGTTCGGGTGGACGTGGCATTTGGAGGACGTGACAATTGCCGGGTGGAAAATCTGGAGTTTGAGGTGGTGGATCTAGACAGTCCCTACCATGCATTGCTGGGGAGACCGGCATTGGCAGCCTTCATGGCCACAACCCATACGGCTTACCTCAAGATGAAGATGCCGGCACCTCGTGGACCATTGACTGTGGTGGGAAACTATAAGATCTCACTGGAAACTGCATCTGCCGGATCAAACCTAGCAGAATCGCTGGTGATCGCGGAGGAAAAGAAAAGAATGCAGACAGCTGTTGCGCTGGCTCAATCCTCACAAATGAGCTTAGCGGCAATGAGTGAAAACATGGGCACACCGGCATTCAAGCCGACAAATGAAACAAAGGACATCGTGCTGGATCCGGCTTACCCAGAGCGCACCGTTCGTATCGGTGCCGGCCTTGACCAAGCATAGGAAAGCGCGCTCGTCAGCTTCCTCCGTGAGAATCGGAATATCTTTGCCTGGTCAACTGATGATTTGGTAGGTGTTCCGAGGGAGCTGGCTGAGCACTCTCTAAACGTCCGGAAAGATGCCAAGCCGGTGCGGCAGCCACTGCGCCGGTTCGCTGAAGATAGAAGAAAGATCATAGGAGAAGAGGTAACCAAACTGCTTGTTGCCGGGTTCATTGTGGAGGTCACGCACACAGAATGGCTGGCCAATCCGGTAATGGTTGAAAAGAAGAAAGATGAGAACCTGGAGGCAAAAGCTCCGAAGGTGTGGCGCATGTGCATCGACTACACCAACCTGAACAAGGCTTGCCCAAGAGATCCTTTTCCTTTGCCACGAATCGATCAAGTGATTGATTCAACTGCTGGGTGTGAGTTGTTGTCCTTCCTGGATGCCTATTCCGGTTTCCACCAAATTCCCTTGAAAAAGGAAGATCAAATAAAAACTGCGTTCATTACCCCGCACGGGGCTTATTGCTATGTCACTATGCCTTTTGGGTTGCGCAACGCTGGTGCAACGTACCAGCGCTGTATGCAAAAATGCTTGTTTGATCAAATTGGAAAAAATGTGCAAGTCTATGTGGATGACATCGTGATAAAAACTAAGGTAAAGAACACTTTAATCGATGACATCCGGCAAACATTCGATAACCTAAGGCGGTTCCGGATGAAACTCAATCCGGCAAAATGTACCTTCGGTGTCCCCGCCGGCAAGCTGCTCGGTTTCCTGGTATCAAGCCGGGGCATAGAGGTTAATCCGGTAAAGATCCGGGCAATAGAAAGAATGGCTATCCCTTGAGAATTAAAAGATGTGCAGAAGTTTACCGGAAGCTTGGCATCGCTGAGCCGGTTTGTAAGCAGGTTGGGAGAAAAAGCTCTGCCACTCTATGCTCTCATGAAAAAATCTGACACGTTCGTCTGGACCCCTCAGGCAGACGCAGCGTTTAAAGAGCTGAAAACAATGCTAGCCACAGCACCCATACTGGCTTCACCTCTAGAAAGGGAGCCTATGCTGTTATACATAGCAGCAACAAACCGGGTTGTGAGTGTAGTGGTTGTAGTTGAAAGAGAAGAGGAAGGAAAAACCGTCCAGAGGCCGGTATACTACTTGAGCGAGGTGCTCTCCCTCTCAAAACAAAACTACCCCCACTTCCAGAAAATGACCTATGGCGTGTACATGGCCGCCACAAAGCTCAAGCACTACTTCGAGGAGCACCCCATGAAGGTGGTGAGCGAAGCACCACCTCCGACATCATGTGCAACAAAGATGCCGTGGCGGATCGCAAAATGGGCAATCCAGATATCACCATACGTGCCGGTGTATGAAAGAAGAGATGCCATAAAATCTCAGGCGTTGGCTGATTTCCTTGTTGATTGGGCGGAGATGCAATACAAACCACCAGATCAGAGGATAGAATACTGGAAGATGCACTTTGATGGATCTAAGCTCAAGGAAGGTCTAGGTGCCGGCGTGGTGCTTACTTCACCAAAAGGAGACCACCTCCGGTATGTTTTGCAAGTGCATTTCAGGGCATCGAACAATGTCGCTGAATATGAAGCTTTGATCCATGGGCTTAAGGTCGCAAAAGAAATCGGTGCACACCGGATCATTTGCTATGGAGATTCAGATCTTGTGGTGCAACAGTGTTCAGGAGATTGGGATGCAAAAGATGCCAACATGGCCTCGTACCGGTTTCACGTGCAAAAGATTGCCGGATTCTTCGAAGGGTGTGAGTTCCACCATGTGCCACGCGCAGAAAATGAAGCCGCGGATGCTTTGTCCAAGCTGGGCTCATCTAGGCAAGAAATTCCTCCCGGAATAGCTTTGGCTCACCTAAGAGTGCCATCAATCAAACCAAGCCCGGAATCAGAATCCATTTTTGTACCGGAGTCACACGTAGTACCCATGGATATCGATGAAGGGAACCCGGGACTGCTCCGCAGCTCGGGGATCTGCTCCGTAGGCTCGGGGACTGCTGTACCCGTACCGGAAGAGATGATGCTGGTGGATAGCATGGAGATAGATGCGCCGGTGTTTTTGGTTCGAGAGATACCGTCATGGGTTAAACCTATTAAGGAATTCCTGATCAGCGGCACTTTGCCGGCTGACGAAAATGAATCAAGGAGGATACAAAGAAGGTCCAAAGCTTACACATTCATCAATGGTGAGGTGTACAAGAGAAGCGTTACCGGTGTCCTTCAAAGATGTGTGGAACCGGAGGAAGGGAAAGAAATGCTTGAGGAAATTCACCAAGGAGAATGTGGGCATCATGCTTCATCAAGGGCGCTAGTGGCGAAGGTTTTCCGCATGGGTTCTATTGGCCCACCGCTTTGGAGAACGCCGAGGATTTGGTAAGAAAATGCAACGGCTGCCGAGGTACGCCAAGCAAAACCATACCCCAAAGATCCGGTTTAAAGACAATACCATTAACATGGCCATTCGCCGTTTGGTGCCTTGACATGGTTGGACCATTCAAAACTGCAAGAAGCAAAGATGACCCACATCTTGGTAATGGTGGATAAGTTCACCAAATGGCTAGAAGTAAAACCTATCGCAAAATGTGATGGGCATACTGCGGTGAAATTCCTAAAAGATGTCATTTTGCGGTATGGGTACCCGCATAGCATCATCACTGATAATGGAACCAACTTTGCTCAAGGTGAGTTCAAAAGGTTCTGTGAAGACAACAACATCCGGTTGGATTTGTGCTCAGTGGCACACCCACAAGGCAATGGCCAGGTGGAAAGGATGAATGCTTTGGTACTTTCCAGATCAAACCTAGACTAATTGATGCAAAGTGGAGAAGTCACCGGGATGTTGGCTCGATGAGCTACCATCGCCTGTGGAGTATAAGAACAACCCCAAACCGGTCTACCGGGTACACTCCTTTCTTCATGGTTTATGGAGCAGAAGCAGTCATACCAACCGACATCATTCATGATTCACCAAGGGTACAGCTCTATACTGAGCAAGAGGTCAAAGAGGCCAGAGAAAATGATGTGGACTTGCTGGAAGAAGCAAGAGAGCTAGCTTTGGCAAGAACAGCCATCTACCAGCAAAACCTAAGACGCTATCATAACCGGAAGGTTAACCCGAGAGTTTTCCGGGAAGGAGACCTTGTACTTCGCCTGGTGCAGCGCACTGAAGGCCGGCATAAGCTCTTGCCACCATGGGAAGGTCCCTTCATTGTAAGCAAGGTGCTTCACAATGATGCATACTACTTGATCGATGCACAGGAGTGGAAGAAAGGAAAGGCGGACAGGTCTGGAGAGGAGAGCAAGCGTCCATGGAACGTAGCTCTGTTGCGTCCTTTCTACTCTTGAAGCGGTGGTGTAAGAAGTTCCTTTTTGTACCTTATATGCTATGAATAAAAGATGCCGGAACCTCGAATGAATCTCGGGGACTACCCCAACTTAAGTTGCATGGAACTTGTTTATTTTTTCAGTTTACCGGTTGCTTATTGAATGTTTTTTCTTTCCGGTTTAGTAGTGTGCTAAATCCTACCGGAGTCTTCGACTCTGCTGCTGTCCGCAAACCGGCTTCATGGCAAGCAAGATAAACCGGTAGGGGATAAGCACATGAACTGCGAAAAGGGAGAGCAGGAAAGAACAATCCGGAAAATATAACTAACCCCGGCTAAACCGGTTTTTTGCAAAATTTCAAAGTTATTTCTAAGTTCAAGAAGATGCTTGTTTGGTGAAAGAACCTTGTGCTCATACGCCAAAGAACGTCCAGAGAAGGCAGGCAGAGCCAAGGCAAAGGAACCAAGTATGCATCAAATTGGATGCGGAAGCAATTGAGAAATCTTTGCAGTGCAGGATAAAAGCAGAACCAAAAGCAGAATTATGCTAAGACAAACTCATAAATACTTAGCTACCGGCATAACTTACCGGCAGGGAATGTTGTAGCACAACCACAGGCAAACTTAAAGTCTTACATCATAGACCCCGGCATACCGGGGCAGAATTTAACAGATATTGTCTTAAGGCAACAGACCAACAGATATAATGACAAATACTTCGTAGAGAATAATCACGCAGGGGCTTCCTGAGGAGCAGCACCGGCATCAGCATCGCCAGGACCTCTTCTTCGGCTTCACCCTCCTCCTCGTCAAGATAGTCCGTGACGCCCGGAGGGGGAGGGATGAAGTTGCTCTTGTCGGCATACTCCGCGATGCGGCACGCGCGATCCTCGCCGCTGCGTAGAGGATCGGGTCCAGATCCGTTTCTGCGCCTTCGCGCACGCCGGTAAGAGCGTCCGCATTGAGCTCCGGTACCAAGAGCACGCGACCCGGAGGGCGGAGTCCGCTCCAGCGCGGGCAGCAGCACCGCCACTCGCGGATCCTCCCGCCGGCACCCTTCGTACGGTCGCCGATGAGGGAGAAGGTGTCCGCACCTCCTCGCCAGGCCATAAAGTCCTCGTATAGCCGGGTAGCTACATCAGGGATGTCCGAAAGATTGCGGTCTATGCAGCGCATATGGGACACCCGCGTTAAGCGCGACCTCAGATGGTCCTTGGGCGTCCATGGCACAAGAAGATCCGCTTGGCCTTTGTCCTTGCGTTGCGCGTCGACCTTCTTGACAGCGTACCTCTGCGAGTCCGGAAAGAGGCCTATGCAAAGAAAGAAAAAGTTTAAGCAAAAGAGACCGGAAGGAAAAGAATCCGGAAGAAAAAGAGACCGGAAGGAAAAGAGTCCGGAATGAAAGATAACGGAAAGAGAATGGGGTCGAAGGAAAAAAGGCTCGTATGCAGTAGTCAAAATGTAAAAGAAAACAACTTACGGAGGGCAAGTGTATCGGTCTGCAGGATCAGCTGATCGCACTCCTTACGCTCCTCCTCCAGCCGCGCGGCCTTCTCCTCGGCGCCCTTCCGGGCCTTGGCCATCTCCTCCAGCTCTGCCCGCAACACCACAGTGGCATTGGAAGCATCCTCCAGAGCCTCGTCCAACTTGGCCGCTGCGCTCACTTCAGCGGCTTTGAGGGCCTTGGCGTGATCGAGCCCCAGCTGAATCAGCTGAGACTTGAGCTCCTGGTAGCTGGTCTTGAGCGCGTTCAGCTCATCCTGGTGCTGCCGGCTGAGCTCATCCTTCTCCCCTGTAACTGGAAAAAAGAGTGTTAGCAAGGTTACTAGTAAAAATGAAAAGAAACCAAGTTCAAAGGAGAAAGGAAAAGATAGTACGTTGGGCCGTAGCGAGCTGCTCCTTCAGAGCATCGATGGAAGCTTCCGGGATCACTGTTGAACAGAAATTGTCAATATCACAAGGAAAAAAGGTTTCCGGTAGCAAAGATGCCGGTGGAACAAAAACTTACCCTGGCACTTGTCATGTGCCTCAGCGAGCTCCCGGTGCTCCCATAAAAGCTCCTCGAAGAGGGCCTTCCGGGTGTCAGCGGTGACCTGTTCAAGAAAAAGAAGAAATGAGTTAAGTTTTGCGCTAAGAACAACGTTCTTAACCCGAAACTCGGGAACTGGCAGTGCCGGTTTTGCGCGTTTTTAAGATAAGTTTTGCGCTAAGAACAACGTTCTTAACCCGAAACTCGGGGACTGGCAGTGCCGGTTTTGCAAATAAGTTTTGCGCTAAGAACAAAGTTCTTAACCCGAAACTCGGGGACTGGCAGTGCCGGTTTTGCGCGTTTTGCAGATAAGTTTTGCGCTAAGAACAAAGTTCTTAACCCGAAACTCGGGGACTGGCAGTGCCGGTTTTGCGCGTTTTTAAGATAAGTTTTGCGCTAAGAGCTACGCTCTCACCACAAAACTCGGGATCGCAAAGGCCGGTTTCATGCTAAAATCTTAAGTTAAGTTTTGCGCTAAGAGCTGCGCTCTCACCACAAAACTCGGGGACTGGGAAGATAGACAAGAGAGAAACCGGCATAGAACTAAGGAAAAGATAAAACAGAGCCGGAAACGAAGAAACCGGCAAAGATTGGAAGTTAGTAGAACATACCGTCAGATTGTTCGTGGAATCGTACCACGCGCTGTCAAGCTCTTTTACGGCAGCCCGGAGCCGCATGAAGTGCTCCTCAGAACACCGATCCCCGACAGGATCAGGTGCCGGCAGCCGGTCCTTGCCCATTCCGCGGGTCGCCGGAGTGATGTCCGCGGCGTTCCACTTTTGAGCATAGGGCAGGAGGTGCCCCAGGTCCCGGCCTTGGCGCTGGAACTCCGTAATACGGCCGAGGAGGCCGGTGGCCTTCATGCTGGTGCTTTTGGCAGCCTTGGAGACGTGCAGCACCAAGGGCTGCTGGCCGCCCGAAGGGGCGCTGGAGGCCGTCGTCTTCCCTTTGATGAGCTTGGAAGGCTTGGGCGGCGGCGCGGTAGAGGAGGCCCCGGAGGTCTTGGCCGGCGGCGCACCAGGAGCGGCCTTGGAAGGCTGGGCGCGAGGAGCCTCCGGCGGAGGCATGAGAATGGTGCGTGGAGAAGGGGGAGCGCTAGGAGCGTCACCCGTGTTGGAGCCTTCCGGCGCGGAAGATTCCGGCGCGGAAGTTGTCTTTTCGAGGACGGGAGGAGCAGGAGGCTCCGCCCGCCCGGCAGCTTCTTCTTCTCCGGCGCCGGTGTTGCTGGTGCCGGTGTCTTGGTGTTCCGGGAGGAAGGAAAGGTCCTCCTCCGTGCGGTGATCTGACAGTGAAGGGGCCGCACGCCCCGAATTTGTTGTGCCCCCCGAGAGGGAGGCAGAGGTGTTGCCGGCACCAGATGGTACCGGGCTTGAACGAGGAGGAGGGGTTGAGGTCCTTGCGGATCCCTCAGAGCCCGATGGCCTTGGGCCAAGCTTCAGAGCGGGGCTGAGAAAAAGAAAAAAGGCAACTGGTTGAGAAGAAGCAACCGGAAAAAGAACTTAGCAAAAAAGGAGGCAAGCCGGAAAATAAAATTACCCGGAAGCGGTTGGCATCGCTTTGCGCCCGTAGCGGCGCACGCCCACTTCCTTCTCCCCCACGGGCTCCGTCCGGAAGCGCTTAGAGGGAGGAGCATGACTGGAGCCAGCAGTAGACGCCGGCTGCTTGTTCTTCTGGCCCTGGGACATGAGTTTGTCCACAAACTCAGTGCCGGCCTCAGCGCGCAGCGGCGGCACACGCTTGTGGATCTGTAAGTTAGATGTTGGCTAAGAAGCAATTCGCAAGAAAGTAATAGTGGCAAAGTATAGGAAGCCGGAAACGAAAGTACCTCGAGCACAACCAGCTCCTCGGGGTTTCCGGTGGGCTCCGGCGGGTCCCGGCCAAGGCGCGCGGCCGGAGTCTTCCCCATCTTCAGATCCTTCCAAAAGATGTAGGGATCCGGGTCGAAGGAGTCAAAGGCGCGCTTCCGGAGAGTTCTTCGCGGCTCTGCCTGGATAGAGGGGAAGCGCTCCCTGGCCTGAGACAAGATAAAAAGGAAGGTTAACAAAAGCAGAAGTTACCGGCAAAGACAACCCCAATTTGCGCAATCTCTTACTTCTTGAGTCGGAGGGTTAGAGGAACTGAGGGGAAGGAGGCCCCACTCCCACGCAAAAGGCATAGCAGTTTGACAAATCTGCTTAGCCTTGCGGACAACGTCTTTCTTGCTGAGAGCACGGCCTGTGATCTTGGTAGGATCGCCTGGGCCATACATCTCGCTCATCCTATGTGCGCGGCGCTTAAGAGGAAGCACCCGGCGCGATATGAAAGTCCGGATGATATCATCAGAACAGATGTTGGTCTCCTTCTTCAAAGAGGCCAAGAAGCGCACTACCCAGTTAGTTTCGGCATGTTCTGTCTTCGGGTTGTAGCTCCAGTTGGCTCTGCTGGGGGGCCCCTCTTGGTATGGAGGAAGATTGATGCGATCGGCGCGGCCGGTGTTCTTCACGTAAAAGAAAGTTCCTTGCCAGGTGCGGCAAGACTCGAGGCCGGAAAATTTAAGAAAAGTGCTCCCTTGGCGGGAGCCGACGATGCAGGAGCCGCATTGCACGGGCGGCTTGGGCTTAGGGATCTCCTTGCCCTGGACGGAGTTGATCCGCAAGTTGAAGAAACGGGCAAACGTCTCGCAAGTGGGACGAATGCCGATGTAAGCCTCCATGAAGGTGGCATAGCAAGAAAGATAGAAAATGGCGTTGGCAGGAAGGTGGTGAGGTTGGAGTTCGTAGAAATCTAAGAACTCCCGGAAAAAAGTAGAGGCAGGAAGGCCGAAGCCACGCTCAAAGTGAGCAAGAAAAACAACATACTCGTCGTCTTCCGGATCCGGTTCGATCTCGTCATCCGGAATCCGGCAGGAAACTCCTTCCGGAATCCTCCGAGACCGGTACAGCCACCGATCTCAAACTCGATGACGTTGGAGCCCATCCAGGCTCCGCGGGTGGTTGGGGAAGGCTCCTCGCCGGAAGATTGGCTGGAGCTGCTAGAGGCTTGGCCAGAGCTACTGGCCTCTTGGCTACCGGAAGCTTGGCTAAAGCTACCGGATTCTAGGTGGCCGCCGGACTCTTGGAGGCTACCGGATTCCTGCTGATTGCCGGAATCGGTCTCCATTGGATCTGACGCTGTGGATTCGCCGGGAGAAGGTCTACGGCGTTTGAGAGAAAGGGAAGAAGAAGATGCGGAGGAAGATTCCTCGTCGGACATGGCGAGGATGAGCGAAGAAACAGAAATCCCAAACTTGAACCCCGCGTGAAGATCTACGAGTAAGAAGAAAACCAAAGAAAAAGAGCAAATAAGAACACCAAAAGCTCAAGATCTGGAAAGCAAGCGAACGGCGAGTAAAGTGAAATTAGTACCAACCTTGAGCGGCGCGGTCGCTGGGGAAAGGGTTTGCTGGCGGTGAAGCGGGTCTGCGGCCGCCGGCGAGCACCGTCGACGGCGAGGCGGAGAAGCTCGCGAAGAAGCACAAATGCGGCGGACGCGAAGAAGTTGCTGCTGAAGATCTCCACACGGCGAAGTCCGGCGGAGGCACGGCGTGAGTTCGCCGGGCGCCGGAGCTTGAACGGGCGACGGCGGACGGAGAGCGGCGGAGGCGCAGAGGCGTGGAGCTCTGTGCGCAAAGGAGGAGAATGCGAAGAAGATGAAGAGGAACGGGCAGTTGTGTTTATATAAGAGAGAGAAAGTGGGCGTGGAACCGCTGGGCCACGGCGGTTCGCCTCGCGGCCCGCGACGGTTCGCGCCTTGGGCCGCCACGTGGCGGAGGGATACACGCGAGAAAATGGAGGCCACACGGAGGCGCGCATGGGATCCCGAAGAGGTAGTGGGATCCGCAGAGGTGCATTAACTGCGCGCGCGGGAGTCGAAACGATGTGACAACGGACACTGGCGCGTCAGTTACAGTGCGCATGTCTGTCAGGCGCGGGGCCCGAGATATTCTCGACTTCGCCGAGGAAAGAGTAAAGACACTTGGTGCCGGAAAAAGAGATGCCGGAACGAGCCTTGCAAAGAGAAGAAAAGGAACAAGGGTAAAGGTGCCGGAACTAAGCTCGAGACATGAGTGATTAAACCGGTATCTTAAAAAGATGAAAACCTGGCATGGTCTGTAGGATAGAATCCTCTAGGCTATACCAGCTTCGGGGACTAATGTTGGGGGATAACCCCGGTATGCCAAAGGCATGCCAAACCGGATGGTTTGAGCCATCAGGATACCGGTTTAATGTTCTTACCGGAAGCCTAGCAGGAATCCGGGAGAGCAAGGCTAAGCCGGTATCCCCAAAGGGGTATGCCGGAACCCGGTATAGAAGATACCGGAAAGGAGTGCCTGTTGGCAGAACTGGTCAAAGATTCTCTTCAGAGCAAGAAGACAAGGGTGAGCTAAGCAAAGTAACTTTATTCAGAGCCCTGGCGCCAAAGAGAGAGGTGACGTCCAAAGAAGCCGGAGGACATCAGCGGCCCTGATTAAAGAGGAGTCCGGCGTCACTCATGATTAAAGTAGCTTTGTACAGTAACTCTGTAAAGTAGTTTGTCCAGTCAAAGATGCCATTAGGGTTTCTTGCACTGTAAGCCACCCTCTCCCCTATATAAGGAGAGGGGGCAGCCCCCTTTGCGGGGACGATGTATGTACGCATGTATGTATGAACAAAGAGCCTGTAACCTGTGTGAATCTATGAACATGGTGATCTAGAGGGAGTTCTTCCTTGTGCCTTTCTTCTTCAACCTCTGGCCTTGGCCAAGTTCTTGAGGAAACCATCCGGAATCTCTTCCCACCTGATCACAAACCCTCCCCCGAATCCTCTTGCGTCCATTCGGCCCCAATCTAAGCCATCCTATGGCATCTGTCTGTTCACCACGACGACATCTACCGTAGCTATGTGGTTCATCTCTCTCTTTGTGATCTAGTTGAATATCATCTATGTGCTACTCTAGTGATGTTATTAAAGTAGTCTATTCCTCCTCCATGGTGTAACATTGACAGTGTGTGCATCATGTAGTACTTGGTATAAGCTATGATTGTGATCTCTTGTAGATTATGAAGTTAACTATTACTATGATATTATTGATGCGATCTATTCCCCCTTTCATAGCTGATGTTGACAGTGTGCATGCTATGTTAGTACTCGGTATAATTGCAATGGTCTATCATGCACTCTAAGGTTACTTAAATATGAACATCGGGTGTTGTGGAGCTTGTTAACTCCGGCATTGAGGTGCTCTTGTAGCCCTACACAATGAATGGTGTTTGTTATCCAACAAGAGAGTGTAGAGTAGTTTCAGTTATGTGATCAATGTTGAGAGTGTCCACTAGTGAAAGTAGGATCCCTAGGCCTTATTTCTGAACATCGAATCTCCGTTTATTTACTGTTTTGCTACATGTTTGCTTGCTGCCATATTTTATTCAGATTGCTATTACCACTCATATCCATCCATATTACTTGTATTTCACTATCTCTTCGCCGAACTAGTGCACCTATACATCTGGCAAGTGTATTAGGTGTGTTGGGGACACAAGAGACTTCTTGTATCGTGATTGCAGGGTTGCTTGAGAGGGATATCTTTGACCTCTTCCTCCCTGAGTTCGATAAACCTTGGGTGATTCACTTAAGGGAAACTTGCTGATGTTCTACAAACCTCTGCTCTTGGAGGCCCAACACTGTCTACAGGAATAGAAGTGTGCGTAGACATCAGAACCCCAAGAGGAAGGTATGATGAGTACAGCAGCAAGTTTTCCCTCAGTAAGAAACCAAGGTTTATCGAACCAGTAGGAGTCAAGGAGCACATGAAGGTTGTTGGTGACGGAGTGTAGTGCGGCGCAACACCAGGGATTCCGGTGCCAACGTGGAACCTGCACAACACAATCAAAATACTTTGCCCCAACTTAACAGTGAGGTTGTCAATCTCACCGGCTTGCTGTAAACAAAGGATTAAATGTATAGTGTGGAAAATGATGTTTGTATGCGAAGAACAGTAAAGAACAATGTTTGCGATGGGATTGTATTCAGATGTAAAGGAATTGGACCGGGGTCCACAGTTCACTAGAGGTGTCTCTCCGATAAGAAATAGCATGTTGGGTGAACAAATTACAGTTGGGCAATTGACAAATAGAGAGGGCATAACAATGCACATACATATCATGATGAGTAAAGTGAGATTCAATTGGGCATTATGACAAAGTACATAGACCGCTATCCAGCATGCATCTATGCCTAAAAAGTCCACCTTCGGGTTAGCATCCGCACCCCTTCCAGTATTAAGTTGCAAACAACAGACAATTGCATTAAGTATGGTGCGTAATGTAATCAACACAAATATCCTTAGACAAAGCATTGATGTTTTATCCTTAGTGGCAACAGCACATCCACAACCTTAGAACTTTCTGTCACTGTCCCAGATTTAATGGAGGCATGAACCCACTATCGAGCATAAATACTCCCTCTTGGAGTTACAAGTATCAACTTGGCCAGAGCCTCTACTAGCAACGGAGAGCATGCAAGATCATAAACAACACATATATAATAGATTGATAATCAACATAACATAGTATTCCATATTCATCGGATCCCAACAAACGCAACATGTAGCATTACAAATAGATGATCTTGATCATGATAGGCAGCTCACAAGATCTGACATGATAGCACAATGAGGAGAAGACAACCATCTAGCTACTGCTATGGACCCATAGTCCAGGGGTGAACTACTCACACATCGATCCGGAGGCGATCATGGCGATGAAGAGTCCTCCGGGAGATGATTCCCCTCTCCGGCAGGGTGCCGGAGGCGATCTCCTGAATCCCCCGAGATGGGATTGGCGGCGGCGGCGTCTCTGGAAGGTTTTCCGTATCGTGGCTCTCGGTACTGGGGTTTTCTCGACGAAGGCTTTATGTAGGCGGAAGGGTAGAGTCGGGGGCGTCACGAGGGGCCCACAAGCTAGGGCGGCGCGGGCCCCCCTAGGCCGCGCCGCCTTGGCGTGTCGCCACCTCGTGGCCCCACTTCGTATCTCCTTCGGTCTTCTGGAAGCTTCGTGGAAAAATAAGACCCTGGGCGTTGATTTCGACCAATTCCGAGAATATTTCCTTACTAGGATTTCTGAAACCAAAAACAGCAGAAAACAACAACTGGCTCTTCGGCATCTTGTTAATAGGTTATTGCCAGAAAATGCATAAATATGACATAAAGTGTGTATAAAACATGTGAGTATCATCATAAAAGTAGCATGGAACATAAGAAATTATAGATACGTTGGAGACGTATCAGCATCCCCAAGCTTAGTTCCTACTCGTCCTCGAGTAGGTAAACGATAACAAATAATTTCTGAAGTGACATGCTATCATAATCTTGATCAATACTATTGTAAGCATATGAGATGAATGAAGTGATTCGAAGCAATGTAAAGACAATGAGTAAACAACTGAATCATATAACAAAGACTTTTCATGAATAGTACTTTCAAGACAAGCATCAATAAGACTTGCATAGGAGTTAACTCATAAAGCAATAAATTCTTAGTAGAAAGCTTTGAAGCAACACAAAGGAAGATATAAGTTTCAGCAGTTGCTTTCAACTTCAACATGTATATCTCATGGATAATCATCAACACAAAGTAATATGATGAATGCAAATAAGCAAGTATGTAAGAATCAATGCACACGGTTGACACAAGTGTTTGCTTCTAAGATAGAAAGAAGTAGGTAAACAGACTCAACATAAAAGTAGAAGAATAGCCCTTCGCAGAGGGAAGCATGGATTGCTATATTTGTGCTAGAGCTTTTATTTTGAAAACATAGAAACAATTTTGTCAACGGTAGTAATAATTCATACTACCTCCATTTCAAGGAATAAGGCGCACGCACATTTCAAGACGAACTTTGACCATAAGAATTAAGCAACAAAATCTTGATTGTATTATATGTAATTAGTATCATTGGATTCGTACTGAAAAGCACTTTTTAATAATATTAATTTCATACAAACAATCTTTATCTATTTTAAGTAATTCTTGGTCAAACAAAAAGCTCGTAAAACGAGGGCGCCTTATTCCTTGAAACGGAGGTAGTATGTGTTATGTATAAGATATCCTATAAGTTGCAAGCCTCATGCATAGATTACCAATAGTGCCCGCACCTTGTCCTAATTAGCTTGGATTTACATGGATTATCATAGCATAGCATATGTTTTAACCAAGTGTCACAAAGGGGTACCTCTATGTCGCCTGTACAAAGGTCTAAGGAGAAAGTTCGCATTGGATTTCTCGCTTTTGATTATTCTCAACTTAGACATCCATACCGGGACAACATAGACAACAGATAATGGACTCCTCTTTAATGCATAAGCATTCAACAACAGATAAAATTCTCATATGAGATTGAGGATTGTTGTCCAAACTGAAACTTCCACCATGGATCATGGCTTTAGTTAGCGGCCCAATGTTCTTCTCTAACAATATGCATACTGAAACCATTTGATCATGATAAATCACCCTTACTTTAGACAAGACGAACATGCATAGCAACTCACATGATATTCAACAAAGGAGTAGTTGATGGCGTCCCCAGGAACAATGTTATCGCTCAACAAGCAACTTATTAAGAAATAAGATACATAAGTACATATTCAATACCACAATAGTTTTTAAGGCTATTTTTCCCATGAGCTATATATTGCAAAGACAAAGAATGGAATTTTAAAGGTAGCACTCAAGCAATTTACTTTGGAATGGCAGAAAAATACCATGTAGTAGGTAGGTATGGTGGACACAAGTGGCATAGTTTTTGGCTCAAGGGTTTGGATGCACGAGAAGTAATCCCTCTCAGTACAACGCTTAGGCTAGCAAGGTTGTTTGAAGCAAACTCAAGTATGAACCGGTACAGCAAAACTTACATAAGAACATATTGCAAGCATTATAAGACTCTATACTGTCTTCCTTGTTGTTCAAACCCTCACCAGAAAATATCTAGACTCTAGAGAGACCAATCATGCAAACCAAATGTCAACAAGCTCTACAGTATTTCTTCATTAATAGGTGCAAAGTACATGATGCAAGAGCTTAAACATGATCTATATGAGCACAACAATTGCCAAGTATCAAATTATTCAAGACATTATACCAATTACCACATGTAGCATTTTCTGTTTCCAACCATATAACAATTAACGAAGCAGTTTCAACCTTCGCCATGAACATTAAGTATAAAGCTAAGAACATATGTGTTCATATGCAACAGCGGAGCGTGTCTCTCTCCCATATAATAAATGCTAGGATCCAATTTTATTCAAACAAAACAAAAATAAAAACATACGGACGCTCCAAGTAAAGCACATAAGATGTGATGGAATAAAAATTTAGTTTCACTAGAGGTGACCTGATAATTTGTCGATGAAGAAGGGGATGCCTTGGGCATCCCCAAGCTTAGATGCTTGAGTCTTCTTGAAATATGCAGGGATGAACCACGGGGGCATCCCCAAGCTTAGAGTTTTCACTCTCCGTGATCATATTGTATCATCCTCCTCTCTTGATCCTTGAAAACTTCCTCCACACCAAACTCAAAACAAACTCATTAGAGGGTTAGTGCATAATCAAAAATTCACATGTTCAGAGGTGACACAATCATTCTTAACACTTCTAGACATTGCACAAAGCTACTGAAAGTTAATGGAACAAAGAAATCCATCAAACATAGCAAAACAGGCAATGCGAGATAAAAGGCAGAATCTGTCAAAACAGAACAGTACGTAAAGACGAATTTTTCTGGGGAACTAAACTTGCTCAGATGAAAATGCTCAAATTTAACTAAATTTGCGTACATATCTGAGGATCACGCACGTAAACTGGCATATTTTTCTGAGTTACCTACAGACGGGGCGACTCAATTTCGTGACAGACAGAAATATGTTTCTGCGCAGCAATCCAAATCTAGTATCAACTCTACTATCAAAGACTTTACTTGGCACAACAATGCAGTAAAACAAAGATAAGGAGAGGTTGCTACAGTAGTAACAACTTCCAAGACTCAAATATAAAACAAAGTTGCTGTAGTAAAATAATGGGTTGTCTCCCATAGGCGCTTTTCTTTAACGCCTTTCAGCTAGGCGCAGAAAGTGTGAATCAAGTATTATCAAGAGATGAAGCATCAACATCATAATTTTTTCTAATAATAGAATCAAAGGGTAACTTCATTCTTTTTCTAGGGAAGTGTTCCATACCTTTCTTGAGAGGAAATTGATATTTAATATTACCTTCCTTCATATCAATAATAGCACCAACAGTTCGAAGAAAAGGTCTTCCCAAAATAATGGGACAAGATGCATTGCATTCAATATCCAAGACAACAAAATCAACGGGGACAAGGTTATTGTTAACCATAATGCAAACATTATCAATCCTCCCCAAAGGTTTCTTTGTAGAATTATCAGCAAGATTAACATCCAAATAATAATTTTTCAATGGTGGCAAGTCAAGCATATTATAGATTTTCTCAGGCATAACAGAAATACTTGCACGAAGATCACATAAAGCATTACAATCAAAATCATTTACCTTCATCTTAATGATGGGCTCCCAACCATCTTCTAACTTCCTAGGAATAGAAGTTTCAAGTTTTAATTTATCTTCTCTAGCTTTAATGAGAGCATTTGTAATATGTTTTGTAAAAGCCAAATTTATAGCACTAGCATTAGGACTTCTAGCAAGTTTTTGTAAGAACTTTATAACTTCAGAGATGTGACAATCATCAAAATCCAAACCATTATGATCTAAAGCAATGGGATCATTATCCCCAATATTTTGAAAAATTTCAGCAGTTTTATCAGTTTCAGGCAGTTTTGCTCGCTTTGCATTAGGAGTAGAAACATTGCTAACACCAATTATTTTACCATTGATAGTAGGAGGTGTACCAACATGTGAAGCATTAGCATTACTAGTGGTGGTAATAGTCCAAACTTTAGCTACATTATTCTCTTTAGCATTTTCTTCCTTTTCCCACCTAGCATGCAATTCAGCCATCAATCTAATATTCTCATTAATTCGAACTTGGATGGCGTTTGCTGTAGCAAATGACTTAATATCTTTAGTTTCATTAGGCATAACTTTCGATTTCAAAAGATCAACATCAGCAGCAAGACTATCAACTTTAGAAGCAAGAATATCAATTTTGCCAAGCTTTTCTTCAACAGATTTGTTAAAAGCAGTTTGTGTACTAATAAATTCTTTAAGCATGGCTTCAAGACCAGGGGGTACACTCCTATTATTCTTGTAAGAATTACCATAAGAATTGGCATAACCATTACCATTATTAGAAGGATATGGCCTATAGTTGTTACCAGAATTATTCCTATAAGCATGGTTGTTGAAATTATTATTTTTAATGAAGTTCACATCAACATGCTCTTCTTGAGCAACCAATGAAGCTAAAGGAACATTATTAGGATCAACATTAGATCTACCATTCACAAGCATAGACATAATAGCATCAATCTTATCACTCAAGGAGGAGGTTTCTTCAACAGAATTTACCTTCTTACTTTGTGGAGCCCTTTCCGTGTGCCATTCAGAGTAATTAATCATCATATCATCAAGAAGCTTTGTTGCGGCGCCTAGAGTGATGGACATAAAAGTACCTCCAGCAGCTGAATCCAATAAGTTCCGCGAAGAAAAATTCAATCCTGCATAAAAGGTTTGGATGATCATCCAAGTAGTCAGTCCATGGGTAGGGCAATTTTTAACCAAAGATTTCATTCTTTCCCATGCTTGAGCAACATGCTCATTATCCAATTGCTTAAAATTCATTATGCTACTTCTCAAAGATATAATTTTAGCAGGAGGATAATATCTACCAATGAAAGCATCCTTACATTTAGTCCATGAATCAATACTATTCTTAGGCAAAGATAGCAACCAATCTTTAGCTCTTCCTCTTAAGGAGAAAGGAAACAATTTTAATTTTATAATGTCACCATCTACATCCTTATACTTTTGCATTTCACAAAGTTCAACAAAATTATTAAGATGGGCAGCAGCATCATCAGAACTAACACCAGAAAATTGCTCTCTCATAACAAGATTTAGTAAAGCAGGTTTAATTTCAAAAAATTCTGCTGTAGTAGCAGGTGGGGCAATAGGTGTGCATATGAAATCATTATTATTTGTGCTAGTGAAGTCACACAACTTGGTATTCTCAGGAGTATTCATTTTAGCAATAGTAAATAAAGCAAACTAGATAAAGTAAATGCAAGTAACTAATTTTTTGTGTTTTTAATATAGAGAACGCAAACAAGATAATAAAGTAAAGAAAGTAACTATTTTTTTGTATTTTTATATAAGAAAGCAGATAAAGCAATAAATAAAATAAAGTAAAGCAAGACAAAAAACAAAGTAAAGAGATTGGAAGTAGGAGACTCCCCTTGCAGCGTGTCTTGATCTCCCCGACAACGGCGCCAGAAAAGTAGCTGCTGACGTGGAAGTTGGATTGCAACGGTGCCAGAAAGTAGCTTCCTTATAACGGTAAAGCACTCGTCCGTTGGGAACCCCAAGAGGAAGGTATGATGAGTACAGCAGCAAGTTTTCCCTCAGTAAGAAACCAAGGTTTATCGAACCAGTAGGAGTCAAGGAGCACGTGAAGGTTGTTGGTGACGGAGTGTAGTGCGGCGCAACACCAGGGATTCTGGTGCCAATGTGGAACCTGCACAACACAATCAAAATACTTTGCCCCAACTTACCAGTGAGGTTGTCAATCTCACCGGCTTGCTGTAAACAAAGGATTAAATGTATAGTGTGGAAAATGATGTTTGTATGCGAAGAACAGTAAAGAACAATGTTTGCAGTAGATTGTATTCAGATGTAAAGGAATTGGACCGGGGTCCACAGTTCACTAGAGGTGTCTCTCCGATAAGAAATAGCATGTTGGGTGAACAAATTACAGTTGGGCAATTGACAAATAGAGAGGGCATAACAATGCACATACATATCATGATGAGTAAAGTGAGATTCAATTGGGCATTACGACAAAGTACATAGACCGCTATCCAGCATGCATCTATGCCTAAAAAGTCCACCTTCGGGTTAGCATCCGCACCCCTTCCAGTATTAAGTTGCAAACAACAGACAATTGCATTAAGTATGGTGCGTAATGTAATCAACACAAATATCCTTAGACAAAGCATTGATGTTTTATCCTTAGTGGCAACAGCACATCCACAACCTTAGAACTTTCTGTCAGTGTCCCAGATTTAATGGAGGCATGAACCCACTATCGAGCATAAATACTCCCTCTTGGAGTTACAAGTATCAACTTGGCCAAAGCCTCTACTAGCAACGGAGAGCATGCAAGATCATAAACAACACATATATGATAGATTGATAATCAACATAACATAGTATTCCATATTCATCAGATCCCAACAAACGCAACATGTAGCATTACAAATAGATGATCTTGATCATGATAGGCAGCTCACAAGATCTGACATGATAGCACAATGAAGAGAAGACAACCATCTAGCTACTGCTATGGACCCATAGTCCAGGGGTGAACTACTCACACATCGATCCGGAGGCGATCATTGCCATGAAGAGTCCTCCGGGAGATGATTCCCCTCTCCGGCAGGGTGCCGGAGGCGATCTCCTGAATCCCCCGAGATGGGATTGGCGGCGGCGGCGTCTCTGGAAGGTTTTCCGTATCGTGGCTCTCGGTACTGGGGTTTTCTCGACGAAGGCTTTAAGTAGGCGGAAGGGCAGAGTCGGGGGCGTCACGAGGGGCCCACACGCTAGGGCGGCGCGGGGCCCCCTAGGCCGCGCCGCCTTGGCGTGTCGCCACCTCGTGGCCCCACTTCGTATCTCCTTCGGTCTTCTGGAAGCTTCGCGGAAAAATAAGACCCTGGGCGTTGATTTCGTCCAATTCCGAGAATATTTCCTTACTAGGATTTCTGAAACCAAAAACAGCAGAAAACAGCAACTGGCTCTTCGGCATCTTGTTAATAGGTTAGTGCCGGAAAATGCATAAATATGACATAAAGTGTGTATAAAACATGTGAGTATCATCATAAAAGTAGCATGGAACATAAGAAATTATAGATACGTTGGAGACGTATCAGTCGGATCCCTCAGTACTTCCGGCGGTTTAGTTACGGCCTGGGACGATAAGCTGTTCTCATTCGTCCGTTCCGTCCCATCGCGTCATATCCTCTTTCTCGACCTTTCCCTAACAAGCGACGGTAGCACCTTCCGCTACGCCAACGTCAATGCCCCCTGTGAACATGCTGACAAACCCCAGTTCCTCGAAAATCTAACTCTCCATGACCCTGGCGACAATGTCCCTTGGCTGGTTGCAGGCGATTTAAACCTCACCCGAGACCCGGCTGACAGAAACAATGCGATCTTCTCTACATCCGAAGCAGAGCTGTTCAACGAGACTATCAACGCCCTCGGGCTCATTGAGCTCCCCCTCCGCGACAGGCGCTTCACCTGGTCTAACGGACGCGCCTCTCCAACTCTTATTCGCCTCGACAGGGTGTTCATTAATTATTCCTGGAACGATCGTTTCCCCGCATCCTCCCTGGCCTCAATATCCAGAGACACCTCCGACCATGTTCCCCCTGCTTGCTAGAATCTCGACTCACATTCAGAAGGGAGGGTACTTCAGGTATGAGCCCGCCTGGGCCCTCCACGAGCACTTCCGTCTCTCCGTCACTGCTGCCTGTGGGGCCACCTATCGTTCTGATCCCACAGCCAGAGTTGTTGCCCGCCTTCACCTCTGCCGCTCTTCCTGTAAAAAAATGGCAAAGGCGCTCCTCCCACTGCGCCCTAAGGGAAAACGACTGACGCCTGCTCATTAACCTTCTGGACCTGTTGGAGGAGGGGTGCCCCCTCTCTCCACCAGAACGTCGCTTGCGCTCCCTGACTATGGACGCCCTGCATCTCTCCATCAAAGAAAAAACTGCTTACTGGAAAACTAGGGCAAAGGTCCGCTTCGCTCTAGAAGGGGATGAGAATACAAAGTTCTTCCATGCCTCCGCCACCTGTCGTATGCGTCGCAATTCTATCCCGCTGCAGTCGGTGGACGGGATAGAACTGTCTTAGCATGCTGATAAAGCTGCCGCTCTCAAAACCTTCTACTCTGATATCCTTGGGTCGGTTACCCCCTGTCTGGCGCTTCGACCTCAACTCCTTATACCCCGGCGCTTCCTCCCTCCATGAGGGGCTAAGTGCCCCCTTCACACCAGAGGAGATCAAAGGGGACTTTCTTGCTATGAACAAGCTTTCCAGCCCTAGGCCCGACGGGTTTGGGCCTGCTTTCTTCTCAACCTTCTGGTCCACTCTGGCATCTGACGTCGAAGAGCTCTTCTCCTCCTTCTATGATGGGACCATTGACCTCGCTCGCATTAACCGCGCCTTCCTCGTCCTCCTCCCTAAGGTGGATGCCTCCACCCACCCCTCTCAGTTCCGTCCCATCTCGCTCCAAAACTGCGTCATGAAAGCTATCACCAAAGTTCTCACCACTAGACTTCAGGCTGCTATCCAAACCTTGGTGGACGCAGACCAAACTAGGTTCCTTTTCTGGACGACGTATTTCAGAAAATATTGTCTATGCGGCTGACCTCCTCCGCTGCTGCCATTCGCGCAAGGCGCCAACCATTGTCTTCAAAATTGACTTCCGGAAGGCTTTCGACTCTGTGAACTGGGAGAGCCTCCTATCCATTCCTGCGGTCCGTGGCTTCGATGACCGGTGGTGCGGCTGGATGGGAGATATCCTTCGCTCAGGTCTCACTGACATCCTCCTCAACGGGGTTCCGGGGGAATGGATTCGCTGCAAAAATGGCCTCCGCCAGGGGGACCCCCTCTCCCCTACCTGTTCATCCTTGTGGCGGATGTGCTCCAGCGCCTGATCCGCCAGGCCTGGGCTAGGGGGATCATGTCCCACCCCCTTGCCATGGATATCCCCCATCATGTCTTGCAGTACGCCGACGATACTCTGATTCTCTGTAAAGCCTCCCCCAGCGCTACTGCATGCCTCCGGCAGGTGCTGGAGGACTTTGCAGCTGCTACCGGGTTGGCTATCAACTTCCACAAGTCTTGCTTTATCCCCATGAATGTCCACCCCCACGCGGCCACCGACATGGCTGCCGTCCTTGGGTGCCCCATCTCCACCTTCCCTCAGCCCTACCTTGGGCTCCCCCTCTCTCCTACCAAACTCCCCAGCTCGGCCTTTGGTCCCCTTCTTCTCTCCTTTGACCATCATTTCTCTGGGTGGCGTGCCCAGTTGTTGTCCTCCGGGGGGAGGGTCGTTCTGTGTAATGCGGTTCTGAATAACCTTGCGACTTTTTTTATGTGCTCGTACTTGCTTCCGCGTGGTGTTATTAACAACATAGATAAGATACGTCGGGCGTTTTTCTGGACCGGGAAGAATTCTTGCTCTGGTGCTCGTTGTCTAACCGCTTGGGATAAGGTTGTTTTGTCTAAGCATGAGGGTAGCTTTGGCGTCAAGGATCTCCACCGGCAGAACAGATGCTTGCTACTAAACTTTGTCCATCAGCTCCACCTTCCTACTATGTTGCCTTGGAAATCTTGGTTCTTTGCTCACATAGGTCGGGATTTGGGGGAACTCTCGGCGGCCCCCTCATTCCTAGAGAAGATTGTCCGGGAATGTCCGCTCCACGTCCTTCTGGTTGGAAAAATGGCTGCCAGGCAGCCCCCTCGCCGAGCGCTTCACCGCCCTCTTCTCCCACTATACCCGCCAGCAGGCCTCGGTGGCTACCGTGGTGGCTTTGGGGCTGGACCTGCAGCCACGTCTTACCGGAGCTGCGGCGGCCGAGCTCGCCCTGACCCGCCAGATCATCGACGACACTCGCCTTGCACCCTTCCCCGACGACCGCTTCATCGACTCCCCTTCGGGTCCCCGCTTCAGCTCGCGGGAAGCATACCGAATGCTTTCTCCCCCGCGCCCCAGGGATGAGTCTGCCTGCATCACCTGGGCTCTACGCCTCCCTTCCAAGCTGAAGATTTTCGCATACCTCCTCGATATCGACCGGTCGAGCACTCGTGCGAACCTCTTCTACAAGCACTGCGCGCCGTCCGAGATGTGTGCCTCCTGCCCCACCGCCGAGACTGGGAGACACTTGTTCTTCGACTGCAGCCTCGCCGCCTCGGTATGGACCCTTCTAGAAGTCTCAATCCCGGACGGGCAGTTTTCCATCTGGGACATCCGCCCCCCTCCAGATTCCGGTCCCCACCTGGCGTATGGGAGTTGCGACGACTCTATGGGCTATTTGGAAGAGTGGCAATGATCTTGTCTTCAACGGAAGACCCTCGACCCCGAGTTCTACGTTGCTCCGAGTTTGCGACGACCTTGTTCTTTGGCGATGGAGCTTGTCGCCAAACGACCGTGACGGCTTGGATAGGCTGCGGTCATATGTCTTGACCAAGCTTACCCGAGCCACGTCTTCTTACTGCTCCTCCCCCTCTTGTACCTCTCACCATGTACATATAGACCAGCTACTTGGCCACTCGAGTTATAATAACAAACGGTGGGGTTCCCCCCCATCAACCTCGAAAAAAATAATAATATTAGAGGTTTTATCAACCTAATTCAGTTCATCAAAACATCTGATATTAAAGAACAAAGTAAGTGTTGCATTCCATCTCTACTTACTCGCGTGGCCAGAGATCGAGCCCTATTCATACGTGTCTCAATGTATGTACGTCCAAATTGACATTGGCACCTAATAACATCAAGTTAGTGGTTAACTTAAGAAACCTAAAGGGCGTATGAATCTCTTCGTTGCAGTGGCCGGAGGTCTCAACCTTTATTTCGAAAAAAGTTATCCTAAGGGGAAAAAACATTGGTGCAATGCTTTTAGTGGTTATCCTAAGGGGAAAATGATACATGAGGCAAAGGTTTCAAATTTAGGGAATAATTATTTTAAAATTGAATGAAAACCGACACAACTAGGACCAAACACACTCGTACAGGGGGCGTGTTTGGTTGCTCGGACCCTCTTTTAACCTCTTGCACGCATGCCTTCCAGTGAAGCCTGGACGGGCTAATGCTAGCTCTAGGTCAATTTGTGGCCTGTTTGGTTGTCCACAAAGGCCTTGGCTACGTGAGGGCATCAACTGTTTGGATGCCGGGTTTTGGGATTTAGCGATGACTGATGTGGATTGTTGTGTTTCGTTTGCTTGCTTAGGATAACAACAAAAGCACAATAACGGCAAACTAGGCGCGGAATATAAAATCATTTAGTCTACTTAACCACATCTTTCATTCACCATTGCCAAATCCACGATTGCTCCTCTATTTTACTCCAAACTTGGTGTAACCTTTTTCTGCCGCCTCTCTAGTCTCAAACCCTCTATATCAACTATTCTTGTAACCGTTCACTTGTTCATGGCATGTCTTCAGTCAACTATAGACTCTTGTAAGCGTCCCCGTGTACTCCATATACAACTTCATTTACCAAGAGAGAAGACCAAAATTTCAACATGTAGGGCAAGCAAAAATGTTCATAAGAACATATGCAGCATAAAGCATGCGTGAATCACATAGTGAAAGCATCACAAGTCAATGCTACCTACCATGGTGTGATCATACGACCACATCATTACATTTACTGTGGTGTCATCCTACCACCACATCAAAAGAGGATGTAATCCTACTGCAACACCATCTAAGGGATTAGTGTATACCATCTCAAAAAAATATACAGGCCACGGCATCAATTTTCATCAAGTTTCAGCTAATCCCAAATGTACATCATCACCATGATGCATGCATGCATCACCACCACAAGAGGATTCAAGCACTAAACATTAGTAGTGTTAGGTTGGGTTGGTCCTAAGCTAGATCGGCATGCGGTCCTCTGCCATCCCAACAAATCCAAGACCATGAGCTTTGTTATCGAGGAGGCAGCTCGGAGCCATCATCAGAGCCTCTAGACTGAATCCAAGGGCGCCCATGCCTTCTGAGGGCCATCAAGGATGATGGTCTCCGCTCCTAGGTGTCTAGATAGTCATGTGAAGGTGTACGGAGAGGCACACCGGAGCCCATGGCAAACTTGTTGGTAGCCAGAATGAAAGAGAAGTTGGTATGCATCTGAGAATAGCTTGTTGAGGTACTTAGGGTAGGTTATCTAATCATGATGTGCGCTCTATAGCGGTCATCCTTTAACAAACCGGTGAAGGTTTCATCATCCCATTGTGCACCGCTAAGGTCTCCAAGCTTTGAGCTAGAGCCACATGGTTCTCCACTTCCTAAGATGGTTGCATACCTTTTGGGATGACACCTCCATGCCAAAATACTCAAAACCATCTAGGCAACAACATTCAGGTGCACCGCCTTGAAGCCATTTCAGTCCTCACCCCGATGGTGATGATATCACACATTGAAAGGACGAGATGTCGCCTAGAGGGGGTGAATAGGCATTTTTTAAAAAACTCTTACGGATTTGGCTTGTAAGAACACGGAATTAAACTAACGTTTATTTTACAAGCACAAACCCTAAATATGCTAGGCTCAACTAAGTGCCACAACAACAAGTAGAGCTAAGCAAGATAGGCATAAGATATATGTAGCACAAGTGATAGCAAGATATATGTACTTCGCACGATGGCTATCACAAGGAAAGTAAGCTCGGGTATAGAAATAACCGAGGCACGCGGAGACGAAGATGTATTCCCGTGTTCCCTTCCTTTGCAAGAAGGTACGTCACGTTTGGAGAGGTGGGGGTCCCACAAAGGATTCCCCAACGCCACGAAGGCTCACCTTCTTCTCCTGAGCCTATCCCACAAAGGAATAGCTCTTTTCCTTATGGTTAGCGTTTCCTCCACTCCGGAGATGGAAAGCTCCAAAACCACTTCACAAGCTCCACGAAGGAGAAGTCTGAGCCTCCTCACAATCTTCCTTGAAGAGATCACCAGAGCACCAACCGCCAAGCCAACTAGGAAGTCTCCCTCCAAGCGTAACAAGCTCACAGTCTCTCACTCGAACTAATTGTGGTGGAGAGCTCAACACTTTGCAATGATGCAAAGCAAGTACACTAGAGGTGTTCAAATCCTTCACACTCAAATCTCACCAAAGCAACAAATGCTAGGATGAGATTAGAGAGGAAGAACAAAGAGGAAATCAACAAATGACTCCAAGATCTAGATCCAAAGGGTTCCTCTCACTTAGAGGAGAAATGGATTGGTGGGGATTGTAGATCAAGATCTCGTCTCTTAGATCCCTCAAGAATGAGCAAGAATCATGGGGGGAATCAAGATATATGGCAAGTCCTTCAAAGTCAACAATGGAGGAGAGAGAATGGAAAAATTACCAAGCCCAAGGTGGAAGAAGGCCTATTTATTGCCCAAGCCGAAATCTAACCGTTGAGGAAGTGTCCAGCTCAGCATCAGTCGAGGGAGCCGGTCTGCAAGGCCTGGGACCGGGCCATCCGGCGCAGGGGCCGGTGCGGCCAGGCCACAGACTGGACCATCCGGCCGGAACCGGAGCGTGCGCCGGGCCAGAACCGGGTTGCTTCTGAGCTTATAGTACATGTGCCCGGATGGCACCGGTGCAGGGGCCAGCGTGTGCCAGGAGGTTCGGTCCACAGGCCGGCGTCGCCGGGCGAGGCGCCGGGCCGACCGGTTGAAACCGGACGTGAGGCCGGGCGGGCACCGGGCGACGGTGCCAGGCTCCCTGGAATGTGCCTGGATAGCACCGGTGTGGGAGCCGGCATGTGTCGGGCCATCCGGTGAGACAGCCGGCACTGTCGGGCATGGTGCCGGAATACGCAGGACCCCTGAAGACCTTTTCTTTTCCTTTTAATCAGAAAATGCTCCCGAACTTTGATTGACATGAAACCAATTTTGTTGGAACTATGGAGACTCCTCACAGGATATTTTTAGAGATTCTAGAGAGGGAGTCTCCCACCATCAAGAAACGGTGAAGACGTCCAAACTCGAAAACACAGTAGAAGATGCATGCGGATTCCGTTTTCGACGTACTTGGGCTTGTTGTAAAGCTAGCAACAAGATCAAGAACCTTACACAGAGAAACACCAAGAAGCAATAGGGATATGCAAAGTATAGAAAAGATTGAGCTCCCTAAGACGATGTGTTCAAGTTACCCAACCGAAAGCTCTCTTGATAGTGCGGCTATCTATCCTAAAATCCGGTCTCCCAACAACCACCTTGAGAATGGTAAAAGGAAAAGCTAGCAAGGCCATGCCTTTGCCTTGCGCATTCCACTTGATCTTGATGATGATGCTTCATGCTTCATTCAAACCGGAAAGTCTCACTTGATCATTGTTACTTTGCGAAGACTCACAAATTCTCCTCATACACCATGATGGGAAAGCTCCATTGATGCACATCTTCACATGTCCATTATCATCAAATGGACGGCAAGATTCAAGCATATGATCCTCTTGAGATGCTCAACTTGAACTTGCCCAACTTAACCTTGATGACGATCACCACTTTATGTCATCCTCTCATGGACTATATGAGATCTCACTTTTGATGCATGCCCATGGAAAGATACATAACCCATATAGACAACACAAGGGCACATATATGATGACTTAGTTCATAAAGCATAATTAACAAGGCTTACCATACCACATGACTTCACGTGGCACATTCTTCATGCTTCATGTGTTGACCAAACTTGAATCGATTCTTCACTCTTTGTATTGGTCAACCTTGTATCTTCTCATGCTCTATCATACTATCTTGGGGTGTATATAGAATTCTTCATTTGTTTGCATGCTCTAAATCTTAGTCAACCATAGCTCAACTTATGAGACTATCATGACACCGACTTAGAGCCATAACTTGAATTCTTCACTTGGAATCATGCACTCAAGATCTTGATCATTCATTGCTTATAACATAAGCTAGAGCATGGCTAATATTGAGTTTCACATAAGAACTACATCTTCATTTCTTCTTCTTGATCGTACCACATATATATCTTCAGATCGATGATCTTGATGCCAATACACAAGGTATATCTTTATCTTCATCACATCCATACTTGAATCCAACACATGGAATACAAGTAGTACCTATAGAATATTCCTTCATATAAACTCAATGAAAACATTAGTCCATAGGGGTTTTCACTAATTACCAAAACCACACATAGGGGCAATATACCCTTACACACATCTTGTTGCGGATGAAGGTGGATGGGAAGAAGATCATTTAATTGGTGTTCCCCTCATTGACCCCATCATATGTGCCCTACCTGTCCTGATAGCCATATTTTTAGTTATCTCCTTCACAGGCGAATTTCCAGGAATCTCCACCACAAAAGAACACATGCGCGGTGCCTCGAGAACCTCCGCATTATGAGGAAACAACAGTTGGTAGTCATCAACAAGGGGGGGGGGGAGGGGATAGAGCTTGGTAAAATGCGAAAAAATTAGTGTTGAGTTGAGCATGAATTACTCGGTTAAGCTTGAATGATCTTCATTGCATGTTGTTATGTCTAAGTAGATTGTTGGTACAAGGACAAGAACTGCCCTATGTAGAACCAAGTCTTGTACCAACTATCACACTTATGCATGGATTGCACGACAATGACACGAAGCTTAACACAACCACAACACATGCACCTAGCATGCTACACATGACCAAGATATCACCTGATGTACCACATCGACAAAGAAACTCATAAAATGGACACACAAAACCTATCATGGTAGCAAATAAGCATAGATCTACGACTACATCATCAACATGATAACCACTGACAAGCAAACCTACCATAATACCAACACGGTATCCGATCTACCACACCCTCACAAAACATCATGATGCAATGCTTGCAAAAACCTGCCATATATACTTCCTTCATATGTACTTAGATCTACCACATGCCAGGAACCACCGCCGGGCGAAGTAGATTGCGCAGCTTACCCGCTTGTCGGTGAAGAAGATTCCCTAAACAGAGAGCTCAAAGGAGGCAAAACGATGAAGGGGGTTTGACGCTGAGCCGAAGGGTAGGGCGAGAGGTTCAGCAGGAGGCGATGAAATTTCACTTGCGGTATTAGGGGACGCATGTGAGCATGCGCCATCTCCTTGCTCGCACGAGCCCGGCGTCACTTTCTCCCTACTTGTATGCGGTAAGGGTGGCTCCGAGAAAACCGCCGGATTTCGATTCCGGGAGCCTATACAGGGCATGTGGGCAACCAAACATGTCCTGAAATTAACAGGGAATAATATAGGACACTGTTATTTTCTAGCGTTTACTTAAATACACCACCCGATTATATTTTTATATGTGCCATTATAATTGTGTGGCACATTTATCAGAACACACCGCATGACCGAGATTGAAAAGTTTAGCACTTTTGTATGACTGTTTTGAAGAAAAAAGTGTAAAACTTTTCATTTTTGGCCATGCGGTCTGTTTTAACGAATGTGCCACAAAATTATAATGATACCTAGGAAAGATCCAATCATACAGTGTGTTTCAGCAAACCATAATATAATGATGTCACATAGCAATTTTTCCCAATTAACATGGCCAACCCCACCCCGAGTATGTTCATCACTTCGTCGGCAATCGGCATGGTTTACAAAAACTGTAGGCGGCTTTCTTCAGACCAAGGAGGCATCATTCCGATCACAAAGCGGGGCCACGCATAAGCACGATTGCGTCAACAGCGGGAGCAAGTGGCTAGGATTCCCCGCCGGAGAAGCATGGCTCCAGTGTCACCCTTGTCAATTTGCCTTTGAGCGGTGCGTCTTCACAGCAAATCTAGCGACCATTCGTCAGAAGCTAGCTGTATCTACTGCTGGTCACATCCAAGTTCAGGCGCTGGAAGAATCATCACCAGTACGTAAACCACGCAGGCCACGCGCGGCGGCGTAGGTGCGCCAGTGAACGGGGAGCAAGCGGCCAGAGCTGGGGCGCACAGGCGTAAAACCTTCCATGGCCATGGCCATGTGCGCCTCTACCACCTCATTCAAGGTCACACAGCTCAGCAAGCACTCTACCGCCAGCCACTTGCGTGCTACCTCCGTCGTTCTGTTCATTCACTCGGATCGGTCGACAAGTCCCCGGCGTCCGGGCAACCAGTTTAACTTCTGGAGGAAGATCCGCCATGAACAGACTGCCGTCTGTGGGCACGCCGGCCGGCCGGGCGACCGCACAGTGAATCGCCCATGGCCCCGCGCGAGGAAGCGGGGCGCAGCGGCAAGGTACTGTCCGTTGCGATCCCGGCGACGACGATGGACTGGTTCGTACGAGCAGCGCCCTCGAGGATGCCCGGCCGGCGCGGTGGACTGGTAGGTGCGACGACAAGTCCCGGCCAAGACGCTGCATGCCATGATCGATCCACATTCAAGTCCACGGCAGGGAGGGCGTTGCGAATTACCCCAGACCAGTTAATTCCATCGAGTGATCGAGATCGGTCGACGCCAGGTTTTATCTTACTAGGATCCACCGAGCCATCCCTCGTTTACCTGACATACTAACTGGCGTATTTAAGCGCAAGCTCACACGAAACAAGACGGCCGGTGTATTAAAAGAGCGTACGATACCTTTGATTTGCGGTCATGGCGCCTTCTTGATGGTTGATCGATACGTCTGGAATCCCAGGCAGATGGGATCTTGAAGATGCAGAAAGCCAAGGGCAAACCTGAAGGTCCTGCAGGCGGCATCATCAGTCAGTGCTAGCTGCGTGGGCGCGTGGCTAGCAAGAACTCGGCAACCTTGCCGTTACACTTAGTTGCTACTAATTTCTTTCTTAGGACATCTCCGGGGCGATGCATATCGAACGCTTAAAAGTGGTCACCCGCCTTCGTTTGTGTCGCCCTGCAGTCTGCAGATATATTTTGACCGCGCGTTCATTTCTGTCTAGGTGTGTTTCCAGCGACGACCTATTTTTTCAATAATATTTTTCATTCATCAAGTAAAAAACATAATGTACTACAAACTAAAAGAGATACAAGCCCTAAGCGACGGCCCGGCCCCGTCGTTGCATCCGTCTCTCATCTGCTTCTCCGCCGCCCATCTTGCAGCCGCTAGAGCTCGGTTGTGCGGCGGCTAGGGTTTTGTGTGGGAGGAGATGAGATGTGCACACCCCTCTTTATATACGACGGAGGCATGCGACCGGCACGGCACGCGTGGCATCACCATTACTTCCATTACTTTGTGCGCAGAGTTGGGCGACGGCCGCTCGGCACGCGAGGCTATCGCCATAAACATGCCGCAGACTACCGAAGCGACGCATCGGCGCTCCTGAGAAGATGCACCGACCCTAGATTGCTGCCAGGTGTGCCCGACGAAACATCCGCCAGACGAGAGCGGACACTCGACGTGGCCGCCTAGCGTCCGCAGATACGCATCTGAGGAGCATATTTGGGCTAGATTTGCGTCTCTGCGGATAGTCCGAACATTATGCATCGGACCGTTAGGCCTGGTTCTAACGTATTTTTCATCCACGCAGACGTAAATGATGCTCAGCGTTTCCGTCTTCCCGTTAGAGATGTCCTTAGATTATGCCTGCTTTTTTTTCCAGCTGGTTCTGCATGCACTTGGTGTGTGTTTGTATCACAGGGTCACATCGTGTGCAGGTGAAACGGTCTAAGCACTGACACGCACTTATTAACTAACCTGTAATTCGTACCGGTCACAAGACTGCCTTGATCAGGTAGTTAGCGGTCATCATGTGATGGTGGAGATGTGACATTTGCCGGACCTTCCCCTGTCCTCTAACGATCTTTAAAGAGCGGAGAGGAGAGGAGGAGGATGTATGTCTCTTTCCCCAAATCTGCAGACAGGCAACCAGATCCAATTTCAGAACAAAAGAAACAGATACTACGTTAAAACCAACCTCTAAGTAATGCTCCATGCCAAGCAGCAGTCTCTAGTTAATATTCCTCGTTTTTCATTCGCAAGCTAATTCATTCATTCATTCATGTGCAAAACAATAATATTCCTCGCTTTTCAAGCCCTAAGTTAATGGATTGCAGGGAAATGGAAAGAAAGCAGCACAGCGCACGTACTTGGCATAAGTGGTATGCCTTCTATTTCCACTCTTTTGAGGAGCTCACAGGTTCCATGGTAGCAGGTAAATGAAAAGAGAGCAGCCCAGAACCGTGGAGGCAGCCGTGATACTTTAGGTTTCACTCTTTTCTTGTGTGCCAACTTATTTTGCTGCAGAAATATACAGAGGCAGTTGCTGGTGGACTGGTGGTCATGCTCATCAGCTTTTCCCACTAAAAAGTTTGTTCTGCTTTTGTGGTGTACTTTCAAGTGAGCACCGCCCAATGAACATGAGGGTTCCAAACCACCATTGTACCAAGCCCCGGGTATGTTGATCCCGGCTACAGTTATGGCTTGCGACGTATCCTCCTTAACCAGATGAAGAACACAACATTAAATATGGCTTACTCGCTCTTGCAATGGACATCAATGGTACTATTTAATTTGTTAGTGCTATTGACAATTTGACATATGCTAAACAACATAGGTCACACAACTGGTCAATTCACGTCTGTTTGGTTCTTAACTTCCTTTGCCAATAAAAACTGAGGGAGTACTATTTTTTTGAAAACAAAAACTAGTCCCTCCTTCCCACGAAGGTTGTCTGAGATTTGTTAAAATTTGGATGTATCTAGACACTAAATAACATCTATATACATGCAAATTTCGACAAATATCAGACAATCTTCATGGGACGGAGGGAGTACTTTGCATATGCTGATGATAACTTAGTGAAATAGATTATTCCACAATTTGGCTCTTAATTTTAGTGGAGTTAACACTGATGAACTGAAATAAATATAACAACAAGTCGAGGATCAAAGCTTTTTTGCTCCAGGCACTAGTGCTCTAGTGCAAAAAAGATATTTTCAACAAAATAATCTCAAAAAAGTCATGCATGCAGATTTGAATGTGACAATGTGTTGTGAGGAGTATAAGTGAAGTGCACTAGCTCTTTCCATCAGTTCGTATATTTGATTGTATTGGCTAATGCATGAGAACACTGGCGGAGCTTCCTTGAAACAAAACAAGGCCATGGCCCGACCAAGTGCCCAACGTTTCTAAACTTAGATTAAGTAGAGGCTTAAGTAATGTCCAATAGCTTATAAAAAATATTCACTGCAACTAATAGCCCGCCCTATAATTATGTTGAAGCTCCCCTACTACATGAGAATATTCATTACCATCGAAAAATGTTTCAGAAATTAATGTTCAAATTTGGATGCCTTACAAAAATAACAAGCAACAGGGTCAAAAAAGCGAATTCAAATACGTATATTACACGCACATGATTCACAGGTCACATTCTTTTGATTTATTGGATGCAGAGATATCAACTAAACAGGCATGCAGATTACTAGGTGTGTGAATGTTTTTTACTATATTAAAAAAACGAATAAAATTCGAACAATATTTTTTTTCGCAGCAGAAGCACTGTTGCCTAAGATCCAATGTGATTTTTCTCAAGACAATAACTTATGCCATGCATAATCTTCATTTGAGCCAATGTCTCGGAGTTCAAGCTGCCAGGAGATTTGTCAGCATATATTTCAGGCAAACGGTGCGCCAAGATGGCAACACACGCTTTCTGCAACTGGTATATAAAATCAGCACCATGCATTTTCTACAGCTGGCTATTTTCTATGGAATAAGTGGCATTCATACACGGCAGCATCTACAGAGCAGGACTGTGTCCATTTAAAAATGCAGCAAACATATTTTTTGTAAGATAAAACAACTAAACTACCGTGAAGCCTAACCAATTGGCAAAAGAAGAGGCACATAAAAATATAAGAAAAACTGAAAGAGAGAGAGAGGGACGACAGTCATTCTTGTAAACGAAGGGGGGTGGTATGGGCACCTTCGTCGCAGCCTAGCATTGGTTGGTTGGTTGATGAAGCCCATAAATCACAGTTGTACCAGGGCAGTGCTCCCTCTGCATTGAATTGAATAGAGCATAACTGCGGCTGTTGAGCTCCATTCAATGCAGACACGATACTCAATTGGCTTCCAGCACTCCTCTGGCGCTGCGCCGTCTACAAAAACGGGGTCAAGTCCGGTGTGCGAGGTCGAGAGCTAGCTGGAAGTAGACAGGTAGAGCCACTGGAAGGAAGAAAGGGGAGCAAGCTTAGCTTGCCAGGTGCTGCTCAGATCCGATGGCTTCGAGCATTGGAGTGATATCCATGCTCTTCTTCAAGGTCGTAGTATGCCTCTGCTTCTTCAGATTATCTCAAGGTTCGGGCCTCTGCCATTCCTATCATTCCTATCTGTGTTTCTTCAGCATTTCTGCTTCACCTTTGAAATAAGAACTTGCATTGCTGGGAGACTAGCCGCTTAGAGATGCTGCAGCTATGTTTCCCAGCTTCTTTTTTCCTTCCTTCTCCTATTCACTAGCTCATTCAACAGACTTCTCTCCTCGGGCATTTTGGTTCCAGTCCGTGTCTCCTCGGATTGTGTTTTCTTTTCTTGTTTTGTAACAGAAATCTGCATTATTTATTAAAAAATAAAGTATGTAAAGAAATGGACAAAGAATATGCTACTATAAAAAGGAGTACCTGTCAATCCGGTATTCCCGACCCTGATGAATAGTTTAATGTGTACATTAGCTCACCTAGAATGGGACATTCTTTCTCCAAAAGACAAAACTAAGCTAAAACATGCAAATATTTAGTGTCCCCAACAGAGCGGGCAATGACAACAGTGTGGAACAATTGTACCTGCAGGCAAAGGCACGGCCAAGCAGCCATTCACGCTGAGGAATCTCCCTCCCCTCGAGAAGGCAAGCAGCTTCCCTGCGATGCGCCACACGACGTACGATTACATTGTCGTCGGCGGGGGCACCGCCGGCTGCCCCCTGGCGGCGACATTGTCGCTCAAGTACAAGGTGCTCGTGCTGGAGAGAGGCGGATCCCCGTATGGCAACCGCAACATCTCGTACATGGAGAACTTCCACATCGGCCTGAGCAATACTGCGCCAGACTCTTCATCCCAGGCCTTCGTCTCCACCGATGGCGTCATCAACGCCCGGGCAAGGGTGCTGGGCGGTGGTACCTGCATCAACGCCGGCTTCTACAGCCGGGCCAGCTCAAGGTGCGTAATGCCTTGTTATGTTGCCTATCAGTGCTCTCAACTGGTTATCATTCTTCCCAATGGATGACAAAGATATTTTACAAGAAACACTTTAACGCCAAGAAGTTCACAGCGAAGGGATTTTACAAAAGAAAATTTGCTTTTTCTACTGCGGAGGTTACGCACACGGCACACCCAAGCGGGTTCCGTCAGATTTTCAGCCTTCCCCACCCCGTCTTGTCTCAACAATTTTCAGGAGTAAAGACTTTATTTATAAGAAAAAAATTAGAGGCAAGCTCAAAGCTCTAAATAGCAGTGTCTGAAACCGATCCTCAGTTAAAATGTCATGTCATTATCTAGTCTAAGCAGCACAAGACACTGTCACTTTCAGGCCAGTAAATGTCAGATCTAGGGTAAACGCAGAGCAGTGATAGAGCCAGGAGGAAATAAATGTAAAGGTTGGTGGAGTAATGCCATCCTAGCAATGTATGCTGCTATAGTAGGAGTAGCTAACTCCCTGCGTCTGCAGATTGCTGAAATGGGCAGCAGGAACAATTGTTTTTAAGTACCTGCCAGTTACTTTCTTTCCACAGCAGTACACACAATAACACAGAAGTCTACCAAAAGAGGCAATGGTAAAGGAAATTATCTTCTGCATTACCATACCCAACAGTCCAACGCTGTGCTTGACTGGATTAGGACTTGTATTTTGGTTCACAATTTGGTACTGATCCTAGTTTTTGGTTATTGCAGTGCAGTTGTAAAATTGGCAATGTTTTCAAACATAAGTACTTGCGTACAAAATGAGCACTTGTGGTAACTTGATCACGTACAGAAAAACAAGTACTAGATGCTGCATTAATTTGCATTTAAGTGGCTCAGCTCTGGTAGTACTAGTACAAAGAAGTAATTGGTCTGACAGTAACACGTGCTTTGTTTTTGTTTCCCTTGTCATAGATTTAAAATCATATAAGAATTGACTTCATGTTTGAATCATAAACTATATATTACCGAAGAAGCCTAGACTGAAGGGGGCAACAAAATAAAATTTCATGGACCTATCAATAATTCTTTCATGCCATGATAACTATCTTAGCGAAGCAAGGACCGACAAATAACCAAAACCCAATGCAGTCCAGTGCAACTTAAAGTTTGAACCAAGAATTATGTTTGAATCATAAGATATATATTACCGAAGAAGCCTAGATTGAAGGGGGCTAGAAAGCATAAATTTCATGTGCCTATCAATAATTCTTTGATGTCATGGTATGTTAGCTAAGCAAAGACTGACAAATAACCAAAACCCAATGCAGTTCAGTGCAACTTAAAGTTTGGACCAAGAATTAAGTTTCTGAGATATATCACATTAGCAGAACCATATCCATGAAAGCCGATTAGCAAACATTCATAATTAGTAATCATGCTAGTCTTAAAGAAAGTAATATATCATGTCGATATTCCATATCGCCAATCAACTTATTGCAACTTCAAAGTTACTAACCTTTTGTTTGTTGGACCAACAGCTTCGTGCAAGATGTTGGCTGGGAAGCAGATCTGGTGAACGAGTCCTACCCCTGGGTAGAGGATAAGGTTGTCCAGTGGCCTAAGATTGCGCCTTGGCAGGCTGCACTACGGGATGGGCTTGTTGAAGCAGGAGTGTCCCCTTTCAATGGGTACACCTATGATCATGTTTCTGGGACCAAGGTTGGCGGCACCATCTTTGATGCAAATGGCCACCGCCACACAGCAGCCGACTTACTTGCAGCTGGAGATCCTAACAACCTGCGGGTGCTGCTTCATGCTAGTGTGCACAAGATAGTGTTCAACTCGCGACAAGGTATAGCCAAGCTCCTAAGAGCTTAATTCTCTTCGAACAGTATCACAGTATTAACAGGAATGTCTACAAGGCTACAACAGAAGAGTAGATACTAGAGTTATCATGTAACCTTTTAAAAGAACATGGATTTCGATGCAGGACGCCTGAAACCAAGGGCTGTTGGGGTACAATTTGCCGATGAGGACGGGAGACTCCACCAGGCACTACTCAACAACAACAAAGATAGTGAAATCATTATCTCTTCTGGTGCAATTGGCAGTCCCCAGCTGCTACTCCTCAGTGGCATTGGGCCCAAGAATGATCTTAAGAAACATAACATTCCTGTTGTTCTCCACAACAAGTTTGTGGGAAAAGGAATGGCCGACAATCCAATGAACTCCATATTCATACCTACGAAAAGCCCCCCTCGGCAGTCACTGATTGAGACTGTCGGAATAACTGAAGCTGGTGTTTTCATCGAGGCCAGCAGTGGTTTTGGCCAGTCACCAGATAGCATCCAGTGCCACCACGGAATCATGTCGGCTGAGGTTTGGCATCCATCGTACTTGCTTACTAGTTCGAAATTGCGTATATTAGGTTGCACTGTGAGAAGCTTTTTATTTACACAATCTAAAATGTGTAGACTGGAGAGAAATGCACAAACAATTAGGAACATTCTGAAATGTGTAAACTGTAAAACAACACATGTAGTCATATCTTGGAACACTTGGAACACAAATTTAGCACCATCCACTTATTACTAGTTTGCATGCATATATTGTTGTATGTTTCAAGAAATATTAGTTTTTGAAGTTCCAAATCATAATATCATCATTGCATTTGCGTACCTAGGTGCATAAACTCTAGATGCGTCACGCTGTGTAATATGCATGTTACAATAGATTTCAAGAAAAAGAAGCTCTTGAAATACCTCGGTACCACAAACTCTAGATGGGTCTCACTATGCAATATACATGGTACCGTAGATTTCAAGAAAAAAAGTTATTCAAGTTCTAAATCATAAATTTATCTTTCAATTTTCGTGAGTTAGGAGTCAAGATAAAACTTATTGGCCTCGGAAGCAAATATAACTATGTCATCACTTTTCCACAATTATGTGAATCTATCCCTTTTTTGCTGTTTTGGTCTAATGCACATTCCTATGAATGCAGATTGGACAGCTATCTACAGTTCCTCCAAAGCAAAGAAGCCTGGAACTAGCCAAGATGTATGCACATAACAAACTTAATCTACCCAAAGAGGTATTTCAAGGTGGTTTTATCCTTGAGAAGATCGATGGTCCACTGTCCACAGGCCACCTTCTCCTCATAGACACTGATGTCAAGAACAACCCGGCAGTTACTTTCAACTATTTCAGCCATCCACAAGATCTCAGTCGTTGTGTGTATGGTATCAAGACCATTGAAAAAATATTGAAGACAAACCGTTTCGCTCAATTGAGTCCTGATGGTGCTGGAATGGAAAGGGTGCTCAACATGAGTGTACGGGCTAATGTAAATCTGATACCCAAGCATGCCAATACCACTGAATCCCTGGAGCAATTTTGCAAGGACACAGTAATCACCATCTGGCACTATCATGGTGGATGTCATGTAGGCAAGGTGGTTGACCAGCAACACCGAGTGCTTGGCGTCTCGGGTCTCCGTGTTGTTGATGGCTCAACATTTTCTAAATCACCAGGGACCAACCCTCAAGCCACGGTCATGATGATGGGCAGGTACTTCAGTACAGACATAACTTACCTATTTACTGAAGCAATTTCTTAATTTAGACTGAATGACTTCTAATCATAATTTATGCTCAGATACTTTGGAGTGAAGATCTTAAGAGAACGGCTAGGACAGGCATGCGGAGTGTAGTAGACTCGTCAACACCAGTCTTCTATGATGTGTGTGTGTGAGCTAGAAAGGAAATTACTAATTTTTGCTGGGTTCCAGTGTGAATCGCTAATGAAAGACAATCTAGGAGATTCATCTGTACCCAGTAACTATTTGTCCCGTATGATATTGCATTAGATTGTTGTTTATCGACTCCCCCTTTCTCTTTTCCTTCTTAAGTAGAGTTTGAAACACAAAGAAATGTCAGGAAAATAAAAGAGTTCTGAGACACAAGCCCTGATGAACTACTTCAGTATATGCTCACTAATTTTGAACAAAAGGATCGATTAAACATCTTAAAATTATTTGATTTTCCTTTACAAATCAAAATCCATTTCATGGTGAAATGCAATATATTGCACAAAATAGAAATTATCAATTCAGAAAATGTTGAAGAAATCATTGTGCAAAAAACTTTATTCATAGATGATTGGAAGGCGTAAATTTGCCACATATGATTCCTCTGTTCAGGGTGAGGGGGAGGGGTGAAGGAGAAAACTAAGTAATGCGAAAGCTTGGACCGAGGAATTCAACATATTACATTTTGTGATCATTTTACTCAACTGACACTACAGAAAATCTATAACCATCATTTGACAGTGCCTAAAAGATAAACACATAGTGTGTTCCCAATAGTTCTAGAGCCTTACAGGTATACTGAGACCATCATAGCTAAGCTGGATGTCAAGCCCCTCTGTTTCCATCAGCCTCGCAAGATCACCGTTTACTTCCTCATGGTCCATTAAATGCATCATTCCTGAAGATACCATTAAATCCAATTGAATAGCAACATAATGTAAACAATGGAAGATGAGACATGTGCTGTTTGATCTAATTAGAAAAAATAGGACTCTCAAATTTCCCCATAAAGAAGAGAGATTGAAGCTGAGTTTCTAACACTTTATTCCTGACATTGGCGTATAGATTTAATGTGTCAAGAGGTAACTTTATTTTCTTTGACAAGTATATGAACCGTAACATCTAACAAGAAAAGCTAAAAAAGAGTAAGGCATACATCTACCTGTGGTGAGAGTTTTGCTTGGTGTCGCAGACACGAAATCATCAAACTATTGAACAGTTTCCTAAACAGATCAACTAACTGGATGATTTTTTTAGTTCAAATGCTTTGCTTTTTCTTTCAGATGAAATCGGGCACATTATTAAAAAAAAGGCAGGGGGGTAGCATTTCTCAACCAGACAATTCAATCATGTAAAAGTTTTTGTTCCAAATGGTAAAGTCTATTTAAGAGTAGGCTGTGTTTTTGTAAACCAGTAGTGAAAATCCAAATGTACTTACAGAGTTGCGACTAAAAGCTATTTTTAAAGAAGAACTTAGCTATAAAATCATAAAAGAAATAACAAAATAGAATGGTTAGCTAGTCAGGCCATACCAGTAAAGAGTGTTTTCTTTGGTTTGATTTTCCTGACTTCCTCAAGGGCCTGAACAGTTGAAGAATATATCATAACTGAATACAGTGGAGCAGTAAGAAGGTAAAACTGATGTATTAGAACTTACCCTAGGTAATCCAAAGTGTGTTGAAGAAGACCGATCAGGTCTCAGAGCATCCTGTACGAAGTTAACATAAAACAAAGATCAGTCAAATGGCCAATATTCAAGACTCAACAGTTAACAGATATGCACGAGAAGTAAGTTAATAGAAATATACAGCCATCCGAAGAATCCAGATGTTTCATTATTTAGCAATAAGATATTTGCAAGAAATAAAACTAGAAAGCAACACATGTACAGCTTTCTAATGAAACCAACAATTTCATGATTTAACAGAGATACGCAAATAAAAAAGGATACCAATATAAGGAGTTCACAGTCTTCCAGAAGTCCGTAGGTTTCTTCAGGGATATCACTGACATCACTGCAAAGATCAGAGCAAATTCAGACAAGATGCCTTCCACACTACAATTCAATACAACAAAACGAGCCATGCAGTGAGCTCAATCGACCTTATGTAGCATGTGTCACCAAACCGGAAGCCAAGGGAACGGTAATCCTGACCATGCCATACAGGCAAAGGAATCACCTGAAACATAAGCAGTTTTTTGTAGCAAGATAAACTGAACAGTTCAGTTTATTATGAGCGTCAAGTATACTCAGCACATATTGAAATTTTGACATAACGAAAAGTAAATTGCATTTGAGCATGCCAAATTGATAACGAGTTCATGACAGGTTGGTAAACTCCCCATATTATGTTTGTATACAAAAGTTCCCCATATTACCTTCAGCCATCAATAAAAAAAACTACTCAAACTTAATAAAAAGCATTTCATCTCATCTAAATTGCTCTAACAAATGGGCCCTATCAGATGCTACTAAGAATACTGTCAACTATCTAAGTGATATCATCCCACAATAGTTGAATTAGAGTAAAGAGATAAACATCCGTTTTTCTACCCGACCACATGGTCTATTTTCTTACTAGTCCTACACTCACTGAGTTGAAAAGGGGATTTCCTTTTGCAATTTATAAACAATATTGGTGGAAAACACTTTTCATCTATAACAATATATGTACTGAAGTTATAATTTCACATTACCAACCTCAAGATTGTGAACTGTAAATGGTTCCTCTTTTATAATGTTGAATTGCAATGTTGAAACTGCGGCTCCAGGTATTACCGTACTTGTGTCAACCAAGTAGTGGTGGGTCATCTTCATCACCTGATACAAACCAGAAAATGGGAAAAAGAAAGAAAGGAAGGAATAACACTGAGCCAATTGTTAATTAATATCTAAAACAGAAAATCTAGAGCAAAAAATAATTTAGTAGATCATATTTCACTTAGCATGAGGCTTTTTCGTGTATTCCATCAGATTTTCCGAAGCTTTAATAGTAGAGAAAAAATAAGGTATAGCGTAACTCAGCGCAAGATGTTCCAACCTCAAAATCACGTTGTGCCACATAAATTGGGATGGATGGCTGGACATTGTTCGTCCAATCACGAAGGCAGTCAAGGCCTGCACCATAGAATAAGTTATCTTTCCGGAAAGAACAAGACCATATGAACAATGGTTTCTTGTCTCAGTTAATGGAAGCAAAACTGCCTCAAGGAAAGTAGTTTAAGAGGATAGACGCTAGGAGAGATATTTGGTAAAAATGGCCCAACTATTCGATTAAAAGGTGCATAACAGGGACGCATAGGAATTGATAAGGTTGAAAGACACTGCATACCTCCAATCGCATCAGCATGAGAATGGGTGATAATCACGGCATCAATCTCCCTTAACCTGAAGATCAGGAGCAATTGGTTAGCATGATTAAGTTACTTGGTATCAAACACCGGAGCATGTGAGCAGTCAGTACCCAAAAGCAGGAAACCACTGGATTGCGGAGTGGTAGAAGAACCTGACAGAAGAAACAGAGCAACCAGCATGATAAGTCACCACTCCTTTTATTTTCAGTAATGGTAACTCGGTACTTTGATCGGGAAAAAACTGAGGCGACCAGCAGTGCAAACAATAGCGCGTACTTTCCAGCGTCGATGAGGATGTTGGAGGTGCCAGACGGCGTGACGTGGCGCAGCATGATGCCGGTGTTGCGCCTTCTGTTCGGGCTCCCCGGCTCCATCGCCTTAGTGCAAACCTTCAAGCAGGACGTCGCAGAACAAACAGCCATCGTCACATTGAGTACTGCGAAAAGAAAGCAGAACCGGAGCAAGGACTCTGGTGGCTGATACCGAGATAGAGGACTAGAGGTGGAGGGGTGTCATACGGGGCAAGTCTTGGAGGGGTCGGTGAGGCAGCTGACACGCGGGATGCCCTCGCTGGTGCCCGTGCCGAGGAAGATGAGCTCCGACTGCCGCGTGCGCTCCTTCTCCGCCTCCGAGGCGGAGACCGCGCCACCGCCGCCGGGGGCAACGCGGCAGGAGGTGGAGAAGGAGCGCGCTGGAAGGGTTCATGAGGGCTACGCATTACGTCGAACAGCTCATGCGCGAAGGCTAACAATGTACGCGCGCGGTAGTAGCACGATTGAACTTACGGGATGCAGCACCGAGGCGGAGGTTCGGGAGGGAGAAGCGGGGCGCGGCGGACGCCGGGGCGCGCGGGAGAGGGAGGCGCGCGCGCAGGGAGCGGACCGCGGCGAGCGAGCGCGGCGGGAACGGCGAATGCAGCATGGGCAGGCGGTGCGCACGCAGGAGCGCGGCGATCGCGCCGGCGCCGGCCGCCCCTGACATCGGGAGAGCGGAGACGCGTCTGGCTGGCTGCCGGCGGCGGGCGGCGGGCGAGTGGGTCTCCCCGGGCGCTGGCCACCTGTCGACTTGTCGCGGGGACCGGAGGGGTGACGCTGGCAGGTGGGCCCGGTCTTCTCTGGTCGACTGTCAGGAAAGACGACTTTCCTCGATGGGTCCCACGGGGCCCACATGTCGGGGTGTAGATTCGGGTTGCAGATAATATTCGCCGCTTCCAGATAAAAAGAAAAAGATAATATTCGCCGTGAACAGGTGCTTGTTCGCCAATGGGCTTTTGGGCTAGCCCAAGGAATAATACCAGTACCAGCTCTTCCTTGTGCGACTTCCCTTCCTTTCATATCGTCTCCTCTACCGTTTACCCACCATCGATCGCCGGATCTCTCCCCTTCCCTTCCCGGAGCACCCAGACCCAGGAGATCGACTTCGCCGCGCCGGCTCGCCGGCGACGACAGCAACCAAAGGTACGTACCTCTCCTTCTCGCTCGAATTTCAAACAATCCGCGTGCCATACTCGCGCTCCAGCCTACAGGTGGTGCTTCGTCTTTGCCCGATCCGGGGATAGGCTAGATCGGTCGTGGGGCATGCCAGCGAGATCACGCGCGCTCCCATTTAGCCATTTAGGAATCAGCAGTACGATTCTGCGATCATCGAGTAGACGGGAAGCGTTTCTTGCGATCTCTGGGTGGAAGTTAGCGGGGACCTCGTCAAAGCTAACCATGTGGCTCCGTCCACGTTTTCTGGAGCCGTAGGCTGCTAGCAACTCTCGGTTTATTTCCTAGAAGATTCTTGCTCCTCTTTTCTCGTGTTACTTGGTGCTGATTAAGTGATTATACTCAACCTATGTACTACCTCTGTCCATAAATACATGTCTTAGATTTATCAAATTTTAGATGTATATAGACACTATTTAGTGTATAGATTCATCTAAATTTAGACAAATATAAGACATCTATTAATGGACGGAGGGAGTAGTACTTTCCTAGTTTTATAGTAGCCAATTTCAAAAGCTTGCAAACCCCTTGTGTACCTCTCCAACGTACTGAAAGCTCTTGCGTATTTTGACAGAGTGCTGGCGTGTGATGAAAAAAGGCAGTGCCCACCACAAGGAGACTCACGGAACCAGCGGCGACATAAGCGAGGAAACGTCTGTGGAGTGCGTGAGGGCCCCCAATCTGCTCGAACGCGCCAAGGAAGAGATCGAAGCTCTCGTGTCAGCTATCCACGGCAAGATGGAGCACCACTCCAGTCCCCGCAGGAAGGAGGGTGGTAATTTACTGAACTTGATCTCACTGTTGCCTGACTTGATTTAAATTTCTACAAGTATCGCTTCCTCTTACATGCCTTCAGGTATAGTCATAGTGAGCGTAGGATTTTGAAATAGGAATTAGGTGGGAATAAAAGAAGATGATAGGATTAAAGAGGCATCGCACAGGTGAAAGATTTCACACAATGGAGCCTAATTCTTTTTTGGGGAAAAACACTGCTTCTGTGTAGAATGCTAAAACATGTGCAAACATGACATTTCCGCTTGCTGTTCTTATAATGCATATTCAGTTGATTTGCTTACAATGTTGAGCCATTACTTTGATGTATGTGTGGAATTGATTTCACCTTGTTGAGAACGAGTAGTGTTGCGTGCACCATTGTACCAGAGTTTCCCCAGATATCGAGAACATGTGGACATTTGTGTAACTTATAATTGAGACTTCTTGAGCATATGATTTTAAGTTTTGAGACTTACCATCCCTAAAACTTTGAAAGTTGAAACATTAGAACTTTGGGGAAGAAATTAAGGTATAAAAGATGTTTCTGAAATATTGCTACCCTAGATGCTACATACAGTACATGTCTTCCATTTTGATAGAAGGAAAGAGAAATAAAGTATATGCAAGGAGGAAAGAATAGATAATAAATTAATAGTACCCCCTCTGAATCTAGTTTTTAATTCATTTATTTCCAGTTCTTTTTACTATGGATTGCTTCACAAATCACAAGTAGTAGGGTAGTATAGCTGTGTTCTTTAATTAGCACTCTGTTAAGAACATTGTCTTGATTATTCTGCACCACTCTGAATTTCGTGCAGAATTGCACAAGGACTCCAAGGAAGCCATTCATGCAACCACGCATAACAAGACCCATGAGACCGAAACTCATGGTACAAGCAATGATATAAGCGAGGACACCCCAGTTGACAAAGTGAAAGGCCCCAATGTGTTTGAACGTGCCAAGGAAGAGATCGAGGCTATCGTTGAGGCTATCATTCCGAAGAAAGGATCTGATAAGTGAGCATGGAGCGCACAGAGGAGATTGTGTCGTCAGTTGTTGTGAAAACTACATGGGCATCATTTGCCAGATGTCCACAGGAAGGCATGTCTTCTGCATTGCCAAACCCTGGAGTTGTAATAGCTGAATTCTTCATTGTATCGTCGCTGCTTGCTGTTGAGCAGAAGTTGTATAAAGTGTGACATGATGTACAGTGCGCTGTTTTGTGTGGATTTCCAATAAGCTGTATACGAAGCATGCATCGTCACATTTTGATTGCACCTTTGCTGGGTAGTACCAATTAGCCGCACGTCGTAGCCCAGTGCCTGGCTGCTGCCCAGCTGGCCCTTCCTCATCGATCAGCTGGTGGTGGGACAAGTGCAAGAGCAACGTAAGTGTAAGAAAGAAAAGCACAAACCCTGTCAATCTACATTATCTGACATATTTGGAAAGAGCATAAGAGACGAATTTTCCAACGAAAATCTGCATCTGCAACGGTGGAGGTGGAGATGATTAAGGGCTCCTTTGATTTGATTCATAGAATAGGAAGGAATAGGGAAAGCATAGCTTTGAGATGTTATGGCTAGTTGAATTATATAGAAAGATGAGTTGTATTTGATTGTGCCAAAAGAAATTTGTCATGAGGTATGACCTACCGATTTGCACTACAAGATTTCTATAGGATTATTTCCTTAATTTCAAGAGTCGATTTTGTACTTACATATGTGGGTGTGGATGTTTCCATCACCGTCCGTTTGTGGTTCTGAGAGTAAGATATGTTCCTATGAATCAAACACTAGTGTAGAAAAAATCCTATAAGATCTAAATCCTACACAATTACTATACCAATTCTATCAATCAAAGAATCTCTAAAGCTGATTTGAACCTTTTAGAGTTAGCAAAGAAGAAATCCAGTCTCTAGTTGTTCTTGTTAGCCACCTGAGTTGGATCTTGTAACATCCTGTTCCCTCTGATCATTTTTGGGTCAGTTTGTTTTGCTCTCTAACCCCTGTAATTAGGTTTTTTTCCCATCTTTAATGCAAAAGTGGAGTGGCTGCTGTTCATCATCGTAAAAGGTAACTTTTTTTTTTTTGAAACGGAGGCAAAAGCTTTGCCTCATCTATTAATTAAGAAGAAGGTGTCGCGAGGGGGAGAAGAAAGAGGGCGGTGATGTGATGCCGGATCTGGTCACGACGAACGGAGAGGGCGCCGGCAGGAGGAGATCAAGCCGGTGGCGGCGGCAGCTCGCCCCGGCACTCCATGGTCGCGAGAGCTTTCGTGAAACAATTGTGAATCTGAGGAGGTAAAAGGTAACTTGACATGCACATAACTATATACATTCTCTATACACATGATTTATATCGTGTTTTTTTTTATTTTACTTAGTATTTTTTTATGACTTCACTATTTATCCAGGTTCACATGGATCCAGGTCGACCAAATCCGCATCTTACGGGGTGGTTTTAGAACATACCACACATGTACACTGAGCTACATATAACCCTTTATTTTCAAATATTTGAAAATGGTATTTCAAAGCTTTAAAAAATCCGAAATTTTTTGGAGATAGCCAATGATGTATGTACTACAAACATGCAAAATGTCAATTTAACCTACTTTGTATTCTAGGCTACACAAAATAATAATATCTGAGTAGCGCGGTCGGGGGTGGGAGCTAGGAAAAAGGAATATTTGCTTGTCTGCCTGGCTAGAGGGACCGGGGCAAACAAGTAGCACCCAGGGGCAGAGCTACACTAAAAAATGAGAGGGAGCAAAAATATGGTTATTGAAAAAAAATTATTTGCTAAGTGGAGGCAAACAACCATTTAAGCTAGCTTTTACAAGGAGATTAGAGATTTGAGTGGGGGCAGCTGGTCCCCTTGTGTCAATAGGCAGGATCCGCCCATGGTAGCGCGGACTCTCGGCCCGTCCGCGTTGCCGCAAACTCAGCCTAAATCTTGGCTAGGTTTGCTTTAAAGGAAACCTGTCCAAAGTGCGTGATCCGGATGTGGGGAGCGTTGGGGCTGTGTTTTCGGCCGCATCGGATCACGCTAACGTCTGGAAGCGGGGGCGTTGGAGATGACCTTAGAGCAACTCTAACGGATACTAGATACTGAATAACCTATCAAAACCGTATTTTTCCGGCGTTCTGGCCGAAAGTGGCTCGGACTAGAGCCTAAACTCGCGGTGTGGCCTGTAAACTCAGTTCGGGGCCCAAGAAACGCGAGGCTCGCCTCGTATTTATATAGGCAGCGGAGGGGAGTAGGGTTCCAAAACCCTACTTCCCGCCGCTGCTGCTGCCGCTCCGCCGCGAAAAGGGTCTTCTTCCGGCAGGCAATTCCTTCCGCGTCTTTGCCTTAGCCGCTCCGCCGCGACCTCCCCTCCATTTGCAATGGCGCGCGCACGACGGTGCGGTAGGGGAGGGGGCCGAATCGGTGACGGAGGCTTGCCGCCGCGTCTTACAGTTGTGCAGTCGGAGGCGGACCGCGCGAGGTGGGCGCGGTCTGAGAGAGCGCGCAAGCGGGCGGCCCGTAGGTGGCCGCGTAGGTTCGCGCACCGGCCGACGCGCTCTGAGGCGCGTGATGGGGAAGCCGAGGCCCCGTCTGGCTCGTGCAGCCCGCCGCTGCCGATGCTTCCGACGCGAGGCGACAGCGACGACGACAAAGAAGATGTGCCGACTCTTCCCCAGACCTGCGCGAGCTCCGCGGAGGCGGCGCTGTTCGAGGTCGCCGCAGTCGTCGCCGCCTAGGCGTCGTCCGGCGCGAAAACCCTCTTCCTTCTCCGCGCGTAGAGCCTGGTGACTATCCCGGGGCCAATTTTAGGTCAAATTAGCTCGCATTTCTATATGTAAATTGTGTTTGAATGTAGCTCGATCGGAGAAAAAGCCTCGTTTCATTTCACATGTTGATCGGAGCAAAATTTTCCGGTACGTTTGATTTCTATTTTTCAGTTCGTGTTTTCAGTTTCTATTCTGCGTCGCGACTAAAATCGTCGAAACCGAATAATTCGGGGGACTGATCTCGGAGTTTTTGGTTCATGTTTATACCGGCACTAGTAGAGGTGCTCTTATATCTTGGAATGGAGTATATAATTTCAGGAATACCTAGTTTCTAAAATAAAATCTTGCCGAAAATTTCCCTTATTACTTGTGAAGCAATCCAAATCAAAATTAGAAAAGGAGAAAAAGAAGTTAAGAACACGCGTCGCAACTTGCAAGCATCGCTACCGTGCACGGACGCACACCGTAGGCGAAACTGAAACGGGTTTCCTATTTCTTATTCTTGCGGCGAAAGATACGGAATCAGCGCCGTTCCTTCTAGATCATGCCACGAACGGAACGGAAAAAGAACACCTCGATCCGAACAGCACACGTAGGGCGCTGCGCGTGTCCTCTCTCCTCGCCGGCGGCCGAGTCGGAGTGGAACCCCGCCCGTGTCTCACGCACGGCTCACCATATATACTCGCACCTTGCCCTCGTCGTCGTACCCAGAAATCAAACCTCGTCTCGTCGCAGCTTCGGAAGTTCCGCGCACACAAAGCCCTAGAGGTTCTTAGCGAGAGAGCGATCAAAGCTTCGACAGGTCCAGCAGCCGCAGATATCAATGGCGCAGGAGGATCAGCAGGTGCTGCTTCGGAGCGCGGACCTCGTGAAGTTCGCCGTGCCGGCTTCGCTCGCGCAGCGTGCCGGGCGCGTCGCGGCGGCAGTGGGCGCCGGGGAGCGCGTGGTCGAGCTGCCTCGGGGCGTCTCCGGAAAGGGCCTCGCCACGGCGGTCGCGTACTACAAGGCCCGCGCCGACGCGGAGGCGCGAGGCGCGGACGTTGAAGATTTCGACGACGAGTTCGTCGGCGGGCTGACGTACGACGCGGCCATCGACCTCATCCACGCCGCGCACCACCTCGGCGACGACGGCCTCTTTAACCTCTTTGTTGGCTACAGGGTTAATTAGATGATTTAGATCTTGGGGGTATAGTAAAGCTTTTGTTGGCAGTTTGTGTTGATCGGGAGAAGTTCTTTTTTTTTCTTCATTGTATCGATGTTGCCTCGATTGATCATGTATATCATGATTCTTAATAAAAAGAACTTAATATGTGTTGTAATTATTTTCAGTGTCGTATTTTGTTGCGCATCCTCTGTATGACTATCTGTGGGGCTCCATGATCTTTCCATGCTCAAGAAAGAAAAACCAGAGGTAGGAAAGACTACTCATGTATATATTTTCTTCACATATTCCTCGGCGTCGGTAGCTGGGTTAGTGGTGCAGATGTTGGCCCCGATATGGGCCTAGTCGGTCTGCAGGCATGCAACCTCTCATGTTGCTTCTTCGTTGGTGACGAGCGGGGTCTTCCCTAGGCTAGTTCTGCATCACTAAGGAAGCCAAGAATCTGATCTGGGCATGGCGGTGGTGGTCTTCTCCTTCAGCGAAGGTGGTCGGGCGGTTTGAGGTGAGTTGGGGATGCACAGCTTCCGGTGAAAACCGGCCCCGACTTGGGTCATGGAGGACGATGATGGCGCCTCTTGGTTGCTACCTTGTTGAAGTCATCGTTCCTGCAACCTGCATTTTCTTCTCGTTTGGGCTGCTTGGGATGAAAACTCAGACCCGGGATTCCAGGATTTGACGATGGCGGTGTGCGACGCTGTTCTCCTTGCTAAGGGTGTCATTTTTGGAGAACACAATGGTTGGAGGTGGTGTTGTGGTAGGGCGGTGTGCATCCATCGCGACGACGTTGGCGAGTCTCGGCAGCATGGTGTAGTGGGATCTCGGTGACGGACGCAATGTGATGGACCTGCGCAGTGTGGAAGCTTTGTCGGGCGTCATGGTGGCATCAACGACTTGCCTGACAAGGGCTATGTGAATCTCTGCCCTAAAGATGCACTAGCGGTTGATAGTGGTGACGGCTTCTGAAGCGAGGGTATAAGATGCTCGCCAAGGGTTTGCTAGACCGTATTTATGTTTTCGCCATAGGGTGACTTAGGGATATCAACAATTACTCAAGTACTGATCAAATGGTCTAGGCTCCTCGACGACTCTGCAACCTGGCAAGATTGGGACGTCCTCAAGATCAAATTCCCATACGACTCTGCAACCTCGGAAGATTGGGACGTCCTCAATGTCAAATTCCCATGTGTTCTTGCTTGGAGACAAGCAAGTGTTCCTAGAGGGGCATTGTCACGCAGAACGCCACACCTTAGGTATACGTGCGCGCCACCAAGCGCAAGTTTGACAAGGTGGTGCAAGTCGAGGAGGAAAGTGTAAAATGGATGTTATTGAGAAACATTGTTGGTACCTTTGAGCATCTCGCGCCATGATATCGGCAGGAACATCACCTCCCATTAGAAAAATATTTCATTTTTTATTGACACCAAAACGATAAATGTGAGACTAAAGTTACCACTGCCTTTCTAACCATTTAACCACATGTTAATTGTCATCAAAGTAAGCGGTACATTGTGGTATAAGTAAGTTGTAAAAATCGCCTTACTTGCGAAGCAATCCAAAATAGAAAAGGTAGAAGAGAAAAAGAACATGTGTCGCAACTTGCAAGCATCGCTACCGTGCACACGGGCACACCCTAGACGAAACTGAGACGGGTTCGGTATTCTTGCAGCAAAAGACACGGAGTTACGGCCGGCCGTTCCTTTCTAGATCATGTCACGGCACCGGCGGCCGAGTCGGACATGAACCCCGCCGTATGTCACGCAGGGTGCTCCCATATATACGCGCGCCTTCCCCTCGTCGTCGTCCCCAAGAAAATCAATCGCCGTCGTCGCAGCTTTGGAAGGCCCGCGCCGCCCACGCACACACAAATAAAAAGCCCTAGGTAGCTAGCGAGCTCACCTCCACGAAGGAGCGATCAAAGCTTCGGCAGGTCCGGCAGCCGTTGGGACCGAGATGGCGCAGGAGGATCAGACGAAGGTGCTGCTGCGGAGCGCGGACCTGGCCAAGTTCGCCGTGCCAGCGTCGCTGGTGCAGCGGGCGGGGCGCGTCGCGGCGGCGGTGGGCGCCGGGGAGCGCGTGGTGGAGCTGCCGCGCGGGGTCTCCGGCAAGGGCCTCGCCACGGCGGTGGAGTACTACAAGGCCCGCGCCGAAGCCGAGGCCAGCGGCGCTGACGTCGGCGAGTTCGACGACGGGTTCGTCGGCGGGCTGACGCACGACGCGGCCATCGACCTCATCCACGCCGCGCACCACCTCGGCGACGACGGCCTCTTCAACCTCTTCCTGGGCTACAGGGCCAATCAGTTCTAGGAGACTGGAGACGTTCTGTTTTTGAGTATTGGTAGTAGTTCGTGTTGATCGGCACAGTGCTTTTTTTGTTCATCGTATCGATGTTATGCTTTGTTTGGTCGAGAGACGCATAATTCGTACGAAGCATGAAATTTCGATTAATTTATCTGTCCATTTTGTGCTCATATTTTTTCTACTCGTATATACTGCTCTTTCTTTGTTGTCACTGATTTAATATTTTTTAAAAATGTGTGTTTTTAATTTTTGTGTTAGAAACTATATGTCTCATATCTAGAAACGAAGGGAGTATCATTTTGACGTCCTCTCTTCACGTGTATGACTCTCTCTCAAAGGCTCCATGTTCTACATGAAGCGAAAAATCGTCGTGTATGTGCGATCAAATCAAAAGTAGCCAAATTTGCGCATGTGAACATCATCGACCGAAAGAATTCACCAACGTGACGTAAATTTAACTAGATTCATATATATCTAACACCAAAATACATCAAAATACATGTGAATTTAGATAAATCCATGATATTTATGCTAGAACGGAGGAAGTACCCATTAATTCTTGATTTTACCCAGTAGAACCGAAAAATACAGCCAGTTCAAACACGCAAAAAAAAATACAAGGAAAGAATTGGAAGCTGAAATACCATGGGGCAAGACCGAAATAAGAAACAGGTAGCATGCATCGATGACCACGTACGCAGCAGACGGGACAAAATTGAAGCGAGGTGTGCGATGCAACTACTGCGATGTCAAGGGCGTGATCGGCAAGAAGGACGGATATACAAAGGGCGTGATCGGCAGGTTACGTGAGTTCGGCCAGGCCAACTAGGTGCAACGTCAGAGTGAGCTAATTGACAGATTCAGTCAGTGTTGCCTGAGAACCTGATGGGGAGTCAACTCCTCCACTCGGAACGGAATCAACAAGAGAATTTCAAACAACCAAGTGAGGCACCCAGAACCAGGATGACAAATGCTTCCTGGCTTCCTGTAAAGGGACCCAAGCAATACCGTGAGATTTTACCCCAGCCTCAGGACAATTACTCCCTTACTTTGTACAGGGTTCGTGAATTAAGTACAAGGACATGGCAGAGAGCTGGTCGAAATCAGGATTTGGAGAGTGAGAAACCTCCTTTGAGACGTGTGTTAATTTCACAATTTCAGGATCTCGACACTGAACTGACGAACTAATGATGCATCATGTAAACACTGAAACACATGATTCTCATCACTTCCAACGGTGTACGCGGTTTCTGGGTTCCTCAATCCTCATACACTCACCATAGTAACCATACTCTTGATTAGTGTAAAGAGAAATCCTATACCCTGTAATCTAAAAGGTAAAAACATAAATTTGTGGAAGCATAGAGCAATCAGATCACAGCTGTGTTATATGCCTTCAGTCGTTGACTGTGGCGTTTTAGAGGCCGAGCTACATGTAGCTCTTTATTTTCAAAGACTCAAAATTCGTATTTTAAAGTTTTAAAATAATCTGAAACAAAATCCTAGAGGCAGCTAATGATGTATGCTACAATGGTGCAAAATCTCAATGCAAAATGATTTGTATTATAGGCTACACGAAATTGACAAAATCTCACAAAATAAATAGTCCTGAAATATGTAATATTCACTAAAAAAATTTGTAAGAATTTGTCATTTTTATGTAGCCTAGAATATAAAGTAGTTTGCATTGAGATTTTACACCATTGTAGTATATATCATTGGCTATCTCTAGAATTTTGATTCAGATTTTTTAAAATTTTAAAATACAAATTCTAAGTGTTTGAAAATAAAGGGATTCGTGTAGCTCGACCTCTGTTTGAAGTTTTCCTTCAGTGGTCGCTCAAGTTTCCGTTATCTCTCGACGTCCAGCCTATATGCGAAGTTGTCATGCAAGGTCTACTGATAAAATAAATCCATGGGAAGCAATGGAAAGACATCCAGTCTATCTTTGCATGACCTTGTTTTCATGGCATCTAAACACCCCAAATTATGCTAGTAACTACTAGTACCTTTGATGTTAAAAAAAACTACTAGTACCTTTTCTTTTGAGAAGCAATGAAAACACATCCTCGAAAAGACTCAATATCAACAAAAACACAGCATGCCACCATCGTACATGTCCATACGAAACTTTGACCATTACTACACTTGATGCATACCAAATTTTCCACGCAAAACAGCAGCCAGATCTGCATGTCATCAAAATCACTTCCGTAATAAAAATGGTTCATGGCATTTGCTTAGATAGTTAGAAACAATAAAACCAAACAGTCATATACTACATCCACAGCAACAAGAATTCATCATTAGACCTGTCATATAAGAGAATCATTGAAGTAAAGGTTGAAGGCAATATGAGTTCAGACAGTGGATCTGGGTCGGGTGATGCACAGCTTTGTCCAATGGTGCACACTCAACAACTTATTGGCTTCAGCAGCAAATTTATACTGACAATTTTGGAGGCAATTTCATCAATAGCCGTTACCGAAACCTATTTTCTTCCTAAGAGCGGCTGAACAGTCTTTGGAGTAGTGAACTGACTTGGCAACACCCTGCACAGCTTGCAGAGAGACCACGCCACAATACTCGATGACCAAAGACTCCAACTTATGAGCACGTCCCAGCTCAGCCACTCCAGCATCAGTCAACTCATGACACATCTGAAGTGTGAGATTACTCAAGCATGGGGTGTGTGCGATGAAGCGCATCCCAGCATCTGTTACTGCATGAGAAAATACAATTTCGAGTGTCTCCAGATGTGGTAAGGACGAGATGGCCTTCATCCCCTCGTCATCCAAGAAGTTGGCAGTGTTCAGCACGAGAACACGAATTGGGCAGGACCGAATGAGCGCTAGAAAACCTCTCTGTGTGAATGCTATTTCTGATGGCCAGCTAGGAGAACATCCTAAAAATTTGAGGTCTACGGTCTGAAGCATATGACAGTTGAGAGCTAGAGCGTACAGGCTGTTATCCGTAAAAGACGTCCTGGCTTCATAATGGCTGCCTTCAGAATGGTAGCGCTGAAGTGAGAGCCAAAGTGAGATGCTTTTAAGGTTCCTGCAGCTCCGAGATAGTGCAATCATGTCATTGTCATTTAGGGCACGAACATACTGAAGGCAGAGGTTCTCCAATGCTTTACACTTACCTAGGATAACACGTAGTCCTTTTTCTGGCCAAGTTTTAATATGCGCCAACCTTAAATCTTTCAAACTCTCACAGCAGAAATCATATATATCCGTGTTGTGAGCATCAAACGAGGAGTCATAGACCTCACCACCAAGACGATGATCATATTTTTCTCTTTTCCTCTCAAACTCGAACTTCTGGAGCTTCATCCATCCTGAACCAAACTTTACGAAGTCATGATGATTGATTCCTTCGCAATTCTTCACTACAAGCTCTTCCAACGATCCATTCCTACCAAGGTATTCCAGCCACTCTACGCTGTCAATTTTCTCGCATTCAATAAGGTGGAGAGCAGACAGACTCGTGCAACCAGCTGCAACCGAGAAAAGCCCAATTGACGTTATTTGCGGTGCAGAGTTTAGCGTGAGAGACACCAATGTCTTGCAGTAAGCTAAACAACCAAGCCCAGAGTCATCGATGTATGAGCAGAAGCTTAAGGTGAGATCGATCAGCGAGGAACAGTGAGATGAAAACACAAAGAGGCCTTTGTTGTCCAACTGATTTCCATGTCCAGGTATCCAGCCAGAGTAATCGATTTCCACTTTCAACAAATTTGGGAACCGGGCACACAGTGATGTCAGTGCTTCCGTAGTAGTGCAAAGACCGGAACCAACACGGAGAGCACCCCTTTGATTTCCCTCCATCTTGTAGTGCTGTTTTGACACGAGGGAAAGAGAATTCAGATCACTTGTCCTGGTGATATTCTTGAGAATCTCTGTCACCAAAGCATCCGGTAGATCCTCCATTGAACAAATTCAGCTGTATTAATCAGGTAATGTCAAGGTTCAGAACTCAACCGAATAGCTGGACCAAAACTAATGATATATGTGAAGATGGAGATCACACTGGCAACAATAATCACGAAGAATATAATGATGAACTTTGAGCATTTAGTGTATCCATCCAAAACTTGTGCGTTCTTCGTAATAATGGAAATTAATTAAAGTAGCCAGCACCTTATCTGTATGTAGATTGCTAGTAAAACACAATGAAGCTACACGCTACATCATTAAACTAAAACAGCGCTATAAGGAGAGCCTGAATAATGAATGAACGAAGCAAATACAAAGAAACAAACTAGAATTGAAGCAAGCAATTCCGCAAGAAGACTCACTGCTTAATCTGAACCTACTTATTTGGAGGCACCAAATTAATCACATGAAAACCAGAGCATGCAAATTAGTACTTGTCGCTCTTGGGCAGGAAAGAAGGGAATTAAACCAAAACGAATTAAAAATGATTTTCTACTAGATAACACCAATCTTCTTTTTTGTAGGATCCACACCTGTATGTATTACTCAAACTTGTGCTCACAGATTCGCAAGAAGCGAAGTTAGCTGATCACGCCACATCAGAGTGTGTCCTTTAAATCGGTTTTCCTCAACCGACTAGTCCACAGCAGTCAATAAATAGTGCCGATCTAGTATCTGTTCAACTAGAAAATTATACTGTTTACTGCAACCTAGGCTAACAGTCCGTCGCGGAAAGCTTGCTTTCTACCTAGGAGAATGGCTTTACAACTAAATAAATTGGATGATGCTACGTGTTTCCCTCTGGCAAGTCTCAGTCAAGAAATCGAATCGGAAAAAAAAAACATGTACATGTCGCCGGAGAACCAACGAACAAGGGGCATGAGAACGAAGAAACTGCGGTACCTTCAGCACGACCGGGAGATAAAAACAGCGGCGCTAGAGAATACACCGTCGGAGGGGACCTCCGCCGCCGCTCGACCCTGGGATGTCGATCTATCAGCCCAGGCCTGGATGGATGGAATGGTGTGGCGCCTTTTTGGTGGCAGCCATTAGTTCAGTCTTCCGTGTTTGGTTGGTTGGCTACTGAGAAGACTACTGAGAATGGATGGGCCGATGGGGGCGAACCCAGTTCGGTGTTTGGCGTATAGCCGTATACCATTAATACCCAACGGGGGCGTGTGTTTGCCTTTTACCGAAAAAAATGATTAACAAAATCTTAATTATATTATATGGACTCCCGTTCCATGAAATTTGTGGTTTGTCAAAATTTAGATATATCTAGATATTATTTAGCGTCTAGTTATATCCAAATGTACTAGATCAACTTCAACTTCAACTTTTATAGGATTGAGGGAGCAATTAGTACCGTTGAATTCGTGTTAAAAACACTTTCTAATCATTCTAGTTTTATACCAATAACCTATATATATTTAGAGTAAATTTTAGTCAAAGAAACACATAAAAGTGGAGGCCACTCATTCATTGAAATGGAGAGGTTAACACCAAGGTTAGTTGCAAGCATCCCAATGTCATGCACGGGCACACCATATAGGCACTGATGGTCCTTTAGGGCTAAACCGGATCATGGCCCGCCCATGATTTTTGCAAAAAGAAAATATCAACCCCTATGCATCTAAGCCTCTATGGCCCAGCCCAACACCACAAGGCCACAAGCACGCATGTGCCTCCACTCCCCGTAGGCTGCTCCAGGTCGTCTGTTCGCCAGTGTTGGTTGCCTCGTTCGTTCCCCTCTCTCTCTCTCTGATCAACCTTCATTGATCTTTGTCGATGCCTTGCGGAGACGGAAAGACATATTGTCTACAATTTAATTGATAGATTACTACTTCAAAAAAAAAATGATAGATTACTCCATTTTCTTATTACTCTTCCAGTTTCTACGGCAAGTGTTGAACGTGCATTTTCTAGTTTAAAGATTATTAAAATAAGGTTGCGTAATAAGATGGAAGATGACAATCTAGCCAATAACATGTTAGTTCACATAGAGGGTGCTATTCTGGAGGGTGCTATATTTTTTGTGGATTATGCTTAAGAGACTACCTTTTTACACTAAATAGAGCATCATCATGATCCGTTGAAATGACACCATACAAGTTATGGCGTGGGTATAAACCCTAATAGTCCTTTCTTTAAATTTTGGTCTAAGAGTTTAGAACCAAAATCGGATGAATGTCTTTGTTGGTTATCCCAAAGAATTGATTGGGAATTCTTTCCACTATGGAGACAAAGACAAAAGTGTTTGTCGATGTTTCTTACTTATTTCCAAGAAATTATTTCTAGCGAAGTTTTTGAGTGGGAGGACAATAGAACTTGATAAGGTTTATGAACCTGAGCATAATGATCAGAGTAGCGCAGCATCGGAATGAAGGAGATATGCCCTAGAGGCAATAATAAAGTGGTTATTATTTATATCTTTATGTTTATGATAAATGTTTATATATCATGCTATAATTGTATTAACCGAAACATTAGTACATGTGTGATATGTAGACAACAAGAAGTCCCTAGTATGCCTCTTAAACTAGCTTGTTGATTAATGGATGATTAGTTTCATAATCATGAACATTGGATGTTATTAATAACAAGGTTATATCATTATATGAATGATGTAATGGACACACCCAATTAAGCGTAGCATAAGATCTCGTCATTAAGTTATTTGCTATAAACTTTCGATACATAGTTACCTAGTCCTTATGACCATGAGATCATGTAAATCACTTATACCGGAAAGGTACTTTGATTACACCAAACACCACTGCGTAAATGGGTGGCTATAAAGGTGGGATTAAGTATCCGGAAAGTATGAGTTGAGGCATATGGATCAACAGTGGGATTTGTCCATCCCGATGACGGATAGATATACTCTGGGCCCTCTCGGTGGAATGTCGTCTAATGTCTTGCAAGCATATGAATAAGTTCATAAGAGACCACATACCACGGTACGAGTAAAGAGTACTTGTCAGGAGACGAGGTTGAACAAGGTATAGAGTGATACCGAAGATCAAACCTCGGACAAGTAAAATATCGCGTGACAAAGGGAATTGGTATTGTATGTGAATGGTTCATTCGATCACTAAAGTCATCGTTGAATATGTGGGAGCCATTATGGATCTCCAGATCCCGCTATTGGTTATTGGTCAGAGTGAGTACTCAACCATGTCCGCATAGTTCACGAACCGTAGGGTGACACACTTAAAGTTGGATGTTGAAATGGTAGTACTTGAATATGGAATGGAGTTCGAATATTTGTTCGGAGTCCCGGATGAGATCCCGGACATCACGAGGAGTTCCGGAATGGTCCGGAGAATAAGATTCATATATAGGATGTCATTTTATGTGAATTAAAATGTCGCGGAAGGTTCTATGGAAGGTTCTAGAAGGTTCTAGAAAAGTCCGGAAGAAACCACCAAGGAAGGTGGAGTCCACATGGGACTCCACCTCCATGGCCGGCCAACCCTAGTGGGGGAGGAGTCCCAAGTGGACTCCCCCTTAGGGGGCCGGCCACCCCCCCATATGGGAGGTGGAACTCCCACCTCTAGTGGGAGTCCTAGCTTGGCTAGGTTTCCCCTCCATATGGAAGGTTTTAGTGTTGGGGTCTTATTCGAAGACTTGGACTAGAACTCTTGGGGCTTCCACCTATATAATGAGGAGGAGAGGGAGGGGGCAGCCACTCTTTGGCTCAGCCTTGGCCGCACCCCTTAGAGGGCCGGCGCCCAACCCCCCTCTCTCCCCAAACCCTAGCGGTCTCTCTCCTCCACCACATCCCGCACGCTTAGCGAAGCTCCGCCGGATTTCTCCACCACCACCGACACCACGCCGTCGTGCTGTCGGATTCAAGAGGAGCTACTACTTCCGCTGCCCGCTGGAACGGGGAGGTGGACGTCGTCTTCATCAACAACCGAATGTGTGACCGAGTACGGAGGTGCTGCCCGTTCGTGGCGCCGGAAGCGATCGTGATCAAGATCTTCTACGCGCTTTTGCAAGCGGCAAGTGAACGTCTACCGCAGCAACAAGAGCCTCATCTTGTAGGCTTTGGAATCTCTTCAAGGGTGAGACTCGATATCCCCTCGTTGCTCCCATCTTCTAGATTGCATCTTGGCTTGGATTGCGTGTTCGCGGTAGGAAAATTTTTGTTTTCTATGCAACGTTATCCAACAGTGGTATCAGAGCCGTGTCTATGCATAGATGGTTGCACGAGTAGAACACAATGGTTTTGTGGGCGTTGATGCTCTTGTTGTCTTTAGTTTGAGTACTTTGCATCTTTGTGGCATAGTGGGATGAAGCGGCTCGGACTAACTTTACATGACCGCGTTCATGAGACTTGTTCCTCGTTCGACATGCAACTTGTATTGCATAAGAGGCTTTGCGGGTGTCTGTCTCTCCTACTATAGTGAAGATTCAATTTACTCTTCTATTGACAACACTAGTATCACCGTTGTGGTTCATGTTCGTAGGTAGATTAGATCTTACTCGAAAACCCTAAACCACGTAAAATATGCAAACCAAATTAGAGACGTCTAACTTGTTTTTGCAGGGTTTGGTGATGTGATATGGCCATGATATGATGATGAATATGTATGAGATGATCATTATTGTATTGTGGCAACCGGCAGGAGCCTTATGGTTGTCTTTAATTTTCATGTTGAGTAGTATTTCAAAGTAGTTGTAATAGTTGCTACATGAGGTGAACAACCATGAAGACGGCGCCATGAACCTTGACGCTACGCTGACGATGATGGAGATCATGCCCGAAGATGATGGAGATCATGTCCGTGCTTTGGAGATGAAGATCAAAGGCACAAAGACAAAAGGGCCATATCATATCACATATGAACTGCATGTGATGTTAATCCTTTATGCATCTTATTTTGCTTAGATCGCGACGGTAGCATTATAAGATGATCCCTCACATTAATATCAAGATAATAAAGTGTTCTCCCCTCGTATGCACCGTTGTACAGTTAAATCGTTTCGAAGCATCTCGTGATGATCGGATGTGATAGACTCAATGTTCACATACAACGGGTGTAAGCAATGTTGCACACGCGGAATACTTGGGTTTGCTTGACGAGCCTAGCATGTACAGACATGGCCTCGGGACAACGGAAACCGAAAGGTTGAACACGAGTCATATGGATGATATGATCAACATGTTGATGTTCACCATTGAAGCTACATCATCTCACGTGATGATCGGTTTTTGGTGTAGTGGATTTGGATCGTGTACCACTTAACAACTATGAGGGATGTTGTATTAAGTGGGAGTTCATTAGTAATTAGATTAAAACATGAACTAATTATCATGAACATAGTCTGAGTAGTATTTTGAATTAATTTTGTAGTTTTGGCATCCGTTTATTACTATGCGCTAGTCTTGTTATTGAGATAGAAATACTGTTAAAATCTGACAAGAAACTTTACGGATTAGTACCGTATTGTTAAAGAATCAAGTATTGATTATGTCCTATTGCAAACTTTTAGTAAACCTCATATTGTTGATTCAATAAGCTATTAGTACCTAAAGTTATCTTGTCTCCGTGAAACTTGAAGTTCAAATCTGTTTGAAAAGTAAGGAGCTGAAAATTTAGTTTTCAGAAATAATCAAGGTATGAGATATATGTGATATCTAAGACCTTATTGCAAGATGATAGAATATAAATTTGGTGAGACTACATAAACTCATAAGTTTTATGGGAATGTATGAAGGTTGAAGACGCCAGGCGTCACAATCCTCCAACTTTTGGGGCACTAATAATATTCGCATATCCATGAAGTTATCATCCTTAGTATGCACCGTTGCTAAGACTCGTCGTTTCGAAGCATCACGTGATGATCGGGTGTGATAGATTCTACGTGTGCATACAACGGGTGCAAGCCAGATTTGCACATGCGAATACCAAGGTTAAAACTTTACGAGCCTAGCATGTACAGACATGGTCTCAGAAAGTCATCATGATACAATGGATAAAATTATGAGTGAAATTGTTCATCATATTACAAAGTTACTAATAGTGAAATCTGAAACACTTGTCATATGATGATCAACTTCAAAGTAAGAACCTCAAGGTTATTGGTATTAGACCAACAAACCTAGAAGTTATTGATGTTGAAGTGTTTTTCTGAATAATGAGGAAAGCTAAAAGAGAAACTGCAAAAGATATTTTGGCAAAAAGAAAAGAAAAAGACTAGAAAGTCTAGCTCAGGTGTATATAAATGATATACATGTTATGGTTGTATTCCTAGTTAAGTCACACAATGAAATTCTTGGGTATAAGTACCATATTGGTTGGTATGAAGTGTCATACAAAACAACGCAATACAAGAATACAATGGCCTAAGTAACTAACAAGGAATATGATAGGAATGCACGTCTGGAACAAAATAAAGTGTTATTGTGTTCGTCGTTAGCATTCTATCTAGCCCTTAGAATTTATAATAAAGAACTTAATAATTGTTATTTTGCTCTGGTCAAATGAAAACAATGAGTTGTTTAAATTATGACATTACTCCATGTACAATGGACAAGTTATTATAAATCTTAATGGTGAAACACACATACATAACACTGACGCTAAAAATGCCATAAGGCAAATGATTTGAATTCCACTTATTTGTGGAACCGCCATTAAGGTCATGTTAGAAAGGAACGCATGAAGAAACTCCATGCAAATGGATTTTTGGAGTCATTTGATATTTTGAATCATTTGGCGCTTGCAAATCTTTTCTAAAGAGAATGATTAAAATACCGTTCATAGGCCAAAAGTTGAACGGGCAACTAACTTAGTGAAAAAATACATGATGATGTATGTGGTTCACTGGGCATAGTTGTGTGCGGGAGATTCTTCTACTTCATGAAAACTTTCAACAATGAATTGAGTATATATATGTGGATATATTCAATAAGGAAGAAGTTTGAAACATTTGAATGGATTCAAATAAATTTCAGCATGAAGTAGAAATCATCGTAATAGAAAAGTCAAATATCTATGATTGGATCATGGTGGAAATATTTGAATTACGAGTTTTAGCGAACATCTAAGAGAGTTATGAAATTGTTCTACAACTCACATTTCTTGGAGTATCATAATGATGATATAGTATCCGAGATATGTATCCAAACCTTGTTGGATTAATGATGAGATAAAATATTAGACGCCATTATATTTTTGTGAATTATGCTTTAGTGACTACCGCTTTTACACTGAATAGAGCATCATCATGATCCGTTGAAATGACACCATACGAGTTATGGCATGGGTATAAACCATAATAGTCTTTTCTTTAAATTTTGGTCTAAAAGTTTACAACCAAAATCGGATGAATGTCTTTTGTTGGTTATCCCAGAGATTTAATTGGGAATTCTTCCCACGAGACAAAGACAAAAGTGTTTGTCGATGTTTCTTATTTCCAAGAAATTGTTTCTAGTGAAGTATTTGAGTGGGAGGACAATATAATTTGATAAGGTTTATGAACCTGAGCATAATGATCAGAGTAGCGCAGCATCGGAATTGGTTTCGGAAGCGGCTACGACGATCATGGTTCCCATGACTACAAAGTGTTTTAGCCATGGAGATCGAAGTACATATTGAACCTTGTAGGTATGGTTTACTTTGTGATCAAATAAATGATTTGTGGACAAAGGATTGATTTTGAACAATAATAAACCAACTACAAACAAAGAAGTTATGATGGGCCCTGACTCCGTTAAAATGGCTATATGCCATGAAATCCAAGATAGATAAATACTTTTTGAAAGTAAATGGATCTATAAAATTGATGGACTTGGATGGAATATCCTTAAAGAAGCTCGACTTGTCGAAAAGTTGTTTATGACAAAGTTCAAAGAGTTGACTACGATAAAGATTAGATCTTCCGTAGCAATGCTTATAGTCTATGTGGATTATTCTAGTAATCATTACATATTTCTTTTATGAGATATGCTAGTAGGATGGCAAAATACATTACTTATCAGAAGTGTGTATTAAAGGTGTATACAAGATACAACCAAGAGTTTTGCTGATCCATGGAATATTAGATAGGTATACAAACTTCAATTTGATGAAGTGAGTATCGCGGAGTTTTAATCTTCACCAGATGAAATAGTCAAAGAGTTTTTGATTTCATCAAAGACGATGAAGAGGTTTTGCATTTGCAAGAAATTAAGTGAGAGCGCTGAGACATATTTATAATACTTATGTAGATGACATATAGTTGGTTATAAATGATGTAATTATATACTTGATTGAAAAGGTTTCATTGAAAATTAAACTTCAATGAAAGGATATGGACTGAAACATATTTAGTGTCAAAATCTATGAAGATAGATTGAAACACATAATAAGTTTAAAGTCAAAGTACATAGAATGGATATTGAAGTAGTTCAATATAGAAATGTTAAGAAAATGTTCTTGTCATATGAAGGTTTAACAAGACTTGAGTGTATCTGACACTCAATGAGTAAAAACACATGAGTGATTATAGATCACGAATAATATGTACACAATCAGATATCATGTGCCATAAAGTGTTATGAGCATATACCAGAATGATTCATATGATGATCATTGGACGATAGTAAGAATATCCTTGAGTACTTTAGAAGAACTAAGGATATATATATATTTTTGTATGATGAAATGACAAACAAATCGCTGTAAGGTGTTACACCGATATTGGTTTTGTCACATATAAAATATAATTTCAATCTCAAATTAGACTAAGTGTTGTTTAAAAGGTAGCACAATGAGCTAGAAGTTGTCTATGCTAGATTTAGAAGAGTTCTAAATATTGTGACGGAATCTACAAAAGAAGGCAGAGTATGTCATTGTTTTGACAATGACAAAGGATGTTAAGTCAAAAGGTTCTTTGAGAACTTGGTGTATTTCCGACAGAGTCAGAACTTTGAAGCTATATTGTGTGTGACAATATTAGTAACATATTTCAGACCGCGGAATTAAGGTTCCATCAGAAGACCAAACATATTTAATGCCGACTCATTTGGAAATGAGTGATGCGTTGAGACGCAAATGAATTACAAAATACATACGGTTCTGAGCATGTCAGATCCGTTGACTAAAACCTCTCTCGTGAGCGAAACATGATAAAGCACCAGAAGGCCAAGGTGTTATATCTTTACAAATGTAAACTAGATTATTGACTCTAGTGCAAGTGGGAGACTGAAGGAGATATGCCCTAGAGGCAATAATAAAGTGGTTATTATTTATATCTTTATGTTTATGATAAATGTTTATATATCATGCTATAATTGTATTAACCGAAATATTAGTACATGTGTGATATGTAGACAACAAGAAGTCCCTAGTATGCCTCTTAAACTAGCTTGTTGATTAATGGATGATTAGTTTCATAATCATGAACATTGGATGTTATTAATAACAAGGTTATATCATTATATGAATGATGTAATGGACACACCCAATTAAGCGTAGCATAAGATCTCGTCATTAAGTTATTTGCTATAAGCTTTCGATACATAGTTACCTAGTCCTTATGACCATGAGATCATGTAAATCACTTATACCGGAAAGGTACTTTGATTACACCAAACACCACTGCGTAAATGGGTGGCTATAAAGGTGGGATTAAGTATCCGGAAAGTATGAGTTGAGGCATATGGATCAACAGTGGGATTTGTCCATCCCGATGACGGATAGATATACTCTGGGCCCTCTCGGTGGAATGTCGTCTAATGTCTTGCAAGCATATGAATGAGTTCATAAGAGACCACATACCACGGTATTTACGAGTAAAGAGTACTTGTCGGGGAGACGAGGTTGAACAAGGTATAGAGTGATACCGAAGATCAAACCTCGGACAAGTAAAATATCGCGTGACAAAGGGAATTGGTATTGTATGTGAATGGTTCATTCGATCACTAAAGTCATCGTTGAATATGTGGGAGCCATTATGGATCTCCAGATCCCGCTATTGGTTATTGGTCAGAGTGAGTACTCAACCATGTCCGCATAGTTCACGAACCGTAGGGTGACACACTTAAAGTTGGATGTTGAAATGGTAGTACTTGAATATGGAATGGAGTTCGAATATTTGTTCGGAGTCCCGGATGAGATCCCGGACATCACGAGGAGTTCCGGAATGGTCCGAAGAATAAGATTCATATATAGGATGTCATTTTATGTGAATTAAAATGTCGCGGAAGGTTCTATGGAAGGTTCTAGAAGGTTCTAGAAAAGTCCGGAAGAAACCACCAAGGAAGGTGGAGTCCACATGGGACTCCACCTCCATGGCCGGCCAACCCTAGTGGGGGAGGAGTCCCAAGTGGACTCCCCCTTAGGGGGCCGGCCACCCCCCATATGGGAGGTAGAACTCCCACCTCTAGTGGGAGTCCTAGCTTGGCTAGGTTTCCCCTCCAATGGAAGGTTTTAGTGTTGGGGTCTTATTCGAAGACTTGGACTAGAACTCTTGGGGCTTCCACCTATATAATGAGGAGGAGAGGGAGGGGGGCAGCCACTCTTTGGCTCAGCCTTGGCCGCACCCCTTAGAGGGCCGGCGCCCAACCCCCCTCTCTCCCCAAACCCTAGCGGTCTCTCTCCTCCACCACATCCCGCACGCTTAAGCGAAGCTCCGCCGGATTTCTCCACCACCACCGACACCACGCCGTCGTGCTGTCGGATTCAAGAGGAGCTACTACTTCCGCTGCCCGCTGGAACGGGGAGGTGGACGTCGTCTTCATCAACAACCGAATGTGTGACCGAGTATGGAGGTGCTGCCCGTTCGTGGCGCCGGAAGCGATCGTGATCAAGATCTTCTACGCGCTTTTGCAAGCGGCAAGTGAACGTCTACCGCAGCAACAAGAGCCTCATCTTGTAGGCTTTGGAATCTCTTCAAGGGTGAGACTCGATATCCCCTCGTTGCTCCCATCTTCTAGATTGCATCTTGGCTTGGATTGCGTGTTCGCGGTAGGAAATTTTTTGTTTTCTATGCAACGTTATCCAACACGGAATTGGTTCCGGAAGCGGCCACGACAATCATGGCTCCCATGACTACAAAGTGCTTTATCCATGGAGATCAAAGTACTTATTGAACCTTGTAGGTATGGTTTACTTTGTGATCAAATAAATTATTTGTGGACAAATAATTGATTTTGAACAATGATAAACCAACTACAAACAAAGAAGTTATGATGGACCCTGACTCCGTTAAAATGGCTATACGCCATGAAATCCAAGATAGATGAATACTTTTTGAAAGTAAATGGATCTATAAAATTGATGGACTTGGATGAAATATCCTTGAAGAAGCTCGTCTTGTTGAAAAGTTGTTTACAACAAAGTTCAAAGAGTTGACTACGATAAGATTATATCTTCCGTAGCAATGATTATAGTCTATGTGGATTATTCTAGTAATCGCTACATATTTCTTTTATGAGATATGCTAGTAGGATGGAAAAATACATTACTTAACAGAAGTGTGTATTAAAGGTGTATACAAGATACAACCAAGAGTTTTGCTAGTCCGTGGAATACTAGATAGGTATACAAACTTCAATTGGATGAAGTAAGTATCACGGAGTTGGAATCTTCACCGGATGAAATAGTCAAATAGTTTTTGATTTCATCAGAAACGATGAAGATGCTTGCATTTACAAGAAATTAAGTGGGAGCGCTGAGACATATTTATAATACTTTATGTAGATGACATATAGTTGGTTATAAATGATGTAATTATATACTTGATTAAAAGGTTTCATTGAGAATTAACTTCAATGAAAGGATATGGACTGAAACATATTTAGTGTCAAGATCTATGAAGATAGATTGAAACACATAATAAGTTTAAGTCAAAGTACATAGAATGGATATTGAAGTAGTTCAATATAATAAATATTAAGAAAATGTTCTTGTCATGTGAAGGTTTAACAAGACTTGAGTGTATCGGGCACTCAATGAGTAAAAACACATGAGTGATTATAGATCACGAATAATATGTACACAATCAGATGTCTTGTGCTCTAAAGTGTTATGAGCATGTACCAGAATGATTCATGTGATGATCATTGGACGACAGTAAGAATATCCTTGAGTACTTTAGAAGAACCAAGGATATATATATAGTTTTGTATGGAGAAATGACAAACAAATCGTTGTAAGGTGTTGCACCGATATTGGTTTTGTCACATATAAAAATAAAAATTTCAATCTCAAATTAAGCTAAGTGTTGTTTAAAAGGTAGCACAATAAGCTAGAAGTTGTCTATGCTAGATTTAGATGAGTTCTAAATATTGTGACGGATTCTACAAACGAAGGCAGAGTATGTCATTGTTTTGACAATGACTAAGGATGTTTAAGTCGAAAAGTTCTTTGAGAACTTGGTGTAGTTCGGATAGTGTTAGAACTTTGAAGCTATATTGTGTATGACAATATTAGTGACATATTTCAGACCGCGGAATTAAGGTTCCACCAAAAGACTGAACATATATGAATAATGCCGACTCATTTGGAAAATGAGTGATGCGTTGAGACGCAAATGAATTGCAAAATACATACGTTTCTGAGCGTGTCAGATCCGTTGACTAAAACCTCTCCCGTGAGCAAAACATGATAAAACACCGGAAGGCCAAGGTGTTATATCTTTACAAATGTAAACTAGATTATTGACTATAGTGCAAGTGGGAGACTGTTGGAGATATGGCCAAGAGGCAATAATAAAATGGTTATTATAATATATCTTTGTGTTTATGATAAATGTTTGCATACCATGCTATAATTGTATTAACCGAAACATTGATACATGTGTGTTATGTAAACAACAAGGAGTCCCTAGTAAGCCTCTTGTATAACTAGCTTGTTGATTAATAGATGATCATGGTTTCGTGATCATGAACATTGGATGTTATTAATAACAAGGTTATGTCATTAGGTGAATGATATAATGGACATACACCCAAATAAGCGTAGCATAAGATCACGTCATTAAGTTCAGTTTGCTATAAGCTTTCGATACATAGTTACCTAGTCCTTCGACCATGAGATCATGTAAATCACTTATACCGGAAGGGTACTTTGATTACATCAAACGCCACTGCGTAAATGGGTGGCTATAAAGGTGGGATTAAGTATTCGGAAAGTTTGAGTTGAGGCATATGGATCAAGAGTGGGATTTGTCCATCCCGATGACGGATAGATATACTCTGGGCCCTCTCGATGGAATGTCGTCTGATTAGCTTGCAAGCATGTGGATGATTCACAAGAGATGATATGTCACGGTACGAGTAAAGAGTACTTGTCGGAGACGAGGTTGAACCAGGTATAGAGATGCCGATGATCAAACCTCGGACAAGTAAAATATCGCGAGACAAAAGGAATCGGTATCGTATGTAAATGGTTCAATCGATCACTAAGTCATCGTTGAATATGTGGGAGCCATTATGGATCTCCAGATCCCGCAATTGTTTATTGGTCGGAGATAAGTCTCAACCATGTCTGCATAGTTCACGAACCGTAGGGTGACACACTTAAAGTTTGATGTCGTTTTAAGTAGATATGGAATATGGAATGGAGTTCGAAGTTTTGTTCGAAGTCTCGGATGGGATCCAGGACATCACGAGGAGGTCCGGAATGGTCCGGAGAATAATATTCATATATAGGAAGTCACTTTCCAAGTTTGGAAATGATCTGGTGAATTTATGGAAGGTGGTTTCTAGAATTATCCGGAATAAATCACTATGGAAGGAGGAGTCCCGGAGGGACTCCACCAACCCTAACCAGCCAACCAAGTGGGAGGGTGGAGTCCATGGTGGACTCCACCTCCTTGGCCGGCCAAAGAAAGGGGGAAGGGGAGAGTCCCTGTCCCTCTAGGTTTCGTCCATATGGCAGTTTTTGAATTGCGGTCTTATTCGAAGACTTTGGGCAAACCCTAGGGATTCCACCTATATAATGAGGGACAAGGGGAGGGGGCCGTCAACTTCTTTCCACCAAGTTGTCCGCACCCCTCAAGGCTGCCCAAGCCGGTGCCCCCTCTCCCCAAACCCTAGCCGTCCTCCTCCTCCACCTCTCCCGCATATGCTTTGGCGAAGCCCTGCCGGAGATCTCCACCACCACCGCCACCACACCGTCGTGCTGTCGGGATTCCGAGGAGGATCTACTACTTCCGCTGCCCACTGGAACGGGGAGAAGGACGTCGTCATCAACACCGAACGTGTGACCGAGTAAGGAGGTGCTGCCCGACTGTGGCACCGTCAAGATCTTCTACGCGCTTTCGAAAGCGGCAAGTGATCGACTACAGCAACAACGAGATCTAATCTCGTAGGCTTTGGAAATCTTCAAGGGTTAGTCTCGTGATCTTCTCGTTGCTCCCATCTACTAGATTGCATCTTGGCTTGGTTTTCGTTCTTGCGGTAGGAATTTTTTTGTTTTCTATGCTACGAATCCCATCTCCGGAAACTAAACTAATCTAAGCTACTTCATCTACGGGTCCGGCGAACGTACCGTTAATGGTGTGGCGGTTCCCCGTCGCGCCGACGAAGATGAGGTCGCCGGACTTGGCGCGTGAGGCTCCGGATGACCACGGATCGGCGGCGGGAGTGATTTCCCGTTCAACCGTGCGCAGCTCGGGTCGAGGGCGACACTGGAGCGGCGGCGGGTGAAGCTTCCCGAGGAGGAGCTCGCTGGAGTTCAGATCTGCGGAGCGGCTCTGGCGGGAGGAAGAAGATGAAGTGATGGAGCGGTGAAACGAATGGAAAAGTTATCAGACGCGGAGGGTATTTATAGACCCCACGCGGAGATTCGTGAGTCGGATCCGACGGTGGGAACTGAACGGTCGCGCTGTTGGATGGCCACCACGTGTCTTAGGTTAAAAGCGGTAAAATGACGCAGTGGTAACCTAACTGTGCACCTCCGAAAATTACGGCTGAAGATTCGTATCTCCAAAAATTTAGCGCGGGAAAAGAGGAAGCTGTGCGCAGTGTGGGCGAAAAATCTGCTACATTGCCGTTACAGAAGAACAGATGATTTCCGGGTGAGTGAGGTCGGAAACGAGGAAAGTTTGGAAGCTCTTCAAGATTCTCTTCTGATCCGAGTTAAGTGAAGTCGGAGGAATGATGAATCTCGGAGAACTTCGGGGGCTACTGTTGTGGGTATACTTTATGGGTATATCAACAGCATGGCCGGGATCCGGCAAGCCCGGATGGCCCATAGACGGTGATGGTGGCATACGGCCCATCGGGCGTCCCAGTTGTTGTAGATCAAGATGGATGGAGTCCAGCCCAGGTAACAGGAGCCGGATCTTAACCGCCATATGATGATAGTCGGATCTGAGACGGCCCATGAAGTATCCAGATCCAATATGGCGCATAAGGAAAGGTGGATCTTTGACATGCACGGCAATGTAATATTTCATAGTTAGGCATCTTATATTCCGGCTAGGACTCTCCGTGTAAACCCTAGATCCGAGCGCCTTTATAAGCCGGATCCTGGGAGCCCTATAGGCACAACCACAACTCATTGTAACAACGCGAAAGCGCCCGGATAATTCCAGACAAGCAGCAGTAGGCCCTGTCTCCGAGCAGGTGTTCCGAAGCTGCGTAAATCGCGTACCACCGTCTTGAGGACTCTCCGCCCTATGGCCCCTACTTTTTCTCCCCCTCGTGAGGATCCCTCCTCCGAGGCATCGTCGAATAGGCAACGACACAAGTGTTCCTCGAGGGGCATTGTCACGCAGAACACCACACCTTAGCTATACGTGTAGGGATTCGTTGCATAGAAAACAAAAAAAATTCCTACCGCGAGAACGCAATCCAAGCCAAGATGCAATCTAGAAGACGGGAGCAACGAGGGGATGATCAAGACTCACCCTTGAAGATTTCCAAAGCCTATAAGAGTAGGCTCTTATTGCTGCGGTAGATGATCACTTGCCGCTTGCAAAAGCGCATAGAAGATCTTGATCACGGTGCCACGATCGGGCAGCACCTCCGTACTCGGTCACACGTTCGGTGTTGATGACGACGTCCTTCTCCCCGTTCCAGCGGGCAGCGGAAGTAGTAGATCCTCCTCGGAATCCCAGCAGCACGACGGCGTGGTGGCGGGTGTGGTGGAGAACTCCGGCAGGCTTCGCCTATGCGCTGCGGGAGTTTGTATGTGGAGGAGGGGAGGCTAGGGTTTGGGGAGAGGGGGTGCCATGGGCGCCGGCCTCAAGGGGGCAGGGGTGGTGCGGCCAAGCCATGGGCTGCCCCTCCCTCTCCTCCTCATTATATAGGTGGAACCCCAAGGGTTTGCCCAAAGTCTTCGAATAAGACCCCAACAGAAAAACTGCCTTATGGACGAAACCTAGAGGGACAGGGACTCTCCCCTTTCCCCTTTTCTTGGCCGGTCAAGGAGGTGGAGTCCACCATGGACTCCACCCTCCCACTTGGTTCGCTGGTTAGGGTTTGTGGAGTCCCTCCGGGACTCCTCCTTCCATAGTGATTTATTTCCGGATAATTCTAGAAACCACCTTCCATAAATTCACTGGATCATTTCCAAACTTGGAAAGTGACTTCCTATATATGAATCTTATTCTCCGGACCATTCCGGAACTCCTCGTGATGTCCTGGATCCCATCCGAGACTCCGAACAAAACTTCGAACTCCATTCCATATTCCATATCTATTTAAACGACATCAAACCTTAAGTGTGTCACCCTACGGTTCGCGAACTATGTAGACATGGTTGAGACTTCTCTCCGACCAATAACCAATAGCGGGATCTGGAGATCCATAATGGCTCCCACATATTCAACGATGACTTTAGTGATCGAATGAATCATTCACATACGATACCAATTCCCTTTGTCACGCGATATTTTACTTGTCCGAGGTTTGATCATCGGTATCTCTATACCTCGTTCAACCTCGTCTCATGACAAGTACTCTTTACTCGTACCGCGGTATGTGGTCTCTTATGAACCATTCATATGCTTGCAAGCTATTAGACGACATTCCACCGAGAGGGCCCAGAGTATATCTATCCGTCGTCGGGATGGACAAATCCCACTGTTGATCCATATGCCTCAACTCATACTTTCCGGATACTTAATCCCACATTTATAACCACCCATTTACGCAGTGGCGTTTGATGTAATCAAAGTACCTTTCCGGTATAAGTGATTTACATGATCTCATGGTCATAAGGACTAGGTAACTATGTATCGAAAGCTTATAGCAAATAACTTAATGACGTGATCTTATACTACGCTTAATTGGGTGTGTCCATTACATCATTCATATAATGATATAACCTTGTTATTAATAACATCCAATGTTCATGATTATGAAACTAATCATCTATTAATCAACAAGCTAGTTAAGAGGCTTACTAGGGACTCCTTGTTGTTCACATAACACACATGTATCAATGTTTCGGTTAATACAATTATAGCATGGTATGTAAACATTATCATAAACACAAAGATATATTATAATAACCATTTTATTATTGCCTCTTGGGCATATCTCTAACAGTCTCCCACTTGCACTAGAGTCAATAATCTAGTTTAAATTTGTAAAGATATAACACCTTGGCCTTCTGGTGCTTTATCATGTTTTGCTCACGGGAGAGGTTTTTAGTCAACGATTCTGACAAACTCAGAAACGCATGTATTTTGCAATTCATTAGCGTCTTCACGCATCACTCATTTTCCAAATGATTCGGCATTAAATATGTTTGGTCTTCTGGTGGAACCTTAATTCCGCAGTCTGAAATATGTCACCAATATTGTTATACACAATATAGCTTCAAAATTCTGACACTGTCTGAACTACACCAAGTTCTCAAAGAACCTCTTGACTTAACATCCTCAGTCATTGTCAAAACAATGACATAATCTGCCTTCGTTTGTAGAATCCGTCACAATATTTAGAACTTATCTAAATCTAGCATAGACAACTTCTAGCTCATTGTGCTACTTTTTAAACAACACTTAGCCTAATTTGAGATTGAAATTTTTATTTTTATATGTGACCAAACTAATATCGGTGCAACACCTTACAGCAATTTGTTTGTCATTACTCATACAAAAACTATATATCCTTGGTTCTTCTAAAGCACTCAGGGATATTCTTACTGTTTATCCAATGATCATCACATGAATCATTCTGGTATATGCTCCTAACTTTTTATAGCATAGGACATCTGATTTTGTACATATTATTCGTGATCTAAAATCACTCATGTGTTTTTACTCATCGAGTGTCAGATACACTCAAGTCTTGTCAAACCTTCACATGACAAGAACATTTTCTTAATATTTCTATATTGAACTACTTCAATATCCATTATATGTACTTTGACTTAAAATTATTATGTGTTCCAATCTATCTTCATAGATCTTGACACTAAATTTGTTTCAGTCCATATCCTTTCATTGAAGGTTAATTCTCAATGAAACCTTTTTAATCAATTATATAATTACATTATTTATAATCAACGATATGTCATCTACATAAAGTATTACAAATATGTCTCAGCGCTCCCACTTAATTTCTTGCAAATGCAAGCCTCTTCATCGTCTCTGATGAAATCATAACTCTTTGATCATTTCATCCGGTGAAGATTCCAAATCCGTGATACTTACTTCATTCAATTGAAGTTCGTATTCCTACCTAGTATTCCACGGACTAGCAAAACTCTTTGTTGTATCTTGTATACACCTTTAATACACACTTCTGTTAAGTAATGTATGTTGCCATCCTACTATCATATCTCATAAAATAAATATGTAGCGATTACTAGAATAATCCACATAGACTATAAGCATCGCTACGGAAGATCTAATCTTATCGTAGTCAATTCTTTGAACTTTGTTGTAAACAACTTTCCGACAAGTCGAGCTTATTCAAGGATATTCCATCCAAGTCCATCAATTTTATAGATCCATTTACTTTCAAAAAGTATTCATCTATCTTGGATTTCATGGCGTATAGCCATTTTAACGGAGTCAGGGCCCATCATAACTTCTTTGTATGTAGTTGGTTTATCATTGTTCAAAAAACAATCCTTTGTTCACAAATCATTTATTTGATCACAAAATAAACCATACCTACAAGGTTCAATAAGTACTTCGATCTCCATGACTATAACATTTTGTAGACATGGGAGCCATGATCGTCGTGGCCGCTTCCGGAACCAATTCCGATGCTGCGCTACTCTGATCATTATGCTCAGGTTCATAAACCTTATCAAGTTCTATTGTCCTCCCACTCAAATACTTCGCTAGAAACAATTTCTTGGAAATAAGTAAGAAACATCGACAAACACTTTTGTCTTTGTCTCCATAGTGGAAAGAATTCCCAATCAACTCTGTGGGATAACCAACAAAGACATTCATCCGATTTTGGTTGTAAACTTATTTACTTTATGCTATGCATTCCAAAATTTAAGAAAAGACTATTAGGGTTCATACCCATGCCATAACTCGTATGGTGTCATTTCAACGGATCATGATGATGCTCTATTCAGTGTAAAAGCGGTAGTCTCTAAAGCATAATCCACAAAAATATAATGGCATCAATATTTTATCTCATCATTGATCCAACAAGGTTTGGATACATCTCTCGGATACTCCATCATCATTATGATACTCCAAGAAACGTGAGTTGTAGAACAATTTCATAACTCTTTTAGATGTTCGCTAAAACTCGTAATTCAAATATTTCCCCATGATCCATTGATAGATATTTGAATTTTCTATTACGATGATTTCCACTTCATACTGAAATTTATTTGAATCCATTCAAATGTTTCAAACTTCGTCCTTATCGAATATATCCACATATATACTCAATTCATTGTTGGAAGTTTTCATGAAGTAGAAGAATCTCCCGCACACAACTATGCCCAGTGAACCTCATACATCATCATGTATGTTTCCACTAAGTTAGTTGTCCGTTCAACTCTTGGCCTATGAACGGTATTTCAGTCATTCTCTTTAGAAAAAGATTTGCAAGCGCCAAACGATTCAAAAATCGAATGACTCCAAAATTCCATTTGCATGGAGTTCCTTCATGCATTCCTTTCTAACATGACCTAAATGGCGGTTCCACAAATAAGTGGAATTCAAATCATTTGCCTTATGGCATTTTAGCGTCAGTGTTATGTATGTGTGTTTCACCATTAAGATTTATAATATCTTATCCATCGTACATGGAGTAATTTCATAATTTGAACAACTCATTGTTTTTATTTGACCAGAGCATAATAACAATTATTAAGTTCTTTATTATAAATTCTAAGGACTAGATAGAATGCCAACGACGAACATAATAACACTTTATTTTTGTTCCAGACGTGCATTCCTATCATATTCCTTGTCAGTCACTTAGGCCATTGTATTCTTGTATTGCGTTGTTTTGTATGACAGTTCATACCAACCAATATGGTACAAATACCCAAGAATTTCATTGTGTGACCAAACAAGGAATACATCCATAACATGTATATCATTTATATACACCTGAGCTAGACTTTCTAGTCTTTTCTTTTCTTACTGCCAAAATATCTTTTGTAGTTTCTCTTTTAGCTTTCCTCATTATTCAGAAAATACTTCACCTTCAATAACTTCTAGGTTTGTTGGTCAAATACCAATAACCTTGAGGTTCTTACTTTGAAGTTGATCATCATATGACAAGTGTTTCAGATTTCACTATTAGTAACATTGTAATATGATGAACAATTTCACTCATAATTTTATCCATCAAATCATGACGACTTTTCCGAGACCATGTCTGTACATGCTAGGCTCGTAAAGTTTAACCTCAGTATTCGCATGTGCAAATCTGGCTTGCACCCGTTGTATGCACACGTAGAATCTATAACACCCGATCATCATGTGATGCTTCGAAACGACGAGTCTTAGCAACGGTGCATACTAAGGACGATCACTTCATGGATATGCGAATATTGTTAGTGCCCCAATAGTTGGAGGATTGGGACGCCTTGCGTCTTCAACCTTCGTACATTCCCATAAAACTTATGAGTTTATGTAGTCTCACCAAATTATATTCTATCATCTTGCAATAAGGTCTTAGATATCATATATATCTCATACCTTGATTATTTCTGAAAACTAAATTTTCAGCTCCTTACTTTTTCAAACAGATTTGAACTTCAAGTTTCATGGAGACAAGATAACTTTAGGTACTAATTGAAATCATAGCTCTTTGAATCAACAATGTGAGGTTTACTTAAAGTTTGCAATAGGACTTAATCATTTCTTGATTCTTTAACAATACGGTACCAGTCCGTAAAGTTTCTTGTCAGATTTTAACAGTATTTCTATCTCAATTACAAGACTAGCGCTTGGTAGAAAACGAATGCCAATACTACAAATTAATTCAAAATACTACTCAGACTATGTTTATGATAATTAGTTCATGTTTTAATCTAATTACTAATGAACTCCCACTTAATACAACATCCCTCATAGTTGTTAAGTGGTACACGATCCAGATCCACTACACCAAAACCGATCAGCACGTGAGATGATGTAGCTTCAATGGTGAACATCAACATGTTGATCATATCATCCATATGACTCGTGTTCAACCTTTCGGTTTCCGTTGTTCCAAGGCCATGTCTGTACATGCTAGGCTCGTCAAGCAAACCCAAGTATTCCGCGTGTGCAACATGGCTTACACCCGTTGTATGTGAACTCTGAGTCTATCACATTCGATCATCACGAGATGCTTCGAAACGACGAACTATATCAACGGTGCATACGAGGGGAGAACACTTTATTATCTTGATATTAATGTGAGGGATCATCTTATAATGCTACCGTCGCGTTCTAAGCAAAATAAGATGCATAAAGGATTAACATCACATGCAATTCATATGTGATATGATATGGCCCTTTAGTCTTTGCACCTTCGATCTTCATCTCCAAAGCACGGACATGATCTCCATCATCAACGGGCATGATCTCCATCATCGTCGGCGTAGCGTCAAGGTCCATGGCGCCGTCTTCATGATTGTTCACCTCATGTAGCAACTATTACAACTACTTTGAAATACTACTCAACATGAAATTTAAAGACAACCATAAGGCTCCTGCTGGTTCCCACAATACAATAATGATCATCTCATACATATTCATCATCACATCATGGCCATATCACATCACCAAACCCTGCAAAAACAAGTTAGACGTCTCTAATTTGGTTTGCATATTTTACGTGGTTTAGGGTTTTCGAGTGAGATCTAATCTACCTACGAACATGAACCACAACGGTGATACTAGTGTTGTCAATAGAAAGAGTAAATTGAATCTTCACTATGGTGGGAGAGACAGACACCCGCAAAGCCACTTATGCAATACAAGTTGCATGTCGAACGTGGAGCAAGTCTCATGAACGCGGTCATGTAAAGTTAGCCCGAGCCGCTTCATCCCACCATGCCACAAAGATGCAAAGTACTCGAACTAAAGACAACATAAGCATCAACGCCCACAAAACAATTGTGTTCTACTCGTGCAACCATCTATGCATAGACACGGCTTTGATACCACTGTAGGGATTCGTTGCATAGAAAACAAAAAAGTTTCCTACCGCGAGAACGCAATCCAAGCCAAGATGCAATCTAGAAGACGGGAGCAACGAGGGGATGATCAAGACTCACCCTTGAAGATTTCCAAAGCCTATAAGAGTAGGCTCTTATTGCTGCGGTAGACGATCACTTGCCGCTTGCAAAAGCGCGTAGAAGATCTTGATCACGGTGCCACGATCGGGCAGCACCTCCGTACTCGGTCACACGTTCGGTGTTGATGACGACGTCCTTCTCCCCGTTCCAGCGGGCAGCGGAAGTAGTAGATCCTCCTCGGAATCCCGGCAGCACGACGGCGTGGTGGCGGTGGTGGTGGAGAACTCCGGCAGGGCTTCGCCTATGCGCTGCGGGAGTTTGTATGTGGAGGAGGGGAGGCTAGGGTTTGGGGAGAGGGGGTGCCATGGGCGCCGGCCTCAAGGGGGCAGGGGTGGTGCGGCCAAGCCATGGGCTGCCCCCTCCCTCTCCTCCTCATTATATAGGTGGAACCCCAAGGGTTTGCCCAAAGTCTTCGAATAAGACCCCAACAGAAAAACTGCCTTATGGACGAAACCTAGAGGGACAGGGACTCTCCCCTTTCCCCTTTTCTTGGCCGGTCAAGGAGGTGGAGTCCACCATGGAATCGACCCTCCCACTTGGTTGGCTGGTTAGGGTTTGTGGAGTCCCTCCGGGACTCCTCCTTCCATAGTGATTTATTTCCGGATAATTCTAGAAACCACCTTCCATAAATTCACTGGATCATTTCCAAACTTGGAAAGTGACTTCCTATATATGAATCTTATTCTCCGGACCATTCCGGAACTCCTCGTGATGTCCTGGATCCCATCCGAGACTCCGAACAAAACTTCGAACTCCATTCCATATTCCATATCTATTTAAACGACATCAAACCTTAAGTGTGTCACCCTACGGTTCGCGAACTATGTAGACATGGTTGAGACTTCTCTCCGACCAATAACCAATAGCGGGATCTGGAGATCCATAATGGCTCCCACATATTCAACGATGACTTTAGTGATCGAATGAATCATTCACATACGATACCAATTCCCTTTGTCACGCGATATTTTACTTGTCCGAGGTTTGATCATCGGTATCTCTATACCTCGTTCAACCTCGTCTCATGACAAGTACTCTTTACTCGTACCGTGGTATGTGGTCTCTTATGAACCATTCATATGCTTGCAAGCTATTAGACGACATTCCACCGACAGGGCCCAGAGTATATCTATCCGTCGTCGGGATGGACAAATCCCACTGTTGATCCATATGCCTCAACTCATACTTTCCGGATACTTAATCCCACCTTTATAACCACCCATTTACGCAGTGGCGTTTGATGTAATCAAAGTACCTTTCCGGTATAAGTGATTTACATGATCTCATGGTCATAAGGACTAGGTAACTATGTATCAAAAGCTTATAGCAAATAACTTAATGACGTGATCTTATGCTACGCTTAATTGGGTGTGTCCATTACATCATTCATATAATGATATAACCTTGTTATTAATAACATCCAATGTTCATGATTATGAAACTAATCATCTATTAATCAACAAGCTAGTTAAGAGGCTTACTAGGGACTCCTTGTTGTTCACATAACACACATGTATCAATGTTTCGGTTAATACAATTATAGCATGGTATGTAAACATTATCATAAACACAAAGATATATTATAATAACCATTTTATTATTGCCTCTTGGACATATCTCCAACAATACGTGCGCGCCACAAAGGGCAAGTTTGGCAAGGTGGCGCAAGTCAAGGGGGAAAGTGTAAAATGGATGTTATTGAGAAACATTGATGCTACCTTTGAGCATCTCGCGTCACGCTATCGGCGGGAACATCGCCTCCCATTAAAATAAATATTTCACCTTTTATAAGACACCAGAACGTTAAACATGAAATTTGATTCCTAGCGGACAGAAGGTACCACTGCCCTCCGAATACATCTGACCAAATGCTGGTTGTCGTCAAAGTAGGTCATACATTGTGAGAAAACCAAAACTGATCTCGAGCTCAGATGAGCTCCTTTTCTGGACCATCCATTTGGTCTTGGGACCACTCCTGTCGGACCATTTTTAATTTGCTACGACACAGAGAACAGAAGCATACGCGTATGCTACGGTGGGCCAGCATGTAACAACCGTGTGTTTCCCGTCGAGCGTCGTTCTGACGGGGCAGCATTTGTGCGGTCATGCGTTTCCGGTCACGCGCTCTCCTCGCGGCGGCCACTCCGACGCCGCCGGCCACCTCCGGTTCGCTTCGGCCCCAGCGCCCCTGCTCTGATGCCCCTCTCTTACTCCCAAGCTACTCTGAGGTTTCCTCTGGCCTTACCGGTCTCGCCTGCGGTGCAACCCTCCGATCTGGATCGGGAGCTGCAGACCCCGCCCCGCCGTCGGGCTGCAACAAGCTCATCTTCAACTGGGGGGAGCCACAGACGCTCCCGGCCGAGGTCTTCTCGCTGATTCACGCAACACCGGAGATGCTGCATGAGGAGGCGCATGCGCTCCTGGCCACCAACGCCGTGGTGGCAGCTTGACCGTGACCACGGTCTCCATGGTCGAGCAGGGGCAGGCCGAGCGCCGCCAGGAACCAGCGGTCAGCGCGGGGCGAGCGCGGGCAGGTCGAGGCGCGGGACGGGTGGAGGGGCGGGTGGCCGGCGCGGACAGGTGGGGGAGCCGCGGCGGAGCGAAGGCACGGGCGGCGTGCGAGCCGCAGGCGCGGGACGGCGCTCGGGCAGGGCGAGCGCTGGGCTATCGGCGCTGGCGAGGGACAGCGGCGGTACAGGTGGATGGGTGAGGAACAGAAGAAATAGATCACGGTCCAGCTTGTTGACCAAATCTGTAACGGAAGGAACTGCATTGAATACGCCTGTCATGTGGACCATGGAGCTGCAACCATCTCTTTTTTTTGAAACGGGGCAAAAGCTTTGCCTTTCATTGATATAGGAGAAAAGAGGTGGCCCGTTTATGAGGAAAACTGGCCGAAAAACCATACAACACGACACCACACGCCAGCCCCGAGGCTGCGCTCCACACGGGTCGACGACCAGCCAGGTCGACACCACACCTCAACGCAACAGGCGGAGGCGAAAGACCGGAGCCACCGCTCCAACTACCACGCCGGCCCCGAGGCCGCGCCCCTCCTGGCCGAAGACGAACCCGCCTCCGCCGAAAACCACCAAAACACTCCACAAGTCCCCTTGTCCGGTGGACATCCAAAGCGAGGCCCCAAGAGGCAAAACGACGCAAGAGCGCCGCCCACGCCCGATCCCGCGAGGGATCTAGGGATTCCCCCGGAGAGCCCGAGTGGAGAACAAGAAACACCCACTTCGACGACGCCTTCAAGAAGTAAGCGGCGCCCACAGGCATCACCGTCGTCGGTCCTGGTCGCCCGCCAAGACAGAGCTTTCGCCCAGCGAAGAGTTCCAAGACCTCGCGCCCGCCAACAAGGACCGGCACAAACGACCACCTACAACCGCTGAGCATCCGCCAGGCCAACCTGTAGCCGCCGACGCGCAGAGGGCAGCAAAGCCCGAAGCCAACGGAGTACAGCCGAAGATCGCCGTGGGCGCCGCCGGAACGCCACATAGAGGGGACGCCGACCAACACCGACACGGAGCTCGATGACGAACGCCGAAGCCCGCAGACAAGAACTCCCCGCACCGTCCGAAGCCGCCACCGCACAACCAACCCGGCCCAGAGCCAAGGCTAGCACCGGGCCACCCAGCGCCAAGACGGAGATGCCGCCAACGCCAACAGCGGCCGCGGCCCGCAAAGCCCGACAAGCCCAGATCGGGGCCCACCCAACGCCGCAGCCTCCCGAAGCAGCATCGCCACCATGGCCAGCAACAGGCTCCTCTGCTGCGGCCTCCTCCGCCTTGGCCACCACCGCCGCAGCCTCCACCGTCGCAGCCTCCCGCTGCAGCTCGTCGGTGCGGCCAAACCGCAGATCCGCCGCCGCGGGCTCGAGCACGCGCCGCGACGCCTCAGGCACCACCGCCGCAGCCTCCCGCTGCAACCCGTCGCCGTGGTCACCTCAGACCCACCGCCGCGGGCTCGAGCGCGCGCCACGACGCCGCGCCGCCGCAACATCGCCAGCCCCGCCACGCCTGCGCCACCGCACCAACGCCGCTCCCCGCCCGCGTGCCCTCCGCCACGCGCGCAGCCGCCGGCCCCAGCGCCGCCGCCCGCCCCGCGCCCGACGAGCTCCCTCTCGCCAGGGGACGCGGGGGAGAGAAAAGCGCCCCGCCGCCACCTTCCCCGGGGGGGCGCACGGCTTTGCCGGCCCCCCCTCCGGCGGCGGCGAAGCAAGGAGAGGAGGTGGATGGGTCTTCTGGCGGCGGCTAGGGTTTCCCCCTGGTCGCCAGAGGAGGGTGATACGTCTCCGACGTATCGATAATTTCTTATGTTCCATGCCACATTATTGATGATATCTACATGTTTTATACACATTATATGTCGTATTTATGCATTTTCCGGCACTAACCTATTAACGAGATGCCGAAGAGCCGATTCTTTGTTTCTGCTGTTTTTGGTTTCAGAAATCCTAGTAAAGAAATATTCTCGGAATTGGACGAAATCAACGCCCAGGGTCCTATTTTGCCACGAAGCTTCCAGAAGACCGAGGGGGAAAGGAAGTGGGGCCACGAGGCGCCGCCACAACAGGGCGGCGCGGCCTAGGTCTTGGCCGCGCAGCCCTGGCGTGTGGGGCCCTCGTGTGGCCCCCCGCGTTGCCCTTCCGCCTACTTAAAGCCTCCGTCGCGAAACCCCCAGTACCGAGAGCCATGATACGGAAAACCTTACTGAGACGCCGCCGCCGCCAATCCCATCTCGGGGGATTCTGGAGATCACCTCCGGCACCCTGCCGGAGAGGGGAATCATCTCCCGGAGGACTCTTCACCGCCATGGTCGCCTCCGGAGTGATGAGTGAGTAGTTCACCCCTGGACTATGGGTCCATAGCAGTAGCTAGATGGTCGTCTTCTCCTTATGTGCTTCATTGTTGGATCTTGTGAACTGCCCAACATGATCAAGATCATCTATCTGTAATGCTATATATTGTGTTTGTCGGGATCCGATGGATAGAGAATACTATGTTATGTTAATTATCAATCTATTACCTATGTGTTGTTTATGATCTTGCATGCTCTCCGTTATTAGTAGAGGCTCTGGCCAAGTTTTTACTCTTAACTCCAAGAGGGAGTATTTATGCTCGATAGTGGGTTCATGCCTCCATTAAATCTGGGACAGTGACAGAAAGTTCTAAGGTTGTGGATGTGCTGTTGCCACTAGGGATAAAACATTGATGCTATGTCCGAGGATGTAGTTATTGATTACATTACGCACCATACTTAATGCAATTGTCTGTTGTTTTGCAACTTAATACTGGAAGGGGTTCGGATGATAACCTGAAGGTGGACTTTTTGGGCATAGATGCATGCTGGATAGCGGTCTATGTACTTTGTCGTAATGCCCAATTAAATCTCACAATACTTATCATATCATGTATGTGCATTGTTATGCCCTCTCTATTTGTCAATTGCCTGACTGTAATTTGTTCACCCAACATGCTATTTATCTTATGGGAGAGACACCTCTAATGAACTGTGGACCCCGGTCCTATTCTTTACATCGCATACAATCTACTGCAATACTTGTTCTACTGTTTTCTGCAAAAAAACATCTTCCACACAATACGGTTAATCCTTTGTTACAGCAAGCCGGTGAGATTGACAACCGCACTGTTTCGTTGGGGGCAAAGTACTTTGGTTGTGTTGTGCAGGTTCCACGTTGGCGCCGGAATCCCTGGTGTTGCGCCGCACTACATCCCGCCGCCATCAACCTTCAACGTGCTTCTTGGCTCCTCCTGGTTCGATAAACCTTGGTTTCTTTCTGAGGGAAAACTTGCTGCTGTGCGCATCATACCTTCCTCTTGGGGTTCCCAACGAACGTGTGAGTTACACGCCATCAAGCATATTTTCTGGCGCCGTTGCCGGGGAACTGAAGAAAAGTTACACCACAAAGATTTCTAACTCCCACGTCAACTACACGCTAGCATATTTTCTGGCGCCGTTGCCGGGGAGATCAAGACACGCTGCAAGGGGAGTCTCCACAATCCAATCTCTTTACTTTGTTTTTGTCTTGCTTTATTTTATTTACTTTCTTGTTTGCTGCACTTAAACAAAACACAACAAAAAATTTAGTTGCTAGTTTTACTTTATTTACTTGTCTTGTACTCTATATCAAAAACACAAAAAAATTAGTTACTTGCATTTATTTATCTAGTTTGCTTTATTTACTACTGTTAAAATGAATACTCCTGAAAATACTAAGTTGTGTGACTTCACTAGTTAGGCTTAATGGAAAACAACAAAAATATTAGAGATCTTTATGAACTTTATCTTGAGTTAGGACATGAGGTGTTTGAAGAGAAAATTAAAAAACCTATGGAGCTTTATATGCATGCTAATGACAACGTTATTAGTATGAATGCTTTGAACACCATTGTTGCTAATGCTATGGAAAATTCTAAGCTTGGGGAAGCTGGTTTTGAGGAGCATGATATTTTTAGTCCCCCAAGCATTGAGGAGAAAATTAATTATGATTACAATATGCCTCCTATATATGATGATTATGGTGATGAGAAGAATAATGATAGCTATTTTATTGAATTTGCTCCCACTACAATTAGTAGTAATGATTATGCTTATGTGGAGAGTAATAATTTTGTGCATGTAGCTCATGATAAGAATGCTTTATGTGATAGTTATATTGTTGAGTTTGTTCATGATGCTACTGAAAGTTATTATGAGAGAGGGAAACATGGTTATATGCATCTTAATAATATTAAGTTTCCACTCTTTATGTTCAGAATTTTGAAGTTACTCGTGTTTTATCCTCCTATGCTTGTCACTTTGTTCTTCATGAATTTATTTGTGTACAAGATTCCTTTTCATAGGAAGTGGGTTAGGCTTAAATGTGTTTTGAATTTGGTTCTTCATGCTCTCTTTTGCTCTTATTTTTTGCGCGAGCATCATTAAAATTACTGAGCCCATCTTAATGGCTATAAAGAAAAGCGCTTATGGGAGACAACCCATATTTTTACTACAGTATCTTTGTTTTATATTTGAGTCTTGGAAGTTGTTTACTACTGTAGCAACCTCTCCTTATCTTAGTTTTGTGTTTTGTTGTGCCAAGTAAAGTCTTTGATAGTAAGGTTCATACTAGATTTGGATTACTGCGCAGTTACAGATTTCTTTGCTGTCACGAATTTCGACCTGCCTCTCTGTAGGTAGCTCAGAAAAATATGCCAATTTACGTGCGTGATCCTCAGATATGTACGCAACTTTCATTAAATTTGGGCATTTTCATTTGAGCAATTCTGGTGCCATTTTAAAATTCGTCTTTACGAACTGTTCTGTTTTGACAAATTCTGCCTTTTATTTCGCATTGCCTCTTTTGCTATGTTGGATGAATTTCTTTGATCCATTAATGTTCAGTAGCTTTATGCAATGTCCAGAAGTGTTAAGAATGATTATGTCACCTCTGAACATGTTAATTTTTATTGTGCACTAACCCTCTAATGAGTTGTTTTGAGTTTGGTGTGGAGGAAGTTTTCAAGGATCAAGAGAGGGAAATGATGTAATATGATCAAGGAGAGTGAAAGCTCTAAGCTTGGGGATGCCCCAGTGGTTCACCCCTGCATATTCAAAGAAGACTCAAGCGTCTAAGCTTGGGGATGCCCAAGGCATCCCCTTCTTCATCGACAACATCATCAGGTTCCTCCCCTGAAACTATATTTTTATTCAGTCACATCTTATGTACTTTGCTTGGAGCGTCGGTTTGTTTTTGTTTTTGTTTTGTTTGAATAAAATGGATCTTAGCATTCATTGTGTGGGAGAGAGACACGCTCCGCTGTTGCATATGAGCAAATATGTCCTTAGGCTTTACTCATAGTATTCATGGCGAAGGTTGAATCTTCTTCGTTAAATTGTTATATTGTTGGAATCGGGAAATGCTACATGTAGTAATTCTAAAATGTCTTGAATAATTTGATACTTGGCAATTGTTGTGCTCATGTTTAAGCTCTTGCATCATATACTTTGCACCCATTAATGAAGAAATACATAAGAGCTTGCTAAAATTTGGTTTGCATATTTGGTCTCTCTAAAGTCTAGATAATTTCTAGTATTGAGTTTTGAACAACAAGGAAGACGGTGTAGAGTCTTATAATGTTTACAATATGTCTTTTATGTAAGTTTTGCTGCACCGGTTCATCCTTGTGTTTGTTTCAAATAACTTTGCTAGCCTAAACCTTGTATCGAGAGGGAATACTTCTCATGCATCCAAAATCCTTGAGCCAACCACTATGCCATTTGTGTCCACCATACCTACCTACTACATGGTATTTCTCCGCCATTCCAAAGTAAATTGCTTGAGTGCTACCTTTAAATTTCCATCATTCGCCTTTGCAATATATAGCTCATGGGACAAAATAGCCTTAAAAACTATTGTGGTATTGAATATGTACTTATGCACTTTATCTCTTATTAAGTTGCTTGTTGTGCGATAACCATGCTTCTGGGGACGCCATCAACTCTTTGTTGAATATCATGTGAGTTGCTATGCATGTCCGTCTTGTCTGAAGTAAGAGAGATCTACCACTTTAATGGTTAGAGCATGCATATTGTTAGAGAAGAACATTGGGCCGCTAACTAAAGTCATGAATCATGGTGAAAGTTTCAGTTTTGGACATATATCCTCAATCTCATATGAGAACACTAATTGTTGCTACATGCTTATGCATTAAAGAGGAGTCCATTATCTGTTGTCCATGTTGTCCCGGTATGGATGTCTAAGTTGAGAATAATCAAAAGCGAGAAATCCAAAATGCGAGCTTTCTCCTTAGACCTTTGTACAGGCGGCATGGAGGTACCCCTTTGTGACACTTGGTTAAAACATGTGTATTGCGATGATCCGGTAGTCCAAGCTAATTAGGACAAGGTGCGGGCACTATTAGTATACTATGCATGAGGCTTGCAACTTGTAAGATATAACTTACATAATACATATGCTTTATTACTACCGTTGACAAAATTGTTTCATGTTTTCAAAATAAAAGCTCTAGCACAAATATAGCAATTGATGCTTTCCTCTTTGAAGGACCTTTCTTTTACTTTTATGTTGAGTCAGTTCACCTATCTCTCTCCACCTCAAGAAGCAAACACTTGTGTGAACTGTGCATTGATTCCTACATACTTCCATATTGCACTTGTTATATTACTCTATGTTGACAATTATCCATGAGATATACATGTTATAAGTTGAAAGCAACCGCTGAAACTTAATCTTCCTTTGTGTTGCTTCAATACCTTTACTTTGATTTATTGCTTTATGAGTTAACTCTTATGCAAGACTTATTGATGCTTGTCTTGAAGTACTATTCGTGAAAAGTCTTTGCTTTATGATTCATTTGTTTACTCATGTCATTACCATTGTTTTGATCGCTGCATTCATTACATACGCTTACAATAGTATGATCAAATTTATGATGGCATGTCACTCCAGAAATTATCTTTGTTATCGTTTACCTGTTCGGGACGAGCAGGAACTAAGCTTGGGGATGCTGATACGTCTCCGACGTATCGATAATTTCTTATGTTCCAAGCCACATTATTGATGATATCTACATGTTTTATACACATTATATGTCGTATTTATGCATTTTCCGGCACTAACCTATTAACGAGATGCCGAAGAGCCAGTTGTTGTTTTCTGCTGTTTTTGGTTTCAGAAATCCTAGTAAAGAAATATTCTCGGAATTGGACGAAATCAACGCCCAGGGTCCTATTTTGCCACGAAGCTTCCAGAAGACCGAGGGGGAAAGGAAGTGGGGCCACGAGGCGCCGCCACAACAGGGCGGCGCGGCCTAGGTCTTGGCCGCGCGGCCCTGGCGTGTGGGGCCCTCGTGTGGCCCCCCGCGTTGCCCTTCCGCTTACTTAAAGCCTCCGTCGCGAAACCCCCAGTACCGAGAGCCACGATACGGAAAACCTTACTGAGACGCCGCCGCCGCCAATCCCATCTCGGGGGATTCTGGAGATCACCTCCGGCACCCTGCCGGAGAGGGGAATCATCTCCCGGATGACTCTTCACCGCCATGGTCGCCTCCGGAGTGATGAGTGAGTAGTTCACCCCTAGACTATGGGTCCATAGCAGTAGCTAGATGGTCGTCTTCTCCTTATGTGCTTCATTGTTGGATCTTGTGAGCTGCCTAACATGATCAAGATCATTTATCTGTAATGCTATATGTTGTGTTTGTCGGGATCCGATGGATAGAGAATACTATGTTATGTTAATTATCAATCTATTACCTATGTGTTGTTTATGATCTTGCATGCTCTCCGTTATTAGTAGAGGCTCTGGCCAAGTTTTTACTCTTAACTCCAAGAGGGAGTATTTATGCTCGATAGTGGGTTCATGCCTCCATTAAATCTGGGACAGTGACAGAAAGTTCTAAGGTTGTGGATGTGCTGTTGCCACTAGGGATAAAACATTGATGCTATGTCCGAGGATGTAGTTACTGATTACATTACGCACCATACTTAATGCAATTGTCTGTTGTTTTGCAACTTAATACTGGAAGGGGTTCGGATGATAACCTGAAGGTGGACTTTTTAGGCATAGATGCATGCTGGATAGCGGTCTATGTACTTTGTCGTAATGCCCAATTAAATCTCACAATACTTATCATATCATGTATGTGCATTGTTATGCCCTCTCTATTTGTCAATTGCCTGACTGTAATTTGTTCATCCAACATGCTATTTATCTTATGGGAGAGACACCTCTAGTGAACTGTGGACCCCGGTCCTATTCTTTACATCGCATACAATCTACTGCAATACTTGTTCTACTGTTTTCTGCAAACAATCATCTTCCACACAATACGGTTAATCCTTTGTTACAGCAAGCCAGTGAGATTGACAACCTCACTGTTTCGTTGGGGCAAAGTACTTTGGTTGTGTTGTGCAGGTTCCACGTTGGCGCCGGAATCCCTGGTGTTGCGCCGCACTACATCCCGCCGCCATCAACCTTCAACGTGCTTCTTGGCTCCTCCTGGTTCGATAAACCTTGGTTTCTTTCTGAGGAAAAACTTGCTGCTGTGCGCATCATACCTTCCTCTTGGGGTTCCCAACGAACGTGTGAGTTACACGCCATCAGAGGGCGACGCGGGGGGGGGGGGGGGGGGGGGGGAGAGAACGGTTCGTAAGCATGAGCTGCAACCATCTCATTTTCTAACAAGTATACCAACGAAATGAGCGGTCCAGAAAACGAGCTCAGATGAGCTCGGGACTAGAAACGCCCCTCCCGTACATTGTGGTGTACCTAAGTTCTAAAAATCGCCTTACTTGTGAAGCAATCCGAAACAGAGAAGGAGAGTGGGAAAAAAAAACACGCATCGCAACTTGCAAGCATCGCTACCGTGCACGGGCACGCCGCAGGCGAAACCGAGACGGGTTTCGTATTCTTGCGGCAAAAGACACGGAGTCACGGACCGGCACCGGCGGCCGAGTCGGACATGAACCCCGCCGTATGTCACGCACGGTACTCCCATATATTCGCGCGCCTTCCCTTCGTCGTCGTCCCCAAGAAAATCAATCGCCGTCGTAGCAGCTTTGGAAGCCCCGCGCCGCTCACGCACACAAATAAAAAGCCCTAGGTAGCCGTCCAGCAGTCCGTTGGGACCGATGGCGCAGGAGGATCAGACGAAGGTGCTGCTGCGGAGCGCCGACCTAGCCAAGTTCGCCGTGCCGGCGTCGCTCGTGCAGCGGGCGGGGCGCGTCGCGGCGGCGGTGGGCGCCGGAGAGCGCGTGGTGGAGCTGCCGCGCGGGGTCTCCGGCAAGGGCCTCGCCACGGCGGTGGAGTACTACAAGGCCCGCGCCGAAGCCGAGGCGAGCGGCGTAGACGTGGGCGAGTTCGACGACGGGTTCGTCGGCGGGCTGACGCACGACGCGGCCATTGACCTCATCCACGCCGCGCACCACCTCGGCGACGAGAGCCTCTTCAACCTCTTCCTGGGCTACAGAGCCAATCAGTTCTAGATATGAGGTTTATTAAATCTTTTGTTGAGTACGTACTAGTAGTACTGGACTAGTTCGTGTTGATCGGCACAGTTTTTTTTCTTCATCGTATCGATGTTTACATGTATGCTTTGTTCGGAGAAAATTGCATATTGCTACCACAATTGCGGCTAGGGCTTCAGAAAATCACCACTTTTTAGGTCAACTGCAAAAAACTACCACTTTTGCGTTTAATGGTTTGAAAAAACTACCAGTTCTGTGTAACAATCGGTTTGGCCCATTTGATCAAGTTTTTGACAGAGATGGCCCACCATGTCATTCAGATAGAAAACTTGATCAAATGGTGGGCCATCTCTGTCAGAAACATGATTAAACTGGACCAAACCGAGTGTTACACACAATTGGTAGTTTTCTGAAGCAACTAGACGTAAAAGTGGTAGTTTTTTGCAACTAACCGGAAAAGTGGTAGTTTTTTGAAGCCCTAGCCTCAATTGTGGTAGCAATATGCAATTATCTCCTTTGTTCGAGACGCACGATCCGTACAGAGCATGTAAGTCTTAATTAATTTCAGTAACTAATTTGTGTGCCCTCTCTTGGTTGTGTATAACTCTCTCGATGGATCCATCTTCTGAGGAAACAATATCCACACGGAGCGAAAATAATCTTCATGGCGATCGAATCGGAAGTAACCAAACGTGAAAGCCTTCACCAAGAAATTCAAGCACCCATCAGTTCTATAAAAAAATATTCACTTAGAAATGGGGATTAACTTAGCCTATGCATCGAAGAGATACATACAGACTTGATTTATTTTCTTTTATCCAAAAACTGACGAAAAACTTTACAACGATCATGCAAGATGAAACCACCGAATAAGTTGTCAAGATGAAACGGGGCCTTATGCCTGGCCACTGCCATCGGCTTAGTGTCTTATGTGCACGCTCCGGTAGTCGCCACTGTCATCTTCCAATCCATATCCATTCTATATCGAAACAATGACTCTTGATAGGCCTGCCAATGACACCACCATGGTGCCAAACAGCACTATCGTCCTGCGCGCATCCATCAGCAAACGCATGCTGCCGACTCGCTGCACCACGCTGTCGAGACCCGCTGCCATTGACGTGGTAGATGAAACATAGCAAGCGAAGCATACATAACATAAACAAATCTAGCTTATCTAGATTTGTAGATCTAATCCAAACTCTACATCACCGGAAGACCTAGTAGCTATGAGAGGGCCTATGGGTCATCGTCGGAGCAGCCTTGAGCCGGAGGTCGCACGAAACCGTGCTCGATCTCTAGGTTACCGAGGAGTGCCTTCTGCATGTCATGCTCCTCATTCGCCTCCTCGATGCGTGCTGCAATGCCGCGTCTGCGGGATTCATCCTCAATGTCTTTGCCTCCACGAACACCTCCAACACGTCACGGCATGCCTTGACGTGCGGGAACATCATGTTGTCGATCAGAACCCAGCCGGGCGTCATCGCGCCATGCCCTCGGATTGCTCTGAGATAGGGGGTCGTTGAATCTTTTTGATTTTTTTTTTTATTACCGAGTGAGCATGGTCTTGAATTTGAAAATCCGACTCAAGGAGATAAGCAATATATTTATCTGAACGTGACGTGGTTTGTAAAGGAAACGGACGGGACCCACCTACACAAAAATATATGCGACGCGTGCGATGCTTGCGACACGTACGACACAAGAGAAAGGAAGAAAAAGATAAAGAAGCATGTGCGGAGATATCGGCAAGAACGATGGATATACAAAGGTCGTGATTGCTAGGCTGCGTTGAACTCGGCGAGGCCTACCAGGTTCAACGTCAGGGTGGGTGAGCAGGTGCGATATTCTTTCTTGGGTATATAGCCTTCTCCATATTTCATTTCAGCAAACCGATGCAGCAATGATAGGTTCACTGAAGTTTTGTCTGAGTACCTGATGAACAGTCAACTCCTCCACTTGAACGGAATCAACAAGAGAATTTCAAACAACCCGACAGAGATTTTACCCCTGCCTCCCAGGACATTGCTCCCCGTAGTTTGTACATGGTTCATGAAATAAAAGGACAGGGCAGAGAACAGGTCGGAAACAGGATTCACAAAATGAGAAACCTCCTCCTCGGAGCTCTGTGCTGAATTCACAATTTCACGATCTCTGCATTAAACTGACGAACCAATCTAACACAAGATTATCATCGCTTCCAACGGTGTGTTCAGTTTCTGGTTTTTTCATAAGTAAACAGAAATACGACCCCCCTCTAAAAACACCAATTTCTGGAAGCGATGAACATCGTCACAGCATGATATGAGTACCTGTAATTAGAACACAATTGTGTTATATATGCCTTCAGTGGTCGCTCAAATTTTTAAACCGAAGGTCCGTAGACCCAGCTTTATAAATAAAGCAAGAACACCATAGCCAAAGTTTTACAATCAACCAACACGACTCACGCCACACACGCGGAGCCTAGAAACGAAACGAACCATACACCAACGAGAGTCACGTGCTACCCAAGCACCAAAGTACACAGCGGGAAAGATACAGAGCCCTGCAGTGGGTCGAATGTGCTAAAAAGTGCTAAGCCGCCCTAGTCCTCGCATGAAGCCTCCTGACCTCCTCCACCGCCACGTCCAGCAACGCTCGATCCCTCGGTCTGACCAGAACCCTCCAAGACTGCACACAAAGCAACATGTGGAGGAAGGCGTCAGCTGCATTGCCGATCAACTTCCCTTCAATAGTTAGTTTGTTTCTAATGTTCCAAAGGGTCCAACATTGGGCTGCAAAGGTAAACCATACTAATCTACGAAGGGGGCCTAGCAAGCCCTGAGCTAAGGCAATGAAATCCCCGACCCCTGCCGGGTTCCACTTGCAATGAAGGAGTTCCCTAACTCCAGCCCACATGAACCCCGCCATTGGGCTTGTGAAGAAGATGTGATTGTAATCCTCAACCTCTCCACAAAGAGCACACAAACCATTAGACGGACCCCGCCGCTTAGCCACCTGCTCGCAGGAGGGTAGTTTACCACGGATCAACTGCCACAAGAAGACTTTGATCTTGGGCGGAACGCGTGTCCGCCACACCTCCTTGAAATGTGTGACTGCTGCTCCCTGCAGAAGTCCACGATAAACCGACCGCGTGGAGTACTCCCCTGAGGACTCAAGGGACCAGGAAATCTGATCATTCCCTTCCCCCTCCGGAAGACCTTGGATTTCACGGCACAGGTTATCCCATTCAACCTTTTCTGCCAAACCCAGGTGCCGCCGGAACCGGATGCGTCACTCCCCAGGAATCCCCTCTGCCACCCGAGTCGCGTGGACCGTGGTAAAGGGGTTGGAGCAGCATCCAAAGAGGAGCGGGTAGCGGGCCCTAAGTGGCCCTCTCCCCGTCCACCAGTCAAGCCAGAAGTAAGTCCATTTCCCATTTTGGACCTTGTGGCGAGCCCCCCAATTTGAAAGACCATTTGATCTTTTGTATGGAATTCCAGAACTGGGACCCCCTCGCCGGCACCTCCTTGGGGAAAAAGTCCCTGTACCCAAGGTATTTGGCGCGAATCAAATCAGCCCACAGACCCCCTGTGTTCTGATAGTACTTCCAAATCCACTTCAGCATCAAGGCAATGTTCATGATTTTGGTGTTGAGGATACCCAGACCACCGAAATGCCTAGGTTTGCACACGGTGATCCAATCCACCATGTGGTCGCTCAAATTTCAGTTGTCCCTCAACTTCCAGTCGATTCGTGAAGTTGTGAGGCAAGGTCTGCTAGTAAAATAAAACCACAAGATGGGTACATTGACCTTGCCGTCGAGAAATTGCGCAAACTTCTTCGAGAGCCTCTTTGGGCCGAAAGGATCCTCGCTGATGAGGATGACGAACTCGAAGAACTTGCCGTGCAAGCAGTCTGTCTCCTCCTCCGCGGTAGCGACTGCAGCCCCAAGAACATACCATGGACCGTGTGTGGGAGAAGGTGGAGGGACGGCGCTAGGGTTTGTCTGAGGAAGAGCCGGAGGCTAAGCACCCCGTTTTATACCCGGAGATAGGTGTGGGGACGGTGGTGCGTATTAGGACCGGCACGCATGACTAGACTATTTATTTTGTTTGGTCAGAGGTAAGTGAAGTTTGGTGGACGAGCGGTAGCACCATTAATCTCCAGCGCCATCGGAATTGGAGCTATCGTAGACCGTCGACGCCTATTTGACCCACCTGGCTGACACGTCCGGATGGCTAGCCGGTCATTTATGTTGTGAAGTGTATATGTGGATTGCCTAGCCCTTTCCATCAGTTCGGACTTTTGGTTCAAGTGGCTAGTGCATGAAGCTTAACATGGTATCAGAGCCGCCGCCGCCGCCCGCCTTGGCATCTCGCCGCCGCGCCCGGTCGCCGCCGCCGCCTCTCCTTCACCAGCTCCGGCCGCCGTCGGCCGCTCTCCGCTGTTTTCCCGGCCTCCCGCCGGCCGTTCTCGCCGTTCTCGGCCACCCGCTGCCCGCTGCTTCCTGCTCGCCGGCCGCTGCTCCGGCCGCCCGCGCCTCCAGGCCGCCCGCCCGCCGTTCCCGCTGCCCCCGGTCGTCCTCGATCGGGCGTTCCGCCGCCGTCCCGATTCGATTTGGAGATCGATCTCCTGATCTCCTGATCGGCTCGATCTGAGCCGCTGCTCGGCCCGGCTCGGCTCAGCTTCAGCTCGGCTCGACTCCGTTAGTTCGTAAAAAAAAAGTAAAAAAAAAAGCAAAAAATAAAAATCGACATAGCTATGTCTTCCTCGTCGGGTTATGTTGCGATTCCTCGCTGCCCGGTGACTTTTGATGGCGCGAATTACCCTGATTTCGTTGGCTTTATGCGCGTCCACATGCGCGGTCTTCGTCTTTGGGGTGTGCTTTCTGGCGAGGTCCCTTGTCCGCCGCGCCCCGTTGCTCCTACGGCGCCTACTGCACCGACGCTCGTTTCCCTTGCCCCCGATGCTTCTCAGGAGGATAAGGATGCAGCCAAGAGTGCCGCTGATACTGCTCTGGCTGATTATGACCGGAAGGTTCAGGAGTATTCTGCTGCTGTTGCGACCTACCGGCTGGATCTGACTGACTACACTCAGTGGATCGATGATGATGCTTGTGCTGCTGTTGTTCTCACTTCCAGTGTTCTGCCTCAGTATGCTGCCGAGTTCATGAGTCTTCCCACCGCTGCTGCTCAGTGGGCTTTTCTTCGTCAGCGCTATCAGCCGTCTGGGGATGCTCTTTATCTGTCTGTGGTTCGTCAGGAGCATGATCTTCAGCAGGGTGATTCTACTATTGACGAGTTCTATACTCAGAGTGCTGCTATTTGGCGTCAGCTTGATTCTCTTCGTACAGCTGTGTGTGGCACCTGTCCCTGCTGTCTGACTGTGCGCGCGGATCTGGAGTTTCAGCGCGTTTTTGAGTTCTTGTCGCGGCTCCGCACGGAGTTTGAGCCGCGTCGTGCCCAGCTGCTTGCCCGTGGTTGTGTTCCGCTCTCTGAGGTACTCGCTGAGCTGCGCGCAGAGGAGACTCGTCTTCGCGGTGCTGGTCTTCTTGCGGTTCCCTCTGCACTTGCTGCTCGTGGTCCTCCTGTGCCGTCTGCTCGTGGTTCTCCTGTGTCGTCCGCTTCGTTGCGGTCTCCAGCACCGCCGTTACTCTCTACTCCGCCGGTCCAGGGCCAGAGTCAGTCTCAGCAGCCTCGTGGTCCTCGTCCTCCCTGCGCCTTCTGTGGCAAGGCTGGCCACGACGTCTCTGGCTGCTGGAGGAGGGACCCCAGCTTACGTCAGCAGTACCTTGATAAGCTTGCTCGTCGGCAGGCTGGTTCTTCAGGATCTTCTGCTGTTGCCCAGGCTGGTTCTTCAGGCTCGTCTGCTGTTGCACTGTCTGATCAGGACATTATCCGTGGTCTTCATGGTCTGCTCGCTGCTACAGGCTCTTCTTCGACGGGTACTGCTGGTTCTGTGTCTAGCTCTTCTGGCACCGCGCGACCACCACCTTCTACACAGTCAGGTACGTCATCCCCGTGGTATCTGGATTCTGGAGCTTCTTTTCATATGACTTCTGCGTCTTCTATCCTTTCCGCTCTTCGCTCTCTTATTTCTCCTGTCCGTGTTATCACGGCTGATGGTTCCTCTCTTCCTGTTTCCAGTCGAGGCACCCTTTCTACTTCATCTTTAAGATGAACCTGTTTTCTGCTAGTCAGCTTACTGATTCTGGTTGTCGCGTCATTCTTGACGCTGATTCTTGTGTTGTTCAGGACCGCCGTACACAGGCCCTGGTTGGAGCTGGCCCTCGCAGCCTTGAGTCCCCAGGCCTCTGGGAGTTAGACTGGCTTCGCGTTCCTTCCACCGACACTTCATCTGCCAGCTCTCCTGCAGTTGCTGCTTCTGTCACTGGTTCTTTTCAGCAGTGGCATCATCGGCTGGGTCACCTTTGTGGCTCCCGTTTATCGTTATTAGTTCGTCGTGGTCTTCTGGGGTCTGTCTCAGGAGATGTGTCTTTACATTCGTGTCAGGGTTGTAGGTTAGGCAAACAGATTCAGCTTCCCTATCCTACCAGTGCGTCTGTATCTCAGCGACCTTTTGATTTAGTTCATTCTGATGTTTGGGGTCCGGCTCCCTTTGCTTCCAAAGGGGGCCATCGATACTATATTTTGTTTATTGATGACTTTTCCCGGTACACCTAGTTGTTTTTTATGCGCTCTCGGAGTGAGGTGCTTTCTATTTATCAGTGTTTTATGGCCATGGTTCGTACTCAGTATTTCACTCCCATTCGTGTGTTTCGTGCTGACTCTGCAGGAGAGTATATCTCCCAGCACCTGCGTGGTGTCCTTGCTGAGCAGGGCCCGCTTGCCCAGTTCTCGTGTCCCGGCGCCCATGCTCAAAATGGTGTCGCCGAGCGTAAGCATCGTCATATTCTTGAGACTACCCGTGCTATGATGATTGCTTTCTCTCTTCCGCCGCATTTCTGGGCGGACGCTGTCTCTACGTCCACTTATCTTATTAACATTCAACCTTCTGCTGCTCTTCAAGGTGGCATTCCTCTCGAGCGCCTCTCTGGCAGCTTGCCAGACTACTCGACTCTTCGTTTATTTGGTTGCGTTTGCTATGTCCTTCTCCCTCCTCGCGAACGCACCAAACTGACTGCTCAGTCTGTTGAGTGTGTTTTTCTCGGATACAGTGATGAGCATTGATGACCCACAAGTATAGGGGGTGTATCGTAGTATCTTCGATAAGTAAGAATATCGATTCCAACGAGGAGCAGAAGGTGTTGACAAGCAGTTTCGATGAAGGATTCACTGTAAATGCTCACAGACAAGTATTCAGGGAGTTTTGATGTAACAGATGAATAAAGTACGAGTAAGTAAAGTGCGAGAGTAACAATTGCAGCGAGTGGCCCAATCCTTTTTAGCACAAAGGACAAGCCGGTTTGTTTACTTATAATGACCAAACGTTCTCGAGGACACACGGGATTTTAGTCTAGTGCTTTCGCTACATACGGCTAATTAATTTTCATTGTTTTGATAAGTGTTGTGTGGGTGAACCTGTGCTAATGTACCGCCCTTCCTAGGACTAATACATACTTGTGATTATACCCCTTGCAAGCATCCGCAACTACAAGAAAGTAATTAAGATAAATCTAACCACAGCCTTAAACTCTGAGATCCTGCTATCCCTCCTGCATCGATATACCAACGGGGGTTTAGGTTTCTCACACCCGGCAACCCCGCAATTGGCAAACGAGTACAAGATGCATTCCCCTAGGCCCATAAAGGTGAAGTGTCGTGTAGTCGACGTTCACACGACACCACTAGAAGAATAACACCACAACTTAAATATCATAACATTGAATATTACTCAACCATACTTCACTACTAACATTTAGACTTCACCCATGTCCTCAAGAACTAAACGAACTACTCACGAGACATCATATGGAACATGATCAGAGGTGATATGATGATGAATAACAATCTGAACATAAACCTTGGTCCAACGGTTTCACTCAATAGCATCAATAACAAGTAGAAATCAACACCGGGAGAGTTTCCTCTATCAAACAATCAAGATCAAACCCAAATTGTTACAGCGGTGACGATGTGCAGCGGTGGAGACGGCGGTGATGATGATGAAGATGATGATGATGGTGATGGAGATGATGTCCAGCTCAATGACGGTGACGATGGCGTCGATTTCCCCTCCGGGAGGGAATTTCCCCGGCGGATCTCAGCCTGCCGGAGAGCTCTTTTCTCTCTGGTGTTCTCCGCCCCGCAGAGGCGGCTGTGACTCTTCGCGAGGTACCCTCTGGAGCTTAGGTTTTCGGGACGAAGGCGTACGCGAAGAAAAGGAGGCGAGAGGGGGCTGTGGGCCCCCTCCTCACAGGGCGGCGCGGCCAGGCCTTGGGCCGCGCCGGCCTATGGGGTGGGGCCACCTCGGGTCCCCTCGGCTCCCCCTTCTGGCTCCCTTCGTCTTCTGGAAAAATAGGATTTTTTCATATAATTTCCGTCAACTGTTGATCTTCCGAAATATTGCGTTCTGACGGCGCTTTTTCCAGCAGAATCCTGACTCCGGTGCGCGATCCTCCAATAATCATGAAACATGCAAAATAGATGAAAACATAAGTATTATCTCCAAATATGAAATATATCAATGAATAACAGCAAATTATGATATAAAATAGTGATGCAAATTGGACGTATCAACCCCCCAAGCTTAGACTTCGCTTGTCCCCAAGCGAAACTGAACTCGGTAAACAGGACCACATGTTTATGGAGTGAAGAGTCGATAAATCAAATACGGACAAGAAGCATCATATTCATTCACACAAGACATTCTAGTAAACAACTTCCTCATATAATTCAACTTGAAACAAGTATAAGGTAATCACAAATAAAGGTGCATAAGGAATCATAGTTGGTGATGGCAAACTTCGTTCTTGGTCAGAGAACAATTAACAGGTTATACTTATCTTATCGAGCAGCGCTCTCATGTTTAAAGTCTATATGGAACAACTTGCATACTCAATCATAATAGTCTCCTCATGATCATTGATAACTTGCAAAGCTATATTCATTTAGATAAAACTTGTACTAAACAAGGAAGAGTAAAAGACATGATGAAACAAATCACAATATAATGGTTTGATCACAACAACTCAAATGCTTGCTTAAGATGGAGGGAAATAGGTTTACTGACTCAACATAAAGTAAAAGACAGGCCCTTCGCAGAGGGAAGCAGGGATTAAATCATGTGCTAGAGCTTTTTCAGTTTTGAAATCATATAAAGAGAGTAAAAGTAACATTTTGAGAGGTGTTTGTTGTTGTCAACGACTGGTAGCGGGTACTCTAACCCCCTTGCCAGACAAACTCTCGAAGAGCGGCTCCCATTAAGTTTTATTTTGGTTTAGCACTCCTTCCAACCTTGCTTTCACAAACCATGGCTAACCGAATCCTCGGGTGCCTGCCAACAATCTCATACCATGAAGGAGTGCCTTTTTATTTTAGTTTTATGATGATGACACTCCTCCCCTCCTTGCTTTCTCAAGCCATGGCTAACCGAATTCTTCGGGTGCCGTCCAACAATCACATACCATGGAGGAGTGTCTATTTAGGTTAATTAATTTGGGACTAGGAATCCCATTGCCAGCTCTTTTTGCAAAATTATTGGATAAGCGGATGAAGCCACTAGTCCATTGGTGAAAGTTGCCCAACAAGATTGAAAGATAAAACACCACATACTTCCTCATGAGCTATAAAACATTGACACAAATAAGAGATAGTAAATTTTGAATTATTTAAAGGTAGCACACGAAGTATTTACTTGGAATGGCAGGGAATACCATGTAGTAGGTAGATATGGTGGACACAAATGGCATAGGTTGGGTTAAGGTTTGGATGCACGAGAAGCATTCCCTCTCAGTGCAGGTCTTTGGCTAGCAAGGTTAATTAGCAAGCACAAGAGTTGAGGGAAACAAACAAATAAACATGTGATAGAAACAATCATGCATCTTTCTTGTAAGCACAAACAATTTTAACTTCATAATAATAAGCTATGGGCTAACAAGAAAGGAAGACAATGAAACAACTACATGTATTTCTCTTTTCTACTTAAACCTCAAAGTGTTATTGCTATTGACCAATGCTAAGTTTGCCAAAACCAAATAGATTTATTCAATGCTCCCAAAGTGATACCAATACTAATAACAAGATCAATCATATAATAGAGATTGCAAGCTAAAATAAGGTGTGCAATATGTAAATGATAGGACTTCTCATTAATATTCCATAACTGTAACACCCCAACTTTTGCAACCTTGTTTAATTGTCCATAATGCAAAAATCAGGGGGAACAAAAACTTTTTCTAAAGACTTATTAGATGAATTGCCTTGATCTGTTTGTTATAATGGATTGCTTTGATCTACTGGTAGATGAATTGTCTTGTTTTGCTTGTTGAGATTTTTTTCTTTCTTGAGCTACCTCAAAGAACAACACCTCTAGTGGTAAAATCATCCTTGAATTCAAAACTTGGGATCATCTACCCCTTTGATACATCCTTCTCTTGTGCCCTAGTCAAAAACCCTAAGACATCACTAAATTTGGCTAAGTCCTAAATCTGTTTTCAGGTTCCATTTTGGAGCCTTTGGATTAAGAAATCCTTTTCCATCCAATGAACCTCACTTGGTCATAGACCTACCTTATCATGAGCACTTCCCAATCATGTCCTTCCCTTGAACCAGATCATTCATATACCCACTTTTCCTTGTTGGTTTTTAAGCCAAGTCAATAAGGTGTTTTGGCAGGCTTAAAATATCCAAACTTTGGCAGTTGATCTCTAAGCACCCCCAACTGTTATTGGTGACCTCAATGCATGGATCTCATCTATGCAACACCCTCTACGACTTCCACGTCTTGCATGTGCCATGCTACTCTCACAATTCTTATTTTTCACTTGATCTTGCACCCTATCCAGTATTTCAGCACTAGACCACTTCTTCCTCTTGTACCTCTTGTTTTTATTTTAATCCATGTCTAATCTCCACAAAACCAAGATTGAAGATAGTAGCTACATTATGTAGCCACCTTCTACCTTGAGATCACTTCTCTCAGAATATTTATTTGCAAATCCTATTAAAGAATCTTCTCTATTTTTACTACAAAACTATTCCTAGTTTTATCAAGGTTTTTCAAATCTTTATAAAATAGGAAATGTGAGTGGTGTTTTACTTCCTACCTTTTTCACCAAAAAATTAATCTCTATAAAATTGTTCCCTTTATTCTTTTTCCTCTTTCAAATAAATTGCATGGTTATGGTACATGTGCCATCCTTGCACCTTTTTAAATCTAATAGCTTAGAGAAAACTCTATTGTGCTTTGCTATGCAAGTATACCAAGTTTGTTTTAAATATGTTTTCGTCTCTTTCAAAAAAAAAATTGATCAACTCTCATATAGTGAGAGATACCCACCCTTTTAAAATTCAGAATTTAAACTTTTGTTCATCAACCATCATCTCTTTAGTTGCATAGGATCTTAGGTATTAAATAAAGTTTTGATCTCTATTCCCTCCCTAGTTTCCAAAACAAACCCAACACATCACCACCTTCATCTTAGGCCACCTCCATCACCAACACCCCATCTTGGAAGGCTTGCATGATCACTTGGCACATGCACATATCTTCCCATCTCTTTCCCTTCTCTCTCTTTTTCTTTGTTCCACATGGCCGGGCCATGATCTGTTTGGGACACCAGCTGGAGTACCCCTCTTGACTCGACCCCAACCCCACCGAAACCTCCCTATGGATGTCAACACCCGGATTTTTAAGTCCAGATGCCTATTATGCCATTCCTCGCAATCCCAGGAATATTGTTTTTGCGAGACATAATAGATTAATATCACCACGCATCATTTATTACAACGCATAATTGTCTTACAACAAGGGATCACATGATCCAGTCTCATTACAGTAGTAGATGATCTATTGATCAATTACAAACACATAGCGGAAGCGAAGTAGCGTAGTAGTCGTGGTCCATCTGTTCCACAGGCAACTGTTGACGTCAGGAGGGATCCTAGTTGTCGTAGACGTCCTGCTGTCCTTCTTCCGGGTTCTGGTACTCCTCTTCATAGTCTGGCCATTTGAATAGCCAGGGACGAAGCCATGAGTACTTTAAAGTACTCGCAAACTAATACTAAGGTAAACACTATCAACTATAGAAGGGGATGCTAAGCTCTAGTTTCATTTGCAGAAAGCCAGTTTTATTTCATAAGCATTTAATAAAAGCCTCTTCATTTGCTAACTAACTCAAGTGGGAACATTAGTGTCATTCCCACAACTCAGTTGTGATTCAAAGTCAAAGTCACCTTTCAATTCAATTCACAAGTCACCATTCATATGTCACATTTTTGAAAAGTTCTGATGACGGAACAGTATGGCCTTTCCAACCGTCCATAACCGTGGACGCGGCTATTCGAATAGATCTACACTCTGCAGAGGTCGTACACTTGTGCCACAACATTTGCAATAATCCGTCAGGGTTAACTGGCCCTGATTTACCACACTCCGTGTGCGGACTACCAACCTTAACCTTTCACTTACATATCCTAGTATAGGCATCTCTCCCCATGAGCTTGGCCTCCCAGTGAAGACAAACTGTCAGCCTGGGAACTGCACGGGGCTTGGGCCGGACATTCACCTCATTTCATGTCATTTCATATCACTTCACTTTTGTAGAGGCAGCCTCCAGCATAACCCCGATGACGCTTGTTTAGAGGGAACCCATACTAAGATACATAAACTTCTAGTTAAGCCCTACCCATATCAGGTATTGTGGGGGTACTTGCAAAATTGGAAATGGTATCGCATCCAAACCCAACCATCAGTTTTGGTAAAATTCACCAAGTCATTCACCAGTCATATTCACCTTCAAAATCTTTCAATAGAATGCCTCAGCATTCCAAGGTTTTCAAAGTCCTTTCATTTCACAAGTTCCCATCTAGAGTAGTCAATTTTATTCATTTAGCGCTAGCAACTAGGCATGAGGGGTGCTAACTAGCTTTGATTGCTCTAGGCTAACTTTGATACTCTTGTACTAACTCCAAACTAACCCAGTAAATCATAAATCAAAAATACTTTGATAAAACAAAAGTAAATAAAGCTTGTAAAGTAAAACTGGGAAATAGGATCATAATCATAAAGTAAATGGGGTAATGCCTTGCTCATGGTGAGCTTTGCACTTTGCAAGAGTATTATCTTGCAAGAAGATTAGCTTGCAAAAGGTGGTAGCTTGCATTGGTAAAAGCATGCAAGAATACTAGCTTGCCTTGGTTGGTGTATTGATCAAAGTGGTCCTCTTCTCCTTGAAAGTAGACTTCCTCCTCCTCTTGATACTCTTCGGTACTAGCGTCTAAAATACGAATACGAGGATACAATCACCAAACAATTCATTGGCTATTCCAAACATCACATATATTCACACAAACTATTCTATGCACACAATTAAAACAATTTGGTGCATTGGTGGTATTGCTTTGAGGAAGAAAATTTTCCTCTCATTTTATATGTAAAAGATAGTTTCCATATAGTTTTTGAGGAATAATTTCCTCTTATTGAATCTTCTTAAGATTTAATTTCTCAAACCATCACACATGAATTTATGTTGACCTAAGTCAACCATTCATCATCATCATTTGAGAAAATGATTTAAATGAGGTAGGGATACCTCATACCATTTAATAAGGCCTATTATGATTTAAATCTCCAAGTATTTCATGTGAGAGTATTTGACCAGGGTTCAAACTTCATATGAAAATACTTGGGACAAGATTTAAATGAAGTGAAGCACTCCATAATTTATACAAGTAAACTAGCATTATTCTTTACTATTAAGGGGGTAAGTGTGTTGTTTTTCTTATTTAGGAAAAATAATTTCCTCTCATACTAGATAAGGGGTTACTTTTAATTATTCAGAGATATAACTTTTTCTCACTATCTTATTAAGATTTAATCTCCTCAAGTAGTATTATATGACCTAGGTTGACCAAGGTCAACCTCTTCATAGGCATTACTTGGGAAAATAAATTTAAGTGAGGTGGAACACCTCATACTATTTAAATACTACTCCATTTGATTTAAATCTCAAGTAATTCATATAAGAGAGTTTGAAACCAGGGTCCAAGCATCTCATGAACTCATGTGAGACAAGTGTAAATGGAGTGTAAAACTCCACACTATTTACTTAATAGTTTTTGGGCAAAATCAACTAGTTAAGCTAGTCAAAGGATCCTTTAAGAAAAAGATTCCAGTGAGGTGAACACCTTATACCTTTTAATCCTAACTTGGTGAAGAGTTAATATCATCAACAATTCATGTGAGACCTAAATGACCAGAGTCTCAACCTCATTTTGAATTGTTCAAGACAAGATTTAAATGAGAGAAACACTCTCATAAGATTTAATAATTTGTTGGAACAATTTCAAAGCTACTATGGCAAACATTTAATATTCTTAAGTGAACAAAAAATGAGACCAAGCAACCAGGGTCATCACATTACTTCATACAACTTGAGAAGATCATTTAAATGAGGTGCTACACCTCATAGATTTGAAAACTTAAATTTGGACAATTTTAAATGGGCTAGTAATGGCTACATAGCCATTATTTGATTCTAACCCATGATCATATACAGTACCCATATCATATTTTTACAAAATCAAAAAGAGTATTTGAAATGTGAAATTTGAGAGGTGGAAACACTTCAAAATTCAAAAGGGTTGATTTTTAATAATTTTTCTAAGGCAAGAAAGTTCCTGTTTTGTTTATTTTACCACTTAAATTCTACAACCTATTTTGATTTGAATCCAGTGGCATTGGATAGAGTTTTTGATGAGCTTTCCAAATATATAAAATTTGTTGAAAATGGCTCAGTAGATTTGGATCTATTAAATTTTGAATCTAGCATCAGATTGCAAAATAACTGAAAAAGAAAATAAACTAGTTTGAATTCAAACGGGGGCGGGAAGCTAAATGGGCCGGCCCAGCTTCGCTGGTGATGCGGGCGGGCCGCCTGACAGTGGGGTCCACTGTCAGGGCGTTTAAAACGCCGAAGCGGTAAGTTGTGTTGTGGACCGTAGGATTAAAAGAGGATCTAACGACGCAGGGTCGTCGTCGACGTCGACGAGCGGTGGCACAGGCACGGCGAGGGTTTGGTGCTGGCGGCTTACCGGAGCTCCGGCGAGGCTCGGCGAGGCGCTGCGGTGGTGTTGTCGAGGACGAGGAGGCAGAGGGTGGTCGCGGCAGAGCTTGGGGTGGAGGAAATCGACGGCGGCGCTGAGCTTCCGTGGCGGCGGACTCCGTCCAAATTCCGGCGGCCTTGGGCTTAATTGGAGAGGGGAAGAGGTCGAGGAGGTTCAGGAGGGAGAGGAGAACTCGTTGGTGTGCAGAAATCGTCCGGGGAGCGTCGGCTTTTATAGCGGGCGAGGGAGGGCAGCGCGGCATGGTTCGGTCGGTCATGGTGACGACGGTAAGGGGTCGCAGGGGTACTGGCGATGATGCTCTCGTGCAGGCGACGTCATGGCGGAGCTGTAGAGCGTGATTGTGGTGAAAACGAGGGCCGATGGCGCTCGTCATCGTCTTCGCACTCTGGCGGCAATGGCGGATGGTCGTCGACCATGACGACGGCTACAGGGCAAGCGAGGGCAGGTGAGCGTGTCTGGGAGATTGAGGGCACCGTGTTGAGTCGACGTGTGCATGGGGAGAGCGAGGGGAGGCGTGAGGCGACGGGGCACAGCGGCGTTCCGTCGCGTCCAGGGTTGCCATCGTGCGCGTCCTGGCGCGCGTGAGCGTCTCTGGGCGCGTCTGGGCACGGCTCGGGCCGGTCAATGCCGACGTCGTCTCGGTCAAGGGCGTGCAGGGTCAACATCAGGAGGGTCCAGGCAAACTCAGTGACAAGGTTGATGGGCTTGGATGGGAGAGGAGAGGGGTGAGCATGGTGAGGTGACAAGAGGCCGGCATGGTTGGGTTTTTTGGTCATGGTGACCAAGACAAGGGCAGGCAAGTGGCTTGGATGGTGTCCAGAGAGGTAGTGGTGTTACAGAGCAGCAGGGGAGGGCCAGGGTTGGACCAAGTCCAACCAAAATTGCAGCATGGGCACAAATCTAAGTGCTGCCCACAAGGTGTTTGTTGATATGGCCGAAAGAGAAAAAGTTTCAAAATTTTGAAATTCCTTTGGTGGGTCTCAAACATATGATCATAGAGATGGAATGGTGGTGGTGGTGGTCAATTTGGAAAAGAATTGCAAAAAGGCAAAAGTGAGATGATCTTCTCTTTAATTCAAGGTCTCCACTTGTCAACACTATACTGGTCAACCTGGTCAACATTGGGTATGGTGGTCAACATGGAAGTTGTTCACCTTGACATTGTCTTGGATGACATGGAGAGAGTTGGTCAAGTTTGGTTGCAGAAACAAAGGATAGGTGGGTGCAAAGTGGTGAAGAAAATATAAAAGTGACATATGACCATTATCATATGTGAATTGAAATTGAGATTTCCTTTGATTGGATTCTTGTTTCTTTGATGCAATTGTGTTTGTTTATCAAATATAAGAGTTTTACAAACAAAAGAACAAGCAATGGTGGCCTTGCTTGAAGATTTGCAAAATTGGCCATAACACACAAGAGGTGAGGTTCAAATTTTATTATTTTTGTAAATTGTTCCCCTTGCTTCACTTGGGCATGGGTTAGGGTCAATTTAGGGTTATAATAGGTTGAGAGATGGTTTCCCATCATTTGATCAAGGTTTAAAGCCATAGGTCAAAGTTTGGTGAAATGGCTATGTGTCTCATATGCCTCTATGCATATGTTGCATTTGATTTTTGATTTGAGTGTTCTTGGCCCAAAGGGGTTGTTGAGGGTTGAAATGGTATATGGAAGTGATCCATCCATTCACAACAAGTCCTAGGGTCAATCTTCTCAAATTCTCAAATTTGCACTTTTCTCACATATGCCTCTATGGCATTTTTAGTTTCTTTTTATTTTCTTTGGAAACCACTTGGATTTGGTTTGATAGGTACTAGGTAAGGTGTATGAAGGTTTTCCAAACCTCTAAGCAAAGTAGAAAGGCTTAGGGTAAGGTTTTATTAAAATAGCCATAGGCACATATGCCTCCTTCTTATTTAATTTCTTTTTATTTCATTATACTAATAGTGGTGAAAAGAGGGGTGAGGTTTAGGGTTTAGTGGGGTTCACAATGGTTCACCACCATTTAGCATAATTAATAAAGGTAGGGTTTAAGAGTTACCTATTAGAGCTATATGCCCCCATATGTCTTTTTATTTTATTTTGGGTTTCTCAAAAAGGATCCAAAAGAATTTTGGAGAAGGTTAGGGTTTAAGGTTTTTCTTATTTGATTTCTTTCTCTTGTATTTTATTTGATTGGTGATCTTCACTTGATCACTTTAGGGTTTTAGGGTTTAGCACATAAGCATAATAACACTCATCATGGCAAAACACAAGATTTAAACAAGGTCTATATGTATCAAATCTTATTTTAACAAAAGTTTTTGTTGGTTCCAAAATTTGGAACTAGGGAAATTCATTTTGTTTGTTTTGAAATTTTTGGGTTGTTACAAACCCTTCCCCCTTAAACAAATCTCGTCCCGAGATTTTAAGAACGATTAGGTTCCTAAGAGAGATTGAGTATTTTATTAGCAGGAGGACATACTTGGCATCGTCTGGGGTGCTTCTGAGCTTCAAGGCGATCAAGTGGTAGAGACGGCCGTTGTTGTTGTTCTGATTCTTTCTTCCGGCAAAGCGGCGCTGTTGTTGAGCAGGTGCTGCGGTATTGGCGGCAATCCTGGCAAGCTTCTTGGGGCACTCCTTGGAGAAGTGACCCACAACTCCACATTCATAGCAGTTGACGGTGGACTTGTCTTTGGGGTTGACGGGGGTAGCATTGCTTCCAGTCCTCGGGGCATTATTGGGGTTGTTGTTGTTACCATTGGGGTGGTTGTTGTTGGGGCGGTTGTTGTTGTTGTTGTTCCCTCCGGGCTTCGGGGGTCCTCCGTTGTTGTTGGTGTAGTTGGGGCGATAATTCTGGGCAGGGGGCTTGTTGTATCTTGGGGTGAATCCTTCAGAGGAGTTATTGCGGTACTTCTGAGTATGGTGGGGTCCATTCTGGTTCATCATTCTTCTCTTGCGGTTCTCATTGGCCTGATGCAGCTTTCCTTCCATCTGAATGGCTGAGTCCACGAGGGCTTCTAAGTCAGCGAACGGAATGTTCACTAACACAGTCTGCATCTCGTCGTGTAGTCCGTTTAGAAATCTTTCCTTTCTCTTCTCATTGGTGTCGGTCTCATCCGGGGCGTACCTTGACAGAGTGAGAAACCTGTCGCGGTATTCCACCACGGACATTCTTCCTTGCTTGAGTTCACGGAACTCGTCTCTCATCTTCTTGATCAATCCTTGGGGCACATGGTATTTGCTAAACTTTAGCTTGAAGTCTTCCCAGTCATCATCATCCCGCATTCATGGCTCGGGTGCTGGTCCACCAAGCTCTGGCTGGTCCTGCCAGATAATGGGTGGCAAACAGCACTTTCTCTGCGGCTTCAACTTGCGCAACTTCGAGGTTGTTCTCCATGGTCTGGAGCCAGTCATCAGCATCGAGGGGCTCTTCAGTCTTGTTGAATACCGGAGGGTTGGTGTTACGAAGTTCTTTAGCTTTGATCCTGGGTGATCATGATGGCCTTGATTGTTCTGAGCTATCTGTTGCAGGGCCGCAAGGTTGGCTTGGCGTTCAGCTCTTTCGACTTCTCGGTCTGCCATCATTGTCTGTAGCAGTTGCATAATCGCGTCGTTGGTGCGATTGGGAGGGGCCATCTGAACATTGAAGTAGATGATAAGATAAGAGGGAATTTTCTATGGTTTGTTTTGTTAAATTTTTAAAAGTTCATAAATTGAAATTTCGAGTAGTGTTGCGGGGGTAAAAACCAACAACACTTTTTCATTCATACCAAGCATCATACATTACAAAGCTAACACACCGTTGGTTTGAAGAACCATTCATCGTTCTACGATACAAGGGGATCCCGATACAACTCACACCTACTTAGGTGCTGGGGTGCTACTACTCTTCCGGGGGGGGGGGGTTCTTCTTCTTCACGGGTGAGGTGCTTGGCGAGAAGCGAGGGCGTTATCCAAATCCCTGCGGGTTTTGTACTGCCTGAAATCCTGAGGTGCTTCATAGGGGTTCATCTTTGGTTGTGGTGGGGGCATGGTCATCGGTCTTCCCCTGGAGTCATGTCTTGGGTAGTAGATGAAGCGAGTGTTCTTGATCTTGTCCTCATTTTGTCCACACAGACGGGAAATTGCTTCTTGCATAGCTCTATCTAGTCCTTCCTTCCAAGTGTTTCCCGTTACAGAAAACCATATGGTTTCCCATACCGGGCATCAAGCTTCCTTCGGAGATCGGTAGAAACGTCCCACCGAGGTGGTTCTCTGATCGAGCCTTGAGGGGTATTCCGAAGAACTCGGGATACGGGTGTCCTAGATAGTCCACTAGTTGCTTCAACTCCTTTTCAAAATTTTTGTCGTCTCCGGATCCAAGCTTATAGGACTCCCATTGGTAAGTCATCTGTGAACAAAGAGGAGGAGTAAATTAGAGAAGTAGTCAGGTGTGCAAAATTTTATGTAGGCTTGCAAAGAAAGTTGAGTATAGATTTCTCATCTTTGAAAAAAGATCTCCAGGATAGGAGTAAGAACAAGTTTTCACAAATATTCACTTCATTGGTTTTTGAAACTAAGTTTTTCAGACGTCCATTCTAACTAGGGTCTCCTAAGGTCAAACAATGGCTCTGATACCAACTTGTCAACACCCGGATTTTTAAGTCCAGATGCCTATTATGCCATTCCTCGCAATCCCAGGAATATTGTTTTTGCGAGACATAATAGATTAATATCACCACGCATCATTTATTACAACGCATAATTGTCTTACAACAAGGGATCACATGATCCAGTCTCATTACAGTAGTAGATGATCTATTGATCAATTACAAACACATAGCGGAAGCGAAGTAGCGTAGTAGTCGTGGTCCATCTGTTCCACAGGCAACTGTTGACGTCAGGAGGGATCCTAGTTGTCGTAGACGTCCTGCTGTCCTTCTTCCGGGTTCTGGTACTCCTCTTCATAGTCTGGCCATTTGAATAGCCAGGGACGAAGCCATGAGTACTTTAAAGTACTCGCAAACTAATACTAAGGTAAACACTATCAACTATAGAAGGGGATGCTAAGCTCTAGTTTCATTTGCAGAAAGCCAGTTTTATTTCATAAGCATTTAATAAAAGCCTCTTCATTTGCTAACTAACTCAAGTGGGAACATTAGTGTCATTCCCACAACTCAGTTGTGATTCAAAGTCAAAGTCACCTTTCAATTCAATTCACAAGTCACCATTCATATGTCACATTTTTGAAAAGTTCTGATGACGGAACAGTATGGCCTTTCCAACCGTCCATAACCGTGGACGCGGCTATTCGAATAGATCTACACTCTGCAGAGGTCGTACACTTGTGCCACAACATTTGCAATAATCCGTCAGGGTTAACTGGCCCTGATTTACCACACTCCGTGTGCGGACTACCAACCTTAACCTTTCACTTACATATCCTAGTATAGGCATCTCTCCCCATGAGCTTGGCCTCCCAGTGAAGACAAACTGTCAGCCTGGGAACTGCACGGGGCTTGGGCCGGACATTCACATCATTTCACGTCATTTCATATCACTTCACTTTTGTAGAGGCAGCCTCCAGCATAACCCCGATGGCGCTTGTTTAGAGGGAACCCATACTAAGATACATAAACTTCTAGTTAAGCCCTACCCATATCAGGTATTGTGGGGGTACTTGCAAAATTGGAAATGGTATCGCATCCAAACCCAACCATCAGTTTTGGTAAAATTCACCAAGTCATTCACCAGTCATATTCACCTTCAAAATCTTTCAATAGAATGCCTCAGCATTCCAAGGTTTTCAAAGTCCTTTCATTTCACAAGTTCCCATCTAGAGTAGTCAATTTTATTCATTTAGCGCTAGCAACTAGGCATGAGGGGTGCTAACTAGCTTTGATTGCTCTAGGCTAACTTTGATACTCTTGTACTAACTCCAAACTAACCCAGTAAATCATAAATCAAAAATACTTTGATAAAACAAAAGTAAATAAAGCTTGTAAAGTAAAACTGGGAAATAGGATCATAATCATAAAGTAAATGGGGTAATGCCTTGCTCATGGTGAGCTTTGCACTTTGCAAGAGTATTATCTTGCAAGAAGATTAGCTTGCAAAAGGTGGTAGCTTGCATTGGTAAAAGCATGCAAGAATACTAGCTTGCCTTGGTTGGTGTATTGATCAAAGTGGTCCTCTTCTCCTTGAAAGTAGACTTCCTCCTCCTCTTGATACTCTTCGGTACTAGCGTCTAAAATACGAATACGAGGATACAATCACCAAACAATTCATTGGCTATTCCAAACATCACATATATTCACACAAACTATTCGATGCACACAATTAAAACAATTTGGTGCATTGGTGGTATTGCTTTGAGGAAGAAAATTTTCCTCTCATTTTATATGTAAAAGATAGTTTCCATATAGTTTTTGAGGAATAATTTCCTCTTATTGAATCTTCTTAAGATTTAATTTCTCAAACCATCACACATGAATTTATGTTGACCTAAGTCAACCATTCATCATCATCATTTGAGAAAATGATTTAAATGAGGTAGGGATACCTCATACCATTTAATAAGGCCTATTATGATTTAAATCTCCAAGTATTTCATGTGAGAGTATTTGACCAGGGGTTCAAACTTCATATGAAAATACTTGGGACAAGATTTAAATGAAGTGAAGCACTCCATAATTTATACAAGTAAACTAGCATTATTCTTTACTATTAAGGGGGTAAGTGTGTTGTTTTTCTTATTTAGGAAAAATAATTTCCTCTCATACTAGATAAGGGGTTACTTTTAATTATTCAGAGATATAACTTTTTCTCACTATCTTATTAAGATTTAATCTCCTCAAGTAGTATTATATGACCTAGGTTGACCAAGGTCAACCTCTTCATAGGCATTACTTGGGAAAATAAATTTAAGTGAGGTGGAACACCTCATACTATTTAAATACTACTCCATTTGATTTAAATCTCAAGTAATTCATATAAGAGAGTTTGAAACCAGGGTCCAAGCATCTCATGAACTCATGTGAGACAAGTGTAAATGGAGTGTAAAACTCCACACTATTTACTTAATAGTTTTTGGGCAAAATCAACTAGTTAAGCTAGTCAAAGGATCCTTTAAGAAAAAGATTCCAGTGAGGTGAACACCTTATACCTTTTAATCCTAACTTGGTGAAGAGTTAATATCATCAACAATTCATGTGAGACCTAAATGACCAGAGTCTCAACCTCATTTTGAATTGTTCAAGACAAGATTTAAATGAGAGAAACACTCTCATAAGATTTAATAATTTGTTGGAACAATTTCAAAGCTACTATGGCAAACATTTAATATTCTTAAGTGAACAAAAAATGAGACCAAGCAACCAGGGTCATCACATTACTTCATACAACTTGAGAAGATGATTTAAATGAGGTGCTACACCTCATAGATTTGAAAACTTAAATTTGGACAATTTTAAATGGGCTAGTAATGGCTACATAGCCATTATTTGATTCTAACCCATGATCATATACAGTACCCATATCATATTTTTACAAAATCAAAAAGAGTATTTGAAATGTGAAATTTGAGAGGTGGAAACACTTCAAAATTCAAAAGGGTTGATTTTTTATAATTTTTCTAAGGCAAGAAAGTTCCTGTTTTGTTTATTTTACCACTTAAATTCTACAACCTATTTTGATTTGAATCCAGTGGCATTGGATAGAGTTTTTGATGAGCTTTCCAAATATATAAAATTTGTTGAAAATGGCTCAGTAGATTTGGATCTATTAAATTTTGAATCTAGCATCAGATTGCAAAATAACTGAAAAAGAAAATAAACTAGTTTGAATTCAAACGGGGGCGGGAAGCTAAATGGGCCGGCCCAGCTTCGCTGGCGATGCGGGCGGGCCGCCTGACAGTGGGGTCCACTGTCAGGGCGTTTAAAACGCCGAAGCGGTAAGTTGTGTTGTGGACCGTAGGATTAAAAGAGGATCTAACGACGCAGGGTCGTCGTCGACGTCGACGAGCGGTGGCACAGGCACGGCGAGGGTTTGGTGCTGGCGGCTTACCGGAGCTCCGGCGAGGCTCGGCGAGGCGCTGCGGTGGTGTTGTCGAGGACGAGGAGGCAGAGGGTGGTCGCGGCAGAGCTTGGGGTGGAGGAAATCGACGGCGGCGCTGAGCTTCCGTGGCGGCGGACTCCGTCCAAATTCCGGCGGCCTCGGGCTTAATTGGAGAGGGGAAGAGGTCGAGGAGGTTCAGGAGGGAGAGGAGAACTCGTTGGTGTGCAGAAATCGTCCGGGGAGCGTTGGCTTTTATAGCGGGCGAGGGAGGGCAGCGCGACATGGTTCGGTCGGTCATGGTGACGACGGTAAGGGGTCGCAGGGGTACTGGCGATGATGCTCTCGTTCAGGCGACGTCATGGCGGAGCTGTAGAGCGTGATTGTGGTGAAAACGAGGGCCGATGGCGCTCGTCATCGTCTTCGCACTCTGGCGGCAATGGCGGATGGTCGTCGACCATGACGACGGCTACAGGGCAAGCGAGGGCAGGTGAGCGTGTCTGGGAGATTGAGGGCACCGTGTTGAGTCGACGTGTGCATGGGGAGAGCGAGGGGAGGCGTGAGGCGACGGGGCACAGCGGCGTTCCGTCGCGTCCAGGGTTGCCATCGTGCGCGTCCTGGCGCGCGTGAGCGTCTCTGGGCGCGTCTGGGCACGGCTCGGGCCGGTCAATGCCGACGTCGTCTCGGTCAAGGGCGTGCAGGGTCAACATCAGGAGGGTCCAGGCAAACTCAGTGACAAGGTTGATGGGCTTGGATGGGAGAGGAGAGGGGTGAGCATGGTGAGGTGACAAGAGGCCGACATGGTTGGGTTTTTTGGTCATGGTGACCAAGACAAGGGCAGGCAAGTGGCTTGGATGGTGTCCAGAGAGGTAGTGGTGTTACAGAGCAGCAGGGGAGGGCCAGGGTTGGACCAAGTCCAACCAAAATTGCAGCATGGGCACAAATCTAAGTGCTGCCCACAAGGTGTTTGTTGATATGGCCGAAAGAGAAAAAGTTTCAAAATTTTGAAATTCCTTTGGTGGGTCTCAAACATATGATCATAGAGATGGAATGGTGGTGGTGGTGGTCAATTTGGAAAAGAATTGCAAAAAGGCAAAAGTGAGATGATCTTCTCTTTAATTCAAGGTCTCCACTTGTCAACACTATACTGGTCAACCTGGTCAACATTGGGTATGGTGGTCAACATGGAAGTTGTTCACCTTGACATTGTCTTGGATGACATGGAGAGAGTTGGTCAAGTTTGGTTGCAGAAACAAAGGATAGGTGGGTGCAAAGTGGTGAAGAAAATATAAAAGTGACATATGACCATTATCATATGTGAATTGAAATTGAGATTTCCTTTGATTGGATTCTTGTTTCTTTGATGCAATTGTGTTTGTTTATCAAATATAAGAGTTTTACAAACAAAAGAATAAGCAATGGTGGCCTTGCTTGAAGATTTGCAAAATTGGCCATAACACACAAGAGGTGAGGTTCAAATTTTATTATTTTTGTAAATTGTTCCCCTTGCTTCACTTGGGCATGGGTTAGGGTCAATTTAGGGTTATAATAGGTTGAGAGATGGTTTCCCATCATTTGATCAAGGTTTAAAGCCATAGGTCAAAGTTTGGTGAAATGGCTATGTGTCTCATATGCCTCTATGCATATGTTGCATTTGATTTTTGATTTGAGTGTTCTTGGCCCAAAGGGGTTGTTGAGGGTTGAAATGGTATATGGAAGTGATCCATCCATTCACAACAAGTCCTAGGGTCAATCTTCTCAAATTCTCAAATTTGCACTTTTCTCACATATGCCTCTATGGCATTTTTAGTTTCTTTTTATTTTCTTTGGAAACCACTTGGATTTGGTTTGATAGGTACTAGGTAAGGTGTATGAAGGTTTTCCAAACCTCTAAGCAAAGTAGAAAGGCTTAGGGTAAGGTTTTATTAAAATAGCCATAGGCACATATGCCTCCTTCTTATTTAATTTCTTTTTATTTCATTATACTAATAGTGGTGAAAAGAGGGGTGAGGTTTAGGGTTTAGTGGGGTTCACAATGGTTCACCACCATTTAGCATAATTAATAAAGGTAGGGTTTAAGAGTTACCTATTAGAGCTATATGCCCCCATATGTCTTTTTATTTTATTTTGGGTTTCTCAAAAAGGATCCAAAAGAATTTTGGAGAAGGTTAGGGTTTAAGGTTTTTCTTATTTGATTTCTTTCTCTTGTATTTTATTTGATTGGTGATCTTCACTTGATCACTTTAGGGTTTTAGGGTTTAGCACATAAGCATAATAACACTCATCATGGCAAAACACAAGATTTAAACAAGGTCTATATGTATCAAATCTTATTTTAACAAAAGTTTTTGTTGGTTCCAAAATTTGGAACTAGGGAAATTCATTTTGTTTGTTTTGAAATTTTTGGGTTGTTACAAACCCTTCCCCCTTAAACAAATCTCGTCCCGAGATTTTAAGAACAGTTAGGTTCCTAAGAGAGATTGAGTATTTTATTAGCAGGAGGACATACTTGGCATCGTCTGGGGTGCTTCCTGAGCTTCAGTGGCAGTCAAGTGGTAGAGACGGCCGTTGTTGTTGTTCTGATTCTTTCTTCCGGCAAAGCGGCGCTGTTGTTGAGCAGGTGCTGCGGTATTGGCGGCAATCCTGGCAAGCTTCTTGGGGCACTCCTTGGAGAAGTGACCCACAACTCCACATTCATAGCAGTTGACGGTGGACTTGTCTTTGGGGTTGACGGGGGTAGCATTGCTTCCAGTCCTCGGGGCATTATTGGGGTTGTTGTTGTTACCATTGGGGTGGTTGTTGTTGGGGCGGTTGTTGTTGTTGTTGTTCCCTCCGGGCTTCGGGGGTCCTCCGTTGTTGTTGGTGTAGTTGGGGCGATAATTCTGGGCAGGGGGCTTGTTGTATCTTGGGGTGAATCCTTCAGAGGAGTTATTGCGGTACTTCTGAGTATGGTGGGGTCCATTCTGGTTCATCATTCTTCTCTTGCGGTTCTCGTTGGCCTGATGCAGCTTTCCTTCCATCTGAATGGCTGAGTCCACGAGGGCTTCTAAGTCAGCGAACGGAATGTTCACTAACACAGTCTGCATCTCGTCGTGTAGTCCGTTCAGAAATCTTTCCTTTCTCTTCTCATTGGTGTCGGTCTCATCCGGGGCGTACCTTGACAGAGTGAGAAACCTGTCGCGGTATTCCACCACGGACATTCTTCCTTGCTTGAGTTCACGGAACTCGTCTCTCATCTTCTTGATCAATCCTTGGGGCACATGGTATTTGCTAAACTTTAGCTTGAAGTCTTCCCAGGTCATCATCTGTCCTGCATTCATGGCTCGGGTGCTGGTCCACCAAGCTCTGGCTGGTCCTGCCAGATAATGGGTGGCAAACAGCACTTTCTCTGCGGCTTCAACTTGCGCAACTTCGAGGTTGTTCTCCATGGTCTGGAGCCAGTCATCAGCATCGAGGGGCTCTTCAGTCTTGTTGAATACCGGAGGGTTGGTGTTCTGGAAGTTCTTTAGCTTTGATCCTGGGTGATCATGATGGCCTTGATTGTTCTGAGCTATCTATTGCAGGGCCGCAAGGTTGGCTTGGCGTTCAGCTCTTTCGACTTCTCGGTCTGCCATCATTGTCTGTAGCAGTTGCATAATCGCGTCGTTGGTGCGATTGGGAGGGGCCATCTGAACATTGAAGTAGATGATAAGATAAGAGGGAATTTTCTATGGTTTGTTTTGTTAAATTTTTAAAAGTTCATAAATTGAAATTTCGAGTAGTGTTGCGGGGGTAAAAACCAACAACACTTTTTCATTCATACCAAGCATCATACATTACAAAGCTAACACACCGTTGGTTTGAAGAACCATTCATCGTTCTACGATACAAGGGGGATCCTGATACAACTCACACCTACTTAAGTGCTGGGGTGATACTACTCTTCCGGGGGGGGGGGGTTCTTCTTCTTCACGGGTGAGGTGCTTGGCGAGAAGCGAGGGCGTTATCCAAATCCCTGCGGGTTTTGTACTGCCTGAAATCCTGAGGTGCTTCATAGGGGTTCATCTTTGGTTGTGGTGGGGGCATGGTCATCGGTCTTCCCCTGGAGTCATGTCTTGGGTAGTAGATGAAGCGAGTGTTCTTGATCTTGTCCTCATTTTGTCCACACAGACGGGAAATTGCTTCTTGCATAGCTCTATCTAGTCCTTCCTTCCAAGTGTTTCCCGTTACAGAAAACCATATGGTTTCCCATACCGGGGCATCAAGCTTCCTTCGGAGATCAGTAGAAACGTCCCACTGAGGTGGTTCTCCTGACTGAGCCTTGAGGGGTATTCCGAAGAACTCGGGATACGGGTGTCCTAGATAGTCCACTAGTTGCTTCAACTCCTTTTCAAAATTTTTGTCGTCTCCGGATCCAAGCTTATAGGACTCCCATTGGTAAGTCATCTGTGAACAAAGAGGAGGAGTAAATTAGAGAAGTAGTCAGGTGTGCAAAATTTTATGTAGGCTTGCAAAGAAAGTTGAGTATAGATTTCTCATCTTTGAAAAAAGATCTCCAGGATAGGAGTAAGAACAAGTTTTCACAAATATTCACTTCATTGGTTTTTGAAACTAAGTTTTTCAGACGTCCATTCTAACTAGGGTCTCCTAAGGTCAAACAATGGCTCTGATACCAACTTGTCAACACCCGGATTTTTAAGTCCAGATGCCTATTATGCCATTCCTCGCAATCCCAGGAATATTGTTTTTGCGAGACATAATAGATTAATATCACCACGCATCATTTATTACAACGCATAATTGTCTTACAACAAGGGATCACATGATCCAGTCTCATTACAGTAGTAGATGATCTATTGATCAATTACAAACACATAGCGGAAGCGAAGTAGCGTAGTAGTCGTGGTCCATCTGTTCCACAGGCAACTGTTGACGTCAGGAGGGATCCTAGTTGTCGTAGACGTCCTGCTGTCCTTCTTCCGGGTTCTGGTACTCCTCTTCATAGTCTGGCCATTTGAATAGCCAGGGACGAAGCCATGAGTACTTTAAAGTACTCGCAAACTAATACTAAGGTAAACACTATCAACTATAGAAGGGGATGCTAAGCTCTAGTTTCATTTGCAGAAAGCCAGTTTTATTTCATAAGCATTTAATAAAAGCCTCTTCATTTGCTAACTAACTCAAGTGGGAACATTAGTGTCATTCCCACAACTCAGTTGTGATTCAAAGTCAAAGTCACCTTTCAATTCAATTCACAAGTCACCATTCATATGTCACATTTTTGAAAAGTTCTGATGACGGAACAGTATGGCCTTTCCAACCGTCCATAACCGTGGACGCGGCTATTCGAATAGATCTACACTCTGCAGAGGTCGTACACTTGTGCCACAACATTTGCAATAATCCGTCAGGGTTAACTGGCCCTGATTTACCACACTCCGTGTGCGGACTACCAACCTTAACCTTTCACTTACATATCCTAGTATAGGCATCTCTCCCCATGAGCTTGGCCTCCCAGTGAAGACAAACTGTCAGCCTGGGAACTGCACGGGGCTTGGGCCGGACATTCACCTCATTTCACGTCATTTCATATCACTTCACTTTTGTAGAGGCAGCCTCCAAAGATAACCCCGATGACGCTTGTTTAGAGGGAACCCATACTAAGATACATAAACTTCTAGTTAAGCCCTACCCATATCAGGTATTGTGGGGGTACTTGCAAAATTGGAAATGGTATCGCATCCAAACCCAACCATCAGTTTTGGTAAAATTCACCAAGTCATTCACCAGTCATATTCACCTTCAAAATCTTTCAATAGAATGCCTCAGCATTCCAAGGTTTTCAAAGTCCTTTCATTTCACAAGTTCCCATCTAGAGTAGTCAATTTTATTCATTTAGCGCTAGCAACTAGGCATGAGGGGTGCTAACTAGCTTTGATTGCTCTAGGCTAACTTTGATACTCTTGTACTAACTCCAAACTAACCCAGTAAATCATAAATCAAAAATACTTTGATAAAACAAAAGTAAATAAAGCTTGTAAAGTAAAACTGGGAAATAGGATCATAATCATAAAGTAAATGGGGTAATGCCTTGCTCATGGTGAGCTTTGCACTTTGCAAGAGTATTATCTTGTAAGAAGATTAGCTTGCAAAAGGTGGTAGCTTGCATTGGTAAAAGCATGCAAGAATACTAGCTTGCCTTGGTTGGTGTATTGATCAAAGTGGTCCTCTTCTCCTTGAAAGTAGACTTCCTCCTCCTCTTGATACTCTTCGGTACTAGCGTCTAAAATACGAATACGAGGATACAATCACCAAACAATTCATTGGCTATTCCAAACATCACATATATTCACACAAACTATTCTATGCACACAATTAAAACAATTTGGTGCATTGGTGGTATTGCTTTGAGGAAGAAAATTTTCCTCTCATTTTATATGTAAAAGATAGTTTCCATATAGTTTTTGAGGAATAATTTCCTCTTATTGAATCTTCTTAAGATTTAATTTCTCAAACCATCACACATGAATTTATGTTGACCTAAGTCAACCATTCATCATCATCATTTGAGAAAATGATTTAAATGAGGTAGGGATACCTCATACCATTTAATAAGGCCTATTATGATTTAAATCTCCAAGTATTTCATGTGAGAGTATTTGACCAGGGGTTCAAACTTCATATGAAAATACTTGGGACAAGATTTAAATGAAGTGAAGCACTCCATAATTTATACAAGTAAACTAGCATTATTCTTTACTATTAAGGGGGTAAGTGTGTTGTTTTTCTTATTTAGGAAAAATAATTTCCTCTCATACTAGATAAGGGGTTACTTTTAATTATTCAGAGATATAACTTTTTCTCACTATCTTATTAAGATTTAATCTCCTCAAGTAGTATTATATGACCTAGGTTGACCAAGGTCAACCTCTTCATAGGCATTACTTGGGAAAATAAATTTAAGTGAGGTGGAACACCTCATACTATTTAAATACTACTCCATTTGATTTAAATCTCAAGTAATTCATATAAGAGAGTTTGAAACCAGGGTCCAAGCATCTCATGAACTCATGTGAGACAAGTGTAAATGGAGTGTAAAACTCCACACTATTTACTTAATAGTTTTTGGGCAAAATCAACTAGTTAAGCTAGTCAAAGGATCCTTTAAGAAAAAGATTCCAGTGAGGTGAACACCTTATACCTTTTAATCCTAACTTGGTGAAGAGTTAATATCATCAACAATTCATGTGAGACCTAAATGACCAGAGTCTCAACCTCATTTTGAATTGTTCAAGACAAGATTTAAATGAGAGAAACACTCTCATAAGATTTAATAATTTGTTGGAACAATTTCAAAGCTACTATGGCAAACATTTAATATTCTTAAGTGAACAAAAAATGAGACCAAGCAACCAGGGTCATCACATTACTTCATACAACTTGAGAAGATGATTTAAATGAGGTGCTACACCTCATAGATTTGAAAACTTAAATTTGGACAATTTTAAATGGGCTAGTAATGGCTACATAGCCATTATTTGATTCTAACCCATGATCATATACAGTACCCATATCATATTTTTACAAAATCAAAAAGAGTATTTGAAATGTGAAATTTGAGAGGTGGAAACACTTCAAAATTCAAAAGGGTTGATTTTTTATAATTTTTCTAAGGCAAGAAAGTTCCTGTTTTGTTTATTTTACCACTTAAATTCTACAACCTATTTTGATTTGAATCCAGTGGCATTGGATAGAGTTTTTGATGAGCTTTCCAAATATATAAAATTTGTTGAAAATGGCTCAGTAGATTTGGATCTATTAAATTTTGAATCTAGCATCAGATTGCAAAATAACTGAAAAAGAAAATAAACTAGTTTGAATTCAAACGGGGGCGGGAAGCTAAATGGGCCGGCCCAGCTTCGCTGGCGATGCGGGCGGGCCGCCTGACAGTGGGGTCCACTGTCAGGGCGTTTAAAACGCCGAAGCGGTAAGTTGTGTTGTGGACCGTAGGATTAAAAGAGGATCTAACGACGCAGGGTCGTCGTCGACGTCGACGAGCGGTGGCACAGGCACGGCGAGGGTTTGGTGCTGGCGGCTTACCGGAGCTCCGGCGAGGCTCGGCGAGGCGCTGCGGTGGTGTTGTCGAGGACGAGGAGGCAGAGGGTGGTCGCGGCAGAGCTTGGGGTGGAGGAAATCGACGGCGGCGCTGAGCTTCCGTGGCGGCGGACTCCATCCAAATTCCGGCGGCCTCGGGCTTAATTGGAGAGGGGAAGAGGTCGAGGAGGTTCAGGAGGGAGAGGAGAACTCGTTGGTGTGCAGAAATCGTCCGGGGAGCGTCGGCTTTTATAGCGGGCGAGGGAGGGCAGCGCGGCATGGTTCGGTCGGTCATGGTGACGACGGTAAGGGGTCGCAGGGGTACTGGCGATGATGCTCTCGTTCAGGCGACGTCATGGCGGAGCTGTAGAGCGTGATTGTGGTGAAAACGAGGGCCGATGGCGCTCGTCATCGTCTTCGCACTCTGGCGGCAATGGCGGATGGTCGTCGACCATGACGGCGACGGCTACGGGGCAAGCGAGGGCAGGTGAGCGTGTCTGGGAGATTGAGGGCACCGTGTTGAGTCGACGTGTGCATGGGGAGAGCGAGGGAGGCGTGAGGCGACGGGGCACAGCGGCGTTCCGTCGCGTCCGGGGGTTGCCATCGTGCGCGTCTGGCGCGCGTGAGCGTCTCTGGGCGCGTCTGGGCACGGCTCGGGCCGGTCAATGCCGACGTCGTCTCGGTCAAGGGCGTGCGGGGTCAACATCGGGAGGGTCCAGCAAACTCAGTGACAAGGTTGATGGGCTTGGATGGGAGAGGAGAGGGGTGAGCATGGTGAGGTGACAAGAGGCCGACATGGTTGGGTTTTTTGGTCATGGTGACCAAGACAAGGGCAGGCAAGTGGCTTGGATGGTGTCCAGAGAGGTAGTGGTGTTACAGAGCAGCAGGGGAGGGCCAGGGTTGGACCAAGTCCAACCAAAATTGCAGCATGGGCACAAATCTAAGTGCTGCCCACAAGGTGTTTGTTGATATGGCCGAAAGAGAAAAAGTTTCAAAATTTTGAAATTCCTTTGGTGGGTCTCAAACATATGATCATAGAGATGGAATGGTGGTGGTGGTGGTCAATTTGGAAAAGAATTGCAAAAAGGCAAAAGTGAGATGATCTTCTCTTTAATTCAAGGTCTCCACTTGTCAACACTATACTGGTCAACCTGGTCAACATTGGGTATGGTGGTCAACATGGAAGTTGTTCACCTTGACATTGTCTTGGATGACATGGAGAGAGTTGGTCAAGTTTGGTTGCAGAAACAAAGGATAGGTGGGTGCAAAGTGGTGAAGAAAATATAAAAGTGACATATGACCATTATCATATGTGAATTGAAATTGAGATTTCCTTTGATTGGATTCTTGTTTCTTTGATGCAATTGTGTTTGTTTATCAAATATAAGAGTTTTACAAACAAAAGAACAAGCAATGGTGGCCTTGCTTGAAGATTTGCAAAATTGGCCATAACACACAAGAGGTGAGGTTCAAATTTTATTATTTTTGTAAATTGTTCCCCTTGCTTCACTTGGGCATGGGTTAGGGTCAATTTAGGGTTATAATAGGTTGAGAGATGGTTTCCCATCATTTGATCAAGGTTTAAAGCCATAGGTCAAAGTTTGGTGAAATGGCTATGTGTCTCATATGCCTCTATGCATATGTTGCATTTGATTTTTGATTTGAGTGTTCTTGGCCCAAAGGGGTTGTTGAGGGTTGAAATGGTATATGGAAGTGATCCATCCATTCACAACAAGTCCTAGGGTCAATCTTCTCAAATTCTCAAATTTGCACTTTTCTCACATATGCCTCTATGGCATTTTTAGTTTCTTTTTATTTTCTTTGGAAACCACTTGGATTTGGTTTGATAGGTACTAGGTAAGGTGTATGAAGGTTTTCCAAACCTCTAAGCAAAGTAGAAAGGCTTAGGGTAAGGTTTTATTAAAATAGCCATAGGCACATATGCCTCCTTCTTATTTAATTTCTTTTTATTTCATTATACTAATAGTGGTGAAAAGAGGGGTGAGGTTTAGGGTTTAGTGGGGTTCACAATGGTTCACCACCATTTAGCATAATTAATAAAGGTAGGGTTTAAGAGTTACCTATTAGAGCTATATGCCCCCATATGTCTTTTTATTTTATTTTGGGTTTCTCAAAAAGGATCCAAAAGAATTTTGGAGAAGGTTAGGGTTTAAGGTTTTTCTTATTTGATTTCTTTCTCTTGTATTTTATTTGATTGGTGATCTTCACTTGATCACTTTAGGGTTTTAGGGTTTAGCACATAAGCATAATAACACTCATCATGGCAAAACACAAGATTTAAACAAGGTCTATATGTATCAAATCTTATTTTAACAAAAGTTTTTGTTGGTTCCAAAATTTGGAACTAGGGAAATTCATTTTGTTTGTTTTGAAATTTTTGGGTTGTTACAATGGACCCTCTCCATCTCTCCTAAATCGAGCCCAAGCCCATGAGGCATTGGCCCGAGCCACTCCCAACCCTAACAAGCCTAAACCATCGTCTCTGGGAGCCTCCCACTCGACTCCCTCTCTTCCCGCTCGCCCCTCCCCTCCTGCTGACGTCTCCAGCGTGACGCCACCCCGCCCCCACCCTCCTACGTCATCCCTGACGACCGCCCCAGCCACCCATTGGCCATGGATGCCGCCCATGTCCCCCTCCCGTGCCCTTCCCGCCTATAAAAGGGCCCCTCCGTCCCCTCCCTCTCCTCACACCCCTCTCCACTCCCTTCCCACCCCACTCCTCTCCTCCCAGAACCCAGCAAGGAGGCGCCGAGGTGATCCCCTTCTCTGCTGCTCGCCGGAGGAAGGACCTCCTGTCCGTAGTCACCGCGAGGGTGACGAGGAAGAGGCACTCGCCCCCGACGTCCCCACTCTCTCTTTTCTTCTCCATCGCCACTCCCGGTCACTGCCGTCCTAATCCACGCCTCGCTGTCGCCCAGGTCCGCCCGAGTCCGCCGCCGTCGCCATTCACCCGGACGTCGCTGCGGAGAAAAGAACGCCGGAGAAGTTGCTGCAGAGGAGGAGGAGCGTCGCCGGGCCGTCCCTGCACTGCCTCGACCCACCACCACCCGCCGGAACTCCGTCGTCGGCAGCCGCGCCCTGCAGGTAAGCCCCGGCTGCCTCCCAGACTTTTTCCGTCCGCCCGCTGCGTCCCTGCGTGGCTTCGTGGAGAAGATGAGGGCGTGGCCGCCCGATTGGCATCCCACGGGCTGCTTGGGCCATGTGGCCATGCTGGCCATGCAACTGGCTGGCCCACTCGGCCCCTCCCCTCTCCATTTTATTTCTTTTCCTTTTTTTTTTCCCCCTGCCCGCGTGGAAACTCTCCTGGGCCGGCCCACAATGAAAACCCCCAGATGGCCCACTGTTTCCCGCCCGTTTTAACATTTGAATTTTTCTGTTAATTTGAGTCAAAACCAGTGGCACCAAAAATTGAATAACTCAAGTTTTACAACCCCAAATCGAGTGAAACCAATTGCGTTAGATCAGAAATTTCGTTACCTTTCCAGTGCCGCTGGCCCCATATTTTAATGATTTTTGTACGATTTTTAGTGTATTAAACATTATCACTGGTTATTGTTTAGTATTTCTAATTCCTAAAATTGAAAAATTTATGTTTTTGTATGGATCCAATTGTGTTAATCTTGATTTGTTACTGTCCATCTAGGAAAAATACAAATAGTCTCTTTTCATGAAATTTTGTCTCTGTTAATGAGTGTATGTGTGACACATGCAATGATAGTTTTGAAATCTATTTGGTTTATTCAAAACCTTACCATCACTTTGTTTTAAAAATGGTCAACCTATGTTTCATTCTTTCAAAACAAAACCTCTGAAACTTATCCTTAGTTCTATTATTTGGCTTAAGTTTTCAAATGGTGTGGAATAATTGTTTACTTCCTTTTTATTGGTAGTGTTTTGTAACAAAATAAGATAAGAAGAATAATTTGTGCTTTTCCAAAAATGTTTGATTATAAAATATAAATGTTTGTGGTTCCAAACTTATGCACTTTTCCTCTTTCTAATGTTATCTACCAGGGGATACTTAGTTGGGCCATGGTGATGCCGAGAGAGGCATTTTCTAAGTGTGATACTCTCATACCTTTACTAGGTAAATAAAATGGGTTCTCTTTTAGTTGCTTGGTAGTATATATAAGTACTTAATATGTTAGACTTAGTAGAGTGATTAGCTTTTGATTGTTGATTGTTGCATGCTTGTTATGATTGGTGCAATGTGTTGATTGTGTTCTTTTATATTTTCCGGCGTTAGATGCGAACAATTCGGAGAAGAAGGAGAAGTGGTTCGGGCGAGGATTTTATTTTTATTGTTGGGATTCTTATATTGATGGAGTTGAAGAAGTCCAGGGACAAATAAGCTAAGGCAAGCCATCTCTTGATCTCTGAATGTTTAATCACATATTGTGGTTACTTTGTTGTTATTCTTGTCTCTCGATCTATCTTGTGTTGTTTCTACTTATGTTGATGGAGCATGCTCACCATGAGCATGTTTATTCTCTTTGACACCTCACCTACAACCCCCTTTTAGTGAAATGGTGGTCTTCATCATCATGTTCTTGGTGTACCCCTCTAAGTGTGATGGGTACGCCCACTTGTCTTGTGTGTGTCGACCTCTTGACACCCTTTTTGCACCCCATAGTGGTATGGTGGTTAGCATCATGCCCTTGTCGTATCTTAAACCCCTTGTTGATGACATGCATACTTACTCCCAAGTTTGTGAACCCCTTGTTGCTGTTATACATACTTACTCTCCAGTGTGTTGAACCCCTTGTTGATCTTATGCATGCTTACGCTAAGCATGTATGCCCCCTTGACCACCTATATTATCATCTTCTTAGTGGTATTATGATTAACATCATGACCCTTGATTAATCATCCTACTTATGTTGTCCCTACGCATACTTATCCTAAGTATGTATGATCCCCTTGACACCTCATTTATCATCTCCCTAGTGGTATGATGGCTAGCATCATGCCATCGTTGTCTCTTAGTTCTTACATGAAACAATAGGTTGGGAACACCCTTGGAAAAATACCTTGTTGAAAAGAATTTTTGAAAACCTTGGGTGAGTTGGACTTACCCAAGCGTGTGTTTATGAAAGGAAAGGATCTTAGCAAAGATGGTTGAAAAGAAAATCTTGTTTTCGAAAACTTTGGCGCCTAAGTATTCACCCATGACAATTAACCCGCGCAACCACATTACCCTGGAGTGGGACGGAGCTTAGCTCGTAGTTTGTTCTTCTTAACATGGGACACCGCACAACTATATAAGGGTAAGGTTACCCCTGAATCCGGATTGTCGTTGGTGGAGACAATAGTATAACGGGAGGCCTTCAGGGCTGACCCGTCCGGAAGACACTATGGGTCTCCTGGCTTGGCGGTGGAGCCACGTGATGGCGTGTAACTCACACGTTCGTTGGGAACCCCAAGAGGAAGGTATGATGCGCACAGCAGCAAGTTTTCCCTCAGAAAGAAACCAAGGTTTATCGAACCAGGAGGAGCCAAGAAGCACGTTGAAGGTTGATGGCGGTGGGATGTAGTGCGGCGCAACACCAGGGATTCCGGCGCCAACGTGGAACCTGCACAACACAACCAAAGTACTTTGCCCCAACGAAACAGTGAGGTTGTCAATCTCACCGGCTTGCTGTAACAAAGGATTAACCGTATTGTGTGGAAGATGATTGTTTGCAGAAAACAGTAGAACAGTATTGCAGTAGATTGTATTTCAGTATAAAGAATTGGACCGGGGTCCACAGTTCACTAGAGGTGTCTCTCCCATAAGATAAACAGCATGTTGGGTGAACAAATTACAGTTGGGCAATTGACAAATAAAGAGGGCATGACCATGCACATACATATTATGATGAGTATAGTGAGATTTAATTGGGCATTACGACAAAGTACATAGACCGCCATCCAGCATGCATCTATGCCTAAAAAGTCCACCTTCAGGTTATCATCCGAACCCCCTCCAGTATTAAGTTGCTAACAACAGACAATTGCATTAAGTATTACGCGTAATGTAATTAGTAACTACATCCTTGAACATAGCACCAATGTTTTATCCCTAGTGGCAACAGCACATCCACAACCTTAGAACTTTCTGTCACTGTCCCAGATATCAATGGAGGCATGAACCCACTATCGAGCATAAATACTCCCTCTTGGAGTTACAAGCATCTACTTGGCCAGAGCATCTACTAGTAACGGAGAGCATGCAAGATCATAAACAACACATAGACATAACTTTGATAATCAACATAACAAGTATTCTCTATTCATCGGATCCCAACAAACGCAACATATAGAATTACAGATAGATGATCTTGATCATGTTAGGCAGCTCACAAGATCCGACAATGAAGCACAATGGGGAGAAGACAACCATCTAGCTACTGCTATGGACCCATAGTCCAGGGGTAGACTACTCACACATCACTCCGGAGGCGACCATGGCGGCGTAGAGTCCTCCGGGAGATGATTCCCCTCTCCGGCAGGGTGCCGGAGGCGATCTCCTGGATCCCCCGAGATGGGATCGGCGGCGGCGGCATCTCTGGAAGGTTTTCCGTATCGTGGCTCTCGGTACTGGGGGTTTCGCGACGGAGGCTTTAAGTAGGTGGAAGGGCAGGTCAAGAGGTGGCACGAGGGCCCCACACCACAGGGCCGCGCGGCCAAGGGGGGGCCGCGCCGCCCTAGGGTCTGGGCACCTCGTGGCCCCACTTCGTCTCCTCTTCGGACTTCTGGAAGCTTCGTGGCAAAATAGGACCCTGGGCGTTGATTTCGTCCAATTCCGAGAATATTTTGTTACTAGGATTTCTGAAACCAAAAACAGCAATGAAAACAATCGGCACTTCGGCATCTTGTTAATAGGTTAGCTCCAGAAAATGCACGAATATGACATAAAGTGTGCATAAAACATGTAGATATCATCAATAATGTGGCATGGAACATAAGAAATTATCGATACGTCGGAGACATATCAGCATCCCCAAGCTTAGTTCTGCTCGTCCCGAGCAGGTAAAACGATAACACAGATAATTTTTGGAGTGACATGCCATCATAACCTTGACCATACTATTTGTAAAGCATATGTAGTGAATGCAGCGATCAAAACAATGTATATGACATGAGTAAACAAGTGAATCATATAGCAAAGACTTTTCATGAATAGCACTTCAAGACAAGCATCAATAAGTCTTGCATAAGAGTTAACTCATAAAGCAATAATTCAAAGTAAAGGTATTGAAGCAACACAAAGGAAGATTAAGTTTCAGCGGTTGCTTTCAACTTGTAACATGTATATCTCATGGATATTGTCAACATCGAGTAATATAATAAGTGCAATAAGCAAATATGTAGGAATCAATGCACAGTTCACACAAGTGTTTGCTTCTTGAGGTGGAGAGAAATAGGTGAACTGACTCAACATTGAAAGTAAAAGAATGGTCCTCCATAGAGGAAAAGCATCGATTGCTATATTTGTGCTAGAGCTTTGATTTTGAAAACATGAAACAATTTTGTCAACGGTAGTAATAAAGCATATGTATCATGTAAATTATATCTTACAAGTTGCAAGCCTCATGCATAGTGTACTAATAGTGCCCGCACCTTGTCCTAATTAGCTTGGACTACCGGATCATCGCAATGCACATGTTTTAACCAAGTGTCACAAAGGGGTACCTCTATGCCGCCTGTACAAAGGTCTAAGGAGAAAGCTCGCATTGGATTTCTCGCTATTGATTATTCTCAACTTAGACATCCATACCGGGACAACATAGACAACAGATAATGGACTCCTCTTTTATGCATAAGCATGTAACAACAATTAATAATTTTCTCATATGAGATTGAGGATATATGTCCAAAACTGAAACTTCCACCATGGATCATGGCTTTAGTTAGTGGCCCAATGTTCTTCTCTAACAATATGCATGCTTAACCATAAGGTGGTAGATCTCTCTTACTTCAGACAAGACGAACATGCATAGCAACTCACATGAAATTCAACAAAGAGTAGTTGATGGCGTCCCGGTGAACATGGTTATCGCACAACAAGCAACTTAATAAGAGATAAAGTGCATAAGTACATATTCAATACCACAATAGTTTTTAAGCTATTTGTCCCATGAGCTATATATTGCAAAGGTGAATGATGGAATTTTAAAGGTAGCACTCAAGCAATTTACTTTGGAATGGCGGAAAATACCATGTAGTAGGTAGGTATGGTGGACACAAATGGCATAGTGGTTGGCTCAAGTATTTTGGATGCATGAGAAGTATTCCCTCTCGATACAAGGTTTAGGCTAGCAAGGCTTATTTGAAACAAACACAAGGATGAACCGGTGCAGCAAAACTCACATAAAAGACATATTGAAAACATTATAAGACTCTACACCGTCTTCCTTGTTGTTCAAACTCAATACTAGATATTATCTAGACCTTAGAGAAACCAAATATGCAAACCAAATTTTAGCATGCTCTATGTATTTCTTCATTAATGGGTGCAAAGTATATGATGCAAGAGCTTAAACATGAGCACAACAATTGCCAAGTATCACATTACCCAAGACATTAATAGCAATTACTACATGTATCATTTTCCAATTCCAACCATATAACAATTTAACGAAGAAGAAACTTCGCCATGAATACTATGAGTAGAAACTAAGGACATACTTGTCCATATGCTACAGCGGAGCGTGTCTCTCTCCCATAAAGTGAATGCTAGGATCCATTTTATTCAAAACAAAACAAAAACAAAAACAAACCGACGCTCCAAGCAAAGCACATAAGATGTGATGGAATAAAAATATAGTTTCAGGGGAGGAACCTGATAATGTTGTCGATGAAGAAGGGGATGCCTTGGGCATCCCCAAGCTTAGACGCTTGAGTCTTCTTAGTATATGCAGGGGTGAACCACCGGGGCATCCCCAAGCTTAGAGCTTCCACTCTCCTTGATCATGTTGCATCATACTCCTCTCTTGATCCTTGAAAACTTCCTCCACACCAAACTTAGAACAACTCATTAGAGGGTTAGTGACAATAAAAATTAACATGTTCAGAGGTAACACAATCATTCTTAACACTTCTGGACATTGCATAAAGCTACTGTACATTAGTGGATCAAAGAAATTCATCCAACATAGCAAAAGAGGCAATGCGAAATAAAAGGCAGAATCTGTCAAAACAGAATAGTTCGTATTGACGAATTTTATCGAGGCACCAGACTTGCTCAAATGAAAATTCTCAAATAGAATGAAAGTTGCGTACATATCTGAGGATCACTCACGTAAATTGGCATAATTTTCTGAGTTACCTACAGGGAAAACAGCCCAGATTCGTGACAGCAAAGAAATCTGTTTCTGCGCAGTAATCCAAATCTAGTATGAACTTTTCTATCAACGACTTTACTTGGCACAACAAAACACTAAACTAAGATAAGGAGAGGTTGCTACAGTAGTAAACAACTTCCAAGACACAAAATAAAAACAAAGTACTGTAGGTAAAAACCATGGGTTGTCTCCCATAAGCGCTTTTCTTTAACGCCTTTCAGCTAGGCGCAGAAGGTGTGTATCAAGTATTATCAAGAGACGAAGTGTCAACATCATAATTTGTTCTAATAATAGAATCAAAAGGTAACTTCATTCTCTTTCTAGGGAAGTGTTCCATACCTTTCTTGAGAGGAAATTGATATTTAATATTACCTTCCTTCATATCAATGATAGCACCAACAGTTCGAAGAAAAGGTCTTCCCAATATAATGGGACAAGATGCATTGCATTCAATCTCCAAGACAACAAAATCAACGGGGACAAGGTTATTGTTAACAGTAATGCGAACATTATCAACTTTCCCCAAAGGTTTCTTTGTAGAATGATCAGCAAGATTAACATCCAAATAACAATTTTTCAAATGGCAAGTCAAGCATATTATAAATTTTCTTAGGCATAACGGAAATACTTGCACCAAGATCACATAAAGCATTACAATCAAAATCTTTAACCTTCATCTTAATGATGGGCTCCCAACCATCCTCTAGCTTTCTAGGAATAGAGGCTTCGCGCTCTAGTTTCTCTTCTCTAGCTTTTATGAGAGCATTTGTAATATGTTGTGTGAAAGCCAAATTTATAGCACTAGCATTAGGACTTTTAGCAAGTTTTTGCAAGAACTTTATAACTTCAGAGATGTGGCAATCATCAAAATTAAAACCATTATAATCTAAAGCAATGGGATCATCATCCCCAATGTTGGAAAAAATTTCAGCAGTTTTATCACAGGCAGTTTCAGCAGTTTTAGCAGTTTCGGGCAGTTTCTCGCGCTTTGCATTAGAAGTGGAAACATTGCTAACACCAATTCTTTTATTATTAATAGTAGTAGGTACAGCAACATGTGTAGCATTAGCATTACTAGTGGTGGTAATAGTCCAAACTTTAGCTACATTCTTCTCTTTAGCTAGTTTTTCATTTTCTTCTCTATCCCACCTAGCACGTAGTTCAACCATCAATCTTATATTCTCATTAATTCTAACTTGGATGGCATTTGCTGTAGTAACAATTTTATTTTCAATATCCCTACTAGGCATAACTTTCGATTTCAAAAGATCAACATCAGAGGCAAGACTATCGACTTTAGAAGCAAGTATATCAATTTTTCCAAGCTTTTCTTCAACAGATTTGTTAAAAGCAGTTTGTGTACTAATAAATTCTTTAAGCATGGCTTCAAGTCCAGGGGGTGTGTTCCTATTATTGTTGTAAGAATTCCCATAAGAACTACCATAGCCGTTGCCATTATTATAAGGATATGGCCTATAGTTGTTACTAGAATTGTTCCGGTAAGCATTGTTGTTGAAATTATTATTTTTAATGAAGTTTACATCAACATGTTTTTCTTGGGCAACCAATGAAGCTAACAGAACATTATTAGGATCAATATTAGTCCTATCATTCACAAGCATAGACATAATAGCATCAATCTTATCACTCAAGGAAGAGGTTTCTTCGACAGAATTTACCTTCTTACCTTGTGGAGCTCTTTCCGTGTGCCATTCAGAGTAGTTGATCATCATATTATCAAGAAGCTTTGTTGCTTCACCAAGAGTGATGGACATAAAGGTACCTCCAGCAGCTGAATCCAATAAATTCCGCGAAGAAAAATTTAGTCCTGCATAGAAGGTTTGGATGATCATCCAAGTAGTCAGTCCATGGGTTGGGCAATTTTTAACCAGAGATTTCATTCTTTCCCAAGCTTGAGCAACATGTTCAGTATCTAATTGTTTAAAATTCATTATGCTACTCCTCAAAGATATAATTTTAGCAGGGGGATAATATCTACCAATAAAAGCATCCTTGCATTTAGTCGATGAATCAATACTATTCTTAGGCAGAGATAGCAACCAATCTTTAGCTCTTCCTCTTAATGAGAAAGGGAACAATTTTAATTTTATAATGTCACCATCTACATCTTTATACTTTTGCATTTCACATAGTTCAACAAAATTATTAAGATGGGCAGCAGCATCATCAGAACTAACACCAGAAAATTGCTCTCGCATAACAAGATTCAGTAAAGCAGGTTTAATTTCAAAGAATTCTGCTGTAGTAGCAGGTGGAGCAATAGGTGTGCATAAGAAATCATTATTATTTGTGGTTGTGAAGTCACACAACTTAGTATTTTCAGGGTTGGCCATTTTAGCAACAGTAAATAAAGCAAACTAGATAAAGTAAATGCAAGTAACTAATTTTTTGTGTTTTTGATATAGCAAACAAGATAGCAAATAAAGTAAAACTAGCAACTAATTTTTTTTGTATTTTGATTTAGTGCAGCAAACAAAGTAGTAAATAAAACTAAGCAAGACAAAAACAAAGTAAAGAGATTGAGAAGTGGAGACTCCCCTTGCAGCGTGTCTTGATCTCCCCGGCAACGGCGCCAGAAAAAGAGCTTGATGGCGTGTAACTCACACGTTCGTTGGGAACCCCAAGAGGAAGGTATGATGCGCACAGCAGCAAGTTTTCCCTCAGAAAGAAACCAAGGTTTATCGAACCAGGAGGAGCCAAGAAGCACGTTGAAGGTTGATGGCGGCGGGATGTAGTGCGGCGCAACACCAGGGATTCCGGCGCCAACGTGGAACCTGCACAACACAACCAAAGTACTTTGCCCCAACGAAACAGTGAGGTTGTCAATCTCACCGGCTTGCTGTAACAAAGGATTAACCGTATTGTGTGGAAGATGATTGTTTGCAGAAACAAGAGAACAAGATTGCAGATGATTGTATTTCAGTATAAAGAATTGGACCGGGGTCCACAGTTCACTAGAGGTGTCTCTCCCATAAGATAAACAGCATGTTGGGTGAACAAATTACAGTTGGGCAATTGACAAATAAAGAGGGCATGACCATGGACATACATATTATGATGAGTATAGTGAGATTTAATTGGGCATTACGACAAAGTACATAGACCGCCATCCAGCATGCATCTATGCCTAAAAAGTCCACCTTCAGGTTATCATCCGAACCCCCTCCAGTATTAAGTTGCTAACAACAGACAATTGCATTAAGTATTGCGCGTAATGTAATCAGTAACTACATCCTTGAACATAGCACCAATGATTTATCCATAGTTTCAACAGCACATCCACAACCTTAGAACTTTCGTCACTGTCCCGTATATCAATGGAGGCATGAACCCACTATCGAGCATAAATACTCCCTCTTGGAGTTACAAGCATCTACTTGGCCAGAGCATCTACTAGTAACGGAGAGCATGCAAGATCATAAACAACACATAGACATAACTTTGATAATCAACATAACAAGTATTCTCTATTCATCGGATCCCAACAAACGCAACATATAGAATTACAGATAGATGATCTTGATCATGTTAGGCAGCTCACAAGATCCGACAATGAAGCACAATGGGGAGAAGACAACCATCTAGCTACTGCTATGGACCCATAGTCCAGGGGTAGACTACTCACACATCACTCCGGAGGCGACCATGGCGGCGTAGAGTCCTCCGGGAGATGATTCCCCTCTCCGGCAGGGTGCCGGAGGCGATCTCCTGGATCCCCCGAGATGGGATCGGCGGCGGCGGCGTCTCTGGAAGGTTTTCCGTATCGTGGCTCTCGGTACTGGGGGTTTCGCGACGGAGGCTTTAAGTAGGCGGAAGGGCAGGTCAAGAGGTGGCACGAGGGCCCCACACCACAGGGCCGCGCGGCCAAGGGGGGGGCCGCGCCGCCCTAGGGTCTGGGCACCTCGTGGCCCCACTTCGTCTCCTCTTCGGACTTCTGGAAGCTTCGTGGCAAAATAGGACCCTGGGCGTTGATTTCGTCCAATTCCGAGAATATTTTGTTACTAGGATTTCTGAAACCAAAAACAGCAGAAACAAGAATCGGCACTTTGGCATCTTGTTAATAGGTTAGTTCCAGAAAATGCACGAATATGACATAAAGTGTGCATAAAACATGTAGATATCATCAATAATGTGGCATGGAACATAAGAAATTATCGATACGTCGGAGACGTATCACCACGCTCAAAGTGAGGTGAGCTGCCACGGTGCCGGGGAGGTACATACTCCATAGGGTAGGATCCCATGCTAAGATGAATAGGCGAAAGGCTATGTCCGAGTTTTTGTCATGGCATAGTTGATATGCGGGGATGATGCCCACATTATGAACTTGCGGATCTTGTGGGGAAAGTGTGCAAACTCTGCAGAGTCAAATCTATTCGAATAGCCGTGTCCGCGGTCATGGACGGTTGGAATGGTTGTTGCTTAGCCTGATGAGTTTTTGGTTTACAAAAATTGTTTGGAAAATGAAAGAAAGGAACTTGTTTTCGGAGTACCAAAAGGGTACGGGAATGGTTTGGTTGACCATATGGAGATGGTCGGAAAGGAAACAAATTGGGTTACCCCCTCCCTAGTGTTTTATGTTGTAGAACTCTTTTGAAGTATCTTCTTCAACAAAGATATAGAGATGTCATAGAACCCCTTGAGTATCCCCTTCTTCTAAGATGTCGGGATGCTATATCCACAAGAGAAACTACTTCTCTTCTACATGCTATATCCACAAGAGAAACTATTTCTCTTCCACATGCTATTTCCACTAGAGAAATTAGCTCTTCCCTCTTGTCATCTTAGACTAGCACTTGTTATCTTGCACTCTTGCAAAGTACCTTTCTTGATGGTTTGCGAGTACAATTCCAATGTACTCACGGCTTTGTCCCTGGCTATTTACTTGGCCAGACTTGAAGGAGTTCGAACGATGAAGAAGGAGCTGACGATGTCTATGCGAGCTAGGAACGTCTTCCCAGTCAGTTGCCTGTAGGGTTATGGCAGATGACTTGGGTACTGCGCTGCTGAAGTGATGATGCTACTCTGATGTTTAGTTAAGCCCTTCGCGGCTATTATGTAAGTATTGGTCATGTGACCATGTTGTAATTTTTTTATTCCGCTTTGTAATGGATGGTGTAATTTGATATCAGTTCGGTTATGTGTTCACGACGCACTGATCATGGGATCGTGAACTGTATACATAATAGGGAATTTCGGACAGCTAGTCCGGGGTCCCCACAGAGCTGGTATCAGAGCTATCCTGACTATAGGAGACCTTAGTTAGCATGGACGTTAGTTGGAAACAAGTATTTGGGAAAAACTATTTACGAAACAAATTCTTTCTTTAGTCGGAAGCATAGCTTCTACTCCTCTTAACTCTTCAAAACTTCTAAATTCTTATCTCTCCGCTTTATAAAAAGGTTTGAAAATTCTTATTATATTGTCTCATCCACTTCAAACATATATGTTGGACGATATCCCCAACTCAGACCGGAGACTCGACCTCAAAGAAGGAACAATCCCTCAGGAAGACTCATGTATCTCCAACAGCAGCTATTGAAGATTGGAGGCCAACTTAGTGTGCACATAAAGGGATAAAGGATCATGTCTTTGGTTTTCACCAAACTCTGTCAAGGAGCTGACCTTGTTCCTCCGTGGACTTGCACTTTTCGCAGTCATCAGAGATCAAGTCCTCAGTTTCTTGACTAGTAATTTTTAGGGCAGCTACCAGAAGTTTTCGACTTTGGAAGTACCTCAACAGCTACCCCTCTGAAGACCTCATGTTCCCGGGATATTGAGACTAGAAGTTCTGCACAGTCTTAGCCTCTGCCTCAACATCGACGACTCAACACTAGGCCTGCTTCACCACCAACTACTCCGAGAATCCATGTTGAAGTCGATGTCAACAAGATGAAGAGGTCAACATATCTGACCAACCCCAAACCTATAGGATGGATAGGACAAACTCAATCGCTTTGATTGATCTACCCCCACGTATTAGGTATCCCTAGGTACTTAGAGTGTCTTGTTTGGTGTATTGATTGCTTGTAGTTCCCTAGTGTGCTGCCTGGAGTGTTTTGATCTGTTTATTGTGTGTATGATTGTCTTGGTCTTTCGGTCTGAAAAACCCTCTTAGTGTGATAAACCAACTTAGGAAGCCTCCCAAAGATGTTTTCACCCTCATCTACCTCGCCGATGGATTGCTAACATCTAGTTAGTTGGATAGGTTAACAAAAGGCTCTAACTCTAACCCCGTTAGTAGTTGTTTTTCAACCTTCGGAAAAACTAACCCAGACCCCTATCAACGCTGACTACTTCCAAGATCAGCTGAAGCATCTCCACTTCATTAAGAAATCAGAAGCCCTACCTTCAAGAGTGACTGCACCTCTACCAGAAGACTTACTAACTTGGTCTAACCTTGGTATATAATCGCGCTAACCTCGAGGATATCTTTTTGAAACCCCCCCTAACACACCGTCTAACTAGATGAGAGAACATTAGCGTCAAAGACAAGCTACATCACATGGTTCATCTGGTCCTCCTCAAGTGAAGCTCCTGAAGATACCTCAAGAACTCAAGGCTAGGTGCGACTTACCCGCTCACCAACAGGTATAAGTCAGCACCGACCCGCCAGCTGATGATTGTCTTCGATGACCTCTGTTGCTGTTTCATAAGGATACCAAGTAGGGGTTTCATCAACTTACTAACTCACCGCGCATCCCATATGGTTTAGTTAACACGTGAGTGCCTCTTGAAGATGTGGTCTGCACGTCGCCCCCGAAGATTCTTCAACTGAACAAGTAAGATCAACAACTTCTTCAGAAGCCCCCGACAGGACCGCAAGGCAGACGCTTTGAGTTTTTCCGAAACCCCCGATGAAAAATCTTAAGGGTGGAAGACTTCGTCTTCCACTAAAAATTGGAGCTAACCCTAACTTTTTTTAAAAAAAAACCTTTCAAAAACACCATTGGAAACTTGGGATGCACTAACTCCCCTCGAAGCTGTGATCTGTGCATCGCCCCCTGGATATGTTCGACTCAAGACGGGAGATCAATGGCTTCTCCTAGAAGCGCCCGACAAGACCCGTGGCCGAAGCTTGCAGTTTTTAACGCCCCCTCCACGATGAACAATTTTAAGGGTGGAAGACTTCGTCTTCCACTAAATTTAAGCTAACTCTAAAAAGTTTTCAACCCTGCTCAAGCACCACTGGGTGTACTAACCCTCCCACAGTCTTGCAACCTCCGCTAGGATCGTGAAGAAGCTACAGATCCAACACCTGCATGGAGTAGTCAACCCTTCACGAAGCTTTCCCTCAGAAGAAATCTATCATGTCTCTCAGAAGCTGAAGTTGTGACCCGCTCAACAGCGGCACGCCGACAATAGCATAGAGTCTAACTTTCGTTAAGCTTTACAACCCCTCTAGTTCTACACTAATCTCGAGACGAGATTATTTTAAGGGTGGAAGATCTGTAACACCCCAACTTTTGCAACCTTGTTTAATTGTCCATAATGCAAAAATCAGGGGGAACAAAAACTTTTTCTAAAGACTTATTAGATGAATTGCCTTGATCTGTTTGTTATAATGGATTGCTTTGATCTACTGGTAGATGAATTGTCTTGTTTTGCTTGTTGAGTTTTTTTTCTTTCTTGAGCTACCTCAAAGAACAACACCTCTAGTGGTAAAATCATCCTTGAATTCAAAACTTGGGATCATCTACCCCTTTGATACATCCTTCTCTTGTGCCCTAGTCAAAAACCCTAAGACATCACTAAATTTGGCTAAGTCCTAAATCTGTTTTCAGGTTCCATTTTGGAGCCTTTGGATTAAGAAATCCTTTTCCATCCAATGAACCTCACTTGGTCATAGACCTACCTTATCATGAGCACTTCCCAATCATGTCCTTTCCTTGAACTAGATCATTCATATACCCACTTTTCCTTGTTGGTTTTTAAGCCAAGTCAATAAGGTGTTTTGGCAGGCTTAAAATATCCAAACTTTGGCAGTTGATCTCTAAGCACCCCCAACTGTTATTGGTGACCTCAATGCATGGATCTCATCTATGCAACACCCTCTACGACTTCCACGTCTTGCATGTGCCATGCTACTCTCACAATTCTTATTTTTCACTTGATCTTGCACCCTATCCAGTATTTCAGCACTAGACCACTTCTTCCTCTTGTACCTCTTGTTTTTATTTTAATCCATGTCTAATCTCCACAAAACCAAGATTGAAGATAGTAGCTACATTATGTAGCCACCTTCTACCTTGAGATCACTTCTCTCAGAATATTTATTTGCAAATCCTATTAAAGAATATTCTCTATTTTTACTACAAAACTATTCCTAGTTTTATCAAGGTTTTTCAAATCTTTATAAAATAGGAAATGTGAGTGGTGTTTTACTTCCTACCTTTTTCACCCAAAAATTAATCTCTATAAAATTGTTCCCTTTATTCTTTTTCCTCTTTCAAATAAATTGCATGGTTATGGTACATGTGCCATCCTTGCACCTTTTTAAATCTAATAGCTTAGAGAAAACTCTATTGTGCTTTGCTATGCAAGTATACCAAGTTTGTTTTAAATATGTTTTCGTCTCTTTCAAAAAAAAATTGATCAACTCTCATATAGTGAGAGATACCCACCCTTTTAAAATTCAGAATTTAAACTTTTGTTCATCAACCATCATCTCTTTAGTTGCATAGGATCTTAGGTATTAAATAAAGTTTTGATCTCTATTCCCTCCCTAGTTTCCAAAACAAACCCAACACATCACCACCTTCATCTTAGGCCACCTCCATCACCAACACCCCATCTTGGAAGGCTTGCATGATCACTTGGCACATACACATATCTTCCCATCTCTTTCCCTTCTCTCTCTTTTTCTTTGTTCCACATGGCCGGGCCATGATCTGTTTGGGACACCAGCTGGAGTACCCCTCTTGACTCGACCCCAACCCCACCGAAACCTCCCTATGGACCCTCTCCATCTCTCCTAAATCGAGCCCAAGCCCATGAGGCCTTGGCCCGAGCCACTCCCAACCCTAACAAGCCTAAACCATCGTCTCTGGGAGCCTCCCACTCGACTCCCTCTCTTCCCGCTCGCCCCTCCCCTCCTGCTGACGTCTCCAGCGTGACGCCACCCCGCCCCCACCCTCCTACGTCATCCCTGACGACCGCCCCGGCCACCCATTGGCCATGGATGCCGCCCATGTCCCCCTCCCGTGCCCTTCCCGCCTATAAAAGGGCCCCTTCGTCCCCTCCCTCTCCTCACACCCCTCTCCACTCCCTTCCCACCCCACTCCTCTCCTCCCAGAACCCAGCAAGGAGGCACCGAGGTGATCCCCTTCTCTGCTGCTCGCCGGAGGAAGGACCTCCTGTCCGTAGTCACCGCGAGGGTGACGAGGAAGAGGCACTCGCCCCCGACGTCCCCACTCTCTCTTTTCTTCTCCATCGCCACTCCCGGTCACTGCCGTCCTAATCCACGCCTCGCTGTCGCCCAGGTCCGCCCGAGTCCGCCGCCGTCGCCATTCACCCGGACGTCGCTGCGGAGAAAAGAACGCCGGAGAAGTTGCTGCAGAGGAGGAGGAGCGTCGCCGGGCCGTCCCTGCACTGCCTCGACCCACCACCACCCGCCGGAACTCCGTCGTCGGCAGCCGCGCCCTGCAGGTAAGCCCCGGCTGCCTCCCAGACTTTTTCCGTCCGCCCGCTGCGTCCCTGCGTGGCTTCGTGGAGAAGATGAGGGCGTGGCCGCCCGATTGGCATCCCACGGGCTGCTTGGGCCAAGTGGCCATGCTGGCCATGCAACTGGCTGGCCCACTCGGCCCCCCCTCTCCATTTTATTTCTTTTCCTTTTTTTCTTCCCCCTGCCCGTGTGGAAACTCTCCTGGGCCGGCCCACAATGAAAACCCCCGGATGGCCCACTGTTTCCCGCCCGTTTTAACATTTGAATTTTTCTGTTAATTTGAGTCAAAACCAGTGGCACCAAAAATTGAATAACTCAAGTTTTACAACCCCAAATCGAGTGAAACCAATTGCGTTAGATCAGAAATTTCGTTACCTTTCCAGTGCCGCTGGCCCCATATTTTAATGATTTTTGTACGATTTTTAGTGTATTAAACATTATCACTGGTTATTGTTTAGTATTTCTAATTCCTAAAATTGAAAAATTTATGTTTTTGTATGGATCCAATTGTGTTAATCTTGATTTGTTACTGTCCATCTAGGAAAAATACAAATAGTCTCTTTTCATGAAATTTTGTCTCTGTTAATGAGTGTATGTGTGACACATGCAATGATAGTTTTGAAATCTATTTGGTTTATTCAAAACCTTACCATCACTTTGTTTTAAAAATGTTCAACCTATGTTTCATTCTTGCAAAACAAAACCTCTGCAACTTATCCTTAGTTCTATTATCTGGCTTAAGTTTTCAAATGGTGTGGAATAATTTTTTACTTCCTTTTTATTGGTAGTGTTTTGTAACAAAATAAGATAAGAAGAATAATTTGTGCTTTTCCAAAAATGTTTGATTATAAAATATAAATGTTTGTGGTTCCAAACTTATGCACTTTTCCTCTTTCTAATGTTATCTACCAGGGGATACTTAGTTGGGCCATGGTGATGCCGAGAGAGGCATTTGCTAAGTGTGATACTCTCATACCTTTACTAGGTAAATAAAATGGGTTCTCTTTTAGTTGCTTGGTAGTATATATAAGTACTTAATATGTTAGACTTAGTAGAGTGATTAGCTTTTGATTTTTGATTGTTGCATGCTTGTTATGATTGGTGCAATGTGTTGATTGTGTTCTTTTATATTTTCCGGCGTTAGATGCGAACAATTCGGAGAAGAAGGAGAAGTGGTTCGGGCGAGGATTTTATTTTTATTGTTGGGATTCTTATATTGATGGAGTTGAAGAAGTCCGGGGACAAATAAGCTAAGGCAAGCCATCTCTTGATCTCTGAATGTTTAATCACATATTGTGGTTACTTTGTTGTTATTCTTGTCTCTCGATCTATCTTGTGTTGTTTCTACTTATGTTGATGGAGCATGCTCACCATGAGCATGTTTATTCTCTTTGACACCTCACCTACAACCCCCTTTTAGTGAAATGGTGGTCTTCATCATCATGTTCTTGGTGTACCCCTCTAAGTGTGATGGGTACGCCCACTTGTCTTGTGTGTGTCGACCTCTTGACACCCTTTTTGCACCCCATAGTGGTATGGTGGTTAGCATCATGCCCTTGTCGTATCTTAAACCCCTTGTTGATGCCATGCATACTTACTCCCAAGTTTGTGAACCCCTTGTTGCTGTTATACATACTTACTCTCCAGTGTGTTGAACCCCTTGTTGATCTTATGCATGCTTATGCTAAGCATGTATGCCCCCTTGACCACCTATATTATCATCTTCTTAGTGGTATTATGATTAACATCATGACCCTTGATTAATCATCCTACTTATGTTGTCCCTACGCATACTTATCCTAAGTATGTATGATCCCCTTGACACCTCATTTATCATCTCCCTAGTGGTATGATGGCTAGCATCATGCCATTGTTGTCTCTTAGTTCTTACATGAAACAATAGGTTGGGAACACCCTTGGAAAAATACCTTGTTGAAAAGAATTTTTGAAAACCTTGGGTGAGTTGGACTTACCCAAGCGTGTGTTTATGAAAGGAAAGGATCTTAGCAAAGATGGTTGAAAAGAAAATCTTGTTTTCGAAAACTTTGGCGCCTAAGTATTCACCCGTGACAATTAACCCGCGCAACCACATTACCCTGGAGTGGGACGGGGCTTAGCTCGTAGTTTGTTCTTCTTAACATGGGACACCGCACAACTATATAAGGGTAAGGTTACCCCTGAATCCGGATTGTCGTTGGTGGAGACAATAGTATAACGGGAGGCCTTCGGGGCTGACCCGTCCGGAAGACACTATGGGTCTCCTGGCTTGGCGGTGGAGCCACGCTCAAAGTGAGGTGAGCTGCCACGGTGCCGGGGAGGTACATACTCCATAGGGTAGGATCCCGTGCTAAGATGAATAGGCGAAAGGCTATGTCCGAGTTTTTGTCATGGCATAGTTGATATGCGAGGATGATGCCCACATGATGAACTCGCGGATCTTGTGGGGAAAGTGTGCAAACTCTGCAGAGTCAAATCTATTCGAATAGCCGTGTCCGCGGTCATGGATGGTTGGAATGGCTGTTGCTTAGCCTGATGAGTTTTTGGTTTACAAAAATTGTTTGGAAAATGAAAGAAAGGAACTTGTTTTCGGAGTACCAAAAGGGTACGGGAATGGTTTGGTTGACCATATGGAGATGGTCGGAAAGGAAACAAATTGGGTTACCCCCTCCCTAGTGTTTTATGTTGTAGAACTCTTTTGAAGTATCTTCTTCAACAAAGATATAGAGATGTCATAGAACCCCTTGAGTATCCCCTTCTTCTAAGATGTCGGGATGCTATATCCACAAGAGAAACTACTTTTCTTCTACATGCTATATCCACAAGAGAAACTATTTCTCTTCCACATGCTATTTCCACTAGAGAAATTAGCTCTTCCCTCTTGTCATCTTAGACTAGCACTTGTTATCTTGCACTCTTGCAAAGTACCTTTCTTGATGGTTTGCGAGTACAATTCCAATGTACTCACGGCTTTGTCCCTGGCTATTTACTTGGCCAGACTTGAAGGAGTTCGAACGATGAAGAAGGAGCTGACGACGTCTATGCGAGCTAGGAATGTCTTCCCAGTCAGTTGCCTGTAGGGTTATGGCAGATGACTTGGGTACTGCGCTGCTGAAGTGATGATGCTACTCTGATGTTTAGTTAAGCCCTTCGCGGCTATTATGTAAGTATTGGTCATGTGACCATGTTGTAATTTTTTTATTCCGCTTTGTAATGGATGGTGTAATTTGATATCAGTTCGGTTATGTGTTCACGACGCACTGATCATGGGATCGTGAACTGTATACATAATAGGGAATTTCGGACAGCTAGTCCGGGGTCCCCACAGAGCTGGTATCAGAGCTATCCTGACTATAGGAGACCTTAGTTAGCATGGACGTTAGTTGGAAACAAGTATTTGGAAAAAACTATTTACGAAACAAATTCTTTCTTTAGTCGGAAGCATAGCTTCTACTCCTCTTAACTCTTCAAAACTTCTAAATTCTTATCTCTCCGCTTTATAAAAAGGTTTGAAAATTCTTATTATATTGTCTCATCCACTTCAAACATATATGTTGGACGATATCCCCAACTCAGACCGGAGACTCGACCTCAAAGAAGGAACAATCCCTCGGGAAGACTCATGTATCTCCAACAGCAGCTATTGCAGATTGGAGGCCAACTTAGTGTGCACATAAAGGGATAAAGGATCATGTCTTTGGTTTTCACCAAACTCTGTCAAGGAGCTGACCTTGTTCCTCCGTGGACTTGCACTTTTCGCAGTCATCAGAGATCAAGTCCTCAGTTTCTTGACTAGTAATTTTTAGGGCAGCTACCAGAAGTTTTCGACTTTGGAAGTACCTCAACAGCTACCCCTCTGAAGACCTCATGTTCCCGGGATATTGAGACTAGAAGTTCTGCACAGTCTTAGCCTCTGCCTCAACATCGACGACTCAACACTAGGCCTGCTTCACCACCAACTACTCCGAGAATCCATGTTGAAGTCGATGTCAACAAGATGAAGAGGTCAACATATCTGACCAACCCCAAACCTATAGGATGGATAGGACAAACTCAATCGCTTTGATTGATCTACCCCCACGTATTAGGTATCCCTAGGTACTTAGAGTGTCTTGTTTGGTGTATTGATTGCTTGTAGTTCCCTAGTGTGCTGCCTGGAGTGTTTTGATCTGTTTATTGTGTGTATGATTGTCTTGGTCTTTCGGTCTGAAAAACCCTCTTAGTGTGATAAACCAACTTAGGAAGCCTCCCAAAGATGTTTTCACCCTCATCTACCTCGCCGATGGATTGCTAACATCTAGTTAGTTGGATAGGTTAACAAAAGGCTCTAACTCTAACCCCGTTAGTAGTTGTTTTTCAACCTTCGGAAAAACTAACCCAGACCCCTATCAACGCTGACTACTTCCAAGATCAGCTGAAGCATCACCACTTCATTAAGAAATCAGAAGCCCTACCTTCAAGAGTGACTGCACCTCTACCAGAAGACTTACTAACTTGGTCTAACCTTGGTATATAATCGCGCTAACCTCGAGGATATCTTTTTGAACCCCCCCCCCCCCCTAACACACCGTCTAACTAGATGAGAGAACATTAGCGTCAAAGACAAGCTACATCACATGGTTCATCTGGTCCTCCTCAAGTGAAGCTCCTGAAGATACCTCAAGAACTCAAGGCTAGGTGCGACTTACCCGCTCACCAACAGGTATAAGTCAGCACCGACCCACCAGCTGATGATTGTCTTCGACGACCTCTGTTGTTGTTTCATAAGGATACCAACTAGGTGTTTCATCAACTTACTAACTCACCGCGCATCCCATATGGTTTAGTTAACACGTGAGTGCCTCTTGAAGATGTGGTCTGCACGTCGCCCCTGAAGATTCTTCAACTGAACAAGTAAGATCAACAACTTCTTCAGAAGCCCCCGACAGGACCGCAAGGCAGACGCTTTGAGTTTTTCCGAAACCCCCGATGAAAAATCTTAAGGGTGGTCTTCCACTAAAAATTGGAGCTAACCCTAACTTTTTTTAAAAAAACCTTTCAAAAACACCATTGGAAACTTGGGATGCACTAACTCCCCTCGAAGCTGTGATCTGTGCATCACCCCTGGATATGTTCGACTCAAGACGGGAGATCAATGGCTTCTCCTAGAAGCGCCCGACAAGACCCATGGCCGAAGCTTGCAGTTTTTAACGCCCCCTCCCCGATGAACAATTTTAAGGGTGGAAGACTTCGTCTTCCACTAAATTTAAGCTAACTCTAAAAAGTTTTCAACCCTGCTCAAGCACCACTGGGTGTACTAACCCTCCCACAGTCTTTGTCCATGTTTAGTTAAGCCCTTCGCGGCTATTATGTAAGTATTGGTCATGTGACCATGTTGTAATTTTTTTATTCCGCTTTGTAATGGATGGTGTAATTTGATATCAGTTCGGTTATGTGTTCACGACGCACTGATCATGGGATCGTGAACTGTATACATAATAGGGAATTTCGGACAGCTAGTCTGGGGTCCCCACAATAACGATGACTCACACCAAGGGATACATAGACAACCAACTAAAGGAGAGATACTTCCACACTGTAACCCATCTTATATGATAACTTCCCTACTCATGATATGACACTACTTGATAGTAAAAAGTAAAAGGTAGTGATGATGTGATACCGCGGCACTCCCCCAAGCTTGGAACAAACCAAGGGGATGCCAATACCAATGATGAATTACTCCTTTGGCGATGGTGGTGATGAACTCCTCCCGCGCTTCTTACAGATCTCCTTCAGCTTCAGTTTCTCAGTTTGGCAATTCTGCACTAAGACTCGAAGAGATTCATTGTTATCTGAAGTTGGCGGTGGCGACCTTGTGATGGGAATCGAGTAATATTCCAGCATTCTACGGAGTCGGTAATTCTCCTCCTGGAGTATCTCCACTTCTCTTCTTAGGGCCCGGTATTGATCACAAAACTCATCGGTAGTCCGTAGAGCTTCTTCCAACACAGGGAAAGAGTCGAGGCCAAGAGCAGGTGGTAAGGGTCCCTGCAAGTTATGAGAAAAAGAACGTCGAGTGTCAACAGATCCCACCAAGATTTGCTTACTCCCAACGGCTTGTTGCTCTTGTTTTGACGACACCCTTTTTACTTCTTCCTCCGAAAGCCCCTTGCCCTTATTGTTGGAGGCCATGGTGCTCCTAGATTGAAAATAGATCCTGGCAGAAACAGCTTGAAACAAAACACGTCGAGAAAACGATATACGGACCTCCAGGGGTCCGGGGGATTATATAGCAGAAATTTATATGTCATAAGGAAAGTACCAGGTCGAACCAGAGCCGGCCTATGGGGGCACGCCCTCGCGCGTCTCCTCCACTCCGTTTCGATCTCGTAATTTTTCATATTTTCCAAAAACAGCAAAAACATTGTTCGGAAAGTAAATCGTGAACTTTTTATTACCTGTACTGTTACCTATTCAAAGTCGAGTTCTGGTGGACTGTCGATTTGACCTTTGATGAAAGCCTCCGGTGTTTCCACTCGAATAATATCAACATCTACATTATAAGAATCACCTGAGATATAATGCTTGAGTCTTTGTCCATTCACCACTTGCGTGGCATCGCCTTGGAGAGAGCTAATTTTAATTGCTCCTGAACGATACATCTCCTCAACAACATATGGTCCTTCCCATTTCGAGAGTAATTTCCCTGCAAAGAATCTGAGACGAGACAGATACAATAGGACTTTATCCCCAATATTAAATTCTCTTTTGATAATCCTTCTATCATGCCCTTTCTTAACTTTCTCTTTAAAGAGTTTAGCATTTTCATAAGCTTCACTTCTCCATTCATCTAGAGAACTTAATTGCAGCAACCTCTTATTACCGGCTAGTTTAGGATCATTATTTAATTCTCTAACAGCCCAATAAGCCTTGTGCTCTAGTTCTAAAGGTAAATGACAAGCTTTTCCATAAACCATTTTATAAGGTGACATTCCCATGGGATTTTTATAAGCAGTTCTATAAGCCCATAGTGCTTCCTTCAATTTACTAGCCCAATTCTTTCTAGTTTTATTAACAGTCTTTTGCAAGATAGATTTAATTTCTCTATTTGATAGTTCTACTTGCCCACTAGTTTGAGGATGATAAGCGGAAGCAATTCTATGATTAATACCATATTTAGCAAGAGTTTTTCTAAAACCACCATGAATAAAATGAGAACCTCCATCTGTCATAATATATCTAGGAACTCCAAATCTAGGAAAAATAATGTCTAGAAGCATTCTTAAAGAGGTCTCACTGATGTCTACGCCCCCTCCTTTTCCTGTAGACAGTGTTGGGCCTCCAAGAGCAGAGGTTTGTAGAACAGCAGAAAGTTTTCCCTTAAGTGGATCACCCAAGGTTTATCGAACTCAGGGAGGAAGAGGTCAAAGATATCCCTCTCATGCAACCCTGCAACCACAAAGCAAGAAGTCTCTTGTGTCCCCAACACACCTAATAGGTGTACTAGTTCGGCGAAGAGATAGTGAAATACAGGTGGTATGAATAAGTAGCAACGGCACCAGAAAAGTGCTTTACCCAGGACAGTAAACAAGCAGTAGCAACGCAGCAGTAGTAACGCAGTAAAACAGTAAACAAGCAGCGATAGCAGTATTTAGGAACAAGGCCTAGGGATTACACTTTCACTAGTGAACACTCTCAACTTTGATCACATAACAGAATAGATAAATGCATACTCTACACTCTCTTGTTGGATGATGAACACATTGCATAGGATTACACGAACCCTCAATGCCGGAGTTAACAAGCTCCACAATTCAATGTTCATATTTAAATAACCTTAGAGTGCATGAAGATCAACACGACTAAACCAAGTACTAACATAGCATGCACACTGTCACCTTCATGCTAAGAAAGGAGGCATAGATCATATCAATACTATCATAGCAATAGTTAACTTCATAATCTACAAGAGATCATAATCATAGCCTACGCCAAGTACTAACACGGATGCACACACTGTCACCATTACACCGTGCAGGAGGAATAAAACTACTTTAATAACATCACTAGAGTAGCACATAGATAAATTGTGATACAAAACACATTGTAATCATAAAGAGATATGAATAAGCACTTCACTACGCCATTCATAACAGTGAATAAGTATTCTGTGAAATATAGCCTAAGAGACCCACACGGTGCACACACTGTCACCTTTACACACGTGGGACAAGGAGTCTCCGGAGATCACATAAGTAAAATTCACTTAACTAGCATAACGACATCTAGATTACAAGCATCATCGTATGAATCTCAATCATGTAAGGCAGCTCATGAGATTATTGTATTGAAGTACATAGGAGAGAGATGAACCACATAGCTACCGGTACAGCCCCGAGCCTCGATGGAGAACTACTCCCTCCTCATGGGAGACAACAGCGTTGATGGAGATGGCGGTGGTGTCGATGGAGGAGCCTTCCGGGGGCACTTCCCTGTCCCGGCGGCGTGCTGGAACAGAGACTCCTGTCCCCCAGATCTTGGCTTCGCGATGGCGGCGGCTCTGGAAGGTTTTCTCTGGTTTCGTCGAACGTATCAGGGTTTTCGCGACGGAGGCTTTAAATAGGCGGAAGGGCAAGGTCGGTGGACTTCTAGGGGGCCCACACTATAGGGGGGCGCGGGCCCCCCTTGGCCGCACCGGCCTAGGGTTTGGTGGCCCTGTGCCCCCTCTCTGGCGGTTCTCGTGTGTTCTGGATGCTTCCGGGCAAAATAGGAACCTGGGCGTTGATTTCGTCCGATTCCGAGAATATTTCGTTACTAGGATTTCTGAAACCAAAAACAGCAGAAAACAGGAACTGGCACTTCGGCATCTTGTTAATAGGTTAGTTCCAGAAAATGCACGAATATGACATAAAGTGTGCATAAAACATGTAGATATCATCAATAATGTGGCATGGAACACAAGAAATTATCGATACGTCGGAGACGTATCAGCATCCCCAAGCTTAGTTCTGCTCGTCCCGAGCAGGTAAAACGATAACAAAGATAATTTCTGGAGTGACATGCCATCATAACCTTGATCATACTATTTGTAAAGCATATGTAGTGAATGCAGCGATCAAAACAATGTATATGACATGAGTAAACAAGTGAATCATAAAGCAAAGACTTTTCATGAATAGTACTTCAAGACAAGCATCAATAAGTCTTGCATAAGAGTTAACTCATAAAGCAATAAATCAAAGTAAAGGTATTGAAGCAACACAAAGGAAGATTAAGTTTCAGCGGTTGCTTTCAACTTGTAACATGTATATCTCATGGATAATTGTCAACATAGAGTAATATAATAAGTGCAATATGCAAGTATGTAGGAATCAATGCACAGTTCACACAAGTGTTTGCTTCTTGAGGTGGAGAGAAATAGGTGAACTGACTCAACATAAAAGTAAAAGAAAGGTCCTTCAAAGAGGAAAGCATCGATTGCTATATTTGTGCTAGAGCTTTTATTTTGAAAACATGAAACAATTTTATCAACGGTAGTAATAAAGCATGTGTATCATGTAAATTATATCTTACAAGTTGCAAGCCACATGCATAGTATACTAATAGTGCCCGCACCTTGTCCTAATTAGCTTGGACTACCGGATCATCGCAATACACATGTTTTAACCAAGTGTCACAATGGGGTACTTCCATGCCGCCTGTACAAAGGTCTAAGGAGAAAGCTCGCATTGGATTTCTCGCTATTGATTATTCTCAACTTAGACATCCATACCGGGACAACATAGACAACAGATAATGGACTTCTCTCTTATGCATAAGCATGTGGCAACAATTAATTTTTTTCTCATATGAGATTGAGGATATATGTCCAAAACTGAAACTTCCACCATGGATCATGGCTTTAGTTAGCGGCCCAATGTTCTTCTCTAACAATATGCATGCTTAACCATAAGGTGGTAGATCTCTCTTACTTCAGACAAGACGAACATGCATAGCAACTCACATGAAATTCAACAAAGAGTAGTTGATGGCGTCCCCAGAAACATGGTTATCGCACAACAAGCAACTTAATAAGAGATAAAGTGCATAAGTACATATTCAATACCACAATAGTTTTTAAGCTATTTGTCCCATGAGCTATATATTGCAAAGGTGAATGATGGAATTTTAAAGGTAGCACTCAAGCAATTTACTTTGGAATGGCGGAGAAATACCATGTAGTAGGTAGGTATGGTGGACACAAATGGCATAGTGGTTGGCTCAAGGATTTTGGATGCATGAGAAGTATTCCCTCTCGATACAAGGTTTAGGCTAGCAAGGTTATTTGAAACAAACACAAGGATGAACCGGTGCAGCAAAACTCACATAAAAGACATATTGTAAAGATTATAAGACTCTACACCGTCTTCCTTGTTGTTCAAACTCAACACTAGAATATATCTAGACTCTAGAGAAACCACTCATGCAAACCAAATTTTAACAAGCTCTATGCATTTCATCACTAATAGGTGCAAAGTATATGATGCAAGAGCTTAAACAAGAGCACAACAATTGCCAAATATCAAGTTATTCAAGACATCATACCAATTACTACATGTAGCATTTTCCGTTTCCAACCATATAACAGTTAACGAAGCAGTTTCAACCTTCGCCATTAAAATTAAAGGCTAAGAACACATGTGTTCCTATGAACCAGCGGAGCGTGTCTCTCTCCCACACAAGCATTTATTCAAACAAAAAAAAACAAGAAACATACAGACGCTCCAAGCAAAGCACATAAGATGTGACGGAATAAAAATATAGTTTCAGGGGAGGAACCTGATAATGTTGTCGATGAAGAAGGGGATGCCTTGGGCATCCCCAAGCTTAGATGCTTGAGTCTTCTTGGAATATGCAGGGATGAACCACCGGGGCATCCCCAAGCTTAGAGCTTCACTCTTCTTGATCATAGTATATCATACTCCTCTCTTGACCCTTGAAAACTTCCTTCACACCAAACTTCTGATAAACTTCATTAGAGGGGTTAGTACATAATCAAAAACTCACATGTTCAGAGGTGACACAATCATTCTTAACACTTCTGGACATTACTCAAAGCTACTGGAAGGTAATGGAACAAAGAAATCCACCCAACACAGCGAAAGAAGCAATGCGAAATAAAAGGCAGAATCTGTCAAAACAGAACAGTCCGTAAAGACGAATTTTTAATAAATACTTCCGTTGCTCAGATCAGAAAACTCAAAACAAATGAAAGTTGCGTACATATCTGAGGAACACGCACGTAAATTGGCATATTTTTCTGAGTTACCTACAGAGAAAACAGCCCAGATTCGTGACAGATAGAAATCTGTTTCTGCGCAGAAATCCAAATCTAGTATCAACCTTCGATTAGAGGCTTCACTTGGCACAAAAAAACACAAAACTAAGATAAGGAGAGGTTGCTACAGTAGTAAACAACTTCCAAGACACAAATATAAAACAAAGTACTGTAGCAAAATAACACATGGGTTATCTCCCAAGAAGTTCTTTCTTTATAGCCATTAAGATGGGCTCAGCAGTTTTAATGATGCACTCGCAAGAAATAGTAGTTGAAGCAAAAGAGAACATCAAGAGGCAAATTCAAAACACATTTAAGTCTAACATGCTTCCTATGCAAAGGAATCTTGTAAATAAACAAATTCAAGAAGCATAATGCAACAAGCATAGAAAAACTAGACAAGCTCAACTTCAAGATTTTAAGCATATAGAGAGGTGTTTTAGTAACATGAAAATTTCTACCACCATATTTTCCTCTCTCATAATAACTTTCAGTAGTGTCATGAGAAAACTCAACAATATAACCATCACATAAAGCATTCTTATCATGAGTCTCATGCATAAAATTATTACTCTCCACATAAGCATAATCAATTTTATTAGTACTAGTGGGAGCAAATTCGACAAAGTAGCTATTATTATTCTCATCATCAAATATAGGAGGCATATTGTAATCATAATCAAATTCATCCTCCATAACAGGTGGTAACAAAAGACTACTATCATTATAATCATCATAAATAGGAGGCAAAGTATCATCAAAGTAAATTTTCTCCTCAATTCTTGGGGGACTAAAAAGATCAAGCTCATCAAAACCAGCTTCCCCAAGCTTAGAATTTTCCATAGCATTAGCAACAATAGTGTTCAAAGCATTTATATTAATAACATTCCCATTAGCATGCATATAAAGTTCCATGGGTTTTTTAATTCTCTCTTCAAACACATCATGTCCTAATTCAAGATAAAGTTCATAAAGATCTCTCATATTTTTGTTGTTTTTCATTATGCCTTACTAGTGTAAAACAAGAAACAAAAAGATGCAATTGCAGGATCTAAAGGAAATAGCTTCGAGTACTTACAACGGCGGAAAATAGCTTAGTAGCCGAGATTCGGAGTGTGAGTACCTTTTACCTTTCCTCCCCGGCAACGGCGCCAGAAAATGGCTTGATGTCTACGCCCCCTCCTTTTCCTGTAGACAGTGTTGGGCCTCCAAGAGCAGAGGTTTGTAGAACAGCAGCAAGTTTTCCCTTAAGTGGATCACCCAAGGTTTATCGAACTCAGGGAGGAAGAGGTCAAAGATATCCCTCTCATGCAACCCTGCAACCACAAAGCAAGAAGTCTCTTGTGTCCCCAACACACCTAATAGGTGTACTAGTTCGGCGAAGAGATAGTGAAATACAGGTGGTATGAATAAGTAGCAACGGCACCAGAAAAGTGCTTTGCCCAGGACAGTAAACAAGCAGTAGCAACGCAGCAGTAGTAACGCAGTAAAACAGTAAACAAGCAGCGATAGCAGTATTTAGGAACAAGGCCTAGGGATTACACTTTCACTAGTGGACACTCTCAACTTTGATCACATAACAGAATAGATAAATGCATACTCTACACTCTCTTGTTGGATGATGAACACATTGCGTAGGATTACACGAACCCTCAATGCCGGAGTTAACAAGCTCCACAATTCAATGTTCATATTTAAATAACCTTAGAGTGCATGAAGATCAACACGACTAAACCAAGTACTAACATAGCATGCACACTGTCACCTTCATGCTAAGAAAGGAGGCATAGATCATATCAATACTATCATAGCAATAGTTAACTTCATAATCTACAAGAGATCATAATCATAGCCTACGCCAAGTACTAACACGGATGCACACACTGTCACCATTACACCGTGCAGGAGGAATAAAACTACTTTAATAACATCACTAGAGTAGCACATAGATAAATTGTGATACAAAACACATTGCAATCATAAAGAGATATAAATAAGCACTTCACTACACCATTCATAACAGTGAATAAGTATTCTGTGAAATATAGCCTAAGAGACCCACACGGTGCACACACTGTCACCTTTACACACGTGGGACAAGGAGTCTCCGGAGATCACATAAGTAAAATTCACTTGACTAGCATAACGACATCTAGATTACAAGCATCATCGTATGAATCTCAATCATGTAAGGCAGCTCATGAGATTATTGTATTGAAGTACATAGGAGAGAGATGAACCACATAGCTACCGGTACAGCCCCGAGCCTCGATGGAGAACTACTCCCTCCTCATGGGAGACAGCAGCGTTGATGGAGATGGCGGTGGTGTCGATGGAGGAGCCTTCCGGGGGCACTTCCCCGTCCCGGCGGCATGCCGGAACAGAGACTCCTGTCCCCCAGATCTTGGCTTCGCGATGGCGGCGGCTCTGGAAGGTTTTCTCTGGTTTCGTCGAACGTATCAGGGTTTCCGCGACGGAGGCTTTAAATAGGCGGAAGGGCAAGGTCGGTGGACTTCTGGGGGGCCCACACTATAGGGGGGCGCGGGCCCCCCCTTGGCCGCGCTGGCCTAGGGTTAGGTGGCCCTGTGCCCCCTCTCTGGCGGTTCTCGTGTGTTCTGGATGCTTCCGGGAAAAATAGGAACCTGGGCGTTGATTTCGTCCGATTCCGAGAATATTTCGTTACTAGGATTTCTAAAACCAAAAACAGCAGAAAACAGGAACTGGCACTTCGGCATCTTGTTAATAGGTTAGTTCCAGAAAATGCACGAATATGACATAAAGTGTGCATAAAACATGTAGATATCATCAATAATGTGGCATGGAACACAAGAAATTATCGATACGTCGGAGACGTATCACTCACCATCAGCACTTTTTGTAGGTATGGCTTCCACCCATTTAGTAACATAATCAACAGCGACAAGTATATGAGTGTTACCTTCCAAAGAGGGAAAAGGTCCCATGAAGTCAAATCCCCAACAATCAAACGGTTCGATAACAAGAGTATAATTCATAGGCATTTCATTGCGTCTGGAGATATTACCAACCCTTTGACATTCATCACAAGATAAAATAAACCTCCTTGCATCTTTGAAGAGAGTTGGCCAATAAAAACCTGATTGTAGAACCTTTTGCGCGGTTCTATCTCCGGCGTGATGTCCTCCATAAGCACTACCATGACATTTACTCAATATCTCTTGTTGTTCATATTCAGGAACACATCTTCGCAGAATACCATCCACTCCTTCATTATATAAGTGTGGGTCATCCCAAAAATAATGCCTTAAATCATAAAAGAATTTCCTCCTTTGTTGGGCTGAAAAGGTTGGAGGCAAGTACTTGGAAACAATAAAGTTAGCATAATCAGCATACCAAGGACTGTCTCGCGAGCTCACCTTTATTACAGCCAATTGTTCATTTGGAAAACTACCATTAACAGGAATAGGATCATAAGCAATATTTTCCAATCTAGACAAGTTATCAGCAACAGGATTGTCAGCACCTTTCCTATCTACAATATGCAAATCAAATTCTTGCAACAGAAGTACCCATCTAATAAGCCTCGGCTTAGCATCTTTCTTTTTCATAAGGTATCTGATTGCAGCATGATCAGTATGAATAGTAACTTTTGAATCAACAATATAAGATCTAAACTTGTCACAAGCAAAGACTACAGCTAACAATTCTTTTTCAGTAGTAGCATAATTTCTTTGAGCAGCATCAAGGGTTTTACTAGCATAATGAATAACATTCAATTTTTTATCTACTCACTGTCCAAGAATAGCGCCTACAGCAAAATCACTAGCATCACACATAATTTCAAATGGTAAGTTCCAATCAGGAGGTTCAACTATAGGAGCAGTTGTTAAGGTTTTCTTTAGAGTTTCAAAAGCTTCCTTACAATCATCATCAAAAACAAAAGGTACATCTTTTTGAAGAAGATTAGTAAGAGGTTTTGAAATCTTGGAGAAGTCTTTAATAAACCTCCTATAAAACCCAGCATGACCAAGAACACTACGAATACCTTTAACATCCCTAGGATAGGGCATCTTCTCAATGGCTTCAACTTTAGCTCTATCAACTTCAATACCTCTCTCGGATATTTTATGTCCCAATACAATTCCTTCATTAACCATAAAGTGGCATTTCTCCCAATTAAGAACAAGGTTAGTTTCTTCACATCTCTGCAAAACTTTATCGAGGTTTCGCAAGCAATTATCAAAAGAATTTCCATAGACAGAAAAATCATCCATGAATACCTCTACAATACTCTCGCAAAAGCCATGAAAAATAGCAGACATGCATCTTTGAAAAGTAGCAGGAGCATTACATAAACCAAAAGGCATACGTCTATAAGCATAAGTTCCATAGGGACAAGTGAAAGTGGTTTTCTCTTGATCCTTAGTTTTAACAGCAATTTGTGAAAACCCAGAATAACCATCAAGAAAGCAAAAGTGAGTATTTTTAGATAACCTTTCTAACATTTGATCAATAAAAGGCAAAGGGTAATGATCTTTCTTAGTAACTTTATTAACTTTTCGATAATCAATGCACATTCTATACCCTACAACTACTCTTTGAGGTATGAGCTCATCATTATCATTTGGCACAACAGTCATTCCTCCTTTCTTAGGAACACAATGCACAGGACTAACCCATCTACTCTCAGCAATAGGATATATAATACCAGCTTCAAGAAGTCTTAATACCTCATTCCTTACCACATCCTTCATCTTAGGAATTAGACGACGCTGAAGTTCAACAACAGGCTTCGCATCATCTTCCATATTAATGGCGTGTTGGCAAATAGAGGGAGAAATCCCCTTCAAGTCATCAAGAGTGTAGCCAATAGCACCTCGGTGTTTCTTCAGTATTTCCAATAACCTTTCTTCTTCAAACTCTGAAAGCTTAGAACTAATAATAACAGGATATATTTTCTTATCATCAATATGAGCATATTTAAGATTATCAGGCAATGGTTTTAAATCAAAGACAGGATCTTCCTTTGGTGGTGGTGTTGTACCCAGATCTTCTACCGGTAAATCATGCTTAAGAATAGGTTGACGAAGGAAAATTTCATCAAGCTCATCTCTTTCTTCCCTAAAAACTTCACTCTCACTATTCTCCAAATGTTGCTGCAAAGGATTACTAGGAGCAAGAGCAATAGATGCACACTGTTCAACTTTAAAATCACTATTAGGCGAATCAATTTTATAAGGAGTTTTGGTAAATTTAGAGAAGTTAAACTCATAAGATTCACCAGCAAATTTAGTCAAAATTTTCTCTTTCTTGCAATCTATAATAGCTCCACAAGTATTTAGAAAAGGTCTACCAAAAATGATAGGACAATATTTACTAGCAGCAGAACCAAGTACCAAAAAGTCAGCATGATATTTAATCTTACCGCATAGAACTTCCACATCTCGAACAATACCAATTGGAGAGATAGTTTCTCTATTAGCCAGTCGAATAACCACATCAGTATCTTCAAGTTCACAAGAACCAATTTCATGCATAATCTCCGTGTAAAGCGCATAAGGAATAGCACTAATACTTGCACCAATATCACATAAACCATAATAACAATGATCACCAATTCTAACAGATAGCATAGGAACACTAGCTTGCTTGGACTTATTAGGATGTGAAACAATGTTAGAGGCATCTTCACAGAAAATAATATGACAATCCTCCACATTTTCAGTCACAAGATCTTTAACTATTGCAACAGCAGGTTCAAATTTTATTTGTTCTTCAGGTTCTATAGGTTTCTTTTCACTTTTATGAACCGCACTATTTATAACAGAGTACTCCTTCATTTTAGCAGGGAAAGGAGTTTTTCAATATAAGCTTCAGGAATAACATGATCAACAGTTTCAACTACAACACATTTATTTATAGATGAATCAATTTTATCTTTATACGGTTCATGATACTTATCAAAATTCTTCCTAGGCAATTCATAATGAGAGGCAAAAGCTTTATAAAGATTTGCAGCAACTTGAGAATCAAGACCATAAGTAGCACTCATATTACGAAATTTATCAGTATCCATAAAAGCTTCAATGCATTTATAATCATAATTTATACCTGATTCTCTATCCTTGTTGTTCTCCCATCCTTCAGTATTCTCCTGGATCCGATTAAGAAGGTCCCTTTTAAACTCTTCCTTGTTGCGCGTGAATGATCCAGAACAAGAGGTATCCAGCAAGGTCTTGTCTTCAAAAGAAAGTCTTGCATAGAAATTATCAATAATAATATTACCAGGAAGCTCATGAATGGGGCATTTGAGCATTAAATACTTCAATCTCCCCCACGCTTGGGCAATACTCTCTCCTTCATGAGGCCAAAAATTATATATGCGGTTCCGATCTTTGTGAATCTCACTTGGAGGATAGAACTTAGAATAAAACCGGGGCACAATATCATTCCATTCAAGAGAATCCCCATTATCCAGTAATTTATACCAATGCGTCGCTTTACCAGACAGCGATATAGAGAATAGTTTCTTCCTCACTTCATCCATAGCAATACCTGCACACTTGAATAAGCCGCATAATTCATGTAAGAACAGTAAATGATCTCCGGGGTGGACAGTTCCATCCCCTGTATAACGGTTACCCACTACACGTTCAATAATTTTCATATGTATTTTGTATGGTATTTCTTCCTCACCTGGCACCTCATCCACTACCTTTGCAGTAGTAGTAGATTTCCCAAATAAAAACTCAAGAGAAGACCTCTCCATAATAAATTATGGCAGCATGTAGAAATAAAATCAGCACAAACAGTAAAAGTTTCCCTTACCAATTCCACTTACCAATAGCGCTTCACTCCCCGGCAACGGCGCCAGAAAATAGTCTTGATGACCCACAAGTATAGGGGGTGTATCGTAGTATCTTCGATAAGTAAGAATGTCGATCCCAACGAGGAGCAGAAGGTGTTGACAAGCAGTTTCGATGAAGGATTCACTGTAAATGCTCACAGACAAGTATTCAGGGAGTTTTGATGTAACAGATGAATAAAGTACGAGTAAGTAAAGTGCGAGAGTAACAATTGCAGCGAGTGGCCCAATCCTTTTTAACACAAAGGACAAGCCGGTTTGTTTACTTATAATGACCAAACGTTCTCGAGGACACACGGGATTTTAGTCTAGTGCTTTCGCTACATACGGCTAATTAATCTTCATTGTTTTGATAAGTGTTGTGTGGGTGAACCTGTGCTAATGTACCGCCCTTCCTAGGACTAATACATACTTGTGATTATACCCCTTGCAAGCATCCGCAACTACAAGAAAGTAATTAAGATAAATCTAACCACAGCCTTAAACTCTGAGATCCTGCTATCCCTCCTGCATCGATATACCAACGGGGGTTTAGGTTTCTGTCACTCCGGCAACCCCGCAATTGGCAAACGAGTACAAGATGCATTCCCCTAGGCCCATAAAGGTGAAGTGTCGTGTAGTCGATGTTCACACGACACCACTAGAAGAATAACAACACAACTTAAATATCATAACATTGAATATTACTCAACCATACTTCACTACTAACATTTAGACTTCACCCATGTCCTCAAGAACTAAACGAACTACTCACGAGACATCATATGGAACATGATCAGAGGTGATATGATGATGAATAACAATCTGAACATAAACCTTGGTCCAACGGTTTCACTCAATAGCATCAATAACAAGTAGAAATCAACACCGGGAGAGTTTCCCCTATCAAACAATCAAGATCAAACCCAAATTGTTACAGCGGTGACGATGTGCAGCAGTGGAGATGGCGGTGATGATGATGAAGATGATGATGATGGTGATGGAGATGATGTCCAGCTCGATGACGGTGACGATGGCGTCGATTTCCCCCTCCGGGAGGGAATTTCCCCGGCGGATCTCAGCCTGCCGGAGAGCTCTTTTCTCTCTGGTGTTCTCCGCCCCGCAGAGGCGGCTGTGACTCTTCGCGAGGTACCCTCTAGAGCTTAGGTTTTCGGGACGAAGGCGTACGCGAAGAAAAGGAGGCGCGAGGGGGCTGTGGGCCCCCTCCTCACAGGGCGGCGCGGCCAGGCCTTGGGCCGCGCCGGCCTATGGGGTGGGGCCACCTCATGTCCCCTCGGCTCCCCCTTCTGGCTCCCTTCGTCTTCTGGAAAAATAGGATTTTTCATATAATTTCCGTCAACTGTTGATCTTCCGAAATATTGCGTTCTGACGGCGCTTTTTCCAGCGAGAATCCACGACTCAGGTGCGCGATCCTCCAATAATCATGAAACATGCAAAATAGATGAAATAACATAAGTATTATCTCCAAATATGAAATATATCAATGAATAACAGCAAATTATGATATAAAATAGTGATGCAAATTGGACGTATCAAGCATAAGGGCTATCGCTGTTGGGACCCCGTTGGCCGTCGGATGCGCATCTCTCGTGACGTCACGTTTGATGAGACGCGTCCTTTCTATCATCGTCCCACCTCTGGTACATACCCGGTGGATGATCTCTCTTTTCTTCTCCTTCCTGATGCACCACCCTCCGTCCCTCCTGTTTCTCCTCCTGATGCGCCCCCTCCGACTCCGGTGCCATCTTCGCCTCCTAGTTCTCCTTCCTCTTCTTCTTCTGATTCCGCTGGTCCTCCTTCTCCCTTGTCTCCTTTTCCCTTTCACTATTCTCGGCGTTCTACAGTTCCGGACTCTTCTCCTGATTAGCCTTCTCCCTCCTCTTCTGATGAGTTGTCTTCTTCTCATGAGTCTCCTAGTTCTCCACCTCTTCCGCCTGTTCGTCAGGGTCGTGCTTCCAACCGTTTCTCTCCCAGTCAGTACGGTCTCTCTGTCGTCTCCGAGCCGACTTCTTATCGGGATGCCGAGTGTCATCCTGAATGGCAGCTTGCCATGGCTGAGGAGATCGCTGCGCTTGAGCGCACTGGCACCTGGGATCTTGTTTCTCCTCCTCCTGGTGTCCGTCCTATCACGTGTAAGTGGGTCTATAAAATTAAGACCCGCTCTGATGGATCTCTTGAGCGCTATAAAGCGCGTCTTGTGGCACGTGGCTTTCAGCAGGAGCACGGCCGTGATTATGATGAGACTTTTGCCCCTGTGGCTCATATGACCACCGTGCGTGCTCTTCTTGCTGTTGCTTCTGTTCGACGCTGGTCTGTCTCTCAGCTTGATGTTCAGAACGCTTTTCTTAATGGCGAGTTGAGTGAGGAGGTTTACATGCAGCCTCCTCCTGGGTATTCTGTTCCCGATGGGATGGTTTGTCGTCTTCGACGTTCTCTTTATGGCCTGAAACAGGCCCCTCGTGCCTGGTTTGAGTGCTTTGCCTCTGTGGTGACTGCTGCTGGTTTCTCTCCTAGTTTTCATGATCCAGCGCTATTTGTTCACACTTCTCCTCGTGGACGCACTCTTCTCCTTCTCTATGTTGATGATATGATCATTACTGGTGATGATCCTGAGTATATTGCCTTTGTCAAGGCTCGTCTTCGTGATCAGTTTCTTATGACCGATCTTGGTCCTCTTCGCTATTTTCTTGGGATTGAGATTTCCTCCACTTCTGATGGTTTTTATATCTCCCAGGAAAAGTATATTCAGGATCTCCTTACTCGTGCTGCTCTTGTGGATGAGCGCACTGTTGAGACTCCTATGGAGCTTAATGTTAAGCTTCGTCCTACTGATGGTGATCCTCTTCCCGATCCCACACGCTATCGCCATCTTGTTGGGAGTCTTGTTTATCTTGCTGTCACTCGTCCTGATATCTCTTATCCTGTTCATATTCTGAGTCAGTTTGTCTCAGCTCCTACCACCGTTCACTACAGTCATCTCCTTCGTGTCCTCCGTTATCTCCGTGGCACGATTACTCGTCGCCTTTTCTTTCCTAGTTCCAGTTCTCTCCAGCTCCAGTGCTACTCGGATGCTACTTGAGCGAGTGATCCTACGGATCGTCGTTCACTTTCTGTTTACTGTGTGTTTCTTGGTGGTTCGCTTGTTCCTTGGAAGACGAAGAAACAGGTAGCGGTTTCCCGTTCGAGTGTTGAGGCTGAGCTGCGGGCTATGGCTTCGTTGATTGCTGAGGTGACCTGGTTACGGTGGTTGCTTGCAGATTTTGGGGTCTCTGTTACGACACCCACTCCACTTTTGTGTGACAGTACAGGTGAAATCAGTATTGCACGTGATCCGGTCAAGCATGAGCTGACCAAGCATATACACGTGCTCAGGTGCATGATCAGGTTGTTGCGCTTCATTATGTGCATTCAGATTTACAGTTGGCGGATTTCTTTACAAAGGCACAGACTCGCGCGCAACATGACTTCTTACTCTCCAAACTCAGTGTTGTGGATCCACCCTGAGTTTGAGGGGGGGTGTTAGAGTAGATATGTGTGTATTATATTTTGCCCATATGTTAGGAGCCCTTTTGCATATTGCACCTGTACATTGTACTATATATTGTGGCCTTTTAGCCCCCCAGTAATACAACACAGATTATTCTCGTAACATGGTATCAGAGCCCTAGGTCTCAAGTTCAAATCCTGTCTTTCACATGGTTTTCGTAATTAAGCCTAAAAATTGCTGTTGCCCCCCCTCCCCCCCCCCTCTTTAGTCACCGCTGTTTCGGTGTGCTCTTCTTCTTTCACGTGTTGACTTTCTCTTCTCCCGTCACACGCGAGTGGGGGTGTTGTGAAGTGTATATGTGGATTGCCTAGCCCTTTCCATCAGTTCGGACTTTTGGTTCAAGTGGCTAGTGCATGAAGCTTAACAATTTATTACGCTGACCACTCATTCCACGGCTGCCAAGTGGGTCCAAGAAATTCCATCTGATTTGTCACGAGGCGCTGGTGCATCTATTCAGCGTCCCGCGCGAAAGGACCGACATGAGGTTACCACCCCTTGTATTGGGCTCCAAAAAATACCGACACATTATTGGCCGTGCCTATTAAAGCTGCCGGTGAAGATGCTCTAACTACTGGTAACTTTTTCCTTTTGGGACGAAAGGATAAAGACATCCATGAAAAGAATCAATATCAACAAAAGCACAGCATGCCGCCATTATACGAAACTCTGACCATTATCCATACCAAACTTTCCACACGAAAATAGCAGCCAGTTCGTGTCATTTGCTTAGAGAGTAGATGCAATTAAAACCAAACGGTCATATACTGCATCCACGAAGAGAGAAAACTGCCTCCCGGGTTGCCTCTCTCGCGACTCCGGAGGCTACCCAGCCGCCACCAAAAAGCCCTCCTCCACGCCGCCTTGCCACCCTGCCGCCGTCGGAGGAAGCCGTCGGCGGACGGCGGCGGTGGGGTGCCCCTTTTTTCTAGCCTTTTTCTTTGTCCAGCGTTCCCTGCTGTGGCGGTCTGATCTGATCTGCGCGCATTCATCGCATCGCGGGAGTCCGCCATCGGCCGGAGGCACGGGCCGTGCCGTTGCCGTCCGCATCTGGACGCGGCCATCAGCGCGTGCCCAGCTGCACGATCTACACTCTGCCGTCTTCCTAATGGCCAGGCTGATCTGATCTGCACCACACCTGCAGCACTAAGGAATCTACATGTGCGGCAGCACTAAGGAATCTACATGTGCGGCATCGCTGATCTGATCTGCACCTACATGTGCTAGTGCATCCGGTTGTATTTGGCTGGGTTATCATCTTGCTCCCCGCCACATGCGTGGCCGCGACCTGTTCTTGTCTCTGATCTGCAATTTAATTTGTGAGCAATCGAGATTGGGGATGGCCGGGCCTGCAGAGAGACGACCAACGGTATCTGGGTCTGAGGACCTACCGGAAACCTGTACTCGTGATCTGGCCGGAGTGTTGAGTTCCGAAAGGCTCCGCCGATGAATGTAACAGTGCTTTTGCCTGGAGTTTGTTGGATTGGAGGTATTCGGTCGTGCGCACCCATGTTTTTATTCCGACCGATTGGTTCTGGAGGGAGCGGCGCGAAGCTCTTTTTCTTTGATTGACATCAAGTGACTATGGATCCATGTTGAAAGTCGGAAGAAGAGAATTTCATGAAGGCCGGAGGGAGGACTAGCTAAGGGAGGTTCAAGTCTTTGCGATGTTGAGGGACTTACTTGGTGTTCCGGGCTTCACAGCAGCGGTATGAAAGTGGGGGTGACAACACAGGTGAAGTGCAGAGTCCTACCTTTCAGGGTGAAAATCCAAGGTCTGGTCTTAATTGGTTGTGCCTGACAATATCCTTGGTGGAGGCATTTGTTTTGAGAGCGGGGACTAGTCTGTAATTCAGGTGTTGTCTTGGCGGTGGATGTATTGCTGTTGTTAGCCCGAGATACTGTAGCGGGACTTTTGTTTCTTAGTTTTCTTTTCTTGTTTTTGGCTGTGTGCATCCGTAGTGCCATTAGGGTGGTGCGTTGTTGCAGAGGCTGGGTGTAATTGGTATCTTCTTGATATTAATATATTCCCTTCATCGAAAAAAAATATACTGCATCCACAGCAAAATCAGGGATTGGGGCCCATTTGTGTGGATTTCAAAACGGAAACAGAGGGTACAAATTAAGTAACGAGAATTACAGCAGATAGAACACAACTAGTGGAGACTTATAAAAAGTAGCATTCATCATCGAGCAGATGCCTTCCAAAGTTCATCACTAGACTGGCATACAGGAGAATCAATGCGGTCAAGATAGAAGGCAACTAAATGTTCAGAGAAGTGAATCTGGGTGGGATGACGCCCAGCCTCGTCCACTGATGCACACTCAACTTAATGGTTTCAGCAGCAAATTTACACTGAAATTTTTGGAGACCACTTCATTATTTGGCGCTTGAAAAACCAATTGTCTTCACAAGTGCGTTTGAGAGGTCCCTGGAGTAGTGAACCAACATGGTAACACCCTGTGCAGCTTGCAGAGAAACCTTACTACAACAATCAATGACCAAAGACTCTAACTTATGTGCATGTCCCAGTTCAGCCACTCCAACATCAGTCACCTTATGACACAACCGAAGTGTGAGATTACTCAAGCATGGTGTGTGTGCAATGAAGTGCATCCCAGCATCAGTCACCGCTTCACACAATATAAGCTCGAGCGTCTCCAGATATGGTGAATATGACAGGGCCTTCATCCCCTCGTCATCCAAGAAGTTGGCAGTATTTAGCACCAGAACCCGAATGGGGCAGGACTGAATAAACACCAGAAAAGCCTTTTGTGTGAATCCTATTTCTGACGGTCTGTCAGCAGCACATCCTGAAAATCTGAGGTCTACGGTCTGAAGCATAGGACAGTTTAGGGCTAGAGCATAAAGGCTGTTGTCAGTAAATGATGTTCTGGTTTCACAATAGCTCACGTCACTAGAGTAGCGCTGAAGGTTGAGCCAAAGTGAGATGCTTTTAAGGTTGCTGCAGCTCCGTGATAATGCAATCAGGTCATTATCATTCAGGGCATGAACATACTCAAGGCGAAGCTTCTCCAATGCTTTACACTTCCCTAGGACAACACGAAGTCCTATTTTTCGCCAAGTGTTAATATGCGCCAATCTTAAATCCTTTAAACTCTCACAACTGAAATCGTATATATCCCTGCTGTGAGCATCGTACGAGGGGTCATATAACACACCACCTTGACGAACACCACCTATTTCTCTGTACCCCTCAAACTCAAACTTCTGGAGCTTCATCCATCCTGAACCAAACTTCAGGAGATCATGATGATTGATTCCTTTGCAATTGTTCACTACAAGCTCTTCCAACGATCCATCCCTACCAAGGTATTCCAGCCACTTTACACTGTCGATTTTCTTGCAATCAATAAGGTGAAGAGCAGATAGGCTCGTGCAACCAACTGCAACCGAGAAATTCCCAATTGAAGTTATTTGTGGTGCCGAGTTCAGCCTGAGAGACACCAATGTCTTGCAATAAGCTAAATAACCAAGCCCAGTGTCATTGATATTGGAGCAGAAGCTTAAGGTGAGGTCAATCAGCGAGGAACAGTTAGATGATAACACAAAGAGGCCATTGTTCTCGAAATGATTTCCATGTCCTGGTGCCCAATAACCAGAGTAATCGATTTCCACTTTCCGCAAATTTGGGAACCGGAGGCACAATGATTTCAGTGCTTCCGTAGCAGTGCAAAGAGTGGAAGCAACACGGACAGCACCCCTTTGATGCCCCTCTATCCTGTAGAGCTGCTTTGACACAAGGGAAATAGAATTCAGATCACTGGTCCTGGTGATCTTCTTGAGAATCTCTGTTAGCATAGCCTCCGGTAGGTCCTCCATTGAACAAATTCAGCTGTACCAAAATTAAGTAATATCAAGGTTAAGAAAACAACCAAAGAACTAGACTAAAACTTATGATATATCAGCATAAGGCATTGAAGCTGGAGATCACACTGGCAAAACTCATGATGAAGAACATATTGATGAACTTTGAGTATTTAATGTATCCATCCAAAACTTGTGTGTTCTTCATAATAATGGAGATTAATTAAAGTAGCTAGTACCTTGTCTATATGTAGATTGCTAGTAAGACACATTGAAGTAAGGATGGCAATGGGCAGGATATGGGCAGGGTAGAACAATACCATACCCATACCCGTATAGCTAATGGGTACAAACTTCTACCCATACCCATACCTATGGGTATAAAACTTTACCCATACCCATCCCCGGCGGGTACCCGTACCCATTGGGTACCCTATGGGTATGTCAAATTGTACATAAGTCAATCATAATTTTACATTTATCGATAACAAATTTGATTAAAAAATAATAATTATCTCAACTCAATAACAGGTAGTTAAGTACATGACAATTAACATAATATAAAAATCATATTCTCATATTCTAACTCATAGGTCAACTTAAATATTCGTGTCACGTAAGATTTGACAATAAACGGGTAGGGTATGGGTTTACCCGCGGGTACGAGGCTATACTTGTGCCCTGCCCATGACTTAACGGGCAGGGTATGAGTACTACCCATGGGCATAAAAGTGTACCCATACCCTGCCCATGCGGGTACGGTACCCGCGGGTACCCGTACCCGTGGGTAAAATTGTCATCCTTACATTGAAGCTACAAGCCACATCACTAAATTAAACTACGGGCCATAAGTAGAGCCTGACCGATGAATGAAAGAAGCAAAATAGCAAATACAAACAAACAAACTAGAATTGACGTAAGAAATTCTGCAAGAAGACCCACATGCCGAATCTGAACCTACTTATTTGGATACACCTAATTAACCACATGAAAACCAGAGCATGCAAATTAGTCCTTGTCTCTCTTGGGCAAGAAAGAAAGGGCTCGCCTATGAAAAACTATCGAAGAACTTCCAAAGATCTTGTCGTTGCTCAGATCAATTCCGAGTCATATCCGAAAAGAAGCAAACACCAACACATAGAAGAATGGAAAGTACGCAATCAATACATGGTAGTGCAATGCGACAATATGATGCATGGAATGATGTGCAAGAGTGTCCATGCTTAGCAAAATTAAGTGGGACATTTAAAATAGTAAGATAATATGAGATGCCCTCACATAACATAAAGTTTTAATTGGAATTACTATTTGGCCGAGGCAAGCATTGGTCTATTATGCATGAAAATTTAAGATTTGGATTCGTCGCATTTTTCCGATGAGTTATAAAAAAACTTCGCGATTGGAGTTACAGAGCTTGAGATATGCAATTAACAAGTAAATAGTTGTTTAGAAAACCATTACTTGTTTGGTCTATTTTATTTTATTAAAAGATAAAACAGATGACATATTTGAATGGCTCATGTTCTTCTGATTTTGAACACTTGTATTTTGTTCAAAACAGGTTCAAACTGCAAAAGAAATAAAGGACTTGAAATGGGCAGCGACCAAACTGTCGTGTCAAAACATTCCAGAGGTGTCCCAGGTATAGGCGCATGGCTCGGTGGCTCGGTGGTGTTAGTGATAGAATAGGCCGCTTTTGGTTTTTAAACGGCGGAAAACCACTTAGGTACCCGTTTTACTGAATCTGAACGCGAATAGAACGTGTTCTGAAACTGAAAACGACAGAGTTTATATAAAGGACAAGCCGTGGGTTTTGATCCTGGGATTTGCTCTAGGGATCTGTTTTCTAGACAAGGAGAAACGGAACCACTCTGGCTACGCTTGGGTCTTGGAATAACAGAGTGCCAAGTATTTTGAGTAAACCGCAGGGATCAACTAGCTAGTCAAACGAGCGAGCAGGTAGCTGGATCGATTGATCCTGGTGCATAGCTCAGCAAGGCAAGTTGGCAGGCGGATCTAACATTGTGTGCCTGTGTGCGCCCGTGCTCTGGAGCGTGTGCAACCAAAGCTTGACGTTGTGCACGAGCGAGTGGCTGCAATCGTGCGTGCGTTTCATGATGCGACCAGGCCGAGACGGACGGGACGCCGACGACCAGAACCTGGCGGCGTGGAAGGGCGCCTAGTGTGGCGCTCGAAGGCGCGCGCGTTCCAGCGTGTTTGGCGACAGCAGAGCAACTGCAACGAGCAACAGGAGGCGTGCGTGCACGAGCATGCCAGCTCGACCATGGCGGGCGCGCGGGCGGTCGGAGATGCTGCTGCGAGTTCACGGCACCCGGAAGAGATGGGGAAGAGCAGGGCATGGAGGCGACGCTCACCCTGGACGGAGACGTCCTCGTTGTGGCAGAGTAGATCGAAGGCGCGCGGCGACGAGGACGTCGTGGTGCGCTCGGACGGACGTACTTGGTGATGATCCCGCCGGCTCCGGTTTGCGATCCTTGTGGAAGAAGACGGAGAGGATCACGGAGGCGATCGGCTCGACCGAGTAAGACGAGCACGACGGCCGGAACGAATTGGATGGTGGGGGTTCCTCCTGCTCTCTCGCTCAGTCGCTCGGCGAAGTGGAGGAATGAGAGGGAAGCAAGCTTTGGCGGCGGGGGAGCGGAGGAAGGCGCTAGGATTTGTTCGGGGGTTTGGGAGAGGGGAAAGTGGAAAAACAGGAGCAGGTGGGCATGCTCACTCCCCGCTCGTGCTCGTCACGGCAACTTTCACGCAACCCAAACCATATAAACCCCAAATATATATTTTTTTTTTTGAAAGCTCAACGGTGGAGGAACCCCACCTGAAGTGATTTTATTACCGGTGTTGCAGGGGGCGAGTCCAGCTCGCAGAATACAGGAGGTTGTTGAGCGCTAGAAACTCAGCAAGAAACTAGCTGAACCCTATACATAAAAACACACACGTCTAGCGGCTAACCAAGCATCAATCTGATGGCGCTCGTACCGTCGAGGCAGCCGGTGGAGCCACAGTCCGCAGTGTTCCGCGAGGAGGGAGAACATCTGACGGGGGCCCAACCTGTGCCCTTCGAAAATCATACGGTTCCTACTCTTCCAGACGATCCACAGGACGAGCAACCCCAAATATAATGATGAATGTCACCCCAAACGAGATTTATGGGCTAAAAAGTAAATATACATACTACCTCTTCTATAAATAGATGCTAAAAGTTTGTCTAAATTTAAATGTATCTAGCCACAATTTAGTGTATAGATACATCCGAATTTAGACAAATCTTTGGCATCTATTTATGAACGGAGGGAGTACTAAAGACTGAAAACTAAACCGCATAATTTGAAACAAACATTCGCGCTAGATTGTTCAACACATTCACAGAAAACGAGATGACTGCGGAGCCTAGTGCTCCGCTTTCTAGGTTGGCACACCGCCGCTCAGGACTACCCAAATCTAGCCCACGATACCTCACCGGAGCTTTGCCGCGGTGGCGGAGCTAGCTGCACCTCACTTCTCCTTGTTGGAGTCAGAGAGCTCGATATAGCAGGTGTCGACGCATGATCGCGGAGCCATTCCGCCTTCTTGTTGGCGTTGTGGCGGGTCTTGTCCTTCAGCAGCTTGGTGACAGTGCCTAGGACGGAGTCGGGGACGAAGTCGCCGGCCATCAGCGCGGGGGCGGCGTGCTCGAACTTGGTGACGAGCATCGGGATGTCGGCGTCCTCCGCATAGTCGCCCGGTTCGAACCGCGGCACCGGGGGCGGCGCGCTCGAGCTCGGCGCCTCGCTGAAGCTGAGGCGATGCGGCGGCGGATTGCTGGAGCGTGACGTCCCGGTAGTATCGCGATCCGTGCTGCTCGAATGCTGACGGAGGCATGCGGCCTTGCCAGAGGTAGCGGTACGAACCGCGAATGCGCGCCTCGTCGGATGCCCGACGCTGCCGCTCGAGGCCCTCGGTAGCGGACAGCGCGCGGGCGGAAGGGGATCTGCCGCTGCCCATTCTCCTTCCGTCGTGGCCTCCTCGACCTCCGCCGAACACCATGGCGCTGCGACGGCGATGGATCTACTCGATTGCTCGTCGGAGTCGCGCGGATTTCTCGTCGGCGGGGAGTGGACGCGGTGGCGATGCGGATGGGGTTTGACCCGCATCGAGGTCTCTGATCGAAATATACAGAGGCTGACTGAAGTTTTGGCCGGAAAACATATCCATGCCAGACCACCGATTATGTGTCTGGTCTAGCCAAAAAAAAATAACAAAAACCTGCATATCAGTCCAAAGTGCCATATGCGAGCTGATATGCGGTGTCTGCTAGAGTTGCTCTTAGATTGGTGGGAGGAAATAGGGAGGTAACTGAAGAAGTGAGTTGTTTGAACAGCTACAGTTAGAGTATTTTCAGTCCCATCCTTTAAAGCTTTCTCCGAATGGAGCCCGATGAGCTCTTTGATCATTCCTAGCCACATGTCCTAAATATATTTTTTATCTGACGCGGCTCAGTATGGTGTTTGGTGTTCCGCACCCATTCGCCACATAGGGGATGATGCGTGGGCGCCGGACACAACGCGGAAACGCCTCGCGAGTAGCGAGTCCGCTTGGTCAGCGACGCAGAGGTTTAGCCTCGTCAGCGACGCAGAAGTTTAGACACGGGGTTTAGCTTCCCGTCTACCTCTAATCAAGCGACGTAATAGCTATGCAGCTTTCCCAGCGATACTAGACGGCGCGGCGCAACGTCTCGTAGTTTGTGAAGGAGCGACATTGCTCATGTGATTTCTGAAAGGAGCTCTCCCACTGTAGATTACCTTGGTTTCATATGCGTCCTGTAAACACTGTTTTTCTTCTGGATTTTAATGCTACGTAACCATCAACGAGCCGTCTTGTTTCTAAAACAGGACTCAAAGAATCACAGCCTTCCTTTGAGCTGTGTCTCCGGTTCATAATTTCAGGATCTGTATACTAAGTTGACGAATCGAACAAACAGATGATTATCGTCGCCTCAAATCGCGAACCTGATTTATGGAATTATCATACACCCGACATACTCTTGAGAAGTAAACAGAAACACGACCGTCTGCAACTAATAGGTAAAAACATGAATGTTGCTGAATGCTGGAAGCCTAGAGCATCGTCACAACCACATGGAGCGACGTCCGCTGAGGACATCAACAACGGCGCAACGCAACCGGTCGATGAGCGACCGTTTTCGTCGCCGTGACCGGAAATGCGTCTGGCACCACCTCCAGCGGGGCGACGTAAAGTGACCGGGCCGTCCGCGGAGACGCAAACCTGACCCAAATATGCGCCTCGGATGCGTCTCCGCGGACGTTCGGAAAGTGTCCGCTCGCGTCCGACGGACGTTTCGTCGGGCGCGCCTGGCAGCGACTCTGCGTCGATGCATCTTCTCAAACGCGACAGTGACTGCGCCGCTGCGTCGCTTTGGTAGCCTGCGCCACGTTAATGGTGATGCCTCGGCTGCCGAGCGGCCGCAGCCCACCTCCGCCAACCACGTTAATGGCGACGCCACGCGTCCCGCGGCCACCGCATGCCTCCGGCCTATATAAAGGGGGCGTGCGTTCTTCTTCCTCATCCACTCCTCCAAAGAAACCCTAGCCGCCACAAAGCTCAACCGTAGCGCCGCCTAGGTGTTCCTGCGACGCAGCCAGGCCCGCGAGGAAGTCCATGGCCGGTCCTGGTGGCCGGCGAGGCGGTCGAGGCCGTGGCCCTGGGCGCCCCCGTGGCCAGGGCAGGGGCCGCCGTGGTGGAGCAGCTACGGCCCCACGCTCGCCGTCGTCTGCACCCTCCTCGTCCTCACAGGAGGAGCGCTGCTTCGAGTTCCTCCTTCGCATCGACGACGACCCACTCGGCATCAAGCGGCTCCCGGACAAGTTCGCCGAATTCGTCGATGGCGTCGAGCCGGCGCATTTGCAGCTACGGGAGGCCAGCTGTAACTTCTGCCGCTGGACCCTGGAGGTTCTGTTCGACGGGCAGGGCAAGATGTACCTGCACACGGGGTGGGACAAGTTCGCCCGTGACCTCGCGCTCGAGCCCGGCTGTCAGCTCACCTTCCTCTACGAGGGGGACGGCGAGATGATCGTCAAGGTGTTCGACGACACAGCCTGCCGCAGGCACTACCACACCGGTGAATCCGGCTCGGACACCGATAGTTAGAACTTAGAATGTTCTTTCTTTGCATCGAATCTGGCTACGGGCCAGACCAGTAGTGGAGGTCTCTGTCTATTCTTCCTCGGTAGAACCAACAAGGGCACCGTCTCCTCCCGCTGGATTTTCCAGTTTGGGTGATTGGGTGTGCCCTCGAATGTTCTTTCTTGGCAGCGAACATACGAAAATCAACACAACTGGTATCTTTTTTTAAAATGTTATATTTGTGTCAACCATGGTTCAAACTATGTGTTAGTTTATGTAAACCATATTCCAAACTATGTGTTAGTTTGTGTAAAATCATGTTTCAATATGTAATATTTGGAACTATGTTTAAATGGAGGAGAGGGAAAAAAAAACAAGAAAACAAATAAATGCGTCGCCCCGCTGGAGCAGCCCCGAGATGCAAACGGACGCGCAGACAAAAACGGTCATTTTAGCGTCCGCAGCGCGACGCAAAAGGGCGCTCGCGGACATTAAAATGCGTCACGCCGCTGGAGATGCCCTGATGGATGGAAGCATGAAGCAGGGCAGTGCAGAGCAAATATATTCAATTCACACAACAATTTGCTTGGGTGCCATGGTCTTAGTTTCTTATGACTGTATACTGATGAAATAAATCCATGAGATGAGTGCACTAACTTTTTCATCCTGGGATCTAAACATCCACAATTATGCTAGTAACTACCTCCAGTAACTTCTATTTTGAGAAGCAGTGAAAGGGCATCCTCAAATAGAACCAATATCAACAAAACAAGCATTGCAGCCTTTCTACATGTCCATGCTACTACACTGATCCATGCCATACCAAAATTGCCACGCGAAAATAGCAGGCAGATAAACATGACTTGAAAATAACTTCCGTAACAAAAAAAAAAGGTTCATGACATTTGCTTAGAGAATAGAAACAATAAAAACCAACAGTCATATACTGCATCCACAGCCAAAACAGGGAATGCTGGTGCCGATTTATGCAGATTCCAAAACGACTACAGAGAGTAGAAATTAAGCAACAAGAATTACAAAAGTGCATAGTACACAAGTGGTGGCTACTATTAAAGTTGCATTCATCAGATGCATTCCAAAGTTCATCAGTAGACTGTCATACAGGAGAATCATTGCGGTAAAGGTAGAAGGCAATATAAAGTTCGGAGAAGTGAATCTGGGTCGGATGATGCACAGCCTTGTCCAATGGGGAACACTCAAGAACTTAATGGTTTCAGCAGCAAATTTATACTGAAAATTTTGGAGACCACTTCATCAACAATCTTTCAAACCAACTGTCATAAAGGCATCTGAAATGTTTCTGGAGTAGTGAACTAACTTGGTAACACCCTGTGCAGCTTGCAGAGAGACCTTACTACAACAATCAATGACCAAAGTCTCTAACTTATGTGCATGTACCAGTTCAGCCACTCCAACATCAGTCACCTCATGACACAACCGAAGCGTGAGATTACTCAAGCATGGGGTGTGTGCAATGAAGCGCATCCCAACATCAGTTACCGCTTCACACATCATAAGTTCAAGTGTCTCCAGATATGGTGAGGATGACAAGGCCTTCATCCCCTCGTCATCAAAGAAGTTGGCAGTATTTAGCACGAGAACACGGATGGGACAGGACTGAATGAGCACCAGAAAACCGTTTTGTGTGAATCCTATTTCTGATGGCCAGTCAGAAGCACATCCAGTAAATCTGAAGTCTACGGTCTGAAGCATACGACAGTTTAGGGCTAGAGAATAAAGGCTGTTATCAGTAAATGATGTCCTGGTTTCACAATATCTCACATCACTAGAGTAGCGCTGAAGGTTGAGCCAAAGTGAGATGCTTTTAAGGTTGCTACAGCTCCGGGATAATGCAATCAAGTCATTGTCATTCAGGGCATGAACATAGTGAAGGCGAAGCTTCTCCAATGCTTTACACTTCCCTAGGACAGCACGCAAACCTACTTCTGGCCAAGTTTTCATATGTGCCAACCTTAAATCCATCAAACTCTCACAGCAGAAATCATATATATTCTTGCTATGAGCATCGTACGAGGAGTCATAGACTATATCACCTTGACAAAGACCATATATTCCTCCATTCCCCTGAAACTCAAACTTCTGGAGCTTCATCCATCCTGAACCAAACTTTAGGAGGTCATGATGTTTGATTCCTTTGCATTTCGTCACTACAAGCTCTTCCAACGATCCATTTCTACCAAGGTATTCCAGCCACTCTACACTGTGGATTTTCTCGCAATCAATAAGGTGGAGAGCAGATAGACTTGTGCAACCAACTGCAACCGAGAAAAGCCCAATTGAAGTTATTTCTGGTGTGGATTTCAGCCTGAGAGACACCAATGTCTTGCAGTAAGCTAAGCAACGAAGCCCAGAGTCATCAATGTATGAGCAGAAGCTTAAGGTGAGGTCAATCAGCGAGGAACAGTGAGATGAAAACACAAAAAGGCCTTTGTTGTTCAACTGCTTTCCATGTCTAGGTATCCAACCAGAGTAATCGATTTCCACTTTCCACAAATTTGGGAACCGGGCGCACAATGATTTCAGTGCTTTTGTAGCTGTGCAAAGACCGGAACCAACACGGATAGCACCCCTGTGATTCCCCTCCATCTTGTAGAGCTGCTTTGACACAAGTGAAAGAGAATTCAGATCACTGGTCTTGGTGATCTTCTTGAGAATCTCTGCCACCAGAGCCTCTGGTAGGTCCTCCATTTAACTATTCAGCTGTACAAGTCAGGTAATATCAAGGTTAAGAAAACAACCCAAGAGCTGGACTAAAACTTATGAGAAGCTGGAGATCACACTGGCAAAACTCATTATGAAGAATATACTGCTGAACTTTGAGCATTTACTGTATCCATCCAAAACTTGTGTGCTCTTCGTAATAATGGAGATTAATTAAAGTACTAGCACCTTATCTGTATGTAGATTGCTAGTAAGACACAATGAAGCTACAAGCTAGATCAGTAAATTAAACTACCGCCATAAGTAGAGCCTGAATAATGAATGAACGAAGAGAATAGAAACTAACTAACTAACTAACTAGTAGAATCGACCCAAGCAATTCCGGATCTGAACCTACTTATTTGGAGGCACCTAATTAATCACATGAAAACCAGAGCATGCAAATTAGTACTTGTAGCTCCTCTTGGGTAAGAAAGTAGGGATTTAAACCAAAACGAATTGAAAAATGATTTTCTACTAGATAACTCCAATCTTCATTTTTTAGGATCCCCGCCTGTATATCTTACTCAAACTGATGCTCACAAACCAAAGTTAGGTGGTAAAGCCACACCAGACTTGTGTCCCTTTAAATCGGTTTTCCTCAACCGAATCGTCCACAGGGACAGGGTGCAGTCATCAATAGATAGCGCCGATAAAGCTTAGTTTCTACCTAGAATGATGGATTTACAACTAAAATGGATGATGCTACATGTTAGTCTCAATCAAGAAAGCGAATCGAAAAACAACCATGTACATGTCGTCGGGGAACCAGCGAATAAGGGGCAGGAGAAGCAAGAAACGGCGGTACCTTCAGCACGACCGGGAGATAAAAACAGCGGCGATAGAGAATAGACCGTCGGAGGGACGTCCGCCGCCGCCGCCGACGCCGCCGCCGCTCGACCTTTGGGATATCGACCTATTAGCCTTTTCCGTACCGGAGGAGTGTCTCCTTCCGAGATTCGGAGGAGAGCGCGCAGCCGATGCCCTAGCCCTAGGCCGCAATGGATGGAATGGAGCAGGGCGGCGCCTTTTTTGGTGGCGTAGCCATTACTTCAGTGTTTGGTTGGTTGGCTACTGAAAGTCTGATAGTGGATGGGGCGAACCCAGCGGGGTGTTTGGTGGGGTGTGTATTAGTGTACACCTTTAGCATGTAACATTGTGAGGTTACCTCTTCGATTTTTGAGATGATCAAAATGACATCTATAATACTTTTGAAAAAAAATAACATTGATAATCTTATCAACTCACACTTTGAATAACTTCAATTTTGGACAATTTGACTAATTTGCAAACTCAGTCTTCCATTTACTCCTTTGTTTTAAGTATGAACAATTTTGAATTTTCTGTTACAATTATGGCAAATTTTTAATTGTACTATTCCTAAAGATTCATTTTGCCTCTCTTTTCATCTTTATTTTCTTCTACAACGTTGAACCCCCTCCCCCCATCCCCTTGACCTAGATCATGTCATCGGTCAAAGACAACAAGCACTCAAGAAACTCACAAATTGTGTCAACTTCACGTTCACGTTCCGGGTCTATACTACCATCCTTATCACCCCGCACAACAAGTTCACCACCTATTCGTCTCCTCCGCCATTAGGTGAGCCTTCTCCTCTACACTGGAGTTGTCATTCTCCCCACATCTGCTCGCGCCAAAGACTCTTCTCCTCTTCTACTCGGTGGGGATGTGCATGAGCTGAAAATGGGTCCCGTAAAATTTATTAAAAAAAAACATGAATTCATCACCAGTTTAATGTGTGTCTTCCTTGACCGTTTCATCATGCCACGAAAACCTGACACCCAGGGTTCACCTGTCAGAAGATCACTTAGCATGTGTCAAAGTAATCAATTAGTGATATATTATGATAGAATAAGAAGAATAAGTTTGGATTGACCACAGTTGGTGTGGCATCATATTCTCTCATGTATATACATGGAAAACAATCAGTCATAATCCCAACCATAGTGGCATGATTACATGTAAGATCTTAGGCACTAAATATGCCACGGTATAACCGAATATATGCTGCGCCTAACATCCCTAGTAGTCGCGGTGGGAGATTCTTGGACACTGACATTGGATCGGAATTTCAGGAACAAGGTGAGATGGTAGGCCTATGGTGAAGATGTCCGTGAATTTTAGAGACGAAGGACTCATGAGGAACTCGAATATATATGCCCCAGTGCAACACGATATCGAACAAAGTGAAGGTTGATCTCAATGTGTTTAATGCGTTGATGTCGAACATGATTCGTGGGCATGTAGACAACGCTCATGTTGTCGTAGAGTGGCACTGGGTAGAGGGCGATGTAGATCCTCGAGAAGTTGGCATAGCCGACCGGCTTCAGCAGCCCGTCAGTAGTAACTAACATACTAGTGACATCATATTAGTGACATGCAGCTTGCCCATCACTGATTCACTAGTAAAAGTTCGTGCAGTAGTGTTTTATTGATTGCGCACTACATACCATGATACTTATTTCTGATAATAGTTTAGTTATAAATGTATGTATACATATGAACCTCTATAACCAATCATAGGACAAAATAGGGGAGTAACTGATTCATATGCTCATGCAAAAAGTGAGTATAAGAGTAGACATATTTGGTAATGAATTAATAAGAAGATGGAATATATGGTCTCTCAACATATATGTATGATGGGGACACGATAACTGTTATGAATCAGAGGAGAGCTACTTGTGAAAATAGTATAGTTATGTGATTGTATTCGTTAGACTCCGCGAGTAAATACTCACAATTTCGGAAAAATAGGGCCGATGTTGTTATGTACATTTGGGAAGGCTGAACATAAATCGTGGCAATGAGAAAACTTATTCAGAAATTTTGGAGTTTTTTTTCGATATGAGGAGTCGGGTAGAGGCATGATAGGCCACAACTTAGGCCATCTTTTAACCATTGGGCCTCAAAAGTAGAAGTTGTACTAATACGAATACGTAAACAAATCATGGGCAAGGGCGCTAGCTTCCAGGGCCTAGGGCGAGTGCCCCTCTACCCCGCCCCATGGGCCGGCCCTGACCACATGTTGCTTTGTTCACACGCATATGCTACTCTCGCGCGCACACCTCGACCACCAACCCGCCGCTCATGTCGGCACCCGCCGCTCACACTAACTGTCTACCTGTTGCCCATGCACCTGTGATAACCCACAAGTATAGGGGATCGCAACAGTCTTCGAGGGAAGTAAAACCCAATTTATTGATTCGACACAAGGGGAGCCAAAGAATATTTGTAAGCCTTAACAGCGGAGTTGTCAATTCAGCTGCACCTGGAAATAGACTTGCTCGCAAGAGTTTATCAGTAGCAACAGTTTTATAGCAGTAGCAGTAGTGATTATAGTAAACAGCAGGATTAAAACACTGTAGGCACAGGGATGGATGAACGGGCGTTGCATGGATAAGAGAACTCATGTAACAATCAAGCCAGTGCATTTGCAGATAATAATAAAGCAGTATCCAAGTACTAAATAACCATAGGCATGTGTTCCGTATATAGTCGTACGTGCTCGCAATGAGAAACTTGCACAACATCTTTTGTCCTACCAGCCGGTGGCAGCCGGGCCTCTAGGGAATCTACTGGAAATTAAGGTACTCCTTTTAATAGAGCACCGGAGCAAAGCATTAACACTCCGTGAACACATGTGATCCTCATATCACCGCCTTCCCCTCCGGTTGTCCCAATTAATGTCACTTTGGGGCCTTGGGTTCCGGACAGCAATATGTGTATACAACTTGCAGGTATGATCATAAAATAATGAATATCATCATGAAACAATAACATGTTCAGATCTGAGATCATGGCACTCGGGCCCTAGTGACAAGCATTAAGCATAACAAGTTGCAACAATATCATAAAAGTACCAACAACGGATACTAGACATTATGCCCTAACAATCTTATGACTATTACATGATCAATCTCATCCAATCCCTACCATCCCCTTCAGCCTACAGCGGGGTAATTACTCACACATGGATGGGGGAAGCATGGCTGGTCGATGGAGAGGCGTCGGTGGTGATGATGGCGATGATCTCCTCCAATTCCCCGTCCCGGCGGAGTGCCAGAACGGAGTTTCTGGTCCCGAGACGGAGTTTCGCGATGGCGGCGGTGTTCTGGATGTCTTATGGCAATTTCGTCTAACCCCCGTGCGTTTTTAGGTCGAAACCCTTAAGTAGTCCAGAGGGGGGCACCTGGGGCTGCCCGAGGCGCCGCCACCATAGGCCGGCGCGGCCCAGGGGCCTGCCGCGCCGCCTGGTGGTGTGGCTGCCTCGTGGCCCCCCTCCTTCTGGTCTTCTGGCTCCATTATTCTTCTGTGAAAATAGGCCCATTGGAATTAATCCCGGGGATTTTCCTGAAAGTTGAGTTTCTGCACAAAAACGAGACACCAAAGAAATTCTGCTGAAAACAGCGTTAGTCCGTGTTAGTTGTATCCAAAATACACAAATTAGAGGCAAAACAATAGCAAAAGTGTTCGGGAAAGTAGATACGTTTTGGACGTATCAACTCCCCCAAGCTTAGCTTATTGCTTGTCCTCAAGCAATTCAGTTAACAACTGAGTGCGATAAAAGAACTTTCATGAACACATTTGTTCATATGATGTAAATATTCTCATGATATGGCAAGTACTTAGGCAATTCATAACAAGACACATGCAAATAAAGTCATCTAATAGCTATGTCAATCATGGAAAAGGTACCAACAAATTAATAATAAGTATCATGAATCATGTCTATTGATACGTCTCAAACGTATCTATAATTTCTTATGTTGCATGCTACTTTTATGATGATACTCACATGTTTTATACACACTTTATGTCATTATTATGCATTTTCCGGCACTAACCTATTGACAAGATGCCGAAGAGCCAGTTGATGTTTTCTGCTGTTTTTGGTTTCAGAAATCCTACAAAGGAAATATTCTCGGAATTGGACGAAATCAACGCCCAGGGTCTTATTTTTCCACGAAGCTTCCAGAAGACCGAAGGGGATACGAAGTGGGGCCACGAGGGCCCGTACCCATAGGGCGGCGCGGCCAGCATGGGGCCTGCGCCGGCCTATGGTGTGGGGCCCCCGCGCCGCCTCCAACCCTGCCCTTCCGCCTACTTATAGCCTTCATCGCGAAAACCCCTGTACCGAGAGCCACGATACGGAAAACCTTCCAGAGACGCCGCCGCCGCCAATCCCATATCGGGGGATTCAGGAGATCGCCTCCGGCACCCTGCCGGAGAGGGGAATCATCTCCCGGAGGACTCTTCATCACCATGATCGCCTCCGGATTGATGTGTGAGTAGTTCACCCCTGGACTATGGGTCCATAGCAGTAGCTAGATGGTTGTCTTCTCCTCATTGTGCTATCATGTTAGATCTTGTGAGCTGCCTATCATGATCAAGATCATCTATTTGTAATGCTACATGTTGTGTTTGTTGGGATCCGATGAATATGGAATACTATGTCAAGTTGATTATCAATCTATCATATATATGTTGTTTATGTTCTTGCATGCTCTCCGTTACTAGTAGAGGCTCTGGCCAAGTTGATACTTGTAACTCCAAGAGGGAGTATTTATGCTCGATAGTGGGTTCATGCCTCCATTGAATCTGGAACAGTGACAGAAAGTTCTAAGGTTGTGGATGTGCTGTTGCCACTAGGGATAAAACATCAATGCTTTGTCTAAGGATATTTGTGTTGATTACATTACGCACCATACTTAATGCAATTGTCTGTTGTTTTCAACTTAATACTAGAAGGGGTGCGGATGCTAACCTGAAGGTGGACTTTTTAGGCATAGATGCATGCTGGATAGCGGTCTATGTACTTTGTCGTAATGCCCTGATTAAATCTCATAGTAGTCATCGTGATATGTATGTGCATTGTTATGCCCTCTCTATTTGTCAATTGCCCAACTGTAATTTGTTCACCCAACATGCTATTTATCTTATGGGAGAGACACCACTAGTGAACTGTGGACCCCGGTCCATTCTTTTACATCTGAAATACAATCTACTGCAAACTCTGTTCTTTACTGTTCTTCGCAAACAAACATCATTTTCCACACCATACGTTTAATCCTTTGTTTACAGCAAGCCGATGAGATTGACAACCTCATTGTTACGTTGGGGCAAAGTACTTTGAATGTGTTGTGCAGGTTCCACGTTGCGCCGCACTACACTCCGTCACCAACAACCTTCACGTGTTCCTTGACACCTACTGGTTCGATAACCTTGGTTTCATACTGAGGGAAAACTCGCTGTTGTACGCATCACACCTTCCTCTTGGGGTTCCCAACGGACGTGTGTTAACTACCACGCCAACAGCAAGGATTTTTCTGGCGCCGTTGCCGGGGAGATCAAGACACGCTGCAAGGGGAGTCTCCCACATTCAATCTCTTTACTTTGTTTTTGTCTTGCTTTACTTTATTTTATTTACTGCTTTGTTTGTTCTCTATATCAAAAATACAAAAAAAATAGTTACTAGTTTTACTTTATTTACTGTCTTGTTTGCGTTCTCTATATTAAAAACACAAAAAATTAGTTACTTGCATTTACTTTATTTAGTTTGCTTTGTTTACTACTGCTGAAATGGGTACTCCTGAGAATACTAAGTTGTGTGACTTCACTAGCACAAATAATAATGATTTACTATGCACACCTATTGCTCCACCTGCTACTACAGCAGAATTTTTTGAAATTAAACCTGCTTTACTAAATCTTGTTATGAGAGAGCAATTTTCTGGTGTTAGTTCTGATGATGCTGCTGCCCATCTTAATAATTTTGTGGAACTTTGTGAAATGCAAAAGTATAAGGATGTAGATGGTGACATTATAAAATTGAAATTGTTTTCTTTCTCCTTAAGAGGAAGAGCTAAAGATTGGTTGCTATCTTTGCCTAAGAATAGTATCGATTCATGGACTAAATGTAAAGATGCTTTCATTGGTAAATATTATCCTCCTGCTAAAATTATATCTTTGAGAAGTAGCATAATGAATTTTAAGCAATTGGATAATGAGCATGTTGCCAAGCATGGGAAAGAATGAAATCTTTGTTAAAGAATTGCCCTACCCATGGACTAACTACTTGGATGATCATCCAAACCTTCTATGCAGGATTAAATTTTTCTTCGCGGAACCTATTGGATTCAGCTACTGGAGGTACTTTTATGTCCATTACTTTGGGGGCGGCAACAAAGCTTCTTGATAATATGATGATTAATTACTCTGAATGGCACACTGAAAGGACTCCACAAGGTAAGAAGGTAAATTCTGTTGAAGAAACCTCCTCCTTGAGTGATAAGATTGATGCTATTATGTCTATGCTTGTGAATGGTAGATCTAATGTTGATCCAAATAATGTTCCTTTAGCTTCATTGGTTGCCCAAGAAGAACATGTGGATGTGAACTTCATTAAAAATAATAATTTCAACAATAATGCTTATAGGAATAATTCTGGTAACAACTATAGGCCATATCCTTCTAATAATAGTAATGGTTATGGTAATTCTTATGGTAATTCTTACAACAATAATAGGAGTGTACCCTCTGGTCTTGAAGCCATGCTTAAAGAATTTATTAGTACACAAACTGCTTTTAACAAATCTGTTGAGGAAAAGCTTGGTAAAATTGATATTCTTGCTTCTAAGGTTGATAGTCTTGCTGCTGATGTTGATCTTTTAAAATTGAAAGTTATGCCTAATGAAGATAAAGATATTAAGTCATTTGCTACAGCAAACGCCATACAAGTTCGAATTAATGAAAATATTAGATTGATGGCCAAATTGCATGCTAGGTGGGAAAGAGAAGAAAACAAAAAACTTGCTAAAGAGAATAATGCAGCTAAAGTTTGGACTATTACCACCACTAGTAATGTTGATGCTTCACATGTTGCTAAACCTCCTACTATCAATGGTAAAATAATTGGTGTTGGCAATGTTTCTACTCCTAGTGCAAAGCGTGCAAAATTGCCCGAAACTGCTGAAACTGTTTGTGATAAAACTGCTGAAGTTTTTCAAAATATTGGGGACAATGATCCCATTGCTGTAGATCATAATGGTTTAGATTTTGATGATTGTCACATCTCTGAAGTTATAAAGTTCTTACAAAAACTTGCTAAAAGTCCCAATGCTAGTGCTATAAATTTGGCCTTTACAAAACATATTACAAATGCTCTCATAAAAGCTAGAGAAGAGAAACTAAAACTTGAAACCTCTATTCCTAGGAAGTTGGAAGATGGTTGGGAGCCCATCATTAAGATGAGGGTCAATGATTTTGATTGTAATGCTTTATGTGATCTTGGTGCAAGTATTTCTGTTATGCCTAAGAAAATATATGATATGCTTGACTTGCCAGCATTGAAAAATTGTTATTTGGATGTTAATCTTGCTGATAATGCTATAAAGAAACCTTTGGGGAGGATTGATAATATTCGTATTATGGTTAACAATAACCTTGTCCCCGTTGATTTTGTTGTCTTGGATATTGAATGCAATGCATCTTGTCCCATTATATTGGGAAGACCTTTTCTTCGAACTGTTGGTGCCACCATTGATATGAAGGAAGGTAATATTAAATATCAATTTCCTCTCAAGAAAGGTATGGAACACTTCCCTAGAAAGAGAATGAAGTTACCTTATGATTCTATTATTAGAACAAATTATGATGTCGATGCTTCATCTCTTGATAATACTTGATACACACTTTTTGCGCCTAGCTGAAAGGCGTTAAAGAAAAGCTCTTATGGGAGACAACCCATCATTTTACTACAGCACTTTTATTTTATATTTGAGTCTTGGAAGTTGTTACTACTGTAGCAACCTCTCCTTATCTTTATTTTATTGCATTGTTGTGCCAAGTAAAGTCTTTGATAGTAGTGTTGATACTAGATTTGGATTACTGCGCAGAAACAGATTTCTTGCTGTCACGAAATTTAGCAGCCCCGTCTGTAGGTAACTCATAAAATTCTTCCAATTTACGTGCGTGATCCTCAGATATGTACGCAACTTTCATTCAATTTGAGCTTTTTCATCTGAGCAAGTTAAGTGTGCCAGAAAAATTCGTCTTTACGGACTGTTCTGTTTTGACAGATTCTGCCTTTTATTTCGCATTGCCTGTTTTGCTATGTTTGATGGATTTCTTTGTTCCATTAACTTTCAGTAGCTTTGTGCAATGTCCAGAAGTGTTAAGAATGATTATGTCACCTCTGAATATATGAATTTTTAATTATGCACTAACCCTCTAATGAGTTTGTTTCGAGTTTGGTGTGGAGGAAGTTTTCAAGGGTCAAGAGAGGAGGATGATACAATATGATCAAGAAGAGTGAAAAGTCTAAGCTTGGGGATACCCCCATGGTTCGTCCCTGCATATTTCAAGAAGACTCAAGCATCTAAGCTTGGGGATGCCCAAGGCATCCCCTTCTTCATCGACAACTTATCAGGTCACCTCTAGTGAAATTATATTTTTATTCAGTCACATCTTATGTGCTTTACTTGGAGCGTCTGTTTGCTTTTATTTTTGTTTTTGTTTGAATAAAATCGGATCCTAGCATTCTTTGTATGGGAGAGAGACACGCCCCGCTGTTGCATATGAACACATGTGTTCTTAGTTCTACTTTTAATGTTCATGGCGAAGGTTGAAACTGGTTCGTTCATTGTTATATGGTTGGAAACAGAAAATGCTTCATGTGGTAATTGGTATAATGCCTTGAATAATTTGATACTTGGCAATTGTTGTGCTCAAATAGATCATGTTTAAGCTCTTGCATCATGTACTTTGCACCTATTAATGAAGAACTACATAGAGCTTGTTAAAATTTGGTTTACATGATTGGTCTCTCTGAGTCTAGATATTTTCTGGTTAAGGTGTTTGAACAACAAGGAAGATAGTGTAGAGTCTTATAATGCTTGCAATATGTTTGATACGTCTCCGACGTATCGATAATTTCTTATGTTCCATGCCACATTATTGATGATATCTACATGTTTTATGCATACTTTATGTCATTATTATGCGTTTTCCGGAACTAACCTATTGACGAGATGCCGAAGGGCCAGTTGCTGTTTTCTGCTGTTTTTGGTTTCAGAAATCCTAGTAAGGAAATATTCTCGGAATTGGACGAAATCAACGCCCAGCATCTTAGAATCCCCGGGAGCTTCCAGAACACCCGAGAGTCGCCAGAGAGGGGCCACAGGGGGCCCACACATGGTGGCGGCGCGGCCCAGGAGGGGGGCGCGCCGCCCTAGTGTCTGGTGGCCCCAGACTCCTTCTGACGCCGCCCTTCCGCCTACTTAAGGTCTCCATCGCGAAAACCCTATTACGTTCGACGAAACCAGAGAAAACCTTCCAGAGCCGCCGCCATCGCGAAGCCAAGATCTGGGGGACAGGAGTCTCTGTTACGGCACCCTGCCGGGACGGGGAAGTGCCCCCGGAAGGCTTCTCCATCAACACCACCGCCATCTTCATCAACGCTGCTGTCTCCCATGAGGAGGGAGTAGTTCTCCATCGAGGCTCGGGGCTGTACCGGTAGCTATGTGGTTCATCTCTCTCCTATGTGCTTCAATACAATAATCTCATGAGCTGCCTTACATGATTGAGATTCATATGATAATGCTTGTAATCTAGATGTCATTATGCTAGTCATGTGGGTTTTACTTATGTGATCTCCGGAGACTCCTTGTCCCACATGTGTAAAGGTGACAGTGTGTGCACCGTGTGGGTCTCTTAGGCTATATTTCATAGAATACTTATTCACTATTATGAATGGCGTAGTGAAGTGCTTATTTATATCTCTTTATGATTGTAATGTGTTTTGTATCACAATTTATCTGTGTGCTACTCTAGTGATGTTATTAAAGTAGTTTATTCCTCCTGCACGGTGTAATGGTGACAGTGTGTGCATCGTGTAGTACTTGGCGTAGGCTATGATTGTGATCTCTTGTAGATTATGAAGTTAACTATTGCTATGATAGTATTGATGTGATCTATTCCTCCTTTCGTAGTGTGAAGGTGACAGTGTGCATGCTATGTTAGTACTTGGTTTGGTTATGTTGATCTGTCATGCACTCTAAGGTTATTTAAATATGAACATTGAATATTGTGGAGCTTGTTAACTCCGGCATTGAGGGTTCGTGTAATCCTACACAGTTAGTGGTGTTCATCATCCAACAAGAGGGTGTAGAGTCTAGCATCTATCTATTTATTCTGTTATGTGATCAATGTTGAGAGTGTCCACTAGTGAAAGTATGATCCCTAGGCCTTGTTCCTAAATACTGCTATCGCTGCTTATTTACTGTTTTACTGCATCTTTACTTCCTACAATATTACTACCATCAACTGCACGCCAGCAAGAACTTTTCTGACGCCGTACTACTGCTCATATTCATTCATACCACTTGTATTTCACTATCTCTTCGCCGAACTAGTGCACCTATTAGGTGTGTTGGGGACACAAGAGACTTCTTGCTTTGTGGTTGCAGGGTTGCATGAGAGGGATATCTTTGACCTCTTCCTCCCTGAGTTCGATAAACCTTGGGTGATCCACTTAAGGGAAACTTGTTGCTGTTCTACAAACCTCTGCTCTTGGAGGCCCAACACTGTCTACAAGAATAGAAGCACCCGTAGACATCAATGTTCTTATGTAAGTTTTGCTGTACCGGTTTATACTTGAGTTTGCTTCAAGCAACCTTGCTAGCCTAAGCCTTGTATTGAGAGGGATTACTTCTCATGCATCCAAATCCTTGAGCCAAAAACTATGCCACTTGTGTCCACCATACCTACCTACTACATGGTATTTCTCTGCCATTCCAAAGTACATTACTTGAGTGCTACCTTTAAAATTCTATTCTTTGTCTTTGCAATATATAGCTCATGGGAAAATAGCCTTAAAAACTATTGTGGTAAAGAATATGTAGCTTATGTATCTTATTTCTTATAAGTTGCTTGTTGAGTGATGTCTACGGGTGCTTCTATTCTTGTAGACAGTGTTGGGCCTCCAAGAGCAGAGGTTTGTAAAACAACAGCAAGTTTCCCTTAAGTGGATCACCCAAGGTTTATCGAACTCAGGGAGGAAGAGGTCAAAGATATCCCTCCCAAGCAACCCTGCAATCACGATACAAGAAGTCTCTTGTGTCCCCAACACACCTAATACACTTGTCAGATGTATAGGTGCACTAGTTCGGTGAAGAGATAGTGAAATACAAGTGGTATGAATGAATATGAGCAGTAGTAACGGCGCCAGAAAAGTGCTTGCTGGCGTGCAGTTGATGGTAGTAATATTGCAGGAAGTAAAGATGCAGTAAAATAGTAAACAAGCGATGATTGCAGTATTTGGAAACAAGGCCTAGGGATCATACTTTCACTAGTGGACACTCTCAACATTGATCACATAAATAAATAAGTTATCTTCCTTTGTGCTACATATACTCTTGTTTGATAATGAACACCATTCGTTGTGTAGGGCTACAAGAGCTCCCTCAAGCCGGAGTTAACAAGCGCCACAACATTCGACATTCATATTTAAGTAACCTTTAGAGCATAATAGATCTTTGCAATTTAAACCGAGTACTAACATAGCATACACACTGTCACCTTTACACTATGAAGGGGGAATGAATCACATCAATACTATCATAGTAATAATTAACTCCATAACCTACAAGAGATTATGATCATAACCTACGCCAAGTACTACACGATGCACACACTGTCACCATTACACCGTGAAGGAGGAATAGACTACTTTAATAACATCACAAGAGTAGCACATAGACTAAAAGTGATACAAAACTCATATGAATCTCAATCATGTAAGGCAGCTCATGAGATCATTGTATTGAAGTACATAGGAGAGAGATTAACCACATAGCTACCAGTACAGCCCTTAGCCTCGAGGGAGAACTACTCCCTCCTCATGGGAGACAGCAGCGTTGATGAAGATGGCGGTGGTGTCGATGGAGGAGCCTTCCGGGGGCACTTCCCCGTCCCGGCGGCGTGCCGGAACAGAGACTTCTGTCCCCCAGATCTTGGCTTCGCGATGGCGGCGGTGATACGTCTCCGACGTATCGATAATTTCTTATGTTCCATGCCACATTATTGATGATATCTACATGTTTTATGCACACTTTATGTCATATTCGTGCATTTTCTGGAACTAACCTATTAACAAGATGCCGAAGTGCCAGTTGTTGTTTTCTGTTGTTTTTGGTTTCAGAAATCCTAGTAAAGAAATATTCTCGGAATCAGACGAAATCAACGCCCAGGTTCCTATTTTGCCCGGAAGCATCCAGAACACACGAGAACCGCCAGAGAGGGGGCACAGGGCCACCAAACCCTAGGCCGGCGCGGCCAAGGGGGGGCCCGCGCCCCCCTATAGTGTGGGCCCCCCAGAAGTCCACCGACCTTGCCCTTCCGCCTATTTAAAGCCTCCGTCGCGAAAACCCTGATACAATCGACGAAACCAGAGAAAACCTTCCAGAGCCGCCGCCATCGCGAAGCCAAGATCTGGGGGACAGGAGTCTCTGTTCCGGCACGCCGCCGGGACGGGGAAGTGCCCCCGGAAGGCTCCTCCATCGACACCACCGCCATCTCCATCAACGCTGCTGTCTCCCATGAGGAGGGAGTAGTTCTCCATCGAGGCTCGGGGCTGTACCGGTAGCTATGTGGTTCATCTCTCTCCTATGTACTTCAATACAATAATCTCATGAGCTGCCTTACATGATTGAGATTCATATGATGATGCTTGTAATCTAGATGTCATTATGCTAGTCAAGTGGGTTTTACTTATGTGATCTCCGGAGACTCCTTGTCCCACGTGTGTAAAGGTGACAGTGTGTGCACCGTGTGGGTCTCTTAGGCTATATTTCACAGAATACTTATTCACTGTTATGAATGGCATAGTGAAGTGCTTATTTATATCTCTTTATGATTGCAATGTGTTTTGTATCACAATTTATCTATGTGCTACTCTAGTGATGTTATTAAAGTAGTTTTATTCCTCCTACACGGTGTAATGGTGACAGTGTGTGCATCCGTGTTAGTACTTGGCGTAGGCTATGATTATGATCTCTTGTAGATTATGAAGTTAACTATTGCTATGATGGTATTGATTTGATCTATTCCTCCTTTCTTAGCATGAAGGTGACAGTGTGCATGCTATGCTAGTACTTGGTTTAGTCGAATTGATCTTTCATGCACTCTAAGGTTATTTAAATATGAACATTGAATTGTGGAGCTTGTTAACTCCGGCATTGAGGGTTCGTGTAATCCTACGCAATGTGTTCATCATCCAACAAGAGTGTAGAGTATGCATTTATCTATTCTGTTATGTGATCAAAGTTGAGAGTGTCCACTAGTGAAAGTCTAATCCCTATGCCTTGTTCCTAAATACTGCTATCGCTGCTTGTTTCTTGTTTATCGCGTTACTACTGCTGCAATACTACCACCATCAACTACACGCCAGCAAGCTATTTTCTGGCACCGTTGCTACTGCTCATATATATTCATACCACCTGTATTTCACTATCTCTTCGCCGAACTAGTACACCTATTAGGTGTGTTGGGGACACAAGAGACTTCTTGCTTTGTGGTTGCAGGGTTGCATGAGAGGGATATCTTTGACCTCTTCCTCCCTGAGTTCAATAAACCTTGGGTGATCAACTTAAGGGAAACTTGCTGCTGTTCTACAAACCTCTGCTCTTGGAGGCCCAACACTGTCTACAGGAAAAGGAGGGGGCGTAGACATCAAGCTATTTTCTGGCGCCGTTGCCGGGGAGGAAAGGTAAAAGGTACTCACACTCCGGATCTCGGCTACTAAGCTATTTTCGCCGTTGTAAGTACTCGAAGCTATTTCCTTTAGATCCTGCAATTGCATCTTTTTGTTTCTTGTTTACACTAGTTTGGCATAATGGACAAGAATGAGCTTCTTATTCTATTTCCTGATTTAAAACATGGATTGTTTGATGCGAAAATTTAAAAACCTATGGAATCTTATTTGCATGCTGGTAGTAATATTAGTATGAACGCTTTGAACACCATTGTTGATAATGATATAGAAAGTTCTAAGCTTGGGGAAGCTGGTTTTCATGATCTTTTTAGTCCCCCAAGCATTGAGAAGAAAATTTTCTTTGATGATACTTTGCCTCCCATATATGATGATTATAATGATAGTGGTCTTTTGGTGCCACCTACTATGGAGAGTAAATTTTGTTGTGATTATACTATGCCTCCAACACTTGATGAGAATAATAATGATAGCTACTTTGTTGAATTTGCTCCTACTACATCTAATAAAATTGATTATGCTTATGTGGAGAGTAATAATTTTATGCATGAGACTCATGATAAGAATGCTTTATATGATAGTTATATTGTTGAGTTTGCTCATGATGCAACTGAAAGTTATTATGAGAGAGGAAAATATGGTTGTAGAAATTTTCATGCTACTAAAACACCTCTCTATGTGCTGAAATTTTTGAAGCTACACTTGTTTTATCTTTCTATGCTTGTTGCATTATGCTTCTTGAACTTGTTTATTTACGAGATTCCTTTTCATAGGAAGCATGTTAGACTTAAATGTGTTTTGAATTTGTCTCTTGATGCTCTCTTTTGCTTCAAATACTATTTCTTGCGAGTGCATCATTAAAACTGCTGAGCCCATCTTAATGGCTATAAAGAAAGAACTTCTTGGGAGATAACCCATGTGTTATTTTGCTACAGTACTTTGTTTTATATTTGAGTCTTGGAAGTTGTTTACTACTGTAGAAACCTCTACTTATCTTAGTTTTGTGTTTTGTTGTGCCAAGTAAAGTCGTTGATAGTAAGGTTCATACTAGATTTGGATTACTGCGCAGAAACAGATTTCTTTGCTGTCACGAATCTGGGCATAATTCTCTGTAGGTAACTCAGAAAATTATGCCAATTTACGTGAGTGATCCTCAGATATGTACGCAACTTTCATTCAATTTGAGAATTTTCATCTGAGCAAGTCTGGTGCCATTTTAAAATTCGTCTTTACGGACTGTTCTGTTTTGACAGATTCTGCCTTTTATTTCGCATTGCCTCTTTTGCTATGTTGGATGGATTTCTTTGTTCCATTAACTTCCAGTAGCTTTGGGCAATGTCCAGAAGTGTTAAGAATGATTGTGTCACCTCTGAACATGTGAGTTTTTGATTATGCACTAACCCTCTAATGAGTTTGTTTCGAGTTTGGTGTGGAGGAAGTTTTCAAGGGTCAAGAGAGGAGGATGATATACTATGATCAAGAAGAGTGAAAAGTCTAAGCTTGGGGATGCCCCGGTGGTTCATCCCTGCATATTTCAAGAAGACTCAAGCATCTAAGCTTGGGGATGCCCAAGGCATCCCCTTCTTCATCGACAAATTATCAGGTTCCTCCCCTGAAACTATATTTTTATTCGGTCACATCTTATGTACTTTGCTTGGAGCGTCGGTTTGTTTTTGTTTTTGTTTTGTTTGAATAAAATGGATCCTAGCATTCTGTGTGTGGGAGAGAGACACGCTCCGCTGTTGCATATGGACAAGTATGTCCTTAGGCTTTACTCATAGTATTCATGGCGAAGTTTCTTCTTCGTTAAATTGTTATATGGTTGGAATTGGAAAATGATACATGTAGTAATTGCTAAAATGTCTTGGATAATGTGATACTTGGCAATTGTTGTGCTCATGTTTAAGCTCTTGCATCATATACTTTGCACCCATTAATGAAGAAACACCTAGAGCTTGCAAATTTGGTTTGCATATTTGGTCTCTCTAGAGTCTAGATAATTTCTAGTATTGAGTTTGAACAACAAGGAAGACGGTGTAGAGTCTTATAATGTTTTCAATATGTCTTTTATGTGAGTTTTGCTGCACCGCTTCATCCTTGTGTTTGTTTCAAATAGCCTTGCTAGCCTAAACCTTGTATCGAGAGGGAATACTTCTCATGCATCCAAATACTTGAGCCAACCACTATGCCATTTGTGTCCACCATACCTACCTACTACATGGTATTTCCCCGCCATTCCAAAGTAAATTGCTTGAGTGCTACCTTTAAATTTCCATTCTTCTACCTTTACAATATATAGCTCGTGGGACAAATAGCTTAAAAACTATTGTGGTATTGAATATGTACTTATGCACTTTATCTCTTATTAAGTTGCTTGTTGCGCGATAACCATGTTCCTGGGGACGCCATCAACTACTCTTTGTTGAATATCATGTGAGTTGCTATGCATGTTCGTCTTGTCTGAAGTAAGAGCGATCTACCACCTTATGGTTGGAGCATACATATTGTTAGAGAAGAACATCGGGCCGCTAACTAAAGCCATGATTCATGGTGGAAGTTTCAGTTTTGGACATATATCCTCAATCTCATATGAGAATAATAATTGTTGCCACATGCTTATGCATTAAAGAGGAGTCCATTTTCTGTTGTCTATGTTGTCCCGGTATGGATGTCTAAGTTGAGAATAATCAATAGCGAGAAATCCAATGCGAGCTTTCTCCTTAGACCTTTGTACAGGTGGCATAGAGGTACCCCTTTGTGACACTTGGTTAAAACATGTGCATTGCGATGATCCCGGTAGTCCAAGCTAATTAGGACAAGGTGCGGGCACTATTAGTATACTATGCATGAGGCTTGCAACTTATAAGATATAAATTCACATGATACATAAGCTTTATTACTACCGTTGACAAAATTGTTTCATGTTTTCAAAATAAAAGCTCTAGCACAAATATAGCAATCGATGCTTTCCTCTTTGAAGGACCATTCTTTTTACTTTTATGTTGAGTCAGTTCACCTATCTCTCTCCACCTCAAGAAGTAAACACTTGTGTGAACTGTGCATTGATTCCTACATACTTGCATATTGCACTAATTATATTACTCTATGTTGACAATTATCCATGAGATATACATGTTACAAGTTGAAAGCAACCGCTGAAACTTAATCTTCCTTTGTGTTGCTTCAATACCTTTACTTCGATTTATTGCTTTATGAGTTAACTCTTATGCAAGACTTATTGATGCTTGTCTTTAAGTGCTATTCATGAAAAGTCTTTGCTTTATGATTCACTTGTTTACTCATGTCATTACATTGTTTGGATTGCTGCATTCATTACATATGCTTACAAATAGTATGATCAAGTTTATGATGGCATGTCACTCCAGAAATTATCTTTGTTATCGTTTTACCTGCTCGGGACGAGCAGAACTAAGCTTGGGGATGCTGATACGTCTCCGACGTATCGATAATTTCTTATGTTCCATGCCACATTATTGATGATATCTACATGTTTTATGCACACTTTATGTCATATTCGTGCATTTTCTGGAACTAACCTATTAACAAGATGCCGAAGTGCCAGTTGTTGTTTTCTGTTGTTTTTGGTTTCAGAAATCCTAGTAAAGAAATATTCTCGGAATCGGACGAAATCAACGCCCAGGTTCCTATTTTGCCCGGAAGCATCCAGAACACACGAGAACCGCCAGAGAGGGGGCACAGGGCCACCAAACCCTAGGCCGGCGCGGCCAAGGGGGGGCCCACGCCCCCCTATAGTGTGGGCCCCCCAGAAGTCCACCGACCTTGCCCTTCCGCCTATTTAAAGCCTCCGTCGCGAAAACCCTGATACGATCGACGAAACCAGAGAAAACCTTCCAGAGCCGCCGCCATCGCGAAGCCAAGATCTAGGGGACAGGAGTCTCTGTTCCGGCACGCCGCCGGGACGGGGAAGTGCCCCCGGAAGGCTCCTCCATCGACACCACCGCCATCTCCATCAACGCTGCTGTCTCCCATGAGGAGGGAGTAGTTCTCCATCGAGGCTCGGGGCTGTACCGGTAGCTATGTGGTTCATCTCTCTCCTATGTACTTCAATACAATAATCTCATGAGCTGCCTTACATGATTGAGATTCATATGATGATGCTTGTAATCTAGATGTCATTATGCTAGTCAAGTGGGTTTTACTTATGTGATCTCCGGAGACTCCTTGTCCCACGTGTGTAAAGGTGACAGTGTGTGCACCGTGTGGGTCTCTTAGGCTATATTTCACAGAATACTTATTCACTGTTATGAATGGCATAGTGAAGTGCTTATTTATATCTCTTTATGATTGCAATGTGTTTTGTATCACAATTTATCTATGTGCTACTCTAGTGATGTTATTAAAGTAGTTTTATTCCTCCTACACGGTGTAATGGTGACAGTGTGTGCATCCGTGTTAGTACTTGGCGTAGGCTATGATTATGATCTCTTGTAGATTATGAAGTTAACTATTGCTATGATGGTATTGATTTGATCTATTCCTCCTTTCTTAGCATGAAGGTGACAGTGTGCATGCTATGCTAGTACTTGGTTTAGTCGAATTGATCTTTCATGCACTCTAAGGTTATTTAAATATGAACATTGAATTGTGGAGCTTGTTAACTCCGGCATTGAGGGTTCGTGTAATCCTACGCAATGTGTTCATCATCCAACAAGAGTGTAGAGTATGCATTTATCTATTCTATTATGTGATCAAAGTTGAGAGTGTCCACTAGTGAAAGTCTAATCCCTAGGCCTTGTTCCTAAATACTGCTATCGCTGCTTGTTTACTGTTTTACTGCGTTACTACTGCTGCAATACTACCACCATCAACTACACGCCAGCAAGCCATTTTCTGGCACCGTTGCTACTGCTCATATATATTCATACCACCTGTATTTCACTATCTCTTCGCCGAACTAGTACACCTATTAGGTGTGTTGGGGACACAAGAGACTTCTTGCTTTGTGGTTGCAGGGTTGCATGAGAGGGATATCTTTGACCTCTTCCTCCCTGAGTTCGATAAACCTTGGGTGATCCACTTAAGGGAAACTTGCTGCTGTTCTACAAACCTCTGCTCTTGGAGGCCCAACACTGTCTACAGGAAAAGGAGGGGGCGTAGACATCAGGCGGCTCTGGAAGGTTTCTCGTACCGTGGCTTTTCCGTCTCGAAGATTTAGGTCAGGGACCTTTAAATAGGCGAAGAGGCGGAGTCGGAGGGGGTACGGAGCCACCACACAATAGGGTGGCGCGGGCCCTAGCCTGGCCGCGCCAGCCCCATGTGTGGGCCCCCTGTGGCTCTCCTCTGGTGGCTCTCGGGTGTTCTGGAAGCTTCGTGGAATTCTAAGATGCTGGGCGTTGATTTCGTCCAATTCCGAGAATATTTCCTTACTAGGATTTCTGAAACCAAAAACAGCAGAAAACAATGGCACTTCAAAGATCTCGTCAATAGGTTAGTTCCGGAAAACGCATCAAAACGATATAAAGTGTGAACAAAACATGTAGGTAATGTCATAAAACTAGCATGGAACATAAGAAATTATAGATACATTTGAGACGTATCAAGCATCCCCAAGCTTAGTTCCTACTCGCCCTCGAGTAGGTAAACGATAACAATGATAATTTCTTAAGTGACATGCTACCAACATAATCTTGATCATACTATTGTAAAGCATATGAGATAAATGAAGTGATTCAAAGCAATGATGAAGACAATGAGTAAACAAATGAATCATATAGCAAAGACTTTTCATGAATAGTACTTTCAAGACAAGCATCAATAAGACTTGCATAACAGTTAACTCATAAGCAATAAATTCTTAGTAGAAAGCTTTGAAACAACACAAAGGAAGATATAAGTTTCAGCGGTTGCTTTCAACTTCAACATGTTTATCTCATGGATAATTGTCAACACAAAGCAATATAACAAATGCAATAAGTAAACATGTAAGAATCAATGCACACAGTTTACACAAGTGTTTGCTTCTAAGATAGAAAGAAGTGGGTAAACTGACTCAACATAAAGTAAAAGATAGGCCCTTCGCAGAGGGAAGCAGGGATTAAATCATGTGCTAGAGCTTTTTAAGTTTTGAAATCATATAGAGAGCATAAAAGTAAAGTTTTGAGAGGTGTTTGTTGTTGTCAACGAATGGTAGCGGGTACTCTAACTACCTTATCAACCAGACTTTCAAGAGCGGCTCCCATGAAGGACGTTATCTCTACCAGCAAGGTAGATCATCCCTCTTCTCTTTGTTTACACATGTACTTTAGTTTAGTTTATATTTTATTTTTTAGATGACACTCTTCCCAACCTTTGCTTTCTCAAACCATGGCTAACCGAATCCTCGGGTGCCTTCCAACAATCACATACCATGAAGGAGTGTCTATTTGCAAAATTAAGTTGCTTACTGATGAATCAGAGCAAAACATGTGAAGAGAATTATTAATGCAAGTTAATTAATTGGGGCTGGGAACCCCATTGCCAGCTCTTTTTGCAAAATTATTGGATAAGCGGACGAGCCACTAGTCCATTGGTGAAAGTCTGTCCGGAGTAAATGACAAGATCGAAAGATAAACACCACATACTTCCTCATGAGCTATAAAATATTGACACAAATAAGAGATAATAGATTTTGAATTGTTTAAAGGTAGCACATGAAGTATTTGCTTGGAATGGCAGAGAAATACCATGTAGTAGGTAGGTATGGTGGACACAAATGGCATAGTTTTTGGCTCAAGGATTTGGATGCACGAGAAGAATTCCTCTCAATACAAGGCTAGGCTAGCAAGGTTGTTTGAAGCAAACTCAAGTATAAAATGGTGCAGCAAGAATCACATATGAACATATTGTAAGCATTATAAGACTTTACATCGTCTTCCTTGTTGTTCAAACACCTTAACCAGAAAATATCTAGACTCCAGAGACCAATCATGCAAACCAAATTTTAACAAGCTCTATGTAGTTCTTCATTAATAGGTGAAAAGTACATGATGCAAGAGCTTCAACATGATCTATATGAGCACAACAATTGCCAAGTATCAAATTATTCAAGACATTATACCAATTACCACATGAAGCATTTTCTGTTTCCAACCAAATAGCAATTAACGAAACGGTTTTCAACTCCTCCATGAACATTAAAGATAGAACTAAGAACACCAGTGTTCATATGAACAAGCAGAGCGTGTCTCTCTCCCACACAAGCATGAATTTATTCAGAGAAAACAAAAACAAACAGACGCTCCAAGTAAAGTACATAAGATGTGACCGAATAAAAATATAGTTTCAAGAGAAGAAACCTGATAAATTGTTGATGAAGAAGGGGATGCCTTGGGCATCCCCAAGCTTAGATGCTTGAGTCTTCTTGAAATATGCAGGGATGAACCACGGGGGCATCCCCAAGCTTAGACTTTTCACTCTTCTTGGTCATAGTATATCATCCTCCTCTCTTGACCCTTGAAAACTTCCTCCACACCAAACTCGAAACAAACTCATTAGAGGGTTAGTGCATAATCAAAAATTCACATGTTCAGAGGTAACACAATCATTCTTAACACTTCTGGACATTGCCCAAAGCTACTGGAAGTCAATGGAACAAAGAAATCCATCCAACACAGCAAAAGAGGCAATGCGAAATAAAAGACAGAATCTGTCAAAACAGAACAGTCCGTAAAGACGAATTTTTTAGAGGCACTGGACTTGCTCAGATGAAAATGCTCAAATTGAATGAAAGTTGCGTACATATCTGAGGATCACGCACGTAAATTGGCAGATTTTTCTGAGTTACCTACAGAGAACCCTGCCCAAATTCGTGACAGACAGAAATCTATTTCTGCGCAATAATCCAAATCTAGTATGAACCTTGCTATCAAAGACTTTACTTGGCACAACAATGCAATAAAATAAGATAAGGAGAGGTTGCTACAGTAATAACAACTTCCAAGACACAACAAAACAGTAGCAAAATAAAGACATGGGTTATCTCCCAAGAAGTGCTTTCTTTATAGCCATTAAGATGGGCTCAGTAATTTCAATGATGCACTCGCAAGAAATAGGAGTTGAAGCAAAACAGAGCATCAAAAGCAAGTATGAAACAAATTTTAAGCCTAACATGCTTCCTATGCATAGGGATCTTGTAAATAAACAAGTTCATGAAGAGCAAAGTAACAAGCATAGGAAGATAAAACCAGTGTAACTTCAAAAATTTCAGCATATACAGAGGTGTTTTAGTAACATGAAAATTTCTACAACCATATTTTCCTCTCTCATAATAACTTTCAGAGGCATCATGAACAAACTCAACAATATAAGTATCACATGAAACATTCTTATCATGAGCTATATGCATAAAATTATTACTACTCCCAACATAAGCATAATCAATTTTATTAGTTGTAGTGGGAGCAAATTCAACAAAGTAGCTATCATTATTATTCTCATCATCAAATATAGGAGGCATATTGTAATCATAATTAAACTTATCCTCCATAGTAGGCGGCACCAAAAGACCACTATCATTATAATCATCATATGGGAGGCATATCATAATCAACATAAACTTTCTCCTCAATACCCGGAGGGCTAAAGAGATCATTTTCATCAAAACCGACCTCCCCAAGCTTAGAATTTTCTATATCATTAGCAACAATGGTGTTCAAAGCGTTCATACTAATATCATTGCTACTAGCATGCAAATAAGATTCCATAGGTTTTTTAATTTTCGCGTTAAACCATTCATGTCTTGACTCAGGAAATAGTTTAAAAAGCTCACAAATGTTTTCCATTATGCCTTACTAGTGTTTAACAAGAAACAAAAAGATGCAATTGCAGGATCTAAAGGAAATAGCTTTGATCACACACACAACGGCAACAGAAAAGTACTTAGTTACCTGGGACCGGAGTGTGAGTGCCTTTTACCTTTCCTCCCGGCCAACGGCGCCAGAAAAGTGCTTGATGTCTACGGGTGCTTCTATTCTTGTAGACAGTGTTGGGCCTCCAAGAGCAGAGGTTTGTAGAACAGCAGCAAGTTTCCCTTAAGTGGATCACCCAAGGTTTATCGAACTCAGGGAGGAAGAGGTCAAAGATATCCGTCTCAAGCAACCCTGCAATCACGATACAAGAAGTCTCTTGTGTCCCCAACACACCTAATACACTTGTCAGATGTATAGGTGCACTAGTTCGGCGAAGAGATAGTGAAATACAAGTGGTATGAATAAATATGAGCAGTAGTAACGAGCGCTGTGAAAAGTGCTTGCTGGCGTGCAGTTGATGGTAGTAATATTGCAGGAAGTAAAGATGCAGTAAAATAGTAAACAAGCGATGATTGCAGTATTTGGAAACAAGGCCTAGGGATCATACTTTCACTAGTGGACACTCTCAACATTGATCACATAAATAAATAAGTTCTCTTCCTTTGTGCTACATATACTCTTGTTTGATAATGAACACCATTCGTTGTGTAGGGCTACAAGAGCTCCCTCAAGCCGGAGTTAACAAGCGCCACAACATTCGACATTCATATTTAAGTAACCTTTAGAGCATAATAGATCTTTGCAATTTAAACCGAGTACTAACATAGCATACACACTGTCACCTTTACACTATGAAGGGGGAATGAATCACATCAATACTATCATAGTAATAATTAACTCCATAACCTACAAGAGATTATGATCATAACCTACGCCAAGTACTACACGATGCACACACTGTCACCATTACACCGTGAAGGAGGAATAGACTACTTTAATAACATCACAAGAGTAGCACATAGACTAATAGTGATACAAAACTCATATGAATCTCAATCATGTAAGGCAGCTCATGAGATCATTGTATTGAAGTACATAGGAGAGAGATTAACCACATAGCTACCAGTACAACCCTTAGCCTCGAGGGAGAACTACTCCCTCCTCATGGGAGACAACAGCGTTGATGAAGATGGCGGTGGTGTCGATGGAGGAGCCTTCCGGGGGCACTTCCCCGTCCCGGCGGCGTGCCGGAACAGAGACTTCTGTCCCCCAAATCTTGGCTTCGCGATGGCGGCAGCTCTGGAAGGTTTCTCGTACCGTGGCTTTTCCGTCTCGAAGATTTAGGTCAGGGACCTTTAAATAGGCGAAGAGGCGGAGTCGGAGGGGGTACGGAGCCGCCACACAATAGGGTGGCGCGGGCCCTAGCCTGGCCGCGCCAGCCCCATGTGTGGGCCCCCTGTGGCTCTCCTCTGGTGGCTCTCGGGTGTTCTGGAAGCTTCGTGGAATTCTAAGATGCTGGGCGTTGATTTCGTCCAATTCCGAGAATATTTCCTTACTAGGATTTCTGAAACCAAAAACAGCAGAAAACAGGAACTGGCACTTCGGCATCTCGTCAATAGGTTAGTTCCGGAAAACGCATCAAAACGATATAAAGTGTGAACAAAACATGTAGGTAATGTCATAAAACTAGCATGGAACATAAGAAATTATAGATACGTTTGAGACGTATCATTGAGCGATAACCATGTTTCTGGGGACGCCATCAACTATTACACCTTTGTTGGATATCATGTGAGTTGCTATGCATGTTCGTCTTGTCTGAAGTAAGGGCGATTTTCATGATCAAATGGTTTGAGTATGCATATTGTTAGAGAAGAACATTGGGCCGTGATGCGTGCAATTAACACACGTCCGTTGGGAACCCCAAGAGGAAGGTGTGATGCAGACAGTAGCAAGTTTTCCCTCAGAAAGAAACCAAGGTTTATCGAACCAGGAGGAGCCAAGAAACACGTTGAAGGTTGATGGCGGCGAAGTGTAGTGCGGCGCAACACCAGGGATTCCGGCGCCAACGTGGAACCTGCACAACACAATCAAAGTACTTTGCCCCAACGTAACAGTGAGGTTGTCAATCTCACCGGCTTGCTGTGAACAAAGGATTAACCGTATTGTGTGGAAGATGATTGTTTGTGAAGAACAGTAAAGAACAAGTATTGCAGTAGATTGTATTTCAGATGTAAAGAATAGACCGGGGTCCACAGTTCACTAGCGGTGTCTCTCCCATAAGATAAATAGCATGTTGGGTGAACAAATTACAGTTGGGCAATTGACAAATAAAGAAGGCATAACAATGCACATACATATATCATGATGAGTACTATGAGATTTAATCAGGGCATTACGACAAAGTACATAGACCGCCATCCAGCATGCATCTATGCCTAAAAAGTCCACTTTCAGGTTATCATCCGAACCCCTTCCGGTATTAAGTTGCAAGCAACAGACAATTGCATTAAGTATGGTGCGTAATGTAATCAACACAAATATCTTTAGACAAAGCATCGATGTTTTATCCCTAGTGGCAACAGCACATCCACAACCTTAGAACTTTCTCACATCGTCCTGCATTTAATGGAGGCATGAACCCACTATCGAGCATAAATACTCCCTCTTGGAGTCACAAGTATCAACTTGGCCAGAGCCTCTACTAGCAACGAAGAGCATGCAAGAACATAAACAACATATATGATAGATTGATAATCAACTTGACATAGTATTCAATATCCATCGGATCCCAATAAACACAACATGTAGGATTACAAAGAAACGATCTTGATCATGATAGGCAGCTCACAAGATCGAGCATGATAGCACAATTAGGAGAAGACGACCATCTAGCTACTGCTATGGACCCATGGTCCAGGGGTGAACTACTCACACATCAATCCGGAGGCGATCATGGCGATGAAGAGTCCTCCGGGAGATGATTCCCCTCTCCGGCAGGGTGCCGAAGGCGATCTCCTGAATCCCCCGAGATGGGATTGGCGGCGGCTGCGTCTCTGGAAGGTTTTCCGTATTGTGGCTCTCGGTACTGGGGGTTTCGCGACGGAGGCTTTAAGCAGGTCAGGGGGCCACACGAGGGCCCCACACAACAGGCCGGCGCGGCCAGGGGCTGGGCCGCGCCGCCCTGTTGTGGCGGCGCCTCGTGGCCCCACTTCGTCTCCCCTCCGGTCTTCTGGAGGCTTCGTGTGAAAATAGGACCCTGGGCGTTGATTTCGTCCAATTCCGAGAATATTTCCTTACTTGGATTTCTGAAACCAAAAACAGCAGAAACAAAGAATCGGCTCTTCGGCATCTCGTCAATAGGTTAGTGCCGGAAAATGCATAATAACGACATATAATGTGTATAAAACATGTGAGTATCATCATAAAAGTAGCATGGAACATAAGAAATTATAGATACGTTTGGGACGTATCAAGCATCCCCAAGCTTAGTTCCTACTCGCCCTCGAGTAGGTAAACGATAACAAAGATAATTTCTGAAGTGACATGCTATCATAATCTTGATCATACTATTGTAAAGCACATGAGATGAATGCAGCGATTCGAAGCAATGATGAAGATAATGAGTAAACAAATGAATCATATAGCAAAGACTTTTCATGAATAATACTTTCAAGACAAGCATCAATAAGACTTGCATAACAGTTAACTCATAAGCAATAAATTCTTAGTAGAAAGCTTTGAAACAACACAAAGGAAGATATAAGTTTCAGCGGTTGCTTTCAACTTCAACATGTATATCTCATGGATAATTGTCAACACAAAGTAATATAACAAGTGCAATAGGTAAACATGTAAGAATCAATGCACACAGTTGATACAAGTGTTTGCTTCTAAGATAGAAAGAATAGGTAAACTGACTCAACAATAAAGTAAAAGAATGGCCCTTCGCAGAGGGAAGCATGGATTACTATATTTGTGCTAGAGCTTTTCATTTTGAAAACAAGAAACAATTTTGTCAACGGTAGTAATAAAGCATATGAGTTATGTATAAGATATCTTATAAGTTGCAAGCCTCATGCATAGTATACTAATAGTGCTCGCACCTTGTCCTAATTAGCTTGGGTTAACACGGATTATCATTGCATAACATATGTTTCAACCAAGTGTCACAAAGGGGTACCTCTATGCCGCCTGTACAAGGGTCTAAGGAGAAAGTTCGCATTGGATTTCTCGCTTTTGATCATTCTCAACTTAGACACCCATACCGGGACAACATAGACAACAGATAATGGACTCCTCTTTTAATGCTTAAGCATTCAACAACAGATAATATTCTCATAAGAGATTGAGGTTTTATGTCCACACTGAAACTTCCACCATGAATCATGGCTTTAGTTAGCGGCCCAATGTTCTTCTCTAACAGTATGCATACTCAAACCATTTGATTGTGAAAACCGCCCTTACTTCAGACAAGACGAACATGCATAGCAACTCACATGATATTCAACAAAGGTAAAAGAGTTGATGGCGTCCCCAGAAAACATGGTTACCGCTCAACAAGCAACTTACTAAGAAATAAGACACATAAGTACATATTCTTCACCACGATAGTTTTTAAGCTATTTTGTCCCATGAGCTATATATTGTAAAGGTAAAGAATGGAATTTTAAAGGTAGCACTCAAGTAATGTACTTTGGAATGGCGGAGAAATACCATGTGGTAGGTAGGTATGGTGGACACAAATGGCATGGTTATTGGCTCAAGGATTTGGATGCATGAGAAGAATTCCTCTCGATACAAGGCTAGGCTAGCAAGGTTGTTTGAAGAAAACTCAAGTATAAAAAGGTGCAGCAAGACTCACATATAAACATATTGTAAGCATTATAAGACTTTACATCATATCCTTGTTGTTCAAACACCTCAACCAGAAAATATCTAGACTTAGAGAGAACAATCATGCAAACCAAATTTTAACATGCTCTATGTAGTTATTCATTAATGGGTACAAGGTACATGATGCAAGAGCTTAAACAAGATCTATATGAGCACAACAATTGCCAAGTATCACATTATTCAAGACATTATACCAATTACCACATGCGGCATTTTCCGTTTCCAACCATATATCAATGAATGAGGTAGTTCAACTTTCGCAATGAACATTAAAGATAAAGCTAAGAACACATGTGTTCATACGAAACAACGGAGCGTAATATCTCCAATATAAAGGATTGTGGGATCCGACTTTATTCAAACAAAACAAAAACTAAAGCAAACAGACGCTCCAAGCAAAGCACATAAGATGTGACGGAATAAAAATATAGTTTCACTAGAGGAACCTGATAATGTTGTCGATGAAGAAGGGGATGCCTTGGGCATACCCAAGCTTAGACACTTGGGTCTTCTTAAAATATGCAGGGATGAACCACGGGGGCATCCCCAAGCTTTGACTTTTCACTCTTCTTGATCATATTGTATCATCCTCCTCTCTTGACCCTTGAAAACTTCCTCCACACCAAACTCGAAACAAACTCATTAGAGGGTCAGTGCATAATTCATATATTCAGAGGTGACATAATCATTCTTAATACTTCTGGACATTACACAAAGCTACTGAAAGTTAATGGAACAAAGAAATCCATCAAACATAGCAAAACAGGCAATGCGAAATAAAAGGCAGAATCTGTCAAAACAGAACAGTCCGTAAAGACAAATTTTAAAGTGGCACCAGAATTGCTCAGATGAAAATGCCCAAATTGAATGAAAGTTGCGTACATATCTGAGGATCACGCACGTAAATTGGCAGATTTTTCTGAGTTACCTACAGAGAATTCTGCCCAGATTCGTGACAGCAAGAAATCTGTTCCTGCGCAGTAATCCAAATCTAGTATTGGCTTTACTATCAAAGACTTTACTTGGCACAACAATGCGATAAAATAAAGATAAGGAGAGGTTGCTACAGTAGTAAACAACTTCCAAGACTCAAATATAAAACAAAGTACTGTAGTAAAAACATGGGTTGTCTCCCATAAGCGCTTTTCTTTAACGCCTTTCAGCTAGGCGCAGAAAGTGTGTATCAAGTGTTATCAAGAGATGAAGCATCAATACTATTACCAGGGGTGTTGGGAGTTTCCTCAACAATACATTGTATCTGGTCTATATAAGTAATTCCTCTTTGTACGCTTTTAGGCTTACTATTTTCATCAAACAAATTTTCAGGAACAAGCCAAGCATAATTATTTTCTAGAGCTTCATGCATCCCTAGGAGCTTACTAGGTATCGGTACTTTAATCTCCTTACCATCATTAATATTACTAGTGTATCTTATTCTATCCATGTCCATTTTTTCAAGTGTTCTTTTAAAATAAGGGAACAAACCAAGCCTCTTATGCTTGATAAAAACTTTTCTAGCTTCTTTAACTATATCTTCAAATTCTCTAACAAGGACTTTTAAAACAAAATTTCTCTTTTCTCCCATCTCCATATCAGAAAGTGTAAGAAACATATGTTGTATTATAGGATTGAGATTAACAAATTTAGTTTCCAACATGTGTACTAAACAAGCAGAAGCACTTTCATAAGTAGGAGCAACTTTTAATAATGGTATATCTTCAAAATCTTCATCCATACTAACATGGGTGAAAAATGCTTCTATATTATCTCTACCAATGATAGACCCACGTCCTACCGGTATGTCTTTTAGAGTGTAATTAGGAGGAAACATGATTAAATAAACAAAAGGTAAATAAAGTAAATGCAAGTAACTAATTTTTTGTGTGTTTTTAATATAGAGAACAAGACAGTAAATAAAGTAAAGCTAGCAACTAATTTTTTTGTGTTTTGTTTAAATGCAGCAAACAAAGTAGTAAATAAAATAAAGCAAGACAAAAACAAAGTAAAGAGATTGGAAGTGGAGACTCCCCTTGCAGCGTGTCTTGATCTCCCCGGCAACGGCGCCAGAAAAAGAGCTTGATGCGTGCAATTAACACACGTCCGTTGGGAACCCCAAGAGGAAGGTGTGATGCAGACAGTAGCAAGTTTTCCCTCAGAAAGAAACCAAGGTTTATCGAACCAGGAGGAGCCAAGAAGCACGTTGAAGGTTGATGGCGGCGAAGTGTAGTGCGGCGCAACACCAGGGATTCCGGCGCCAACGTGGAACCTACACAACACAATCAAAGTACTTTGCCCCAACGTAACAGTGAGGTTGTCAATCTCACCGGCTTGCTGTGAACAAAGGATTAACCGTATTGTGCGGAAGATGATTGTTTGCGAAGAACAGTAAAGAACAAGTATTGCAGTAGATTGTATTTCAGATGTAAAGAATAGACCGGGGTCCACAGTTCACTAGCGGTGTCTCTCCCATAAGATAAATAACATGTTGGGTGAACAAATTACAGTTGGGCAATTGACAAATAAAGAAGGCATAACAATGCACATACATATATCATGATGAGTACTATGAGATTTAATCAGGGCATTACGACAAAGTACATAGACCGCCATCCAGCATGCATCTATGCCTAAAAAGTCCACTTTCAGGTTATCATCCGAACCCCTTCCGGTATTAAGTTGCAAGCAACAGACAATTGCATTAAGTATGGTGCGTAATGTAATCAACACAAATATCCTTAGACAAAGCATCGATGTTTTATCCCTAGTGGCAACAGCACATCCACAACCTTAGAACTTTCTGTCACTGTCCCAGATTTAATGGAGGCATGAACCCACTATCGAGCATAAATACTCCCTCTTGGAGTCACAAGTATCAACTTGGCCAGAGCCTCTACTAGCAACGGAGAGCATGCAAGAACATAAACAACATATATGATAGATTGATAATCAACTTGACATAGTATTCAATATCCATCGGATCCCAACAAACACAACATGTAGGATTACAAAGAAACGATCTTGATCATGATAGGCAGCTCACAAGATCGAGCATGATAGCACAATTAGGAGAAGACGACCATCTAGCTACTGCTATGGACCCATGGTCCAGGGGTGAACTACTCACACATCAATCCGGAGGCGATCATGGTGATGAAGAGTCCTCCGGGAGATGATTCCCCTCTCCGGCAGGGTGCCGGAGGCGATCTCCTGAATCCCCCGAGATGGGATTGGCGGCGGCTGCGTCTCTGGAAGGTTTTCCGTATCGTGGCTCTCGGTACTGGGGGTTTCGCGACGGAGGCTTTAAGTAGGCGGAAGGGCAGGTCAGGGGGCCACACGAGGGCCCCACACAACAGGCCGGCGCGGCCAGGGGCTGGGCCGCGCCGCCCTGTTGTGGCGGCGCCTCGTGGCCCCACTTCGTCTCCCCTCCGGTCTTCTGGAGGCTTCGTGTGAAAATAGGACCCTGGGCGTTGATCTCGTCCAATTCCGAGAATATTTCCTTACTAGGATTTCTGAAACCAAAAACAGCAGAAAATAGCAACTGGCTCTTCGGCATCTCGTCAATAGGTTAGTGCCGGAAAATGCATAATAACGACATATAATGTGTATAAAACATGTGAGTATCATCATAAAAGTAGCATGGAACATAAGAAATTATAGATACGTTTGGGACGTATCAGGCCGCTAACTAAAGCCATGAATTATGGTGGAAGTTTCAGTTTGGACACTAATCCTCAATCTCTTATGAGAATATTATCTGTTGTTGAAATGCTTATGCATTAAAGAGGAGTCCATTATCTGTTGTCTATGTTGTCCCGGTATGGATGTCCTTGTTGAGATCTATCAAAAACGAGAAATCAAATGCGATCTATCTCATTGGACCTTTGTACAGGCGGCATAGAGGTACCCCTTTGTGACACTTGGTTGAAACATATGTTATGCAATGATAATTCGTGTTAATCCAAGCTAATTAGGACAATGTGCGAGCACTATTGGTATTCTATGCATGAGGCTTGCAACTTATAGGATGTCTTATACATAACACATATGATTTATTATTACCGTTGACAAAATTGTTTCTATGTTTTCAAAATGAAAAGCTCTAGCACAAAAATAGTAATCCATGCTTCCCTCGGCCAAGGGCCATTCTTTTACTTTTCGTTGAGTCAGTTTACCTACTTCTTTCTATCTTAGAAGCAAACACTTGTGTCAACTCTGCGCATTGATTCTTACATGCTTACCTATTGCACTTGTTATATTGCTTTATATTGACAATTATCCATGAGATATACATGTTGAAGTTGAAAGCAACCGCTGAAACTTATATCTTCCTTTGTGTTGCTTCAAAGCTTTCTACTAAGAATTTATTGCTTTATGAGTTAACTCTTATGCAAGTCTTATTGATGCTTGTCTTGAAAGTAGTATTCATGAAAAGTCTTTGCTATATGATTCAGTTGTTTAATCATTGTCTTTACCATTGCTTCGAATCGCTGCATTCATCTCATATGCTTTACAATAGTATTGATCAAGATTATGATAGCATGTCACTTAAGAAATTATCTTTGTTATCGTTTACCTACTCGAGGGCGAGTAGGAACTAAGCTTGGGGATGCTTGATACGTCTCAAATGTATCTATAATTTCTTATGTTCCATGCTACTTTTATGATGATACTCACATGTTTTATACACACTTTATGTCATTATTATGCATTTTCCAGCACTAACCTATTGACAAGATGCCGAAGAGCCAGTTGCTGTTTTCTGCTGTTTTTGGTTTCAGAAATCCTACAAAGGAAATATTCTCGGAATTGGATGAAATCAACGCCCAGGGTCTTATTTTTCCACGAAGCTTCCAGAAGCCGAAGGGGATACGAAGTGGGGCCACGAGGGCCCGTACCCATAGGGCGGGGCGGCGCGGCCAGCATGGGGCCCGCGCCGGCCTATGGTGTGGGGCCCCCGCGCCGCCTCCAACCCTGCCCTTCCGCCTACTTATAGCCTTCGTCGCGAAAACCCCTGTACCGAGAGCCACGATACGGAAAACCTTCCAGAGACGCCGCCGCCGCCAATCCCATATCGGGGGATTCAGGAGATCGCCTCCGGCACCCTGCCGGAGAGGGGAATCATCTCCCGGAGGACTCTTCATCACCATGATCGCCTCCGTATTGATGTGTGAGTAGTTCACCCCTGGACTATGGGTCCATAGCAGTAGCTAGATGGTTGTCTTCTCCTCATTGTGCTATCATGTTAGATCTTGTGAGCTACCTATCATGATCAAGATCATCTATTTGTAATGCTACATGTTGTGTTTGTTGGGATCCGATGAATATGGAATACTATGTCAAGTTGATTATCAATCTATCATATATATGTTGTTTATGTTCTTGCATGCTCTCCGTTACTAGTAGAGGCTCTAACCAAGTTGATACTTGTAACTCCAAGAGGGAGTATTTATGCTCGATAGTGGGTTCATGCCTCCATTGAATGCAGGACAAGGATGACAGAAGTTCTAAGGTTGTGGATGTGCTGTTGCCACTAGGGATAAAACATCAATGCTTTGTCTAAGGATATTTGTGTTGATTACATTACGCACCATACTTAATGCAATTGTCTGTTGTTTGCAACTTAATACTAGAAGGGGTGCGGATGCTAACCTGAAGGTGGACTTTTTAGGCATAGATGCATGTTGGATAGCAGTCTATGTACTTTGTCGTAATGCCCTGACTAAATCTCATAGTAGTCATCGTGATATGTATGTGCATTGTTATGCCCTCTCTATTTGTCAATTGCCCAACTGTAATTTGTTCACCCAACATGCTATTTATCTTATGGGAGAGACACCACTAGTGAACTGTGGACCCCAGTCCATTCTTTTACATCTGAAATACAATCTACTGCAAACTCTATTCTTTACTGTTCTTCCCAAACAAACATCATTTTCCACACCATACGTTTAATCCTTTGTTTACAGAAGCCGGTGAGATTGACAACCTCACTGTTACGTTGGGGCAAAGTACTTTGATTGTGTTGTGCAGGTTCCATGTTGGCGCCGGAATCCCTGGTGTTGCGCCGCACTACACTCCGTCACCAACAACCTTCACGTGTTCCTTGACTCCTACTGGTTCGATAACCTAGGTTTCATACTGAGGGAAAACTCGCTGTTGTACGCATCACACCTTCCTCTTGGGGTTCCCAACGGACGTGTGTTAACTACCACGCCAACATCATCTATCAGCAGGATTGCAATGTTCATAAAAGGATATGATAAAGTGGTATCTCGCTTGCCCGTATTTGCACAGCAAAACATAAATGCCCGGGCACCTTTGAAGTTTATGAAAAGATTGGAAGTAGAGATTATCAAAGATAAAAGCATCAAAGTTATACCACAATTAATCACATTTTGGGACAAGCATATTATACTAAGAATGACAGTTGTGCTCTCAAGAAAGTGCTCAAAGAAAAGATGGTGACTCAACATAAAACTAAAAGATTGGCCCTTCGCAGAGGGAAACAGGGATTAACATGTGCTAGAACTTTTTATTTTTCTAAAGACAGAAGTAAAATTGTTTTGAGAGGTGTTTGTTGTTGTCAACGAATGATAGTGGGCACTCTAACTACCTCGTCAACCAGACTTCCAAGAGCGGCTCCCATGAAGGACGTTATCTCTACCAGCAAGTTAGATCATCCCTCTTCTCTTTTGTTTACACATGTATTTTAGTTTCATTATGGATGACACTCCCCTCAACCTTTGCTTACACAAGCCATGGCTAACCGAATCCTCGGGTGCCTTCCAACATTCTCATACCATGGAGGAGTATCTATTTGCAAATTAAGTTGCTTACTGATAAATCAGGGCAAAGCATGTGAAGAGAATTATTGATGAAAGTTAATTAATTGGGGCTGGAAACCCCGTTGCCAGCTCTTTTTGCAAAATTATTGGATAAGTGGATGTGCCACTAGTCCCTTGGTGAAAGTCCGTCAGAAGTAAATGACAAGGTTGAAAGATAAAACACCACATACTTCCTCATGAGCTATAAAACATTAACACAAATTGAGAAGTACTTTGAAGGTTTAAAGGTAGCACATGAGAATTTACTTGGAATGGTTTGAAATGCCATGCATAGGTATTTATGGTGGACACTTTGGAATAACTTGGTTTTCAGGGGTTTGGAAGCACGAGCAGCGTTCCCGCTCAGTACAAGTGAAGACTAGCAATAGACTGGGAAGCGACAATCAAGAGAGCAATAACTGTCATAATCATGCTTGCGACAAAATAAATTAACAGAGGCATAAAAGTGATACAAGAACTCTGAGGCAAAGTAAATCATCGAGGCTTAATTGACTTTTGTTCAGTCATATGCATGCGTGAGCATGTGCCAAGTCGATTTAAGTGAATTATTCAGAGGAGGATACCACAATGTCATACCTATCTATGAATAAAACAATGGAAGCAAATATTTATGACATGCTACTCATATTAATAAATTGGAGCTAAACATGAGAGATCATGAACTACTAGACTTCATTAAATGACATATGCCTCACATGAACCAACTAAGCATGCTCACATGGATGAGTATATGTACAAAAATGAAAAAAATAGAGTTCATACCAGCCTCTCACCACAGTCGGATTGTCGTAGATCGTCATTATTGCCTTTCACTTGTGTAGCTTGAATAATGTGGAATGAAAACCAAGCTCCAGCCACCGAAGACCGATGAACTCCACAGTGAACTTTACAAAACCAGAGAAGAACAACAAATATTTTTGGTGTTTTCGAATTGGAAACAAGAACAAAAGGAAACAGGCAAACAAAGCAAAATCTTTTTGGATTTTCTCATACCAAACCAACGATAGCAAATAAAGCAAAATAAGAACAAGAAACCAAAATAAACAAATGGTAAAGAGAAACAATAGAAATATTTTTGGTCTTTTTGTGTTTTAGGAAAGAAACAAAGCAAAAACAAGAGAATGAAAACTAAAAGAATCACATAAACACAAAATAACAGAAATCTGCCAAACTTGACAGCAGTACAGTAATCTATTTTTACGAAAATCTTCCGCTGCTCAACTCGAAAAGTGATCAACTAATGAAAGTTATATAATAACCTGGGGAACATGCAAAAAAATTGGCTTCGCAAAATAACGTTCTGGCTGTTTTTGGGATTTTTTTTGGTATCAGTCCAGAATCTGTTTTCAAACATCACTTCCCCAAATATCATCTCCCTCTTATTATAAACCACCTTAAGAAGTTAAACAAACATATACAAGTATCCAGCAATTGTAATATGCAATGAATGAGTGATGCCGGTATACCTCCCCCCAAGCTTAGGCTTTTGGCCTAAGTGGAGATCAATCCCATGGTGCCCATGAAGTGGCACCTCCGTAGTATGACGAAGAAGGATCCTGTTCCGGGTATGTGCTGGAAGACGCACCAGGATACGTGACGGTGTACCCATAGGAGGGCTCGGCGTCCTCGGAGTCATGCTGCTGGTGGAAACCTTGTATCTTCAGCTGCTCATCCACCTCCTCCTTAGAGCGTGACCACGGTCTCCTGTGAACACTGAACAAATCGGCCTGCGGCAAAGGGATTTCCTTCTCATCCCCGTCAATAAACAACATTTTATAGACAATATTTTCTAAACTAGAGTCAGTTGTGACAAATTGGTGACTCTTTATAGCAGCAATATCAAGCCTCATAGGAGTTAATTTCTCATCAGTAGGATCTAGAGGAAGATCTAGATATGCTATAATACGCGAGGCAACAATTCCTCCAAAAATAGGCCCCTTATTGGATAAACGACGAGCAACAAGGGCACCAAGATGATAAGATGTTTTCCCAGTAAGTGCAGCAACTAGAAAAGCAAGATGATAACTAGAAATGTTGCTAGTGTTCTCCCTACCAAGAATGCTAGTAGCAAGATAGTAAGCGAAATATCTAATGGCAGGGAGTTGAATGTTTCTTATCTTGCCGCGCTGAATAGCGCGATCATCATCATTGGTAACTTCTCGATAGAGCTCCGTCAAATCTTTGGGGTTTTTCTCAATCTTCTTCACTGTACCTACAGGAGCAATATCCAATGCAGCACAAAAATCTTTCAACTTCATAGTAATAGGCCTGTCATAGATCCTAAATGTAACTGTTGGTGAGAAGTGTGAGTTGTTGTACTGAAAGCTTTCAACAAAGATTTTAGTTAGCATGTAGTATTGACTCCTCTCATCTTCCATATAGGTAGATAAGCCCACATTATTGATGAGGAACAAGAAATCATCAAGCAGCCCTGCATTACGCAAAAAGTCATAGCATGGAAAAGATGAAGCATTAGGAACTCCATTATCCTCTTCAACTTCGAAGCTCGGTGCGATGACATCCTCATTATAGGATCGTCTAATTCGAGTGGCTGCCCTTGAGGGCCTCCCCGTGCTTGTCATCTCTCTTTCGAACACTTCTCCAAAGGTATGGTTATTCATCTTCTTTTTCTGAAATTTTCAACAAACATTATAAAAGTTGATTTGGAGACATATAAATGAGGGAAACTACTATAGGAACTTGATAGAGTACTAAACATGCATCAAAACTAATTTTTACAACTTAGAACAAGCATGCAAGCTCACTTAACATGTTACCTACAGCAGCAAAATATTCAAGATATACTCAACCAAACAAAATTCTATTTGGATAATCGGAGGAGTCACATACCGGAGAGCAAATGTGCCAAATTTCAGACAGAAATCTGGGCTGAGCAATGAGATCGAAGAATCCTGAGCTCTTGAGCAAAATCGCGAGTGAGAGAAAGTTGGTACGAGTTTTTTCAGGAGAGAGAGTAGAATGGGAGGAAGAGATGACTTAGTGGGGCGAGGAGGGGCCCACACCACAGGGTGGCGCGCCCCCCTCCTTGGCCGCGCCGGCTCATGGGGGGCAGCCCTGGGGTGCCCCACTGGTCAGCCCCAGGCACTCCCAGGTTGCTCTTCGAAAAATAAGACCAACGGTATACTTTTTGTAAATTTTTGAAAACTTTGAAAAATGCACATTTTTGGGTGTTAAAATTATTATTACAGGGCAGAAAAAGATTTTTCAAACCTCTAAACAATCAAAGCATCTTGCAAAACAAGTAATGCTACAGCAAGTGAAACTAGTGGAGAAAGAAAGAAATGTTGTTTAGCTCTTCTATGCATATAAAATATACTTGTTAACAAGGTTGATCAAGTGTTGCCACCAAATAATTTTTACATGTCATAAGAAGAAATAAACCTCAAATCAATCATGTTACCTTATATTGTATTGATATGGATCCAATCACAAGAGTTTGATATCTCCCACTTTGATAGATCTCAAATTAGAAATTGTATTAACTCCATATACTTTATCAATCCTCTTGGGAAAATAAACAGTATGTTCCTTGTCATCAACATTGAAAGTAACCTTTCCTTTATTGCAATCAATAACAGCCCCTGCAGTATTAAGAAAAGGTCTTCCAAGAATAATGGACATATTATCATCTTCAGGCATTTCCAACACAACAAAATCAGTTAATATTAAGCAATTTTGAGTAACTTGAACAGGAACATCCTCACATACACCAACAGGAACAACAGTAGATTTATCAGCCATTTGCAAAGATATATCAGTTGGTATCAACTTATCTAAATCAAGTCTCTTGTAAAGAGAAAAAGGCATAACACTAACTCCTGCTCCCAAATCACATAGAGCAGTTCTAACATAATTATTCTTGATGGAACAAGGAATAGTCGGTATACCTGGGTCGCCCAGCTTCTTTGGAACCTTGCCATTGAAAGAGTAATTAGCAAGCATAGTGGAAATATCCTCATTAGGAATTTTCCTTTTGTTAGAGACAATATCTTTCATATACTTTGAATAAGGAGGCAATTTAATAGCATCAGTCAAAGGGATTTGCAAGAACAAAGGTTTCATCCAATCACAAAATTTATTATAGTGTTCTTCTTCCTTTGATTTTAGTTTCTTAGCAGGAAAAGGCATTTGATTTTGAACCCAAGGTTCTCTTTCATTACCATGTTTCTTAGCAACAAAACCTTCTTTAGTATACTTTTTATTTTTAGCATGCTTTTCAGGTTCATCTTCAATCTCATCTTTATCAGAAACATCATTCTTATCATTATCTTTATCATGTTCATTACCACTTTCAGTTTCAGCATCAGAAATAGAAATACTATTAGGATCATTAAAAGGCTCAGAGGATTCTACAACAGTTTTATGTTTCTTCTTCTTTTTCTTAGAAGGAGCACTAATTTCTTTAATTCATTGAGAATCTTGTTCAACTCTTTTGGGATGCCCCTCAGGATATAGAGGATCCTGAGTAGAAACACCACCTCTAGTTGTTACTTCATAAGCATGTTTTTCTTTACAACTATTTTTCAACAAGTCATTTTGCACTTTAGTGAGTTGATCAATTTGAGTTTGAACCATATGAAAATGTTTAACAAGCATCTTAACATCATTAGAGGTTCTCTCCACAATATCATGCAATTCACTAATAGCTCGAGAATTTTCCATTAAATGATTCTCTACTCTCATATTAAAATTATCTTGCTTAACAATATAATTATCAAACTCATCTAAACATTAATCAGGAGGTTTTGAGTACGGAATATCTTCCCTACTAAAGCGTTGAAGAGAATGTACCTCAATCATGGATGAAGGGGGAGTTATCTTACATAAATCTTCTATGGGAGGTAAATTCTTCACATCTTCAGATTTAATACCTTTCTCCTTAAGAGATTTCTTGGCTTCCCTCATATCTTCATCATTTAATTTAATCATACCCCTCTTCTTCAATATTGGCGTTGGAGTTGGTTCAGGTGTAGTCCAATCATCATGATTCCGGCCTATTTTAGCCAATAATTCTTCCGCTTCGTCTGGAGTTCTTTTCCTGAAAACACAACCAGCACAACTATCCAGGTATGCCCTAGACTGAATGGTTAGTCCACTATAGAATATATCAAGTAAATCATGCTTTTCCAAATCATGTCCAGGCCGAGCTCTGATAAGAGAGCAAAATCTTGCCCAAGCTTCAGGCAATTTCTCTCCATCTTCCTGGTCAAAACTATAAATTTTCTGCAAAGCAATATGTTGAGCACTAGCAGGAAAGTATTTCCGAAAGAAAACATCAAGCAAACCACTTGGACTATCAATAGAATCAGGAGGTAAACTATTATACCAAGTTTTAGCATCATCCTTTAATGAGAAAGGAAAAAATTTAGCAACAAAATAAGTACGCTTCTTGGTATCATCAGAAAACAAGCTACTCAGAGTAGACAGCTCAATCATGTGTTCTACAGCACTTTCTTTTTGAGTACCACAAAAAGGTGTTTTCTCAACAATAGATATATGAGATAAATCAAGAGAAAAATCATAATCCTTATCCTTAATGTTTATAGGAGATGTGGCAAATTTAGGATCAGGAGACAGCTTATATCTAACAGTATGTTGTGCAAGAAGCTTTTTAATTTTATTTGCATCAGTAGTAGCATTGCATTTATCAATAAAATCATCATCAAGTTCCACATAATCTTCATCAAGATCATCACTAGAGTATTCAACAGACTCAGGTGAATTAACAGGTGTAACAATATTTTCATTAGGAGTTTCAGTATTTTTAATTTGTCTAGACCTAGCAATTGTAGCATCTAGAAAAGATCCTAACGAACCACTATCATCAAGCACAACAGAAGCATTATAAAAATTATAAGAATTTTCAGATTCAGCAGAAGTACCAGCATGTGAAGCTTGTGGTGGTGAAACAAGTTGACTTATCACAGATGGTGAATCAAGAGCAGCAGAGGTACTCAGAGTTGTAACTTTTTTTTGTAGTGGATGATAATATGGCGACTTTAGTATCGCGAGGTTTACGCATGATGGAGAATTTGCAGCGAACAATATCAATCCAGGTGAACTTGCAAATAAAGCTATGCTCCCCAGCAACGGCGCCAGAAAATAGTCTTGATAACCCACAAGTATAGGGGATCGCAACAGTCTTCGAGGGAAGTAAAACCCAATTTATTGATTCGACACAAGGGGAGCCAAAGAATATTTGTAAGCCTTAACAGCGGAGTTGTCAATTCAGCTGCACCTGGAAATAAACTTGCTCGCAAGAGTTTATCAGTAGCAACAGTTTTATAGCAGTAGCAGTAGTGAAATATAAGCAGCAGTGTAACAAAGACAACAGTAGTGATTATAGTAAACAACAGGATTAAAATACTGTAGGCACAGGGATGGATGAACGGGCGTTGCATGGATAAGAGAACTCATGTAACAATCAAGGCAGGGCATTTGCAGATAATAATAAAGCGGTATCCAAGTACTAAATAACCATAGGCATGTGTTCCATATATAGTCGTACGTGCTCGCAATGAGAAACTTGCACAACATCTTTTGTCCTACCAGCCGGTGGCAGCCGGGCCTCTAGGGAATCTACTGGAAATTAAGGTACTCCTTTTAATAGAGCATCGGAGCAAAGCATTAACACTCCGTGAACACATGTGATCCTCATATCACCGCCTTCCCCTCCGGTTGTCCCAATTTCTGTCACTTTAGGGCCTCGGGTTCCGGACAACAATATGTGTATACAACTTGCAGGTATGATCATAAAACAATGAATATCATCATGAAACAATAAATATGTTCAGATCTGAGATCATGGCACTCGGGCCCTAGTGACAAGCATTAAGCATAACAAGTTGCAACAATATCATAAAAGTACCAACAACGGATACTAGACACTATGCCCTAACAATCTTATGACTATTACATGATCAATCTCATCCAATCCCTACCATCCCCTTCAACCTACAGCGGGGGAATTACTCACACATGGATGGGGGAAGCATGGCTGGTCGATGGAGAGGCGTCGGTGGTGATGATGGCGATGATCTCCTCCAATTCCCCGTCCCGGCGGAGTGCCAGAACGGAGTTTCTGGTCCCGAGACGGAGTTTCGCGATGGCGGCGGTGTTTTGGATGTCTTCTGGCAATTTCGTCTAACCCCCGTGCGTTTTTAGGTCGAAACCCTTAAGTAGTCCAGAGGGGGGCACCTGGGGCTGCCCGAGGCGCCGCCACCATAGGCCGGCGCGGCCCAGGGGCCTGCCGCGCCGCCTGGTGGGGTGGCTGCCTCGTGGCCCCCCTCCTTCTGGTCTTCTGGCTCCGTTATTCTTCTGTGAAAATAGGCCCATTGGAATTAATCCCGGGGATTTTCCTGAAAGTTGAGTTTCTGCACAAAAAGAGACACAGGAGCAATTCTGCTGAAAACAGCGTTAGTCCGTGTTAGTTGTATCCAAAATACACAAATTAGAGGCAAAACAATAGCAAAAGTGTTCGGGAAAGTAGATACGTTTTGGACGTATCAACCTGCGCCATGCGCCTGCGTGTGCTACTGCGTGCGAGACTGTTGGCGCCTTGGGGCCGAGTGGCGGTGCCTTCGGATGTGAGGGATGAGGATGTAGAGAGGGTAGAGAAAGGTTGAAAGATAGAATATAATTGGGTCGGTCGGCTGAGGTTAGGAGAGGCTGGTCTGCGGAGGTGGTTAGGCAGTGGTTATACCACATTCCACTTATTTAAAGGAATTGGTGCATTTCACATAGAAAGATGTCAAACATTTGTCTAAATTGGAATGTATCTGTACGCTAAAGAATATTTGGATACATCTAAATTTAGATAAACTTAGCACATCCTTTTATTGATAGTGGTAGTATTAAAAGTATATTTTTTTTCCCAGGGGCGTAGGTATCATCTCTTCCTCACAACCAACAATAATGGGTGCTAGATGTAGACCGGATTCATTATAGTTCACTTATATCATTGCATATTCGACGAGTCTCCGGTGAGCAGAGCCTCACGGAGGGGGGAGAGAGGGGAAGCCATTGTGCGAGGAGTCACCGGGACATGGTCACAAGAGTTACCCAACTTTAGACATTGCAACGGCTGCTATTATTCACTATATTGCAACAAGTGCGCGATTACAATGAGTTGTGTCTTACCCTAAGAGCTCCTAAGAGCTCCTAGGATCCGGCTTATAAAAGCTCCGGATCTAGGGTTACAGGGGTAGAGATCTTGTTGGATACAACTAAGCTTAGACTACGTACATGATTCCTTGTCTTGTGTGGCACGGATACGACCATCGTTGAATATGGGCTGGATCCGACAGTTTTGTCTACAGGTTGAACCCTAGCAAAGTGAAGTCCTATGCAAATACCGTGTCTAGGAAAAAAATTAATAGGAAAATAAGCTTTTGCTAGTAGAGATGAAAACGGAGCGCAACCAGATGGAGCTAATTGGTCACATTTTTTCATATTTTTGCCGAAAGCGAAAAGAATACATACATGTCGAAAACAAATACGAAAACCAATACTAGCGAAAACATTTATAGGTCAAATACGGTGCGGACACGAACAAAATGTGGATAATTACCAGAACTAAGAGACCCCTTGAATCATAAAAAGAAAACTCAAACAACTCAAGTAAGCCAACCAACTTGTTTCCGAATCTTGTTCCCTAACCCTAGTACGATTGCTCGGTGTGATGGAAAGTAAGGAGTGGGTTGCTTGTGACAGTGTCATATTTTTGGCTTTTTAGATTTACCGTGCAGAACAACGATCAAATGGAAATTCTCCAGAAACAGAAATCCCAATTCCTCAAGAAACGGTTGTTCTATTTTTGTTTCTGCTTCCGCAAAAAATGTTTCCGTTTTGATATTTTTACTATGTTTTTGTTTTTCTGAGGAAAAGTCAAGGAAGGTTTCCGCACCATTTCCACCCTATTTGCAAGCATATATAGCTGCCTACCATGCACGGGCACCGGGGCGGAGCTAGCATGTAACCATTGACGTCAAATAATTCAATAAAATTTTCTATTTTAAAACTAATGAAATACCCACTATACCATGTGAAAATACCCACTATATACGCTTAGAAGAGTGACCCAAATGACATTTTGTCCTTTCTTCGCCTCTACGGGCACACTATACATAGGCGAAACGGCTTTGTAGTATTCTTGCTGGAATAGATATCGAATCAGGGCCGTTCTTTTGAGATCATGCCACGAACGGCACGGAAGCTTTACACACCGGCCGAGTCGGACTTGATTGCGTCGTGGCAGTACTGCACCATATATATACAGCCATACCGGCACCTCTCCACCTGCTCGTGGTACCCAAAGAAACCAATTGTCGTCGCCGCAGATTTGAAGCCCCGCGCCGCGCACAGAAATCCATAGGTATCAAGAACTCAGCCAGAGGGATCATCATTCATCACCACTTCGTCCGGCCCGGACCAGCAGCAGTAGCGGTCGATATGGCGGCGGAGCAGGATCAGCAGGTGCTGCTGCGGAGCGCGGACCTCGCCAAGTTCGCCGTGCCGGCGTCGCTCGCGGTGCGTGCGGCAAGCGTGGCGGCGGCGGTGGGCACCGGGGAGCGCGTGGTCGAGCTGCCGCGGGGGGTCTCCGGCAAGGGCCTCGCCACGGCGGTCGCGTACTACAAGGCCCGGGCCGAAGCCGAGGCTCTCGACGCCGACGTCGGTGAGTTCGACGATGGGTTCGTCGGCGGGCTGACGCATGACACGGCCATCGACCTCATCCACGCCGCGCACCACCTCGGCGACGACGGCCTCTTCAACCTCTTCTTGGGCTACAGGGCCAATCAGTTCTAGGAGGCGTAGTGAAGCTTTTGTTCCCGAGTACTAAGTACGTTGTTCATGTTGATCGACACAACTGGTTTTTTCTTTCGTCGTTTTTGTTGTTACCTTAAAATCATGTGGTTCGTGCAAAGCATATGATCTTAATTGATTTCAATACCGATTTTTTTTGGTTCCATGCATACTTTGTTTTGCGAAAGTAATGTTCCATGCATACTCAAGAAAGAAAATCCACATGTAACAAAACATTATTTTCCTTTTTAAAACGGAGGCAACAGATTTTCCTCTATCCATGAACTAATTAAGGAGAAAAGTTCTGGTGATAAAAAAACTGATAAGAAAAGGTTCCCACGTGAGACTACTCTCCCAAAATTTCATGCCTGATTGTTTTTTTCACCCGTGATGATCCAAAGATTTGCATCTCTCTTGATAGAGGCTAGAATAACAAACGCGGGCCAGACTTGTTGTGGAGTACTCTTGCATTTCGCTCGTTCTAAACCGCCCAGATAACGAACATGATGATAGAGGCCAAAGCTTTTCGGTTTGGCACAACATGATCGCTAGAGACATGCTATAGATCACCAATCAGCTATGGAGAGCTTCCAGGACCAGTCGGTAACATCAATAGAAGGGATCCCAATCCAATCTTTAGCATAGCCCACATGTCCTCTTGAAGAAGCGACCTCGGAAGAAAAGATGCGCCAACCTTTTTGGGTTTGCTTGCAAAGAGGGCAAAAACTGCAATTTGTCCACCCTCTTTTCTCTAGACGGTTCGCCCGTGGAAAGCCTATTTTGAATTGCCAACCAAACAAACAACTTGATCTTAGGGGGAGCCTAAGCCTTCCACACCGTCTTGACTCGTGTATATGCAATCGAATCGAAAGTAGGCAAACGTGCAGCCACAAGCCGCACAACACTACTGTCTTCACCGACAAACTCAAGCATCATTTATTCGATTTTACCTAGAACCGGAAAGCATGGAAAACTGAAACACCATAGGCATAAGTTAATTAAAACGATATAGAAGAAACAGTCAGCATCGACGACCACGAAGCAGCACAGCTGGGGACGAAAATACATGCGAGGCGTGCGATGCCCGGCTGAGACTAGCGCCCTACGACACAAGACAAAGGTAGGAGGGAACAAAGAAGGATGTGCGGAGCAATCGGCCTGACGTTGTACCTGTAGGCCTTCTCCATAATTCATTTCAGCACAAGTACAACATACAGCATGAAGTACATAGCCATGCGAGTCAGGCATTTTGAAGAGCTACAAATACATGGCAAGGGGTATTCCTACGAGCTGAAAATGGAGCTAATGACAGGTTCAGTCAACCTAGTTATGCCAGACCAGCACTCAAACTCCTCCACTAGGGTCTAGGGTCCATTTGGAACGGAATGAGCAAGAGAATTTCGAGCAACCAACAGAGACACAGACAGTGTTCTCGCTTCAAACCGACCTCCACTAGTAAAATATGGATCAGAGGAATAGTAACTTTCCTTTTGAGAAGCAACGATTAGACATCCCCAAATAGAATCAATATAAACAGAACAAGCATACAATCATTATAGTACAGATCCATGTGAAACATTGACCATAAATACACTCCAAACCAAAATTGCCACGCAATAATAGCAGACAGATATAAAAAAAAGGTTCATGACATTTGCTTAGAGAGTAGGAATCCTGGAGCCGATTTTATGCTTGTTTCAAAACGGCTATAGAGAGCAGAAATTAAGCAACAAAAATTATAGAAGTAGATATATACTATAGTACACAAGTGCTGGCTACTATTGAAGTCTCATTAACCAGATACCGGCCAAAGTTCATCTTTAGACTGTCATACAGGATAGTCAATTCAGTAAACCTAGAACCAATAGTAAGTTCACAGAAGTGAATCTAGGTTGGATGATGCACAACCTTGTCCAATGGTGCACACACAACAACTTAAATGACTTCACCAGCAAATTTATACTGAAAAATATGGATACCATTTCATGAACAGACACCACTCAAAACAATTTGCTAAGGGCATCTGAAGCCGCCTCGCTGGAGTAGTGAACTGATTTGGCAACACCCTGCACAGCTTGCAGAGAGACTCCACGACAACACTCAATGACCAAAGACTCTAACTTATGTGCATGTCCCAGTTCAGCCACTCCAACATCAGTTACCTCATGACACGCCCGAAGTGTGAGATTACTCAAGCATGGGGTGTGCGCAATGAAGCGCATCCCAGCATCAGTTACTGCTTCACAACGTATAAGCTCAAGAGTCTCCAGATTTGGTGAGGATGAGAGGGCCTTCATCCCATCGTCATCAAAGAAATTGGCACTATGTAGCACAAGAACTCGAATCGGGCAGGACTGAATGAGCACCAGAAAACCCTTTTGTGTGAATCCAATTTCTGATGGCCAGTCAGGAGAACATCCTACAAATTTGAGGTCTAAGATCTGAAGCTTACGACAGTTTAGGGCTAGAGCATAAAGGGTGATATCAGTAAATGACGTCGTGGCTTCATTATGGTACCGCTGAAGGTTGAGCCAAAGTGAGATGCTTTTAAGGTTGCTGCAGCCCCGGGATAATGCAATCATGTCATTGTCATTTAGGGCATTAACATACTCAAGGCAAAGGTTCTCCAATGCTTTACACTTCCCTAGGACAACACGAAGTCCTATTTCTGGCCAAGTTTTAATATGCGCCAACCTTAAGTCCTTCAAACTCTCACAGCAGAAGTCATATATAGCCGTGCTGTGAGCATCATACGAGGGGTCATAGACATCACTTGGAAAAATATCAGATATTCTTATTTTCCCCTCAAACTCAAACTTCTGGAGCTTCATCCATCCTGCACCAAACTTTAGGAGCTCATGATGATTGATTCCTTCACAATTCTTCACTACAAGCTCTTCCAACGAACCATCCCTACCAAGGTATTCCAGCCACTCTACACTGTCGATTTCCTCACAATCAATAAGGTGGAGAGCACATAAACTCGTGCAACCAACTGCAACGGAGTAAAGCCCAAATGAAGTTACTAGTGGTGCATTGTTTAGCCTCAGAGACACCAATGTCTTGCAATGAGCTAACCAACCAAGCCCAGAGTCATCGATATATGAGCAGAAGCTTAAGGTGAGGTCAATCAGCGAGGAACAGTGAGATGAAAACACAGAAAGGCCTTTGTTGTCCAACTGCTTTCTATGTCCAGGTATCCAACCAGAGTAATCGATTTCCACTTTCGACAAATTTGGGAACCGGGCACACAATGATTTTAGTGCCTCTGTAGCAGTGCAAAGACCAGAACCAACACGGATAGCACCCCTTTGACTCCCCTCTATCTCGTAGAGTTGCTTTGACACAAGGGAAAGAGAATTCAAATCGCTTGTCCTGGTGATCTTCTTGACAATCTCTGTCACCAGAGCCTCCGGTAGGTCCTCCATTGAGCAAATTCAGCTGTACCAATCATGAAATTTCAAGATTCAGAAAACAACCAAAGAGCTGGACTAAAACTTATGATATATCAGAGTAAAGCATTTGAAGATGGAGTCCACAATGGCAACGCTAATTATGAAGAATATACTGATGAAATTTTAACATTTGATGTGTTTGTCGAGAATTTAAGCGTTCTTCATAAGAATGGAGCCTAATTAAGTAGGTACCATCTTATCTTTCTTAAGATTGCTAGCAAGAAATAATGAAACTACAAGCCACCTCATTAAATTAAACTAACGACATAGGAGAGCATGAACAATGAACGACTGGACAGAATACAAAGAAACAAACTAGAATTGGCGCAAGCAACTCCAGAAGACAAGACCCAAGTGCTGAATCTGAACCTACTTAGAGGCACCTAATTAATCCCACGAATACCAGAGCATGTAAATCGGTACTTGCAGTTCCCGGCAAGAAAATAGGGGAATCCCCACCTGGCCACCTGTATATATATTCACTCAAATTGGCGCTTACAAATTCGCAAGCTGTCCCTTTAAATCGGTTGAGTGAAAACGATAAGTCCACAGGGTGCAGTAATCAATAAATATCGCCGATCTAATATCTGTTCAACTAGAAATATTGTTTGCTGCACCCTAGGCTAGTAATCCATTGCAAACATCTAACTAGGAGATCGCTTCACAGCTACCGGTTTCCTCTTGGCAAGTCTCAATCTAGAAAAGAACACGTGTACAAGTCGACGGGAACCAACGAACAGGGGCAAGAGAACCAAGAAAAGGGGTACCTTCAGCACGACCGGGGGATAAAAACAGTGGCGATAGAGAATATACCGTTGGAGGGGACCTCCGCCGCCGCTCGACCTTGGACTTGGAGACGTCGATAGATCTGCCTAGTCCGCAGCGGAGGGGAGCGGGGTGACCGCGTAGCTGATGCCCTAGGCCGCAGCGGAGGGTGCGCTTTGTTCCCTCACTCTGGACTGGAGTCTGGTCTGGATGGATGGAACGGGGGCGGCGCCTATTTTGGTGGCGGAGCCATTGTTTAGTGTTTGGTTGATTGGCTACTGAGAATGGGTGGCTGTTTGGTTGGGCGTACCTTTGGCAAAAAAAGGTTACCTGTTAGATTTTTTAGATGATTAAAAAATGTAAATGATAATTTGATCAACTCACAGTTTGAATAACTTCTAGTTTAGCCTTCTTCGTATTTCATTTCGGCTAAGTACAACGTATAACATGAAGTACAAGGTCATGTAAGTCGACAATTTGAAGAGCTACATATACATGGCAAGGGATATTCCTGTGAGCTAATTGATGCACCTAGGTTCAGTCAAGTTAGTTATGCCAGCGAACCACATGAGCTGTCAGGGCCCTGACCCATGGCCATGCAAACTAATTGAAAGCAATGAAGAAATTGCTTCAGATAAAATCCAGCAAATAAACATACCATAATTCAAACTAATTGAGTCCTAGAAGACGCCCACCAATCTTTTCATTGGAGCAATCAAATATATAATAGCACAAACTCAGGACATATTTTTATCTTCAGCAATATGAAAATGCAAGGTTATGCATGTAGCTTGCTTTCAAAATGGAAAAGGAAAACATCAAGTGTCACAACTTTTAAAACTTAGGATTCCACTGTAGTTTTTACAAAAATGGAAAAAAAAACCCTGAAATTAGCTTACAGCATTTTGTAATGTAGCAGGTTTTCTTGACCCAGTGGAAGTCCGTCAATGAGAAACTTTTTGTTGCACTTCTTATCACAGTTTCTTGTAATACCTTCATGGTTATCTCAGGTGGAACAATTTCCCCTTCCTTTTATCAGGTTGCCAATCACTTTTTCCGTAAAAAACATAAGATGACAAAAACAGCTAAATAAGTGTTATTATAATTGAATAGTAATGAATGTGCCTATGTGGTATAGTGGGTTTGTTACACAATCTCAGAATCAGACACGATTTCTACACACAATAGATTCAGTGCTAAGACGTGCAAATCCAAAATAGCCCAAATAATACCACAGCTTGTTCCTTTTCCATTTCCACAACAATTTGTGAACCTGCATTAAGTGAGAAACTACGAAATAAAAGCATAATGATAGCAAACTCATGTGCTATGGAAAAGAAGTTGTAAATATCATTACAGAATTTGGATGTTACCTCAATAGATACAGCTGCAACTTTCTTGCCACTCAAAATATTCTCAATAGTAACATCATGCAATAGAAACAACCGTATCCATCAAAGAAAGCATGTGAGGATTGAATCCGGTCTGTTAACTAAAAGGTAATGCTGAAATGGATAGAAAATTCATTAGAACTTCGGGTACGCAGGTGGACAGAATCCGAAGTGGTGTCTTCTCCACCACACCTCCTTGCTCCTCCGCGGCCGCACTGGCTCCACCACGCCTCCTTGTGGCCTGCAATAGTGCCCTGTTTTGGCAGCACAGTGACCCGTTATGTGGTGATGTTGAGTGGTGAGGGACAAATCAGATGTTTAGTTTGCACCTTCTCGTACACGACGACACATATCTCCACCGTGTCCACCTCCGAGTCGAAGAACGTCCACCACCATGCTCGCCTTATGTCCATTGTTCACCTTGTCGCACTTCTTCGAGCTGTCCACTGCCTGCTACGACTTCTCCTCCTCGCCTACTGATCGAGGCGCAAAGGCCTTGATGGAAGGTAGATGCGCGTGGGCCTGGCATGATGGGGTTCGTTGCATAGAAAACAAAAAATTTCCTACCGCAAAGACGAATAAATCCAAGATCTAATCTATGGAACACCCAAGATCTAATCTACAAGATCGAAGCAACGAGATGGAGATGAGACTAACCCTCGAAGATTCCAAAGCTTACGAGATTAATCTCGTTGTTGGTGTAGACGATCGTTCCGGTGCTGCAATCCGGCAGCACTTCCGTACTCGGTCGCGCGTACGGTGTCGATGAAGCTCCTTCCTCTCCCCGTTCCAGTGGGCAGCGGAGGTGCGGTAGATCTCCTCCAAGTTCCAGCAGCACGACGGTGTGGTGGTGGAGGGGGAGGAAGAAAACTGCAGGGCTTCGCCTAAGCCGGAGCAGCGTATGGTGGAGGAGAGAGGCGGCCAGAGGAGGGGCTAATGATGGGATGGGTGGCCGGCCACCCCCTCCCCTCTTTATATAGGGGGCCAGGTCGGTGGGGTGGCCCCCCTTCCCATCTAGGGTTAGGGGGGCGGCGGCCAAGTGGGGGAAGAGGGATTTCCTCCCCCCCACAAGTTGACCCCCCCTAGGGAAACCCTAGGGGTTGGCCAGGGAGCATCCCCTCGGCCCATGCTAGCCCTCCTAGGTCGTGGGCCCCATGGTAGACCCCTCCGGAACCTTCTAGAACCTTCCAGTCTACCATCGGAAAAATCCCGAACTTTTCCAAAACCCAGAAATCAACTTCCCTTATATGAATATTTTTCTCCGGACTATTCCGGACATCCTCGTGACATCCTGGATCACATCCGAGACTCCGAACAAACTTCGTCTCCATACCATATTCAAATCTACTTATGCGACATCGAACCTTAAGCGCGTCACCCTACGGTTCGCGAACTATGCAGACATGGTCGAGACTCTTCTCCGAGCAATAACCAATATCGGGATCTGGAGATCCATAATGGCTCCCACATATTCAACGATGACTCAGTGATCGATTGAACCATTTACATACACGATGCCAATTCCCTTTGTCACGCGATATTTTACTTGTCCGAGGTTTGATCATCGGTATCTCCATACCTTGTTCAACCTCGTTACCGACAAGTACTCTTTACTCGTACCGTGGTATGTCATCTCTTATGATCAAATCATATGCTTGCAAGGTAATCAGACGACATTCCACCGAGAGGGCCCATAGTATATCTATCCGTCATCGGGATGGACAAATCCCACTATTGATCCATATGCCTCAACTCACACTTTCCGAATACTTAATCCCATCTTTATAACCACCCATTTACGCAATGGCGTTTGATGTAATCAAAGTACCCTTCCGGTGTAAGTGATTTACATGATCTCATGGTTGAAGGACTAAGGCAACTATGTATCGAAAGCTTATAGAAAATTGAACTTAATGACTTGATCTTATGCTACAATCATTTGAGTGTGTGTCCATTATATCATTCAACCAATGACATAACCTTGTTATTAATAACATCCAATGTTCATGATCACGAAACCATGATCATCCATTAATCAACAAGCTAGTTATACAAGAGGCTTACTAGGGACTCCTTGTTGTTTACATAACACACATTTATCAATGTTTCGGTTAATACAATTATAGCATGGGATGCAAACATTTATCATAAACACAAAGATATTATAATAACCACTTTATTATTGCCTCTTGGGCATATCTCCAACAGTCTCCCACTTGCACTAGAGTCAATAATCTAGATTACATTGTAAGGTACCTAACACCCATGTCATTCTGGTGTTGGTCATGCTTTGCCCTAGGGAGAGCTTTAGTCAACGAATCTGCAACATTCAGATCTATGTGTACTTTGCAAATCTCTACTTCACCATCTTCGATGTACTCGCGAATCGAATGAAAACGCAGCTTGATATGCTTCAGCTTCTTGTGTGACCTTAGTTCCTTTGCATTGGCGATGGCACCCGTGTTGTCACAATAAATGACTAACGGGTCCAATGCACTAGGAACCACACCAAGCTCAACAATGAACCTCTTCATCCATACCGCTTCCGATGAAGCCTCTGAAGCCGCTATATATTCAGATTATGTTGAAGATTTCGCCACCGTGCACTGCTTGGAACTGCTCCAGCTTACTGCCGTACCATTCAATATAAACACGTACCCAGACTGAGACTTAGAGTCATCAGGATCGGTGTTCCAACTTGCATCGGTGTAACTGGTTACAACGAGCTCTTGGTCACCGCCATAACAAAGAAACATATCCTTAGTCCTTTTCAAGTACTTCAGGATATTCTTGACCGCTGTCCAGTGTTCCATTCCTGGATCACTTTGATATCTGCTGGTGAAACTAACAGCATGTGCGATATCCGGTCTAGTACACAGCATGGCATATATGAGAGAGCCTACTGCCGAAGCATAGGGGATCTTGCTCATCCTCTCTCTTTCATCTGCCGTAGCCGGATCTTGAGTCTTACTCAAGACCTTACCTGGCAACATAGGCAAGAACCCTTTCTTGCTTTCATCCATTCTAAACTTCTTTAGGATCTTGTCCAGGTATGTACTCTGTGAAAGACCTATTAGGCGTCTTGATCTATCTCCATAAATCTTGATGCCTAAAATGTACGCTGCTTCACCAATGTCTTTCATTGAAAAAGACTTATTCAAATAACCTTTAACGCTGCTTAATAGTTCTATATCATTCTCGATCAATAATATGTCATCTACATATAATATCAGGAACGCTACAGAGCTCCCACTCACTTTCTTGTAAATACAGGCATCACCATGAGTCCGTATAAAACCGAAGTCTTTGATCACTCTATCAAAGCGTAGGTTCCAACTCCGGGATGCTTGCTTCAGTCTATAAATGGAACGCTGAAGTTTGCATACCTTGTCAGCATTTTTAGGATCGACAAAATCTTTGGGTTGTACCATATACAACTCTTTCTCAATATCACCATTAAGGAACGCCGTTTTGACATCCATCTGCCAAATCTCATAATCGAAAAATGCAGCTATTGCTAACAAAATCCTCACAGACTTTAGCTTCGCTACAGGTGAGAAAGTCTCATCGTAGTCAACTCCTTGAATTTGTCGGAACCCCTTCGCGACAAGTCGAGCTTTATAGACAGTAACATTAGCATCAGAATTGGTTTTTCTTTTGAAGATCCATTTATTCTCGACAGCCTTGCGGCTATCAGGTAAGTCTACCAAAGTCCATACTTTGTTATCATACATGGATCCCATTTCGGATTTCATGGCTTCTTGCCATTTGTTGGAATCTGGGCTCATCATTGCTTCTTCATACGTCGCAGGGTCCTCATCATTGTTGTCCACAATCATGACATTTAGACAGGGATCATACCAATCAGGAGTGGTACGTTCCCTCGTCGATCTGCGAGGTTCAGTAGCTTCCTCGTTCGAAGTTTCATGATCATCATCATTTGCTTCCTCTCCTATCGGTGCAGGCTGCGCAGGAACTTCTTCCGGCACTGCGCTACTCTGATCTATGAGAGAAGGTTCATTAACCTCGTCAAGTTCTACTTTCCTTCCAGTCACTTCTTTAGTGAGAAACTCCTTCTCAAGAAAGGATCTGTTCTTGGCAACAAAGATTTTGCCTTCGGATATGTGATAGAAAGTGTACCCAATTGTTTCTTTAGGGTATCCTATGAAGACACATTTCTCCGCTTTGGGTTCTAGCTTGTCAGGTTGTAACTTCTTTACATAAGCTTCGCAACCCCAAACTTTAAGGAACGACAGCTTAGGTTTCTTCCCAAACCGTAATTCATACGGTGTCGTTTCAACGGATTTAGATGGTGCCCTATTTAAAGTGAATGCGGCTGTCTCTAATGCATAACCCCAAAACGATAACGGCAAATCAGTAAGAGACATCATAGACCGAACCATATCTAAGAGAGTTCGATTACGACGTTCGGACACACCATTGCGCTGTGGTGTTCCCGGCGGTGTCAACTGTGAAAGTATTCCGCATTTCTTTAAATGCATGCCAAACTCATAACTCAGATATTCGCCTCCGCGATCAGAACGCAGAAACTTAATCTTCTTGTTACGTTGATTTTCTACTTCACTTTGGAATTCCTTGAACTTCTCAAAAGTCTCGGACTTATGTTTCATAAAGTAAATATATCCATATCTACTCAGATCATCCGTGAAGGTTAGAACATAACGATAACCACCGCGCGATGCTACACTCATTGGTCCGCACACATCGGTATGTATGATTTCCAATTAGTCTGTAGCTCGCTCCATTGTACCAGAAAATGGAGTCTTAGTCATTTTTCCCATTAGACATGCTTCGCATCTGCCAAGTGACTCAAAGTCAAGTGACTCAAGAAGTCCATCGGAATGGAGTTTCTTCATGCGCTTCACTCCAATATGACCAAGACGACAGTGCCACATATAAGTAGAATTATCATTCAATTTAATTCGCGTAGCATCAATATTATGAACATGTGTATCACTACTATCGAGATTTAACAAGAATAAACCATTCATCTCAGGTGCATGGCCATAAAAGACATTACTCATATAAACCGAACAATCATTATTCTCAGACTTAAACGAATAACCGTCTTGCATTAAACAAGATCCAGATATAATGTTCATGCTCAACGCAGGTACCAAATAACAATTATTAAGGTTTAAAACTAATCCCGAAGGTAGATGTAGAGGGAGCGTGCCGACGGCGATCACATCGACTTTGGATCCATTTCCAACGCGCATCGTCACCTCGTCCCTTGCCAGGCTTCGTCTATTCCGCAGTTCCTGTTTCGAGTTACAAATGTGAGCAACCGAACCAGTATCAAATACCCAGGCACTACTACGAGAACCAGTAAGAAAGAAATCAATAACATGTATATCAAATATACCTTTCTTTTTGACGTGGCCGCTCTTTAGATCGGCCAAGTATTTGGAGCAATTGCGCTTCCAGTGCCCCTTCCCCTGGCAGTAATAGCACACAGTCTTAGGTTTAGGACCAGCCTTAGGCTTCTCAGGATGCGCTGCAACTTTCTTGCCGCCCTTCTTGAAGTTACCCTTGTTAGGCTTGCCCTGCTTTTTGAAACTGGTGGTCTTGTTGACCATCAACACTTGATTCTCCTTCTTTATCTCTACTTCAGCAGATTTCAGCATGGAAAAGAGTTCATGTAAATCTTTATTCATGTTCTGCATGTTGTAGTTCATCACGAACTTCTTGTAACTTGGTGGTAGTGATTGAAGGACACGATGAATACCCAGCTGGTTAGGAATCATCATCCCCATGTCACTGAGCTTCTTCGCATGTCCGGACATGGCGAACATGTGCTCACTAACGGAGCTGCCCTCTTCCATCATACAGCTAAATAACTGTTTCGAGGCCTCATAGCTCTCCACGGCCGCATGAGTTTCAAAGATAAGCTTGAGCTCACGCATCATCTCACACGGGTCGTGGTGCTCAAAACGCTTTTGGAGCTCTGCCTCTAGGCTGCACAAGATGGCACACTGAACTTCGGAGTACCGAGTTGCCCGAGTCTCATAAACATTCTTTATGTCCTCGGATACTGCAGGAGGTAGTGGGGGACCTAGCGGTGCATCGAGCACATATTGCAGGCTTCCACCAGTGAGGAAAATCCTCACATGACGGAACTAGTCAGTGAAGTTGCTACCATTGCCCTTAAGCTTTTCTTTCTCTAGGAACTGGTTAAAATTGATGGAGGGGGGCGCCATGATCTACAACATATTTGCAAAGAGTTTAGACTAAGTTTATGATAAAATGAGTTCAATTTTAATTCTTAAATTAACTAGGTGAACTACCACTCAAAACAACATCCCTCGCATTGTCTTAGTGATTACACGAACCAAATCCACTAAACCAAGTCCGATCTTCACGAGAAAAGATGTAGCTTCAAAGGCGAACACTCAAAGTGTTCATCATATTCATATGACTCATGCTTTACCTTTCAGTATCCCGTGTTCCGAGACCATGGCTGTACATGCTAGGCTCGTCAAGGCAACCTTAGTATCCGCGTGTGCAAATCTGGCTTGCACCCGTTGTATGCACATGTAGAGTCTATCATACCCGATCATCACGAGATGCTTCGAAACGACAAGTCTTAGCAACGGTTCATACTAAGGATGAACACTTTATTATCTTGATATTTAGTGAGAGTGATCATCTTATAATGCTACCGTCGTGATCTAAGCAAAATAAGATGCATAAAAGGATTAACATCACATGCAATTCATAATGTGTGATATGATATGGCCTTTCTTCTTGTGCTTTTGATCTCCATCTCCAAAGCACGGACATGATCTCCATCATCACCAGCATGGTGTCAAGGTCAGTGGCGTCGCTTCATGGTTGTCCATCACTTATAGCTACTATAACAATTACTTGAAATAAAGCTATTACATGATGAATAGACACGCAGGTCTTTAACAAAAAGTAAAGACAACCATTAGGCTCCTGCCGGTTGCCATAATACAACAATGAACATCTCATACATCAAATATAATCATCATCACATCATGGCAATATCACATCACCAAACCCTGCAAAAACAAGTTAGACGCCTCTAATTTGGTTTGCATATTTTACGTGGTTTAGGGTTTTCGAGTAAGATCCAATCTACCTACGAACATGAACCACAACGGTGATACTAGTGTTCACAATAGAAAGTGCAAATTGTAATCTTCACTATGGTGGGAGAGACAGACACCCGCAAAACCATTTATGCAATACAAGTTGCATGTCAAGCGTGGAGCAAGTCTCATGAGACGCGGTCATGTAAAGTTAGCCCGGGCCGCTTCATCCCACCATCCCGCAAGATGCAAAGTACACAAACTAAAGCAACAAAAGCATCACCGCCCACAAAACCATCGTGTTCTACTCGTGCAACAGATCTATGCATAGACATGGCTCTGATACCACTGATGGGGTTCGTTGCATAGAAAACAAAAAATTTCCTACCGCAAAGACGAATAAATCCAAGATCTAATCTATGGAACACCCAAGATCTAATCTACAAGATCGAAGCAACGAGATGGAGATGAGACTAACCCTCGAAGATTCCAAAGCTTACAAGATTAATCTCGTTGTTGGTGTAGACGATCGTTCCGGTGCTGCAATCCGGCAGCACTTCCGTACTCGGTCGCGCGTATGGTGTCAATGAAGCTCCTTCCTCTCCCCGTTCTAGCGGGCAGCAGAGGTGTGGTAGATCTCCTCCAAGTTCCAGCAGCACGACGGCGTGGTGGTGGAGGTGGAGGAAGAAAACTGCAGGGCTTCGCCTAAGCCGGAGCAGCGTATGGTGGAGGAGAGAGGCGGCCAGAGGAGGGGCTAATGATGGGATGGGTGGCTGGCCACCCCCTCCCCTCTTTATATAGGGGGCCAGGTCGGTGGGGTGGCCCCCTTCCCATCTAGGGTTAGGGGGCGGCGGCCAAGTGGGGGGAGAGGGATTTCCTCCCCCAAGTTGATCCCCCCTAGGGAAACCCTAGGGGTTGGCCGGCCTGGGCCTTGGGGGGCATGTGCCCCCTGCCCATTAGGCCAGGGAGCATCCCCTCGGCCCAAGCTAGCCCTCCTAGGTCGTGGGCCCCATGGTGGACCCCTCCAGAACCTTCTAGAACCTTCCAGTCTACCACCGGAAAAATCCCGAACTTTTCCGAAACCCAGAAATCAACTTCCCTTATATGAATCTTATTCTCCGGACTATTCCGGACCTCCTCGTGACATCCTGGATCACATCCGAGACTCCGAACAAACTTTGTCTCCATACCATATTCAAATCTACTTATGCGACATCGAACCTTAAGCGCGTCACCCTACGGTTCACGAACTATGCAGACATGGTCGAGACTCTTCTCCGAGCAATAACCAATAGCGGGATCTGGAGATCCATAATGGCTCCCACATATTCAACGATGACTCAGTGATCGATTGAACCATTTACATATGATGCCAATTCCCTTTGTCACACGGTATTTTACTTGTCCGAGGTTTGATCATCGGTATCTCCATACCTTGTTCAACCTCGTTACCGATAAGTACTCTTTACTCGTACCGTGGTATGTCATCTCTTATGATCAAATCATATGCTTGCAAGCTAATCAGACGACATTCCACCGAGAGGGCCCAGAGTATATCTATCCATCATCAGGATGGACAAATCCCACTATTGATCCATATGCCTCAACTCACACTTTCCGAATACTTAATCCCATCTTTATAACCACCCATTTACGCAATGGCGTTTGATGTAATCAAAGTACCCTTCCGGTGTAAGTGATTTACATGATCTCATGGTCGAAGGACTAAGGCAACTATGTATCGAAAGCTTATAGCAAATTGAACTTAATGACTTGATCTTATGCTACGCTCATTTGAGTGTGTGTCCATTATATCATTCAACGAATGACATAACCTTGTTATTAATAATATCCAATGTTCATGATCACGAAACCATGATCATCCATTAATCAACAAGCTAGTTATACAAGAGGCTTACTAGGGACTCCTTGTTGTTTACATAACACACATGTATCAATGTTTCGGTTAATACAATTATAGCATTGTATGCAAACATTTATCATAAACACAAAGATATTATAATAACCACTTTATTATTGCCTCTTGGGCATATCTCCAACAATATCTCCACCGTGTCCACCTCCGAGTCGAAGAACGTCCACCACCATGCTCGCCTTATTTCCATTGTTCACCTTGTCGCACTTCTTCGAGCTGTCCACTGCCTGCTACGACTTCTCCTCCTCGCCTACTGATCGAGGCGCAAAGTTGTCGTTGCCTAATCGACGGTACCTCGGAGGAGGGATCCTCACGAGGGGGAGAAGAAGTAGGGGCCATAGGGCGGAGTGCACACGGGACGGTGGTACGCGATTTACCCAGCTTCGGAACACCTGCACGATGACAGGGCCTACTGCTGCTTGTCTGGAATTATCTGGGCGCTTTCGCGTTGTTACAATGAGTTGTGGTTGTGCCTCTAGGGCTCCCAGGATCCGGCTTATAAAGGCGCACGGATCTAGGGTTTACATGGAGAGTCCTAGCCGGATTACAGATAGCCTAGCTACGGTACAATATCTTGCCGTGCACGTCACGGATCCGCCTTCCATATACGTCGTACTGGATCCGGGTTCCTCATGGGCCTCCGCGGATCCGGGTTACTCCTAATGTCGGTACGGATCCGGCTTATTGATCCTGGGCCGGACTTCTTCCTTCATGATCAACAGCAACTGGGCCGCCCGATGGGCCACATGCCTCATCACCATCTGTGGGCCACCCGGGCTTGCCGGATCTAGGCACTGTCGATGGTACACCCATGAAGTATACCCACAACAGTAGCCCCCAGAGTTCTCCGAGTTTCGCCTGCAGTTTCCGCCATGCTTGCACCTTAGGTTTCCGACATCGTTTGGCAACGCGGAGAAATTTGAAGAACTCCAACTTCACATTTTCTTCTTTCTTAACCTTTAGTCAGAAAATCCCCCATCCCGCGGGACTTCATCCATCGACAGTTTCAAACATGTCTCCGGGTTACTCCCCTGCTTGTGAATGAGAATTACTTATCTTCACGCTTTTACCCGGAATCTTAATAGACTCAAACGGTTCCGCCAATTCTGGCGCCATTTTCGCGCGATTTGTGCGGTAACTTATCTCTAGCCATTTTTACCGTTAGGGTTTGGGACACGTGTCACGCATCCAACGGCGCGATGCTTGCGTTCCGACCACAGGATGCAGAGCACGAATCTCGTCCCTCAGCCTATAAATATCCGCCGTTGACCCTAACTCCTCATTCACCCCCCTTTCTTACCTCTCCACGCAGCGCCGCTCGCGAGCTCTTCCTCCGCCGTGCCGGAACCCGCCAGAAAAGTCGCCGGAGCATCACCGGAGCGAGTTCACCACCGTGGTGTTCTTCGTGTTCTTAACTCCGGCGAGCCACCGTTCGAAAACCTCGCCGCCGGCGACTCCGACCACCGCGAAGTCCATTAAGGTAAGTTCTCTGAGCTTCGATCCTTTGCCGTAGTTGGTAGGGATGATCGCTAGGTTGACGATGCGGATCCGACTAAATTACGTTTTCCGCCACTGCTTTTCTCTTCAGATGTCTTCTGTGACTCCGCCTCCAGCCTCCGAGCCCATCATGGCAACTCCCATCTCCTCCGCCCCTCCACCCTTCGCCCCGGTCCACCTGGATCCCATCAAGGATTCCGGCAAAGACACCGAAGGAACTTCTGCTAACCCGGAGAAAGCCTCCGGGGAGGAAAAGGCGGAACAAAAGGCGGAAGAAATCGCCGCCAAGAAATCCAAAGCTCGTCAGCGAGACGTTGAAGCCAAAGGGAAATGGTGGCCCTGCACCACCACTGACACGGAGCTGAAGAACTTGGAAGCAGAAGGTTTTCTGCTCCCCGGAAGCTGGCGGACAGTTCCGGATTCCCTGGCTCCAGCCCCACTGGATGGCGAGATGGTGGTAACAAAGGCGCTGGTGGAGCGAGGTTTCTCTTTTCCGCCATCGGATTTCTTCTCGGAAATCCTGAAGGCGTACGGGCTCCAGCCCCACAACATATCGCCGAACAGCGTCCTGGCGATCAGCAACCACATCACTCTCTGCGAGGGCCACCTCCGGGTAGCTCCCGAACTTTCCCTCTTCCAATACTATTTTTCTGTCAAGAAGGAGAAAATCCGCCAGACCTCTGAGTTGGCGACTTGCGGATCCATCACCTTCATGCTCCGCCCCGGCCGCATCTACCCCCATACCGACCGCCACGAATCCGCGCGGTATTGGTCCGGAGGCTTCTTCTACCTGAAGGACGTCTCCGACCCGGCGAGCGATAGGAGACTTCCATTATTCAAGAACAGCCCCGCCAGTGAAACTCCGGCATGGACACAGTGCCCCCACTTCTCCGACTCGCCTCAGCTGACCCGCGCTGTTAGGCGGATCTGCAAGCTCACGGAGGAGGGGCTGACGGGGAAGGACTTAACCCTTTCCTGGTTCACCAAGCGGATCCAGCCGCTGCAGCATCGAGACCGCTTGATGTTCCACTACACAGGGCGCGACGACCCAATGCGCGCCACCAAAGACAATCTCTCCGCCGACGCCATCGACAAGAGGATCCGGGTCCTCATCAAAATCCCACGTGAACTCCATGTTCACGTGTGCAACAAAGACATCCACACGAATGGATCCGGAACCGCGGTACGTCGTCTTGACTTTAGTCTATTGCTTTTCTTCAAAGTTTTTTGTCTAAGCGTTTAACTTTGCATTAGCTCGAGGCGCTTGATGAAAACGAACTCGGAACTCTCCTCCGGGTTCCTTCCACCGGCCACACGGATCCGGAAGCTGCATCGGAGGTGGAAGCTCCCGAGGCCCCACGCCCTGCTAAGAGGAAGAAGCCAGCTCCTTCCAGCCCCTATGCGAAACGCGCCCGCGAAGTGCTTAGCACTGCGGCCACCCGGAAAGCGGAGGCGGAAAAGAAGCGCCTGTCACTGATTAATACCAGCAACAAGGGGCAGCCTGCCATCCAGCATTTCTTCAAGCCTTCCGGGTAAGCGCCTTCTTCCAAGATCCAAGTTCTGGTTTCACGCTTAAACTCTTATACTTTTATGTTTTTCCTGAAGCTCCGGAAGCCAGCCCCCCAAGGCCCCAAGGGTCCCGAAGAAAAGAGCCAGGCCATCTCCGGCTTCTATTCCTGTTACTCCTGAGGTTGAAGTTCCGCCCAAGGCTTCATCCGCCTCCAAGCCGGATCCGAAAGATGTCATCAACCTTGATGACCTTCCTGAAGATCCTGCTCACTATGGCGACTCCGCCAAGGGGACCTCCTCATCTGTTCCTCCGCAAGATCAGCCAAGCTCCGCTTTCGCAGGGCCCACAGGACAAGAACAGGAGCAAAAGGCAAAGCTCCTTCAAGTTACCAACGCGACTCGAGTCAACCTCCAACCAACTCCGTCCCTTCAAAAGCTTACCCTTGCACAACGTCACGCGGAAGTTTCCGCCATGCTGAACAAAGTGTGGGGAAAGCCGGACGAGGAGGTGCGAGAGCTCGCCGACCTGGAGGACAGCCTGAAGGAGTTTTTCGCCAAGCACAAGGAAGTGCGGCAGGTGATACTAGCCCCCAAGCATTGGGTGATATATTTCCGTGCAACATGTATTAGCCGATGCTTTCCCAAAATGTTCTTATAGGCGGAAATTTAAGATTTGTACCAAGACTTTGAATTCTTCGCTAGCCTCCAAGATTTTAATATCCGACTAACTCCTTGCTGCTTCGTAGACCACGCGGAAATTGCATGAAGACCTGCGCGTGCACGTGCTGGAGCAAATCACAGAAATCGAGGGGCTGCGCCAGCACGCGGAAAATAGCAACAAAGCTATCCAGCTGCTTGAGACCCGCCTTCAAGGTACGAGATCCGGGTCTTTACTTTTTGTGCTGACATAGTTGTTCAGGATGCATAATATGTGCAACTTTCTGCCTGCAGAAGAGACTGCCAAGCACTCCTCTTTTGATGAGCTTTCCGCCAAGGTCAAGGTGCTTGAGGCGGAGAACGAGTCCCTCAAAGCCTTCATCCAAGAATCATCCAGTAAGGAGACTGAGGCGAGGAAAGAACTCTCCGAGAAGCATGCCCGTGACCTGGCGGAGCTGAATGAAAAACTGGAGAGAAGCCAGGGCCGCGTGATCTCCGTGTTAGCCAAGAACAAAGTTCTGGAAGCGGAAGCGGAGGCCATCGACAAACTTATCTTCCGTAAGCATTTTTCCGTGTCGCTGCTCCGACTATCTTATATGCTTTCTCTCTAACGGAACTGGACCTTCTTCCACAGCAAGCCTTGGCTTCGAGTGGTCAAAAGAGTCGAACCTGAAAAGGACGGAGGCATACGATGAAGCGCGGATTTCAATTGACGCGTTATTTGAAGCCTGTCGCGGAATTGCCAAGACTCTGTCTCTGAAGAAGGCCAAAACCACGATCATCGATACGATGACCAAACTTATGGAGCAAGTGCCGGATTTCATCAAGGACTGGCAGAAATCTTCAGCACGCGGAGTCGCCTCCCTAGTCCTGGCCACCTGCAAGGCTCACTTCCCCTCGCTCAACCTGGCGGATGTTGCACGCGGAGCCCCCAAGGGTTCCGACATGGGTGCCCTCCTCGCGGAAACCCAAGGCTATGAGCAGTTGTTTGTCAGGCGAGTGGATCACTCGTTCTGGTATAACAAACATGATCTGCCCAAGGGATTTTCCGATGCAGAGGAGGAGGAGGCAGGTGAGCCGGAGTATTATGGAGAAGGTTCCGGGTCAAGCGGCGAGCATTCCGGAGGAAACTCTGGTGACGACTCCGAAGCCGGATCTGGTGACAGCGACGACGGCTCCACCTACCAGGAATCTGAAGAAGAGGACTCCGAGTAGTGTTCATGTTTTAGAAAATGAAACAAATTGCATCATTTTGGCCCCAGAGTGGGTTTGTAATAAGACTTAAATTTTTAAGTAGCTAGGAAACGAAACGACTATGCATGGGGCGGAAACACTTATCCTGCTATCCGTTAATATTATGCGCATGTTTCGTTTTTTGTCAGAAAGCAAGTGCTGACTTCGTTGTTTTCCGGCTTGCCCGCTTGACCTTCCGCGAGCCGGAAGACCTTAGCCGGAAACGCTCGCCAGCGGCGACGAAGCCCAATGACAATCCGTCAATAACCGCGGAAACAAGCCCCCAAGCATAGGTGCCGGAAATCGCTACTAGGAATCCACGAGTTCGCAACAGACAACAACTTAATCAGAAAACTTAAGCTTACATCCTAAAGGACGATTTTTTGAAAATCACAACTTTTATACACGCCTAGGCGGAAAAAATCCAGCTCTGCGGTTTTAGTCGGAAAACATACATGATCTAAAAATGAACAAGTAAAGGAGGTAAAAGACTCAAAGAGTGAACCATAAGCTTTATTTCATTGATCATGTATAACTATTACAGAGTTTGTAACTCGGAAAAGATATGCTAAGTGTAGAAAGGACGTAGCTGTGCGATGTTCCAAGGGCGATCTGTCTCATCGTAGATGTCATCCGGATCCTCACGCTTGCGTTTCCGGTGCCAATTAGCAGGTCTATCCTTCAGCTCACGGAAATCAACAAGGTAGTACGACCCGTTATGAAGCACTTTGCTAACGACGAAGGGTCCTTCCCATGGAGATTGCAGCTTATGGTCTTTCACCTGCCGAAGGCGGAGGACCAGGTCTCCTGCCATGAAGGAGCGATTCCGAACTCGACGGCTGTGATAGCGTCGGAGCTTCTGCTGGTAGATGGCGGAGCGCTGGTCAGCTAGGTTCCGAGCTTCCTCGATCAGGTCCACAGATAGCTGTCTGGCCTCGTCAGCTATTTCTTCATTGTAGGCGGAAACTCGCGGTGAATCGTGGATGATGTCGGAAGGAAGCACGGCTTCGGATCCGTATACCAGGAAAAATGGGGTAAACCCTGTTGATCTGTTAGGGGTAGTTCGTAAACTCCACAAAACAGCTTCCAACTCGTCAGCTCAAGCTCCGGCTGCTCGTCGCAGCGGTTCTTCAAGGCGCGGCTTAATTCCTGATAATATTAGACCGTTAGCCCTTTCAACCTGACCGTTAGATTGTGGATGAGCCACAGATGCAAGGTCCAGTCGAATCCCTACTGTGTCACAATAATCCCTCAATTCTCCTTGAGCGAAGTTTGTGCCATTATCTGTGATTATGCTGTGTGGGATGCCGAATCTCATCACGAGGCTGCATACGAATTTTAGTGCCATAGCACCATCGGCTTTTCTCACTGGCTTAGCCTCGATCCATTTGCTGAACTTGTCAACAGCGACCAGGAGGTATTCAAAACCGCCAGGAGATGATCTTTTTAACTTACCAACCATATCGAGCCCCCAGACCGCAAATGGCCAGGTGATAGGTATGGTCTTCAGCTCTTGGGCTGGAGCGTTTGGTTGAGTAGCGTAGTACTGACAACCTCGGCAGGTCTTGACTATTTTGTCAGCATCTTCTTTAGCTGTGAGCCAGTAGAAACCTAACCGAAAAGCTTTAGCAACGAGTGACCTGGGAGCGGCATGATGCCCGCAATCCCCTGCGTGGATCTCTCTGAGGATCTCAATGCCATCTTGATTGGAGACGCATTTGAGAAATACCCCTGCTGCACTTCGTTTGTAGAGCTGTCCATCAACGATTGTGTAGGATCTCGCTCGTCTGACGATCTGTCGCGCGAGGACCTCATCCTCTGGCAACTTCTGATCGATGAGGTAGTCCAGGAAAGGCTGTGTCCAAGCCGGAATGATAGCCATTACCTCCCTAGCCGGAGACACTGCCACCTCTGGGTTTTCCGGGTTAGCGCCCTTCACAGAGGGTATCCGGAGATGCTCCAGGAAAATACCAGGCGGAATTTGCTTCCTGCCGGATCCGAGCTTGGATAGCATGTCTGCCGCTGTGTTATCGTCTCTTCTGACATATTTGACTTCGTATCCGAGGAAGCACTTGGCGATCTCATCAACTTCGTCTCTGTAGGCCGCCTGATACGTCCAAAACGTATCTACTTTCCCGAACACTTTTGCTATTGTTTTGCCTCTAATTTGTGTATTTTGGATGCAACTAACACGGACTAACGCTGTTTTCAGCAGAACTGTTCTGGTGTCTCATTTTTGTGCAGAAATCCAACTTTCGGGAAAATCCTCGGAATTTATGCAGAAGGCCCTATTTTCACAGAATAATGACGGAGCCAGAAGGACGATTAAGGTGGAGGCCCGAGGGCCCCACACCATAGGGCGGCGCGGCCCAGGGGGGCCCGCGCGGCCCTGTGGTGTGGCCCCCTCGGTCGGCCTCCGACGCCCTCCTTCGGACTATTTATCGGCCTCGACCTAAAAACGCACGGGGAGAAGTCGAAATCGCCAGAAACCCTCCAGAACGCTGCCACATCGCGAAACTCCGTCGCGGCAGCCAGAAGTCTCCGTTCTGGCACTCCGCCGGGACGGGGAATTGGAGGAGATCATCGCCATCATCACCGCCAACGCCTCTACATCAACCAGCCATATTTCCCCCATCCATGTGTGAGTAATTCCCCCGCTGTAGGCCGAAGGGGATGGTAGGGATTGGATGAGATTGGTCATGTAATTGCATAAGATTGTTAGGGCATAGTGCCTAGTGTCCGTAATTGGTACTTTGATGATATTGTTGCAACTTGTTATGCTTAATGCTTGTCACTAGGGCCCGAGTGCCATGATCTCAGATCTGAACATGTTATTGTTTCATCAAGATAATCATTGTTTATGGTCTTACCTATAAGTTGTATACACATGTCGCTGTCCGGAACCGATGGCCCCGAAGTGACAGAAATCGGGACAACCGGAGGGAATGGTAGCGATGTGAGGATCACATGTGTTCACGGAGTGTTAATGCTTTGCTCCGGTACTCTATTAAAAGGAGTACCTTAATATCCAGTAGTTTCCCTTGAGGCCCGGCTGCCACCGGCTGGTAGGACAAAAGATGTTGTGCAAGTTTCTCATTGCGAGCACGCACGACTATATATGGAACACATGCCTATTGATTGCTTTGTACTTGGACACCGTTTTATTATTATCTGCAAATGCCCTGCTATGATTGTTACATGAGTTTCTCTCATCCATGCAACGCCCGTCATCCGTCCCCGTGCCTACAGTATTTTAATCCTGCTGTTTACTAAAATCACTACTGCTGTCTCTGTTACTCTGCTGCTGTTATTTCACTATTGCTCTTGCTATAAAGCATTACTATCGATAAACCCTTGCGAGCAAGTCTGTTTCCAGGTGCAGCTGAATTGACAACTCCGCTGTTAAGGCTTCCAAGTGTTCTTTGTCTCCCCTTGTGTCGAATCAATAAATTGGGTTTTACTTCCCTCGAAGACTGTTGCGATCCCCTATACTTGTGGGTCATCAAGACTATTTTCTGGCGCCGTTGCCGGGGAGCATAGCTTTATTTGGAAGTTCACTTGGATTAATATTGTTCGCTGCAAATTCTCCATCATGGGTAAACCTCGCGATACTAAGATCGCCATATTACCATCCACTACAAGAAAAGGTACAATTCTGAATACCTCTGCTGCTCTTGATTCACCATCTGTGATTGATAAACTTGTTTCACCGCCGCATGCTTCAAATGCGGGTACTTCTGCTGAATCTGAAAACTCTCATAATATTGATAATGTTTCTGCTGTGCTTGATGATAGTGGTTCGTTGGGATCTTTTCTAGATGCTACAATTGCTAGGTCTAGACAAATTGAAAATACTGAAACTCCTAATGCTACTACACCTGTTAATTCACCTGAACTTGATTATTTTAGTGATGATCCTGATGAAGATTACGTGGAGCTTAATGATGATTTTATTGAAAAATGCAATGCTACTACTGATGCAAGAAAAATTAAAAAGTTGCTTGCAGAACATGCTGTTAGATATAAACTGTCTCCTGATCCTAAATTTGCCACATCTCCTATAAACATTAGGGATAAAGATTATGATTTTTCTCTTGATCTATCTCATATAGCTATTGTTGAGAAAACACCCTTTTGTGGTACTGAAAAAGAAAGTGCTGTTGAACACATGACTGAGTTATCTACTCTAAGTAGCTTGTTTTCTGATGATGTCAAGATGCGTACTTACTTTGTTGCTAAAATCTTTCCATTTTCATTAAAGGATGACGCTAAAACTTGGTATAATAATTTGCCACCTAATTCTATTAGAAGTCCAAAAGAATTGCTTGATGTTTTCTTCCGCAAATACTTTCCTGCTAGTGCTCAACATATTGCTTTGCAGAGAATTTATAATTTTGACCAGGGAGATGAAGAGAAATTACCTGAGGCTTGGGCGAGATTTTGCTCTCTTATTAGAGCTCGGCCTGATCATGATTTGGAGAAGCATGATTTACTTGATATATTTTATAGTGGACTAACCATTGAGTCTGGGGTATACCTGGATAGTTGTGCTGGTTGTGTTTTCAGGAAAAGAACTCCAGACGACGCTGAAGAATTATTGGCTAAAATAAGCCGGAATCATGATGATTGGACTACACCTGAACCAACTCCAACGCCAATATTGAAGAAGAGGGGTTTAATTAAATTGAATGATGAAGATATGAGGGAAGCCAAGAAGTCTCTCAAGGAGAAAGGTATTAAATCTGAAGATGTGAAGAATCTACCTCCTATAGAAGATATATGTGAGATAATTCCCCCTTCATCCATGATTGAGGTAAACTCCCTTCAACGCTTTACTAGGGAAGATATTCCGTATTCGAAACCCCCTGCACAATGCTTAGATGAGTTTGATAATTATATTGTTAAGCAAGAAAATTTTAATATGAGAGTAGAGAATCATTTAATGGAAAATTCTCGAGCTATTAGTGAATTGCATGATATTGTGGAGAGAACCTCCAATGATGTTAAGATGCTTGTTAAACATTTCCATATGATTCAAACTCAAATTGATCAACTCACTAAAGTGCAAAATGACTTGTTAGGGAATAATTCTAAAGAGAAACATGCTTATGAAGTAACAACTAGAGGTGGTGTCTCTACCCAGGATCCTCTATATCCTGAAGGGCATCCCAAAAGAATTGAACAAGATTCTCAACACATTGAACCTAGTGCTCATTCTAGGAAGAAAAAGAAGAAGAAACATAAAAATGTTGTAGAATCCTCTGAACCTGTTAATGATCCTAATAGTATTTCTATTTCTGATGCTGAAACTGAAAGTGGTAATGAACATGATAATGATAATAATGATACTCCTGATAAAGAAGAGGTTGAAGAAGAACCTGAAAAGCATGCTAAAAATAAAAAGTACACTAAAGAAGACTTTATTGCTGAGAAACATGGTAATGAAAGAGAACCTTGGGTGCAAAAGCAAATGCCTTTTCCTGCTAAGAAACTAAAATCTAAGGAAGAAGAACACTATAATAAATTTTGCGATTGGATGAAACCTTTATTCTTGCAAATCCCTTTGACTGATGCTATTAAATTGCCTCCTTATTCAAAGTATATGAAAGATATTGTTACTAACAAAAGGAAAATCCCCAATGAGGAAATTTCCACTATGCTTGCTAATTACTCTTTCAATGGCAAAATTCCAAAGAAGTTGGGCGACCCAGGTATACCTACTATTCGTTGTTCTATTAAGAATAATTATGTTAAAACTGCTCTATGTGACTTGGGAGCCGGTGTTAGTGTTATGCCTTTTTCTCTTTATAAGAGACTTTACTTAGATAAGTTGATACCTACTGATATATCTTTGCAAATGGCTGATAAATCTACTGCTATTCCTGTTGGTATATGTGAGAATGTTCCTGTTCAAGTTACTACTAACTGCTTGATATTAACTGATTTTGTTGTGTTGGAAATGCCTGAAGATGATAATATGTCTATTATTCTTGGGAGACCCTTTCTTAACACCGCAGGGGCTGTTATTGATTGCAATAAAGGAAAGGTTACTTTCAATGTTGATGATAGGGAGCATACCGTTTATTTTCCCAAGAGGATTGAGAAAGCGTGTGGAGTTAATACTATTTCTAATGTGAGAACTATCAAAGTGGGAACTATCGATTGTCCTATATATGAGCCTAAGGAAGAATATCAAACTCTCGTGATTGGATCCATATCAATACAATTCAAGGTAACATGATTGATTTGAGGTTTATTTCTTCTTATGCTATGTAAAATTTATTTGGTGACAAGACTTGATCAACCTTGTTAACGAATACCTTTTATATGCATAGAGGAGGTAAACAACATATCTTTCTTCCTCCATTTGCTCTAGTTGCTGTAGCACTTTTAATTTGCAAAGTTCCTTAGTTATTTGGAGATTTCAAAATTTTTCCTGGCCAGTAATAATAAACTAAATACCCAGAAATGTGCATTTTTCAAAGTTTTCAAAAATTCACAAAAATTATACCGTTGGTCCTATTTTTCGACGAGGCACCTGGGAGCACCAGAGGATGACCTGTGGGGCACCAAAGGGCGCCAAACCACAGGCCGGCGCGGCCAAGGAGGTGGCCGCGCCACCATGTGGTGTGGGCCCCCCTTTTGCCCCACTTTGTCATCTCTTTCTCCCAGCACCTTCTCTCTCCCGAAAAAACTCGTACCAAGTTCCTCTCTCTCGCGTTTTTGCTCCAGAGCTCTAGATTTCTCGATCTCTTTGCTCAGCCCAGATTTCCTGCTGAAATTTGGCACATTTGCTCCTTGGTATGTGACTCCTCCACCCATCCAAGTAGAATCTTGTTTGGTTGAGTATATCTTGAATATTTTGCTGCTGTAGGTAACATGTTTAGTGAGCTTGCATGCTTGTTCTAAGTGGTAGAAACTAGTTTTGATGCATGATTAGTGCTCTAGCAAGTTCCTATGGTAGTTTCCCTCAATTATATGTCACCAAATCAAATTTCTATATTGTTTGTTGAAATTTCAGAAAATGGAGTGGAATAGATATCACTTGAACCAGCAAGAATTGGAAGTCCAACAAGTTATGAGAGTCAATCGTGAAGAGGGAGTGTACCCCTCTTACTACCCATGCGCGGATTTTATGAGAAGCGCGGGAATACTTGAAGATGTTCAAAGTCTAATTTCTCGTGCAGGGCTGAGTGACTTTGTTGAAGGAGAGCCAAGACAATATGTAAAATTAACTATGTCTTTTGTGCAGGACTTCAAGTTCAATTGGTCACGATCTAACCCCACGGTCCAGTATAAAATTTACAATAAAGCTGTCAACTTGCCATTTAGTGCTTTTTGTGCAGCAATTAGAGTACCGCAATGGGGGTCATGCGAGAAGATAAGGGGATCGCCGCAAGAACTCTTGGACCTCTTCAAGATGATTTGCGACGGAAGGAGTTTCTTAGGGGATAATGGTAAAATCACTAGTATTCAGCTCCCGGCTATCCGCTACTTTGCCTATTTTATTACCAAATGCGTTCTTGCTAAAAAGATTGGTGGTAAACTTTCTATCCCGGATTTGGCTTTTCTAGCTGCGGCACTGCAAAATAGTAAGACTTATAATTTGGGGGCATTGATAGCCTATAGACTTGCTACTAACCGTGAGAAAGGTGGAATTTGTGGAGGTCTCATCGCCTCTCGTTTACTGGCTTTTCATAATGTAGAACCTCATCATTTTGATATTCCATTCCCCATAGAAAAACTTGATATAGCCTCTATGATTAAACATGAATTTGTTTCAGATTCCTCCAACTTGGGTAACCTGTTTTACAAGATGACATTTTATAAGAAAGTCTGGAGAATAACTAAGAAAACTGAGAAACTAGTAAGATTGCTCATACTGTTTTGTCTAACCTTGATTCCAGGGGAGATTGGTCGGTCATAGAAGGTGCACTGGATGCACACATAGAGAGAGGAGGTCAACATGCAAGAGACGACACGGAGGTCGAGGAGCACCTCGACTCATCATCAGATGCAGCAAGTTCCTCGCATCAATATGGTGGATATGCGGAGCCTCCACGCTTTTCTTCTGCACAGGAACTTTACTATGACAACTCCATGAATTACCCACCGGCGAGTAACAACGATCCTCGTTGGGGTTGAACTCCACTTAGGCCAAAAGCCTAAGCTTGGGGGGAGGTATACCGGCATCACTCATTCTTTGCATATTATGGTTGCTGGATACTTTTACATACTTGTTTTGTTCGTTTGAGTGGTTTTCTAATGAGAGGAAGATGATATTTGGGGAAGTGCAGCCTGAAAACAGATTCTGGAACGTTACCATAAAAATTCTCAAAAATAGCCAGAGCGTCATTTTGAGTTGCCAATTTTTGTGCAGGTTCCCCAGGTTGTTATCTAATTTTCATTAGTTGAACACTTTTCGAGCTGAGCAACGTAAGATTTTTGTAAAAATCGATTTCTGTACTGCTGTCAGGTTTTGGCAGATTTCTGCCATCTCGCTTTTCTGTGTTTCTTTTAATTTGCTATTTCTTGTTTTCGCTTTGTTTCTTTCCCAAAACACAAAAAGACCAAAAACATTTCTGTTGTTTCTCTTTACCATTTGTTTGCTTTGGTTTCTTGCATTTGTTTCACTTTATTTGCTATTGCTAGTTTGCTATAAGAAAACCCAAAAAGATTTTGCTTTGTTTGCTTGTTTCCTCTTGTTCTTGTTTCTAATTTGAAAACACCAAAAATATTCGCTGTTCTTCTTTGGTTTGTAAAGTTCTTTATGAGTTCAATGGTCTTCGGTGGCTGGAGCGTGGTTTTCATTTCATATTATCCAAGCTGCACAAGTGAAAAGGCAATAATGACGATCTACGACAATCTGATTGTGGTGAGAGGCTGGTATGAACTTTATTTGTTTTCATTTTTGTACATATACTCATCCATGTGAGCATGCTTAGTTGGTTCATGTGAGGTATATGTTATTTGAGAAAGTCTAGTAGTTTATGATCTCTCATGTTTAGCTCCAATCTATTATTATGAGTAGCATGTCATGGATGTTTGCTTGCATTGTTTTATTCATAAGTAAGTATGGCATTCTGGTATCCTCCTCTGAATAATTCATTTATATCGACTTGGCACATGCTCACGCATGCATATGACTGAACAAAAAGTCAATTTAGCCTCAATGATCTATATTGCTTCAGAGTTCTTGGATCACTTTTATGCCTCCGTTAATTTATTTTGCCGCAAGCATGATTATGACAGTTACTGCTCTCTTGATTTGTCGCTCCCTAGTCTATTGCTAGCCTTCACTTGTACTGAGCGGGAACGCTGCTCGTGCTTCCAAACACCTGAAAACCAAATTGTTCCAAAAGTGTCCACCATAAATACCTACGCATGGCATTTCAAACCATTCCAAGTAAATTTTCATGCGCTACCTTTAAAACCTTCAAAATGCTTCTCAATTTGTGTTTACGTTTCATAGCTCATGAGGAAGTATGTGGTGTTTAGCTTTCAACCTTGTCATTTACTTTTGACGGACTCTCATATGGACTAGTGGCACATCCGCTTATCCAATAATTTTGCAAAAAGAGCTGGCAATGGGATTCCCAGTCCCAAATTAATTAACTTAAATAGACACTCCTCCATGGTTTGTGATTGTTGGATGGCACCCGAAGGATTCGGTTAGCCATGGCTTGTGTAAGCAAAGGTTGGGGGGAGTGTCATCATCATAATAAAACTAAAATAAATAAAAAGGCACTCCTTCATGGTATGAGATTGTTGGCAGGCACCCGAGGATTCGGTTAGCCATGGTTTGTGCAAGAAAGGTTGGAAGGAGTGCCAAATAAATATGCAATAATTCATGGGAGCCACTCTTGAAAGTCCGGTTGGCGAGGTAGTTAGTGTACCCATTACCATTCGTTGACAACAACAAACACCTCTCAAAATAATTTTACTCCTGTCTTTATAAAAATGAAAAGCTCTAGTGCATGTTAATCCCTGCTTCTCTCTGCGAAGGGTCAATCTTTTACTTTTATGTTGTGTCTCCATTATTTCTTTGAGCACTATCTTGAGAGCACAACTGTCATTCTTAGTATAATATGCTTGTCTCAAAATATGATTGATTGTGGTATAACTTTGATGCATTTATCTTTTGACAATCACTACTTCTAGTCTTTCTATGAACTCCAGAGGTGCCCGGGCATTTATGTTTTGCCAACCAAATACAGGCAAGCGAGATACCACTTTATCATACTCTCTTATGAACATTGCAATCCTGCTTATATACATGATTCATGATGCTTATTATTAATTGTTGGTACCTCTCCATGATTGACATAGCTGTTAGATGATCTTATTTGCATGTATCTCATTATGAACTGCTTAAGTATTAGCCATAGCATGAGAATATGTACATCATATGAGCAAATGTGTTCGTGAAAGTTCTTTTATCGCTCAGTTGTTAACTGAATTGCTTGAGGACAAGCAATAAGCTAAGCTTGGGGGGAGTTGATACGTCCAAAACGTATCTACTTTCCCGAACACTTTTGCTATTGTTTTGCCTCTAATTTGTGTATTTTGGATGCAACTAACACGGACTAACGCTGTTTTCAGCAGAACTGTTCTGGTGTCTCGTTTTTGTGCAGAAATCCAACTTTCGGGAAAATCCTCGGAATTTATGCAGAAGGCCCTATTTTCACAGAATAATGACGGAGCCAGAAGGACGATTAAGGTGGAGGCCCGAGGGCCCCACACCATAGGGCGGCGAGGCCCAGGGGGGGCCCGCGCGGCCCTGTGGTGTGGCCCCCTCGGTCGGCCTCCGACGCCCTCCTTCGGACTATTTATCGGCCTCAACCTAAAAACGCACGGGGAGAAGTCGAAATCGCCAGAAACCCTCCAGAACGCCGCCACATCGCGAAACTCCGTCGCGGGAGCCAGAAATCTCCGTTCTGGCACTCCGCCGGGACGGGGAATTGGAGGAGATCATCGCCATCATCACCGCCAACGCCTCTACATCAACCAGCCATGTTTCCCCCATCCATGTGTGAGTAATTCCCCCACTGTAGGCCGAAGGGGATGGTAGGGATTGGATGAGATTGGTCATGTAATAGCATAAGATTGTTAGGGCATAGTGCCTAGTGTCCGTAATTGGTACTTTGATGATATTGTTGCAACTTGTTATGCTTAATGCTTGTCACTAGGGCCCGAGTGCCATGATCTCAGATCTGAACATGTTATTGTTTCATCAAGATAATCATTGTTTATGGTCTTACCTATAAGTTGTATACACATGTCGCTGTCCGGAACCGATGGCCCCGAAGTGACAGAAATCGGGACAACCGGAGGGAATGGTAGCGATGTGAGGATCACATGTGTTCACGGAGTGTTAATGCTTTGCTCCGGTACTCTATTAAAAGGAGTACCTTAATATCCAGTAGTTTCCCTTGAGGCCCGGCTGCCACCGGCTGGTAGGACAAAAGATGTTGTGCAAGTTTCTCATTGCGAGCACGCACGACTATATATGGAACACATGCCTATTGATTGCTTTGTACTTGGACACCGTTTTATTATTATCTGCAAATGCCCTGCTATGATTGTTACATGAGTTTCTCTCATCCATGCAACGCCCGTCATCCGTCCCCGTGCCTACAGTATTTTAATCCTGCTGTTTACTAAAATCACTACTGCTGTCTCTGTTACTCTGCTGTTATTTCACTATCGCTATCGCTATAAAACTCCTCTCGATAAACCCTTGCGAGCAAGTCTGTTTCCAGGTGCAGCTGAATTGACAACTCCGCTGTTAAGGCTTCCAAGTGTTCTTTGTCTCCCCTTGTGTCGAATCAATAAATTGGGTTTTACTTCCCTCGAAGACTGTTGCGATCCCCTATACTTGTGGGTCATCACCGCCATGACGGAATTTCTGGCGTTCCAGGTTCCGGCTACTTGTTGTGCCACCAGGTCGGAATCTCCACAGCATATGATGTGCTTGATCCCAATTTCCTTAGCGATGCGCAGACCATGTAGTAGAGCCTCGTATTCCGCCATGTTGTTTGTAGCTTCGAAGTGGATCTGCAGAACGTACTGCAGTTCTTCTCCGGTAGGGGACTTCAGGGTAACTCCGGCTCCTGAGCCTTGATGCTGCTTGGATCCATCGAAGTGCATAACCCATGTTTCTGGTTCCGGCTCCAGACTTGCATCTGGAGCTTCCGTCCAATCTGCGACGAAATCCGCCAAGACTTGGGATTTAACCGCGGTCCTAGGCTTGTAAGCGATGTCGAAGGCGGATAATTCGATGCCCCATTTAGCCGTACGTCCTGTTGCGTCAGCGTTATTGAGAATTGTTGACAGCGGAGCCTTGCTCACGACTGTTACTGGGTGCTCTTGGAAGTAGTGTCTCAGCTTCCGGCTGCCTAGGAACACTCCATAGGCTAGCTTCTGAAAGTGAGGGTATCTTTGTTTTGACTCCGTCAGCACCTCGCTAATGTAGTAGACAGGTCTTTGGACGTCATATTCATGACCTTCTTCCTTTCGCTCCACCACGATGACGAGGCTGATGACTTTGTTGGTAGCTGCCAGATAAAGGAGCATTGGCTCTGACTCTGCTGGAGCTGCCAAGATAGGTGGGGAGGTGAGTATTTCCTTCAACCCCCGAAGAGCTGCGTCAGCTGCGTCGTCCCAGACAAATTTGTCTGTTTTCTTCAGCAGCTTGTACAGAGGTAGTGCCTTCTCGCCAAGACGGCTAACAAACCTACTGATTGCTGCGACGCAACCAGTTAGTCGTTGCACATCTTTGAGACAAGTTGGCCGTTTGATACACAGGATTGCCTTGATCTTTTCCGGGTTAACCTCAATGCCTCTGTGAGAGACTATGAAGCCAAGGAGTTTTCCGGCTGGCACACCAAAGACGCACTTCAGCGGATTCAACATCATCTTGTACCTGCGGAGATTGTCGAAGGTTTCTATGAGGTCGCTGATCAAGTCGGATCCTTTCCGGGTCATGACCGCGATGTCGTCAACGTAAGCGTGCACGTTCCGGCCAATTTGGTCCTTCAGGCACCGCTGCATCGTACGTTGGTAGGTGGCACCTGCATTTTTCAAACCAAAAGGCATAGTAACATAGCAGTAAGTACCAAACGGGGTAATGAATGAAGTCGCCTTTTGGTCGGATTCCTTCATCCGGATCTGATGATACCCGGAATACGCATCAAGAAAACACAGAAGTTCCGCCCCCGCCGTCGAATCAATGACTTGGTCAATGCGCGGCAAGGGGAACGGATCCTTCGGGCAATGCTTGTTCAAGCCAGAGTAATCGATGCACATTCTTAGTATTTCAGTGTTCTTTTTGGGTACAAGGACGGGATTCGCGACCCAATCGGTGTGGATAACTTCTATTACAAAACCTGCTTCTAGTAACTTTGCTAGTTCCATTCCTATGGCGCGTCGCTTCTTATCTCCAAAGCATCGCATAGCTTGCTTCACCGGTTTAGCCCCCGGATTTATGTTGAGGTAGTGCTCGGTGAGTTCCCTAGGTACTCCGGACATGTCAGAAGGTTGCCATGCGAAGATATCCATGTTAGCGCGTAGGAACTCGACGAGCGCGTCTTCCTATTTGGGGTCCATGTTGGCTCCGACTGAAACCTGCTTGGAAGAGTCGCCTTTGATGAGGTCGTGCTTCTTGGTTTCTATCGCGGCCTTGAAGGAGGTTTTCTGCTCGGAGATCTGCTTCTTGGTGGTCTGCATCTCAGTCGGATCCACCGCGGCTCTGTAGCCTTTCAGCTCTTCTCCAGATATCACAGACTCTGCGAAGGCGGCTTCGCCCAACTCGCACTCATGAGCCTTTTTGTAGTCTCCGGATACGGTAATCATACCTTTAGGACCCAGAATCTTGAGCTTGTTGTAGATGTAGCACGCTCTTGCGTGGAACTTGTGGTAGGTGGGCCTGCCGAAGATGACGTGGTAGGAGCTCTTGAATGGCACAACTTCAAACGTGATCTTCTCTTCGCGGAAATTATGAACATCGCCAAAAGCCACGGGAAGTGTGATGCTGCCGAGGGAATTCGCCTTCTTACCCGGAACCATGCCATGAAACTCAGTGGTGCTGTGTTTGAGCTGTTCCTTGGTGAGGTTCATTCGCTCTAGAGTCTCCAGGTACATGATGTTCAGGCTGGCTCCGCCATCCATGAGGCACTTGGAGAAGTCGTACCCATCTATGCGGGGACTTACAACCAAGGCGTAGCATTCCTTTGGCACAATTGCGGGGTGATCCTTCCTATCAAAGGTGCACGGGATTTCCGACCACCTGACGTACTGCGGCACAGCCGGAACTATGGCGTTCAAGATCCGGGTAGCTGACTTGGAGGCACGTACTGTTGGTGTCCCGAGGAAAGTGTGGTAAGCCCCCACGCTCTTTTTATCGAATGGATTGGATTTACCTGCGGATCCTGCCTTGGGATCCGGCGAGTTATCATCCTCATCCATCGCCTCAGAACTATCTTCCTCTTTGTCCTTGTTCTTGCCCTTGCCACCTTTGCCGCGTGGGCGGTGCTTCCGGGCGCGCTTGTATCCTGCCTCCGGGTCGTTCTTTAGATCATTGACCCACTTGCAGTTGCGGTTGGTGTGAGTGGACTTCCCTGTAACCGGATCCAGGTGGGCCAGGCAGGGCATGTCTCTGTACTCCTCGTAGGTTTGCGGGGCGCGGGATCCGCCAGCTGTGACCTCAGAGGTATGCTGCTGACCCCTGCCGGCTCCGCCTCCGCGTCCGCGTCCTCTTCCGCCTCCTGAACCTCCGCGTTGAAACGCCATGGCGATCATCTCGGATCCGCCACTCTTCTGGTCATCAGGGTTCTTGCGTTTGTGGCTGCTGCTGCTACCGTTATCGCGGTTTTTCTTTTGTTGATGCAGGGGAATTGCCGTTGCTGCTAGATCTCCGCCTGCGTCGTCATCGGCGGCAGTGTGATCGCTGGCGATGGTGATCATGTCGTCCAACGTCAGTTTGTTTGCATTGACCAAGCAAGTTAGCTTGTGTCGCAGCAATCCTCCTCGCTGCAAGCCCCCAATGAAGGCGTGCATTGCTGTGCGGTTGTCGACGTTCTCGCACTCGTTCCTGCATGCCAACCATCGGGTGAGGAAATTCCTCGATGTTTCGCCCTTCTTCTGGATACATGCTTGCAGGTCGCTTGTTGTGGCAGGTCTCTTGTAGGTACCCCTGAAGTGTTTCTCGAAAGCGTTCTTCAGGTCAAACCAGCAAAAGATGGAATTCTTCTTGAGGTCGCTGAGCCAGATCCGGGCTGGACCTACAAGGTACAACTGAAGCATGCGGCAGGCGATGTTAGGGGTTCCTCCGGCGAAGGTTACAGCATTATAGTAATCCTCAATCCAGGTATCCGGCCTTTCGGTGCCATCATAATGCTTCAGATTTCCGGGTAGCTTGAGGTTCATCCTTGGCTTTGATTCCTCTCGAATCATCCTGCCAAAGCACTTCGGACCAATGTAGTCGGTTCTGTACTCGTTAAGGCGATCCCGAGCGTCGCGCGGGCCGTGGCGAGGAGATTGTGAACGAGAGCGAGATCTCCGACTGTTGCCTCCGCCTCCACCTCCGCCGCCACCGCTAGGTGGTGGTGAGGGAGACCTGCGAGGTGGGCGGTCCGATTTCTTGCTTCCGCCATCTGATTCTCCTCAGCCTTCTCGGTGCTGGCTCCGGCTCCTGTGGCTGCATTCGCCATGGCGCTGGCTGCCCTGGTCGTTCGGGCGAGGTTCCGGGTCGCGGCTCCGGCGAGGCTCTGGGCCGCGCTCCTCATTCCGACTCCTCCTGGGCTCGGGCTCATGAACATTGTTCTGGTTCCGGCGAGGTTCCGGCGAGCGCTCCCTATTTCTGTTTCTTGGCAGCACGTTGTCGCGGATAATAATTCCACCATGCCCTGAGGGCCTGGTGTTTCCGGCTGGACTACGGCGGCGAGGGGGTCGCGGGTAACCGTTGGGCGGAGGAGAGGGGTTGCGATATTTGTCTCGTCCAGGATACATTGCATCCTTTCCCTTCCTTGGATCTGACGAAGGCGTCTTTGACGGAACGGGGATCGGATTTGGGTGTTCCCTGGTTCTTCTTCTGCGCTCCGAGGATCCGGTGTGTGATTCGTCATCGGGATGCCGATCGGCGCGGGCGTCCTTCTGCGCGGTAGATACACAGTTATCCGGATTGGATTCCAACCTGCGCGAAGTATCCGCCTTGCTTTGCTGCTGCATTGCTGAAGCGACAAGTGTGCGGAGGTAGTTGATATCAACCTCTTCGTCCTTCTTCTTCAACAGCTCCGCAGCTTTTAGCATGTTGTCCTTTGGGGTTTCCAGCGGCCGGTGCTCTGCGGGCGTGGCGAAGTTGATCCTGCGAGGCGGAATTGCTTCTCTAACAATTCGATCAGCCTCCGCCTGCGCATAGGTCATCTTTACTTCCCACTCTTTCGCCATGCTCTTGACCTGCTCGAGTGTGGCAGTAATTTCGCGATCCTGTCTGTCAAATTGGTCCGCCAAACCTGCAGCTTGCTCCCTTTCTTCCCTTAATGCGGCTTCGGTATCGGCGAGCTTCTTGGCTGTGGCCAGCATTTCCTGTCTGGTGGCCTCTAGAGCCTCCAGATCTGCGGCGTCGCCCGGGGTTATAGGTTTGTTAAGAACTGCTCGCGCCACCATCTCCTCAGCTGACAGGAGTTCCTCTGAGGAAGAATCCCTGTGGGGTCGCACCCGAGACATTGGAGATCCTTGTTGGGATGGTTGAGGGTCGGATTGGCTGGTTGGCTCTTCAGATCCAGTTTGTCCCAGCGCTGCTACCGTTGCGAGAACCTGCTTAGGCTGGGCGGAGTCGACTTCAGGCTGATCACCGAAACCGTACTCCCCTAGCTTGCGAACGAAGTCATCAGACTCCATGGAGGGGGTATCTCCCGAAATTGGGCTCAGATTGCCCAAAATCGACTCTTCAACCGGAGCTTCGCTTCCTCCGGCAGGCTCAGCCTGATCCGGATCTGCGCCGTTTTCCGGTGCCTCTACCTGCTCAGGACCAGCTCCGTCTTCTTGAGGGGCGGTTCCGGCGGTATGGGCCAAGAAGTGTATGAAGTGGCACCTCTGCTTTTCTAACACCTGGGAGACCCAGGCGGATCTGCATTGGTCTTCCACCGTTGTTTCCTGCACAGGGGCGGATTGGGTGGGCTTTGAAAATTCCATATCCGAGGCGGAATCTTCCTTAGGAAGCTCCTGCATCTCAGATCGGATATTCGCGACAGCGTCCAGCTCTGCGGCGGTCGCGTCTGCGTTACTTACCAGTGGGTTTCCGTCGGAATCGACGGTTTCCCCGATGAAGATGTGTATGCCGCCAATTGGGACGATGGAGAGCTTGACGGGGTTTGTTCTAGCCGGAATCCAACACTCATCCGGAGGGACGATCGGCAGATTTCCGGCGTAGAGGACGCGCCCCACAGCGATGGTGTCGTCGTAGCTTCCCATGGCGGAACCCTCCCGGTTCCGGCCTCCAGACGCCACAGCCCCACGGTGGCGCCAACCGTCGTTGCCTAATCGACGGTACCTCGGAGGAGGGATCCTCACGAGGGGGAGAAGAAGTAGGGGCCATAGGGCGGAGTGCACACGGGACGGTGGTACGCGATTTACCCAGCTTCGGAACACCTGCACGATGACAGGGCCTACTGCTGCTTGTCTGGAATTATCTGGGCGCTTTCGCGTTGTTACAATGAGTTGTGGTTGTGCCTCTAGGGCTCCCAGGATCCGGCTTATAAAGGCGCACGGATCTAGGGTTTACATGGAGAGTCCTAGCGGGATTACAGATAGCCTAGCTACGGTACAATATCTTGCCGTGCACGTCACGGATCCGCCTTCCATATACGTCGTACTGGATCCGGGTTCCTCATGGGCCTCCGCGGATCCGGGTTACTCCTAATGTCGGTACGGATCCGGCTTACTGATCCTGGGCCGGACTTCTTCCTTCATGATCAACAGCAACTGGGCCGCCCGATGGGCCACATGCCTCATCACCATCTGTGGGCCACCCGGGCTTGCCGGATCTAGGCACTGTCGATGGTACACCCATGAAGTATACCCACAACAAAAGTCCTTGATGGAAGGTAGATGCGCGTGGGCCTTGGCATGGAGGGGCGCTGCTGTACTATAACTATCGTCATCGTGGGGGTGGGGGGGGGGGGGGGGGGGTGACGTGGCTTACATGCGGCCTCCTTGTGCAACGTCGACGATCCGTGCAGCTGAATCGTTCTTTGTGCATCCCACGGTTATACATGTTGCGCTCCAGCGACTTTGCATGATCCTATTTGTATCTCTCGTATCCCTGCTAAGAACCTCACGGAGACGCTGAGCCACGACGGCGACGATGAGACACCGCTACAGGTCAAGCTCAACAATGTCACCACCATCATTGGGAAAATAGGGCTCGCCGTGCTCAGTTGCTAACCTTCATCATGCTCATGGACCTGTTTCTGTACGCCAAGCAAGCGGATTCCCTTAGCAGACTACTGACTGCTGGCGTGGGGGATGGACGACGTGCTTTCCTTGCTCAACTTCTTCAGCGTGGCCATCACCATCATCATTTTCGCCGTCCCAAAGGGCCTGTCGCTCACCGTGACGCTCAGCCTAGCGTTCGCTAGGAAGAAGCTTATGCAAGAGCACGTCGTTCGGCAACTCTCACCGTGCTGGACCATGAGGTCAGCAAGCGGCATTTGGACCGACACGACCGGCACGCTTACCACCAACCACATGGTCATCTAGAAGATCAAGGCCCCCTTGTGCGGCGACCACTGTGAGCACCACCAAGGATTTCGAGGAGATCAAATCCACAACGCTATGGGAGGTGTTCGCGAAGCTAAGCTGCTGCTAGAGGGCATCTTCTAGTGCACGGGCTCCGAGGTCGTCCGCAACAAGGATGGCACGACCACCGTCATGGGCACGCCGCAAGCCCACCTAGACGACCATCCTCGAGTTCGGGCTCGGGCCTCGGGGTGGAGCTGCCACGAAGGAACAACTGTGCTCGGTTAGTGGCGCACGACCCACAGCTCTGCCTCACACGGCATCTGCGTCCGGAGTTGCCGACGAGGCCGCTGCAGCGGCGGGCGAAGTCATGGCTCCGCCCTCCAGTTCTGGAACCACCCGCCGCCACGTTCCTCTGTCCGTGGCCTCCAGGTCCGGTTTGGTCTCCGCCGCGCTCTAGCTGCCCTCCATGTGATGAGCACACAGACTCGTGCACAAAGATGAAGTCTTGCCCCTAGTGGTGGTGGGGAGGAAGAAGACGGCATGGGGATTCCGCAATGATGTACATGTAGAATTTTTTGTCAGAATTTTTCGATATTTCAAAACACATTTTTTTGGTAGAGGGAACCTATGCACCGGGGAGCCAAATTGAATTTCCGAAATGCCACATACTGTAAAAATTGGGCGCATTGTGTTTAGGTTAAACCCCTCGTCGTCTTGTTTGACTGACATAGCTAGTGACGTACGGCCCATTCAGCCCATCGGCATCGGCAAGCTAGGGCACCATGGAGAAGGAGGCGCGGCCAAGCAAGAAGGCTCGTAGTTCCGTCGACTCCGCCGGCCTGACGGCGCTGGCCCTCCGCCTCGCCAATACGTTCTCCGAGGGGAAGAATATTATTTTCTCGCCGTTCTCCATCTTCACGGCGCTGGGCCTAGTGGCGGCTGGCGCTCGGGGCAGAACCCTTGAGGAGCTCCTTGACGTGCTTGGCGCATCGTCGCGCGAGGAGGTGGCAGAGATCGTGCGGGGCCTGGCGGAGAGCGCCCTCGCCACCGGCGGATCCGGGCCGCTGACTATCACGTTCGCGTGCAGCGTGTGGCATCAGGAAGGATTTGCACTGAAGACGGCCTACCGCGACGCCGCCGTCGAGTCCTACAAGGCGGAGGCACGCGCCGTCGACTTCCACGTACGTACATACGTGTGCAAATATTATGCTGCGATCTCAACCTTAATCATAATGTTGTTGTGAGTTGTGATCTCGATCGTTTCTCAGTTGATCTCCGTACTGCACGCAGGGAGATCCGGAGGGTTCAAGGGAGGTAATCAACAATTGGGTTGCAGATGCCACGAAAAAGCTCATCACGTCCGTTCTCCCTCCAGGGTCGGTGCACAAGGACATCATGCTCGTGCTGGCCAACGCCATGTATTTCAAGGGCAAGTGGGAGGATCGCTTCCACCGGAGCCTCACAAAGGACGCCGACTTCTACCCTCTGGACGGCAGCCCCGTCAGGGTGCCTTTCATGACCGCCGGGAGGCTTCCCACTTCCGACACGGAGGACGAGTTCTGTCTAGAAGAAGAGGAGGAGGTCAAGTACTTCATTGCCTGCCATGACGGCTTCCAGGTGCTCAAGCTCCCTTACCAGGCGGTGAACGGCGGGAGGTACTCGATGTGTGTCTTCCTCCCCGACGCACACGATGGTCTGCCTAGCCTGGCCAGCGAGATGGCATCCAGCGGCGCCGCGTTTCTGTTCGACCACTTGCCCACGAGGCGAAGCAGCGTCAGAAATCTCCTGCTACCCAGGTTTAAGCTGTCATTCTCCTGCAGCATGAAAAATACCCTCGAGAGCTTTGGGCTCCGGGCAGCATTCTCCGTGGAGGCCGATCTGTCTTACATGGCGGCGGACGACGACTCTGGCCGGGACATGAAGCTGCGGGTGGAGGACGTGTTCCACATGGCGGTCGTGGAGGTGAACGAGGAAGGTACAGAGGCGGCCGCTTCCATTGCCGCCACCCGCGTCCGGTACTGCGCCACCAGAATGCCTTTGGATTTCATTGCTGACCACCCGTTTGCGTTCTTCATTGTGGAGGAGCTGTCCGGCGCGGTGCTCTTCGCAGGCCACGTCCTTGATCCGTCTAAGAACTCGGAGTAGTGAGTCCCAAGTAGCGAGGAAACTGACCCTGCTAAGGAATAAACGACCTATGTTTTCATGTTAGTCTTCGAAGTATGAACAAGCTTATATGCAATTCACACAGACATTTCTTTACTTTTTTGTTATTTATGCGGATTCAATGACCTTAGGCAACCGACCGGTTCGTGGATCACCTCTTTTCATGTGCCCTCTTAATGCAAGTTGGTAATTATGAGCACAATTATCAGTCTTTTTCTTTTTCGCCTTTGATCAGAAATTGGTTGGAAGATGCTTTGGCTGAGAATGTTATAGCGTTTCCAACTTTCCATACGGATGTTCTATATATGGTGATACCTAAGAAAATCTTCAGCCCGGTTCATTTCAACTCCTGGTTAACATATGCCAATCCGATCGCTGAAAGAGCCGTCGGGAAGGGCCGAAAATATGACCGTTGAAACGAGCTCCTGCGACTGGAAGGGCGACGAGGCGGGCGTCTCCGCGGCCCCCTCCCCCGCCGAACGCCGGCGAGCCCCCACTGGGAGTTCCCCGACGGGGGCGGCGGCGCCCCAGGGTGGGTCGCGGTTCTGGGCCTTGGCAGGGGAGAGCTCTGACGAGGAGGAGGAAGTTTTGGCGCAGCTGGAGGTGCCGGAGTCGCCCGTGCCCTCCAGATCTGGCCCAACTCTGGCGTGCCTTGGTGATTTTCTTGACCCCGCGTGGACCAGGGTGGGTAGCGCGAGGCTGCGGGGAGGTCGCCGCAGAGCTTGGGCGCCGGGCGGCCGCGGCTCGCGGTTCCGGGCGGCGGCCGGAGCTGCTACTGCTCGACCTCTGGGGACGCGGGGAGGCACGGTGGTGGCCAAGGAATCTCAGATCCAGTCGCGTCCTGTGGAGATCTCCGGTGTGGCACCAGGCGTGGCTGATCTGCCGTCGGCGTGCGCCGGCGAGGAGCAGGCGGCGCCGCCCGAGCCGCCAGTCTTCGTTGAGGATGGGACAGTGCCGTGGGTCACCAGCGTGGTGGGCCCGAGACAGGTGGGCCACAGGGTCCCCACTTCCAGTGGCTCTGGCGTCGGGTCCGTTCGTGGGCCTGGGGAAGCCGCTCCCCTGGAGGTGGGCCGTGGACAGGCTGTGCCTTTGGCCTCCCAATGGCCCAATCCAGCTCCTCAACCCAGCCCAAAGGTGGACGGCGGACCTGCTTCACTACTTAAGTGGCGTTGGATCCCCATGGGAACCCTAGATCTCACTCTCAGCCACGCCGCCACTCTCTCAGACGTGCGCTCCTGGCTCAGATCCACTAGATCCACCGGCCAAATTCCTCGCCGCCTCTCCTCCGCCTCGGCCGTAGGGTCGCCGCCGGTGGGTATGGAGCGTGGCCGTGGTGATTCGAGGATGGGGAGTAACAAGAGAAGTTTTGATGAGTTCAACTCCGAGGAGGGGCGCGGCTACGAAAGGGAGGTGCGTGAAAGGAGAAGCTTTGCGGACGAGGGCCGCCGCCGTGACCACGACCGCGACTGGGCTCGTGACCGTGCCCGAGAGCCAGAGTGGCGGAGGGACGGTGGTCGGTGGAGCGAGGAGGAGGACCGACCTGCCGCGGGGTCGTCCGGCGTTCGGGAACAGCACAAGAAGAAGTGGGGGAACAACCGGCAGGGGGCCCAACCGCCCAAGGCCAAATCGGTGTCGCACTCGACGCCCCAGGCCCCTTCGGCTCCGACCCCGCCGCCGGTCACCTCCTCTGATGCGGCTGAGGTGGTGCCTGCCGGAAAAAAGGCAAACATCAAGTGCTACAATTGCAGTAGAGAGGGCCACTACCAATCTGGCTGCCACTTCCCAGCGCATTGCGGCGTCTGTGACCTGGATGGACACACCACGGGCATGTGCCCCAAGAACTCCAAGAAGGCCTCCTTGCAGTGGTATGGGTATGCGATTGATGGCGTTGGCTTCCACTGCCTGGAGGTGGAGGAGGAGACGCTGCCGGTGGGCCCTGGAGGTGGCACGGACCACACGGCTCTTGTCATTGCAGTGGAGAACACCATGACCTGCGATCTCCTTACTCAAGACCTGAAGGCGCTGGTGGAAGACAACTGGGATTGGAGGGTCAGGCGTATCAGTGACACTGACTTCGCAATGGTCTTCCCAACCAAGGCGAGCCTCAACCTCTGCAAGAACCTTTGCAAGAACGCTGGGGGCATCGCCCTCCCAGTTAGCAAGATCTCGGTGCTGTTTGCGGACGCCACCGCGACTCCTCAAGCCTCTTTGGCCCTCACCAAGGTCTGGGTCCACCTCTCCGGAGTCCCCGAGGTGCTACGCTCTGTGGATCTTCTGCTGGAGGGCACCAAGATGCTGGGTCGCCCGCGCGTGGTGGACGAGGACTCTTTGGCGGCCCTGGATGGCCCGGTGAGGATGCTCTTCCACTCCCATGCCCCGGACAAGATCCCTCCTTCGATCCTGGTGTTCGTCACATGCAAGGTTTCCGGCTGGGGGTGTCAGTGGAGTGTACCAAGGCCAGCGCCAGTGACCCCAAACCTCCGCCACCAGGCCCGAGCAACGGAGAGGATGATGAGGAAGAAGAGGAGACTGAGGATCAAAGCCGCTCTGCTCCCCACTGGAAGCGGAGCAATATGAAGAGCAAGGACAAGGGGCCAATGTGTGATGTTACAAGCACCAAAGCTGGCGATGCTGATGCTGGCAAGGATGGGTCCGCTGACAAGAGTCCGCTTCTGAAAGAATAGATACAGAAGCCCCTGCCCTTCCAGTCTTCGGTGGGCAGCAGTAGCATCCTGTTCACCAGCTCCACCGCAAACCACCGCCACCTCGCTAGCCCTTCCTACCGTCGCCGTTCACCAGCTCCTGGCACCGCCGCTACCTCCGTCTCCACTGCGCTCCCACCCTGCACGCGAGGTGTTTGGCCATTTGCCAAGGCAATGGACTCGGACGACGAGGACGTCATGGCCGTGCTCATGGACGAGGAGCTCGCTATCGCGGCTGCGACCAGGGACGCCGCTGGAGGCGACGAGCATCTGGCGATTCTCGTCTCCCTCTTGGCCATGATCGCCGAGGAGGACAAGCCGATCATTGGTGGCTCCGCGCCGGGCCATCACAAGAGCAAGCCTAGGAAGAGGATGAAAGGCTATTGCATGCTCTACGCCGACTACTTCGCCGACGATCCATTGCACGGCGACACCGTGTTCCGCCGTCGTTTCCGGATGAGTAGGAAACTCTTTCTGAAGATAGTCGAGAATTTGAGGGAGATCGACTACTTCAAGTTGAAGAGAGACGCCGTCGGTGATCTTGGTTTCTCGACTATTCAGAAATGCATAGTAGCTCTTCGGATGCTTACCTATAAAATTGCAGGCGATACACAAGATGACTATCTACGCATGGCAGAGTCCACGGCCATTGATTGCATGTACAGATTCTGCAGGGCAATTGTGGCAGTGTTTGGAGAGACCTATCTGCGCACACCCAATGTGGCAGACACAGCTCAGATATTAGCACAAAATGCAGAGATAGGTTTTCCTGGGATGCTTGGAAGCATCGACGGTATGCACTGGGCATGGAAGAACTGTCCATTTGCACACCAGGGCATGTATAAGGGACACAAGGGTGTATGCAGAGTGGTGCTTGAGGCAGTGGCTCACCAGGACCTGTGGATTTGGCATGCGTTCTTCGGCATGGCAGGATCACACAATGATATCAATGTGTTGTAGTGCTATGATGTGTTCCAAAAGCTTGTCGAAGGCAATGCCCCTCCGGTGCAGTTTGAGATCAATGGCTACCAGTATGACAAGGGCTACTATCTTGCATATGGCATATATCCAAGATGGTCAACATTTGTGAAGACAATCTCGAACCCTGTACCTGGAGGGAAGAAAGCTTGGTTTGCTCAAATGAAGGAGGCTGCCAGAAAGGATGTGGAGAGGGCATTTGGTGTGTTGCAAGCTCGCTTTGTCATTGTCTGATACCTGCTCTTACATGGTCAAAGGAGCAGATGTGAAAGGTCATGACATGTTGTGTCATACTGCACAACATGATCATCGAGAGCGAGAGGGAATTTCCAGTGTTTGACACTGAACCATATGAACGGGTGGGTCCTCTTGCACATGTTGATCACAATGTGCCTTCCGCATTTGCTGCTTTTCTCGCCAGGCGTCAAGAAGTCCGAGACTCCAACACTCATCACCAACTGCAGGATGATCCGGTGGAGCATTTGTGGACTATCAAAGGCAGGGACTAGTTGAATTATTTGTGTGCTATGTTGAACTTGTTGAATTATCTCCAACATTTATTTAAGTTGTAATAAATCATCAGAGTTTATTTGATGTTTAAATTTAAAATATATATAAAATTGTATTGGGGGCGTCGTTTGGGGTGCACGGCTGTGCGTTCGGCATGCCCCGTTTCTGATATTGCGCCGGACGCCGTATGGGGGAGAGCGAGTGGAGATGCTCTGAGAATGATGGGGCGAACCCAGTTTCGCTGTTTGGTTGGGTGTGTTAGGGGCGGGGCCATGGGCCTGCTGCGTAGTCAATTGACTACACGCAGCATTTTGGCAAAAACTTAATATATAGGCTAAAATTCATTGGAAAAAGATATAAAATACATACAGATACATGTATTTGACATCACAACTTTGTACTGGCATGTAAGATGGTTAGGTTACCTCTTCGATTTTTGAGATCATTAAAATGTCATTGATAATTTGATCATCTCACAGTTTGAATTCGGCATTTTGAAGAGCTACAGGTACAGGGAAAGGGGTTTTCTATGAGCTGAATTGATGCAGCTAATGACAGGTTCAGTCGACTTAGTTACGCCAGGGAAACACTTTAACTGCTCGACGGAATCAACAAGAGATTTTCGAGGAGCCAACTGTGGCACCAACGGGGTTCTCGCTTCAGACAGACAACCTCAAGAACACATGCGATTCACAATTTCAGGATCTCCATACCGAACTGGGGAACCAATCAAGCACCGAAACTCATAATTCTCATCACTTCAAAAGGTGTACTCAGTTTCTGGTTTTTTCTTCACACTCACCATACTCTTGATAAGTAAAACAAAAATTAGTCACGACCACATGATGTGACTACCTGAAATTAGAACACATTCAATGTTAGAGCATCACTAGTACCACTAAACCCTCAAACCCTCGAAAATAACGGCTTTTTTACAGTTTGCGACCGAAAAAACATGTAGACTAGAACCTCTTAACCCTCGAACCCTCAAAAAAATTTAAGGGCCCAACACCTACTCCCCCTCTCAACCTGTACATTTGAGAGTTGGAGAGGCCCAACCCCTTCAAACCCTACTCCTCCACACGCGCGGGAGGGAAAATTCAGCCCCGCCTCCTCCCTCGCCGCCGCCTCCAAGCATGCCGCCGCCGGCCACCGCGCGCCATGGAGCCGCCCCCGCCCTCCCGCCCGCCTCCTCCGTCGCCGCCCCCACTGCCTCCCCCGTCGCCTCCCTCGCGGCCCCGCCCCAATCCCCGCCCCAGCGACCGCGGTGGAGCACCCGCCCCTCCCGAGCGGTGCGGAGGGGGCCGCGATGGTTAACGCCACCCACGTCGGCGCGAAACGGCGGCGTGCTGCCTCCAGCCGCAGCCCACCACCGTCCCGGCCCCGCCCATCGCCCCGGCCGCCCCGCCGCCCACCACCAAGGGCCGTCGGAAGACGGCAGCGCTTGGGCCGAAGAAGCCTGCAAGCGCCAAGCCCGCCGTCAAGAAGACCATCTCGCAGAAGAAGGCCACGCCGGCGCCCACAATTGCCGACCCTCTACCCGTCGTGCACGAGGTGCTCGATGTAATGCCCACAACGACGACGTCGTTCATGGGGCTTCTCCAAGATGCGGGTTTGAGGGTTTGAGGGTTGGGGCAAAGACTAGAACCCTCGAATCCTTAAAATTTTTAGGGTTTGAGGGTTCTAGTCTTTGCCCCTGTTTTTCACCCCTCAAAAGTGACAAAAAAATGCCAATTCTCAACCCTTAAAATACTTTGAAGATTTGAAGGTTTAGGGGTACTACTAGTGATGCTCTTATATGTTGTGATGCCTTCAGTGGTCGCTCAGGTTTCAGTTCACCCTCAACTTCCAGTCTATTTGTGAAGTTGTGATGCAAGGCCTACTGGTAAAATAAATCCAGGAAATGGGTGCATTGACTTTGCCATATTGGAATCTAATTAACACGCACAATTATGCTAAGTTTCCTTCCGAGAAGCAACAGAAAGACATCCCCACAACGAATCTATATCAACAGAGCAAGCATGCCGCCTTTGTAGTACAGGTCCATGTGAAACATTGACCATGTTACTACACTGATCCATACTAGAATTGCCACACGAAAATAGCAGGCATATATAAATAGGGGTTCGCGACATTTGCTTAAGAGAGTAGAAAAAAAATACAGGGAATCCTGGAGCCAATTTATGCTGGTTTCAAAACGGCTATAGAGAGCAGAAATTAAGCAACAAGAATTACAGTAGTAGATATATACAATAGTACACAAGTGCAGGCTACTATTATAGTCTCATTACCAGATACCAGCCAAAGCTCATCATTAGACGAAAATCAGTTCCGTAAACGTAGAATCCAATAGAAAGTTCAGAGAAGTGAATCTAGGTTGGATGATGCACAACCTTGTGCAATGGTGCACACACAACTTCAATGACTTCACCAGCAAATTTATACTGAAAACTTTGAACACCACTTCATGAACAGACACCACTCAAAACAATTTCTCAAGGGCGTCTGAAGCCTCACTGGAGTAGTGAACTGATTTGGCAACACCCTGCACAGCTTGCAGAGAGACTCCACGACAACACTCAATGACCAAAGACTCTAACTTATGTGCACGTCCCAGTTCAGCCATTCCAACATCAGTCACGTATTGACACATCCGAAGTGTGAGATTACTCAAGCATGGGGTGTGCGCAATGAAGTGCATCCCAGCATCGGTTACTTCAACACAACGTATAAGCTCAAGAGTCTCCAGATTTGGTGAGGATGAGAGAGCCTTCATCCCATCGTCATCCAAGAAGTTGGCACCATTTAGCACGAGAACTCGAATCGGGCAGGACTGAATGAGCACCAGAAAACCCTCTTGTGTGAATCCAATTTCTGGTGGCCAGGCAGGAGAGCATCCTACAAATTTGAGCTCTAAGATCTGAAGCTTACGACAGTTTAGGGCTAGAGTGTAAAGGGTGATATCAGTAAATGACGTCCTGGCTTCATTATGGTACAGCTGAAGATTGAGCCAAAGTGAGATGCTTTTAAGGTTGCTGCAGCTCCGGGATAATGCAATCATGTCATTGTCATTTAGGGCATGAACATACTCAAGGCAAAGGTCTTCCAATGCTTTACACTTCCCTAGGACAACACGAAGTCCTATTTCTGGCCAAGTTTCAATATGCGCCAACCTTAAGTCCTTCAAACTCTCACAGCAGAAGTCATATATATCCGTGTTGTGAGCATCATACGAGGGGTCATAGATTTCACTTCGAAAAATATCATATATTCCTACTTTCCTCTCAAACTCAAACTTCTGGAGCTTCATCCATCCTGCACCAAACTTTAGGAGGTCATGATGATTGATTCCATTGCAATTCTTCACTACAAGCTCTTTCAACGAACCAGCCCTGCCAAGGTATTCCAGCCACTCTACACTGTCGATTTTCTCGCAATCAATAAGGTGGAGAGCACATAAACTAGTGCAACCAATTGCAACTGAGAAAAGCCCAATTGAAGTTACTAGTGGTGCATTGTTTAGCCTCAGAGACACCAATGTCATGCAATGAGCTAACCAACCAAGCCCAGAGTCATCGATGTATGAGCAGAAGCTTAAGGTGAGATCAATCAGCGAGGAACAGTGAGATGAAAACACAAAAAGGCCTTTATTGTCCAACTGCTTTCCATGTACAGGTATCCAACCAGAGTAATCGATTTCCACTTTCGACAAATTTGGGAACCGGGTGCACAATAATTTTAGTGCCTCTGTAGCAGTGCAAAGACCAGAACCAACATGGATAGCACCCCTTTGATTCCCCTCTATCGCGTAGAGCTGCTTTGACACAAGGGAAAGAGAATTCAGATCACTTGTCCTGGTGATCTTCTTGACAATCTCTGTCAGCAGAGCCTCCGGTAGGTCCTCCATTGAACAAATTCAGCTGTACCTATCAGGTAATATCAAGGTTCAGAAAACAATCAAAGAGCTGGACTAAAACTTACGATATATCAGAGTAAAGCATTTGAAGATGGAGTCCACACTGGCAACGCTAATTATGAAGAATATACTGATGAAATTTGAGAATTTTCTGTATTCGTAGAGAACTTGTGCTTTCTTCATAAGAATGGAGATTAATTAAATAGGTACCATCTTATCTTTCTCAAGACTGCGAGCAAGAAATAATGAAGCTACAAGCCGCCTCATTAAAATAAACTAACACCATAAGTAGGAGAGCATGAACAACGAACGACCCAACAGAATACAAAGAAACAATCTAAAATTGGCGCAAGCAACTCCAGAAGACAAGACCCAAGTGCTGAATCTGAACCTACTTATGTGGAGGCGCCTAATTAATCCCATGAATACCAGAGCATGTTAATCGGTACTTGCAGCTCCCGGGCAAGAAAATAGGGTAATCCCCACCTGTATATATATTTAGTTATTTACACGAATTGGTGCTTACAAATTCGCAAGACGCGAAGCTAGGTAATTAAGCACGCGACACCAGAGCGTATCCCTTTAAATCGGCTGAGTAAAAACGATGAGTTGTGCAGTCATCCATAAATATCGCCGATCTAATATCTGTTCAACGAGAAATATAGTTTGCTGCACCCTGGCCTAGTACTCCATTGCAAAAAAGCACACTTTCTAGATAGCTTCACAGCTAAAAATGGATGATACTACCGATTTCCTCTCGGCAAGTCTCAATCTAGGAAAGAACACATGTACATATCGACCTGAACCAACGAACAGGGGCAAGAGAACCAAGAAAAGGCGGTACCTTCAGCAAGACCGGGGGATAAAAACAGCGGCGATAGAGATTATACCGTTGGAGGGGACCTCCGCCGCCGCTCGACCTTGGACTTGGAGACGTCGATAGATCTGCCTAGTCCGCAGCGGAGGGGAGCGGGATTTTCCGAGATTCGGATTTCGGAGGAGAGCGCGTAGCTGATGCCCTAGGCCGCAGGGGAGGGTGCGCGTTTGTTCCCTCACTCAGGAGTCGTAGGTGAGTGTTTGGTTGATTGGCTACTGGGAGTGGGTGGGGCGAACCCAGTTCACTGTTTGGTTGGGTGTGTATACCTTTGGCATGTAAGATGGTGAGATGATTAACCCTAACCCTGTTCCATTTTTTGAGATGATTAAAAAATGTCACTGATAATTTGATCAACTCACGATTTGAATAACTTCTAGTTTGAACAATAGCCTTCTTCGTATTTCATTTTGGCTAAGTACAATGTATAACATGAAAAACAAAGTCATGTAGTAAGTCGGCATTTTAAAGAGCTACAAATACATGGCAAGGGATATTCCTGATGCAGCTAATGAGAGGTTCAGTCAAATTAGTTATGCCAGGCAGCGAATCACATGAGCTGTCCACAGGGCCGGCCCCAACCCATGGCTACCATGGGCAACCGCCCAGGGCCCAGGCCAGAGGCAGTTCTTCCCTGAAGTTGATCAAGAAAATAAAATAATGTTGAAAGCAACGAAGAGATTGCTTCAAATAAAATCCAACAAACAAACAGATGATAATTCAAACTAATTGAGTCCTAGAAGATGTCCACCAGTCGAGCAATCAAATAATAGCACAAACTTAGGAGATATTTTTATCTTCAGCAATATGAAAAATGCAAGGTTATGCATGTGGCTTGTTTGCAAAAAGGAAAAGGAAACATCAAGTGTCACATTTTTTAAAACTTACGACTTCCACTATACTTTTTACTAAAATGCACAAATAAAACAAAGTTAGCTTACAACATTCTGTAATGCAGCAGGTTTTTTTTATCCAGTGGAAGTCCATCAATGAGAAACTTTCTGTTGCCAATCACTTCTCCGTAAAAATATAAGGTGACAAAACAGCTAAATACGTGTTATAATTGAATAGAAATGAATGTAGCCTATGTGGTATAGTGTGTTTGTTACACAATCTCAGAATCAGAAACGATTTCTACGCACAATAGATTCAATGCTAAGACGTGCAAATCCAAAATGGCCCAAATATTACCACAACATGCTCCTTTTCCATTTCCACGACCATCTGTGAACCTGCATAAAGTGATAAACTATGAAATAAAAGCATAACAATAGGCAATGATAGAAAACTCATGTGCTATGGAAAAGAAGTTGTAAATATCATTACAGAATTCAGATGTTACCTCAATAGATACAGCTGCAACTTTCTGCCACTCAAAATGTTCTCAATAACATCATGCAATAGAAACACCCGTATCCATCAAAGAAAGCATGTGCGGATTGAATCCGGTCCGTTAACTAAAAGGTAATGCTGAAACGGAAACAAAATTCATTAGAACTCCGGGTACGGAGGTGGACAAAATCCAACACACCTCCTTGCTCCTCCGCGGCCGCACTGGCTCCACCAGGCCTCCTTGTGGCATGCAATAGTGCCCTGTTTTGGCAGCACAGTGACCCGTTATGTGGTGATGCTGAGAGGTGAGGGACGAATCAGATGTTTAGTTTGCACCTTCTCGTACACGACAACACATATCCCCACCGTGTCCGCCTCCGAGTCGAAGAACGTCCACCACCATGCCCGCCTTATTCCATTGTTCACCTTGTCGCGCCTCTCCAAGTTGTCTGCCGCCTGCTACGACTTCTCCTCCTAGCCTAGGCACAAAGGCATTGATGGAAGGTAGATGCATGGATCGTCGACTTTGCACAAGGAGGTCGCAGGTAAGCCCCCCCACCCCCGACGATGACAATAGTTATAGTACAGCAGCGCCCCCTTCATGCCAAGGCCGACGTGCCCTCGTATCCATGTCGGGAACCTCACGGAGACGCTGAGCCACGGCGGCGAGGATGATACACCGCTACAGGTCAAGCTCAACTGTGTCACCACCATCATTGGAAAGATTGGGCTTGCGTTCGCCATGCTCAGTTGCTCACCTTCATCATGCTCATGGCTCGGATTCCCCCGGCAGACTACCTGCTGCTGACATGTGGGGGTGGACGACACGCTTTCCTTGCTCAATTTATTTAGCGTGGTCATCACCATCATCATCTTCGCCGTCCCAAAGGGTCTGTCGCTCGCCGCGACACTCAACCTTCCGTTCGTCATGAAGAAGCTCATGCAAGAGCGCGCGATCGTTCGGCAGCTCTCAGCGTGCGAGACCATGAGGTCAGCAAGCGGCATTTGGACCGACACGACCGACACGATTACCACCAACCACGTGGTCGTCGAGAAGGTCAATGCCCCTTGCGCGGCGACCACTATGAGCACCACCAAGGACTTCGAGGAGTTCAAATCGACAACGCTATGGGAGGTGTTCGTGAAGCTGCTGCTGGAGGGCATCTTCTAGTGCATGGGCTCCGAGGTCGTCTGCAACAAGGATAGCACGACCACCGTCATGGGCACGCCGCATGCCCACCTAGACGACCATCCTCGAGTTCGGGCTCGGGCCTCGGGGTGGAGCTGCCACGAAGGAACAACTGTGCTCGGTTAGTGGCGCGCGACTTGCAGCTCTGCCTCACGCGGCATCTGCGTCCGAAGTTGCCGACGAGGCCGCTGCAGCAGCGGGCGAAGTCACGGTTCACTACGGGAAAACAATTCATTGCCGTGCGACAATTCGCACGGCAAAGGCCCTTATTTGCCCGGCAAAGGTTTTGCCGTGCGTCGACGCACGGCAACGTCTGCACGGCAACGCCTCCGACGGCAACGAAGACATTGCCGTGCGCCAGACCAAACCGCACGGCAAAGGCCTTTACCGTGCGCGCCAACGTTGCCGTGCGGCCGCCCCTTTGCCGTGCGCGTGATCTTTGTCGTGCGCTCGCACCTTTGCCGTGCGGCTGATCTCTGCCGTGCGCCATCCTCTTTGCCGTGCGCCACCTCGTTGCCGTGCGCCTGCCTCTGCCGGGCCGTGCTCCCTTTGCCGTGCGGCCAAGCCCCAGCACGCACGGCAAAGGAATCTCCAGGCACACCCACTGGCTTCCCAGGAGCACAGGCTTGCGCCACGTGGCACCTTTGCCGTGTGTATGCACACGGCAAAGTGACCAAAAGTCCTTTGCCGTGTGCATACACACGGCAAAGACCCCTGGTTTTTTCATTTTTTTGTTGCTTTTCATTAATCCCTGCATTTCAAAATTGCATTTCACATATATATAACATATACAACATATATATTCACCATAGCATCACCAAACACATCAACAACACCACAAATACATCGAGCACACATAGTTCATGCATAACAAAGTGCAATGTCCATTATTACAATCCATAACAAGTGCAACATCCATAACAAGTGCGAACAATCCATTACAACGACGACGAGTGCACGAAGACCATGCCATCAACCTTGTCCTCCTCCATTGCTTGCGCCCGCCTCATCGTCATTGCGTTGTGACACATAATCTACAAGGTTTGATGGAATTGGCATTTGTCATTTGCATATTGAACACTTGAACAAGCACAAGTAGCGGGTTGGGCACAAGCGTAGGAGGACTCTCCGAGGTTCATGCTCCGGATGATGTTCATGTTGTTGACGGTGATAGGTGTCCCCGGGGTATGAGTGGGCAGTGGCGGCATCCACGGCATGGAGTAAGGTGGAGGAGGAAGACTCCCCGGTGGAGAAGACAGAGCCGTCTGGCTCATCAGCCAGCTCATCTGTGCCTGATGCTGCTGCATCATCTGCTGCTACTGTTGCATCTGCAGCATCATCCGTACTCGCCTGCTGCTGATACTCCAGAACCTGCCGCTCCAAGTTCCGTGCGTGCTCCTGGGCCGCCTGCTCCTTTTCTGCCATCTCTGCCTACGATGTGTCCGCGATGTCATTAACATTTCAATGGAAAGCATGTGCATGTAAAGGAAAGGTAGAGGCACGAGGAAGAACATACCCGTAACCGATCGACAGCTAGATCCGAAGCCCGTGGCCGGGGCTCTACCTCAGGCTGGCCGCTCTTACGACCACGATGGATCTGGCGGAGAGAGGGAACCTTGGCTGGGTCGACGCACCAGTCACCAAACCATAGGCGGCCATGCTTCAAGCCTTCTCCCGCAAGCACCGCGACCTCAGGGTCAAAGTCCTCGGCCTCTGGGTTGGCGTCCTCGCCGTACTTCTGCTTGAACTTGGAGACATACGACGTGCACTGGGTCTCGGATTGCGGGTTAACCCACACGGACCCCGTCTCAGGATCAGGCGTCTTCCTTTGCTTCATCTTCTTTAGCACGGCAAAGACGTTAGGCTTCGCTCCTGTCCTGACTTCCAGCAAAAGAGAACATGTAATAAAGTGAAGTGGCACACCCTTGCAGAGTTAGCAAATATATAACATGAATTCAAAGAATGAAGGAACCATTAATTTGCTCACCTCCTTCTGCAGGTGAAGAGAGATGGGGATGCTGCCTTGGATATGCGATCCACCTCGCATCTCTGCCCGCTTCTTCTTGCCCTCCTCGTGCTTCTTGAGGTACTGGGGGCATGTCCACCACATGACCATCGCACGAAAGCACCTATCGTCGTTGCCGACGAACTGAGGAGGGTTCTACATGCACAAGATAAACCCATTATGGTAAAATAAACTACATGGCGATAAAGAAATCAATAACACATAAATGCAAATACCTGCAAGTACTGCCACGGCTGCATGAGCGTGTCGCGAGCATCCTCCTTAGTCATGTGGACGAAGCGGTCGGCGTGCCAGTCGCGGACGCATTGAACACGTGCCTCGTAGTGCATGCCAGTCACCCTCTTCCTTGCAAGCTGGTGTAGGACAACATCGCACGCATTCTCCTTGCCCTCGGCCCTCTTGAAGTATTTCTGCAACCATGCACATAGGTAAAATAAGGGGCATTAGTGCAATTATTGTGAACCAAGGAGAGTGTATGAATGGTAAGAAGTCAAAAGTCACGTACCCAGAATTTGGCAACAACCAAATCCGCCGCGGTGCCGCGGCCAAGAGGATCTTCCGCGAGGCTGTAGTGCGCCCACCTCCAAGCTACGTCGCAGCCACCAGTAGGGAGATTGACTATCCCAGGGAAATACCATCTAAGTAGGCCCCCAAGGATGTTCGAGTACCCACGTGGCGGTCTCTGCGACGGGTCTTCATACTGGAACGAGCTGCACCATGAAACGACAACATCAATATGTATGTGATAATAATTTTGATAATGACAAAATTGCGATAACGAAATGCCAAAAATTAACATGTACCTCCTTCCATAGGGCTGTAGAACAACGTGCCTGTAGCGCCAGTGCTTCAGCGCGGGGAGCTGTGTTATCCCACGCCGATATGGCTTCCTATCACGTGGCCTCAGCCTCTCCACAGCTGGAACGTACTGGTAATCCTCTGGCTCACACCACTGTAGGCTTGGATCAGGATCAAACACTAAGTTCCCCAACCCCTCATCCTCCGAGAGGTCCTCCTCGTCCCCCTCCTCCTCCTGGTCCTCCCCACCCCCTCCTCCTCCTGGTCCTCCCCACCCCCCTCCTCCTCCTGGTCCTCCCCACCCCCGTGGTGCTCCTGGTCCTCCTCCTCGTCATCATCATCGGCTGCGGGAGGGGGGCTAGGACTAGGAGTGAGTACCCGCGTCGCATTCTTCCTACACGGCCGCCCTGTGGGAGCAACAGGAGGGGGGCTAGGAGGGGGGTAGTAGCTCGGCCCCGCCTCGAAGTCCCTACACCTACCAACCCTAAACTGGGGAGGCTTCGAGCCCTAAACCCCTCTAAATCCCTAAACCACGACGCCGGAGCTGCAGAACCATGCATCATAAACCCTAACCCTAACCCTAAACCCTAAACCTATACCTAACCATAAATACTTACCCTTTAACCTAAACCCTAGCCCTAGCCCCTAAACCCTAGCCCTAACCCTACACCTAACCCTAACCAGTAGATCAGGCACACCGTCGATCGTGTGATAATGGCTCTAGATGCGGGTATATGTGCCAAAGGGTCCCAATCTTGGTTCTCCATGTGTATATGTACTAAACAAACCTAAAAGAATGAAAAGTTACATTGGTGCACCCTCGCGCGGAGAAATCTAGGGGGGTAGACCCGCCGGGGCACACGTTCCGCTGTTTTGGGGGAGGAGGGGGATAACGACCGCCGGAGCACCGGAACCCCACCAAACCTTGCATGTGGACCTATGATATGTGTCAAAGTGTGGTGCAAGGTCTAATGGTGCAAAAGTAGCTCCCCTAAACCCTAAACCCTAAACTGGGGAGGCTTCGAGCCCTAAACCCTTCTAAATCCCTAAACCACGACGCCGGAGCTGTAGAACCATGCATCATAAACCCTAACCCTAACCCTAAACCCTAAACCTATACCTAACCATAAATACTTACTCTTTAACCTAAACCCTAGCCCTAGCCCCTAAACCCTAGCCCTAACCCTACACCTAACCCTAACCAGTAGATCAGGCACACCGTCGATCGTGTGATAATGGCTCTAGCTGCGGGTATATGTGCCAAAGGGTCCCAATCTTGGTTCCCCATGTGTATATATACTAAACAAACCTAAAAGAATGAAAAGTTACATTGGTGCACCCTCGCGCGGAGAAATCTAGGGGGGTAGACCCGCCGGGGCACACGTTCATTGTTTTGGGGGAGGAGGGGATAACGACCGCCGAGCACCGGAACCCCACCAAACCTTGCATGTGGACCTATGATATGTGTCAAAGTGTGGTGCAAGGTCTAATGGTGCAAAAGTAGCTCCCCTAAACCCTAAACCCTAAACTGGGGAGGCTTCGAGCCCTAAACCCCTCTAAATCCCTAAACCACGACGCCGGAGCTGCAGAACCATGCATCATAAACCCTAACCCTAACCCTAAACCTATACCTAACCATAAATACTTACCCTTTAACCTAAACCCTAGCCCTAGCCCCTAAACCCTAGCCCTAACCCTACACCTAACCCTAACCAGTAGATCAGGCACACCGTCGATCGTGTGATAATGGCTCTAGCTGCGGGTATATGTGCCAAAGGGTCCCAATCTTGGTTCTCCATGTGTATATGTACTAAACAAACCTAAAAGAATGAAAAGTTACATTGGTGCACCCTCGCGCGGAGAAATCTAGGGGGTAGACCCGCCGGGCACACGTTCATTGTTTTGGGGGAGGAGGGGGATAACGACCGCCGAGCACCGGAACCCCACCAAACCTTGCATGTGGACCTATGATATGTGTCAAAGTGTGGTGCAAGGTCTAATGGTGCAAAAGTAGCTCCCCTAAACCCTAAACCCTAAATCGGGAGGCTTCGAGCCCTAAACCCCTCTAAATCCCTAAACCACGACGCCGGAGCTGCAGAACCATGCATCATAAACCCTAACCCTAACCCTAAACCCTAAACCTATACCTAACCATAAATACTTACCCTTTAACCTAAACCCTAGCCCTAGCCCCTAAACCCTAGCCCTAACCCTACACCTAACCCTAACCAAGAGATCGTGCACACCGTCGATCGTGTGATAATGGCTCTAGCTGCGGGTATATGTGCCAAAGGGTCCCAATCTTGGTTCCCCATGTGTATATGTACTAAACAAACCTAAAAGAATGAAAAGTTACATTGGTGCACCCTCGCGCGGAGAAATCTAGGGGGGTAGACCCGCGGGGGCACACGTTCCGCTGTTTTGGGGGAGGAGGGGGATAACGACCGTCGGAGCACCGGAACCAAACCAAACCTTGCATGTGGACCTATGATATGTGTCAAAGTGTGGTGCAAGGTCTAATGGTGCAAAAGTAGCTCCCCTAAACCCTAAACCCTAAACTGGGGAGGCTTCGAGCCCTAAACCCCTCTAAATCCCTAAACCACGACGCCGGAGTTGCAGAACCATGCATCATAAACCCTAACCCTAACCCTAAACCCTAAACCTATACCTAACCATAAATACTTACCCTTTAACCTAAACCCTAGCCCTAGCCCCTAAACCCTAGCCCTAACCCTACACCTAACCCTAACCGATAGATCGAACTGCACACCGTCGATCGTGTGATAATGGCTCTAGTTGCGGGTATATGTGCCAAAGGGTCCCAATCTTGGTTCTCCATGTGTATATGTACTAAACAAACCTAAAAGAATGAAAATTTACATTGGTGCACCCTCGCGCAGAGAAATCTAGGGGGTAGACCCGCCGGGGCACACGTTCATTGTTTTGGGGGAGGAGGGGGATAACAACCGCCGGAGCACCGGAACCCCACCAAACCTTGCATGTGGACCTATGATATGTGTCAAAGTGTGGTGCAAGGTCTAATGGTGCAAAAGTAGCTCCCCTAAACCCTAAACCCTAAACCGGGAGGCTTCGAGCCCTAAACCCCTCTAAATCCCTAAACCACGACGCCGGAGCTGCAGAACCATGCATCATAAACCCTAACCCTAACCCTAAACCCTAAACCTATACCTAACCATAAATACTTACCCTTTAACCTAAACCCTAGCCCTAGCCCCTAAACCCTAGCCCTAACCCTACACCTAACCCTAACCAGTAGATCAGGCACACCGTCGATCGTGTGATAATGGCTCTAGCTGCGGGTATATGTGCCAAAGGGTCCCAATCTTGGTTCTCCATGTGTATATGTACTAAACAAACCTAAAAGAATGAAAAGTTACATTGGTGCACCCTCGCGCGGAGAAATCTAGGGGGTAGACCCACCGGGCACACGTTCACTGTTTTGGGGGAGGAGGGGGATAACGACCGCCAGAGCACCGGAACCCCACCAAACCTTGCATGTGGACCTATGATATGTGTCAAAGTGTGGTGCAAGGTCTAATGGTGCAAAAGTAGCTCCCCTAAACCCTAAACCCTAAACTGGGGAGGCTTCGAGCCCTAAACCCCTCTAAATCCCTAAACCACGACGCCGGAGCTGCAGAACCATGCATCATAAACCCTAACCCTAACCCTAAACCCTAAACCTATACCTAACCATAAATACTTACCCTTTAACCTAAACCCTAGCCCTAGCCCCTAAACCCTAGCCCTAACCCTACACCTAACCCTAACCAAGTAGATCGTGCACACCGTCGATCGTGTGATAATGGCTCTAGCTGCGGGTATATGTGCCAAAGGGTCCCAATCTTGGTTCTCCATGTGTATATGTACTAAACAAACCTAAAAGAATGAAAAGTTACATTGGTGCACCCTCGCGCGGAAAAATCTAGGGGGTAGACCCGCCGGGGCACACGTTCCGCTGTTTTGGGGGGAGGAGGGGGAGAACGACCACCGGAGCACCGGAACCCCACCAAATCTTGCATGTGGGCCTATGCTATGTGTCAAAGTGTGATGCAAGGTGTAATTTACCAAATGGTGCATGGCATGGATCCCCGGTCTGACATTCCTCACCTTCGGGCGATAACACTTAACAGATTCCTGGACTTGTACGGTGAAGTGTCCCGCCGCGGGTATATCAGGGGCTAGACTGTGCCAAAGGGTGCCACACATGGTTTTCCATATGTCCATGGACTAAACAAACCTAAACCTATGAAAAGGTATATTGGTGGAACCTCGCGCGGAGAAATCTAGGGGGTAGACCATCCGGGGCCCACAAACAGCCGTTTTTAGGGGGAATGACCCCCGGAGCACCGGAATGCCACCAAAACTTGCAAGTGGACCTAAAACCTAACCCTAACAAACCTAAAAGAATGAAAAAGTACATTTTGCACCCTCGCGCGGAGAAATCTACGGGGGTAGACCCGCCGTCCCGCTGTTTTTGGGGGAAGGAGGGGGACGGCCGTGAGCAATGAACCCTGATATATGTGGGGGATGAACATGGAGACTAATTTTGTATTGCACATAGTGTAATAAATAGTCATCAAAAAGAAAAACTAATTAACAAAATAAATATAAGTAGTAGATGAAATAAAATAGTTAGAAAAACAAATAAAATGTATATTGGCGCACGGCAAAGGGAGCAGCGCACGGCAAAGGACCCTTTGCCGTGCAACTGCTCTGTCTGCACGGCAAAGGGGCGGGACACGGCAGTGCCCAGGCCTTTGCCGTGCATTGTTTCTTTGCCGTGCGGCTTGCAGGGACTTTGCCGTCCTACTATCATTGCCGTGCGCTGCTCCCAGACTTTGCCGTGAGATACTGCTTTGCCGTGCGCCAAGTCTTTCTTTGCCGTGCTAGGTTTCTTTGCCGTGCGCTGCTCCCAGACTTTGTCGTGCGTGTTGACGTTGCCGTGCGGTCTGCTTGCTGCGCACGGCAAAGAAATCTTTGCCGTGCAGCAGCTCACGGCAAAGATAGGCTGCACGGTAGCGCCTGATTTTCCCGTAGTGGTTCCGCCCTCCAGTTCCGGAAGCACCCGCCGCCACGTTCGTCTGTTCGTGGCCTCCAGGTCCGATCTGGTCTCCACCGCGCTCCAGCTGCCCTCCCTGTGATGAGCAACAGACTCGTGCACAAAGGCGAAGTCTTGCCCCACCTAGTGGTGGTGGGGAGGAGGAAGATGGCATGGGGTTCTGCAGCGATGTACATGTAAAAGAAATTGTCAAAAAAAATCGACATGTTGAAATATAATTTTTTGGTAGAGGGAACATATGCATAGAGGAGCCAAAATGAATTTTCGAAACGCCACTTGCTATATAAATTGGGCGCATTGTGTTTAGGTTAAACCCCTCGTCGTCTTGTTTTAGTGACATAGTAGTGACGTACGGCCCATCCAGCCCATCGGCATCGGCAAGCTAGGGCACCATGGAGAAGGAGGCGCGGCCAAGCAAGAAGGCTCGTAGTTCCGTCGACTCCGCCGGCCTGACAGCGCTGGCCCTCCGCCTCGCCAATACGTTCTCCGAGGGGAAGAATATTATTTTCTCGCCGTTCTCCATCTTCACGGCGCTGGGCCTAGTGGCGGCTGGCGCTCGGGGCAGAACCCTTGAGGAGCTCCTCGACGTGCTTGGCGCATCGTCGCGCGAGGAGGTGGCGGAGATCGTGCGCGGCCTGGCGGAGAGCGCCCTCGCCACCGGCGGATCCGGGCCGCTGACCATCACGTTTGCGTGCAGCGTGTGGCATCGGGATGGACTTGCACTGAAGACGGCCTACCGCGACGCCGCCGTCGAATCCTACAAGGCGGAGGCACGCGCCGTCGACTTCCGGGTTAGTATGTACATACGTGCATGTGCATATATTATGCTGCGATCTCAACCTTAATCAGAATGTTGTTTTTGAGTTGTGATCTCGATCGTTTCTCAGTTCATCTCCGTACTGCACGCAGGGAGATCCGGCGGGTTCAAGGGAGGTAATCAACAATTGGGTTGCAGATGCCACAAACAAGCTCATCACGTCCGTTCTCCCTCCAGGGTCGGTGCACAAAGACATCATGCTCGTGCTGGCCAACGCCATGTATTTCAAGGGGAAGTGGGAGGATCGCTTCCACCGGAGCCTCACAAAGGACGCCGACTTCTACCATCTCGACGGTAGCGCCGTCAGGGTGCCTTTCATGACCGCCGGGAGGCTTCCCACTTCCGACACGGAGGACGAGTTCTGTATAGAAGAAGAGGAGGAGGTCAAGTACTTCCTTGCCTGCCATGACGGCTTCCAGGTGCTCAAGCTCCCTTACCAGGCGGTGAACGGCGGGAGGTACTCGATGTGTGTCTTCCTCCCCGACGCACACGATGGTCTGCCTAGCCTGGCCAGCGAGATGGCATCCAGCGGTGCCGCGTTTCTGTTCGACCACTTGCCCACGACGCGAAGCAGCGTCAGAAATCTCCTGCTACCCAGGTTTAAGCTGTCATTCTCCAGCAGCATGAAAAATACCCTCGAGAGCTTTGGGCTCCTGGCAGCATTCTCCGTGGAGGCCGATCTGTCTTACCACTCTTACATGGCGGCGGACGACTCTGGCCGGGACATGAAGCTGCGGGTGGAGGACGTGTTCCACACGGCGGTCGTCGAGGTGAACGAGGAAGGTACCGAGGAGGCCGCTTCCATTGCCGCCACCCACGTCCGGTACTGCGCCGCCAGAATGCCTTTGGATTTCATTGCTGACCACCCGTTTGCGTTCTTCATTGTGGAGGAGCTATCCGGCGCGGTGCTCTTGGCAGGCCACGTCCTTGATCCGTCTAAGAACTCGGAGTAGTGAGTCCCAAATAGCGAGGAAACTTGGACCCTGCTAAGGAATAATCGACCTATGTTTTCATGTTAGTCTTCGAAGTATGAACAAGCTTATATGCAATTCACTGGTAGAAAAACAGGCTTCCGTCCAGCCCCATAAGTCGCGAAGCTATAGGAACCGCGACTAATGGGACCTTTAGTCGCGGTTCGGGAGGCGAACCACGACCAAAGGCCTGGGCCCAGGGCACTCGGTGGCCAGCTGGTGCACGTGGGGGGCTTTAGTCGCGGTTGGCCTCCCGAAGGCCTTTAGTCGCGGTTGGCCAGGCCAACCGCGACTAAAGCCCCTCCCCTATATATACCCATCCAGCAGCCAACACTTAGCCATTTGGAGCCATTCTCTTCACAAACTTCATAAGTGGGTGTTAGGTTTGCTTTTGGTTCCTCTTATGCACATAAGGTGTTTGATGAAATGCCCCAAGAGCATGAAACAAACATGATATGAAGTGTTGGAGCCACACTTGAGCTTTATCATTTATTTTTTCCTCCTCGATCGCGGTTAGCAACTTAAACCTTTCATGTGTCATTGATAAAAATATGCATGTGTGTAGTTCATTGTTTAATTTATATTGTTTGTAGCTAGTTAGTTTAACAAATGCATGATGGTTAATTATATATTTTATATTATAATAATGCAGATGAATCGGCAATGGATGTACGGTAACCGACTCTCCGGCGAGTTCACTACGGGTTTGAAAGATTTCCTCGTAGTGGCTAATGCGAACAAGCATGGGGGTTTTGTTATCTGTCCATGTGTTAACTGTAAGAATCAGAAGGGTTACTCTTCCTCAAGAGATGTTCACATGCACCTGCTTCGGCACGGTTTCATGCCAAGCTATAATTGTTGGACCAAGCATGGAGAAAGAGGGGTTATAATGGAAGAAGATGAAGAAGGGGATGATTTCATCGATGAAAGCTATCTTGCTCATTTCGGTGATACTTTCATGGAGGATGCTGAAGGTGAAGGGGAAGGTGAAGGGGAAGGTGAAGAAGAGGCACGTGATGATCCCGTTGATGATCTTGGTCGGACCATTGCTGATGCACGGAGACGCTGCGAAACTGAAAAGGAGAGGGAGAATTTGGATCGCATGTTAGAGGATCATAGAAAGGCGCTGTACCCCGGATGCGATGATGGTCTGAAAAAGCTGGGCTGCACACTGGATTTGCTGAAATGGAAGGCACAGGCAGGTGTAGCTGACTCGGCATTTGAAAACTTGCTGAAAATGTTGAAGAATATGTTTCCAAAGAATAACGAGTTGCCCGCCGATTTACGAAGCAAAGAAGGTTGTCTGCCCTCTAGGTTTAGAGGTTCTGAAGATACATGCATGCATCAACGATCGCATCCTCTACCGCGGTGAATACGAGAATTTGAATGAATGCCCGGTATGCACCGCATTGCGTTATAAGATCAGAGGCGATGACCCTAGTGACGATGTTGAGGGCCGTAAACCCGGAAGAGGGTTCCCGCCAAGGTGATGTGGTATGCTCCTATAATACCACGGTTGAAACGTCTGTTCAGGAACAAAGAGCATGCCAAGTTGTTGCGATGGCACAAAGAGGACCGTAAGTCGGACGGGGAGTTGAGACACCCCGCAGATGGAATGCAATGGAGAAAGATCGACAGAGAGTTCAAAGATTTTGCAGCTGACGCAAGGAACATAAGATTTGGTCTAAGTACGGATGGCATGAATCCTTTTGGCGAGCAGAGCTCCAGCCATAGCACCTGGCCCGTGACTCTATGCATCTACAACCTTCCTCCTTGGTTGTGCATGAAGCGGAAGTTCATTATGATGCCAGTGCTCATCCAAGGTCCGAAGCAACCCGTCAACGACATCGATGTGTACCTAAGGCCATTAGTTGATGAACTTTTACAGCTGTGGGGCAGACCTGGTGTCCGTGTGTGGGATGAGCACAAAGAAGAGGAATTTGACCTACGAGCGTTGCTTTTCGTAACCATCAACGATTGGCCTGCTCTTAGTAACCTTTCGGGACTGTCAAATAAGGGATACAATGCATGCACACACTGCTTACATGAGACTGAAAGTGTACATTTGCCAAATTGTAAGAAGAACGTGTACCTTGGGCATCGTCGATTTCTTCCGAAAGGTCATCCAGTAAGAAAGAAAGGCAAGCATTACAACGGCAAGGCAGATCACCGGCCGGCTTTCGGAACACACCGGTGCTGAGGTATTTGATATGGTCAAGGATTTGAAAGTCATCTTTGGAAAGGGTCTGGCGGACAATCAGTTCGAAGGAGCTGACGGGCACGCAGCCATGTGGAAGAAGAAATCTATATTCTGGGAGCTAGAATATTGGAAAGTCCTAGAAGTCCGCTCTGCAATCGACGTGATGCACGTTACGAAGAATATTTGTGTGAACCTCCTAAGCTTCTTGGGCATGTATGGGAAGTCAAATGATACAAAGGAAGCACGGCAGGACCAGCAAAGTTTGAAAGACCCTGATGACCGGCATCCGGAACGGTTTCAAGGTCGTGCCAGCTACGCTCTGACCAAAGAAGAGAAGGTCATCTTTTTTGAATGCCTGAGCAGTATGAAGGTCCCGTCAGGATTCTCGTCCAATATAAAGGGAATAATAAACATGGCGGAGAAAAAGTTCCAAAACCTGAAGTCTCACGACTGCCACGTGATTATGATGCAATTGCTTCCGATTGCTTTGAGGGGGCTCCTGCCGGAAAATGTTCGAGTAGCCATTGTGAAGCTATGTGCATTCCTCAATGCAATCTCTCAGAAGGTAATCAATCCAGAAGTTCTACCACGGTTACAGAACGATGTGATCCAATGTCTTGTCAGTTTCGAGTTGGTGTTCCCGCCATCCTTCTTCAATATTATGATGCACCTCCTGGTTCACCTAGTCGATGAGATTTCCATTCCCGGTCCTGTATTTCTACACAATATGTTCCCCTTCGAGAGGTTCATGGGAATATTAAAGAAATATGTTCGTAACCGTGCTAGGCCAGAAGGAAGCATCGCCAAGGGCTATGGAAATGAGGAGGTAATTGAGTTTTGTGTTGACTTTGTTCCTGACCTTAAGCCGATTGGTCTTCCTCGATCGCGGCACGAGGGGAGACTAAGTGGAAAAGGCACGATCGGAAGGAAATCAACGATATGTATGGACGGCCATTCTCCGATCGAAGCACACCACACGATTCTGACCAATTCCAGCTTGGTGGCTCCGTACTTTGAGAAACACAAGAATATTTTACACTCGGACAACCTGGAAGCCTGAATCCTGGATTAGGAAGGCCCACATGGAGACTTTCGGCAGTTGGTTGAGAAAACATTTAATGAATGACGATCATGTTGTAGATCAGCTGTACATGTTGGCCAAGACACCATCTTCGACTATAACGACTTTCCAAGGGTACGAGATAAATGGGAATACATTTTACACGATCGTCCAAGATAAAAAGAGCACCAACCAAAACAGTGGTGTCCGCTTTGATGCAGCAACCGAGAATGGGCAAAAGGTCACATATTATGGTTACATAGAGGAGATATGGGAACTTGACTATGGACCCTCCTTTAGGGTCCCTTTGTTCCGGTGCAAATGGTTCAAGCTAACAGGAGGTGGGGTAAAGGTGGACCAGCAATACGGAATGACAATGGTGGATTTCAACAATCTTGGTTACCTTGACGAACCATTCGTCCTAGCGAAAGATGTCGCTCAGGTTTTCTATGTGAAGGACATGAGTAGCAAACCGAGGAAACGGAAAGATAAGAAAACGATCAGTACATCATGCGATGATCCAAAGCGCCACATTGTTCTTTCAGTGGAAAAGAAACATCGTGGGAGTGGAGGACAAGACAGACATGTCGAAGATTATAATATGTTTGCTGAAATTCCGCCCTTCAAAGTGAACACCGACCCAAGCATTAAGTTAAATGATGAGGATGCTCCATGGATACGGCACAATCGTAAGCAAGCAGGGACACAAGGAAAGAAATGATGTGTAATAATTTATTGTACCAAACTTTGTTGAATGGATCATGTGAATTATATTACCCGTGATGTGTTTGGTGTCCATTTTCGAATGATTCAATTGACTCGAGATAGCACTGATGATACATGAAATTTGGAGTGATTCAGTCATACTCCTGCCTAGGCGTATAATATGCATACTCGTAGTCTTCATAGCCGCCGCCGTTGTACTGGTAGTCGTCGCCTTCTAAGTTGCCGCGTCAAGTAATACGTCGCATTGCGTCCGTAAATCGAGGCGCGCGCTAAATGGCTTTCCGAAGCGAGGGTAGCGCAGCGGGGGATATCGCCGGCCGTGATGTAGTCCATGACGCTCTGCAGTCCGGCCGTACCACCATAGCCGACGGCCGGCCTCGTGGAAGTTCCCGGAGGCGAGACCATCCGCCTCATACCTGGCGAGCGCCCTCTCCCGCCGATTGATGAAGAAGGTGTCCCAAGTATGCTGGTTATCGGGATGCCGGCGGATTCATCCGCTGCTCCGGCGTGAGGTCGAGGTAGTAGTGGTTCGTGATGGCCACCCGGCGCGCAGTACCCTGAGGGACGGGAGGGACCGGCACGCCGCCGGCGCTTAGGCTCCAGCCGGCGGGGACGCGGTAGCCCGGTGGGCAAGGGTAGTTCGAGGCGCAAAGCTCCTCCACCTGCTGGTAGGTTAGAGTGGGTGCGGTGGAAGCCATGCGAGAGTGATGAGAGATTGTAGAGATGTGATAATGCTGGCCAAGCCGGGCTACATATATGTAGTGACAAATGGCGGGAAAAATGGGAGCGGGAAGACAGGAGGCAGGAAGAAAGTGGCTGGAAGAAAGAGGCGGGAAGAAATTGGCGGGAAGAAAGAGGCGGGAAGACAGGGAATAAATGGCGGGAAGACGAGGCGGGAAGAGGGGGTAGGCGGAAAGACAGAGGCGGGAAGAGGGGGCCAACGAGAAGACAGAGGCGGCCGGGAAGAAATTTTGAATTGAATTAGTTTTATTTTTATGAATTTTTTGATATATTATTTGTATTTTTTAAATTTTGAATTGAACTAGTTTTATTTTTATGAATTTCTTGATATATTATTTGTATTTTTTAAATTTTGAATTCAATTAGTTTTATTTTTATGAATTTTTTGATATATTATTTGTATTTTTAAAATTTTGAATTGAATTAGTTTTATTTTTATGAATTTTTTGATATATTATTTGTATTTTTAAGATTTTGAATTGAATTAGTTTTATTTTTATGAATTTTTTGATATATTATTTGTATTTTTAAAATTTTGAATGAATTAGTTTTATTTTTATGAATTTTTTGATATATTATTTGTATTTTTAAAATTTTGAATTGAACTAGTTTTATTTTTATGAATTTTTTGATATATTATTTGTATTTTTAAAATTTTGAATGAATTCGTTTTATTTTTATGAATTTTTTGACATATTATTTGTATTTTTATAATTTTGAATTGAACTAGTTTTATTTTTATTGATTTAGTTCTGAAAAAGAAAAGAAATTTTAAAAATGCCCTTTAGTCGCGGTTGGCCTCACCAACCGCGACTAAAGGTCATTTTTCCGCGGGAAACCAAAACGCGGCGAAAAATACCCTTTAGTCGCGGTTGGGGTCACCAACCGTGACTAAAGGGGTGCCTTTAGTCGCGGTTGGTGACCCCAACCGCGACTAAAGGGCGGTCCCTATATAAACGCGCGCCGGAGCGAGGCGATTCATTCTCTCTTCGTCCTCGAACACACAGGCGCCGTCAGGCTGCTCGCCACCGTCGCCCGCCGCCAACGCCCGCCGTCGCCCGCCGCCAACGCCGGCCCCGATGTCGTCCTCCGCGCCCGCCGTCGCCGCCGTAAGTCGATCGACGCGCCGCGCCGCGCCTCTCCGCCGGTTCTTGTCGCGCGCGCCGCCGCCTCCCTCGCAGGCCGCCGCCGCCCGACGCGTCGTCGCCGCCCGCCTACCTCGCTGCGCCACCCGACGCGTCGTCGCCGCCCGCCTCCCTCGCCCGCCATCGGTGCACAGAGATCGAGAGAGAGATGAGCGAGAGGAGAGGAGAGAAAGTGCCGTGGGCACCTCGCCGGTTTTTTTGTTTTTTTTAAATCGTAACTAAGTTTTTTTAATTAAAATTGTAACTTAAATAAATTGTAAACGTACGTGCAGTGTATATATGTGAAGAACTAATTTGTAACTTAATTAAATTGTAAACGTACCTGTATATGTGAAGAAACTAAACAAACTTAATTAGTTACAAATTCAAAAAACAAAACTAAAAACTTAATTAAATTGTTTTTAAATAAGTTAAAAAAATTTGACTTAAAAATTTAACTAATTAAAGTGTAAATTTAACTCGCCGTCGCCGCACTCGACCTCGCCGTCAGCGCCTTCTCTCCGTCGTCGCCGCCCTCTCGTCGCGCCCGTCCCGTACGTCGGCCCGTCGTCGCCGCCCCACCCACACCGTGTGTGTCGACGCGCCCGTACGTCCCCATCGTCATCGCCGGCGCCGCCGCTCGCATGCAGTGAGAGAGAGGAGAGGGAGAGAGCGCGGAACTAAAATTTGACTTTACCACCGCGCGTATACGGAGGGGGCAGCGAGCCCCTCGTCGCCCCCTCCGTATACGCGCGGTGTTTTTTTTGGATCGAGAGGGGGCGGCGAGGGTTATGTGTGTTGTCCTCGGCACCGCCACTGCCCTTTCGCCACCGCCACCGTCACCGACACCACGTCTTTAATCGCCGCCCTGTCTCGCGCTCTACCGCGACACCCTCTCCCACCCCTTCCTCGCCCCCTCCTTTTGCCACCGCCCTTTCGCCACCGCCACCGCCCCCCTTCTTCACTTAATTAATTTGTTTTGACTACATGTTTTCAGGACTGACATATGGCGGACGATAGAGCTGACCCGATTATGGACAACTATGATCCGGACGCTGAAGACCATATGTTCGGCATCATAAACGGCGATATTGTATATGTGCCGACCGGACAAGAAGAAGATGATATCTCTTCTTATCTGAACCTTGAGGGTGAAGATGAAGGGCGCCGGCAGCACGATGATGCCGACGAACCGTCGATAAACGACGATCTTCAATTGGAAGTAGCAACCACCTCCGGCGCCGAGGTATATATATACATTGAGCTCTGGTGATACAAACTAACTGATTTGAATAAATATGTGTGTACTAACGCGCGCGACTCTCTTTCTTATTTTAGCCCTCGGCCGGATTGTCGAAACAATCGAGTACGTCGTCAAAGCGTGGCGCAACCAAGACGATGAAACCAGGAGAAACATGCACCATCGAGGTTGTCGAGGAAGCAACCGGCAGGCCGCTGGAGCCCCGCAAGAACGCCACCAAGTTTATCAGCCAATGCGGAGCCGTTGTTAGAGACAACGTCTCGATCACCGTCCAGGAGTGGAATCAGCCAAAGAAGGCACGTCTTGGTTTCACTTTTGTCGATAAGAGAACAAAAAAAGATTGCTTCAACAAGCTTATGGAACATTTCGTTCTACCTCCGGAATACCGCAAATACGATGAGGAGGGTAACAAGATTGAGGAAAACAAGGAGAGGTGCAAGCTAGTCAAACAGTTCGCTCTTTCTAAGATGTCCGACGCATTCCGGAAATACAAGCAAAATCTAGCCCATGACTTTGTCAAGCAGGGCAAGACTCCGGATTTCAAAGGACAATATGAGAAACTGCAACATGATTGGCCAGAATTTGTGAAGCAAAAGAAATCGGAGCAGTTCCTTCAAATATCGAAAAAATAAGGAAAATGCGGCCAAGAAGGAGTACAATCATATTATGGGGCCAGGAGGGTATCGCCTTTGGCTGCCTAGGTGGGAGAAGATGGAGAACGAGCTAAGGGCGCGAGGAATCCGTCCAGGTACGGAGGGATGGGACCCAAGGGCCAAAAGCTGGTGGTACGGGCATGGGGGATCGCTGAACCCGGAGACAGGGGAGTGTGTTTACCAGGGCAAAATAATTAAACCCACCCAAAAGCTTATTGAGGCAATGAGGGATGCTCAAGAGGGGAGGATCAAGTTCAACAGAGAGAACGACGCCCTGACAAAAGCCCTCGGGAATCCTGAACACGGAGGACGTGTACGAGGCATGGGGCACATTCCGTGAAAAGTAGGGTTCCCCCAGAACGATGACCCGTACGGTTACAGAAGCCGTAAGAGAAAGATGGATCGGGAAGCAGATGTTGTGGCGCGGTTGGCATCGGAAATGGATGTCATGAAGAAAACCGTGAGTGTACTAGTAGCCGAAAGAGATGCAGCTCGGGCGCAGCATGAAGATCATCCATTGGATCTCGGAAGCCAGCAGCGGAGAAGCAGCGTGGCTTCCACGGAGGCCCCACCGGCTGGTGCACCGACGATCGAAATTACTGCACCGGAGCCTCTGTTGGTCGAAATTACTGCACCGGAGCCTCCTCGCTACCCCGTGGACGATATAAAGGAGATGAAACCATGTCATCTGTATTATCCTATCGGGAACATGTCCATGAAGGTAGCCATCGGCAGTGCTTTACCACCTGGAGCACTCCACCACAACAACCCCATTCAAGATGGCTATGCTCGTGTCACGGTGGAGGACATAGTCCAAGGGTTTGAGGACCTGGACATTGACATTGCTACACCTGAAGGGGCGACAAGACTTGGAGATGTCAAGCGCCAGTTCATTCTATGGCAGAAGAAGTTTATCAAGTTTCCAGGCGAGGCGCCAACAAGTCCACCCCCCTACGGTGGTGGTGGTGGCGGCGGTGGCGGTGGTGGGGGTGGTGCTTCACCTACACCTCCTTCACGTCAGCCGACGCCGCCCCCCAATTCACCTCCGGCGGGTAAGCAGCCGCCGCCCCCTAGTCCGCCCCGGGCGGGTAAGCAGACGCCGCCCCCCAATCCACCTCCGGCGAAGAAGCAGAAGCAGCAGTCCTGGATTATTAACCCGGACCCTTACGTACCTAAGAAAACAAAGGTACCGGAGCCATCACTGAAGCCTCTCCCCACGAGGCCTTGGGAACGTAGTGCCGAGGAAGTCGAGGCGGCCGCGACTGCTGATTTAGAGAAATGGAAGGCGGGCTGCAAGAAGAAAAGAGAGCCCGAGCCCAAGCCAGTATTTTCTGATGAGCAAAAGAAGTGGGCTAAGTCATTTTTGAACACACCGTCCCAAGCCGCGAAGAATCTGCCTGACGACTATGCACGTGAACTAAAGAATCAGGCACGCATGTTCAAGAAGAAGAAAGAGGAGGCCGAGAAAGCGGAATTAGAAAGTGCACAAAGCGGGAAACGAGTTGTTGCCCAGTTCGGGGAACAAAGTAAACAATCGATTGCCCCGCTTATAGTGACAGCCGCCGGTCCGGATGCCCCCGAAATCATAGAAGCTGCGGCAGCACAGGGATTGACTGTAACGAGTGCCAGAGAACAAGCGGCCAACTTAGGTATTACTCTTCGTGAACTGTTAGGCCTTGATGAGGCGCCAGTGAAGGAGGTAGTACTTACATATGTGAAGAATGGGCCTCTCGTCGAGCCTGCGCAGGAAGAGGATCTACCTCCACAAATAAAAGGTCTGCTGAACTGGTACAAGGGTTACATAAAACATAAAAACGCCAAAGATTATATTTTTGCGGAAGTTGGATATGAGCATCACTTCAAACAATACTCTGTACAAATTCATCTGAGTGAATTGTTCCAGCTTTTCAATCTGCGCGAGCTCGACAAATCTATCATCAGTTGCTACGTTCTGTAAGTGATTTATTTCTACCCCATCTCGTTCATATTGCCTGCACTATATATATATATGTCCTAACTATATTGTTGTGTCCGCTATTATACATGCAGATTGAAGATTAAGGAATGCAGAGTAAGGAGCATCCATGATGTTGGGTTCATTGACCCGCACATCGTTAATGGATATACGTTAAAGCATCATCCCGCCGACGTGGAGAAAGACCTGTGGCGGTTTCTTGAAAAGCAGGAACTCAAAAGTGATATTCTATTTCCTTACCAATTTGGGTGAGTGTTTATGTCTTGAGCACATTCTCTTTTGTTTACTCCATGCATGGTATGTGGCCGGCTAATCGATGAGTTATGCATGACGTACTGTGCATGTATCGTGTCCGCAGGTTCCACTGGATTCTGCTAGTAATTAAAGTTGACAAATCAGAATGTATCGTCCACGACTCTCTGAATATGGATAAGGCGGAGTGGGCCGACATGAGACAAATGATTCAAAAGTAATTGTTTTCATTCATTTGCGCTCTATATCGATCGGCCTATTTCGTTCATTTCCTAATTAAGCTTCAAGTAATTAACTAATAACTCTCTTGTTCATTTAATTTTCTTTGCCTCGTAGGGTTTGGAGACGGTTCTCAGATACAAAGGTCGGTAAATTCAAAAAAGAGCTAAATTTCATGCGGTCAAAGGCTAAGAATGGTGGCGATATTCAGCCACCGGGAACCAATCTGTGTGGATACTATGTCTGTGAGATGATCCGGAGATACACCTCTGAGCGCGTTCCGAGTGATCTCAATGCTCAGAGGAATACCCTCCGGATGATGCTTAGTCCAGAAGCTCGCTTCCGACCACTTCAAGAGGAACTAGCTGGATGGTTCAGGAGGGAAGTCCTCGATCCTAAAGGAGAACACCATTGCGAGGACGTAGAACTATACATGCATTAAATTATGTATGGAAACTTATTCAAACTTGTATATGGCCATCCGATGATATTGAATATATATTGTATATTACTCTTGAATTCTTTTTGGTTCTAATTTCAAATTTGTTTGAAATTGTACATTCATATGCATGTATATATGTAGTACCGTAGAATATGTGAAACTCCTTCAAAATTACAATAAAGCACAAAAGAAATAAAACAATATACAAATTAAACAGAAAATATGTTTAGGGGGGGCAGGTTTAGGGGGGACCTAAAACCCTAAACCTGCGGCGGCCTTTAGTCGCGGTTTGCCAGAAGAACCGCGACTAAAGGTCCTCCGCCCCGACGGTCGCCTGGCGCCCACGTGGACGGGCCTTTAGTCGCGGTTCGTAAGCAACCGCGACTAAAGGGGGGGCCTTTAGTCGCGCTCATTTAGTCGCGGTTGCGCAACCGCGACTAATGGCAGTTGCGAACCGCGACCAAAGGCCCTTTTTCCACCAGTGATTCACACAGACATTTCTTTACTTTTTGTTAGTGACCTTAGGCAACCGACCGGTTCGTACATCACCTCTTTTCATGTGCCCTCTTAATGCAAGTTGGTAATTATGAGCACAATTATCAGTCTTTTTCTTTTGATCAGAAATTGGTTGGAAGATGCTTTGGCTGAGAATGTTATATAGCGTTTCCAACATTCCATACGGATGTTCTATATATGGTGATACCTAAGAAAATCTTCAGCCCGGTTCATTTCAACTCCTGGTTAACATATGCCAACCCGATCGCTGGAAGAGCCGTCGGGATTCATCAGCGAGCACATGTTCAAAGACACTTGAAGACTCCGGTCGTGGGCTCGTGGCTGAGCGTCCAAGTTCTCATCTAATTCACCATCATGCGTCGTCCAAGTTCTCGTCTAATTCACCATCATGCTCCTTTTGTAATCTTCCTTGTTTTTTTGAAGTGTCTTTTGAGCATTGTACTGCTTACTCCGTCATTAGTATATATATTGAACTGTACTCAGAAAAAGACACTTCAATAAACAACATATTAGTGGTTAGTCAATGGTGTTTATCTTCAATATATACGCCCTATACTTTGAAGATAAACAACAAATTATAATGACAACACATACGCCCTATACTTTGAAGATAAACAACATATTAGTGGTTAGTCAATGGTGTATTGATGAAAACAAATGCGTCCCATACTATGAAGATGAGGGATAAGTATGTAAAATCGATAATCTGATCAGGTAGTATATTCTTTGGGACTACTCGGATACACACGAGCTCCCTATTGATTCATATATATAGGAGGTACAGGCGGTGCTAGGCATACAACGTATTTGACTAGGACTAGATATCTAAACGTGTCACATACGATCACGTTTCCTAACACCCTCCCTTAATCACAACTTAGACAAGTTGAGATTATGCTTGAAGTCTTCAAATGCTCTTACAGACAATGGCTTTGTGAACCCATCTGCTACTTGATCTCTAGAGGAAATAAACCTCACCTATAGCTGTCTCTTTAACACTCGTTCTCGGACAAAGTGAAAATCAATCTCAATGTGCTTTGCTCTAGCATGAAAGACTGGATTTGCTGACAAGTAAGTAGCTCCCAAATTGTCACACCATAAGCACGGCTTCTGTGTCAACTTAACACCTAGTTCATTAAGTAATGACTGCACCCAGATCATCTCAGCTGTTGCATTTGCTACAGATTTATATTCTGCTTCAGTGCTAGACCTGGAGACTGTAGACTGTTTTTTAGCACTCCAGGAAATCAGATTTGGTCCAAAAAAGACTGCAAATCCCCCCGTGGACCGACGATCATCAACATCTCCTGCCCAATCTGCATCAGAGAAAGCACTGACTAACATGGAGGATGACTGCTGAAAAGTAAGACCAACCGTGATAGTATGCTTGACGTATCTGAGAATACGTTTAGCTGCAGTCAAGTGTACTGTAGTGGGAGCATGAAGATACTGACAGACTTTATTAACTGCATATGAGATATCCGGACGAGTAAGAGTAAGATACTGTAATGCACCAACTATACTGCGGTATTTGGTACTATCTTCTGGACCAAGTAATGTTCCCTGCCTGGCAGTAATTTTCTCTGAGGAGGACAGTGGTGTAGCAACACCAGAACAGCCAACCATGCCAACACGTGTAAGGATATCTTGAGCATATTTTGCTTGGCTGAGTACAATGCCGTTATCAACCTTCTTCACCTCAATGCCCAAGAAGAAATTCAGATCACCAAGATCCTTAAGTGCAAACTCATGACTGAGATCCTTCAGTAGAGCATCTGTCGCAGCTTGTGACGAACTTGCAACAATTATATCGTCAACATAAATCAGCATATAAATAGTGACATGACACTTGCGATAAATAAACAGGGACATGTCAGATTTTGAAGCAACAAAACCAAGAGCAACCAACTTGGTGCTTAACCGAGCATACCATGCTCGTGGTGCTTGTTTGAGACCATACAAAGCCTTGTCCAGTTTGCAGACATAGTCTGGTCTCAACCTGTCTTCATACCCAGGCGGCTGTCGCATATAGACTTCCTCTTCCAGAACGCCATGGAGAAACGCGTTCTTAACATCCAACTGTCGCAGACTCCATCCTCTGGACACAGCTAATGCCAAAACTAGACGAACGGTGGCAATTTTGACAACTGGACTAAAAGTATCTTCATAGTCAATACCGTATCTCTGTTTGAAACCTTTGGCAACCAAACGTGCCTTATATCGATCAATGGTACCATCAACCTTTCTTTTGACCTTATAGACCCACCGACAGTCAATGATGTTTTTGCTGTGACGTGGAGGAACTAACCTCCAGGTGTTGTTTTGCTGAAGTGCATTGAACTCTTCATCCATAGCACCACGCCAATTTGGATCCTCCAATGCATTTGAAAGATTGGCTGGTTCATCTGTAGTACATGAGAGCAACCAGCGTACCGTGCCGTCAGTATACTCTTTAGGTTGAACAATCCCTCGAGAAGCCCGTGTAGCGGGTCGAGTAGACACACGAGGGGGAGGGACAGGCGCGCGAGGCGCAGAAGATCCTTCTGCCGAGCTGGGGTCATCGGCAGGACTGCCAGACACAGACGGTGTCGCTGGTGATGCAGCAGATGATCCGCTGCGGTGTGCGGCCGAGGGTGTGGCCGATGGCATGGAGCGAGATGGTGGAGACGGAACTTCACGCGCAGAGGATCTGGAGGGGGACCGCAGGGCCGGCGACAGCGCACGCGCCCGCGCACGGCCGTCTGACGCTCGAGACGGCTCCGACAGCGCCTGATCCGAGGCGATCAGCGGCGATCCCAATGAAGATCTTGGCAGAGAATCTTCCCCGGAAAGTGAATTTCCGTCCGTTTCTCCTGAATCTTCAAAAGTGTCATATGATCTGCTATGAGCATCATTTTGAGCAGAATTTTCACCTGCTGCTCGAGCTGGAAGTGCTGCATCACCCTACACTGGAGAAACATGACTAGAGGAAGGATTAGAAGCATGAGTATTTGGCACACAATGATCATCAATAATAGCACCCCCCTCCTCAAAATTATGAAGTGAAGGGTCAAGAAGTAGAATTTGTTTGCGTAGAAGGGCACCAGCATTAGGATGAAGGGATTTAAATGGGAAAACTGCCTCATCAAAAACTACATCACGGGATATGTAAACTCGCCCAGTGGAGACCTCAAGACACTTTACCCCTTTGTGACGAGGACTGTAGCCAAGAAAGACACATTGTGTGGAGCGGAAAGCAAGTTTGCGCTTATTATAGGGGCGAAGGTTGGGCCAACATGCACAGCCAAAGACACGAAGAGATGAATAGTTGGGATGTGTTCCAAGAAGACGATGCATAGGGGTGTCATTGTTGAGGACTTTGCTAGGAAGCATATTTATAAGATATGTGGCAGTGAGAAAAGCTTCATCCCAAAATTTTAGAGGCATGGCGGCATGTGCTAACAGGGATAGACCGACTTCAACAATGTGGCGGTGTTTTCTCTCAGCAGCACCATTTTGTTGGTGAGCATGGGGACAGGACATAAGATGAGCAATCCCTTGTGTTTGAAGGAAGGAGTTTATTTTGATGTATTCACCCCCCCCCATCGGATTGAACAGTTAAAATTTTTCTGTTGAATTTGCGCTCAACAAGCTTCTGAAAGGTTATAAAAGCAGCTAAGGCATCAGACTTGTGTTTAAGTAAGTAGATCCAAGTGAATTTGCTATAATCATCAATGAAGCTAATATAATAATTATGACGGCCAACAGAAGTGGGTGCAGGTCCCCATACATCAGAAAAGACTAGCTGTAGAGGAACAGTAGAAACACTAGATGATATAGGATAAGGGAGCTGATGGCTCTTAGCTTTCTGACATGAATCACAAACTAACATACTAGTAGTATCACGAACACAAGGAAGATTATGTTTGCCTAGAATTTGCATAACAATAGCTAATGAAGGGTGCCCTAAACGACTGTGCCACTGGGACTGGGATGGCTTGGAGACGGCAAAAGCATGCTTGGAAGATCCGGGAGACACCAAGGACGAAATCAACGGGTAAAGGCCTCCAACACACCGTCCTCTATGAATGATTTTCCGGGTGACCTGATCCTTAATCAAAAAGAAGAAGGGGTGAAACTCGATAAAAACACCATTATCGAGAGTGAATCGATGGATAGAAAGAAGATTTTTGGAGGCATGTGGAACATGAAGAATATTGCGAAGACGAAAATTTTGAGTAGGGTTATGAATTATTGAATGACCAACATGTGAAATACTCATACCTTGTCCATTGGCGGAGGTGACCTTGTCATAGCCTCTATAGTTGTCCCGGAGAGTCAGATTGTTGAGCTCGCTGGTAATGTGATGTGTGGCACCGGAGTCCTGGTACCAGTTTGTATCCACGCCGTATGCGGCATGTATTTCCTTGTCACCATAGTCCTCTTCGTGTGAGTATCTTGACCAGCAATCTTTGGCATAATGGCCTTCTTTGCTGCATATCTGACAAGTAACGTCCACCCATGGGGTTGTGCGGCGACGTCCTCGGCCACGACCACGTCCCCCTCCGGGAGGTCCACGGCCACCGCCTCATCCTTGATTGTAAGTGCGATTGTCACGACGATCGCCACGATCGTCACATCGCTCATCTCGACGATCACCACGATCACGGGGTCGTCCATTGTAATTGTTGCTGTAGGAGTTGTTGTAGTAGTCGGAGCGAGGGCGCCCCTGTTTGGAGGCGGCGTTAGCCGAAGACTCAAAATCGGGTGGAGCAGGGCCATCAAGAAGAAGTTGACGTTGATCGTAGGCGTGCAGCTGAGAATAGAGCATGCTCAACGTGAGGGGCGTGGCCGCCACACCGAGTGCTGCAACAAGGGAGTTGTAGTCTTTCCCAAGGCCGGCCAAAATATAGGAGACAAGCTGACGGTCCTGGAGCGGATGTCCGGCGGCGACGAGTTCATCAGCAAAACCTTGCATCTTGGCAAGATACTCAGACGTAGACGACTGCAGTTTTTTTGTGTTGGCGAGAGCAACCAACAGATTATCAACCCGAGCCTCGCTTTGGGCGGAAAACATCTGTTGGAGGGCGCGCCAAACCCCGGCAGATGTCTCAAGCCGATGAACATGAGGAAGAACTTCTTTGGGGTGAAGGGCTTGAAGCAGATAAGAGAGAACAAGCTGGTCGCGAGAGATCCAAGATGCATATGCAGGATTGACCTTCATCTTGGCAGGGGTTCCGTTCGCTGGATCAGCAGGAACGTCGACGATCTCAGTAGGAGGCGCAGGGTCTGTCCCATCGAAAAGACCCATCTGCATGGCGCCCCGTATGGCGGGCAGAACTTGAGAGCGCCAGGTGGGGTAGTTCTCACGCGTGAGGAGCTCACGCGGAGGAGCGCCAAGGCTCAGCGACGGCGTCGTAGATGATGACGCCATGGCAGACGACGAACCTTCGGCGGCGACAATGGATGGAGTCGCGATCTAGGGTTACAGGCGGAAGAGGCGGCCTGATACCATGTAAAATCGATAATCTGATCAGGTAGTATATTCTTTGGGACTACTCGGATACACACGAGCTCCCTATTGATTCATATATATAGGAGGTACAGGCGGTGCTAGGCATACAACGTATTTGGCTAGGACTAGATATCTAAACGTGTCACATACGATCACGTTTCCTAACAAAGTACACCCATTTCCTTCTGGATGTTTTTTTTCTCAAGTAGGCGTAGATGACATTTTTTTAATGTGTGCATACTTATTTTTTGGCAGAAAGACTTGACTAATGCATATGGCCAATATGTACAAAAGTATTTTTTGCACATTTACTTATTATTTAGGGACTTATATTTGTCTTATGCCGCTGTGTTATCTAAAAGAGTTTATCCACCTACAAAAAATGAGAAGTAAAATAAGAAACCATGCCGATGTGATGATTACTTAATACGTAGGACGTACAAATGGAAACATTCTAAATTAGAGTTTTAAGCTTGAGAACAATTTAAAACGTTTGCCATCAAGAAAAGCCTAAACGGAAGTGCATAAGCAAAGCATTCTACATGTAAAACCCTCCTGGCTGGAGCCTCTGGCTCCTCCCAGCCTACTGGCATGGCTACGGACTACGGTACCAAGTTGCTTCTAACATTCGGAGAAAAGTCGGTCACCTAGCAGGAAAATGATTTTTTAAACATAAGGCCAAAGGCCCAGCTTTAAATTAATAAAGCCACATACGGCAGATACAAGAGTGCTTACAAACAGCTTACAGGAACAGGCACCAAGCAGACTAAGGATACACCAGAAACACAGCTAGAGATGCCTAGACCACAGCACGACACCGAGAAGACTCCTAAGGCAGCGAGGTTGAGGAGAAGGCAGCCGGGAACACGCCGACGTCAACTCCAGCCGAACAACTAGACCCGAGCTCCACCGTCTTCACCTCCGGAAAGGACTCCCAGTCCCTCGCCCCGGTTCGAAGGGCGTCGAACCATCAGGAGGCAAAGCAGTTCCCCCAAGAACACGACGGACCTAAGGCGACTACGCTGCCGGGGGAGAATCCACCATAAGCGTCCAGAAAGCTTCACCGAGACCACCACCACCAAAGGCACCACCGCAACATCGTACCGAAGCTGCCGGACGAAGACGCACCCATGAAGAAGCGACGGAAGGGACGCCACCACCCCATGTTGTTGAACAAGACCACCAAAGTCTGTAGACGCGTCTGCCAAACCGCCATTGTTGCCGTAGAGGGGAACCCTTTCCCCTCTCGCCCAGGCGAGGGCGTCAACCAGCAAGCAATGGCCTTTCCGCGGCCAGACACCAGACCAAGCACTTGACAGACGACATGGGCGAGGGCGACGCCAAGCAAGAAATGTCGCCACGGCCACCACCAAACACAGCTGCAAAGCCTACACCTCTGCGGTTCCCCGGATGGCGCCTCCAAGAAGGGGAACGACGCCTCAACGCCGCCGCCATCCGCACGGAGAACCAGGGCTTTCGCCCAGTTAGAGGAGGGGTTAGCCAGGGTGTTACCTCAACGAGACCTTCAGGAAGGGGGCCGGCGCCAGCGGCGTCGTCCTCGTCGTGGCCAGCCAGGCTGACCAAGGGTTTCCCCCAGCACCACACACCAGCACCCACCCACCTGCCGGGGCCCCCAGATCCGGCGGCCAGAGGCCACCAAGATCCGGGATTGGCAGGGGATTGCAGATCAGGTAGGAGCAGGCTTCCTCCACAGGTTTGGAGCAGGGGCCAGCCACCACTCCGCGAACCACGGCCGCCGTCTCCCCGCCGCCCGCGCGGCCGAGGAAGACGGACCGCACCCACCACGGACGCCCCCTGCCGCAGGGCCGGCGCCGTCCACCCACCCAGGGCCGCCGCCCTGGCTACCGGAGCCCCCACCGCAGCAGACCACCAGCAGACCACCAGGAGGAGTCCACCGAGCAGCGCAGCAGCGGCAACAGAGATCCCGGCGCGGAGTTCCTCCAGCTAGTAACCGCGCGGGGGCTGAGGGCTCAGATCCCCGCCGCCCCCATCACCGGCGCCGCTTGCTTCGCCGGCGGCGCCTCCGAGGACGGCGAGGAGGAGGGGGAGAGGGAGGGGCGCGCGGCGGCGGCGGGTTAGGGTTCGCCCTCCCGGTCGCCTGGAGGGGGCGACACGAGAGAGCGTCGAATAATTTAGGAGGGGAAAATGATTTGCTAATTCGCCTACAGCATTGCAAAAGCAATTCAATCAGGCCCCTTGTCCCCTTGACAGTTATCTTGACTAAGCAAGGTAAGAGACGTGCAGCTAGTTTTGGATAAATAGAAGCGGGGCCTAATTCTTGAAGAACTTGGTTTGTTTTATACATGCCCGCATGAACATAGTGGCCGGTGGACAGTCAATGAGCGTTTTTGTGGACAGATCAATGAGTTTAAGGCGTTTTGTACGGTGGTTCTTGGGAAAGGGCCTTGTTGCATAGTCATCCATGGATCAGGTCAGAGGGGCATAGACTGATGCATAGTAAGCGCGGTTCTATCTCGTCAGAGTATTCTTTGTCTCAACTATAGCACAGAATTCTTCACGTTTCGAGTTCTGTTGTTGACAAGTTGAGATCTCTCTCGATCGATCATCGGTGTCTCGTTCAGTTCGCTTTCATGAAATAGTTATAAAAGGTTATGTGCATTGTTCAAAAACTAGGCCGAATCAGCGATTAATAGACCGATTAATCGCTACTAGGGGTCTGACCATGTCAATTACCTCTAGTCGCTTGTCTTAATCCTTTAGTCTGATTAATTGCTTTAACAAGCTGATTACTAGAAATATTCCCGATTAATTAGTCCACTTTGGTTTAAAAAGATGCAATTTTCAAGCGCAAATTGCCCATCCAGCTGCTACCCTGTCCAAATCAAGTAGGTTTGCGAAGTTTCAACTCGATTCTCGCATCCAGGAGCTCAATTCCTGCTGTCGCTGAACAATTTCTCACCGTTGTCGACCAGACCTTGTATACAGGAGAAGAGAAACTTTAAATGGTAAAGAAGGAGAAGCGAAAGGAAGGAACATGGTGGCGGCCGGTGGCTCCTCTGGTATTCATGACCTAGAATATTTGTTTCTTTCTAATATAGACGTGTTTTGGGTGCTAATTTGTATAGGTAACACCGATTAATAGTGGACCGATTAAATCAGTTTATCGTCCTAATTTGTCATGCATAAGCAAAATCATGGCAAATGTTTGTATGGAATCAGATGAAAATTAGTGTAGGGCTAGTGTAAATGTAATCCCGCATCCCGCCGATGCATGATACCCTTTCCACGTAACTAGTACATCGAAATACCAAAAATGAAATGAACCAAAACGAAAGGTTGTGCATTGTTGTTACCTGGAGGGACGACCAACCCTTGAGGACGTCGGCGCGCTCGCTGTTGGACTCGCTGATCTACGCCCAGAGCACGCGCTGCTGTCCCACGAGATCGTAGAACATAGAACTTGTTGTAGTCGTAGCAGAGCCCAATCTCGACGTCGATCGGCGCATCCTCTGGCGTCCACCATGCAATATGAAGTTAATTAGAGAACAGAAACATACTTATCTAGATTTCAGAAGATTTAAAAGATAGAAAAACGGTGATTGTGGCGTGCCTACCGTTCATCCGGTCTTGTTGTCTGTAGCAGAGTATCTCTGCCGCCAGAATGCTTGGCCTCGACGCGAAGTTGAGTGCATTATCCCGCAACACCTCATGAGCTAGGAGATCCCCACCGTCTCAACGTGGCCCAGCCGCAGGTACATCACCTGCCCGTGCTTCTTGGCCAAGTCGCGGAGAGCCACCCGCGGCTCCGACGTCAGGAGGTGGTGGAGGCTTCCGATGAAGGGGAAGCACCATGGACCAGGAAGCCGTCGCTTCTTGTCACCTATGTACCAATTTGTGGCCAAGTAAGGAGACAAGAATTTCTAGCGAGACGACAAAGATAGAGATGAGGGTTTCCCCGTCTAGGGTTTCCCCGGGCGACGGCGAGACCGGCACCCCCGGGGCGAGGATGGGAGCTCCTCCACTCCGCTACCCCCACCACCCGAGTCAGGATTCTAGCGCACATCTTTCCTTCACCCTCAGGGTTCAATTCGATGGGAGAATACGGCGATCCATCTTTTTGAAGTTTTATCGTCAGATATTGGATCGTCTTCTTTCCAACGGTTCGATCCGGTTTGAGATTATCGTTGGCGGGAATTCGTGATCAATTGGGCCATTTCTTGGTGGATCTCCTGCTCGGGGCCATGGTGTGGTTGTGACCCATCCCGCACCGCCCTATGCGCGTTTGTGTGATGTGGTGCGGCTTGGCCCGAGGTGCCCATCAATGGTGGTTGCTACTCCACCGGTTGGGCTACAACCTAATACTGTTAATCTTGGACCGTTCGAGACAGCGTGCGCACCCAACAAATTCCCCTCCCCTACCGTAAGGCTCAATCCTAGATCCCATTCTAGAGCCGTGTTTGTTCCGTGTCCCACTCCGCCAAGATCCACCACACCTGCTCCGCAGCCCTAGATCTGGCAGGGAGTTTTTTCTGGCGACAACATATCCTTTGCTCAGGTAGTTGCTTCCCCAATGGTGATGGATCGCCGTTTCGGTGGATCTCATCGGTCTCCTCCTAGAAGAACTCCTCCGAGAAATTACTTCAGGAGTAGACCAGGGTTGGCTCGGAAGCTGATAGGCGCGAAGAGCAGTGCTGTTGGGAGGACGAAAGGTGACGTCAAGAGGATTGGCAGCGCGAGGAATAAAAAAGAAGATAAGATGAACGGCGGAGGGCGGATCAAGGACGATTGCGGGATGAGGAGCGCCGCTGCGTCGAGCAGAGGTGCAGGCTGGACGACGAGCGCTGCAGGGAGGCTCTCCGGAGCTAAGAAGGTTCGCAAGGGAGAGGGGTCTAGCAGAAAGGAATCACGGTGGGGAGGAAACTGCTCGATCCCGTGATTGGTGGGTGCATCGTCCGGAGATGCATCTGGATTTGGTCTCTACCCCTGCGGACTTAGCGAGATCAATGGAGGTCAGTCTTCATTCCATTGCTAACCCTAATGCTCCTGCGCCCATCACCCTGGTTAGTTCTGCTCCTTCCAACAATGCTCGTCCTCCAAGAGTTGTTGGGACTGCTGTGATCTCTTCCTCCTCTGTGCCGGAACCGGCAGAGTCCTTTGTACCTCTGGCCGCTCCGGTTGCTACCCCTGCATCTCACCAGTTCATCCCCGGATGTGAAAGATGTGGTGGCTCTCATACCATTGATGTTTGTTAGAAGACGGATCCGTGGGAGTATTGTGCACCTTTTTTGGTAGTGAAGAATTTGGTTCGGGGGTCTATTCAATCCATGTCCCAGAATCAGAAGTGCAACCTCTTTATCAACTCAACAATGCCCATATCGCAGTGGAGAAGGGTATTGTTAATTGCAGAAACATTGAACATGAATTCAACGTCTCGGCTGATTCGATGAAAATCAACTGGAGATTCTTTGCTAAGGAGGTGTCCTCGACTGAATTTAGGACCATATTTCCCAATGCCAAATCCATTGAAGAGCTGGCTCACTTCGGTAAGTCGTTTATGAAAACTATGCCTGATGCTATTATCACCATAGAAAAATGGTCTGGTGACATTGAGTCTTTTGTTTTTAAGGAAGAAGCCTGGTTCAGGATCAAAGGCATTCCCATGAAATGTAGAAACATATATATTGCTTTTTATGCTGCTAGTCTGGTTGGAAAACTTGTGTCTCTTGATAAAAACTTCCTCAGGAATTTCAGTTATGTTAGATAAAAAAAATTGGCTGCTTTGATTTATCCCTTGTTCCTAACACCAGAATTGGTGAAATCAAGGGTGGATTTTATGACTTACAATATACTAGAGAGTTAATTGAGCCCAGTGCTCCAGCTGGTACTCCTGTTATAGTGGGTGACAAAAATCAACTTGATGAGGAAGAACATGGTACACGAAAATGTCAGAGAATTGTTAGAGGGAGTAATGCTACAGGATCTCAGTCTGCTCCTTCTAAAGTCACAAGCAATTCCCAATCAACTCAGAGTACCCAGAGATTGATTACCAACTGCAATAAATCTGCTCTCTTCAGAGATACTAGGAAAAAGTGTTTTTGGAACTATTTCTGTTCCCTCTGTAACCTCCTCACAGGAAGGTGGTGATTGATGTCTACTTCCCCCTCCTTTTCCTGTAGACAGTGTTGGGCCTCCAAGAGCAGAGGTTTGTAGAACAGCAGCAAGTTTTCCCTTAAGTGGATCACCCAAGGTTTATCGAACTCAGGGAGGAAGAGGTCAAAGATATCCCTCTCATGCAACCCTGCAACCACAAAGCAAGAAGTCTCTTGTGTCCCCAACACACCTAATAGGTGCACTAGTTCGGCGAAGAGATAGTGAAATACAGGTGGTATGAATATATATGAGCAGTAGCAACGGTGCCAAAAAATAGCTTGCTGTCGTGTAGTTGATGGTGGTAGTATTGCAGCAGTAGTAACACAGTGAAACAGTAAACAAGCAGTAGTAACGCAGCAGTATTTAGGAACAAGGCCTAGGGATTAGACTTTCACTAGTGGACACTCTCAACATTGATCACATAACAGAATAGATAAATGCATACTCTACACTCTTGTTGGATGATGAACACATTGCGTAGGATTACACGAACCCTCAATGCCGGAGTTAACAAGCTCCACAATTCAATGTTCATATTTAAGTAACCTTAGAGTGTAAGATAGATCAATACGACTAAACCAAGTACTAACGTAGCATGCACACTGTCACCTTCATGCTAAGAAAGGAGGCATAGATCACATCAATACTATCATAGCAATAGTTAACTTCGCAATCTACAAGAGATCATGATCATAGCATAAACCAAGTACTAACACGGATGCACACACTGTCACCATTACACCGTGCAGGAGGAATAAAACTACTTTAATAACATTGCTAGAGTAGCACATAGATAAATTGTGATACAAATACATTGCAATCATAAAGAGATATAAATAAGCACTTCACTATGCCATTCATAACAGTGAATAAGTATTCTGTGAAATATAGCCTAAGAGACCCACACGGTGCACACACTGTCACCTTTACACACGTGGGACAAGGAGTCTCCGGAGATCACATAAGTAAAACTCACTTGACTAGCATAACGACATCTAGATTACAAGCATCATCATATGAATCTCAATCATGTAAGGCAGCTCATGAGATTATTGTATTGAAGTACATAGGAGAGAGATGAACCACATAGCTACCGGTACAGCCCCGAGCCTCGATGGAGAACTACTCCCTCCTCATGGGAGCAGCAGCGGTGATGAAGATGGCGGTGGAGATGGCAGTGGTGTCGATGGAGAAGCCTTCCGGGGGCACTTCCCCGTTCCGGCAGCGTGCCGGAACAGAGACTCCTGTCCCCCAGATCTTGGCGTCGCGGTGGCGGCGGCTCTGGAAGGTTTCTGTGGATTTCGTCGAACGTGATAGGGTTTTCGCGACGGAGGCTTTAAATAGGTGGAAGGGCAGCCTCGGAGGGGGCCTGGGGCCACCACACCATAGGGCGGCGCGGCCCCCCCTCTGGCCGCGCCAGGGTGTGGTGTGGGGCCCCCAGGGCTTCCCTCTGGCGGCTCTCGGGTGTTCTGGATGGTTCCGGGAAAAATAGGAACCTGGGCGTTGATTTCGTCCGATTCCGAGAATATTTCGTTACTAGGATTTCTGAAACCAAAAACAGCAGAAAATGTGATCCGGCACTTCGGCATCTTGTTAATAGGTTAGTTCCAGAAAATGCACGAATATGACATAAAGTGTGCATAAAACATGTAGATAACATCAATAATGTGGCATGGAACATAAGAAATTATCGATACGTCGGAGACGTATCAGCATCCCCAAGCTTAGTTCTGCTCGTCCCGAGCAGGTAAAACGATAACAAAGATAATTTCTGAAGTGACATGCCATCATAACCTTGATCATAATATTGTAAGCATATGTAATGAATGCAGCGATCAAAACAATGGTAATGACATGAGTAAACAAATGAACCATATAGCAAAGACTTTTCATGAATAGTACTTTCAAGACAAGCATCAATAAGTCTTGCATAAGAGTTAACTCATAAAGCAATAATTCAAAGTAAAGGTATTGAAGCAACACAAAGGAAGATGAAGTTTCAGCGGTTGCTTTCAACTTGTAACATGTATATCTCATGGATAGTTGTCAATGCAAAGCAATATAACAAATGCAATATGCAAGTATGTAGGAATCAATGCACAGTTCACACAAGTGTTTGCTTCTTGAGGTGGAGAGAAATAGGTGAACTGACTCAACATAAAAGTAAAAGAATGATCCTCCATAGAGGAAAGCATCGATTGCTATATTTGTGCTAGAGCTTTTATTTTGAAAACATAAAGAGAGCATAAAAATAAAGTTTTGAGAGGTGTATGTTGTTGTCAACGAATGGTAGCGGGTACTCTAATCCCCTTGCCAGACAAACCTTCAAAGAGCGGCTCCCATTTTATTTTATTTTTGGATGGCACTCCTTCCAACCTTTCTTTCACAAACCATGGCTAACCGAATCCTCGGGTGCCTGCCAACAATCTCATACCATGAAGGAGTGCCTTTTTATTTTAGTTTTATTATGATGATGACACTCCCCCCAACCTTTGCTTTCTCAAGCCATGGCTAACCGAATCCTTCGGGTGCCGTCCAACAATCACATACCATGGAGGAGTGTCTATTTAGTTTGATTAATTTGGGACTGGGAATCCCATTGCCAGCTCTTTTTGCAAAATTATTGGATAAGCGGATGAAGCCACTAGTCCATTGGTGAAAGTTGCCCAACAAGATTGAAAGATAAACACCACATACTTCCTCATGAGCTATAAAACATTGACACAAATCAGAGGTAATAAATTTTGAATTGTTTAAAGGTAGCACTCAAGCAATTTACTTTGGAATGGCGGAGAAATACCATGTAGTAGGTAGGTATGGTGGACACAAATGGCATAGTGGTTGGCTCAAGTATTTTGGATGCATGAGAAGTATTCCCTCTCGATACAAGGTTTAGGCTAGCAAGGTTATTTGAAACAAACACAAGGATGAACCGGTGCAGCAAAACTCACATAAAAGACATATTGTAAACATTATAGGACTCTACACTGTCTTCCTTGTTGTTCAAACTCAATACTAGAAATTATCTAGACCTTAGAGAGACCAAATATGCAAACCAAATTTAAGCATGCTCTATGTATTTCTTCATTAATGGGTGCAAAGTATATGATGCAAGAGCTTAAACATGAGCACAACAATTGCCAAGTATCACATTACCCAAGACATTTATAGCAATTACTACATGTATCATTTTCCAATTCCAACCATATAACAATTTAACGAAGAAGAAACTTCGCCATGAATACTAAAAGCTAAGAACACATGTGTTCATATGAACCAGCGGAGCGTGTCTCTCTCCCACACAAGCATTTATTCAAACAAAAACAAAAACAAAAGCACACAGACGCTCCAAGTAAAGTACATAAGATGTGATGGAATAAAAATATAGTTTCAGGGGAGGAACCTGATAATGTTGTCGATGAAGAAGGGGATGCCTTGGGCATCCCCAAGCTTAGACGCTTGAGTCTTCTTGATATATGCAGGGGTGAACCACCGGGGCATCCCCAAGCTTAGAGCTTTCACTCTTCTTGATCATAGTATATCATCCTCCTCTCTTGACCCTTGAAAACTTCCTTCACACCAAACTTCTCATAAACTTCATTAGAGGGGTTAGTACATAATCAAAAACTCACATGTTCAGAGGTGACACAATCATTCTTAACACTTCTGGACATTGCTCAAAGCTACTGGAAGGTAATGGAACAAAGAAATCCACCCAACACAGCGAAAGAAGCAATGCGAAATAAAAGGCAGAATCTGTCAAAACAGAACAGTCCGTAAAGACGAATTTATAATAAATACTTCCGTTGCTCAGATCAGAAAACTCAAAAATAATGAAAGTTGCGTACATATCAGAGGAACACGCACGTAAATTGGCATATTTTTCTGATTTTTCTACAGAGAAAACAGCCCAGATTCGTGACAGATAGAAATCTGTTTCTGCGCAGAAATCCAAATCTAGTATCAACCTTCGATTAGAGGCTTCACTTGGCACAACAAAACACAAAACTAAGATAAGGAGAGGTTGCTACAGTAGTAAACAACTTCCAAGACACAAATATAGAACAAAGTACTGTAGCAAAATAACACATGGGTTATCTTCCAAGAAGTTCTTTCTTTATAGCCATTAAGATGGGCTCAGCAGTTTTAATGATGCACTCGCAAGAAATAATATTTGAAGCAAAAGAGAGCATCAAGAGGCAAATTCAAAACACATTTAAGTCTAACATTCTTCCTATGCATAGGAATCTTGTAAATAAACAAGTTCATGAAGAGCAAAGTAACAAGCATAGGAAGATAAAACAAGTGTAGCTTCAAAAATTTCAGCACATAGAGAGGTGTTTTAGTAACATGAAAATTTCTACAACCATATTTTCCTCTCTCATAATAACTTTCAGTAGCATCATGAGCAAACTCAACAATATAACTATCACATAAATCATGAGTCTCATGCATAAAATTATTACTCTCCACATAAGCATAATCAATTTTATTAGTTGTAGTGGGAGCAAATTCAACAAAGTAGCTATCATTATTATTCTCATCAAGTGTTGGAGGCATAGTATAATCACAACAAAATTTACTCTCCATAGTAGGTGGCACCAAAAGACCACTATCATTATAATCATCATATATGGGAGGCAAAGTATCATCAAAGAAAATTTTCTCCTCAATGCTTGGGGGACTAAAAAGATCATGAAAACCAGCTTCCCCAAGCTTAGAACTTTCTATATCATTATCAACAATAGTGTTCAAAGCGTTCATACTAATATTACTACTAGCATGCAAATAAGATTCCATAGGTTTTTTAATTTTCGCATCAAACAATCCATGTTTTAAATCAGGAAATAGCATAAGAAGCTCATTCTTGTCCATTATGCCAAACTAGTGTAAACAAGAAACAAAAAGTTGCAATTGCAGGATCTAAAGGAAATAGCTTTGAGTACTTACAATGCGCCGGAAAATAGCTTAGTGGCCGAGATCCGGAGTGTGAGTACCTTTTACCTTTCCTCACTGCAAGAACGGCGCCTTTAAAATAGCTTGATGTCTACTTCCCCCTCCTTTTCCTGTAGACAGTGTTGGGCCTCCAAGAGCAGAGGTTTGTAGAACAGCAGCAAGTTTCCCTTAAGTGGATCACCCAAGGTTTATCGAACTCAGGGAGGAAGAGGTCAAAGATATCCCTCTCATGCAACCCTGCAACCACAAAGCAAGAAGTCTCTTGTGTCCCCAACACACCTAATAGGTGCACTAGTTCGGCGAAGAGATAGTGAAATACAGGTGGTATGAATATATATGAGCAGTAGCAACGGTGCCAGAAAATAGCTTGCTGGCGTGTAGTTGATGGTGGTAGTATTGCAGCAGTAGTAACACAGTGAAACAGTAAACAAGCAGTAGTAACACAGCAGTATTTAGGAACAAGGCCTAGGGATTAGACTTTCACTAGTGGACACTCTCAACATTGATCACATAACAGAATAGATAAATGCATACTCTACACTCTTTTTGGATGATGAACACATTGCGTAGGATTACACGAACCCTCAATGCCGGAGTTAACAAGCTCCACAATTCAATGTTCATATTTAAGTAACCTTAGAGTGTAAGATAGATCAATACGACTAAACCAAGTACTAACGTAGCATGCACACTGTCACCTTCATGCTAAGAAAGGAGGCATAGATCACATCAATACTATCATAGCAATAGTTAACTTCGCAATCTACAAGAGATCATGATCATAGCATAAACCAAGTACTAACACGGATGCACACACTGTCACCATTACACCGTGCAGGAGGAATAAAACTACTTTAATAACATTGCTAGAGTAGCACATAGATAAATTGTGGTACAAATACATTGCAATCATAAAGAGATATAAATAAGCACTTCACTATGCCATTCATAACAGTGAATAAGTATTCTGTGAAATATAGCCTAAGAGACCCACACGGTGCACACACTGTCACCTTTACACACGTGGGACAAGGAGTCTCCGGAGATCACATAAGTAAAACTCACTTGACTAGCATAACGACATCTAGATTACAAGCATCATCATATGAATCTCAATCATGTAAGGCAGCTCATGAGATTATTGTATTGAAGTACATAGGAGAGAGATGAACCACATAGCTACCGGTACAGCCCCGAGCCTCGATGGAGAACTACTCCCTCCTCATGGGAGCAGCAGCGGTGATGAAGATGGCGGTGGAGATGGCAGCGGTGTCGATGGAGAAGCCTTCCGGGGGCACTTCCCCGTTCCGGCAGCGTGCCGGAACAGAGACTCCTGTCCCCCAGATCTTGGCGTCGCGGTGGCGGCGGCTCTGGAAGGTTTCTGTGGATTTCGTCGAACGCGATAGGGTTTTCGCGACGGAGGCTTTAAATAGGCGGAAGGACAGCCTCGGAGGGGGCCTGGGGCCACCACACCATAGGGCGGCGCGGCCCCCCCTCTGGCCGCGCCAGGGTGTGGTGTGGGGCCCCCAGGGCTTCCCTCTGGCGGCTCTCGGGTGTTCTGGATGGTTCCGGGAAAAATAGGAACCTGGGCGTTGATTTCGTCCGATTCCGAGAATATTTTGTTACTAGGATTTCTGAAACCAAAAACAGCAGAAAACAGGATCTGGCACTTCGGCATCTTGTTAATAGGTTAGTTCCAGAAAATGCACGAATATGACATAAAGTGTGCATAAAACATGTAGATAACATCAATAATGTGGCATGGAACATAAGAAATTATCGATACGTCGGAGACGTATCAGCGATGCTTCCACCTCTACTGCTTCCTCTGTTCCAAAAACGAATCCTGCTATCTTGGAAATTGTTGGTGAAGTTGCACAATCTTAACTGGGGAGTGGAGTGCCCCATATTGTGTCTCTGGATGATCCTGCCTTCCGAAAGTTTGTTCGTGGTATGGCAAAGTTTAGCAGTGACAAAGTGATGCCCATACATAAACAATACAACTACCTGACTGGCCCCATTGTTGAAGAAAACTCTGAAGACGTGAGATGTCTGAAGAAAGAGTGGACTACGACAGTCCTTCATCTAACAGTGGAATTCTCAGTCAAGAAACTCAAGGTGGTGGAAATCCTAGAATGGTTATCATGGATCTTGCTGCACCACATCTTGAGCATTAACATACAGCTGTTAACATTCCAGTGGATGGTTCTCAACCTGAAGTGGAAGGAACCCAAGATTTGCCCTCAAGTGGAAGATGGGGAAGAGAATGCTATTGCTAGTGTGAATCAAGATGTCAGAGCTAGTTCAAGACTGGCTGCCCAGCCCAACTTTAATATGGTTGTGGATGAAAGAGCTCAAATGTGTGTTTCCTCCAGAAATCTTCAAGGTGCTGATACGTCGCCAACGTATCGATAATTTCTTATGTTCCATGCTTGTTTTATGATGATACACACATGTTTCATACATACTTTATGACATATTTATGCATTTTCCGGCACTAACCTATTAACAAGATGCCGAAGAGCCAGTTGCTGTTTTCTGCTGTTTTTGGTTTCAGAAATCCTAGTAAGGAAATATTCTCGGAATTGTACGAAATCAACGCCCATGATCTTATTTTTCCACGAAGCTTCCAGAAGTCCGAAAGGGAAACGAAGTGGGGCGACGAGGCAACGCCACAGCAGGGCAGCGCGGCCCTAGCGTGTGGGCCCCTCGCGTCGCCCTAAACCTACCCTTCTGCCTATAAGAAGCCTTCGTCGATAATAACTCCAGTACCGAGAGCCACGATACGGAAAACCTTCCAGAGACCCCGCCGCCAATCCCATCTCGGAAGATTTAGGAGATCGCCTCCGGCACCCTGCCGGAGAGGGGAATCGTCTCCCGGAGGACTCTTCATCGCCATGATCGCCTCCGGAGTGATGTGTGAGTAGTTCACCCCTGGACTATGGGTCCATAGCAGTAGCTAGATGGTTGTCTTCTCCTCATTGTGCTATCATTGTCGGATCTTGTGAGCTGCCTAACATGATCAAGATCATCTATTTGTAATGCTACATGTTGCGTTTGTTGGGATCCGATGAATATGGAATGCTATGTTATGTTGATTATCAATCTATCATCTATGTGTTGTTTATGATCTTGCATGCTCTCCGTTATTAGTAGAGGCTCTGGCCAAGTCGTTACTTGTAACTCCAAGAGGGAGTATTTATGCTCGATAGTGGGTCCATGCCTCCATTAAATCTGGGACAGTGACAGAAAGTTCTAAGGTTGTGGATGTGTTGTTGCCACTAGGGATAAAATATCAATGCTATGTCTAAGGATATTTGTGTTGATTACATTACGCACCATACTTAATGCAATTGTCTGTTGTTTGCAACTTAATACTGGAAGGGGTTCAGATGATAACCTGAAGGTGGACTTTTTAGGCATAGATGCATGCTGGATAGTGGTCTATGTACTTTGTCGTAATGCAAAAGTTGAATTTCACACTACTCATCATAATATGTATGTGCATTGTCATGCCATCTTTATTTGTCAATTGCCCAACTGTAATTTGTTCACCCAACATGCTATTTCTTATGGGAGAGACACCACCAGTGAATTGTGGACCCCGGTCCATTCTTTACATCGAATACAATCTACTGCAATACTTGTTCTTACTGTTTTCTTCAAACATCATCATCCACACTATACATCTAATCCTTTGTTACAGCAAGCTGATACGTCTCCGACGTATCGATAATTTCTTATGTTCCATGCTTGTTTTATGACAATACCTACATGTTTTGTTCACACTTTATATCGTTTTTATGCGTTTTCCCGAACTAACCTATTGACGAGATGCCGAAGTGCCAGTTCCTGTTTTCTGCTGTTTTTGGTTTCAGAAATCCTAGTAAGGAAATATTCTCGGAATTGGATGAAATCAACGCCCAGAGTCTTAAAATCCCACGAAGCTTCCAGAACACCCGAGAGCCACCAGAGGAGGGCCTTGTGGGCCCCAGATGATAGGCCGGCGCGGCCAGGGGGTGGGCCGCGCCCCCCTACTATGTCGCCGCCTCGTCGACCTTCCGACTCCGCCTCTTCGCCTATATAAAAGTCCCTGACCTAAATCTTCGATACGGAAAAGCCACGGTACGAGAAACCTTCCAGAGCCACCGCCATCGCGAAGCCAAGATCTGGGGGATAGGAGTCTCTGTTCCGGCACGCCGTCGGGACGGGGAAGTGCCCCCGGAAGGCTTCTCCATCGACACCGCTGCCATCTCCACCGCCATCTTCATCACCACTGCTGTCTCCCATTAGGAGGGAGTAGTTCTCCATCGAGGCTAAGGGTTGTACCGGTAGCTATGTGGTTAATCTCTCTCCTATGTACTTCAATACAATAATCTCATGAGCTGCCTTACATGATTGAGATTCATATGATGATGCTTGTAATCTAGATGTCGTTATGCTAGTCAAGTGAATTTTACTTATGTGATCTCCGGAGACTCCTTGTCCCACGTGTGTAAAGGTGACAGTGTGTGCACCGTGTGGGTCTCTTAGGCTATATTTCACAGAATACTTATTCACTGAGTTATGATTTGAGTTGGATGTCTCTATAAAATTGTGGTGTGTTAGTACCTCCTATGAATGCTCAAAGTGACAGCGTGGGGTGTTCATTAGTACTTGGGAATACATCTTTAAGGTTTGCCTACATGATGAATTAGAGTTCGTTATCTTGCCAGAGAGTAATTCAGAATAGCATAGTGAGGTGCTTATTTATATTCCTTTATGATTGCAATGTTGAGAGTTTCCACTAGTGAAAGTATGATCCCTAGGCCTTGTTCCTAAATACTGCTATCGCTGCTTGTTTACTGTTCTACTGCATCTGTACTGTCTGCAATATTACCACCATCAACCACACGCCAGTCCTGGACAGCAAAGCACTTTTCTGGCACCGTTACTACTGCTCATACTTATTCATACCACCTGTATTTCACTATCTCTTCGCCGAACTAGTGCACCTATTAGGTGTGTTGGGGACACAAGAGACTTCTTGCTTTGTGGTTGCAGGGTTGCATGAGAGGGATATCTTTGACCTCTTCCTCCCTGAGTTCGATAAACCTTGGGTGATCCACTTAAGGGAAACTTACTGCTGTTCTACAAACCTCTGCTCTTGGAGGCCCAACACTGTCTACAAGAATAGAAGCACCTGTAGACATCAAGCACTTTTCTGGCGCCGTTGCCTGGGAGGAAAGGTAAAAGGTACTCACACTCTGGATCTCGGCTACTAAGCTATTTTCCGGCGCCGTTGTAAGTACTCGAAGCTATTTCCTTTAGATCCTGCAATTGCATCTTTTTGTTTCTTGTTTACACTAGTTAGGCATAATGGAAAACAACAAAAATATGAGAGATCTTTATGAACTTTATCTTGAATTAGGACATGATGTGTTTGAAGAGAGAATTAAAAAACCCATGGAACTTTAGATGCATGCTAATGGGAATGTTATTAATATGAATGCTTTGAACACTATTGTTGCTAATGCTATGGAAAATTCTAAGCTTGGGGAAGCTGGTTTTGATGAGCATGATCTTTTTAGTCCCCCAAGCATTGAGGAGGAAATTTTCTTTGATAATACTTTGCCTCCTATTTATGATGATTATAATGATAGTAGTCTTTTGGTGCCGCCTGTTATGGAGGATAAATTTGATTATGATTACAATATTCCTCCTATATTTGATGATGAGAATAATAATGATAGCTACTTTGTTTTTGCTCCCACTACAACTAATAAAATTGATTATGCTTATGTGGAGAGTAATAATTTTATGCATGAGACTCATGATAAGAATACTTTATGTGATAGTTATATTGTTGAGTTTGCTCATGATACTACTGAAAGTTATTATGAGAGAGGAAAATATGGTTGTAGAAATTTTCATGTTACTAAAACACCTCTCTATATGCTTAAAATCTTGAAGTTGAACTTGTCTAGTTTTCCTATGCTTGTTGCATTATGCCTACATAACTTGTTTATTTACAAGATTCCTTTTCATAGGAAGCATGTTAGGCTTAAATTTGTTTTGAATTTGCCTCTTGGTGCTCTCTTTTGCTTCAAATACTATTTCTTGCGAGTGCATCATTAAAACTGCTGAGCCCATCTTAATGGCTATAAAGAAAGAACTTCTTGGGAGATAACCCATGTGTTTAATTTTCTACAGTACTTTTATTTTATATTTGAGTCTTGGAAGTTGTTACTACTGTAGCAACCTCTCCTTATCTTAGTTTTGTTGCATTGTTGTGCCAAGTAAAGTCTTTGATAGTAAGGTTCATACTAGATTTGGATTACTGCGTAGAAACAGATTTCTTCCTGTCACGAATTTGAGTAGTATTCTCTGTAGGTAACTCAGAAAAATCTGCCAATTTACGTGAGTGATCCTCCGATATGTACGCAACTTTCATTCAATTTGAGCATTTTCATTTGAGCAAGTCCGGTGCACCTAAAAAATTCGTCTTTATGGACTATTCTGTTTTGACAGATTCTGCCTTTTATTTCGCATTGCCTCTTTTGCTATGTTGGATGGATTTCTTTGTTCCATTAACTTCCAGTAGCTTTGAGCAATGTCCAGAAGTGTTAAGAATGATTGTGTCACCTCTGAACATGTGAATTTTTGATTATGCACTAATCCTCTAATGAGTTTGTTTCGAGTTTGGTGTGGAGGAAGTTTTCAAGGGTCAAGAGAGGAGGATGATACAATATGATCAAGAAGAGTAAAAGCTAAAAGCTTGGGGATGCCCCGGTGGTTCATCCCTGCATATTTAAAGAAGACTCAAGCATCTAAGCTTGGGGATGCCCAAGGCATCCCCTTCTTCATCGACAAATTATCAGGTTCCTTCTCTTGAAACTATATTTTTATTCGGTCACATCTTATGTACTTTACTTGGAGCGTCTGTGTGCTTTTGTTTTCATTTTTGTTTGGTTTGAATAAATGCATGCTTGTGTGGGAGAGAGACACGCTCCGCTGGTTCATAGGAACACATGTGTTCTTAGCTTTTAATGTTCATGGCGAAGGTTGAAACTGCTTCGTTCATTGTTATTTGGTCGGTTCAGGAAATGCTACATGTGGTAGTGGTATAATGAAACACTTGCATAATCTTGTAGATCATTGAGCTTTGATAACTTGATTCTTTGCAAATGTTTTGAGGTATTTAGATGGTAAAGCTTGCTGGATAAATAAGTTAAAATTAGTAGTGGATTGTTGTCTTTAAGCTTGTGCCGTACTACAAACTCTATTTAAATAGTTGAAGGTGTAGTTGGACTTGATAGCTTTCCATGTCTGAGAGTTCATCGTAATAACTAAGTTGTGCTGAAGGTCGAGGGAGCTAGCGGGGTACTTGTGCCACCGTGAACGGACCTCCTTGGAGTAAATTTTAATCATGCTCTTAATGATGAACCTGCTAGTTGTTTGCAATAAGCTTGTGAGTTCTTTTTGACTAATGTTAAGCTACGGTTTTTGGCACTTCCACCATCCGAATTTGCTAGCCTCTTCGGTACTGTGCATTGCCTTTTGCTCACATTGAGAATTGTGCATACTTCGCCGGTACATCCAAACCCGTGGGAGGACTTTCTCTTGTTCTCCTACACATAAGCCCATACATCTCCTCAAAACAGCCACCATACCTATCTACCACAGCATTTCCATAGCTGTTCCGAGATATATTGCCATGCAACTTCCATTTTACATTACATGTTGTCATTTATTATTTATATATTGCTTTGCATGATTCTATACAGCTGATGTATGGTTTACCCATGTTACGCTAGATCATTGCACATCCTGCTACACTGGCAGAGGCATACAATTTCATACATCATGTTTTATTCATTATGAGTTATTTGTACCTAAAAGTGTGTTGTCATATTAGGATGTTGCCCCTAAAAGTGAAAAGAGCCATGGAGGCCACCAAAAAGAGAAAAAGAAAAGAAAGAAAAAAAATAGAAAAGAAAAAGGAAAAGAAAGAAAAAAAAGAAGAATAAAGAAAAAGGGGGCAGCATTACTATCTTTTATCCACACTTGTGCTCATGTTTTAGCACCTGCATATTCATAGTCATCATTTGTGCTCATGTTTAGCACCTACACTTCATATGAGAGAGTTATCATGTTTTACTAGTATAACTATGTGGGGAATTTACACTATAGAACTTGGGTTGTATATTCCAATGATGAGACTCCTCAAAAGTGCTCTAGGTCTTCATGAGCAACCAAGTTGGATGCACCCCCACTAGTTCCATTAGAGAGCTTTCATACACATATAGCTCTATGTGCATCCGTTGCATGGCAATCACTACTCCTTGCATAGCTTCGATTATAAGACTTCCTCTTGTCTAATAATCACTTATAGCTTTGTAAGACTTTCTTCCATTTGGCCTTCCAAACCCCCATTAACGTTCTTCATGCCATAACATCCTGGTGCTAATACCAAATGCTTGCACTCACCGGTTGAGTAGACTTCGAAACAGTTGATTCATGACGTTCATGTTTATGTTTACTTGACTGAATCCTTCTTATGTTGTGAAAATTTACTTGATGCTTGGAATGAAGGATAGAACTTCTACGCTGAATACTTAACACATCTTTAATGAACTTTGTACGGTTTCATGTCTTTTAAGCAATAGTTCATGAAAACTTCTAGCTTGTTTAACTCTTGCATTATCATTTCTTATATCAATATAGACATTTGCTTTGAGTGATTTGATCTCAGTTCATATGCTTTACATTATTATTGGATCAAGATCATGTTGGTAGCATGTCACTTCAGAAACTATCTTTGTTATCGTTTACCTACTCGGGACGAGTAGGAACTAAGCTTGGGGATGCTGATACGTCTCCGACGTATCGATAATTTCTTATGTTCCATGCTTGTTTTATGACAATACCTACATGTTTTGTTCACACTTTATATCGTTTTTATGCATTTTCCGGAACTAACCTATTGACGAGATGCCGAAGTGCCAGTTCCTGTTTTCTGCTGTTTTTGGTTTCAGAAATCCTAGTAAGGAAATATTCTCGGAATTGGACGAAATCAACGCCCAGAGTCTTAAAATCCCACGAAGCTTCCAGAACACCCGAGAGCCACCAGAGGAGGGCCCTGTGGGCCCCAGATGATAGGCCGGCGTGGTCAGGGGGTGGGCCGCGCCCTCCTACTGTGTCGCCGCCTCGTCGACCTTCCGACTCCGCCTCTTCTCCTATATAAAGGTCCCTGACCTAAATCTTCGATACGGAAAAGCCACGGTACGAGAAACCTTCCAGAGCCGCCGCCATCGCGAAGCCAAGATCTGGGGGACAGGAGTCTCTGTTCCGGCACGCCGCCGGGACGGGGAAGTGCCCCCGGAAGGCTTCTCCATCGACACCGCTGCCATCTCCACCGCCATCTTCATCACCGCTGCTATCTCCCATGAGGAGGGAGTAGTTCTCCATCGAGGCTAAGGGTTGTACCGGTAGCTATGTGGTTAATCTCTCTCCTATGTACTTCAATACAATAATCTCATGAGCTGCCTTACATGATTGAGATTCATATGATGATGCTTGTAATCTAGATGTCGTTATGCTAGTCAAGTGAATTTTACTTATGTGATCTCCGGAGACTCCTTGTCCCACGTGTGTAAAGGTGACAGTGTGTGCACCGTGTGGGTCTCTTAGGCTATATTTCACAGAATACTTATTCACTGAGTTATGATTTGAGTTGGATGTCTCTATGAAATTGTGGTGTGTTAGTACCTCCTATGAATGCTCAAAGTGACAGCGTGGGGTGTTCATTAGTACTTGGGAATACATCTTTAAGGTTTGCCTACATGATGAATTAGAGTTCGTTATCTTGCCAGAGAGTAATTCAGAATAGCATAGTGAGGTGCTTATTTATATTCCTTTATGATTGCAATGTTGAGAGTTTCCACTAGTGAAAGTATGATCCCTAGGCCTTGTTCCTAAATACTGCTATCGCTGCTTGTTTACTGTTCTACTGCATCTGTACTATCTGCAATATTACCACCATCAACCGCACGCCAGTCCTGGACAGCAAAGCACTTTTCTGGCGCCGTTACTACTGCTCATACTTATTCATACCACCTGTATTTCACTATCTCTTCGCCGAACTAGTGCACCTATTAGGTGTGTTGGGGACACAAGAGACTTCTTGCTTTGTGGTTGCAGGGTTGCATGAGAGGGATATCTTTGACCTCTTCCTCCCTGAGTTCGATAAACCTTGGGTGATCCACTTAAGGGAAACTTGCTGCTGTTCTACAAACCTCTGCTCTTGGAGGCCCAACACTGTCTACAAGAATAGAAGCACCCGTAGACATCACAAGCCGGTGAGATTGACAACCTCACTATCACGTTGGGGCAAAGTAATTTGGTTGTGTTGTGCAGGTTCCACGTTGGCGCCGGAATCCCTGGTGTTGCGCCGCACTACACTCCGCCACCATCAACCTTCAACGTGCTTCTTGGCTCCTACTGGTTCGATAAACCTTGGTTTCTTACTGAGGGAAACTTACTGCTGTACGCATCAAACCTTCCACTTGGGGTTCCCAACGGTCGCGTGTTGTACGCGTGTCAAGCATAAATTTCGGGCGCCGTTGCCGGGGAGATCAAGACACGCTGCAAGGGGAGTCTCCACTTCCAATCTCTTTACTTTATTTTTGTCTTGCTTTATTTTATTTACTACTTTGTTTGCTGCACTATATCAAAACACAAAAAAATTAGTTACTAGCTTTACTTTATTTACTATCTTGTTTGCGTTCTCTATATTAAAAACACAAAAAAATTAGTTACTTGCATTTACTTTATTTTATTTCATCATGTTTCCTCCTAAGTTCACTCTTAAAGATATACCGGTAGGACAAGGGTCTATCATTGGAAGAGATAATATAGAAGAATTTTTCACCCATGTTAGCATGGATGAAGATTTTGAAGATATACCATTGGTAAAAGCTGTCCCTACTTATGAAAGTGCTTCTGCCTGTTTAGTACACATGTTGGAAACTAGATTTGTTAATCTCCATCCCATAATACAACATATGTTTCTTACACTTTCAGATATGGAGATGGGAGAAAAGAGAGATTTTGTTTTAAAAGTCCTTGTTAGAGAATTTGAAGATGTAGCTAAAGAAGCTAGAAAAGTTTTTATTAAGCATAAGAGGCTTGGTTTGTTCACTGATTTTAAGAAAACACTTGAAAAAATGGACATGGATAGAATAAGGTATACTAATAATGTTAATGATGGTGGGGAGATTAAAGCACCGATACCTAGTAAGCTCCTAGGAATGCATGAAGCTCTAGAAAATAACTATGCTTGGCTTGTCCTTGAAAATTTGTTTGATGAGAATAGCAAGCCTAAGACTAATGAAAAGGGAGCCTCTGAAAGTTACATATACAAGATACAATGCATAGTTGAGAAAACTCCAAACCCCGGTGTTGATACTTCATCTCTTGATAATACTTGATTCACACTTTCTGCGCCTAGCTGAAAGGCGTTAAAGAAAAACGCTTATGGGAGACAACCCATGATTTTACTACAGCACTTTTGTTTTATATTTGAGTCTTGGAAGTTGTTACTACTGTAGCAACATCTCCTTATCTTTATTTTGTTGCATTGTTGTTCCAAGTAAAGTCTTTGATAGTAAGGTTCATACTAGATTTGGATTACTGCGCAGAAACAGATTTCTTGCTGTCACGAATTTGAGTAGTATTCTCTGTAGGTAACTCAGAAAAATCTGCCAATTTACGTGAGTAATCCTCAGATATGTATGCAATTTTCATTCAATTTGAGAATTTTCATTTGAGCAAGTCTGGTGCACCTAAAAAATTCGTCTTTACGGACTGTTCTGTTTTGACAGATTCTGCCTTTTATTTCGCATTGCCTGTTTTGCTATGTTTGATGGATTTCTTTATTCCATTAACTTTCAGTAGCTTTGTGCAATGTCCAGAAGTGTTAAGAATGATTATGTCACCTCTGAACATGTGAATTTTGATTATGCACAAACCCTCTAATGAGTTGTTTTGAGTTTGGTGTGGAGGAATTTTCAAGGATCAAGAGAGGAGGATGATACAATATGATCAAGGAGAGTGAAAGCTCTAAGCTTGGGGATGCCCCGTGGTTCATCCCTGCATATTTCAAAAATACTCAAGCATCTAAGCTTGGGGATGCCCAAGGCATCCCCATTTCATCGACAACATTATCAGGTTCCTCTAGTGAAACTATATTTTTATTCCGTCACATCTTATGTGCTTTACTTGGAGCGTCTGTATGTTTTTGTTTTTGTTTTGTTTTGTTTGGATAAAATTGGATCCTAGCATTCATTGTGTGGGAGAGAGACACGCTCCGCTGTTGCATATGGACAAATATTTCCTTAGCTTTATTCTTAATGTTCATGGCGAAGGTTGAAACTGCTTCGTTAATTGTTATATTGTTGGAAACGGGAAATGCTACATGTGGTAATTGGTATAATGTCTTGAATAATTTGATACTTGGCAATTGTTGTGCTCATATGGATCATGTTTAAGCTCTTGCATCATATACTTTGCACCTATTAGTGAAGAAATACATAGAGCTTGCTAAAATTTGGTTTGCATGATTGGTCTCTCTAAGGTCTAGATATTTTATAGTAAGAGTTTGAACAACAAGGAAGACAGTGTAGAGTCTTATAATGCTTGCAATATGTTCTTATGTGAGTTTTGCTGTACTGGTTCATACTTGTGTTTGCTTCAAATAACCTTGCTAGCCTAAGCCTTGTATTGAGAGGGATTACTTCTCATGCATCCAAAATCCTTGAGCCAAAAACTATGCCATTTGTGTCCACCATACCTACCTACTACATGGTATTTCTCTGCCATTCCAAAGTAAATTTCTTGAGTGCTATCTTTAAACACTTCAAAAATTATTACCTCTTATTTGTGTCAATGTTTTATAGCTCATGAGGAAGTATGTGGAGTTTATCTTTCAATCTTGTTGGGCAACTTTCACCAATGGACTAGTGGCTTCATCCGCTTATCCAATAATTTTGCAAAAAGAGCTGGCAATGGGGTTCCCAGCCCCAAATTAATTAACTTTCATAATTTTACAAATAGACACTCCTCCATGGTATGTGATTGTTGGACGGCACCCGAGGATTCGGTTAGCCATGGCTTGAGAAAGCAAAGGTGGGGAGGAGTGTCATCTAAATAAAACTAAAATAAAAAGGCACTCCTTCATGGTATGAGATTGTTGGCAGGCACCCGAGGATTCGGTTAGCCATGGTTTGTGAAAGCAAGGTTGGAAGGAGTGCCACCCAAAAATAAAAATCTTTCATGGGAGCCGCTCTTTGAAAGTTTGTCTGGCAAGGGGGTTACAGTGCCCATTACCATTCGTTGACAACAACAAACACCTCTCAAAACTTTACTTTTATGCTCTTTCTATGTTTTCAAAATAAAAGCTCTAGCACAAATATAGCAATCCATGCTTCCCTCTTTGAAGGGCCATTCTTCTATTTTTATGTTGAGTCAGTTTACCCACTTCTTTCTACCTTAGAAGCAAACACTTGTGTTAACTGTGCATTGATTCTTACATACTTGCATATTTGCATTCATCATATTACTTTATGTTGACAATATCCATGAGATATACATGTTACAAGTTGAAAGCAACCGCTGAAACTTAAATCTTCCTTTGTGTTGCTTCAATGCCTTTACTTTGAATTTATTGCTTTATGAGTTAACTCTTATGCAAGACTTATTGATGCTTGTCTTGAAAGTACTATTCATGAAAAGTCTTTGCTATATGATTCAGTTGTTTAACCATTGTCTTTACCATTGCTTCGAATCGTTGCATTCATTACATGTGCTTACAATAGTATTGATCAAGATTATGATAGCATGTCACTTCAGAAATTATCTTTGTTATCGTTTACCTACTCGAGGACGAGTAGGAACTAAGCTTGGGGATGCTAATACGTCTCCAATGTATCGATAATTTCTTATGTTCCATGCTTGTTTTATGATGATACACACATGTTTTATACATACTTTATGACATATTTATGCATTTTCCGGCACTAACCTATTAACAAGATGCCGAAGAGCCAGTTGCTATTTTCTGCTGTTTTTTGTTTCAGAAATCCTAGTAAGGAAATATTCTCGGAATTGGACGAAATCAACGCCCAAGATCTTATTTTTCCACGAAGCTTCCAGAAGTCCGAAAGGGAAATGAAGTGGGGCGACGAGGCGACGCCACAGCAGGGCGGCGCGGCCCAGGCCCTGGCCGCGCGTCCCTAGCGTGTGGGCCCCTCGCGTCGCCCCTAAACCTACCCTTCTGCCTATAAGAAGCCTTCGTCGATAATAACTCCAGTACCGAGAGCCACGATACGGAAAACCTTCCAGAGACGCTGCCGCCGCCAATCCCATCTCGGGGGATTCAGGAGATCGCCTCCGGCACCCTGCCGGAGAGGGGAATCATCCCCCGGAGGACTCTTCATCGCCATGATCGCCTCCAGAGTGATGTGTGAGTAGTTCACCCCTGGACTATGGGTCCATAGCAGTAGCTAGATGGTTGTCTTCTCCTCATTGTGCTATCATTGTCGGATCTTGTGAGCTGCCTAACATGATCAAGATCATCTATTTGTAATGCTACATGTTGCGTTTGTTGGGATCCGATGAATATGGAATGCTATGTTATGTTGATTATCAATCTATCATCTATGTGTTGTTTATGATCTTGCATGCTCTCCGTTATTAGTAGAGGCTCTGGCCAAGTCGTTAATTGTTACTCGAAGAGGGAGTATTTATGCTCGATAGTGGGTTCATGCCTCCATTAAATCTGGGACAGTGACAGAAAGTTCTAAGGTTGTGGATGTGTTGTTGCCACTAGGGATAAAACACCAATGCTATGTCTAAGGATATTTGTGCTGATTACATTACGCACCATACTTAATGCAATTGTCTGTTGTTTGCAACTTAATACTGGAAGGGGTTCGGATGATAACCTGAAGGTGGACTTTTTAGGCATAGATGCATGCTGAATAGCGGTCTATGTACTTTGTCGTAATGCTCAATTGAATTTCACACTACTCATCATAATATGTATGTACATTGTCATGCCATCTTTATTTGTCAATTGCCCAACTGTAATTTGTTCACCCAACATGCTATTTCTTATGGGAGAGACACCACTAGTGAACTGTGGACCCCGGTCCATTCTTTACATCGAATACAATCTACTGCAATACTTGTTCTTACTGTTTTCTGCAAACATCATCATCCACACTATACATCTAATCCTTTGTTACAGCAAGCCGGTGAGATTGACAACCTCACTGTCACGTTGGGGCAAAGTAATTTGGTTGTGTTGTGTGATAACCCACAAGTATAGGGGATCGCGGCAGTCTTCGAGGGAAGTAAAACCCAAATTTATTGATTCGACACAAGGGGAGGTAAAGAATACTTATAAGCCTTAGCAACTGAGTTGTCAATTCAGCTACACCTGGAAAAGCACTAGTAACAGGGGTGATGTGAAAGCAGCAGTAATATGAGAGCAATAGTAATAGTAACACAGTAGCAGTAACAGTAACACAGAGGCAATGGCACCAGAAAATAGTTGATACTACTTCCAATGTCATAGAGAAACGAGTATATGATGATGAGAGATGGACCGGGGTTCCCAGCGACCTACACTAGTGGCAACTCTCCAATAACAAGTGTTGGGTGAACAAATTACAGTTGGGCAATTGATAGGATTGATAAAGCATTAAGAAAGAACATCAATTCATTAATCATGTAGGCATGTTTTCCATATATAGTCATACGTGCTCGCAATGATAAACTTGCACAACATCTTTTGTCCTACCAGCCGGTGGCAGCCGGGCCTCAAGGGAATCTACTGGATATTAAGGTACTCCTTTTAATAGAGCACCGGAGCAAAGCATTAACACTCCGTGAAAACATGTCATCCTCACATCACCGCCATCCCCTCCGGTTGTCCCGATTTCTGTCACTTCGGGGCCTTTGGTTCCGGACAGTGACATGTGCATACAACTTGTAGATACAATCTAAGCAATAAGTATAGAGCTTAAATCTAAGATCATGCCACTCGGGCCCTAGTGACAAGCATTAAGCATAACAAGATTGCAGCAACAATAACTTCACAAACTTTATAGATAGACTAATCATAATGTATCATCCATCGGATCCCAACAAACACAACACCGATTACATCAGATGAATCTCAATCATGTAAGGCAGCTCATGAGATCGTTGTATTGAAGTACATGGGATAGAGAGTACCAACTAGCTACCGCTAGAACCCGTAGTCCATGGGGGAACTACTCACGGAGTATGATGGAGGCGGTGGCGTCGATGGAGATGGCTTCCGGGGGCACTTCCCCGTCCCGGCAGGGTGCCGGAACAGAGACTTCTGTCCCCCGAATTGGAGTTTCGCGATGGCGGTGGCGCCCCTGGAGTCTTTCTGGAGTTTCGTCAATTGGTACTGCGTTTTTAGGTCGAAAGGGGTTAAATAGGCGAAGAGGCGGCGCAGGAGGGTCGACAGGGTGGCCTCCCCATAGGGGGGCGCGGCCAGGGTCTGGCCCGCGTGGCCCACCCCTCTGGTGGCCCCTGGCTCTCCTCCGACTCTCCTTCGGTGTTCTGGATGCTTCCGGGAAAAATAGGATTTTTTGCGTTGATTTCGTCCAATTCCGAGAATATTGCCCGAACAGCCTTTCTGGAACCAAAAACAGCAGAAAACAGGAACTGGCACTGTGGCATCTTGTTAATAGGTTAGTTCCGGAAAACGCATAAAATCATTATAAAGTGCAAGCAAAACATGTAAGTATTGTCATAAAACAAGCATGGAACATCAGAAATTATGGATACGTTGGAGACGTATCAGCATCCCCAAGCTTAGTTTCTGCTCGTCCCGAGCAGGTAAACGATAAAAAGAATAATTTCTGTAGTGACATGCTACTTACATAACCTTGATCATACTATTACAAAGCATATGAAATGAATGAAGTGACTCAAGGCAATAATCTATAGTTGCTAACAAATAGATAACATATAGCAAAACTTTTCATGAACAATACTTTCAAGACAAGCATCAAAAGTCTTGCACAAGAGTTAACTCATAAAGCAATAAGTTCAAAGTAAAAGCATCGAAGCAACACAAAGGAAGATATAAGATTCAGCGGTTGCTTTCAACTTTCAACATGCATATCTCATGGATAATTGTCAACATAAAGTAATATAATGAATGCAAATAAGCAAGTATGTAAGAATCAATGCACAGTTAACACAAGTGTTTGCTTCTAAGGTGGGAGGAAATGGGTAAACTGACTCAACATAAAAGTAGAAGAAGGGCCCTTCGCAGAGGGAAGCATTGATTGCTATATTTGTGCTAGAGCTTTGGTTTTGAAAACATAAAGAGAGCATAAAAGTAAAGTTTTGAGAGGTGTTTGTTGTTGTCAACGAATGGTAGTGGGCACTATAACCCCCTCGCCAGACAAACCTTCAAAGAGCGGCTCCCATGAATTATTTTATTTTTGGGTGGCACTCCTTCCAACCTTTCTTTCACAAACCATGGCTAACCGAATCCTCGGGTGCCTGCCAACAATCTCATACCATGAAGGAGTGCCTTTTTGTAAGGGTACATTGCCCCTATGTGTGGTTTTGGTAATTAATGACAACCCCTATGGACTAATGTTTTCATTGAGTTTATATGAAGGAATATTCCATAGGTACTACTTGTTCTCCATGTGTTGGATTCAAGTATGGATGCCATGAAGATAAAGGTATACCTTGTGTATTGGCATCAAGATCATCGGTTTGAAGATACATATGTGATATAATCAAGAAGAAGAAATGAAGATGGAGTTCTTATGTGGAACTCAATATTAGCCATGCTCTATCTTATGAGAGTATGAGAAGGTACAAGGTTAAGTCGGGCAAGTTCAAGATGAGCATCTCAAGTGGATCACATGCTTGAAGCTTGCCATCCATTTGGTGATAATGGACATGTGAAGATGTGCATCAATAGAGCTTTCCCATCATGGTGTATGGGGGAGCATTTGTGAGTCTTCACGAAGCGACGATGATCAAGTGAGGCATTCCGGCTTGAGTGGAGCTTGAAGAGCTATCATCAAGATCAAGCGGGATGCGCAAGGCAAAGGTATGGCCTTGCTAGGTTTTCCTTTTACCGGTCTCAAGGTGGTTGTTGGGAGACCGGATTATAGGATAAATAGCCGCACTATCAAGAGGGGCTTTCGGTTGGGTAACTTGATCGCATCGTCTTAGAGAGCTCAATCCTTTGCATACTTTGCATATCCCTATTGCTTCTTGGTGTTTCTCTGTGTGAGGTTCTTGAGCTTGTTGCTAGCTTTAACAAGCCCAAGTTCATCGAAAACGGAATCCGCATGCATCTTCTATTGCGTTTTCGAGTTTGGACGTCTTTACCGTTTCTTGACGGTGGGAGACTCCCTCTCTAAAATCATCTAAAATGTTCTGTGAGGAGTCTCCATATTTCCAGTTTTTGTTGGGGTTCTATTCGTCGTTATCTTTCCAACAAAATTGGTTTCATGTCAATCGGGGTCCGGACACAAAAGTTATCACAGTTTTTGTATAACATGATTTCCTGCTGGCCCGGTTTCTAGCCCGGCGTGACCGGCCGTCTGACCGGATGGCCCGGTTCAAACCGGCCCCTGGACCGGTGCCATCCGGGCACTATCCAGTAAGCTTTTAATCTTGGTCTGGTTTCTAGCCCGGCGTGACCGGCCGTCTGACCGGATGGCCCGGTTCAAACCGGCCCCTGGACCGGTGCCATCCGGGCACTATCCAGTAAGCTTTTCAGCTTGGTCCGGTCACTAGCCCGGTCGACCGGTCTGTGGACCGGATGGCCCGGTCTGTGGCCCGGTCTGACCGGGTCCTGAACCGGACGGCCCGGTCCCAGTCCCGGTTGACCGGCCTCCTCGACGGCTGACTCAGCCCAACTTTTCCCCAACGGTTATATTTGCTCTTGGGCTATAAATAGCCCTTCTTCCACCTTGGGCTGAGTAGTTCTTCCCATTCTCTCTCCTCCATTGCTACTATTTGAAGAACTTGCTCTTCCCCTTGAATCCTCCAACCATTCTTGCTCATATTTGAGGATTTGAGAGAGGGGATCTAGATCTACACTTCCACCAAACCGTTTCTTCTCTAAGTGAGGGAATCTCTTGGGATCTAGATCTTGGAGTCTTTGGTTGACTTTCCCCCTTGTTCTTCCTCTCCAATCTCATCCTAGCATTCGTTGCTTTGGTGGGATTTGAGTGTGAAGGACTTGAACACCTCCGGTGTTCTTGCTTTGCATCATTGCATAGTGTTGAGCTCTCCACCACGATTTGTTCGAGTGAGAGACCGTGAGCTTGTTACTCTTGGAGGGTGACCTCCTAGTTGGCTTGGTGATTGGTGCTCCGGTGATCTCTTCAAGAAGATTGTGAAGAGGCCCGGGCTTCTCCTTCGTGGAGCTTGTGAAGTGGTTGTGGAGCTTGCCATCTCCGGAGCGGAGGAAAAGCTAACCATAAGGAAAGGGCCATTATCCTTCGTGGGTGTGGTTCGGAGAATAGGGTGAGCCTTCGTGGCGCGGGGAATCCTTCGTGGGACCTCCACTCCTCCAAACGTGACGTACCTTGTTGCAAAGCAAGGGAACACGGGAATACATCCTCGTCTCCGCGTGCCTCGGTTATTTCTATACCCGAGCTCTCTTTCCTTGTGATAGCCATCGTGCTTGAAGTACATATATCTTGCTATCACTTGTGCTACATATATCTTGTGCCTATCTTGCTTAGCTCTAGTTGCTATTGTTACACTTAGTTGAGCTTAGCATATTTAGGGTTTGTGCTTGTAAACTAAACGATAGTTTAATTCCGCATTCTTACAAGACAAATCCGCAAGAGTTTGTAATTGCCTATTCACCCCCCCCCCCCTCTAGGCGACATCTCGATCTTTCACTTTTTATTTTAGTTTTATTATGATGACACTCCTCCCCACCTTTGCTTTCTCAAGCCATGGCTAACCGAATCCTTCGGGTGCCATCCAACAATCACACACCATGGAGGAGTGTCTATTTTTATTAATTAATTTGGGACTGGGAATCCCATTGCCAGCTCTTTTTGCAAAATTATTGGATAAGCGGATGAAGCCACTAGTCCATTGGTGAAAGTTGCCCAACAAGATTGAAAGATAAACACCACACACTTCCTCATGAGCTATAAAACATTGACACAAATCAGAGGTGATAAATTTTGAATTGTTTAAAGGTAGCACTCAAGCAATTTACTTTGGAATGGCGGAGAAATACCATGTAGTAGGTAGGTATGGTGGACACAAATGGCATAGTGGTTGGCTCAAGTATTTGGATGCATGAGAAGTATTCCCTCTCGATACAAGGTTTAGGCTAGCAAGGTTATTTAAAGCAAACACAAGTATGAACCGGTACAGCAAAACTTACATAAGAACATATTGCAAGCATTATAATACTCTACATTGTCTTCCTTGTTGCTCAAACATTTTTACCAGAAAATATCTAGACCTTAAGAGAGACCAATCATGCAAACCAATTTTAACAAGCTCTACAGTAGTTCTCCACTAATAGGTTTAAACTACATGAAAGAAAAATTAATCATGATCTACTTGAGAGCCAAAACAATTGCCAAGTGTCAAATTATCCAAGACATTATGAGGCATTTTCTGTTTCCAACCAAATAATAAATGCTGTAGCTTCAAACTTTTACCATTGAACATTAAAAGTAAAACGAAGAACAAGTGTTCATATGAAAAAGCGGAGCGTGTCTCTCTCCCAAACAAGGATTGCTAGGATCCGAATTTATTCAAACACAAACAAAATAAAAGCACACAGACGCTCCAAGTAAAGCACATATGATGTGACCGAATAAAAATATAGTTTCAATAGAAGAAACCTGATAAGTTGATGAAGAAGGGGATGCCTTGGGCATCCCCAAGCTTAGACGCTTGAGTCTTCTTGAAATATGCAGGGATGAACCACGGGGGCATCCCCAAGCTTAGACTTTTCACTCTTCTTGATCATATATCATCCTCCTCTCTTGACCCTTGAAAACTTCCTTCACACCAAACTTCTCATAAATTTCATTAGAGGGGTTAGTACTCAAAAAAAAATTGAATCCACCTTGGTCCTGTAGTGACACATTGCAAGAACTCAATAAAACATTAGCTACAGCTCTCCAAGTGTAAAAAGCCTTGCTTAAAGTCCACAAGAGACAATGCAAAAAACAGAGACAGAATCTGTCAAAACAGAACAGGCAGTAAAGACGAATTTTAAAAGGGTACTTCTGTTGCTCAAATCAGAAAACTCAAAACTAATGAAAGTTGCGTACATATCTGAGGAATACGCACGTAAATTGGCATACTTTTCTGAGTTACCTACAGAGAAAACAGCCCAGATTCGTGACAGATAGAAATCTGTTTCTGTGCAGAAATCCAAATCTAGTATCAACCTTCGATTAGAGGCTTCACTTGGCTCAACATTGCAATAAAATAAAGATAAGGAGAGGTTGCTACAGTAGTAACAACTTCCAAAACACAACAAAACAGTAACAAAATAAACACATGGGTTATCTCCCAAGAAGTTCTTTCTTTATAGCCATTAAGATGGGCTCAGCAGTTTTAATGATGCACTCGCAAGAAATAAGAGTCGAAGCAAAAGAGAGCATCAAAAAGCAAATTAGAAACACATTTATATCTAACATGCTTCCTATGCATAGGAATCTTGTAAATAAACAAGTTCATGAAGAGCAAAGTAACAAGCATAGGAAGATAGAACAAGTGTAACTTCAACAATTTCAGCATATAGAGAGGTGTATTAGTACCATGAAAATTTCTACAACCATATTTTCCTCTCTCATAATAATTTTCAGTAGCTTCATGAACAAACTCAACAATATAACTATCACATGTAGCATACTTTTCATGATCCACAAACAAATAATTTTTATCAAGCTCAAACATAGTGGAATTAAAACTTTCAAACTCACTTTTATCAATAATATGACAAGATGATTGATCAATCTCAAGAGATATGGGACTCATAGATAAAGTCAAGAACTCTCCAATCCCATTTTCATTAGTAGTACAATTAATATTATCAAGTAACATAGGACCATCATCTAAAGATTTATCATAAACATTTGCTAAGCAAAATTCTTTAGTACCATGCATTTCGACATCAGGCACAAACAAAGCATTATCATAAGATTTATCAAAGTAGCATGGATTATCATAAATAACAGTAGCATAATTATTCTCACAAGTATTACTCATAGGTACTATTTCAAGAGAATCCACAGGAACATAACATTCAACCTCTTTCAGTAAGCATGGAGGACAATCAAATAGTGTAAGAGATAAAGAGTTACTCTCATTAGAAGGTTGGCATGGGTAGCTAATCCATTCTTCCTCCTTTTGTTCGTCGCTCTCCTCTTCTTTTTCATCCAATGAGCTTTCAGGTTCATCAATTTCCTCCTCTTTTTCATCCAATGAGCTTTCAGGTTCATCAATTTCTTCTTCCACAGGTTCCTGCAAATTGTGAGTGCATTCTTGTGCATTAATGAGTCTCTCTTTATAATCAATGATATAAGGATTATCACTGTAACTTTCATTGAAAAAATTAAGGATAGAAGAGACATAATCTTTAAGGTCCTTACAAACAACACAAGTTTCATAATTCTTAACCATGAAGGATTCTATCTCAGAGGCTCCCATAAATACGACAAATTGTTCTACCTCTTCGAACCCATAATGAATATAGCAATTCTGATTATAGTTCTTAATTAAAAATTCCTCACTAAAGCCACATTGAAATTTAAGATGTTTAGTATCCTGTTGAGAGCAACAGTTTATATCATGGCGTTTAAGCAAGATTTTAGCAATTGTATTCAATTTTTCTATCACAGCACTCATTACTTTACCAGTTCTTGATTCTCTATAATTATTATAACATTCTATAAGCTCCAAGTAGGTTGTTGGTTCTCCCATAACAGCAGTTTTTAATTTTTAGGTTTTTCAAATTTTTATGGATTTTCAGGTATATGAGGAAAATAAAACAAAACAGAAATAAACTAGACAAAAGTAAACTAAGCAAAGTAATACTAGACAGAAATAAACTAAGCACAAATAAGGAAAAAGTAAACTAAGCAAAACAAAACAAAATAAAACAGAGAGAGGTAGAGTGTACTCCCCAGGTGAACTTATGAGTAGAGCTATGCCTCCCCGGCAACGGCGCCAGAAAACAGTCTTGATAACCCACAAGTATAGGGGATCGCGGCAGTCTTCGAGGGAAGTAAAACCCAAATTTATTGATTCGACACAAGGGGAGGTAAAGAATACTTATAAGCCTTAACAACTGAGTTGTCAATTCAGCTGCACCTGGAAAAGCACTAGTAACAGGGGTGATGTGAAAGCAACAGTAATATGAGAGCAATAGTAATAGTAACACAGCAGCAGTAATAGTAACACAGAGGCAATGGCACCAGAAAATAGTTGATACTACTTCCAATGTCATAGAGAAACGAGTATATGATGATGAGAGATGGACCGGGGTTCCCAGCGATCTACACTAGTGGCAACTCTCCAATAACAAGTGTTGGGTGAACAAATTACAGTTGGGCAATTGATAGGATTGATAAAGCATTAAGAAAGAACATCAATTCATTAATCATGTAGGCATATTTTCCATATATAGTCATACGTGCTCGCAATGATAAACTTGCACAACATCTTTTGTCCTACCAGCCGGTGGCAGCCGGGCCTCAAGGGAATCTACTGGATATTAAGGTACTCCTTTTAATAGAGCACCGGAGCAAAGCATTCACACTCCGTGAAAACATGTGATCCTCACATCACCGCCATCCCCTCCGGTTGTCCCGATTTCTGTCACTTCGGGGCCTTTGGTTCCGGACAGTGACATGTGCATACAACTTGTAGATACAATCTAAGCAATAAGTATAGAGCTTAAATCTAAGATCATGCCACTCGGGCCCTAGTGACAAGCATTAAGCATAACAAGATTGCAGCAACAATAACTTCACAAACTTTATAGATAGACTAATCATAATGTATCATCCATCGGATCCCAACAAACACAACACCAATTACATCAGATGAATCTCAATCATGTAAGGCAGCTCATGAGATCGTTGTATTGAAGTACATGGGATAGAGAGTACCAACTAGCTACTGCTAGAACCCGTAGTCCATGGGGGAACTACTCACAGAGCATGATGGAGGTGGTGGCGTCGATGGAGATGGCTTCCGGGGGCACTTTCCCGTCCCGGCAGGGTGCCGGAACAGAGACTTCTGTCCCCCGAATTGGAGTTTCGCGATGGCGGCGGCGCCCCTGGAGTCTTTCTAGAGTTTCGTCAATTGGTACTGCGTTTTTAGGTCGAAAGGGGTTAAATAGGCGAAGAGGCGGCGCAGGAGGGTCGACAGGGTGGCCTCCCCATAGGGGGGCGCGGCCGAGTCTGCCCGCGCGGCCCACCCTCTCGGTGGCCCCCTGGCTCTCCTCCGACTCTCCTTCGGTGTTCTGGATGCTTCCGGGAAAAATAGGATGTTTGGCGTTGATTTCGTCCAATTCCGAGAATATTGCCCGAACAGCCTTTCTCTCGGGAACCAAAAACAAATGAGAAAACAGGAACTGGCACTGTGGCATCTTGTTAATAGGTTAGTTCCGGAAAACGCATAAAATCATTATAAAGTGCAAGCAAAACATGTAAGTATTGTCATAAAACAAGCATGGAACATCAGAAATTATGGATACGTTGGAGACGTATCATTGTGCAGGTTCCACGTTGGCGCCGGAATCCCTGGTGTTGCGCCGCACTACACTCCGCCACCATCAACCTTCAACGTGCTTCTTGGCTCCTACTAGTTCGATAAACCTTGGTTTCTTACTGAGGGAAACTTACTGCTGTACGCATCACACCTTCCACTTGGGGTTCCCAACGGTCGCGTGCTGTACATGTGTCAGGTGCTAACCTTGATTCCCATAATTCCTTTGATTTACCTGATAATGATGATATTTTTTCTATAGCTCTTGAAATGTGAAAACAAAAAAGTCAATGAGGTGTTACTACTGGGTTTTGGTGAAGAAGACACTGATGAGGAAGGGTTTACTCCTCTTGTCTCCAGAAGAAACAGGAAGAAAATGAAATCTGCTTCCAAATAAAAAATGTCAATGCCAAGATATGGTTCTATAAAATCTGATGGAGGAGCACATTCAAAATCAAGTGCCGCCTCGGTGAAAGTTCACAACAACCACCCTTTGTATGGGTTATGTCTGGATCCAGAGTGAGGAAACAAAATCCTGATATCAATGATTGGTGACAGTTTGAATTGCAAAGGTGTTTGTAAGAAAGACATGAGTGCTTTTCTGCAAGATTTGATCAAAAAACAGATGCTCGATTTTGTTGCTTTGCAAGAGACAGTCAAAAAAGATTATTCTCATTCCTTCTTCAAGAGAATCAATCCCTTTGATCAGTTCCGCTGGAAATGGTCACCTTCTGTTGGTGTGGTAGGACAGGAGGCATCCTTGGAGGATTTGAAGTGTCCAGATTTGATATTTGTGATACCTTTGCTAGTAGATTTTACATAAAAGTAATTGTATATGACATCAAGATTCATACGAAGTATTGCATGGTTATTATCTATGGTGCTGCTCAGAAATGTGATAAAGAACAATTCTTGCTTGATCTGGGACAAATCTGTAGTGGTCAAGATTTGCCTCTCATTATGGGTTTAGGATTTAGGGTTTAGGGTTTAGGGACTGATGATAAAATAAGATAGTAAGACCTAGCAGATGGATTGATTTGTTCAACTCAGTCGTCAATACTTATGAGTTGAGAGAATTTAACATGGCTTGTGGCCAGTTCACTTGGACCAATTACCATACCTCTCCTACTTTGGAGAAACTTGACATATTCCTTGTTAGTAAGAATTGAGAAATGTTGTTCCAGATCACCACGGTCCACAAGCTAACTAGACAGATATCTCATCATAATCCCATCATCCTAAATACTATGTAAGAGTCTGTTCCTAGCACCAAATAATTCAGATTTAATAAGAGATGGTTGAAGGCGGAAGATTTTAGTTAGTGTTTCCAAAATTTGGTCTCTACCGGTTATTGTAGAACATAGCTTGGAGGTTATACAAATTAAATTGAAGAGAATTAAAAAGGATCTGAAAGGGTGGGTGCCAACCTGAGGGGACATGATAAGAAGAAAAGGAAAGATCTTTCCCAAGAGTTGCTTGATCTAAAAAAATAGAGGAAATTTCCAATCTCTCCCAAGCCCAGTGTTATTAAGGAAAATCAGGGTCCAAAAAGATCTTCTACATTTATATGAGAAGGAAGAGGAATATTGGCACCAAAGATCCAGAGACATGTGGCTGCTGAAAGGAGACAATAACACTGAGTACTTTCACAGAATTGCTAATGGGCACAAAAGGAAGAACAAAATTTTCTCTCTCCAAGATGGGACCAATGTAGTTCAAGGGACACATGATTTGCTAAAACATGCAACTTCCTTTTATAAGTAGTTGTTTGGCCCTAAAATGACTGTTGCAACAAGATTAAGAGAGGACATTTGGTCAGATGGGAAAAAATTGGATTCCCTTGACAGAATGGAGCTTGACAGACCATTTAGAGAAGAGGAAATCAGGGTGTTATATTTCTGATGGAGAAAAATAAACGGCAGTTTTCTTTTTGCTCCTGCTTTGTTCAATTTAGTAGTTAATTGTCTAGCTAAGATGATTCATAGAGCTCAGCTTAATGGTTCGATTAATGGGCTTGCTTTGGTGGATGGTGGGATTACAATTCTCCAATATGCTGATGATACCATTTTGTTCATCCAAGATGATCTGAATAGTGCCATTAATCTCAAGCTTGCTACTACACTTATTTGAAGTCTGGGCTGAAAATCAACTTTGAAAAAAATGAAGTGCTCATGATCCAACCTGATGATGATAAAATGCATCAGTACACTGAGTTGTTTAAATATCAAACTGGCTCCTCGCCCATAAAGTATTTGGGCATCCCTGTGTGTGCAAGGGGAACAAAAGTGGCTGAAATGAAGTTTGTGGAGGATAAGATGAAAAAAAGGGATGGAAGGCTGGATGGATAGTGCCACGTCTATTGGTGGCAGAGTTACACAAATTGATGCATGTCTATCTAATAGTGTTGTTTATCAAATGTCTTTGATGTTGCTTCACAAAACGAATACTAAGGGCTGGATAAACCAATCGAAGGTTTGTTGTGTGTAGGTAATGGAGGGAAAAAGAGATACCATCTGGTCAAATGGAAACACATTTGTAAACCCAAATGCAAAGGGGGGCATGCGTATAAAAAAACTTGACCAAATTCAATATTAGTTTTATGTGCAAGTGGTGGTGGAGACTTGAAAAATATAAAGGGTTGTGACAAGATTTCATGTGGAGGAAATACTTACGTAATTCATGTGTTTCCTTTGCTAGTCAAAACAAAAAGATTCTGCCATGTGGAATGATATGTTACATATCAGAGTATCTCAGTGGTAGGAAAATGGCAGTGGGGTTGGCAAAAGAACACATTTCTGGGGAGATTCCTGGTGTGGTTTTACACGTCTGAAAGAAAATTTTCCAAAGTTGTTTGAGATCTGTAAGGAGCGGGATCTGACTGTTGCTGCTGCTGCAGATGTCAACTGGAGATTCACCTTTAGAAGAATATTGCCAATGATCAGCAAATTCAGATGGATGGTTTGGACAGGATTCTGTGTTCCATCAATCTCAACTCCACATCTGATAGGCCTCTGTGGAAATGGACTAAGGGTGGCATTTCAGTGTGAGATCTCTTTATAAGTAGCTCTGCATCAATGGGATTGATAGATCTTTTAAACATCTGTGGAAAGCTAAAGTTCCCCTGAAGATCAAGATCTGGCTTTGGTTGATCTGGCATAATGCCATAGCTACAAAAGACAATATTTTCAAAAGAAATTGGATAGGGAATACAAAATGTCAGTTTTGTGATGAAAATGAAACCATCCATCATCTCTTCTTCACTTGTGCAGCGGCAGCAAATATGACTGGAGCTGTGTAGCTAGCTGCATTGGTGCAACAAGCAGACCTGCTTCCTTTTCTCCGTTCTCCAGGTGGTTCCCGCGTCATATCCCTATCAGTCGCAATGTTCAGATTACCGGCATAGCTGCCATTTGCTGGGAAATTTGGAAGCTGCGCAACAGAGGTTGCTTCGACGGAAAACTCATTAAATATCGTGTGGATCTAATATGCTATTTTGTTGTCTTCATGAAATATTGTGCAGTTTCAATAATGTTGCAGATCAGGAGGCTCTTCACGCAGGTGATGAATCTCTGGTTGCGGTGGCCATGGCGGCGCGCGAGGAAAATCCTTCTGCTAGCAACAAGTGGAACATCTTCTCTGATCCATGATGCTTCTCATGACCAAGACACAAGTGGAAAAATACCTCTATCTCTGTGATATGATACCAATTCTTTTGTCATGTCTAGCAATCTCCCAACGTGTTCAATCCGGGGGTTGCTCTACTGTCTTTAGCTCTTTCCTGCTTAGAACCTCTAGTTGCTTTACTGCTTCCTGGACTTGTGTTAAGAGGAAGCCCTTCACGCTGGCAGCTAGCACTAAGTGGAGTTTAACTTTCTTTGTTGCACATGGATGCTTTTTGTTACTCCTTCCGTTATGCCCAGTAATGGAAGCCAATCCTGGGTTTCATGTGAATATTTTTACCGTTCATCCAGTTCTTCTCCGGCTGGAAATGGAACTCCGTGCGCTGCCACGACAGCATCACATTGGTCCAGTCGTAGGCGCGGCCGCCAACATGAAGCACCTGCGTAGTGGACTTCTCGGACACGCCCAACACCACGCTGCGGGTGTCCGACACCTCTACGATGCGGCCCACTGCAGTGAACGTACATATCTATAATTTTTGATGCTCCATGCTTGTTTTACACCAATTTCTATGTGTTTTGTTTACACTTCGTTGCACTTTTATATATTTTCCGGAACTAACCTATTGATAAGATGTCACAGTGCTAGTTTCCTGTTTTTCTGTTGTTTTGTATGTCAGAAAAGTTGTACAGGAAATATTCTCGGAATTGGACGAAACAAAAGCTGAAGTTCCTATTTTATGTAACGAAGATGGAGTTCGGAAGAGAGACGAAGGGGCGCCACGAGGCGGCCAGACCTACCCATGTCGCAGCCCAGGCCCTGGCCGCGCCAAGGGGTGGTGTGGGCCCCCCGAGCACCCACCGACCTTGCCCTTCCGCCTATTTATTCACCTATTCGGGAAAAACATAAATACCTGAGCCTCTATCCACGATAAGTTCCGTCGCGGCCGCCATCGCCGACCCTAGCTCGGGAGGGTTCTGAAGCTCTTCCTGACACCCTGCCGGAGAGGGAGATCATCACCGGAGGCCTCTACATCGCCATGCCTGCCTCCGAAGTGATGCGTGAGTAGTTTATCTCTGGACTACGGGTCCATAGCAGTAGCTAGATGATTTTCTTCTCCACTTTATGCTTCATGTTTAGATCTTGTGAGCTGCCTATCATGATCAAGATCATCTTTATGTAATGCTACATGTTGTGTTTGCCGGAATCCGATGAATATTGAATACTATGGTTAAGATCGATTATATACTTGTCATGTGTTATTTGTGATCTTGCATGCTCTCCGTTGCTAGTAGATGCTTGGGCCAAGTATATGCTTGTAACTCCAAGAGGGAGTATTTATGCTCGATAGTGGGTTCATGCCTCTAGTAATCTGGAAGAGTGACAATAATTTCTAAGATTGTAGATGTGTTCTTGCTACTAGGGAGAAAACAACAATGCTTTGTCTAAAGATAATTCTATTGTTTACTTTACACACATTGCTTAATGCGATAGTCTGTTGCTTGCAACTTAATACTAAAAGGGGTTCGGATAATAACTGGAAGGTGGATTATTAGTCATAGACGTAGTTGGATTACGGTCTATGTATTATGTTGTAATCCCCAAATGAATCTCATAGTAATCATATTGTCATGTATGTTTTTTATTTTATCTATTGCCCGGCTATAATTTGTTCACCCAGGATGTTATTTATATTTATTGAGAGACACCTCTAGTGAACTATGGACCCCGGTCCTTTCTTTTACACTGATAAAATGATCCACTGCAAATACCTGTTATGTTTGCTTATTGCAAGCACTGTTCTCTTTAATTCCACTGCAAACAAACATCTCTTTCCACACTATACGGTTAATCCTTTGTTTTCAGCAAAACCGGTGAGATTGAGAACCTCACTGCAAGTTGGGGCAAAGTATTTTGATTGTGTTGTGTGCATGTTCCACGTTGTTGCTGACGCCGGTAGTGCGTCCTACCACAAGTCAGCTAGCAACACCTTCAGAAGTCACTCCTTTCTCCTACTAGTCGATTAAACCTTGGTTTCTTACTGAGGGAAAACTTGCTACTATGTCTCTTGGGGTTCCCCAACGGTGTGCAACTGCGAAACATGAACAAGCGCCTGGTCGTACGTCGTGGCGGTGTGGTCTTTGAAACACGAGCCGGAGGAGCGACAGAAAGAGAACGGTCCACATGATGGCCGGGAGAAGGATCGAGGACCTCTTATGATGTGCTCGACCCTTAAGATTGGTCTCAGGAAGGAGCGACGCGTTCGTGCACTTGGCGGGGGCGTGGCGGACGTCGAGAAAGGGAAGGAGGAAGATGGAGTTGCGATCTGTTGGAGTTTCTCACCGACAGGAAGGAAGCTATATATTTTTGTTAAGTAGATTTGATTGCTAGATTGATTAAGGCTAAGGGCATGTACTATGGTGGGGAAAGCAGTCTTTCCTTGTGCCTTACACGTCAGCCAAGAGAAGGCAAGAAAATAGATCGTACAATGCTTGCAAAAATGTAGGAATCATCTGTAACTAGTATCTCTGTAGATGACGTTGTGTTACATGATAATTGCAAGTACTACGTTTAGTACATGTATGAAATACAAATGATCTTTAGCATCAAGTGGTTGTATATATTATTTCCTTTGGTCCTAAATACTTGTCGTGAATTTAGGTAAAATGGACGCTAAAACTTATCTAGGCAACGGATTATTCCTAGTCTAAGACCAACACAAATATGGATTATTCCTGTTCAATATATAAACTCTGATACGATCACAGATACAAATTCCATATGTAAATCAATTCAAACTCCTGGAGACACGCAGTAGGTAGTCCAGCACCAACAACCACTGGATATTGCAACCAAGTTTCAAGAGACCTGGAAGTGAAGAGCCAGCACTACAAAAAAATCTTTGCACAATTGTAGTTTTTCATTCCACATGCACCCTGGTTCTAAAAGTTGTACCTCCCCCACTCAGTGTATTGCTCTAGCATTTTTGCTTTTGTTTTGGCCTCCTTGTTCTCCCTTGCTGCCTCCAGGGTGAGCCGTAATGCCTCAACCTTATCCTGTAAAATACGTTTTTGTATTTCTAGCACCGCAGTGTTTGTTCAATAAAAAAAAAGCACCGCAGTGTTTTAGACATAACCTCTAGGTGGGTGAACATCATTTACCCTACACAAGGATAACCATTCAAATGTTAAAATAACACAGGACATAGGTATGGAACATAATCATTTAGTACTGAATATCAAGCCGCAGGAGAAACATCTAGCTAGGATGAAACAACATCAGGCTACTGCAATACTAGATATCACCGTATATTATGAGGGACACTTCTATTAATTTAGTTATCGTATCTAGAAGTAGCTTAGATGTTAGCTCAGATAGAATGCTGCCTCCATAAACTAAATGATGCTCTTGTTCCATCTGCCATATACTTCTCGGCAGGTAGAGCATAATCTGTATGTGACTGATCGAATACAGCACAGCCACTAGAGATTGCATCTAAAACACATCTAATATTTTCTAGTTCTATGGCCGACCAATCCATGACATCTACCTATCGATTATTTTATACTCGTATCAAGGATGAAATAATAATTACAAAATCGAGATTGCGGACAGCAGCGTATTCATTCAGTTAACCAAACGAGAACGGCAGTGCATCACCAAATTAACTGAGTGAATCAAGATGAAGAGAACATGTACACATCGAGTACAAGGATCAGAAGGTGAGGCTTACCAATCTGCTGGAGGAGAAAGATTGGGGATACTAGCACCAGACCCATCCCACCAAACGTGCCAGGCGCTGGTGCCAAATCCAGCATAGTTCGGCGGTGGAGGGCATAGACGGGAATTGGGGATGGAGAAGATTGTCCGCGCGTGCGCAGAGGTGCAGAAGATCCATTCCACGCCGGCCGACGAGACATGGCCGGAGCAGTGGCGGCTGGGATGGATTTGCGGCGGCAGCGGTCGGGTTTGTGGTTCCTCTGAGTAAACATGGATATATGCAGATAGGACGATTCAGCACGGGGAGAAGAAAGAATTTGGCGCAACGAGCAAAGTAATTTCGCGCGTCGGAGCACTGGATTTGGCAAACGCGTTGATAAGGAAAAGCAAGTCATACAACGCCAAGACTTGCCTTCCCGTTCTTGATAAGAGAAGTTCCCTTGCGGAAGGGAAGGCTCAGGCCTTTCTTCGCTATCTCTCGCCTCCACGTCTGCAAATGTCCTACGTGGAGCTGTTAAGGGAAGGCTGACGTAGGAGCGTTGTACATGTAACTATGAAAGGGAGCGGTCAGCGTAGGATTAGGAGAAAGAAATTGATTACATCCCTAATTTGTATTTGTCTAGTGATCTATTTACAACATACCTTTTATTTGTGGGGGAACTTGTGTGACATCGGATATAGATTAACGGTCTAGATGCTTTTAATGACGACAATAAAACGTGTTGAGTGACAAATTACCAACTTCAATATAATAGTATATAATAGTATAGATATATTAAAATTAAAAATAAAGTTGAAGGCCTCTCAACGACTTTCAAAGGTACCTTCAGAAAATATACTTAAGTTCACCATCCGTCGCCTCTTTTGCTCTGGGAAAATACTACTACATGCCTTCAGAAACAAAAATAATTCACCATCCGCCTTTTTCTACGGTGCCTTCTTCTATTGCCTTTTTGTACGGTCCCTTTGACATAGTAATTTTCTGATGGTAGTTTTCCAATGGTATATTTTTAACAGTGTGGAATACTTCCATGGTAATTTCCATGCGGTATTTCTTCAACTGTAGCAACTTCAAAAATAATAATATTCCTGTTTTCTCTACCTCTTTTAGCTGATGAAAATACTACTGCCTTATCTACGGTATCTCCGAAAAAATAGATATGTATTAAAGTCAAAAAAGTTGAAGGCCACTCAATGTCTTTCTAAGGTACATTCGGAAAAATATACTTAGTTCACCTTCGGTTGCCTCTTTTACTCGGGGAAAATACTACTCCCTTCTTCTATTGTACCTTCATTTTCTTTTTCGCTATTCGCCTTCTTCTACTGCCTTCTTCAACGGTACCTTCAATGCAGATCTTCAACCTCAATAGTAATTTTCCGATGGTAATGATCCAACAGTAAGTTTTTAACGGTGCAAAATACTTTCACCGTAATTTGCATGCAGTATTTCTTCCTCGGTGCATGAAGCTGGCCTCACAATCACCCTACAAGAATATTAGTACCTTCTTCCGAAAAAGGGAAAAATATTATTGCCTACTTGCAAAGGGAAATATTATTGCCTACTTATATATTTTAGAAATAGTACATCATTAACAGCATCTTCTGTTATGGAAACGTACTACTGCATGGACAGTAACTTCTACAGTACTACGTCGCAAAAAAATCTCAACTGTTCGTCGTCTCTTTGAACCAGGAAAAATACTGCTACGTACATTAAAAAATTGGTGGATCATCCGTCGTCTCTTTTCTTCAGAAAATTACTACTTCCTACTTTAAAAAAATACTCCAGCATTGCTCTCCTTTTTTATTCGAAAAACATACTAATGCCTTCTTTTAACTAACTTAGAAAAAATACTCCATTATTTCTCACTTTTTTTATCCAAGGAAAATACTATTACCATCTTCTACGGTACCTTCGGAAAATAGTTGATCCACCGCCCGTCATCTCTTTTACCCGGGAAACTCACTATTGCCTTCCTATACATTATCTTCAAAAATAAATTATTATCCATCTCCTGCCGCCTAGTTCAATCGTTGAAAATATTATTATCTTCTTTTGTATGAATTCCGGAAACAAAAAGGATCATCCACTGCCTACCACCTTTTATAGCCGGGTAAAATACTACTGCCGTCTCTACAATACTCTGAAAAAAAACTCACTCGTCACCTCTTTCAGCCAGTCAACACTATCCACGCTTCGGGCGTTTGTAGCTACTCCCTCCGGTCGGATTTAATCGACGCGGAGGGAGGCCTGGGCATGTTCATCGTTACTTGAGCAGGCGCGTCAATTTTTAGTGACCAGAGGTAGTACATTGTAGTGGTACTACATAGTACCTATGTTTTCACATTGCCTCATTACTACACAGTGATTTTTGTCTATATTACCCTCTTTTTTATCGCTTCACGATCATTCTACCGGTGTAAAGAAAAAATAATATCAAACCATAGCGCTACAATATTAATTTTATGTTACTGGCAATACTTCCATGGCACCAATTTCGGGCACTACTTCGATAACCCATGGATCTTAGAGCATCTCCAGTCGCGTCCCCCAAAGTGTTCCCCAAACCGCGCCGGATTGAGTGTTTGGGGACGTTTTTTTCGTGCCGCGTTTGGGGGATGTCGCTCCCAGCCGCCTCCCCCAAACGCCGCCCCCAAACATTTTTTTAAAGATTTTTTAATGAACAATCATTTATCAAATATAACATAGGAATAAATATGTTTGCGGAGATAGTTTTCAAATTAAAATACAACAAACAATAAAACAACTAAACAAATGTAATAAATAGGGCTAGATCAAGGTGTCGCGGCATTTTCTTTGATCCTCCACAAATGCTCAACGAGATCAGCTTGAAGTTGATCATGAACATTGTTGTCACGGATCTCTGCATGCATGGTGAGGAAATCAGCAAAATCTGCAGGCAACTCATGATCAACCTCCGCAAGAGGGCCATCACACTCATAGGGACCAACATGTGTCCTGGCATGATTCTTGCGGTCATCCTCGATGATCTGTTGTGCATGATCACACAAGCCGCGACGACGGTGCCGACTCTCAGAAGAGATCAGACGCCCAAACGACCGGTAAATCCAGCGGCAGCGAAGGGGTGGGAGGCGCGGGAAGGAAGGACCGACGAGAAAAAAAGACGTGAATCAACGGTTTATGCAAATACTCATCGACATGTGGGAGCCCGCCTCGCTTTTCGTTGTGTCCGGCGTGCCCGGTGCGTTCCCTGTGGGACGGGAACGGCCTCGGGGCGTTGGACACCATATCGGGACGCGCCGGACAAACAACGGGTTTAGAGGACGCGGCTGGAAGCGCTTTTTTGTCCGGCGCACCCCAAATAGCTTTGGGGGACGCGACTGGAGATGCTCTTAATCTAACAACGAAGGCACGCCGTGCATTTTACTTCCTAGTACTCTTGATATAAGTAAACAGAATTGAGACCAGGAGTGGACAAATAGAGACCGAGCTAGATATAGTACTTTATATTCAAAAATTCAGAAATCATATTTATAAATTTTAAAAAAATCTGAAACAAAATCCTAGCTGCAGCTAGCTGTAGCCAACGATGAAATCTACAAATACGTAAAATCTCAATGTGAAATTCATTGTATTTTAGGATACATAAAAATGACAAATGTGTGGATCTGAGTATAGTGGATAATGCATATTTCAAAATTATAAAACTTGTCAGACTTAATCATTTTTGTGTAGCCTAGAATACAAAGAAATTCACACTGAGATCATGCACGTTTGTAGCATATATCATTGGCTACATCTAGAAAAAAAAATCAGATTTTTTGAGACTTTAGAATATAACTTCTGATTTTTCGAAAACAAAAAGCTACATGTAGCTTCCCGAAAAAAAGAATCTATAAGTAGCTCGGTCTCCATTTGCAGTTTCTGAATTGAGGGCCCCTCAAAAAACATGTCACAAGGACATGATGTGACTGCTTGTAATTAGAAACTGGACATGTTATATATGTTGGTCGGCTGGTCGCTCAACGCCACAAGTTTCAGCCAGTCTATTTGTGAAGTTGTGACGCAAGGTCTACCGATAAAATGAATCCATGAGATGGGTGCATTGACTTTGTCATCTTGGAATCTAGACACAGCCGATTACGCTAGTAACTTTTATTTTGAGAAGACATTCACAAATAGAATCAGTATCAACAAACGAAGCATGCAGCCTTTGTAGTACAGGTACCTGTGAGACACTGACCATTACTGCACTGATCCATACCAAAATTGTCAAGCGAAAAGTAGCAGGCAGATAGTACACACTTCAAACTCACTCCCGCGATTCTAAAAATGGGTTCATTTGCTTAAATAATACAAATAAAACTAAACGGTCGGGCTGGCCTGTTCATGAGGGTTTCAGAACGGCTACAGAGGGTAGAAACTAAGCAACCAGAATTACAGTAGATAGTACACACGTGGTGGCTACTACTAAAGTTGAATTAAGCAGATGCAGTCGAGAGTACTCACTAGACTGTCGGAGAATCATTGCAGCACAGATAGAAGGCAATAACAAGTTCAGAGAAGTGAATCTGGGTTGGATGATTGCCAGCCTTGTCCAATATGCACACTCAACAAGTTAATGGCTTCAGCAGCCAACTTATACTGAAAATTTTGGTGACCACTTCATCCACCAGTCGTCATCAAACCCGATTTTCTTCCAAAGGGCGGCTGATCGGTCCATGGAGTAGTGAACTGACTTGGCAACACCCTGCGCAGCTTGCAGAGAGATCGCATGACAATAATCAATGACCAAAGACTCTAACTTATGTGCACGTCCCAGTTCAGCCACTCCAACATCAGTCACACGGTTACACATCCTAAGTGTGAGATTACTCAAGCATGGGGTGTGCGCAATGAAGCGCATCCCAACATCAGTTACCGCTTCACACACTATAAGCTCGAGTGTCTCCAGATGTGGTGAGGATGAGAGGGCCTTCATCCCCTCGTCATCAAAGAAGTTGGCAGTATTTAGCACGAGAACACGAATCGGGCAGGACTGAATGAGCACCAGAAAACCCTGTTGTGTAAATCCTATATCTGATGGCCAATCAGGAGCACATGCTGTGAATTTGAGTTCTACGATCTGAAGCATACGACAGTTTAGGGCTAGAGCGTAAAGGCTTTTATCAGTAAATGACGTCCTGGTTTCACAATAGCTGACGTCACTAGAGTAGAGCTGACGTGTGAGCAAAAGTGAGATGCTTTTAAGGTTGCTGCAGCTCCGGGATAATGCAATCATGTCATTGTCATTTAGGGCATGCACATACTCAAGGCAAAGGTTCTCCAATGCTTTACACTTCCCTAAGACAACACGAAGTCCTATTTCCGGCCAAGTTTTAATATGCGCCAACCTTAAATCCTTCAAATTCTCACAGCAGAAATCATATATATCCATGTTGTGAGCATCATACGAGGAGTCATAGACCTCATCACCTATAAGAGCATCATCATATCTTCCTCTTTTTCTGTCAAACTCAAACTTCTGGAGCTTCATCCATCCTGAACCAAACTTTAGGAGGTCATGATGATTGATTCCTGCGCAGTTCTTCACTACAAGCTCTTCCAACGATCCATTCCTACCAAGGTATTCCAGCCAATCTATGCTGTCAATTTTCTCGCAATCAATAAGGTGGAGAGCAGATAGACTCGTGCAACCAACTGCAACCAAAAATAGCCCAATTGAAGTTATTTGTGGTGCGGAGATCAGCCTGAGAGACACCAATGTCTTGCAATAAGATAAACAACCAAGACCAGAGTCATCGATGTATGAGCAGAAGCTTAAGGTGAGGTCAATCAGAGAGGAACAGTGAGATGAAAACACAAAGAGGCCTTTACTGTCCAACTGATTTCCATGTCCAGGTATCCAACCAGGTATCCAACCAGAGTAATTGATTTCCACTTTCCGCAAATTTGGGAACCGGGCGCACAATGATGTCAGTGATTCTGTAGCAGTGCAAAGACCGGAACCAAGACGGATAGCACCCCTTTGATTCCCCTCTATGTTGTAGAGCTGCTTTGACACAAGGGAAAGAGAGTTCAGATCACTGGTCCTGGTGATCTTCTTTAGAATCTCTGTCATCATAGCCTCCGGTAGGTCCTCCATTGAACAAACTCAGCTGTACAAAAATCAGGTAATAGCACGGTTAAGAAAACAACCAAAGAGCTGGACTAAAACTTATGATAGTATTGAATAAAGCATTGAGGCTAGAGATCACAATGGCAAAACTCATTATGAAGAATATTCTGAGGAACTTTGAGCATTTACTGTATCCGTCCAAAACTTGTGTGAACTTCATAAGAATGGAGATTAATTAAAGTAGCAAGCACCTTATCCATATCTAGATTGCTAGCAAGAAACAATGAATCTACAAGCCACATCATTAAATTAAACTACCGCCATAAGTAGCAGAGCATGAACAATGAACTAACAGAATATAAAGAAACAAACTAGAATTGGGGCAAGCAACTACGCAAGACAAGATCCAAGTGCTGAATCTGAACCTAATTATGTGGGGGGCGCGTAATTAATCACGATACAAGAGCATGTAAATTAGTGCTTGTAGCTCCTGGCAAGAAAGTAGGGGGATCGCCACCTGTATATATATTTTTCTCGAATTGGTGCTTACAAATTCGGGAGAAGGGAAGCTAGGTGATCACGCCACACCAGAGTGTGCCCCTTTAAATTGGTTGAGTAAAAACGATGAGTCCATGTAGATATGTTGGTGTGAGTTGAAATTTATGTATCTACTAGGACCTTAATGTAAAATGTACACATAATAATATATAGAAGAGAATAGAAAGAGGGATCGGCAACGATCCAGAAATTTCCCCATACTGTAGCTCTATCCCCTTCTCTATTCTCCCTCACAAACCACTAAATCCGTTTGAATCTCTGTGATTTCTGCATGAGCTTCAACATGGTATCAGAGCAGGGCGGTTCCTGTGTTTTCTCCCCGTTTTACTGAGCAAGAATCGGCCGCCCGTGAGGTCCTGCGTCGCCATTGCGCTGGTGGTGCTCGTGCGGTGGTGCGGCCACGATTTACTCCAGATCCTGTGTGGTCTGGCCGGAGTGAAGCTGCTTCAAAGTGTTGTTTGTTGCTGATCTCGGATCAAGGCACGTCCTTGTAACTCGGCAAGGTGTGAGCGACAAGGTCATCCTCATCCTCTGGTCACTGCAGTACATTATTCCAGACTTCTATTATTCACATGCTTCTGCCTTTCAACTACAAATATTTGAGGTACGTGTAGCACTGTGTTGATCTAGAGTTGACTTGAGAAGCAGTATTGCTTAGGAGAACTTGGTCAGATCAGCCTAGAGCATTGCAATTTGAGGCAGGCCCTAGTATAATTGTTGATTGTGTGTGCTTTTTGAGTAAAAAATGGGAGATTCCTCCAAGGACAAGCCAGGGGATCCGAGCATGGAAAAAATGTATGAACTCCTCAGCAGACTGTTTGAACAACAACAATCAAAATCAGTATCATCAAGTATGCACTCGAACCAAATCCAGTAAAATTGTCAGGTCCTGGTGACTATGTCAGCTGGGCACGCCATGCTCAACTAATATTAAGTTCCCATGGTTATAAGTGCATGCTGGATTGTGAAGAAGAAAAGCAGAAAACCAGTGATGCTTATACAAAGCAGAACAATGACAGAGTGTTGGTATGGCTGCTGGGAAGCATGGAACCAACAGTACAGCAGCAGGTTGAAATAATGTCAAGTGTGTCTGAAGTGTGGAAATCTCTAGAGAAGCAATTTTCTGGAAAATCAAACAAAATGCATGCAAACCGCATCATGGAAGAACTGACTCACTTAAAGCAGGGCACCAAATCCATAAAAGAATATGCAGGTGAGGCAAGGCGGCTGTACAGGGATCTACATTATTATCATCCCTTTCAACCCGTTGACAAGCAAGATCTACCCATCCATCATAAATGGTTTGAGCCGATTGTGGCCAAACTTTTTCTTGATGGACTGAACATGGAATTTAATCTTCGTCGGCAACTTATTTTCTCCCAAACAGAATGGCCCAGCCTTGATGATATTATATCCAGTGTACTTGAGGAAGAGACTCGCTTATCTCAACCTAAAGAAGATGATCTGAAATGTGGAGATAATCGTGCAGCGTTATCTATGCAATATCGCCGCACCGCCAAGTCCCTTGTCAAAGACAAAAGCAAGTCGTTCTGTGACCACTGTAAGAGGAATGGACACACAAAGGATGTTTGTTTTGAGTTGCATGGCTACCCACCTTGGTGGGATAAAGGGAAACCTCGTTCAGGGGGAGTTCAAGGGGTCAATAAAAGGCAAGCTAACCATATTACAACCTTGCGGGAGCCACCGGTGGTAGATGTACGAGATCTTGAGGAATTCAAATCCAAGCTTAAACTCTCAGAAAGCTCATCTTCCTTCCAGGACACCTCTAAGGCTGATTCCAGGATCATAACCACCTCTCACCAAGGTATGAAACCTTATCAAGCCAACACCACCACCAAGTCAAAACCTTGGATTATTGATACAGGAGCTACAAACCATATGACAGGGGCTTCAAACCTATTTCTTTCGTATACACCTTGTTCGGATAAAGACAAGGTTCGTGTAGCAGATGGTTCCATGGCACCAATAGTTGGACGCGGATCCATCCGTTGCACAAACTCATTGTCATTATCTCCAGTTTTACATGTTCCAAAATTCCCAGTCAATCTCCTATCATTTAGCTCTATTGCAAAATCACTTAATTGTGGAGGTTGGTTTGATCCTACTTGTTGTGTTTTTCAGAAGCTAAAGACGGGGAGAATCTTAGGGACTGGGACCGAGCATGATGGGCTCTACTACCTTGACGATGGAAGTGACGAAGTGGCTCTCACATCCTTCTTATCACCATGTCAAGAGTTAGTGTTACATCATCGTAGGCTTGGTCATCCTTCTTTTACAGCTATGTCACGTGTCTATCCTTCTTTGTTTAAGTCGTGTCCTAAGGATGTCCTAGTATGTGATGCTTGTGAACTAGCAAAGCATACCAGGGGCTCCTACCCAAGCGTCGGTCTGAGAAGTAAGAGACCATTTGAAGTAATTCATTCCAATGTTTGGGGACCTTTATAGATTGCTTTAGTCGTTACACGTGAGGTTGTTTCTGTTTCTGGACATAGATGGTTCGTAACCTTTATAGATTGCTTTAGTCGTTACACGTGACTTTATCTCCTAAAGTATAAAAGTGATGTCTTATCTGTTTTTAAAGATCTGTGTGCTCTTATTAAAAATCAGCATGAAGCCACTGTTAAAATCTTACGCACAGATAACGGTACGGAATATGTTAATCATGATTTTAATCAGTTTCTTGCCTCAAATGGTATAGAACATCAAACTACATGTGTTAACACACCAGAACAAAATGGTGTGGCTGAGCGGAAAAATAGACACTTACTTGAGGTTGCAAGGTCTTTGATGTTTACAATGAATGTTCCGAAATTTCTGTGGGGTGAAGCAATTAAAACTGCAACTTATTTAATTAATCGCATGCCCCTTTGTGTTTTAGCTCATAAAACTCCTACAGAGTGTCTTTTAAATTCAAATGAGTTTGTTGTCCCTCCGAAGGTTTTTGGGTGTGTTTGTTTTGTACATGATTATAGAAATGCTGTTGGAAAATTAGATCCACGAGCCCTTAAATGTGTGTTTATGGGGTATTCTTCCTCGAAAAAGGGCTATAGATGTTGGTGCCCCTCTGAGCATCGATTCTTTGTGAGTATGGATGTAACATTTCGTGAAAATGGATCATATTATGGGCCTGATGCCGGGTCTGGTATTTCCTTATCCTCACCTGAAGAGCAGCAAGAAGGTGGGAGTGATAATGTAAGGCCTGTCCTTGTCCTTGCACCTACTTCAGGTGATATGTCAATTACTAATGATACTCAAAACCAGGGGGAGGAAAATGATGGTGTTAGTGATAATAACTCTTGTCATGGAGATGAGGGCGATGCGGTAGGATCCTCGCCACTTCTATCTCAAGGTGAAGAGTCTTCAATTCATGGGGACCCAGGTACCAATACTACCCCTCCTAGTTCGATAGCTCCTATTAGCACTTCAAGGCAAAGTGATAATCAATTGTCTACTTCAATAGATACCTTACCTATTGCCTTAAGAAAATCCGGTAGAACACGAAACACACCAGAATATCTCAAAGACTACAAACATGATATATCCAATTACATCTCCTACAAGTGTTGTAGTCCATCCTTTCAAAGTTTTATTGCTTCTCTAGATTCAATTTCCATACCACGTGACTGGAAAGTGGCCTTAGATGATCCAAAATGGAAGGAAGCAATGCTGGATGAGATGAGAGCATTGGAAAAAAAATAAAACTTGGGAGCTCGTAGATCTACCACCAGGTAAGCAACCAGTAGGCTGTAAATGGGTGTTTACTATTAAGCACACACCAGAGGGTAAGATTGACAGATACAAAGCACACCTTGTAGCAAAAGGGTATACACAGACCTACGGTATAGACTATGAAGAAACCTTTGCGCCTGTGGCAAAGATGAATTCTGTGAGAACTCTAATATCTTGTGCGGTGAATTTTGATTGGAGCATTTACCAAATGGATATAAAAAATGCATTCCTTCATGGGGATCTACATGAAGAAGTGTATATGCAAATTCCACCCGGGTTTGAGTCCAGTTATAATACAAAGAGAGTGTTACGCCTGCATCGCTCCTTGTATGGGTTGAAACAATCACCAAGGGCGTGGTTTGATCGTTTCAGACAAGCTATTCTAAAAAGAGGGTATCAACAGAGCAACGCTGACCACACATTATTCTATAAACATGCTAACAATAAGGTTGCTATCCTGATAGTCTATGTTGACAATATTGTGATCACAGGCAATGACACCGGGGAAATTGTTGGCCTGAAGCATCATCTTGCACGGGAATTTGAAGTCAAGGACCTTGGACACTTGAAGTATTTTCTTGGCATAGAAGTCTCACGTGGACCAAAAGGTATATTTCTAACACAAAGGAAGTATGTTTTAGACCTGCTCAAAGAAACTGGCATGTATGGTTCAAAAACAGCTGCTACTCCCATTGAGCAGAATCATAGATTAAGCAGTGATGCGGGAAACCCAATTGATAGAGAACGCTACCAGAGACTTGTGGGAAGGTTAATTTACCTTTCCCACACGCGCCCTGATATTGCATTCGCTGTGAGCGTTGTGAGTCAGTTTATGCATAGCCCAAGAACAGCTCACATGGATGCTGTCACTAGAATCTTCGGTACCTTAAAGGCTGCCCAGGAAAAGGTCTTCTTTACACTAAGCAAGGAAACTTACAAGTTGAGTGTTATACCGATGCGGACTGGGCTGGTTCTCTAGATGACCGGCGATCCACATCTGGTTATTGTGCATTTGTTGGAGGGAACTTAGTCTCTTGGCGAAGTAAAAAATAGAACGTGGTAGCCAGATCAACTGCTGAAGCTGAATTTAGATCCATGGCACATAGTATATGTGAACTACTGTGGCTGCAAATTCTCCTAAGTGAACTAAGATTATTCGAGTGTAAGCCTTTGATGCTTTATTGTGATAACAAAAGCAGCCATTGATATTGCAAATAATCCAGTGCAGCACGATCGAACTAAACATGTTGAAGTCGATCGTCATTTCATCAAAGAAAAACTTGACAGAGGAGTAGTCTGTATACCATATGTGACCTCAGCTAGTCAAATAGCAGATGTTTTAACCAAAGGTTTACTAGAGAAGCCATTTTCTGTGTTTTGTACCAAGATGGGTCTATTTGATGTGTTTGCCCCATCTTGAGGGGGAGTGTTGATGTGAGTTGAAATTTATGTATCTAGTAGGACCTTAATGTAAAATGTACAAATAATAATATATAGAAGAGAATAGAAAGAGGGATCGGCAACGATCCAGAAATTTCCCCATACTGTAGCTCTATCCCTTCTCTATTCTCCCTCACAAACCACTAATTCCGTTTGAATCTCTGTGATTTCTGCATGAGCTTCAACAAGATATCAATAGATATCCCCGATCTAATATCAGTTCAACTAGAAATACCGTTTGCTGCAACCTAGGCTAGTCCTCCATTGCAAAAAAGCTTACTTTCTAGGACTGAACTAGGCGGCGGCGCCGCATATTAGCGATTCCGTGCGGCGGCTCCAGCTCAGCTCGTAGACGCGAAATCAGGAGGCGCTGTTTCCTCTGGTTCGGCCCGCTTAAGTAAGCATAAGGATGGGCCTTATTGGGTCAAAGTGTGCGTACTTATTGGATCAAAGTGTGAGATTCGTTGCCATTATCGCCAGATTAATTGGGAGCAATTACCAGAATAATTAGTCACATATCTAATTAACGAGTTACTTCGGTCATAACTGCCTGATTAATTAGATACTCCCTCCATACCGGTTTACTGGGCTTACTAGCCAAAGCGCTGCAACCAAGGTATTCAGTGATTGGGTCAGATAATTGTGTTTGAAGTGTTGGTAACGCTCATATTTATTTTGAAAACTGTGGTACTTAAGGCTGGAAGATGAAAGAACCAGGAAAGTCCCACTCCCGGTGGTCCTCTTGGTCTGCATGCAACCCATCCAGTGCATGCATTGGACAGCACTAGGAGCTAGCGAATTCTCCACCAAAATGAAAGCTGGCCTGATTAAATCACATGCAATTAAACAAGGTATTAATTAGCAAATTTGGCCTAATTTTTAGGTTTTTCCTCATTTTCATTAGGAGCCCAGTAAACCGGTATGGAGGGAGTACTAATTATCAGATTTATTCAGAGTAACTGCCAGATTAATTTGTGCATATTTTCCAGGCTAGTATTTAGTGCGTTCATAATTGCAAGATTAAGTAAGTGCAAATTGCCCGGTTAATTAGTAGTACCTGCCAAATTAATTTCTACAATGGAGTACTATAAAAATTTCAGATGAGTCTCTTGTCCCCAAAGTTGAACGCTGAAGAAGAATTCAAATTTCAGATTGCTAGATGCAAAGAGTTTTGATGCCGAGGAATCCTTCACATGCTTCATGGACCCCAAGCCTTGCGTCATCTACCTCGGGTACAGCAACTAAGCAACGGGGCTCGAGCTCTGTTCTCCCGGCGAATGAAGAACGAAGATGAACAGCCTCCTCCTCACGCGGCTGGCTCCAGGTGCTCGTAGCCGCCTGATGCATTCTCGTCGGCGGCGGCCTCCACCTCCCGGCGTAAGCGCCTGGCGGCGGCCGCCCACTCCTCGCGCGCCTCCCGGCGCCAACAGACGCGGGGCCTCCCGCAGGGGTTTACGGCGGCGACGACGCCCCCCTCTCGTGCCTCCCGGCGCGGGGCTCCTCATCCTCTCGCCGCGCGTTGCTGCTCCCTATGGCAGTGAGAGAGAAGGTGGATTGTGTGGACAGAAAGAGCTCGTGGGGATAACGATGGAAAAGGTGCGGGTGTGCCATGGAAACAGAGTCGTTCGGGCTTGGTCTGCTCTCGCCCGTCACCCCTATAGTGTGCGATGCGCGTTTTCTAATCGCGAGGCGTCGCACGGAAGGGCCAGCAATGCGGCGCCTCTCAGTAGATTTTCCCTACTTTCTAACAAGGAGGTCGATTTACAACTAAAATGGATGATACTACCGGTTTCCCTCAGGCAAGTCTTAGTCAAGAAATCGAAACGAGAAAAAAAAACGTGTACATGTCGATGGGGAAGCAACGAAGAGGGAGCAGGAGAACCAAGAAAACAGCGGCGATACAGAATAGAAGAAAGACGGGACCTGCGCCGCCGCTCGAGCTTGGAGATGGCGATCTATCAGCCTACTCCGTGGCGGCGGAGAGAGGTTTTCTCTGAGATTCGGAGGAGAGCGCGTCGCCTATGCCCTAGGCCGCAGCGGAGGGTAAAGCATTTCCGTGGAGCATTTACTCGATTACTTCAGTGTTTGGTTTGGTTGGCTACGGATAAATGAATGGGGAGAAGCAGTTCAGTGTTCTTTTGGCATGTGAGATGGTGAGATTTACGACCCTTGCACTTTTGAGATGATCAAAATATCGAGTGCAGCATTTGTAGCTCGGGCTTCATGTCGATCATCTCAAAATATCGAGATGATCAAAATTTTGAGATGATCAAAATTGAAAATGGTAATTTATAGTGCCAAAAAATTCTGAAATGGAAAATTCTAGACATAAGTAAGACAAATTCTATAAACGTGTAAATTTTCAACTCAAAATACTTTATATTTTATGCAATACAAAAATAATAAATATGGAAATCTAACTAGTGAATAGTGCAAATTTTAAAACCTACAGAAATTGTCAAATTTTGTCATCTCTATGTGGTCTAAAATATAAGGTGTTTTGAGTTGAGATTTTGTACGTCGATAGAACATACCGTTATCAACATCTAGATTTATTTTCATAATTTTATAAAACTTTAAAATGTCACTTTAATTTTTTTCGAAAAGTGGCCGATACGTAGCCCGAGCTATATTTGTAGTTTCCGGTAAAATGTCATTATATTCTAAGTTTTAAAAAATAGAAAAATATCAAGCATGGAGGTTTGTGGTAGATGCTTACTTAAAAAATCATAAGTTGTTACAAAAAATTGTGAAATATGCAAAATGCATATATCACAAATGATTGTGCTTAACTTATACTACCGCCCTTGGTACCAGCATTTACATACTCTAAGAAAAGCTTTGATAATTATTTTGGTTAATAAAATATGAAATATATGTCATAAAAGTTATATAGATGAACACCACGGATGTCCCAAAAATTCAACAACAGATCGGCTCAAGCATTACTGGCCACCGACAAGTCAAGCCGAACGATTCCGCAGCCCACGACCACCCATGCGGTAGAGAATCACAACACAGGCCACACCTCGTGCATATATATGAAAATGTATCCATTTTTAGGAGCATTTTTAAAGTGTCTCAAAGAATATTATTTTTGAAGGGCAGGTCTAGCGCACTGGTATAGTATCTCCACTTGTATCGTGGAGGTCCTAGGTTTAAATAAGTCTTCTTGCATAAAAACAAGGAAAAGGCTGCCTAGAAATACCCTTTCCAATATCCCACAATGTGTGAGAGCTTTCAGCGGTACGCTATTTCCTTTCCCTTCTCTTTTGAAGTCTAGCAATAGATTTTAGCAATATGATTAAATTTGTCACTTTTTCAAATGCCTCTAAAATAATTGAGAGCATTTTGATGATTTTTAGGAACACTTCTAATTGTTACTAAATTGATATTGTGACGTAGTAGTGGAAAGAAACATGTGTAGAGCAATAGGCATAAACAACCGATATACAAAGGACGTGGTTCGGGTTCGGTGGTTGGTATTTGGTACCCGGTTAGGTGCAAAACTTGTAAATTGGTTGCTGGACTCTGGAGCTCCTCTTCCAGGCCAAAACAAAACTAAAAGCACCTAAAGGTAAAACCGGCCAAATAAACTACTCCCTCTCTTACTAGATATAAGACGTATAGTGTTTTGAGAAAAATTCTGAAATATAAGATGTATTGCGATGCATCACTTGTCTAGATAATTTTATTAGGGATTTGATTATGTTTCCTTATCTTTAAAAAATCCTCTATTTTCTCACATCAAATGTACATGGGTAATCCCGTTCAAGCCAGGTGTAATTTTTCTTTAATATGTGTTCTTTACTTTTCGTACTAAAAACTATATGGTTTATATCCAGAAACAAAGGGAGTATATTTTACCGCAATCAGGGTTATCAGGTCCAATATTATCTTTTACCTGTATATAGGCTAAGCTAGTAAAAAAATGCCTTCCCCCTATTTTTCACCCACTTTCTTTTTGAGCAAGGGAAAGACGCTTCATTTCAGCTCAAGTACATTTTACAAAGTACATCAAGAAGCGCGCAGCCCTGCAAACTGGCATTCTAAAGAGCTACAAATATAGAGTAAAGGCTATTGCTGTTGAAATATTGGGCCCACTTTAAGTGGCCTATACTAGATTTCAGATTTCCCTATAAATCTCAAAGCCCACATAGTGGCAGCCTTGTGAGTTTGAGCCCAAGTTGGTGGCAGCTCACTAGCGAGTGGCAAGAGGTGGGAAGTTTAGTCCCACATGGAAAGTTGGGAGGAAGTTAGACCACCTTATAAGGTGGGTTGTTCCACCACTAGTAAGTGAGTGAGAATAGGAGTGCTACACGCGCGCGCTCCTCCTCCTCCTCGCTCGACTCGACACGTCACGACGCGCTCGTGGTGAGTGGATTGAGCCTCGAGCCTAGACTTTCCTTACTTTTTGCAGCTCAGGAAAACGAACAGAGTCCTAGACGGACGCGTCGCAGTTAGTCGGTTCGGGTCGCTCCCGGATCGTGGGCTATCTGTAACCGACTCGAAACGTTCGTGCGACGTGGGTGTGGCCCACGTTGCCTAGGGTTTCCCGAGCCTATATAATCTCCTACCCGGCTACCGCAGAAACACATCTAATACACGAGTTAGGGTTTCCACCTCTCTCTGCTTGTGCCGCCATCATAGCCTACTCCATCCCGCGCGCCGACGTGCATCGGCGAACGGGAGAGCAGGTCTCCGGAACCACTCGTCCTTGCGATCCTGTACGGGAGAGGGCGAATTAGGTTTTTGGGAAGCGCTCTGCGCGACTGCTCAAGCTCTTCATCACGGGTCGCCTTCCGTCCAAGTCGGGCGGTGCTGCCTACCGTCGTCTACAACGCCGTCTACTTCGACCCGTCGTCCCCGTCATCAACAACGTTGTCATCAACAACGTTACTGCTGCGACATCATCTGCTACACCTTCACCGCCACCTCCACCAGATCGGTACGTGCGACATATCTCGATCTGTTTAGCGATGGATGTTGTACTGTTTGCTCTGCTACTGTTCATGTTGATCACTGCATCTAGTATGTTCGAGTTTCACATGTTAGTAGTTATTGTCGTCATGCTTAATATTCAGGAATTAATCATGGAAATTGTGCCTAATTATCCAACAATTGCTGTGAGCAGAATGGCTTCCAATTTTAATTATTTTGTTATGGTGTGTTTGGAATTTCCGTCTAGAATCAGAGGCTGGTGACCAATTTCAATTTCTGTTTAGATATACAAACCATGAAATAGTGCCTCCAACAAGGGAAATACGTTTTCATGTCAACTCAAGTACAATTTACAAAGTACAGCAAGAAGCGCGCAGCCCTGCAAACTGGCATTCTAAAGAGCTACAAATATAGGGTAAAGGTTAATGAATGACAGGTTGAGTCAAATTTTGCCTGAGAACCTGATGACTGATGAGCTGTCAACTCCTCCACTAGCGTTTTTGTTAACGCTGTGTTGGATGTTGGAAAATTGGTATGGAATTGAATTGAAAAAAGAATTTTAAATCTAGGATGGGAAGGAATTCCAATTTCAATTCGGCTGTTTGGGTATGTTTGAAATTTCCTGCTAGAACCAGCTGGTGATCAATTCTGATTGCTGGTTAGATATACAAACCATGGAATAGTGCCTCCAATAAGGGAAAGACGCTTTCATGTCATCTCAAGTACATTTTACAAAGTACAGCAAGAAATGCGCAGTCATGCAAACTGGCATTCTGAAAAGCTACAAATACAGGGCAAAGGCTATTGCTGTGAGCAGAATGAATGCAACCAATAACAGGTTGAGTCAAATTTTGCCTGAGAACCTGATGATTGATGAGCGGTCAACTCCTCCACTAGCGTTTTTGTTAAGAGAAATTCGACCAACTAACAGAGGCACGGTGCTCTCACTTCAGACCTCCAGAAAAAGGCACGTGCTTCCTATAAGGGGACGAAGAAATACCATGAGCTCTTCCTACCGTTTTTCCTATAAAGGAGCTCCCTGTGTAAATTACCTTGGTTTACTAGATGGACCTGGCGCGTGTTGTTGCGCCGTTTTCTGTTGTTGGTCGTTGCTGAGATAAATCATTTCATTCAGCATTACATTGCATAGAGATGCTAACAAACTCACGCAAAGATACATGTTTATGGAAAATGATTATAAACATTAGCGCAACTGTCTAGGACTGGGATCCTCTAGCGAATAGCGTTTTCGGAGATGTCCTTTCTATGTTGTACCACGCGATCTAGGTTAGAAGCTTTACAAAAATAGTCAGAAGCAGAAGGCTAATTCATATGCAAAGCTCATGTGTGATGGTTCTTCCTAATTCCAAGTCATTTAATGTTCTCTAATCTTACAGGAGTGACTTTCTCGCAGCAGCAAATTATTTCTGTAGCCCTCGTACAACTTGCTCTATCTTATTTCAGTCGGTTATATTTCCAATCTTAAAATTACTAATACATCATACACATGGTGGCACTCCCCATGTCGATTCACTGCCATCGTCCATGGTAGTTAAGCTATGATATTGCTCTCCACGTACGTTTCTTCGAACAAACTCTTCACCTGCTCCAGAAGCCTGATCTTGAACAAGCATCTGAACGAAATTTGTCATGGCTGCCTGGAAAACCCAAACCTGTTGGACATAGCTGTGGAGCGCTTGTCACCGACGCTTGGTTGAGACCTGAATTACAACGGGAAAACAGTGCGTTGATATGCTTACAGACCACGAGTACTGTAATATGTGTGTCCTCGAGTACTATATGTCTTTCTCTTGGAGCAACTGATGCTATCCATTCCATCTCTGAAAAATATGTCTATTCATCGTAAAGAAAATTCTAGTATGAACAAAGACCAAACCTCTTGTTTTTCTGGATTTTGCCTGCACTTGCTGCTACGCTGAATTCATCGACCATCTTTGCCAAGTCTGTTGTGCACGCAACCTGATCTTTTAATTTATTTACAAAAAGCGTCTGGATGTCCCGTAGATTTGTAGCACAAAATAGGAGAAAAAACTACAATATCTCTATGACATTTGTCAGTCACACAACACACCTACATATTTTCAGGGGGAGTAGATTCTTCATATGTTTTATGCAGATGTCTACTTTCCTGAACATATTGCAAGGAGTATCTGCTGTGGTATGTCAGAAAAATATCGATATGTGCGACCAAACGAACTGCAAACACAAAAAAATACGATCCATAGATCACACTCAGCCATACCAGACATAGGGAGGTCTTCTTGTACGACACACCAGCCGACAAACAGTTTGTGCATATAGAACCACCTTTAGAACATAACTTAGCCATCTGAAGAGTGATAGTGAGAATTGCATGAAAATATTAAATCGCATGGGAAACAAACTGAAAACACTCCAAATAAATTAAATAGTAAATTCATCTATCTGAAACGCAGCAAACAGGGAACAAACATCTTCCTTGATCATGTACATATGACTGAAAGTAATTTAAACTAAAAGGACTTCTAGATTAGTTAATTACCAAAAGTGATTTTCTATCTGCAGCATAAGTGATTTTCCTAGAGGAATGATTTCTCATATGAATGGACAACTCGTCGAGGCCTTGTCTACCTTCATTACTCACACCTCCTGTAGTGATAGTTCCACAACAATTAGACATTAGTTTGAATTCTAATTCTAGTCCACACAAAAATTGCAGCACAAAACTCTTAGGTGACTAATTTACCATCTGGATCAGTTTTACGCATGACATTATGCAGTGTTATATGTACCAGATCTTCCTAAAAAAACCACCAAACTCTGCAAAACATATTGCAATCATTGCGTATATGAAGAAACTGAAGAAATGAAGAAATGAGCAGCATTCAGAATTATACTGGCAAAACTGAAGAAATGTCAGCACACACATACAGGTGCACAAGACTGAAAGTTTAGGCCAAAAGGAATTCGATGCCCTTCATTATTTTAGCTGAGAAGGCATTCGTCAACTATTATATATTCATATGTTTGCTCTCAGATAAACAAATCCTGAGAAACAGAGAATAACAACCTTTGCCTAGTGGTTTACACATTTCCCTTGTTTTTATAAGAATGTCTTATAAACTGGCATTTGTCGCTCTTGTTGAACTTTATAACTTTAGTGATCCTTCCACCAAAATATGAGTGTAATTTTCTGCTACAGTTAAAACTTTAAATGGTTAATGTGTAAAATGTAGCCAGGTGATTCCGATATCAAGAAAAAAGGGGAAATCACGTCCTACCCAACGTTTTAATCCACTAATGCTGCAATATGTTGGCTCTCTACCTGACAATACTTTCCACCTGCAAGGTCTCGTCCATCCTACAGCAGATATAATCCTTTAAATTTGAAGAATGATAACACATGATCCAAGAAATAGCCAACGCTCACCACACTCTATGGAGCTTAGTGCTTCCTGGTGCTCACAAGTTTTCTGTCATGATGTATGTTTGAATGTCTGCTATGTACAATTTACATTGCACTCAAAGTCCAGTTTGGGCAGCCGGGTGAGCATATGCATCTAGTTTATTTTGTTCAATCTTCCACATTTGGCATTCCTACAAATCGGTTGTTGTGCACACCTGACACACTTGCAATATCAAAGGTTTAATTTTGTACAATCTATCTCATCAGGCATTTGTTCAAACAGCTGGTGACGTACAATAGCAAAGTGAAACAGAGATTCATCCGAACAAAGAACCAGTTACCTACTCAATATCTGCAATGGAACCAAATTGCGGGAACCATGAGGAGCAGGCAGCAGCGCCGGCGAACACGCTCACTAAGTCGTCACTTAAAACACCATGCATACCACGATTTGGAGCAGGTAGCGCCGCACACGGACGTGGCCGACTCTGTCGCAACGCCGCAACCAGAGGAAGGATGGCAAGGTGGAGCACCAACAGGGACCAGCACCACCACAGCGAACGGCGCCCTCAGTAGCTGACCAGGCGGAGGTGCTTGCTTCAGCTGGAAGGCGCTGCGGAAGGCGACACCAACAACGACTGGACCATCAAACCGAGTTGTGGACTTGTGGTCAAGGTACGAAGTTTGAAGGGGAATCCCTGTAGGAGATCGAGGCCGAGGCTGCCCAGGCGCATAGCAGCAGCAACCAGAATCCAACTGCCGCGGTGATTTCAAGAGAGAGACCAATGGAGGGTCGAAGTTCTATTTGCCTATGCGCCAAGGGCCTATCACCGAACGCAACCAAAGAGATCGACGAGCGACGACGCGGTCAACCAGGGACGCTCCATAGTACGAATGAAATCTTCCCAGCATGTGGGGCCCGCGAAAAGGACCTGCCGATTCACCACAATCGCTCCCAACCCTGGAAGCTTAGATCTCTTAGGAGATTGCGTCCTGTAAACAATACTCAGGATTCACATAACCAGGAACGAACTGTCCTATTAGAGCATCTCCACCGGCGGCTCTGATAACGACCCCAATAATATTTTAGAGACCGGTATCGAAAATAGGCTCGCACCGGCACGCTCTAAAAAGCACCGGCGCAATTTTGAGCCTAATAAAAGCATAGGCAATCCCGTGTTGGCAATTTGGCGAAGGGTGAATCAGATGCGCCAGCGCCTCGCGGCACATCGATTTTCGTGGGTGGGGCTGGCTTGGCAGCGAGAGGACGCGATGGTTCGCATCAACGCGGGAAGGTTGGTCGTGGGCGTTAATGGTCTCCCGCGCGAAAACCGAAGCGGCGACGAGGGCGGTGACTGGCCACGTGATGTCCACCCGCCTCCCCCACGCCTCCCTTAAAACCCAACCGATGCGCATCTCTCTTCTTCCCCGTTTTCCAACCCTAGCCGTCGCCACCGCCATTGTCGCAGACGCCGAGCCAAACACCCACCTCCCCCACGCACCCCACCGACGCGATGGCGCACAACGACGAGGCCGGCGGCAGCGGCGGCGCGCTCCGCTCGCTGCAACTGACGTACGACGAGGCGGATGTACTATATTGGCAGTGCATCCCCATACAAGTACAGTACAAGCTGCCGCACGGGTGGCACATCTCCACCACCGGCTTCGCCGTGCCACCGCCGCCACTGGTAGGACCGGAGTTGTGCACCCTCGTCACCGAGCGGCGGAAGCATATGACGCCTGCGGAGAGATGCCTGCCGTCGAACGCGCTCAACAGCCCGGCGTGGTCGGGGCTTCGAAGAGGACCGCCATCGAGCTCGCGCAGGTGGCCGACCGCGCGAATGACCGCTTCAACAAAGTCGGCCACCGTGCCTGGTGGCTCGGCTGCGACTTCGATGCCACACTGCAGCAGTATGGCTACCGCCAGCGCGTCCGCGGTGACCCGCCGCGCATCCCGATGTACTACCCGCAGGCGGAGTGCATGGCGCCGGTGGCGCCGCCTCTACAGAGGTCGGCAAGGACGGGCCGTCTGGGAGCTCGTGCACCGGATCGTCGCTCGCCGGCGACCGCACGCGCTCGGCCACGCACACGCCTCCTTCGTGTGGCGTCGTCATCGACGACGGGGCGAGGCCGCGTCTTCGGCTCCGGCCCGTCGGACGACGGGTTCGGCCCAACGTCGCCGCATCAAGGAGGAGGAGGCCCCCACACCACTTCCGCCGGTGAAGAGGCAATGGTGGGAGATGGAGGCGGAGGCGGCCCTCCGTGGCGGTGACGACCCGTAGGAATTCCCTGGATAGAACTTCATCGTCGGTCACTCCGTCGAGGAGGACTACCGGCAAATGACGATGGACCCGCAGCAGGCGCCGGTGTGCTCCGCCAGGGACCACGGCGCCAACTTCGTCGACCTCGCCGGACCTTCCGAGCCGTCGGCGCCAAAGGAGGAGGAAGACGATGACTGGTCCTTCAGCACGTCCAGTGACGACGGCGGCGACAATGCCAATAACCTCGACTTTAGCGCCTTCGACGCACGCGCCTAGTTTTTTCAGTTTTTATTTTAAATTCGAGTAACTTTTGTATAAAACTAGTCAATATTCATATAAATTTCGGTTTTTAAATGTTATTTTAAATTTGAATTTCTATTGAGACTGCCGTATAGAGGATGCTCTGTTAGTACCCTCCGTACGGCATTGCCGGCGCCCCTGTCGGTGCCTATTTGGAGGGACACCAGTGGAGATGCTCTTAGCTCCTACAAGAAAAGGATGGTAGAGAGCGCTAGTAGAAATCAGAATTCAGAAAATCAGAAACCTGCTTTGAGCTGCGCTTTAGATACACAATTTCAGGTTCTCGATACTAAACTGACGAACCAAGCAAACACTGAAACAATTCGCTAGGAAAAGAGCAAGCACTGAAACACATGATTCTAATCACTTCACATGGTGTCCCTCTTATCCATATTAGTTGCAACTAATATACATATGTCTAGACATATTTTAATTCTAGATACATTCATACTAGTGTCAAGTAATATGAATCGGAGTAGTAAATTATGCTTTTTTTTTTGTACACTCACAATACTCTTGACAAGGAAACAGAAATGCAAAACCCTCTGACAGGTAAAAAAAGGTAACGAAAAGAGAAGACTGAAAATCTCATTTGAATTTTAATGCGAGGACTACTGATGAACATGGAACCATGGATCAGGCGGGTGCATTAACTTCGTCATCTTGGAATCTAAACACACACACACTTATGCTAGTAACTTTGCCATCTTGGAGTACTAGCAAATATTCTTTTGACAAGACATGGGAAGACGTCCATCAAAACAAGCATACCGCATGCCGCCTTTGTACAGGACTCCAAAATTACTAGTACACTGATCCGTGCCAACATTGACACACGAATATAAGGCAGACATGCAGGTCCCCAAAATCACTTCCACTGTAAAACAAAAAGGATTCATGACATTTTCCTTAACTAATATAAATAAAACCAAACGGCCATATACTCATCCAGAGCACACAGGGAAATCTTGGGCCCGTTTGTGCAGATTTCGAAACGGCTACAGAGAGTAGAAATGAATCAACCAGAATAACAGTACATCGTACACAAGCCGTGGCTGCTATTAAAGTTGCATTCATCAGATGCCGACCAAAGTTCATCACTAGTAGAATGCCATACAGGAGAATCATCGCAGTAAAGGTAGAAGGCAATAGAAAGTTCACAGAAGTGAATGTGGGTCAGATACTCAGATGGTGCACACTCAACAACTTAATGGCTTCAGCAGCAAATTTATAACCAGCTTGCGAGACCACTGCATCAACAGCCGCCACCCAAACCTATTTTCTTGCTAAGGGCAGCTGAACACTTCTCGGAATAGTGAACTGACTTGGCAACACCCTGCACACCTTTCAGAGAAACCTCACCACAATACTCAATGACCAAAGACTCTAACTTACGTGCACGTCCCAGTTCAGCCATTCCAACATCGGTTACCTCATGACACAACCGAAGTGTGAGATTAATCAAGCATGGGGTGTGCGCAATGAAGCGCATCCCAGCATCAGTTACCGCAGGACAAAATATAAGCTCGAGTGTCTCCAGATGTGGTGAGGATGAGAGGGCCTTCATCCCCTCGTCATCCAAGAAGTTGGCAGTGTTTAGCACAAGAACACGAATTGGGCAGGACTGAATGAGCACCAGAAAACCCTTTTGTGTGAATCCTATTTCTGATGGCCAGTCAGCAGCACATCCTGTAAATTTGAGGTCTACGATCTGAAGCATGCGACAGTTTAGGGCTAGAGCATAAAGGCTGTTATCAGTAAATGACGTCCTGGTTTCACAATAGCTGATGTCACTAGAGTAGCGCTGAAGGTTGAGCCCAAGTGATATACTTTTAAGGTTGCTGCAGGTCTGGGATAATGCAACTATGTCATTGTCATTTAGGGCAAGAACATACTCAAGTGAAAGGTTCTCCAATGCTTTACACCTCCCTAGGAGAACACGAAGTCCTATTTCTGGCCAAGTTTTAATGCGTGCTAACCTTAAATCCTTCAAGCTCTCACAGCAGAAATCATATATATCCGTGATGTGAGCATCGTAGGTGGAGTCAAAGACCTCATCACATGGAAGAAGATCAAATCTTCCTCTTTTCTTCTCAAACTCAAACTTCTGGAGCTTCATCCATCCTGAACCAAACTTTAGGAGGTCGTGATGATTGATTCCTTCACAATTCCTCACTACAAGCTCTTCCAACGATCCATTCCTACCAAGGTATTCCAGCCACTCTACGCTGTCAATTTTCTCGCAATCAATAATGTGGAGAGCAGATAGACACGGGCAACCAACTGCAACCGAGAAAAGCCCAATTGACGTTATCTGTGGTGCGGAGATCAACCTGAGGGACACCAATGTCTTGCAATAAGCTAAAGAACCAAGACCAGAGTCATCGATGTATGAGCAGAAGCTTAAGGTGAGGTCAATCAGCGAGGAACAGTGGGATGAAAACTCAAAGAGACCTTTGCTGTCCAACTGATTGCCATGTCCAGGTATCCAACCAGAGTAATCGATTTCCACTTTCCGCAAATTTGGGAACCGGGCGCACAATGATGTCAGTGCTTCTGTAGCAGTGCAAAGACCAGAACCAACATGGATAGCACCCCTTTGATTGCCCTCTGTCTTGTAGAGCTGCTTTGACACAAGGGAGAGAGAATTCAGATCACTTGTCCTAGTGATTTTCTTGATAATCTCTGTCATCAGAGCCTCTGGTAGGTCCTCCATCGAGCAAATTCAGCTGTACGAATCAGGTAGTGTCAAAGTTTAGAAATCAACCAAGGAGCTGGAGTAAAACTTATGATATCAGAATAAAGCATGTGAAGATGGAGATCACGCTGGCAACATACATTATGAAGAATATATTGATGAACTTTGTGCATTTACTGTATTCGTCAAAAATTTGTTCATTATTCATAAGAAGGGACATTAATTGAAGTATTGCAGTAGCTAGCACCTTATCTATCTATACATTGCCAGTAAGACACAATGAAACTACAAGCCCATCATTAACTGAAACAACTGTTATAAGTAGCAGAGCCGGAAATGGCGCAAGCAACTCTACAAGATAAGACTCATGTGCTGAATCTGAACCTACTTATTTGGAGGCACCGAATTAATCACATGAAAATTAGCAGTTTAGCACTTGTAGCTCCCAGGCAAGAAAGTAATATTTAGACAAAAACGAATTAGAGATAATTTTTTACTAGATAATGCCCAGCTTTGTTTTTAAAACTTCAGGGGGAGGATCCCCATCTGTATATATATTCCTGAAATTGGTGCTTACAAAATCGCATGAAGAAATCCTCAACCGATGAGTCCCCATGGTGTAGTCCATCAATAGATACCACCCGACTATTCAACTAGAAATTAATACTACTGTTTACTGCAACCTAGGCTAATATTCCATCACAAAAAAAGCATGCTTTCTACCTAGGAGAATGGCTTTACAACTAAAATGGATGATGCTGCCGGTTTCCCTCTGGCAAGTCTCAATCAAGAAAGCGAATCGAAAAAAGCAAACCATGTACATGTCGATGGGGAACCAACGAAGAGGGGGCAGGAGAACCAAGAAACGGCGGTACCTTCAGCACGGCTGGGAGGTAGTAACAGCGGCGAGAGGGAATAGAACGTAGGAGGGGAACTTCGCCGCCGCTCGATCGATCAGGCTAGTCCGCAGCGGCGGAGAGTGTAAACCCTAGTCTCGCTCGCAACGCCCTTCGTCTTTCTCCAGCGGAAAAGAAGATGGCGAGCTGTAGCGGCGCCACGCTCACACGGGCCAAGCCCTGGAACCTTGCTGGGCTGCTGGCTTCTCACACTCGACGTAGTGTTAACATTTGAGCCATTATTTTCCCCTAAAAAAACAAATTGAGCCATTATTTTCCTCTGGAGTACTCCTATTTGGTTATGGACAATTTATTTTGCTACTACTAGTTTTATACTCGTATCTTTTTACAACTTAGTGACAGACACGTCACCTACCATGACTAGGTCTCGAAGACCTGCCGAATAGACTTAGTCTTTCCGAGGTCCAGACCTGCCGAATAGACTTAGTCTTTCCGAGGTGCTTATAGAGGTAGAATGCACCGGATCAGTTTTTTGAACTCAGTCTCTTAAAGGTGCTCATATGGGTAACATGTGTTTGTGTGCGTGCGTTTATAGAGGTGAGTGTATGATTTTGTACTGTGTTTCGTAAAAAAAATAGAAATCTCGAACATTAAATTAGGCATTCAATCAAAAAAAATCCTTCCATGTGTTCTAAGAAAAGTTACACATTAAAAATAGCAATCAATCATTTTAAAAGAAAAAATAGGAGCGCAGAGCGAGAGCGCAAAGGGAGAGTGCTCGAGCAGAGGCGAGGGCCCCTTCCCTTTACTCGTCGGTTGGCCATGGCCCCTCCGTCCCCTACCCCATCCCTGTCCCCTTCCCCCTCCCTAGTGGCGAGCCCGCGGGGCCACGAGGATAGGTGGCGCGGTGGGCGTGGATCTAACTCGGGAGGAAACCCCGTGTTCGTACTGCTACGCGCTTTCTAGTGGGAAAGTTGTGACGTGGTGGGCATGGATCTGACTCTGAGGAAACCCCGCGTTCAGCCGGTGGGCGAGCGGTGGCACTAGTTGATGAACCGGGGTCTTCCCGGGCACGCCTGGAGGTACGGTCGGAAATCTTCTGCGAGGAGGAGCGTACTGCCATCGACAAGCTCGATGATTTGGAGGATCCGCTCGAGGATGGAGAAGAAGCACCGTGAGAGGAACCCACAAATGTCACCCGCAAGCGCGTCAGGGGCCGCGGCGGCAAGAAGGTGGCAGCGAAGGTGGCGTGCCTAGGACGTGACACCAACGCCTCAGCAGAGTTCCAAGGTTTGTGCTTGCTATGCACATATCCGGGACACTGCGTCATCGATTGCAGGACGGGGCTGGCGTGCCTCCATTGCGGCGAGGTAGGGCACATGCTAAGGGAGTGCTCACTCCCTGGTCTTCCAAGGCCGCGCTCACCTGACGACGGCAACGAGCCTGCGAGGAAGAGGGTAAACGAAAATGGGCTAGGGCACCGCGTGGATGACGGTGCCATCGGCCACCGTGCGCGTGTGCCAGGCTGCCATGGAACCACGTGCAAGGATAGAGGACGCGATGCCTGTGTCACGCGCGCGTGCTCCTACGGCGAGTCGCGCGCCCGTGGGTGTGAGAAGGGTTGCGGCGCCGTGCTGGAAGGAGGCACCGCGTAGGGGTGCTGCTGCGTCGCGCCGTGAGATGGCGTCGCCAAGGGCCGCCATCAAGCTCCGTGACGACCAGTTTGTGCCGTGATAGCCACGGATTAGGCAATGCCCGCTCGGTAGCCCCTGTGGCACCGATCCTGCCGGTGGTACGTTGCGTTGTGGAGGTGACGCGTCCGCGCTGGAGTGCGAAGGAATAGGTGGTGCCCCTTTAGCTGCGCACGGTGGCGATTGGCGGTGACCTTGGGTCGGCAGGGCATATGCCAATGGTGGTCACTGCCATGTTAATTGGTCTAGGGTGTGCCACCCGCTGCGTTATGAAGTCCTGGGGATCCCAGACCTCGCCTGCACAGCCATCAGCCTCAGGGTGCGCTGGCTCGCTGGCTGTGGAGGATACGTGCCAAACTCATGCAGTTCTCGCAGATGGAGCAGGATTTCTTCGTAGCCTCCACCTCTGGTGGTAGGCGATGGGGAATTTACCCTCTTTTGGAAGGATAGATGGTTGGATAGTAAATTCATTAGGAAGGTTGCCCCGGAGGTCTACGCGCTAGTTCCTAAGCGTTGTAGGAAGGCGCGTATGATCCAACAAGCATTGATGGAGTACTCTTGGATTCCTGACATAGTGGGTGTGCCGAGTGCCCTCGCCCATGTGGAGTTGTGGGGCAGGCTTAGGGGCATACAACTATCGACATACTAGGACAGGCTGATTTGGCGGTGGACACACAATACTCTTCTTGTTCCTATTACGACACCCTCATCATGGGGCGGTTCTATCAGGGTCGTGGAGTTTAAACTGAAAAACATGGATGCCTCCTAGGGTGGAGTTTTTTCTGGCTAGCCTGCCTTAATAGATGTTGGACGAGTGAGAAGCTACCACGCTGCGCTCAGCTGCCCGCTTTGCTACTAGTTCGTGGAGACCATGCGCACCTTCTCACCGATTGCACCTTCTCCAAGACGGTATGGTATGAGGTCCTCTCGTTGATCCAATCCACCTTTGGGTCTCGGGCAGTTGAGGGTGACTTCACGGAGTGGTGGTCGCTGGTGGTGCGGACCGCTCCTCGCTAGTTGCGCAAGGGTGCTTCGTCGATAATGATGCTCACTACATGGTGAATTTGAAAACACTGGAACGTTGCTGTCTTCGATAACGCGCGCCCATCGGTGACATCCTTGTTCAACGATATCACGGCCGAGGCGTGACAATGGGCGAACGCGGGAGCCCGGGGTCTTCACCAGCCACCATGTATTCCCCTAGACTAGTTTTGTTGGGTCGAGTTATATGGCACGATGCTGGTGTTTTCTTAAACTGCTACATATAACCTTTTTATCTATAAATGCATCTAAACACAAGACTTTAACATCTATTTCCAACATATGATCGTTTCTGTAATAAGACAGAAAAGGACGACTGCTGGTTTCATTTTCAATAACGATAATGCGAGTCAAGGGTCGGGCCAACAAATAAACCTACATAAGTCCTCCATCCTCTTTGGCCCACATTGTGATGACCATATCAAGCTGAGGGTGAAGGAAAAACTAGGTGTACATGATGAATCTTTACAGTCCACTTATTTGGGTATGCCCACTCGGGTAGGAAGATCTCCAACAAGCAACTTTAACTTCCTCACCGGCAGGCTTTGGAAAAGGCTTAATGGTTGCACTGATAGGCCACTATCACGAGCAGGCAAAGAAATCTTTCTGAAATCAGTAGCGCAAGCAATCCCAACGTATGTAATGAGTTGTTTCCGGATTCCTAAATCCATTTGTGAGAAGTTACAGAGACCAATCTCTAACTTCTGGTGGGGTACAGAAGAGGGCAGGAAAAAATTACACTGGAAATCATGGAGTTGGTTATCTGCACCAAAGAATCTAGGAGGCATGGGTTTTAGAGAAATGACTCTTTTCAACCAAGCGATGCTTGGGAAACAATGCTGGAGACTGCTAACAGTCCCTAATTCTCTTTGTGCTCGAGTTTTGAAAGGGAGATACTTTCCCGAAGGGGAGTTCTGGACTGCTAAATGTCCAAGGTCAGCATCCTATACATGGAGGAGTTTAATGCACGGTAAAGAACTGTTGCAGAAGGGCGTGCATTGGAGAATAGGGGACGGGAAACAAGTTTTTATTCGCAGAGATAATTAGATCCCAGAGATCACACCAGGGACGCTACTCACTAATTCTCCTATCCCTGATAATCAACATGTAAGCTCCTTGATTACAGCCGATGGCCAAGCATGGAACGAGGAAGCTATCAGGTGTTTCTTTAAAGAAGAAATAGCTGACAAAATTCTGAAAATCCAGCTAAGTTCGGATGGCTGCGCTGACTTTGCTTCTTGGATGCATACAAAATCTGGAGTTTACACTGTTAGATCTGCATACAATTGGGCCAGAACACAAGCCTTTTGGATAGATAGAAGCTCGGCGAGAAAAGGTTCATCTTCAACACATGAAACAAATGGGAAGATATGGATGAAACTTTGGAGAACCCAATGTCCAAACAAAATGAAAATTGTGCTTTGGAGGATGGTCCACAATTGCTTGCCTACTGGTGACCAACTACATCTCCGTTCGATCCCCACAAGGTATGATTGCTCTTATTGCAACAGAAATGAAACGGTGGAGCACTGTTTCTTCCATTGTCATTATGTTAGAGGAATCTGGGACGAAATGAAAATATCTTACGATATTCGGTTAAAGCTAAGAAGTTTCAGCAACATGCGACAATGGCTATTGGACTGGGTCTCTAACGCTTCAGATTTTCACATGGTTGTTTTTGCAGTAGCTATTTGGCATATATGGGAAAATAGAAATAATGTAAGAAATGGGGAGGCTATGCCTCATCCTGCTCGTTTGATAGGGAAGATCAAGGCATATATTGATTTTATCCTTATGAATGATTTCAGATCGACTACATCCACAAGGCGTGAGAACCAGAGTTCAATTCAAAAATGGTCCCCGCCGCCGGTTGGGTCGATGATGATGAATGTTGACGCAGCGATCTTCTCTAAATCTGGGCGCATGTGCTATGGAATTATAATTCGAGACCACCTTGGATCTGTGCAAGCAGCTAGCAGGGGCTACATGAACCATGTTGATAACCCAGAACTAGCTGAAGCTTTGGCTGTAAGGCATGCTCTGAACTTCGCTGCACAAGCAGGCTTTGAGAATATCATGGTGGCGTCAGACTGCTTGTCGTTGATTAAGAAGGTGAAGAGCATTGACCAAGACAGATCCCACACTGGCGCTGTGGTTCACGATATCAAATGTAAATCTTTGAAGTTTGTAATGTGTAGCTTTGATCATGTTGATCGGTCTTGTAATGAGGCAGCACATGTTCTCGCAAAGTCAGCTGAGCATGATGTAGGATCCTGCTGGTTTAGTGAGTTTCCTGATATTATTAGGACCACTGTTTGTAATGAACAATGTTGGAGTGAATGAAATGAAGCTGCCCATTCTCAAAAAAAAAAAAATAACGATAATGCGAGTGTTACCAGCAGCACAGCTTTTGGTGAGAGGCTGATATGCCTTCCGTCACACAATCTACCATTCAGGCTCTTTCTTCCATGTTGGCCTTTAGGCAGGCACAGAGCTACAGCAAGTGCTGGTCAACTTCTCCAGTGCAGTTAAGCATTGCAAACCTTGTGGCAGTGATACCAACTTCAGTCAGTAGCTTAGCCCATCAACTGTTAGAATTTCACATAGCCATTCTGGAAAGACCTCCAAATCAGGGAATCTTCAGCTTCAGCAGCATACTAAGGTGGTGCCTGTTGACTTTAGGCGTAAAACAAAGCTTTTCGCGGTACGCAATCAAAATTGCAATCCACAAGTTTCAGCCTGTGGTCCATCAACTTACGCTAGTCGGGTAATGCATGGCCACAATCTCCAGAGTGATGCAGGTGCCGTAGTTGATGGCCTGAACATCGTTCCAATTGATAACATCTCGCTACTGTCAGATGCCGAATCTTCTATATCATCTGGGACATCCACTCCCAGTGAGATTTAAGAAGGCCAAACATAAACATTCTTGCTGAAACTGGACCAACAATGTAGCAGTTCAGCATCTTATATGATATGCTCATAACTAGTAACTTATCTTTTTGAGAAGAGATGAAAAGACATGCAAAATTAGAAATAACATCAACAAAACAATCATGCCGCATTGGTAGAATGTCCATGCAAAACTTTGACCATTATTACTACACTGATCCATATGCCACACAAAAATAGCAGGCAGATATACATGTCCTCAGAATCACTTTCGTAATAAAAAAGGGTTCATGACATTTGTTCAATAAAACAATAAAAACCAAACGGTCATATACTGCATCCACAGCAAAAACAAGGCATCCTGGGGCCGTCCATGCGGATTTCAAAAAAGCTACAGAGACTAGAAATTGAGCAACAAGATGACATCCAAAGTTTCATCATTAGGATGCCATACACAAGAAGCATTGCAGTAAAGGTAGATGGCAATACAAAGTTCAGAGAAATTAATCTGGGTCGGATGATGCACAGCCTTGTCCAATGGTGCACACTCAACAACTTAAATGACTTCAGAAGCAAATTTATACTGAAGATCCTTCATCAACAGGTGCCACCCAAACCAATTTACCACATAAAGGCGGCTGAAGTACTGAACAGTCCCTGGAGTAGTGAACTGACTTGGCAACACCCTGCGCAGCTTGCAGAGATATTTCACCACAATACTCAATGACCAAAGACTCTAACTTACGTTCACGTCCCAGTTCAGCCACTCCAACATCAGTCACCTGATGACACACCCGAAGCGTGAGATTTCTCAAGCATAGGGTGTGCGCAATGAAGAACATCCCAGCATCAGTTACCGCAGAACAAAATATAAGCTCAAGTGTCTCCAGATGTGGTGAGGATGAGAGGGCCTTCATCCCCTCGTCATCCAAGAAGTTGGCTGTGTTTAGCACGAGAACACGAATTGGGCAGGACTGAATAAGCGCCAGAAAACCCTTCTGTGTGAATCCTATTTCTGATGGCCAGTCAGAAGAACATCCTTCAAATTTGAGGTCAACGGTCTGAAGCATACGACAGTTTTGGGCTAGAGCGTAAAGGCAGTTATCAGTAAATGACGTCCTGGTTTCACAATAGCCGTCATCAATATAGTAGCGCTGAAGGTTGAGCAAAAGTGAGATGCTTTTAAGGTTGCTGCAGCTCCGGGATAATGCAATCATGTCATTGTCATTTAGGGCACGGACATACTGAAGGCAAAGGTTCTCCAATGCTTTACACTTACCTAGGACAACACGAAGTCCTATTTCTGGCCAAGTTTCAATATGCGCCAACCTTAAATCCTTCAAACTCTCGCAGCAGAAGTCATATATATCCATGCCGTGAGCATCGTACAAGGGGTCATAGACCTTATCACCTGGAAGACGATCAAATCTTCCTCTTTTCCTCTCAAACTCAAACTTCTGGAGCTTCATCCAACCTGAACCAAACTTTAGGAGGTCATGATGATTGATTCCTTCGCAATTCTTCACTACAAGCTCTTCCAACGACCCATCCATACCAAGGTATTCCAACCACTCTACGCTGCCGATTTTCTCGCAATCAATAAGGTGGAGAGCAGAAAGACTCGTGCAACCAACTGCAACTGAAAAAAGCCCAATTGATGTTATTTGTGGTGCAGAGATCAGCCGGAGAGACACCAATGTCTTGCAATAAGCTAAACAACCAAGCCCAGAGTCATCGATGTATGAGCAGAAGCTTAAGGTGAGGTCAATCAACGAGGAACATTGAGATGAAAACACAAAGAGGCCTTTGTTGTCCAACTGATTACCATGTCCAGGTATCCAACCAGAGTAATCGATTTCCACTTTCCGCAAATTTGGGAACCGGGCACATAATGATGTCAGTGCTTCTGTAGCAGTGCAAAGACCAGAACCAACACGGATAGCACCCCTTTGATTCCCCTCTGTCTTGTAGAGCTCCTTTGACACAAGGGAGAGAGAATTCAGATCACTTGTCCTAGTGATTTTCTTGATAATCTCTGTCATCAGAGCCTCTGGTAGGTCCTCCATCGAGCAAATTCAGCTGTACGAATCAGGTAGTATCAAGGTTTAGAAAACAACCGAAGAGCTGGACTAAAACTTATGATATCAGAATAAAACATGTGAACATGGATATCACGCTGGCAAGACATAATATGAAGAATATACTGATGAACTTGGTGCATTTACTGTATTCGTCAAGATTGCTAATAAGACACAATGAAGCTACAAGCCTCATCATTAACTGAAAATACTGCCATAAATAGCAGAGTCCGAATAACAGCCGAAGAGAATACAAAGAAAAGTTCAGTGATTGGCGCAAGCAACTCTACAAGTCAAGACTCATGTGCTGAATCTTGACCTACTTAATCATATGAAAACAAGAGCATGAAAATTAGCACTAGTAGCTCCCGGGCAAGAAAGTAGGGATTTAAACAGAAACAAATTAGAGATGATTTTTACTAGATAATGCTCAGCTTTGCTTTTTAGAACTTCAGGGGGGAGGATCCCCACATGTATATATTCCTGGAATTGGTGCTTACAAATTTGCATGGACCGAAACTAGGTGATCAGGCCACAGCAGATCTTGCCCCTATAATTCCTCAACCGCTGAGTACACAGGGTGTACTTCATCAATGGATACCACCCGATCTAGTATCTGTTCAACAAGAAATTAATACTACTGTTTGCTGCAACCATCGCAAAAAGCTTCATTTCCTACTCAGGAGAATGGCTTTACAACTAAAATGGATGATGCTACCAGTTTCCCTCTGGCAGGTCTCAATCAAGAAAGCGAATCGAAAGAAAAAAAACATGTACGTGCCGAATCGGGGAACCAACGAACAGGGGCAGGAGAACCAAGAAAAGGAGGTACCTTCAGCACGACAGGGAGATAAAAACAGCGGCGATATAGAATATAACGTAGGAGCTCCGCCCCCGCTCGACCTTGGAGATGTTGATCGATCAGACTGGTCCGCGGCGGAGGAGAGTGCTTCGTTTTAGCTTCGGATCGAGGAGAGTGTAAACCCTAGTCTCGCTCGCATCGCATTTCATCTTTTCCAACTACGATCTGTAGCGGTGCCTCACTCACCTGGGCCAGCCCAGGAACGTTGTGCTGCCTTCCTACAATCCTACCCCCGCAAGTCTGAAGCATTGGCCCAGCACTTGGCGCGACAAATTATCAGGTTTTTTTTTTTTATAAATCTCAGAAATATATTAATCTCGGTAATTTCATATAAGTAGGATTAAAATTTTCTGGTGCCGTAAAATATGTTCATGTTTACGAAAACAAGTGTTCATGTTTAGCAAAAGAAATTTTCATGCATTTTTTAAAAAAAGTTCTTGTATGCGAAAAATGCCATGTGTGCCCAAAAGATGTTCACATGTATCAAAATAAATGTTTGTGTTTCCTAATATTGCTTTCCTATAATTTCCATAATGTTCTTGTATGTAGAACAAAATGTTCACGTAGAATAAAAAATGTTCGAGTATATCAACAAAAATTACCATGTATTTAAATAAGATTTTTAAATAGTAAAGAAATGTATACTAGAGGAAAACAGAAATAGAAGAGGATAAAAGCAATAAAGAAAAATAAATAAATCAACCTGGAGTTATGGGGCCGCAAGCCATGTGGGAGAGTGCATAGCAGTGTAGTGTGTAGCTGAGCTCCTACTAGTATGACTTGCAATAAGCGATATATAGTTGAAGATTTTAAAAAAGAAGTTACGTATTTACCTGGGAAAATAAAAATAAAACAGGGAAACATCAAAGATGAAAAATAGTAGAGGAAAATAGAAATAGAAGACGGTAAAAACAATAAAAGAGAAAGAAATAGAAAAGGAACCTGGAGTTATGGGGCCGCAACCCGTGTGGCGGTGTGGGAGAGTGCATAGCTGTGTAGGCGACTTGCACGGAATCTCGTCAGATGGCGGAGAGCTCCTGCATTACCTTATAAGAAGAAAATAAATGATCTAGTTAATAAGAAATATATAGTGTTTTTGAGGGAAGAAATATATAGTGTTAGGAGAAGAAGATGTATATACGGATATTCACATATTCATGTGACCTAACTGAGAGTAGTGGCCCCGTGACTAACTTGACCAAAATAATTATAGAAAATGTTAATTCAGTTCTTAACCGTTGGGTTTGTTAGTAAGTCGCTGTTCATACTTGGCATTTCCAAACATTATGTCGTCATTTTCACAAAGGCGCAATTTTTGTGCTACTTTTTGTAAACCACAGCTTATATGCCAAAGTTTCAGCGAGTGCGTGATTAATGATTAAATAATTACATTCGCAAAAAAATGATTAAATAATTTGACAAGGTGGGTACATACACAAATGCCAGAAAACCAACTTCGCGCGCGCTACAAACACTTCGCGCGCTGCGCCGAAATACCCTCCACCAGAGCAACTATTTCGCAGCGCGGGTGGCCCGCTGAAAAAGCGCCCGCAACGAAAGCGCTAATTTACAGCGCTAGAAACACATTTTGATTTAACATAGTCCAAACAGAAGATCTAAAAAACATTAAAAATACATAGATAATAAAAAACATAGTCTACTCGTCGTCGGAGGTTGCCTCAGTCCAAACGTCGTCCCAGCGAGGGTCATTGTCGGCCCAAGTCGTGTTCGGGTTGTCAAGCTTGAACTCGGCGATGGCGCGACGGCGGCGCCTGAATGACCTACGTTGCGCCCTGAGGTCGGCGAAGAAGGCCTCCGTGTTGTCGACGTCGCTGGAAACTGTGCCCTCCACTGGCGCATCAGCTCCTCATCGCGCTCGGCGATGGCGATCTGACGCTGCGCCTAGCGGTGGCGGCGACGGTCCTCCTCGTTGACGAGGCACAGCGCGGGCGCTAGGAACTCCGCCTCCTCCAGCGACTCGATGTCCTGGAAGTTGAGGCCGCGCCGTGGACGCCGGAATCGCCACGCGGCCGCGTCGTAGGCGCGCGCCGCCAGCTCCGGCGTGTTGTAGGTGCTGAGGGTGAGGCGGAAGCCGCCGACCGAATCTCCGCGTAGAACGTCCCGTTCGGACACGCTCGGACGCCGCAGAAACCAGACGATCCGCGGCGGCGCGGCGGCATCCCGGCAACGAAGGAGCGGAGGCAACGGCGACGAAGGAGCGGCAGCGACGCGTGGCACGGGGAAGCGGCGGGGCGAGGCGAAGCGGTGGAACTTTCCGTGGCGGTTTGTTGCGCGCACGCGGCACTTTATAGCGCGCGCGAAGCGACACGACAAATTTGGCGCTCGGGATGCCGTGATAGCGTGCGGGAAAAGATTTCTTTTCCGCACCAATTTGGCGAGTCCGCTCGAGGCGCGCGGGAGGGTGCGCGCGCGGCAAAAAAAAAAAAAAAGGTTGAAACGCGATGGTGCGCCATTTCGCGCCTCTTTCGCGCCTCTTTTGGAGATGCTCTCACTCTATCTCTATCTACCGGTCACAACAGTGCGAGAGTGAAAAGGCAAAGAACAACGTTTCTTTCGAACTCTATGTAAGGCCTCCAGCTCTAAAATAAAATTTGGTCCACATCATATGTCGTTCTTGGCGTCTTTTTGACATTTCCGCGCTGATATGTGAGCCCGCCTTGTTCTATTCTTGCAGTTATGATTTTATAAGACTTGACACAAAAGTTATAATTTCAGAAAATGGTGGCTTATGTTTTTTTGGAACGGATGTAAAAGCTTTGCCTCGTTCTATTAAGAGGTGGCTCAAAATGTTCCTAATATAGTAATGTGAGTAGGGAGGAATGTTCCCCGCAAAGAAAATGTGAGTAGGGAGGAATGTTTTCCAACTCTAAGGGTGTGTTTGGTAGCCCGGGTCACCTGAGAATCGCTTTCCCATCTCAGCATTGCTCACCTCATACTAGCTGGGCTGAGATTTTGGTGTATGTTTGTTAGCTCGTATGCATTGAAACTGGGTGAATAGAGAGTGTGTTTGGAAAGACTTCTCGTCAGGGCACTGCCCACCTCCAACTTTTTACAAAATGAACCTTAACAAAAAAGAAAAAAAGCAATCGGGTCCTATCTGAGCTCCACGCCATGGATCTTCCCAAGCAATTCATCGTCCTGGAGAGTCAACGGCCGCACGTCGCGGCCTCACCTGGCCTGGTAGGCGTCGACCCTCAGCTGCAGAAGGTCCAAGGAAGCGAGCTCCCGTCGGGCGCCGAGGGAGAGGCAGCGAGGGAGCTCATCCGTGGCGGCGGCACAGCTCGGCGTCGGGAAGGCGAGCGTCGACGAGGCGGCGGCGGAGGCGAGCGTCGACGAGGCGGCGGCGTAGGCGAGCATCGACGAGCCGGCGGCGGAGCTGGTCCGCGGCTTGGCGGAGGCGCGATGAAGGAAAGGCGAGACGCGGCGAGGGAGAGGTGGAGCTCGTCTCGTGGCGGCGATGCGGGCCGACTTCGAGGCGCGTGCGTGGAGGCGTCACGCCGGCGGCGCGAGGCGCGTGCGTGGAGGCGTCACGGCGGCGGCGCGAGGAGGCGCGAGCGGGCGGCGGTGCGACGAGCCAGGGAGCGACGAGCCAGGGGCGGCGGCGCGACGAGCCAGGGAGCCAGGGAGCCAGAGAACGATGGGAGAAAATGGGGAGAGAAAGAACGTGGGGGTGAGGGTCTGGGGGGGGGGGGGTGGGGCGCGGCGAGTACAGTGTTTTGCGGGACGAGTTCGACCGGGATGACTAGAGAAGCTCGATTTGAGCTTCTCTCCTCAACCAGGCTGGCTCTGAGGCCTTTTTCGTATGGGTTGGGCAGTGCTGAGTTGCCCCGACCCGACCTAACAAACACAATCTTTGTCTAAAATCTGGGTTGGGAGGAGAATATCTGGGTTGGCCCGATCTACCAAACACGCCCTAAGCATTCGTTCAAAGAAAAAAAAAAACTTCCAGGCTTTGTCAGATTATACAAGTTAAAAATAGCAATATTTTTAACATTTATTTGCAATATATAAACAGTTAGGAGAGAAGAAGGCAACTGGTTACACTTTTGTTAACCAGGATGCGAGTGTTACCAGCAGGCTGATATGCCTTCCGTCACACAATCTGACACTTTTTTTACACACGGTGAGTCAGCGAGAGCATCACACCAAAAGAGAACGAAAACTTGGTAACTGCTACCTCCATCCTAAAGCTTAAGGGTTGTATTAATTTTGTATTTTACATATTTTTAAAAAATATGTCAAACCAAGTAAAATTTAATCAAAATAATCTATCAACAAATATAATATTTGTAGATACCATACGAAAATATATTTTATTATCTATTTAATTATATTAATTTTGTATTTTACATATTAATGATTTTTGGTAAAAGGTAAGTATAGTTTTTTTAAAAAAAAATAACATAAGCTTTAAGCTTTGGGATGGAGGTAATATTTTGTGGATAGAATCGAGAAACATCACAGGACTACTGCTGTAGATGCTCACCTAGCCATCCTGGAAGGCACTGCTGGAAGGACCTCTAAAACAGAGGATCTTCAGCTTCAGCAACATGCTAGACTTCAGTCAGAAAACATAGCGTTTCACACTACATACTCAAAATCCTCAAGTTTCAGCTTGTGCTCCAGTAACTTTCACTAGTCGGGCAACGCATTGTATCGAAGATGATGGCCTGAATATCCTTCCAACCGATAACACCTCACTAATCAGGTTTCAGCCTGTGCTCCAACAACTCCCGCTAGTCAGATAATGCATGCCCACAATCTCCCGAGAAGTGATGCAGATGTCGAAGATAATGGCCTGAATATCCTTCCAACTGATAACATCTCACTAATCAGGTTTAAGCCAGTGCTCCAGCAACTTTTGCTGGCAGGTAATGCATGTCCACAATCTCAAGTGATGCAGACGTTGTCACGTCGAATATGATGGCCTGAACATCCTTCAAACCTATAACATCTCGCTACTATATCATCTGGGACATCCACTCACAGTGACAGTTTTAAGAACACGAAACATGAACTCTTGCTGAAACTGAACCAGATGTAGCTGTAATTCAGCATACTATAAGATATGCTAGTAACTAGTAACTTATGTTTTGAGAAGCAATGAAAAGACATCATCAAATAGAATCAATATCAACAAAACTTTGACCATTATTACTACACTAACGCATATGCCACGCGAAAATAGCAAGGCAGATATACATGCCTTCATAATCACTTTCGTAATTAAGAAGGGTGCCTGACATTTGCATAAATGAATACAATAAAAAACAAACTGTAATATACTGCATCCACAACAAAAATTTGGAATCTTGGGGACGATCCATGCGGATTTCAAAATAGCTACAGATAGTAGAAAATGAGCAACTAGAATTACAGACGTAGATAGCACACATGTGATGACTAATATTTGTTTCATTAACCAGATGCCGTCCCAAGTTTCAACGCTAGACATTTAGACTGTCATACAGGACAATCATTGCAGTAAAGGTCAGAGAAGTGAACTTATACTCTGGTCAAATGATGCACAGCCTTGTCCAATGGTGAACAGTCAACAGCTTAATGACTTTACCAGCAAATTCATACTGAGAACTTGGGAGACCACTCCATCAGGCACCACCCAAAACTATTTTCCTCATAAGGGCGTTTGAATACTTGCTGGAGTAGTGTACTGACTTGGTAACATCCTGCGCAGCTTGCAGAGAGACCTCACCACAATACTCAATAACCAAAGATTCTAACTTATGTGCACGTCTCAGTTCAGTCACTCCAGCACCAGTCACTTTATGACATGCCCGAAGTGTGAGATTACTCAAGGATGGTGCGTGTGCAATGAAGCGCATCCCAGTATCAGTTACCGCATGACACAATATAAGTTCAAGTGTGTCCAGATATGGTGAGGATGAAAGTGCCTTCATACCCTCGTCATCAAAGAAGTTGGCATTGTTCAGCACAAGAACACGAATTGGGCAGGACTGAATGAGTGCCACAAAACCCTTCTGTGTAAATCCTATTTCTGTTGGATAGTCAGGAGAACATCCTGTAAATCTGAGGTCTACGATCTGAAGCATAGGACAGTTGAGCGCTAGAGCGTAAAGGCTTTTATCCGTAAATGACGTCCTGGTTTCACAGTAGCCATCTTCTTCACTATAGTAGCGCTGAAGTGAGAGCCAAAGTGAGATGCTTCCAAGGTTGCTGCATCTCTGGGATAATGCAATCATGTCATTGTCATTTAGGGCATGAACATACTCAAGGCAAAGCTTCTCCAATGATTTACACTTCCCTAAGAGAACACGAAGTCCTATTTCTGGAGAAGTTTTAATACGCGCCAACCTTAAATCCTTCAAACTCTCACAGCAGAAATCATATATATCCCTGCCGTGAGCATCGTAATAGGGGTCAAAGAACTCATAACCTGGATGAATATCATGTATTCCATTTATCCTCTGAAACTCAAACTTCTGGAGCTTCATCCATCCTGAACCAAACTTTAGGAGGTCATGATGATTGATTCCTTTGCAATTCTTCACTACAAGCTCTTCCAATGATCCATTCTTACCAAGGTATTCCAGCCACTCCACGCTGTCGATTTTCTCGCAATCAATAAGGCGGAGAGCTGATAGACTCGTGCAACCAACTGCAACCGAGATAAGCCCAGTTGAAGTTATTTGGGGTGTGGAGTTCAGACTGAGAGACGCCAATGTCTTGCAATAAGCTAAACAACCAAGCCCAGAGTCATCGATGTATGAGCAGAAGCTTAAGGTGAGGTCAACCAGCGAGGAACAGTTAGATGAAAACACAAAGAGGCCATTGTTGTCAAACTGATTTCCATGTCCAGGTATCCAGCCAGAGTAATCGATTTCAACTTTCAACAAATTTGGGAACCGGGCACACAATGATATCAGTGCTTCTGCAGCAGTGCAAAGACCAGAACCAACACGGATAGCACCCCTTTGATTCCCCTCAATCGTGTAGAGCTGCTTTGACACAAGGGAAAGAGAATTCAGATCACTTGTCCTGCTAATCTTCTTGACAATCTCTGTCACCAGAGCCTCCGGTAGATCCTCCATCAAGCAAATTCAGCTGTACCAATCAGGTAATATCAAGCTTCAGAAAACAACAGTAGAGCTGGACTAAAACTTTAGATAGCGGAACAAAGCATATGAAGATGAAGATCACACTGGCCAACTAATCACGAAGAATACTACACCCTCCAGTTCAAAATAATTTCCCAAAAATAGATTTATCTAGTCATGTTTTAGTGTGTAGATACATCATTTTTTAGGCAATTAATTTGAACCGGAGGGAGTAATGAACTTTTACCATTTACTATACCCGTTCAAAACTTGTGCATTCTTGATAAGAATGAAGATTAATTAAAGTAGCTAGTACCTTATCTGTCTCTAGTGTGCTAGTAAGAAACAATGAAGCTACAAACCACCTCATTAAATTAAACTACCTCCATAAGTAGAGCCTGAATAATGAAAAAAAAAAAGAAAATACAAATAAACAAAGTAGAACTGACGCAAGCAACTCCACAAGACAAGAGTCCCGTTCTGAATCTGAACCTACACTTATTTGGAGGCACCTAATTGACCACATGAAAACCAGAGCATGTAAATTAGTACTTGTAGCTCCCGGGCAAGAAAGGGATTTAAACATAAACGAATTAGAGATGATTCTCTACTACATAACTCCGATTTGTTTTTCAGAATTTCACCAGGGGGAGGATCCCGACGTATATATTACTACTCAAATTGGTGCTTACAAATTCACAAGAAACGAAATTAGGTGAGCACGCCACACGCCCACACCAGAGCGTGTACCTTAAATCGGGTTTCCTCAACTAGAAATGATACTTGATGCAACCCTAGATTGCAGAAAACATACTTTCTACCTAGGAGAATGGCTCAACAAAATTAACTTTATAATGGATGATGCTACCGGAAGAAAGCGAATCGGAAAAAAGAAGAACGTGTACATGTCGAATCGCGGAATCAACGAACACGGCCGGAGCACCGAGAAAAGGAGGTACCTTCAGGCTTCAGCACGACCCGGCGGCGATAGAGGATAGACCGGAGCTCCGGCCCCGCTGAACCTTGGAGATGTCGATCTATCAGCCTAGTCCGCGGCGGAGGAGATTCGGAGGAGCGTGCTAAACCCTAGTCTCGCTCGCATCGCCTTTACTCATTTTCCAGCGGAAGAGGAAGAAGATGGGTTTGCCGTATATACCGCCTATTGCGAGCTGTAGCGGCGCCTCGCTCAATGGGCTGACTTTCTACAACCTCAAGTCTGAAGCATTGGCCGAGCACTTGGTGACCCATTAGCATGTACGAACTGTTTTTCTGTCTTTATAAATCTCCAACATATATTTCTGTTGTAAATTTATATAACCATTTGAGTGTAAATAAAAAATTTCGGTGACTATCAACAATTATAATATTATATAAATTTAATTTGAAATATATCTAATGATGTATCTAATAAGGTTGATTTGACTGTGTAGAGGCTGATAATTTTTTCTTAATGTTTGGGCAAACTTTAAATGTCTTGACTTTTGACGAAATTTGTATGCCATCTTCTTTTACAGAACAAAGGGAGTTGAGAAGGCACATTTTCATTTTTTTTTTCTGAAAAAGGAGGCCAGGCATATTGTGACCTAGTCATTCCTTTTTTTTTTTTTTTTGCGGGAGACAGACGATAATATCAAACATCCGAACATACAGAAAGATCCAGAAACAAAGCAAAATTACACATCAGTCCTGCTGGACCTCGACGGCGCCGACGAAACAGAGGCCGTCGATGGCGCGCGCCGCGTCGCTCCGCACATAGCCTTGGACAGGAGCGGCCAGCGGCCGGGAAGTCGTCGAGCGCCGGATCCGGAGATCCTACCACCTGGAACGCCGTCGTCGTCGCGGATGTCTTCAACACCATCGTCGTCTTCAAGATCACCAACCGGATCCACCGTCTGGCCAGATCCGGGCGGGGCTTGACGAGCTCGGCCGATGTACCCATCAGCGAGCTCGAGGAAGTCGACCGCTAGGCGCCGTAGCTCCGAGGAGCGCCGCCGCCGGAGGAGAAGCGAATCGACACCAAACATCGCATCACCGGCACCTCCACCTCCATGGCGCCGCCGGGCGAGACCCTACCGAACCCTACACTATGTACAGGCCGGGATCCGTGGATTCCCCAACCTCCCGCCGCCGCAGCGGCCGTCGGAGGCAGAGGGATCCACGAATCGCCGGCCGGCGAGGTGGGCTGACGGGGAGTTTTACAAATCGCCTCTCTCGCTCACTGTAGACGGGAGAGAGGAGCGGTCCAAGTCGTTTTCTTCCAATGTTTTCGAGATTTTGACCTAGTCATTCCTTACAGAAGAACCTTAGCCATGGATTTGGTGGTTAGCCTGTTCGTAGTTGACCTACTATAACATATCTACATTCTTGATCTTCGTTTTCACAAAACCATAGCTTTTCTGTCAGTTTTCATAAAACCAATACTTCTATCATTCCATACCAAAATCCAGTTAGCGTGTGATTAAATAAATTCTGACACGATGGGTACATATAAAATAGGTGCCACACAGGCGGTGCGAGGTCTATCTACCTGTCCACTGTGTGATAGTGAAGAGGGAAAGAAAATGCTCTAAGACTCTATGTCGCGTCCAGCTATAAAATGTCGCAGTTCAAGATCTATCTATGTCAGATGGCGTTCTTGGCGACTCTTTGACATGTCGGACAGTAGATGTTGAACCGTTAGAAGATCACCTTGCCATTCAGGAAGGACGTCCAAACATGTTAATGTTCAGTTTCCGCAGCATACTAAATGAAGTGCCTGTTGAGTGATGACTTCGGGGAGAAAACGCATCAACAACTTCCACTCATCGGAAGTTGCATGGCGACAATCTCCGGAGAAGTGATGTAGATGTCGTAGATGATGGCCTGATCATCCTTCCAACTGGTAACATTTCGCAACTGTTGATAAATCTGCTATAGCATCTAGGAGGCATGGTTTCGGCCTCAGCTTTGGACACTATCCACTTGCAGTGGCAGTTTTAAGAATATGAAACATGAATATTCTTGCTGAAACTGATCTGTTCTTCATTCTAGAGGAAATTAATCAAACAAGGTAACTAGGAGCCTTGCCAAGGTCCACCGAGCCATCCCTTTCTTGTCAGTTCTACTGACAAAATAAGATACAAAACAATTTAACAATGCTGCATTATATGCCTTGTCACAACGACATGATGTGACTAGCTGTAGTTAACAAAACAGCTATGCGATATGCCTTCACTGGTCGTTCAGGTTTAAGTAATCAATATCATGCCGCCGTTGTGTAGCTCAATGCAAATTACCAGGCAGACATGTCTCCAAAATCACTTCCACGAGGAAAAAAAAAGATCCATGACATCTGCTTAAGTAATACACACAAAACCAAACGGTCACGAACTGCATCCACAGAAAAAAAAAACAGGGAATCCTGGAGCTGAGCATGCAGATTTCAAAACGGTTACAGAGTAGAAATTAAACAAGAATTGTACAAGTAGATAGTACACAGGTGGTGGCTAATATTAAAGTTTCATTGACCAGATGCCGTCCAAAGTTTCATCATTAGAGTGTTATAAAGGAGACTCCTTGTAGTAAAGGTAGACGGCAATAGAAAGTTCAGAGAAGTGAATTTATACTCTGGTCAAATGATGCACAGCCTTGCCCAATGGTGCACACTCAACAACTAAATGACTTCGCCAACAAATTTTATACTGAAAATTTCCTTCCTAAGGGCGACCGAAACCTAATTTCTTCATTGTGGCTGTTGAACAGTCCTTAGCATACTGAACTGACTTGGCAACACCCTGCACAGCTTGCAGAGAGATCTCGCCACAATACTCAATGACCAAAGACTCTAACTTATGTGCACGTCCCAGTTCAGCCACTCCAACATCAGTCACCTTATGACACAACCGAAGTGTGAGATTACTCAAACATGGGATGTGCGCAATGAAGCGCATCCCAGCATCATTTAACCCATGACACAATATAAGCTCGACTGTCTCCAGATATGGTGAGGATGAGAGGACCTTCATCCCATTCTCATCAAAGAAGTTGGCATTATTTAGCACGAGAACACGAATCGGGCAGGACTGAATGAGCGCCAGAAAACCCTCTTGTGTGAATCCTATTTCTGACGGCCAGCCCCGATCACATCCTGTAAATTTGAGGTCTACAATCTGAAGCATACGGCAGTTTAGGGCTAGAGCGTAAAGGCTGTTATCAGTAAATGACGCCCTGGTTTCACAATACATGACATCACTACAGTAGCGCTGGAGGTTGAGCCCAAGTGAGATGCTTTTGAGGTTGCTGCAGCTCCGGGATAATGCAATGATGTCGTTGTCATTTAGGGCAATAACATACTCAAGCCAAAGGTTCTCCAATGCCTTACACTTCCCTAGGACAGCACGAAGTCCTATTTCTGGCCAAGTTTTGATATGTGCCAACCTTAAATCCTGCAAACTCTCACAGCAGAAATCATATATGTCCGTGCTGTGAGCATTGTACAAGGAGTCATATATCTTATTGGATGGAAAAAGATGATATTTTCCTCTTTTCCTCTCAAACACAAACTTTTTGAGCCTCATCCACCCTGAACCAAGCTTTAGGAGGTCATGATGATTGATTCCTTTGCAATTCTTCACTACAAGCTCTTCCAATGATCCACCCCTACCAAGGTACTCCAGCCACTCCACGCTGTCGATTTTCTCGCAGTCAATAAGGTGGAGAGCTGATAGACTAGTGCAACCAACTGCAACCAAGCAAAGCCCAGTTGAAGTTATTTGGGGTGTGGAGTTCAGCCTGAGAGATGTCAATGTCTTGCAATAAGCTAAACAACCAAGCCCAGAGTCATCAATGTATGAGCAGAAGCTTAAGGTGAGGTCAATCAGCGAGGAACAGTTAGATGAAAGCACAGAGAGGCCTTTGTTATCCAACTGATTTCCATGTCCAAGTACCCAGCCAGGGTAATCGATTTCCAGGGCAGACCCAGTGCTAGAAGCTCCCACACTAGGTGGGGTCTTGGGAAGGATTATAGAGGCAAGCCTTACCCCAGCAAAGTGCAATGCAGAGAGGCTGCGTCGAACCCAGGACCTCTTGGCACAAGTGCAAAGACTGGAACCACTGCGCCAGGCCTGTCCTTCAGAGTAATCGATTTCCACTTTCTCCAAATTTGGGAACCGGGCGCACAATGATGTCAGTGTTTCTGTATCAGTGCAAAGACCAGAACCAACATGGATAGCACCCCTTTGATTCCCCTCTATCGTGTAGAGCCGCTTTGACACAAGGGAAAGAGAATTCAGATCACTTGTCCTGGTGATCCTCTTGAGAATCTCCATCACCAGAGCCTCCGGTAGGTCCTCCATCGAGCAAATTCAGCTGTACCAATTAGGTAACATCAAGGTTCAGAAAACAATCGAAGAGCTGGACTAGAAGTTATGATATCAGAATAAAGCATGTGAAGATGGAGATCACACTGGCAACACACATTACGAAGCATATAGTGATGGACTTTGAGCATTTACTGTATCCGTCCAAAACTTGTTTGTTCTTCAAAAGAAAGGAGATTTATTGAAGTGGCTAGCACCTTATCCGTCTCTAGGTTGCTAGTAAGAAAAAATGACGCTGCAAGCCACATCATTAAATTAAACTACCGCCATAACTAGCAGAGCCTGAATAGCGAACGAACGAAGAGAATACAAAGAAACAAACTACAACTGGCGCAAGCAACTTCGCAGGACAAGACCCACGTGATGAATCTAAACCTGCTTATTTGGAGGCACCTAATCGATCAGATGAGAACAGAGCATGTAAATTAGTACTTGTAGCTCCCTGGAAGAAAGTAGGGATGATTTTCTACTAGATATAACTCCAATTTTGTTGAGAACTTCTCATGATATTATTACTCACATTGGTGAGTACAAATTCGAAAGGAACGAAGTTAGGAGATCAGGCCACACTAGAGCGTGTCCCCTTAAATCGTATGGAGTGCGGTCGTCAATAGATAGCGCCCATCTAATATCTGTTCAACCAGAAATACTGTTTGCTGCAACCCTAGGCTAGATCCCCAATGCAGAAGGCTCAATTTCTATCTAGGAGAACTTCTTTACAACATTCTTAACTCAAAAATGGATGATACTGAAGGTTTCCCCAATCAAGAAAGCGAATCGAAAAAAAAAATGTCATATCGAATGGGGGAATCAACGAACACGGGCTGGAGAACCAAGAAAGGGAGGTACCTTCAGCACAACGAGGCGGCGATGAAGAAACAAGAAGAGACCGCGACCTTGGAGGCGACCTTGGAGCCTAGTCCGCAGTGGAGGAGAGTGTAAACCTAGGGTGTGTTTGGCAGCCCGGGTGGACTCAGATTTTCTCACCCCATCCCACTTTTTCTCAGTTTTTGCTGTTTGTTAGGTCGGGTCGGTCCGACTGGGCACTGCCCACCTCGCCCGGAAAAGAGCTCTCAGCCCTGCCCGGTAGAGAAGCTCAAATCGAGCTTCGCACCTGGGCAGGGCTGACATCGCCCGGAAAACTCCCCCCGCGCGCCTCGCTCCGGACCGAGACCAACAAGGGTCGCACGCCCGACCCCTCATTCCCCCCACGAACGCTCTCCATCGACCAGACGCCCGCCTGCGCGCCTCCGCAACCGCCCGACGCCCGCCTCCGCAACGCCCGACGCCGCTGTGCGCTCCTCGCGCCCGCTTCGTACGACGCGCGGCGCCGTCTCCCCGACGCCGCGCGCCGCCTCCCGATGTCGTCGTCTCCGACGCTGCGCGCCGCACTCCATCGACGAGCTCGGGCCATGAGACGAGACGAGCTCCGCCATGGCCACGTACCACCTCCGCCACGACCACGGCCGGCGCCGCCACGGGCACGGGCCAGCGCCGCCAGGGGCACAGGCCAGCGCCGCCAGGGGCACGGGCAAGCGCCGCCACAGCCGGCAGGGACCCGATTGCTTCTGTCTTTTTATGTACAGGGACTCGATTGCTTTTTCGTTTTTTATTTTAGGGGCCTTTGTGTAAAACTAGTACCTCAGCAGTTGAAGATATGGCTAAGCACCAAACAGGTTCTTGGCCCAGCACGGTTGAACCCACCCGACCCACCAAACACATAGCAAAATCTGAGCCCAACTTGTATAGGGTGAGAATGTCTCAGCTGAGAAAGACAATCCCAAGTGAACCGACCTACCAAACACACCCCTGGCAATTCCTATACACCGACCAGGTCGGTGGTTACCCCGCGCCGCACACCCCCGCGCGCGGGGTATGGGCCGGCCTGGTCGGCCCATTTCACGTTTATTTTCTGTTCTCTGTTCTCTGTTTTCTGTTTCTTTTCTATTTCTATTTTTTTCTGTTTCTTTTTTTTGTTTTTGTTTCTTTTCTGTTTATTTTATTTAAAAAAAATTAAAAAGTTTGAATCTTAATTTTGTTCAAATTTAAAAAATGTTCAAATCTGGAAATCGTTCAAATTCGAAAATTGTTCAAATTCGAAAATTGTGCAAATTCGAAAATCGTTCAATTTTTGAAATTTTTTCAAATTCAAAAATCGTTCAATTTTCAAAATTTGTTCAAATTCGAAAATCGTTCGATTTCAAAATTTGTTCAAATTCGAAAAATCGTTCAATTTTCGAAATTTGTTCAAATTCAAAAATCGTTCAATTTCAAAATTTGTTCGAATTTGAAAAATCGTTCAATTTTTGAAATTTGTTCAAATTCGAAAATCGTTCAATTCGAATTTTGTTCAAATTTGAAACTGTTCAGATTTAAAACAGAGAAAAAATGAGAAAAGAAAAAAAGAAAAACAAACTTGGGCCGGCCCGTCCGCACCGAATCCACAGCAAACAGTATCAGCAAATCGTGGGCCGGCCCAACAAAGATCTGGGGGTGGTCGGTGGCTGCTATACACCGACCAGGTCGGTGTAAAGCAGCTCCCCACACCCCTAGTCTCGCTCGCATCTCCATTCGTCGTCTCCTCTCCAGCGGCCACACTTACATGGGCCGGCCCAGGAACGTTGTGCTGGCTTCCAACACCCGCAAGTCTGCAGCCCATTAACATGTACAGATTATATAATCTAAAAAAACGTGTACAACTTAGTACTCCTAAATTTCCGATACTTAGGATCAGAGGCTGTACATATTATTTTTTTAAATAACTTTTTTATAATACAAGTAAAATTTTCAGGTTTTGTAAAATCATTCATGTGCACCGAAATAAACGTTCATGTATTTTAAAAAGGGTTCATGCATTTTTCTTAAATGATATTGTATGTTAAAGGAAATGTTCATGTGTGCAAAAAAATCACAGGTATTAAAATAAATTTTCGTTCCTTTTATAAGTTTTCATGTAATTTTTTAGTTTCTTGTATGTAAAATGAATGTTGTAAGAAGTAATGTTCACATGCCAACATAAAAGTTCATGTGCATCAATAAAATTACAAGGATGTTCACTACAGATGGAGCAGCCAAATAAATTTTCTTACGAATATGTTTATATATCTTACAAAGATGTTCATGTTTTGGAAAACGGAAATACTTTTATACTTAAAAATGTTAACATGTTGGAAGAGACATGTATCTCATAAAAATAGTCATGAATTTCCCTAGTAACAAAAAAAATAAGCAGGGAAATAGAAAATATGGAAAACAAAAGGAAATAGAAACAGAAAAATGGAAGCTTGTCTTTGTCGATTTCATGACTTCTGCGAAATATTGAACAATAGACGAAACACTGCTTTAGATCGGGTGGCATTTGGTTTGTTTATTTTTTTTGAATGGTAGGGGTGGCATTTGTTAATTGGTAAGCCTGAAATACGGCAAGATTGTCTGTTTCTTATCGAACTAGCAATGCTTCATCATTCCTCTTGAACCACAATATGCTCCCCAGAGCCTTGGCTAAACGACACACCACGGCATTTCGATTAATTGAAATGTGTTGTCAGCACAAGAAATGCATAAACCATATGGATTATTCTTGAGGGATAAACCATATCGATTCTAGAACAGAATTTTGAATATTAGACATATGTTGCATGTAGACACAATTCACTACAGATGGAGCAGCCAAATAACTCATAAGGTGTTGCTTCCTTTTCTGTTTCAACTCTTAGGATTTTCGTGTGTTTTATACCAAACACATATTGCCGCTGATGCTATTCCATATATTTCCAATCAATTTTTTGATTTCGTACCACATAGCATATACTACTCTAGTACTCTTGTTGAAGCTTATAGGTTTTTTAACTCTAGCCCATAGAGGAATTGCATCTACTGACGAAAAATATGTACTCCTATTGAAAATTGACAATGCTGCATTAACTTTGTCATCTTGGAACTAGAAAGGCATGCATGCCAACTATAAAAGCCCCAATTTTGTTGCTGAGAAGGAATGCAAAGACACCTTCAAATTATATAATCAACATCAGCAAAAGAAGCAAGTTGCTTTTGTTGCATATACGTAACAACTTCACAAAGACCATTGATACACTGGTACCAGCAGGCGGATACATTCTCTGAAACATCTTTTCTACAATAATGTTTTCACAGTATTTTCTCAAATGTGACAATAAAAATATTTAGAGCTGAAGAGGAAGCTTCTAGGACCGATTTATGCAGATTTCAGAATGGGTATCTAAAAGAGTAGAGACATTATCACATTAAGCAACAAGATTTATGACACGAGTAGCTAAAAATACAGCTACACAAGTTGCTAGTATTGAGGTCTCGTTCATCAGCAGATGCCATCCATAGTTCACCATTACTCTCTCATAAGCAGGTGAATCATAGCAGGTATGGTACAAGGTAAAAGAAATTGCACACAAGCAGTAAACAATAGGATGGAAAAGACGAGTAAATTGCAGTAACACATAACTTCATCGACATGACTTTTCCAGAACCACAATTTCAGGGATTTATAACATGAAAGCACAACTTCAGGAATAAAGAGTAACACGGAACCCAAATTTCCAAATTAGAGGAGTTTGACAGCAGATCTCACAGACATGGCCATGTGATGCCAGTGATGTGGTGGAGTCTCAATTTACTCAAAAGAAAAATCGCGTAACGACAACCGGTAAACCTGGGTGCAGAAATGCAGTTTTCTCCATGATGCGGGGTCAACAACTTAATGAATTCAGCCGAAGCTTTTAACTAAATGTTCTAGAGGCCATTTCATCAATAGTACATTTTTTTTGTGGAAGGCATGGCTTGGAGCAGCAGTAGAATAGTGAACTGATCTGGCAGCTCCCTGCACTGCTTGCTCAGAGACCCGATGACAACCTTCGATAGTTAGAGACTCCAACGTACGTCCATGTACCAGCCCAGCGACTCCGACATCAGTCACACTTTCACACCACCGGAGCGTGAGATTACTCAAGCATGGGATATGTATGACAGAGCGCATCCCAATATCAGTTATCAGCTCACAAAACATAAGCTCAAGTGTCTCCAGGAATGGTGCAGACCAGAGGACCTTCATCCCCTCATCATCAAGGAAGTGGGCGCCATTTAGCATGAGAACGCGAACTGGGCAGGACTGAATGAGCACCAAAAGACCCTTATGTGTGAATCCTGTTTCTGATGGATATTCAGGAGCACAACATACAAATGTGAGTTCAACAGTCTCAAGCATAGGACAGTTGCGGGCTAGAGCCTTAAGGCTGTCATCAGTAAATGATGTCCTGTAATCACCATCATAGAAGTGAGGTCTGAGCCAAAGTGAGATGCTTTTAAGGTTGTTGCAGCTCTGGGATAATGCAATCATGTCATTGTCATTTAGAGCATGAACATACTGCAAGCAAATCTTCTCCAATGCTTTGCACTTCCCAAGGACAAAACGAAGTCCTATCTCTGGCCAAGTTTGAAAACGTGCCAACCTCAAATCCTTCAGGTTCTCACAACAGAAATCATATTTATTCAGGTTTTGAGCATTGTATGAGGAATCATAATCCACAGCTCCACGGGCCCAAAATTCTCCCTCCATCTCAAATTCAAACTTTTGGAGCTTCAACCACCCTGGACCGAACTTTAGGAGGTCATACTGGCTGATTCCCTTGCAGTTTTTTACTACAAATTCTTCCAATGATCCTTCCAAACCAAGGACCTCCAACCACTTTATGTTGTCTATCTTGTCACACTCAATAAGGTGGAGAGTAGATAGACTCCTGCAACCAACCACCACCGAGAGAAGCCCACTTGAAGTTATTTTTGGTGCATAGTTCAGCCTGAGGGCCGTCAAATGCTTCCAATAAGCTAGACAACCAAGAGCAGAGTCATTGATGTATGAGCAAAAGCTTAAGGTGATATCGGTGAGCAACGGGCAGCGAGATGAAAACACAAGGATGCCTTGGTTGTCCAACTGATTCCCATGGCTAGGTATCCAATCGGAGTAGTCAATTTCCACTTTCTGTAGATTTGGGAAACGGGAGCAGATTGATGTCAAGGCTTCTGATGTCAATGCTTCTGTAGCAGGGCAAAGGCCACCGCCAATGTGGATAGCACCCCTTTGAACCGTGTCGATTGAGTAGAGCTGCTTCGACACAAGGGAAATAGAATTCAGATCACTTGTCTTGGTAACCCTCTTAATGATCTCTGCCAGCATGGCCTCAGGGAGATCCACCATCGAGCAATGCATCTGCATGAATTTAGTAAACTCAAGGTTCAGAAGATAGCTGTACAGCTAGACTAAAATCGATGAGATCATAATGAAGTAGACGAAGATAGAGATCACTAGCGATATTCAGCAAGTATACAATATAAAGTGTGAACCAATTCTGTATCCATCTAAAAAGCTCGTGTGTGCTTCATCAGACTTTTTTTTTTTTTTTTGCGGGAAATCAAACCAACATTAATAAACAAGTGTAGCACCATAGACTGAGAAGTACACAGCAAGGAAACTAAAAGTTATGTCATGAAGCTAAGCTACCCACCATAACTTGTTGGAGTTGCCTGAATAATGAATGGAAGAAGGGATCCACAAACAAATAAACTAGAATTAACCCAATCAGATCTGCAAAAGAACATCCTCGTGCTGAATTTACATCTTAGAGGAACCTCACTGATCAAATACAAAAAGAAAACCACGTAATGTTGCTTCCTGAGTACTATGAAAAATTAAAAGGGGGGCTTTATAAACAAAGAAATAATTAAAAAATTTACGAGACGGCGCTGTTCTGGGATCTATTGAATTGACCTGGAGCCTGTATTATAATCTTGTAACCCCAAAAATGCAGGTAATTTGCTCCCGAGGGGGGAGCAGAGTACTGGGCTGAACGAATTTAAGCAACCCCAAAAATGCAGGTAATGTGCTCCCGAGGGGGGAGCAGAGTACTGGGCTGAACGAATTTAAGCAGGGCGTATGCCATCTATAAAAGAACGCGGAGGAGAACTGAACGAATTTAACGAATCAAGAACAAAATCCATATGCGTGCCGAATCTACGAACCAACCAACAGGGACAGCCAGCCGGAAAGCGGGCTTGGGTGCCGGAACCAAGGGAAAGGCAGTACCTTGAGGCTTCAGCACGCCCGGGAGATGAAAACGGGGCAGGAACGCCAGAGATCGTGGGTCGGCGGCGGGAGAAGCCTCCGCTTCCAATCGATTGTGAAGGCGTCGCTCGATCAACCAAGTCCCGTGCTAAAACCCTAGTCTTGCTCGCATCGCCTACTCTCTCCCTCTGTCTGAGCCTCTCTCTTAAGGGTGTCAGGTGCGATCCCACTTTTGTCCCACTTGTAATATAATTTGATTTTTTTTAGTACAAATTTTGACATCAAAATTTGAACTACATAGTACAAAATGACATCCCATGAGGATCCCACCTTGACACGCTACTCTCTCTGAGAGGAAGAAGAAGATGATGGGGGCTGCTGTACACCGACCTGGTCGGCATGTACGGGGGCACCGCACACCCCAGCGACCAGGTCGGTGGGTTGGGCCGCGGCCCATTAAGAGTAGGTATGTTTTTTCTTCTTTTTTTACTGTTTCTTTTCTGTTAATAATTTTTTTTTCAATATCCAACTTTCAAAAATATATTTTCGGAGAACAAAATTTCAAAATCTGTTCAGATTCGAAATTTTAGAAATTTTAAAAATGTTCAGATTTTAATTTATTTTTTTTCAAAATTTGAATATTTTCGAAAATGGACATAATTTAAATTTGAACATTTTTAAAATTTGTAAAATTTATTTTTTCCAAAAATTAACATTTTTTGTTATGAAATTTTTTCGAATTTCAACATTTTACCAAATTTCAACGCTTTATATATTTGAACGGATTAAAAATTTGAACGCTTTTATAATTTAAACATTTTTTGTATTTGAACATTTTCAAAATTTGAACGGATTTCAAATTTGAACGATTTTATAATTTGAATATTTTTTGTATTTGAACGGTTTTCAAATTTGAACATTTTTTTGAATTTTGAACAGTTTTCAAATTTGAAAATTTTCTGAATATAAACTATTTTCAAATTTGAAAAAAAGAAACAGAAAAGAAACAAAACAAAAAACGAAACATAAAAGAAACAGAAAATAAAAAAGAAAAAGGAAAGAAAAAAGAAAAAAAAACAGAAAACAGAAAACAGAAAAATAAGCGAACTGGGCCGACCAGGCCGGCCCATACCGCGCGGAGAGTGTGCGGCGCGCGGTAGCGGCGGCCTGGTCGGTGTATAGGATTTGCCGAAGATGAGTACTGCAGGCATGTGCTCCCGAGGGTCGAGCAGAGTACTGGGCTGACATCAGTATTCCTTTCTGGGCCTAGTTGCTCTTTCCCATCTGTGTTTTTCTTTTTCTTTTTAACTTTGCTTTTTCACATTTGTTACAGCCGTGGAAACTAATTAGGCAAAAAAGGGGAAATGCTGAAACACACCCAATTGTGTCTTTGCCAGGTATAATTATAATTTTGTGATACATTTAACATAACACTGTATCTTATATTCCTTCTCCTTACCGCCTTCATATAGTATATAAGCATAGTATTTTCCTGTTCTCCCCTTCGGAAAACCAGTTTGTTAGGCTCATGTTTGTTTTATCTTATAACATCATAGGGCATTATCTGTGGACATTAGAAACCCTGTAAATTAAAGTCAAATGTGTCTTGCATTACATCCCTGGATCACTTAAACTCGCAAGCATATTTGTATCTTTTAGATCACTTTCTTTTTTTATTGATGGATCAGACTGTGACTCGTACCGAATCGAAAGAAAATGTAGAATAAATGAAAAAGGCATGTTCTACCACCATGTTAAGTTCATCAGCAAACAACATCGGCAAACACATTTGCTTCAAATTTCGGAAAGGAGCAAGTGGCAAAATATAAACAAAGCATCCTTAGAAATAACCTGAGACAGTGGCGCTTCCCTCAGCCATTTCTTCCAATGGTTTGCTCACTCGTTCGAGTAGGTTTGGTCGTCGCGCCTAGCAGTATACCTGGCCATGGGCAGCCCGACCCGAAAAACTCGGGCCTGGGCCGGAAATGTTGGCCCGACTGCCGGGCCGGGTCGGGCCTAGGTAGCCCGAAAACGTCAATTAACACTACGGCCTGGCCCGCGGCCCGACGGCCAGACGGGCTTGGTGGGTATTTGGTCGGGCCGGGCTTGGGCTAGCTTTTTCAACATCGGGCTTTCCTCGGCCCGGCCCGAGGCCCGGCCCGGCCCGACACATGCCCAGGTATACCTAGCAGCAACGTGAGGTAGCTGGGTAGCACATCTATCACCGCCCTCACCATGCCACCCTCTATGTTTAGTTTTTTTTGAAATGGTCCCTGTCATTTCTTTTGATCTCCCGCTTGACGGGACTGCTCGTTGCCACATCTCATGCTCTATGATGAAGTGGTAGCCAGGAAAGATCGTTGCTTGTGTGACCATATGTGGAGCTAGATGAGTTCATGGGTGTACAGATGTACACCCATTATTTTTGCTAAAAGAATATCTAGTATATATATATGTATATATAAAAGATGCTCGTTGGTAGTTGAAATAATTATAAAACTGGGAGGTTCTTTCATCCTACAAAACCCCATTCGTCTCTTTAGCACCAATTTGCAATTCCCCAACCGACTAGGGATGTGTTCGGTTTGAGAATCCTGATGCATGGAACGGAATGGTTCCATTCCAATGTCATGGAATGGTTCCGTTACTTCCGTACTCGTGTTCGGTTCGGGAAAAGCGAGGAACAGAATGTTTCCGTGCTTGTGTTCGGTTCGGGAAAAAACGCGGAACGGAATGGCAGGATTTTGGTTCGGCTCACCTCTTTCATGCTTATGGTGAACATACCACCCCCCATGAAACAATGTAGTAATAAAAAATTTGGCAGCACTTTGTTTGTATTTTGAGCAGTTTGCAATAACAAATATATTCATATAAGCATAACACATATATAACAGCAAATATAGTACACAATTAGATCCAAACGACCATAATAGGCATCGAAACAGTCCAAATGCATACAAGTCCAGTTTAATGCATAGTAGTGATCCAAAAGCAACTACATAGAGTTCATTACAGTCCATATTACATATTATGGTCCATGGAATAATAAAGTTCATTGCTGTCCATCAACCCACTTCAAGTGAATATCATCACTTCAAATTGTAGAGCACTCCAAAGGTCTTATGCACATACCTACTCAACCAAACCAACTTGCTCTCAAGTTTAAGCGTCATGAACGCTTTTGCAATCTTCGGATTGTCAACAAGATGAGCATAGTAGTGAGCAACATGGTCCTCATCAAATCCCTTGATTGCATCCAAAGCATCCCACAAGTCACCAGGTACGGCATCATCATCCCCACCAGATTTTGCAATTGCATCAGCCATCATCTTGAACCCATCTTTGAGAGTGGTGACTAGTGGATCATCTTCAATGTGCACAAGCTTAGCCTTCTTTTTTGGTGGTGCTTTGGCAGAAGACTCACCTACATTTGGTGAATTTTGCATCTCATTGTCATCTTCAACATCAATAGAGAATGGATCATTCCCTGACTTGGCGTATTTCCCCGAAGTCGTGGTAGACCCAAAAATTGTTTCCATTGCACGATAGTGCTCAATTGGGTTATTCAAGAAGGGGATATCAGATTTGTTGTTCTACAAAAAATGAAGAAGTGAGTAACATATAATAGATGCAAATAGTGAAAGTTGGTTGCAAAATGTTTAGGGAACAAACTTACAGCACAATGGCCTGCATAGTGCTCATCGCTGAGCCTAATAGTGCTAGTATCCTCATCCCATAGGGCCCCACTCAAATTTTTCAGTTGGACTAGCCTGCCCCAAATCTTCCTCCACTTCTTAAGATGGTTGGAGCATTGATCTCCGGTTAGAGATAGCTTGAAATGGTCATTCAAAAACTTGGCACATTGGTTGTAATGACAAGTCTTGAAGCCACTTGAAGTTCTTGCACCACTAGCCACAAGGTCAGCCAAAAATCCTAGATGCATGGTGGACATGGAGTTGGTCCATGCTACCACCCCTCCCTTGGAGCTCTTGCTTGTACCGGTCACGGTTGTATCGGTGGTTTCAACGCTGTCCATACCTGTCCAGCCAACAAAATCAAGGGTAAAAATGATTTTGAGCATCACAAACACATGGTACCATTGCAATAAAATAGTACATTCTGTCCAGCCACAAAAATATTACCAAAACCTGATTTTGAGCATCACAAACACATGGTACCATTGCAATAAAAGAGTACATTCTGTCCAGCCACAAAAATATTGTCAAAACCTGATTTTGAGCATCACAAACATATGATTTCATTACAATAAAGGAGTACAAATATAGCACAACTCAATACATGGTTTCGTTACATACATAGTGGTACAAATACATGAAGAATGGCACACTCAATGACCATACTAGACCTGCCTATCCACCCACATTTGGTTAGCCATTTGTTGCCTACCGTTTATCATGTCCCTATGGTGTCTTGCATGTTGGCTTTGTGTCCGGATTGGTTGTGTGTTCCAAGTCACCTCCGGTATAATGAATTCATCAATTCCTTGAGATAGTGCATAATTATGAAGAACACAAAAAGCTACAACAATGTCCACTTGTACCAAGAAAGTGAAAAATGGTGTGGCATCATCTAAAATTTTGAATCTCCTCTTGAGTGATCCAAAAGCTCGCTCTACCGTCACCCGTAGAGATGAGTGCCTAAGGTTGAATAGCTCCTCCGCATTTTGGACGGGATTGCTGCCCCACTCGTTCAAATGGTATCTCACATTACGAAAAGGTGGCAAAAAACCACGATTGGCTCCATATCCGGCATCAACTAGATAGTATTTGCCTAAAAATAAAACACATTATGGTGACAATTGTTTGGACAACATATGGACAATTATATCTAAAGTCATTTTGTTACCTTCTGGTACTTGTAGGCCTCGCTCACGTGCTAATGCATCAGCTAAAACACATGCATCATGTGCTGACCCCTCCCAACCAGCCAACACATATGTGAAGCGAAGATCAAAATCTACCACTGCCATCACATTTTGAGTGGCATATGTTTTCCTACCACGAAAAGCATCTTCCATATCTTTTGGAACAGATGCTCTCACATGTGTGCCATCAATTGCTCCAATACAATTCTATATAGTGACAAATGTTAAATGATATGAAGTGTATCCTAAATAGCTAAGAAATAGTTTTAGCTAGTACCTTAAAATATGGGTCAAACCGAGGGTTTCCTGCTATTTTTTCTGGAGTCTCCAATGATGGTGGCCTGATATATTCATTACGTAGTTCACCAATGGCATGTAGGACTGATGGCGTGTAACTCACACGTTCGTTGGGAACCCCAAGAGGAAGGTATGATGCGCACATCAGCAAGTTTTCCCTCAGAAAGAAACCAAGGTTTATCGAACCAGGAGGAGCCAAGAAGCACGTTGAAGGTTGATGGCGGCGGGATGTAGTGCGGCGCAACACCAGGGATTCCGGCGCCAACGTGGAACCTGCACAACGCAACCAAAGTACTTTGCCCCAACGAAACAGTGAGGTTGTCAATCTCACCGGCTTGCTGTAACAAAGGATTAACCGTATTGTGTGGAAGATGATTGTTTGCAGAAAACAGTAGAACAAGTATTGCAGTAGATTGTATTTCAGTAAAGAGAATTGGACCGGGGTCCACAGTTCACTAGAGGTGTCTCTCCCATAAGATAAACAGCATGTTGGGTGAACAAATTACAGTTGGGCAATTGACAAATAAAGAGGGCATGACCATGCACATACATATCATGATGAGTATAGTGAGATTTAATTGGGCATTACGACAAAGTACATAGACCGCCATCCAACTGCATCTATGCCTAAAAAGTCCACCTTCAAAGTTATCATCCGAACCCCTCCGGTATTAAGTTGCAAAGCAACAGACAATTGCATTAAGTATGGTGCGTAATGTAATCAACAACTACATCCTTAGACATAGCATCAATGTTTTATCCCTAGTGGCAACAGCACAACACAACCTTAGAACTTTCATCCTTTGTCCCAGGTGTTAATGCAGGCATGAACCCACTATCGAGCATAAATACTCCCTCTTGGAGTTACAAGCATCTACTTGGCCAGAGCATCTACTAGTAACGGAAAGCATGCAAGATCATAAACAACACATAGATATAACTTTGATAATCAACATAACAAGTATTCTCTATTCATCGGATCCCAACAAACGCAACATATAGAATTGCAGATAGATGATCTTGATCATGTTAGGCAGCTCACAAGATCCGACAATGATAGCACAATGGGGAGAAGACAACCATCTAGCTACTGCTATGGACCCATAGTCCAGGGGTAGACTACTCACACATCACACCGGAGGCGACCATGGCGGCGTAGAGTCCTCCGGGAGATGATTCCCCTCTCCGGCAGGGTGCCGGAGGCGATCTCCTGGATCCCCCGAGATGGGATCGGCGTTGGCGGCGTCTCTGGAAGGTTTTCCTTATCGTGGCTCTCGGTACTGGGGGTTTCGTCACGGAGGCTTTAAGTAGGCGGAAGGGCAAGTCAGGAGGCGGCACGGGGGGCCCAGACCATAGGGCCGCGTGGCCAGGGCAGGGGCCGCGCCGCCCTATGCTCTGGCTGCCTCGTGGCCCCTCTTCGTCTCGTCTTCGGACTTCTGGAAGCTTCGTGGCAAAATAGGCCCCTGGGCGTTAATTTCGTCCAATTCCGAGAATATTTCCTTACTAGGATTTCTGAAACCAAAAAGCAATGACAAAGAATCGCACTTCGGCATCTTGTTAATAGGTTAGTTCCAGAAAATGCACGAATATGACATAAAGTGTGCATAAAACATGTAGATAACATCAATAATGTGGCATGGAACATAAGAAATTATCGATACGTGGGAGACGTATCAGCATCCCCAAGCTTAGTTCTGCTCGTCCCGAGCAGGTAAAATGATAACACAGATAATTTCTGGAGTGACATGCCATCATAACCTTGATCATACTATTTGTAAAGCATATGTAGTGAATGCAGCGATCAAAACAATGTATATGACATGAGTAAACAAGTGAATCATATAGCAAAGACTTTTCATGAATAGCACTTCAAGACAAGCATCAATAAGTCTTGCATAAGAGTTAACTCATAAAGCAATAATTCATAGTAAAGGCATTGAAGCAACACAAAAGAAGATTAAGTTTCAGCGGTTGCTTTCAACTCATAACATGTATATCTCATGGATATTGTCAACATAGCGTAATATAATAAGTGCAATAAGCAAATATGTAGGAATTAATGCACAGTTCACACAAGTGTTTGCTTCTTGAGGTGGAAAGAAATAGGTGAACTGACTCAACATTGAAAGTAAAAGAATGGTCCTCCATAGAGGAAAAGCATCGATTGCTATATTTGTGCTAGAGCTTTGATTTTGAAAACATGAAACAATTTTGTCAACGGTAGTAATAAAGCATATGTATCATGTAAATTATATCTTATAAGTTGCAAGCCTCATGCATAGTGTACTAATAGTGCCCGCACCTTGTCCTAATTAGCTTGGACTACCGGATCATCACAATGCACATGTTTTGACCAAGTGTCACAAAGGGGTACCTCTATGCCGCCTGTACAAAGGTCTAAGGAGAAAGCTCGCATTTGGATTTCTCGCTATTGATTATTCTCAACTTAGACATCCATACCGGGACAACATAGACAACAGATAATGGACTCCTCTTTTATGCATAAGCATGTAACAACAATTAATAATTTTCTCATTTGAGATTGAGGATATATGTCCAAAACTGAAACTTCCACCATGGGTCATGACTTTAGTTAGCGGCCCAATGTTCTTCTCTAACAATATGCATGCTTAACCATAAGGTGGTAGATCTCTCTTACTTCAGACAAGACGGACATGCATAGCAACTCACATGAAATTCAACAAAGAGTAGTTGATGGCGTCCCCAGTGAACATGGTTATCGCACAACAAGCAACTTAATAAGAGATAAAGTGCATAATTACATATTCAATACCACAATAGTTTTTAAGCTATTTGTCCCATGAGCTATATATTGCAAAGGTGAATGATGGAATTTTAAAGGTAGCACTCAAGCAATTTACTTTGGAATGGCGGAAAATACCATGTAGTAGGTAGGTATGGTGGACACAAATGGCATAGTGGTTGGCTCAAGTATTTTGGATGCATGAGAAGTATTCCCTCTCGATACAAGGTTTAGGCTAGCAAGGCTTATTTGAAACAAACACAAGGATGAACCGGTGCAGCAAAACTCACATAAAAGACATATTGAAAACATTATAAGACTCTACACCGTCTTCCTTGTTGTTCAAGCTCAATACTAGAAATTATCTAGACCTTAGAGAAACCAAATATGCAAACCAAATTTTAGCATGCTCTATGTATTTCTTCATTAATGGGTGCAAAGCATATGATGCAAGAGTTTAATCATGAGCACAACAATTGCAAAGTATCACATTACCCAAGACATTAATAGCAATTACTACATGTATCATTTTCCAATTCCAACCATATAACAATTTAACGAAGGAGAAACTTCGCCATGAATACTATGAGTAGAAACCAAGGACATACTTCTCCATATGCTACAGCGGAGCGTGTCTCTCTCCCATAAAGTGAATGCTAGGATCCATTTTATTCAAGCAAAACAAAAAACAAAAACAAACCGACGCTCCAAGCAAAGCACATAAGATGTGATGGAATAAAAATATAGTTTCAGGGGAGGAACCTGATAATGTTGTCGATGAAGAAGGGGATGCCTTGGGCATCCCCAAGCTTAGACGCTTGAGTCTTCTTAGAATATGCAGGGGTGAACCACCGGGGCATCCCCAAGCTTAGAGCTTTCACTCTCCTTGATCATGTTGCATCATACTCCTCTGTTGATCCTTGAAAACTTCCTCCACACCAAACTCGAAACAACTCATTAGAGGGTTAGTGCACAATAAAAATTAACATATTCAGAGGTGACACAATCATTCTTAACACTTCTGGACATTGCATAATGCTACTGGACATTAATGGATCAAAGAAATTCATCCAACATAGCAAAAGAGGCAATGCGAAATAAAAGGCAGAATCTGTCAAAATAGAACAGTTCGTATTGACGAATTTTAAAATGGCACCAGACTTGCTCAAATGAAAATGCTCAAATTTAATGAAAGTTGCGTACATATCTGAGGATCATGCACGTAAATTGGCTTAATTTTCTGAGCTACCTACAGGGAGGTGGACCCAGATTCGTGACAGCAAAGAAATCTGGAACTGCGCAGTAATCCAAATCTAGTACTTACTTTTCTATCAAAGACTTTACTTGGCACAACAAAACACAAAGCTAAGATAAGGAGAGGTTGCTACAGTAGTAAACAACTTCCAAGAAACAAAATAAAAACAAAGTACTGTAGGTAAAAACATGGGTTGTCTCCCATAAGCGCTTTTCTTTAACGCCTTTCAGCTAGCCGCAGAAAGTGTGTATCAAGTATTATCAAGAGATGGTGCATTCTCAGCGGGGTGCGGAGTTTTCTCAACTAGGCATAGTATATTAGATACATAAGTTTTAGCATCTCCCTTTTCATTAGTCTTAGGCGTGCTACTCTCATCAAACAGATTTTCAGGAACAAGCCAAGCATAGTTATTTTCTAGTGCATCATTCATAGCTAGGAGCTTACATGGTATTGGTGCTTTGATCTCCCCACCATCATCAATATTATTAGTGTATCTTATTCTATCCATGTCCATCTTTTCAAGGAGACTAACAAAATTAGTATGCGAACCAAGCATATTAAATTTAGCAAAGACCTTTCTAGCTTCTCTTGCTAGACCACCAAATTCTCTAAGAAGGGTTTCTAATACAAAATCTTTCTTTTCTCCTTCTTCCATATCACTGAGTGTAAGAAACATATGTTGAATCACGGGATTAAGATTAACAAATCTAGCTTCTAACGCGTGTACTAAAGAAGCAACAGCAATTTCATAAGTGGGGGCAAGTTCTGCCAAGTGTCTATCTTCAAAATCTTCGACCGTACTAATATGAGTGAAATTTTTTTCTATATTGTCTTTCCCAAGGATAGACCCTCGGCCTACCGGTACATCTTTAAGAACAAACTTAGGAGGAAACATGATGAAATAAATAAAGTAATTGCAAGTAACTAATTTTTTTGTGTTTTTGATATAGCAAACAAGATAACAAATAAAGTAAAACTAGCAACTAATTTTTTTTTTTGTATTTTGATTTAGTGCAACAAACAAAGTAGTAAATAAAACTAAGCAAGACAAAAACAAAGTAAAGAGATTGAGAAGTGGAGACTCCCCTTGGAGCGTGTCTTGATCTCCCCGGCAACGGCGCCAGAAAAAGAGCTTGATGGCGTGTAACTCACACGTTCGTTGGGAACCCCAAGAGGAAGGTATGATGCGCACAGCAGCAAGTTTTCCCTCAGAAAGAAACCAAGGTTTATCGAACCAGGAGGAGCCAAGAAGCACGTTGAAGGTTGATGGCGGCGGGATGTAGTGCGGCGCAACACCAGGGATTTCGGCGCCAACGTGGAACCTGCACAACACAACCAAAGTACTTTGCCCCAACGAAACAGTGAGGTTGTCAATCTCACCGGCTTGCTGTAACAAAGGATTAACCGTATTGTGTGGAAGATGATTATTTGCAGAAAACAGTAGAACAAGTATTGCAGTAGATTGTATTTCAGTAAAGAGAATTGGACCGGGGTCCACAGTTCACTAGAGGTGTCTCTCCCATAAGATAAACAGCATGTTGGGTGAACAAATTACAGTTAGGCAATTGACAAATAAAGAGGGCATGACCATGCACATACATATCATGATGAGTATAGTGAGATTTAATTGGGCATTACGACAAAGTACATAGACCGCTATCCAACTGCATCTATGCCTAAAAAGTCCACCTTCAGGTTATCATCCGAACCCCCTCCAGTATTAAGTTGCAAAGCAACAGACAATTGCATTAAGTATGGTGCGTAATGTAATCAACAACTACATCCTTAGACATAGCATCAATGTTTTATCCCTAGTGGCAACTGAAAGGATCGTATGCCGCACCTAGAGGGGGGGGGGGTGAATAGGTGCTAACCAATTTTTAGTTCTTTTTCAATTTAGGCTTGACACAAATGGTAAATTCTCTAGATATGCAACTAAGTGAATTTACCTATATGACAAGGCTACCAACTAAGCAAGATATCTAAGCAATAGAGAGAGAATAGGATAGAGGTAACCGAGAGTGGAGCACGCGATGACACGGAGATGATTCCCGTAGTTCCCTTCCTTTGCAAGAAGGTACGTCTACGTTTGGAGGAGTGTGGTTGCTACGAAAGCCAAACCAACAGCCACGAAGGCTTCACTCAGATCTCCGGTGAGCAACGCCACGAAGGCCTAGCCCACATCCACTAAGGGATTTCCTCGAGGCGGAAACCGGGCCTTTACAAGGTTCTTGGGGCACACATCCACAACCAAATTGGAGGCTCCCAAATCTGTTACAACACAACAATCAACAACAATACATCAACACGAATCAACTAGGGAACCAAATAGGAACACTAGCATGAGATCCCTCAAACAAGAGAGGGGGAAATGAAGAACGCTTCGGTGAGGATGTAGATCGGTGTCTTCTCCTTCGAATCTCCAAAGATCAAGAGATTTGGTTGGGGGAGGAAGGAGATCTTGCAAATCTTGACTTTCTTTGAGTTGGCTCTAATGGAGGTGGCTTGGCAGAATTTTTGTGCAATGATTGAGCAAAGAGGCAAGGAGGAAGAAGGGGGGTATTTATACCCCCACTCAAAATGGAGCCGTTGCAGTTTCCGGGGGGCCGGATAATCCGGCCTAAGTAAGGGCCGGATAATCCGCCCCCCCCCGGATAATCCGGTCTTCGGGGCAAAAGAGTGACAATGTCCGGCCAAATGTCCGGCCTCCTTCCAGAGTTGATTTTCTTCCAGTCCTTAGCGAAAAACGGGGGGGCCGGATATTTCCAAAATATCCGGCCCGGATAATCCGGCCCTGGTACAATACCGGGACATTATCCGGCCAAATGTCCGGCCCCCTTCCAGAGCCAAAAATCCTGAAACACTTAGCCAAAAACAGGGGGGCCGGATATTTCGACAATATCCGGCCCGGATTATCCGGCCTGGCCAAACTTTTTCTGAATCCTTTTTGACACACGATCAAATCCAACACACATGAATAAAAATCTATGTAATCCCTGTACCACTTAAAACAACCATTAGTGTATCAAATATATTGACATCAAACACACAAAACATAATGTGAGAGATGTTCTTTCAATCTCCCCCTTTTTGGTGTTTGATGACAATATATGGATTTGCAATAGAATCACTATAGAGACAAGCATGATGGCAAAACATAGAGGCACTCCCCCTACATGTGTGCATATAAGTAATTTGCATTTGAATACAAATGCACAACACATAGAAGTATGGTGCCTCAACACAAGAGATATCCAACATGAGCTCTAACAAAAGACATTGACACATATGAAGTTGAGATAGGATGAAGGAAGTCATACCCAAGTGTAGATATATAATACGGAGATATAGCATCACACATAATGAAATATCCTTGATCTCAACAAATAGAAATCCGAAAACCATAACAATGTCTCACACCACATAGCACATAGTTTTGAACGGCACACAAATAAACCAAATAGTTCAAATAAGCGGGAACACAAGCAATATAAGAATGATAAACGCATATGCTTGTGCCCAAACCATGCAAATCCCCGAGAATCCTAATAGAACACTTCTCCCCCTTTGGCATCGAGACGCCAAAAAGGGGACAAGCGCGATGCTATACGTCCCATGGGAATCACTCGGAGGCATAATCATCATCGGACTCTTGCACCTCTTCTTCTTCTTCTTCCTCTTCATCAGTGTCAGGAGCATCCGGAGAGCGACGAGAGGTGTTGGACCTTTGGAGGCAATCATCAAGATCACTCCATGGAACCTGTGCAGAGTGCCACCTAGTGTAACCCGGGTGAGCTGGAGGCTGAGGCGGGGGACCTTGTTCACCACTGAGCTTGTGAAGAATAACCGCCTGAGTATGCTTAATCTCAGAACGCTCACGGCTAGCTGCATAGTTCTCCTTATGGATCTCAATGTTCATGCAAAGGATGTGACGCTGAAACCAACTAAGTCGGGTCACTTGCTTCCTCATAGCCGGGACATCGGGATGACGACCAGGAGCAACACCACTAGAACGAGCATCACCCATGAAAGAGTCAGGTGCAGGAACAGCAGAGGAGACTGGCTTGAGCTTGTAGGCCTTCTTGACATGGTGCTTCACCAACGGATACCCACTCAAATCTTCACTCACAGACACAGAGTTGTTGATGAGAAGCTGGATGTAGGGCGCATAAGGTATGGTGGTCCGGGAGACCATGGCATCACGGATCTCATGGAAGATAAAGTCCATGATATCAAGAGAGTAGTCCCGCACTTCATCACCATCACGAGCACACTTATAGCTGAGGTGCATAAGACCCACAAGAACTCCCCGGATAGCATCATTGTTACCACCACTTGGGCAAATGGTTGCCCGAAAGAACCGAAGCAACTGACTGTATATGAGAAGCAGCCCCTTTGTGTAACCAATCCTTCCCTCTGAGGTATAGAGATTTGCAAGTGCATTCTTATCTGCCTGTTGTGGTCCATGAAGACGACGACCCTCATCAATAGAGACTCCAAGAATACTGGCAAAGCGGTGCAGAGTGGCACTGCAGTGTGTGGAGCCAGACATCCATTCCATAGTGCGTTCCTCATCATTCTTGATTGCCAAGGTAGCAAAGAATTGCTTCACCAACTCTGGGCTAAAGTCACATTGAATCTTCATGATATCTTTCAAGCCCATTCTTCCAACAACCCAGATAGCATCTTCAAAGTGATCGTTTTCAGCTAGAATGTCCACATCAATGGCTTGCATGGGTCTCAGATTCTTCATTGGCTCATAGATGTCCTTGTAGATGTACATTTGCTCCATGCACCAATATCTCCTGCCCTCTATCTCTTCATCCCTTGGCACATCTTCATACCAGTTCTTCAAGCGGATAGCGGAATAAGAAACTGGATCCATGGCCTTGTAGTTCTCCCTCACTTCCTTGTTCTTCCTTCTTGAAGTGACCGACTTGCGAGGAGCATTGGGTGCAAACTCGTCACTAGATCGATCATGCCTCTGGCGTCTCCGACCACCCCGAGACGCACCACCTGTGAGAAGCAAGGATGGGTAGCAAAGAGAAGATAATGCTCATAAGTCATGTAAGATATAGTAACATACTCGAGAAGCATGTTGTAAGTTGGTACAAGTCTAGACATGATAGATTGAAGCAAAACTGCAGCGGCGATGAAGCTCCAGGCCGGATAATCCGGTGCCCCGGGGGGCGGATAATCCGGCCCGGCCGGATAATCCGGCCTGCTCGGGGGGCGGATAATCCGGCCCTGCGAGATGTGCAGATTTCCAATCAAAAACATGTCTAACACTAGATCGGCCTCATAGCATGCAAGAGGAGTACACTACTCATGGTTTGGAACAACTAGACACCAATTCCACCAAGAAAATAGCACATATAAAACACAACATCTAGGGTTAGAGATTGTGAATCATACCCACATCCATTGTGGAAACCGCTTGGAGGAGAAGGTAGCTAGGGAGGAGATGCACCCAATCCACCCAAGAACTCCGAGAGGGGGCGGATGGAGCGTCTTCGGCGAGGAGGAGGAGATCCGGCGGCCTTGAGAGGAGAAAGAGGAGAGAGGCGCGTGGGGGGAATGGTTTAAACCGTTTTGCCCCCTGCGCCCTCGACTCAACCCTTTCAAGATCTGCCCAGGCCGGATAATCCGGCCCTAGCTTAGGGCGGATAATCCGGCCGGGCCGGATATTCCGGGGTGTCCTGGGGCCGGATTATCGAGTGCAGAAAATTCCAGAATCACCGGGAATCCGGCTCATCTTTCGTTGGTTATTTGCAAGTCCCATATATGATGTAATAAGGTATCACATCACATATAAGGTACAAATTTGCCAATAAGATGGAGCACCCTAGATCATCCGACCGAAAAACCCTCAAACTCCAAGTTTTTACCAAACATGACAAATGAGCAAGATGGAAATGGCTTAGGGGAGAGTAGGCTTAGGTTTTAGAAGATACAAACTGTTAATGGTACATGGTCACTCAAGTTTGCAAGATATGAGCAAATAAGGCCAAACTAGAGTGATTTCCCATAAGAACATGGAGATGTCCATAAAATCCAAAAAAAAAACAAACAACTCCAACTCTTCACAAAGAAGAGTGTGGTGGCCTAGGCCACCATATATGAGTGTTTTGGTATGGCACCGCGAAGATATATCTTGGGTCCAAACCAATACTCATCATTTAAGCTCACATATCAAAATATGATATAACGAGAATGAAATCTTTAATGTTGGCATTATGGGGGGAGGGATAGCTCAATAATTTAAACCGCACTCCCCCTATTTCCATGCCCACATCTAAACCAAATAAAGTTTTGAGACGAAGGTGTGTTTGCAAGATGGTCAAGCTATACTCCTTGAATCAATGATATTTAGCTCATTCCTCAAATAAGTGAACCTTGCTTCATCAAGAGGCTTTGTGAATATATCGGCAAGTTGATCCTTGGTAGGAACATAGATAAGCTCAATATCACCCCGGGCAACATGATCCCTAATGAAATGATTCCGGATCTCAATATGCTTCGTTCTTGAATGTTGCACCGGATTATAGGCAATCTTGATAGCACTTTCATTGTCACATAATAGAGGCACTTTGTCACAAATGACACCGTATTCCTTTAAAGTTTGCCTCATCCATAACAATTGAGTGCATCCACTTGCGGCGGCAACATATTCGGCTTCGGCGGTGGAGAGAGATATGCAATTTTGCTTCTTAGAAGACCAACACACCAAGGACCTACCAAGGAATTGGCAAGCCCCGGAAGTTGATTTCCTATCATCCTTGTCACCCGCCCAATCCGCATCGGTATATCCATTGAGAATAAAACTTGAGCCTTTGGGGTACCAAATACCATATCTTGGGGTATCCACCAAATATCGAAAGATTCTTTTGAGAGCCATCATGTGGCTCTCCTTAGGAGAAGCTTGATACCTTGCACACACACCAACACTCAACACTATGTCCGGTCTAGATGCGCAAAGGTAAAGCAAGGATCCAATCATGGAGCGATATACCTTTTGATCCACTTCTTTACCAATGGGATCAAGTGCAAGATGACATTTGGTAACCATAGGAGTGGCCACACCCTTCAACTCGGTCATCTTGAACCTCTTGAGCATGTCTTGGAGATATTTTGCTTGGTTGATGAAGGTTCCTTCTCTCGATTGCTTGATCTCAAAACCAAGGAAAAACTTCATCTCTCCCATCATAGACATCTCGAACCTATCGGTCATAAGCTTTGAGAATTCATCATTGAAAGCTTTGTTAGTAGAGCCAAAAATAATATCATCAACATATAATTGGCAAACGAAAAGCTCCCCATTGACCCTCTTAGTAAAAAGAGTGGGGTCGATTAGCCCAACATCAAACCCACGGTCTACCAACAATTCCTTAAGGTGCTCATACCAAGCTCTAGGAGCTTGCTTGAGACCATAAAGTGCTTTATCAAGCTTGTAGACATGGTTAGGAAAGTTGAGATCCTCGAACCCCGGGGGTTGCTTAACATACACCTCTTCATGCAAAGGACCATTAAGAAAAGCACTTTTCACATCCATTTGTTGAAGCTTAAAGTTATGATGCGATGCATAAGCAAGAAGGATACGGATGGACTCAAGACGAGCCACGGGAGCATAGGTCTCTCCAAAGTCAATTCCTTCAACTTGAGAGAAACCTTGAGCCACCAATCTTGCCTTGTTCCTCACAATATTTCCAAACTCATCTTGCTTGTTCTTGAATATCCATTTAGTGCCTATAACATTTCGGCACTCCTTTGGCTTCTCTACTAAGGTCCACACTTTGTTGCGCTTGAAGTTGTTGAGTTCCTCATGCATAGCTTCCACCCAATCCGAATCTTCAAGAGCTTCAAATACTTTCTTGGGTTCCACTACGGAGATATAGGCATGATGATTGCTAAAGTTAGCCAATTGCCTTCTTGTGGAGACTTTTGCTCGAACATCACCGAGGACCTTATCATGAGTGTGTCCACGAATTTCAAGGATCCTATCTCTTCTTGCTAAACGACGGGCCTCGATCTCCTCCTTGGCTCTTCTTGGCCTTGGAGGTGTCACTTGATCATCTTGACCATTTGGGTCCCCGTCTTGACCTTCAACTTGAGCTTCCTCAATTACTTGAGGTTGCTCATCCTCATGTGCTTGATCTTGAATGTTGAAAGGATACTCATCGGATCCATCATGAATCCGTGGTTGATCTTGTTCTTGGTCTTGTCCTTGATCTTGTCCTTGATCTTGCACACAAGGGGGAGGGTTTTGTTCTTGTTCTTGGGTTGGTGCATCATTTGCTTCACTTGATGGGGTTTGTTGATGTTGAGAAGATGAGGGCTCCACCGTGGTAGAGCATAGTCCTTCCCGAGACGCCACACCGTGTCCCTCAATGGGGCGGAAAAATCCCACACCCATTCTTACTATGGCATCTTGAGGTATTTCATCACCTGCACAAACATCAACTTGCCCCACTTGGGAGCCATCATTTTCTTCGAATTTCACACTACAAGATTCAATGATAATCCCGGAGGATACATCAAAGATTCTATAAGTGTGAGATTCGGCACCGTAACCAACAAATATACCCTCCAAAGCTTTAGGAGCAAATTTAGACAAACGAACTCCTTTGATTTGGTAGAAACACTTACACCCGAACACCTTGAAGTATGAGATATTAGGCTTGTTCCCGGTGAGTATTTCATATGGAGTCTTGTTCAAGCCCTTGCGGAGATAGAGCCGGTTGGAGGAGTGACAAGCGGTGGAGATGGCTTCGGCCCAAAAGTTATAGCGGGATTTATACTCCGCCATCATAGACCTTGCCATATCCATAAGAGTCCGGTTCTTCCTCTCCGCAACACCATTTTGTTGAGGGGTGTAAGCAGCGGAATATTGATGACGAATCCCCTCATCACTAAGAAAATCATTGAGTGTGTAGTTCTTGAACTTCGGAGCCGTTGTCACTTCTTATTGCCATAATGAGGAGGTTGTGTTGGCGTTGCACCTCGGTAGCAAAGTCAATGAATATTTGTTGAGTCTCATCTTTCGTCTTGAGAAAGTAGACCCAAGTGTATCTTGAGTAGTCATCGACAATCACCAAGCAATGTTTCTTCGCACCAAGACTTGCATGAGTAACGGGACCAAAGAGGTCCACATGAAGGAGCTCCAAGATCCTCTTGGAAGAGATGATGGTCTTGCTTGGATGCGGAGAGTCATGCATTTTGCCTTCAACACAAGCCCTACAAACACGATCTTTGGCAAAAGACACATTTTCCATTAGTCCCACAATATGGTTCCCCTTGTGAAGACTTTGCAAAGTTCTCATGTTGACATGGGCTAGGCGGCGATGCCACAACCAACCCACGTCCGCCTTTCCGAATAGGCACATCGCACTTGACGTGGTGGTCCCCGAAAAGTCCACCACATACAAGTTGTGTTCGCGATACCCAACGAATGCGACTTTTAGAGTCTTGCTCCACAAGAGGACCACAATATCATTATCAAGAAAGACGGCGAAACCCATCTTGCCAAGGGCGGAAACGGAAAGCAAATTGTAACCAAGGGTTTTGACAAGCATGACATCCACAAGAGTAATGTTGTGTGCAACCACAACCTTGCCAAAACCCAATACCTCGGATGTAGAATTATCGCCAAAGGAGACGGTGATATCATTTACATTAGGCCTCAACTCCTTGACGAGGTTCTTGCCGCCGGTCATATGACTTGTACATCCACTATCAAGTACCCATTTTGAGCCTCCGGCGGCATAGTCCTACATGAGATCAATTCTTGGATTTAGGTACCCATTTTTCAATGGGTCCTCTTTTGTTAGCAACAAGGGTCTTTGGGACCCAAATAGACCAAGCAACATAACCATCATATGGACCAACATACTTAGCATAAACATCACCATAATAATCTTTAAAGAGAACATAGTGAGGATTATCTATTCCCGCACCATCATCATTAATGGTGTTGCCCTTTCGGGGTTCACCATTAGCTTTCTCATGTGCGGGCTTGGTCTTTTTCTTGTTTGCCTTTTTAGCCTTGGAATTAAAACCAAGTCCCTCCTTCCCATTGTTTGATCTTTGCTTACTCAAAAGATCATCCAACGAAAGTTTACTTTGGGGAGAGGAGGTCCTAGCAAGTTCATCTTTCAACCTAGCATTTTCCTCAATAACATTTGCATGATCACATGAAGGAGTAGAGGAGCTAGGCACATCATATGAGGCAAGCCTAATTTGAAGTTGCTCATAAGACTTGGATAAGAGAGTGTATTCACTCTTCAAAGCTTTGTGAGCTTTGTCTAGTTCATCTAGACCTTTCACAAGTTTCTCATGATCAACCTCAAATTGGGCCTTTTCCTTTTTAAGCACTTTAGACTTAGCCCTAGCAAGATCTCTAGCTTTTGTGAGCTTGTTAATTTTATCTTGAGGCTCTTCAAGAGTTTCTAGCCTCTCCTCAAGAGAGGCTATAGTTTCTTGACTTTCCTCAAGAGCATTTTTAAGAGCATGGATTTCAAGAGAGTCTTCTCTCTCTATTTGACCCTTTTTCTCAAGCATATCACCTTGTTGAGCTATACGAACCATGAGGCTAGAAACATGCTTCTTAGTGTTACCTTGTAGGTTAAGAATGAAATCATCAAACTCTAGCATTTCTTGTTTCACTTTTAGACTATCATCATCAACCCCTAGATCACTAGATAAGTTAGGCATAGAGGGGTTAGGGGATGATACCTCGGAGGATTTAGCCATAAGGCAACTTTCTTCCTCCACATGAATGACCTCATTGGGGGATTCACTTGGTGATGAAGAGTTAGTGGAGAGGGAGGCAAGAGCGACCAATCCATTAGAGGTTGCATCTTCTTCATCATCAACATCATCATCTCCGGAGGTATACTCTTCTTGAGTTGATAGCACAATAGGTGTGTCCAAGGAGGACCTTGCCATGAAGCAATGTGCATTCTTGATATGAGGGTTCTCATTGGGAGATTCAAAGAGAGATGAAGAGGGTGTGTTGGTGGTGGCGATGGCGGCCAATTCCTTTGAGCTTTCTTCATCTTCATCACCACTAGAACTTTCAACTTCATCGGTAGAATATTCTTCCCTTGTTACTAGCACAACTCTTGAGGGCCTCTTGCCCTTCTTGGTCTTGTTGTTGTAGAACTTCTTGTTGAGGGGCTTTGAATATTTGCCCTTTGAATCTTTGCTCTTGTCCTTGGGAATGAGCCTCCCATTATGAAGCTCTCTATTCTCATAGGGGCATTCGGCAATGAAGTGGCGCTTGTCATCACAATTGTAGCATGATCTTGTCTTTGGGCCAAAGCTAGTGAACCCACTTTTGTTGTTCCTCTTGATGTTGTCTTCCTTGGCCTTGGAGGGATCAATCCAAAACGACTTTGCATGGAAGGCCATGTGGTCATGGTAGTGGCATTGCAAATCTTAGGATAGGTCATACTCCAAGATGCTCTATAAGATTCTTGAGGAACCACTTCTTCAACGGAGTTGACCACCAAGGCAAGGTTGGAACCTTTTGCCATTCCAATAGCACGATTGCGAGAGTCATGAGAGGTTTCCTCAAGCACCTTGAGAGCTTGCAACTCGTGCACAACTTGTTGAGAGGTGAGAGAGGAATAGCATTCCCTTCCCACAAGGGTCTTGACATCAATGGGTACAAATGGCATCATGCATTCAATGTACTTCTCCTTGATCCAAGAATCATTGATGTGGGTGGCACCAACAAGCCGGAAGGCATCGGCAACGGTGAGAAGTCTTCCATACATATCTTCATGATCTTCATCCGGGAGCCTCATGAACCCTTCGGCTTTATTCTTGAGAGCATTATACTTGTTCCTTCTTGTGCTCTCACTTCCAATGCAACTCGAGGTCAAACCATCCCAAGCTTCCTTGGCGGTGGTGTAGTTCCGGACACGATGCAATTCCTTTGTCCCCACACTAGTTTGAATCATGTGCAAGGCGGTGACGTTGAGTTGACTATCAACCGCTTCTCTTCTAGTCAACTTGTCGGGGTTGTATGGCTTGAAGCCCTCCATGATGATTCTCCATAATTCATTGGAGGCACTACAAACATGAGAGCGGAACTCAAATCGCCAAGTATCGAAATTTTCAATAGAAAACTTAGGTGGGTCGCCCCTAATATTCAAATGAGGCATGGGAACCGGTATGTCGGGTGATTGGAAAGGTGGAGGTACTCGATTGTAGCTCTCACTTCCATTGGTTCCCCTAGGAGATGCAATGGGAGATTTATTAGAGTTTAAGTTATCACCTTCCACGGGTTTGGTAGATGAGGGTAAGTCCGAAGCCTCTCCCTCATGTAACACACCCGTGTCTTTTACCTCTACACTAGGAGCCTTGGGAAGGGCCGGAGCCAAAAGCTCGGCAATCATCTTTTTCATGCTTTCCATTTGGGCTTCCACGGAGGACTTCAACGAATTGAAGTCTTCCACGGAGACCATCTTGGCGGCCCCTTCCGAGGACTCCTCGTCCGGCATACTCTTAGGCGGTTAAGCCCGAAATAAGAGCCGAGGCTCTGATACCAATTGAAAGGATCGTATGCCGCACCTAGAGGGGGGGGGGGTGAATAGGTGCTAACCAATTTTTAGTTCTTTTTCAATTTAGGCTTGACACAAATGGTAAATTCTCTAGATATGCAACTAAGTGAATTTACCTATATGACAAGGCTACCAACTAAGCAAGATATCTAAGCAATAGAGAGAGAATAGGATAGAGGTAACCGAGAGTGGAGCACGCGATGACACGGAGATGATTCCCGTAGTTCCCTTCCTTTGCAAGAAGGTACGTCTACGTTTGGAGGAGTGTGGTTGCTACGAAAGCCAAACCAACAGCCACGAAGGCTTCACTCAGATCTCCGGTGAGCAACGCCACGAAGGCCTAGCCCACATCCACTAAGGGATTTCCTCGAGGCGGAAACCGGGCCTTTACAAGGTTCTTGGGGCACACATCCACAACCAAATTGGAGGCTCCCAAATCTGTTACAACACAACAATCAACAACAATACATCAACACGAATCAACTAGGGAACCAAATAGGAACACTAGCATGAGATCCCTCAAACAAGAGAGGGGGAAATGAAGAACGCTTCGGTGAGGATGTAGATCGGTGTCTTCTCCTTCGAATCTCCAAAGATCAAGAGATTTGGTTGGGGGAGGAAGGAGATCTTGCAAATCTTGACTTTCTTTGAGTTGGCTCTAATGGAGGTGGCTTGGCAGAATTTTTGTGCAATGATTGAGCAAAGAGGCAAGGAGGAAGAAGGGGGGTATTTATACCCCCACTCAAAATGGAGCCGTTGCAGTTTCCGGGGGGCCGGATAATCCGGCCTAAGTAAGGGCCGGATAATCCGCCCCCCCCCGGATAATCCGGTCTTCGGGGCAAAAGAGTGACAATGTCCGGCCAAATGTCCGGCCTCCTTCCAGAGTTGATTTTCTTCCAGTCCTTAGCGAAAAACGGGGGGGCCGGATATTTCCAAAATATCCGGCCCGGATAATCCGGCCCTGGTACAATACCGGGACATTATCCGGCCAAATGTCCGGCCCCCTTCCAGAGCCAAAAATCCTGAAACACTTAGCCAAAAACAGGGGGGCCGGATATTTCGACAATATCCGGCCCGGATTATCCGGCCTGGCCAAACTTTTTCTGAATCCTTTTTGACACACGATCAAATCCAACACACATGAATAAAAATCTATGTAATCCCTGTACCACTTAAAACAACCATTAGTGTATCAAATATATTGACATCAAACACACAAAACATAATGTGAGAGATGTTCTTTCAGCAACAGCACAACACAACCTTAGAACTTTCTGTCACTGTCCCAGGTGTCAATGCAGGCATGAACCCACTATCGAGCATAAATACTCCCTCTTGGAGTTACAAGCATCTACTTGGCCAGAGCATCTACTAGTAACGAAAAGCATGCAAGATCATAAACAACACATAGATATAACTTTGATAATCAACATAACAAATATTCTCTATTCATCGGATCCCAACAAACGCAACATATAGAATTACAGATAGATGATCTTGATCATGTTAGGCAGCTCACAAGATCCGACAATGATAGCACAATGGGGAGAAGACAACCATCTAGCTACTGCTATGGACCCATAGTCCAGGGGTAGACTACTCACACATCACACCGGAGGCGACCATGGCGGCGTAGAATCCTCCGGGAGATGATTCCCCTCTCCGGCAGGGTGCCGGAGGCGATCTCCTGGATCCCCCGAGATGGGATCGGCGTTGGCGGCGTCTCTGGAAGGTTTTCCGTATCGTGGCTCTCGGTACTGGGGGTTTCGTCACGGAGGCTTTAAGTAGGCGGAAGGGCAAGTCAGGAGGCGGCACGGGGGGCCCAGACCATAGGGCCGCGCGGCCAGGGCAGGGGCCGCGCCGCCCTATGCTCTGGCTGCCTCGTGGCCCCTCTTCGTCTCGTCTTCGGACTTCTGGAAGCTTCGTGGCAAAATAGGCCCCTGGGCGTTGATTTCGTCCAATTCCGAGAATATTTCCTTACTAGGATTTCTGAAACCAAAAACAGCAGAAAACGAGAAGCGGCACTTCGGCATCTTGTTAATAGGTTAGTTCCAGAAAATGCACGAATATGACATAAAGTGTGCATAAAACATGTAGATAACATCAATAATGTGGCATGGAACATAAGAAATTATCGATACGTCGGAGACGTATCAAGGACACGCCTAAAATATATGCTGATTGTGGAGAATGATCTACCAAAATTGGTTGCCACAACCCGGTTGCGAACATTATGTCCAATAGTGTGCAAAAACATCGCCACTTGTTGCTCCACATTCAGATGAACACTATCTTCTAGCAACTTGCGATCCCTCAATATGTCACAAAGTTTAAAGAAAGGAGCTCTTTCGAATCTTAACATATTTCTACATGTGACATCACATTGCCAAATTTTACTATTGAGATATTCAATTCGCTGCCGATCCCGTTCATGCATTGGCCCATAGCTTATACGTGGTCTTCTCTTCCTTTTTATAGCCCGAACTGCTACAACAATTGCAGCGCAAACAGCAAAAACAGCGGCTCCCCTAATCATCTTTTTCCGTTTATCCATCATCTTGCCCATCTACAATGCATTTATTTTATCATGTATTACCAGAGTGCACAATTGTAATGGACATTGGCAAATCATATTACACACATTTAACAATCAAGTTCAACATATTGCACAAATCATATTGCACATATTTTACAATCAAGTTGGATATACATAAGCAAATCATAGCAAAATTTCGGTCAAATTCCACAGTACATGGACAACACAGGGAAAGTACAGGGACACATACCTGCAGCAAGTGCGTCCGCCTGGACCCCCTTCAACGCTGGTTCACGTACCGTCGCCGCGCCTGCCCTGACCGCCGGCAGATGGAAGAATCGCCGCAGCTTCCGCCCGAACCAGACAGAGGGTGAGGTCGGCGGCGGAGAGGAGAGGGAGAGGGAGAGGAGGTGCGCGCGGCGGAGAGGGAGGTGCGCGCTGCGGAGAGGGAGCGGCGCGCGGCGGAGAGGGAGCGGCGCGCGGCGCAGAGCGAGCGGCGGGCCGAGATCGAGGTCGTGGGCGGCGCAGAGGGTTGGGAGAGGAGACGCGCGGAGAGAGGATAGGGTTGGGTTCGGGTGAGTGCTTTTTTTTTTCGTTCGTGCGGTAATTGATACACCGGTTCCTCCCCATTCGACCAAATCGGTCGAACGACCTCGTTCCGCATCTTCACGGTATATTCGTTCGTGGAGAATCAGTTGGTTCCGTTCCTCCTCTTCAACCGAACACAGGGATGGATACTGGGTGCGGAACCGTCCCGTTCCATTCCACCAAATTCCACAACCGAACACACCCTAGGAGTTCTACACATCGAGTCGACACACGTAGCTAGTCAGTTTGGTCGCGCTGCTGTTCTTTGGGAGCTCAATCAAAGCCCGCGCTGATAGGAGCGGGGAGTCGATCTACACTTATACGGACCGCGACCTGGTGCTGGAGCGTGGCGTGGCGGCATGTAGTCGGTTGGACTTGGACCTAGACCTAGAGAGTGAGGCAATTCCGAGCAAGGTGAGACGCGGCCCGCGGGTTGGCCGGGGCCCGGTGGGCGGTGGGCGGCGGTGCACAGTTAGACGCTGTAGAGGTGTTGTTGTTCGACATCAGATCGTGTCTCCGACAGAGTGACAGCCAAGGCCGACTTGCGACCGGCGGCGGCCGGGAGCACACAGCTCGTACATTTAGATACGCAAACTCAAAATCGGCAAAGATAGATACGTTTCTCGTGGGGAATTTTTTTTTGGCCAAATAGCAAGGGATGAGGCCATTATTTCTCGGTTTTGAGCAAAAATAGAGTAGTTTAATTTACTTACTTTCTTTCTTATATGTAGTTTATCTTAATTCTTGTAAGATGCCGTCTCCTGTGAACTAGAGAGAAACAAGGTTTATCTACGCCAGTATGTTGTCTTTTAGAAACTAAATTACTATTATGAAAGTATTGTACTAATATGTTGGATTTTTTCGATAAAGGGAATATATTAATATCAAGAAGATACCAATTACACCCAGCCTCTGCAACAACGCACCACCCTAATGGCACTACGGATGCACACAGCCAAAAAAAGGAAAAGAAAACTAAGAAACAAAAGTCCCGCTACAGTATCTCGAGCCTAACAACAACAATACATCCACCACCATGACAACACCTGAATTGCAATTACAGACTCTCCAAAGCCTTCAAGAAGGGAACAGTGCTCAAACACCGTCGTCGCCCGATCAAAGATCTTAGGTTTTCACCCTGAAGATAGTCCCCGCTCTCAAAACAATGCCTCCACCAAGGTCACTGCCAGGCACAACCGGGAAATAATGGCATAGATACGCAAACTCAAAATCGGCAAAGATAGATACGTTTCTCGTGGGGAATTTTTTTTGGCCAAATAGCGAGGGATGAGGCCATTATTTCCCGGTTTTGAGCAAAAATAGAGTAGTTTAATTTACTTACTCTCTTTCTTATGTATTATCTAAATTCTTGTAAGATGCCGTCTCCTCTGAACTAGAGATAAACAAGGTTTATCTAGGCCGGTATGTTGTCTTTTAGAAACTAAATTACAATTATGAAAGTATTGTACTAATATGTTGGATATCTGGAAGAAAATGATGCTCTGTACACCCAAACTGGAAATCCTGGCTCCGTCCATGTGTGTGACGATATTGTGGTGTGATGATGACACCGAGCAAGATCAACCTATCATCGCTGTTATAATCCCGTTCATCATGTTGATGAAATCAAAACACATAGTATACCAACATAGAACATTTACAGACGCAAAAGTTACTTCAGGCCATTTAAAAAAGTTTACTTCCTTCAATTTAAAATAATTGCTCATTTTTTTGATAATCAATACCACATATATTCATAACAATAAATAGTACATGGTAGAGATACACGAGCTGTCTCCAGCGATTACAAAATAAAATCTAAAAGATATTAGCAAATCTTCGAAGTTTTCAAGCTCTTTCTTCTTTCAAGACATAATCTTGTACTTTTCTGAACTCAAAATTAGATGTATTGGAGGAATTGTACTTTCTCTGAATTTGGGCTCGGTTTCGTCGTACACTCGTACTGAGACGCGCGGTGTTCAAAGCTCTTGCGGCGAGCGGCCGAGGCGAGGCCCAGCCCATTCTTCCTACTCGAGTGAAAGAAACGAAGGTTGAACGAACTACACTACACAGGTCAACTCTCTCTCTGTCTCGGCTCCTCTCCGGCACCGCCTGCCTGCCTCTCTCAACCTCCCCGGCCACCTCCCTCCTCCTCCTCCACTCTCCCACCTCGCCGGAGACGCCACCTCTATCCAGTGCCCGTCCCGGAATCTCTCCTGTCAGGCGACCGACGAGCTCTGTTACAGCGCCGCCCCCAATCATCACCTTCCTCCTCCAGATCCGGTGGTTGGGGAGCAGCGGCCCCAGCGACGACTCGACAAGGCGCAGCCGGCGGTGTGGAGAGGAACCGGTCTCCCCCACCCCTTCATCAAAGACCCCATCGAGCGAACAACTTCCTTCGGGAGGAGGCAGTTCCAGAGATGGCGGGAGTTAGCGCTGGGACGGGGGCCATGGGTTCTCTCATTGGCAAGCTCGCCGCCTTGCTCGGCGACGAGTACAAGCTTCTCACGGGGGTCCGCAAGCAGATCGAGTTCCTCGAGCGCGAGCTCAGCAGCATGCGAACCTTGCTCGACAAGCTGGCGGGCATGGGGGAGAGGCTCGACGGCGTGGCCAAGGACTGGAGAGGCAAAGTGCGCGACCTCAGCTACGACATAGAAGATTGCATCGACCGCTTCATGGACCGGCTTGGCGACGGAGACGCCAAGCCGAATTTCATGAAGAGGACCGCGCGCCGGCTCAGGACGCTGTGGGCGCGCCATGACATAGCCACCCAGATCAAGGAGCTCAAAGCTCGTGTCGTTGAGGAGAGCGAGCGTCGTAACAGGTACAGGCTTGATGAGAGCTTCTACGCTCCATCAACGAGGGTCGTGGAAATCGACCCGCGGATAACTGCGCTCCACGGGGAGGTTAGGGGTTTGGTGGCCATGGACAGCCCGACGAAGCATGTCACCGCTCTGTTGACGGATGACAAGGAAATGGAGCTGAAAGTGGTGGCGATCGTGGGATCCGGAGGGTTGGGGAAGACGACCCTGGCCATGGAGGTGTATCGCAGGATTGCAGGAGACTTTCACTGCCGAGCCTCTGTATCTGTGTCACGCACTCTCGACCTGGACAAGCTCTTGAAGGATATCCTGTCTCAAATCGACGAAGATGCTTATAGAAAATGCAAGTCAGAGTGTTGGGAAATAGAGCAACTAATCCGAAAAACCAAACTGATCTTGACTGGAAAGAGGTATGGAAATACAATGTTTAGTTTTGATTTATTCCACCGTACAAGTCTAACCAAGGAAAATTGAGTCAATGGCTCTAGTTATATTGAGAATCTTTAAAATGGCAATAGAGTTCAGGGGTGGAACTTAAACTTGTACAGTAGTTTAGCAGGATAAAGTAGACTTGTTTCTTTCTTCTATCAAAGAAAAGCCATCTAGTCACACGGTATGGTTCAGATGAGATCTTCTTTCCCTTGCCATGGGGATGCAGTGAGTTACTTCTTATAGTTTGGTTAATGCAAAAAAATATATAAATGGAAAATCAAGTAGAAACCATTTATGTATCTTTTTTTGTAAATATCAAATTAATTGATACACTACTGCAAGTCATCACAATTATAACAATGGTTAACAATGCACACTACTGAATGTAGGTACTTCATTGTTATTGATGACGTATGGAATGAACAAGATTGGAATTTGATCAAGGCAACATTTCCCGATAATAATAATGGCAGCAGAGTAATTGCTACTACACGCATTACCGGTGTAGCTAAACTGTGTTGTTCCAACTCCGGTGGTCAACCCTACCATATGCCACCTCTAGATGATTATGATTCTCGAAGATTGTTCTTTAAAAGAATTTTTTGCTCGGAGGATTCCTGTCCCGCTGATCTGGAAGAAGTTTCTGCTAGGATCTTAAAAAAATGCGGCGGTCTGCCACTAGCTATAATTACATTTGCAAGTTTGCTTGCCAATAAAACACATACCAAGGATGAATGGGAGAGACTGCAAGATTCCATTGGTACTGGTTCTTCTCTTGAAAATGATGGAAACTTGAAAGGAATGAAAGATATATTGTTGCTTAGTTACTGGGATCTTCCACACCACCTGAAGACTTGTTTATTGTACCTATGTATATATCCTGAGGACTACAAAATCAAGCGTAAAGAGTTGAAGTGGAAATGGATTGCTGAAGGATTCCTTGCTCCACAATGGGGGCATATGGATCAAGTAGCAGAGGATTGTTTCAACGAACTTGTTAATAGAAATCTGATCCAACCAGTTTTTAAGTACGATGGTTCTGTGAGAAGTTGCCGGGTCCATGATATGGTGTTTGACCTTATCATATCTTTATCAATTGAAGAGAACTTTGCCGCTGTTTTAAATGGACATGTCTGCAATTCATTTCCAAGGAAGATTCGCCGTCTGTCCATGCAATCTGGTGACAAAGAGTATAAAGGGGCAGCCCACGCAATTACAGAAACCAAGTTACATGTTCGCTCACTGACTATGTTCAGGCCAGGTAAGCAGATACCCCATCTGGTGGACTTCCATGTTTTGCGGGTGTTGGATCTCAAAAGTTGTGATTGGTTGGAAAACAAGCATGTAAGAAATATAGGAAGTTCACGTCAGCTGAGGTATTTAAGAATTGAGAGTCGTAAGATTACTGAGCTTCCTGGCGAAATTGGAAAGCTGCGACACTTGGAGACTCTTGATTTGAGACGTTGTTCTGCACTTCTAAGACTGCCATCAACGGTGGTGCAGTTGCTGAAATTGGTGCGTCTATTTGTCAGCTTTGATACAGTGCTGCCTGCAGTTGAGTTTGGAAGTATGGATGCCTTGGAGGAGGTGGACTTCTGGAATACGGACGACCCAATGAGATTTGCAGAAGAGCTTAGGCATCTAACAAAATTGAGAAAACTGCGACACCTTGGGCATCACATTGTGGATCCTATCGGAGATTTTGCAATGAGAGAAAAATTACTGGAACTTTTGGTGTCGTCTGTGAGTGAGTTGGCCAAATGCAACCTTAAATACCTTGTCACTGATGGTAAGGTTGGTCAGCGTCTGTTCCGGGACCTGTGCTGCACCTATCCGTACCTCCATGATCTTGCAATTCATCCACACATTGAAATGATTCCCAAGGGAATGACCTCCCTCAGAAATCTGGTGAAATTAGACATACTGGTTGAGGAATTTGATAAGGAGGGCCTGCATGTCCTTATGGACATGCGTTCTCTGTCCCATCTTCGGCTAGAGATAAGAGATGGGATGAAAGAAAATCTGACCATTGGTAATAACGGATTCAAGGTCCTGAAGGTGTTCCTCTTCAGATACAGGATAGGTTACCCTTTTAAAGTGGAGCCAGCAGATCTACTGCAACTAACATTTGCACCAGGTGCTGTGCCAGCACTCCAAAGGCTCGATCTTATGTTGAGCCCAATGGAGGTGACGTCCGATTTTTTCGCAAACCTAGGGTTCCAGCATTTTTCAGGCCTTGCACACCTCCGTGCTACACTTTGGTGTGACGGAGCAGCTCCAGGCAGGGTGGAGGCTCTGGAGTCTTCCATTGAAAAAGCAATCGACTTGTACCCCAGTTGTGAATTCCAGGTCGACAGATTCCTTGAAGATGGCATGTTTAAGGATGACAAGCAGTGGGAAGAGGCCGTCGCAGAAAGAAGAAAGGAGTTCGAAGAACACCGTCAGAAACTCGAAGAAAGCAGGGAGGAAGAAATGAGACTAGCCACCACGAACTAGCTGCCCTTCTCCTGTTTTTTTTTTCTTCAAAAGACATGGTTTTACTGCCACCACGAGAAACAATTATCTACATTATATCCTGCACTCGTCACTTTGAAGCAATAAGAACATGTTCTATATACACTGTGCTGAGTATTCTGTATCCATGTTAAACATCAGGGCGTTGATCCAAGGCATGCTTGTTGAGAGCTACAGGTACACGCTGGTTGCTGCAAGTCTGCAATGTTAACTCAACTGCCCAGCCACCAGCCAGGCAGCCACCAGCCACCAGCATTGAACCTGCAACCAGATTCTGTATGTATACCTGTAGATTTCTCAGCCGAATTTGTGAGTAGATGTGTTCAAGGTGCTTTGCTTGTAATATGAGCTGTTTCTTTCATAAATCTATTTGCGAGTCCCCCGTCGTGTCGAGTTGTTTGAGTAGAACAAACCGTAGATGTGTGTTAGCTTGCCACTGGAGAAGCTTGGGTTGTGTAACATCCCTGAATGTTATGTTTTGTGTGCATGATTTGAACAAAGCGAATTTAGCTATGTATCTTTCAGTAACAACTCCGCGTTCAGAGATGCTTCATTTGGAGTGTGCTATCATCTTGGTGTTTTTCATTATTTATGTACTGTGATACTTTGGTCATGTATGTATTAGCTAGGGCCGCAAGCGGCGCCACATGCGGGGCGGATTGGAGTCCGATTAGTACAATTTAAGTAGATGTGGAATGGGAGCCCGTAGTACAGTTTGCACTAATAATTAAGTTATGCGGGATCCTGCTTCTGCAACCTATATTAGCCCCTGCTAGCTTTTTTGCATAAAGGTCTGTAATCACATTCATTCAAGTCACTAGAGATCTAGAGCGCTGCAGGCATTCACAGTTGATCACATTCATTCAAGTCACTAGAGGTCTAATGAGAAAATTGTTGGCTTTTCTGTACCTACTACATCCTGCTTGATTTCAACCCAGGCAATTTTCAAAATATACAAAAATTCAGGGAGAGAGGATGGAGCTCTCGGGTGAAACAGGTCAGGCTTCCACGAGACTGTGTTGTTCCCTGGTAATCAACGTCAATGAGGGGGATTGCGGGGCGGAGCCTGAACATATCGCAAGAGAGGGCTCGTGGGTCTCACCTAAGGTACTTCAACATACAAAAACAACAAGCCTAATCCGCCTAGTAAGCTACTCCAACAAATATTTGAAGTAGCTTTAGAACCCAAATAATTTGATTTTGATATGCCAAAGTAGGTTCAAAACCTAAATATGCCGACGACAAGAAATAGGTAACAAAACATTCCTTTTATAAATGTTGATAGAGTACCCGGCCAACCAAGGCATCTCAAAGGGGCAAATCAATCTGGTTCATCCAATCACGTTGCAACAGTAGTTTCTCACTCCCGCTTTTCACCTGAACCGTTGGATGAGGTAATTACTTTTCACACTTCTTGCTCCTTCAAACGAGTCCATGACAGTTAGGCCCATATACTTGCGGGGACACTTGCGTCAGCGAGCGAACCAACTCCTCTGACTCGTGCACGTCCTTCTCGTCCGAGTTGCGCACGCCCGGCCCGGGTGAAAACCTAGATCGTGAAAATATCTGCTCCATTCTCCCGTCCCACGCCTCCTACTCCCGCCCCTCGACTCCGCCGCGTCGCCGCTGCCGCCAGTGGACGGCGCCCCGAGCCGCCGCCGTCGCGCCTCAGCAGCTCCTCTTGCCTTTGCATCGGGAGGAGCTGGGCCGACGACCTCGGCGGCGCCATGCGCTCGAGGGCGCCGCTGCGAAGAGTGCCAGGAGGCGCCGGTCGCCGCCAGTCGCGTTCGACGACGCCGTCGTGGGTACGGCCACCTATGTCCTCTTCCTTTTTCCTTCCTGCGGAGGAGCCTCGTTTTCCCTTGATTCTCCCCAATCCTGAGCAGAGGAGGCGGGTGATGTGCACAGACGTGGGGGACGGAGGAGGTGCAGGGACAACGGGGAGGAGAACCAGAATGACGAGGCGGGTGAAGGCCATGGTGATAGGTGGTGGCCGCACATCTCCCGCTGTCATCCTCTCTCCCTCTCATCTTGTATTCTCCTCTCTCATGTATTTGGGTCTCTCCCTCTCAGCAGATGTGACCATGGGTGGGGAGTAGGCCAGGAAGCAGGACAACGAAGGAGGGGCCGGCTCACTGGCTCAGCTTGCAGATTCGGCGCCGGCGTACTCCTCCACGAGTAAGGCCCTCCTCTTCCTCTAGATGCATCTTCCCTCTCTCAAATCCCTCTCACTTTCTCTCTCTCTGTCTATATGGGGATGTGGTGGTTGAGTTACAAAGACAGGCCATGAATTAAGTTTGCGGTTCCTCGTGAATTTGACCAGAAGTGGCAGCCTGTTGCAAAGTGGGAGAGGTATGCCTTAGAGGAAGGAGGCCAGGTGACCCGACCTCAACGGGAGGAGGAGGCTGTGCGGCAGGATTGAGGCCATGGGAAGCAAGCAGACCAGAAAAACGTCCCAAAACTATTGGTGAGTACCTACTTCCCCTTCGATTTCTCGATCCCGAGTTTCATCTGCTTTAATTTGTGTCTTGTTTCTAGGTCCGGCTGTTGCTGTTGTGGGTTTGTTACCACATCAACTTAGTTGCTTCCTCGTGCGAACTATAGAGCACCACCACGCTTCCCTCCCGTCAAGCACCACTAATGTAGCAAGGTACATCTCCCCATTTGCTCTACAGATTTGTGTTTTTGGTAAGGTGAAGATCAGTGGTTTGTACGCAGGGTAGAGTGGATGTTTCCAAAGAAAGCACATCAATAGTTGTAGTCGAGAGGATTGAGCTTTAATTGGTTGTAGTTGTTTTGACATTCGAATGGTCGCGTCATGCTGCTCTTTGCTAATCCACATTTGCAGTTGTTTATTTTACCACTTTCTACTTTTCATGTTGATTTACAGAACTGCAGCCAATGTCTTACAAGCGACTGATAATCTTATAAGAAGGGAACATGTGTTTCTAAATTCTGGATTCTCTGAATAATGATATGCAATGAACATTGCCTTGGTTTGCACCCTAATCTGTTTCGCAGCTAAGCAGGCTCAAAACAATTCATGGGTAGGATCCATATCTCAAAGGTACCTATTTTATCCTATACAAGTCTATTTTCGTGTTACACGTAAAGCTGCAAAGGTTTATTATTGGAAATTCTGAATGTGTCATTTCAGGGATCTTGGATCATGAAGCAGAGTGCGGGCAAGAAAGCTTGTTTTATTGGTCAAGCACTAGAAATCAATTATTTCCATAGAAGCAACTATCTGGAGGTACAAAATGGAATTAGGCTAATTGAATTTCTATCACACTGTTTGTTTGTCACAAAAATAAAACTATTTGCAGGCCTTCTTTCTGCATATTTATCCATGACAGACTGATTGAATTTCTATAGTACTTTTTTTTTTGTCATGGTTAATAGTTATACAACTTGGGTATTAATAAAAATGTACTACAAACATTTAAAATCGATGAGTTTTGTCTATGCAATTCAACACATTGCTTTGTTCAATTTCTTCTCTAATGTATGATATGATGATTTTATTCAGCTACTAATGTTCTCATGTATTTGCTAAATTCGTCTTGAAAATTTGATTGACTTACCAGTTTATGTTCCTGCTGGTTTATATATTAACTTTTGTTGTACTGCCGTTGTTGCATGCCTTAGTTATCTTCCATCTTTCCATACCTCTTCAGGTGTACCCTAATCTGTTCGCAGCTAAGCAGGCTCAAAACAATTCACGGGTAGGATTCCATATCTCAAAGGTACCTATTTTATCCTATACAAGTCTATTTTCGTGTTACACGTAAAGCTGCAACGGTTTATGATTGAAAATTATGAATGTGTCATTTCAGGGATCTTGGATCGTGAAGCAGAGTGCGGGCAAGAAAGCTTGTTTTATTGGTCAAGCACTAGAAATCAATTATTTCCATAGAAGCACCTATCTGGAGGTACAAAATGGAATTAGGCTGATTGAATTTCTATCACACTGTTTGCTTGTCACGAAAATAAAACTATTTGCAGGCCTTCTTTCTACATATTTATCCATTACAGGCTGATTGAATTTCTATTATACTATTTGTTTGTCATGGTTAATAGTTATACAACTTGGGTATTAATAAAAATGTACTGCAAACATTTGAAATCGATGAGTTTTGTCTATGCAATTGGTAATACCTTTCAAAATGTTGCTCTGTTGAATTTCTTCTCTGATGTATGATATGATGATTTTATTCAGCTACTAATGTTCTCATGGATTTGCTGAATTCGTCTTGAAAATTTGATTGACTTACCAGTTTATGTTCCTGCTGGTTTATATATTAACTTTTGTTGTACTGCCGCTGTTGCATGCCTTAGTTATCTGCCATCTTTCCATACCTCTTCGGGTGTGTTATTTTGTGCCAGTTTTCAGATCTATGCCTCGCTTGATAGGGTATAAAATCCTACGTATGGAATGCACAATTCTCACGTTCACTTAGCAGAGGTATCTTTGCTCTGTCTCCTCACTTGATAGGGTATACTGGTTTTTTTCCAGTCTTCGGTACTTGTGTTCCTTTCAGGGAATTCAGTACTTGTTGTTAACTAGGTTTGTTTGCTTATTCTACTGATTCTTTTGTTCAAAAAGAGGACTTTCTTCTTATTTTAGCCTTTCTGTTTCTATATTAAGGAACCATGTCTCCCACAGAAAATGATCTTTCACTTCTCTGCTTGTCATCATATTTCTTCATGCGAGATTGAGCTTGGGCAAAATTGTCCTTCAACCTTGACAGTAAAGCTTGCTTTTCTTGTAAGAACTTGCGAGAAATGCCAGCTGACAGGGTGGTCTGAAAATTTTATAGAAGCATTTGTATGTTCTCGAGCTTTTAGGAGTTGAGAGTTCAAGGGACAATGATAGAATTTTGTTATCTGCGATGCTCTTACGCTCTTTATTGATCTCTGCTGCTGAAGAATGATCCTTTGTTTCATTAGCTATCTTGATGTCTTCTTTTTGAGGGTATTGGTAGAGACTAGGGTTCTACCGGGTTTAGGGCGGAGGTTGTAAGGGTGGAAGTGAGGGCGGAGAGGTTGGGGAGCTCGGCGCCGGCGGCTGGGCGCCGTCGCGGAGGAAGAAGGAGGCGGCTAGGGTTGGTGCGGCGGGGGCTAGGGTTCTCCCGTCTCCCTTCAGGAGACGAGACAATGATACTGAATTATTGTCTGATTAATCTTGAAGGGATACAAGTGTTTATATAGGAGGACGGCCTCCTCGAAACCCTAATTTACTTGGGCTAAGCCCCTAATTTACTTGGGCTAAGCCCATAACTAGCCACTAGTGGGCTTCCTACGTGTATAGGTCAGACCGACCATAACATCTCTCCCCGCCTTCTCAAACAGCTCGTCCTCGAGCTGAACTTCTGGAAACTGCTGGCGGAGATCTTCAAGCTTCTCCCAAGTCGCCTCGTCCTCGGGCAGGCCGGTCCAATGCACCAAGACGTGCCAAACACCACGGCGCTGCTTGGCCTTCAACACGCGAGCCACACTCGCCGGGGCAGGCTCTAGACGCCCATCCGAAGTAGGTGGAAGAGCTGGTGGTGCAGAAGGAGGGTCGCCCCGGTAGGCCTTCAGGAGGCCGACGTTGAAGACGTCGTGGAGGCGCGAGCCTGCAGGCAACTCAAGGCGGTAGGCGAGCGTGCCGATGCGCTCCAGCACACGGAAAGGACCAGCGTAACGAGGTCCCAACTTGCGCCTGGAGCATGGGTCCAAGGACTGGGTCGTCCGGTGAAGAAGGCGTAGCCAGACCCAATCGCCCACCGCGAACTCCGCCTCGCGATGGTGTGCATCATAGTATTTCCTGGCCAGCTGCTGAGCCTGAAGAAGTCGCTGGCGCGCCTCAGCCGATATGTCTCGTCGCGGGTACGCAGCAGGTCATCCGTCGTCTCAGTACGGGCCGTGCCAGCCGTATAGGGAAGCATCGCCGGTGGTGGCCTCCCGTAGACCACCTCAAAGGGAGTAGCGTGCAGCGCGGAGTGGTAGGACGTGTTGTAGCAGTACTCGGCCCACGCCAGCCAGTCCACCCAAGCTCGTGGACGATCCCCGGTGATGCAGCGCGAGTACATGGCGATGATCTTGTTGACGACCTCGGACTGGCCGTCCGTCTCGAGGATGAAACGCCGTACTCATGCGGAGCTTCACGCCCGCCAACCCAAAAAGGTCCCTCCAGACGTGACCCGTGAACACAGGATCACGATCACTGACGATGGAGGATGGAAACCCGTGGAGGCGAACGATGCCGTCGAAGAAAGCGCGTGCCACGGACGCCGCCGTATAGGGATGGCCGAGGGCGATGAAGTGCGCGTACTTGGAGAAGCGGTCAACCACCGTGAGGATGACGGACTTGCCGCCAACCTTCGGCAGCCCCTCAATGAAGTCCATCGAGATGTCCGCCCACACCTGGGACGGCACGTCCAGTGGCTGTAGCAAGCTGCCGGACGGAGCGTCTCCGTCTTGTTCCGGCGGCATGTGACACACGCCCGCACCCGGTCTCGCACCAGGGCGCCATCCCTGGAATGTAAAAATCAGCGCGGAGACGGTGCAGGGGTCTTCTGGGCGCCCTCGTGACCTGCGAGAATGCGCCAAGGACAAGGCCTGGTGGCGCAGGTCTCCATGATCCCGGCACGAAGATGCGGCGGCCATGGAGGAGTAGTCCCTCGTCCGAGCGCCGGGCGCGGCCAGCTCGCCGTCGGCCAGGCGCTGGCGCAGCTGCTGCGCATCCGCAGCCGTGGCAGTAGCGCGGCGAACCTCGTCGATGAAGGCGAAAGATGGCCCGGAGTGGATGCAGAGGGCTGCACCGACTGTGGGTGCGTCCGCAGCATCGTCAACGTCTCGGCGGGACAGGGCGTCGGCGACTGTGTTGAGGCGGCCGGGGCGGTACTCGACGGTGAAGTCGAAGCCGAAGAGCTTGCTGATCCACTGGTGTTGCGGCACGGTGGAAAGGCGCTGATCCAGCAAGAACTTCAGGCTGTAGTGGTCCGTGCGCACACGGAATGTCCGGCCCCAAAGATACGCCCGCCAGTGGCGCACTGCCTGGACCAGCCCGATCAGCTCGCGCTCATATGCGGCGAGCTTGTGGTGGCGCGCGGCGAAGGGGCGACTGAAGAAGGCGAGTGGACCCTCGCCCTGGTGAAGGACGGCGCCGAAGCCGATGCCGGAGGCGTCGCAGTCCACCACGAACGGCTCGTCGAAGTCCGGCATCTGAAGAACGGGACCCGTCGTGAGTGCCCGCTGCAGGGCGGCGAAGGCCGTGGCCGCCTCCTCATCCCAGGAGAAAGCGTCGCGGCGAAGCAGGCGCGTGAGGGGTGCGGCGATGAGACCAAAGTCCTGGATGTAGCGCTGGTAGTATCCGGCGAGGCCCAAAAATCCGCGAAGAGCTCGTGGCGACTGGGGCGTTGGCCAGGCGGCGACGGCAGCGACCTTGTCCGCGTCCATCGCGACACCGTCGGCGGAGATGACGTGGCCCAAGTATGCGACGGAGGTCGTGCCAAACGAGCACTTCGAGCGCTTGAGGTGAAGACGATGCGCTCGAAGCTCGTTGAAGATGATGGCCACGTGCTGCAGGTGCTCCGCCCAGGATGCGCTGTAGATCAAAATATCATCAAAGAAAACAAGCACAAAGCGGCGTAAGTAGGGGCTGAGCACGTCGTTCATCAGAGCCTGGAAGGTCGCCGGCGCATTGGAGAGGCCGAACGGCATCACCAAAAACTCGTAGTGGCCATGGTGAGTGCGGAATGCCGTCTTGGCGATGTCGTCCGGGTGCATGCGCACCTGATGATAGCCCGAGCGCAAGTCGAGCTTGGTGAAAAAGCGTGCGCCATGCAGCTCATCCAGGAGCTCATCCACGACGGGGATGGGGAACTTGTCCTTGGACGTGACGGTGTTGAGGGCGCGGAAGTCGATGCAGAAACGCCACGTGCCGTCGGTCTTGCGCACCAGGAGCACGGGGGCGCAGAATGGTGACGTCGAGATCCGTATGATGCCCTGTGCTAGCATGACCGCCACCTGGCGCTCGAGCTCGTCCTTCTGCAGCTGGGGGTACCGGTACGGCCGCACAGCTACGGGTGCCGTGTTCGGCAGCAGGTGGATGCGGTGGTCACAGGGTCGCGAGGGAGGGAGGCCCTGCGGCTCGTCGAAGAGGTCGCCGTGCTGCTGCAGTAGGGCGGCCAGGAGCGGATGCGCCTCGTCTAGCGCGGCGGCCATCAGGTGTAGCTGCGGGGATGTGCCAGTGCTGCCCACGCCCGTCCAGTGAACACGGCGGCCGCCCTCGCGCCAGAAGATGAGGGACAGCACGTCGAGGTCCCACAGGATGGGGCCTAAGGTGCTCAGGAAGTCGAGGCCGAGGATGAAGTCGTAGCAGCCCAAGTCGATGCCGACGCAGTCGATGGAGAACGGCTCGTCGCCTACGAGCACGGGAACCTGTCGCGCCACGCCCTGGCACGTAAGACGATCCCCGTTGGCGATGGTGACGCTGTACTTCTCCGATCCCGCCGGCTGGAGAGCGAGGCGGCGCATGGCGGTGTTGGACAGGAAGTTGTGCGTGGAGCCCGTGTCCACCAGCGCAGTGAGATGCTCCCCCTTGATCATCACCGGAAGCAGCATCGTCTTTGCCGTTTTGATGCCCGCCATAGCATGGAGAGACACGACGAAGGCGGACGCGTCGACTGGCGCGTAGGTCGTGACACCGGCCTCAGTGACGGTGGCGGCCGCGAGCTCGGCGGTGAGGGCCTCAACGTCGGCGTCGTCGACGGTCTCCAAGTAGAAGAGGCGGGCGCACGTGTGGCCCGGCGCGTACTTCTCGTCGCAGTTGAAGCACAGCCCCTGGCGGCGCCGCTCAAGCTGCTCCGCAGCCGTCAGCCGTTTGAAGGGGCGAGTTGGCGCAGGAGGGCCTGCGGGCGCCGCGGCCGGGGCGGGCCGTGGCGGGGCGGTGGGCGTCGGAGCGGGGCGGGGCGCGGGACGAGCGCTGCCACGCTGCGCGTAGACCTGCTGCATGGCGAGGGCGCGCTGCTCGTAGGCTCGTGCGTAGTACATGGCCGTCTGTAGGTCCGCTGGCTCGCGCATCTCGACGTCGACGCGGATGTAGTCGGGGAGGCCGCCGACGAAGAGATCGGTGCGCTGGCGTGCCGAGACGCCCGGGGCATGGCACGCGAGCGCCTGAAAGCGGTCGGCGAAGTCCTGGACCGTGGTGGTGAAGGCGAGGCGTCCCAGCTCGGCGAGGCGGCTGCCACGGAGGGTCGGCCCAAACCGCTGGAGGCACAGGTCGCGGAAACGCTCCCAAGGCGGCATCCCGCCCTCGTCCTGCTCGAGGGCGTAGTACCAAGTCTGCGCGGCGCCCCGTAGGTGATAGGAGGCGATCCATGTGCGGTCGGTGCTGAGCGTCCGCTGCCCCGAAAAAACTGCTCACACCGGTTCGGCCCGGATTCGGGGGTCGGTGGCGCCGTCGTAGGTGGCGAACTCCAGCTTCGTGAAGCGGGGCGGCTGCGGTGCCACGGGCGGGACCTCGGGGGTGTCCGCCTGGCGGCTTGGGTTGATGGACGTGCTTGCGGCGAAGGGCCCCGCAAACCCGCCAGGACCGCCAGGGCGATGGGCGGGCGGCTGGACCGTCGTCCGCGGCGCAGTATGGGTGTAGACGGGCGCCGCGTCGGTCCACGTGGGAATCGGCGAGGGCGACGGCGGCCACCACGCGGGCCGGCCCTGGCTGGCAGCGGAGGCGGGCGGTGGGGGCGGCGGCGTAGCGGCGGCCGGTGGCGGCGGCGGCGGAACCGCGATCGGCCGGGGCGGCGGCGGAACGGCGGATGGTGGGGGCGGCGGGTGCTGGCCGGCCCTGATCTCCGCGAGCTCGAAGCGGATGGCGCGGAGGCTGTCGGCGAGGTCCGCCAAAGTAGCGGGCAGGAGGTCGAGGCCCGTGGGGACGGCAACGGCCTGGTCTCCGTTGGCGGCGGCGGCGGCCCCCTGCAGCGCGTGGGCGCCGGTCATGGCGGTGGAAGTGATGTTGGTGGCGGCGGTGGACGTGGCGGCGATGGTGTCGACGGGGGGGCTGTTGGAACCCATGAGACCTAGGCAATCTGATACCAAAGTGGTAGAGACTAGGGTTCTACCGGGTTTAGGGCGGAGGTTGTAAGGGTGGAAGTGAGGGCGGAGAGGTTGGGGAGCTGTTGACTGCCAAAACCCACCGGCGGGCAGCGGCCTGTCAACACAGGTAGAGCCGGGAAGAGCCTAGAGCTGCGGCTGGCTGAGACCCCTCCGAGCGACGGCCCGCAATGCTCTTCTGGTCACACGCGGCGATGCGAAGTGCAAGGGCGTGCCACCTGACCTATACCTGGTCAGGAAGGTGATGGGGATGCCTCGCTTAGTTCCTGCATGGCATACACGTAAACATTAAATAAGAGCCTCGATCGGCTCTCAGGTTATCCTGTGAATCGGCTCAAAGAGCCGATCCACCCATGATTAAATCTTGGGTGCACGAATACTTGGTGATCCTGCTTGATCAAGATAAAGCTAATGAGATCCACGACGATTTAGGGTTTTCACCGCATAATCGGATCATCCTACTCCAGGTTGGGCCTCGCGGCCACGCACGGTGCTCGTAAGCCGATCCTAAACAAGGCCAAAAAACCAACATGGCGTTGATCCTCGGAACATCCTGTTTAGGACTTGCGAACGCCACCCTACGTGCCGCTGGATCCTCCCCCCCTTTGTAAGGCCTAACTATTGCAGATGTTAAACTAATCCTTGCAGAGCAAGGAGCAATCGTAACGGATCAGATCTACTAAACAATGAACAAGCAGGGCGCCGCCCCCACACCTGAGATAGGTGTGAGGGCGGCTAGACATGCAAGGGTTGCACTACGTAAGCACGTTATACGGAGAACTATGCTAACCCTAACACATCTATGATAACTACGTTGCCCGCCATCAAAGACGCTTCAAAGACGGCAACGCATGAACAACGTGGAGCTTGTGCTGCCTAGATCGCAAGATGCGATCTAGGCAGCATGTCGCTTACCTGATTGAAACCCTCGAGACGAAGGAGTTGGCGATGCGCCGAGATTGGTTTGTTTTGGGGTGAACGTTGTGTTGTTGTTTATTCCATAAACCCTAGATACATATTTATAGTCCAGAGGACTTTCTAACGTGGGAATATCCCACCGTGTGCGATACAAACTCTAAATCTCGATCTAAGATATAATCTACTATAACTAAAGATACACGGGCAAACTAGCCCAAATCCTCCGTGCAAGGCCGCTTCAGAGATCTTCCACGTGTAGTCTTCTAAGCCCATCTCTCTTACAGCCCACCTCTAGATTTGTCCAAAATCTGGTGATAACACATGCCCCCCTGGTTTTGGAAATAATTTTTTCCAAAATCATTATACTTTCCTTCGTCGGGCCATGTCATGGCAGAGCAGAGCTGTTGCAGTATCCGTTATCATTATGCCCCGTCTTCTCAGCTTCTCTGCAAAATTCGATAGCTCTGGCGTCATCTCCTTGGAAACTGTAATGACAATAAATTTCCACCAGGCTCCTCATTATTTAACTGTGCCGATCGATTAGCTTTCTTCATCCCCTTCCTCTGTTCCAGCCATCGGCAGCCAAAAAACCCTCTTCTCCCTCAGCTATGTCTTCCTCTTCCTCCTCCTTCTCAAACCTCTTCCCCCCATTCTCGTCGAAGAAGAACGAGGACAAGCCTCATTCCGAGGTGAACCCCCTCCCCTCCGATAATGAGAAGAAAGAAGGAGAAGTAGCGAAGGCCAAGACCTTCCCCTCCGCCAAGCTCCCGCCGAAGAAGCGCTCCCGCATGTGGGCGGACAGCGAGGATGAAGATGACGACGAAGAAGAAGAAGAAGAGGAGGAAGATGAATCTTCCTCTTCCGCCGGGTACCCGCCAACCAAGCGCTTCCGCTCCTGGGCAGACAGCGAGGACGATGATGATGACGAGGAGGAAGAGGCTCCAGCCACGGGCTGGGGCAGCAGCGACGAGGAGCTCCCTAGGAGCAGCGCCGACGACATCGACGACGGTGACGACGAGGACAGCGACGACTAGTAGAATAGGACTAGTAGTAGCAGTGCGCTAGGCACTAAATCCCTCTTTTGAGAGCCATCGGCTCTTTCTTGTAAAGCCGCTCCTCTGAATTAATGAAATTGTTCTTCTGATTCATCCTTCAATTGCCCCAATTTCATTCCTTCCGCCTGTCATGTCAAGACCGATAGCATTGTATCGATTTTTTTTTTCTTTTTCTCTTTTGGACGCCCATGAAACCGGACTCTTATGTCGATTAGCCCGTAGGCCAAGAACTTCTCAATTTCAGGCTGCGATTTGGTATCTGACCATAATTTTTCGCAATTCCTTAGCCGATGACTACCCATCGGCTATTTTGAGAATCTAGTCCCTCTCCTTCTCTTGCAGCGACAGGACGGTCCAAACAAAAAACCGACGGCCTCCAATCCTGATTCAGAGGAGATCACAATGCAGGGTCAGTCGACGCGCCTCCAATCGGTTTTCCAAAAACAGAGCAGCCACCAGGCCAGCTGCCCCCCGAGTCTGAGTCGAAGCGAGAACAGTAATGGATCAACCGAATGTGCCGCCTATGCAGAGTTAGCCGATTTCAACAAAATCGGCTTCCCAAAGCAGAGAACCTTCAGGGTGAGCTGCCCCCCGAGTTTCTTCAGTCTACTTCGCGTCTTGCAGGTCAAATCGGCTCCTTCCCTGTGGTGGATCTGATGCAACCCATCCTTAACCTGATCTGCACATTACTCGCAAAAGGAAACCAGAGGTTCTTGAAGAGAAAATCGAAGTCATCAAGCCACTCAACTGAGGAGTTCTTCCATTAGAATCTCTCTTTGTGACTCCCTTCCTGCTCCATTGACCCTTTCCATTGACCCCGCATCGGCTAAACCTTTTGTGTTTTTTTTTATTTGGCCGATTTTTCCGAATCGGCCCCCAATATTCCACTGCACGCATGTCTGCACATGTTTATCTGCATATGTTCATCTGACTATATGCCCCCCGAGCCGAATCTGCCAAATGACTGCAGATATCGGCTTTCATGGTTAGTCAGGGCACTGCACGTGTACGTCGGCTTCGCAAAGATTCATGCTGACTTTCATCTGCCGACGTGACCGCTGCCCAGTAGATCGTTGCTGACCACAAACAGAATATGTGCAGAAGATAATTTTAGCCGATTGCCGGAATCGGCCTCCACATTGCTTGTTCGATGAAGGTTTTGTAATGTCCCTCCATAAATTTTTTTTTTTTGGGGCCGATCACAAGGATCAGCCTCACCTGGTTTGCTCATTGTTTTAATCTTGCTACTCGGTTAGGCTGGATAAAACCAACCCAACCTCTGACTTGATGCGCCTGCTGTCATCCACCTTGAGTGCATCGTATAATCGTGGAGCACTAAGCTCTGTCGGCAAGACAAACACCATGTTTGTGCCAGCCGATGTTTCATCATCGGCTTTCTTTTGCTTGGGACGCCACTCCATTCTCCGTGGACGACCCTCCTCATCCAGGGCTCGCTGAATCTTTGCAGCCAGATCAGGCCGTGCCTTCCTTAGCGTATGCAGGTATAACCTTTCGGCTTCCTCCAGGCCGCGCAACCGCTGAACCCTGCGTTTTTGTGAACGGCTGAGTCCGTCAGGGCACCACCTTGGACGATGGTACCTGTCTTCTTCTTCTTCTAGTCCCTCGTCTTCGGAATCCTCAAGATCTGCCCAACGAAGTGACTCAGCGCGTTTGCTTGGTGGTGGGAGAGGCCCTAAGCGCTCAAACACAGACACGTTGGCTGCCTCCTTCTTCTTCTTGTTGCATTCTGGGCAATTGCCGATTGTGGGCAATCGGCTCATTCCTGAATCCCAGCGGTGTACGAAGAAAGGGCAGTCCGGTGTCCGGCGTTGTCATCTTGCTCCCTTGACTTGTCCGTGGCACGGCGCTCGTGCTCCTCCTCATCGCGATCCTGCCGACGATGTCTTCGGCTTCTCTAGCCGCACGATCTCCTTCATCATCATAGTTGGACCGTCGGCGTTGGTCATACCGACTCACATATTTCTTGAGGAGGTGATCGAGAGAGAGGTCGTTGATATCTTATGTTCTTCACTTCTCCCTACGTGACGTAGCGCTTGCCATCATGATGGAGCCGATCGCGTGGAGCGGCCTCCTCTGTGTCCTTGCTATGAGAGCAGCTGCCCTCATCTCCATCTTTGCCGAGTGGTTCCCAAGTCCTACCATGTTGATGCGAACGTGGGACCTGGCCGGCAACCCTCGGGGTAGATGACTTCTACCATGTTAACGGCGGGAAGGGCTGGGTGTCTACCTTCATGGCGTACTGGTTGAAAATTAAACGCCCCTTCTCTATCGCCGCTTGGATGTGCTGACGCCACACCCTGCAGTCGTTGGTGGCATGGGAAAGCGAGTTGTGGAATTTGCAGTACGGCTTTCCGTTTAGCTCTTGCGCCGTGGGGAACTTGAGACCTTCAGGAATCGTCAACTGTTTCTCCTTGAGCAGGAGGTCGAAGATTTGTTCAGTCTTGGTCACGTCAAAATCAAATCCCACAGGCGGCCCCGGTGGCTTTACCCATTTGCAGGACACGGGGGTTCCTCCCCGAGTCCACTCAGCCACTGCTACTTCTTGGTCCCCCGCAGGCACTTCACCTTCCTCTGTATCGACCATGACTACTGCACGCTTGAACTTGTCTTGGTACAGTGCAGGTGGCGCTGTTCATATGCCGATAGTTTCGAACCATGTGCGCCGGCGAGGATAATCTGCTTGGGAGGCCATGTCCTTGAGCTGTGTTGTAAGGCCTGCTACGCCAACTCGATCGCTTCCTTTTCAGTTATACGAACCGAATAACATCGGTTCCTAAGATTCCTGAAGCGCTGGATGTACTCTGTCACCGTTTCTGCGCGCTTCTGACGTAGTTGTGCTAGATCGGCAATGCTGGACTCGGAAGCTTCTGAATGGTATTGCGTATGGAACTGCTCTTCCAATTGCTTCCAAGACCGGATGGAGTTTGCTGGCAAAGAGGTGTACCATCCAAAAGCCGATCCCGTGAGGGACTGTGAAAAGAGCCTCACGCGTAGCTGATCCGACACTGAAGCCGGTCCTAGTTGCGCCAAATATCGGCCGATGTGCTCGATGGAGCTGGAGCCATCCGATCCACTGAATTTGGAGAAGTCGGGGAGCCGAGATTTAGGTGGCAGCGGGATCATCTCGTACTCGTCGGGGTACGGCTTGGAATAGCCGATTGCCCTTCTTTTCGGCACCATGCCGAACTGGTCTCTCGCATGGTACCGATCTGATCCGCCGTGTCGGGCTGCAGGAGATGCACTACGAAGATTCGCCGGGGTGGCGTACTTAGCCAGCCATGTTTGCTTTTCCAGCTCGAGCCAACCTGCAGGAGCTGGGCTCGGGAGTTTCGTCGGGGTGGCGTACTTAGTTAGCCACGTGCGCTTCTCAAGCTCGTTGTGCGACGTTCCTCCTGTTTGCGCCGGAGTCCCTGACGTTGTGGCCTGGTTTGAGAGTGGCCAGTTGCCACAATCTGGCACATACGTGCACGCGTATCCTTGAGGGATCTCCTTAGGCGCCTCAGCCAAGAACTGGTAGTCACTAGGGTCACCACCGATCTTGTAGACGACGAATGCCGGTGTAGCCGGCACTTCAGCTGGTGCTGCCAACGCATATGGCAGCGGTGGACGGGACTGGAGTGGCAACTCTCCTTGATGCGTCCCGAGAGCTGGTCCTGACGGCGAGTACTGGTGGCTCATGATCTCTGGATCACGCGCAGAGCGAGACGCTCCAACACGTTGACCAAGTTTTCGAGTGGCGGTGTAGCGAGTGAGCCACCAAGTAGTTGATCTCCTGCCGTAGGCCCTGGTGCGTTCCTCCGACGGGGCGAGAGATCTATCCCATCGAGTGCACCTTGTGGTGAGAATCCCTTCCATCGATGCCATGGGTACGGGTTCTGCGAAAAGAGCCGATGAGGTCGGCTTCGAGGGTGACCTTGATCTCGTCGTATTTCTTCTTGAGCTCGGCAGGTAACTCCTCGTAGGTGACTGGCGTGCCGTCCGCCGCCATCTCAGATGTAGATGGCGATGTGGTTGATGTAGACGATTGTCCCACCGGGCGTGCCAGAATGTGTTGACTGCCAAAACCCACCGGCGGGCAGCGGCCTGTCAACACAGGTAGAGCCGGGAAGAGCCTAGAGCTGCGGCTGGCTGAGACCCCTCCGAGCGACGGCCCGCAATGCTCTTCTGGTCACACGCGGCGATGCGAAGTGCAAGGGCGTGCCACCTGACCTATACCTGGTCAGGAAGGTGATGGGGATGCCTCGCTTAGTTCCTGCATGGCATACACGTAAACATTAAATAAGAGCCTCGATCGGCTCTCAGGTTATCCTGTGAATCGGCTCAAAGAGCCGATCCACCCATGATTAAATGCGGGTGCACGAATACTTGGTGATCCTGCTTGATCAAGATAAAGCTAATGAGATCCACGACGATTTAGGGTTTTCACCGCATAATCGGATCATCCTACTCCAGGTTGGGCCTCGCGGCCACGCACGGTGCTCGTAAGCCGATCCTAAACAAGGCCAAAAAACCAACATGGCGTTGATCCTCGGAACATCCTGTTTAGGACTTGCGAACGCCACCCTACGTGCCGCTGGATCCTCCCCCCCTTTGTAAGGCCTAACTATTGCAGATGTTAAACTAATCCTTGCAGAGCAAGGAGCAATCGTAACGGATCAGATCTACTAAACAATGAACAAGCAGGGCGCCGCCCCCACACCTGAGATAGGTGTGAGGGCGGCTAGACATGCAAGGGTTGCACTACGTAAGCACGTTATACGGAGAACTATGCTAACCCTAACACATCTATGATAACTACGTTGCCCGCCATCAAAGACGCTTCAGTACGGGCAACGCATGAACAACGTGGAGCTTGTGCTGCCTAGATCGCAAGATGCGATCTAGGCAGCATGTCGCTTACCTGATTGAAACCCTCGAGACGAAGGAGTTGGCGATGCGCCGAGATTGGTTTGTTTTGGGGTGAACGTTGTGTTGTTGTTTATTCCATAAACCCTAGATACATATTTATAGTCCAGAGGACTTTCTAACGTGGGAATATCCCACCGTGTGCGATACAAACTCTAAATCTCGATCTAAGATATAATCTACTATAACTAAAGATACACGGGCAAACTAGCCCAAATCCTCCGTGCAAGGCCGCTTCAGAGATCTTCCACGTGTAGTCTTCTAAGCCCATCTCTCTTACAGCCCACCTCTAGATTTGTCCAAAATCTGGTGATAACAGGAGCTCGGCGCCGGCGGCTGGGCGCCGTCGCGGAGGAAGAAGGAGGCGGCTAGGGTTGGTGCGGCGGGGGCTAGGGTTCTCCCGTCTCCCTTCAGGAGACGAGACAGTAATGATACTGAATTATTGTCTGATTAATCTTGAAGGGATACAAGTGTTTATATAGGAGGATGGCCTCCTCGAAACCCTAATTTACTTGGGCTAAGCCCCTAATTTACTTGGGCTAAGCCCATAACTAGCCACTAGTGGGCTTCCTACGTGTATAGGTCAGACCGACCATAACAAGTATGTTTGGAGCTTGCGTCGACTTCTATTTCTCTTTGATGTTTTCTTTGGATTTCTGTTTCTGTTTTTCAGCAAAATTCCGAATCTTTGTGCTCTTTGCTTAGCTTCCGGTCTGAGCTCTCATAGCTGCACTGCCTTCTGGCATTGAAATGTCCGGTACATCACAAGCTATATTTGAGCTGTTGACATAAGCGCATTAGTCTCTCGTGAATAGAGTCAAGCTTTGTGTCTGCCTTCTTGTGTTACTATTGTGCAAATGTAGGCATGAGTTGCCATACTTGATAAGGAAGGTAATAGAGTGAAGTCTGAAAAATACCTTAAACTCATAGGCAGTGTCGGAATTAAACCTTGAACTCTGGATCCCAGGAATCAGCACCCTCAACTCATAAATCCCGGTCGTTTCTTGTGTGATGATTGTTTCTGTCCATGATCAGTACTGGGGTTGCTGACTTCTTTTTACTCAGCAGCTGATAAGCTTCGTGTCTGCGCGTCTATGACAATCGATTTTTGGTGTTGCTTGTGTAGTTTCTTATAAGAAGATGCTTGATCATATCATGGATGGCACAGTTATTTTGGCTCTTCTTGTTGCCAACTAACGAGCTGAAAATAGTTGCATGAGATAGCCTTTTGAACTGCAGGTTCTAGGTCACTAGGAAATCCAATAACCCCTCATAAAATTTATGTCACATTGTTTTACCATGAGTTTGGTGATTTTGCCTGTTGTTTTTGGAAATGATCAGCTTAAGGTGAGACTGTCAGTGTGGCCTTCTTTCTTGCACTATTGTTGCCCATGAGTTTTTAGGACTTGGTAATGATGGTATGTGTTCCTTGCAGGAATTTATTAACTTCAGTCCTCGTTACATAGCGACTTGGATAGCCCAATCAAAAGGTCTGTGCAGAAGAATCCTGTTAGAGAATTCCGCCTCACTACCTCTTTACTGACCGAGTAAATGTTCTCTCAAGGGTATGAGCATTGAAATCCGGGCTGGAATGATTAGGGTGTCACCTATAGGGACAGACTGTAGTCAAGAACATGCCGCTTTTTAGAAGCATGATAAGATACAAAATCATCTTATAAAGGCAAAGTAGTTATTTCTAATAAGGCAAGTGAGACCTATTAGAAAAACATGGAAGAGACCAATTCTTTTTGTTTAGGTACATACCTTTCGTGAAATATCTGAATGGAAACCATGGATAATAATATTTCCTTACATTCTATTCATACGCTGGAGAAGCAGAGCAGGTGCCGTCGCCTCGTTCCTCGCATTAGGAGACAGAGCAGGCGCAGCCGTTGGTAGGAGGCCAGGGTTGCCGCCGGTCGCAGGCGTCGCCGTGCCAAGAGCAGGAGAATGGAGGCGGGCGGCGGCATGAGGGAGGTAGACCAGAAGAAATAGGCGGGGCAGGTGAGCCTCCTCCAACCTCTCTTGCGCTGCTCCACTTTCACAGCCCGTCTCCCCCATTAGAGAACACATCATGGTCTCTCTCCTCCCTTTTGGTTACACTTTCTCGCGTGAGCTCCTCCCTCTAATTCCTGTCTCATTAATTTACTCTTTATTTTTATTTTATGCAGCTAGGCTTTGGGTGGTGGTAGATTCAAACACCGATGGCTACAACTGCAAGAAGCTGCGACTCTGTTTTTGCACCAGAGGTCCTCTCTTTTCCCCATCCAGTTATGGCATATAATTAATCCAACCTCGTTTGATTAATTTCCTCTCTTTGTTTTAACAATTGAAGCAGGTCTTGGTGAACTCATTGGAGGTGTCGTTCGAGTTCTACATGATCTTCTCCACATTGATGTGCTAGCCATCCAGAAGGTATGTCAAAAAATTTGTTCCTTTTGTGTGTTCTTGGGATTGAATAATGTGATGACTTACTCACTAACTGCAATCATTCTATTCGAGAGCAGGGAGCTGTATTTTGACAATGGGAATTATAGTGTTCTCTTCCAATCTTCCACCTTTCTCTTTTAAGTTTAGGATAAGCTTATTATAGAATCTATACCTGATATTTACAGCCGTAAATGTACTATATGATTTGTGTGTAAACATAAATGCCTCTGAATCTAGGAGAGGATGTCGACGCTGTGAAGTGGTAGGCGAGAATACCGCACGTGTTCTGCAAGATGCTCATCTTCTTCGACGTCCTCGACACAGGTGCACGATTCCTCTTCTCCGGCAGCGACACGTCAATAGCGATGCCATTGACTTCCGCCTTCATGACTTCTTCACTGCCACTTTAGCCAGCCAGGCCGGCCGGCGTTTATGAGGAAGGTTTGACCTGATTTTGATTCAACAGAGATTACATATATCCTTATCAGCCTGTTTGTTGTATATATAGCTCATATTTGATAAATTCTTTTACTGCTGAATCCATGATATGATGCTCCTTATTTTCTCTGTTTCCCCTTTTTTCAGAGCTGCTAAAGGCTGATTGACTAGGGCAAGGTGGCGCGACGGTGATCATCCAGAGCATCTACCAGAGTTATCTCGGCATGTTATTTGTGAGTATCCTTTCAATCACTTTGTTTCAATGTTTATCACTTTTGATCTTATTAAAATAATCTTCATCCATGCAGATTCTATTTGAATAAAAATGCACTGTTATGCTGGCACTTTACTAATGAACCATGTTAATATCATATACTTTTGTTGCAGATCTTCTCCATATATCTCAGCCATCAGTTTAACCAAACCCACTCTGGGGTTATTTTTTGGATGAAAACCCATTTGCTACTCCTGCTTTAATTTAGGCCAAACTGCAACAAATGTGTTTCTTGATCATGCATGCTCATGGCGTTGTGGATTATTTCCTTTCTTTGCACAAGGGATTAGTTCAGGTGAGTCGTTAGAATTTTATTCAGATTTTTTGAGCTTGCACTTTTATTTTCTCTGTTGCATTTCTGTTTTTGGAATATGTGCATCTCTAATATTCATGTGCTCCTCAAATTTCAGTTTGTCACTTATCAAGTTCTCGCATTATCACTGTGCCCCGGAGGTTGTTTTTGTAACAATGGAGTAGAGAACATCAGTTTTATATTTGCCCACTGGATGTGTTCTTGCTGAGTCGTTTCTTGGGAAGATTTTCTTATATTTGTTACCCTTTCCGTATTTGTTTTTTTGCACGTTCTTGATATATACATACTTCGACAATATGTAATCCAAAGGAATCCTTTTAAGTTTCATTCTATTGTTCAAGTTTTGGTTTAGCCGACCAGAGGTATTCACAGTTGGGTCATCCATGAATTGAAAGACTACTGGAACCTGTGTTTCCCCTTTACAACCAATTCTTAGTATTGAACTACGTATTTTGCTATCTGTTCCAGTGACAGTTTATTCACTATTCATTCCGAGAAGATATGCTGTTGGTTGGGGTGACACAACAGCATGTGCTGCAGCTCAGTGAGTCGGCCTAGCTAGGTCATGCTCCCTGAGTAATACTGGTGTGGCAAAGGTTCTGCATAAAAAATAGTATTGATGCTTGCTTTTCTATACTGCAGGGTATTTCTGTAGATGTGCTTATGTTGGTGCTGGACAGATACTCTAGGCTGCTTTGCAGTTCTATATTTTTTTCAATTTTTTTTCAATTTTGTCATTTGTTGAAAGTTGAAACTGCTTTGCAGTGTTGTAGATATTACTGGTGATTTAGTTATATTGGATATTTTGCAAAAAGAAATGGTTATCTATGTGGATTTGCATGCAGTGCTTACGTATTAGCCATTTGGCTGGAAAAATTCAAAAAAAAAGGTTAGAATTATCTTAGAAATGTGTTCAGTACCGGTGTTTACCACATGCAACATGGAGAGCCAACTTATTCTTTACAAAATTTCATGTTATAATTGGCAGCTACTGATCATGTTGCATTATACAGCCTGAGGGGGGCGGGGGGTTCAGATTTCTGTTTGCAAACAACTAATCGATGTTAAATATAGCAGACATGAGTATTGCTCTGATAGAGTGGACGTAAGTTCGTGCTACTGCTTTACTTGCAGATCTCAATATCTATATTCAAGTGTCTAGCTATGAAAGGACATGATGCCCCTGAAGTTTTCTTGTCTCCTGTTCCTCGTTCTGCTTTCCTCTGTCTATTTCCTACTGGTGAACCAGGAGGTTGTCTACCCGTTCTCACTGCCTTGGAGTTCAGGTGCGTGATTTTACGTTCGGCTTCTTAGCTTATATTCCCCTTTCCCATGCTCCTTCCTCCCTTAAGAGGTTTGATGATCGATTGAATTAGTTGTCATCTCTTATTTCCTATTGTGCTCTCCAAGAGACTGTTGCAGCACAAATCTCTTTTGTGGAAAAGGTGCAGAGGTGATACTGAATGTTCCTTGTGATAACACTTACATTTTTTTTCTTCGAAAAGGGGATATAACCCCAGCCTCTGCATCGTGATGATGCACACGACCTTTATTATAACTTCATCATCCAGTAGTAATATTTAATACAAAATCATGGATCACTCATGGTTGAAACATAAATCAACCATCGAAACATGAACTCTTCAAAACACTTACATGTTTCTGGTTAAATCATTTCTACAACACTGACAAGATTATCTCATAAATACTTTCATTAGGTTTAAGCACCAAGAGGCTGTTGCTTGTCAATTGACACTCAGTTGTCCAAAAGTTACAAAGTGCTTATGAAATTTGCGGACTTAAATGGAAAGTTTGACACACATCTTTCATGTACTTGAGTCAGGCTCTTGCCAAGGGAAGATACATGTCCTTCCCCAATTCTCCGCCTAAAAAAAGGTGCATGCACCCATTCTGTTGTAATTTAATCATGTTATTCTTTCTTTGAATGATAACCTACTAGCATTTTGTTTCATTGTCTGTAGTTGTTAATAAATATCATGTTCTCAACAATTTATGGTAAGCAACATCGTTATCTCTCTTATATTTTCAAAACAAATGTCAGGTTTCAGAGGGAGTCGGTCTGCCCAGTGCAGGGCATTAGTGAAACCAGAAACTCTTGGGTCTTTTGGTTATGGTTCAAAAAGCCTCTTTTCCCTATTTACCAGACAATTAAAGACCAATCATGACAATTCAGTTGCTTTAGACTGTGCGGTTAGTATGTGTGAGTGTGACTGCTCACATTTTGCAAGCAGAGCAGCGCCCTTCTCTGTGTTCACTCAACGATAGGAAATGTTAGTTCACCTTGACCAAATTAATATTGTTGAGTAGACGGTGTTCAGTGTTGTGAATACTACCCTGCAATTTTTGTAAATCTTTCATGTCCACAGATTTGCCGATATTATTCAGTAAAATTGCAATCCGCGTATTTGTTTAATACAGTTTAGCAATTCTTAAGCAGGGAATGCACTCTACAATGCTAAGACTACTTCCATTGGTACTAAACAACTAATTATTATCTTTCCATTGGTACTGAACAACTAACATTTATCTTTCCTTGGCACACATCGGAAATAATTGTCTTAGCTTCAAGGCAAAATAATTTTCATGGCATGTATGTACTTTTCTAAGGTTATTTAAAAACAGATTTGTAGCATTTGCTGCTCATTTGATAGTTCTGAGCTTAGGACCGGAGGGAGTACTTTATGCACACTTACCTCATATTTGGTCATTGTACTTAAGGCAGATCCAATTTGTATATCACATCAATTGGATATCACAAGATATTTTTTCCTCTTTTCTCCTATTATCATGCCTGCTGCTCTACCTTTATGCTATGGTTACTTACTTTTTTTAATAGCTATAATTATCCAAAATAATATTCTGAAATCAAGACGAGTCTTTGCTGGTAGAATGACACCTTACATGCCAAGAATTTGTCCGAAAGAATTGTTTTTTACGTGCAATTCTGTTTTAGCATGAATGTTCTTTCTATAATCATAGGTGGTGGCGTGGTGCCAAATTTGTGGCTCAGTTGGCTCTAGCTCTGCCTTTGCAAATAAAAAGATCGAGCCTATTTACATGTAAATAAGAATATAGCGTTATGTTTAAATTAATCTTTACTAGAATACCTATGCCGCCACTACTATTTACCGAGTAAGAGAAATGGTTGAACGTATGTGTATAAAATTGGCATATGTTATGTTACTTTGCTTGATAAATCTTTGCTGCCCTCGAGTTTTTCTTAATACTATAATAAGCTAAAGTTTATGGTTTAACTTCTAATTTAATTCTTTCATTTGCGCGATAGCGCAACGGGTCATCTAGTTTCATCCAAACTCCGACAAATCAACAGATGACCACCAAACCATCACCGTCGGAAACATTTGCTCCGCCAACTAGCCACCTCTTGGATTGCAAGGAGAGAAATATGGGAGGAGGGGACCCAGGAGCTCTTGACACGTGCCCGGATGGGAAAGCACCGCAGAGGAAACTGGAAAGTATATGCATCCAATGGCTTCATTCACAGCAAATATAACCAACATGAAAAGTTTTAGCACACATCCAAGACCACCGGGCCTAAGGCAGAAACATGCCACATTGATGTAGCAAACAACCTTGCATAGACAATTAGTCCTGTGTGGCGGCCTGAAGATGTGAACTGTACAGGGTTTCTAATGGCCACAGAGAATGCCCCCCTTTCTGATGAATCAGCAGCAAAACCAGTTACTAGGAGAAAAGGAGTGAGGAAAAGAATATGACCGTTGAAGCCGAAACTGGCGTCACGGGTGGCGATCTAGCCATCCCAGCGCCGGCGAGGGCGTCGACGGCGAGAGGGGAGGCCTATCCACCGGAATGGCTCAGCGGGAGTCGGTTCTGGATGCTGCAGACCTCGGATGACGAGGACGAAGACGAGGGACAAGCGGACAGCAGCTCGGCGGCCGGTGGCAGTTCAGTATCGGTAAAATATCTATGTCACACGCCATTGCCGGTAAGCGATGCAGATCTCGACGAGGACACGACGGAGCACACGCGAAGACACATCAAGCGGATCAAGCGGCGGGACGACCAGCGCATGGCGGTCAGAGCGGCGATGATGTTTGCGGCGTCGGAAGGTACGTTTTCTCCTTCATCCCTGTCGCTGGGCAGGAGCTCCGTCTCCACCAGGATTAGATCGATCCCGGTTTTGGATCCATCTGTCTTCGTCGATGATGACGCTGAGGGATGGACGGTCGTTCGTCGGCGACGTTGGTCGCCGGCGATCGACGAAAGGACACACGATCCGAGAAATCAGGCAAGTTCAAAAAACCTGAACGTGGGCCTATTGAGGTCACGGGTTGGTGCTCGACTGAAGTCTACGGGCCCAAACCGCGCAACACAGGGAGTTGTTCCGTGTCGATCGATCGCTGATCGGGGTCCCAGGAGGTTGGTCAAGGTCGGAAGTGTTGTCGCTGGACACGCTTTTTGTGGTATTCTAGGGTTAGCCTGGAAACGGTGTGAGATCGGAGCTCCCCTGGTGTCGCCGCATCGTCTCGAGTCCATGGATGGCAATGGAGGTCGGGAGGGGTTTAACCCAGGCCGGGGTGGATTCAACGCCGACCGGGGCGGATTCGGCAATGGACGCGGCGGCTTCGGGCCTGGACGCGGCGGTGGCAACAACCGCGGCGGCTATGCTGCTCGTGGCGGCCGTGGCTTTGGTGCGGCGCCGGCGCAGGGGGCGGGGCATGGTGGTCGTGGATACGCTGCTGGCCGCGGCAGCTATGGCGACAATGGTTTTGGTGGAGGCCGCCACTATGCACATGGCGAGTCGAGTGGCACGGCAGACATGGGATCTAGTCACCACGCCGAGAATTGGGGAGGTATGAACACAAATTTCCAGAGAGGGGCCAATTTCAATAACAATGCTAGGTTTGGTCATGGTGCAAATCAGCAGCGATGGAATTCGGGACGTGGTGGAGGTTTCCAATATCGTCCTCGTGTTACTGAAACGGGGCTACCGTCGAGGAGTGCCATTGATGCGGATCTATTGCAGCAGACAGTGCAGGAGGTTGTTGCTGCGGTGACGGCGGCTACAAAGGCTGTTGAGCCATCGGGCGTACCAGTATCACATGCAGCGGATGTGGACGGTGACAGGGGTCAGAAGGTGGGGATGCCGGTTGCGGCACCAACAACTTCTCAACTGCCGACAGTGATAAGTCAGGAGCCTCAAGACAATCAAGGTGTGGGAGCAAAATGAAAAGAGAATGAGGGACAAGGGGCTCTAAAGAAGAAGAAGGAAGACAAGATGGGATGCTTTCGGTGTAAGAAGCCTGGATATTATATTGATGATTGTCCCACGCCTTTCTGTGACCTCTGTGAGTCTATCCACCATGCAACATCAACTTGTCACCTTCTGAATGCTCCAAAACCCACAGCAATTCTTCATGGGTATGCAAATGAGGGACTTATGTTTTTTGAACTCCCATGTGGTGCTTTTAAGCCCAAAGCTGAAAACCCAAAATTGGCGAAAGTAATTGTTGATGGAGATACCATGACCATACCAGAATTAATTGAGCAACTAAAGAAGATAGTACCTTCTGAGAAGTTCAATTGGGAAGTGTTCCATTTTAAAGATAATATATACAGAGTCAAGCTCCCAAGTAAGCAGGAAGTTCAGAGATTGAAGAATTTTGGTACTTACCTTTGCACTAACAGGGAGGCTGTTCTGTCTTTTGATCTCTGGTCCTCTGTGGAGGAGCCATTGTATACACTATCAGAAGTTTGGGTTCGATATCATAATAGATTACCTATCTCTATGGGAAGTAGGAACTCTCTTTGGTAAGACTCTGGATGTAGATATGGCCTACACTCGTAATAACAAGGTACTTCAGACCAAGATTGGATGTCTAGATCGCAATCTTATTCCTGCTCATAGTGATGTCTTCATCAGACGGGGTTTCTTTAAATTACATTTTGAAGTGGAGACAACTCAAGGCTCTAAAGAAGTGAATATGGCAGAAGCTAATAATGGGAACGATGGGAATGATGATGCAAACAATGGAGAAGAAAATCATGATGGTGGGAATGCTATGGATATGGACCCAAAAGGAGGTGATGAAGGAAATACATCATGGTCGTGCATTTCCTACTTGATGAAAAAATGTTCCTTAACTAATCTGTAAATTAGCAAACAACAAATCAGACTTCTTCCATTTTCAGTAGGTCTTAGCTTGACAGGTCGGAGTTATAATTAGTCTGGATAAAATATTAATGGCCGATGGGGAAAGCGGGTCAGAAGCATGCATGCACAATAACTCTGTACGGTTATGGTTGTGTATTTCATCAGGTATCCAACTAGATACGAAAAGGTAAATCATCGGTATTAACTATGCGCTATATTATACGCAAATCACATAGCAAACCTTAACGCCCACGATTTCAACCTCGCGCGTAGACAGGTTCCAAACGTCCGCGTCCGCTTTTATATGGCATCGGGAGACGGACCCAATGAACCCTTATTTTATAACTATAAAACGGCGCCAATAATGAGGTGCGCTATGTCGATTCTATTAGATGTATATATCTGTATATTGTAGTTTTTCCATATGTTAGGGGGCTTCCTGCATATTTGCACATGTACATGTACTATATATTGTGGCCTTTGGCCCCCTCGTAATACAACAAGCATATTGCCCTAACATGGTATCAGAGCAAAAATTGGTCCTCTAATTTCCCGGCCGACGTTGCTTGTCCGTCGTTGCCGCTTGTTCGGCCGCCGTCCTCGATCGATCGACACCTGCCTACCACCTGCTCGATCTCCTCGCTCGTGGACCTGCTCGGCCCGCTCGCCCCCGCCAGGACTGCCTCGCTCCTGGCCTCTCCCGCCCCCAGGCCTCGTCTCCGCCGCTCCCGGCTCGCCACCGGCCGGCCGCCGGCCGCCCTCTCCGTCCCCAGGCCGGCTAGTCTCCGTTCCCCCGGCCGTGCTCCCCGCCGCCGGCTCTGTCCGCCTGCGCCTTCTGTAATGTCCCAGGTTTAGAGACGATCGAGGGGTAGATTTTAGAAAGGGATGTGCATTGCATCGTAAATTCTGGGGAAATTTCGCGCTTTTAAAAGGAAAACTGCATCGAAGGGGGACAAGTTTCTCTCTCGACACCTTACAGGGTTAGGGTTTCGAGAGTGCGATAAATTTGGACCTCACTCAACTAGACTAGGGTTTTTGAGAAGAGAGGGGAATAGTGCATCACAAACATTAAGTTGCATGATTGAATGCAACTTAGTAAGTTTGAATTCCAAATTCAAACATCACATGAACATTTCATAATTCAAATAGAAGTAATTTATTAAACAAGTATAAATAATCAAGGATATTAATTATACAACATATAAATAAAAGTTCATTAGAGAAACTTTGAGCTTTATTGATCATCACACATAATACATTGTCATTTACAATATTCAGAATTAAATTATGAAATATTACAACACATTACAAGAATTGAATAAATGTAAAAAGAAAAAGGAAAATTACAAGTCAATTAAATGTCCTAAACTATATAGTTGATCATCATGAAATTCTTGATCAAGATGATCTTGATCTTCATCTTGATCATCTCATTGTTCCCTGCACACACACAAAGATCAAACAAAGAGTTATGCCAAGTGGCATTGCCACTTGGCAGGTTAGCTATAAAATTGAAATTGAGAGGATATGACCATGATCAGCCGAGCTGATCCTCAGCACACAAGTCCCAACCATGCACAGTGCAAGCAACTCACGAGGTGAGGTGCATGCTCACGGGCACACTCACACAGGGGGAGTCATCACACACACAGCACCTTGCTGTCGACCAAGGAGAAGAGCACCAGGAGGTATATAAACTTTTCAGTCACCAAACCCTAGATGCTCATCGACACAAGCATCAGGGTAAGAACACATCAAGAACAGCAAGAACAGGTGAACAGCTAGAGCTGCTCAGCCTATTCCAGTAAACACTGAAATTAATCAAGCATCACCAGCAAGCCAGGAGGAGCAGGGCAAGCAAATCAACCAAACCAGAAGCAAATCCACTACATCAGCACTTAATCTAGGAGCTGGAGTGAGGTATACCCAAATTCATGAGCAAACATCAGTTTTGCTCATAACACAAGCATGTGCATAACACATACACAAGTCACAGGGTATGATTACCCTGTGTGCATCATCATTTGGTGTTAAACCATTTGATGCTGGCAAAATGGGGAATAAGCCAGAAGAGAATAACCCTAGGGAAGAATTGGTCAAGCCAAGTGTATCATCACTAAGGCAAACCAAAGAATCCAGCAAGGATTCATCCACAGCTAGCCTAGCCCAACTCACCTAGCACTAAATGGTTCACTAAACCATCAGATATTAAGACAAATTATTGTCTATATGATTTTCAACATCAAAAGCTACTAGCAATCCAAAAAGGGGTTCACCCAGAAAGCATCTAGCAATCCACAGCAAGCCACAGAGAGGGGAGCTACCCAAAAACAGTAGATGATTACTGCTAGGGTCACCTCAACCACAAAACCATCAAGCCAAGCACTAGTATCATTACCCAGATGGGTTCAAAGAGGAGCTAGGGTCCCCAACAACTGTTGGCATCCCTCTAGCTCAATCAAATTAATTATAAGAGTCATCACTGCAAGCAGTTCATCTCATTTATCCAATAAACAATGACAAGCTATGCAGATAAATGAAATACATAAGTCACCAGTAACTGGAACACTTGCACATGATCCAATGGATCATCACAAGCATCAGCAGATGCTTGAGGAAGCACCAGCACACATCAGCACAAGCCTGTGTGACACACACACATCACAGATTGAGCAGCAGTGAGGCACAGTAATAACACCGCAACTTTTACAAGCAACTGATGATCACAAGATCGTCAGAAGCTTGCTAGAGCATGCTAAAGTATGCTAGAATCAATTATAGTATCAATACATGGACCATATAATTAAATTAGCCACATGACATGAACAATTGCATCACAAATAAGCAAATGAGCTAAATACAATTGTATCCAGAAGCACACCATCACTGGATGGTGCTGTCTAGCCAACAATAATGCTCAATGGAGCATTTCCAGGAATTATAACACAAGGGATAGCACCCTAGGAGCACTGACACTTGCATAATGTAAGGATCATGCATCATGATCAAGCTGGGGGCAAGGAAATGCACACACAGGAGAGGCATGAGCCATATAGCAACAGCAGGAACAATTAAATAGAGCATAAGCATCACATTATGCTTTTGAGCAAGAGCTCATGAGTTACAACAACAAGTTATAGAGAAGAACAACACATCACAGCAGCTAGGATCCATAGCAGCAGCACAACACAGCAGCATACGCGCATCCATAGCAAGCACAGCAGCAACTAGCACACCCAGGCAGCACCAGAGCAGGCATGGTGCAAAGCACAGAGGCGCAGCAGCAGAAGCACAGCAAGGTGGATGCCTAGGCATCCAGAGGAAGGAGAGGAGATAGAGAAGACAGGAGAGAAGGAGGCGAACACACCTGGAGCAGAGCACCGCAGCGTGCCCATGGAGGCACGGCGGCACGGGCCGACCACGGCAGCGCCAGGCCGCAGCCAGGCCAGGCGTCGCCGGGCGCAAACGCCCCAACACCACCACGGCAAGGCACACGGCCACGCCACGGCGCCAGGATCGACGACGGGCGATGAATCGCCGCAGATCACCACGGCCGTGTCGCAGATGCATTGGGGGCGAACGGTGGCGGCGAAGAAACGCAGATCGGCGCGGACCGATCGGTGCGCCGTCAAGCGGCCGTCATTTTGCGACCGATCTCGCCGGCGGGAGTGGCCGGAGTAATTCGGCGACGGCGTGGGCGACCACGGCGTCGCGGGAGAGGAGAGAGCTAGGGTTTCGCGAGAGAGAAGAGGAAGGGGCGATTGAGTCCGACCGAGTCGGTTGGTGCGGCTCAGGTTAGACTCAACCCGCTGGGCCACACTGACAGGTGGGCCCAGGGACATTTTAGTAATTTCACAAATTCATTTAAACCAGAAACTTTGAAATTAAATAGAAAATTGATAAGAGCTCTAAAAAAATAATTAAAAATATGAAAAATGCTCAGCATAAAATTCTCTATCAGAATAAAATATCAAAAGGAATTTTTGAAGAAAACTAAGAATAAGTCCTAATTGGATGATTATAATAATCATTTAAATCACACCTTATATTTTCAATAATGAAAATAAGTCCATAAATTCACTTGGACTTTAAAAACACCTTGACAACATTTCAAGGTTGTATTTTACCCTAAACAAAGTATCCCTAAATTGTTCTTAGTATTAACCTCTCACATAAAATGATAAGACACCGGAAGGGGGGAAACAAGCCCTAAAAGCTGAATCATGCATAATTGCTTCTTTAACCATTGCCCTTATCGGACAATGATACTATTTTTCAGCAACAGAGGACAAGGGTCAGTCCACACCATCCAACTGCAACACTTTGCAGTGTTCAGGCAAGTTCATCACTTGCTCATGTCATTTGAGTATTTTTACCAAATTACTTACAAAGTACTATGTTTATCACTAATGCATAAAAAAGCAAAACCACTATTTTCATAACTATGAATATGACTAAGTGGTGGGCAATGGAACCATGGATTGTGTTGATATGGTGGAGGTTCCATTGCAAGGGTTTATATCCATCTAGGATTAAACAACAAATGTCGTCCAGTGATTCTTGTGTCGTAATAACCATGTTAACCATAAGATCTGGAGTGGGACGGAATAGTCAATTGTATTTCCACCTCTTGTACATCAACAGACGCGCTTTATCGTAGACACTTGTATTCCAAGGGTGCAAGCGGTGGCTGGGGAAGCCTAAAGTCCCCACGGCATTGTCCGTAGACACTTGTAGCCCGAGGATCAAGCGGTGGCTGGGGAAGCCTAAAGTCCCCATGTTTTTGCGGTCTATGAGGGGTTGCATCTACCGGCGAAGGAGTTTGGTTCAATACCAGATTGTTGTCGTGGTCGGGGTCCATCCTTAATTGGTATAAGAGGACCGGAGAGGACCCAGGGTCGGGGATGCAACAAAGGGTGGGTGTGCGAGGTAGCGGAGGAATATGATTGGCTATGACCTTATACCGGGCCTCACACCGAAGGAAGTGTGGACGGGAAAGCTGCCCGGTTGGCACCAAGGTTAAGATTTCTTATGGGTAAAGCAACACACCTCTGCAGAGTGTAATGAATCGTGACCTGTCACTCCCTGTTCCGGGATTTGGAACTGCGAACGCTGCCGGAAAGGAACTCCATGAAGTTCTAGTAAACCGGTGAAGGCTGACGGATATAGTTCTTCTGAATAAAAGCAACCTCTTGAAGAAATGATTATCAAAACCTGCATTGGTATTGGACTTTCTGGTCTGATATCGTAGCTAGTGCATTGAACACCTCTTTTCTCTAATGAACTTGTTGAGTACGCTCGTACTCATACCACTCTTAAATACCCTGCTTAGATTGTCTGAATCGACTTGAGGAGGACAACGACGACCATGAAGAAGAAGAAATCATCGGCTATGAAGAACCAGACCTCTCCGGAGGTATCGAAGGAGTAGACTACCTCATCGTCTACGGAACCGGGGAGGGTTCCGGAGGAGAGCGAGCATAGACCTATCGAGCAGTAGTAGTATCCGAGCAGTACGAACTCTTAGTACTTAACTGCTCGAGGAGAATAAATGTATAACCTAGTAAGACTCTTATATTGTAAGTTGAGTCGGGTTCGCCTCGAACCCAGGAGTATTCCTCTTAGGACCCAAGAGGAGCTCCGAGATGATATGTACATGTTGCTTGTAATAATAAATGAATGAGTTATGGACCTGCTATGTTCTGTTGTACTACTCTGAGGGATGTAATATTTGCGGATTGGTACTTCGTGAATGTTATATCAACGACTGGCATACTACAACATGCAGTGGTATGCAGGGTCACCACAGTTGGTATCAGAGCAAAAGCTTTGACCTTAGGTTGGAACCTAGTAAATGAGACAGAACGTTAGGAGTCAAATAGGATTAGTAAAGAATTCTCTAAAAATATGGTGTATATTCACTTGAGAATACAACAATCATATCTTTTAGTGCGATAATTCTTTATTATCTCTATTATGATGCATCATTACTAATATTATATTCTTTCGATTCTACAGCCAACTATGGAAAGTTCACGTTCGGGACGTAACGTGAAAGTGAAGGAGTCAACATTGAGTGACTATGACGGAGGACTCGCGGACATTCTTCGTGCTATGTTACTTGAATTTGGGTGCGATCCCCAGATCCAAGTAATGAAATACATGTACTACGATGGTGCAGTATTGGCGAAGTGTAGGGTAGGACTAAGACTTCCAGAATCCCTAGGAATGAGTGTAGTGATGCCAGCAGGTGAGGCTAGAACCATGAACACAGCCTACCACATAGCCATAATGAAAGCCATCACTGATATTCGGGAACATAAGACCAAAGAGCTTATTGGTTCCGAATTCGCACATATTCCTCATATGGAGGAGGGAGATGATCCTATGCTTAACCACTTCAAGCTTGCAAAACGAAAACCAGCAGAAGCCGCTAAGTACATGGATAACAGCCGCAACCTACTGTCATTGTTCTTTCAGTTGAACCGACATCTGTCGGGAGCAATTGACACAATGTTGGAAGAATTCACTGAGCCCAAGGAGGAGACGAAGGGAAAGGAACCAATGGAGGGTGAGGTTCACACACCAGTTTATTCAGCTAGTGACTTCATTAGTATTGACCATCCAGAACAACAAACCACACCTATTACACCTAGGTACTTTCCTAGTAGTTCCCACGGAGGATATGAGGGTGGAGAGGAATCCGAAAACCATCAGCGTTCCGAGACTCCTATAGAGAACTCCACAGGTTGGCGTTGGGGATCAGACACTAGAACCTATAGTGATACAATTAGATGTAATCCTGAGATGGATGAGGACGCCACAACCCAGTTCCAGAACTATCAGTATAGTAGGGGAGATTATGAGGAGTATCCGATATTGATCGAGTCGGATACAGATGGTGGGAATGCCTATGGCGGAGTCACAGGGGAGTACACCCCAGGGGTGGATTATGCTGCATTGAATGACCAGTTCATGAACACAGATTTCTCCCTGGGATCATCCTCTGATTCTGACTACCAGCCGACGGGAAGACCCTATGTTCCAGATTCTATCAGGAGGACTACACGTTCGACCGGATGGAAGCCTGGGATGTACCGGGAGTGAAGCACGACTAGAGACCACCATGGGAGGCGAGGCTACAATACAGTTGTACCACATGTATTGTAGTATGTAATATTTGTAGAAATTTGTACATATACTTCAATAAGTGAGTTTGCATACTCACATCGCTACTGAGTATTGTAATAAACCACTTAAGTATGTATATACATGGTATATGTTTTGTATGATTTGGATTTGCATCTTGATTTCCATTGCGTGACTAATTCTGTGCACAAAGTTGAGCTCAGGAAACTTGCGCATGGAGTAACTATGAGTACCACTTTGTGTTGCAGAACTAGGGGGATATGTCGGGAGCGACAGGTGAGGAGAGTGAAGCACAGCGCCTCGAGCGCGAGGCCAAGCAGAAGGCAGAGGCAGATGAAGCAGCCAGAAACCAGTTTCCACCACCACCATCACCTATGACGCAGCAGAACTTCCTCCAATACATGCAAATGTTGGAGGAAAGGCAACGCATGACTATGGAGCAGCAGAACAAGTTCTTTCAGGAGCTGCTACAACAAAATAGGATGGAGAGGCCAGAAAATCAGGGAGTCACTTTGTCAGACTTCCAGAATACGAAGCCAATATCCTTCGCATACGCGCCCGAACCCATGGACGCGGAGGATTGGTTGATGGACACTGAGCGAAAGCTCAACACTGTAGGATGCAATGACCTGGAGAAGGTCAGGTACGCAACTCATCTGTTGTGTGGACCCGCCGCATCTTGGTGGGATAACATAGTAGCCGTTTATCCGGCTGAAAAGGTGTTTTCATGGGAGGAGTTCAAGAGGAAGTTCAGGGAATCCAATGTCCCTGAGAGTATAGTGGAGTTGAAGCGTCGAGAATTTGAAAGTCTCGAGCAGAAGGATAAGGCTATCCTGACTTATGTCAGGGAGTTTTCCAAGTTGTCTCGGTATGCCGTTGAGGAGGTCAACACCGAGGACAAGAAGAAGAAGAGGTTCTTGCGGGGATTAAGTCCTCAGTTCAAGGTACATCTCAGGATGATGAGAGCTATAGAGTTTCAGGAGTTGGTGGATGCAGCCATCACTCTTGAAGATGACTTTAAACAGCTGCAAGAAGAGAAGAGAAAGAAGGCCAAATTTGAGCCTAAGAGATTTGTCAGCAACAAGCCTATCACTGGCTTGAGTTTCAAGCCAAGGTACAACAACAACAACAACAACAACAGGAGGAACCAAGGATTCCAGCCTGTAAACCAGATAAGTTGCCGAAGCTGTGGAAAACCAGGACACCTTTCCAAGGATTGCAGGAAGCCAAGGATAATATGCTTTGGTTGTCGCGAGGAAGGGCACATGCTTCGGGATTGCCTAAGAAGAAGAATGGAGGAGGACAGTCAGGAGGAGGAGGAAACCGAGGCGGGAATACCGGAGGGAATTGGAAGAACAAGAAACCCTTCGGCAAGTTGAACTGCACCAGCTTGGAGGAGGTGGTGAACTCCGATCAGGCAGTGATAGGTACGCTTCAGATACTTACTCATCCTAGCAAAGTACTTTTTGATACTGGTGCAACTACATGATTCATTTCTCAGCAATTCATCATCAAACATGGGATTAGTTGCACTAAGTTAGATAAACCTATCACCATACTTTCTGTGGGGGGAACGATAGTAGTAACCCACACCAAACAAGGACAGATCATCATGATCAATAAGTGCGTGTTTGACGCAGACCTGTTCATTCTACCGATGAAGGACATTGATGTCATTCTTGGTATGAATTGGTTAGAGGCAAATGGAGCCTTAATAGATTGTGTAAACAAAATAGTATCTCTGAAAAGTCCCGATGGAAGAAGAATGATCTACCAAGGAGATAAGCATACCCACATAGAGTTAGAGTTACAGTTGAATAGCATGAAGGAAGTAAAGCTGGAAGATATAGCGGTAGTTAATGAATTCCAGGATGTTTTTCCTAAGGAATTACCTGGAATGCCACCAGATAGGGAGATAGAGTTTACTATCGACCTAATTCCAGGAACAGCTCCGATTGCTAAGGCACCATACAAGATGGGGCCTAAGGAGTTGAAAGAACTCAAGGAACAGTTGGATGACCTAGAACAGAAAGGATTTATTCAGGAGAGTATCTCACCATGGGGATCACCTGTGATATTTGTGGATAAAAGAGATGGAGGCCGAAGGATGTGCGGAGACTACAGGAATCTGAATAATGTTACTATCAAGAACAAGTATCCACTGCCTAGAATACAAAATCTGTTTGATCAAGTTAGAGGTGCGGGTTCCAAGATTGATCTAAGATCCGGATACCATCAGATAAAGATCAAGAAGGAAGACGTTCCGAAAACTGCCTTTGTCTCAAGGTACGGACATCATGAATACCTAGTAGTACCTTTTGGATTAACCAATGCCCCAGCAATCTTCATGAATCTTATGACTAAGATCTTCATGCCATGTCTAGACAAGTTTGTCATCGTATTCATCGATGATATCTTGATATATTCTAAGGATAAAGCTGAACATCTTAGGATAGTGTTGCAAACACTAAGAGAACATCAACTCTATGCAAAATTCAGCAAGTGTGAGTTTTGGCTAGATCAAGTAGAATTTCTTGGTCATGTTATTAGCAAGGATGGGATACACTACAAGAAAAGTTCTGATAGACAACGTCTCAAAATCGTCCGCTAAGGGGTATTTTTCGTCGCCTATGGGCCTAACCCAACGATATGGGTTCTGTTGTCAAAATTGCGTCAGGCAAAGTCCTACGACGATTTTTTCGGTCCGTCGCGCTTGGGCGCCCTTCCGCCACGGAAAATCGGACCGTTGCAGAAGTGTTTCCGGGAGCCCGTTGACTGCTGACGTCATGCAAACTGATACGTGGCAGACGCCGTTAACTGGCAGTTAACGACGTTAACCGGCTGAAACCCCGTGGTAGATTGAAGGCCCACACGAGGCCTGCCACGTCTTAAGCGGGCCGGCCCATTAAGTTTGCGGGCCGGGCCAGCTGACTTAGTTTGACCGGTCAACTATATAGCTGGGCTGGTACATTAGTTACGTGGGCCGGGCCTAACCTCTAAGGTTGACTGGTCAAAATTTTAATGGGCCGGCCCACTAAGCATGTGGGCCGGGCCGAATGCACTCGTTTGACGGGTCAGCAGGCAAAAGGGCCGGCCCACAAGACATGTGGGACCCACTTTCCTGTTATCAGGCCGACCCTTTTAACAAGTGGGGTCCACCTTAAAGCAAGTGGGCCGGCCCAAAAATTTATTGGGCCAGCCCAATTAGCATGTGGGTCCCACTTTCCTGCTATCGGGCCGGCCCATTTTGTACGTGGGGTCCACAATAGATCAAATGGGCTGGCCCAACAACCCAGTGGGCCGGGCCAAAAACATAAGTGGGTCCCACATTCCTGTTAAAGGGCCGGCCCATTTAGTATGTGGGGTCCACCATATAGCAAGTGGGCCGGCCCAACAAGATAGTGGGCCAGGCCAAAAACGTAGGTGGGTCCCACTTTCCTATTAAAGGGCCGGCCCATTTAGTATGTGGGGTCCACCATATAGCAAGTGGGCTGGCCCAACAAGAAAGTGGGCCGGGCCAAAAACACAGGTGGGTCCCACTTTCCTATTAAAGGGCTGGCCCATTTAGTATGTGGGGTCCACCATATAGCAAGTGGGCCGACCCAACAAGATAGTGGGCCGGGCCAAAACACAGGTGGGTCCCACTTGCCTGTTAAAGGACAGGCCCGCTTAGTATGTGGGGGTCCACCATATAGCAAGTGGACTGGCCCAACAAGATAGTGGGCCGGCCCAATAAGCAGGTGGGCCCACTATCGTGTTAACGGGCTGGCCCAATAAGTAAGTGAGCCGGCCCAAAATGAAAGTGGGTCCCACACTACTGTTAATGGGCCGGCCCAATCTGTTATAGGGCCCTGGTTGTTTGACTAGTCAACTTGCATAAAATTTCATGAGCCTAAAATCTGATATCAATGATACACACAATTACATACACAAATAAAATAACTAGGAAAATTACAAGGCAATTAATGTGCCCAAATAAAAAAATTACATAGAATCATTGAGGACTTCTATTAGGATCATCAATAACACGTTGACATTTGGCAATCGCCTTGATTGAATCTTGTGTACTCTTGGTCAACATATCAGCTACAGACCTTAAAGCAGCAATACCATGTCTTTTATAAAGTACAGCCTTGAGATGTTTACTGTTTGATGAAAGGAATGGTCTAGGTTGACGGCTATGAGAGGATGCATCAGAAGAAAGATCAGAACTTTTTGTGGGCCTCTCTTCTGATGAAGATTGCTTCATCAGAACTGCATTCTGATAATAATGCAAAAAGAGTTAAAAGATGAACTATGCAAACATGTATTAAGCATTGTCGATATGAGATAGTCACAAGTACTAAGCGCATACTTACATTATATCGTTGCATAGGCTCACCCCGGAACCTTTTTTGCGCTCTATCTTCTACTAAGGACTTCTTCATTACAACTGCATTCTAGTAATATTGCAAACATAGTTACAACAGTGAACTATTCAAACATTTATTATGCAATGTAGATATAAGATAATAACAAGTTGCATAAATAAGACAATGTATGGAACTTGTACTAAGCAGACTTACATCATAATGTTGCACAGGGTCGCTTTGGCGACTATCTTCTAATGATGACTGCTTCACTAAAAATGCATTCTGGTCATATTGCAAAAATAGTTACAACAATTAACTATTCAAACATGTATTACGCAATGTAGAGATCAGATAACAGCATGTAGCAGAACATACTGGCTCGCTGCAGGTCCTTCTCTTGCGTGCACTAGTCGTGGTCGACATGCCTGTCATTTTAGGTTCAGCCGTCAAGTGAAATGCTAATCCTCCTGCTCCATTGTCCTTAATCTGTGTTTAGATATCACATTTAAGACCAAGTCAGCTGGTTTCAAATAACAAAAAACTTGAGCTGCCAAATGAATAAGCCAATATTTACCAGATATCAGATTAAAACCAACTAGATGTTGCTTTGCATGAGATACGAATTTCAGACATTCAGATTTAGAGTAGGGTAATGCCAAGGTTTTCCACATAAAGTAAACTGGCATTAAGAATGACCAAATGTCAGGTTCAAATCACCTTCGCAGTTGCTCCAAGACAAGCATATCAAATAGGCAGAAACATAGTAAAGCATGGATGGCATTGCTATGGCAGGGTTCCAAGTGTTAATCTATTGCATAAGGAACAATGCATATAGGTTATAGATAATAACGGAAGTAAACTGCCAAAGTTACCAACCAAGAACTCAGATTCCAACCTTCCCTAGCGTCCCCGCTGTTAATGTTGGATATTCTAATAAGTGGTTCGCATGATCAATCCCTAGGAAAAATAACATTGACAAGTTAGTCTACGATAATACAGCTATAATTAAGCTAAAGACGAGGTATAAGAGCAAGAAGATTGGAAATGCACATAGCATGATTATAAAAGCAGTGTGAGAATAGCAGACACGAGAAAACAGCTAGCGGCTAGCGTTGAGCTAATGACGTGGTATAAGAACAACCAGATTGGAAATGCCCATAGCATGACTATAAAAGGAATAACATGCAGTACAAAAACAGTTGGCAGCAAATGAATGGGTATAAGGCTATAAATATGTGGATGCACACAGGTGTCAGTAGAATGAACAGGATGGTAGCGACCGGATAATGCTTTGGTACTGTGATACGTCTCCGACGTATCGATAATTTCTTATGTTCCATGCCACATTATTGATGATATCTACATATTTTATGCATACTTTATGTCATATTTATGCATTTTCCGGAACTAACCTATTGACGAGATGCCGAAGTGCCAGTTCCTATTTTCTGCTGTTTTTGGTTCCAGAAATCCTAGTAAGGAAATATTCTCTGAATTGGACGAAATCAACGCCCAGGGTCCTATTTTTCCACGAAGCTTCCAGAAGTCCGAAGGGGAAACGAAGTGGGGCCACGAGGTGGGGACACAGTAGGGCGGCGCGGCCCAAGCCCTGGCCGCGCCGGCCTAGTGTGTGGCCCCACCAGGACTCCACCGACCTTGCCCTTCCGCCTACTTAAAGTCTCCGTCGCGAAAACCCTACCATGTTCGACGAAACCAGAGAAAACCATCCAGAGCCGCCGCCATCGCGAAACTCCAATTCGGGGGATAGAAGTCTCTGTTCCGGCACCCTGCCGGGACGGGGAATTGCCCCCGGAGTCATCTCCACCGCCGTCTCCACCGCCATCTTCACCGCCATCGCTGTCTCCATGATGAGGAGGGAGTAATTCACCCCCGGGGCTGAGGGCTCCGCTGTAGCTATGTGGTTCATCTCTCTCTTTATGTGATCTAGTTGAATATCATCTATGTGCTACTCTAGTGATGTTATTAAAGTACTCTATTCCTCCTCCACGGTGTAATGGTGACAGTGTGTGCATCGTGTAGTACTTGGCGTAGTCTATGATCATAATCTCTTGTAGGTTATGGAGTTAATTATTACTATGATAGTATTGATGTGATCTATTCCTCCTTTCGTAGTGTGAAGGTGACAGTGCGCACGCTATGTTAGTACTTGGTTTGGTTATGTTGATCTGTCATGCACTCTAAGGTTATTTAAATATGAACATTGAATATTGTGGAGCTTGTTAACTCCGGCATTGAGGGTTCGTGTAATCCTACACAGTTAGTGGTGTTCATCATCCAACAAGAGGGTGTAGAGTGGTTCTATTATGTGATCATTGTTGAGAGTGTCCACTAGTGAAAGCAGGATCCCTGGGCCTTGCTTCCAAGCATCGAATCTCCGTTTGTTTACTGTTTTGTTGCATGTTTACTCGCTGCCATATTTTATTCAGATTGCTATTACCACTCATACTCATCCATATTACTTGTATTTCACTATCTCTTCGCCGAACTAGTGCACCTATTAGGTGTGTTGGGGACACAAGAGACTTCTTGCTTTGTGGTTGCAGGGTTGCTTGAGAGGGATATCTTTGACCTCTTCCTCCCTGAGTTCGATAAACCTTGGGTGATCCACTTAAGGGAAACTTGCTGCTGTTCTACAAACCTCTGCTCTTGGAGGCCCAACACTGTCTACAAGAATAGAAGCACCCGTAGACATCAAGCTATTTTCTGGCGCCGTTGCCGGGGAGGAAAGGTAAAAGGTACTCACACTCCGGATCTCGGCTACTAAGCTATTTTCGCCGTTGTAAGTACTCAAAGCTATTTCCTTTAGATCCTGCAATTGCATCTTTTTGTTTCTTGTTTTACACTAGTAAGGCATAATGGAATACAACTATGAGCTTTTTAATTTATTTCCTAAGTTAAGACATGAATTGTGTGATGCGAAAATTAAAGAACCTATGGAGCCTCAATTGCATGCTAGTAGCAATGTTATTAGTATGAACGCAATCACTGCTAATGCTATGGATAAGTCTAAGCTTGGGGAAGCTAGTTTTTGTGATCTTTTTAGTTTCCCATCTTTAGGGGAGGAAATTTGTTCTGATAATGCTTTATCTCCCATATGCGATAACTCTAATGATGCTTGTCTACCAACTGCAAGTACTGCTTTCAAGATACCCATGAAAATTATTGAACGTGTTATTGATAACCGCTATGAAGGGGATGGAACTGTCCATCCTGGAGATCATTTACTATTTTTGCATGGATTATGCGGGTTATTCAAGTGTGCAGGTATCTCTATAGATGAAGTAAGGAAGAAGCTATTCTCTTTTTCGCTGTCTGGTAAAGCGGCGCATTGGTATAAATTGTTGAAGAATAGTCATTCTCTTGGTTGGGAGGAAATTGTACCTCTCTTTTATTCTAAATTTTATCCTCCTCACGAAGTGCATATTGATAGGAATTATATTTATAACTTTTATCCTCGTGATGGAGAGAGTATTTCTCAAGCATGGGGGAGATTGAAGTCACTAATGCTCAAATGTCCCATTCATGAGCTCCCCCGTAATGTTATTGTTAACAATTTTTATGCGAGGCTTTCAGGACAACACAAGGACTATCTGGATGCCTGTTCAGAGGGATCTTTCACAAGCAAGGAGGTTGAAGCTAGGTGGGATCTTCTTGATCGGATTGAGGAGAATGCTGAAGGATGGGAGAACAACAAAGGTGAAGAGTCAGGTATAAATTATGATTATGAATGCATTGAAGCTTTTATGGATACTGATAAATTTCGAGATATGAGTGCTACTTATGGTCTTGACTCTCAAGTTGCTGCAAATCTTTATAAAGCCTTTGCTTCTCATTTTGAATTGCCTAAAAAGAATTTTGATAAGTATCATGAACCTTTTAAAGAGGCTTGCATGAAGGATGAAATTGTTGTTAATGATTGCAATAAGCATGCTCAAACTCCTAAGAATGATATTTCCTATAAGCATGTTAATTTTTGTGGAATGCATAGACCTTGTGGAATTAATCAAATCAAAGATGAATATTGTATCCATCATATTAATGAAAAAACTAGAAAGTGGGCTAGGGCTCTAGATGATCTTGGTAAAAAGTTTGTGCCCTCTATCCTTTTATTTGTGAAGTTTGCCATGAAGTGGGTCATTTTAATTTTCAATGCTCCACCAATGATAATTTGAACCCAATGAGTGCTGCAAATTTGTATTGTGATGATGAAATTACTCCTAATCAGCATGATGAACTCACTTTATTTTTGTGGTGTGAAGAGTTATCAAGGAAAATTTCTTTGTTAGATATTAATGATCTTGATATTGATGATGTCCTGCATGGGTGTTTTTCTGATTGCATTGATATTAGCCATACAAATACTTACATACAAAATATTTTAGAAGATGACACCTTGCCAAAATATGATAGGACCGCTGTGTGTTTTGAACTAATTAATGAAAAGGAGGAATCCTCCCAAGTTTCTTCTATTGTTTCTGAAAGTAAATCAGGTTATGCGGACAAGACACCCTTCAAGCCTCTTCCTCCTAAAGAAGGGAACGAGGAGAAGGAGGAGAAGAAGAAGAAGGGAACGAAGAAGAAGAAGAAGAAGAAGAAGAAGAAGGAGGAGAATAAAGAGAAAGAGGTAACGGCATATCCCCGCGTGAATGAGATAACGCTAGGTAACCGTAAGTATGTTGCTCCTAATGATTATTATGATAATGAATCTGAATACAATGATCTTCCTATGCCCTTTACATACATTAGTGATCATGATTTGAATGAGCACACTACTTTTGATATTGCAAATCTCTGGGAAACTAATTCTGAAAATGATGATGATAATAATTGCCATAGTATCAGTGCTATCCATGCTTCCTCCCATAATGATATAGAAAGCTCTAAGCTTGGGGAAGAGGTGTTTGAAAATCCCTTTGCTACTGATCATTATGTGTTTGATACATCTCCTTCTAATAACAATGATGGTATGGTCATAGATAAACCGACTGTGAAAGATAACTATTCTATTTCTTATGATGACACTGTGCCTCCGACCTTTAATGATTATTATAAAGAATGCTATTATATAGGTTATAACTATCCTTATGAAACTTGTCATAGTTATGATTGGATTGCCAAAAAAAATTCCCTTAATATGCAACTTGTTTACCATGTTCAAATTCTTGATAATAATCCTGCTCCAATTACTATTAATGAGAAGAATTCTTCTTATGCCAAAATTAATGATACTTCTATGCATATGAACCATGATAAGAATGTTTTAAGTGATGGGTATATTGTGGATTTCATCAATGATGCTACTGAAAGTTATTATGAGAGAGGTAAACATGGGTATATGCATCTTAATAATATTAAGTTTCCCCTCTTTATGTTGAGAATCTTGAAGTTACTCGTGTTTTATCCTCTTATGCTTGTCACTTTGTTCTTCATGAATTCATTTGTGTACAAGATTCCTTTGCATAGGAAGTGGTTTAGACTTAAATGTGTTTTGAATTTGCTTCTTGATGCTCTCTTTTGCCTCAACTCTTATTTCTTGGGAGTGCATCATTGAAATTATTGAGCCCATCTTAATGGCTATAAAGAAAGAACTTCTTGGGAGATAACCCATGTGTTCATTTTGCTACAGTACTTTTATTTTGTATTTGAGTCTTGGAAGTTGTTACTACTGTAGCAACCTCTCCTTATCTTATTTTATTGCATTGTTGTGCCAAGTAAAGTCTTTGATAGAAAGGTTGATAGTAGATTTGGATTACTGCGCAGAAACAGATTTTTTGCTGTCACGAATCTGGGCCTAATTCTCTGTAGGTAACTCAGAAAATTATGCCAATTTACGTGCGTGATCCTCAGATATGTACGCAACTTTCATTCAATTTGGGTATTTTCATCTGAGCAAGTCTGGTGCCTCTTTAAAATTCGTCTTTACGGACTGTTCTGTTTTGACAGATTCTGCCTTTTATTTCGCATTGCCTCTTTCGCTGTGTTGGATGGATTTCTTTGTTCCATTACCTTCCAGTAGCTTTGAGCAATGTCCATAAGTGTTAAGAATGATTGTGTCACCTCTGAACATGTGAATTTTTATTATGCACTAATCCTCTAATGAGTTTGTTTCGAGTTTGGTGTGGAGGAAGTTTTCAAGGGTCAAGAGAAGAGGATGATATACTACGATCAAGGAGAGTGAAAGCTCTAAGCTTGGGGATGCCCTGGTGGTTCATCCCTGCATATTTCAAGAAGACTCAAGCATCTAAGCTTGGGGATGCCCAAGGCATCCCCTTCTTCATCGACAAATTATCAGGTTCCTTCTCTTGAAACTATATTTTTATTCGGTCACATCTTATGTACTTTACTTGGAGCGTCTGCGTGCTTTTGTTTGTGTTTTTGTTTGAATAAATGCTTGTGTGGGAGAGAGACACACTCCGCTGGTTCGTATGAACACATGTGTTCTTAGCTTTTAATGTTCATGGCGAAGGTTGAAACTGCTTCGTTCATTGTTATATGGTTGGAAACGGAAAATGCTGCATGTGGTAAATGGTATAATGTCTTGAATAATGTGATACTTGGCGATTGTTGTGCTCATATAGATCTTGTTTAAGATCTTGCATCATGTACCTTGTACCCATTAATGAATAACTACATAGAGCTTGTTAAAATTTGGTTTGCATGATTGTTCTCTAGAGTCTAGATAATTTCTAGTATTGGGTTTTGAACAACAAGGAAGACGGTGTAGAGTCTTATAATGTTTTCAATATGTCTTTTATGTGAGTTTTGCTGCATCGGTTCATCCTTGTGTTTGTTTCAAATAACCTTGCTAGCCTAAACCTTGTATCGAGAGGGAATACTTCTCATGCATCCAAATCCTTGAGCCAACCATTATGCCATTTGTGTCCACCATACCTACCTACTACATGGTATTTCTCCGCCATTCCAAAGTAAATTGCTTGAGTGCTACCTTTAAAATTTCCATTCTTTACCTTTGCAATATATAGCTCATGGGACAAATAGCTTAAAAACTATTGTGGTATTGAATATGTACTTATGCACTTTATCTCTTATTAAGTTGCTTGTTGTGCGATAACCATGTTCCTGGGGACGCCATCAACTACTCTTTGTTGAATATCATGTGAGTTGCTATGCATGTCCGTCTTGTCTGAAGTAAGGGAGATTTACCACTCATTTAATGGTTAGAGCATGCATATTGTTAGAGAAGAACATTGGGCCGCTAACTAAAGCCATGAATCATGGTGGAAGTTTCAGTTTTGGACATATATCCTCAATCTCATATGAGAACATTAATTGTTGCTACATGCTTATGCATTAAAGAGGAGTCCATTATCTGTTGTCTATGTTGTCCCGGTATGGATGTCTAAGTTGAGAATAATCAAAAGCGAGAAATCCAATGCGAACTTTCTCCTTAGACCTTTGTACAGGCGGCATAGAGGTACCCCTTTGTGACACTTGGTTAAAACATGTGTATTGCGATGATAATCCCGGTAATCCGAGCTAATTAGGACAAGGTGCGGGCACTATTAGTATACTATGCATGAGGCTTGCAACTTGTAAGATATAATTTACATGATACATATGCTTTATTACTAACGTTGACAAAATTGTTTCTTGTTTTCAAAACCAAAGCTCTAGCACAAATATAGCAATCAATGCTTCCCTCTGCGAAGGGCCCTTTCTTTTACTTTTATGTTGAGTCAGTTCACCTATCTCTCTCCACCTCAAGAAGCAAACACTTGTGTGAACTGTGCATTGATTCCTACATACTTGCATATTGCACTTGTTATATTACTTTACATTGACAATATCCATGAGATATACATGTTACAAGTTGAAAGCAACCGCTGAAACTTAATCTTCCTTTGTGTTGCTTCAATACCTTTACTTTGATTTATTGCTTTATGAGTTAACTCTTATGCAAGACTTATTGATGCTTGTCTTGAAAGTACTATTCATGAAAAGTCTTTGCTTTATGATTCATTTGTTTACTCATGTCATTACCATTGTTTTGATCGCTGCATTCATTACATATGCTTACAATAGTATGATCAAGGTTATGATGGCATGTCACTCCAGAAATTATCTTTGTTATCGTTTACTGCTTCGGACGAGCAGGAACTAAGCTTGGGGATGCTGATACGTCTCCGACGTATCGATAATTTCTTATGTTCCATGCCACATTATTGATGATATCTACATGTTTTATGCATACTTTATGTCATATTTATGCATTTTCCGGAACTAACCTATTGACGAGATGCCGAAGTGCCAGTTCCTGTTTTCTGCTGTTTTTGGTTCCAGAAATCCTAGTAAGGAAATATTCTCGGAATTGGACGAAATCAACGCCCAGGGTCCTATTTTTCCACGAAGCTTCCAGAAGTCCGAAGGGGAAACGAAGTGGGGCCACGAGGTGGGGACACAGTAGGGCGGCGCGGCCCAAGCCCTGGCCGCGCCGGCCTAGTGTGTGGCCCCACCAGGACTCCACCGACCTTGCCCTTCCGCCTACTTAAAGTCTCCGTCGCGAAAACCCTACCAAGTTCGACGAAACCAGAGAAAACCATCCAGAGCCGCCGCCATCGCGAAACTCCAATTCGGGGGACAGAAGTCTCTGTTCTGGCACCCTGCCGGGACGGGGAATTGCCCCCGGAATCATCTCCACCGCCGTCTCCACCGCCATCTTCACCGCCATCGCTGTCTCCATGATGAGGAGGGAGTAATTCACCCCCGGGGCTGAGGGCTCCGCTGTAGCTATGTGGTTCATCTCTCTCTTTATGTGATCTACTTGAATATCATCTATGTGCTACTCTAGTGATGTTATTAAAGTACTCTATTCCTCCTCCACGGTGTAATGGTGACAGTGTGTGCATCGTGTAGTACTTGGCGTAGTCTATGATCATAATCTCTTGTAGGTTATGGAGTTAATTATTACTATGATAGTATTGATGTGATCTATTCCTCCTTTCGTAGTGTGAAGGTGACAGTGCGCATGCTATGTTAGTACTTGGTTTGGTTATGTTGATCTGTCATGCACTCTAAGGTTATTTAAATATGAACATTGAATATTGTGGAGCTTGTTAACTCCGGCATTGAGGATTCGTGTAATCCTACACAGTTAGTGGTGTTCATCATCCAACAAGAGGGTGTAGAGTGGTTCTATTATGTGATCATTGTTGAGAGTGTCCACTAGTGAAAGCAGGATCCCTGGGCCTTGCTTCCAAGCATTGAATCTCCGTTTGTTTACTGTTTTGTTGCATGTTTACTCGCTGCCATATTTTATTCAGATTGCTATTACCACTTATACTCATCCATATTACTTGTATTTCACTATCTCTTCGCCGAACTAGTGCACCTATTAGGTGTGTTGGGGACACAAGAGACTTCTTGCTTTGTGGTTGCAGGGTTGCTTGAGAGGGATATCTTTGACCTCTTCCTCCCTGAGTTCGATAAACCTTGGGTGATCCACTTAAGGGAAACTTGCTGCTGTTCTACAAACCTCTGCTCTTGGAGGCCCAACACTGTCTACAAGAATAGAAGCACCCGTAGACATCATACTGTACAATATTTAAACGAACTTCATGCGAAGTAACATATCAAGAAATTTAATGGCATATGAGATCTGCAAATAACTACACAAAACATGGCTAAAGAAACACCGCGATCTAACGGGCCAGCGTACTAACCAAGCTGCGGCGGGGTGGACGGGGGCGGCAACTTGCATTCCAGCGGTGGCGAACGCGGGAGACGATGAGTCGACCCTGTTTCAGTAGAAGCGGGCATTAGTGAAGCAGATCTGGTTGGCTGGCAAGGGATTCGGTGAAGTTGATACAGCCGCTGCGCCGAGGTAGTCGGTGAAATAGATCGGCTTCTGTGGAGGGGGGCGCGGTGAAGTAGACAGGGTTCCGTTGGAGAGGATCCGGTGCGTCGACAGGAAAGGCGTTGATTGCTACGCTGTGGATGAGGTCGGCGGTGAAGCAGATCCGTCGGTGGCGAGGGCGGCGGGGGAGCGGATCAGGTGGGTAGACAGCCAACACGATCAAGGCTACGCTGTGGAGTAGTATGCCGGCGGCAAAGCAGATCTAGTACTGTAGAGAGTCAGAGCTTTGGCGTGTGAGAGTATTTTTGGGCTAATGGGGCGAATGGTTGGTGGGTGGGTGTGGGCCTGTGGGGAGGGTTCAGGATCTAGGCAATATATTTCATTGTTACCAAATGAGCCCTCCATGGTCGGTGGGTTGTAGCTTCCGGACCAGGGTTAAAAGGGTAAAACTGGTCACGGGATTTTCGAATGGATGCGGCGGGATGATTTGGCGCGTGGCCGAAATTTTCAGTTTCAAGCTACGAGCAGAACGACAAAAATAATGTTCTTCCCCAGGGAGCTCTCATTTCTTCCTCTTCTCTTTCTCTCTCGAGTCTCTCCCACTCCCCTGGCTCCTCTCCCCCTTCTCTCCGGCAGCCTCGCCGGCCGGAGACAAGGCCGACTTCTCTCTGTATATCGTACACCCTCCGAACTAAATTAATTGATTCAACTTTCCTTAGACGTGTATGTATCTTGAGTAAAAACATGTGTGGATACATCCATATTTAGATAAGCAAAGTTGTGGTGACCCTGCATACCACTGCATGTTGTAGTATGCCAGTCGTTGATATAACATTCATGAAGTACCATTCCGCAAATATTACATCCGTCAGAGTAGTACAACAGAACATAGCAGGTCCATAACTTATTCATTTATTATTACAAGCATAATGTACATATCATCTCGGAGCTCCTCTTGGGTCCTAAGAGGGATACTCCTGGGTTCGAGGCGAACCCAACTTAACTTATAATACATGAGTCTTACTATGTTATACATTTATTCCCTCGAGCAGTAAAGTACTAAGAGTTTGTACTGCTCGGTTACTACTACTACTTAACGGTCTAAGCTTGCTCTCCTCCGGAACCCTCCTCGGTTCCGTAGACTATAAGGTAGTCTACACCTTCGACACCTCCAGAGAGGTCTGGTTCTTCATAGCCGATGATGTCGGCTCCTTCATGGTTGTCGTTGTCCTCCTCCAGATGGTTCAGACAATCTAAGCAGGGGATTTAAGAGTGGTATGAGTACGAGCGTACTCAACAAGTTCATTATAGAAAAGAGGTGTTTAATGCACTAGCTACGATATTAGACCAGAAAGTCTAATACCAATGCAAGTTTTGATAAACATTTCTTCAAGAGGTTGCTTTTATTTCGAAGAACTATGTCCGTCAGCCTTCACCGGTTTACTAGAACTTCATGGAGTTCCTTTCCGGCAGCGTTCGCAGTTCCAAATCCCGGAACAGGGAGTGACAGGTCACGATTCATTACACTCTGCAGAGGTGTGTTGCTTTACCCATAAGAGATCTTAACCTTGGTGCCAACCGGGCAGCTTTCCCGTCCACACTTCCTTCGGTGTGAGGCTCGGTATAAGGTCTAGCCAATCATGTTCCTCCGCTACCTCGAACACCCACCCTTTGTTGCATGCCCCGACCCTGGGTCCTCGCCGGTCCTCTTACACCAATTAAGGATGGACCCCGACCACGACGATAGTCTGGGATCGAACCAAACTCCTTCGCCGGTAGCTGCAACCCATCCTAGACCGCAATACCGTGGGGACTTAGGACTCCCCAGCCTCACCAGCTTGCTCCTTCGGGCGACAAGTGTACTACGGACAATGCCGTGGGGACTTAGGACTCCCCAGCCTCACCAGCTTGCCCCCTTGGATTACAAGTGTACTACGGTAAAGCGCATCCGTTCATGAACGAGAGGTGGAAACACTTTTGACTACTCTGTCCCACTCCGGATCTTATGGTTAACACGGTTGTTACGGCACAAGAATCACTGGACGACATTTGTTGTTTAATCCTAGATGGATACAACCATTGCAATGGAACCTCCACCATATCAACACAATCCATGGTTCCATTGCCCACCACTTAGTCATATTCATAGTTATGAAAATAGTGGTTTTGCTTTTTATGCAATAGTGATAAACATAGTACTTTGCAAGTAATTTGGTAAAAATACTCAATTGACATGAGCAAGTGATGAACTTGCCTGAACACTGCAAAGTGTTGCAGTTGGATGGTGTGGACTGACCCTTGTCCTCTGTTGCTGAAAAATAGCATCATTGTCCGATAAGGGCAATGGTTAAAGAAGCATTGATGCATGATTCCAGTTTTAGGGTTTGTTCCCCCCTTCCGATGTCGTTAATATTTCATGTGAGAGGTTGATATTAAGAATAACTTAGGGATACTCTATTTAAGGCAAAATACAACCTTGAAATGTTGTCAAGGTGTTTTTTTTAGAGTCCAAAAGAATTTATGGACTTATTTTCATTATTGAAAATAAATTGTGTGATTTAAATTTTTATTTAAATCATCAAATTTGAACTTATTCTTGTTTAACTTCAAAAAAAATCTATTTCATATTTTATTATGATAGAGTTTTTAATCCTGAGTGGTTTTCATATTTTTAATTATTTTTTAAGAGCTATAATGATTTTATAAAATTTGGTCAAAGTTTGTGTGTTTTTAAAGGAATTTGGAAAAGACCAAATTAACCCTGGGCCCACCTGTCGGTGTAACCCAGTGGGGTTAGGTCGACCGACCCACCTGGTCCGGCTCGACCAGCCGCACTTCTCTCTCTCTCTCTCGCTCGCGTCCGAAACCGTAACCCTAATTCCCCTCTTTGGCGATCCGCGTCGCCTCCGCCGTCGCCGCTCGATTCCGGCAAGCTCCGCCGGACTTGGCCCTCGCCGTGGGGCGCAATCGACTCGCCTCATGACGGCGCGTCGATCTGTCCGCGTTGATTTGATGCGGGCGTCCTGCTGCGCTCATCCCCGACCTTCTCTGGTGCTAGGGTTATGGTCCTCGCCGGCGATTCGTGTTGGCGGTCGCCCCAGACGTGTTGGCGCCGCCGTGGCTTCGCCGCCGTGGTGCGGGTGGTGCTGTGGCGTCACCATGGCTTGGCTTGGCTTGGCACCGCCGCGCTCTGGCGTGTGCCACCGTGGCCGCCATGGCTGCGCCAGTCTGCTCGTCCCCGGGTAAGTGCGCCTCCCTTCTTTCCCTCTCCTGTGCACGTTCTTCTACCTCCTCTAGCTCTGGCCATGGCGTGTCTCTCTGTGCAGAGATGATTGCCATGCCGATGCTCTATTGCTGTGCTTTGCTAGCCTGCTCGTGAGCTGCTGTGCTCTGCTGCTGCGCCATTCTTGCTTGCTCCTGAGCTGCTGTGCTATGCTCCTATGCCATGCGTGTGCTACTGCTGTGTGCAGCTCTTCCCTTTATCTTGCTGTTGTAACTCATGAGCGCTTGCTCATGAGCATATTGTGATGCTTATGCTTGCTTAAATTGTTCCTGCTGTTGTTATGTGTATTCTACCTCTCCTGTGAGTGCATTACCCTGCCCCTGGCTTGATGACTGTGTATCATCCTTGCAATTAGCAAGAGCCAGTGCTCCTGAGGTGCTATTCCTTGTGCTGTAATTCCTGGAAATACCCATTGGGCCTTGCTGTTGGCTGGGCAGCACCATCCAGTGATGGTGTGCTTCTGGATACAATTATATTTAGCTCATTTGCTTATCTGTGATACATTTGTTCATGTCCTGTGGTTAATTCAATTATTTGGTCCATGTGTTGATACTAGGATTGATTCTAGCAGGCTTTAGCATGCTTTAGCAAGCTCTGGTGATTAAGTGATCATCATCTGCTTGTGTGTTGCTTGCTGAACTTACTGCCTGTGACTGTCTGGTGCTTGTACTGGTGATTGTGTATCACCATGCCTTGTGCTGGTGCAGGCGTTGCCTGATCAAGTGTCTGCTGTTGCTTGCAGTGATCATCTAGATCATTTGCAAGTGTCTGTACCACTGGTTGCTTGTGTATTTCAATTATCTATCTAGTTTGGCTTGATCACATGGATAATTGATGTGAACTGCTCTGCAGTTATGCTCATTTCATTGAGTTTGGCAGGGCTAGATGGATGCCAACACTTGGTTGTGTACCCTAGCCCTCCTTTTGAACCCTACTGGGTGATGATAACTGTGCATGGCTTATTTGTTTGGATTGGTTAAGTGGATGAGGTGGCCTTGACAGCAATTCTTTGCTGTCAAGGTAGCTCCCACCCTTGTTGGCTAGCTGTGACTCACTGGATGCTTTCTGGGTGATCCTTTTGTTGGATTGCCAGTAGCTTTTGATGTTGAAATCAAATAGACAATGATTTGTCTAAACTCTAATGGTTAATGAACCATTTAGTGCTAGGTGAATTGGAATGGCTAGTTAGGAATTAATCCATGTTGGATTACTCTGGTAGTGTCACCATACTGACATACCAATGTCCCCTTGGTGATTTCCTTCTAGCTGATCTTCAGTTTGCTTGCACCAAATGGCTTAGTAGCCAGATGATGATACAAACTGGGTATTCTACCCATTTTGGCTGCTGTGACATATGCAGATGCTTATTTATGAGCAAACCAAGGTTTTGCTCAGGTTGATTGTATTTATACCTCACTCCAGCTCCTAGATGGTTTTGTTGTTGTAGAGGATTGCTTCTATGTTGATCTTATGCTTGCCCTGCTCCTCCTTGCAAGCCTGTTCTTGTGTTCTTGCTATCTGGTGACTTACCAAGTTGCTTGCCGATGGATGAAGCTAGGGTTTACTGTGGAGGTTTTTATACCTCCCTTTCATTGCCCTCCTGGTCGACAGCTTGGCCTGGCAAGCATGTGATGACTTACTGGTCTGTGTGTGCTGTTGGGCATGCACACTACCTGGTGAGCTGTTTGGCTGTGTGTGTGTGTAGTCTTGCTTGGGACTTGGGTTGAGAGTAGATCAGCTCGGCAGAGTTGATCATATCTGCTCAACACACCATTTCTTTTCTAACCTGCCAAGTGGCTTTGCCACTTGGCATAACACTTGCTTTTCTTTGTTGTGTGCAGGTTTCCAGATGATGATCAAATGGAGATGAAGATCATCAAGCTCAAGCTTAAATGAAGTTTAGCTTGTAGTCTTTAGGATAGAATAGGACATTGTACTTTTCTTTTATTTTCTTTTTCTATTTTGCCAATTCGTGTAATGTGTTGTATTATTCCTTTATTTCAATTGTGAATATTGTAAAGACAATGTATATTGTGTGTTAATCAATAAAGCTCAAGGTTTTCTCTAATGAGCTTTACTTATTATTTGTATTGTTCATAATGTGTATTATTTATAATTTACTTAATGAATTTCCTCACAATTGAATTATGAGGTATTTATTTAATGTTTGAATTTGAAATTCAAATTCCACTTAGGTTTGAATTCAATCATACAACTTAAAATTGAATTCAATCATGCAACTTAAGTTTGTAATGCAATATCCCTTCTCTCTTCTCAGAACCCTAATTTAGTTGAATCAGGAACAAGTTTGTCGCACTCTCGCAACCCTAACCCTGTAAGGTGACGAGAGAGAAACTTGTCCCCCTTCAATGTAGTTTTGTTTTAAAAGCGCGAAATTTCCCCGGAATTTACGATGCAATGCATATCCCTTTCTAAAATCTACCCCTCGATCGTCTCTAAACCTGGGACATTACAAAAGTTGAGTCAGTTAATTTGGATCCGAGGGAGTTCATGTTGTTGTAAGCTTAGATCCAGTGTTTCCCATGAGCAGAATGGCGCAATGGAGTCGGGGGATCTCGTCATTGGCTTCAGATCTGGCCTATGGTGAATCTGGCGGATCAGATCTGGCGGATCTTGCCGGCCAAACCCCGATCTGGTGCCATCAAGGTGATGGCGCTAACGGTGAGGCTTGCTTTGGTCAGTGCTTCAGATCTGGCTAATGGGGAAGTCAAGCTGCTAACGTTCACAAGCTCGGGGCATACGACGGCATCATCCGTCTTGCCCGTGAACATCTTGGCCTTTCAGCGGCCCTTCTCAGAGCCAATATGCCGTTGCTGAGGCCCTTCTTCTTCTTCGTCCTGGCGACTACCGGCGACACCGTCCCAAGTGGTGCGTCCCCGGCGATGGAGTTGCTGGAAAGGATGCGGAGCAGAGATCTGATGTGCGGTCCTTTTTGTAAAGTTGCAGGTCCTATTAGTTATTGTCTAGTTCTCTTGGACCTCTATGTAATTTTTTGGACTAGTTTCCATTTGCACCGATAAACTTGAATTTTGACAAGTTCACGGGAAAAAAATTTCCTTTGCACATATGGCCTATCATGTATGAACATTCTTGAGTTTTAAACTATATGTAATGGCCGGCACTTGCGCAAGGGGCTCGTCTAGTGCGCACTAGTTTCCATTAGCACCGATAAATTTGAATCTTGACAAGTTCTTGGAAGAAAAAATTGATTCACATATAGCCTATCATGTATGAACATTATTGGGATTCAAACTATACATAGATGGCCAACACGTGTGCAAGGGGGTCCTCTAATGTGCACTAGTTTCCATTAGCACTGATAAATTTGAATCTTTACAAGTTCTCGAAAAAAAATTGCTTCACACATATGCCCTATCATGTATGAACATTATTGGGATTCATATTATATATAGATGGCCAACACTTGTGCAAGGGGGTCCTCTAATTCTTGGGGATTTCAATCTATCTCTCTCTCTCGATCTATCGTTGGTGGCCAGAACAACACACATATGCATGCACTTTATGCGCAAAGGCGCGGGTGCCTCTAATAATTCATGTGTGTGCGTATATTTGAACATATTCTTGGGGATTTCAATCTCTATCTCTCGATTTATATATCGTTGGTGGCCAAGAAACACACTTATATACATACGCATGCACTTTATGCGCAAAGGCGCGGGTGCCTCTAATAATGTGTGTGCGCACTCGATCGATGATCCCTAAACCTTAAACCATAAAACCCTAAAACCCTAATCCCTAATCCCTAAACACCCTAAACACTAAACCCTAAACCATAAACACTAAACCCTAAACCCTAAACACTAAACCCTAAAACCTAAACACATAAACACTAAACCCTAAACCCTAAACACTAAACCCTAAACCCTAGACCCTATATCCTAATTAACACTTACCCTAACCCTAACCCTAACCCTAATCAAACCCTACATATATAGGCCAACGACACTTAATTGCGCATCAAGCAGGCGACCAACTAATTAGCGCTGATAAATTAATTAACTTGAATTTTGACAAGTTCTCGATCTCGAATGAAAACACATTTGATTAAGTTGTCTCATAATATATATATAATTAGTGTGCATGCGCGCATGGCATACCTTGCATATCATTCGTGCGTATATTTCAATATATATTTGAACATATTCTTGGGGATATATATATATTTAAATCTCTCTCTCTCTCTCGATCTATATATCGTTGGTGGCCAAGAAACACACTTATATATATACGCATGCACTTTATGCGCAAAGGCGCGGGTGCCTCTAATAATGTGTGTGTGCACTCGATCGATGATCCCTAAACCTTAAACCCTAAAACCCTAATCCCTAATCCCTAATTATACCCTAAACATACACCCTAAACACCCTAAACACTAAACCCTAGACCCTATACCCAAAACACTACTCCCTAAACCCTAAACCCTAAACACTAGACCCTAAACCCTAAACCCCAAACCTTGAAACTAAACCCTAAACCCTAAACCATAAACCCTAAATATATTTCAATCTCTCTCTAGATCTATATATCGTTGGTGGCCAAGAAACACACTTATATATATACGCATGTACTTTATGCGCAAAGGCGTAGGTGCCTCTAATAATTAATGTGTGTGTGCACTCGATCGATGATCCCTAAACCTTAAACCCTAAAACCCTAATCCCTAATTATACCCTAAACGTACACCCTAAACACCCTAAACACTAAACCCTAAACCCTAGACCCTAAACCCTAAACCCTAAACACTAAACCCTAAACCCTAACCCTAGACCCTAAACCCTAAACACGTACTAAACCCCAAACCCTAAACCCTAAACCCTAGACCCTAAACCCTAATTAACCCTAACCCTAACCCTAAAACCCTAGCTAGCTAACCCTAAACCCTAATTAAACACTACATATATATATATATAGGCCAACGACACTTAATTGCGCATCAAGCAGGCGACCAACTAATTAGCGCTGATAAATTAATTAACTTGAATCTTGACAAGTTCTCTCGAATGAAAACACATTTGATTAAGTTGCCTCATAATATATATACAATTAGTGTGCATGCGCGCTTGGCATACCATGCACATATCATTCGTGCATATATATATATTTCAATATATATCTGAACATATTCTTGGGGATATATATATATATATTTCAATCTCTCTCTCTCGATCTATATATATGGTTGGTGGCTAAGAAACACACTTATTATATATGTACGCATGCACTTTATGCGCAAAGGCGCGGGTGCCTCTAATAATGTGTGTGTGCACTAGCTCGATCGATGATCCCTAAACCTTAAACCCTAAAACCCTAATCCCTGATCCCTAATTGTACCCTAAACGTACAACCTAAACACCCTAAACACTAAACCCTAAACCCTAGACCCTAAACCCTAAACACTAAACCCTAAACCCTAACCCTAGACCCTAAACCCTAAACCCTAAACCCTAAACCCTAAATATATTTCAATCTCTCTCTAGATCTATATATCGTTGGTGGCCAATAAACACACTTATATATATACGCATGTACTTTATGCGCAAAGGCGCGGGTGCCTCTAATAATGTGTGTATGCACTAGCTCGATCGATGATATCCCTAAACCTTAAACCCTAAAACCCTAATCCCTGATCCCTGATTATACCCTAAACGGACACCCTAAACACCCTAAACACTAAACCCTAAACCCTAGACCCTAAACCCCCCTAAACCCTAAACCCTAAACACTAAACCATAAACCCTAACCCTAGACCCTAAACGACCCTAAACCCTAAACCCTAAATTTATTTCAATCTCTCTCTAGATTTATATATCGTTGGTGGCCAAGAAACACACTTATATATATACGCATGCACTTTATGCGCAAATTGGCGCGGGTGCCTCTAATAATGTGTGTGTGTGCACTCGATCGATGATCCCTAAACCTTAAAACCTAAAATCCTAATCTCTAATCCCTAAACTTACACCCTAAACACTAAACCCTAAACCTTAGACCCTAAACCCTAAACCCTAAACACTAAACCCTAAACCCTAAACCCTAACCCCTAGCTAACCCTAAACCCTAAACCCTAATTAAACCCTACATATATAGGCCAACGACACTTAATTGCGCATCAAGCAGGTGACCAACTAATTAGCGCTGATAAATTAATTAACTTGATTTTTGACAAGTTATCGATCTCGAATGAAAACACATTTGATTAAGTTGTCTCATAATATATATATAATTAGTGTGCATGTGTCCGCATGGCATACCTTGCATATCATTCGTGCATATATTTCAATATATATTTGAACATATTCTTGGGGATATATATATTTCAATCTCTCTCTTATCTCGATCTATATATCGTTGGTGGCCAAGAAACACACTTATATATATACGCATGCTCTTTATGCACAAAGGCGCGGGTGCCTCTAATAATGTGTGTGTGCACTAGCTCGATCGATGATCCCTAAACCTTAAACCCTAAAACCCTAATCCCTGATCCCTAATTATACCCTAAACGTACGCCCTAAACACCCTAAACACTAAACTCGGCCTATACCCTATACCCTAAACCCTCAACCCTAAACACTAAACCCTAAACCCTAACCCTAGCTAGACCCTAAACCCTAAACCCTAAACCCTAAATATATTTCAATCTCTCTCTAGATCTATATATCGTTGGTGTGGCCAAGAAACACACTTATATATATACGCATGCACTTTATGCGAAAGGCGCGAGTGCCTCTAATAATGTGTGTGTGTGCACTCGATCGATGATCCCTAAACCTTAAACCCTAAAACCCTAATCCCTAATCCCTAATTATACCCTAAACGTACACCCTAAACACTAAACCCTAAACCCTAGACCCTAAACCCTAAACACTACACCCTAAACCCTAAACACGTACTAAACCCTAAACCCTAACCCTAGACCCTAAACCCTAAACACTAAACCCCAAACCCTAAACCCTAAACCCTAGACCCTAAACCCTAATTAATTAACCTTAACCCTAACCCTAACCCTAAACCCTAATACTACATATATATAGGCCAACGACACTTAATTGCGCATCAAGCAGGCGACCAACTAATTAGCGCTGATAAATTAATTAACTTGAATCTTGACAAGTTCTCTCGAATGAAAACACATTTGATTAAGTTGCCTCATAATATATATACAATTAGTGTGCATGCGCGCATGGCATACCATGTACATATCATTCGTTCATATATATATTTCAATATATATCTGAACATATTTTTGGGGATATATATATATATATATTTCAATCTCTCTCTCTCGATCTATATATATCGTTGGTGGCCAAGAAACACACTTATTATATATATACGCAGGCACTTTATGCGCAAAGGCGCGTGTGCCCTCTAATAATGTGTGTGTGCACTAGCTCGATCGATCATCCCTAAACCTTAAACCCTAAAACCCTAATCCCTGATCCCTAATTATACCCTAAACGTACACCCTAAACACCCTAAACACTAAACCCTAAACCCTAGACCCTAAACCCTAAACCCTAAACACTAAACCCTAAACCCTAACCCTAGACCCTAAACCCTAAACCCTAAACCCTAAATATATTTCAATCTCTCTCTAGATCTATATATCGTCGGTGGCCAAGAAACACACTTATATATATACGCATGTACTTTATGCGCAAAGGCGCGGGTGCCTCTAATAATGTGTGTGTGCACTTGCTCGATCGATGATATCCCTAAACCTTAAACCCTAAAACCCTAATCCCTGATCCCTGATTATACCCTAAACGGACACCCTAAACACTAAACCCTAAACCCTAGACCCTAAACCCCCTAAACCATAAACCCTAAACACTAAACCCTAGACCCTAAACAACCCTAAACCCTAAACCCTAAATATATTTCAATCTCTCTCTAGATCTATATATCGTTGGTGGCCAAGAAACACACTTATATATATACGCATGCACTTTATGCGCAAATTGGCGCAGGTGCCTCTAATAATGTGTGTGTGTGCACTCGATCGATGATCCCTAAACCTTAAACCCTAAAACCCTAATCTCTAATCCCTAATTATACCCTAAACGTACACCCTAAACACCCTAAACACTAAACCCTAAACCTTAGACCCTAAACCCTAAACACTAAACACTAAACCCTAAACCCTAAACCCTAACCCTAACCCTAACCCCTAGCTAACCCTAAACCCTAAACCCTAATTAAACCCTACATATATAGGCCAACGACACTTAATTGCGCATCAAGCAGGCGACCAACTAATTAGCGCTGATAAATTAATTAACTTGATTTTTGACAAGTTCTCGATCTCGAATGAAAACACATTTGATTAAGTTGTCTCATAATATATATATATATATATAATTAGTGTGCATGTGTGCGCATGGCATACCTTGCATATCATTCGTGCATATATTTCAATATATATTTGAACATATTCTTGGGGATATATATATATTTCAATCTCTCTCTTATCTCGATCTATATATCGTTGGTGGCCAAGAAACACACTTATATATATACGCATGCAATTTATGCACAAAGGCGCGGGTGCCTCTAATAATGTGTGTGTGCACTAGCTCGATCGATGATCCCTAAACCTTAAACCCTAAAACCCTAATCCCTGATCCCTAATATACCCTAAACGTACACCCTAAACACCCTAAACACTAAACCCGGCCTATACCCTATACCCTAAAGCCTAAACCCTAAACACTAAACCCTAAACCCTAACCCTAGCTAGACCCTAAACCCTAAACCCTAAATATATTTCAATCTCTCTCTAGATCTATATATCGTTGGTGTGGCCAAGAAACACACTTATATATATACGCATGCACTTTATGCGAAAGGCGCGAGTGCCTCTAATAATGTGTGTGTGTGCACTCGATCGATGATCCCTAAACCTTAAACCCTAAAACCCTAATCCCTAATCCCTAATTATACCCTAAACGTACACCCTAAACACTAAACCCTAAACCCTAGACCCTAAACCCTAAACACTACACCCTAAACCCTAAACACGTACTAAACCCTAAACCCTAACCCTAGACCCTAAACCCTAAACACTAAACCCCAAACCCTAAACCCTAAACCCTAGACCCTAAACCCTAATTAATTAACCTTAACCCTAACCCTAACCCTAAACCCTAATACTACATATATATAGGCCAACGACACTTAATTGCGCATCAAGCATGCGACCAACTAATTAGCGCTGATAAATTAATTAACTTGAATCTTGACAAGTTCTCTCGAATGAAAACACATTTGATTAAGTTGCCTCATAATATATATACAATTAGTGTGCATGCGCGCATGGCATACCTTGCACATATCATTTGTGCATATATTTCAATATATATCTGAACATATTCTTGGGGATAAATATATATATATTTCAATCTCTCTCTCGATCTATATATATATCGTTGGTGGCCAAAAAACACACTTATATATATATATATATATATATATATATATATATATACACGCATGCACTTTATGCGCAAAGGCGCGGGTGCCTCTAATAATGTGTGTGTGCACTCGATCGATGATCCCTAAACCTTAAACCCTAAAACCCTAATCCCTAATCCCTAATTATACCCAAAATGTACACCCTAAACACCCTAAACACTAAACCCTAAACCCTAGGCCCTAAACCCTAAACACTACACCCTAAACCCTAAACCCTAACCCTAGACCTAAACCCTAAACACTAAACCCCAACCCCAAACCCTGCTAAACCCTAAACCCTAATTAATTAACCTTAACCCTAACCCTAACCCTAAAACCCTAGCTAGCTAACCCTAAACCCTAAACCCTAATTAAACCCTATATATATATATAGGCCAACGACACTTAATTGCGCATCAAGCAGGCGACCAACTAATTAGCGCTGATAAATTAATTAACTTGAATCTTGACAAGTTCTCTCGAATGAAAACACATTTGATTAAGTTGCCTCATAATATATATACAATTAGTGTGCATGCGCGCATGGCATACCTTGCACATATCATTCGTGCATATATTTCAATATATATCTAAACATATTCTTGGGGATAAATATATATAGTTCAATCTCTCTCTCTTGATCTATATATATATCGTTGGTGGCCAAAAAACACACTTATATATACGCATGCACTTTATGCGCAAAGGCGCGGGTGCCTCTAATAATGTGTGTGTGCACTCGATCGATGATCCCTAAACCTTAAACCCTAAAACCCTAATCCCTAATCCCTAATTATACCCTAAACGTACACCCTAAACACTAAACCCTAAACCCTAGACCCTAAACCCTAAACCCTAAACACTACACCCTAATGTTATCACCAGAATCTGACCGGATCAGAGGTGGGCCGCGATTAAGATGGGCTTGAAGAATTTACCTGGAAGAAATACATGAATCGGCCTTGTATACAAAGTTTGGGCTAGTTTGCCCGTGTATCTGTAAATATAGTAGGATACGTGTCGGTTAGATAGAATTTGGCTCGTGCACGGTTGGGATTATTCCCACGTTAGAAAGTCTACGGACTATAAATATGTATCTAGGGTTTATGAAATAAACAACAATCACGTTCATCACAAACCAATCTAGGCGCATCGCCAGCCCCTTGTTTCGAGGGTTTCTTCCGGGTAAGCATCATGCTGCCTAGATCGCATCTTACGATCTAGGCAGTAACGTTTATTCGTTGTTCATGCGTTGCTCGTGCTGAAGCCTTGTTGATGGCGAGCAACGTAGTTATCATAGATGTGTTAGGGTTAGCATTGTTTCATCGTATCATATGCTTTCGTCCATGCGACCCTTAGACGTCTAGCCGCCCTTACACCTATCTTAGGTGTAAGGGCGGCACCTCGCTTGATCATTATTTAGTAGATCCGATCCGTTATGATTGCTCCTTGTTCTTCAAGGATTAGTTTAATATCTGCATAGTTAGGCCTTGCAAACGGGTTGAAGGATCCAGTAGCACGTAGGGTGTAGTTTGCTAGCCCTAGATGAGATGTTCCGGGGATCAACTTCATGTTGGTTTTTAGGCCTTGTCTAGGGTCGGTTTATTATTACCGTGCGTGGCTGCCAGGCTCAATCACGTGTAGGATGTTCCGATTATGTGGTGAAAACCCTAAATCGTTGTAGGTCGTTTTAGCTTTATATTGATCAAGCAGGACCACCATGTGATCGTATACCTCATACGGATCATGGGTGGATCGGCTCCTTGAGCCGATTCACAGGACAACCTGAGAGCCGATCGAGGCTCGTATTTAATGTTTACGTGTATGCCATGCAGGAAACTAAGCGAAGCAAATCCATCACCTTCCTGACCAGGTATAGGTCAGGTGGCACGCCCTTGCACCAGCATCGGACGTGCGTGCCGAGTCTTTGCGGGCCGTCGCTCGAGGGACCAGGGCCAGCCGCAGTCCTGGGAGCCTCCCGGCTCTACTGTGTTGCCCGTCGCTGCTCGCCGGTGGGTTTCTGACCGCAACACATTCTGGCACGCCCGGTGGGACAATCTTTGACATCAACTGCATCGCCATCTACATCTGAGATCTGACTGAGGAGCTCAAGAAGAAGTATGACGAGGTCAAAGCTATCCTCGAAGCCGACCTCATCGGCTCTTTCCAGAGAACCCGCTCACACGGCATCAGGTGGAAGGGGTTCTCGCCTGAAGGCGCACTCGATGGAGTGGACCTCTCTACCCCTTCAGAAGAACGCACCAGGTCTCTGCGTCAGGAGATTAATTTCATGGTAGCTCATTCGCTGCACCGCCATTCTGAAAGCCTGGTGAACACTTTGGAGCGTGTCGCCCTTCGGGTGATCCAGGAAATCATGAGCCATCGGTATTCTCCGTCAGGACCAGCTCTGGGGACTCACCAAGGAGAGATACCACTCCAGTCCCGACCACCGCTGCCGTTCGCATTGGCAGCACCAGAGGTGCCGAGTTCACCGGCATACATCGTCTGCAAGATCGGTGGTGACCCTAATGATTACCAGTTCTTGTATGAGGCGCCTAAGGAGATCCCTCACAGATACACGTGCACATACATGCCAGACTGCAGCAGCTGGGTACTCTCAAACCAGACTGCAACAGCAGGGACTTCTAGAACAGCGGGAGGAACTTCTGGAATAGATCTTGAGAAGCAGACGTGGCTAGCTAAGTATGCCACTCCGACGAACCTCCAGAGCTCAACTCCTGCAGTTGGCTCAGAGCTTGAGAAGCAAGCGTGGCTGGCTAAGTATACCACTCCAGCGAATCTTCAGAGTTCGAATCCTGCAGCCATCACCGCGGATCAGATCAGTACAATCTTGAGAGACCAGTTCGGCATGGTGCCGAAAAGGAGGGCAGTCGGCTATTCCAAGCCGTACCCCAACGAGTACGATTTGATCCCACTACCACCCAAATATCGGCTCCCCGAATTCTCCAAGTTTAGTGGGTCAGATGGCTCCAGCTCAATCGAGCATGTGAGCCGATATTTGGCGCAGCTGGGCACGATCTCAGCATCAGATGAACTATGTGCGAGGTTCTTCGCACTATCCCTCACAGGATCGGCTTTCGGGTGGTACACGGCGCTGCCACCAGACTCAATCCGGACTTGGAAGCAGTTGGAAGAACAGTTCCACCTGCAGTATCACTCAGAGGCTTCCGAGCCTGGCATTGCCGATCTAGCACAAGTGCGATAGAAGCGCAGAGAAACGGTGTCAGAATACATCCAGCGCTTCAGGACTGTTAGGAACTGATGCTATTCGGCTCGTGTGACTGAAAAGGAAGCAGTCGAGTTGGCGGTGGTGGGTCTTGCATCACTGATCAAGGATGTGGCCTCCCAAGCAGAGTACCCTTCACTGGCGCATATGGTGCAGAAGCTGTCATTATATGAACAGCGCCACCCAGAGGTGTACCAGGATAAATTCAAGCGTGCGGTGGTCCTGGTTGAGGCAGATGAAGATGAAGGCTCCGCGGGAGATCAAGAGATAGCAGTGGCTGAATGGACTCGGGGGGCAAGCCCCGTGTCCTGCAAGTGGGTTAAGCCACAAGGTCCTCCAAGAGGGTTTGAATTCGACGTGACTAAAGCTGAGCAAATTTTCGACCTCTTACTTAAGGAGAAGCAGCTAAAATCACCCGAAGGCCACAAAATCCCCACGGCACAGGAGCTGAACGGAAAGCCATACTGCAAGTGGCATAACACGTTCACCCATACCACCAACGACTGTAGGGTGTGGCATCAGCAGATCCAAATGGCGATAGAACAAGGGCGGCTAATTTTTTGCCAGTACGCCATGAAAGTCGACACGCACCCCTTCCCCGCCGTTAACATGGTGGAGTGCACTTACCCTGGGAGGTGCCAGCCAGGTTCCTCGTTCAGCATCAACATGGTAGGGCCTGGGCACCACTCTGGTAAGGACAGAGACGAGGGCAGCTGCTCTCATAAAAAGGACAAAGAGGAAGCCGTTCCACGCGATCGGTTCCGGCATGATGGCAAGCGCTACATCACAGAGGGAGAAGTGAAGAATGTGCGATATCAGCGACCGCTCTCTGATCACCTCCTCAACAAATACGTGAGTCAATACGACCAACGCCGGCGATATGACGACGATGACGAAAGAGATCGTCTGGCTAGCAGGGACGCCAGGAGAGACCGCCGGCATGATCGCGACGAGGAGAGATATGAGCGCCATGCCAAGGAGAAGTCAAGAGAACAAGACGACGTGGATAGGCACTGGGACTATCCCTTCTTCAGACACTGCTGGGATTCAGGAATGAGCCGATTGCCTACACGGCAACTGCCCAGAATGTAGAGAGAAGAAGAAGGGTGCAGGAGCCGTGTCAGTATTCAAACGTCTAGGGCCGCTCCCATCTCGGAACAGGTTCGTCGAGTCCTCTCGGGTGGAAGATCTCGAGGAGTTAGAAGACGACGATGAAGAAGAAGAAGATAAGTACCACCGACCAAGGTGGTGCCCTGATGGACTCAGCCGTTCCCAAAAGCGTAGGGTTCAGCGGCTACATGGTTTGGAGGAAGCTGAAAGGTTATACCTGCACACGTTAAGGAAGGCGCGGCCTGATCTGGCCGCGAAAATTCAGCGAACTCTGGACGAAGAAGGTCGGCCACAAAAGAAAGAGTGGCGCCCCAAACAAAGGAAAGCCGATGATGAGACATCGGCTGGCACAAACATGGTGTTCATCCTTCCAGCGGAGTTTTGTGCTCTAAGATTGGACGAAGCACCTGTGGCACAACTTGACTGCGGCCCACGGCCAGTTATCTTTGAGAAGCCACGAGAAAGAAGCTACAGACACCTGAAGGCCCTGTACCTACGAGGTTATATCAATGGGCAGCCTGTCAACAAGATGCTGGTGGACACCGTAGCGGCAGTCAACATTATGCCATACTCCATGCTACGTCGGTTGGGACGCTCTAGCTCAGATCTGATCAAGACCAACGTTACACTGAGCGATTTCAACGGCCAGGCATCTGAAGCGCAAGGTGTTCTGAACGTGGATCTGACCGTAGGAAGAAAAACCATCCCTACGACGTTCTTCATTGTCGACAGCAAGAGCACCTATGCTCTCCTGCTAGGGAGAGATTGGATCCACGCCAACTGTTGCATTCCATCCACGATGCACCAATGTTTAATACAGTGGGATGGAGATGAAGTAGAGGTCGTCCACGCAGATGACTCAACCGAGATTTCAATGGCTGGCATGAACGTTTGGGAGACAGCAGGCCAAGAGCCACTCTCAGGTATCACTTTGGACGACTGCGAGCGCATCGACGTGACGAGAAACGGGGTGAGGCTGGTCTTATCCACCGGCCTGTCCGTGTAGCAAGAGCAAAATTTGTGGACGAACATGGCAAGGCCGATCCTTGTGATCGGCCCCAAGAAATAAAAAGGGATAATCTCGTCTCAAGCATGTCACGTAGTTATACTGAAGCAAGACCAAGATGTAAACCTTCATGGAGCAATTCGATCAACATGGAGGCCGATTCCAGCAATCGGCCAAAATTATCCTCACCATACGTTCTGCCCGTGTTCAACATCGATCTAACGGGCGGCGGAAAGCGGGGATACAGGTTTACGTCGGCTGACGAGCTGGAAGAAGTCAACATTGATCCTGACGGTGCCAATGTTCAAATACAGTGCTTTGGCTAACTACAGAGCCGATATCTGCAGTTACCTGACAGATTCGGCTCGGGGGGCACCTAATCAGATGAACATGTGCGATACATGCGCAGTAAAATAGTAAAATATTGGGGGCCGATAGAAAAATCGGCCAGTAAAAAAAAGCGAAATCACAGCCGATGTACACAACTGCACCCTTGACCTGAAGGCAGACAACGTCACGACTGGCCAGAGCTTCAACTGCAGCGTCACTGGGACGTGAGGCTGGATTTCTTCAAGAGTGTTCTTCACCTCCTCAGGGTTTTCGACTAATGCCTCAATGGGTGAAGAAAGCAGAGCATGGAGGCATTGGAGTTGGTCAGCAATGATGCCGGGGCTCGGTTCATCACGTGCTGTGGAGTGGTCCGGCTCGATAGATTCAGGGTCGAACGACAGCAAGCCTGAGAGATCACATCCCTGACAAACAACAAAAGCAGCATAAGTCTGCAGATCAGGGTAAGGGCAAGCCCAACAAAGGGAGCATACCTCTCCTATGACCATGGGAACAGCCGATGACGAAGCAATCGGCTGTGGCGTCTCTGCCTGGGGTTTGGCCAAGGTGGCAACTTGGTCGATGTCACCTGTAGAGGTTGTTACCTCCAGAGTTGGGGAGGGCATCAGAACTTCCTCGACATCCCCACTGGAAGTTTCATCGGTCTGCAAAAAAGGATGGTGAGCCGATCTGGGCAGCAAAGCGCAAGAACTGAGCCAGGAGGAGTTGGAGAGCTGTTACATTTGAAGCTTCTTGGTTCGAGGAAGGGGTTCGCTGATCCTTCCGAGCCCTCTTGGTGCATTGACTCTTGGTGCGTAAGCTGCCTTGCCCTGTTTTGATGGGAGCTTGAAGGGCAGCAGGTTCAGGGGCTGACCTTTTCTTGGGAGCCGATGGTGGCGCATCTGGCTGTTTTTGCGTGGTAGTGTCCTCAGAGGTGCCCGAGCTTGAGCCTCGTCGGCTGGACTGCGTCTCCTCGCTGCTACTTTTCTCACTGCTTCTCTCGCCCTGACTGAGGCTCGGGGGGCAGCTGACCCTGAAGAGTCTTTACTCTTGGGAGCCGATTTTATTGGAATCGGCTGGCTCTGCATCACAACCCTTTTTTTTAAGGGTGGTAAGTTCTTGCAGAAGAGGACCACTGGAGTTGGTGGGAGGAATTTGAAGGGGGATTCATCATCATTGACAGGCTCTGGGTCATCTTGTTGCTGCAAAGAAACAGAGCAGGGTTATAAATCATCACTGGAAACTATCGCAAGGAAATTTGCGAGCAAGCGGTACCTGTTCAGCAGAAGTATCAGCTTCAGCGTCAAGTTGTTTCAGCAACGGTCCTTGGGCTCTCCCGAAGGCATGGGTCTTCCACATTGTCCACCAGAAATTTGGGGATCTGAATTTGAGCAAGGTTTGCAGGTTACCGTGTGAGGGGGTGACTAAATTGACCTTTCTCGTAATTTATCGTGAGGAACCGATGCGTTGCCATCGGCTCTTTGAGCATTGACCAAGTTGGAAATCGGCAAAATCAAGTTAAAGGAAATTCTTCATTGATAACGGGATTTCTTACATAAAGAGCTGATTGCTCTCAAAAGGAAGTACCAGGGGATACATTGCCCCATCTACTACTACTGATCCTATGCTAAGGGTCCTATCTATGGGTCGTCGCTGCCCTCGTCGTCACCGTCGTCGCCGCTGTCGGCGCTACTCCCGGTCGGCTCGTCGTCGCTGCTGCCGCGGCCGCCGGCAGGGCCTTCGTTGTCCTCGTCCTCCTCGTCGGCATCGTCGTCGCTGTCGAAGTCGCTGAGGTTCCCCAGCCAGGGGCAGAAGCGCTTGGCCGGCGGCTCATCGGAGGAGGTGTCCTCCTCCTCCTCCTCCTCCTCCTCCTCGAAGGAGGTGAAGTCGTCCCAGGAAAAGCGATCGTCATCGCTCTCCTCCTCCGTTTCCCCGTCGTCAAGGAAGCGGAGGTCACTTTCCCCGTCGGTCGAGGACTTGTCGTCCTCAGACCAGACGGAGAAGTCATGACTGGACTCGTCCCCGTCTTCTATGGCGCGGCGAATGTTGGCCTCGTGGGCCTCCTCCGGGTCCCACTCCGGCGTCAGCTCGCGGGAGGGGGAGGACTGGGAGGAAAGACCCGACGAGGCGGAGGAGGAAGAAGACATGGTGGCAGGGGAGGGCTTTTGGAGTGCTAATGCGAAGGGGATGAAGAAGTGAACTGCAGGATGCGGTTAAAATAGAGGCGATATAGTGGAGATGATTCAATGTTGCAACGGTTCCCGAGGATGTGGTGCCAAAACCATCAAATCATGCGGAGAAGTTGAGAAGGCAAGGTATCATGATGAAGGGATACCGTGGCGGTTCTGTTCTGCCCCGATTTGACACGACAAAGAAAGGGAAAAACAGAGTGATTTTGGAATTGTCATTTCCAAAACCAGGGGGGCATGTGTTATCACCAGAATCTGACCGGATCAGAGGTGGGCCGCGATTAAGATGGGCTTGAAGAATATACCTGGAAGAAATACATGAATCGGCCTTGTATACAAAGTTTGGGCTAGTTTGCCCGTGTATCTGTAAATATAGTAGGATACGTGTCGGTTAGATAGAATTTGGCTCGTGCACGGTTGGGATTATTCCCACGTTAGAAAGTCTACGGACTATAAATATGTATCTAGGGTTTATGAAATAAACAACAATCACGTTCATCACAAACCAATCTAGGCGCATCGCCAGCCCCTTGTTTCGAGGGTTTCTTCCGGGTAAGCATCATGCTGCCTAGATCGCATCTTGCGATCTAGGCAGTAACGTTTATTCGTTGTTCATGCGTTGCTCGTGCTGAAGCCTTGTTGATGGCGAACAACGTAGTTATCATAGATGTGTTAGGGTTACCATTGTTTCATCATATCATATGCTTTCGTCCATGCGACCCTTAGACGTCTAGCCGCCCTTACACCTATCTTAGGTGTAAGGGCGGCACGTCGCTTGATCATTATTTAGTAGATCCGATCCGTTATGATTGCTCCTTGTTCTTCAAGGATTAGTTTAATATCTGCATAGTTAGGCCTTGCAAACGGGTTGAAGGATCCAGTAGCACGTAGGGTGTAGTTTGCTAGCCCTAGATGAGATGTTCCGGGGATCAACTTCATGTTGGTTTTTAGGCCTTGTCTAGGGTCGGTTTATTATTACCGTGCGTGGCTGCCAGGCTCAATCACGTGTAGGATGTTCCGATTATGTGGTGAAAACCCTAAATCGTTGTAGGTCGTTTTAGCTTTATATTGATCAAGCAGGACCACCATGTGATCGTATACCTCATACGGATCATGGGTGGATCGGCTCCTTGAGCCGATTCACAGGACAACCTGAGAGCCGATCGAGGCTCGTATTTAATGTTTACGTGTATGCCATGCAGGAAACTAAGCGAAGCAAATCCATCACCTTCCTGACCAGGTATAGGTCAGGTGGCACGCCCTTGCACCAGCATCGGACGTGCGTGCCGAGTCTTTGCGGGCCGTCGCTCGAGGGACCAGGGCCAGCCGCAGTCCTGGGAGCCTCCCGGCTCTACTGTGTTGCCCGTCGCTGCTCGCCGGTGGGTTTCTGACCGCAACACCTAAACCCTAAACCCTAACCCTAGACCCTAAACCCTAAACACTAAACCCCAAACCTCAAACCCTAAACCCTAAACCCTAATTAATTAACCTTAACCCTAACCCTAACCCTAAAACCCTAGCTAGCTAATCCTAAATCCTAAACCCTAATTAAACCCTACATATATATATATATATAGGCCAACGACACTTAATTGCGCATCAAGCAGGCGACCAACTAATTAGCGCTGATAAATTAATTAACTTGAATCTTGACAAGTTCTCTCGAATGAAAACACATTTGATTAAGTTGCCTCATAATATATATACAATTAGTGTGCATGCGCGCATGGCATACCTTGCACATATCATTCGTGCATATATTTCAATATATATCTAAACATATTCTTGGGGATAAATATATATAGTTCAATCTCTCTCTCTCTCGATATATATATATATCGTTGGTGGCCAAAAAACACACTTATATATACGCATGCACTTTATGCGCAAACGCGCGGGTGCCTCTAATAATGTGTGTGTGCACTCGATCGATGATCCCTAAACCTTAAACCTAAAACCCTAATCCCTAATCCCTAATTATACCCTAAACATACACCCCCTAAACACCCTAAACACTAATACCTAAACCCTAGACCCTAAACCCTAAAACCCTAAACACTAAACCCGAAACCCTAAACACTAAACCCTAAACCCTAACCCCTAGCTAACCCTAAACCCTAAACCCTACATATATAGGCCAACGACACTTAATTGCGCATCAAGCAGATGACCAACTAATTAGCGTTGATAAATTAATGAACTTGATTTTTGACAAGTTCTCGATCTCGAATGAAAAGACATTTGATTTGTCTCATAATATATATATATATATATATATATATATATAATTAGCTAGTGTGCATGTGCGCATGCATGGCATACCTTGCATATCATTCGTGCATATATTTCAATATATATTTGAACATATTCTTGAGGATATATATATATATATATATTTAAATCTCTTTGTTATCTCGATCTATATATCGTTGGTGGCCAAGAAACACACTTATATATATACGCATGCACTTTATGCGGAAAGGCGCGGGTGCCTCTAATAATGTGTGTGTGCACTCGATCGTTGATCCCTAAACCTTAAACCCTAAAACCCTAATCCCTAATCCCTAATTATACCCTAAACGTACAACCTAAACACCCTAAACACTAAACCCTAAACCTGTAACGACCCCGGATCTGGTAGGATCCAAAGTCCATGTGATTAAAGATGCTAGTCCCTGGATCATTAGCTAGCACTCACAGTCGATGAATAATCATGTAAAACACAAGTCTTTATTACACGATTCGAATAATCCAGAGTACAAATAATTACAACTTGCATAGCCAAAGGCTAGCTCAATACAACGGAAAACGAAACAACATCTTGGAGTCCCATCAATGCCACAGGCTCGTTGAGTGTAGACTCGCGACCTACGCATTCTCACAAGTCGTCGAATAACCTGCAACATGAAAGGTTGCAGCCACGAGAGTGGTCAATACTTTGAATGTATGGCAAATTACACCGAGAAGAGGAAAATTGACTAAATCTACATGCAAGGCAGACAAGAGGAGGCTTGAGTTTGCGTAAAGCCAATTTTTACTTAAGAAGTAGAGACAAATTCTTTTATCCTACTTTGCAAAATTTTGATAAAGTAATATTGGCCGAGTGGAGCACATGGATATTACACACCAAGTGTCCAAATCAACCTAACACTTGGATATGACACACCAAGTCCCAAACACTTGGATATTACACACCAAGTCCCGAGCACTTGGATATTACACACCAAGGCCCCAAAACCCACCTATGAACGATATTACACACGCCATAGGGTTTTGAAAACTCCTTTGAAAAGAGAGAGGAAATCATTCAGAGGCTCCATCCTTCAGATGCTCAACTTGTCCTTTTACCGTGGACACGGCTGATCGATCAGGTTAACACTCTCGAGAGGTTGCGCTCTTTACCCACAATTCACAACCAAGCCTTTTTGCCAAAATTCTTCATCTTCATTAAGGCCAGGACGAGGTCACGACGAAACTTTTCCTTAGTAGCCCCTCCACCTTCCGGATCCGCCCGTGCCCAAAATTCCTCCCAATGGCGGTACCCAGGCGAGGTTTCCCACTAAGTACTTAGCCAAGACAGAGCCCATATTGTATTGTGGTTGCACTGGAAGCTTCTGACATCTGGAACGTGGCAGACTTCTTTGATCCTGGGCGGCAGTCCTCCACCAATCTCCACTCGTTGTCCCGACAAAACCATTCCGCCCAGAAGAAAACTTAGTTTTATTTTGAAGAAGACTTTTGGGAGAAAAGTTGCGCTCATAACCAAAGCTCAAGTACTTAGAAAATTTTCTTGTTTTGAACCCCTTTTTATATTTACGTAGCATAAGCACAGCACTTAGAAAAAATTTGGGGATTCCTATGGCCATGATATAAGTGGAAATATTTCTAAGTAATACTTCTACTCATGGCAATCTACAAAATAGCACGCGGACTTGTAAAACATTTAAGTAAAATCTACCAAAACATCCTACACATGCATACTAATCATTTGAAGAAAAAAGACATGCATAGAAAACTTGGGACAAAAATTTGAACAAAGGTGTAACTTGCCTTAGTAATATTTGATGATGATTTCTTCTTTGTGAACTTTCTCGCGCACTCCGAATAAATCTAACGCATAGAAAAATTACACGCAATAAACAATCATTGCAAATAAAGAGCAAATAAAACACACAAACATACAAAACAAAGAAAATGCAAAATAATTTTAAATTATATATTTATTTCGTGCTACAGTAACTAATGTTTGTTAAAATATTAGATATGTTCAAAAGGATCAATTTGCAAAAGGAATTAATTTGATAGAATTTATATAACTCCAATTATGTCCAAATGGTTTAATATCCAATATTACAAACGTGAAAATTAGTTACTTATAATTTGAAAATTCCAACTCCAAAGTGTAGATAATAAAATTCTGAAACTAACGCAAAAAGAATGAACCAAAACGGAGTTACGGATATTTAATTATAATTTTTCAAAGATTTGATGTTTTTGCGATTTAGAACTCGTCGCGGCGAACGTGCTCCATTCGATTCCGGTCCGACAACTCCTTTTGCTGGGTTCTTGGAATTCTTCGGTTGATCTTCAGCGTGGCTACGAACTCCGTCGGTTCGCGATAAGATTCGGTCAACTTAATTTGGTAAAAAGAAAAACTAATGTAGGAGATTCAATCTAACGAAACTCTCACAGATTTAAAGGAGCCAAAACGATAATTGAAAACAAATTTTAAACTTACAGATTTGATAAAATCAATAATTATAAAAGTTAACACCATTGTATAGAGTTTTTAATTATGAATTCAACGCAAGAAATAAAATCTAAAACGGAGCTCTAGATTTGAAGATATAAAATTCTAAAGTTTTGTCCGTGGTACGAGCTAGCTCATGTGACGACGATTGGATCGATCGTACCATACGTGAGAAAAAAAAAAAAAAAAAACGTTGCAGAACGTCTACTGGTTCTACGTACAAATACAGCTATGCTACTGTCCTCGGAGCGTTACCAGATGGACGAAGACGGAGATGAACGTGGTGGTCGGATGTGGAAGGCGACGGTGTACTGGTGCTTCCCGGCTTGGCGAAGACCTTGACGGGGTTCTCCTCTCCTTGGTGGTGCCGCGTGCGTCAACGGAGTCTGTCGTAGTCGTCCTGAGCAGTTGCTATTCCCGGCTGGAGTCAGCGAAGTTCCGGCGAAATTCCGGCGGCCTCGCCTGCGTGTTCTCGTGGTTCTGCGGAAGGGGAAAAAGATTAGGAGGATAAGGTCGAGCAATCTGCGAAGCTTAGACAGAGAAGGGCGGGGCGGGGAGTCCTGGAACCTCGTCTTTGAGTTCGCGACGGCGGAACTCCGGCGAGATCGGAACAAGCTCTCTGGTGGTCTAGGGTTTGTAATTTTTAGAAAAACGGAGAGAGGCCGATGCGGTAGTATATATGAAGGAGTTTTCGTGAAGTAGGGGTCAAGAATTTAAACGGAATCGTGGCGAATTTCTGGGGATTTTAAGTCGGTAGGCAGTCCCGTGTTCGTGTCGAACTCAGTCATGAGGTTGAAGACGATGGGTGGGTCCCAGTTAGCTTGAAAGAAAAAAAAAAACGGGAGAGATGGTGGGGCTGACCCGGCGCTGATTGCTGCCTCCCGTGTGTGGCTGTTGCCGAGCTGGCCAGCTTGTTTGCTTGGCCTGGTTCACGGCTTGTTCTTTATTATTCTTTGTTTATTTCTTATCTAAGTTATATTGCTCAAATGAATTAAATAAAAATTAAATAAACTATGTGAAGATAATATATTTATTTCAAGCCTAGGAATATTGGTTTAAGCCCAAACATATTTTTTTTCAAAAATCATTTTATGCATTTTGGCCTATATGGCTATTTATGCATTTTTTTCTAATTAAAAGTTTGGGGTTGTAAATTTAATCCATCACTCAATCAATTCAAACAAACTCAAACATACACGAAAACAAAATAAATCATTTTTAAATGATATTTAAAATATAAAGAAAATCCAACATTAACCATGATGAAGTCATATTATCATCTCTCTTCTACTTTCTTTAAATTGGAGTCTATTATTTAAGATGCAAATAAGACCAAATACAATTTGAAAATATTTGAAGAGATCCAGATATTCAAATAATTACTTTAATAAACAAACAAGCATATTAAGCATTAATACACCATAAATTGGGAAAGTCATTTTATTCCCTCTCTTTTTGTATTTAGTACGGTTGGGTAATTATTTTAGTTCAAACAAAAAAAAAACCAAGTGGTTGAAACAAAAATGAAAACAGTTTGGATAGTCATGTTAATCCACTCGTATAAAAAAATATTTTAAAGCAAGGTTGAAAAATAAAATTCACAAGCCATCAAAATTTCTTTTCATTCATAATTCCAATCAAGTCAAACAATTCAATCAAATTAAATTAATAATTTTAACATTCCAAAATTAGGAAAATTTTGGGATGTTACAAAACCCTAGACCCTAAACCCTAAACGTATACCCTAAACACCCTAAACACTAGACCCTAAACCCTAAACACTAAACCCTAAACCCTAGACCCTAAACCCTAATTAACCCTAACCCTAAAACCCTAGCTAGCTAACCCTAAACCCTAATTAAACCCTACATATATATATAGGCCAACGACACTTAATTGCGCATCAAGTAGGCGACCAACTAATTAGCGCTGATAAATTAATTAACTTGATTTTTGACAAGTTCTCGATCTCGAATGAAAACACATTTGATTAAGTTGTCTCATAATATATATATAATTAGTGTGCATGTGCGCATGGCATACCTTGCATATCATTCGTGCATATATTTCAATATATATTTGGACATATTCTTGGGGATATATATATTTCAATCTCTCTCTCTCTCGATCTATATATCGTTGGTGGCCAAGAAACACACTTATATATATACGCATGCACTTTAATTTATTTGCCTCACAATATATATAATTAATATGCATGCATGTCCTAACCATGTATGCTTATATATGTGTTTAATTTGGGGATTTCAATCGCTCTCTCGCCGCTCTCTCGTTGGTGGCCAACAACACACACATGCACTTTGTGCGCAAAGGCATGTGCCTCTAATAATGTGTGCTTGTGATCGATCGGTCTAGTTTTGATTAATCATAGCACACAAATATAGAAGTTGTATTTGAATCCACACAACCCTAATCTAAAACACATAGCCCCTAACATGGCCTAATTAACTGACCCCTTCTCTCTAGCTAATTAGTGGAAATTGCACAAAATCAAAAGGGGTCCCTCACTAATTATACATATATATCTAGATTGTGATAAACTTTTGCCCCATATTTGGTGGATGGGTGCATCTTGGCATGTAAAACAATTAATGTTTGCAAATGGCGTTGTCAAAATTTATGTACAAATGATTTCTTTCCATCCAAAGTGTATAAAATGGGAGTTTTAATGAAGAAGGTACAAATAAAACAGCTCAACATGCCTCCACACCCCGATTTTCACACGAAGTAGAGCACATTTAAAGGATAATTCCAGAGTTTTACTATTTTTCAAGCAACTTTACTAATTTCCACCCACTCACATGACTTTATGTCGATTTAACGAAAATAGGGCGAATTTAAACTACATGGGCGGGATAGTTTGAATTGTGCGCGTGGCAAAGGGAACCGCCTATTCCTCAACCTTGTGCCCGGCAAATTACACACGCAACTCCATCAAACACCACCTACCAGGCGGCCCGGCCGCATGACCCCCCACCCACCGCTACACAACTTATCCCCGTCCGTGCGAAGACCTTCCCCTCCCCGTCCCGTCCGTGCAAAGAAGAAGCTTCCCCTCCCCGTCGTTCTTCTCGAGACGCACCGGCGGTCAAGTTGATCCACGGTAGGGTTGCTATCTCTAGCTCAATCATGCATCGGGCAAGACGGCCTAACGATTTATATTTTCTTGATGCTGCTAAAAAAATCGTCAGTATGCTCGAACTAATTGGCACTTTATAGTTTTCCGCTCGATTTGTCCTCGATCAATTTGTTCATTTGCGTGGGCATATAGAGTCGATTCGCACTCGATCCGTTAATTTGCTGAAATGCCATGGCAGAGTTTTGTACACGATCTGTTTGCTAAAATGTCGATGGGCATTTTTTGTTTTGTACTCGACATGATTGCTGAAATGCATAATCATGTACTAGTATAGTTTTGTACTCGATGGATATACATTTCCTACTTCGCCTTAAATTAATCACTAACCATTGTATCTCATAACTAAACAGATGGACAGAACTTGGATACTGCATGGACACTTATGTTCCCCTTCATTTATAAATGGTGTTCAACCCTTTATGGGGTTTATTAGAGCTCATGAAGGTCACGACCTGGACGTGTATTGCCCGCGCTGCACATGTATGAATGGTGAGAAGAGGCCTCACCATGTAGTGGAAGATCATTTACACATTTTTGGAATGGACCGCACATATGTTAGGTGGGTTTATCATGGTGAACCACATAATGATCCTTCAGCGGGAGAAGCAGATCTTGCTCACACTGTATGTGTGCTGACATATGTAGTTAATTATTTATATTGATGTTGCCGCTGTTTCGATCAATAGTTTGCATTGCTGTGCAAGGTTCTGTACTCAAATTTAACTTGTTGCAGATGGATGGACGGGAAGGAGAGAAAAAGCGCTTGCTTCAGGAACCGGGTTTCAGCTGGGACATGTCTTTGTGCAGATGAGAAGGTAAATATGTAAAACGGCATTTATTCAGGTTGCATCCCTTAGATGTTTGTCTAATCTGTTGATGTACTAATTGCAGAAGCATAGAGTTGAAGAGGTCTCTCAGTTTGATGGGAGATTTGAAGATGAATCTCAGTTTGATGCACCTGTGGATGGTACTGATGACGGGCCTTTCATAGACGAAGGTCCTGCACCTGAGATTATCCATCCTACAGAAGGAGGCCGTGGACCGAGTACACAACTTTGCGTTGAAGTGGATGCACGCCCAGAGATCATCAGTGGCGTCCGGGTAGTCTCAAGACCACCCAGCCCTGATGCACCTGTGGATGGTACTGATGACGAGCCTTTCATAGACAAAGGTCCTGCACCTGAGATTATCCAGCCTACAGAAGGAGGTCGTGGACCGAGTACACAGCTTTGCGTTGAAGCGGATGCACGCCCGGAGATCATCAGGGGCGTCTCGGTAGTCTCAGGACCACCCAGCCCTGATGCAAAATGTTGAGCTACTTTATGATTCGTACTCTTATGTTCTGGTACTGTAGTATGTACTATCTTTGTTATGATTTGTACGCCTTTGGCGCTAGAACTATAATTAAGCATTCAGTGGATAATCGCGTTGCAAAATTTGACACCCACACAATCAGTTCATCGTATGAGTAGTAGCACAATTACTTCTACAGCCATTCCTGCCAGCGCATTAATTGGTAGCATGAAACACTTTCAGGCACTCCCCTCTGATTCATATTAATTGACTCAATTTTGTCTAGATATGGATGTATCTAGATGCATTTGTTAACTAGACTAACAAACTTGAGTCAGTTAATATGAATCGGTGTAAACCGCCCAAGTCCTCGAGCAGCTAGTTTATTGACTCTGGACTCCAAGCCTCTCGCGGCAAGCCATCGACGAAGCTTTGACCAGATCTTGGCCCGCTTTTTTTTGCGAATAGCAAAGCTTTGACCAGTTCCTCTTGGGATACAGCACGCCGGTGAGCTTGCACGGTTGCCATGAGCACTTTCCGGCGGAACTTCCTCTGCAGCGCCCTCAAGCTGCCGCTGCGAGACAGCACGCAGTGCCTCGAGGTGGACGGAACGGACGAACTCGGGATCTCAGGGCGGGGGGTCCGCCTCGTCCGGGAACGATCTCCAGCGGATTAACGAGGACATGCATGGCGGCCAGGGGATTTGGTTTTTTTTTTGTTGTTGTTTGAGCTTGGGATTTGGGGTTTTTTCGGATAGGGGAGGAGGAACCGAGGAAGAGGAAGGAACAGCCCGCGTGCTTGGCGCGTGGCAGTGTGCTTGAATTTCGATTTTTTTTGAAATGTTTCATTTCCCCGCTACAATTCGGGGGTTTTCTTGACGCGCCAATGCGTCCCGCCGGGCAGGTTCAAGTGAATTTGGGGTGCCACACTATGGGCCCCAGTTTCAGTGAGACATGTAATGACTAGTCACATCAGTAAGTTCACTGTGTAATAAAATATGTTACCCCTCCCCTTTATGTAGCCCCCTTGTCTCTCCCGATCGAGTGCCGACAGCTGACGGATGCAAGCCGCTAGCTCGATCCCCTCCTTTTGCCTCCACCGTCCAGGCATCCAGCTTGGAGGGGCAAGCTGCATCTAGACCAAGCGGATTAGGTAGTACTAGTAATGCTCTTTCCTTTCTTGAGATCGGTTCTTTTTTCCTCACCTCGATATCTTGCGCATCTATTTCCTATTCTGGGCGAAGGGGTGTCTTTCTGGTCACCCTCGCGCTGGGAGTGATTGATGGGGGTGGGGGGGTGATGTCTACGCCCCCTCCTTTTCCTGTAGACAGTGTTGGGCCTCCAAGAGAAGAGGTTTGTAGAACAGCAGCAAGTTTTCCCTTAAGTGGATCACCCAAGGTTTATCGAACTCAGGGAGGAAGAGGTCAAAGATATCCCTCTCATGCAACCCTGCAACCACAAAGCAAGAAGTCTCTTGTGTCCCCAACACACCTAATAGGTGCACTAGTTCGGCGAAGAGATAGTGAAATACAGGTGGTATGAATATATATGAGCAGTAGCAACGGTGCCAAAAAATAGCTTGCTGGCGTGTAGTTGATGGTGGTAGTATTGCAGCAGTAGTAACGCAGTAAAACAGTAAACAAGCAGCGATAGCAGTATTTTAGGAACAAGGCCTAGGGATTACACTTTCACTAGTGGACACTCTCAACATTGATCGCATAATAAATAACTCTTTCTCATATGTGCTACATACACTCTTTTGTTGGATGATGAACACATTGCGTAGGATTACACGAACCCTCAATGCCGGAGTTAACAAGCTCCACAATTCAATGTTCATATTTAAATAACCTTAGAGCATAATAGATCATTGCAAAATAAACCAAGAACTAACATAGTGCACACACTGTCCACATTACACTATGAAGGAGGAATAGATCACATCAATACTATCATAATGATAATTAACTCCACAATCTACAAGAGATCATGATCATAGCTTACGACAAGAACCACATGGTGCACACACTAGTCACCTTTACACCATGCAGGAGGAATAGACTACTTTAATAACATCACATGAGTAGCACACAACTAGTAGCGATACAAAGCTCATCATATGGATCTCAATCATGTAAAGCAGCTCATGAGATCATTGTATTGAAGTACATAGGAGAGAGATTAACCACATAGCTACCGGTACAGCCCCAAGCCTCGATGGAGAACTACTCCCTCCTCATGGGAGCAGCAGCGGTGATGAACATGGCGGTGGAGATGGCAGCGGTGTCGATGGAGAAGCCTTCCGGGGGCACTTCCCCGTCCCGGCGGCGTGCCGGAACAGAGAGTCCTGTCCCCCAGATCTTGGCTTCGCGATGGCGGCGGCTCTGGAAGGTTTCTGTGGGTTTCATCGATCGTAATAGGGTTTTCGCGACGGAGGCTTTAAATAGGCGGAAGGGCAGCCTCGGAGGGGGCCTGGGGCCACCACACCATAGGGCGGCGCGGCCCCCCCTCTGGCCGCGCCAGGGTGTGGTGTGGGGCCCCCAGGGCTTCCCTCTGGCGGCTCTCGAGTGTTCTGGATGCTTCCGGGCAAAATAGGAACCTGGGCGTTGATTTCGTCCAATTCCGAGAATATTTCGTTACTAGGATTTCTGAAACCAAAAACAGCAGAAAGCAGGAACTGGCACTTCGGCATCTTGTTAATAGGTTAGTTCCAGAAAATGCACGAATATGACATAAAGTGTGCATAAAACATGTAGATAACATCAATAATGTGGCATGGAACATAATAAATTATCGATACGTCGGAGACGTATCAGCATCCCCAAGCTTAGTTCTGCTCGTCCCGAGCAGGTAAAACGATAACAAAGATAATTTCTGGAGTGACATGCCATCATAAACTTGATCATACTATTGTAAACACATGTAATGAATGCAGCAATCAAAACAATGTATATGACATGAGTAAACAAGTAAATCATATAGCAAAGACTTTTCATGAATAGTACTTCAAGACAAGCATCAATAAGTCTTGCATAAGAGTTAACTCATAAAGCAATAATTCAAAGTAAAGCATTGAAGCAACACATAGGAAGATTAAGTTTCAGCGGTTGCTTTCAACTTGTAACGTGTATATCTCATGGATATTGTCAACATAGAGTAATATAATAAGTGCAATATGCAAGTATGTAGGAATCAATGCACAGTTCACACAAGTGTTTGCTTCTTGAGGTGGAAAGGAATAGGTGAACTGACTCAACAATGAAAGTAAAAGAATGGTCCTCCATAGAGGAAAAGCATCGATTGCTATATTTGTGCTAGAGCTTTGATTTTGAAAACATGAAACAATTTTGTCAACGGTAGTAATAAAGCATATGTATCATGTAAATTATATCTTACAAGTTGCAAGCCTCATGCATAGTATACTAATAGTGCCCGCACCTTGTCCTAATTAGCTTGGACTACCGGATCATCACAATGCACATGTTTTAACCAAGTGTCACAAAGGGGTACCTCTATGCCGCCTGTACAAAGGTCTAAGGAGAAAGCTCGCATTGGATTTCTCGCTATTGATTATTCTCAACTTAGACATCCATACCGGGACAACATAGACAACAGATAATGGACTCCTCTTTTATGCATAAGCATGTAACAACAATTAATAATTTTCTCATATGAGATTGAGGATATTTGTCCAAAACTGAAACTTCCACCATGGATCATGGCTTTAGTTAGCGGCCCAATGTTCTTCTCTAACAATATGCATGCTTAACCATAAGGTGGTAGATCTCTCTTACTTCAGACAAGACGAACATGCATAGCAACTCACATGAAATTCAACAAAGAGTAGTTGATGGCGTCCCCAGTGAACATGGTTATCGCACAACAAGCAACTTAATAAGAGATAAAGTGCATAAGTACATATTCAATACCACAATAGTTTTTAAGCTATTTGTCCCATGAGCTATGTATTGCAAAGGTGAATGATGGAATTTTAAAGGTAGCACTCAAGCAATTTACTTTGGAATGGCGGAGAAATACCATGTAGTAGGTGGGTATGGTGGACACAAATGGCATAGTGGTTGGCTCAAGTATTTTGGATGCATGAGAAGTATTCCCTCTCGATACAAGGTTTAGGCTAGCAAGGTTATTTGAAACAAACACAAGGATGAACGGTGCAGCAAAACTCACATAAAAGACATATTGAAAACATTATAAGACTCTACACCGTCTTCCTTGTTGTTCAAACTCAATACTAGAAATTATCTAGACCTTAGAGAGACCAAATATGCAAACCAAATTTTAGCATGCTCTATGTATTTCTTCATTAATGGGTGCAAAGCATATGATGCAAAAGCTTAAACATGAGCACAACAATTGCCAAGTATCACATTACCCAAGACATTTATAGCAATTACTACATGTATCATTTTCCAATTCCAACCATATAACAATTTAACGAAGAAGAAACTTCGCCATGAATACTAAAAGCTAAGAACACATGTGTTCATACGAACCAGCGGAGCGTGTCTCTCTCCCACACAAGCATTTATTCAAACAAGAACAAAAACAAGAAACATACAGACGCTCCAAGTAAAGTACATAAGATGTGACCGAATAAAAATATAGTTTCAAGAGAAGGAACCTGATAGTTTTGACGATGAAGAAGGGGATGCCTTGGGCATCCCCAAGCTTAGACGCTTGAGTCTTCTTGATATATGCAGGGGTGAACCACCGGGGCATCCCCAAGCTTAGACTTTTCACTCTTCTTGATCGTATTATATCATCCTTCTCTCTTGACCCTTGAAAACTTCCTTCACACCAAACTTCTCATAAACTTCATTAGAGGGGTTAGTACATAATCAAAAACTCACATGTTCAGAGGTGACACAATCATTCTTAACACTTCTGGACATTGCTCAAAGCTACTGGAAGGTAATGGAACAAAGAAATCCACCCAACACAGCGAAAGAAGCAATGCGAAATAAAAGGCAGAATCTGTCAAAACAGAACAGTCCGTAAAGACGAATTTCTAATAAATACTTCCGTTGCTCAGATCAGAAAACTCAAAACTAATGAAAGTTGCGTACATATCTGAGGAACACGCACGTAAATTGGCATATTTTTCTGATTTTTCTACAGAGAAAACAGCCCAGATTCGTGACAGATAGAAATCTGTTTCTGCGCAGAAATCCAAATCTAGTATCAACCTTCGATTAGAGGCTTCACTTGGCACAACAAAACACAAAACTAAGATAAGGAGAGGTTGCTACAGTAGTAAACAACTTCCAAGACACAAATATAAAACAAAGTACTGTAGCAAAATAACACATGGGTTATCTCCCAAGAAGTTCTTTTCTTTATAGCCATTAAGATGGGCTCAGCAGTTTTAATGATGCACTCGCAAGAAATAGTATTTGAAGCAAAAGAGAGCATCAAGAGGCAAATTCAAAACACATTTAAGTCTAACATGCTTCCTATGCATAGGAATCTTGTAAATAAACAAGTTCATGAAGAGCAAAGTAACAAGCATAGGAAGATAAAACAAGTGTAGCTTCAAAAATTTCAGCACATAGAGAGATGTTTTAGTTACATGAAAATTTCTACAACCATATTTTCCTCTCTCATAATAACTTTCAGTAGCATCATGAGCAAACTCAACAATATAACTATCACATAAAGCATTCTTATCATGAGTCTCATGCATAAAATTATTACTCTCCACATAAGCACAATCAATTTTATTAGTAGTTGTAGTGGGAGCAAATTCAACAAAGTAGCTATCATCAAATATAGGAGGCATATTGTAATCATAATCAAATTCACTCTCCATAGTAGGTGGAACCAAAAGACCACTATCATTATAATCATCATAAATAGGAGGCAAAGTATCATCAAAGAAAATTTTCTCCTCAATGCTTGGGGGACTAAAAAGATCATGAAAACCAGCTTCCCCAAGCTTAGAACTTTCTATATTATTATCAACAATGGTGTTCAAAGCGTTCATACTAATATTACTACCAGCATGCAAATAAGATTCCATAGGTTTTTTAATTTTCGCATCAAACAATCCATGTTTTAAATCAGGAAATAGAATAAGAAGCTCATTCTTGTCCATTATGCCAAACTAGTGTAAACAAGAAACAAAAAGATGCAATTGCATGATCTAAAGGAAATAGCTTCGAGTACTTACAACGGCAAAAATAGCTTAGTAGCCGAGATCCGGAGTGTGAGTACCTTTTACCTTTCCTCCCCGGCAATGGCGCCAGAAAATAGCTTGATGTCTACGCCCCCTCCTTTTCCTGTAGACAGTGTTGGGCCTCCAAGAGCAGAGGTTTGTAGAACAGCAGCAAGTTTTCCCTTAAGTGGATCACCCAAGGTTTATCGAACTCAGGGAGGAAGAGGTCAAAGATATCCCTCTCATGCAACCCTGCAACCACAAAGCAAGAAGTCTCTTGTGTCCCCAACACACCTAATAGGTGCACTAGTTCGGCGAAGAGATAGTGAAATACAGGTGGTATGAATATATATGAGCAGTAGCAACGGTGCCAGAAAATAGCTTGCTGGCGTGTAGTTGATGGTGGTAGTATTGCAGCAGTAGTAACGCAGTAAAACAGTAAACAAGCAGCGATAGCAGTATTTTAGGAACAAGGCCTAGGGATTACACTTTCACTAGTGGACACTCTCAACATTGATCGCATAATAAATAACTCTTTCTCATATGTGCTACATACACTCTTTTGTTGGATGATGAACACATTGCGTAGGATTACACGAACCCTCAATGCCAGAGTTAACAAGCTCCACAATTCAATGTTCATATTTAAATAACCTTAGAGCATAATAGATCATTGCAAAATAAACCAAGAACTAACATAGTGCACACACTATCCACATTACACTATGAAGGAGGAATAGATCACATCAATACTATCATAATGATAATTAACTCCACAATCTACAAGAGATCATGATCATAGCTTACGACAAGAACCACATGGTGCACACACTAGTCACCTTTACACCATGCAGGAGGAATAGACTACTTTAATAACATCACATGAGTAGCACACAACTAGTAGCGATACGAAGCTCATCATATGGATCTCAATCATGTAAAGCAGCTCATGAGATCATTGTATTGAAGTACATAGGAGAGAGATTAACCACATAGCTACCGGTACATCCCCGAGCCTCGATGGAGAACTACTCCCTCCTCATGGGAGCAGCAGCGGTGATGAAGATGGCGGTGGAGATGGCAGCGGTGGAGATGGAGAAGCCTTCCGGGGGCACTTCCCCGTCCCGGCGGCGTGCCGGAACAGAGAGTCCTGTCCCCCAGATCTTGGCTTCGCGATGGCGGCGGCTCTGGAAGGTTTCTGTGGGTTTCGTCGATCGTAATAGGGTTTTCGCGACAGAGGCTTTAAATAGGCGGAAGGGCAGCCTCGGAGGGGGCCTGGGGCCACCACACCATAGGGCGGCGCGGCCCCCCCTCTGGCCGCGCCAGGGTGTGGTGTGGGGCCCCCAGGGCTTCCCTCTGGCGGCTCTCGGGTGTTCTGGATGCTTCCGGGCAAAATAGGAACCTGGGCGTTGATTTCGTCCAATTCCGAGAATATTTCGTTACTAGGATTTCTGAAACCAAAAACAGCAGAAAACAGGAACTGGCACTTCGGCATCTTGTTAATAGGTTAGTTCCAGAAAATGCACGAATATGACATAAAGTGTGCATAAAACATGTAGATAACATCAATAATGTGGCATGGAACATAAGAAATTATCGATACGTCGGAGACGTATCAGGGGGCGGGGGCTACCTTTGCTTGGATTGGGGTGTTCTTCCTTTATTTGTCGACATTTGCAACCTTTGTAGTTTCTGCAGATCCTCAATGTATCTTTTGTCAGCTTGTACAGGAAAGGACATAACTCGGTGGTGGTGGGGGGCCAATGGAGCGTAAGGCCACCACGCATGTGGGCAGTTGGCTGAGCCTGAGCTGCGTCCCCAGCCCCGCAGCGGTGTACTCCGTTTGCTTATCCACTCGTGTCTCCGCATCCTCAATCTGTTCCTCGTTCCGAAGATGCTTAAAGTAGCACATGTCTTCACTGTTTGTGCATAAAGCCTCTGTGACACCATGCTCTATATTCTCTCGTATCAGGTTGGTACCTCCAGGTTCCGTGGCCGAGGCTATGGGGAACGAGAATAGCGCCCCACCTGCTGCAGGAGCATGGCCCGATCTGCAAGACAAGAAGCGAAATGCCACTGCCGAGCTGGGCAGGGACCGCCGAGGGGTATTTTTTTAACCAACTTACCATGATGTAGTCTGAATCTGATACTCCCTCAGATCCAAATTAATTGACTCAACTATCTGTAGATACGGATGTATCTAGATGTGTTTTTTGCTCTAGATACTACTACCTCCATCCCAAAGCTTAGGGATTATATTATTTTTAGAAAGTCAAACTATACCATGTTTGACTAAGCTTTTACCAAAAATCATTAACATGCAAAATACAAAATTAATATCATTAAATAGGTTATGAAATATATTTTCCTACGGTATCTACACAATATTATATTTGTTGATAGACTGTTCTAAAATTTTGGTCAAACTTTACTTGTTTTGATTTCTCAAAAATAAATAAGCCTTAAGCTTTAGGATGGAGGTATCTAGACAAAGCTGAGTCAACTGGAGTAGTTTTTTTTGTCTGTCCATAACTAGTGTTCATGGTGCAAAAGGCTAAGAGCATCCACTATATGCATCAGTCTATCTCATACAGTAATTCAATATCAATGATGAGGTCTGCCTTTTGTTTTGCTATTCATATGCAGACTGAAACTTTAGGGCCTTTACTCAAAAGGAAGATCAAAACTGCGGCTGATCAGGCTGCCAGTATGTTGATGCCGCCCCCATCTTCTAAATGCCTCTACAAGCACAAGGCCACGCGCCCGCTGGGTGGTGATCTTTTAATGAATATGGTATATTTTCTTAATCCACAAAACATGCCTTGATTTTTGTCTGTTTATTGTCGGTTTTTTCTAATGCTTGCCAAAAGTTTACAACAACAACAACAACAACCAAGCCTTTCAGTCCCAAACAAGTTGGGGTAGGCTATAGTTGAAGCCCATAAGATCTCGAAGCCAAAAGTTTAGAAACACCAAATTCGTTTGCTTACAATCATCATACAGTAATGTTCATCTACTCTCCAGTTCCCCTAACCCAACAAAAAATGATGTTAATTACGATTTTTAGATTAAAATAGCACCATTAGGCGCTGTTAATTACGATTTTGAGATTAAAATGTCATTTGCAATTGCTAATTACAATTTTGAGGCAAATGATTAGTTTAACCTTGATCTGTTCTGCTCTCCATTTTTCTCAACCGAATAAAATGTAACCATTCCATTCCTCTGAAATGGAACCATTCCATTCCATTTCACGCTGTTTCAGAACCGAACACACCCTTGTATTGTTGTGAACTATTGTCCATACACAGCCATACCCTTCCACTTACATCCAGCACTATATGCATCAGTTTGTCTCAGAGTCATTCAATATCACTGCTGAGATCTGTTCCCATTCTTATGCAGGCTGAAACTGCTGCGCCTTTACTCAAGTGGATGCAAAATGAGGCTGATGAGGCTGCTGTGAGGATGATGGTGCCGGCACAATCATCCGAAAACCTCTACAAGCACGAGGCCATGGGCCAGCTGGGTGGTGACCTTTTAATGAATCTGGTATATTTTCTTAATCCACATACAAGATTTTATTATTATCTGTTTAATTACTGTTGGCTTTGCCTAATGCTTACCAAAAGTTCAGAAACACTGCGTTTGCTTACAATCATCATACACTAATTTTTCACTTTTTAGTCTGTCTCATCCAGTATATAAACTGTTGAGTTCCGTTGGCTTCTTTTGTAATCACTAGTTAAAATGCCCGTGCGTTGCCACGGGAAAATAAAATATGGAGAATGATGATATCTTTTTGACTTAGTTTTTGGATACTCATTCTATACATGGCATTTTTACCCTTCTTATAACTAACCCTTCAAGAACCAACATGTGTTGTTTTTGTTCTTTTTACCCATTTCAACCCATCATGTCTCTTATCTAGAGATCTTCCGCCAAGTTAGCTATGTTAGCCATCTTAGCATAACACAATTAGCGGCACTTTCATTGTGTAAGTGTGTCAATAACACGAACAACTTTTCTGATCCCAACGAATGCAAACAGAAGAATAATAAAATATAGTGCCTCTGTTTTTTATATATTGACATCTATTTTTAATAAGAAAATATTATATGAGTAGCATAGATATACAAAACTACATTATAACAATTTCTTGCAATGCATACAACCGTTTGCTCTAAAATCTAACATTATTCCTCGTATCTTTCCTCCCACAAGTGGCATTTGTATGGCAACTACCCATTTTGTAGGGTAGTCAGAAGCTTCATAAGATAGCTTCGATCAAACAGTTACTTTCTTGCACTATAAAAAACTGAAAGCCCATGCATCAGCAAGTCTGGCACACTTACATACATAAAATGCTTTAAAAAATAACACAAAAGTAACCAAATAAGATGTATCCACAAAGTTAGGATCAGCTCTCGCAACTATGGAGGCAACTAAAACGTATTTTTTTGCTGGCCAAGTTAGTAGATTTTGAATGTGTAGTTGTGTTACTCTTACCAGTGTTTGTGTCATACAAACATTGAAGTGTTGAAGGTCATCGAAGCTGGATGCTCCTGGTCAGACCGCGACACCCGCCAAGCTCAAGGCCATTCATCATGTTCAGACTCCTCCCCATCACAGATTCCGAATATAGGAATGTCCGACCATTAAAACCTGAAAAGGATAGCCAACCGAGGATAGCCAACCGTGCGTTGCCACGGGACGCAAATTTTATTTCTAACAAATTTTATTTCTAAATGCATATATATAAGGGATACATATATTACTTAGAAAACACATTTTTTCTAGCAGAGAACTTCAATGAAATCATATTTGTCCACACTACGGTTTAACCCTAATCACCAACTCATTGTCGGCATGTCGGCACATGTGTTCAAAAAAATGCAACAAACTGGGTATATAAAGCAAAAATAATGTTATATTTTTCGACCAAGTAGTCACATAAATCTCATTTCTTGTACAAATCTATCAATTAAAAAGCAACACTAACAACGGATGATCTATTAAACAGCTAGACCCTTAATTTAGTCTTTCAAGCCTATACTTCAGCTTTAGTTTTAGCTTGCAATGAATGCCCACTTCTTTCTTGCCACTTCAGGCAGCACTATGCACCCACAGCTGCGTGAGAAAATTCGAAGTAATAATTCACAATGAATCGCTGATCCGGCCAACAGCTGCATGAGACAACAATACAAACAAAGGTCAGGTTAGCTGATAAGTGTGATTGTTAGATGCACTACAAGAAAAGTTCTGATAGACAACGTCTCAAAATCATCCGCTAAGGGGTATTTTTCGTCGCCTATGGGCCGAACCCGACGATATGGGTTCTGTTGTGTAAACTGCGTCAGGCAAAGTCCTACGATGATTTTTTCGGTCCGTCGCGCTTGGGCGCCCTTCCGCCACGGAAAATCGGACCGTTGCCCAAGTGTTTCCGGGAGCCCGTTGATCGCCGGCGACGTCATGCAACCGACACGTGGCGTACGCCCTTAATCGGCGATTAACGGTGTTAACCTACGAAACCCCGTGGTAGATGGTAGGCCCACACGAGGCTGCCACGTCTTAAGCGGGCGGCCCATTAAGTTTGCGGGCCGGGCCAGCTGACTTAGTTTGACCGGTCAACTATATAGCTGGGCTGGTCCATTAGTTACGTGGGCCGGGCCTAACCTCTAAGGTTGACTGGTCAAAACTTTAATGGGCCGGCCCACTAAGCATGTGGGCCGGGCCGAATGCACTCGTTTGACCGGTCAACAGGCAAAAGGGTCGGCCCACAAGACATGTGGGACCCACTTTCCTGGTATCGGGCCAGCCCATTTACAAAGTAGGGTCCACATTAAAGCAACTGGGCCGGCCCAAGAAGTTAGTGGGCCGGCCCAATTAGCATGTGGGTCCCACTTTCCTGCTATCGGGCCGGCCCATTTAGTACGTGGGGTCCACATTAGATCAAATGGGTGGCCCAACAAGCCGATGGGTCGGCCAAAAGCAGGTGGGTCCCATTTTCTGTTAAAGGCCCGGCCCATTTAGTATGTGGGGTCCACCATATAGCAAGTGGGCCGGCCCAACAAGATAGTGGGCCGGCCAAAAACACAGTGGGTCCCACTTTCCAGTTAAAGGGTGGCCCATTTAGTATGTGGGGTCCACCATATAGCAAGTGGGCCGCCCAACAAGATAGTGGGCCGGGCCAAAACACCGGTGGGTCCCACTTTCCGTTAAAGGGCCGGCCCATTTAGTATGTGGGGTCCACCATATAGCAAGTGGGCCGCCCCAACATGCTAGTGGGCGGGCCAAAAACACGAGTGGGTCCCACTTTCCCGTTAAAGGGCCGGCCCATTTAGTATGTGGGGTCCACCATATAGCAAGTGGGCGGCCCAACACGCTAGTGGGCGGGCCAAAACACAGTGGGTCCCACTTTCGTCTTAAAGGGCCGGCCCATTTAGTATGTGGGGTCCACCACAAAAGCAATTGGGCTGGCCCAACTAGTTAGTGGGCCGGCCCAAAGAGTGGGTGGGGTCCACCATATAGCAAGTGGGCCGGCCCAATAAAAGTGTGGGGTCCACAAGAAATCAAGTGGGCTGGCCCAATAAGTAAGTGGGCCAGCCCGTTTAGTTGTCGTTTATATGCTTCGGCGTAATAGGCGCTTTAGGATTTTGCGGGCGGCACATATGTGATTTCGCTTAATTGGGCCGTTTAAGGGATGGGAATTCGTGATTTAGATGCTTTGAGAATATTTACGCAAAGCATTGATTTCTATCGGATAGCCTCACTTACCACAAGCACCAAAGAAAAAATGCGCGAAAGAACTATAAAAACTAACTAAATATTACATCAATTTGCAAGGCATTGAAAAAATATTACAGAACCCGGAGAAATTGAATGGTAATTAAACCTAGCAATACAATGAAGGGATCCGGCAATCTTTTAAGTTGTCCATGCAGCACCTATATCCGAAACAAAGACATTACAAGTTAAGACAGCAACAATGGAAAGGCAAAGACACTACAATATTGTTTGCCAAAGAATTTGGAACTCATCATTTCGTCGTTATAACAAGATCATTGTAATGCGCACAATAAGCAAACAAAGAGTGCATGCCGCATACCAACAGCCAATATAACAGAGCATGTTAGAATGAAACAAAGAGACTTACTACGTCGAGTCCCATGCAAACCAACATGTTCAGGGAGTACAAAATTGGCATGAACAACATAGTAGCAGGCTATAAATTTTGTAACAACGACCGAGCAAGATGAAGTTATGATGGCTACATCTACAGAGCAGGGAATGTAAACCAAAAATAGAAGTTACGATGGCAAAAGCTAAAGAGGAGGGAATGTGAACCAACATGTGCCAAGTGCAATTACTTCATTTTGGCCGTGAACTAAATAATACTCCTGAACTTATAGTGAAGGGGATGCAAATCAAGATGTTTCGGGATATAAACTTGTAATGAGCAACACATAGAGGATAGTTAATGCTGGAGCTTAGGATGGACCAGATACAGAATATAGTGGGATCACCTGTGAACTTGTATAAGAGGGAATGCAAACCAATATGTTCAGCTTTCCATATGTGAGCGTCATGCCAAGTCAGAGAAACAAGTCAATAATGCAGCTTTTGAAGAACAAGATGGCACGCAAAATTATTATCTAGTAGTATGATAAGTTTATTTGTACTACAGGCTAGATAGCAGAGTGATAGCATGCCAAACTAAGTCCTTACTTTGTTAGCTTACAATGAACTAGATACAAAACAATGGCATCACCTGTAGTACAGGGAATGCAAGCCAACATGTTCATGGAGTAAAAAATTGGCACAAACAACATAGTAGCGGGCCATAATTTTTGTAACAACGACTGAGCAAGATAAAGTTATGATGGCTAGATCTACAGAGCAGGGAATGTAAACCAAATATAGAAGTTACGATGCCAAAAGCTATAGAGCAGGGAATGCGAACCAACATGTACAATTACTTAAAATTGGCCATGAACTAAATAATAGCAGGATGTTACTATAATACCTATAATTTTTGTAACAACGATCACAAGCAAGATAGAAGTTATGATGGCTACATCTACAGAGCAAGGAATGCAAACCAAAATGTTCAATCGCTTAAAGTTAGCAATGAAGTAGAAAATAGCAACGTGTTACGGTCATAGCTAGGAATGAACTAAAAGAGCTTCAGACAAACAAGCATCCAACCCGAACATGGCGCTAAAACAAGGGACTTACATTAGGAGAAGCACTCTGTGGGAGTCACAACAGATCTTCCTAGGGTTGATAGATCCGGTGATGAAGTACGCTACATGTGCTACTTGGGGTTGGAGAGACGGCCATTACACTTCATGGTTACTCATCTCATCTGCAAAAAAGTAACGGCGCATCGTTAGCACAAACAGGTTCCCCCAAGATTAAACAAGAACTTGCAGGCAAGCAATAGAAAAGCGACAGTAGAAGAGTTTAGATCATGCACGGCGCCGGTGAAGCAGATCCGGTTCATGCACAGCGGTGTCGGTGAGCAAGATCCGATGCGGTGGAAGACGGATCCGGCGAAGCGGCTAAGCTGAAGCGACTGCGGTAGACTGCTGGATGAGCATATGGTTTCGAGGTACGGCGGGGATGATCCGGTCCGGTTGATGACGGCGTCGATGAAGCGGCTCCGGCAGGCAGCCGGATGACGAGGATCGTGAGGGCTCGGGTAGGCCAGGGAAGTCCGGCGGGGATGTTCCGGTGCGGTGGTCGTGGAGGTGGGAGAGAGGGACTTGGGAAGTTCCGGTGGGTGGTCTGAGGGAAATGAATTTTTTCTGGGAGGGTTTCCGGGCTAGGGAGGTGGTGATCCAAAAATGACGGGCATACTCCCCCACCCCCACCAACCGACCTTTCGTCATCTCCGCAGGGGTAGAATGGGAATTTGGAAGCGTGTCAAATTTTTGTATTTTGTGGGCGGGAAGTTTTGCCGCTATGAGATTTTGAATTTGGCTAAGGTCCAACTATAATGATTAAAAAATGTGAGACCGTACTAGTACCTCTGTTCAAGGCCGAGTGCAAAATCAAATCATCATCACATTAAATACCGGTTACTACCATGATCATCATCTATCTCTGAAATTGGCTCATCCGCTAGATCTTGCAAATTATAGTGATAAAAAATTGTGAGACCGTACTAGTATTTCAGTTCAAGGCCGAGTGCAACATCAAAACATCATCACGTTGAAAATTTGTTACCCTGATCATGATCTATCTCTGAAATTGGTGCATCCATTGCAAAGTATAATGCTAAAATTTTGAGTGACCGTACTAGTACTTCTGTTCAAGCCCGAGTGCAACATCAAATCATCATCATGCTGAAAATTTGTTACCATGATCATGATCTATGTCTGAATTTGGTGCATCTGCTAAATGTTGCAAAGTATAATGATTAAAAAAATTGTGAGACCGTACTAGTACTTATGTTCAAGGTCGAGTGCAACATCAAATCATCATCACGTTGACGATTTTTTCTGTTACCATGATCATTATCTATCTATAAGAGCATCTCCACCGGCACAGCATCCTCTATTTGGGGACGCTGCTCCCACACCGGCGGCCCCAAAACGGCAGCCCCGATAGATTTTAAAATTTAAATTGACATCTAAAAACCCAAATTCATACGAAATTTATACCAAAGTAGCTCGAATTTAAACATAACTAAACATAAACTTAATCCTGGTCTACTGGCCGTCGGTAGGGGCGCTCGACGGCCCTGCCTCGTCGTTGTTCTTCGCCATTGCCGCCTGCTTCCGTGCCCGCTTCTCCTCCGTTGCTTCGCGCATCTGGCGGTGGAGCATGGCGGCCGGCGTCGCAGGGGCTTGCCGGCGGCGCTGTCCCCGCGCTTCCAGCCTTTCCCGAGAAGCTTCGATCTCGGCGCGCCTCGCCTGCTGGCGAGCGAACGCCTCCTGGTGGCGATGAGCGTTGAGCTCTGCGAGCTTCTGTCGCTCCGCCTCCTTGAGGCGGCGTCCCGCCTCCTCCGTGACCGCTCGCTGGCGCGATATCTCGAGGACGTGCTCGAGGTTCGCGTCGTTGACGAACTCGCGCTCCTCCTCCCTCAACCGCTGGTATCGTTGTGCGTTCAGCGACGCGAGGATCGCCGCCTGCTCCGGGTCGGCGGGGGCCTGCGGCGGCTCGCCCGACTGCGCTGACTCCTCGATCCGCCGCCTCTGCTTCTGCTTCTGCTACGTAGACATCGTGCCAGGACTCTGATGACCCACAAGTATAGGGGATCGCAACAGTCTTCGAGGGAAGTAAAACCCAATTTATTGATTCGACACAAGGGGAGACAAAGAACACTTGGAAGCCTTAACAGCGGAGTTGTCAATTCAGCTGCACCTGGAAACAGACTTGCTCGCAAGAGTTTATCAGTAACAGCTTTATAGCAAAGAGTGAGTGAAATAACAAAGCGAGTAACAAAGACAGCAGTAGTGATTTTAGTAAACAACAGGATTAAAATACTGTAGGCACGGGGACGGATGAACGGGCGTTGCATGGATGAGAGAAACTCATGTAACAATCATAGCAGGGCATTTGCAGATAATAATAAAACGGTGTCCAAGTACAAAGCAATCAATAGGCATGTGTTCCATATATAGTCGTGCGTGCTCGCAATGAGAAACTTGCACAACATCTTTTGTCCTACCAGCCGGTGGCAGCCGGGCCTCAAGGGAAACTACTGGATATTAAGGTACTCCTTTTAATAGAGTACCGGAGCAAAGCATTAACACTCCGTGAACACATGTGATCCTCACATCACTACCATCCCCTCCGGTTGTCCCGATTTCTGTCACTTCGGGGCCATTGGTTCCGGACAGCGACATGTGTATACAACTTATAGGTAAGACCATAAACAATGAATATCTTGATGAAGCAGTAACATGTTCAGATCTGAGATCATGGCACTCGGGCCCTAGTGACAAGCATTAAGCATAACAAGTTGCAACAATATCATCAAAGTACCAATTACGGACACTAGGCACTATGCCCTAACAATCTTATGCTATTACATGACCAATCTCATCCAATCCCTACCATCCCCTTCGGCCTACAGCGGGGGAATTACTCACACATGGATGGGGGAAACATGGCTGGTTGATGTAGAGGCGTTGGCGGTGATGGCGGCGATGATCTCCTCCAATTCCCCGTCCTGGCGGAGTGCCAGAACGGAGACTTCGGCTCCCCGCGACGGAGTTTCGCGATGTGGCGGCGTTACGGAGGGTTTCTGGCGACTTCGACTTCTCTCCGTGCGTTTTTAGGTCGAGGCCGATAAATAGTCCGAAGGAGGGCGTCGGAGGCCGGCCGAGGGGGCCACACCACAGGGCCGCGCGGGCCCCCCCTGGGCCGCGCCGCCCTATGGTGTGGGGCCCTCGGGCCTCCACCTTAATTGTCCTCCTGGCTCCGTCATTATTCTGGGAAAATAGGGCCTTCTGCATAAATTCCGAGGATTTTCCCGAAAGTTGGATTTCTGCAAAAAACGAGACACCAGAACAGTTCTGCTGAAAACAGCGTTAGTCCGTGTTAGTTGCATCCAAAATACACAAATTAGAGGCAAAACAATAGCAAAAGTGTTCGGGAAAGTAGATACGTTTTGGACGTATCAACTCCCCCCAAGCTTAGCTTATTGCTTGTCCTCAAGCAATTCAGTTAACAACTGAGCGATAAAAGAACTTTCACGAACATATTTGCTCATATGATGTATATATTCTCATGCTATGGCTAATACTTAAGCAATTCATAATGAGATACATGCAAATAAGATCATCTAACAGCTATGTCAATCATGGAGAGGTACCAACAATTAATAATAAGCATCATGAATCATGTATATAAGCAGGATTGCAATGTTCATAAGAGAGTATGATAAAGTGGTATCTCACTTGCCTGTATTTGATTGGCAAAACATAAATGCCCGGGCACCTCTGGAGTTCATAGAAAGACTAGAAGTAGTGATTGTCAAAGATGAAAGCATCAAAGTTATACCACAATCAATCATATTTTGAGACAAGCATATTATACTAAGAATGACAGTCGTGCTCTCAAGATAGTGCTCAAAGAAATAATGGAGACACAACATAAAAGTAAAAGATTGACCCTTCGCAGAGGGAAGCAGGGATTAACATGCGCTAGAGCTTTTCATTTTTATAAAGACAGGAGTAAAATTATTTTGAGAGGTGTTTGTTGTTGTCAACGAATGGTAATGGGTACACCAACTACCTCGCCACCCGGACTTTCAAGAGCGGCTCCCATGAATTATTGCATATTTATGTGGCACTCCTTCCAACCTTTCTTTCACAAACCATGGCTAACCGAATCCTCGGGTGCCTGCCAACAATCTCATACTATGAAGGAGTGCCTTTTTATTTTAGTTTTATTATGATGATGACACTCCCCCCAACCTTTGCTTACACAAGCCATGGCTAACCGAATCCTTCGGGTGCCGTCCAACAATCACAAACCATGGAGGAGTGTCTATTTAAGTTAATTAATTCGGGACTGGGAATCCCATTGCCAGCTCTTTTTGCAAAATTATTGGATAAGCAGATGTGCCACTAGTCCATATGAGAATCCGTCAAAAGTAAATGACAAGGTTGAAAGCTAAACACCACATACTTCCTCATGAGCTATGAAACATAAACACAAATTGAGAAGCATTTTGAGGGTTTTAAAGGTAGCGCATGAGAATTTACTTGGAATGGTTTGAAATGCCATGCATAGGTATTTATGGTGGACACTTTTGGAACAACTTGGTTTTCATGTGTTTGGAAGCACGAACAGCGTTCCCGCTCGGTACAAGTGAAGGCTAGCAATAGACTAGGGAGCGAAAAATCAAGAGAGCAGTAACTGTCATAATCATGCTTGCGGCAAAATAAATTAACGGAGGCATAAAAGTGATACAAGAACTCTGAAGCAATATAGATCATCGAGGCTTAATTGACTTTTTATTCAGTCATATGCATGCGTGAGCACGTGCCAAGTCGATATGAATGAATTATTCAGAGGAGGATACCACAATGCCATACTTACTTATGAATAAAACAATGCAAGCAAACATCCATGACATGCTACTCATATTAATAGATTGGAACTAAACATGAGAGATCATAAACTACTAGACTTTCTCAAATAACATATACCTCACATGAACCAACCAAGCATGCTCACATGGATGAGTATATGTACAAAAATGAAAAAAAATAGAGTTCATACCAGCCTCTCACCACAATCCAATTGTCGTAGATCGTCATTATTGCCTTTCACTTGTGTAGCTTGGATAATATGAAATGAAAACCACGCTCCAGCCACCGAAGACCATTGAACTCATAAAGAAATTTACAAACCAAAGAAGAACAGCAAATATTTTTGGTGTTTTCAAATTAGAAACAAGAACAAAAGGAAACAAACAAACAAAGCAAAATCTTTTTGGGTTTTCTTATAGCAAACTAGCAATAGCTAATAAAGCGAAACAAATGCAAGAAACCAAAGAAAACAAATGGTGAAGAGAAACAACAGAAATATTTTTGGTCTTTTGTGTTTTGGGAAAGAAACAAAGCAAAAACAAGAAATGGCAAACTAAAAGAAACACAGAAAAGCGAGATGGTAGAATTCTGCCAAAACCTGACAGCAGTACAGAAATCGATTTTTACAAAAATCTTACGTTGCTCAGCTCGAAAAGTGTTCAACTAATGAAAGTTAGATAACAACCTGGGGAACCTGCACAAAAATTGGCAGCTCAAAATGACGCTCTGGCTGTGCGTACGAATTTTTCTAGTAACAGTCCAGAATCTGTTTTCAGGCAGCACTTCCCCAAATATCATCTTCCTCTCATTAGAAAACCACTCAAACGAACAAAACAAATATGTACAAGTATCCAGCAACCATAATATGCAAAGAATGAGTGATGCCGGTATACCTCCCCCCAAGCTTAGGCTTTTGGCCTAAGTGGAGTTCAATCCCATCGATCCCATGAGGTAGTGTCTCCGTAGTATGACGAAGATGGATCGTATTCCGGGTATGTGCTGGAAGAAGCACCCGGATATGTGACGGTGTGGTCGTAGGAGGCCCCGGCATCCTCGGAGTCATGTTGCTGGTGGAAGTCTTTTATCTTCAAATGTTCATCCACTTCCTCCTTAGTGCACGACCATGATTGCCTGTCAATACTGAACAAACCTGGTTGGGGAAAAGGAATTTCCTTCTCATCCCCGTCAGAAAACAACATTCTATAGACCATATTATCTAAAGTAGAATCAGCGGTAACAAAATGATGACTCTTCATAGCAGCAATATCAAGTTTCCTAGGGGCCAATGGCACATCATTAGGATCAAGAGGAAGACTTAGATATGTTAAAACGCGCAGCGCAATAGTTCCTCCAAAAATAGGCCCCCTGTTAGTCAGGCGGCGAGCAATAAGAGCACCAAGGTGATAAGATGTCTGACCAGTAAGTGCAATATTCAAGAAAGCAAGATGGTAACTAGAAATGTTGCTAGTGTTCTCCCTACCAAGAATGCTAGTAGCAATATAGTATGCAAAATACTTAATGGCGGGGAGTTGAATGTTCCTTATCTTGCCACGCTGAATGGTGCGACAATCATCATCGGTAATCCCTCGATAGAGCTCCAACAAGTCCCGGGGGTTGTCATCAATCCTACTCGCTGTACCTACAGGGACAATATCCAATGCACGACAAAAATCCTCCAATTTCATAGTAACAGGATTACCATAGATCCTGAATGCAACCGTCGGCTCATATTGTTTGTTGTTGAACTGGAAACTTTCGACGAAGATTTTGGTGAGCATGTAGTATTGCTCCCTTTCATCTCCCACATAGGTGGTTAACCCTGCCCTGTTGACAAGGGTGAAGAAATCCTCCAATATCCCTGCATTCCTCAGAAAATCATAGCATGGAAAAGACGAAGCATTAGGAGCCCCGTTGTCTTCTTCGGGCGCGAAGCTAGGCGCGATGATGTCCTCATTGTATGATCGCCTAATCCGGGTGGCGGCCCTAGAAGGCCTCCCGGTGCTGGTTGTCCCTTTCTTGAACAACTCTCCAAAGTTGAACTTCTTCATAGCTTCTCTGAAATTTTTAACAAATGATATAAAATTTGATTTGGTGACATATAATTGAGGGAAACTACCATAGGAACTTGCTAGAGTACTAATCATGCATCAAAACTAGTTTCTACCACTTAGAACAAGCATGCAAGCTCACTAAACATGTTACCTACAGCAGCAAAATATTCAAGATATACTCAACCAAACAAAATTCTACTTGGATGGGTGGAGGAGTCACATACCGAAGAGCAAATGTGCCAAATTTCAGCAGGAAATCTGGGCTGAGCAAAGAGATCGAGAAATCAGGAGCTCTGGAGCAAAAACGCGAGAGAGAGGAACTTGGTACGAGTTTTTTTCGGGAGAGAGAAGGTGCTGGGAGGAAGAGATGGCAAAGTGGGGCAAGGAGGGGCCCACACCACATGGTGGCGCGGCCACCTCCTAGGCCGCGCCGGCCTGTGGTTTGGCGCCCTCTGGTGCCCCACAGGTCATCCTCTGGTGCTCCCAGGTGCCTCGTCGAAAAATAGGACCAACGGTATAATTTTTGTGAATTTTTGAAAACTTTGAAAAACGCACATTTCTGGGTATTTAGTTTATTATTACTGGCCAGGAAAATTTTGAAATCTTCGATTAACTAAGGAACCTTGCAAATTAAAAATGCTACAGCAACTAGAGCAAGTGGAGGAAGAAAGAGATGTTGTTTACCGCCTCTATGCATATAAAAAGTATTCGTTAACAAGGTTGATCAAGTCTTGCCACCAAATAACTTTTACATAGCATAAGAAGAAATAAACCTCAAATCAATCATGTTACCTTGAATTGTATTGATGTGGATCCAATCACAAGAGTTTGATATTCTTCCTTAGGCTCATATATAGGACAATCAATAGTTCCCACTTTGATAGTTCTCACATTAGAAATAGTATTAACTCCACACGCTTTCTCAATCTTCTTGGGAAAATAAACGGTATGCTCCCTATCATCAACATTGAAAGTAACCTTTCCTTTATTGCAATCAATAACAGCCCCTGCGGTGTTAAGAAAAGGTCTCCCAAGAATAATAGACATATTATCATCTTCCGGCATTTCCAACACAACAAAATCAGTTAATATTAAGCAGTTAGTAGTAACTTGAACAGGAACATTCTCACATATACCAACAGGAATAGCAGTAGATTTATCAGCCATTTGCAAAGATATATCAGTAGGTATCAACTTATCTAGGTAAAGTCTCTTATAAAGAGAAAAAGGCATAACACTAACACCGGCTCCCAAGTCACATAGAGCAGTTTTAACATAATTATTCTTAATAGAACAAGGAATAGTAGGTATACCTGGGTCGCCCAACTTCTTTGGAACTTTTCCATTGAAAGAGTAATTAGCAAGCATAGTGGAAATTTCCTCATTGGGGATTTTCCTTTTGTTAGTAACAATATCTTTCATATACTTTGAATAAGGTGGCAATTTAATAGCATCAGTCAAAGGGATTTGCAAGAATAAAGGTTTCATCCAATCACAAAATTTATTATAGTGTTCTTCTTCCTTTGATTTTAATTTCTTAGCAGGAAAAGGCATTTGCTTTTGCACCCAAGGTTCTCTTTCATTACCATGTTTCTCAGCAATAAAATCTTCTTTAGTATACTTTTTATTTTTAGCATGCTGATACGCCTCCGACGTATCGATAATTTCTTATGTTCCATGCCACATTATTGATGTTATCTACATGTTTTATGCACACTTTATGTCATATTCGTGCATTTTCTGGAACTAACCTATTAACAAGATGCCGAAGTGCCAGTTGCTGTTTTCTGCTGTTTTTGGTTTCAGAAATCCTAGTAAGGAAATATTCTCGGAATTGGACGAAATCAAAGCCCAGGGGCCTATTTTTCCACGAAGCTTCCAGAAGTCCGAAGACGAAACGTAGTGGGGCGACGGGGTGGCCAAACCCTAGGGCGGCGCGGCCCCACCCCTGGCTGCGCCGGCCTATGGTCTGGGCACGCCGTGCCGCCTCTTGACTTGCCCTTCCGCCTACTTAAAGCCTCCGTGACGAAACCCCCGGTGCCGAGAGCCACGATACGGAAAACCTTCCGAGACGCCGCCAACGCCGATCCCATCTCGGGGGATCCAGGAGATCGCCTCCGGCACCCTGCCGGAGAGGGGAATCATCTCCCGGAGGACTCTACGCCGCCATGGTCGCCTCCGGTGTGATGTGTGAGTAGTCTACCCCTGGACTATGGGTCCATAGCAGTAGCTAGATGGTTGTCTTCTCCCCATTGTGCTATCATTGTCGGATCTTGTGAGCTGCCTAACATGATCAAGATCATCTATCTGTAATTCTATATGTTGCGTTTGTTGGGATCCGATGAATAGAGAATACTTGTTATGTTGATTATCAAAGTTATATCTACGTGTTGTTTATGATCTTGCACGCTTTCCGTTACTAGTAGATGCTCTGGCCAAGTAGATGCTTGTAACTCCAAGAGGGAGTACTTATGCTCGATAGTGGGTTCATGCCTGCATTGACACCTGGGACAAAGTGACAGAAAGTTCTAAGGTTGTGTTGTGCTGTTGCCACTAGGGATAAAACATTGATGCTATGTCTAAGGTTGTAGTTGTTGCTTACAGTACGCACCATACTTAATGCAATTGTCTCTGTTGCTTTGCAACTTAATATCGGAGGGGTTCGGATGATAACCTGAAGGTGGACTTTTTAGGCATAGATGCGATTGGATGGCGGTCTATGTACTTTGTCGTAATGCCCAATTAAATCTCACTATACTCATCATGATATGTATGTGCATGGTCATGCTCTCTTTATTTGTCAATTGCCCAACTGTAATTTGTTCACCCAACATGCTGTTTGTCTTATGGGAGAGACGCCTCTAGTGAACTATGGACCCCGGTCCAATTCTCTTTACTGAAATACAATCTACTGCAATACTTGTTCTACTGTTTTCTGCAAACAATCATCTTCCACACAATACGGTTAATCCTTTGTTACAGCAAGCCGGTGAGATTGACAACCTCACTGTTTCGTTGGGGCAAAGTACTTTGGTTGTGTTGTGCAGGTTCCACGTTGGCGCCGGAATCCCTGGTGTTGCGCCGCACTACATCCCGCCGCCATCAACCTTCAACGTGCTTCTTGGCTCCTCCTGGTTCGATAAACCTTGGTTTCTTTCCGAGGGAAAACTTGCTGCTGTGCGCATCATACCTTCCTCTTGGGGTTCCCAACGAACGTGTGAGTTACACGCCATCAAGCATATTTTCTGGCGCCGTTGCCGGGGAGATCAAGACACGCTGCAAGGGGAGTCTCCACTTCTCAATCTCTTTACTTTGTTTTTGTCTTGCTTAGTTTTATTTACTACTTTGTTTGCTGCACTAAATCAAAATACAAAAAAAATTAGTTGCTAGTTTTACTTTATTTGCTATCTTGTTTGCTATATCAAAAACACAAAAAAATTAGTTTACTTGCATTTACTTTATCTAGTTTGCTTTATTTACTGTTGCTAAAATGGCCAACCCTGAAAATACTAAGTTGTGTGACTTCACAACCACAAATAATAATGATTTCTTATGCACACCTATTGCTCCACCTGCTACTACAGCAGAATTCTTTGAAATTAAACCTGCTTTACTGAATCTTGTTATGCGAGAGCAATTTTCTGGTATTAGTTCTGATGATGCTGCTGCCCATCTTAATAATTTTGTTGAACTATGTGAAATGCAAAAATATAAAGATATAGATGGTGATATTATTAAACTAAAATTGTTCCCTTTCTCATTAAGAGGAAGAGCTAAAGATTGGTTGCTATCTCTGCCTAAGAATAGTATTGATTCATGGACTAAATGCAAGGATGCTTTTATTGGTAGATATTATCCCCCTGCTAAAATTATATCTTTGAGGAGTAGCATAATGAATTTTAAACAATTAGATACTGAACATGTTGCTCAAGCTTGGGAAAGAATGAAATCTCTGGTTAAAAATTGCCCAACCCATGGACTGACTACTTGGATGATCATCCAAACCTTCTATGCAGGACTAAATTTTTCTTCACGGAATTTATTGGATTCAGCTGCTGGAGGTACCTTTATATCCATCACTCTTGGTGAAGCAACAAAGCTTCTTGATAATATGATGATCAACTACTCTGAATGGCACACGGAAAGAGCCCCACAAGGTAAGAAGGTAAATTCTGTCAAAGAAACCTCTTCCTTGAGTGATAAGATTGATGCTATTATGTCTATGCTTGTGAATGATAGGACTAATATTGATCCTAATAATGTTCCATTAGCTTCATTGGTTGCACAAGAAGAACATGTTGATGTGAACTTCATTAAAAATAATAATTTCAACAACAATGCTTACCGGAACAATTCTAGTAACAACTATAGACCATATCCTTATAATAATGGCAACGGCTATGGTAATTCTTATGGGAATTCTTACAATAATAATAGGAACACACCCCCTGGACTTGAAGCCATGCTTAAAGAATTTATTAGTACACAAACTGCTTTTAACAAATCTGTTGAAGAAAAGCTTGGGAAAATTGATATACTTGCTTCTAAAGTCGATAGTCTTGCTGCTGATGTTGATCTTTTGAAATCGAAAGTTATGCCTAATGAGAATCATCATAATAAAATTGTTACTACAGCAAATGCCATTCAAGTTAGAATTAATGAGAATATAAGATTGATGGTTGAACTGCGTGCTAGGTGGGATAGAGAAGAAAATGAAAAACTAGCTAAAGAGAAGAATATAGCTAAAGTTTGGACTATTACCACCACTAGTAATGCTAATGCTACACATGTTGCTGCACCTCCTACTAATACTAATAAAAGAATTGGTGTTAGCAATGTTTCCACTTCTAATGCAAAGCGCGAGAAACTGCCTGAAACTACTAAAACTGCTGAAACTGCCTGTGATAAAGCTGCTGAAATTTTTTCCAACATTGGGGATGATGATCCCATTGCTTTAGATTATAATGGTTTGAATTTTGATGATTGCCACATCTCTGAAGTTATAAAGTTCTTGCAAAAACTTGCTAAAAGTCCTAATGCTAGTGCTATAAATTTGGCTTTCACGCATCATATTACAAATGCTCTCATAAAAGCTAGAGAAGAGAAACTAGAGCGTGAAGCCTCTATTCCTAAAAAGCTAGAGGATGGTTGGGAGCCCATCATTAAGATGAAGGTTAAAGATTTTGATTGTAATGCTTTATGTGATCTTGGTGCAAGTATTTCTGTTATGCCTAAGAAAATTTATAATATGCTTGACTTGCCACCGCTGAAAAATTGTTATTTGGATGTTAATCTTGCTGATCATTCTACAAAGAAACCTTTGAGGAAAGTTGATAATGTTCACATTACCGTTAACAATAACCTTGTTCCCGTTGATTTTGTTGTCTTGGATATTGAATGCAATGCATCTTGTCCCATTATATTGGGAAGACCTTTTCTTCGAACTGTTGGTGCTATCATTGATATGAAGGAAGGTAATATAAAATATCAATTTCCTCTCAAGAAAGGTATGGAACACTTCCCTAGAAAGAGAATGAAGTTATCTTTTGATTCTATTATGAGAACAAATTATGATGTTGACACTTCGTCTCTTGATAATACTTGATGCACACTTTCTGCGCCTAGCTGAAAGGCGTTAAAGAAAAGCGCTTATGGGAGACAACCCATGTTTTTACCTACAGTACTTTGTTTTTATTTTGTGTCTTGGAAGTTGTTTACTACTGTAGCAACCTCTCCTTATCTTAGTTTTGTGTTTTGTTGTGCCAAGTAAAGTCTTTGATAGTAAAGTAAGTACTAGATTTGGATTACTGCACAGTTCCAGATTTCTTTGCTGTCACGAATCTGGGTCCACCTCCCTGTAGGTAGCTCAGAAAATTAAGCCAATTTACGTGCATGATCCTCAGATATGTACGCAACTTTCATTCTATTTGAGCATTTTCATTTGAGCAAGTCTGGTGCCATTTTAAAATTCGTCAATACGAACTGTTCTGTTTTGACAGATTCTGCCTTTTATTTCGCATTGCCTCTTTTGCTATGTTGGATGAATTTCTTTGATCCACTAATGTCCAGTAGCATTATGCAATGTCCAGAAGTGTTAAGAATGATTGTGTCACCTCTGAATATGTTAATTTTTATTGTGCACTAACCCTCTAATGAGTTGTTTCGAGTTTGGTGTGGAGGAAGTTTTCAAGGATCAATAGAGGAGTATGATGCAACATGATCAAGGAGAGTGAAAGCTCTAAGCTTGGGGATGCCCCGGTGGTTCAACCCTGCATATATTAAGAAGACTCAAGCGTCTAAGCTTGGGGATACCCAAGGCATCCCCTTCTTCATCGACAACATTATCAGGTTCCTCCCCTGAAACTATATTTTTATTCCATCACATCTTATGTGCTTTGCTTGGAGCGTCGGTTTGTTTTTGTTTTTGTTTTGTTTGAATAAAATGGATCCTAGCATTCACTTTATGGGAGAGAGACACGCTCCGCTGTAGCATATGGACAAGTATGTCCTTGGTTTCTACTCATAGTATTCATGGCGAAGTTTCTCCTTCGTTAAATTGTTATCTGGTTGGAATTGGAAAATGATACATGTAGTAATTGCTATTAATGTCTTGGGTAATGTGATACTTGGCAATTGTTGTGCTCATGTTTAAGCTCTTGCATCATATGCTTTGCACCCATTAATGAAGAAATACATAGAGCATGCTAAAATTTGGTTTGCATATTTGGTTTCTCTAAGGTCTAGATAATTTCTAGTATTGAGTTTGAACAACAAGGAAGACGGTGTAGAGTCTTATAATGTTTTCAATATGTCTTTTATGTGAGTTTTGCTGCACCGGTTCATCCTTGTGTTTGTTTCAAATAAACCTTGCTAGCCTAAACCTTGTATCGAGAGGGAATACTTCTCATGCATCCAAAATACTTGAGCCAACCACTATGCCATTTGTGTCCACCATACCTACCTACTACATGGTATTTTCCGCCATTCCAAAGTAAATTGCTTGAGTGCTACCTTTAAAATTCCATCATTCACCTTTGCAATATATAGCTCATGGGACAAATAGCTTAAAAACTATTGTGGTATTGAATATGTAATTATGCACTTTATCTCTTATTAAGTTGCTTGTTGTGCGATAACCATGTTCACTGGGGACGCCATCAACTATTCATTGTTGAATTTCATGTGAGTTGCTATGCATGTCCGTCTTGTCTGAAGTAAGAGAGATCTACCACCTTATGGTTAAGCATGCATATGTTAGAGAAGAACATTGGGCCGCTAACTAAAGCCATGATCCATGGTGGAAGTTTCAGTTTTGGACATATATCCTCAATCTCAAATGAGAAAATTATTAATTGTTGTTACATGCTTATGCATAAAAGAGGAGTCCATTATCTGTTGTCTATGTTGTCCCGGTATGGATGTCTAAGTTGAAGAATAATCAATAGCGAGAAATCCAATGCGAGCTTTCTCCTTAGACCTTTGTACAGGTGGCATAGAGGTACCCCTTTGTGACACTTGGTTAAAACAGTGCATTGTGATGATCCGGTAGTCCAAGCTAATTAGGACAAGGTGCGGACACTATTAGTACACTATGCATGAGGCTTGCAACTTATAAGATATAATTTACATGATGCATATGCTTTATTACTACCGTTGACAAAATTGTTTCATGTTTTCAAAATCAAAGCTCTAGCACAAATATAGCAATCGATGCTTTTCCTCTATGGAGGACCATTCTTTTACTTTCAATATTGAGTCAGTTCACCTATTTCTCTCCACCTCAAGAAGCAAACACTTGTATGAACTGTGCATTGATTCCTACATACTTGCTTATTGCACTTATTATATTACTCTATGTTGACAATATCCATGAGATATACATGTTACAAGTTGAAAGCAACCGCTGAAACTTAATCTTCTTTTGTGTTGCTTCAATGCTTTTACTTTGAATTATTGCTTTATAAGTTAACTCTTATGCAAGACTTATTAATGCTTGTCTTGAAGTGCTATTCATGAAAAGTCTTTGCTTTATGATTCACTTGTTTACTCATGTCATATACATTGTTTTGATCGCTGCATTCACTACATATGCTTTACAAATAGTATGATCAAGATTATGATGGCATGTCACTCCAGAAATTATCTGTGTTATCGTTTTACCTGCTCGGGACGAGCAGAACTAAGCTTGGGGATGCTGATACGCCTCTGACGTATCGATAATTTCTTATGTTCCATGCCACATTATTGATGTTATCTACATGTTTTATGCACACTTTATGTCATATTCGTGCATTTTCTGGAACTAACCTATTAACAAGTTGCCGAAGTGCCGATTCTTTGTTTTCTGCTGTTTTTGGTTTCAGAAATCCTAGTAAGGAAATATTCTCGGAATTGGACGAAATCAAAGCCCAGGGGCCTATTTTTCCACGAAGCTTCCAGAAGTCCGAAGACGAAACGAAGAGGGGCCACGGGGTGGCCAAACCCTAGGGCGGCGCGGCCCCACCCCTGGCCGCGCCGGCCTATGGTCTGGGCCCCCCGTGCCGCCTCTTGACTTGCCCTTCCGCCTACTTAAAGCCTCCGTGACGAAACCCCGGTCATCGAGAGCCACGATACGGAAAACCTTCCGGAGACGCCGCCAACGCCGATCCCATCTCGGGGGATCCAGGAGATCGCCTCCGCACCTGCCGGGAGAGGGGAATCATCTCCCGGAGGACTCTACGCCACCATGGTCGCCTCCGGTGTGATGTGTGAGTAGTCTACCCCTGGACTATGGGTCCATAGCAGTAGCTAGATGGTTGTCTTCTCCCCATTGTGCTATCATTGTCGGATCTTGTGAGCTGCCTAACATGATCAAGATCATCTATCTGTAATTCTATATGTTGCGTTTGTTGGGATCCGATGAATAGAGAATACTTGTTATGTTGATTATCAAAGTTATATCTACGTGTTGTTTATGATCTTGCACGCTTTCCGTTACTAGTAGATGCTCTGGCCAAGTAGATGCTTGTAACTCCAAGAGGGAGTACTTATGCTCGATAGTGGGTTCATGCCTGCATTGACACCTGGGACAGTGACAGAAAGTTCTAAGGTTGTGTTGTGCTGTTGCCACTAGGGATAAAACATTGATGCTATGTCTAAGGATGTAGTTGTTGATTACATTACGCACCATACTTAATGCAAATGTCTGTTGCTTTGCAACTTAATACTGGAGGGGGTTCGGATGATAACCTGAAGGTGGACTTTTTAGGCATAGATGCAGTTGGATGGCGGTCTATGTACTTTGTCGTAATGCCCAATTAGATCTCACTATACTCATCATGATATGTATGTGCATGGTCATGCTCTCTTTATTTGTCAATTGCCCAACTGTAATTTGTTCACCCAACATGCTGTTTGTCTTATGGGAGAGACACCTCTAGTGAACTGTGGACCCCGGTCCAATTCTCTTTACTGAAATACAATCTACTGCAATACTTGTTCTACTGTTTTCTGCAAACAATCATCTTCCACACAATACGGTTAATCCTTTGTTACAGCAAGCCGGTGAGATTGACAACCTCACTGTTTCGTTGGGGCAAAGTACTTTGGTTGTGTTGTGCAGGTTCCACGTTGGCGCCGGAATCCCTGGTGTTGCGCCGCACTACATCCCGCCGCCATCAACCTTCAACGTGCTTCTTGGCTCCTCCTGGTTCGATAAACCTTGGTTTCTTTCTGAGGGAAAACTTGCTGCTGTGTGCATCATACCTTCCTCTTGGGGTTCCCAACGAACGTGTGAGTTACACGCCATCACATGCTTTTCAGGTTCTTCTTCAACCTCTTCTTTATCAGGAGTATCATTCTTATCATTATCTTTATCATTATCATGTTCATTACCACTTTCAGTTTCAGCATCAGAAATAGAAATACTATTAGGATCATTAACAGGTTCAGAGGATTCTACAACATTTTTATGTTTCTTCTTCTTTTTCTTCTTAGAATGAGCACTAGGTTCAATGTGTTGAGAATCTTGTTCAATTCTTTTGGGATGCCCTTCAGGATATAGAGGATCCTGGGTAGAGACACCACCTCTAGTTGTTACTTCATAAGCATGTTTCTCTTTAGAATTATTCCCTAACAAGTCATTTTGCACTTTAGTGAGTTGATCAATTTGAGTTTGAATCATATGAAAATGTTTAACAAGCATCTTAACATCATTGGAGGTTCTCTCTACAATATCATGCAATTCACTAATAGCTTGAGAATTTTCCATTAAATGATTCTCTACTCTCATATTAAAATTTTCTTGTTTAACAATATAATTATCAAACTCATCTAAGCATTGTGCAGGAGGTTTCGAATACGGAATATCTTCCCTAGTAAATCGTTGAAGGGAGTTTACCTCAATCATGGATGAAGGGGGAATTATCTCACATATATCTTCTATAGGAGGTAGATTCTTCACATCTTCAGATTTAATACCTTTCTCCTTGAGAGACTTCTTGGCTTCCCTCATATCTTCATCATTCAATTTAATTAAACCCCTCTTCTTTAATATTGGCGTTGGAGTTGGTTCAGGCGTAGTCCAATCATCATGATTCCGGCTTATTTTAGCCAATAATTCTTCAGCGTCATCCGGAGTTCTTTTCCTGAAAACACAACCAGCACAACTATCCAGGTATGCCCTAGACTCAATGGTTAGTCCACTATAAAATATATCAAGTAAATCATGCTTTTCCAAATCATGGTCAGGCCGAGCTCTAATAAGAGAGCAAAATCTCGCCCAAGCCTCAGGCAATTTCTCTTCATCTCCCTGGTCAAAATTATAACTTCTCTGCAAAGCAATATGTTGAGCACTAGCAGAAAAGTATTTGCGGAAGAAAACATCAAGCAGTTCTTTTGGACTTCTAATAGAATTAGGTGGCAAATTATTATACCAAGTTTTAGCGTCATCCTTTAATGAGAATGGAAAGATTTTAGCAACAAAGTAAGTACGCATCTTGACATCATCAGAAAACAAGCTACTTAGAGTAGATAACTCAGTCACGTGTTCAACAGCACTTTCTTTTTCAGTACCACAAAAGGGTGTTTTCTCAACAATAGCTATATGAGATAGATCAAGAGAAAAATCATAATCTTTATCCTTAATGTTTATAGGAGATGTGGCAAACTTAGGATCAGGAGACAGTTTATATCTAATAGCATGTTCTGCAAGCAACTTTTTAATTTTTCTTGCATCAGTAGTAGCATTGCATTTTTCAATAAAATCATCATTAAGCTCCACATAATCTTCATCAGGATCATCACTAAAATAATCAAGTTCAGGTGAATTAACAGTGTAGTAGCATTAGGAGTTTCAGTATTTTCTATTTGTCTAGACCTAGCAATTGTAGCATCTAGAAAGGATCCCAATGAACCACTATCATCAAGCACAGCAGAAACATTATCAATATTATGAGAGTTTTCAGATTCAGCAGAAGTACCCGCATGTGAAGCATGCGGCGGTGAAACAAGTTTATCAATCACAGATGGTGAATCAAGAGCAGCAGAGGTATTCAGAATTGTACCTTTTCTTGTAGTGGATGGTAATATGGCGATCTTAGTATCGCGAGGTTTACCCATGATGGAGAATTTGCAGCAAACAATATTAATCCAAGTGAACTTCCAAATAAAGCTATCCTCCCCGGCAACGGCGCCAGAAAATAGTCTTGATGACCCACAAGTATAGGGGATCGCAACAGTCTTCGAGGGAAGTAAAACCCAATTTATTGATTCGACACAAGGGGAGACAAAGAACACTTGGAAGCCTTAACAAAGGAGTTGTCAATTCAGCTGCACCTGAAACAGACTTGCTCGCAAGAGTTTATCGAGTAACAGTTTTATAGCGATGCGATAGTGAAATAATAGCAGCAGAGTAACAAAGACAGCAGTAGTGATTTTAGTAAACAGCAGGATTAAAATACTGTAGGCATGGGGACGGATGAACGGGCGTTGCATGGATGAGAGAAACTCATGTAACAATCATAGCAGGGCATTTGCAGATAATAATAAAACGGTGTCCAAGTACAAAGCAATCAATAGGCATGTGTTCCATATATAGTCGTGCGTGCTCGCAATGAGAAACTTGCACAACATCTTTTGTCCTACCAGCCGGTGGCAGCCGGGCCTCAAGGGAAACTACTGGATATTAAGGTACTCCTTTTAATAGAGTATCGGAGCAAAGCATTAACACTCCGTGAACACATGTGATCCTCACATCACTACCATCCCCTCCGGTTGTCCCGATTTCTGTCACTTCGGGGCCATTGGTTCCGGACAGCGACATGTGTATACAACTTATAGGTAAGACCATAAACAATGAATATCTTGATGAAGCAGTAACATGTTCAGATCTGAGATCATGGCACTCGGGCCCTAGTGACAAGCATTAAGCATAACAAGTTGCAACAATATCATCAAAGTACCAATTACGGACACTAGGCACTATGCCCTAACAATCTTATGCTATTACATGACCAATCTCATCCAATCCCTACCATCCCCTTCGGCCTACAGCGGGGGAATTACTCACACATGGATGGGGGAAACATGGCTGGTTGATGTAGAGGCGTTGGCGGCGATGATCTCCTCCAATTCCCCGTCCCGGCGGAGTGCCAGAACGGAGACTTCTGGCTCCCGCGACGGAGTTTCGCGATGTGGCGGCGTTCTGGAGGGTTTCTGGCAACTTCGACTTCTCTCCGTGCGTTTTTAGGTCGAGGCCGATAAATAGTCCAAAGGAGGGCGTCGGAGGCCGGCCGAGGGGGCCACACCACAGGGCCGCGTGGGCCCCCCTTGGGCTGCGCCGCCCTATGGTGTGGGGCCCTCGGGCCTCCACCTTAATTGTCCTCCTGGCTCCGTCATTATTCTGGGAAAATAGGGCCTTCTGCATAAATTCCGAGGATTTTCCCGAAAGTTGGATTTCTGCACAAAAACGAGACACCAGAACAGTTCTGCTGAAAACAGCGTTAGTCCGTGTTAGTTGCATCCAAAATACACAAATTAGAGGCAAAACAATAGCAAAAGTGTTCGGGAAAGTAGATACGTTTTGGACGTATCAGACTTGAACCGTGGGTCCTCGTCCTCATCGGAGCTGTGCTCGTCGTCGGCCTGCAGCTCCGGCTCCGGCTCCGGCTGCGGCTGCCGTGGTGGTGGAGGCAGCGCGCGGCCGTTGAGGCCAAGCATCAAGTAGGTGGTTGATGTCTACGTTCCCCCTCCTTTCCTGTAGACAGTGTTGGGCCTCCAAGAGCAGAGGTTTGTAGAACAGCAGCAAGTTTTCCCTTAAGTGGATCACCCAAGGTTTATCGAACTCAGGGAGGAAGAGGTCAAAGATATCCCTCTCATGCAACCCTGCAACCACAAAGCAAGAAGTCTCTTGTGTCCCCAACACACCTAATAGGTGCACTAGTTCGGCGAAGAGATAGTGAAATACAGGTGGTATGAATATATATGAGCGGAGTAACGGTGCCAGAAAATAGCTTGCTGGCGTGTAGTTGATGGTGGTAGTATTGCAGCAGTAGTAACGCAGTAAAACAGTAAACAAGCAACGATAGCAGTATTTAGGAACAAGGCCTAGGGATTGCACTTTCACTAGTGGACACTCTCAACATTGATCACATAACAGAATAGATAAATGCATACTCTACACTTTTGTTGGATGATGAACGCATTGCGTAGGATTACACGAACCCTCAATGCCGGAGTTAACAAGCTCCACAATTTGTTCATATTTAAGTAACCTTATAGTGTAAGATAGATCAAAAGACTAAACCAAGTACTAACATAGCATGCACACTGTCACCTTCATGCATATGTAGGAGGAATAGATCACATCAATATTATCATAGCAATAGTTAACTTCGCAATCTACAAGAGATCATGATCATAGCATAAACCAAGTACTAACACGGTGCACACACTGTCACCTTTACACACGTGCAGGAGGAATAGAACTACTTTAATAACTTTGCTAGAGTAGCACATAGATAAATTGTGATACAAACTCATATGAATCTCAATCATGTAAAGCAGCTCATGAGATCATTGTATTGAGGTACATAGGAGAGAGATGAACCACATAGCTACCGGTACAGCCCCGAGCCTCGATGGAGAACTACTCCCTCCTCATGGGAGCAGCAGCGGTGATGAAGATGGCGGTGGAGATGGCAGCGGTGTCGATGGAGAAGCCTTCTGGGGGCACTTCCCCGCTCCGGCAGCGTGCCGGAACAGAGACTCCTGTCCCCCAGATCTTGGCCTCGCGATGGCGGTGGCTCTGGAAGGTTTCTGTGGTTTTCGTCGAACGTATCAGGGTTTTCGATCCAGGGGCTTTATATAGGCGGAGAGGCGGCGCAGGAGGGCTTCTGGGGGGCCCACACCATAGGGCGGCGCGGCCCCCCCCTCTGGCCGCGCCAGGGTGTGGTGTGGGGCCCCCAGGGCTCCCCTCTGGCGGCTCTCGGGTGTTCTGGATGGTTCCGGGAAAAATAGGAACCTGGGCGTTGATTTCGTCCGATTCCGAGAATATTTCGTTACTAGGATTTCTGAAACCAAAAACAGCAGAAAACAGGAACTGGCACTTCGGCATCTTGTTAATAGGCTAGTTCCAGAAAATGCACGAATATGACATAAAGTGTGCATAAAACATGTAGATAACATCAATAATGTGGCATGGAACACAAGAAATTATCGATACGTCGGAGACGTATCAGCATCCCCAAGCTTAGTTCTGCTCGTCCCGAGCAGGTAAAACGATAACAAAGATAATTTTTGGAGTGACATGCCATCATAATCTTGATCATACTATTTGTAAAGCATATGTAGTGAATGCAGCGATCCAAAACAATGGTAATGACATGAGTAAACAACTGAATCATAAAGCAAAGACCTTTCATGAATAGTACTTCAAGACAAGCATCAATAAGTCTTGCATAAGAGTTAACTCATAAAGCAATAATTCAAAGTAAAGGTATTGAAGCAACATAAAAGAAGATTAAGTTTCAGCGGTTGCTTTCAACTTGTAACATGTATATCTCATGGATAATTGTCAACATAGAGTAATATAACAAGTGCAATATGCAAATATGTAGGAATCAATGCACCGTTCACACAAGTGTTTGCTTCTTGAGGTGGAGAGAAATAGGTGAACTGACTCAACATGAAAGTAAAAGAATGGTCCTCCATAGAGGAAAAGCATCGATTGCTATATTTGTGCTAGAGCTTTTATTTTGAAAACATGAAACAATTTTGTCAACGGTAGTAATAAAGCATATGTATCATGTAAATTATATCTTATAAGTTGCAAGCCTCATGCATAGTGTACTAATAGTGCCCGCACCTTGTCCTAATTAGCTTGGACTACCGGATCATCACAATGCACATGTTTTGACCAAGTGTCACAAAGGGGTACCTCTATGCCGCATGTACAAAGGTCTAAGGAGAAAGCTCGCATTGGATTTCTCGCTATCGATTATTCTTCAACTTAGACATCCATACCGGGACAACATAGACAACAGATAATGGACTCCTCTTTTATGCATAAGCATGTAACAACAATTAATAATTTTCTCATTTGAGATTGAGGATATATGTCCAAAACTGAAACTTCCACCATGGATCATGGCTTTAGTTAGCGGCCCAATGTTCTTCTCTAACAATATGCATGCTTAACCATAAGGTGGTAGATCGCTCTTACTTCAGACAAGACGAACATGCATAGCAACTCACATGAAATTCAACAAAGAGTAGTTGATGGCGTCCCCAGTGAACATGGTTATCGCACAACAAGCAACTTAATAAGAGATAAAGTGCATAATCACATATTCAATACCACAATAGTTTTTAAGCTATTTGTCCCATGAGCTATATATTGCAAGGGTGAATGATGGAATTTTAAAGGTAGCACTCAAGCAATTTACTTTGGAATGGCGGAAAATACCATGTAGTAGGTAGGTATGGTGGACACAAATGGCATAGTGTTGTTTGGCTCAAGGATTTGGATGCATGAGAAGTATTCCCTCTCGATACAAGTTTTAGGCTAGCAAGGTTATTTGAAACAAACACAAGGATGAACCGGTGCAGCAAAACTCACATAAAAGACATATTGTAAACATTATAAGACTCTACACCGTCTTCCTTGTTGTTCAAACTCAATACTAGAAATTATCTAGACCTTAGAGAAACCAAATATGCAAACCAAATTTTAGCATGCTCTATGTATTTCTTCATTAATGGGTGCAAAGCATATGATGCAAGAGCTTAAACATGAGCACAACAATTGCCAAGTATCACATTACCCAAGACATTTTAGCAATTACTACATGTATCATTTTCCAATTCCAACCATATAACAATTTAACGAAGGAGAAACTTCGCCATGAATATTAAAAGCTAAGAACACATGTGTTCATATGCAACAACGGAGCGTGTCTCTCTCCCACACAAGCATGATGTAATCCAATTTATTCAAACAAAACAAAAACAAAAACAAACCGACGCTCCAAGCAAAGCACATAAGATGTGATGGAATAAAAATATAGTTTCAAGAGAAGGAACCTGATAATTTGTCGATGAAGAAGGGGATGCCTTGGGCATCCCCAAGCTTAGACGCTTGAGTCTTCTTGATATATGCAGGGGTGAACCACCGGGGCATCCCCAAGCTTAGAGCTTTCACTCTCCTTGATCATGTTGCATCATACTCCTCTCTTGATCCTTGAAAACTTCCTCCACACCAAACTCGAAACAACTCATTAGAGGGTTAGTGCACAATAAAAACTAACATATTCAGAGGTGACACAATCATTCTTAACACTTCTGGACATTGCATAAAGCTACTGGACATTAGTGGATCAAAGAAATTCATCCAACATAGCAAAAGAGGCAATGCGAAATAAAAGGCAGAATCTGTCAAAACAGAATAGTTCGTATTGACGAATTTTATTAGGCCACCAGACTTGCTCAAATGAAAATGCTCAAATTGAATGAAAGTTGCGTACATATCTGAGGATCATGCGCGTAAATTGGCTTAATTTTCTGAGCTACCTACAGGGAGGTAGACCCAGATTCGTGACAGCAAAGAAATCTGGAACTGCGCAGTAATCCAAATCTAGTACTTACTTTTCTATCAACGGCTTTACTTGGCACAACAAAACACTAAACTAAGATAAGGAGAGGTTGCTATAGTAGTAAACAACTTCCAAGACACAAAATAAAAACAAAGTACTGTAGCAAAATAACACATGGGTTATCTCCCAAGAAGTTCTTTTCTTTATAGCCATTAAGATGGGCTCAGCAGTTTTAATGATGCACTCGCAAGAAATAGTATTTGAAGCAAAAGAGAGCATCAAGAAGCAAATACAAAACACATTTAAGTCTAACATGCTTCCTATGCATAGGAATCTTGTAAATAAACAAGTTCATGAAGAGCAAAGTAACAAGCATAGGAAGATAAAACAAGTATAGCTTGAAAAATTGCAGCACATAGAGAGGCATTTTAGTAACATGAAAATTTCTACAACCATATTTTCCTCTCTCATAATAACTTTCAGTAGCAACATGAGCAAACTCAACAATATAACTATCACATAAAGCATTCTTATCATGAGTCTCATGCATAAAATTATTACTCTCCACATAAGCATAATCAATTTTATTAGTAATAGTGGGAGCAAATTCAACAAAGTAGCTATCATTATTATTCTCATCAAGTGTAGGAGGCATAGTATTATCACAACAAAATTTACTCTCCATAGTAGGTGGCACCAAAAGACCACTATCATTATAATCATCATAAATAGGAGGCAAAGTATCATCAAAGAAAATTTTCTCCTCAATGTTTGGGGGACTAAAAAGATCATGAAAACCAGCTTCCCCAAGCTTAGAACTTTCTATATTATTATCAACAATGGTGTTCAAAGCGTTCATACTAATATTACTACCAGCATGCAAATAAGATTCCATAGGTTTTTTAATTTTCGCATCAAACAATCCATGTTTTAAATCAGGAAACAGAAATAGAAGCTCATTCTTGTCCATTATGCCAAACTAGTGTAAACAAGAAACAAAAAGTTGCAATTGCAGGATCTAAAGGAAATAGCTTCGAGTACTTACTGTCAGGAAATAGCTTAGTAGCCGAGATCCGGAGTGTGAGTACCTTTTACCTTTCCTCCCCGGCAACGGCGCCAGAAAAGTGCTTGATGTCTACGTTCCCCCTCCTTTCCTGTAGACAGTGTTGGGCCTCCAAGAGCAGAGGTTTGTAGAACAGCAGCAAGTTTTCCCTTAAGTGGATCACCCAAGGTTTATCGAACTCAGGGAGGAAGAGGTCAAAGATATCCCTCTCATGCAACCCTGCAACCACAAAGCAAGAAGTCTCTTGTGTCCCCAACACACCTAATAGGTGCACTAGTTCGGCGAAGAGATAGTGAAATACAGGTGGTACGAATATATATGAGCAGTAGCAACGGTGCCAGAAAATAGCTTGCTGGCGTGTAGTTGATGGTGGTAGTATTGCAGCAGTAGTAACGCAGTAAAACAGTAAACAAGCAACGATAGCAGTATTTAGGAACAAGGCCTAGGGATTGCACTTTCACTAGTGGACACTCTCAACATTGATCACATAACAGAATAGATAAATGCATACTCTACACTTTTGTTGGATGATGAATGCATTGTGTAGGATTACACGAACCCTCAATGCCGGAGTTAACAAGCTCCACAATTTGTTCATATTTAAGTAACCTTATAGTGTAAGATAGATCAAAAGACTAAACCAAGTACTAACATAGCATGCACACTGTCACCTTCATGCATATGTAGGAGGAATAGATCACATCAATATTATCATAGCAATAGTTAACTTCGCAATCTACAAGAGATCATGATCATAGCATAAACCAAGTACTAACACGGTGCACACACTGTCACCTTTACACACGTGCAGGAGGAATAGAACTACTTTAATAACTTTGCTAGAGTAGCACATAGATAAATTGTGATACAAACTCATATGAATCTCAATCATGTAAAGCAGCTCATGAGATCATTGTATTGAGGTACATAGGAGAGAGATGAACCACATAGCTACCGGTACAGCCCCGAGCCTCGATGGAGAACTACTCCCTCCTCATGGGAGCAGCAGCGGTGATGAAGATGGCGGTGGAGATGGCAGCGGTGTCGATGGAGAAGCCTTCCGGGGGCACTTCCCCGCTCCGGCAGCGTGCCGGAACAGAGACTCCTGTCCCCCAGATCTTGGCCTCGCGATGGCGGCGGCTCTGGAAGGTTTCTGTGGTTTTCGTCGAACGTATCAGGGTTTTCGATCCAGGGGCTTTATATAGGCGGAGAGGCGGCGCAGGAGGGCTTCTGGGGGGCCCACACCATAGGGCGGCGCGGCCCCCCCTCTGGCCGCGCCAGGGTGTGGTGTGGGGCCCCCAGGGCTCCCCTCTGGCGGCTCTCGGGTGTTCTGGATGGTTCCGGGAAAAATAGGAACCTGGGCGTTGATTTCGTCCGATTCCGAGAATATTTCGTTACTAGGATTTCTGAAACCAAAAACAGCAGAAAACAGGAACTGGCACTTCGGCATCTTGTTAATAGGTTAGTTCCAGAAAATGCACGAATATGACATAAAGTGTGCATAAAACATGTAGATAACATCAATAATGTGGCATGGAACACAAGAAATTATCGATACGTCGGAGACGTATCAGTGGTCTTCAGACGGCGCGGCATCTTGATGTGGAGAGTAGAGAATGGAGCGGCGGTGGTGGACGGCGTACGTCCTATATATCTAGCGGTGGCAACTACCCACATTTACGGCGACTGGATGCCGCGTGGCCAGTCGCTGCCCTCGTGGCCAGTCGCTGCCTCGGTTTCCGCGCGGGAGGCCATTTAAACGCCGACGACCAACCTTCCCGCGTCGTGGCCAGTCGATGCGAACCATCGCGTCCTCTCGCTGACAAGGCGCCTCCACCAGCGAAAACCGTCGTTCCGCGAGGCACCCGGAGCGCCTGATTCGCGCCCCTGGCGAAGGGGCCGGCTCGGGGATGCCGGCGATTCTACTCGGCTCGACAAATAGCCGGCGCCGTTTGGAGCGCACCGGTGCGAGCCCTAAAACGACGCCGGCCCCCAAATCGCTATGGGTGCTCTGAATTTGGGGCGACCGCTAAATCTTGCATAGTATAATGATAAAAAATTGTGAGACCATACTAGTAGTTCTGTTTAAGGCCGAGTGCAAGATAAAATAATCATTACATTGAAAATTTGTTACAATGATTGCAAACTATAGCAATAACATGAAAAAATGCTCAAGGATTACAATAACAGCAAAAATTCTCAAATACAACAACAAGTCGAAATAACTCAAATGATACAAGCCATACAAATGGCATCATCGGCAAAACTGCATTTCTGTTAGGTAGAATTCATCGGAGTGCAAGTAACAGCTGGCTTTCCATTAGATCTGCAGAGTAGATTATTAAGGATCTGCTCAATCCAAGCTTGCCTATTTTTCAATTCATGTATCTCATTGACTGTTATGATGATATTTGAATCTCTTTCATCTCTTTGCTGCTGAATTATATCAATTGATTCGTGTGCAAAGGCAGCGATTGTTTGCGCTGGAATGGCTGGGACAGTAGCTATCATCTGACAATCAGATGAATTGGCATTGTCACGGCTGTGCTGTGGAAAGACCTGGACACTTGATGTACATGCCCCGCCATCTGCCTTCCTTGCTCTATTCAGGGGCTGAAAACAAGACAGTGCAAGTTACAGAACCATACAATTTGAGAAAACAACCATATTATTAGTTGTCACAGATTTTTGCAAAGCATCAAAACAGATGGCAGATTTTCACAAAGCACAAGGCATAATATAACAAAGCAAGCTATCAACCCCAATGCAACAGGCAGAGCAACCGGATGGCAAATATGAACAAAATAAATCAAGTAACTAGACAGTCTGCCTAATAAAATAAGCCAGAAACCGCATAACTGTCTATTAAAATTGACACTTGGAAGGGGTGCTTCAGATCCCTTAAGTTCCACAAAAGTGGTCATGTGGACAAAACTAGCCAGACATTGTGCGGTTGGAGAATCTCCAACCCCTAAATTTCATTATTTTAATCATCGGCCAGCCATGGGAATGCCTCGAGATAAAAGAGAAATATATCCATTTGGTGCCAAATATAAACGAGCGAGACCAATTAAGACAGTTAGATGACAAAGAACCATTCTGGGATTCATATAAACTGACATATTATTTCAATGTTTAACCCATGAGCGCAATATAAGGGAAGGAGAAACAAACAAATGAACCATTTTGTGCCTAAAAATAAAAGATGGGTCAGCCAAAAAGTAACAACAAATCTTATTTATGATACATACTGAAGGTGGATTTCCTACTACAGAAGGTGGCATTGGATTAATCAACAGTGAAATCCGAAAAAAGTCTTACAAAAAACAAATATGCTCATTATATCCCACAACAAGCATGCCAGATAGTCGCAAGGTTTATATGTTTTAATCATCACCAACTCAATGAATCAAGGACTAATAACCAATTGAATCATCATCTCGACTCATATTCACCAAGCAAAACATTCTTATCATTATGGAAGAAATCCAGAAGACATAACGGTATGAGGAAGTGCATGAGCAATCAAACATTATGTGGCTGGAATAAAATGCCAGATCATTTAAGTTAAGCAGAACAATTAACCATTGGTTTAATCACGATCAAACAAAAAAAGATTAGACAGGCAATAGAACAAGTTTGAGAAGCTAGCAGGAAAATGAACGAAGACGTGCAGTCATACAAATAGCATGATTTATTTCAAACCAGTTATCCTATCTATATGGAGAGTAAATGTGTTAAACACAAACTGGTTCCAGCACGATAAGCATATCAATACAAAAATGAAAGGTACTTACTGGATTATAGGGGTGATTCACTCCACGATTTGCTGTGTTCCATGTGATAGTGCAACATGAAATTACAGCAAAGAGTTAGGGTTGCAGCTCTTGAAGAACAAAAACAATGAAGAATTTAAATGTACCAGAGCAATGAGTTCACACATGTACTACAGGATGGCAAAAGGATAGCAGAAAGGAAATAGTAATTGGCATTTACCGTCATTGTTTACAACAAAACAGATGGAAATTATAATGTAAAACCTTGTGAACACAGAAGAGCACAGAATGGCGGAATATAAAACAACATTTTGCAACGAACAAAACAGACGGTGGCTATGGTCCCAGCACACAACCTGTCACCTGAGAATAAGAAAAGCAAACAAAAATGCAGGTTTCCTAACAAAAATAGATGAATTACATAGCATGCAATTACTGTTCTAACATTAGGACGAACTAGATAGATATTATAGGGGTGTTTCTTGAGAGTTTATAGAGCAGGGAACGCTTTGCTAGTCTTAGTATGAACAAGACAAAATTAATACTATTTTTTGCAACACACAGTACAATCATAGACGCTCACACGTACATACATACACTCATCACTCAAGCACACACACTACCCCTTCGAGCACCTTCAGGAAACTGCATCCAAGAAACTGTTCCGACGGGTATTGAGATTGACGAAGTCACCACTAGCACCACAATGTCATCGGGAACGCCGCATCCCACAGAAGAATATTCCTCCATTTTTGAGACACCAAAGCGTTAAATCTGGGGTGCCACGCCCTCCTAACCATCCAAACACAAGGTTGGTTCTCAGTGATTTGGTACTTGACATGTACTACATGATATCTAAAATGAAGTCGGTGTCAGGCTAACAAGCAGGGTGCGGCGTCGTTGCTTGACGTGAGTCGGTGTGATGCCATCACAAGATGAAGTGCATGGTCCATGTGATCTGGATTAGGGGATACTAGCATAATACCCGTGTGTTGCAACGGGTTAATAAAGAAAGATGGCTCCCTCCAAATATAGAATAAATGGAATATAATCGCAATGTCTATGTCCAGGATGTGTGGCCACATGGTCCTCATTTTTCTTTAGAATCTGTGGTACGTCAGTATCATACAATGTGCACTATTTTTTGTCATCACTGAGACAACTCTGATGCTCGATCGACTGATCCGAGTTGATCAATCGACCGATCTAATTAACATGTTTGAACAAACGATCGAATAATTCATAGTATTTATTGAATGATACTCCCTCCGTGCCAAAAATAAGGCGTCTAAGGATTAGTTAAAAGTCAATGTTTTTAAAGTTTGACCAAGTTTACACACAAAAATATAAATATTTACAATACTAAATCATTATCAATAGAGTCACCCTAAAGTATAATTTCTTAATATGTCAATTTGATATTGTAGATGTAAATATTTTTAAAATATTTGGTCAAAGTTTGTAAGGTTTGACTTTTGACCAATCCTTAGACGCCTTACATTTTGGGACGGAGGGAGTATATCGTAAAAGGTGCCCGTTTTACACCATCTTTTTTAACAAAACACGGTACAATATAAATGCTCACTAAATGCATACTCGCTCCTACGAACGCACAAATGCACATGCAATCTCTATGAACACCTTCGAGATACTTTGTCTGAGAAACTGATTTGTCGAGAACACACGTCGAAACGTGGCCCCAACTGAACAGATATTTCTCTTTATTAATGAAACACCCACGCATGAAACATGGTTTTTTTTAGGGAGAATGTCACTGCGCTCCAAAACATGTGGTTGATTCTTGTCACTAACCTCTTAAAAGCTGCAGGGTATGAAAGCTTTGTTTTTTTTAAGGATTTTTAGTTGCATAAGTGTTGAGATTTGTATGTCCTACGAATTTTAAAGGGAAAATGCATGCACGTGCAAAAATTAGGAAAAGAAACCTAGAGTCATATAGGTTGTCACTGTATGTTTGCGAATGAAAGAAAAGTTAGAAAATTTAAAGTAGCACGGCAAGAGGAGCCTAATCAATGGGTCTCTTTTGGCCTTTTTCTTTTTTGCCGATTGTGTCGATCTAACCGGGATTGCCGGACACGCGTTGATGAACTACGGCAGAGGAGAAAGGACGGATCACCTGCCGATCTTTTACAGAACTATGCCAGAAAGGATATAAAGATTGACCGGTACAAAAACCATCTCCATCAATCTACGCTCGTTAAGGAGAGGGTTCCTTAGAGAATAAAAAGGGGAGCGAATGAAAAAGATGTGTGGCTGAACCGATCTATGCTTGTCTTACCGATTAGAATTAGGAAAGGGATGCTGATTTTGCTACCTAGTGCTACGGATTGGATTTTGGTCGTGACCTAACTAATCCTGATAAGAACTCCTCATGGAGCCGGTCACGCTGACCTTACTTTTTTATGTTCGGGGTGAGTTGTATACACGTTTGACGTACCATCACCAACCACCGCGGCCTATTTTAAATTTAATAGTAAAGATAGTTTATATGACAAGATTATGGGGGGGATTGTTAGTAGTAATCTTATCAATGTGGTTGGCTAGTAAAGGAGCTAGCTTAGTCATGAAGTATCCAAGGTATGTAGAGAGAACTGTAGAATGGGGAATGTTCTAGAGTAAGATATTTACGAGTAGTATGAAATATCTAGAGTTTGTAGAGTATTCTAGAAGTATGGTATAGGGTTTGGATTCTGGCACATGGCAACAATCTAAAGGGTCATGTACAAAAGTTTAAATAGAGTATCACCCGTCCCATGTAAGTAAGCTTTGTACCACTGAGATATCCAATAAAGCTTCCTAGTAGTAGTAGCCCTGTGTGTAAGTGTATGTGAGGCACAAGCTTCCTAGTATTATAAGCCCTGTGTGTGAAGCACATCAAGACAGAGAGCTCAAGGAGTGGCATGGGCAAATGCGTAGGATCCTGCCATCTGCCACGCGCATTGAGAGCGGGGCGGAGCTGGATCTATGGGACTTCTCTGTCGATGCTTTTTTAGACGGACGAATCAGTATATAGACAGATTCTAGTTGACCAAGACATGCTTGAACCTTCTATGGTAATAGACCAAAACGTGTAGGGGGAGGGGGTCTGGTTACCTCGACGGCGGCTTCGTGTAGTCATACTCGGCATCCTTGCGGGTCACGTCGACGACGGCGGGGGTGTTGCGGTTGCGGTGGGCGTCGGCGTCGAGGAAGCAGATCTGGGGCGGTCGATGATGGGTTCGGGGAAGCAGATCTGAAACGAGGGAGTCGGTGAAGCAGATCCGGTGCAGTGCACGGCGTCATTGGTGAAGCGGATCAGGTACGGTAGACGAGGGAGTCGGTGAACTCAGATAGTGCAGTGCACGGCGGTGTTGGTGAAGCGGATCTGGTGCTGCGGATGAAGCAGTCGGTGAAGCAGATCCGATGCAGTACACGGTGGCGTTGGTGAAGCAGATCTGGTGCTGCGGACGAGGGAGTCGGTGGCCTCAGGTAGGTGAGGTGGTATGCCGGCTAAGTACGGCTGGGATATTCCGGTGCGGTGGTCCGGCAGGTGAGAGATGATGGGCCTGGAGTATTGCGACATATTTTTTGCGGAAATGGGGAAGACGAATGGAAGGCGGTAGACTATATATATCAGAGGGGATGTGTAAATTACGAACGAGACCCCAACCAACGCCGGCTTCACTTGTCTGCCTTTGCGTCATTGGTAATAGGGGTCGAAAGGGAATTCGAAATATGTGTATGGAGGCGGGAGTTTTGGCGCTCAACTCGTATTTTGAATCTCCCTGGTGTATAAGCAAAGACAAAGATACTAGATATTGAATCATAGACCAGGGAAGACAAGTACAGTAGTACAAAAATACTGTAATGTCTACATTGCATGATGCTGATCTACCTTGCGTTAGTGTTTGTACTTTGTAGTGGTAGCTAAGTGGTGGAAAGAAGACATATTTGTAATTTCTACAACTAAGATATGTCTATATACATCCGTATTAGACAAAACTAAGACACCTCCTTTTAGACGAAGGTAATATTAATTTTGAATCTCTTTGTACTAATGTTGATGATTTTTAATAGATCTTCAGAGTTTCGTAGAAAAAAACTAGGCTCCTCTCGAGAAACAAATAAGCATACAATTAATTAAGTACGTGGGCGGTTATTATTATTTTAACAGGGAAACTGCATTTGTGCCCTATGGCCCGTCATCTTCAAAACCGTCCAAATGCATGCATCTAGCGACGGGCGGTTTGCAGGCCCTGGCGTGGCGGTTAACATTCGTCTTCCTCATTTCGTCTTCTCCCTGACACTCTCGCCTGTGCCCCTCTCTCGCTACCCTCCATGGAAGCGTTCTACCAAGGACACACTTTCCTCGCTCATGGAACAACCACCATTACGGCGAACTATACCAATATGGCGTCTAAGGTGGAGGAACACATCAACAAAATCGAGTTGATACTGGAGAAAGAAGACTCGTACAAAATTGTTGGCCTAGACGTAGAGTACACATATGGGCCTGAACAGAAGGCTGCCCTCATACAGTTGTGCATGGGCACAGACTGCCTCCTGTACTAGATTTCCTCTTCCGACCAGCCCTGCCCCAAACTCGCTGACTTTCTTGGCATGTCTGACATAACATTTGCAGGTGTTGACATCGGCAACGACATTACCAGGCTTGGGCGTTGCAACCTCTCAGTGGCGAACTTCGTGGATATCCAGAAAAGGTGGAAGCTTGCCGATTCCACTAGTAACAATAAGGATTCGTTGGCTGACTATGCTGCGGCCATTATAGACAACCAGTACAAATCTATCATGAAAAAACTTACGAAAGAGGAACACAAGCTGTGGAAGCAGGTGCCCTTGTCCATGAAGCATATCCTGTATGCAAGCATCGACGCATACGCGACATATGAGGTATACAGGCGAATAGTGAACTTTGAGAAGGGTCAACAAAAATTGGCGGAATTCCAGGACAGCGGGAGTATGAAGAAGAAGAAGAAGAAGAAGAGCAACATGGTACAGGCTGTGGAAGCTGAAGAGGAAGACCACTGATAAGTAGTTCTGTACATCCAGCTATATTTTATCCTAGTGTTAAAAGTAGTACAGTACTAGTATGTATACGATCGTGTGTGTATGCACCCAGTGATAAGTAGTTCTGTACATCCAGCTATATTTTATCTTGCAAGTAGTTTTAAAAGTAGTACAGTACTACTGTAGTATGTACGATCGTGTGTGTATGCTCCCAGTGTCATGAGTACATAACTGATGATAATAATACTAATATGTATGGTAGATCTTTTTTTATCTTGCATACTCCCTACGATCCATAATAAGTGTGCCGTTTCACTCTAACAGCATCCACTGTGTTGTCCACAACAGCTATCCTCGTCCACAAGCAATAAGTGTAGTCCATGCCCATATATATAGTGGACACGTACAAGCTTTTGGTTGCCCATAAGTAAATAGTAATTATTTTACTCTGTGCTCTGTCTTGCATGTGTGTACTTCTAACAAATATGTGCGTCCCAGCGTGTGCCAAACTTAACCTTATACTGAGTATATTGTATAGTATTACTCCCTTCGATCCACATTACTTGATGCTAAAATGGAAGTATCTATAGCTACAATATGTCTAGATACATCTACATTAGAGTCAAGTAATGTAGTTGCTGTTTCAGTAATCTTGTGGTTCCCATAGGTGGTGCCTTAAATGACAAAAGTCATGGCCATATCTAAACCATGATTAAGCCGAACCTCTGCCCCAAGACATGACATCTCTTCTAGTAGAATGCTCTCCGTCCATAATAAAATAATCAATGGATGGGACTGGATACCTTTGTTGGGAAGGTATCGTCACCTGCCGAGTAGGGTGTATGTAGGCATCCTATCACGTCAGGACAACTATCCAGTAGTAATATCCATCTCCCAGTGACCCAGTCTATGTGTGTGTCTTGTCTTGTCGATCCATGGACATGGCACCTATCGAGGTACTCCACTGCTGATGATTTTGTAGAGTACGTATATTTATATGAGCACGATGCTTTGTACAAAGTTGTCCCGGTCACCTCAAGGTTGCATTAGCAGGACGAAAAACAGTTACTCCCTTTCTTGTTCTTTTTCTTTTGTTGTCACATATTTGAAACCAATAAGTTCAAGTTATGTTCCTGATGATGTTACCCAACAATAGAAGCGAAACTGAAATAATAGTACAACTCAGACAGTGTTAGTACTAGTACTTTACTAGAGGTTACATCCGCATTAGCACTATACTAGTACGTATCATTGATACGTCTCCAACGTATCGATAATTTCTTATGTTCCATGCCACATTATTGATGTTATCTACATGTTTTATGCACACTTTATGTCATATTCGTGCATTTTCTGGAACTAACCTATTAACAAGATGCCGAAGTGCCAGTTGCTATTTTCTGCTGTTTTTGGTTTCAGAAATCCTAGTAAGGAAATATTCTCGGAATTGGACGAAATCAACGCCCAGGGGCCTATTTTGCCACGAAGCTTCCAGAAGTCCGAAGACGAAACGAAGTGGGGCCACAGGGTGCCCAAACCCTAGGGCGGCGCGGCCCACCCCCTGGCCGCGCCGGCCTATGGTGTGGGGCCCCTGTGCCCCCTCCTGACTTGCCCTTCCGCCTACTTAAAGCCTCCGTGACGAAAACCCCAGTACCGAGAGCCACGATACGGAAAACCTTCCAGAGACGCCGCCAACGCCGATCCCATCTCGGGGGATCCAGGAGATTGCCTCCGGCACCCTGCCGGAGAGGGGAATCATCTCCCGGAGGACTCTACGCCGCCATGGTCGCCTCCGGTGTGATGTGTGAGTAGTCTACCCCTGGACTATGGGTCCATAGCAGTAGCTAGATGGTTGTCTTCTCCCCATTGTGCTATCATTGTCGGATCTTGTGAGCTGCCTAACATGATCAAGATCATCTATCTGTAATTCTATATGTTGCATTTGTTGGGATCCGATGAATAGAGAATACTTGTTATGTTGATTATCAAAGTTATATCTATGTGTTGTTTATGATCTTGCATGCTTTCCGTTACTAGTAGATGCTCTGGCCAAGTAGATGCTTGTAACTCCAAGAGGGAGTATTTATGCTCGATAGTGGGTTCATGCCGCATTGACACCGAGACAAGGATGAGAAAGTTCTAAGGTTGTGTTGTGCTGTTGCCACTAGGGATAAAACATTGATGCTATGTCTAAGGATGTAGTTGTTGATTACATTACGCACCATACTTAATGCAATTGTCTGTTGCTTTGCAACTTAATACTGGAGGGGGTTCGGATGATAACCTGAAGGTGGACTTTTTAGGCATAGATGCAGTTGGATGGCGGTCTATGTACCTTGTCGTAATGCCCAATTAAATCTCACTATACTCATCATGATATGTATGTGCATGGTCATGCCCTCTTTATTTGTCAATTGCCCAACTGTAATTTGTTCACCCAACATGCTGTTTGTCTTATGGGAGAGACACCTCTAGTGAACTGTGGACCCCGGTCCAATTCTCTTTACTGAAATACAATCTACTGCAATACTTGTTCTACTGTTTTCTGCAAACAATCATCTTCCACACAATACGGTTAATCCTTTGTTACAGCAAGCCGGTGAGATTGACAACCTCACTGTTTCGTTGGGGCAAAGTACTTTGGTTGTGTTGTGCAGGTTCCACGTTGGCGCCGGAATCCCTGGTGTTGCGCCGCACTACATCCCGCCGCCATCAACCTTCAACGTGCTTCTTGACTCCTACTGGTTCGATTAAACCTTGGTTTCTTACTGAGGGAAACTTGCCGCTGTGCGCATCACACCTTCCTCTTGGGGTTCCCAACGGACGTGTCAACCACACGCATCAAGCAAATTTCTGGCGCCGTTGCCGGGGAGATCAAGACACGCTGCAAGGGGAGTCTCCACTTCTCAATCTCTTTACTTTGTTTTTGTCTTGCTTAGTTTTATTTACTACTTTGTTTGCTGCACTAAATCAAAATACAAAAAAATTAGTTGCTAGTTTTACTTTATTTGCTATCTTGTTTGCTATATCTAAAACACACAAAAAATTAGTTTACTTGCATTTACTTTATCTAGTTTGTTTTATTTACTGTTGCTAAAATGGCCAACCCTGAAAATACTAAGTTGTGTGACTTCACAACCACAAATAATAATGATTTCTTATGCACACCTATTGCTCCACCTGCTACTACAGCAGAATTCTTTGAAATTAAACCTGCTTTACTGAATCTTGTTATGTGAGAGCAATTTTCTGGTGTTAGTTCTGATGATGCTGCTGCCCATCTTAATAATTTTGTTGAACTATGTGAAATGCAAAAATATAAAGATGTAGATGGTGATATTATTAAACTAAAATTGTTCCCTTTCTCATTAAGAGGAAGAGCTAAAGATTGCTTGCTATCTCTGCCTAAGAATAGTATTGATTCATGGACTAAATGCAAGGATGCTTTTATTGGTAGATATTATCCCCCTGCTAAAATTATATCTTTGAGGAGTAGCATAATGAATTTTAAACAATTAGATACTGAACATGTTGCTCAAGCTTGGGAAAGAATGAAATCTCTGGTTAAAAATTGCCCAACCCATGGACTGACTACTTGGATGATCATCCAAACCTTCTATGCAGGACTAAATTTTTCTTCACGGAATTTATTGGATTCAGCTGCTGGAGGTACCTTTATGTCCATCACTCTTGGTGAAGCAACAAAGCTTCTTGATAATATGATGATCAATTACTCTGAATGGCACACGGAAAGAGCTCCACAAGGTAAGAAGGTAAATTCTGTCGAAGAAACCTCTTCCTTGAGTGATAAGATTGATGCTATTATGTCTATGCTTGTGAATGATAGGACAAATGTTGATCCGAATAATGTTCCATTAGCTTCATTGGTTGCACAAGAAGAACATGTTGATGTAAACTTCATTAAAAATAATAATTTCAACAACAATGCTTACCGGAACAATTCTAGTAACAACTATAGGCCATATCCTTATAATAATGGCAACGGCTATGGTAATTCTTATGGGAATTCTTACAACAATAATAGGAGTTCACCCCCTGGACTTGAAGCCATGCTTAAAGAATTTATTAGTACACAAACTGCTTTTAACAAATCTGTTGAAGAAAAGCTTGGGAAAATTGATATACTTGCTTCTAAAGTCGATAGTCTTGCTGCTGATGTTGATCTTTTGAAATCGAAAGTTATGCCTAATGAAAATCATCATAATAAAATTGTTACTACAGCAAATGCCATCCAAGTTAGAATTAATGCGAATATAAGATTAATGGCTGAACTGCGTGCTAGGTGGGATAGAGAAGAAAATGAAAAACTAGCTAAAGAGAAGAATGTAGCTAAAGTTTGGACTATTACCACCACTAGTAATGCTAATGCTACACATGTTGCTGCACCTCCTACTACTAATAATAAAAGAATTGGTGTTAGCAATGTTTCCACTTCTAATGCAAAGCGCGAGAAACTGCCTGAAACTGCTAAAACTGCTGAAACTGCCTGTGAAAAAGCTGCTGAAATTTTTTCCAACATTGGGGATGATGATCCCATTGCTTTAGATTATAATGGTTTGAATTTTGATGATTGCCACATCTCTGAAGTTATAAAGTTCTTGCAAAAACTTGCTAAAAGTCCTAATGCTAGTGCTATAAATTTGGCTTTCACACATCATATTACAAACGCTCTCATAAAAGCTAGAGAAGAGAAACTAGAGCGTGAAGCCTCTATTCCTAAAAAGCTAGAGGATGGTTGGGAGCCCATCATTAAGATGAAGGTTAAAGATTTTGATTGTAATGCTTTATGTGATCTTGGTGCAAGTATTTCCGTTATGCCTAAGAAAATTTATAATATGCTTGACTTGCCACCGCTGAAAAATTGTTATTTGGATGTTAATCTTGCTGATCATTCTACAAAGAAACCTTTGGGTAAAGTTGATAATGTTCACATTACCGTTAAAAATAACCTTGTCCCCATTGATTTTGTTGTCTTGGATATTGAATGCAATGCATCTTGTCCCATTATATTGGGAAGACCTTTTCTTCGAACTGTTGGTGCTATCATTGATATGAAGGAAGGTAATATTAAATATCAATTTCCTCTCAAGAAAGGTATGGAACACTTCCCTAGAAAGAGAATGAAGGTACCTTTTGATTCTATTATGAGAACAAATTATGATGTTGACACTTCGTCTCTTGATAATACTTGATACACACTTTCTGCGCCTAGCTGAAAGGCGTTAAAGAAAAGCGCTTATGGGAGACAACCCATGTTTTTACCTACAGTACTTTATTTTTATTTTGTGTCTTGGAAGTTGTTTACTACTGTAGCAACCTCTCCTTATCTTAGTTTTGTGTTTTGTTGTGCTAAGTAAAGTCTTTGATAGTAAAGTAAGTACTAGATTTGGATTACTGCACAGTTCCAGATTTCTTTGCTGTCACGAATCTGGGTCCACCTCCTTGTAGGTAGCTCAGAAAATTAAGCCAATTTACGTGCATGATCCTCAGATATGTACGCAACTTTCATTCAATTTGAGCATTTTTATTTGAGCAAGTCTGGTGCCATTTCAAAATTCGTCAATATGAACTGTTCTGTTTTGACAGATTCTGCCTTTTATTTCGCATTGCCTCTTTTGCTATGTTGGATGAATTTCTTTGATCCACTAATGTCCAGTAGCTTTATGCAATGTCCAGAAATGTTAAGAATGATTGTGTCACCTCTGAATATGTTAATTTTTATTGTGCACTAACCCTCTAATGAGTTGTTTCGAGTTTGGTGTGGAGGAAGTTTTCAAGGATCAAGAGAGGAGTATGATGCAACATGATCAAGGAGAGTGAAAGCTCTAAGCTTGGGGATGCCCCGGTGGTCCACCCCTGCATATATTAAGAAGACTCAAGCGTCTAAGCTTGGGGATGCCCAAGGCATCCCCTTCTTCATCGACAATATTATCAGGTTCCTCCCCTGAAACTATATTTTTATTCCATCACATCTTATGTGCTTTGCTTGGAGCGTCGGTTTGTTTTTGTTTTTTGTTTTGTTTGATTAAAATGGATCCTAGCATTCACTTTATGGGAGAGAGACACGCTCCGCTGTAGCATATGGACAAGTATGTCCTTAGTTTCTACTCATAGTATTCATGGCGAAGTTTCTCCTTCGTTAAATTGTTATATGGTTGGAATTGGAAAATGATACATGTAGTAATTGCTATAAATGTCTTGGGTAATGTGATACTTGGCAATTGTTGTGCTCATGATTAAGCTCTTGCATCATATGCTTTGCACCCATTAATGAAGAAATACATAGAGCATGCTATAATTTGGTTTGCATATTTGGTTTCTCTAAGGTCTAGATAATTTCTAGTATTGAGTTTGAACAACAAGGAAGACGGTGTAGAGTCTTATAATGTTTTCAATATGTCTTTTATGTGAGTTTTGCTGCACCGGTTCATCCTTGTGTTTGTTTCAATAAGCCTTGCTAGCCTAAACCTTGTATCGAGAGGGAATACTTCTCATGCATCCAAAATACTTGAGCCAACCACTATGCCATTTGTGTCCACCATACCTACCTACTACATGGTATTTTCTGCCATTCCAAAGTAAATTGCTTGAGTGCTACCTTTAAAATTCCATCATTCACCTTTGCAATATATAGCTCATGGGACAAATAGCTTAAAAACTATTGTGGTATTGAATATGTAATTATGCACTTTATCTCTTAATAAGTTGCTTGTTGTGCGATAACCATGTTCACTGGGGACGCCATCAACTATTCATTGTTGAATTTCATGTGAGTTGCTATGCATGTCCGTCTTGTCTGAAGTAAGAGAGATCTACCACCTTATGGTTAAGCATGCATATTGTTAGAGAAGAACATTGGGCCGCTAACTAAAGCCATGATCCATGGTGGAAGTTTCAGTTTTGGACATATATCCTCAATCTCAAATGAGAAAATTATTAATTGTTGTTACATGCTTATGCATAAAAGAGGAGTCCATTATCTGTTGTCTATGTTGTCCCGGTATGGATGTCTAAGTTGAAGAATAATCAATAGCGAGAAATCCAATGCGAGCTTTCTCCTTAGACCTTTGTACAGGCGGCATAGAGGTACCCCTTTGTGACACTTGGTTAAAACGATTGCATTGTGATGATCCGGTAGTCCAAGCTAATTAGGACAAGGTGCGGGCACTATTAGTACACTATGCATGAGGCTTGCAACTTGTAAGATATAATTTACATGATACATATGCTTTATTACTACCGTTGACAAAATTGTTTCATGTTTTCAAAATCAAAGCTCTAGCACAAATATAGCAATCGATGCTTTTCCTCTATGGAGGACCATTCTTTTACTTTCAATGTTGAGTCAGTTCACCTATTTCTCTCCACCTCAAGAAGCAAACACTTGTGTGAACTGTGCATTGATTCCTACATACTTGCATATTGCACTTATTATATTACTCTATGTTGACAATATCCATGAGATATACATGTTACAAGTTGAAAGCAACCGCTGAAACTTAATCTTCTTTTGTGTTGCTTCAAAGCTTTTACTTTGAATTATTGCTTTATGAGTTAACTCTTATGCAAGACTTATTGATGCTTGTCTTGAAGTGCTATTCATGAAAAGTCTTTGCTTTATGATTCACTTGTTTACTCATGTCATATACATTGTTTTGATCGCTGCATTCACTACATATGCTTTACAAATAGTATGATCAAGATTATGATGGCATGTCACTCCAGAAATTATCTGTGTTATCGTTTTACCTGCTCGGGACGAGCAGAACTAAGCTTGGGGATGCTGATACGTCTCCAACGTATCGATAATTTCTTATGTTCCATGCCACATTATTGATGTTATCTACATGTTTTATGCACACTTTATGTCATATTCGTGCATTTTCTGGAACTAACCTATTAACAAGATGCCGAAGTGCCGATTCTTTGTTTTCTGCTGTTTTTGGTTTCAGAAATCCTAGTAAGGAAATATTCTCGGAATTGGACGAAATCAACGCCCAGGGGCCTATTTTGCCACGAAGCTTCCAGAAGTCCGAAGACGAAACGAAGTGGGGCCACAGGGTGCCCAAACCCTAGGGCGGCGCGGCCCACCCCTGGCCGCGCCGGCCTATGGTGTGGGGCCCCTGTGCCCCTCCCGACTTGCCCTTCCGCCTACTTAAAGCCTCCGTGGCGAAAACCCCGGCACCGAGAGCCACGATACGGAAAACCTTCCAGAGACGCCGCCAACGCCGATCCCATCTCGGGGGATCCAGGAGATCACCTCCGGCACCCTGCCGGAGAGGGGAATCATCTCCCGGAGGACTCTACGCCGCCATGGTCGCCTCCGGTGTGATGTGTGAGTAGTCTACCCCTGGACTATGGGTCCATAGCAGTAGCTAGATGGTTGTCTTCTCCCCATTGTGCTATCATTGTCGGATCTTGTGAGCTGCCTAACATGATCAAGATCATCTATCTGTAATTCTATATGTTGCGTTTGTTGGGATCCGATGAATAGAGAATACTTGTTATGTTGATTATCAAAGTTATATCTATGTGTTGTTTATGATCTTGCATGCTTTCCGTTACTAGTAGATGCTCTGGCCAAGTAGATGCTTGTAACTCCAAGAGGGAGTATTTATGCTCGATAGTGGGTTCATGCCCGCATTGACACAGGACGATGTGATGAAAGTTCTAAGGTTGTGTGGTGCTGTTGCCACTAGGGATAAAACATTGATGCTATGTCTAAGGATGTAGTTGTTGATTACATTACGCACCATACTTAATGCAATTGTCTGTTGCTTTGCAACTTAATACTGGAGGGGGTTCGGATGATAACCTGAAGGTGGACTTTTTAGGCATAGATTCAGTTGGATGGCGGTCTATGTACCTTGTCGTAATGCCCAATTAAATCTCACTATACTCATCATGATATGTATGTGCATGGTCATGCCCTCTTTATTTGTCAATTGCCCAACTGTAATTTGTTCACCCAACATGCTGTTTGTCTTATGGGAGAGACACCTCTAGTGAACTGTGGACCCCGGTCCAATTCTCTTTACTGAAATACAATCTACTGCAATACTTGTTCTACTGTTTTCTGCAAACAATCATCTTCCACACAATACGGTTAATCCTTTGTTACAGCAAGCCGGTGAGATTGACAACCTCACTGTTTCGTTGGGGCAAAGTACTTTGGTTGTGTTGTGCAGGTTCCACGTTGGCGCCGGAATCCCTGGTGTTGCGCCGCACTACATCCTGCCGCCATCAACCTTCAACGTGCTTCTTGACTCCTACTGGTTCGATTAAACCTTGGTTACTTACTGAGGGAAACTTGCCGCTGTGCGCATCACACCTTCCTCTTGGGGTTCCCAACGGACGTGTCAACCACACGCATCAATCATCATATGGAGTAGGAGTACTTATTTTGAGGATTAATTGTTCTCCTTCTCGATGCAAATGTAGAAACGCAGCAGCTTGGAAGGTCCACCAAGCACCAGGTATAGCGGCAGCACCGAGAGGAACGACGTGAGTTCACCAAACGTGACGTCGCCCGGCAAGGCGCAGCTCGACGCCTCCAAAGACACACTCACGGTGTCCGCCCTGCTCCTCGCGTGCGCCAACGAGCACGACGCCGGCCCATTCGCCCACATCTTTGCCGTGTACAGAGGCCACACGCACGCGGCCGCCCTAACGCACACGGTAGACACGATGGTGGTCTAAGTCGAACCGAGCACGCCGATGATCAGGACGAACACGATGCCGTCCTCCCCTTCGGCGATGATCCGCAGGCACGGCGAACCCGGCACCGGCACCGGCACCTGGAACACTTTGGTCGTGTTGTACGGCGGGAGCTTGTGCACTTGGATCGAGTGGGCCACTGCGAAGTGGGCGACGAGCGCTGTTGGCGGGGCGGTGAAGTCACAGCCGGGCTCCGTGCAAGCGCAAGGGGCGTGCGGGCATGCAATCTTGTGGTCGTGGACCTGGTGGTAGGCCACCAAGCTCCCGCAGCTGCTGTGGGGGCACTCAACCGTCGCCACTGATACGACGGCGTCCATTGCCAGGTCCTGCTCGAATCCTCCGCGGGGTTCCACGCACCTATGGCACCGGTTCCCGAGAAGCTCGCTGAGGCAGCGGCCGCAGGCCAAATGATTACCCTTGCACTGCACAAATCAAAGTTCGTGGATTCCCATTTTTGCAGTAGTGAACCCACAAAAGAAACATCAATGGAGTGTGGGAGGGAAAGGGATCGACCTTGAAGACGGGGGGCTGGAGGGGTTGGGAGCAGAAAATGCAGTGAAGCACGGTGGAGTCCATCTTCAGGGTAACGGTGACAGTTTCCAGCATTGCGAGCGCGCGAGGAGTATGGCCTATCGATGGCCTCTCTTATCTCCTAGCCTCGAGGCTGGAGTACTCTATTTAAGGGGATGGGAAGGAATTTTGCTTAAGACGAGGAAAACCCAATATAGTACCTCCATCTCAAAGCTTAAGGCTTATATTATTTTTAGAAAGTCAAATTATGTCAAAATTGACTAAGCATTTACCGAAAATCATGGTAGTTAAAAAATGTGTATCTCCACCATCATACTATTTGAGACTATATTTGTGATGGTAATAGGCACAACTACATACACAAAAATTGACATCATCTGATTATTAGTTATTTGGACTGCGGGATGAACTTTTTGGAACTGTGCATTAAGCACCGGTAACCACTTAGGGCTTCTTTGATTCATAGGATTGACATAGGAATTATGTTGGATTTGATTCCTATGGGAAAATTTCAATCCTACACCTTTCCTATTTCTACACTCTCCACATTCCTTTGAATCAAAGCAGTGCTTCTTTGTTTTTTATAGTAAGTGAAAGGACATCTAAAAAACAGGAGAAATGATCTGGAAGTGCACATAGTTTTATATAAATCAGATGGAGGGGTTACAATTACATATAGTTGGAGTATTCACTTCCGATTCACAAAAAAAAGGAGTATTCACTTCCACGCTGCATTATTATTAAGTATAAGTACTACTACAAACAGTTCAGCACAAATATGAAACGAGGAATCCATAAAAAAATAGCAGCCGTACGAACAATCAAGTACTTTTCAGCGAAATTTATCATTCCTCATGACAAATTGACAGTTTTTTCAACTACGCAAAGTAGCAGTAGCTACATCTGCTTGCATATGCGAATGTAGAAACGCAGCTCCTTGGACGATCCAGCACCAACGAGGTATGGCCCCGGCACAACGAGGAACGACGTGAGCTCCTCAAACACGACAGCGCCCGGCGACGCGCTGCCAGAAGCATCGGCAGACATCTTCACGACATCCCGCCTGCAGTCCGATTTCGAGGACGGCGGCGGGCCGTGCGCCCAGATCTTCACCCTGTAGAGCGGCCACACGGATGTGGCCGAACTGACGCATACCAAAGACAAGACAATGGCCGGGCCGAGCGCGTCGATGTACAGGACGAACACGGAGCCGTCATCCCCTTCGACGACGAGCAGCCTGCACGGCGAGCACGGGTGCGTCATGGTCACCCGGAACTCTATGGACTTGCCATACTCTAACCTGTGCACCTGAATCGAGTGGGCCTCTGCGAGGTGAACGAGGAGCGCTGACGATGGGGCGGCGAAGTCGCAGCCCTGCTCCGTGCAGTTGCACCGGCCGTGCGGGCACGCGATCTGGTGGCTTAGGGACTCGTGGTAGCTGACGATGACCCCGCAGCCGTCGTGGGAGCACATGACCTGCGCCGTTCCAGCGATGTTGTACGCGATGGCCTCCAAATTCGTAGCGTTTATTTCCATAGTGCCGTCCATCGCCGCCAGTTGGTTGAATCCGGAGCCGCGCTACTCTTCTTCTGGCGCCGTTTACTTGGAACCTCGCCGACGGTGGCAGGCGGCAGGCCTCATACCACGCTGCAACTCCGATCAATATTAATTGATGGTAAAATGGATGTATCTACAACTATAATGTGTGTAGATGCATCTATATTACCATCAAATAATATGAATCGGAGGGAGTACAAGGAATGACAGTTTAGCACAAGTGACACCAGCAAATAAAAATCAATGGACTCTCAGAGGAAAAGGGGGTGTCCTTGTTGAACTTGGGGCAAATCAATGGAGTCTGACAGACAAATGATGCGATATCTAAAGCCGGTTAGAGAGAGAGAGAGAGAGAGAGAGAGAGAGAGAGAGAGAGTGTGTGTGTGTGTGTGTCCGTGGCGGGGGGGGGGAGAGAGTTTGTTCACTTCTTCTTGGTTTAAAATGAGGATTCGTACAAGGAAATAGAGCCCGCATGCTCGGCTGGGTAGACAGCTAGGAGTGACCCCAACATGGTCGTGCCACAAGGATTCATGTCAAATGAAAAGGGAAGCATGTATCTTTGAATCTTGTCAAATCCTAGGTTTGACCAAGATAATTTAAACAAGTTTAAAACATGAAAATGAAAAGGGAAGCATGTATCCTTCTTAGTCACTCTAAAATGAAGTTTTTGGGAGGTTTTTGAAATTTCCATGTTTGAAACCCAAAACCACTTCTCTTCATGCTTGACTTCATAAGACGGAGTTTAGGGGTTAGGGGGTAGATACATGATTTGTATGGTTTGATATGTCTAGACCTTGTTTATCAATTTTAATGCTTACTATATGACATAAGAAGACTATGTGATTTTGTTTTTCATTTTTCTGTATGCACTATAATAATCAATCGAGTTTTTACGCCAACAGGTCTGTCACTTACGTGTGGTGCCCACGCTTGAGGTCCCACACTTCAGTGATTACAAGTCACGTGCAATAGGTAAGCAAACTCCCAGCCATCTTCTTTGTCAATAGTAGATGCATCAGGATGCGTATTGGAAGTATGTGGGTCCTTCTGGATCCTTCGGTTGTCACTCTCACAAAAAAAAACAAATCTCTCTCATTCTCAGCCTCGCTCGACTCGCTCGCTCGCACCTCCTGCTCACTGACAAACCCTGCACAAAAGTCATCATCATTACCCGAAAAAGTGGAGACACCATAATGCTCTCCCTTCTTCTCTCCTTCCGAGTGATCCCTCTTCCTCCGAGTTTCACTCGACGGGCAAACACCCATGTGCTGCATAGTAATAATAAACAGGTAGTAGAAAAATTGATATACGAATCCATAATTAAATATGTTAAACTAGGGTTTTGCCCAGTTCTACAAATCAAGGGTTCAAAAAAATCCAACTACGGGGTTCGAACAACACGATTCTAATCCAAGAATTTTTTCGACCTCATCCAAATGGCCTCAAACTATAGGGTTAGTATCTAGTGCAGTATGTGTGAAAATGTATGCACTATGTGTGCTATAAATTGTATGTCTTTCAAATTTGAACCAAATTTGAATAAGTTTGAAATATTTGAAAAGGGGCTTTTGGCTTAAACATTTGAAACCAAAACCACTTCTCTTCATGCATGCTTGACTTCATAAGACAGAGTTTAGCTAGGGTTCGGGGGTAGATACATGATTTTCCTGGTTTGAATATATGTCTAGACCTTGTTTATCAACTTAATTGAATGCTTACTATATGACATAAGAAGACTATGTGCCTTGGTTTTTCATTTTCTGATTTTTCTAAAAAATTATGCCCATTTGAATCTTGGTAAAATCCTAGGTTTGACCATGGTTTAAACAGGTTTAAATCATGGATATGAAAAAATAAGCATCTATCCTTCTTAGTCACCCCGAAATGTAGCTCTTGGGAGGGTTTTTGAAATTTCCATGTTTGAAACAAAAAAATCACTTCTCTTCATGCATGCTTGACTTCATAAGACAGAGTTTAGGGTTAGGGGTGTAGATATATACATGATTTTCTAGTTTGAATATGTCTAGACCCTGTTTATCAACTTAATGCTAACTATAGACATAAGAAGACCATGTGCTTTGGTTTTCATTTTTGTTTTTTTTTGTGTATTATTTGCCAATATATTTGAATCTTGGTCAAATCCTAGGTTTAACCAAGATTTAAACAAGTTTAAAACATGAAAATTAAAAGGTAAGCCTGTATCCTTCTTAGTCACTCTAAAATGAAGCTTTTGGGATGTTCTTGAAATTTCCATGTTTGAAACCCAAAACGACTTCGATCTCTTCATGCTAGACTTCATAAGATCGACAGGGGGTAGATACATGATTTGTCTGGTTTGGATATACCTAGACCTCGTTTATCAACTCGAATGCTTACGATATGACATAAGAAAACTATTTGCTTTGGTTTTTCTTTTTGCTGATTTTTTTTTCAATTTTGATGCCCATTTGAATCTTGGTCAAATCCTAGGTTTGACCATGGTTTAAACAAGTTTAAATCATGAATATGAAAAAATAAGCATCTATCCTTCTTAGTCACCCCAAAATGTAGCTCTTGGGAGGGTTTTTGAAATTTCCATGTTTGAAACAAAAAAACCACTTCTCTTCATGCATGCTTGACTTCATAAGACAGAGTTTAGGGTTAGGGGTGTAGATATATACATGATTTTCTAGTTTGAATATGTCTAGACCTGTTTATCAACTTTAATGCTAACTATAGACATAAGAAGACTATGTGCTTTGGTTTTTCATTTTTTTTTTTTTTGAATTTTATGCCCATATATTTGAATCTTGGTCAAATCCTAGGTTCAACCCTGATTTAAACAAGTTTAAAACATGGAAATTAAAAGTTAAGCATGTATCCTTCTTAGTCACTCTAAAATGAAGCTTTTGGGATGTTCTTGAAATTTTCATGTTTGAAACCCAAAACGACTTCTCTTCACGCTAGACTTCATAAGATCGACGGGGGGTAGATACATGATTTGTCTGGTTTGGATATACCTAGACCTCGTTTATCAACTCGAATGCTTACGATATGACATATATAAGAAGACTATGTGCTTTTGTTTTTCATTTTTCTGATTTTTTTGAATTTTGTGCCCACCCATTTGTATCTTGGTCAAATCCTAGGTTTGATAATGATTTAAACAAGTTTAAAATATGAAAATGCAAATGTAAGCATGGATCCTTCTTAGTCACTCTAAAATGAAGCTTTTGGGAGGTTTTTGAAATTTCCATGTTTGAAACCCAAAACCACTTCTCTTCACGTGCTTGACTTCATAATTAAGACATAGTTAATTAATTTAGGGGTTAGGGGGTATAGATACATGATTTGTGTGGTTTGAATATGTATGGACCTTGTTTATCAACTTCAATGCTTACTATATGACATAAGAAAACTATTTGCTTTGGTTTTTCTTTTTTCAGATTTTTTTTTCAATTTTGATGCCCATTTGAATCTTGTCAAATCCTAGGTTTGACCAAGATAATTTAAACAAGTTTAAAACATGAAAATGAAAAGGGAAGCATGGATCCTTCTTAGTCACTCTAAAATGAAGCTTTTGGGAGGTTTTTGAAATTTCCATGTTTGAAACCCAAAACCACTTCTCTTCACATGCTTGACTTCATAAGACAGAGTTTAGGGGTTAGGGGGTATAGCTACATGATTTGTCTGGTTTGAATATGTCTAGACCTTGTTTATCAACTTTAATGCTTACTATATGACATAAGAAAACTATTTGCTTTGGTTTTTCTTTTTGCTGATTTTTTTTTTCAATTTTGATGCCCATTTGAATCTTGTCTAATCCTAGGTTTGACCAAGATAATTTAAACAAGTTTAAAACATGAAAATGAAAAGGGAAGCATGTATCCTTCTTAGTCACTCTAAACTCGGGTTTTGCCCAGTTCTACAGATCAAGGGTTCAAAAAAATCCAACTACGGGGTTCGAACAACACGATTCTAATCCAAGAATTTTTTCGACCTCATCCAAATGGCCTCAAGCTATAGGGTTAGCATGTAATGCAGTTTGTGTGAAAATGTATGCACTATGTGTGTGCTATTACTTGTATGTCTTTCAAATTTGAACCAAATTTGAATAAGTTTGAAATATTTGAAAAGGGGCTTTTGGGAGGATTTTCAAATTTCCATGTTTGAAACCCAAAACCACTTCTCTTCATGCTTGACTTCATAAGACGGAGTTTAGGGGTTAGGGGGTAGATACATGATTTGTATGGTTTGATATGTCTAGACCTTGTTTATCAACTTTAATGCTTACTATATGACATAAGAAGACTATGTGATTTGGTTTTTCATTTTTCTGTGTTTTTATTTTTCTGCTTGATTGAATCTTGGTCAAATCCTAGGTTTGACCAAGATTTAGACAAGTTTAACACGTAAATGAGTTAACTTGGATTTCCTACCCTTGAATCCATAGGAAACTTTGTTCTAATGCACTATAATAATCAATCGAGTTTTTACACCAACAGTCTGTCACTTACGTGTGGTGCCCACGCTTGAGGTCCCACACTTCAGTGAGCACAAGTCACGTGCAATAGGTACGCAAACTCCCAGCCATCTTCTTTGTCAAGAGAAGACGCATCAGGATGCATATTGGAAGTCTGTGGGTCCTTCTGGATCCTTCGGTCAAATCCTAGGTTTGACCAAGATTTAGACAAGTTTAACACGTAAATGAGTTAACTTGGATTTCCTACCCTTGAATCAATAGGAAACTTTGTTCTAATGCACTATAATAATCAATCGAGTTTTTACACCAACAGGTCTGTCACTTACGTGTGGTGCCCACGCTTGAGGTCCCACACTTCAGTGAGCACAAGTCACGTGCAATAGGTACGCAAACTCCCAGCCATCTTCTTTGTCAAGAGAAGACGCATCAGGATGCGTATTGGAAGTCTGTGGGTCCTTCCGGATCCTTCGGTTGTCCCTCTCACAAAAACAAATCTCCCTCATTCTCGGCCTCGCTCGACTCGCTCGCTCGCTCGCACCTCCTGCTCACTGACAAACCCTGCACAAAAGTCAACATCATCACCCGAAAAAGGGGAGACACCATAATGCTCTCCCTTCTTCTCTCCTTCCGAGTGATCCCTCTTCCTCCGAGTTTCACTCGACGGGCAAACACCCATGTGCTGCATAGTAATAATAAAAAGGTAGTAGAAAAATCGATATACGAATCTATAATTAAATAGGTTAAACTCGGGTTTTGCCCAGTTCTACAGATCAAGGGTTCAAAAAAATCCAACTACGGGGTTCGAACAACACGATTCTAATCCAAGAATTTTTTCGACCTCATCCAAATGGCCTCAAACTATAGGGTTAGTATCTAGTGCAGTATGTGTGAAAATGTATGCACTATGTGTGCTATAAATTGTATGTCTTTCAAATTTGAACCAAATTTGAATAAGTTTGAAATATTTGAAAAGGGGCTTTTGGCTTAAACGTTTGAAACCAAAACCACTTCTCTTCATGCATGCTTGACTTCATAAGACAGAGTTTAGCTAGGGTTCGGGGGTAGATACATGATTTTCCTGGTTTGAATATATGTCTAGACCTTGTTTATCAACTTAATTGAATGCTTACTATATGACATAAGAAGACTATGTGCCTTGGTTTTTCATTTTCTGATTTTTTTTAAAAAATTATGCCCATTTGAATCTTGGTAAAATCCTAGGTTTGACCATGGTTTAAACAAGTTTAAATCATGGATATGAAAAAATAAGCATCTATCCTTCTTAGTCACCCCGAAATGTAGCTCTTGGGAGGGTTTTTGAAATTTCCATGTTTGAAACAAAAAAAATCACTTCTCTTCATGCATGCTTGACTTCATAAGACAGAGTTTAGGGTTAGGGGTGTAGATATATACATGATTTTCTAGTTTGAATATGTCTAGACCCTGTTTATCAACTTTAATGCTAACTATAGACATAAGAAGACCATGTGCTTTGGTTTTCATTTTTCTGTTTTTTTTTGAATTTTATGCCCATATATTTGAATATTGGTCAAATCCTAGGTTTAACCAAGATTTAAACAAGTTTAAAACATGAAAATTAAAAGGTAAGCCTGTATCATTCTTAGTCACTCTAAAATGAAGCTTTTGGGATGTTCTTGAAATTTCCATGTTTGAAACCCAAAACGACTTCGATCTCTTCATGCTAGACTTCATAAGATCGACAGGGGGTAGATACATGATTTGTCTGGTTTGGATATACCTAGACCTCGTTTATCAACTCGAATGCTTACGATATGACATAAGTAAACTATTTGCTTTGGTTTTTCTTTTTGCTGATTTTTTTTTCAATTTTGATGCCCATTTGAATCTTGGTCAAATCCTAGGTTTGACCATGGTTTAAACAAGTTTAAATCATGAATATGAAAAATAAGCATCTATCCTTCTTAGTCACCCCAAAATGTATCTCTTGGGAGGGTTTTTGAAATTTCCATGTTTGAAACAAAAAAACCACTTCTCTTCATGCATGCTTGACTTCATAAGACAGAGTTTAGGGTTAGGGGTGTAGATATATACATGATTTTCTAGTTTGAATATGTCTAGACCTGTTTATCAACTTTAATGCTAACTATAGACATAAGAAGACTATGTGCTTTGGTTTTTCATTTTTCTGTTTTTTTTGAATTTTATGCCCATATATTTGAATCTTGGTCAAATCCTAGGTTCAACCAAGATTTAAACAAGTTTAAAACATGGAAATTAAAAGTTAAGCATGTATCCTTCTTAGTCACTCTAAAATGAAGCTTTTGGGATGTTCTTGAAATTTCCATGTTTGAAACCCAAAACGACTTCTCTTCATGCTAGACTTCATAAGATCGACGGGGGGTAGATACATGATTTGTCTGGTTTGGATATACCTAGACCTCATTTATCAACTCGAATGCTTACGATATGACATATATAAGAAGACTATGTGCTTTTGTTTTTCATTTTTCTGATTTTTTTGAATTTTGTGCCCACCCATTTGTATCTTGGTCAAATCCTAGGTTTGATAATGATTTAAACAAGTTTAAAATATGAAAATGCAAATGTAAGCATGGATCCTTCTTAGTCACTCTAAAATGAAGCTTTTGGGAGGTTTTTGAAATTTCCATGTTTGAAACCCAAAACCACTTCTCTTCACATGCTTGACTTCATAAGACATAGTTAATTAATTTAGGGGTTAGGGGGTATAGATACATGATTTGTGTGGTTTGAATATGTATGGACCTTGTTTATCAACTTCAATGCTTACTATATGACATACGAAAACTATTTGCTTTGGTTTTTATTTTTTCTGATTTTTTTTCAATTTTGATGCCCATTTGAATCTTGTCAAATCCTAGGTTTGACGACCAAGATAATTTAAACAAGTTTAAAACATGAAAATGAAAAGGGAAGCATGGATCCTTCTTAGTCACTCTAAAATGAAGCTTTTGGGAGGTTTTTGAAATTTCCATGTTTGAAACCCAAAACCACTTCTCTTCACATGCTTGACTTCATAAGACAGAGTTTAGGGGTTAGGGGGTATAGCTACATGATTTGTCTGGTTTGAATATGTCTAGACCTTGTTTATCAACTTTAATGCTTACTATATGACATAAGAAAACTATTTGCTTTGGTTTTTCTTTTTGCTGATTTTTTTTCAATTTTGATGCCCATTTGAATCTTGTCTAATCCTAGGTTTGACCAAGATAATTTAAACAAGTTTAAAACATGAAAATGAAAAGGGAAGCATGTATCCTTCTTAGTCACTCTAAACTCTGGTTTTGCCCAGTTCTACAGATCAAGGGTTCAAAAAAATCCAACTACGGGGTTCGAACAACACGATTCTAATCCAAGAATTTTTTCGACCTCATCCAAATGGCCTCAAGCTATAGGGTTAGCATGTAGTGTAGTTTGTGTGAAAATGTATGCACTATGTGTGCTATAACTTGTATGTCTTTCAAATTTGAAACAAATTTGAATAAGTTTGAAATATTTGAAAAGGGGCTTTTGGGAGGATTTTGAAATTTCCATGTTTGAAACCCAAAGCCACTTATCTTCATGCTTGACTTCGTAAGACGGAGTTTAGGGGTTAGGGGGTAGATACATGATTTGTATGGTTTGATATGTCTAGACCTTGTTTATCAACTTTAATGCTTACTATATGACATAAGAAGACTATGTGATTTGGTTTTTCATTTTTCTGTGTTTTTATTTTTCTGCCCATTTGAATCTTTGTCAAATCCTAGGTTTGACCAAGATTTAGACAAGTTTAACATGTAAATGAGTTAACTTGGATTTCCTACCCTTGAATCCATAGGAAACTTTGTTCTAATGCACTATAATAATCAATCGAGTTTTTAAACCAACAGGTCTGTCACTTACGTGTGGTGCCCACGCTTGAGGTCCCACACTTCAGTGAGTACAAGTCACGTGCAATAGGTACGCAAACTCCCAGCCATCTTCTTTGTCAAGAGAAGATGCATCAGGATGCGTATTGGAAGTCTGTGGGTCCTTCTGGATCCTTCGGTTGTCCCTCTCACAAAAAAAACAAATCTCCCTCATTCTCGGCCTCGCTCGACTCGCTCGCTCGCTCGCTCGCACCTCCTGCTCACTGACAAACCCTGCACAAAAGTCAACATCATCACCCGAAAAAGGGGAGACACCATAATGCTCTCCCTTCTTCTCTCCTTCCGAGTGATCCCTCTTCCTCCGAGTTTCACTCGACGGGCAAACACCCATGTGCTGCATAGTAATAATAAAAAGGTAGTAGAAAAATCGATATACGAATCTATAATTAAATAGGTTAAACTCGGGTTTTGCCCAGTTCTACAGATCAAGGGTTCAAAAAAAATCCAACTACGGGGTTCGAACAACACGATTCTAATCCAAGAATTTTTTCGACCTCATCCAAATGGCCTCAAACTATAGGGTTAGTATCTAGTGCAGTATGTGTGAAAATGTATGCACTATGTGTGCTATAAATTGTATGTCTTTCAAATTTGAACCAAATTTGAATAAGTTTGAAATATTTGAAAAGGGGCTTTTGGCTTAAACGTTTGAAACCAAAACCACTTCTCTTCATGCATGCTTGACTTCATAAGACAGAGTTTAGCTAGGGTTCGGGGGTAGATACATGATTTTCCTGGTTTGAATATATTTCTAGACCTTGTTTATCAACTTAATTGAATGCTTACTATATGACATAAGAAGACTATGTGCCTTGGTTTTTCATTTTTGATTTTTTTAAAAAAATTATGCCCATTTGAATCTTGGTAAAATCCTAGGTTTGACCATGGTTTAAACAAGTTTAAATCATGGATATGAAAAAATAAGCATCTATCCTTCTTAGTCACCCCGAAATGTAGCTCTTGGGAGGGTTTTTGAAATTTCCATGTTTGAAACAAAAAAAAATCACTTCTCTTCATGCATGCTTGACTTCAATTGGTACATTTTGGAGTGACTAAGAAGGATCCAGGCTTACTTATTCGTTTTCACGTGTAAAACTTGTCTAAATCTTGGTCAAACAAAATTGGCAGAAAATTCAAAAAAAAAACAGAAAAATGAAAAACCAAAGCACATAGTCTTCTTATGTCATATAGTAAGCATTAAAGTTGATAAACAAGGTCTAGACATATTCAAACCATACAAATCATGTATCTACCCGCTAACCCCTAAACTATGTCTTAAGAAGTCAAGCATGAAGAGAAGTGGTTTTGGGTTTCAAACATGGAAATTTCAAAAACCTCCCAAAACTTCATTTTAGGGTGACTAAGAAGGATACAGGCTTCCCTTTTCATTTTCATGTTCTATACTTGTTTAAATCTTGGTCAAACCTAGGATTTGACCAAGATTCAAATGGGCACAAAAAAATAAAAAAAAGCACATAATGTTCTTATGTCATATCGTAAGCATTCAAGTTGATAAACAAGGTCTAGATATATCCAAACCAGACAAATCATGTATCTACCCCTATCGACCCTAAACTTCGTCTTAGGAAGTCAAGCATGAAGAGAAGTGGTTTTGGGTTTCAAACATGGAAATTTCAAAAACCTCCCAAAATTCAGCTTCATTTTAGAGCGACTAAGAAGGATCGATGCTTACCTTTTCATTTCCATGTTTTAAACTTATTTAAATCTTCTTATATGTCATATAGTAAGCATTAAAGTTGATAAACAAGGTCTGGACATATTCAAACTAGCTAGACAAATCATGTATCTACTCCCTAACCCCTAAACTCTGTCTTATGACGAAGTCAAGCATGAAGATAAGTGGTTTTGGGTTTCAAACATGGAAATCCCAAAAACCTCCCAAAAACTTCATTTTAGGGTGACTAATTAAGAAGGATACAGGCTTCCCTTTTCATTTTCATGTTCTATACTTGTTTAAATCTTGGTCAAACCTAGGATTTGACCAAGATTCAAATGTGGATCAAAATTCCAAAAAAAATCAAAAAAATGAAAAACCAAAGCACATAGTTTTCTTATGTCACATACATATATATAGTAAGCATTCAAAAGTTGATAAACAAGGTCTAGCTAGACATATTCAAATAAGACAAATCATGTATCTACCCCTCTAAAACCATAAAGTCTGTCTTATGAAGTCAAGCATGAAGAGAAGTGGTTTTTGGTTTCAAACATGGAAATTTCAAAAACCTCCCAAAATTAAAGCTTCATTTTAGAGTGACTAGTTAAGAAGGATCCAGGCTTACCTTTTCATTTTCATGTTTTAAACTTGTTTAAATCTTGGTCAAACCTAGGATTTGACCAATATTCAAATGGGCATAAAATAAAAAATAAATAAAATAAAAAACCAAAGCACATAGTCTTCTTATGTCATATAGTAAGCATTCAAGTTCATAAACAAGGTCTAGACATATTCAAACCAGACAAATCATGTACCCCCTAACCCTAAACTTTGTATTAATTATATATGAAGTCAAGCATGAAGCAGAGAAGTGTGGTTTTGGGTTTCAAACATGGAAATTTCAAAAACCTCCCAAAAAGCTTCATTTTAATTAGACTGGCTGGTTAATTAAGAAGGATCCATGATTAATTACCTTTTCATTGTCATGTTTTAAACTTGTTTAAATCTTGGTCGAACCTAGGATTTGACCAAGATTCAAATGGGCATAAAATTTCAGAAAAAATCAAAAGAATGAAAAACCAAAGCACATAGCCTTGTTATGTCATATAGTAAGCATTCAAATTGATAAACATGGTCTAGACATATTCAAACCAGAAAAATCATGTATCTACCCCTAACCCTAAACTCTGTCTTATGAAGTCAAGCATGAACAGAAGTACGGTGGTTTTGGGTTTCAAACATGGTAAATTCAAGAACCTCCCAAAAGCTTCATTTTAGAGTTACTAAGAGAAAGATCCAGACTTAATTACCTTATCATTTTCACATGTTAAACTTGTTTAAATCTTGCTCAACAAACCTAGGATTTTACCAAGATTCTCAAATGGGCATAAAAATCAAAAAATGAAATACCAATGCACATAGTCCTCTTATGTCATATAGTAAGCATTCAAGTTGATAAACAAGGTCTAGACATATTCAAACAAGACAAATCATGTATCTACCCCCTATCGACCCTAAACTTCGTCTTATGAAGTCAAGCATGAAGAGAAGTGGTTTTGGGTTTCAAACATGGAAATTTCAAAAACCTCCCAAAATTCAGCTTCATTTTAGAGCGACTAAGAAGGATCGAAGCTTACCTTTTCATTTCCATGTTTTAAACTTATTTAAATCTTGGTCAAACCTAGGATTTGACCAAGATTCAAATGGGCATAAAAATTCAGACAAAAAATCTAAAGAATGAAAAACCAAAGCACATAGCCTTCTTAATTATGTCATATAGTAAACACTCAAGTTGATAAACAAGGTCTAGACATATTCAAACCAGAAAAATCATGTGTATATCTACCCCTAACCCTAAACTCTGTCTTATGAAGTCAATCATGAAGAGAATTGGTTTTGGGTTTCAAACATGGAAATTTCAAGTACGTCCCAAAAGCTTCATATATTTTAGAGTGACTAATTAAGAAGGATCTTGGCTTACGTTTTCATTTTCATGCTTGAAACTTGTTTAAATCTTGGTTGAACCTAGGATTTGACCAGAATCAAATGTGCATAAAATTCTTAAAAAAATAGAAAAATGAAAAACAAAAGCACATGGTCTTCTTATGTCATATAGTAAGCATTCAAGTTGATAAACAAGGTTTAGACATATTCAAACCAGACAAATCATGTATCTACCCCCTAACCCTAAACTCGGTCTTATGAAGTCTAGCATGAGGAGAAGTCGTTTTGGGTTTCAAACGTTTAAGCCAAAAGCCCCATTTCAAATATTTCAAACTTATTCAAATTTGGTTCAAATTTGAAAGACACACAAGTTATAGCACACATAGTGCATACATTCTCACACATACTGCACTAGATGCTAACCCGGCCTATAGTTTGAGGCCATTGGATGAGGTCGAAAAAAATCTTGGATTAGAAATGGGGTTGTTCGAACCCCGTAGTTGGATTTTTTGAACCTTGATCTGTAGTACTGGGCAAAACCCTAGTTTAACCTATTTAATTATAGATTCGTAGGTCGATTTTTCTACCTTTTTATTATTACTATGCGGCACATGTGTGTTTGCCCGTCGAGTGAAACTCGGAGGAAGAGGGATCACTTGGAAGGAGAGAAGAAGGGAGAGAATTATGGTGTCTCCCCTTTTTCGGGTGATGATGTTGACTTTTGTGCAGGGTTTGTCAGTGAGCAAGAGGTGCGAGCGAGCGAGCGAGCGAGCGAGTCGAGCGAGGCCGAGAATGAGAGAGATTTGTTTTTTTTGTGAGAGGGACAACTGAAGGATCCAGAAGGACCCACAGACTTCCAATACGCATCCTGATGCGTCTTCTCTTGACAAAGAAAATGGCTGGGAGTTTGCGTACCTATTGCACGTGACTTGTGCTCACTGAAGTGTGGGACCTCACGCATGGGCACCACACGTAAGTGACAGACCTGCTGGTGTAAAAGCTCGGTTGATTATTATAGTGCATTAGAACAAAGTTTCCTATGGATTCAAGGGTAGGATATCCAAGTTAACTCATTTACATGACATTATTTTTTCCATGAAGCAAAGTTAACGCACCTATCAATTGGTACATTTTGGAGTGACTAAGAAGGATCCAGGCTTACTTATTCGTTTTCACGTGTAAAACTTGTCTAAATCTTGGTCAAACAAAATTGGCAGAAAATTCAAAAAAAAAAAAAAAACAGAAAAATGAAAAACCAAAGCACATAGTCTTCTTATGTCATATAGTAAGCATTAAAGTTGATAAACAAGGTCTAGACATATTCAAACCATACAAATCATGTATCTACCCGCTAACCCCTAAACTATGTCTTAAGAAGTCAAGCATGAAGAGAAGTGGTTTTGGATTTCAAACATGGAAATTTCAAAAACCTCCCAAAAACTTCATTTTAGGGTGACTAAGAAGGATACAGGCTTCCCTTTTCATTTTCATGTTCTATACTTGTTTAAATCTTGGTCAAACCTAGGATTTGACCAAGATTCAAATGTGCATCAAAATTCCAAAAAAAATCAGAAAAATGAAAAACCAAAGCACATAGTTTTCTTATGTCACATACATATATATAGTAAGCATTCAAAAGTTGATAAACAAGGTCAAGCTAGACATATTCAAATAAGACAAATCATCTATCTACCCCTCTAAAACCATAAACTCTGTCTTATGAAGTCAAGCATGAAGAGAAGTGGTTTTTGGTTTCAAACATGGAAATTTCAAAAACCTCCCAAAATTAAAGCTTCATTTTAGAGTGACTAGTTAAGAAGGATCCAAGCTTACCTTTTCATTTTCATGTTTTAAACTTGTTTAAATCTTGGTCAAACCTAGGATTTGACCAATATTCAAATGGGCATAAAATAAAAAAATAAATAAAATAAAAAACGAAAGCACATAGTCTTCTTATGTCATATAGTAAGCATTCAAGTTCATAAACAAGGTCTAGACATATTCAAACCAGACAAATCATGTACCCCCTAACCCTAAACTTTGTCTTAATTATATATGAAGTCAAGCATGAACCTCCCAAAAGCTTCATTTTAGAGTTACTAAGAGAAAGATCCAGACTTAATTACCTTATCATTTTCACATGTTAAACTTGTTTAAATCTTGCTCAACAAACCTAGGATTTTACCAAGATTCTCAAATGGGCATAAAAATCAAAAAATGAAATACCATTGCACATAGTCCTCTTATGTCATATAGTAAGCATTCAAGTTGATAAACAAGGTCTAGACATATTCAAACAAGACAAATCATGTATCTACCCCCTATCGACCCTAAACTTCGTCTTATGAAGTCAAGCATGAAGAGAAGTGGTTTTGGGTTTCAAACATGGAAATTTCAAAAACCTCCCAAAATTCAGCTTCATTTTAGAGCGACTAAGAAGGATCGATGCTTACCTTTTCATTTCCATGTTTTAAACTTGTTTAAATCTTGGTCAAATCTAGGATTTGACCAAGATTCAAATGGGCATAAAATAAAAAAACCGAAAAATGAAAAACCAAAGCGCACATAGTCTTCTTATATGTCATATAGTAAGCATTAAAGTTGATAAACAAGGTCTAGACATATTCAAACTAGCTAGACAAATCATGTATCTACCCCCTAACCCCTAAACTCTATCTTATGACGAAGTCAAGCATGAAGATAAGTGGTTTTAGGTTTCAAACATGGAAATTTTAAAAACCTCCCAAAAACTTCATTTTAGGGTGACTAATTAAGAAGGATACATGCTTCCCTTTTCATTTTCATGTTCTATATATACTTGTTTAAATCTTGGTCAAACCTAGGATTTGACCAAGATTCAAATGTGCATCAAAATTCCAAAAAATATCAGAAAAATGAAAAACCAAAGCACATAGTTTTCTTATGTCATTAGTAGCATTAAAGTTGATAAACAAGGTCTAGACATATTCAAACAAGAAAAATCATGTATCTACTCCCTAACCCTAAACTTTGTCTTATGTAGTCAAGCATGAAGAGAAGTGGTTTTGGGTTTCAAATATGGAAATTTCAAAAACCTACCAAAAGCTTCATTTTAGAGTGACTAAGAAGGATCAATGCTTACCTTTTCATTTTCATATTTTAAACTTGTTTAAATCATTGTCAAACCAGGATTTGACCAAGATTTAAATGGGCATAAAATTAAAAAAATCAGAAAAATGAAAAACAAAAGCACATAGTCTTCTTATGTCACATATATATATAGTAAGCATTCAAAAGTTGACAAACAAGGTCTATACATATTCAAATAAGACAAATCATGTATCTACCCCTAACCCTAAACTCTGTCTTATGAAGTCAAGCATGAAGAGAAGTGGTTTTTGGTTTCAAACATGGAAATTTCAAAAACCTCCCAAAAGCTTCATTTTAGAGTGACTAAGAAGGATCCAGGCTTACCTTTTCATTTTCATGTTTTAAACTTGTTTAAATCTTGTTCAAACCTAGGATTTGACCAATATTAAAATGGGCATAAAATAAAAAATAAAAAAAAACAAAGCACATAGTCTTCTTATGTCATATAGTAAGCATTCAAGTTCATAAATAAGGTCTAGACATATTCAAACTAGACAAATCATGTATCTACCCCCTATCGACCCTAAACTTCGTCTTATGAAGTCAAGCATGAAGAGAAGTGGTTTTGGGTTTCAAACATGGAAATTTCAAAAACCTACCAAAAGCTTCATTTTAGAGCGAGTAAGAAGGATCGATGCTTATCTTTTCATTTTCATGTTTTAAACTTATTTAAATCTTGGTCAAACCTATTATTTGACCAAGATTCAAATGGGCATAAAAATTCAGACAAAAATCTAAAGAATGAAAAACCAAAGCACGTACATAGCCTTCTTAATTATGTCATATAGTAAACATTCAAGTTGATAAACATGGTCTAGACATATTCAAACCAGAAAAATCGTGTATCTATCCCTAACCCTAATTAAACTCTGTCTTATGAAGTCAAGCATGAAGAAAAGTGGTTTTGAGTTTCAAGCATGCATGGAAATTTCGAGAACCTCCCAAAAGCTTCATTTTAGAGTGACTACGAAGGATCCATGCTTACACCTTTTCAGTTTCAAGTTTTAAACTTGTTTAAAACCTGGTCAAACCTGGGATTTGACCAAGATTCAAATGGGCATAAAATTCAAAAAATTTAGATAAATGAAAAACCATAGCACATAGTCTTCTTATGTCATATAGTAAGCATTCAAGTGGATAAACAAGCTCTAGACATACTGAAACCAGACAAATCATGTATCTACCCCTATCCCTAAACTATGTCTTATGAAGTCTAGCATGAAAAGAAGTGGTTTTGGGTTTCAAACATGGAAATTTCAAAAACCTCCCAAAAGCTTCATTTTGGATTGACTGAGGATCCAGGCTTACTTTTTCATTTTCATGTTTTAAACTTGTTTAAATCTAGGTCAAACCTAGGATTTGACCAAGATTCAAATGGACATAAAAAATCAACAGTTTACAACAGCACACAAAATAAACATGAAATTACATCTAAATCCCTAACTTTTACATGGAGGACCCCAGGCTGAAAGCAAGAAATACGATCGGGTCTTGAATCTTGATGCGTCTTCTCTTGACAAAGAAGATCGCTGGGAGTTTGCGTACGTACAGCATGTCACTTGTGCTCACTGAAGTGTGGGACATGACGCATGCATGGGCAACACACGTAAGTGACATGGATTCAAGGGTAGGGAAGCCTAGAGAAAAAACGAGAATTTGGACAAAAATAACCCAATCTTGCTAGTATGTCGAAAGTTTGTTTTTCCCAATCTTCTCGACTTTGGGTTATTTCTGTCTATTTTGCCGAAAAAACGAGGACAGAGACTGGAAACGGTGATGCATCTAGCTTCAGAGTACGTCAGATTAAGACTTCATGAGCAACACTAGTCTGACGTAAGTACGATGTATATCTGAGACAAGACAGGACTAGACATTGCTACCCACGTCCCTCTGCGCCCCTTCAAAGAAATCATACTCCGTACTAGAATCTCGAAACGTAGGAATTAGTCTGACACGATTTCTGATTGTTTAATTCATAGGATTGCAATTTTCAGAATTCATTGACAATACATTTTTATACAAAAACAAAAAATCCTTCATTATGTAACCGTATGTTACTACTAGTATTTCTTTTGGTTTTCACACGCAATCAAATGTTATTGGATCCAAATACCGTTGTTTCTCAATCCTATATATTTGGAGATGATCATCACTCTCTAATCATACAATTTTCATATTCCCGCACTTTGAAAATCTTGCGAATAATCAAAGCAGCCAAAATGTATGGTGTGTATTGTATATGTTTATGCCATGCTTAGTTTCATCGAATATTGTTTGGTTGCATCGCGGGGAAACCGCGTGAATTTAGATTAATTGTTGCATGTTTGTTTGTGGTGTGACCAACTGCTTTTGCAACGAAACAACCCCCCCACCATGTACGCATTGTTTGGGTCGCATGCATGATGTGTACAAAATGTTAAAATAGAAATAATGTAGGAATTGAATATGATTGCATGTTGAATTAATCCTATATGAGAGAAATCACACAAATTTGAATTGCATGTTCTTTGGTTGTAGTGCTACACAAAAACACGTGAATTAGTATGAATTATCATGTATTCAAGAATCAAAGGAGCCACTGAGATTTGAATCCCACAAAATTTCTATGAATTTTCTTCGAACCAAACAAGCCCAACAAGATTCCAAAGGAATATAATACAACGAACAAACAACTTCCGTTGTTGGAATATTTCCTTAGGACATCAATCCAATAGAAACTATATGATCCAGTTTCAGCGACAATCTGGTCGGTGTAGGCTCGAGGAGGCCAATTGTATATATATGTTTGGACCCGGTTGGTTGAGTGATCATGCTCGTGACATCCAGCCTGAAAGGTAAAATTCGGGCAAGGCCAGCGTGACGCCACAATACTTTTGAAATATTCAAAAGCGCGTAATATTTGTGAAATTTTAATAATACCTACTACTTATGTGAATTTTTTTCGTTCATACGCTTATTGGGGGGTAGGCTAACCCTAATGGCCTCCTCAAGATCCCTACCTCTACCAAGGTTTCCCGAGTTCATCCACCTCGACGGGTTCCTTGCCACTTTCGACCATGTTGTGGGCATCATTTCGGGTTCCCGTACCACGGCCAGTCCTTTTCAGGAGTCCCGAACCCGATGCCATAATATTTGTTTGAAAAAAATTCAAGACCGCACAATATTTGTTGAAATAAATGAATAAGCATTTTTAAATAGCTAAATAAAAGAAGTATGAATTTTCAAAAATTTATTTTTTCTAAAACATTAATTGGAGCATTGACATGTTGAACCCACTTGTCGATTTTGCTATCAACATGACTAACTAGCTGATTAGATAACCAAGTGGTGAAATTTGCAACATATTAGACCACCACATGGTAGAAAGCGCAAAAAAATGTCCAAGTGGTGGTGTGTGCAACATAGAGAGCAGTCCAGTAGATGGTAGTACAAGAGGACTGTGCACGGCCGTGCGCCCGTGGTCCTATATCCTGATGAGGGCACAGGATCTTTTCTCTCGAAACTGTCCAGAGCTGATTTGATGAGACAAAATACAGCTCCACGGCGTGCAAGGACAGTATACAGTACATTAGCTTCTTCTCGGGTCACACGCGTTCACGACAGGTGCAGTAGTGCAGCAGAGACCAGAGCGAGAAGGCACGCCCGTAGTACTCGTATTATTGATTTCAATTCAAATTGTTTTTTTTGCCTGCTTCTCCGTCTTCTTCATCTCCATCTTCTCTGGCGACCCCGCCTACACCAGCAGCCCCTGCACCACCGCCGCCATGCCTTTTTCGGATCATCTCGAGCCACCTGTTTGATGGTACTAGTAGGAGTTGTGGACTTTTATCCATATCGCTCTACCAGCTGCCGCTCGCACTGTCCTCCAATACCTCATACCCAAACGCCAGCGTCCCACTCCCACACCCCCACACCCACTTGACCGCATCCTTCCAATGGCGAGATCGATCAATGAGAGTGGCAGTTCTTGGGTGTTTCTGATGGCCCCTTGAAGAAATCGCATCCCGATGCGATGTCATCACCGCCGCGAGCCTCGTCGGTTCATGCAAGTTTTATCATGATTCAACAACACAAAGTGTAGCTCTGCCTGCATCTCAGCCGTTTGGCATGCCCTGTGTTCTTCATACTCACCAAACTGAGGTACCGCCCGCGCACAATCCCTTCTCCCGCGTCCACAAGTTCAAGCAGCAGGGTGCGCAGAAGGACAAGCAGCATGATGCAAAAGATCGCAAGGGTACCTTGTGCCAACTGACGCCGCTGGACAGGATCTCTTCCGATGCCGTGATTCCAGATGGTGGTACGGGCATGTGGGCAGGCGCGAATGGAGATTGGATCGCCCTTCTTGGCTTCCCCTGGAATTGGGAGCTTGTCAATGTGTACACTGGTCGCCGGATTCCTCTACCACCAATAAGTGAGTTTAAATCCACCCCGGATAAACTTGTGTTCGAGTCTAATGATCAACATCTTCAACTCAAGATAGCTATTTGCCGAGTTCCAACAGCTGCTTCAAATTATACTAGTTTCTCTGTTCTTGCCATCTTCAACGCGGCAATTGCAGTCCTTCACTGTGCTTCTAGCAGATGGACAGTTCTTGACAACCAGTTCTTAGCGTACGGCTACTCCGATGCAATCATCCACAAGGGTATTGTATTTGCTGTAACTCAGACAGGCGAAGTTTATGCATGGAATCAACTTTCTTGGGGTAATTTTTCTCATCTCATATGATGTGTTTTCGCTATTACCTGCTTGTTTCAGATTTAGCTTTAGCCTTTTTCTTTTTGTTGTGCAGTTTTCGTGTCATGCCTGTACCTTTCCCCCTCTATATTCAATCAAAATCAGCAGCGATATGCCTTTGAGTCAAAATAAAGTACTCCCTCCGATCCAAATCAAATTGACTCAGCTTTGTCTAGCCAGTGCATCTAGCTAGACAAACTTGAGTCAATTAATTTGTGCATATCTAGCTAGACACATCCAGTTGAGTCAATTAATTTGGATCGGAGGCAGTATTTTAGCTACGTCATTATTCATGTATGTAATGAACTAATCAAGTTTTGCTGAACTGACTTCAAGCTGTGCTTTCCTTTGCAAGGTCCTTTGTTGATCAGCACGGCACCTATTCCGCCAGAACTTGATGAACATGGTCGGTACAATCTTGGCTCCTGGTGGTTAGCACGATCTCCTGATGGTTCTAGACTTTTTCTGGTCCATACCTGGGGCGTTACTGACGGGCGGGATTATACTGGACTGGTTCGGATTTTACCTGCTGCTGCTACCTCTGAGGGTCGTCATGGTCACACTATTCGCGGGTATGGTAAGGGTTTACTTGGCTGCGAGGTGTACAGCATGGACACCAGTCAGTTGATGCCACCGAGGCCATGGAGGAGGATTATTTTCCTTGGATCATATTCTCTCTTCCTTGGAGTGAACTATCCAATTATCATTCCAGTAGAAGACGGGGCAGAACATGACCGTCCAAATATGGCGAGAAGCAACTCTGTTTACACATCGCACCATGCAGTAGGCCTTGCATATCCTCCTTCTCCAGAAATTTGCCGCTTCAGTTTGAATTCTGAAGACTGTACTGTTGGTTTCCAAACCAACATTAGATGGACATGGCGGCAGGTTCCGTTGTGGCTCTTCCCAAGCTTCGCCAACGCCCGGCAATGGAACCTGCCTTCGCGTCACAGGTCCAGAAAGAAGGGCTGATGTACTTTATGTAATACTCGTGTTGTAATGCAAGATTTGTATCTGTTGAACTATTTCATTTGCATGTTTATCTCTACCTAGGCTACTCCCTTTCCGTAGTTGTGTTGTACTATCTGTTGAACTATTTCCTTTGCCTGTTATCTCTACCTAGGCTACTCCTCCGTAGTTGTTAAATTGATGTAATGCTCCTACAATGCAGGCTACACTGGGCGTGTGGCCTGTAATGTTATCAAACACCTTTTGTACTCGTTCTAGTAAGCATTTCACACTATAGCTCACATAATTAAAGTACTCCTACAACGTATTAGTTGACAGATATCTCTCATAAGTAAGTACCCCTCTTTGAGCTTATGCGAAACATAAATGACTATTTTAGAAATATATACTCTTGACACAAGATTATATTAAAAACAATGGTACATAGTTCTATTAGAAAAAGAAAGTGTGAATAGTAGAATGATGGAGAAGTGTTTTTTGAGGTCTGTGCATAGCTAGTGTTCATGGTGCAAAAGCACTTAGACTAGTCACAATGGGAAGTATCGTAGACTGATACTAGTCTATGATACAACACCTTCAATGCATAGTATCAAGAATTAGTATCATGCAATGTTGCGAAAAACCGATTATTCATTTCTTTCCAAATAGACTAGCTTTGCGAGGATGACAAAACATTTCTTTATTGCCCTCTCGTATGAATCACCTCCATACATCACCTCTCATACCGATTGAAAGCCATGCCAAATCGTTGGTTCAAGACCATGAATACCAAGCCAATTTTGTTAGCTAGTTGGACCACCCTCGGATTGAGAACCAACGGTTGAAAGAAAGGTGGGCGCCAACTCATATTTTTTTCTCGAGAGTCCGACACTTGATGTTGATTGCAAAGTTCACAAAGGCCAAAATTTTGACATCCTCTTTGTGCAAGTCTTGCCACCATCCAAACTCGGTTTTGAAGTACCAACCAAGAAAAAAAAAGCTTGCACTTTGGAGGACCCCATGGACCATGAAAATTTTGAAAAACTTCCAGTAAATCATGCATATTTCTATTTATATTTTGGTGAAGTTTCATTCGATTTGAATCATAGGTTTGTGAGCAAATATATATTTAGTTTAAACTAGTGCTCGAGTACGTAAGAATCTATTTAATCACAAGCTAGTCATCCGAATGGGATGAAATATTCATAGATTTTAAAACAAGGAATCTACATATTACTGGATTTTTTTTCAAAATTTTCTGAATAGTTTTTCTTTTTTAGCTTCGAAATAAGAGATAGTTTGGGACGTTGGATCTCAAATGGATGGTAGATGGTGGGACACAGTCACAATGTATCTTGGAAGCATCAAGTCACTGAAGCTCTGTCCGGTTTCCAAACCAAGCTAGGAAAGGCATTCAAAATGAAGTTCTGCTCTAAAACATTTCTCATTCCATTTTGGTGCTCGCGCGGTTGCATGCTGCCCACGTGTTAAGATACGTGTCTCTGGCATGTAGAGAACTACGATTATTGGCAAAAAATATATCGAAATGGAAACTGTAAAAAAAGCCCTCTCTGGTCAACCTGATGTGACGAGACATCACTGCACCAAACGTCGTCGCAAATTTATAGATGGGTGGCGTGCTAGTCTACCAACAGTCAAATCGGCGCCCAGTCGCAGCAGCAGCCTAGAGTACTACCTAGTTTTTGCCCCTTGCATGTCTATCATCTTCTTCTTCACCCCGTTACAAAAAAAATAAAAAATCTTCTTCTTCACCCTCCCAGAATCACGCGCACGCGCAGGATCTCGATCCCCACCACGCTGCATCACTAGTACTACTCCGTATACCTTTCTCTCCTTACCCCGGCCGGCCGCGCGCCGCATCGTTCCTTCCATAGCGCTCGCCCTCTCCTCCGAAAACCCCAAGCGCAGTTGCATCCGCCATCCACCTAAATCCATCTTCACGTGATGGATTATTCTAGGCTTTGCCGGGGCGGCGGGGACGGCCACTTGGAGGCTCTCACCGGCGACAACATCGACCTCATCGCTGCGCATCTGGACGTTACCTACACCGTCCGACTTGCTGCATGTTCCAGGGAGCTCTACGACATGATCAGCAAGGATGAAGGTAAGATGCACCATTGGGATGAACCACCCGCCCGCCGATGCCTCCGCTCGCTTATTGGTTCGGTGAACACTGGGACCTGGCGACGACATCTCGTCTGCATGATACCGTGTACTACCTGGTGCCCCTCTACCATCATCACCGTTTCTCGCCCTGCCGTTCATGCACGACGAGAAAATGGCTTGGCGCGAACGGCCCCGGATCGCCGCCGCCGATCATCATGAGTGGTGCCTCGTGAACGTCTACACCGAGCGACATATCCCCCTTCCATCCCTACCTGATTCGAAGATTCATCATAGTATTGTTTCATATCGACCTGCATACTCTTTTAACTGGGGTCCAGCAATTTATTTGTTGAAGATTGTAATCTGCCAAGTGCCCACAAAAGGTGGGAGGTACGCAGATTACAAGCTCATCGCCTTGTTCGACAAAACGATTTTCTACCTTGAAGGGGGTGGCGACTGGAGAATGCTGGAGGCCCTTACACCTGCACCTGATTATCCAAATTACTGTGATGCCATTGAACTCCGTGGCCACGTTTTTGCGGTGGACAAAACTGACGGCTCCACGTACTTCTGGGACACCGCAAATGGTATTTTTTCAGTCCTTATGTTGCATTGCATGATACACTGCCTTAACCAATGAAGTTATTCATGAACTACCTTGTTTATATTTTACCTTTCTTATATGACTTAATGATCACACCCCCTTTTGCGGAATATGAATGAACCGTTGCTTGCAATGAATTAGTAGTACTAATTAGTCACCAACAAACATAGTATGCTCAGTATGTGATTGCATTCCTGAATTAGTAACTCTACGCCACTGCAGAATATGGGTGTAATTAACCAGTATCTCAAAAGATAACGTGGCACTATGAAGGCACCCTTTTTGATAACCTTTTACACCCATTGTTTCATATATAACTAATTGATTTTGCCTCCAAAAGGAGGACGAGAGACCCCCGCCATCTGCATCAGAGAGATGCATAAGGACTTTCATAAGTATATGACTTAACGATCACATCCTTTATCTGAATATGAATGAACCGTTGCTTGCAATGAATTAGTACTAGTCAGTCATCAGCAAACATAGTATACTCCGTATGTGAATGCATTCCTGAATTAGTAACTCTATGCAAGCTGCAGAATATGGATGTAATTAACAAGTATCTCAAATGTTAACGTAGAAACAGAAAAATAGAAGAAAATCGTTTGTAATTACATGCGTAGCTTATATTTTCTAGAGATCGGGGAAAAAGCCTTGATTGGATGTACCTACATGCAGATCAAACAGTTCTTTGTTTATATCGGTGAACAATCTGCAGAATGGTATAATTAATTTTGTTTTTGATACATTTTTTCTCCCATTTTCTTGAATAGATTTCAGTTTCCCACAATTATCTTTCATTAGTGATTGTGACGTCCCCTCATTCAAAATAACTCAGGTTATCTTTTTCCTAATTCAATGATATTTAAGTTTGAGTAAGTTTACGATTAATATCTACAACCTCATATATATATAAGATTTAGCACCTACAGGCCTAACAAAGTTAGCTGCCTCTAGTCCCCTGTATAGTTCTTTCTTTTTGCTTTCTCAGTTTTTCGTAGCCTTGCTACAACCCTGTATGCTCTAATATATAATGATGCACGACTAGGCATGTGTTCGAGAAAAGAAAATCTAAATATCTTTTGTAATATATGAACCTATATTGATGTTTTAGATGTTGGTAGTATAATTTTCGATATACTTGAACAGACTTAAATCAGTTTAACTTAGCACAACCATATAGCGTACCTTTTTTAGAACGCGAAAATGAGGTAAACAAATACCATGTGTACCCTTTACTATCAATAGTAGAGAAGAGATTATGAACCTTCAACTCTAAAATGCAAATTCTTCTACTGAATGGATAGCTGCATCTGATACCTATTTTGCAAATGTTACCAGACTTGGGGTTAGCTACAAAGAGCATTTCTTTCTTGTCAAGCTTCATGCACTACCAACACAACCAAATGTCCGAACTGATCGCAAGGGCGGCAATCCACTTATACAATTCAACACCCCCCCTCACGTGTGATGGGAGACAAGTCAACATGTGGAAAGACTCAGAGGTATAGCTCAAGAGGCATATACGTGGACTCCGAGGGGGCAACAACAATTTTAGGATAAATTGCGAAAGCCAGGACTCGAACTCGAGACCCTGGCTCTGACACCATGTCAAGCTTCATGGACTAGCCAATGCAACCAAAAGTCCGAACTGATGGAAAGGTCTAGGCAATCCACTTATACAGTTAAACATTTCTTACCCTTCGGGTGGTCACAGGGAAGCTCTCTAATAGATCACTTAAGACAAAGGGAATTAACTACAGCACAAGACTTAAAGTTAAGATGATATATATTTGTCAAAATTTGAATGTATCTATATGCTTTCACTATCTAGATACATCTGAATTTGGACAAATCTCAGACACTTTCGGTGGGACAGAGGTAGTATATAACTGTGTATACACTAACTAGTGTCTAGTTTTGGCGAAGTTTAGACTAGTTTCGTGGGATGGATGCAGTATAACTGATATATTGGACACTCGATTTGAACACATGAATGACCAATGTCCTTAGCTTACATAGTCGTATTTATACTGTGAGCATGAACGATGAACAATGCTGCTGTTTGAATATGGTTGCCAGTAACACCCTATTCGTCTCCATTTCTAATATTGCAGAAAACCTGATGCTCCCGTTTGTAATCCCGCCACCGGTGGTGGATGATCAGCAGTACGCGTGGTTCCTCGCTCCATCTGCTGATGGCAAGCGATTGATGATCATCCTTACAGTAAACAAGATTGGGATTGCCAATGCTGAAGTACCTCCTGACATTCCCTATGCTGCTAATGGGCTTCAGCTACGGTAGTATCCTCCTGTTGCCACCTACGTCTTTGAGCTGGATCCCTTATCTACTGCACGTGCAGGGGACTTTCTTTGGAGGCAGGTTAACAGCTTCAGCGACCACTCTCTGTTCCTCGGACTCAATTACCCAATCATTGCCAACCTGAAGAAGCGTGAATCCAAAGCTCCTGATGGCACATTGGTTCCATTCATGAGGAAAAACTGCGTCTACACAGCATACCGGAATATTCGTTATAATCAATACCCTAAAATTTTGCGCTGCAACCTCCAGCCAGATGAAGGTGAGACTGTGGGAGTTATCAGCCTTCCCAAGGATGGTTGGGATAGTGTCCGACAAGCGGCTATGTGGTTTAAGCCTGCTTTAAACATTGCCCGTTCGGTGTTACCTTTAAAAAAACAGTGACACTTTTTTATTATGCTTGAAGTGCTGAGAAGTAGTACACTGTTTTTAGTATGTACTAGTTTGAATCAGTTTATTTGAACACTGCCCTGCTTTTGTATTTCGTGTTGCCTTCATATTATAACCCATGCATGGCTGTTTTAGGATTGACTTTATTTCAGCACTATAATTACAATGTGTGTACGTCCTTTATAATATAGCCACCTCTTGTTGATCATACTCATGAGAGGACCATTCCTATTTTTTTCGCCGCTAAAGGGTAAAGTACATCCACTGGCACGGGGGTGTGTTCGGTTCCACCCCATCCCCAAACCGAACATGCATCAACTACGAGCAAGGAAGTAGATGTGCGACCTAGGTGACTGTGCGGACCCCACATGTGAACAAAAGAAAATAACATGTCAATACAGAACTGATGTATATACGACAACTCCTATATGATATGCGTATGTACGATTGAGCATCTGGAGGTGTGCTGCCACCTGCTTCCTCACACGAAGGGTTGGATCTTGTGTTTCGTACACGGATCGGACTGAAATTGTCGTGTGCATAGCAAGGTTCATGTCAATAAGGCTGAGTTTGGCATCTAAGTCTAGGCAACAAATACTTTTGGGTTCCAACGGCCATCTACAAGGTATTTGCTATAGGCCTACTTGCTCCGGCTGTCGAAGCCCAATAACTACAAATGGGCCTTTCTGCTCATGCAATGTTGGCCCTTTTCTAAAGAACCACAGATCCTATGATTGGCAAAAAACAAAAACACGGAGATTCTACATAAAAGTTGTTTGTATTTATTTTGAATTATTGGGTTGCAATTTTTGAAACTGCTCATGGCCAATATGAAAATCCTTGATCGCTCCATACCCACATAGATCACGGTATTTTCAAAAATTCATAAAGTGGATTTGAAATTTAAAACATATCCTAATAATTCCATGATTTATTCTATTAACTTGCAAGATCTTGGAGCGAAAGAGCTTGTATTAGTCTGCGAAAATAATACTGATAAACCTGTCGTTAACAAGAAATGAAGGTTTATCGTTCAGAGAGGATGCCATGTGGGACCCATGAGACAGTAGCGTCCTCAACGTTTTAAAGAAAAAGGCAAGTAGCCCGAAAATAGGGGTAAAAAATAAATCCTACAAAGGAAACATTTATAGTTCATAGAGGTCGACATGTGGGACCGATCTCGCCATTTGCATCCTCATCATTTCGAAGTCGGCGAGGATCGAAGAAAAAGGCAAATAGCCAGAAATTAGGGGTCAAAAATAAATCCAAAAAGGAAACTTTTATTCTTCATAGAGGATGACATGTGGGACCGACCTGCCAGCGGCGTCCTCATCGTTTCAAAGGCCGCAGGGATCAAAAGAAAAAAAGGCAAATAGCCAGAAATTAGGGGTAAAAAATAAATCCAACAAAGGAAAGGTTTGTTGTTCATAGAGGCTGACATGTGGGACCCATGAGCCAGCGGCGACCTCAATTTCAAAGGCGGCATATGATCGAAAAGAAAAAGGCAAGTTAGCAAAAATCAGGGGGTAAAAAAAATCTAAGAAAAGAAACTTTATTGTACATAGAGGATGACATGCGGGTCCCATGGGCCAGCAGGTTCCTCAACGTTTTCAAGGGCGGCATGAGATCGAAAGAAAAAGGCAAGTGACAAATATCAGGAGCCAAAAATAATCCAAGAAAAGAAACTTTTATTGTACATAGAGGATGACATATGGGACCAACTTATAAAAGCACTTTCGCTCCAAGATCTTGCAATATGATTCTACAAAGATGATGACATGCTGCGCCCTTGTGTCACAAGCTTAAACAACGTTTCCAAAGCGGCAGGGGATCAAAAGAAAAAGGAAATAGCCAAAAATAAGAGGGTGAAAAAAAATCCAAAAAAAGAAACTTTTATAGTATAGAGGATGACATGTGGGTCCCATGAGCCAGCAGCTTCCTCAATGTTTCAGAGGCTGCATGAGATCGAAAGAAAAAGGCAAGTGACCAAAAATAAGAGGGTAAAAAAATCCAAGAAAAGAGACTTGATTGTACATAGAGGATGACATGCGGGTCCCATCGATCGGCCAGCCTTACTCAACGTTTCCAAGGCGGCGGGGGATCAAAAGAAAATGGAAATAGCCAAAGATCGAGGGTAAAAAAATCTAAGAAAAGAAACTTTTGTAGTACATAGAGGATGACATGCGGGTCCCATGGGCCAGCAGGTTCCTCAACGTTTTCAAGGGCGGCATGAGATCGAAAGAAAAAGGCAAGTGACCAAAAATCAGAGGGTGAAAAATAATCCAAGAAAAGAAACTTTTATTGTACATAGAGGATGACATGCTGTCCCAACGTTTCAAATGCGGCTTGAGATCAAAAGAAAAAGAAAGTAGCCAGAAATTAGGGGGTAAAAAAAACTCCAAGAAAAGAAAATTGATTGTACATAGAGGATGACATGCGGGTCCCACGAGTTAGCAGCTTACTCAACGTTTCCAAGGCGGCAGGGGATCAAAAGAAAAAGGAAATAGCCAAAAATCAGAGAGTGAAAAAAAACCCCTAGAAAATAAACTTTTGTAGTATATAGAGGATGACATGCGGGTCCCATGAGCCAGCAGGTTCCTCAACGTTTCAAACGTGGCATGAGATCGAAAGAAAAAGGCAAGTGACCAAATATCAGGAGCCAAAAATAATCCAAGAAAAGAAACTTGATTGTACATAGAGGATGACATGCGGGTCCCATTTTGCCGCAGAGGTCCCAACGTTTCAAATGCGGCTTGAGATCAAAAGAAAATGAAAGTAGCCGAGAAATTAGGGGGTCAAAAAAACTCCAAGAAAGGAAAGCTTATCGTTCATACAGGCTGACATGTGGGACCTATGAGCCAGCAGCTTACTAAACGTTTCAAAGGCGGCAGGGGATCAAAAGAAAAAGGAAATAGCCAAAAATCAGAGGGTGAAAAAAATCCAAGAAATCAAACTTTTATTGTACATAGAGGATGACATGCGGGTCCCATGAGTCGTGATTCCTCAACGTTTCAAACGTGGCATGAGATCGAAAGAAAAAGGCAAGTGACCAAATATCAGGAGCCAAAAATAATCCAAGAAAAGAAACTTTATTGTACATAGAGGATGACATGTGGGTCCCATTTTGCAGCAGCGGTCTCAACGTTTCCAAGGCGGCACAGACCAAAGAAAAATGAAGTATCCGTAAATCGGGGGTGAAAAAATCCAAGAAAAGAAAGATTTCAATTGGGCTGCATCTGGACATCTGGGCCTTCGAACTATCCTTCTGGGCCTTTTGACTCGTACAATTTCAGCCCACTCCAGAACATGAAAGTTTGGATTTTTCTCAAAAAAAAAAAAACAGGAAAGTCCTATGCTTCGCCAAAACAAAAAACAAGGAGATTCAAGATACAAGTTCTAAAAATAAAGATTTAATTTATCCGTTTGCAATAGCTCAGAGCGAAATACACTGTTTATTGTCTGCAAAATAATCAAGATATCACATGTTTCTTGTACGGGGAGGCTGACATCAGGGACCCATGAGCCAGCAGCGTCGTCAACGTTTCAAAGGCGGCAGGGGATCGAAAATAAAAATAAACCAAATATCAGTTGGTAAAAAAATCCAAGAAAAGAATACATTTATCGTTCTGAGAGGATGACATGCGGGACCGATGAGGCAGCAGCATCCTCAACGTTTCCAAGGCGGCAGGGGATCAAAGAAAAAAAAGGAAATAGCCAGAAATTAATTAGGGGTTCAAAATAAATCCATCAAAGGAAAGTTTTATTGTTCATAGAGGATGACATGTGGGACCGACCTGCCAACAACGTCCTCATCGTTTCAAAGGGGGCAGGAGATCAAAAGAAAAAGCCAAATAGCCAGAAATTAGGGGTAAAAAATAACTCCAAGAAAGGAAACTTTTATTGTTCGTAGAGGATGACATGCGGGACCCATGAGCCAGCATCTTACATAACGTATCAAAGGCGGCATGAGATCGAAAGAAAAAGGCAAGTGACAAAATATCAGGAGCCCAAGATAATCCAAGAAAAGAAACTTTATTTACATAGAGGATGACATGCGGGTCCCATTTTGCAGCAGCGGTCCCAACGTTTCAAATGCGGCAAGTGATCAAAAGAAAAAGTAAGTAGACCAAAAATATGGGGACAAAAAAAATCCAAGAAAATAAAGTTGATGGACATAGAGGATGACATGCGGGTCCCATGATCAAGCAGCTTACTCAACGTTTCCAAGGAGGCACAGAAACAAAAGAAAAATGAATTAGCCACAAATCAGCGGGTGAAAAAAAAAAAAGAAATTAAACTTTTATAGTACCTAGAGGATGACATGCGGGTCCCATGAGCCAGCAGGTTCCTCAACGTTTCAAACGTGGCATGAGATCGAAAGAAAAAGGCAAGTGACCAAATATCGGGAGCCAAAAATAATTCAAGAAAAGAAACTTGATTGTACATAGAGGATGACATGCGGGTCCCAATTAGCGCAGCAGCGGTATCACCGTTTGAGAGCCTGCACGTGAACGAAAGAAATAGGCAATTGACCAAATAACCTGAGCCAAAAATAATACAACAAAACAAATGTTATTGTACGTAGAGGATGACATGCGGGTCCCATTTTGCAGCAGCGGTCTCAACGTTTCCAAGGCGGCACAGAACCAAAAGAAAAATGAAGTAGCCGTAAATCGGGGGTGAAAAAATCCAAGAAGAAAGATTTCAATTGGGCTGCATGTGGACATCTCAGGCGTTCGAACTATCCCTGCTTGGCCTTTTGACTCGTACAATTTCAGCCCACTCCAAAACAGGAAAGTTTCGAATTTTCTAAAAACAGGAAAGTCCTATGCTTCGCAAAGACAAAAAAACAAGGAGATTCAACATATAAGTTTGTTTATGTAAAAATAAAGATTTAATTATCCGTTTGAAATAGCTCGTAGCGCAATACATTGTTTATTGTCTGCAAAATAATCAAGATATCATATGTTTCTTGTACGGGGAGGCTGACATCGGGGACCCATGAGCCAACAACGTCGTCAACGTTTTAAAGGCGGCAGGGGATGGAAAGAAAAAATAAACCATAAATCTGTTGGTAAAAAATCCAAGAAAAGAAACATTTTCGTTCTGAGAGGATGACATGCGGGACCCATGAGGCAAAGAAAGATCCTCGGCGTTTATTGTTCATAGAGGTTGACATGTGGGACCCGTGAGCCAGCAGCGTCCTCAACGTTTTAAAGGCTGCACGTGATCGAAAGAAAAAATAAGCCAAAAATCGTTTGGTCAACAAAATCCAAGAAAATAGACATTTACCGTTCTGAGAGGATGACATGCGGGACCCATGAGGCAGCAGCATCCTCAACGATTCCAAGGCGGCAGGGGAAATATCCAGAAATTAATTAGGGGTTCAAAATAAATCCATCAAAGGAAACTTTTATTGTTCATAGAGGATGACATGTGGGATCGACCTGCCAACAGCGTCCTCATCGTTTCAGAGGGGGCAGGAGATCAAAAGAAAAAGGCAAATAGCCAGAAATTAGGGGTAAAAAATAACTCCAAGAAAGGAAACTTTTATTGTTCGTAGAGGATGATATGCGGGACCCATGAGCCAGCAGCTTACTCAACGTTTCAAAGGCGGCATGAGATCGAAAGAAAAAGGCAAGTGACAAAATATCAGGAGCCAAAGATAATCCAAGAAAAGAAACTTTATTGTACGTAGAGGATGACATGCGGGTCCCATTTAGCAGCAGCGGTCTCAACGTTTCAAATGCGGCTTGAGATCAAAAGAAAAAGAAAGTTGATTGTACATAGAGGATGACATGCGGGTCCCATGAGTCAGCAGCTTACCCAACGTTTCCAAGGCGGCAGGGGATCAAAAGAAAAAGGAAATAGCAAAAAATCAGAGGGTGAAAAAAAACAAAGAAAATAAACTTTTATAGCACATAGAGGATGACATACGGGTCCCATGAGCCAGCAGGTTCCTCAACGTTTCAAATGTGGCATGAGATCGAAAGAAATAGGCAAGTGACCAAATATGAGGAGCCAAAAATAATTCAAGAAAAGAAAGTTTTATAGTACATAGAGGATGACATGCGGGTCCCATTTAGCAGCAGCGGTATCACCGTTTGAGAGGCGGCAGGGGATCAAAAGAAAAAAGAAATTGCCAAAAATCAGAGGGTGAAAAAACCAAGAAAATGAACTTTTATAGTACATAGAGGATGACATGCGGGTCCCATGAGCCTGCAGGTTCCTCAACGTTTCAAACGTGGCATGAGATCGAAAGAAAAAGGCAAGTGAAAAAATATCAGGAGCCAAAAATAATTCAAGAAAAGAAAGTTTTATAGTACATAGAGGATGACATGCGGGTCCCATTTAGCAGCAGCGGTATCACCGTTTGAGAGGCGGCAGGGGATCGAAAGAAAAAGGCAAGTGAAAAAAATATGAGGAGCCAAAAATAATTCAAGAAAAGAAAGTTTTATAGTACATAGAGGATGACATGCGGGTCCCATTTAGCAGCAGCGGTATCACCGTTTGAGAGGCGGCAGGGGATCGAAAGAAAAAGGTAAGTGACCAAATATGAGGTGCCAAAAATAATTCAAGAAAAGAAAGTTTTATAGTAGATAGAGGATGACATGCGGGTCCCAGTTAGCAGCAGCGGTATCACCGTTTGAGAGGCGGCAGGGGATCGAAAGAAAAAGGCAAGTGACCAAATTTGAGGTGCCAAAAAAAACTCCAAGAAAAGAAAGTTGATTGCACATAGAGGATGACATGCGGGTCCCATTTAGCAGCAGCGGTCTCAACGTTTCCAAGGCGGCAAGGGATCAAAAGAAAAAGGAAGTAGCCAGAAATCAGGGGGTCAAAAAAAATCCAAGAATAGAAAGAATTTTGGTTCATAGAGGATGACATGCGGGACCCATGATCCTGCATCGTAAACGGCTCGATCGGAGAACGTTGAACGAGATGGCGCGATCGAGAAAAAAAACTATGCCAGAGAGGCTGCCATCTGGGCCCTACATCCCTCGGCGGTGCGGATTTGCGTTGACTCGGCCGGCGAACCCGAGATTTCGAGATGCACCACGTCCCGGGCCACCATACGCCACGTTTTGGCCGTTTTCGTCGGGCTAGGTGGCCTCAAAAACGAGAAAAAAAACGTTTTGACATGCACAACGGAGAGACCAAAAATCGTCGGCCATGGTACACCAGCAACCACGGCGCGACTTCAACTTCGTCGGCCATGGCAACTTTTCTTGTAGTGATGTGACCTGGAATTCACTCGTCTCACTACATCCGAGCTTCTTGAATCTGGAAGTACAAATTCATTTCATACGCTCTATCTACCCGTTGATGTCCACTGGCAAAGATACCTTAAGCAGACATCACCGATAGCTCCAAGCTGGAGCACTTGATCCAAATACTCTACCTCCATGGTTAATACCTAAGTAAAGCACTACATAGCCACATATAAAGGCCACAAGCCCAAAGACTCCACCGCACACACCAACTTTCGATTTGTTACGCACACAAACGGGCAGAGAATAGAAGAGGCGTGCTCCACTGGACACATCTCCTTTTGTTTTCTCACAATACAGGGATCTCCAAGCTCCAGAATTACCGCACATTAAGGCGCCCTCCAAGAAAAGGGAAGCATTGGAAGGTACCAAATTGGTTGATTTACTTGGATCAGGGTACATTGTCGCCCTGATAATGCATTCATTTAGCTTAATTATACTGAAATACATACAACACAAAATAATTCATTCATTTCGCTCTACATTTTTTTAAGGGTAATCAAAAAAATTCCAATGAAAGCAGAAGGAATAATAATTTGTAGCGAACCAACAGACAGCTTACCATATATAATCTTACTCAGAGATCATAGGGTGTCTCATGCAGCCATTCCTTATCCAAGTAGACGAAAAACATAAAACAGAATAAAATGGTATAGATCAGCTTTTCTTTTCAATGTTATATATAAAGAAAGCACTGGAACTTGTGAAATTCCGTGTCTTGCTGTTTTCCATTTTTCAATCGTATAGAATAAGACTGGACATGGTATTTCTACATTCCCTTTTGAAATACCTTCTTTTTGAACCTTTAGAAAATACCTGCTAGCTATCCCTAGTTTTGCTACTGAATTTCCTGTGCAAGACCATCTTCACATTGCAAAATTCTGGACTACTTAGCTGCAAATCCAATCAGTGTTTTAAAAACTGAAATAGTTTTGCATCTACACAACACAGTGAAGCAAGGCAATGAGCTAAATTAGTGCATCCAGCACATTTATGTCCCACTCTACACTCTAGGCTTTACGTAGCATCACAGTAATCTCAGGTCACAGGAGCACTGAATAGATAGCGACATATCATGTCATGCTGAGCACCTCCGTCCTATTATGCTACTCACATCACAACATAAAATAAAATACAAAATATAGATAGCGACATAATAGGCCAACAGTTTCCAGTGCTGACATAAACTAAATGCAGAAAAGAGAATGGCAAATTCACTCGAAGTAGAAAATGAATCTTAGTTTGAGCAAGACAATACATATTACAGACCGAGATTAATTTATGAATAGACATAAAGAGAGGTGAGACGGAGATAGTGAGTAAACCTGCAATACTACACCCAGAATTAGCAAAGGAAATGATATCCTAAGAAAAAAAGAACAAAATCACAAAGTGCGAGTATGAATCTGTAGTTCTTGACAGGTATGTAGTATGGTTCAAAGATGAACAAAAAATCATGATATTTCGCATGAAGGATAAACTGGAAAGAGGAGCATATGTACTATATATATTGTATATTTAGAACGGTACATATTCACATTAATAAGTTGTATTATATGTTCATGCTTGAGTAAAAATATGAAAGAGAAGTCAAGAACATATGTATTATTTTCCCCCTTTAGGTGACTTCTCTCAACCAAAAAGTATTTAGAGCGTTGGCAAGAGGTAACAGTACATGAAAATTAATCATATGCTCAACATAGAAAATTTGATAAAGATCTTATGGATTTCCTTGTAACCATGCATTGCCTTGTCGATGTTACATTGCATTGAGCTTATACCACCATACCCATTGTTGATATTAAATTTGCAGCGTTGCTAGACAGTGGGAACTGGAGCAATAGATCATGCAGACCTACGCCAGCTAGCCGGAAACGATGGCGAGGGCGGAGCTCCTGGGCATCGCCATCGTTGTTGCAGCGATGGCGAGCACAAGGCACGGGGCCCCTGCCCTATACCATAATATGAAGCGGCAAACCTATCCAAAAGGGAAATACTGACTTTGTAGACTGTAATGTAGCTACTGTCAAACCTGGGGCAGACATTTCGTTCAAAGTGTATTTGATTTTGTTCAAAGTGTATTCTAGTAGTATCTTGTCGAGGTATGCCATAATTCTCTAATGCAATGCTCGAACAATGTTCTTATGACAGTTACATAATTCTCTAATGCCTGGGAGTAATTTAGGTGACTTCTCTCAACCAACAAGTATTTAGAGCCTTGGCAAGAGGCAGCAGTACATGTCAATTAATCATATGCTCAACATAGAAAATTGCATAAAGATCATATGGATTTCCTTGTAACCATGCATTCCCTTGTTGATCTTACATTGCATTGACCTTATATCACCATACCCATTGTTGATCTTAAATTTGAAGGTTGCTAGACAGTAGGAACTGGAGCAATAGATCATGCAGACCTGCGCCAGCGAGCCGGAGAACATGGCGGAGCTCCTGGGTGTCGCCTTCGTCGTTGCAGCTATGGCGAGCACAAGGCAAGGAGCCCCTGCGTGTGTTCGCGAGCACTGGCGATCTCCTCCGCATCACCTCCGTCGTTGAAGCGACCGCGAGAAGAGCGGACCAGTGGCGAGCAGAGCGGCGGCCCCTGCAACGGCGAGCAGAGCGACGGCCAGAGGTGGAGCTGCTAGCCGCAGCTCCCACAACGGCGAGCAGAGTGGCGGCCAGAGGTGGAGCTGCCAAGTCCCAAATAAGATGTGCTTAAGAACTGATAGATGCATGATCTTAAGACCTCCCTTCTGCAACTTTCTTTTTCTCCAACATAGTATTTTGAAGCTTAAGTTGCATATCTTGTAGTTCATAATTTATACCTATATCCAAAGCAACAAAAATGTCTTGTTCCCTTTCTTCCTTGGCCTCTGATAGAAGAGCCTCGTAACACTGTAAATATGAACATAGGCATATGAGTATATCAAATATATACTAAATTGTCCACTATATAACAGACACTATCTTCAAGAAAAACTATATGCTAAGATTTAGAACAACAATTTAGATACCATCTTGTGCATCATTTAGCTTTCACCATGGTTGGTCTAGTAATCTGTTTCATAAAGCTCGTGCAATATGTATACTGACGTACATAAAGTTCAATGAGGCACATATGGGTTAAGAAAATTGAACTGAACCAGCCACTATGGAGTGCAGACATTTTACTGCATAGTGAAGCAAATAATATTATGGAAGAACTAAATAAGTGACAAATGCCCAAAAAAAAACAGGTGGCAAATGTGGAACTGCATTCAGAGTCAAGTTTTGCATTCAGAGGCACATGTGGAAGCTACAACTACTGTATGGTACAACTGTTAAATATGGCATCCTCATCCTTACCAGGCCAACAAAAAATAAGGCTACGACTTTTCCAAATTGGACATCATAGTATTGCATCCAAGTTTTGCTAACCATCATCCTTCTTTTAAAATTATTGTTGAAGAGAATATCCAAATAAATAGCAAGGTTCAGGAAAGCGGAAAAAAGCGTCGCTTATGCGCACTGAAGCGCAATGTGGAGGCCTTCCGCAACAATTGCATAAGCGCTTAAGAAAAAAAAAGCGCTGCTTATGCGCGCAAAAGCGCTAAGCGGAAGGCCACCGCACCAACTATGCTTAATGCTTTCTTAAACCTTGATAAATAGATCGATAGATGTTTCCATAGGGACAAGTGGAGCCTTCAATATATCAAATTCAGTGGCATGCTCAAAGTCCTCCATTGTAGAGAAGCCACTTGCTATCACAGACAGCAATTTAATATGGTCTTCAATTCTTACTTCACCTAAAACCCATAATCCAAATCCTGGTTAAAAACAAAATGTGTGATAATTATCAATGCAAACATATTTTTCGCGCAGAAAGAATTTAGTTACCTAATTAGAGTATGGAACAATAACTTGTACAAGCCATCATAAGACTTGCCTACAGGATATTTTGTTACCCTCGCAAAACCATTTTGCCTAGAGGATATCACAAACTACAACAGCACGACAAATTTCGTACACAAGACTTGCAGATAAAAAATTTAAATTTGCACAACTAAAGTTTGGAAACTTTGATATTGCAATATCAATCTGGCATATTATATACATAAATAAATACATCTAATTGATAGAAAATCAAGAAAATGCACTTGTAGTTCTTCATTAAACCGGTGAAGGTAATACAACTCATGAACTCAACATAATTGGAAGATGATGTACCGAGGTATGTGTTACTTCAATGGGATCAAATATGTGTATCCCATATAAGAATCCACTCAAACAGGAAGTTGTAGGAGAGAAGAAGCATCAGCATATCATTACCGTATCCAGTGCACCAATGTCAGCCTCACCCCGACATCTTCCCCACTCTTGCCTTTTTTCAAGTCATCATCCCCACCAGTGCCGAGCCAAGATACCAACCTGTTTGCAAAAAAAACTCTTGTTGGTAAAACAATCGGAGAAGGCAAAACAATCAGAGAAGGCAGGGTATGGATCGGGCGGATTCCCGGTCCGAGCAGCGCTAGACGCCCGGATTCGACCGGCCCTCCTCACTCGCCTCCTAGGATTAGACCACCCCGCAAAGATCCAAGCAGCAGCAGCATGACGGCGGCGCGAATCGGGGCGCGTAGGACGGTACGAACCCTAGGAGGAGCAGGCTGGGGCTCGCCGGCGGGAGTGGTGGAGGGGGGTGGATGCGGGAGGCTGGCACGGTATCGGTAGGCTGCGGCGAGTGGAGCTCCATGCGAGGCAACCGCCGATGGGTGGAATTGCTGGCCTTCGAATCCGGCGCGTGGATGTGCTGGTCGACTGAATCCATGGCCTCCCGGTGAGAAGAGGCGCCCGGAATCGCCGGCATAGGAGGAGACGAGCGCACACCTCCGTCCTTGCAGCGCGTGTCCCATCGCGGAAGCGGTTGTCATCGGAAGCAATGAGGTTGGCGGCTCGGGTTGTGGGGGAGGAGCGTTCGTTCACGGGCGAGGGTTTTGCCTGATGGGCCTCAGTTCCATTCTGACGAGGTAGCTGAGCTTCGGCCCAAATGAGCCCGTGCGGGATGACGAAATTTTTGACGTATCGTGCGGGACGACGAAGCTAGTGGCAGAATAAGGAACCAGTTTAGTCTTTTTAAGTAGTAGAGATTTGCATTGTTGTCAATTGTTGTCTATGCACAACCCTATTCTTCCACTTACATCCAGCACTATTTGCATCAGTCTATCTCATAGATTTATTAAATATCAATGATGAGTTCTGTTGCTATTCATATGCAGGATGAAGCTTCTGTGCCTCTACTCAAATGGATAAAAAATGATCCTGATGAGGCTGCTGTGAAGACGATGGTGCCGCCAACATCTTCTGAAAACCTCCTCAAGCACAAGGCCACGGGCCAGCTGGGTGGTATCCTTTTCAGTAAGCAGGTATATTTTCTTAATCCTCATACATGATTTGATTTGTCTGTTTATTGCAGGCCTTTTCTAATTATGCTTACCAATAGTTCAGAAACACACACAACCCTATTCTTCCACTTACATCCAGCACTATATGCATCAGTGTCTCATAGATTCATTTTATATATCACTGCTGATGTCTGTTGCTCTTCAATTTTCATATGCGGACTGAAACTGCTAAGCCTTCATTGGTCAAAAGGATTGCAACTGCTGCTGATGAGGCATCTGCAGAGGCTGTCACCAAGTTACTATCAGCCCCACCTTCTGGATGCTTATATAAGCTCAAGTCCAAGGACCAGCCGGGCCGTAACCATCCAAGGGTTCGGGTATATTTTCTTAAGCCACATATACATGCCATGATTTATGTCTGATATTATCACCGGCTCTGTCTAATGCTTCTTGGAATTCGGAAACGCCAAATTAGCATGCTTATATTCATTATACACTAAATTTTGACTGTTCAGTTTGTAACATAGTGTTATGCACTCGCTTGTCAACATTTGCATTGCTCTGAACTATGCACTTTACACAACCTAATTCTTCCACTTACATTCAGCGCTACGCACCAGTAGTACCTCCCATGTTTCCTTCACCATCCCGATGCTGAGCTTGCGGGAATATGGCGGGCCCATGTACATACCCCGCATATAACACCTCCTATGGCTCTATCTACCTTTCTAATAACTCCTTCACAGAGTTACAGGTATGTATTCTCAGTGGTTTAGCATGAATTGGCATATAGTAAAGTCTTGTTTTTAGTCTTCCCGCTTCTTACATTAGTATCAATTTTCACCTGCAGACTGTACCTTGTGAACTTCGTCCAATGATTAACCAGATGTGTCCGCATGAAGGGTCTTTCACTATGCATGGCAATGGCAAATTGATGAACACCTACACGGTCTATGAGGTGTATGTCTACAAGACGCAGGCCATCACATATTTGTATGGACATGATTGGAGAAAGTTTGCTTTTGACTACGGTCTGAAGAAGGGCGACGAGCTAAGGATCAGAAACTCAAACGGGCAGATATACGTAACTGCTTACAGAGTTGGAGACACTTCCAAATATATAATATGTAACTTTTTTGTACTCATATCCTTTGATTACTGCATTCTGAGTAGTTGTTCTAAACCATTCCCTCTGTTCTAGCTTGCTGGGTTTAACATGATCAAAGCTGCAGATCCCCTGATGGAACAGGAGCGGATGTCACAAAGGGCACCCACACCAGCACCGGCACCGGCTTCCCACTCTCCTGCATCAGCACCGGTTCCTGTACCAGCACCGTTTATTGCATCTACCCAGCAGGCCCCTACATCAGCATTGGTTCCTGTAGAGGCCCCATATACTACACCTGCCCAGCAGACTCCTGCATCAGCACTGGTTCCTCTAGCTGCACCGTTTACTGCACCTGCCCAACAGTCTCCTGCATCAGCACCGGTTCCTCTAGAGGCACCGTTTATTGCACCTGCCCAGCAGTCTCCTGCATCAGCACCAGCTCGTGTACCAGCCCTTGCTCCTGCACCTGCCCCAGCCAGATCACCGAGGTCTCAGCTCATTGCTGTGGCCACCCGTGTGGTGACCAGGACGCATCTGAAGGCTATGTTCGTGAGTATATGACAGCATAACTGCTCTTATCTTGATGTCTTCTCTGCTCAAAGTCTCACATGGTTCAGTCTTCAGTGCATTGGTGCCATTGACTAATTTTTGTTGGTATCTCTTGCTTTGAATCAGAAATTGCCTAAAAGTATCGCCAAGGATCTCAATGCTGGCCGAAGGGGCAAGATTTCCCTCGTCATGGAGAGTGAAGGTCTCACCGTGGAGGGACGGTACTCCGTCAGTCCCACAGATGGCCGCTTGGCTGTTACTTCCAGGTGGAAAAAGTTCATTGACGGTGCCAAACTTCGCATTGGATCAAAGTTGAAGGTCAAGATCTTTCGATGCCGCTGTGACATGCGGGTCATCAAGTTTGCGGTTGTCTAGTTCTATTGTCCCATGAGTCCTTAGCAAATGCATTTGTAGTTATACTTATATAAGGTTATCTTATCTGAACTGCTAATTAATTTTATGGGTGGTAAAACTCTGGCAAGCTTTTGCTCTTAGCAAGTATGTATGTATGATCAGCTATTATGATAACTAATGTTTGTGTTCATCTTAATTTGCATTTCCGTTTTAGAAAAAACTTAATTTCTATTTTGGCTGACCTGTTAGAGAACAATCAGATTGAATCCACAACATGATTCAAATAGATTCATTACACCAAGCCACATGTCTTGACCTTGCTATACACTAGTTCCATTAATCAGTGCAAGAAGGCTTACCTGAGCTGCCTGAACCACGGCAGATTCGAATCCACCTTAGCTATCTAGCTAGAAATACAACCTTTGCAGAAAGAGGATTTGCAGTATTGGGAGGCTGACATTGGGGACCCATGAGCGAGCAGCGTCATCAACGTTTTAAAGGCGGCAGCAGATCGAAACAAAAAAATAAGCCAAAAATCAGTTGGTAAACAAAATCCAAGAAATGAAACTTTTACCTTTCTGAGAGGATGACATGCGGGACCCATGAGGCAGCAGCATCCTCAACTATTCCAAGGCGGCAGGGGATCAAAATAAAAATAGGAAATAGCCAGAAATTAATTAGGGTCAAAAATAAATCTATCAAAGGAAACCTTTATTGTTCACAGAGGATGACATGTGGGACCGACCTGCCAGCTGCGTCGTCGTGGTTTCAAAGGGGGCAGGGGATCAAAAGAAAAAGGCAAATAGCCAGAAATTAGGGGTAAAAAATAAATCCAACAAAGGAAACTTTTATTGTTCATAGAGGATGACATGCGGGACCCATGAGCCAGCAGCTTCCTCAACGTTTCAAAGTTGGCATGAGATTGAAATAAAAAGGCAAGTGAACAAATATCAGGAGCCAAAAATAATCCAAGAAAAGAAATTTTCTTGTACATAGAGGATGACATGCGGGTCCCATTTTGCAGCAGCGGTCTCAACGTTTCCAAGGCGGCACAGGACCAAAAGAAAAATGAAGTAGCCAGAAATTAGGGGGTGAAAAAAATCCAAGAAAAGAAAGATTTCAATTGGGCTGCATCTGGACATCTGGGCCTTCGAACTATCCTGCTGGGCCTTTTGACTCGTACAATTTCAGCCCACTCCAAAATAGGAAAGTTCGGATTTTTCTAAAAAAAACAGGAAAGTCCTATGCTTCGCAAAAACACAAAACAAGGAGATTCAACATATAAGTTTGTTTATGTAAAAATAAAGATTTAATTTATCCGTTTGCAATAGCTCAGAGCAAAATACAATGTTTATTGTCTGCAAAATAATCAAGATATCACATGTTTCTTGTACGAGGAGGCTGACATCGGGGACTCATGAGCCAGCAGCGTCGTCAACGTTTTAAAGGCGGCAGGGGATGGAAAGAAAAAATAAACCAAAAATCTGTTGGTAAAAAATCCATGAAAAGAAACATTTTCGTTCTGAGAGGATAACATGTGGGACCCATGAGGCAGCAGCATCCTCAGCGTTTATTGTTCATAGAGGTTGACATGTGGGACCCGTGAGCCAGCAGCGTCCTGAACGTTTTAAAGGCTGCAGGAGATTGAAAGAAAAAATAAGCCAAAAATCATTTGGTCAACAAAATCCAAGAAAAGAAACATTTACCGTTCTGAGAGGATGACATGCGGGACCCATGAGGCAGCAGCATCCTCAACGATTCCAAGGCGGCAGGGGATCAAAGGAAAAAAGGAAAAACCCCGAAATTAATTAGGGGTTCAAAATAAATCCATCAAAGGAAACTTTTATTGTTCACAGAGGATGACATGTGGGACCGACCTGCCAACAGCGTCCTCATCATTTCAAAGGGGGCAGGAGATCAAAAGAAAAAGGCAAATCGCCAGAAATTAGGGGTCAAAAACAACTCCAAGAAAGGAAACTTTTATTGTTCGTAGAGGATGACATGCGGGACCCATGAGCCAGCAGCTTACTCAACGTTTCAAAGGCGGCATGAGATCGAAAGAAAAAGGCAAGTGACAAAATATCAGGAGCCAAAGATAATCCAAGAAAAAAACTTTATTGTACATAGAGGATGACATGCGGGTCCCAATTAGCAGCAGCGGTCTCAACGTTTCAAATGCGGCTTGAGATCAAAAAAAAAGAAAGTTGATTGTACATAGGGGATGACATGCGGGTCCCATGAGTCAGCAGCTTACTCAACATTTCCAAGGCGGCAGGGGATCAAAAGAAAAAGGAAATAGCCAAAAATCAGAGGGTGAAAAAAAACCCAAGAAAATAAACTTTTATAGCACTTAGAGGATGACATGCGGGTCCCATGAGCCAGCAGGGTCCTCAACGTTTCAAACGTGGCATGAGGTCGAAAGAAAAAGGCAAGTGACCAAATATCAGGAGCCAAAAATAATTCAAGAAAAGAAACTTGATTGTACATAGAGGATGACATGCGGGTCCCATTTAGCAGCAGCGGTATCACCGTTTGAGAAGCGGCAGGGGGTCGAAAGAAAAAGGCAAGTGACCAAATATGAGGTGCCAAAAAAATCCAAGAAACAAGTCAAAAAAATCCAAGAAACGAATGTTTTATAGTACATAGAGGATGACATGCGGGTCCCATGAGCCTGCAGGTTCCTCAACATTTCAAACGTGGCATGAGATCGAAAGAAAAAGGTAAGTGACCAAATATCAGGAGCCAAAAATAATTCAAGAAAAGAAACTTGATTGTACATAGAGGATGACATGCGGGTCCCATTTAGCAGCAGCGGTATCACCGTTTGAGAGGCTGCACGGGATCGAAAGAAAAAGGCAAGTAACCAAATATGAGGTTCCAAAAAAAATCCTAGAAAAGAAAGTTTTATAGTACATAGAGGATGACATGCGGGTCCCATTTAGCAGCAGCGGTCTCACCATTTGAGAGGCGGCAGGGGATCGAAAGAAAAAGGTAAGTGACCAAATATGAGGTGCCAAAAAAAATCCAAGAAAAGAAAGTTTTATAGTACATAGAGGATGATATGTGGGTCCCATTTAGCAGCAGCGGTATCACCGTTTGAGAGGCGGCAGGGGATCGAAAGAAAAAGGCAAGTGACCAAATTTGAGGTGCCAAAAAAAAACTCCAAGAAAAGAAAGTTGATTGCTCATAGAGGATGACATGCGGGTCCCAATTAGCAGCAGCGGTCTCAACGTTTCCAAGGCGGCAAGGGATCAAAAGAAAAAGGAAGTAGCCAGAAATCAGGGGGTCAAAAAAAATCCAAGAATAGAAAGAATTTTGGTTCATAGAGGATGACATGCGGGACCCATGATCCTGCATCGTAAACGGCTCGATCGGAGAGCGTTGAACGAGATGGCGCGATCGAGAAAAAAAAATGCCAGAGAGGCTGCCATCTGGGCCCTACATCCCTCGGCGGTGCGGATTTGCGTTGACTCGGCCGGCGAACCCGAGAATTCGAGATGCACCACGTCCCGGGACACCATACGCCACGTTTTGGCCGTTTTCGTCAGGCTAGGTGGCCTCAAAAACGAGAAAAAAAACGTTTTGACATGCACAACGGAGAGACCAAAAATCGTCGGCCATGGTGCACCAGCAACCACGGCGCGACTTCAACTTCGTCGGCCATGGCAACTTTTCTTGTAGTGATAGCAGTAAACCCAAGCAAAGTAGCAGCAGTTTTAGAATGGGAAGCACCCAAGACTGTCAAAGAAATCCGAGGATTCTTAGGAATGGTAGGATACTATCGGAGATTCATTGAAGGATTCTCTAAGATAGCAGGACCAATGACTAAGCTGTTAAGAAAGAACACACCATTTGTGTGGTCTGATGAGTGTGAGAAGAGTTTTCAGACTCTGAAGGAGAAACTCACCACAGCACCGGTGTTAGCAGTCCCGGAAGTTGGCAAGGATTACACCGTGTATTGTGACGCATCCAAAGATGGATTGGGTTGCATACTCATGCAAGATCGGAAAGTAATATCATATGGATCAAGGAAACTCAGACCTCATGAAGTGAACTATCCAACCCATGACCTAGAGTTAGCAGCCGTCTTATTTGCACTTAAAACTTGGAGACATTTTCTCTATGGAGCCAAGTGTGAGCTCTATACTGATTATAAGAGTCTCAAGTACTTCTTCACTCAGAAGGAACTCAACATGAGACAGAAAAGATGGCTTGAGCTAATCAAGGATTATGACTTGACCATCAATTACACTCCAGGAAAGGCTAATGTTGTAGCAGATGCCTTGAGCAGGAAGAGCACTGGAGGAGTTGAACAAGAAATAGCACCGGAGTTGAAGATGGAAATAAGCCAAGCCCAGATACATCTTTGGGAGTAAGAAGCTCATGAAGGACTATTAGCTTTACAAGTAGCCGATGAACTAAGTGTTAACCTAAAGAATGAGATAATCATGGGTCAATTGGACGATCCATTCATCATGGATGTGATGAGAAGGATTGACGAGGGAAGACCATCAGAATTTCACCGAGGAGAGTCGGGATCACTCTGGTTTCAGAAAAGGATTTGCGTTCCGGATATAGATGAGATCAAGGAAGTTATACTCCGGGAAGCACATCAAACACCGTACTCGATACATCCTGGAAGTACAAAGATGTACATGGATCTCAAGGAATTGTTCTGGTGGAATAACATGAAAAGAGAGATAGCACAATATGTGGCGGAATGCCATACATGTCAAAGGGTGAAGGCTGAACATCAAAGTCCGGCAGGACAATTGCAACCTTTACCAATTCCAGAATGGAAGTGGGAAGAGATAGGAATGGATTTCATCACCGGATTACCCATGACTAATAAAAAGAAGGACATGATATGGGTAATCGTGGACCGGTTGACGAAGAGTGCACACTTCTTAGCAGTAAACCAGCAGGACAAGGGAGAGAAACTCATCGATCTTTACATCAAAGAGATTGTGAGTAAACATGGAGTACCTAAGAAGATAGTGTCAGATCGAGGATCCGTATTCACATCTGCCTTTTGGAAACAACTACATGAAGCTTTAGGATCCAAATTAGACTATAGCACCGCCTATCATCCTCAGACAGGTGGACAAACAGAGAGAACAAACCAGATATTGGAAGATATGTTAGGGCTTGTGCCCTAGACTTCGGAGGATCATGGGAGGAGCACTTACCACTAGCAGAGTTTTCGTACAACAATAGCTATCAAAGCAGTATCAAGATGGCACCGTTTGAAGCTCTGTATGGAAGGAAGTGTAGATCACCTATCTTTTGGTACGAGGCAGGTTCAAGCAAGGAGTTCAATCCAGACTATGTCAAAGAAAAGCAGCAGATCATCGACATCATAAGAGATAGACTCAAAATAGCCCAAAGTCGACAGAAGAGCTATGCAGATCAAAAGAGAAGAACATGGGAGCCAAAAGTTGGAGACATGGTTTACCTTAAGGTAAGTCCGATGAAAGGTCTTCAGAGATTTGGAGTAAAGGGGAAGCTTAGCCCTAGATACATCGGACCATTCAAGATACTGAGTCAAAACCGAGGATTAGCCTTTGAATTGGAACTACCGGGAAGATTAGCTCAAGTACACAATGTATTCCATGTGTCTCAACTCAGGAAGTGTTTAAAGACCCCAGACGAGCCAGTATCACATGATGAGTTAGAGTTGCAACCGGACTTGACCTATATCGAGAAGCCAGCCAAGATTCTCGAGGAAAATTGGAAACAACTAAGGAATAGAGCCATTAAGTACTGCAAGATTCAATGGAAACATCACCCCCGAGAGAGAAGCCACCTGGGAGAAGGAAGAAGACCTGAGAAAGTCTTACCCAGAACTGTTCAGGTATTACAACCACAACTTCGGGACGAAGTTTTCTTTAAGGGGGAAAGGTTGTAATGTCCCAGGTTTAGAGACGATCGAGGGGTAGATTTTAGAAAGGGATGTACATTGCATCGTAAATTCTGGGGAAATTCGCGCTTTTAAAAGGAAAACTGCATCGAAGGGGGACAAGTTTCTCTCTCGACACCTTACAGGGTTAGGGTTTCGAGAGTGCGATTGACAAGGTATTAACTTATCAATGCCTACAAGTTGTAGACTAGGGTTTTAGTCGGAAGTAGAGGGCAAGTAGATCTCGAAGGTTTCAGCCGAAAAGTACTCGACGATATGAAAACTAGGGTTTGTGAGACAATGATTCGATCCTTTCTTTGTCCCTCGAATGCCCCTTATATAGGAGGCGGAGCCGAGGGATTCTTGATACACAAGTTTACAGAGTCCGGGAGGGTTTCTAACCCGTCCCGCAAGATTACAAATAATGCTTCCTATTACAACTCTAGCTTTCCTTAATAACAATTTGGGCTTCCGACTCTCCTTATCCTTCGGGTCGTGGGCATTCAGTAAACCCCAGGTACCATCTTCGGCAGGCCCATTGGGGATGCCTATGTCAGTAGCCCCCGAGATTTTGCTTGAATCGCAGAGTCGGGGAAAATCTCCAACTTTATATTCGTTCAATAACTCGAAACTTTATCACATATATTTGGTTATCAAATTATATATTGTACAGGGATAATGGTAGTTGGGGCTAGTTCATCTGACGGATCAGGTACTAGTTAACTGCTCTAGTGGCAATCCGCAAAAACCTACTTCAAGATCACGTCCCTGGACATGATCTCGGGATACTGGTGTAAACTTCGACAGGTGCCGCTTAAGGTCTTACCATTCTGTCGAGTCCCAGTCATATTTTATCGGGTACCTAACGCGTCCGTTAGGATTTTTCTTCGTATCTGTTGATACGGAAAAAAGTAGCAAACCAACATCAGAGACGGCGCCACGCCGCTCAGAACGGATCTGGGGTCTTACCTTCGCAAATTTTGCGGCATTCAGAGATTATTCGCAACTTTGGCGCTCTGAGAATATATTGTCGAGTGCTTTTTCGGCTGCTGGAATAGCACATTTTATTGAGTCAACGGATGACTTATTTTGCCTTCCCGATGCGAGTATATGTAGAGTTATTTGTATAACTCGAAATATACTCACTTCTTCTTTCTTTCTTTTTCCTCTCTCTCTTCTCTTTTTTTTATAATTTCATCGGGCACGCGAACAGCGTTCCCGATGGGAGTAGCCCCCGAGGCTACAGCCAAGGACTAGTGCTTAGTTGTAGGCTCAACACTCTAATGCCTCATGTCGCTATATTGTCATTCTTTCTCGAATTTTTATATCTATCGGGTGGGCGAACAGCGCTCCCGATGGGAGTAGCCCCCGAGGCTATGAATAAATGCTTGCGTTTGGTCATAGGCTCTCGCCATTTCTATTTTGCCATACTCGAATTTTTCTTTTTTCCAAAGTAGCCCCCGAGCATTTGAGCAAAAACTTGTATTTGATCAAAGGCTCTCGAAATAAACAATAATCTTCTGCTGTCGCCGTTCTTGTGAAGCTTCAGAGCCGAGATTTCCTTTTACCAAGGTGACCTCATTGCTGACGATAACCACGACCGATGTATCGGGAAAACGCGAAAACTGCACTCTCTCTGCCTTGCGGGCCCAGAAACCTCATCAATTTAACACGTCGTGCAAGTGGGGGACACATGTCCTCCGCTTTTCCTGGCGCACGCGCTGTAACACCTTTATACTGAAATTACTTTGTTACCCCTATTCCACGTGTACACCATCTATCTCACATTTTCTCCATCCAACGGTGCGCCGATTCACCGCACCTCTATTTAAGGTCATCGTCTTCCTCCTTGAACACTTTCGCTCACGCCGCTCCTTTTGCTCTCCTCTGCAAAAATCCTCCCTTGCGCCCCATAAGTCTTTGAGCTCCACCACGCTCGCACTGTGCTCCTGCGCCATTGTTGATGCCACCGCGTAGACTCACCAGACACAACACACCTGAATCCAAGATGGCTTCCGCGGATCTGGGGAGCGCTGAGTGGGAGAGATCCAAAATCTCCCCTCAAGATATCAACTTGCTGAAGAAACTGGGGATCAGCAAGAAACAAGGTGCGCTGCGCTTCCCCAGCGAAGAAAGCTACCCAACCCCTCCAATGGAGTATCGGGTTAGTTTTGTTGACCACCTCATCCGTGGCCTCTCTACCCACATTCACAATTTTCTTCGGGGGTTGCTTTTCGTGTACGGATTGCAACTTCACCATGTTACTCCCAACTCTATCCTTTATATTTCGATCTTCATCACTCTTTGCGAATCCTTCCTTGGAGTCCAGCCTAACTGGGCTTTATGGAAACGTATTTTTCTCTGTCGCCGCAATGGTTCTGCCAATGTCGCCTATAACATAGGCGGCGTTGTTATCTGCGTTCGCCCTGATGTCGAGTACTTCGATGTCAAATTCCCTGATTCAGTTCAAGGGTGGCGCAAAAAATGGTTGTATATCCACGAGGAAAACCATGGGTCTGTTGAAGACAACATTCCTCCTTTTGATGGTGCCGAAAAAAATCTGTCGCCGCCAGTCCTGGGATGCAGAGGCTACTGACGAAGAAAAAGCGGCGACAGAGGCACTGATGACTCGCATCCACGAGCTTCAAAGTACCCGCGGCCAAGAATTGTCGGGTATCCAAATCACGGCGTATTTCCTTAGGATTAGAGTGCGGCCTCTGCAAGCTCGCAAAAATCCCCTCTGGAAGTATGCTGGCGACAAAGATGTGGATCGCCTGTCAGTGGATTTGCCGGTCAAGGATTTAGAAAAACTTGTCCGAAAAATCTCCTCCCTCAACAAGAAAGATCCTGTCCCCTCGTCTTGTCGCGTAAAGCCGTATAGCGCCACCAACGCGCTCCGTAAGGTAATTTTTGTATGGACTATTTTTTCGACTACGTATTTTTGTTGACATCCTTTGCATAACTTTTTTGTTGACACTCTTCTTTTTGTAGAACCATCCAGATCTTGTTTCTCTTCCTCCCCTTCCTGAAGGTGGAGAAGTCGAAGAACGGGCCGTTGTCACCGATGACAACCAGGGTACTTCTCGCCCTGAGAGTGAAGCCGCGGGTTCTCGAAAATCTGCGGTATCCTCTGAAAAGGAAGTTGAATCCGAGGCTACCGGATCGGCACACTCTCCTCCCCCAGCTGTTTCTCCCAAGAACAAGAGAAAAAGGGATGAAGTTGTCGACTCCGGCCCCTCCAAGACCGGCACACCTCCTGCCGAAGAAGTTGTTCCTACTGAAAAAATGACAACTTTCGACCCTTACACCGATGCTCTTGTCAGCTCGTAAGTTCCTGCCGCTGTTTGTTGTTTGCCATTGATTGCTTTGACTATATTGTTTATTGTCTTGTCGCCTTTTTGTAGTGATGACGAGGATGAAATTCAACCTATTGACGCGACTGCTCGAACGAGTACGTCCCGTACTTTAGTTGTTTCGGAAGCTCATCCTGATGGGGATGAAACTTCGCCTCCTCAACAAGATGCAGAGCATCCAACTCCAGTTGCAAGCCCCCGAGCCTCTTCACCAAAGAGAGCTAGGGTAGAAACAGCCAAGGAACCTCTCCTGCTGGCTGGTAGTTCCACGACTCCTTCATTAGATGATGTAAGTTTTTCACTGTTCTTCTTTTCGAACATTTCAGCATTTGTTGACTCCCCTTTGTTTCTTGCGTAAGTCCTGTCGAACTTTTCCTTCCTATATTGACTTTTCTTTTTCTTTTTGTTTTCTCCTCAGCCTGTGATGAAGGAGTTTGTTCGCCTCGGTACCCAATTCGTCGGGTACCGCGATCATGCGAATAAACTTGAAGGTACTATGTTTCCTTGCCCTCTCTGTTGTATATACTCCTTCATTGTATTGTCGTGACGTTTTACCATCGTTTATTTTTGCCAGAAACTCTTGCCGAAGCCAACAGACGCGCTGACGCTCTTGCTGTTAAGTTAGAGCAAAGCGAAACAGCTCGCAAGAAAGCTGAAGCCAATGCTGCCGCTGTCGAAGAGCTTCGAAAAAGGCTTCATGCCGCGGAAACTTGTTTCAGCGAGCATATAACCGAACAGTCTGCTCGCGAAGAAGCAATTATCAGGCGCTTGGAGTCGCAAAGCCATCGCTTTGTCAGTAAGTGCCCAAACTATTTGGATTTCCTTGAACTTGCTTTTCTTTACTTGTTTATTGATCAATAAAATTTTGCCTCAGCAGGGAAAACATGTCAAGAATATGAACTTGAAGATCCTGACAATGATCCCCTTCTTGATGCGCTTTCTCTTCTTGAGATTCATGGAGACGAAGCACACGAAGGCCTTGCTGAAGCTGGGGCGGGACTGTCACGGCTTTACCCTTACTTCTTCCTGAAGAAAAAGGAACCCGCGCCTTTTCTTGCTCTCGCCAAATGCTTCAATCCTCAAGAAGATCTTGGGCTCAAACTTCACCAAGAAGGTTTGAAGGTTGGCGTTGAAGGCACTATTGCCCTGGTTGCTGAGAGCCAACAAAATATCGACTGGACTAGGGTTGGCGACACGCAGGAGATGGAGACGAAGAAGTGGCAATCGTTGATCAAGGCTGCCAAGCCAAACTCGAAGAAGATCCTCGCCTATCTTGGATGCAAGCCAACTCCTGCTCCTAGTTTGTTGAAGCTGGAGGTCTAGTAGAGTGCCCTGTCTTCCTTTTTTACCTTGTCTCTTTTGATGTTGTCGCCACAGTAGCTTTGGCGGCAACTGCCGTAGTAGTTCTTTAAGGACTCCTTTTGTAATAGCCGTATAAATATTCCAAAAATCAATGGAAATCTATTTTGCTTGATGATTGATACTGAAATTTTCTTTTCCTGTTGATCTTTGATAACTACTCCGCAAATCCTCGTCTTGCCGATACTTTTCCTGCTTCCTCCTACTCGAAGAAAACATGTGTCGATGACGACCTTATCGAAGGTTCTTCGGGTAAAGGCTCCACACAAGACTTGCAAGATCTTCGCCAACAACTTCAGTCCACGAAGAAGCAAATGCTTTTAGCAATGGAGCAGTCTCAAAAATCTTTGGAGATAGAAAAAATTGCGCTACAACAAGCTCAGGAAGCTATATCTGCCAAGGAAACTGCTGTGGCTGAAGCCACGAAAGCTGCTTCTCGAGAAAACACCCTGCTCGAGTTGATGATTGATGCAAGCTCGGAAATGGCGGGTATATTCCTTAGGCCAATCCTTCTCTCTCTTTTTTTTTACTTTGCCTATTTTCTGCCTTTCACTGGTATATTGTCGCCAAATAGGTCCTTTTTTAAATGCTGAGGCCGAAGATCAAAGAGTGAACACAAGATCAAATGTCCTTATTAACTTGGGACTTGATCATGGCGTCCTTTTCTGGGCTACCCCAGAACGTACCCGACAAATTGTGAGATTCCAAGACCGCTCGTGCCAAGTTCGGGAGTTTCTTGAATTTTGCTCCAACACTTTATCCAAGATTTTCAATGCTATGTTTCCTCGGAATGTTCAACCAAAATCTCTCCGCGAGCTAATGGAGAAATTTAAGGATACGCAGAAGATCCATGGCTTTGTAAAAGCTCAACTGATAGCTGGTGCTAAGGTTACCCTTATTATGCTTCAAATCTACCACTCCAAACTTGATATGACAAAGGTAGTAGAAACTGTTCATGCTAAGCTGAGGCAACGGCGAAGAGGTGTTGATAAAATCAATGCACGGATTACCCCAGTAGCTGAGGAAATAATTGATGACCTTCTTCGGATGGACGCCGATTTTTTTGCAGACGGCCATTATGCCGATTTTCTGGGTGCTGCTCCCGAAGAAGCTAGAGTAAATATTGATGACCTGGTGGGTCGCAACTGAATTTGTATTTTGTCGATAAGAACTATAACTTTGTTGTATGTATGTTGTAAGTTGTATATATTTTTTTTCTTCCCTCAAGCCCCCGAGCGTCTCGGCGGTGAACTGCTATATTGTTTTTGCGAGGTTAAACCAAGGCAAACAAATTGTAATGAGTATACTATGTTTGTGGGTATTAGCCCCCGAGCTTTTGTTCTTTTTTGATTGCTATTTTGTATCTTCTTTTTATTTGGCGAGGTATTTGGTACCAAGGCGAAATATTTTTGCCAGTTAGATTCATCTATATTGTATAGATATTGTAACTTCGAGGCGTAAGCCCCCGAGCATGTCGAAGAAAAAGATATATATCTCCACTATCTTTATTATATTGCAGCACCGCGAGCCCGCCTCATTAAAAACCTTTTCCGGCCCCACTCGGTGCCCCGAAAAAGGAAAAGAGTGCGTCTGAAAACTCGTACATTGTATTTTTACAAGGAGGACTATATTTCGGCACTAAGCGTAGAAACACCTTAGCTACGCCACGTTCCAGGGGTTTTTCTCGGGAACCCCCGTCTTCTTATCTTTGATCCTGTATGCTCCTCCTTCGATGACTTCCGTGACAATGTAAGGGCCAAGCCATGGTGACTCGAGTTTTTCAGTACTCTGTTGATTGAGTCGTAGAACTAGATCTCCAACCTGAAAGGATCTTGGTCGCAAACGTCGACTGTGGTAATTTTTCAGATCTTGCTGGTACTTGGTGACCCGTGATAGTACTTCATCTCGAGCTTCGTCCAGTGCATCGACATCATCCTCTAATGCTCTTCTGGAAGTTTCTTCATCGTACTCCGTGACTCTTGGTGAATCATGCTCTATTTCTATTGGCAGTACTGCCTCTGCTCCATGGACCAGAAAGAACGGAGTCTCCTGCGTCGCTGTATTTGGTGTTGTTCGAATACTCCATAATACACTTGGCAACTCTTCTGGCCACGTATGCCGAGCTTTTTCCAATGGCCCCAACAAACGCTTCTTGATGCCATTGCAGATGATGCCATTGGCTTTCTCGACTTGGCCGTTAGTTTGCGGGTGTGCAACTAATGCAAAGTGTAGTTTGATTCCTACTTCCGTGCAGTGTGCCTTGAATTCCTTGGATGTAAAATTACTTCCATTGTCCGTGACGATGCTGTGAGGTACTCCAAACCTAAAGACGATACTTTTCACGAACTTGATTGCAGATGCTGCGTCTGGTGAATTTATCGGCTTTGCTTCTATCCACTTTGTAAATTTGTCGACAGCGATGAGCAAATACTCGTACCCTCCTGGTGAAGCTTTGTGTAGTTTTCCCACCATATCGAGGCCCCATTGTGCGAAAGGCCATGACAACGGTATTGGCGTCAATTCTGCTGCCGGAGAATGAGGTTTTGCGGCAAATCTCTGGCACGCGTCACAAGTTCGTACTATCTCCTTTGCGTCCTCAATTGCTGTCAACTAGTAAAATCCAGCTCGGAAAACCTTGGCTGCAATAGCTCGACTGCTCGCGTGATGACCACATATTCCTTCGTGAACGTCCTTCAAGATTATCCTTCCTTCTTCGGGTGTAACGCACCTTTGTAACACACCCGAAATACTTCGTTTGTACAGCTCCCCTTTGACCACCGTAAAAGCTTTGGATCGTCTAATAACTTGCCTTGCTTCAACTGGGTCGTCAGGTATCTCCTTCCTTAAGATGTATGATACGTAAGCTTACATCCATGGAACCTGCACCATCATTACCAGCTCCTGTTCCTCTTCTTCCTCTAGTGCTTCTTTAGGAGGTGCCGAGGTTTTTTCATCCTTCTGCTTCTTTTGTGTTTTCTTCGGCTTTGTAGATCTCTCGGTTATCTCTTCCCAGAACACGCTTGGTGGAATTGCGAGACACTGCGACCCGATATTCGCGAGAACATCGGCTTCATCATTACTCAGCCTGCTGATATGATTTACTTCGCAGCCATCAAACAGCTTCTCTAGCTCATTGTAAACTTCTTTGTATGCGACCATACTATCATTGACTGCATCGCACTGATTCATGACTTGCTGAGCCACCAATTGTGAGTCGCCGAAGATTTTTAATCGAGTTGCACCGCAAGCTTTCGCCATCTTCATCCCGTGTATGAGGGCTTCGTACTCTGCTTCATTGTTAGATGTGTTTGGAAACGTCATCCTTAAGACGTATTTTAACTTGTCGCCTTCAGGTGATATTAGTATCACGCCTGCTCTTGCTCCCTCTAATCTCTTGGACCCGTCGAAGTTCATCGTCCAGGTTCTCGATAGATCCGGTGGTCCCGTATTTTGTAGCTCCATCCACTCTGCGATGAAGTCTGGTAGAATTTGCGACTTTATTGCTTTTCTTTTTTCATACGTGATGTCCCGAGGGGAAAGCTCTATTCCCCAAAGGGAGACACGACCCGTAGCTTCTGGATTGTTTAGTATATTGGATAAAGGCGCCTCATTGACCACTATTATCGGATGCACCGAAATATAGTGCCGCAATTTTCTTGCTGTCGGAAACACTCCATATGCTAACTTCTGGTACTGTGGGTACCTCTGTTTTGAAGGCGATAATACTTCACTAATGAAATATACTGGCCTCTGCACTCCATGGAGTTTTCCTTCTTCTTCTCTTTCGGCAACTAGCGCCGTGCTGACCACCTGGGGTGTAGCCGCAATGTATAACAGGAGGTGTTCCTTCTCTTTTGGTGCCACCAAGATTGGTGGTGTCGAAATTGTGCGTTTAAGATCCTCGAAAGCTCTATCTGCCTCTTCGTTCCACTGGAACGTCTCTCCTTGTTTGATTAGGGCGTAAAACGGTAACGCCTTTTCTCCCAATCGGGCGACGAATCTGCTTAAAGCTGCGACTCGCCCAGTTAGCTGTTGTATTTATTTCAATTTCGTTGGCTTCCTCATTGTTACGATAGCTTGGATTTTTTTGGGATTAGCTTCAATCCCTCTTGCTGAGACTAAGAACCCAAGAAGTTCTCCCGCAGGGACGCCGAAAGAACACTTCGTCGGATTCAGCTTGAGACAAAACTTGTCGAGGTTGTCGAAAGTTTCTTTCAAGTCCTCGATTAACGTTGCCCCCTTTTTTGATGTTATGACGACATCGTCAATGTATACTTGTACATTTTTACCAATATGTGTTGCCAAGCACTTCTGCATCATCCGCTGATATGTTGCTCCCGCGTTTTTCAGACCAAAAGGCATTGTTCTGTAACAAAACACGCCATAAGGTGTTATGAACGCTGTCTTGACTTCATCTTCTTCTTTTAATCTGATCTGGTTATAACCAGAATAGGCGTCCAGGAAGGAAAGACGTTCACATCCTGCCGTAGAGTCGATGATTTGATCGATCCTTGGGAGGGGAAAGTGATCTTTTGGACAGTGTTTATTGAGACACGTAAAGTCGACACACATGCGAAGGACTTTCATGTTTTTCTTCTGGACCAGCACTGGGTTAGCTACCCACGTGGCCTCTGTATGTAGCTCTTTGTTAAAACCAGCTTCTCTGAGTCGATCAATTTCTGAAAGCATAGCTTTGCGGTTAGGTTCCGAAAAACGTCGCAAAGGTTGTTTGATTGGTCTCGCTATTGGATCCAAGTTTAGGTGGTGCTCGGCAAGTTCCCTGGGTACTCCTGGCATGTCAGCTGGACACCATGCGAAGATTTTCCAGTGCTCACGGAGGAACTCGACGAGCGCGCTTTCCTATGCGATGTCCATATCTGTCACGATGGACGTCGTTTTCTTCGGATCTGTCGGGTGAATCTGCACCTCCTTGGAGTCTTTAGTAGTGTTGAAAGTTGGTTCCCTGAGTGGCCTTCCTGCGTCTGGCAATACATCATAATCAATTGTAAGCCTTGACGCCATATATTCTGCTTGCATCCCGAAAGTTTCTGACAGTTGGTGAAAATCCTTGTCGCATTTATCAGCTAACGCGAAACTGCCTTTGACTGTAATTGGTCCTTTGGGTCCAGGTAACCTCCACAACAGGTACGTGTAATGTGGTACCTCCATAAATCTAGCATATGCTGGTCGTCCCAACAAGGCATGATATTGCGACGGAAAATCCACGACTTCAAACTCCAGCTTCTCTATCCTGTAATTTTCTCGGGTCCCAAACTAAACGTCGAGATTGATCTTTCCCAATGGATAATTCGGCTTCTCTGGTGTAATCCCATGGAAACGTGTGTCCGTGGGTTTTAAATGTGCCAGGGATATGTTCATCTTCCTTAATGTATATGCATACATAAGGTTTAAATTGCTGCTTCCATCTATAAATACTCGAGATACATCGAATCCCGCGATCACCGCTGGTAGAATAAGTGCTGACTGTCCTGGTCGAGGAACTTGCTGCGGGTGATCCGCAATTGTGAAACCAATATCTTGTCGCGACCAATTTAGGTACTCTTTCGTCGGTGGAGGCATCTTCTCTGCCATGAACACTTGTCGTGAGATTACTTTCTGCTGCCTGTTAGAAGGCCTAGCTTTCTGAATCATCAAAACCGCGCCATTGGAGTTAGGGTCAACATATGGAGGTGGCTGTGGTGCTGCCGCTATTCTGAGTTGGTGTCGATTTTCGTCCGTAATCGCGGGAGGAGATGGTAGATGGATCTCACTCCTGGGCCCTTGGGGGTTTCTATTTGTTGCTTGAGCATTAGCGAACCCTGCAACCCTCAACATTGCTTGGAAATTGCGACAGTCCTTCTGCAGATGTCCTGATTGCCTCTTCCCATTATTGTCGAGATAAAAGTGCATCTGACATGGCCCGTTCATCATATCTTCGGGAGATACAAAAGGTCTTTGAAACCTTGATCCACTATTTTGCCTGTTATTCCGAGAGTCATCTCTATTGTCACCTTTCTGCTCATTACTCCTTTGATAATCATCTCTATTGTTTCCTCCATTGTTTCCCCGAAAACCAGCCGATATTTGTCCAGGGGCATCATAGCTCAAAAATTGTCGAGGAAATCGTCGTCTATTTTGAAAATTTCGACTACGGTCCTCCTCTGGTGACCTGTGTCGTTTATTATGTACAACACCTTCACCATCTGCCTATCTGTTTGCTATTTCCATTAATGCTGATATTGTCCTTGGGTTGGTTCTTCCCAAGTCCTCCACAAAATCTCCTCGTCGAACTCCTGCTACGAACGCATCTATCGCTCTCTCGTCAGATATATTTTCTGCCGAGTTTTTAATGATGTTCCACCTTTGGATGTACTTCCTCATTGATTCATCATGCTTTTGTCGACATGATCTCAACTCCTATAGTGTCGCAGGCTTTTTGCAGGTTGATCGGAAGTTCTTGACAAACACGTCCTCAAAACTGTCCCAGCTGTCGATGGAGCCTGGGGGAAGCTTCTTTATCCACGATCTTGCGGCTCCACTTAGATGTACTTGGATGCTCTGCATGGCTGTTGCTCTGGTTCCTCCTATCAACTTCACCGTCTCGAGATAATCAACTAGCCAATCCTCTGGATCTTGCAGGCCGTCAAATTTTTTGAAGTTATCGGGTAGTTTAAACCTCGAAGGAACTCGAGTTTTTCGGACCCTCCTTGTAAAGCACGGCAACCCACACATATCCTCATCATCTAACTCTGGGGAGTGTCGATGTTCCCTTCTATTTTGTCGTGCTCTATCCACTCGTGCTTGCGCTGCTGTGTCTCGTGCTCCACTTGTTCTCTCGGGACCTGGCGCTACTGCAGCGGGTCGTGGACTATTTTGCCTTGCTGATCCTTCGGGAGGTGTTGTTATAAATGCCGTTCCCATGGCCCCGACTTCTGCCATGGCCAGATTGTACAATGCTTCTCATGGATCTCCAGGAGGTGGCTTGGATGCAAGGATGAATGCTTGCGTCGCCATGTACCCAGCTTCTGGTGTCTTAGGAATAATGTTCCCCCTCGTGTCGATTGACATAAAAGACATGTCGAGGTTTTGAACTAGGTTTTCTCTCTCTGCTTCAGGTATATTTTGCAAGCGAGATCTTGCTCTCCTTCGAGCTTCCCTGTGACTATCTCCCGAAGTTCCTGAATGTTGACTTAGCTCCGCTCTTCGCCTGCTTGATGCAGAGGCTGCTTCTTGTCTTCTATCCAACTCGATTTTTTGTTTCTCGAGCTCCCTCCTGATACGGGCAAGCCTATATTGGTATGCTTGTGACTCCTCAGGTGTTGCCGCAATAGTCATTGGTTCTGTGCCATTGATAGCTCTTGCGACTCGATCCCACACGGCCTGCGGAAATTGTACCATCTCTCGTGTTCCTGCCCCGATATATTTTGTTCCCAAACCTCGCGCAAGATCTGCGGGATCGACATACGGATTTCCCGCATCATCGAAAGCCTCTGACGTTGCTGGTTCTGCCCGGCTTGGTTCTCCAATTGCGTAGATCTGATGATATTTTGGATGCTGGATTTTGTCGGGTTTGGTGACACCATCATAGAGATTGGTGAAGACCTTTCCAACAGTGATGGATTTGTCGATGAAGTTGAGGCTGTCGGTGTCGCTCGAATCATTGCTGATGCGTGCAGTTGACACACGTCCATTGGGAACCCCAAGAGGAAGGTGTGATGCGTACAGCAGTAAGTTTTCCCTCAGTAAGAAACCAAGGTTATCGAACCAGTAGGAGCCAAGAAGCACGTTGAAGGTTGATGGCGGCGGAGTGTAGTGCGGCGCAACACCAGGGATTCCGGCGCCAACGTGGAACCTGCACAACACAATCAAAGTACTTTGCCCTAACGTATCAGTGAGGTTGTCAATCTCACCGGCTTGCTGTAAACAAAGGATTAGATGTATAGTGTGGATGATGATGATTGTTTGCGAAGAACAGTAAAGAACAATTGCAGTAGATTGTATTTCAGATGTAAAGAATAGGACCGGGGTCCACAGTTCACTAGTGGTGTCTCTCCCATAAGATAAACAGATGTTGGGTGAACAAATTACAGTTGGGCAATTGACAAATAAAGAAGGCATAACAATGCACATACATATATCATGATGAGTACTATGAGATTTAATCAGGGCATTACGACAAAGTACATAGACCGTTATCCAGCATGCATCTATGCCTAAAAAGTCCACCTTCAGGTTATCATCCGAACCCCTTCCAGTATTAAGTTGCAAACAACAGACAATTGCATTAAGTATGGTGCGTAATGTAATCAACACAAATATCCTTAGACAAAGCATCGATTTTTATCCCTAGTGGCAACAGCACATCCACAACCTTAGAACTTTCTGTCACTGTCCCAGATTTAATGGAGGCATGAACCCACTGTCGAACATAAATACTCCCTCTTGGAGTCACAAGTATCAACTTGGCCAGAGCCTCTACTAGCAACGGAGAGCATGCAAGAACATAAATAACATATATGATAGATTGATAATCAACTTGACATAGTATTCAATATTCATCGGATCCCAACAAACACAACATGTAGCATTACAAATAGATGATCTTGATCATGATAGGTGATACGTCCCAAACGTATCTATAATTTCTTATGTTCCATGCTACTTTATTGATGATACTCACATGTTTTATACACATTATATGTCATTATTATGCATTTTCCGGCACTAACCTATTGACGAGATGCCGAAGAGCCAGTTGCTGTTTTCTGCTGTTTTTGGTTCCAGAAATCCTAGTAAGGAAATATTCTCGGAATTGGACGAAATCAATGCCCAGGGTCCTATTTTTCCACGAAGCTTCCAGAAGATCGAAGAGGATACGAAGTGGGGCCACGAGGCGGCCACACACTAGGGTGGCGCGGCCTGGGCCTTGGCCGCGCCGGCCTGTTGTGTGGGGCCCTCGTGTGGCCCCCTGACCTGCCCTTCCGCCTACTTAAAGTCTTCGTCGCGAAAACCCCAGTACCGAGAGCCACGATACGGAAAACCTTCCAGAGACGCCGCCGCCGCCAATCCCATCTCGGGGGATTCAGGAGATCGCCTCCGGCACCCTGCCGGAGAGGGGAATCATCTCCCGGAGGTCTCTTCATCGCCATGATCGCCTCCGGATCGATGTGTGAGTAGTCCACCCCTGGACTATGGGTCCATAGCAGTAGCTAGATGGTTGTCTTCTCCTCATTGTGCTATCATGTTAGATCTTGTGAGCTGCCTATCATGATCAAGATCATCTATTTGTAATGCTACATGTTGTGTTTGTTGGGATCCGATGAATATTGAATACTATGTCAAGTTGATTATCAATCTATCATATATGTTATTTATGTTCTTGCATGCTCTCCGTTGCTAGTAGAGGCTCTGACCAAGTTGATGCTTGTGACTCCAAGAGGGAGTATTTATGCTCGATAGTGGGTTCATGCCTCCATTAAATGCAGGACGGTGTGAGAAAGTTCTAAGGTTGTGGATGTGCTGTTGCCACTAGGGATAAAACATCGATGCTTTGTCTAAGGATATTTGTGTTGATTACATTACGCACCACACTTAATGCAATTGTCTGTTGTTTACAACTTAATACTGGAGGGGGTTCGGATGATAACCTGAAGGTGGACTTTTTAGGCATAGATGCATGCTGGATAGCGGTCTATGTACTTTGTCGTAATGCCCTGATTAAATCTCATAGTACTCATCATGATATATGTATGTGCATTGTTATGCCTTCTTTATTTGTCAATTGCCCAACTGTAATTTGTTCACCCAACATCTGTTTATCTTATGGGAGAGACACCACTAGTGATATGTGGACCCCGGTCCTATTCTTTACATCTAAAATACAAACTGCTGCAATTGTTCTTTACTGTTCTTTGCAAACAATCATCATCCACACTATACATCTAATCCTTTGTTTTCAGCAAGCCGGTGAGATTGACAACCTCACTGTTACGTTGGGGCAAAGTACTGTGATTGTGTTGTGCAGGTTCCACGTTGGCGCCAGAATCCCTGGTGTTGCGCCGCACTACACTCCGCCGCCATCAACCTTCAACGTGCTTCTTGGCTCCTACTGGTTCGATAACCTTGGTTTCTTACTGAGGGAAAACTTGCTGCTGTGCGCATCACACCTTCCTCTTGGGGTTCCCAACGGACGTGTCAACTACACGCCATCAAGCATTTTTTCTGGCGCCGTTGCCGGGGAGATCAAGACACGCTGCAAGGGGAGTCTCCCACTTCCAATCTCTTTACTTTGTTTTTGTCTTGCTTTATTTTATTTACTACTTTGTTTGCTGCACTTAATCAAAAACACAAAAAAATTAGTTGCTAGTTTTACTTTATTTACTGTCTTGTTCTCTATATCGAAAACACAAAAAAATTAGTTACTTGCATTTACTTTATCTAGTTTGCTTTATTTACTACTGCTAAAATGGGTACTGTTGAGAATACTAAGTTGTGTGACTTCACTAGCACAAATAATAATGATTTCCTATGCACACCTATTGCTCCACCTGCTACCACAGCAGAATTCTTTGAAATTAAATCTGCTTTACTGAATCTTGTTATGAGAGAGCAATTTTCTGGTGTTAGTTCTGATGATGCTGCTGCCCATCTTAATAATTTTGTTGAACTTTGTGAAATGCAAAAGTATAAGGATGTAGATGGTGACATTATAAAATTAAAATTGTTTCCTTTCTCTTTAAGAGGAAGAGCTAAAGATTGGTTGCTATCTCTGCCTAGAAATAGTATTGATTCATGGACTAAATGTAAGGATGCTTTTATTGGTAGATATTATCCTCCCACTAAAATTATATCTTTGAGAAGTAGCATAATGAATTTTAAGCAATTAGATAATGAACATGTTGCTCAAGCATGGGAGAGAATGAAATCTTTGGTAAAGAATTGCCCAACCCATGGACTAACTACTTGGATGATCATCCAAACCTTTTATGCAGGATTGAATTTTTCTTCGCGGAACCTATTGGATTCAGCTGCTGGAGGTACCTTTATGTCCATCACTTTGGGGGCGGCAACAAAGCTTCTTGATGATATGATGATAAATTACTCTGAATGGCACACGGAAAGAGCTCCACAAGGTAAGAAGGTAAATTCTGTTGAAGAAACCTCCACCTTGAGTGATAAGATTGATGCTATTATGTCTATGCTTGTGAATGGTAGATCTAATGTTGATCCTAATAATGTTCCTTTAGCTTCATTGGTTGCCCAAGAAGAACATGTTGATGTGAATTTCATTAAAAGTAATAATTTCAACAACAATGCTTATAGGAATAATTCTGGTAACAACTATAGGCCATATCCTTCTGCTAATGGTAATGGTTATGGTAATTCTTATGGGAATTCTTACAACAATAATAGGAGTGTACCCCCTGGTCTTGAAGCCATGCTTAAAGAATTTATTAGTACACAAACTGCTTTTAACAAATCTGTTGAAGAAAAGCTTGATAAAATTGATATTCTTGCTTCTAAGGTTGATAGACTTGCCTCTGATGTTGATCTTTTAAAATTGAAAGTTATGCCTAATAAAGATATTGATAATAAGATTGTTACTACAGCAAATGCCATCCAAGTTCAAATTAATGAGAATATTAGATTGATGGCTGAATTGCATGCTAGGTGGGAAAGAGAAGAAAATGAAAAACTAGCTAAAGAGAATAATGTAGCTAAAGTTTGGACTATTACCACCACTAGTAATGATAATGATTCACATGTTTCTACACCTCCTACTATCAATGGTAAAATAATTGGTGTTGGCAATGCTTCTACTCCTAGTGCAAAGCGTGCAAAATTACCTGAAATTGCTAAAACAGCTGAAACTGCTTGTGATAAAACTGCTGAAATTTTTCAAAATGTTGGGGACAATGATTCCATTGCTGTAGGACATCATGATTTAGACTTTGATGATTGTCACATCTCTGAAGTTATAAAGTTCTTACAAAAACTTGCTAAAAGTCCCAATGCTAGTGCTATAAATTTGGCCTTTACAAAACATATTACAAATGCTCTCATAAAAGCTAGAGAAGAGAAACTAAAACTTGAAACCTCTATTCCTAGGAAGTTGTAAGATGTTTGGGAGCCCATCATTAAGATGAGGGTCAATGACTTTGATTGTAATGCTTTATGTGATCTTGGTGCAAGTATTTCTGTTATGCCTAAGAAAATTTATGATATGCTTGACTTGCCGCCATTGAAAAATTGTTATTTGTATGTTAATCTTGCTGATAATGCTATGAAGAAACCTTTGGGGAGGATTGATAATGTTCGTATTATGGTTAACAATAACCTTGTCCCTGTTGATTTTGTTGTCTTGGATATTGAATGCAATGCATCTTGTCCCATCATATTGGGAAGACCTTTTCTTCGAACTGTTGGAGCCACCATTGATATGAAGGAAGGTAATATTAAATATCAATTTCCTCTCAAGAAAGGTATGAAACACTTCCCTAGAAAGAGAATGAAGTTACCTTATGATTCTATTATTAGAACAAGTTATGATGTTGATGCTTCGTCTCTTGACAATACTTGATTCACACTTTCTGCGCCTAGCTGAAAGGCGTTAAAGAAAAGCGCTTATGGGAGACAACCCATTATTTTACTTCTGCACTTTATTTTATATTTGAGTCTTGGAAGTTGTTTACTACTGTAGAAATCTCTCCTTATCTTTATTTTATTGCATTGTTGTGCCAAGTAAAGTCTTTGATAGTAAAGTCAATACTAGATTTGGATTACTGCGCAGAAACAGATTTCTTGCTGTCACGAATTTCGACCTGCCTCTCTGTAGGTAACTCAGAAAAATCTGCCAATTTACGTGCGTGATCCTCAGATATGTTCGCAACTTTCATTCAATTTGGGCATTTTCATTTGAGCAATTCTGGTGCCTCAATAAAATTCGTCTTTACGGACTGTTCTGTTTTGACAGATTCTGCCTTTTATTTCGCATTGCCTCTTTTGCTGTGTTGGATGGATTTCTTTGTTCCATTAACATCCAGTAGCTTTGTGCAATGTCCAGAAGTGTTAAGAATGATTATGTCACCTCTGAACATGTGAATTTTTGATTATGCACTAACCCTCTAATGAGTTTGTTTTGAGTTTGGTGTGGAGGAACTTTTCAAGGGTCAAGAGAGGAGGATGATACAATATGATCAAGGAGAGTGAAAGGTCAAAGCTTGGGGATGCCCCCGTGGTTCATCCCTGCATATTTTAAGAAGACCCAAGCGTCTAAGCTTGGGGATTCCCAAGGCATCCCTTCTTCATCGACAACTTATCAGGTTCCTCTAGTGAAACTATATTTTTATTCCGTCACATCTTATGTGCTTTACTTGGAGCGTCTGTTTGCTTTTGTTTTTGTTTTTGTTTTTGTTTGAATAAGATCGGATCCTAGCATTCTTTGTGTGGGAGGGAGACACGCTCCGCTGTTTCGTATGAACACATGTGTTCTTAGCTTTATCTTTAATGTTCATTGCGAAAGTTGGACTATTTCATTCATTGTTATATGGTTGGAAACGGAAAATGCCGCATGTGGTAAATGGTATAATGTAAAGTGTTTGAACAACAAGGAGACAATGTAAAGTCTTATAATAGTTACAATATGTTCATATGTGAGCTTTGCTGCACCTTTTATACTTGAGTTTGCTTCAAACAACCTTGCTAGCCTAGCCTTGTATTGAGAGGAATTCTTCTCGTGCATCCAAATCCTTGAGCCAAATACTATGCCATTTGTGTCCACCATACCTACCTACCACATGGTATTTCTCCACCATTCCAAAGTACATTACTTGAGTGCTACCTTTAAAAATTCTATTCTTTGTCTTTACAATATATAGCTCATGGGACAAAATAGCTTAAAAACTATCGTGGTGAAGAATATGTACTTATGTGTCTTATTTCTTAATAAGTTGCTTGTTGAGCGGTAACCATGTTTCTGGGGACGCCATCAACTCTTTTACCTTTGTTGAATATCATGTGAGTTGCTATGCATGTTCGTCTTGTCTGAAGTAAGGGAGATTTTCATGATCAAATGGTTTGAGTATGCATAATGTTAGAGAAGAACATTGGGCCGCTAACTAAAGCCATGATTCATGGTGGAAGTTTCAGTTTGGACAACTAATCCTCAATCTCTTCTGAGAAAATTAATTGTTGTTGAATGCTTATGCATTAAAGAGGAGTCCATTATCTGTTGTCTATGTTGTCCCGGTATGGATGTCTAAGTTGAGAATAATCAAAAGCGAGAAATCCAATGCGAGCTTTCTCCTTAGACCTTTGTACAGGCGGCATAGAGGTACCCCTTTGTGACACTTGGTTGAAACATATGCTATGCAATGATAATCCGTGTTAATCCAAGCTAATTAGGACAAGGTGCGAGCACTATTAGTATACTATGCATGAGGCTTGCAACTTATAAGATATTTTATACATAACACATATGCTTTATTACTACCGTTGACAAAATTGTTTCTTGTTTTCAAAATGAAAAGCTCTAGCACAAATATAGTAATCAATGCTTCCCTCTGCGAAGGGCCATTCTTTTACTTTATTGTTGAGTCAGTTTACCTATTCTTTCTATCCCAGAAGCAAACACTTGTGTCAACTGTGTGCATTGATTCTTACATGTTTACTTATTGCGCTTGTTATATTACTTTGTGTTGACAATTATCCATGAGATATACATGTTGAAGTTGAAAGCAACCGCTGAAACTTACATCTTCCTTTGTGTTGCTTCAATGCCTTTACTTTGAATTTATTGCTTTATGAGTAACTCTTATGCAAGTCTTATTGATGCTTGTCTTGAAAGTATTATTCATGAAAAGTCTTTGCTATATGATTCATTTGTTTACTCATTATCTTCATCATTGCTTCGAATCGCTGCATTCATCTCATATGCTTTACAATAGTATGATCAAGATTATGATAGCATGTCACTTCAGAAATTATCTTTGTTATCGTACCTACTCGAGGGCGAGCAGGAACTAAGTTTGGGGATGCTTGATACGTCCCAAACGTATCTATAATTTCTTATGTTCCATGCTACTTTATTGATGATACTCACATGTTTTATACACATTATATGTCATTATTATGCATTTTCCGGCACTAACCTATTGACGAGATGCCGAAGAGCCAGTTGCTGTTTTCTGCTGTTTTTGGTTTCAAAAATCCTAGTAAGGAAATATTCTCGGAATTGGACGAAATCAACGCCCAGGGTCCTATTTTTCCACGAAGCTTCCAGAAGACCGAAGAGGATACGAAGTGGGGCCACGAGGCTGCCACACACTAGGGCGGCGCGGCCTGGGCCTTGGCCGCGCCGGCCTGTTGTGTGGGGCCCTCGTGTGGCCCCCTGACCTGCCCTTCCGCCTACTTAAAGTCTTCATCGCAAAAAACCCCAGTACCGAGAGCCACGATACGGAAAACCTTCCAGAGACGCCGCCGCCGCCAATCCCATCTCGGGGGATTCAGGAGATCGCCTCCGGCACCCTGCCGGAGAGGGGAATCATCTCCCGGAGGTCTCTTCATCGCCATGATCACCTCCGGATCGATGTGTGAGTAGTCCACCCCTGGACTATGGGTCCATAGCAGTAGCTAGATGGTTGTCTTCTCCTCATTGTGCTATCATGTTAGATCTTGTGAGCTGCCTATCATGATCAAGATCATCTATTTGTAATGCTACATGTTGTGTTTGTTGGGATCCGATGAATATTGAATACTATGTCAAGTTGATTATCAATCTATCATATATGTTATTTATGTTCTTGCATGCTCTCCGTTGCTAGTAGAGGCTCTGGCGAAATTGATACTTGTGACTCCAAGAGGGAGTATTTATGCTCGATAGTGGGTTCATGCCTCCATTAAATCTGGGACAGTGACAGAAAGTTCTAAGGTTGTGGATGTGCTGTTGCCACTAGGGATAAAACATCGATGCTATCGGGGGGAAGACCCCGGGTAGGGCAGTGGACGTGGAGCAGCCGGCTAGAGGTTGGCCGGCTCGCGGCAAAGGCCGGCTGAGGAGCAGCCGGCTGGAGCCGTGGCCGGCTGCTTCGGAAGCCGGCTGGCTCTACGTCCTAGTCGGCCTGGCTACGGTCGTCTGCGCTGTGGCTGGGCCGGCTTCTACAAGCCATATCCGACTGGGGTTCACACCTCAGACCGACTCGAGGCTGGCGAGTCTTGCACGAGAAGGAACTGAGCAGGTGGTCCGGGTTCAAAGGTCCACGCTGACCTCCTCTCCCGTAAAGCGCGGGGCACTGTAGAGCAACAGTGCCACGCGGCGGACAGGCCATCATGGCGTACGTCGATCCGTACCGGCTACAGGGCATGATGGCGACAGGGACACTTCCTCTCCATACCGCTGACTCCAGCAGGCGGATGGGACAGGACACTACGCCTCAACGGCTCCATGACGTCAACGCCTCGGGAAGGAGCGGAAGCCGGAGCCGGCCAAGCCGGCCACTAGACTATAGGGACTTCATTGTAAAGTGCCAGTGCCTATATAAGCTGGGCTACCCCCCTCGTGCGGGGGACGATCGATCATTCTCACTTCACTCTAGACTTAGCGCTACTCGAGGAGAGAGACCTTCGTCTACCTTAGCCTCCCCGAGAAGCCGGATACAGCTCTAGGAGCACCATTGTACTGTGTGATCACCATATACACTCATAGCAGGAGTAGAGGTGTTACCTCCATCGGAGGGCCTCGAACCTGGGTACGTCACCGTGTCGCTCGTGCCCATACCCGCATTCGGATACCACCGTGAGACCATCTAGGAACCACCTTCGATTAGCCACCCTATGGCATATGCCGTGACGATACCACGACATTTGGCACCCACCGTGGGGCCTTCAGCGTCCGCGGCCGGTGTCTTCATCCGGACGGGCCTCACCATCACCACCGGCGAGCGGGTCGCTTCAGGCTTGATCTGGAGATTTGGCTCCCTCGACTGTGTCAGCGACAACGCTGGCTGCTTCGCCGACAGGCCCTTCCCTGTCGGCGGCAGCGTCATCTCCTTCGGCGGCCACGACGTCTACGTCGCTACCGTCGCACCGCCGCGCTACCCGCGGCAGGTGCTGCGCTGCGCAAGCCCTCTTCCAGGAGCCGGCACCAGCAGCGCCTCCGCCGACCCCTGCATCGTGCAAGTCATGGCGGCCGGCGACGAGCAGCCCAACAAGTCCACGCGCATCCGTGGCCCGGACCTAGAGCGTCCCGCCACGGCCGGCGCGTCCGGCTCGGGCCCAAAGGTACCACCACCACCGTCCCGGCTGGAGGAAGTCCGGGCGAAGTTGAGCACCCCGCTCACGACCGGCATCGACCCCACCACCGTCGAGGCGGGCCTGGAGGCGCACCGCGTGCTCCTCCTCAAGCAGACCGAGGAGCTGGCTGCTGCCAAGCGCCAGTGGGAAATCACCCAGCGCGAGTACAACCGCGCCCACGGCCTCACTCTAGGCGGCAACAACCCCAGCCGAGCCGGCCAGATCCGCCGCAGAGGCCGCGACCTAGGCACCGAGATCGACCGCGACGGTGCGGAAGCGCCGGCTCCGTCAACGGAGCTGCCCCTCTACAACACCCCCGACAAGAACATGCTCGCCGCGCAAGCCGCCGCAGAAGAGCTGCGCGGCCTTGAAGGCGAAGAGTTACGCCGCCAGACCGAGCGGGTGACTGAGCTGCTGAAGGCTGCCAACCGGCAGTCGAAAGACCCCAGGTACGCCCAAGATCCCAGAGCTTCTCACGCTCGTGGTGCCGCAGGCAACGCCAGGGACACGGCCGAGTCCACCTCCCCAGCACCAAGCCGACACCGTGACTAACGTGCTACGCACGCAAGCTCAAGCTGGCCGAGCCACCAGCCGAGCGGCAGCAGCAGCCACAGCCGACCTCCACCAAGCCGGAACCAGGAGCAAGACTTCGGGCCTCGACGCCAACACCGGCCGGCTCCAGAAGCCAGCGGCGCTCGCCAGCCGGCACGCTCCCGGCTGGGCCCGCGCATCGAGCCGGCAGACGCCCGAGACCGCCTCGACCGGCTGGTCGAATCCCGCATCGCGGAAGAAGAAGGGCCAGCCGGCCCAAAGTGCTTTGGGCCCCGCATCGCCAACGAGCCCATGATTGACGGCTTCCAGCTCCCCCGCGACACCCCCAAGTACGACGGCACTGCCAAGCCGGAGGACTGGCTGCTGGACTACTCCACCGCAGTCGGCATCGCCCGGGGCAACAAGCGCTGGGCGGTACGCTACTCCCCCCTGATGCTGGTTGGCTCCGCCCGCACCTGGCTCAACAACCTGCCAGCCGGCAGCATCAACGGCTGGCTGGACTTCGAAGAGGCCTTCATCAGCAACTTCACCGGCACCTACCGCCGGCCGGGTCGCCCTCAGCAGCTTGAGATGTGCAAGCAGGGCCCGGACGAGACGGACCGCGCATACCTGACGTGCTGGTGTGAGAGGCGCAACTCCTGCGAGGGTGTGCACGAGATCCAAGCCATCAGCTTCTTCATGGGAGGCTGTCGGCCCAACACCATGCTGTGGCACAAGCTGCGCCGCAGCGAACCCAAGACCATGGCGGCCCTGATGGCCATCGCGGACAAGTAGCGTTGGCTGAGGAAGCCGGCAAAGCGCCGGCTGACACATCTCTGGCTCCGCCAAGGCGGGACAACAACAAGCCGGCCGAGCACAAGCCGGCCGAGGGCGCCTCTCATGGTAGCCGGCGGGACAACTACCGCGGCAAGCGGCACAGCGACCAGCCGGACCGCCGGTACGGTTCAGCCCACGTGGCAGCCGTGTCGGACCATGCGGCGGCTGGCGGCAGCCGGCGCAAGAAGCAAGACCGGCCCTGGAAGCCGAAGTACACCTTCGAGCAGATGCTCGACTCGCCGTGCAAGTACCATAGCGGCAAGAACCCCTCCAACCACACCACCCGCGACTGCCACTTCATGAAGCGGCTGACAAGCGGCGAACCCCTCCCGCCTCCACCCCCGCCACCACCAGCTAGCGGACCGGGTGGCCAAGCCGGCGCGGAGAACGCCAACCTCGAGCACCACGAGGCTAACCAAGTGCACCATGGCCGTTACTTGGCCGAAGATGCTACCTACATCATCTTCACCTCCGAGCCCGAGGACAAGACGAGCCAACAGCGCCGCTCTCTCGAGGTCAATGCGGTCATACCGCCGGTCCCCCAGTACCTAAACTGGTCAGAGCAGGCCATCACTTTCGATCGCCGCGACACACCGGCTGTCCTACCGAAGCTGGGCAGCTACGCCATGGTCCTTGACCCCACCATCGGCACAACCCGGCGCAGCGTGCGCTTCTCGCGCGTCCTCATCGACGGGGGCAGCAGCATCAACATCCTCTACCGCGACACCGCCCGCAAGCTAGGCATCCAAGAAGCCGAGTTGCGCCCCACCCCCACCGTCTTCCATGGCATCGTGCCGGGCCACTGCTGCCAGCCGATCGGCCGGATCACGCTGGAGGTGATGTTCGGGAAGCCGGATCACTTCCGCACCGAAAGGATCGAGTTCGAGGTGGTGGACCTCGTGAGTCCCTACCACGCGCTCCTGGGCAGGCCAGCCTTGACCAAGTTCATGGCGGTGCCCCATTATGGGTACCTGAAGATGAAGCTGCCTGGCCCTAAAGGGGTCATCACCGTAGCCGGTGACTACCGCCGCTCCATGGACTGCACCACGCAGAGCTCCAAGATGGCCTAGACGCTGGTCATCGCCACCGAGAAGCAGCTCATCCACGATGCCGTCGCCCTGGCTAAGGCCGCGCAGGCGGACATGCCGGCTGTGGGCAACCCGGCTGGGACGACTCACTTCCAGCTGGCCGACAACACCAAGAAGATCCTGCTCGACCCGGCGCAGCCGGACAAGTACGTCACCATCGGTGCCGGCTTGAACAGCAAATAGGAAAGCGAGCTCACTGATGTCTACGTTCCCCCTCCTTTTCCTGTAGACATTGTTGGGCCTCCAAGAGCAGAGGTTTGTAGAACAGCAGCAAGTTTTCCCTTAAGTGGATCACCCAAGGTTTATCGAACTCAGGGAGGAAGAGGTCAAAGATATCCCTCTCATGCAACCCTGCAACCACAAAGCAAGAAGTCTCTTGTGTCCCCAACACACCTAATATGTGCACTAGTTCGGCGAAGAGATAGTGAAATACAGGTGGTATAAATATATATGAGCAGTAGCAACGGTGCCAGAAAATAGCTTGCTGGCGTGTAGTTGATGGTGGTAGTATTGCAGCAGTAGTAACGCAGTAAAACAGTAAACAAGCAGTAGTAACGTAGTATTTAGGAACAAGGCCTAGGGATTACACTTTCACTAGTGGACACTCTCAACATTGATCACATAACAGAATAGATAAATGCATACTCTACACTTTTGTTGGATGATGAACACATTGCGTAGGATTACACGAACCCTCAATGCCGGAGTTAACAAGCTCCACAATTAATGTTCATATTTTAGTAACCTTATAGTGTAAGATAGATCAATAGACTAAACCAAGTACTAACATAGCATGCACACTGTCACCTTCATGCATATGTAGGAGGAATAGATCACATCAATACTATCATAGCAATAGTTAACTTCATAATCTACAAGAGATCATGATCATAGCATAAACCAAGTACTAACACGGATGCACACACTGTCACCATTACATCGTGCAGGAGGAATAGAACTACTTTAATAACATTGCTAGAGTAGCACATAGAATAGTAGTGATACAAAACTCATATGAATCTCAATCATGTACAGCAGCTCATGAGATTATTGTATTGAGGTACATGGGAGAGAGATGAACCACATAGCTACCGGTACAGCCCCGAGCCTCGATGGAGAACTACTCCCTCCTCATGGGAGCAGCAGCGGTGATGAAGATGGCGGTGGAGATGGCAGCGGTGATGAAGATGGCGGTGGTGTCGATGGAGAAGCCTTCCGGGGGCACTTCCCCGCTCCGGCAGCGTGCCGGAACAGAGACTCCTGTCCCCCAGATCTTGGCCTCGCGATGGCGGCGGCTCTGGAAGGTTTCTGTGGTTTTCGTCGAACGTATCAGGGTTTTCGATCCAGGGGCTTTTTATAGGCGAAGAGGCGGCGCAGGAGGGTCGAAGGGGTGCCCACACTATAGCGGGGCGCGGCCCCCCCCTGGCCGCGCCGGGGTGTGGTTTGGTGGCCCTGTCCCCCTTCTCTGGCGGTTCTCGTGTGTTCTGGATGCTTCCGGTGAAAATAGGAACTTGGGCGTTGATTTCGTCCGATTCCGAGAATATTTCGTTACTAGGATTTCTGAAACCAAAAACAGCAGAAAACAGGAACTGGCACTTTGGCATCTTGTTAATAGGTTAGTTCCAGAAAATGCACGAATATGACATAAAGTGTGCATAAAACATGTAGATAACATCAATAATGTGGCATAGAACATAAGAAATTATCGATACGTCGGAGACGTATCAGCATCCCCAAGCTTAGTTCTGCTCGTCCCGAGCAGGTAAAACGATAACACAGATAATTTCTGGAGTGACATGCCATCATAAACTTGATCATATTGTAAACATATGTAGTGAATGCAATGATCAAAACAATGTATATGACATGAGTAAACAAGTGAATCATATAGCAAAGACTTTTCATGAATAGCACTTCAAGACAAGCATCAATAAGTCTTGCATAAGAGTTAACTCATAAAGCAATAATTCAAAGTAAAGGCATTGAAGCAACATAAAGGAAGATGAAGTTTCAGCGGTTGCTTTCAACTTATAACATGTATATCTCATGGATAATTGTCAATGCAAATCAATATAACAAATGCAATATGCAAATATGTAGGAATCAATGCACAGTTCACACAAGTGTTTGCTTCTTGAGGTGGAGAGAAATAGGTGAACTGACTCAACATTGAAAGTAAAAGAATGGTCCTCCATAGAGGAAAAGCATCGATTGCTATATTTGTGCTAGAGCTTTGATTTTGAAAACATAAAGAGAGCATAAAAATAAGGTTTTGAGAGGTGTATGTTGTTGTCAACGAATGGTAGCGGGTACTCTAACCCCCTTGCCAGACAAACCTTCAAAGAGCGGCTCCCATTTTATTTTATTTTGGGTGGCACTCCTTCCAACCTTTGTTTCACAAACCATGGCTAACCGAATCCTCGGGTGCCTGCCAACAATCTCATACCATGAAGGAGTGCCTTTTTATTTTAGTTTTATTATGATGACACTCCTCCCAACCTTTGCTTACACAAGCCATGGCTAACCGAATCCTTCGGGTGCCGTCCAACAATCACATACCATGGAGGAGTGTCTATTTAGTTTGATTAATTTGGGACTGGGAATCCCATTGCCAGCTCTTTTTGCAAAATTATTGGATAAGCGGATGAAGCCACTAGTCCATTGGTGAAAGTTGCCCAACAAGATTGAAAGATAAACACCACATACTTCCTCATGAGCTATAAAACATTGACACAAATCAGAGGTGATAAATATTGAATTGTTTAAAGGTAGCACTCAAGCAATTTACTTTGGAATTGCAGGAAATACCATGTAGTAGGTAGGTATGGTGGACACAAATGGCATAGTGTTGTTTGGCTCAAGGATTTGGATGCATGAGAAGTATTCCCTCTCGATACAAGGTTTAGGCTAGCAAGGTTATTTGAAACAAACACAAGGATGAACCGGTGCAGCAAAACTCACATAAAAGACATATTGTAAACATTATAAGAATCTACACCGTCTTCCTTGTTGTTCAAACTCAATACTAGAAATTATCTAGACCTTAGAGAAACCAAATATGCAAACCAAATTATAGCATGCTCTATGTATTTCTTCATTAATGGGTGCAAAGCATATGATGCAAGAGCTTAAACATGAGCACAACAATTGCCAAGTATCACATTACCCAAGACATTATAGCAATTTACTACATGTATCATTTTCCAATTCCAACCATATAACAATTTAACGAAGAAGAAACTTCGCCATGAATACTAAAAGCTAAGAACACATGTGTTCATACGAACCAGCGGAGCGTGTCTATCTTCCACACAAGCATGATGTAATCCAATTTATTCAAACACAAACAAAAACAAAAACAAACCGACGCTCCAAGCAAAGTACATAAGATGTGACTGAATAAAAATATAGTTTCAGGGGAGGAACCTGATAATGTTGTCGATGAAGAAGGGGATGCCTTGGGCATCCCCAAGCTTAGACGGTTGAGTCTTCTTGATATATGCAGGGGGGAACCACCGGGGCATCCCCAAGCTTAGAGCTTTCACTCTCCTTGATCATGTTGCATCATACTCCTCTCTTGATCCTTGAAAACTTCCTCCACACCAAACTCGAAACAACTCATTAGAGGGTTAGTGCACAATAAAAATTAACATATTCAGAGGTGACATAATCATTCTTAACACTTCTGGACATTGCATAATGCTACTGGAAATTAATGGATCAAAGAAATTCATCCAACATAGCAAAAGAGGCAATGCAAAATGAAAGGCAGAATCTGTCAAAACAGAACAGTTCGCATTGACGAATTTTAAAATGGCACCAGACTTGCTCAAATGAAAATGCTCAAATTGAATGAAAGTTGCGTACATATCTGAGGATCATGCACGTAAATTGGCTTAATTTTCTGAGCTACCTACAGGGAGGTAGACCCAGATTCGTGACAGCAAAGAAATCTGGAACTGCGCATTAATCCAAATCTAGTACTTACTTTACTATCAAAGACTTTACTTGGCACAACAAAACACTAAACTAAGATAAGGAGAGGTTGCTACAGTAGTAAACAACTTCCAAGACACAAATATAAAACAAAGTACTGTAGCAAAATAACACATGGGTTATCTCCCAAGAAGTTCTTTTCTTTATAGCCATTAAGATGGGCTCAGCAGTTTTAATGATGCACTCACAAGAAATAGTAGTTGAAGCGAAAGAGAGCATCAAGAAGCAAGTTCAAAACAAATTTAAGCCTAACATGCTTCCTATGCATAGGAATCTTGTAAATAAACAAGTTCATGAAGAGCAAAGTAACAAGCATAGGAAGATAAAACAAGTACAGCTTCAAAAATTTCAGCACATAGAGAGGCATTTTAGTAACATGAAAATTGCTACAACCATATTTTCCTCTCTCATAATAACTTTCAGTAGCAACATGAGCAAACTCAACAATATAACTATCACATAAAGCATTCTTATCATGAGTCTCATGCATAAAATTATTACTCTCCACATAAGCATAATCAATTTTATTAGTTGTAGTGGGAGCAAATTCAACAAAGTAGCTATCATTATTATTCTCATCATCAAATATAGGAGGCATATTGTAATCATAATCAAATTCGCTCTCCATAGTAGGTGGCACCAAAAGACCACTATCATTATAATCATCATAAATAGGAGGTAAAGTATCATCAAAGAAAATTTTCTCCTCAATGCTTGGGGGACTAAAAAGATCATGAAAACCAGCTTCCCCAAGCTTAGAACTTTCTATATCATTATCAACAATGGTGTTCAAAGCGTTCATACTAATATTACTACCAGCATGCAAATAAGATTCCATAGGTTTTTTAATTTTCGCATCAAACAATCCATGTTTTAAATCAGGAAATAGAAATAGAAGCTCATTCTTGTCCATTATGCCAAACTAGTGTAAACAAGAAACAAAAAGATGCAATTGCAGGATCTAAAGGAAATAGCTTTGAGTACTTACGGAGCCAGAAAATAGCTTGATGTCTACGTTCCCCCTCCTTTTCCTGTAGACAGTGTTGGGCCTCCAAGAGCAGAGGTTTGTAGAACAGCAGCAAGTTTTCCCTTAAGTGGATCACCCAAGGTTTATCGAACTTAGGGAGGAAGAGGTCAAAGATATCCCTCTCATGCAACCCTGCAACCACAAAGCAAGAAGTCTCTTGTGTCCCCAACACACCTAATAGGTGCACTAGTTCGGCGAAGAGATAGTGAAATACAGGTGGTATAAATATATATGAGCAGTAGCAATGGTGCCAGAAAATAGCTTGCTGGCGTGTAGTTGATGGTGGTAGTATTGCAGCAGTAGTAACACAGTAAAACAGTAAACAAGCAGTAGTAACGCAGTATTTAGGAACAAGGCCTAGGGATTACACTTTCACTAGTGGACACTCTCAACATTGATCACATAACAGAATAGATAAATGCATACTCTACACTTTTGTTGGATGATGAACACATTGCGTAGGATTACACGAATCCTCAATGCCGGAGTTAACAAGCTCCACAATTAATGTTCATATTTTAGTAACCTTATAGTGTAAGATAGATCAATAGACTAAACCAAGTACTAACATAGCATGCACACTGTCACCTTCATGCATATGTAGGAGGAATAGATCACATCAATACTATCATAGCAATAGTTAACTTCATAATCTACAAGAGATCATGATCATAGCATAAACCAAGTACTAACACGGATGCACACACTGTCACCATTACATCGTGCAGGAGGAATAGAACTACTTTAATAACATTGCTAGAGTAGCACATAGAATAGTAGTGATACAAAACTCATATGAATCTCAATCATGTACAGCAGCTCATGAGATTATTGTATTGAGGTACATGGGAGAGAGATGAACCACATAGCTACCGGTACAGCCCCGAGCCTCGATGGAGAACTACTCCCTCCTCATGGGAGTAGCAGCGGTGATGAAGATGGCGGTGGAGATGGCAGCGGTGATGAAGATGGCGGTGGTGTCGATGGAGAAGCCTTCCGGGGGCACTTCCCCGCTACGGCAGCGTGCCGGAACAGAGACTCCTGTCCCCCAGATCTTGGCCTCGCGATGGCGGCGGCTCTGGAAGGTTTCTGTGGTTTTCGTCGAACGTATCAGGGTTTTCGATCCAGGGGCTTTTTATAGGCGAAGAGGCGGCTCAGGAGGGTCGAAGGGGTGCCCACACTATAGGGGGGCGCGGCCCCCCTGGCCGCGCCGGGGTGTGGTTTGGTGGCCCTGTCCCCCTTCTCTGGCGGTTCTCGTGTGTTCTGGATGCTTCCGGTGAAAATAGGAACTTGGGCGTTGATTTCGTCCGATTCCGAGAATATTTCGTTACTAGGATTTCTGAAACCAAAAACAGCAGAAAACGAGACGGCACTTCGGCATCTTGTTAATAGGTTAGTTCCAGAAAATGCACGAATATGACATAAAGTGTGCATAAAACATGTAGATAACATCAATAATGTGGCATAGAACATAAGAAATTATCGATACGTCGGAGACGTATCACTCACCAGCTTCCTCCGTGAGAATCGGGACATCTTCGCATGGTCTCCAAGGGACATGCCGGGTGTGCCGAGAGAGTTGGCTGAGCACCACCTCCACGTCAGGCCTGAAGCCAAGCCGGTGAAGCAGCCCCTCAGGCGCTTCGCCGAAGAAAGAAGGAAGGCCATCAGTGAAGAAATCGCCCGGCTCCTTGTAGCCGGCTTCATCATGGAAGTGCTGCACCCGGACTGGTTGGCGAACCTGGTCCTGGTTTTGAAGAAGAACGGCTCCTGGCGCATGTGTATCGACTACACCAGCCTCAACAAGGCGTGCCCGAAGGACCCCTTCCCCCTGCCGCACATAGATCAAGTTATAGACTCGACTGCTGGCTGTGAACTGTTGTCTTTTCTAGATGCCTATTCAGGCTACCACCAGATTCCTTTGAATCCGGCTGATCAAATAAAGACTTCGTTCATTACCCCGTATGGGGCTTACTGCTACACGACTATGCCATTCGGCTTGAAAAATGGAGGCGCCACCTATCAAAGGTGCATGCAAAAGTGTTTGCAGGATCAAATCGGTAGAAATGTTCACGCATATGTGGATGATGTCGTTGTAAAAACCAAGGAGATGCCTACCCTCCTTGATGACCTGAGAGAAACCTTCACCAATCTGCGAAGATTCCGGATGAAGCTCAACCCGGCCAAGTGCACGTTCGGCGTGCCAACCGGCCAACTCCTGGGCTACCTCGTCTCTCAGCGAGGAATCGAAGCCAACCCGGAGAAGATCAGTGCCATTGAGAAGATGGAACTGCCGCAGTGCCTCAAGGACGTCCAGAAGTTCACCGGATGCCTGGCCTCCTTGAGCCGCTTCGTCAGCCAGCTGGGGGAGAAGGCACTACCCCTGTACCAGTTGCTGAAGAAATCGGACAAGTTCGTCTGGTCACCTCAGGCGGATGAAGCTTTCCGTGACTTGAAGCGCGTGCTCTCGACCGCGCCCATCCTCGCATCGCCGGCTTCAATGGAGCCGATGCTGTTGTACATCGCTGCCACCAATCGTGTGGTTAGCGTCGTCCTGGTGGTGGAACGCAATGAAGTTAGCAAGGAAGCCGGCAAGGAGCAGTCGGTCCAGCGCCCAGTCTACTACCTTAGCGAAGTGTTGTCCCAGTCGAAGCAAAACTACCCCCATTACCAGAAGGTCACCTACGGCGTGTACATGGTGGCCAAGAAGCTCAAGCACTACTTCCAAGAGCACCCCATCAAGGTGATGGCCACAGCACCCTTGGCGGAAATCATCGGCAGCAAAGACGCCAATGGCCGGGTTGCCAAGTGGGCTCTGGAGCTAGCCGCCCACACCATCATCTACGAGCCGCGCACGGCCATCAAGTCGCAGATCCTCGCGGACTTCTTCGTCGACTGGGCCGAGATGCAATACCTGCCGCCGGTGCCCGACTCCACACACTGGAAGCTGCACTTCGGCGGCTCGAAGATGCGAAACGGCTTGGGAGCCGGCATCGTCGTCACCTCTCCCAAGGGAGACCAACTGGACTACGTCCTGCAGATCCACTTCGCCGCATCCAACAATGTGGCGGAGTATGAAGCGCTCATCCATGGGCTGAAGCTGGCCAAGGAGATAGGCGTGCGTCGCATTCTTTGCTTCGGCGACTCCGACTTGGTCATACAGCAAGCATCTGGCGATTGGGACGCGAAGGACGCCAACATGGCCTCATACCGCTTCCACGTCCAGCAGCTATCCGGCTTCTTCGATGGCTGCGAATTCCACCATGTGCCGCCAGCAAACAACGAGGCGGCTGATGCCCTATCCAAGATTGGCTCAACCCGGCAAGCTATTCCGCCGGGCGTTGCCTTGGCGGTCCTCAAGAAGCCGTCCATCATACCGTCACCGGACTCGGATTCCATATTCGTGCCGGCTGACCCGGGGGCTTCTCAGCCGAACCCGGGGGCTTCATCGCCCAAGTCGGGGGCTTATCAGCCAAACCCGCCGGCTCCACAGCCGAACCCGGGGGCTTCTCAGTCCAACGCGGGGGCTTCTCAGCCAAACTCGGGGGCTTCTCAGCCGAACCCGCCGGCTTCACAGCCGAACCCGGCGACCATGCAGTCAAAGCCGGAAGCTCCGAAGATGGAGGCCCTGGTGGTCAGCGTGTTTGAAATAAAATGCGTACCATCATGGGCACAAGAATTCCTCTCCTACCTCACCGATGGTGTGCTGCCCAATGACAGGGTTCAAGCCAGGCAGATTGAGAGAAGGGCCAAGGCCTATACCATCATCAACCACGAGCTGTACAAACGCAACGTAAGTGGGGTGCTCCAGCGGTGCGTAGAGCCGGCTGAAGGGATTGAACTCCTACGGGAAATCCATCAGGGAGAGTGCGGCCATCACGCCTCCTCCAGAGCCATAGTGGCCAAAGCTTTCCAGCACGGTTTCTACTGGCCGACTGCGCTCAGAGACGCAGAAGAACTGGTGAAGAAGTGCAATGGCTGCCAGCGCTTCGCCAAGAAAAGGCACTCGCCGGCTTCCGCCTTGAAAACCATCCCCATCACCTGGCCATTCGCCGTGTGGGGCTTGGATATGGTGGGCCCATTCAGAACCGCGCGAGGCGGCATGACACACCTCTTGGTGATGATTGACAAATTCACCAAGTGGATCGAAGCCAAGCCGATCAAGAAGCTGGACGGCTCCACAGCCGTCACATTCCTCAAAGAAATAATTGTGAGGTACGGCTACCCCCACAGCATCATCACCGACAACGGCAGCAACTTCGCCGAAGGCTTCTTCAAGCGTTACTGTGGAGAAATGGGGATCCAAATGGACCTAGCATCTGTGGCGCACCCGGAGTCCAATGGACAAGTGGAGAAGGCCAACGGCTTGATCCTAGCCGGCATCCGGCCCAGGCTGGTGGAGCCGCTCGAACGAGCAGCCGGCTGCTGGATTGAGGAGCTGCCCAGCGTATTGTGGAGCCTGCGCACGACGCCAAACTGCTCAGTCGGCTACACGCCCTTTTTCCTCGTATACGGGGCCGAAGCCGTCCCGCCGACTGATATCGAGCATGACGCGCCAAGGATCAAGCTTTACACAGAAGCTGAAGCCAAAGAAGCTCGTGAAGATGGAGTCGACCTGGTCGAAGAGGTCCGGCTGATGGCCGAGTCCAGGTCTACCGTATACCAGCAAAGCCTCCGACACTATCACAGCCGGAAGGTCAAGTCCTTAGCATTCCGAGAAGGAGACCTAGCGCTCCGGCTGATCCAACGGACAGCCGGACAGCATAAACTGTCATCCCCATGGGAGGGTCCCTTCATCGTGAGCAAGGCGGTAGGCAATGATTCCTACTATCTCATAGATGCCCAAGAGGCTAGAAAGAACAAGCCGGACAAGGCTGACGAGGAGACAAAACGTCCCTAGAATGTCAACTTGCTCCGCCCATTTTATACTTGAGAGCAGGAATGTATGTATCCCTTGTACTCCTTTTGTAAGCTATGAAAAAGCAAGCGCCAAGAGCGCCGATTTCGACAAGTTTTTCGCATACTCTATTGTTCTCGCCAATTGGCTAACACCCTCTCACACGACCGGCCTAGTAACGTGATCCGGTTTCCGACAGCCGGCTTCCGACCAGCTACAGACCGCAACCCGGCTGTCCGGCTGGCGGGAGTAAGTGCCTAGGGAGCCGGCACGCGAAAGACGGCTAAGGTAAAGAGTGAAAGCGAATTGATTTTCTTGCACAACTCTTCATAAAAGTGCCAGATTGCCAAACTCGGCTCGTTCGACTGAAATACTATCGGCCTCACCCAGCGACATGTTCTTGATCCGGGGACGTACGATCGGCAAGGGCACAGCCAAAGAGTGGGGCGGATGGGAAAAAGCGAACAAGTCAGAAGAAAGCAAGCCGGCACACAAATGATTAAACAAACACATTAAAGTGTGCTCTAATAAAAGGATAATAATATTGTCTTACATATGCACCCGGCATCCCGGGAATTTAACAAATTGTCTTGCAAAAGCGAAAGAAAGACAGGTAAAGCTAAGCACCGGCTGGTTCAGGACCAGCCGGGGGAGCATCAGCGGAGCCGGCTGCCGGGTCATCCTCAGGCATGTCCTCCACGTCATCATCTTCCTCCTCCTCGTCGTCAGACGGCGGATTCGGATCCTCGACGAAAAGACCCTTGTCGACGAAGTCGGCAATGGCACAGGCACGGGCAAGCCGAGCGGTCTTGTTTTCCGCCGGAAGCGCGTCCTCCACGCCGGCTCGCCGATTCTCCAACTCTTCGAGGCTGACCTCGTCATACCAGGAGAGGACGAAGGAAAGCGCCATGTCGGCCCCAGCGCGCGCGGCGGACTCCTTCCAGTTGAGGAAGCGGTCAGGCGCCTTCTCTAGCCAGGTGATGAGGTTGGAGAGGTCCTGCGGCAGCGTCTCGGTCGGCCACAGCAGCCGGATCAGCTCCTCTGCCGCCTTCCGGAGCTCCCAGCCGAGCTTCGTGATGGGCCCTACGCGGGCGGCCATGGCCGCCAAGTAGTCATCCATGGAGAAGTAATCTCCGCTCTGCTCACCAGTGGCCTGCCGGCGTGCATCCCGCGCCTCGCCGACCGCATCCTGCGCCTCAGGGAAGGCCGCTGCAAAGAAGAAGCACGTCAAAGGTCTGTTAAAACCGGAAACAAGCAGAAAAATGCAAATTTTCGAAGTCCTAAAAAAAGCCTGGCGGCAGCCGGCATGAACCGACTGCCCCCAGCCTGAAGATGGAGATTCCGAAGTTAAGAGAAAAAAAAGCCTGGCGGCAGCCGGCATGAACCGACTGCCCCCAGCCTGAAGATGGAGATTCCGAAGTTAAGAGAAAAAAGAGCCTGGCGGCAGCCGGCATGAACCAACTGCCCCCAGCCTGAAGATGGAGATATCGGAAAAATCGAAGTTTCTGCCACCGGCTGCCAACCCAAGCCGGCAGCCGACGGCCGAAAGCCGGCAAAGGGGAAGGAAAGAAAAAAATACAAGGACTCACCCGCCAAGCCGCGGTCGAGCCGGCTGATCTCCTCCACCCACCGCTTGGTGGTGGCCGACAGCTCTTCGGACTTAGAGGTCACCTCTTGGCGAAGCGCAAGCCGCTGCTTGTCCACCTCTTCCAGCCGCTTGCTCAGGGCCTCCACCTTCTCCTCCTCGGCCTTTTTGAGGGCGGCAAGCTCCTTGAGATGGTTAGCCTCAAGCAGGCGCAGCCACGTCAGCTCCCCCTCAGCCACCTTTAGCTTGGCGGCAGCAGCCCGGCCCGACTCCTCGCTCTCGGCGCATTGGGCGCGGGCGGCCCGAAGATCCAACTCCAGTTGCGGGACCCGGGCGGCCACAGCTGCGAGTCGGCAAAAAGAAGCTGTTAGCCAAAAGAAACCTAAGAGAAAAAGAGTAAGTCAAAAGGAAGAAAACCCTACCCTTGGCGTCCTTCAGCTCACGGGCCAAGCCGGCCATCTCAATCTTGGCCTTGTGGTAGCTGGTCACGACCTGATTGTACAAGATGGTACGCCGCTCCGTAACCGCCTGAGAAATAAAGTCAGATGCCTAGGCGAAACCTGGGCTGGCTCCAAGCAGCCGGCCCATGCCTCGGAGGGCTACCAGGATAACAACAATTGTAAAAACAAGATAAAACACTCACCTTGTCGGCCTCCTCCAACTTCGCCAGGTTGGTTAGGGTTTCAGTGGCCCTGGCCTTGAGATTGGCGCGGAAGCCGGAGAAGAACATCTTCATGGGCGCCACGCCTGGCTGCCCCTCCCGGCTGGTCACCTCCCAGGCATCCGCCTGATGCCACGCCTTCTCCATGGTGCCAGCCGAGCCCAGGCTGGAGTCGGAGGCAGATGCCACGTTCAGCAGCCGGGCGCCCTTGGCCACGTGGAGGCCTCCAGTCGGCTCAGAAGGCCCCTCCATCCTCACCAGCGCCCGGGAGCCGGCGTCCCTTGTGCGCGCCGGCTCATCCCTGGTCGGCTCCTCCCTCGACGGCTCCGAAGATGGAGGCGGCGCGGTCGAAGCAGTCGGCCCGGTGGGAGCTGTCGTCTCTGGCACCTGAGGTGCTCCCTCCGGGCTATCCTCCAGCACCAAGACGCTGGGTGCGGTGCCGCCGAATCCAGTCGCATGCGGCGCAGCTCCGCCAGCTCCGGCTCCAGTTGCAGGCGGCGCAGCCCCGCCTGCTCCAACTCCGGTCGCAGGCGGCATACCCCGGCCAGCTCCGGCTGCCTGCTCCACAAACCGGGCGCGGCGCGGAAACATATCGTCCAGGGTAGGCCGGCGTACCGACTCACCCTGGGCGCCGCCGCCAGGCGCCGCAGAAGGAGGCGCAGCAGAAGAGGACGCCCCCGCGGAAGGCGGTGTAGCCGCAGGCGGCACGATAACAACGGGCGGCGTGCCCGCACGCGTCGCAGGCGTCGGGGTTGGCTCCCTCCTTTGCCGATGGAGCGGTGACATGATGCGGGGAGCCTGCCGAGAGCCGCCACCCTGGGTGAACTTTATCGGGGCCCTAGTCGGACAAACAAGAGAAGATAAATACAAAAAGTAAGGAAAGAAAAGGAATCAAACAACAGAGAAAAAAGACTTACCCGGCCTGCTCCGGAACCTTCTTAGGCGCCTGCTGGCGCTGCTTCTTGGCCCTCGCCTCCACCGCAGCCGTGGACCCGCCGATGACCCGCTTCTTCCCCTTGGGCGCAGAAGTCGCCGAGGTGGCAGGCGGCCTCGTGCGCAAGGGCACCGCGGGGATCGGCCCCGTGGTGGACGTCGCCGGCTCCTCCTCCTCCCGGTGCTCTGGCGAGGGCGGCGGGTTGTGCTCCCCCTGTCCGCCTTGGTCGGGCACCTCCGGCAGCTCATCGTCCCCGGCTTGGTCGCCGGCTTGGTCGGCCGGATCAACATGATCCGGCGTCCAGATCTTCTGCGCCAGGTCGCCGTCCTCGGTGCCCTGGTGGTCGAAAAGCTGAAAACAAAAACGAAGACAGTAAAAAACAAGTCGGCCATGCAGCCGCAAGCCGGAAGTCGGCCAAAACACAAAACTTACCAATTCAGGTGGTGACGACCGGTTGTAAGGCGGCAGCCCCCAGTCCCAGTTCTCCGGCATGTTTGCCTTGGTGATGTTGTTCACCCGGCGGGCAACCTGGGCCTTGGTGAGCTCCACCTTCGACGTCCGGGTCGGATCAAGCCGGCCAGACATGTGCCCGATCTTGTGGACACGCCTCTGGAGCGGCAGCACCCGGCGATCAACGTAGGTGCAGAGGATATCCTCGGCGCTTAGCCGGCCCCCCGTGACGCACGCTCCCAAGAAGTCCCACAGAAGATTTACCTCCGCGTCCGGGTCCGTCGTCCTGGCGTTGTGGCCCCAGTTGATCCGGCCGACTGGCGGGGCCGGGTTGTACTCCGGCAGGTTGAGCCGGTCGAAGGCCGGGTTGTCGTTCCGCACGTAGAAGAACGACATCTGCCAGTTCTTCACCGAGTCCACCGTCGGGATCCTCGGGAAAGGCGTACCTGGGCGGGAGTAGATCGAGGCGGCGCTGCAGGCCCGCAGCTGGCCGTCAGTCGTCTGCGCCTTGATGTAGAACAGCCGGCTCCAAAACTCGACGTCCGGCCACAAGCCGGCGTAGCCCTCCATGAAGGCCACGTAGCAACTGAGGAGGACGCAGGCGTTGGCCGGCAGATGATGAGGCTGCAGGCCGAAGAAGTCCAGGAATCGGCGGAAGAAGGGTGAAGCCGGCAGGCCCAACCCTCGGTCGAGGTGCGCTCCGAAGACCACAAGCTCGCCGGGGTTAGGCCTCGGCTCCATCTCGACGCCAGGCGCTCTCGTGATCACCTCCGCCGGAATCCGGCGGAGGCGCACAAGCCGCTCGATGTCGTCCTCCCGCATGTAAGAGCCCCTCCAAGAACCACTTTGTTGGGCCATTGACGAGGAGGAAGAGGAGGAAGACCAAGAGAGGTGGAATGGCGAGGAAGAACCACGAGACGGCGGTGACGGCGGCGGCGGAGAGCGTACCGTGGAAACGCGGGGCCCCGTGGCGTCGACTTGGCGCGCGGACGGCTGCGAAGAGACCAAGAGGTGCGTCCGCGCTCGGTCGCCGGAATTCGCCAGGAGGACGCCGGAGAAAAGCGCGGTGAAGCGTGTGCGAGCGAGGAAGGAGAGAGCTTGGGCGAGAAGATGAAGTGCGCAGGGACGGCGCCTCGATACCGCTCCCAGGGGCATTTATAGCCGCCTGGCGCGCCCGCTGCACTGCCACGTGGTGATCGTGGGCCACGATCGGGATCTACTGCGCCATAACTTCCCCCCACGACGGTGGCAGTTACTGGAAACGGACACGCCGCTTCCCCCACTACCGCACCGAATCCGGAGAAAACATTGATGTGACCAGACGAAACGGCAGCAGGGGCCAGCCGCCAGACCGGTCAAGTCGGGCACAGGGCCCGAGGCCGCGGAAACTCCGGCGTGCCCAAGCCGGAGCCGGACATTAAATTCCATCCGGCCCCAAACTCTCCTAACAAGGCGGAGACATCGCCAACACTTGTAGAAAAGCAAAAGCTGCAGAAGCGAAAACAGCGTCCGGCTAGAAGTAGCCAGACGAGGCAAGCCGGATGACGGCGCAGCGGGCTGAAAGGAAATTCTCAGTCGGCCCCTCCAAGGGCCGCCCAACACGCTTGAGAGATCTAAAAGCCAGGAAAACCTGCCTAGGTCCCTCTTAACGCAGGACCTTGCCAGCTTCGGGGGCTAGTGTCGGGGGGAAGACCCCGGGTAGGGCAATGGACGTGGAGCAGCCGGCTAGAGGTTGGCCGGCTCGCGGCAAAGGCCGGCTGAGGAGCAGCCGGCTGGAGCCGTGGCCGGCTGCTTCGGAAGCCGGCTGGCTCTATGTCCTAGTCGGCCTGGCTACGGCCGTCTGCGCTGTGGCTGGGCCGGCTTCTACAAGCCATATCCGACTGGGGTTCACACCTTAGACCGACTCGAGGCTGGCGAGTCTTGCACGAGAAGGAACTGAGCAGGTGGTCCGGGTTCAAAGGTCCACGCTGACCTCCTCTCCCGTAAAGCGCGGGGCACTGTAGAGCAACAGTGCCACGCGGCGGACAGGCCATCATGGCGTACGTCGATCCGTACCGGCTACAGGGCATGATGGCGACAGGGACACTTCCTCTCCATACCGCTGACTCTGGCAGGCGGATGGGACAGGCCACTACGCCTCAACGGCTCCATGACGTCAACGCCTCGGGAAGGAGCGGAAGCCGGAGCCGGCCAAGCCGGCCACTAGACTATAGGGACTTCATTGTAAAGTGCCAGTGCCTATATAAGCTGGGCTACCCCCTCGTGCGGGGGACGATCGATCATTCTCACTTCACTCTAGACTTAGCGCTACTCGAGGAGAGAGACCTTCGTCTACCTTAGCCTCCCCGAGAAGCCGGATACAGCTCTAGGAGCACCATTGTACTGTGTGATCACCATATACACTCATAGCAGGAGTAGAGGTGTTACCTCCATCGGAGGGCCTCGAACCTGGGTATGTCACCGTGTCGCTCGTGCCCATACCCGCATTCGGATACCACCGTGAGACCATCTAGGAACCACCTTTGATTAGCCACCCTATGCCATATGCCGTGACGATACCACGACAGATGCTTTGTCTAAGGATATTTGTGTTGATTACATTACGCACCATACTTAATGCAATTGTCTGTTGTTTACAACTTAATACTGGAGGGGGTTCGGATGATAACCTGAAGGTGGACTTTTTAGGCATAGATGCATGCTGGATAGCGGTCTATGTACTTTGTCGTAATGCCCTGATTAAATCTCATAGTACTCATCATGATATATGTATGTGCATTGTTATGCCTTCTTTATTTGTCAATTGCCCAACTGTAATTTGTTCACCCAACATCTGTTTATCTTATGGGAGAGACACCACTAGTGATCTGTGGACCCCGGTCCTATTCTTTACATCTGAAATACAAACTGCTGCAATTGTTCTTTACTGTTCTTTGCAAACAATCATCATCATCCACACTATACATCTAATCCTTTGTTTTCAGCAAGCCGGTGAGATTGACAACCTCACTGTTACGTTGGGGCAAAGTACTGTGATTGTGTTGTGCAGGTTCCACGTTGGCGCCGGAATCCCTAGTGTTGCGCCGCACTACACTCCGCCGCCATCAACCTTCAACGTGCTTCTTGGCTCCTACTGGTTCGATAACCTTGGTTTCTTACTGAGGGAAAACTTGCTGCTGTGCGCATCACACCTTCCTCTTGGGGTTCCCAACGGACGTGTCAACTACACGCCATCAATAGGCAGCTCACAAGATCTAACATGATAGCACAATGAGGAGAAGACAACCATCTAGCTACTGCTATGGACCCATAGTCCAGGGGTGGACTACTCACACATTGATCCGGAGGCGATCATGGCGATGAAGAGCCCTCCGGGAGATGATTCCCCTCTCCGGCAGGGTGCCGGAGGCGATCTCCTGAATCCCCCGAGATGGGATTGGCGGCGGCGGCGTCTCTAGAAGGTTTTCCGTATCGTGGCTCTCGGTACTGGGGGTTTCGCGACAAAGACTTTAAGTAGGCGGAAGGGCAGGTCAGGGGGCGTCATGAGGGGCCCACATGCTAGGGCCGCGTGGCCAGCACCTGGGCCGCGCCGCCCTAGTGTGTCGCCACCTCGTGGCCCCACTTCGTTTCCTCTTCGGACTTCTGGAAGCTTCGTGGAAAAATAGGACCCTGGGCGTTGATTTCGTCCAATTCCGAGAATATTTCCTTACTAGGATTTCTGAAACCAAAAACAGCAGAAAACAGCAACTGGCTCTTCGGCATCTCGTCAATAGGTTAGTGCCGGAAAATGCATAATAATGACATATAATGTGTATAAAACATGTGAGTATCATCATAAAAGTAGCATGGAACATAAGAAATTATAGATACGTTTGGGACGTATCAATCGCTTATATAGGAGTCCGCAGATGACTCGAAGGACATGTTGCGGAAGATCTTGACGAGTTTTTCGCTCGCCCTGGTGCTGATGAAGCGTGGCGATGAAATCTCCTCGTCGCCTGACTAGATTGATGATGCTGAACTTGAAAAATCTGGATCGACCGCTGATAATCCCGACGAGATCGGAATTTCGAGACGATACGCTCCTTCTTTCTCGACGCGGAAGTGAAACTTTCCAAACGTCATCTCCATGGGCTCCTCCAGATACGCATATGCATCCAAACGGGAGGGCGGGTGAGGAATAAAATCAACGAGACCAGTTTCGATCTGTTTACCTCTGTCCACTGCGTTGCTTCCAGTTGATGAAGTCGACGATCTTGAACGTGCCATCGAGATCAGCTCCTTGACACCTCTAATTCCCACAGACGGCGCCAATTGACAAGGTATTAACTTATCAATGCCTACAAGTTGTAGACTAGGGTTTTAGTCGGAAGTAGAGGGCAAGTAGATCTCGAAGGTTTCAGCCGAAAAGTACTCGACGATATGAAAACTAGGGTTTGTGTGACAATGATTCGATCCTTTCTTTGTCCCTCGACTCCCCCTTATATAGGAGGCGGAGCCGAGGGATTCTTGATACACAAGTTTACAGAGTCCGGGAGGGTTTCTAACCCGTCCCGCAAGATTACAAATAATGCTTCCTATTACAACTCTAGCTTTCCTTAATAACAATTTGGGCTTCCGACTCTCCTTATCCTTCGGGTCGTGGGCCTTCAGTAAACCCCGGGTACCATCTTCGGCAGGCCCATTGGGGATGCCAATGTCAGCGATAAATTGGGGATGCCTCTGTCCGCCTGCGCCTTCTGTAATGTCCCAGGTTTAGAGACGATCGAGGGGTAGATTTTAGAAAGGGATGTGCATTGGATCGTAAATTCTGGGGAAATTTCGCGCTTTCAAAAGGAAAACTGCATCGAAGGGGGACAAAATTCTCTCTCGACACCTTACAGGGTTAGGGTTTCGAGAGTGCGATAAATTTGGACCTCACTCAACTAGACTAGGGTTTTTGAGAAGAGAGGGGAATAGTGCATCACAAACATTAAGTTGCATGATTGAATTCACCTTAGTAAGTTTGAATTCCAAATTCAAACATCACATGAACATTTCATAATTCAAATAGAAGTAATTTATTAAACAAGTATAAATAATCAAGGATATTAATTATACAACATATAAATAAAAGTTCAATAGAGAAACTTTGAGCTTTATTGATCATCACACATAATACATTGTCATTTACAATATTCAGAATTAAATTATGAAATATTACAACACATTACAAGAATTGAATAAATGTAAAAAGAAAAAGGAAAATTACAAGTCAATTAAATGTCCTAAACTACATAGTTGATCATCATGAAATTCTTGATCAAGATGATCTTGATCTCCATCTTGATCATCTCATTGTTCCCTGCACACACACAAAGATCAAACAAAGAGTTATGCCAAGTGGCATAGCCACTTGGCAGGTTAGCAAGAAAATTGAAATTGAGAGGATATGACCATGATCAGCCGAGCTGATCCTCAGCACACAAGTCCCAACCATGCACAGTGCAAGCAGCTCACAAGGTGAGGTGCATGCTCACCAGCACACTCACACAGGGGGAGTCATCACACACACAGCACCTTGCTGTCGACCAAGGAGAAGAGCACCTGGAGGTATATAAACTTTTCAGTCACCAAACCCTAGATGCTCATCGACACAAGCATCAGGGTAAGAACACATCAAGAACAGCAAGAACAGGTGAACAGCTAGAGCTGCTCAGCCTATTCCAGTAAACACTGAAATTAATCAAGCATCACCAGCAAGCCAGGAGGAGCAGGGCAAGCAAATCAACCAAACCAGAAGAAAATCCACTACATCAGCACTTAATCTAGGAGCTGGAGTGAGGTATACCCAAATTCATGAGCAAACATCAGTTTTGCTCATAACACAAGCATGTGCATAACACATACACAAGTCACAGGGTATGATTACCCTGTGTGCATCATCATTTGGTGTTAAACCATTTGATGCTGGCAAAATGGGGAATAAGCCAGAAGAGAATAACCCTAGGGAAGAATTGGTCAAGCCAAGTGTATCATCACTAAGGCAAACCAAATAATCCAGCAATGATTGATCCACAGCTAGCCTAGCCCAACTCACCTAGCACTAAATGGTTCACTAAACCATCAGATATTAAGACAAATTATTGTCTATATGATTTTCAACATCAAAAGCTACTGGCAATCCAAAAAGGGGATCACCCAGAAAGCATCTAGCAATCCACAGCAAGCCACAGAGAGGGGAGCTACCCAAAAATAGTAGATGATTACTGCTAGGGTCACCTCAACCACAAAACCATCAAGCCAAGCACTAGTATCATTACCCAGATGGGTTCAAAGAGGAGCTAGGGTCCCCAACAACTGTTGGCATCCCTCTAGCTCAATCAAATTAATTATAAGAGTCATCACTGCAAGCAGTTCATCTCATTTATCCAATAAACAATGACAAGCTATGCAGATAAATGAAATACATAAGTCACCAGTAACTGGAACACTTGCACATGATCCAATGGATCATCACGAGCATCAGCAGATGCTTGAGCAAGCACCAGCACACATCAGCACAAGCCTGTGTGACACACACACATCACAGATTAAGCAGTAGTGAGGCACAATAATAACACCGCAGCTTTTACAAGGACCTGATGATCACAAGATCATCAGAAGCTTGCTAGAGCATGCTAAATTATGCTAGAATCAATTCTAGTATCAATACATGGACCAGATAATTAAATCAGCCACAGGACATGAACAATTGCATCACAAATAAGCAAATGAGCTAAATACAATTGTATCCAGAAGCACACCATCACTGGATGGTGCTGTCTAGCCAACAATAATGCTCAATGGAGCATTTCCAGGAATTATAACACAAGGGATAGTGACAAGGTATTAACTTGTCAATGCCTACAAGTAGTAGAGGGTTTCGTTGGATGTAGAGGGCAAGTAGATCTCGAAGGTTTCAGCCGAAAAGTACTCGACGATGTAAAAACTAGGGTTTGTGAGACAATGATTCGATGCTTTCTCTGTCCCTCGACTCCCCCTTATATAGGAGGCGGAGCCGAGGGATTCGTGATACACAAGTTTACAGAGTCCGGGAGGGTTTCTAACCCATCACGCGAGATTACAAACAATGACTCCTATTACAACTCTAGCTTTCCTTAATAGTATCTTGGGCTTCCGAATCTTCTTATCCTTCGGGTCACCTTGTTATTCATTGATCATATTCACCTTCAAAACTTTCAGTAGAATGACTCATCATTCTAAGGTTTTCAAAGTCATTTGATTTCACAAGTTCCCCTCTAGAGTGGTCAGGTTTAGTTTTAGCACTAGCAACTAATCATGAGGGGTGCTAACTAACTTTTAGCTATCTACGCTAAGTTTGATGCTCTTGTAGTACTCTATATTCAGACAAAAGTTAACTATATACAAAAAGCCTTGATAACCAAAGTAAAAGATTGCAAGATAAAAACTTGGGCTTGGAAACATAAATCCTTAAACAAAAATAATAGTGCCATGGTATCTTGCACTAGTATAGCTTGCATTAGTAGAGCTTGCCCTGAGTGGTACAGTTGTCAAAGTGTTCCTCTTCTTCTTCGTAGAAGACCTCCTCCTTGTAGCCTTTGGTACTAGCGTCTATAAATGGATACGAGGATACAATCACCAAACAATACTTGAGTAGACTAATTAACCATAATGGTTCACACAAGATGACCTATTATCATCACAAGCATCCATACTAGGGTTTCCCTTTATTTTATTTTTGGAGAAGTAATTTCCACTATTTGAGAATTACTAAGATTTAATATCCTCAAATAATGCAATATGAGGTCATGCAGAACTAAAGTCGTAACCTCATATTATAATACTTGGGAAAGTGATTTAAATGAGATGCTACCTCTCACAGATTTTGAATACTATTTTTGAATAATTTAAATGGACTAGAAATGACTACATAGCCATTATTTGAATCTAGCCCATGATCATAGGAAACAACCATGTCATATTTTTACATATTCAGATAGAGTATCTGAAATGTGAATTTTGAGAGGTGGAATCACCTTAAAATACATTGTGGTTGATTGATACGCGTAAAGCACAGGCCCGTTGGGAACCCCAAGTGGAAGGTGTGATGCGTACAGCAGCAAGTTTCCCTCAGTAAGAAACCAAGGTTGTCGAACCAGTAGGAGTCAAGAAGCACGTGAAGGTTGTTGGTGGCGGAGTTTAGTGCGGCGCAACACCAGGGATTCCGGCACCAACGTGGAACCTGCACAACACAATCAAAGTACTTTGCCCCAACGTAACAGTGAGGTTGTCAATCTCACCGGCTTGATGTAAACAAAGCATTAGATGTATAGTGTGGATGATGATGATTGTTTGCGAAGAACAGTAAAGAACAATTGCAGTAGATTGTATTTCAGATGTAAAGAATAGGACCGGGGTCCACAGTTCACTAGTGGTGTCTCTCCCATAAGATAAACAGATGTTGGGTGAACAAATTACAGTTGGGCAATTAACAAATAAAGAAGGCATAACAATGCACATACATATATCATGATGAGTACTATGAGATTTAATCAGGGCATTACGACAAAGTACATAGACCGCTATCCAGCATGCATCTATGCCTAAAAAGTCCACCTTCAGGTTATCATCCAAACCCCTTCCAGTATTAAGTTGCAAACAACAGACAATTGCATTAAGTATGGTGCGTAATGTAATCAACACAAATATCCTTAGACAAAGCATCGATGTTTTATCCCTAGTGGCAACAGCACATCCACAACCTTAGAACTTTCTCACATCGTCCTGCATTTAATGGAGGCATGAACCCACTATCGAGCATAAATACTCCCTCTTGGAGTCACAAGTATCAACTTGGCCAGAGCCTCTACTAGCAACGGAGAGCATGCAAGAACATAAATAACATATATGATAGATTGATAATCAACTTGACATAGTATTCAATATTCATCGGATCCCAACAAACACAACATTTAGCATTACAAATAGATGATCTTGATCATGATAGGCAGCTCACAAGATCTAACATGATAGCACAATGAGGAGAAGACAACCATCTAGCTACTGCTATGGACCCATAGTCCAGGGGTGGACTACTCACACATCGATCCGGAGGCGATCATGGCGATGAAGAGCCCTCCGGGAGATGATTCCCCTCTCCGGCAGGGTGCCGGAGGCGATCTCCTGAATCCCCCGAGATGGGATTGGCGGTGGCGGCGTCTCTGGAAGGTTTTCCGTATCGTGGCTCTCGGTACTGGGGGTTTCGCGACGAAGACTTTAAGTAGGCGGAAGGGCAGGTCAGGGGGCGTCACGAGGGGCCCACACGCTAGGGCCGCGCGACCAGCACCTGGGCCGCGCCGCCCTAGTGTGTCGCCACCTCGTGGCCCCACTTCGTTTCCTCTTCGGACTTCTGGAAGCTTCGTGGAAAAATAGGACCCTGGGTGTTGATTTCATCCAATTCCGAGAATATTTCCTTACTAGGATTTCTGAAGCCAAAAACAGCAGAAAACAGCAACTGGCTCTTCGGCATCTCGTCAATAGGTTAGTGCCAGAAAATGCATAATAATGACATATAATGTGTATAAAACATGTGAGTATCATCATAAAATTAGCATGGAACATAAGAAATTATAGATACGTTTGGGACGTATCAAGCATCCCCAAACTTAGTTCCTACTCGCCCTCGAGTAGGTAAACGATAACAATAATTTCTGAAGTGACATGCTATCATAATCTTGATCATACTATTGTAAGCATATGCGATGAATGCAGCGATTTGAAGCAATGATGAAGATAATAAGTAAACAAATGAATCATATAGCAAAGACTTTTCATGAATAATAATTTCAAGACAAGCATCAATAAGACTTGCATAAGAGTTACTCATAAAGCAATAAATTCAAAGTAAAGGCATTGAAGCAACACAAAGGAAGATATAAGTTTCAGCGGTTGCTTTCAACTTCAACATGTATATCTCATGGATAATTGTCAACATAAAGCAATATAACAAGTGCAATAGGTAAACATGTAAGAATCAATGCACACAGTTGACACAAGTGTTTGCTTCTGGGATAGAAAGAATAGGTAAACTGACTCAACAATAAAGTAGAACATAGGCCCTTCGCAGAGGGAAGCATGGATTACTATATTTGTGCTAGAGCTTTTCATTTTGAAAACAAGAAACAATTTTGTCAACGGTAGTAATAAAGCATATGTGTTATGTATAAGATATCTTATAAGTTGCAAGTCTCATGCATAGTATACCAATAGTGCTCGCACCTTGTCCTAATTAGCTTGGATTAACATGGATTATCATTGCATAGCATATGTTTCAACCAAGTGTCACAAAGGGGTACCTCTATGCCGCCTGTACAAAGGTCTAAGGAGAAAGCTCGCATTGGATTTCTCGCTTTTGATTATTCTCAACTTAGACATCCATACCGGGACAACATAGACAACAGATAATGGACTCCTCTTTAATGCATAAGCATTCAACAACAGTTAATTTTCTCATAAGAGATTGAGGATTAGTTGTCCAAACTGAAACTTCCACCATGAATCATGGCTTTAGTTAGCGGCCCAATGTTCTTCTCTAACAGTATGCATACTCAAACCATTTGATCATGAAAATCGCCCTTACTTCAGACAAGACAAACATGCATAGCAACTCACATGATATTCAACAAAGGTGTAAAAGTTGATGGCATCCCCAGAAACATAGTTACCGCTCAACAAGCAACTTATTAAGAAATAAGACACATAAGTACATATTCTTCACCACAATAGTTTTTAAGGCTACTTTTCCCATGAGCTATATATTGCAAAGGCAAATAATAGAATTTTAAAGGTAGCACTCAAGTAATGTACTTTGGAATGGCAGAGAAATACCATGTGGTAGGTAGGTATGGTGGATACAAATGGCATAGTTTTTGGCTCAAGGATTTGGATGCACGAGAAGAATTCCTCTCAATACAAGGCTAGGCTAGCAAGGTTGTTTGAAGCAAACTCAAGTGTAAAAGGTGCAGCAAAGCTCACATATGAACATATTGTAACTATTATAAGACTTTATATTGTCTCCTTGTTGTTCAAACACCTTAACCAGAAAATATCTAGACTCTAGAGATCAATCATGCAAACTAAATTTTAACAAGCTCTATGTAGTTATTCATTAATGGTACAAGGTACATGATGCAAGAGCTTAAACATGATCTATATGAGCACAACAATTGCCAAGTATCACATTATTCAAGACATTATACCATTTACCACATGCGGCATTTTCCGTTTCCAACCATATAACAATGAATGAAATAGTCCAACTTTCGCAATGAACATTAAAGATAAAGCTAAGAACACATGTGTTCATACGAAACAGCGGAGCGTGTCTCTCTCCCAAACAAAGAATGCTAGGATCCGATTTTATTCAAACAAAAACAAAAACAAAAACAAACAGACGCTCCAAGTAAAGCACATAAGATGTGACGGAATAAAAATATAGTTTCACTAGAGGTGACCTGATAAGTTGTCGATGAAGAAGGGATGCCTTGGGCATCCCCAAGCTTAGACGCTTGGGTCTTCTTAAAATATGCAGGGATGAACCACGGGGGCATCCCCAAGCTTTGACTTTTCACTGTTCTTGATCATATTGTATCATCCTCCTCTCTTGACCCTTGAAAACTTCCTCCACACCAAACTTAAAACACACTCATTAGAGGGTCAGTGCATAATTCATATATTCAGAGGTGACATAATCATTCTTAACACTTCTGGACATTGCACAAAGCTACTGAAAGTTAATGGAACAAAGAAATCCATCAAACATAGTAAAACAGGCAATGCGAAATAAAAGGCAGAATCTGTCAAAACAGAACAGTCTGTAAAGACGATTTTTTTAGAGGCACCAGACTTGCTTAGATGAAAATGCACAAATTGAATGAAAGTTGCGTACATATCTGAGGATCACGCACGTAAATTGGCAGATTTTTATAAATTTTCTACAGCATGGGCGGCTCAATTTCGTGACAGTAAGAAATCTGTTCCTGCGCAGTAATCCAAATCTAGTAGGCTTTACTATCAAAGACTTTACTTGGCACAACAATGCAATAAAATAAAGATAAGTAGAGGCTGCTACAGTAATAACAACTTCCAATACTCAAATATAAAACAAAAGTGCAGAAGTAAAATAATGGGTTGTCTCCCATAAGCGCTTTTCTTTAACGCCTTTCAGCTAGGCGCAGAAAGTGTGTATCAAGTATTATCGAGAGATGAAGCATCAACATCATAATCTATTATATACTAAAAGCAAAATAAGGATGTTTTTCGAGGCACCAGGTTAATCCACATATACTAAAAAAATATAAACCATTGATTTTAATTGTAACGCCTCAGATTAAAAGATAAGAGGTGTTACGTAGAACAATATATATGTACAAAACAAAATTTCTGGCACGTAAGCCTCCATATGGATACACACGTAATCAAACATGTTGGAGTATGCCTATTTATATCTCATGTCACGGGTGAGAAACAAAATAGGCGTGCAACACAAAGCTGATTTCATTGACACGTACGTTTCCATGTAAAAAAGGAATATCTCAACTCATTGTAGCGTGCTAAGCCAGGTCTCTTTTTTCTCTTATTATTTAATCTTAGCTATCTCCTTGGCATGGAAAGAAGACTCCATCACGTTATGAATCGCATCAGCTCCAGGGACACAAAAATCTTTTCCTGATATAGAAATTAAGAAGAAAACGTCCTACTGTACAATGTCTCTTCCTATTTACATGACACGGTTGATTTCCAGAATCTATTTCCAATGAGATGCTAATTATTACATCCTGTCCATGCACACACATATACACATACACATTTGTGAAATAACAAAAATTAGCTTTCATCTATAGCTATTGCTACATGCGTGCTCTAAAAATATGATCATAACACATGTATATGTGAGTGAGTTATACATTTATAAACGAATAACAGCTCTCATTTCTCAGGAGAAGATCGTGGGAGATTTTCACCAAGTAGAGAGATCACATTGAACTAGGCCATAACTAGAATTTCTTCTATAAATATGCAAACAAAATAAACTCATTAAATATCGATAGTTTATTTGTTGTTCTAAGAAATAAAATATATGTTCGAGGCACCAGGTTAATCAACATATACTAAAAAAATATAAACCGTTGATTTTAATTGTAACGCCTCAGATTAAAAGATAAGAGGTGTTACGTAGAACAATATATATGTACAAAAGAAAATTTCTGGCACGTAAGCCTCCATATGGATACACACGTAATCAAACATGTTGGAGTATGCCTATTTATATCTCATATCACGGGTGAGAAACAAAATAGGCGTGCAACACAAAGCTGATTTCATTGACACGTACGTTTCCATGTAAAAAAGGAATATCTCAACTCATTGTAGCGTGCTAAGCCAGGTCTCTTTTTTCTCTTATTATTTAATCTTAGCTATCTCCTTGGCATGGAAAGAAGACCCCATCACGTTATGAATCGCATCAGCTCCACGGACACAAAAATCTTTTCCTGATATAGAAATTAAGAAGAAAACGTCCTACTGTACAATGTCTCTTCCTATTTACATGACACGGTTGATTTCCAGAATCTATTTCCAATGAGATGCTAATTATTACATCCTGTCCATGCACACACATATACACATACACATCTGTGAAATAACAAAAATTAGCTTTCATCTATAGCTATTGCTACATGCATGCTCTAAAAATATGATCATAACACATGTATATGTGAGTGAGTTATACATTTATAAACTAATAACAGCTCTCATTTCTCAGGAGAAGATCGTGGGAGATTTTCACCAAGTAGAGAGATCACATTGAACTAGGCCATAACTAGAATTTCTTCTATAAATATGCAAACAAAATAAACTCATTAAATATCGATAGTTTATTTGTTGTTCTAAGAAATAAAATATATGCATGATTAATTTAAATTATATGACAAAGATATCGGGTGAACGTGAGATTTGGAGTGCGGTGGCGCGATGCGATCGAGGGCGCTGCTTTAAATAGGTACATAGTGTTTTTTATCGAAAAAAGCTAAAAGAAGTTGTAGGGCCAACATGAAAAATACCATGGCAACTTAATTACCTTCGCTGTCGCTCCACGGGGAAAACGCGGGCACTTTCGACCCGTAGAATTCCCCAAACTTTAATACCATCTTCTTAGGTAGATAAATTAAGAGGAAGTGCGTCATTGCAATTTGGACTCCCTGCAAGATAGCAGGAAAACTGCAAATGTAACAATAATTGCACCTTCGCTTATGGTAATAAACTAAAGGATGTGTAATAATTAGCATCTCATTACAAATGGAGAAGATAAAAAGGAACTCATACATTTTATATTAAACTAAAAATGGAAACAAAAGGTGAAAACAAAGAATGAACTTACATGTTTGTTTGATGTAGTCCTAACAGCTAGACTGACTTACAAAAGATTTTCTTCCGAAATTTTCACGAATAGTTTCATTTATGAGATAGTAAATCATTTATATATGAAATAAAGGTCAAATATACAAATATGCTGATTTCTAAAATAAATTATATTTTTGCAATTAGGAAGGTAAATAAGAGAAAATAATATTTTAATTTAAATAATATGAAGGTAACATATATAACACCTTCTAAGCAATAAGGTGATGCCCTCGCATTTGCGAGGGCCACCTTGCTAGTTTGTTCTAATAATAAAATCATAAGGTAACTTCATTCTCTTTCTAGGGAAGTGTTCCATACCTTTATTGAGAGGAAATTGATATTTAATATTACCTTCCTTCATATCAATAGTGGCACCAACAGTTCGAAGAAAATGTCTTCCCAATATAATGGGACAAGATGTATTGCATTCAATATCCAAGACAACAAAATCAACGGGGACAAGGTTATTGTTAACCATAATACGAACATTATCAATCCTCCCCAAAGGTTTCTTTATAGCATTATCAGCAAGATTAACATCCAAATAACAATTTTTCAACGGTGGCAAGTCAAGCATATCATAGATTTTCTTAGGCATAACAGAAATACTTGCACCAAGATCACATAAAGCATTACAATCAAAATCATTGACCCTCATATTAATGATGGGCTCCCAACCATCTTCCAACTTCCTAGGAATAGAGGTTTCAAGTTTTAGTTTCTCTTCTCTAGCTTTTATGAGAGCATTTGTAATATGTTTTGTAAAGGCCAAATTTATAGCACTAGCATTGGGACTTTTAGCAAGTTTTTGTAAGAACTTTATAACTTCAGAGATGTGACAATCATCAAAGTCTAAATCATTATGACCTACAGCAATGGGATCATTGTCCCCAACATTTTGAAAAATTTCAGCAGTTTTATAACAAGCAGTTTTAGCAGTTTCAGACAATTTTGCGTGCTTTGCACTAGGAGTAGAAACATTGCCAACACCAATTATTTTACCATTGATAGTAGGAGGTGTAGCAACATGTGAAGCATTATCATTACTAGTGGTGGTAATAGTCCAAACTTTAGCTACATTATTCTCTTTAGCTAGTTTTCATTTTCTTATCTTTCCCACCTAGCATGCAATTCAGCCATCAATCTAATATTTTCATTAATTCGAACTTGGATGGCGTTTGCTGTAGTAATAATTTTATTATCAATATCCTTATTAGGCATAACTTTCAATTTTAAAAGATCAACATCAGAGGCAAGTCTATCAACCTTAGAAGCAAGAATATCAATTTTATCAAGCTTTTCTTCAACAGATTTGTTAAAAGCAGTTTGTATACTAATAAATTCTTTAAGCATGGCTTCAACACCAGGGGGTACATTCCTATTATTGTTGTAAGAATTCCCATAAGAATTACCATAACCATTACCATTAGCAGAAGGATATGGCCTATAGTTGTTACCAGAATTATTCCTATAAGCATTGTTGTTGAAATTATTACATTTAATGAAATTCACATCAACATATTCTTCTTGGGCAACCAATGAAGCTAAATGAACATTATTAGGATCAACATTAGATCTACAGTTCACAAGCATAGACATAATAGCATCAATCTTATCACTCAAGGAGGAGGTTTCTTCAACAGAATTTACCTTCTTACCTTGTGGAGCTCTCTCAGTGTGCCATTCAGAGTAATTTATCATCATATCATCAAGAAGATTTGTTGCCGCCCCCAAAGTGATGGACATAAAGGTACCTCCAGCAGCTGAATCCAATAGGTTCCACGAAGAAAAATCCAGTCCTGCATAAAAGGTTTGGATGATCATCCAAGTAGTTAGTCCATGGGTTGGGCAATTCTTTACCAAAGATTTCATTCTCTCCCATGCTTGAGCAACATGTTCATTATCTAATTGCTTGAAATTCATTATGCTACTTCTCAAAGATATAATTTTAGCGGGAGGATAATATCTACCAATAAAAGCATCCTTACATTTAGTCCATGAATCAATACTATTTCTAGGCAAAGATAGCAACTAATCTTTAGCTCTTCCTCTTAAGGAGAAAGGAAACAATTTCAATTTTATAATGTCACCATCTACATCCTTATACTTTTGCATTTCACATAGTTCAACAAAATTATTAAGATGGGCAGCAGCATCATCAGAACTAACACCAGAAAATTGCTCTCTCATAACAAGATTCAGTAAAGCAGGTTTAATTTCAAAGAATTATGTCGTAGTAGCAGGTGGAGCAATAGGTGTGCATAAGAAATCATTATTATTTGTGCTGGTGAAGTCACACAACTTAGTATTTTCAGGAGTACCCATTTTAGCAATAGTAAATAAAGCAAACTAGATAAAGTAAATGCAAGTAACTAATTTTTTTGTGTTTTTGATATAGAGAACAAGACAGTAAATAAAGTAAAACTAGCAACTAATTTTTTTTGTGTTTTTGATATAAGAGCAAACAAAGCACTAAATAAAATAAAGTAAAGCAAGACAAAAACAAAGTAAAGAGATTGGAAGTGGGAGACTCCCCTTGCAGCGTGTCTTGATCTCCCCGGCAACGGCGTCAGAAAATCTACTTGATGCGTGCAGTTGACACACGTCCGTTGGGAACCCCAAGAGGAAGGTGTGATGCGTACAGCAGTAAGTTTTCCCTCAGTAAGAAACCAAGGTTATCGAACCAGTAGGAGCCAAGAAGCACGTTGAAGGTTGATGGCGGCGGAGTGTAGTGCGGCGCAACACCAGGGATTCCGGCGCCAACGTGGAACCTGCACAACACAATCAAAGTACTTTGCCCCAACGTAACAGTGAGGTTGTCAATCTCACCGGCTTGCTGTAAATAATGGATTAGATGTATAGTGTGGATGATGATGATTGTTTGCGAAGAACAGTAAAGAACAATTGCAGTAGATTGTATTTCAGATGTAAAGAATAGGACCGGGGTCCACAGTTCACTAGTGGTGTCTCTCCCATAAGATAAACAGATGTTGGGTGAACAAATTACAGTTGGGCAATTGACAAATAAAGAAGGCATAACAATGCACATACATATATCATGATGAGTACTATGAGATTTAATAAGGGCATTACGACAAAGTACATAGACCGCTATCCAGCATGCATCTATGCCTAAAAAGTCCACCTTCAGGTTATCATCCGAACCCCTTCCAGTATTAAGTTGCAAACAACAGACAATTGCATTAAGTATGGTGCGTAACGTAATCAACACAAATATCCTTAGACAAAGCATTGATGTTTTATCCCTAGTGGCAACAGCACATCCACAACCTTAGAACTTTCTGTCACTGTCCCAGATTTAATGGAGGCATGAACCCACTATCGAACATAAATACTCCCTCTTGGAGTCACAAGTATCAACTTGGCCAGAGCCTCTACTAGCAACGGAGAGCATACAAGAACATAAATAACATATATGATAGATTGATAATCAACTTGACATAGTATTCAATATTCATCGGATCCCAACAAACACAACATGTAGCATTACAAATAGATGATCTTGATCATGATAGGCAGCTCACAAGATCTAACATGATAGCACAATGAGGAGAAGACAACCATCTAGCTACTGCTATGGACCCATAGTCCAGGGGTGGACTACTCACACATCGATCCGGAGGCGATCATGGCGATGAAGAGCCCTCCGGGAGATGATTCCCCTCTCCGGCAGGGTGCCGGAGGCGATCTCCTGAATCCCCCGAGATGGGATTGGTGGCGGCGGCGTCTCTGGAAGGTTTTCCATATCGTGGCTCTCGGTACTGGGGGTTTCGCGACGAAGACTTTAAGTAGGCGGAAGGGCAGGTCAGGGGGCGTCACGAGGGGCCCACACGCTAGGGCCGCGCGGCCAGCACCTGGGCCGAGCCGCCCTAGTGTGTCGCCACCTCGTGGCCCCACTTCATTTCCTCTTCGGACTTCTGGAAGCTTCGTGGAAAAATAGGACCCTGGGCGTTGATTTCGTCCAATTCCGAGAATATTTCCTTACTAGGATTTCTGAAACCAAAACCAGCAGAAAACAGCAACTGGCTCTTCGGCATCTCGTCAATAGGTTAGTGCCGGAAAATGCATAATAATGACATATAATGTGTATAAAACATGTGAGTATCATCATAAAAGTAGCATGGAACATAAGAAATCATAGATACGTTTGGGACGTATCAATCGCTTATATAGGAGTCCGCAGATGACTCGAAGGACATGTCGCTGAAGATCTTGACGAGTTTTTCGCTCGCCCTGGTGCTGATGAAGCGTGGCGATGAAATATCCTCGTCGCCTGACTCGATTGATGATGCTGAACTTGAAAAATCGGGATCGACCGCTGATAATCCCGACGAGATCGGAATTTCGAGACGATACGCTCCTTCTTTCTCGACGCGGAAGTGAAACTTTCCAAACGTCATCTCCATGGGCTCCTCCAGATACGCATATGCATCCAAACGGGAGGGCGGGTGAGGAATAAAATCAACGAGACCAGTTTCGATCTGTTTACCTCTGTCCACTGCGTTGCTTCCAGTTGATAAAGTCGACGATCTTGAACGTGCCATCGAGATCAGCTCCTTGACACCTCTAATTCCCACAGACGGCACCAATTGACAAGGTATTAACTTATCAATGCCTACAAGTTGTATACTAGGGTTTTAGTCAGAAGTAGAGGGCAAGTAGATCTCGAAGGTTTCAGCCGAAAAGTACTCGACGATATGAAAACTAGGGTTTGTGAGACAATGATTCGATCCTTTCTTTGTCCCTCGACTCCCCCTTATATAGGAGGCGGAGCCGAGGGATTCTTGATACACAAGTTTACAGACTCCGGGAGGGTTTCTAACCCATCCCGCAAGATTACAAATAATGCTTCCTATTACAACTCTAGCTTTCCTTAATAACAATTTGGGCTTCCGACTCTCCTTATCCTTCGGGTCGTGGGCCTTCAGTAAACCCCGGGTACCATCTTCGGCAGGCCCATTGGGGATGCCTATGTCAGCGATAAATTGGGGATGCCTCTGTCCGCCTGCGCCTTCTGTAATGTCCCAGGTTTAGAGACGATCGAGGGGTAGATTTTAGAAAGGGATGTGCATTGGATCGTAAATTCTGGGGAAATTTCGCGCTTTTAAAAGGAAAACTGCATCGAAGGGGGACAAGTTTCTCTCTCGACACCTTACAGGGTTAGGGTTTCGAGAGTGCGATAAATTTGGACCTCACTCAACTAGACTAGGGTTTTTGAGAAGAGAGGGGAATAGTGCATCACAAACATTAAGTTGCATGATTGAATTCAACTTAGTAAGTTTGAATTCCAAATTCAAACATCACATGAACATTTCATAATTCAAATAGAAGTAATTTATTAAACAAGTATAAATAATCAAGGATATTAATTATACAACATATAAATAAAAGTTCATTAGAGAAACTTTGAGCTTTATTGATCATCACACATAATACATTGTCATTTACAATATTCAGAATTAAATTATGAAATATTACAACACATTACAAGAATTGAATAAATGTAAAAAGAAAAAGGAAAATTACAAGTCAATTAAATGTCCTAAACTACATAGTTGATCATCATGAAATTCTTGATCAAGATGATCTTGATCTTCATATTGATCATCTCATTGTTCCCTGCACACACACAAAGATCAAACAAAGAGTTATGCCAAGTGGCATTTCCACTTGGCAGGTTAGCAAGAAAATTGAAATTGAGAGGATATGACCATGATCAGCCGAGCTGATCCTCAGCACACAAGTCCCAACCATGCACAGTGCAAGCAGCTCACAAGGTGAGGTGTGATGTCTACGGGAGCTTCTATTCTTGTAGACAGTGTTGGGCCTCCAAGAGCAGAGGTTTGTAGAACAGCAGCAAGTTTCCCTTAAGTGGATCACCCAAGGTTTATCGATCTCAGGGAGGAAGAGGTCAAAGATATCCCTCTCATGCAACCCTGCAACCACAAAGCAAGAAGTCTCTTGTGTCCCCAACACACCTAATACAATAGGTGCACTAGTTCGGCGAAGAGATAGTGAGATACAAGTAATATGGATGAGTGTGAGCGATAATAGCAATCTGAGTAAAATATGGCAGCGAGTAAACATTCAACAAAACAGTAAACAAACGGAGATTCGATGCTTGGAAGCAAGGCCCAGGGATCCTGCTTTCACTAGTGGACACTCTCAACAACGATCACTTAATAGGACTACTCTACACCCTCTTGTTGGATGATGAACACCATTGCGTAGGATTACATGAACCCTCAATGCCGGAGTTAACAAGCTCCACAATTCAATGTTCATATTTAAATAACCTTAGAGTGTAAGATAGATCAACACAATTATACCGAGAACTAACATAGCATGCACACTGTCACCATCATACTATGAAGGAGGCATAGATCACATCAATACTATCATAGCAATAGTTAACTTCATAATCTACAAGAGATTACAATCATAGCCTACGCCAAGTACTAACACGGATGCACACACTGTCACCATTACACCGTGCAGGAGGAATAAAACTACTTTAATAACATCACTAGAGTAGCACATAGATGAATAGTGATACAAAACTCATATGAATCTCAATCATGTAAAGCAGCTCATGAGATTATTGTATTGAGGTACATGGGAGAGAGATGAACCACATAGCTACAGCGGAGCCCTCAGCCTCGGGGGTGGATTACTCCCTCCTCATCATGGAGGCAGCGATGGCGGTGAAGATGGCGGTGAAGACGGCGGTGGAGATGGCTCCGGGGGCAATTCCCCGTCCCGGCGAGTCTTAACAGAGAGTTCTGTCCCCCGGGTGGAGTTTCGCGATGTGGCGGCGCCCCTGGAGTCTTTCTGGAGTTTCGTCAATCGGTGTCGAAGTTTTAGGTCACGACGGCTTAAATAGGTGAAGAGTCGGAGTCGGAAGAGTCCCGAGGGGCCCACACCATAGGGTGGGGTGACCACCCTCCAGGCCGCGCCGGCCTATGAGGAGGAGGCCCTGGGCCTCCCCCTGGCTTGCCCTTCTGGCTCCGTGAGTCTTCCGGCAAAATAGAATTTCTGTAATTTTTCTGGATTTTTCCGAGCACTTTGGTTTTTGGGCCTTTTACGCAATAATGGACATAATAAACGAAGCGCTTTGTGGCATCTTGTTAATAGGTTAGTCCAATAAATGCCATAATATGATATAAAGTGCAAGCAAAACATGTAGGTATTGTCATAAAACAAGCATGGAACATTTGAAATTATAGATACGTTGGAGACGTATCAGCATCCCCAAGCTTAGTTCCTACTCGTCCCCGAGTAGGTAAACGATAAAAGATAATTTCTGAGGTGACATGCTACCAACATAATCTTAATCATACTATTGTAAAGCATATGAGATGAATGCAGCGATTCAAAGCAATGTTAATGCAATGAGTAAACAATTGAATCATATAGCAAAGACTTTTCATGAATAGTACTTTCAAGACAAGCATCAATAAGTCTTGCATAAGGGTTAACTCATAAAGCAATAAATTCATAGTAGAGACATTGAAGCAACACAATGGAAGATTAAGTTTCAGCGGTTGCTTTCAACTTGTAACATGTATATCTTATGGATAGTTGTCAATGCAAAGAAATATAACAAGTGCAATAAGCAAGTATGTAAGAATCAATGCACAGTTAATACAAGTGTTTGCTTCTAAGATGGAGAGAAATGGGTAAACTGACTCAACATAAAAGTAAAAGAATGGCCCTTCGCAGAGGGAAGCATTGATTGCTATATTTGCGCTAGAGCTTTTTATTTTGAAAACAAGAAGCAATTTTGTCAACGGTAGTAATAAAGCATATGTATCATGTAAATTATATCTTATAAGTTGCAAGTCTCATGCATAGTATACTAATAGTGCCCGCACCTTGTCCTAATTAGCTTGGACTACCGGGATTATCGCAATGCACATGTTTTAACCAAGTGTCACAAAGGGGTACCTCTATGCCGCCTGTACAAAGGTCTAAGGAGAAAGTTCGCATTGGATTTCTCGCTATTGATTATTCTCAACTTAGACATCCATACCGGGACAACATAGACAACAGATAATGGACTCCTCTTTTATGCATAAGCATGTAGCAACAATTAATTTTTCTCATATGAGATTGAGGTTATATGTCCAAAACTGAAACTTCCACCATGGATCATGGCTTTAGTTAGCGGCCCAATGTTCTTCTCTAACAATATGCACGCTCTAACCATAAGGTGGTAGATCGCTCTTACTTTAGACAAGACGAACATGCATAGCAACTCACATGATATTCAACAAAGAGTAGTTGATGGCGTCCCCAGGAACATGGTTATCGCACAACAAGCAACTTAATAAGAGATAAAGTGCATAAGTACATATTCAATACCACAATAGTTTTTAAGCTATTTGTCCCATGAGCTATATATTGCAAAGGTAGAGGATAGAAATTTAAAGGTAGCACTTGAAGCAATTTACTTTGGAATGGCGGAGAAATACCATGTAGTAGGTAGGTATGGTGGACTCGAATGGCATAGTGGTTGGCTCAAGGGTTTTGGATGCATGAGAAGTATTCCCTCTCGATACAAGGCTTAGGCTAGCAAGGTTGTTTGAAGCAAACACAAGCATAAACTAGTACATCAAAACTTACATAAAAGACATATTACAAGCATTATAAGACTATACATCGTCTTCCTTGTTGTTCAAACACCTCACTAGAAAATATCTAGACTCTAGAGAAACCACTCATGCAAACCAAATTTTAACAAGCTCTATGTATTTCTTCACTAATAGGTGCAAAGCATATGATGCAAGAGCTTAAACATGAGCACAACAATTGCCAAGTATCAAGTTATTCAAGACATCATACCAATTACTACATGTAGCATTTTCCGTTTCCAAGCATATAACAATTAACGAAGTAGTTTCTACCTTCGCCATGAAAATTAAAAGCTAAGAACACATGTGTTCATATGAACCAGCGGAGCGTGTCTCTCTCCCACACAAGCATTTATTCAAACAAAAAACAAAAACAAGAAACATACAGACGCTCCAAGTAAAGTACATAAGATGTGACCGAATAAAAATATAGTTTCAAGAGAAGGAACCTGATAATTTGTCGATGAAGAAGGGGATGCCTTGGGCATCCCCAAGCTTAGATGCTTGAGTCTTCTTGAAATATGCAGGGATGAACCACCGGGGCATCCCCAAGCTTAGACTTTTCACTCTTCTTGATCACATTGTATCATCCTCCTCTCTTGACCCTTGAAAACTTCTTTCACACCAAACTCAAAACAACTCATTAGAGGGTTAGTGCATAATCAAAAATTCACATGTTCAGAGGTGACACAATCATTCTTAACACTTCTGGACATTGCTCAAAGCTACTGGAAGTCAATGGAACAAAGAAATCCATCCCACATAGCAAAAGAAGCAATGCGAAATAAAAGGCAGAATCTGTCAAAACGGAATAGTCCGTAAAGACGAATTTTATTGAGGCACCAGACTTGCTCAAATGAAAATGCTCAAATTGAATGAAAGTTGCGTACATATCTGAGGATCACTCACGTAAATTGGCATAATTTTCTGAGTTACCTACAGAGAAATTTTCCCAGATTCGTGACAGCAAAGAAATCTGTTTCTGCGCAGTAATCCAAATCTAGTATGAACCTTACTATCAACGACTTCACTTGGCACAACAAAACACAAAACTAAGATAAGGAGAGGTTGCTACAGTAGTAAACAACTTCCAAGACACAAATATAAAACAAAGTACTGTAGCAAAATAACACATGGGTTATCTCCCAAGAAGTTCTTTCTTTATAGCCATTAAGATGGGCTCAGCAGTTTTAATGATCCACTCGCAGGAAATAGTATTCGAAGCAAAAGAGAGCTTCAAGAGGCAAATTCAAAACAAATTTAAGTCTAACATGCTTCATATGAAGAGGAATCTTGTACACAAATGAATTCATGAAGAGCAAAGTGACAAGCATAAGAGGATAAAACACGAGTAACTTCAAGATTCTCGACATAAAGAGGGGAAACTTAATATTATTAAGATGCATACAACCATATTTCCCTCTCTCATAATAACTTTCAGTAGCATCATTGATGAAATCCACAATATACCCATCACTTAAAACATTCTTATCATGGTTCATATGCATAGAAGTATCATTAAATTTGGCATAAGAAGAGTTATTCTCATTAATAGTAATTGGAGCAAGATTATTATCAAGAATTTGAACATGGTAAACAAGTTGCATACTAAGGGAATTGTATTTGGTAATCCAATCATGACTATGACAAGTTTCATAAGGATAGTTATAACCTATATCATAGCATTCTTTATAATAATCATCAAAGGTCGGAGGCACAGTGTCATCATAAGAAATAGAATAGTTATCTTTCACAGTTGGTTTATCTGTGTCCATACCATCATTGTTATTAGAAGGAGATGTATCAAACACATAATGATCAGTAGCAAAAGGATTTTCAAACACCTCTTCCCCAAGCTTAGAGCTTTCTATATCATTATGGGAGGAAGCATGGATAGCACTGACACTATGGCAATTATTATCATTTTCAGAATTAGTTTCCCAGAGATTTGTAATATCAAAAGTAGTGTGCTCATTCAAATCATGATCCCTAATGTATGTAAAGGGCATAGGAAGATCATCGTATTCAGATTCATTATCACAATAATCATTAGGAGCAACATACTTACGGTTACCTAGCGTTATCTCATTCACGCGGGTATACGCCGTTACCTCTTTCTTTTTCTTCTTCTTCTTCTTCGTTCCCTTCTTCTTCTTCTTCTTCTCTTCCTTCTCCTCGTTCCCTTCTTTAAGAGGAAAAGGCTTGAAGGGTGGCTTGTCCGCATAACCTGATTTACTTTCAGAAACAATAGAAGAAACTTGGGAGGATCCCTCCTTTTCATTAATTAGTTGAAAACACACAGCGGTCCTATCATATTTTGGCAAGGTGTCATCTTCTAAAATATTTTGTATGTAAGTATTTGTATAGCTATTATCAATGCAATAAGAAAAACACCCATGCAGGACATCATCAATATCAAGATCACTCATATGTAACAAAGAGATTTTTCTCAACAGTTCTTCATACCCCAAAAATAAAGTAAGTTCATCATGTTGATTAGGAGTAATTTCATCATCACAATACAAATTTGCAGCACTCATTGGGTTCAAATTACCATTGGAGGAGCATTGAAAATTAAAATGACCCACTTCATGGCAAACTTCACAAATAAAAGGATAGAGGGCACAAACTTTTTTACCAAGATCATCTAGAGCCCTAAGCCACTTTCTAGTTTTTTCATTAGCATGATGGATACAATATTCATCTTTGATTTGATTAATTCCACAAGGTCTATGTATTCCACAAAAATTAACATGCTTATAGGAAATAGCATTCTTAGGAGTTTGAGCATGCTTATTGCAATAATTAACAACAATTTCATTCTTCATGCAAGCCTCTTTAAAAGGTTCATGATACTTATCAAAATTCTTTTTAGGCAATTCAAAATGAGAAGCAAAGGCTTTATAAAGATTTGCAGCAACTTGAGAGTCAAGACCATAAGTAGCACTCATATTTCGAAATTTATCGGTATCCATAAAAGCTTCAATGCATTCATAATCATAATTTATACCTGACTCTTTACCTTTGTCGTTCTCCCATCCTTCAGCGTTGTCCTCAATCCGATCAAGAAGATCCCACCTAGCTTCAACCTCTTTGCTTGTGAAAGATCCTTCCGAACAGGCATCCAGATAGTCCTTGTGTTGTCCTGAAAGTCTCGCATAAAAATTGTTAACAATAACATTACGGGGGAGCTCATGAATGGGACATTTGAGCATTAGTGACTTCAATCTCCCCCACGCTTGAGAAATACTCTCTCCATCACGAGGATAAAAGTTATAAATATAATTCCTATCAATATGCACTTCATGAGGAGGATAAAATTTAGAATAAAAGAGAGATGCAATTTCCTCCCAACCAAGAGAATGACTATTCTCCAACAATTTATACCAATGCGACGCTTTACCAGACAACGAAACAGAGAATAGCTTCTTCCTCACTTCATCCATAGAGATACCTGCACACTTGAATAACCCGCATAATTCATGCAAAAACAGTAAATGATCTTTAGGATGGACAGTTCCATCCCCTTCATAGCGGTTATCCATAACACGTTCAATAATTTTCATGGGTATTTTATACGGAATACTTTCAGCAGGTGGATTTAAAATATCAGAAGCATCATTAGAGTTATCGCATATGGGAGATAAAGCATTATCAGAATGAAATATTTCTTCAAAAGCTAAGGAGCAAAAAAGATTGTTTTTATGTAAACTAGCTTCCCCAAGCTTAGACTTATTCATAGCATTAGCAGTGATTGCGTTCATACTAATATGTTCCATGGGTTTTTTAATTTTCGGATCAAACCATCCATGTCTTAAATCAGGAAATAAAGTAAGAAGCTCATTGTTGTCCATTATGCCAAACTAGTGTAAACAAGAAACAAAAAGATGCAATTGCAGGATCTAAAGGAAATAGCTTCGAGCACAAACACAATGGCGCCAGAAAATCACCGTTACACTGAACCGAAGTATGAGTGCCTTTTACCTTTCCTCCCCGGCAACGGCGCCAGAAAAGTGCTTGATGTCTACGGGAGCTTCTATTCTTGTAGACAGTGTTGGGCCTCCAAGAGCAGAGGTTTGTAGAACAGCAGCAAGTTTCCCTTAAGTGGATCACCCAAGGTTTATCGATCTCAGGGAGGAAGAGGTCAAAGATATCCCTCTCATGCAACCCTGCAACCACAAAGCAAGAAGTCTCTTGTGTCCCCAACACACCTAATACAATAGGTGCACTAGTTCGGCGAAGAGATAGTGAGATACAAGTAATATGGATGAGTGTGAGCGATAATAGCAATCTGAGTAAAATATGGCAGCGAGTAAACATTCAACAAAACAGTAAACAAACGGAGATTCGATGCTTGGAAGCAAGGCCCAGGGATCCTGCTTTCACTAGTGGACACCCTCAACAACGATCACTTAATAGGACTACTCTACACCCTCTTGTTGGATGATGAACACCATTGCGTAGGATTACATGAACCCTCAATGCCGGAGTTAACAAGCTCCACAATTCAATGTTCATATTTAAATAACCTTAGAGTGTAAGATAGATCAACACAATTATACCGAGAACTAACATAGCATGCACACTGTCACCATCATACTATGAAGGAGGCATAGATCACATCAATACTATCATAGCAATAGTTAACTTCATAATCTACAAGAGATTACAATCATAGCCTACGCCAAGTACTAACACGGATGCACACACTGTCACCATTACACCGTGCAGGAGGAATAAAACTACTTTAATAACATCACTAGAGTAGCACATAGATGAATAGTGATACAAAACTCATATGAATCTCAATCATGTAAAGCAGCTCATGAGATTATTGTATTGAGGTACATGGGAGAGAGATGAACCACATAGCTACAGCAGAGCCCTCAGCCTCGGGGGTGGATTACTCCCTCCTCATCATGGAGGCAGCGATGGCGGTGAAGATGGCGGTGAAGACGGCGGTGGAGATGGCTCCGGGGGCAATTCCCCGTCCCGGCAGGGTGCCGGAACAGAGAGTTCTGTCCCCCGAATTGGAGTTTCGCGATGTGGCGGTGCCCCTGGAGTCTTTCTGGAGTTTCGTCAATCGGTGTCGAAGTTTTAGGTCACGATGTCTTAAATAGGTGAAGAGTCGGAGTCGGAAGAGTCCCGAGGGGCCCACACCATAGGGTGGGGTGACCACCCTCCAGGCCGCGCCGGCCTATGAGGAGGAGGCCCTGGGCCTCCCCCTGGCTTGCCCTTCTGGCTCCGTGAGTCTTCCGGCGAAATAGAATTTCTGTAATTTTTCTGGATTTTTCCGAGCACTTTGGTTTTTGGGCCTTTTCTGCAATAAACAGACATAATAAATAGAAACTGGCACTGTGGCATCTTGTTAATAGGTTAGTCCAATAAATGCCATAATATGATATAAAGTGCAAGCAAAACATGTAGGTATTGTCATAAAACAAGCATGGAACATCAGAAATTATAGATACGTTGGAGACGTATCAAGGTGCATGCTCACCAGCACACTCACACAGGGGGAGTCATCACACACACAGCACCTTGCTGTCGACCAAGGAGAAGAGCACCTGGAGGTATATAAACTTTTCAGTCACCAAACCCTAGATGCTCATCGACACAAGCATCAGGGTAAGAACACATCAAGAACAGCAAGAACAAGTGAACAGCTAGAGCTGCTCAGCCTATTCCAGTAAACACTGAAATTAATCAAGCATCACCAGCAAGCCAGGAGGAGCAGGGCAAGCAAATCAACCAAACCAGAAGCAAATCCACTACATCTGCACTTAATCTAGGAGCTGGAGTGAGGTATACCCAAATTCATGAGCAAACATCAGTTTTGCTCATAACACAAACATGTGCATAACACATACACAAGTCACAGGGTATGATTACCCTGTGTGCATCATCATTTGGTATTAAACCATTTGATGCTGGCAAATGGGGAATAAGCCAGAAGAGAATAACCCTAGGGAAGAATTGGTCAAGCCAAGTGTATCATCACTAAGGCAAACCAAAGAATCCAGCAAGGATTGATCCACAGCTAGCCTAGCCCAACTCACCTAGCACTAAATGGTTCACTAAACCATCAGATATTAAGACAAATTATTGTCTATATGATTTTCAACATCAAAAGCTACTGGCAATCCAAAAAGGGGATCACCCAGAAAGCATCTAGCAATCCACAGCAAGCCACAGAGAGGGGAGCTACCCAAAAACAGTAGATGATTACTGCTAGGGTCACCTCAACCACAAAACCATCAAGCCAAACACTAGTATCATTACCTAGATGGGTTCAAAGAGGAGCTAGGGTCCCCAACAACTGTTGGCATCCCTCTAGCTCAATCAAATTAATTATAAGAGTCATCACTGCAAGCAGTTCATCTCATTTATCCAATAAACAATGACAAGCTATGCAGATAAATGAAATACATAAGTCACCAGTAACTGGAATACTTGCACATGATCCAATGGATCATCACAAGCATCAGCAGATGCTTGAGCAAGCACCAGCACACATCAGCACAAGCCTGTGTGACACACACACATCACAGATTGAGCAGCAGTGAGGCACAGTAATAACACCGCAGCTTTTACAAGCAACTGATGATCACAAGATCATCAGAAGCTTGCTAGAGCATGCTAAAGTATGCTAGAATCAATTCTAGTATCAATACATGGACCAGATAATTAAATCAGCCACAGGACATGAACAATTGCATCACAAATAAGCAAATGAGCTAAATACAATTGTATCCAGAAGCACACCATCACTGGATGGTGCTGTCTAGCCAACAATAATGCTCAATGGAGCATTTCCATGAATTATAACACAAGGGATAGTGACAAGGTATTAACTTGTCAATGCCTACAAGTAGTAGACTAGGGTTTCGTTGGATGTAGAGGGCAAGTAGATCTCGAAGGTTTCAGCCGAAAAGTACTCGACGATGTAAAAACTAGGGTTTGTGAGACAATGATTCGATGCTTTCTCTGTCCCTCGACTCCCCCTTATATAGGAGGCGGAGCCGAGGGATTCGTGATACACAAGTTTACAGAGTCCGGGAGGGTTTCTAACCCATCCCGCAAGATTACAAACAATGACTCCTATTACAACTCTAGCTTTCCTTAATAGTATCTTGGGCTTCCGAATCTTCTTATCCTTCGGGTCGTGGGCCTTCAGTAATCCCCGGGTACCATCTTCGGCAGGCCCATTGGGGATGCCTATGTCAGTAGCCCCCGAGATTTTGCTTGAATCGCAGAGTCAGGGAAAATATCCACCTTTATATTTATTCGATAACTCTGAACTTTACCACATATCTTTGCATACGAACTTCTATATTGTACAGGGATAACGGTAGTTGGGGCTAGTTCATCTGACGGATCAGGTACTAGTTAACTGCTCTAGTGGCAATCCGCAAAAACCTACTTCAAGATCACGTCCCTGGACATGATCTCGGGATACTGGTGTAAACTTCGACAGGTGTCGCTTAAGGTCTTACCATTATGTCGAGTCCCAGTCATATTTATCGGGTACCTAACGCATCCGTTAGGATTTTTCTTCGTATCTGTTGATACGGAAAAAAGTACCAAACCGACGTCAGAGACGGTGCCACGCCGCTCAGAACGGATCTGGGGTCTTACCTTCGCAAAGTTTTGCGGCATTCAGAAATTGTTCGCAACTTTGGCGTTCTGAGAATATATTGTCGAGTGCTTATTCGGCTGTTGGAATAGCACATTTTATTGAGTCAACGGATGACTTATATTGCTCTCCCGATGGGAGTATTTGTAGAGTTATTTGTATAACTCGAAATATACTCACTTCTTCTTTCTTTTCCTCTATTTTTTATAATTTCATCGGGCACGCGAACAGCGTTCCCGATGGGAGTAGCCCCCGAGGCTACAGCCAAGGACTAGTACTTGGTTGTAGGCTCAACATTCTAATGCCTCATGTCGCTATATTGTCATTCTTTCTCGAATTTTTATATCTATCGGGTGCGCGAACAGCGCTCCCGATGGGAGTAGCCCCCGAGGCTATGAACAAATGCTTGCGTTTGGTCATAGGCTCTCGCCATTTCTATTTTGCCATACTCGAATATTTCTTTTTTCCAAAGTAGCCCCCGAGCATTTGAGCAAAAACTTGTATTTGATCAAAGGCTCTCGAAATAAACAATAACCTTCTGCTGTCGCCGTTCTTGTGAAGCTTCATAACCGAAATTTTCTTTTACCAAGGTGACATCATTGCTGACGACAGCCACGACCAATGTATCGGGAAAACGCGAGAACCGCTCTCTCTGCCTTGCGGGCCTAGAAACCTCATCAATTTGACACGTGGTGCAAGTGGGGGACACACGTCCTCCGTTTTTCCTGGCGCACGTATTGTAGCTCTTGTGTTTTCACATCCAGCTGAAATTACTTTTTACCCCTTGTCCACGTGTACACCATCTATTCCACTGTTTTTTCATCCAACGGTGCGTCGATTCACCGCACCCATATATAAAGTCATCGTCTTCCTACGCCAGTACTTTCGCTTGCGCCGCACCTCTGCTGCTCCTCTGCAAAATCCTCCATTACTCCCATTGCTTCAAGCGCTCAACCACACTCACACCCTTCGCCACCAAGCTCATTGATGCCACCTCGCGCGCGTCTGAACAAGCACAGTACTCCGGAATCTACCTTGGCCGCCGAAGATCTGGAGTGGGAGAGATCCAAGATCTCCAGCCAGGATATGAACCTGCTGAAGAAGCTGGGGTTCACCAAGAAGGAGAATGCACTGCGCTTCCCCAAGGAAGAGAGCTATCCATCGCCTCCAATGGAGTATCGGGTCAGTTTTGTTGACCACCTCATCCGCGGTCTTTCTCCCCCTATTCACGAATTTCTTCGGGGTCTCCTCTTTGTCTATGGGCTTCAGCTGCATCAACTGACGCCCAATTCCATCCTCCACGTGTCGATTTTTATCACACTGTGTGAGTGCTTCCTCGGGGTCCAACCTAATTGGGCTCTGTGGAAGCGCATTTTCTGCATCCGCCGTAATGGCTCCCACGGCGTCGCCTATAACATTGGCGGCGTTGTTATCTATGTTCGGTCTGACGTCGATTACTTCGACGTCAAATTCCCCGACTCCGTCCAAGGGTGGCGCAAGAGATGGCTCTATGTGCACGAAGAGAGTTCTAACTCAGTGGAGTACAACATTGCTCCTTTTGATGGAAGAGCCAAGATTCTTCGACGCCGATCCTGGGACGCTGAAGCTACCGAAGAAGAGAAATCGGCGACATAGGCGCTGATGACTCGCATACATGAGCTCCAGAACACCCATGGCAAGGAATTGTCGGGTATCCAAATCACCACCTACTTCCTTAGGATTAGAGTGCAACCTCTGCAAGCTCGCAAAAATCCCCTTTGGATGTATGCCGGTGATGAAGATGTCGAGAAGCTCTCCAAGGAACTTCATGTGAAGGACTTAGAGAAGCTGATTCGAAGGATTTCAAAGCTTAGCAAGAAGGATACTATTCCATCTTCTTGCCCTATTGCGCCATACAGTGGCACCAATCCCCTCCCCGAGGTAATTTTTCCTCTTAGTTGCTATATTGTCTCCTCGAGTTTTACTATTTTATCGACTATTGTCTTGCTAACTTCTTTGCATAACTTATTTTTTATCGACACTCTTTCTTTATCTCAGGACCACCCCGTTCTCGCTTCTCTTCCTCCTCTTCATGAGGGTGGAGAAGTTGAAGATCGTACCGTTGTCGATGATGATAACCAAGGCACCTCGCGCCCTGAAAGTGAAGTCGCGGGTTCTCACAAATCCGCGGCTTCTTCTGAAAAAGACGCTGAGTCTGAGGCCACTGCCTCGACACACTCCCTTCCTCCTGCTGTTTCTCCAAGGAACAAGAGGAAAAGGGATGAAGTCGAAGATTCCGGCACCTCCAAAGCCGAAGAAGCTGGTCCTTCAGATAAGAAGGCAGCTTTCAATCCCTACGAAGATGCCCTCGTCAGCTCGTAAGTTACCCCTTGCTTCTTACTGTTTTGCTCTTGACTTTTTTGTCTATCTTGCTTCTTATACTGTCGCCATTTTACTGTAGTGGTGACGAGGAAGAAACGCAAGCTATTGACGCGACTGCTCGAACGAGTACGTCACGTACTTTAGTTGTCTCAGAAGTGCACGTTGAAGGAGAAGAATCTTCGCCTCCTCAACAAAACATCGAACAGCCTACTCCTCCTGCAAGCCCCCGTGTCCCTTCGCCAAAAAGGGCAAGGGTTGAATCAGTCACGGAGCCTGCCTTACAATTGGGTGGTTCCTCGACTCCTCTTTTGGATGATGTAACCTTCTCTCTTTTTTTTGTGCTAAGTTTTTTCCGACGCTCTCGACTTTTTTCATTGTTTGCCTCGTTTGTGCTTTGTTCTGTCGAACTTTTTACTATATTGACACTTTCTTTCTCTATCTTTCTATATTAGCCTTTGATTAAGGAATTCCTCCGCATCGGTGCCCAATTCGCCGGGTACCGTGAATATGCTAGCAAAGCTGAAGGTAACATTTTGCTACGCCTCCTGGCACACGACTTCTCACTCCATTCTTGTCGTGATTTTGACTGGTTTTGACTATGTTGGCAGAAAATCTTGCGGAAGCCAACAAGCGTGCTGATGCACTTGCTCAAAAATTAGAGCAAAGTGAAAAGGCTCGTAAGAAGGCTGAAGCAGATGCCAAGAAGGCCAAGGCCGATGCTGAAAAGGCCAAGGCAGATGCTGAAAAGGCTAAGGCAGATGCTGCTGGTGTTGAAGATCTTCGAAAGAGGCTTCACGACGCAGAAACTGCTTTGAGCGATAAAGTAATTGAGCAAGTTGCTCGAGAAGGAAAGATCCTTAGTCGCTTGGAGTCACAGAGCCGACGTTTTGTTAGTAAGTGCTTGAATCCTTGTGCATTTTCTCGAGTTACTTCATATTTTCCGAGCATTCTTTATTTAGGAGCTACCCTTTGCTTGTTTTCAGGGAGAACTCATCAAGAGTACGAAGTGGATGGTCCTGAAGGCAACGAACTTCTCGACGCGCTGAATCTTCTCAAAATCCATGGGGACGAAGCGCGTGAAGGCCTTGCTGACGCTGAGGCAGGTCTGTCGAAGCTTTTCCCCTACTTCTTCCCGAAGAAAGAGGAGCCCCACACTTTTGTTGCTCTTGCCAAAAGCTTCAATGTACCGCAAGATCTTGGGCTCAAACATCGCCAAGAAGGCCTGAAGATTGGCGTTGAAGGCACCATCGCGCTGATTGCTGACAGCCAGCAAAACGTCGATCGGACCAAGGTTGGCGACATAAGGGAGATGGAAACAAAGGAATGGCCATCTCTAATTAAAGCTGCCAAGCCTCCCTCAAAACCAATCCTTTCCTTCCTTGGCGTTAAACCAACTCCTGCTCCAAGCACATCCAAGCCGGAGGTCAAGTAGACCACCCTTTTCCTTTCTTTTCTTTTTTTCTTTTGATGCTGTCGCCAAAGTTTCTTTGGCGACGTCTGCCCCACTAGTTTGTTAGGGCTTTCCCCATTGTAATGTCCTGTAAATATTAATGGAATTCTATCTTGCTTGATGATTGATGTCGAGCCTTTTCTTTCAGTTGATGTTCGATAACTATACTTCAACTCCTGCTCCTTCCGATATTTTGCATACTTCTTCTCGCGCGAAGAAAGCGCTTGTTAATATTGAACTTGATGAAGATTCCTCGAGTAAGAATTTACCACAAGACTTGGAAGAACTTCGTCAACAACTTCAGTATGCGAAGAAGCAAACACTTGTGATGATGGAGCAATCTCGCAAAGCATCCGAAAAAGAGAAAATTGCGCTTCAACAAGCTCGAGAAGCTATAGCTGCCAAGGAAGCCGCCGTTTCTGAAGCTGAAAAGGCAACCACTCGAGAGAATTTTATGCTCGACTTGATGAATGAGGCCAGTGTGGACATGTCAGGTATGCTTTTCCGGATCAAAACTTCTTCTGTCTTCCTGCTGTATCCTTTTTTTGAAATTCCTGTGCCGTCGTCAAATAGGTTCCTTTCTCGACGCTGCTGCCGAAGACAAAAGGGTAAATGCAAGGACAAATCTTCTCGTTAACCTTTCTCTTGACCATGGTTCTCTGTTCTGGGCCACTCCAGAGCGGACCCGACAGATTGTTAGGTTTCAAGACCGCGCCTGTCAGGTTCGCGAGTTCCTTGATTTCTGCACCAGAACATTGTCCCTGGTTTATAAGACGATGTTTCCTCGGAACGAGGCGCCCGACACTCTTCTTGGTTTGATGGAGAAATTTCAGGATGCTCCTCGTATCCATAACTTTGTGCGAGCTCAACTATCTGCCGGTGCCAGGTTTGCTATGATGATGATCAAAATCTGCTATCCCAAGTTTGATATGAGTCAAATTGTTACCAAGTGCTTAGCCAAGATGGCGAAAAGAAAAAGGGATGTTAGCAAAATTGATGATCATGTGACCCCTGTTGCAGAAGATATGATGGATGAACTTCTTCGGATGGACGCTGAGTTCTTCGTAAGGGGCAGCTATGCTGAACATAGTACTCGTGCTGTAAATACTGGACGGATGACCATAGATAATATACTGAGCCGCAATTGACTTTCTTTTTCTTCTAGCTTGTCGAGTTTTCTCGGGAATGGCGTCCTATATGTTGTAAACATATTCTATATTGTAAAGTTAGTAAATATTTCTATTTTTCCTCATCAAGCCCCCGAGTGTTTCGGTGGTAAATCTCTTTATTGTGTATGCGAGGTTTTAAACCAAGGCAACCAAATTCTTATTGAATATACTATATTTGCGGGTACGAGCCCCCGAGTGTTTTGTTCTTTTTCTGATTGCTATTTTGTACCTTCTTTTTATCTGGCGAGGTATTTGGTACCAAGGCGAAATATTTTTGCCAGTTAAATTCATCTATATTGTATATATATTGTAACTTCGAGGCGTAAGCCCCCGAGCATGTCGAAGAAAAAGATATATATCTCCACTATCTTTATTATATTGCAGCACCGCAAGTCCGCCTCATTAAAAACCTTTTCCGGCCCCACTCGGTGCCCCGAAAAAGGAAAAGAGTGCGTCTGAAAACTCGCGGGCGTTTCAGTACATTGTATTTTTACAAGGAGGGCTATATTTCGGCACTAGGCGTAGAAACGCCTTAGCTGTGCCACGTTCTAGGGGTTTTTCTCGGGAACTCCTGTCTTCTTATCCTTGATCATGTATGCTCCTCCTTCGATTACTTCTGTGACAACGTAAGGGCCAAGCCATGGCGACTCGAGTTTTTCAGTACGATCTTGATTGAGTCGCAGAACTAAGTCTCCAACCTGAAAGGATCTTGGTCGCAGACATCGACTGTGGTAGTTTTTCAGGTCTTGCTGATATTTAGTGACCCTTGACAATACTTCGTCTCTGGCTTCATCCAATGCATCGACATCGTCTTCCAGTGCCTTTCTAGAAGCCTCCTCATCATACTCCGTGACTCTTGGAGAATCATGCTCTATCTCTATTGGTAATACTGCTTCGGCTCCATGGACCAGAAAAAACGGAGTTTCCTGTGTCGCCGTATTTGGTGTTGTTCGAATACTCCACAGCACACTTGGCAGCTCCTCTGGCCAAGTATGTCGAGCTTTTTCCAATGGCCCTAACAAACGCTTCTTGATACCATTACAGATGATACCATTGGCTTTCTCGACTTGGCCATTGGTTTGAGGATGCGCAACTGACACGAAGTGCAATTTGATGCCTACCTCTACACAGTACACCTTGAATTCCTTGGATGTGAAGTTACTGCCATTGTCCGTGATGATGCTATGAGGTACTCCAAACCGAAAAACAATGCTTTTTACGAATTTTATTGCTGACGCTGCATCTGGTGAATTTATCGGCTTCGCTTCTATCCACTTGGTGAATTTGTCGACAGCGACGAGCATGTACTCGTATCCTCCTGGCGAAGCTTTGTGTAACTTTCCCACCATATCGAGACCCCACTGAGCAAAGGGCCAAGATAAGGGTATTGGCATTAACTCCGCTGCCGGAGAGTGAGGTTTTGCGGCAAATCTCTAGCACGTGTCACAAGTTCGTAATATCTCTTTTGCGTCCTCAATTGCTGTCAACCAGTAAAATCCAGCTCGAAAAACCTTAGCGGCAATAGCTCGACTACTCGCGTGATGACCACATACTCCCTCATGTACATCCTTCAAGATTATCCTTCCTTCTTCGGGTGTAACGCACCACTGTAACACACCCGAAATACTGCGTTTATATAGCTCCCCTTTGACCACTGTAAAGGCCTTGGACCGTCTAATAACTCGCCTTGCTTCAACTGGATCGTCGGGTATTGTTTTCCTTAGGATGTATGATATGTACGCCTGCATCCATGGAACTTGCACCATCAGTACTAGATCCTGTTCCTCTTCTTCTTCCAGTGTTTCTTTCGCAGCCCCCGAGGGTTTCTCATCCTTCTCCTTCTTTATTGACTTCTTCGGCTTTGTGGATCTCTCTGTTATCTCCTCCCAGAACACGCCCGGAGGAATTGCGAGACACTGCGACCCGATGTTTGCAAGAACATCGGCTTCATCATTGCTTAGCCTGCTGATGTGATTTACCTCGCATCCATCAAATAGTTTCTAGAGCTCGTTGTACACTTCTTTGTATGCCACCATGCTATCATTGACTGCATCACATTGGTTCATGACTTGCTGAGCCACCAATTGTGAGTCGCCAAAGATTTTTAGTCGAGTTGCGCCGCAGGCTTTCGCCATCTTCATCCCGTGTATAAGAGCTTCGTAATCTGCCTCATTGTTAGACGCATTTGGGAACGTCATCCGTAAGACATACTTTAATTTGTCACCTTCCGGTGATATGAGTATCACGCCTGCTCCGGCCCCCTCTAACCTCTTGGACCCGTCAAAGTTCATAGTCCAGGTTCTCGATAGATCCGGAGGTCCTGTATTTTGCAGCTCCATCCACTCTGCGATGAAGTCTGGTAGAATTTGCGAATTTATTGCTTTTCTTTTTTCATATGTGATGTCCCGAGGAGAAAGTTCTATTCCCCAAAGGGAGACACGACCTGTAGCTTCTGGATTGTTTAATATATTGGATAAAGGCGCCTCATTGACCACTATTATTGGATGCGCCGAAAAATAGTGCCGCAATTTTCTTGCGGTTGTGAACACTCCGTATGCTAGCTTCTGGTACTGTGGGTACCTCTGTTTTGAAGGTGATAATACTTCACTAATGAAATATACCGGCCTCTGCACTCCATGGAGTTTTCCTTCTTCTTCTCTTTCGACAACTAGCGCCGTGCTGACCACCTGGGGTGTAGCCGCAATGTATAACAGGAGGGGTTCCTTCTCTTTTGGCGCCACCAAGATTGGTGGTGTCGAAATTGCGCGTTTAAGATCCTCGAAAGATCTATCTGCCTCTTCGTTCCACTGGAACTTATCTCCTTGTTTGATTAGGGCGTAGAACGGTAATGTCTTTTCTCCCAGTCTGGCGACGAATCTGCTTAAAGCTGCGACTCGCCCAGTTAGCTGCTGTATTTCTTTCAACTTTGTTGGCTTCCTCATTGTTACGATAGCTTGGATTTTTTCAGGATTAGCTTCGATCCCTCTTGCTGAGACTAGGAACCCGAGAAGTTCTCCTGCAGGAACGCCGAAAGAACACTTCGTCGGATTCAACTTGAGACAAAACTTGTCGAGGTTGTCGAAGGTTTCCTTCAAGTCCTCGATTAGCGTGTCCCCCTTTTTTGATGTTATGACGATGTCATCGATGTACACTTGTACGTTTTTCCCGATCTGTGTTGCTAAGCACTTCTGCATCATCCGCTGATATGTTGCTCCCACGTTTTTCAAACCAAAGGGCATTGTTCTATAACAAAACACGCCATAAGGTGTGATGAACGCTGTTTTGACCTTGTCTTCTTCTTTCAATCTGATCTGGTTATAACCAGAGTAAGCATCCAGGAAGGAAAGACGTTCACATCCTGCCGTGGAGTCGATAATTTGATCGATCCTCGGGAGGGGAAAGTGATCCTTTGGACAATGTTTGTTGAGACACGTAAAGTTGACACACATGCGAAGGACTTTAGTGTTTTTCTTCAGGACCAAAACTGGGTTTGCTACCCATGTGGCTTCTGTGTGCAGCTCCTTAATGAAACTAGCTTCTCTTAGTCGATCAATTTCTGACAACATAGCTTTGCGGTTTGGCTCCGAAAAACGCCGCAAAGGTTGCTTGATTGGTCTCGCTATTGGATCCAAGTTTAGGTGGTGCTCGGCAAGTTCCCTGGGTACTCCTGGCATGTCAGCTGGACACCATGCAAAGATTTTCCAGTACTCATGGAGGAACTCAACGAGCGCGCTTTCCTATGCGAGGTCCATGTTTGTCGCGATGGACGTCGTTTTCTTCGGATCTGTCGGGTGAATCTGCACCTCCTTGGAATCTTTTGCAGTGTTGAAGGTTGATTCCTTGTCAGGCCTCCCTACATCTGGCAGCACGTCATAATCAGTTGTAAGCCTTGACGCCATGTATTCTGCTTGCATCCTGAAAGTTTCTGATAGTCGATGAAAATCCTTGTCACATTTATCGGCTAGCGCGAAACTTCCTTTGACTGTGATTGGTCCCTTAGGTCCAGGTAACCTCCAAAGCAGATACGTGTAATGTGGTACCGCCATAAACCTGGCGTATGCTGGTCGTCCCAACAAAGCGTGATACTGCGACGGGAAATCCACAACTTCGAATTCCAACCTTTCTATTTTGTAGTTTTCTCGGGTCCCAAACTGAACGTCGAGATTGATCCTCCCCAGTGGGTAACTTGGCTTCTCTGGTGTGATGCCATGGAAACGTGTGTCGGTTGGTTTCAAATTTGCTAGGGAAATGTTCATCTTCCTTAGCGTATCTGCGTACATAAGGTTTAAGCTGCTGCCGCCATCTATGAACACTCGAGATACGTCGAATCCTGCAATTACTGCTGGTAAGATGAGTGCTGATTGCCCTGGTCGAGGAACTTGCTGCGGGTGATCCGCTATTGTGAAGCCAATGTCTTGCCCTGACCAATTTAAGTACTCAACCGTTGGTGGAGGCATCTTCTCTGCCATGAACACTTGCCGCGAGATTACCTTCTGGGCCCTATTAGACGGCCTAGCTTTCTGAATCATCGAGACCGCACCATTGGAGTTAGGATCAACATATGGAGGTGGCTGTGGTGCTGCCGCTATTCTGAGCTGATGTCGATTTTCATCTGTGATCGCGGGAGGAGGTGGCAAGTGGATCTCACTCCTGGGCCCCTGGGGGTTTCTATTTGTTACTTGAGCATTGGCTATCCCTGCAACTCGCAACATTGCCTGAAAATTGCGGCAGTCTTTCTGCAGATGTCCTGACTGCCTTTTCCCATTGCTATCGAGGTAAAAATGCATCTGGCATGGCCCGTTCATCATATCTTCGGGGGTTACAAAAGGTCTTTGAAACCTTGACCCGCTATTTTGCCTGTTATTTCGAGAATCATCTCTATTGTCGCCTTGTTGTGCATTACTCCTCTGATAATCATCTCTATTGTTTCCTCCATTGTTTCCCCGAAACCCAGCCAATATTTGGCCAGGGGCATCGTAACTCGAAAACTGTCGAGGAAATCGGCGCCTATTTTGGAAATTTCGACTGCGGTCCTCCTCTGGTGACCTGTGTCGTTTATTATGTACTGCGTCTTCGCCATCTGCCCATCTGTTTGCTATTTCCATTAATGCTGATATTGTCTTTGGATTCGTTCTTCCTAAGTCCTCCACAAAATCTCCTCGTCGAACTCCTGCTACAAACGCATCTATCGCTCTCTCGTCAGATATATTTTCTGCCGAGTTTTTGATGATGTTCCACCTTTGAATGTACTTCCTCATTGATTCATCATGCTTTTGTCGACATGACCTCAACTCCTCTAGTGTTGCAGGTTTTTTGCAGGTTGATCGGAAGTTCTTAACAAACACGTCCTCAAAACTGTCCCAGCTGTCGATGGAGCCTGGGGGAAGCTTTTTTATCCATGATCTGGCGGCTCCGCTCAGGTGTATTTGAATGCTCTGGATGGCTGTTGCTCTGGTTCCACCTATCAATTTTACCATTTCGAGGTAATCGACTAGCCAATCCTCGGGATCTTGCAGGCCATCGAATTTCTTGAAACTATCGGGTAGCTTGAATCCTGATGGGACTCGAGTTTTTCGGACCCGTCGCGTGAAACACGGGAGTCAACACATATCCTCTTCAGCAAGTTCTGGTGAACACCGATGTTCTCTTCTATCTTGTCGCGCTCTATCTACCCTGGCCTGAGTCGCCGTATCTCTGACTCCACTTGCTCTTGGTGGATCTTGTACTGTTGCAGTAGGTCTAGGGCTATTTTGTCTTGCAGTTCCTTCGGGAGGTGTGGCTGTGAACGCTGCTCCCATGGCTCCACATCCTGCCATGGCCATGTTATACAACGCTTCTCTTGGGTCCCCGGGAGCTGGCCTGGACGCTAAGATGAAAGCTTGCGTTGCCATGTATCCTGCTTCTGGTGTTTTCGGGATGATATTTGTCAACACCCGGATTTTTAAGTCCAGATGCCTGTTATGCCATACATCGCAATCCCAGGAATATTGTTGTTGCGAGACATAACAGTTGAATATCATAAGTCATCATTCATTACATACCATAGTCGTCTTACAAATAGAGATCACATGATCCATATTACACCAATAGTTGACCTATTGATCAACATACACAAAGTTCACAGTTTCATAGCGGAAGCGTAACGTAGAAGGGACTTTCTAGTCCACAGGCCAACGCTTGACGTCAGAAGGCTCCCTAGTTGTCGTGGGCGTCCTGCGGGTCGTCTTCTTCATGCTGTGGTTCTGCTTCATAATCTGGCCATTTGAATAGCCAGGGACACAGCCGTGAGTACTTTAAAGTACTCGCAAACTAATACTAAGGTAAGTGCTAACAATCCTAGTAAGGGGGTGCTAAACTCTAGTTTATTTTGCATAAAGAAGATTTTGTTTCACAAACATTTTTGTAAACAACTCTTTATGTACCAACTACTCAAGTGGGAACATTAGTGTCATTCCCACAACTCTGTTGTGATTCCAAGTCAAAGTCTCCATTCAAGTTCAAAATCATAAGTCACCCTTCACCATTCCTAGTTTTTGAAAAGTTCTGATGACGGAACAGTATGGCCTTTCCAACTGTCCATAACCGAGGACGCGGCTATTCGAATAGGTTTAACTCTGCAGAGGTTGTACACTTGTGCCACAACAATTGCAATAGCTCGTCAGGGGTAACTGGCCCTGATTTATCGTACGCAGATCGCGAACTACCAATCATAACCTTTCATTTACATACCCTAGTATAGGCACCTCTCCCCATGAGCTTGGCCTCCCAAAGAAGACCAACTGTCAACTCAGGAACTGCACAGTGGCTTGGGCCGGACATTCACCTCATCGCGCATCATATCGTATCATCTCGGGCTTGTTGTGGTAGAGGCAGCTTTCGGCATAACCCCGATGATGCTTGTTTAGAGGGAACCCATACTAAGACACACAAACTTCTAGTTAAGCCCTACCCAGATTCAGGTATTGTGGGGGTACGGTAAAATTGGAATGGTATCGCATCCGAACCCAACCATCAGTGTTTTTATAAAATTCACCAAGTCATTCACCGGTCATATTCACCTTCAAAAATCATTCAATGGAAATGCATCTTCATTCCAAGGTTTCAAAACTCCTTCAAAATCTTCTCAATAGAATGACTCGTCATTCCAAGGTTTTCAAATCTTTTCGGTTCCTCAGCTTCCCAAATGGGGAGTCACTATCAATCAGCACTAGCATCTAGGTATGAGGGGTGCTAAGTATTTTGCTTCTAGGCTAAGTTTGATACTCTTGTACTAGTCCAATACTAGCCAAGTGAACCATGAATCAAAAAGTATTTTGATACAACAAAGGTCAACAGAGTTTGTAAGTACGAACTGGAAATTAAGATCATAAGCCTAAAGTAAAATAGGGGAAGGCTTGGCTCATAGAGAGCTTAGCAAGTTACAAGAGTATTATCTTGCAACCAAAATGGTTTGCCTCAAGCTAGCTTGCATTGGTGGTAGCTTGCTAATTCTACTACTTTAACCACCAACTTGTACTTTGACCAAAGTTAACTATAAAGGTAACCCATCTAGAAAACAAGTAAGAATTTGTAGAAATCAAAACTTAGGATGGGTTCATATAATAAAAGGTAAGAAACATGGTGCCTTGCCCCAAGGGGGCTTGGCACTTTGCAAGAATATTAGCTTGCAACAAAAGTATAGCTTGCAAACCATATCAGTGATACTAGCTTGCAAAAATATCAACTTGCAACCTTATCATTGATAATAGCTTGCAACAACTAACTGGCATTGGTATTGGCTTGCCTTGGTATGAAGTGAGGGTCTCAGTTCTCTTCTTCTCCTTCCTGGTTGTAGAAGTCCTCCCCTTCCTGATGGTCTCCGGTACTAGCGTCTAAAATACGAATACGGGTACACAATCATCATACCAAACTTACATACTAAACTACTCACACACCATCTTCACACAACTTAAACTAGCATCACACACTACTATTAAGTGGGTGGAGGTGTTCTTCTTATTTAAGAGCATAATTTCCTCTCATACTAACTTGGGTGCTACTTTTAATTATTCAGAGAAATAAATTCCTCTCATTATCTTTTTAAGATTTAATTCCTCTCATGAACAAAATATGACCTAGGTTGACCCAAAGTCAACCTCTTCATACTCATCATGTAGGAAAAGATTTAAATGAGGTTCCAACCTCATACAATTTAATACTAAAAGGGTAATGATTTTAAGGTCACCAAATGCTCAATATGAGATTATATAGACCATGGTCCATACCTCATGCTGAATTACTTGAGACCAAGATTTAAATGAGAGGACAACCTTTCCTAAGATTGAACACATAGTTGTAACTAGTTTAACAACTACCATTGAGGTGATTTCACATCCTCAACAATTCATTGGGTATTCTAACATTAAGTGTAATTACACCAATTTATTCTATTCACACAAATACTACAAAGAGGGTGCATTGGTTTTGTGGTTTGGGAAAATAATTTCCTCTCTCTACATGGAAATGATAATTTCCATCTAGGGTTGGAGAAACACTTCTCTCTTATTGAAAACTTCTTAAGATTTAATTTCTCAAACAATCATACAGGAAATCATGTTGACTCAGGTCAACCATTCATTATCATTAATTGAGAAATAGATTTAAATGAGGTAAAAAAAATACCCCATACCATTTAATAACACTACCTATGATTTAAATATCTTAGTAATTCATATAGGTGAGTTTGGCCAGGGGTCCAAACATCACATGAATTCCTTTGAGACAAGATTTAAATGAAGCATAAGACTTCATATGCCTTACTTAATAACTTTGGACAATATCAACTAGTTAAACTAGCCATATTGCACATTTCTTAAACTAGGGCATGATCATGCAAAGTGACCACACCATTTTATTTCATAAACAATTAGTACAAGTCAAAAGTGAGCTAAAGGAGTTGGAAATTACTCAATAGCTATTTTGGTTGATTTTTAAGAATTATTCTAAGGCAGGAAAGTCCCTGACTTGTTATTTTTGTCAGATTAATTCTACAAAGAGATTGACCAGGAGGCCAGTGGCATTGGATAGATATTTTCCTAAGCTTTCCAAAAACATCAATTTCATAAAATTTGGCTCAGCAGATTTGAAAATATTCAATTTCAAAGTGGGGTTCAGTATGTAAATTTGTAACTAAAGTATTTAACAGGATTTGAAAAATGGGCCGGCGGGAAATTTGACGGGCCGAGATATTTGAAAAGCCAGGGGGCAGCCCAACTAGCGCTACGGGCCAGCTGACAAGGGGTCCCACCTGTCGGCGAGGGCGGCTTACCGAATCGGTATGGAGGGCTGCAGGCCGTAGGATTAGATGGCGATCGGGCGGCTGTGGATCGTCGTCGTCGTCGACGCGAGGGCGACGCTGGCACGGCGGAGGCAGGGGGTCGGAGCGGTCGTCGGAGCTCCGGCGGTCGACGGCGAGGTGCGCAGCGACGTTGTCGAAGACGGCGATCCTCCTGGTGGCAGTGGCGTCTCCGGGGAGGGCTCCAATCGGCGGCGGCGTTTGCGGTAGCTTGCGGGTCTCCGGCGAGCAATTGGCTGGCTAGTGGCGGCGATGTGCGCTGGAGAGGGGCGGAGGAGATTCAGAGAGAGGAGGGGAATGGATTTGATGTGGAGGTGAAGGCGCGGGGACGGCTCCTTTTATAGGGGCGAGGTGGCCGTGGGGTGTGCGACGAGGGCGACATGGCCGCGGCGTTTCTGGCGAGTAAAGGGGCTGGGTGAGGGCGGCGCTAGGTAGGTGACATCCAGGCGAGGCTAACGCGCGTGATGGCGAGGTGGGGGACGGTCGGGCGACGACGCATTGCATCCTTGACTGCGGCGGCGTCCGCGGGAAAATGTCGACGGTGTCGACGGCGGCAGGCGGCGCGAGGACACGGGACCGTGTCAGGCGGGTTGGCGCGGCGACGGCGATGCTCAACGTGAAGAGAGGGGGTCCAGGGGAGGCGTGCTGCGGCGAGGCGACGCGTGCCCAGGGTATGTCCACGGACGCGCGCGCTGCGACGCGAGCGGCATACAGGCAGAATTTGGGCGAGCGAATTCCGGCGACCTGCGGCATCTTCTCCGACCAGGGTTGGTATAGGCTGCACTAGGGAGGTGAGGTGGTGCTTATGGACATCAGGGCCAGAGCTGGAGGTGAAGGAGAGAGGAGGGAGCACGGCATGGCCGGCATGCTTTGGCATGGCCATGGCTAGGCCATGTCTTGCCCTTCCCTAGGGTTCTGTGGTGGTGTGAGGCAAAGAGGGGGCAAGGGAACAGAATGGTGTAGGTTGGGGGAGATTATGGGTAGTAGAACACTATTTCAAATAGTGTTGCATTTATGCCATATTTGGAAATTGCCAAATTTGCTCAAATTTGATTGAGTTCAAAAGGTTGACCAAAAAGACAAGGGTGGGTTTGGTTTGGTTCTAAATGACCAGAGGCAAGGAGAGGTGGTGGTGGAATTTAGAAATTCAAAATATGTCAATTTTCACTAAGTGGGAGATTGTTCCACTTAATTAAAAGTGCCAACTTTGGAGGAGCAAAGCAATTGATCAAGAAGGATTTTGGCAAGGTGGTCTGTACAAAAAGTGTTCATCTTGATGTCCTCTTGGATGGCATGCAAAGAGTTGAGAAAGTTTAGATTGAAAAACTTGAAATGGAGATGCTCAAAGTAGTGACCAGAATAATGATGGCAGATTTGACCACTATTGCATGTGATCCCCAATTGAGTTTGAAAAAGATTTGAATTGGTTTTCTTGGATTTCAAAAGTTGTAATAACTGTTTAGTAACATTATTCAACTAATGGTGAAGGCCAAAATGGGCTAGGGTCAAAATTTAGAAAAATGGCATAAGCCATATGTGAGGGTTTTGTGATTTTCTCACTATTTAAACTTTTATTTTTCTTGGCCTTGCTTTGACAAGGGTGTGGTTTATTTGCGGTTAGAAGAAGTTGGATGAAAGGTTCCAACCATTTTGAGGCAAGGTTGGTGCCTAGATCAAGATTTGATAAATTGGCCCTATGTGTATGTGAGGAAAATGGAAATATCCCACTATTGGGTTTCTCTCCATTTGATTGGACTTGACTTGACTCCAATGTCATTCTTATTAGTTTAGAAGCAATTTCAAACCATTGAAACCTTTCCAAGAGGTCTAGCTCAAAGATTTGTAAAATTGGCCAAAACACATAGGAGATGACAAGTCAATTTTTCTTATTTTTGTAAGATGCTCCCCTTGCTTTACTTGAGCAAGGGTGAGGGTCAATTTAGGGTTAGATTGGGTTCAGAGATGGTTTCACACCATTTGGTAAAAGTAGAAGGGCATAGGACAAGAATTGGTGAAAATGGCTACGGGTCACATATGCCTCTATGCATATGTGGCACTTGATTTTTATTGAACTTGGCTTGACCCAATTGATGTTGTTGAGAGTTGAAAAGGTATATAGGAGTGATCCAACCATTCAACTTCAAGTCTAGGGTCAAGATCCTCAATTTCACGAATTTGATATTTTGCTCTCATATGCCTCTATGGCATTATTACTCTCTTTTTGAAAACCTTGTGTCCCACTTAGGATGGTGTTGGAAAAGTACTAGATAAGGTTTAAGAGGGCTTTCCAATTCTCTACATAAAGTAGAAAGGCCTAGGGAAAGTTTCTCAAAAAGAGCCATAGGCCTATATGCTTCTTTCTAAAATAAGATTTTTCCTTTTTATTTTATTCCTCAAAGATTGAGGACAAGAGGGGTGTGGTTGAGGGTTTAATAAGTTTTGCAATGGTTCACCACCATTGAGCAAAAAGAAAAGGTAGGGTTTAAGATTTACATATTAAGGCTATAGGCCCACATATGGTTTTTCCTTTATTTTAGGTTTCTTAAAACAGACCCAAATGTCTATTTGAAAAGGTTAGGGTTTAGGGTTTTCCTTATTTGATTTCTTTCTCTTTAACTTTTATTTGGTTTGTGATCTTCACTTGATCACTATAGGATTTTAAGGTTTACCACCTAAGCAGACTAACACTCAGCAAGGCAAAAAAACACAAGTAATAGGTAGGAGCACTAAGCATAGCACTCTATGTAAGAAAAGTTTTTGTTGGTTCTCATTTTTGGAAAAAAGGAAATTCATTTCCGCTTTCTTTTGAAAATTTGGGGTGTTACAAACCCTTCCCCCTTAAACAAATCTCGTCCCGAGATTTTAAGAAGAGTTAGGTTCCTAAGAGAGATTGGTGATAGGACCTAGCAGGGAACATACTTGGCATATTCTGAGGTGTTGCTTGTGCTTTGGTGGCCGTTATGTTGTAGTAGCGACCGTTGCGGTTGTTCGGGTAGCTTGGAGCAAACTTTCTTCTGGTTGCGATATGGCGCTGCTGCTGTGCAGGTGCAGCGGGGTTGGCGGCGATCTTGGCAAGCTTCTTGCGGCATTCATTGGAGAAATGACCCACAGTTCCACATTCATAGCAGGTTACCGCTGACTTGCTTGTTTGTACGATGGGTACAGCATTGCTTCCCGTCCTGGGGGCATTGTTGGCGGCTGTCACCGGACACTTGTTTGAGTAATGACCAGTAGCACCGCATGCGTAGCAAGTCACATTGGACTTGGCTCTGGGGGCATGGTGGGGTATTGGGATGAGCCGTTCTAGGGATGCTATCTTCACGCGGAGGCGGGCAATGAGGTAGTCCTTCTTGGCGTGCTGATGGCGAAGTGCCTTGCGCTCCATTGCAAGGATGTTGATGGCGTCAGTCATCTTGGCGTGCTAAGTGTGTATCTGATTGGCTGGGGCCCGGAAGTTGTTGCGGGTAGGAGGGGCCATCTGAACATCGAAGTAGATAATAAGGTAAGAGGGAAACTTCTATGGTTTGTTTGAGTTAAAATTCAATAATTGAAAACTTGAAAACTTGAGGAGTGTTGAGGGGGTAAAAACCAGCAACACTTTTTCATTCATACCAAACATCACACATTACAAACCTAACACACCGTTGGTTTGAAGAACCATTCATTCGTTCTACGATACAAGGGGATCCTGATACACTCACACCTACTTAAGTGCTGGAGTGAGACTATTCTCTCGGGTGGACTCTTCTTCTTCACGGTTGAGGTGCTTGGCGTGAGGCGAGGGCGTTGTCCAAATCCCTGCAGGTTTTGTACTGCCTGAAGTCCTGAGGTGCTTCGTAGGGGTTCATCCTTGGTTGCGGTGGGGGCATGGTCATTGGTTCTCCCCAGGGGTCATGTCTTGGGTAGTAGATGAAGCGAGTGTTCTTGATCCTGTCCTTATTTTGTCCACACAGACGAAAAATTGCCTCTTGCATCGCTTCGGCTAGTCCTTCCTTCCAAGTGTTTCCCGTTACAGCAATCCAAATGGTTTCCCATACCGGGGCATCAAGCTTCCTTCGTAGATCCGTAGAAACGTCCCACTGAGGTGGTTCTCCTGCCTTTGCCTTGAGTGGCATTCCGAAGAACTTGGGGTATGGGTGTCCTAGATAATCCACTAGTTGCTTCAACTCTTTTTCGAACTTGAGGTCGCCTTCGGACCCAAGCTGATAGGACTCCCATTGGTACGTCATCTGTGAGCAAAGAGGAGTAAATTAGAGAAGTAGTCAAGTGTGCAAATTTTTGGTGTAAGTTTGCAAAGGAAGTAGAGATTGCTCATTTTTTTTTGAAAAAGGATTTCAAGGATAAGAGTAAGAACAAGTTTTCCCAAATATTCACTTCATTGGTTTTTGAAACTAAGTTTTTCAGACGTCCATTCTAACTAGGGTCTCCTAAGGTCAAACAATGGCTCTGATACCAACTTTGTCAACACCCGGATTTTTAAGTCCAGATGCCTGTTATGCCATACATCGCAATCCCAGGAATATTGTTGTTGCGAGACATAACAGTTGAATATCATAAGTCATCATTCATTACATACCATAGTCGTCTTACAAATAGAGATCACATGATCCATATTACACCAATAGTTGACCTATTGATCAACATACACAAAGTTCACAGTTTCATAGCGGAAGCGTAACGTAGAAGGGACTTTCTAGTCCACAGGCCAACGCTTGACGTCAGAAGGCTCCCTAGTTGTCGTGGGCGTCCTGCGGGTCGTCTTCTTCATGCTGTGGTTCTGCTTCATAATCTGGCCATTTGAATAGCCAGGGACACAGCCGTGAGTACTTTAAAGTACTCGCAAACTAATACTAAGGTAAGTGCTAACAATCCTAGTAAGGGGGTGCTAAACTCTAGTTTATTTTGCATAAAGCAGATTTTGTTTCACAAACATTTTTGTAAACAACTCTTTATGTACCAACTACTCAAGTGGGAACATTAGTGTCATTCCCACAACTCTGTTGTGATTCCAAGTCAAAGTCTCCATTCAAGTTCAAAATCATAAGTCACCCTTCACCATTCCTAGTTTTTGAAAAGTTCTGATGACGGAACAGTATGGCCTTTCCAACTGTCCATAACCGAGGACGCGGCTATTCGAATAGGTTTAACTCTGCAGAGGTTGTACACTTGTGCCACAACAATTGCAATAGCTCGTCAGGGGTAACTGGCCCTGATTTATCGTACGCAGTACGCGAACTACCAATCATAACCTTTCATTTACATACCCTAGTATAGGCACCTCTCCCCATGAGCTTGGCCTCCCAGTGAAGACCAACTGTCAACCTGGGAACTGCACAGGGCTTGGGCCGGACATTCACCTCATCGCGCATCATATCGTATCATCTCAGTTGTTGTGGTAGAGGCAGCTTTCGGCATAACCCCGATGATGCTTGTTTAGAGGGAACCCATACTAAGACACACAAACTTCTAGTTAAGCCCTACCCAGATTCAGGTATTGTGGGGGTACGGTAAAATTGGAATGGTATCGCATCCGAACCCAACCATCAGTGTTTTTATAAAATTCACCAAGTCATTCACCGGTCATATTCACCTTCAAAAATCATTCAATGGAAATGCATCTTCATTCCAAGGTTTCAAAACTCCTTCAAAATCTCTCAATAGAATGACTCGTCATTCCAAGGTTTTCGAAATCTTTTCAGTTCCCAGTTTCCCAAATGGGGGAGTCACTATCAATCAGCACTAGCATCTAGGTATGAGGGGTGCTAAGTATTTTGCTTCTAGGCTAAGTTTGATACTCTTGTACTAGTCCAATACTAGCCAAGTGAACCATGAATCAAAAAGTATTTTGATACAACAAAGGTCAACAGAGTTTGTAAGTACGAACTGGAAATTAAGATCATAAGCCTAAAGTAAAATAGGGGAAGGCTTGGCTCATAGAGAGCTTAGCAAGTTACAAGAGTATTATCTTGCAACCAAAATGGTTTGCCTCAAGCTAGCTTGCATTGGTGGTAGCTTGCTAATTCTACTACTTTAACCACCAACTTGTACTTTGACCAAAGTTAACTATAAAGGTAACCCATCTAGAAAACAAGTAAGAATTTGTAGAAATCAAAACTTAGGATGGGTTCATATAATAAAAGGTAAGAAACATGGTGCCTTGCCCCAAGGGGGCTTGGCACTTTGCAAGAATATTAGCTTGCAACAAAAGTATAGCTTGCAAACCATATCAGTGATACTAGCTTGCAAAAATATCAACTTGCAACCTTATCATTGATAATAGCTTGCAACAACTAACTGGCATTGGTATTGGCTTGCCTTGGTATGAAGTGAGGGTCTCAGTTCTCTTCTTCTCCTTCCTGGTTGTAGAAGTCCTCCCCTTCCTGATGGTCTCCGGTACTAGCGTCTAAAATACGAATACGGGGTACACAATCATCATACCAAACTTACATACTAAACTACTCACACACCATCTTCACACAACTTAAACTAGCATCACACACTACTATTAAGTGGGTGGAGGTGTTCTTCTTATTTAAGAGCATAATTTCCTCTCATACTAACTTGGGTGCTACTTTTAATTATTCAGAGAAATAAATTCCTCTCATTATCTTTTTAAGATTTAATTCCTCTCATGAACAAAATATGACCTAGGTTGACCCAAAGTCAACCTCTTCATACTCATCATGTAGGGAAAAGATTTAAATGAGGTTCCAACCTCATACAATTTAATACTAAAAGGGTAATGATTTTAAGGTCACCAAATGCTCAATATGAGATTATATAGACCATGGTCCATACCTCATGCTGAATTACTTGAGACCAAGATTTAAATGAGAGGACAACCTTTCCTAAGATTGAACACATAGTTGTAACTAGTTTAACAACTACCATTGAGGTGATTTCACATCCTCAACAATTCATTGGGTATTCTAACATTAAGTGTAATTACACCAATTTATTCTATTCACACAAATACTACAAAGAGGGTGCATTGGTTTTGTGGTTTGGGAAAATAATTTCCTCTCTCTACATGGAAATGATAATTTCCATCTAGGGTTGGAGAAACACTTCTCTCTTATTGAAAACTTCTTAAGATTTAATTTCTCAAACAATCATACAGGAAATCATGTTGACTCAGGTCAACCATTCATTATCATTAATTGAGAAATAGATTTAAATGAGGTAAAAAAAATACCCCATACCATTTAATAACACTACCTATGATTTAAATATCTTAGTAATTCATATAGGTGAGTTTGGCCAGGGGTCCAAACATCACATGAATTCCTTTGAGACAAGATTTAAATGAAGCATAAGACTTCATATGCCTTACTTAATAACTTTGGACAATATCAACTAGTTAAACTAGCCATATTGCACATTTCTTAAACTAGGGCATGATCATGCAAAGTGACCACACCATTTTATTTCATAAACAATTAGTACAAGTCAAAAGTGAGCTAAAGGAGTTGGAAATTACTCAATAGCTATTTTGGTTGATTTTTAAGAATTATTCTAAGGCAGGAAAGTCCCTGACTTGTTATTTTTGTCAGATTAATTCTACAAAGAGATTGACCAGGAGGCCAGTGGCATTGGATAGATATTTTCCTAAGCTTTCCAAAAACATCAATTTCATAAAATTTGGCTCAGCAGATTTGAAAATATTCAATTTCAAAGTGGGGTTCAGTATGTAAATTTGTAACTAAAGTATTTAACAGGATTTGAAAAATGGGCCGGCGGGAAATTTGACGGGCCGAGATATTTGAAAAGCCAGGGGGCAGCCCAACTAGCGCTACGGGCCAGCTGACAAGGGGTCCCACCTGTCGGCGAGGGCGGCTTACCGAATCGGTATGGAGGGCTGCAGGCCGTAGGATTAGATGGCGATCGGGCGGCTGTGGATCGTCGTCGTCGTCGACGCGAGGGCGACGCTGGCACGGCGGAGGCAGGGGGTCGGAGCGGTCGTCGGAGCTCCGGCGGTCGACGGCGAGGTGCGCAGCGACGTTGTCGAAGACGGCGATCCTCCTGGTGGCAGTGGCGTCTCCGGGGAGGGCTCCAATCGGCGGCGGCGTTTGCGGTAGCTTGCGGGTCTCCGGCGAGCAATTGGCTGGCTAGTGGCGGCGATGTGCGCTGGAGAGGGGCGGAGGAGATTCAGAGAGAGGAGGGGAATGGATTTGATGTGGAGGTGAAGGCGCGGGGACGGCTCCTTTTATAGGGGCGAGGTGGCCGTGGGGTGTGCGACGAGGGCGACATGGCCGCGGCGTTTCTGGCGAGTAAAGGGGCTGGGTGAGGGCGGCGCTAGGTAGGTGACATCCAGGCGAGGCTAACGCGCGTGATGGCGAGGTGGGGGACGGTCGGGCGACGACGCATTGCATCCTTGACTGCGGCGGCGTCCGCGGGAAAATGTCGACGGTGTCGACGGCGGCAGGCGGCGCGAGGACACGGGACCGTGTCAGGCGGGTTGGCGCGGCGACGGCGATGCTCAACGTGAAGAGAGGGGGTCCAGGGGAGGCGTGCTGCGGCGAGGCGACGCGTGCCCAGGGTATGTCCACGGACGCGCGCGCTGCGACGCGAGCGGCATACAGGCAGAATTTGGGCGAGCGAATTCCGGCGACCTGCGGCATCTTCTCCGACCAGGGTTGGTATAGGCTGCACTAGGGAGGTGAGGTGGTGCTTATGGACATCAGGGCCAGAGCTGGAGGTGAAGGAGAGAGGAGGGAGCACGGCATGGCCGGCATGCTTTGGCATGGCCATGGCTAGGCCATGTCTTGCCCTTCCCTAGGGTTCCTGTGGTGGTGTGAGGCAAAGAGGGGGCAAGGGAACAGAATGGTGTAGGTTGGGGGAGATTATGGGTAGTAGAACACTATTTCAAATAGTGTTGCATTTATGCCATATTTGGAAATTGCCAAATTTGCTCAAATTTGATTGAGTTCAAAAGGTTGACCAAAAAGACAAGGGTGGGTTTGGTTTGGTTCTAAATGACCAGAGGCAAGGAGAGGTGGTGGTGGAATTTAGAAATTCAAAATATGTCAATTTTCACTAAGTGGGAGATTGTTCCACTTAATTAAAAGTGCCAACTTTGGAGGAGCAAAGCAATTGATCAAGAAGGATTTTGGCAAGGTGGTCTGTACAAAAAGTGTTCATCTTGATGTCCTCTTGGATGGCATGCAAAGAGTTGAGAAAGTTTAGATTGAAAAACTTGAAATGGAGATGCTCAAAGTAGTGACCAGAATAATGATGGCAGATTTGACCACTATTGCATGTGATCCCCAATTGAGTTTGAAAAAGATTTGAATTGGTTTTCTTGGATTTCAAAAGTTGTAATAACTGTTTAGTAACATTATTCAACTAATGGTGAAGGCCAAAATGGGCTAGGGTCAAAATTTAGAAAAATGGCATAAGCCATATGTGAGGGTTTTGTGATTTTCTCACTATTTAAACTTTTATTTTTCTTGGCCTTGCTTTGACAAGGGTGTGGTTTATTTGCGGTTAGAAGAAGTTGGATGAAAGGTTCCAACCATTTTGAGGCAAGGTTGGTGCCTAGATCAAGATTTGATAAATTGGCCCTATGTGTATGTGAGGAAAATGGAAATATCCCACTATTGGGTTTCTCTCCATTTGATTGGACTTGACTTGACTCCAATGTCATTCTTATTAGTTTAGAAGCAATTTCAAACCATTGAAACCTTTCCAAGAGGTCTAGCTCAAAGATTTGTAAAATTGGCCAAAACACATAGGAGATGACAAGTCAATTTTTCTTATTTTTGTAAGATGCTCCCCTTGCTTTACTTGAGCAAGGGTGAGGGTCAATTTAGGGTTAGATTGGGTTCAGAGATGGTTTCACACCATTTGGTAAAAGTAGAAGGGCATAGGACAAGAATTGGTGAAAATGGCTACGGGTCACATATGCCTCTATGCATATGTGGCACTTGATTTTTATTGAACTTGGCTTGACCCAATTGATGTTGTTGAGAGTTGAAAAGGTATATAGGAGTGATCCAACCATTCAACTTCAAGTCTAGGGTCAAGATCCTCAATTTCACGAATTTGATATTTTGCTCTCATATGCCTCTATGGCATTATTACTCTCTTTTTGAAAACCTTGTGTCCCACTTAGGATGGTGTTGGAAAAGTACTAGATAAGGTTTAAGAGGGCTTTCCAATTCTCTACATAAAGTAGAAAGGCCTAGGGAAAGTTTCTCAAAAAGAGCCATAGGCCTATATGCTTCTTTCTAAAATAAGATTTTTCCTTTTTATTTTATTCCTCAAAGATTGAGGACAAGAGGGGTGTGGTTGAGGGTTTAATAAGTTTTGCAATGGTTCACCACCATTGAGCAAAAAGAAAAGGTAGGGTTTAAGATTTACATATTAAGGCTATAGGCCCACATATGGTTTTTCCTTTATTTTAGGTTTCTTAAAACAGACCCAAATGTCTATTTGAAAAGGTTAGGGTTTAGGGTTTTCCTTATTTGATTTCTTTCTCTTTAACTTTTATTTGGTTTGTGATCTTCACTTGATCACTATAGGATTTTAAGGTTTACCACCTAAGCAGACTAACACTCAGCAAGGCAAAAAAACACAAGTAATAGGTAGGAGCACTAAGCATAGCACTCTATGTAAGAAAAGTTTTTGTTGGTTCTCATTTTTGGAAAAAAGGAAATTCATTTCCGCTTTCTTTTGAAAATTTGGGGTGTTACAATATTCCCCCTCGTGTCGATTGACATAAAAGACATATCGAGGTTTTGAATTAAAGTCTCTCTTTCAGCCTCAGGTATATTTTGCAGCCGAGATCTTGCTCTCCTCCGAGCTTCTCTGTGGCTGTCTCCCGAAGTTCCTGATTGTCGACTTAACTCCGCTCTTCGCCTGCTTGAGGCGGAAGCTGCCTCCTTTCTTCTATTCAGAGCAGCTGTCTGTTTTTCCAATTCTCTTCCAGCTCGAGCGAGCCTATATTGGTAGGCCTGCAATTCTTCAGTCGTAGCAGTTGTCGCCATTGGTTCTGAACCGTCCATAGCTCTTGCGGCTCTATCCCATGCTGCTTGTGGGAGTTGAACCCTAATACGTGGTGTAGGCCCGACATATTTATTGCCCAAACCTCGCCTTAGGTCAGAGGGATCGACATATGGATTTCCCAATTCGTCGAAAGCCTCTGATGTCTCCTCCTGATCGCGACTTGCTTCTCCAATAGCGTAAATCTGATGATATTTTGAATTCTGAACCTTGCTGGGTTTGGTGACACCATCATAGAGATTGGTGAAGACCTTTCCAATAGTGATGGATTTGTCGATGAAGTTGAAGCTGTCGGTGTCGCTCGAGTCATCGCTTATATAGGAGTCCGCGGATGACTCGAAGGATATGTCGCTGAAGATCTTGGCGAGTTTTTCGCTTGCCTTGGTGCTGATGAAGCGTGGCGACGAAATCTCCTCATCGCCTGTCTTGATGGATGATGCCGAGCTCGAAAAATCAGGATCAACCGCCAATAATCCCGACGAGATCGGAACTTCGAGACGATATGCTCCTTCTTTCTCGACGCGGAAGTGAAACTTTCCGAACGTCATCTCCATGGGCTCCTCCAGATACGCATATGCATCCAAACGGGAGGGCGGGTGAGGAACAAAATCAACGAGACCAGTTTCGATCTGTTTACCTCTGTCCATGATGTTGCTTGCTACCGACGAAGTCGACGATCTTGAACGTGCCATCAAGATCAGCTCCTTGTCGCCTCTAAATCCCACAGACGGCGCCAATTGACAAGGTATTAACTTGTCAATGCCTACAAGTAGTAGACTAGGGTTTCGTTGGATGTAGAGGGCAAGTAGATCTCGAAGGTTTCAGCCGAAAAGTACTCGACGATGTAAAAACTAGGGTTTGTGAGACAATGATTCGATGCTTTCTCTGTCCCTCGACTGCCCCTTATATAGGAGGCGGAGCCGAGGGATTCGTGATACACAAGTTTACAGAGTCCAGGAGGGTTTCTAACCCATCCCGCAAGATTACAAACAATGACTCCTATTACAACTCTAGCTTTCCTTAATAGTATCTTGGGCTTCTGAATCTTTTTATCCTTCGGGTCGTGGGCCTTCAGTAAACCCCGGGTACCATCTTCGGCAGGCCCATTGGGGATGCCTATGTCAGATATATAGCACCCTAAGAGCACTGGCACTTGCATAATGTAAGGATCATGCATCATGATCAAGCCAGGGGCAAGGAAATGCACACACAGGAGAGGCAGGAGCCATATAGCAACAGCAGGAACAATTAAATAGAGCATAAGCATCACATTATGCTCTTGAGCAAGAGCTCATGAGTTACAACAGCAAGTTATAGAGAAGAACAGCACAGCACAACAGCTAGGATCCATAGCAGCAGCACAACACAGCAGCATACTGATACGTCCCAAACGTATCTATAATTTATTATGTTCCATGCTACTTTATTGATGATACTCACATGTTTTATACACATTATATGTCATTATTATGCATTTTCCGGCACGAACCTATTGACGAGATGCCGAAGAGCCAGTTGCTGTTTTCTGCTGTTTTTGGTTTCAGAAATCCTAGTAAGGAAATATTCTCGGGATTGGACGAAATCAACGCCCAGGGTCCTATTTTTCCACGAAGCTTCCAGAAGACCGGAGAGGAAACGAAGTGGGGCCACGAGGTGGCCACACAACAGGGCGGCGCGGCCCAAGCCCTGGCCGCGCCGGCCTAGCGTGTGGGCCCCTCGTGACGCCCCTTGACCTGCCCTTCCGCCTACTTAAAGCCTTCGTCGCGAAAACCCCAGTACCGAGAGCCACGATACGGAAAACCTTCCAGAGACGCCGCCGCCGCCAATCCCATCTCGGGGGATTCAGGAGATCGCCTCCGGCACCCTGCCGGAGAGGGGAATCATCTCCCGGAGGTCTCTTCATCGCCATGATCGCCTCCGGATCGATGTGTGAGTAGTCCACCCCTGGACTATGGGTCCCTAGCAGTAGCTAGATGGTTGTCTTCTCCTCATTGTGCTATCATGTTAGATCTTGTGAGCTGCCTATCATGATCAAGATCATCTATTTGTAATGCTACATGTTGTGTTTGTTGGGATCCGATGAATATTGAATACTATGTCAAGTTGATTATCAATCTATCATATATGTTATTTATGTTCTTGCATGCTCTCCGTTGCTAGTAGAGGCTCTGGCCAAGTTGATACTTGTGACTCCAAGAGGGAGTATTTATGCTCGATAGTGGGTTCATGCCTCCATTAAATCTGGGACAGTGACAGAAAGTTCTAAGGTTGTGGATGTGCTGTTGCTACTAGGGATAAAACATCGATGCTTTGTCTAAGGATATTTGTGTTGATTACATTACGCACCATACTTAATGCAATTGTCTATTGTTTACAACTTAATACTGGAAGGGGTTCGGATGATAACCTGAAGGTGGACTTTTTAGGCATAGATGCATGCTGGATAGCGGTCTATGTACTTTGTCGTAATGCCCTGATTAAATCTCATAGTACTCATCATGATATATGTATGTGCATTGTTATGCCTTCTTTATTTGTCAATTGCCCAACTGTAATTTGTTCACCCAACATCTGTTTATCTTATGGGAGAGACACCACTAGTGAACTGTGGACCCCGGTCCTATTCTTTACATCTGAAATATAATCTACTGCAATTGTTCTTTACTGTTCTTCGCAAACAATCATCATCATCCACACTATACATCTAATCCTTTGTTTATAGCAAGCCGGTGAGATTGACAACCTCACTGTTACGTTGGGGCAAAGTATTTTGATTGTGCTGTGCAGGTTCCACGTTGGTGCCGGAATCCCTGGTGTTGCGCCGCACTACACTCCGCCGCCATCAACCTTCAACGTGCTTCTTGACTCCTACTGGTTCGATAAACCTTGGTTTCTTACTGAGGGAAACTTGCTTCTATACACATCATACCTTCCACTTGGGGTTCCCAACGGGCGTGTGCTTTACGCGTATCAAGCTAAATTTTTGGCGCCGTTGCCGGGGACCTGAAGAAAAGTTACACCACAAAGATTTCTAACTCCCATGTCAATTGCACGCCAGCAAATAAATTTCTGGCGCCGTTGCCGGGGAGATCAAGACACGCTGCAAGGGGAGTCTCCCACTTCCAATCTCTTTACTTTGTTTTTGTCTTTCTTTGTTTTATTTTATTTACTACTTTGTTTGCTGCACTTCATCAAAAACACAAAAAAAATTAGTTGCTAGTTTTACTTTATTTACTGTCTTGTTCTCTATATCAAAAACACAAAAAAAAATAGTTACTTGCATTTACTTTATTGGGATTTCTATTTTCGTGCCCCTGGTTCGTTAGTTGTACCCAGTTTTCCCCAGCCTCTTAACTTTTCCTCAGTTTTCCCCTCCCTCTAGTTTGAAACCCCTTGCAGAGGCTCGGACGGGAGGGTTGCCGTCTGGTCAGAGGCCTTCCGTTACCGGTGACGGCTAGGGAGCCGCGGTGGTTTTGACTTGACCGTTGCTTTCGAAATGTGTTGACTATTGACTGGAAGAGCTGACCGAAAGCTTTCCCCTCCGTCCGAGACTGGAGGAGCTCACACACCGCCCCTCCGCCGCCACGCCATCCTGCCCACCTACCTTATGGCGTCGTCCGCCGCCGAGCCGGTCCCGCCCCCACCACCACCCCTGGGCTCCGCCTCCACCAGATCTGGATCTACCCCTGTCCTCTTTGTAATTCCGTCTGGTGTGCCGACTATTCCCGCCAGCCGTGGAGAAGATTGGGAATCGGAGGGATCAAACGCATGGATTCCATCTGGGTAAGCATCGTCTGCCTATCCCATGTGAATTAACAGTAGGCAGTTTTTGAGCGCCAATCGTTGTTGCTCAACTAACTGCGTTGCTTTTCGAATAGGATGGATCCAGCGCTGGCTTTTCGGCTGGTGGTTAGGCTGGATTCTAGCTTTACGCGTGATTCTAAACGCTGTAAGACTGGGTTTTACTTCCCTGCGGTGGTTGCAACCACCATCTCGTTAACGGATTTCAAAGCTAACATCTACGATAACTACACCTGGAGCTCTCTCGATGCAGTTCATTTCGAATATTTCAACAGCCCGGAGGGAAGATTTGTTCCACTAATTTCCGAAGACGATCTAGGAATTCTTCTTGCTTTGAATGCTTCTTGCCGGTTCGGTAAAATTCGTATCCATGTGGACAGGGGCCAGGCATCATCTGGTGTTGGGGCATCATCAGGTGGTCAGGCATCATGTCTCTCTACTGCTGCTGCCTCTGCTAATAGTGTGCGCCGTGGCGCTCCTTGTAGGTCCACAGCAGCACCATCTGTCCCCAGTGCTAGTGGTAGCCAGATCGTTCGTACGGTCGATGTGGAGGACGATGCAGACATTGAGGATCAGTCTCCTCAAGATGATGAGGATGAGTTGATGTTTCCTGAATTGGTAGATCGATGCAGTAAGCAGGCAATGGAGGATCAATACATGGAAGATATGGCTTTTGGTGCCAGATTTGATGACACTGATGATGAAGAGAAGAATGAGAATGATGACAGCCTCGTTTTAGCCGATTACGAAGGTGAAGACTTGCCAACAATTGAGTGGAGCAGGGAGAATCCCCAGCTTGTAGAAGGCACCGTGTTTCAAACGATGATGGACTGCCGTAATGCAATTACTACATATCACATTCTCACTAAGAATAATTTTGAGGTTATTAAAAGTGAGCCAGGTAGGTTCACAATTAAATGCCCATACCTAAGGTGTAAGTTTAGGCTGCATGCATCCACAATGCGCAGAAGCAGCTTGGTTCAGGTACTACGCCAACCAGTTGTGTATTTAGATCACGGTGTAAAATTTGTTATCTATTACTGACATCCCTTATCATTATGTTTCAGATAAAGAAGAATAAGGAGATCCATAGGTGTCCACCTCTAGGGGGAGAGCCAGAGCTGAAAACAAAGCTAGCGAAGACTAGGTGGTTGGCAGATGTAATCCTAGATTGGCTGAGAGAAAATCCTTCACTTGGTCCAACAGCACTCGTAAAAAAGGTGGTTGAGAAGTATAAAATGGAAGTACCTTACATGAGGATGTTCTATGCAAAGGAAATGGCTCTTGACAAGATCAATGGTCCATGGAATGAAAGCTTTCAGTTGTTTACACTTTCAAAGCTGAAGTGGAGATGGCTAGTCCAGGCAGTGTTGTAGCGATAGACAAGCATACAGTTCCCTACAAATTGAAAAGCGGGAAGGTAATGCACAAGGAATGTTTTAGAAGGGCTTTTGTTTGTTTCAAAGCTTGCTGGAAAGGCTTTTTGGACGGTTGCAGGCCTTATTTGGCCGTGGATGCATCAGCTCTTCATGGCAGGTTTAAAGGACAGCTAGTTGCTGCTACTGCAGTTGATGGACATAATTGGATGTTCCCTGTTGCTTATGGGGTTTTGGAGGTTGAGTCACAGGAAAGTTGGACTTGGTTTCTGCAGAATTTGCGCGACCTTATAGGTCATCCAGCAGGACTTGTTATCCACACAGACGCTTGCAAAGGTTTGGAGACTGCGGTAGAAGCAGTATTCCCTGGAGTGGAGCATAGGGAATGTATGCGACACTTGGTACAGAATTTTACAAAGAAATTCAAGGGTAAAGTTTTTACTAACAACCTATGGCCAGCTTCATAGACATGCAGCTCTAGGAAGCACCTGTTTCATTTGGATGTGTTGTATAAACAAAAACCTGGGGTGAAGGAGTACTTGGATGAACATCATGGTAGGGTGTGGTCAAGAAGCCAATTCAATGAAATTTGCAAGGTAGACTATGTAACAAGTAACCTTGCGGAGAGTTTCAATTCAAAGGTCAAGTCATTGAAAGGGCTTATGCTGTGGCAAATATTTGATAAGATTAGGCAGATGATCATGATAAAGATCGATCTGCGTCAAAGAATTGCATCCACAAATTATGTTGGCCATCTCATGCTCCCATCTTTGATTAAGTCTTTGCATGCTAGGGCAAAACAATTGAGGATGCAATGCGTCAGAAAAGGAATGGAGGCTGAGGTAACCTACACTGACAAACAAAACAGGCAGTGGAGGTATCCAGTGAGTTTGGTTGATAGGACATGCCATTGTAGGGGATGGCAGATCCGTGGGATACCCTGCATACACGCATTGTTTTTCATGAGTGTTATAGGGGGTGAAGATGGTGAAGTTGATCAGTATGTGTCAGAGTATTTCTCTGTTGCCAAATTTAGGGCTGCATATGCTATGAATGTTCCTACCTTGTTGGGAAAAGACCAATGGATGAAAGTCGATCCAGGCTTCAAACTGTACTCTCCAGTATTGACTAGACCGGCAGGTAGGCCGAGGAAGAATAGGATCAGAGCTAGTGCAGAGGGTGGTGCACCAATTCGAAAACGTAATTGCAAACGTTGTGGAATCCCTGGACACATTGCTAGGCTTTGTAAAAATGGAGTTGACCCAGCTTTTGGAATGGAAGAGAAGGCGGGAGCAGAAAATGCAGAGGAGAATGAAGCAGCAATTCAACTTGAGATTGAAGCAGCAGTTCAACATGAGGAGATTGAAGCAGCAAATGCAGAGGAGATTGAAGCAGCAGTTCAACATGAGGAGATTGAAGCAGCAAATGCAGAGGAGATTGAAGCAGCAGTTCAACATGAGGAGATTGAACTGATGGATCGAGAGCGGGGGGAACAGATGGATGTAGAGCTGCTTGAACCATTGGATGGAGAGCAGAGGGAACAGATGGATGTAGAATGGCTTCAACCGATGAGTCTAGAGGAGAGGGAACAGTATAGTCGAGAATGCCACAAAAGTAGTAAGGCCATGATAGAAGCTAACTTCGAAGAGTACATGGCAGAAGAAAAAGCACAAGCTTTGCAGAAGAAGAAGAACAAGAAAGAGGACAAAAGGAAGGTAGACACCGGTAATATCCCTGTTAGGGTTACCCGGAGTAAGGTGGTGGCCCTGGCGAGTCACACCAGGAGCAAGAGAAAGATTTTATTCTGAACAACTAATTTGAATTTGTATGAACAATTTGTATTGGGGTTCCCTTTGTATTGGCGATCCCTTTGTGTTGAACAATTTGTATTGGGGTTCCCTTTGTATTGAGGATACCTTTGTGTTGAACAATTTGAATTTGTATGAACAATTTGAATTTGTATGAACAATTTGTATTGGGGATGCCTTTGTGTTCAACAATTTGAATTTGTATGAACAATTTGTATGCCACATTTAAGCCACATTTATCATTTTCTCTAGGGTTTAGGGTTTTAGGGTTTTAGGGTTCAATTCAAAATAATTCAAAACATGGTGGAACCTTCCCATGGAGCCTTGTTATGTTACCTACAACCTAGAGAAATAATAATAGAAAAGGAAATATGGAGATATGAAGTTTTTATGCCAAAAGCTTTAAAACCACTTCCTAGTCCATGAGCTACTAGATATGAAGATGCAGGGCTTTCTGCTCAATACACCTCCCAAATACCCACTATGCTTACAAACTTTGTCCAAATGAGTCCAAATTCGTCACACTTGTGTATCTTTGAGTTGCAAACAATATATAGTCGGCCAAAATGTAATATATTGTTCAAATAACACAATTTTATAATTTTTATGCCAAAAGCTTCAATTTCCCTTAGTCCCTTTATTATTTGGGTGCCCCTGTTTTACATAGTGTTACTCAGTTTTCCCCCTCCGGGCCCACTTGTTTTACTCAGTCCTACTCAGTTTTGCCCTTCCTATAAACATTTCCTCACTTTTCCCCCTCTTAGTTCTACTCAGTTTTCCTAACTTGTACTCACTGGCTGATCTCTGATTGGTCGATATGTATGTCACACGGATCTTGGTTGGTTGAAAGCTCAACGAACGCTTGCACCGTTCGATCATTTATGATCGGACGGCATGTATCTCTCTCTCTACCACGATGGACGCATACGGAGACAAGAGCAGAGCACATACCTACCAACCCTGGCAGTCGCATATTCCAGTCGCATCTTCCTCTCTCGTATTTCCTCTCTTACTCCGGCGGTCGCGGCGGCGCGGATCTAACCGTGCGTGCGGCGGCGTGCGGCGGCGCGGATCTAACCGTGCGTGCGGCGGCGCGGATCTAACCGTGCGTGCGGCGGCGTGCGGCGGCGTGGATCTAACCGTGCGTGCGGCGGCGTGCGGCGGCGTGCGGCGGCGCGGATCTAACCGTGCGTGCGCCGTGGATCTAAGAGTGCCGGTGAGGATCTGACCGTTAGAAATAGTTGAAATGTCTCTCTCTGTCTCACTTTCGATTCTATTCTCAGATATGTTGAATGATGAAGAACACCAAGACGGTGGCCGTGCCGACAGTGGTCATCGATGCCACGAACATTGAAGCCATCGCCTACAACATCGCTTCGACGGCGCAGACCCAGCCTTCAATGTCGGAGCCTGTTGATGTCTCACTTCCGGTGCCGAGAGTGCGAATCGATGCCAAGATGATTGAAGCCATCGTCTACAACCGCGCTGCAAAGCCGCCGATCCAGCCCTCCGCAGATCCGTCACTGATGAAGTACACCAAGACAGCGGCGGTTCCGACAATGGTCATCGATGCCACGAACATTGAAGCCATCACCGATAACATCGCTTCAACGGCAGATGGCGCAGATGACCACCCCTCAGCCGCCCGTCGTCCCGGCCTTTCTTGCCCATCGCTGCGCGGCCGTGTTCGACGCCGCAAATTGGGATAAATTATGATAAATTTGTATTTTTCAATTTCCAATTGGGATAAAATTGTTCGAACTACTACCTCCGTCTCAAAAAAAGCTTCTTCACGTTCTTGATGTGTCCATGTACATCCGTATGTATGATTTGAATTCTATCCCAACTTGATTGGGAAGATATTGATATGTATTTGATCCGGAGGCTGGTACATGCTTTCACTTTTGAACGGAAGAAGGGAGGCAGCTTCCGCATCGAGCAGGCGACGAGCAGAATTAAGTCGACATTCAGAAACTTCGGGAGATAGTCACAGAGAAGCTCGGAGGAGAGCAAGATCTCGGCTGCAAAATATACCGGAAGCCGAAAGAGAGACTCTAATCCAAAACCTCGACATGTCCTTTATGTCAATCGACACGAGGGGGAATATTATCCCAAAAACACCGGAAGCAGGATACATGGCGACACAAGCTTTCATCTTAGCGTCCAGGCCACCTCCCGGAGATCCAAGAGAAGCGTTGTACAACATGGCCATGGCAGGATGTGGAGCCATGGGAGCAGCGTTCACAGCTACACCTCCCGAAGGAACTGCAAGGCAAAATAGTCCGAGACCTACCGCAGCAGTGCAAGATCCACCAAGAGCAAGTGGAGCCAGGGACACAACAACTCAGGCTAGAGTTGATAGAGCACGACAAGAAAGAAGGGAACGTCGGCATTCACCAGAACTTGCTAAAGAGGACATGTGTGGACTTCCATGTTTCACACGACGGGTCCGAAAAACTCGAGTTCCATCAGGATTCAAGCTACCCGATAGTTTCAAGAAATTCGATGGCCTGCAAGACCCCGAGGATTGGCTAGTCGATTACCTCGAGACAGTAAAACTGATAGGCGGGACCAGAGCGACAGCCATGCAGAGCATCCAGATACATTTGAGCGGAGCCGCCAGATCATGGATAAAAAAGCTTCCCCCAGGTTCCATCGACAGCTGGGAAAGTTTCGAGGACGTGTTTATCAAGAATTTCCGGTCAACCTGCAAAAAACCTGCGACACTAGAAGAGTTGAGGTCATGTCGACAAAAGCATGATGAATCAACGAGGAAGTACATACAAAGGTGGAACATCATCAAAAACTCGGCAGAAAATATATCTGACGAAAGAGCGATAGATGCATTTGTTGCAGGAGTTCGACGAGGAGATTTCGTGGAGGACTTGGGGAGGACAAACCCAAGAACAGTATCAGCTTTAATGGAGATAGCAAACAGATGGGCAGATGGTGAAGATGCGGTACATAACAAACCACATAGGTCCCCAGAGGAAGATCGCAGTCGAAATTTCCAAAATAGACGCCGATTTCCCCGTCAATTTTCAAGTTACGATGCACCTGGCCAAATATCGGCTGGCTTTCGGGGAAACAATGGAGGAAACAGTAGAGATGACTACCAGAGAAGCAACGCACAGCAAGGTGACAATAGAGATAACATGCAAAATAGCGGGCCAAGGTTCCAGAGACCTTTTGTGTCCCCCGAAGAGATGATGAACGGGCCGTGTCAGATGCATTTCTTCCTCGACAGCAATGGAAAAAGACAGTCGGGACACTTGCAAAAAGATTGTCGAAATTTCCAGGCAATGCTAAGATGGGCAGGACATGCAAATGCTCAGGCAGCGCACAGAAATCCTCAAGGACCTAGGAGTGAGATTCACTTACCACCTCCTCCTGCGATTACAGATGAAAATCGACATCAGCTCAGAATAGCAGCAGCGCCTGCTCCACCGCCCTATGTCGATCCTAACTCTAACGGAGCGGTCTCGATGATTCAGAAAGGCAGGCCATCCAATAGAGCTCAGAAAGTAATCTCGCGACAGGTGTTTATGGCAGAAAAAATGCCACCACCAATAGTCGAGTACCTTAACTGGTCAGGACAAGATATTGGCTTCACAATAGCTGATCATCCACAGCAAGTTCCTCGACCAGGCCAGTCAGCACTGATCTTACCAGCAGTAATTGCGGGATTCGATGTATCTCGAGTATTCATAGATGGTGGCAGCAGTCTAAACCTTATGTACGCAGATACGCTAAGGAAGATGAATATTTCCCTCGCAAATTTGAAACCAACCGACACACGTTTCCACGGCATCACACCAAAGAAGCCAAGTTACCCACTGGGGAAGATCAATCTCGACGTTCAGTTTGGGACCCGAGAAAACTACATGATAGAGAGGTTGGAGTTCGAAGTTGTGGATTTCCCGTCGCAGTATCATGCTTTGTTGGGGTGACCAGCATATGCCAGGTTTATGGCGGTACCACATTACACGTACTTGCTTTGGAGGTTACCTGGACCTAAGGGACCAATCACAGTCAAAGGAAGTTTCACGCTAGCCGATAAATGCGACAAAGATTTTCATCGACTATCAGAAACTTTCGGGATGCAGGCAGAGTACGCAGCGTCAAGGCTCATGACTGATTATGATGTGCTGCCAGACGTAGGGAGGCCCAACAAGGAATCAACTTTTAATACAGCAAAAGATTCTAAGGAAGTGCAGATTCACCTGACAGATCCGAAGAAAACGACGTCCATCGCAACAAACATGGACCTCGCATAGGAAAGCGCGCTCGTCGAGTTCCTCCGTGAGCACTAGAAAATCTTTGCATGGTGTCCAGCTGACATGCCAGGAGTACCCAGGGAACTTGCCGAGCACCACCTAAACTTGGATCCTATTGCGAGACCAATCAAGCAACCTTTGCGGCATTTTTCGGAACCAAACCGCAAAGCCATGCTGTCAGAAATTGATCGGCTTAGAGAAGCTGGTTTCATCAAAGAGATATCTACTGAGGCCACTTGGGTAGCCAACCCAGTAATGGTGCCGAAGAAAAACACGAAAGTCCTTCGCATGTGTGTCGACTTTACGTGCCTCAATAAACATTGTCCAAAGGATCACTTTCCCCTCCCAAGGATCGATCACATTATTGACTCCACGGCAGGATGTGAACGTCTTTCCTTCTTGGACGCATACTCTGGTTATAACCAGATCAGATTAAAAGAAGACGACAAAGCCAAAACAACGTTCATCACACCGTATGGCGTATTTTGTTACAAAACAATGCCCTTCGGGTTGAAAAACGCGGGAGCAACATATCAACGGATGATGCAGAAGTGCTTAGCAACACAGATTGGGAAAAATGTACAAGTATACATCGACGACGTCGTCATCACATCAAAAAAGGGGGCAACGTTAATCGAGGACTTGAAGGAAACTTTCGACAACCTCGACAAATTTTGTCTCAAGTTGAATCCGATGAAATGTTCTTTCGGCGTCCCTGCAGGAGAACTTCTCGGGTTCCTAGTTTCAGCAAGAGGGATTGAAGCAAATCCCGAAAAAATCCAAGCTATCGTAACAATGAGGAAGCCAACAAAGTTGAAGGAAATACAGCAGTTAACTGGACGAGTCGCAGCTTTAAGCAGATTCGTCGCCAGGCTGGGAGAAAAGGTGCTACCATTCTACGCCTTAATCAAACAAGGAGAGAAGTTCCAGTGGAACGAAGATGCAGATAGGGCCTTCGAGGACCTCAAACGGAAAATTTCGACACCGCCAATTCTAGTGGCGCCAAAAGAGAAAGAACCGCTCCTGTTATATATTGCGGCTACACCGCAGGTGGTCAGCACGGCGCTAGTTGTCGAAAGAGAAGAGGAAGGAAAACTCCATGGAGTACAGAGGCCAGTATATTTCATTAGCGAAGTATTATCGCCTTCAAAACAGAGGTACCCGCAGTACCAAAAGCTAGCATATGGAGTATTCACAACCGCAAGAAAATTGCGCCACTATTTTTCGGCGCATCCGATAATAGTGGTCAATGAGGCGCCTTTATCCAACATACTCAATAATCCAGAAGCTACAGGCCGTGTCTCCCTTTGGGGAATAGAACTTTTTCCTCGGGACATCACGTATGAAAAAAGAAAGGCAATAAAGTCACAAATTCTACCAGACTTCATCGCAGAGTGGATGGAGTTGCAAAATACAGGACCTCCGGATTTATCGAGAACCTGGACTATGAACTTCGACGGGTCCAAAAGGTTAGAAGGAGCTGGAGCAGGGGTGATACTCATATCACCTGAAGGCGACAAATTGAAATACGTCATGCGGATGACGTTTCCAAACGCATCTAATAACGAGGCAGAATATGAAGCCCTTATACATCGGATGAAGATGGCGAAAGCCTGCGGCGCAACTCGACTAAAAATATTTGGCGACTCACAATTGGTGGCTCAGCAAGTCATGAACCAATGTGATGCGGTCAATGATAGCATGGTGGCGTACAAAGAGATGTATAATGAGCTGGAGAAGCTGTTTGACGGATGCGAAGTAAACCATATCAGTAGGCTGAGCAATGATGAAGCCGACGTTCTTGCAAACATCGGGTCACAGTGCCTCGCAATCCCTCCAGGTGTGTTCTGGGAAGAAATAACAGAAAGGTCCACGAAGCCGAAGAAATTAACAAAGAAGGAGAAGAACGAGAAACCCTCGGGGGTTGCGAAAGAAGCATTGGAAGAAGAAGACAAGGAACAGGATCTAGTACTGATGGTGCAAATCCCATGGATGCAGGCGTACATATCATACATCCTAAGAAAGACAATACCCGACGATCCAGTTGAAGCAAGGCGAGTTATTAGGCGATCCAAAGCTTTCACGGTGGTCAAAGGGGAGTTGTACAAGCGCAGTATCTCGGGTGTGCTACAAAGGTGCGTTACACCCGAAGAAGGAAGGATAATTCTAAAGGACGTACACGAAGGAGTATGCGGCCACCACGCGAGCAGTCGAGCTATTGCAGCTAAAGTTTTTCGAGCAGGATTCTACTGGTTGACGGCAATTGAGGACGTGAAGGAGATAGTGCGAACTTGTGATGCATGTCAGAGATTTGCCGCAAAACCTCACTCTCGGCAGCAGAATTAATGCCAATACCCTTATCTTGGCCCTTTGCTCAATGGGGTCTCGATATGGTGGGAAAATTACACAAAGCTTCGCCAGGAGGATACGAGTACATGTTGGTTGCTGTTGACAAATTCACCAAGTGGATAGAAGCAAACCCGATAAATTCACCAGATGCAGCATCAGCAATAAAGTTCGTGAAGGGCATCGTTTTTCGATTTGGAGTACCTCACAGCATCGTCACAGACAATGGCAGCAACTTTACGTCGAAGGAGTTCAAGGCGTACTGTGCAGAGGTAGGCATCAAATTGCACTTCGCGTCAGTCGCACATCCTCAAACCAATGGTCAAGTCGAGAAAGCCAATGGCATCATCTGCAATGGCATCAAGAAATGCTTGTTAGGGCCACTGGAAAAAGCTCGACATACCTGGCCAGAAGAGTTACCAAGTGTTTTATGGAGCATCCGAACAACACCAAATACAGCAACACAGGAGACCCCGTTCTTCCTGGTCCATGGAGCAGAGGCAGTACTGCCGATAGAAATAGAGCACGACTCCCCCAGAGTCACAGAGTACAACGAAGAAGTTTCCAGGAAAGCATTGGAAGACGACGTCGACGCACTTGACGAAGCTCGGGACGAAGTATTGTCAAGGGTAACTAAATATCAGCAGGACCTGAAAAACTACCACAGTCAACGTTTGCGACCAAGATCCTTTCAAGTTGGAGACCTAGTTTTGCGACTCAATCAAGAGCGTACTGAAAAACTCGAGTCGCCTTGGCTTGGTCCTTACGTCATTACGGAAGTAATCGAAGGAGGAGCGTACAGGATCAAAGACAAGAAGACAGGGGTTCCCGAGAAAAACCCCTGGAACGTGGCGCAGCTCAGGCATTTTTACGCCTAGGGCTGAAATATAGTCTTCCCTTGTAAAAATACAATGTACTGAAACGCCCGCGAGTTTTCAGACGCACTCTTTTCCTTTTTCGGGGCACCGAGTGGGGCCGGGAAAGGTTTTTAATGAGGCGGGCTCGCGGTGCTGCAATATAATAAAGATAGTGGAAATATATATTTGTTCTTCGACACGATCAGAGGCTTACGCCTCAAAGTTACAATATAGATGGGCTTAAATGCTAAAGTTATCTCGCCTTGGTACCAAGTACCTCGCCAGATAAAACGAAGTTACAAGATAGCAATTAAAGACAAAATACTCGGGGGCTAGTACCTGCAAATATAGTATAAAAACTTGGTTGCTTTGGTTTAATACCTCGCATATACAACACAAGGACCTATCACCGAAACACTCGGGGGCTTGAAGGAAGAAAAATATACAACTTACAATATAGACACAGCAAAGATAGAGTCCTTATCGATAAAATACAAACTCAGTGGTGACCCAACAAGTCGTCAATATTTACTCTGGCTTCTTCGGGAGCAGTACCCAAAAAATCGGCATAATGGCCGTCTGAGAAAAAGTCGGCATCCATTCGAAGAAGGTCATCAATTATTTCCTCAGCTACTGGGGTGATCCGCTCATTAATTTTATCAACACCTCTTCGCCGTTGCCTCAGCTTCGTATGAACAGTCTCCACCACCTTTGCCATATCAAGTTTGGGGTGGTAGATCTGAAGCATAATAAGGGTCACCTTGGCACCAGCTATCAGTTGAGCTTTTACAAAGCCATGGATTTTCTGCACATCCTTAAATTTTTCCATCAGTTCGAGGAGAGATTTTGGCTGAACATTCCGAGGAAACATAGCATTGAAAATCCTGGATAAAGTGCTGGAACAAAACTCGAGAAATCCTCGAACTTGGCTCGAGCGGTCTTGGAATCTTACAATCTGTCGGGTACGTTCAGGTGTAGCCCAGAAGAGGACGCCATGATCAAGACCCAAGTTAATAAGAAGACTTGATCTTGTATCCACTCTTTGATCCTCGGCCTCAGCATCTAAAAAGGGACCTGTTTGGTGACAATACACCAGTTAAAGGTAAAAAACAGGCAAAGAAGAAAAAGGGAGAGAAGGATTAAGTCCAAGATATATACCCGCCATTTCCGAGCTTGCCTCAATCATTAATTCAAGAAGGGAGTTTTCTCGAGAAGCAGCTTTCGCGGCTTCATCTAAGGCGTTTTCCTTAGCAGCTATGGCATCGCGAGCCTGTTGAAGTGCCATTTTCTCTCTCTCGGATGATTTTCGAGATTGCTCCATTATCATAAGTGATTGTTTCTTCAAAGACTGGAGCTGCTGGCGAAGTTCTTCCAAATCCTCTACTGAATTTGTACTCGAAGAATTTTCAACACGTTCGACAGCCACAGGAATTTTCTTCGAAGGGGACAATGCAGGTAATGCATCAGAAGGACGAGGAGTTGCAGAATAGTTGTCAAAAATCAACTGAAAGAAAAGGCGTGACATCAATCATCAAGCAAAGATAGATCTCCGTTGATTCTCAAAGTATGTACATTACTATTACAAAATAAGGGTCCCTAATGGACTATTGAAGCAGCTGTCGCTAAAACTAACTGGGGCGACATCGTCAAAAGATAGAAAAAACTAAAATAGAGGACAGGGTGGTCTACTAGACCTCCGGCTTGGACGAGCTAGGCGCAGGAGTAGGCGTGATTCCAAGATAAGAGAGGACCTTCTTTGTGTTGGGCTTCGCAGCCCTGATCAGTGATCGCCACTTCGTAGTCTCCATCTCCTGTGTGTCGCCAACCTTGGTCCAGTCGAGGTTTTGCTGGCTGTCGGCAACAAGGGCGACGGTGCTTTCAACAGCGACCTTCATATTTTCCTGGTGCACCTTCAGCCCAAGATCTTCTGGCGGATTAAAGCACTTGGCAAGAGCAAGGAAAGTTGCGGGTTCCTCTTTCTTTGGGAAGAAGTAGGGGAAGAGTCGCGACAGCCCTGCTTTAGCTTGATCAATGCCCTCGCGTGCTTCTGTTCCATGAAACTCAAGGAACGAAAGGGCGTCAAGAAGAGGATCATTGTCGGGATCTTCAAGTTCAAATTCTTGAGATGTTTTACCTGTCAAGATAAAAACTTATTGATCAACAAACGAGTGAAGGAAAGAAAGTCCAAAGGATGCGAAGTGGTTCAGATATTTACTGACAAAGCGACGGTTTTGCGACCTTAGGCGTTTAATAATCGCTTCCTCGTGAGCAGATTGTGCGGCTATATGCTCGCTCAGCGAAGTTTCGGCATCGTGAAGTTTCTTCTTAAGATCTTGGACACCAGCAGCATCGGCCTTGGCCTTGTCAGCCTCCGCTCTAGCTTGCATAGCATCTGATTCGGCCTTCTTACGAGCCTCTTCACTTTGCTCTAGATTTTGAGCAAGTGTACTGGCACGCTCGTTGACCTCCGCCAGTTTTTCTGCCAAGAAAGTTAAATTTAGTTCAAAACATCGACAACAAAGGAGTAAGAAGGCAAGGGCAAAAAGAAGCAGCACGGCATTACCTTCAGCTTTACTGGCATAGTCACGGTACCCAACAAATTGGGCACCGAAACAGATGAATTCCTTAATCAAAGGCTGTTAAAAGAAAGAGAGAGAAAGAAAGCGTCGGTACAAAATAAAGGGTGATAGCACAAAATAAAGTACACAGAGAAAACATCGGCAGCATCAAAAAGTATTCAAGAACTTACATCATCCAGAAGAGGAGTCGAGGAGCCACCCAATTCACTACAAGAAAAGTTCTGATAGACAACGTCTCAAAATCGTCCTCTAAGGGGTATTTTTCGTCGCCTATGGGCCTAACCCGACGATATGGGTTCTGTTGTGGAAACCGCGTCAGGCAAAGTCCAACGACTTTTTTTTCGGTCCGTCGCGCTTGGGCGCCCTTCCGCCACGGAAAATCGGACCGTTGCGCAAGTGTTTCCGGGAGCCCGTTGACTGCTGACGTCATGCAAACTGACACGTGGCAGACGCCGTTAATCGCGATTAACGGCGTTAACCGGCTGAAACCCCGTGGTAGATGGTAGGCCCACACGAGGCCTGCCACGTCTTAAGCGGGCCGGGCCAGCTGACATAGTTTGACCGGTCAACTATATAGCTGGGCTGGTCCATTAGTTACGTGGGCCGGGCCTAACCTCTAAGGTTGACTGGTCAAAACTTAAATGGGCCGGTCCATTTAACATGTGGGGTCCACCTTACAGCAACTGGGCCGGCCCAAGAAGCAAGTGGGCCGGGCCAAAACACAGGTGGGTCCCACTTTCTTGTTAAAGGGCCGGCCCATTTAGTGTGTGGGGTCCACCATATAGCAAGTGGGCCGGGCCAAAAACACAGGTGGGTCCCACTTTCCAGTTAAAGGGTCGGCCCATTTAGTATGTGGGGTCCACCATATAGCAAGTGGGCCGGCCCAACAAGATAGTGGGCCGGGCCAAAAACACAGATGGGTCCCACTTTCCTGTTAAAGGGCCGGCCCATTTGGTGTGTGGAGTCCACCATATAGCAAGTGGGCCGGCCCAACAAGATAGTGGGCCGGGCCAAAAGCACAGGTGGGTCCCACCTTTCTGTTAAAAGGCCGGCCCATTTAGTATGTGGGGTCCACCATATAGCAGGTGGGCCGGCCCAACAAGATAGTGGGCCGGGCCAAAAACACAGGTGGGTCCCACTTTCCAGTTAAAAGGCCGGCCCATTTAGTATGTGGGGTCCACCATATAGCAAGTGGACGGCCCAACAAGATAGTGTGCCGGGCCAAAAACACAGGTGGGTCCCACCTTCCTGTTAAAGGGCCGGCCCATTTACCATGTGGGACCACCATATAGCAAATGGGCTGGCCCAACAAGATAGTGAGCCGGCCCAATAAGCATGTGGATCCCACTATCGTGTAACCGGGCCGGCCTACTAAAGAAGTGGGCTGGCCCAAAATGAAAGTGGGTCCCACACTACTGTAAGTGGGCCGGCCCAATCTGTTGTAGTGCCCTACTTGTTTGACTAGTCAACTTGCATTAAATTTCATGAGCCTAAAATCTGATATCAATGATACACACAATTACATACACAAATAAAACAAGTAGGAAAATTACAAGGCAATTAATGTGCCCAAATAAAAAATTTACATAGAATCATTGAGGACTTCTATTAGCATCATCAATAACACGTTAACATTTGGCAATCGCCTTGATTGAATCTTGTGTACTCTTTGTCAACATATCAGCTACAGATCTTAAAGCAGCAATACCATGTCTTTTATAAAGTACAGCCTTGAGATATTTACTGTTTGATGAAAGCAATGGTCTAGGTTGACGGCTATGAGAAGATGCATCAGAAGAAATATCAGAACTTTTTGTGGGCTTCACTTCTAATGAAGATTGCTTCATCACAACTGCATTCTGATAATAATGCAAAAAGAGTTAAACGATGAACTATGCAAACATTTATTATGCAATGTAGATATAAGATAATAACAAGTTGCATAAATAAGACAATGTATGGAACTTGTACTAAGCACAAACTTACATCATAATGTTGCACAGGGTCGCTACAGATCCTTTTTTGGCGACTATCTTCTAATGATGACTGCTTCATTAAAACTGCATTCTGGTAACATTGCAAACATAGTTACAACAATTAACTATTCAAACATGTATTACGCAATGTAGAGATCAGATAACAACATGTAGCAGAAATAAGCACAAGATAAGATAAGATGCATGTACTAAGCACATACTGGCTCGCTGCAGGTCCTTCTCTTGCGTGCACTAGTCGTGGTCAACATGCCTGTCATTTTAGGTTCAGCCATCAAGTGAAATGCTAATCCTCCTGCTCCATTGTCCTTAATCTGTGTTTAGATATCACATTTAAGACCAAGTCAGCTGGTTTCAAATAACAAAAAACTTGAGCTGCCAAATGAATAAGCCAATATTTACCAGATATCAGATTAAAACCAACTAGATGTTGCTTTGCATGAGATACGAATTTCAGACATTCAGATTTAGAGTAGGGTAATGCCAAGGTTTTCCACATAAAGTAAACTGGCATTAAGAATGACCAAATGTCAGGTTCAAATCACATTCGCAGTTTCTCTAAGACAAGCATATCAAATAGGCAGAAACATAGTAAAGCATGAATGGCATTGCTATGGCAGGGTTCCAAATGTTAATCTCTTGCATAAGGAACAATGCATATAGGTTATAGATAATAACGGAAGTAAACCGCCAAAATTACCAACCAAGAACTCAGATTCCAACCTTCCCTAGCGTCCCCGCTGTTAATGTTGGATGTTCTAATAAGTGGTTCGCATGATCAATCCCTAGGAAAAATAACATTGACAAGTCAGTCTACGATAATACAAAGACCAGACATGCACGCAGCAATAACTATATAAGCTAAAGACGAGGTATAAGAGCAAGCAGATTGGAAATGCACATAGCATCATTATAAAAGCAGTGTGAGAATAGCAGACACGAGAAAACAGCTAGCAGCTAGCGGTGAGCTAATGACGTGGTATAAGAACAAGCAGATTGGAAATGCCCATAGCATGACTATAAAAGCAGTGCGACAATAGCATGCAGTACAAAAACAGTTGGCAGCAAATGAATGGGTATAAGGCTATAAATATGTGGATGCACACAGTGTCGATAGAATGAACAGGATGGTAGCGACCGGATAATGCTTTTGTACTGTACAATATTTAAACAAACTTCATGCGAAGCAACACATCAAGAAAGTTAACGGCATATGAGATCTGCAAATAACTACACAAAACATGGCTAAAGAAACACCGCGATCTAACGGGCCAGCGTACTAACCAAGCTGCGGGGTGGACGAAGCGGCAACTTGCATTCCAGGGCGGCGAACGCGGGAGACGATGAATCGACCTGTTTCGATGAAGCGGGCGTTAGTGAAGCAGATCTGGTTGGCTGGCAAGGGATTCGGTGAAGTTGATACAGCCATTGCGCCGAGGTAGTCGGTGGCGGAGTCGGCGGTGAAGCAGATCCGTCGGTGGCGAGGTCGGCGGTGAAGCAGATCCGTCGGTGGCGAGGTCGGCGGTGTAGCAGATCCGTCGGTGACGAGGGCGGCGGGGAGCGGATCAGGTGGGTGGGCAGCCAACACGATCAAGGCTACGCTGTGGAGGAGTATGCGCGGCGAAGCGAGATCTAGTACTGTAGAGAGTCAGAGCTTTGGCGTGTGAGAGTATTTTTGAGCTAATGGGGCGAATGGTTGGTGGGTGGGTTTGGGCCTGTGGGGAGGGTTCGGGATCTAGGCAAGATATTTCATTGTTACCGAATGAGCCCTCCATGGTCGGTGGGTTGTAGCTTCCGGACCAGGGTTAAAAGGGTAAAACTGGTCACGGGATTTTCGAATGGATGCGGCGGGATGATTTGGCGCGCGGCCGAAATTTTCAGTTTCAAGCTACGAGCAGAACGACAAAAATAATGTTCTTCCCAGGGAGCTCTCATTTCTTCCTCTTCTCTTTCTCTCTCGAGTCTCTCCCACTCCCCGGCTCCTCTCCCCCTTCTCTCCGGCGGCCTCGCCGGCCGGAGACGAGGCCGACTTCTCTTTGTATATTGTACACCCTCCGAACTAAATTAATTGATTCAACTTTCCTTAGACGTGTATGTATCTAGAGTAAAAACATGTGTGGATACATCCATATTTAGATAAGCAAAGTTGAGTCAGCTAATTTGGATCCGAGGGAGTTAGTGTTGTTGTAAGCTTAGATCCAGTGTTTCCCATGAGCAGAATGGCGCAATGGAGTCGGGGATCTCGTCATCGGCTTCGTAGCTGGCCTATGGTGAATGCGGCGGATCTTGCCGGCCAAACCCCGATCTGGTGCCATCAATGTGATGGCGCTAACGGTGAGGCTTGCTTTGGTCAGTGCTTCAGATCTGGCCAATGGGGAAGTCAAGCTGCTAAAGTTCACAAGCTCGGGGCATACGACGGCGTCATCCGTCTTGCCCGTGCACATCTTGGCCTTTCAGCGGCCCTTCTCAGAGCCAATATGCCGTTGCTGAGGCCCTTCTTCTCCTTCGTCCTGGCGACTACCGGCGACACCGTCCCAAGTGGTGCGTCCCCGGCGACGGAGTTGCTGGAAAGGATGCGGAGCAGAGATCTGATGTGCGGTCGAGAAGGACTCGATTGATTTTCTTCTATATGTTTTGGGGTCCTTTTTGTAAAGTTGCAGGTTCTATTAGTTATTGTCTAGTACTTTTGGTCCTCTATGTAATTTTTTGGACTAGTTTCCATTGGCACTGATAAACTTGAATTTTGACAAGTTCACAGGGAAAAAATTCCTTTGCACATATGGCCTATCATGTATAAACATTCTTGAGATTTAAACTATATGTAATGTGCCATGCATTAACCCTAAACCATATATATGTAACTAACCCTAGCTGATCAAACCCTACTTAATTAAAACAAATAACCCTAAACTATACGCATGCACTTTATGCGCAAAGGCGCGGGTGCCTCTAATAATGTGTGTGCGCACTCGATCGATGATCCCTAAACCTTATACAACCCTGAAACCCTAATCCCTAAACCCTAAACACCCTAAACACTAAACCCTATACCCTAAACCCTAACCCTAACCCTAACCCTAAACCCTAATTAAACCCTATATATAGGCCAACGGCACTTAATTGTGCATCAAGCAGGCCAGGGGTGCCTCGCGGTCCTCTAATTAAATTAAATGTGCCATGATTAACCCTAAACCATATATATGTAACTAACCATAGCTAATCAACCCTACTTAATGAAAACACATAACCCTAAAGTATACTAGCTATAACCCGATCTAATAAAAACATGCTCTATATATAGCAGCTAGCTAGCAAACCTTAGATTAACACCAATTAATATATACATGGCCTATATCGATCATGTTGTATAACATATCCCTGAGATTCATTAATTAATTATATAATTATCGTGATAAATTAATTAACTCTAATTTTGACAAGTTCTCTCGAATGAAAACACATTTGATTAAGTTGCCTCATAATATATATATAATTAGTGTGCATGCATGGCCTACCATGCATTCGTGCATATATTTTAATGTATATTTGAACATATTCTTGGGGATTTCAATCTCTCTCTCTCGATCATCTATATATCGTTGGTGGACAAAAAACACACATATATATGCATGCAATTTATGCGTAAAGGCGCGGGTGCCTCTAATAATGTGTGTGCGCACTCGATCGATGATCCCTAAACCTTAAATCTCTAATCCCTAATCCCTAAACCTAAACACCCTAAACACTAAACCCTAAACCCTAGACCCTAAACCCTAACCCTAACCCTAACCCTAACCCTAAACCCTAGCTAACCCTAAACCCTAATTAAACCCTATGTATAGGCCAACGACACTTAATTGTGCATCGAGCAGGCCAGGGGTGCCTCGCGGTCCTCTAATTAAATTAAATGTGCCATGCATTAACCCTAAACCATATATATGTAACTAACCCTAGCTAATCAACCCTACTTAATTAAAACACATAACCCTAAACTATACTAGCTAGCTATAACCCGATCTAATAAAAACATACTCTATATATAGCAGCTAGCTAGCAAACCGTAGATTAACACCAATTAAAATATACATGGCCTATATCGATCATGTTGTATAACATATCCCTGAGATTCATTAATTAATTATATAATTATCGTGATAAATTAATTAACTTGAATTTTGACAAGTTCTCTCGAATGAAAACACATTTGATTAAGTTGCCTCATAATATATATATAATTAGTGTGCATGCATGGCCTACAATGCAATTCGTGCATATATTTTAATGTATATTTGAACATATTCTTGGGGATTTCAATCTCTCTCTCGATCATCTATATATCGTTGGTGGCCCAAAAAACACACATATATACGCATGCACTTTATGCGTAAAGGCGCGGGTGCCTCGATCTAATAATGTGTGTGCGCACTCGATCGATGATCCCTAAACCTTAAACAACCCTAAAACCCTAAATCCCTAATCCCTAATCCCTAAACCCTAAACACCCTAAACACTAAACCCTAGACCCTAGACCCTAAACCCTAACCCTAACCCTAACCATCTGCCCTAGCTAACCCTAAACCCTAATTAAACCCTATGTATAGGCCAACTACACTTAATTGTGCATCGAGCAGCCCAGGGGTGCCTCGCGGTCCTCTAATTAAATTAATTAAATGCGCCATGCATTAACCCTAAACCATATATATGTAACTAACCCTAGCTAATCAACCCTACTTAATTAAAACACATAACCCTAAACTATACTAGATATAACCCGATCTAATAAAAACATGCTCTATATATAGCAGCTAGCTAGCAAACCGTAGATTAACACCAATTAAAATATACATGGCCTATATCGATCATGTTGTATAACATATCCCTGAGATTCATTAATTAATTATATAATTATCGTGATAAATTAATTAACTTGAATTTTGACAAGTTCTCTCGAATGAAAACACATTTGATTAAGTTGCCTCATAATATATATATAATTAGTGTGCATGCATGGCCTAGAATGCATTCGTGCATATATTTTAATGTATATTTGAACATATATATTCTTGGGGATTTCAGTCTCGATCTCTCTCTCTCGATCATCTATATATCGTTGGTGGCCCAAAAAACACACATATATACGCATGCACTTTATGCGTAAAGGCGCGGGTGCCTCTAATAATGTGTGTGCGCACTCGATCGATGATCCCTAAACCTTAAACAACCCCTAAAACCTTAAATCCCTAATCCCTAATAATCCCTAATCCCTAAACCCTAAACACCCTAAACACTAAACCCTAAACCCTAGACCCTAAACCCTAAGCCTAACCCTAACCCTAACCCTAAACCCTAGACCCTAAACCCTAACCCTAACCCTAACCCTAAACCCTAGCTAACCCTAAACCCTAAACCCTAGACCCTAAACCACCCTAGACCCTAAACCCTAACCCTAACCCTAACCCTAACCCTAAACCCTAGCTAACCCTAAACCCTAATTAAACCCTATGTATAGGCCAACGACACTTAATTGTGCATCGAGCAGGCCTGGGGGTGCCTCGCGGTCCTCTAATTAAATTAAATGTGCCATGTATTAACCCTAAACCATATATATGTAACTAACCCTAGCTAATCAACCCTACTTAATTAAAACACATAACCCTAAACTGTACTAGCTAGCTATAACCCGATCTAATAAAAACATGCTCTATATATAGCAGCTAGCTAGCAAACCGTAGATTAACACCAATTAAAATATACATGGCCTATATCAATTTTAATATATATTTGAACATATTCTAGGGGATTTCAATCTCTCTCTCTCTCGATCATCTATATATCGTTGTTGGTGGCAAAAAACACACACGTACATATATACGCATGCACTTTATGCGCAAAGGCGCGGGGTGCCTCTAATAATGTGTGTGCGCACTCGATCGATGATCCCTAAACATTAAACAACCCTAAAACTCCCCTAAACCCTAAACACCCTAAACACTAAACCCTAGACCCTAAACACCCGAAACACTAAACCCTAAACCCTAGACCCTAAACACCGTAAACACTAACCCTAAACCCTAAACCCTAAACACCCTAAACACTAATTAAACCCTAAACCCTAGACCCTAAACACCCTAAACTAAACCCTAGACCCTAGCTAAACACCCTAAACACTAAACCCTAAACCCTAAACCCTAGCTAACCCTAAACCCTAATTAAACCCTATATATAGGCCAACGACACTTAATTGTGCATCAAGCAGGCCAGGGGTGCCTAGCTCGCGGTCCTCTAGTTAAATTAAGTGTGCCATGCATTAACCCTAAACCATATATATAACTAACTCCTAGCTAATCAAACCCTAGTTCATTAAAACACATAACCCTAAACTATACTAGCTAGCTATAATCCGATCTAATAAAAACATGCTCGATCTATTTATAGCAGCTAGCTAGCAAATTAAACGGTAGATTAACACCAATTAATATATACGACATGGCCTATATCGATCATATGTTGTATAACATCTCCCTGAGATTCATTAATTAATTATATAATTATCGATGATAAATTAATTAACTTGAATTTTGACAAGTTCTCTCGAATGAAAACACATTTGATTAAGTTTCCTCATAATATATATATAATTAGTGTGCATGCATGGCCTACCATGCATGCATTCGTGCATATATTTTAATATATATTTGAACATATTCTTGGGGATTTCAATCTCTCTCTCTCGATCATCTATATATCGTTGTTGGCCAAAAAAACACACACATATACACATGCACTTTATGCGCAAAGGCGCGTGTGCCTCTAATAATGTGTGTGTGCGCACTCGATCGATGATCCATAAACCTTAAACCCTAATTAAATAAACCCTAATCCCTAATCCCTAAACCCCTAAACATCATAAACATTAAACCCTAGACCCTAGACCCTAAACCCTAACCTCCTAACCCTAAACCCTAAACCCTAATTAAACCCTATATATAGGCCAATGACACTTAATTGTGCATCAAGCAGGCCAGGGGTGCCTTAGCTCGCGGTCCTCTAATTAAATTAAATGTGCCATGCATATATACATGTGTTTAATTTGGGGATTTCAATCGCTCTCTCGTATGTAGATCTCTCTCTACCTCTCTCTCTCTCTGTCTCTCTCTCTCTCTCTCTCTCGTTAATTGGTGGCCAACAACACACACATGCACTTTTGTGCGCAAAGGCATGCGCCTCTAATAATGTGTGCGCAGTCGATCAATCTAGTTTTGATTAATCATAGCACACAAATAAAGAAGTTGTATTTGAATCCACACAACCTAATCTAAAACACATAACCCCTAACATGGCCTAATTAATTAACCCCTTCTCTCTACCTAATTAGTGGAAATTGCACAAAATCAAAAGGGGTCCCTCACTAATTGTGCATATCTGCTAGATTGTGATAAACTTTTGCCCCATATATATTTGGTGGATGGGTGCATCTTGGCATGTAAAACAATTAGTGTTTGCAAATGGCGTTGTCAAAATTTATGTACAAATGATTTCTTTCCATCCAAAGTGCATAAAATGGGAGTTTTAATGAAGAAAGTACAAATAAAACAGCTCAACATGCTTCCACACCCCGATTTCCACACGAAGTAGAGCATATTTAAAGGATAATTCCAGAGTTTTACTATTTTTCAAGCAACTTTGCTAATTTTCCCCCACTCACATGACTTTATGTCGATTTAACGAAAATATGGCGAATTTAAACTACATGGGCGGGATAGTTTGAATTGTGCGCGCGGCAAAGGGAACCGCCTATTCCTCAACCTTGTGCACGGCAAATTACACACGCAACTCCATTAAACGCCACCTACCGACCTTAATTATCACCCCGGCGGCCCGGCCGCATGACCCCCACCCACCCCAACACAACTTATCCCCGTCCGTGCGAAGAGCTTCCCTCCCCGTCCCGTCCGTGCGAAGAAGAAGCTTCCCCTCCCCGTCGTTCTTCTCGAGACGCACCGGCGGTCAAGTTGATCCACGGTAGGGCTGCTATCTCTAGCTCAATCATGTATCGGGGAAGACGGCCTAACGATTTATATTTTCTTGATGCTGCTAAAAAAATTCGTTAGTATGCTCGAACTAATTGGCACTTTATAATTTTCCGCTCGATTTGTCATCGATCAATTTGTTCATTTGCGTGGGCATATAGAGTCAGTTCTGCACTCGATCCGTTAATTTGCTGAAATGCCATGGCAGAGTTTTGTACACGATCTGTTTGCTAAAATGTCGATGGGCATTTTTTGTTTTGTACTCGACATGATTGCTGAAATGCATAATCATGTAGTATAGTTTTGTACTCGATGGATATACATTTCCTACTTCGCCTTAAATTACCCACCCACCACTTGTATCTCATAATTAAACGGATGGACAGAACTTGGATACTGCATGGACACTTATGTTCCCCTTCATATATAAATGGTGTTCAACCCTTTATGGGGTTTATTAGAGCTCATGAAGGTCACAACCTGGACGTGTATTGCCCGCACTGCACATGTATGAATGGTGAGAAGAGGCCTCACCCTGTAGTGGCAGATCATTTACACATTTTTGGGATGGACCGCACATATGTTAGGCGGGTTTAGCATGGTGAACCATATAATGATCCTTTAGCAGGAGAAGCAGATCTTGCTCACCTTTGTATGTGTCTTTGGCATATGTAGTTAATTATTTATATTGATGCTGCCGCTGTTTCAATCAATAGTTTGCATTGATGTGCAAGGTTACGTACTCAAATTTAACTTGTTGCGTATGGATGGACGGGAAGGAGAGAAAAAGCGCTTGCTTCAGAAACGGGTTTTAGCTCGGGACATGTGCTGTGCCAGATGAGAAGGTAAATATGTAAAACGGCATTTGTTCAGGTTGCATCCCTTAGATGTTTGTCTAATCGGTTGATGTACTAATTGCAGAAGCATAGAGTTGAAGAGGTCTCTCAGTTTGATGGGAGATTTGAAGATGAATCTCAGTTTGATGCACTGTGGATGGTACGATGACGAGCCTTTCATAGACGAAGGTCCTGCACCTGAGATTATCCAGCCTACGAAGGAGGCCGTGGACCGAGTACACAGCTTTGCGTTGAAGTGGATGCACGCCGGAGATCATCGGGCGTCCGGGTAGTCTCAAGACCACCCAGCCCTGATGCACTGTGGATGGTACCGATGACGAGCCTCTCATAGACGAAGGTCCTGCACCTGAGATTATCCAGCCTACGAGAAGGAGGCCGTGGACCGAGTACACAGCTTTGCGTTGAAGAGGATGCACACGGAGATCATCAAGGGCGTCCCGGTAGTCTCGAGGACCACCCAGCCACGATGCAAAATGTTGAGCTACTTTATGATTCGTACTCTTATGTTCTGGTGCTGTAGTATGTTATGATTTGTACGCCTTTGGCGCTAGATTAAGCATTCAGTGGATGATCGCGTTGCAAAATTCGACACCCACACAATCAGTTCATCGTATGAGTAGTAGCACAATTACTTCTACAGCGATTCCTGCCAGCGCATTAGTTGGTAGCATGAAACACTTTCAGGTACTCCCTCGATTCATATTAATTGACTCAATTCTGTCTAGATATGGATGTATCTAGATGCATTTGTTAACTAGACTAACAAACTTGAGTCGCTTAATATGAATCCGTGTAAACCGCCTTCGATCCTCGAGCAGCTAGTTTATTGACTCTGGACTCCAAGCCTCTCGCGGCAAGCCATCGACGAAGCTTTGACCAGATCTTGGCCCGCAATTTTTTGTGTGTGGCGAATAGCAAAGCTTTGACCAGTTCCTCTCGGGATGCAGCACGCCGGTGAGCTTGCACGGTTGCCATGAGCACTTTCCGGCGGAACTTCCTCTTCAACGCCCTCAAGCCGCTGCTGCGAGACAGCACGCAGTGCCTCGAGGTGGACGGAATTCTGGATCTCAGGGCGGGGGGTCCGCATCGTCCGGGAACGATCTCCAGTGGGTTAACGAGGACATGTATGGCGGCCAGGGGATTTGTTTTTTTTTTGGTTTGAGCTTGGGATTTGGGGTTTTTTCGGATAGGGGAGGAGGAACCGAGGAAGAGGAAGGAACAGCCGCGTGCTTGGCGCGTGGCGGTGTGCTTGAATTTCGAATTTTTGTGAAATGTTTCATTTCCCCGCTACAATTCGGGGGTTTCTTGACGCACCAATGCATCCCGCCGGGCAGCTTCAAGTGAATTTGGGGTGCCACGCTATGGGCCCTAGTTTCAGTGAGACATGTAATGACTAGTCACATCAGTAAGTTCACTGTGTAATAAAATATGTTACCCCTCCCCTTTATGTAGCACCCCTTCTCTCCCGATCGAGTGCCGATTGCCGACAGATGCAAGCTGCTAGCTCGATCCCCTCCTTTCGCCTCCACCGTCCAGGCATCCAGCTTGGAGGGGCAAGCTGCATCTAGACCAAGCGGATTAGGTAGGACTAGTAATGTTCTTTCCTTTCTCGAGATCGGTTCTTTTTTCCTCTCCTCGATATCTTGCGCATCTCTTTCCTATTCTGGGCGAAGGGGTGTCTTTCTGGTCACCCTCGAGCTGGGAGTGATTGATGGGGGTGGGGGGCGGGGGCTACCTTGGCTTGGATTGGGGTGTTCTTCCTTTATTTGTCGACATTTGCAACCTTTGTAGTTTCTGCTGATCCTCACTGTATCTTTTGTCAGCTTGTACAGGAAAGGTAAGACCTCGACGGTGGGGGCAATGGAGCGTAAGGCCACCACGCATGTGGGCAGTTGGCTGAGCCTGAGCTGCATCCCCAGCCCCGCGAAGCAGGTACTCCGTTTGCTTATCCACTCTTTACCTTTTAAGTGTCTCTCTGCATCCTCAATCTGTTCCTGTTCTGGAATATGCTTAAAGTAGCACATGTCTTCAGGTGTTTGTGCGTAAAGCCTCTGTGACACCATGCTCTATATTCTCTGTATCAGGTTGGTACCTCCAGGTTCCGTGCTGAGGCTATGGGGAACGAGAATAGCGCCCCACCTGCTGCAGAGCATGGCCCGATCTGCAAGACAAGAAGCGAAATGCCATCGCCGAGCTGGGCAGGGACCGCCAGGTAATTTTTTAACCAACTTACCATGATGTAGTCTGAATCGATACTCCCTCGGATCCAAATTAATTGACTCAACTATCTCAGAGATACGGATGTATCTAGATGTGTTTTAGCTCTAGATACTACTGCCTCCATCCCAAAGCTTTGGGCTTATATTATTTTTAGAAAGTCAAACTATACCATGTTTGACTAAGCTTTTACCAAAAATCAGTAACATGCAAAATACAAAATTAATATCATTAAATAGATAATAAAATATATTTTCCTACGGTATCTACACAGTATTATATTTGTTGATAGAATGTTCTAAAATTTTGCTCAAACTTTGCTTGTTTTGATTTCTCAAAAATAAATAAGGCTTAAGCTTTTGGATGGTGGTAGTACATTCATATCTAGACAAAGCTGAGTTAACTAGTTTTTTGTCTGTCCATAGCTAGTGTTCACGCTGCAAAAGGCTAAGAGCATCCACTATATGCATCAGTCTATCTCATACAAAGTAATTCAATATCATCGCTGAGGTCTGCCTTTTGTTTTGCTATTCATATGCAGATCGAAACTTTAGGGCCTTTACTCAAAAGGAAGATCAAAACTGCGGCTGATCGGGCTGCCGGTATGTTGATGCCGCCCCATCTTCTAAATGCCTCTACAAGCACAAGGCCACGCGCCAGCTGGTGGTGATCTTTTAATGAATATGGTATATTTTCTTAATCCACAAAACATGCCTTGATTTTTCTCTGTTTATTGTCGGTTTTTTCTATGCTTGCCAAAAGTTTACAACAACAACAACAACAACCAAGCCTTTCAGTCCCAAACAAGTTGGGGTAGGCTAGAGTTGAAACCCATAAGATCTCAAAGCCAAAGTTTAGAAACACCAAATTCGTTTGCTTACAATCATCATACAGTAATGTTCATCTACTCCAGTTCCCCTAACCCAACAAAAAATGATGTTAATTATGATTTTTAGATTAAAAGAGCACCATTAGGCGCTGTTAATTACGACTTTGAGATTAAAATGTCATTTGCAATTGTTAATTACAATTTTGAGACAAATGGTTAGTTTAACCTCGATCTCTTCTGCTCTCCATTTATCCCAACCGAACAAAAATTTAACCATTCCATTCCTCTGAAATGGAACCATTCCATTCCATTCCACGCTGTTTCAGAACCGAATACACCCTTGCATTGTTGTGAACTGTTGTCCATACAAGCCATACCCTTCCACTTACATCCAGCACTATATGCATCGATCTGTCTCGAGTCATTCAATATCACTGCTGAGATCTGTTCCCATTCTTATGCAGGCTGAAATCGCTGCGCCTTTACTCAAGTGGATGCAAAATGAGGCTAATGAGGCTGCGTGAGGACGATGGTACCGGCACCATCTTCCGAAAACCTCTACAAGCACGAGGCCATGGGCCACTGGTGGTGACCTTTTAATGAATCTGGTATATTTTCTTAATCCACATACATGATTTCATTATTATCTGTTTAATTACTGTTGGCTTTGTCTAATGCTTACCAAAAGTTCAGAAACACTGCGTTTGCTTACAATCATCATACACTAATTTTTCACTTTTCAGTCTGTCTCATCCAAAGATATAAACTGTTGATTTCCATTGGCTTCTTTTGTAATCATTTGCATTGTTGTCAATTGTTCTCTATGCACAACCCTATTCTTCCACTTACACCCGCACTATTTGCATCAGTCTATCTCATAGATTTATTAAATATCAATGATGAGTTCTGTTGCTATTCATATGCAGGATGAAACTTCTGTGCCTCTACTCAAATGGATAAAAAATGATCCTGATGAGGCTCTTTGTGAAGACGATGGTGCCGCCACCATCTTCGAAAACCTCCTCAAGCACAAGGCCACGGGCCACTGGGTGGTACCCTTTTCAAGAAGCGGTATATTTTCTTAATCCTCATACATGATTTGATTTTTGTCCGTTTATTGCCGGCTTTGTCTAATGCTTACCAATAGTTCAGAAACACACACACCTATTCTTACACTTACATCCAGCACTATATGCATCGGTGTCTCATAGATTCATTTTATATATCACTGCTGATGTCTCGTTGCTCTTCAATTTTCATATGCAGACGAAATCGCTAACCCTTCATTGGTCAAAAGGATTGCAATCGCTGCCGATGAGGCATCCGCAGAGGCTGCCACCAAGTTCTTATCAGCCCCACCTTACGGATGCTTATATAAGCTCAAGTCCAAGGACCAGCCGGGCCGTAACCATCCAAGGGTTCGGGTATATTTTCTTAAGCCACATATACATGCCATGATTTATGTCTAATATTATCACCGGCTCTGTCTAATGCTTTTTGGAATTCGGAAACACCAAATTAGCATGCTTATATTCATCATACACTAATTTTTCACTGTTCAGTTTGTAACATAGTGTTATGCACTCGCTTGTCAACATTTGCATTGCTCTGAACTATGCACTTTACACAACCTAATTCTTCCACTTACATTCAGCGCTACGCACCAGTAGTACCTCCCATGTTTCCTTCACCATCCCGATGCCGAGCTTGCGGGAATATGGCGGGCCCATGTACATACCCCGCATATAACACCTCCTATGGCTCTATCTACCTTTCTAGTAGCTCCTTCACAGAGTTACAGGTATGTATTCTCTGTGGTTTAGCATGAATTGGCATATAGTAAAGTCTTGTTTTTAGTCTTCCTGCTTCTTACATTTTTATCAATTTTCACATGCAGACTGTACTTTGTGAACTTCGTCCAATGATTAACCAGATGTGTCCGCATGAAGGGTCTTTCACTATGCATGGCAATGGCAAATTGATGGACACCTACACGGTCTATGAGGTGTATGTCTACAAGACGCAGGCCATCACATATTTGTATGGACATGATTGGAGAAAGTTTGCTTTTGACTACGGTCTAAAGAAGGGCGACGAGCTGAGGATCAGAAACTCAAACGGGCAGATATACGTAACTGCTTACAGAGTTGGAGACACTTCCAAATATATAATATGTAACTTTTTTCTACTCATATCTTTTGATAACTGTTCTGAGCAGTTGTTCTAAACCATTCCCTCTGTTCTAGCTTGCTGGGTTTAACATGATCAAAGCTGCAGATCCCCTGATGGAACATGAGCGGATGTCACAAAGGGCAACCACACCAGCACCGGCACCGGCTTCCCACTCTCCGGCATCAGCACCGGTTCCCGTACCAGCTCCGTTTATCGCATCTACCCAGCAGTCCCCTACATCAGCATTGGTTCCCTGTAGAGGCCCCATATACTACACCTGCCCAGAGGCCTCCCGCATCGGCACTTGGTTCCTCTAGCTGCACCGCGTTTCGCACTCGCCTGTCAGCCTCCGCATCAGCACCGGTTCCTCTAGAGGCACCGTTTACCGCACCTCGCCCAAAGCAGTCTCCTCGCATCAAGACCAGCTCGTGTACCAGCCTGTGCTCCGGCACCTGCCCCAGCCAGATCACCGAGGTCTCAGCTCATTGCTGTGGCCACCCGTGTGGTGACCAGGAGGCATCTGAAGGCTATGTTTGTGAGTATATGACAACATAACTGCTCTTATCTTGATGTCTTCTCTGCTCAAAGTCTCACATGGTTCAGTGCATTGGTGCCATTGACTAATTTTTGGTGGTATCTCTTGCTTTGAATCAGAAATTGCCTAAAAGTATCTCCAAGGATCTCAATGCTGGCCGAAGGGGCAAGATATCCCTCGTCATGGAGAGTGAAGGTCTCACCGTGGAGGGACGGTACTCCGTCGGTCCACAGAGATGGCCGCTTGGCTGTTACTTCCAGGTGGAAAAAGTTCATTGACGGTGCCAAACTTCGCATTGGATCAAAGTTGAAGGTCAAGATCTTTCGATGCCGCTGTGACATGCTGGTCATAAAGTTCGCGGTTGTCTAGTTCTGTTGCCCCATGAGCCCTTAGCAAATGCATTTGTAGTTATACTTATATAAGGTTATCTTATCTGAACTGCTAATTAATTGTATGGGTGGTAAAACTCTGGCAAGCTTTTGCTCTTAGCAAGTATGTATGTATGATCAGCTATTATGATAACTAATGTTTGTGTTCATCTTAATTTGCATTTCCGTTTTAGAAAAAAACTTAATTTCTATTTTGGCTGACCTGTTAGAGAACTATCAGATTGAACCCACAACATGATTCAAATAGATTCATTACACCGAGCCACATGTCTTGACCTTGCTATACACTACTTCCATTAATCAGTGCAAGAAGGCTTACCCGAGCTGCTCGAACCATGGCAGATTCGAATCCACCTTATCTATCTAGAAATACAACCTTTGCAGAAAGAGGATTTGCAGTATGGGGAGGCTGACATTGGGGACCCATGAGCCAGCAGCGTCGTCAACGTTTTAAAGGTGGCAGGAGATCGAAAGAAAAAATAAGCCGAAAATCAGTTGGTAAACAAATTCAAGAAAAGAAACATTTACCTTTCTGAGAGGATGACATGCGGGACCCATGAGGCAGCAGCATCCTCAACTATTTCAAGGCGGCAGAGGATCAAAAGAAAAAAGGAAATAGCCAGAAATTAATTAGGGTCAAAAATAAATCCATCAAAGGAAACTTTTATTGTTCATAGAGGATGACATGTGGGACCGACTTGCCAGCTGCGTCGTCATCGTTTCAAAGGGGGCAGGGGATCAAAAGAAAAAGGCAAATAGCCAGAAATTAGGGGAAAAAATAAATCCAACAAAGGAAACTTTTATTGTTCATAGAGGATGACATGCGGGACCCATGAGCCAAAGCTTCCTCAACGTTTCAAAGTCGGCATGAGATTGAAAGAAAAAGGCAAGTGACATAATATCAGGAGCCAAAAATAATCCAAGAAAAGAAACTTTATTGTACATAGAGGATGACATGCGGGTCCCATTTTGTAGCAGCGGTCTCAACGTTTCCAAGGCGGCACAGGACCAAAAGAAAAATGAGGCAGCAGCATTCTCAACAATTCCAAGGCGGCAGGGGATCAAAAGAAAAAAAAGGAAATAGTCAGAAATTAATTAGGGGTCAAAAATAAATCCACCAAAGGAAACTTTTATTGTTCATAGAGGATGACATGTGGGACCGACCTGCCAACAGCGTCCTCATCGTTTCAAAGGGGGCAGGGGATCAAAAGAAAAAGGCAAATAGCCAGAAATTAGGGTTCAAAAATAACTCCAAGAAAGGAAACTTTTATTGTTCGTAGAGGATGACATGCGGGACCCATGAGCCAGCAGCTTACTCAACGTTTCAAAGGTGGCATGAGATCGAAAGAAAAAGGCAAGTGACCAAATATCAGGAGCCAAAAATAATCCAAGATTTATTGTACATAGAGGATGACATGTGGGTCCCATTTTGCAGCAGCGGTCTCAATGTTTGTAATGCGGCTTGAGATCAAAAGAAAAAGAAAGTAGCTAGTAATTAGGGGGTGAAAAAAATCCAAGAAAAGAAAGTTGATGGACATAGAGGATGACATGCGGGTCCCTTGAGCCAACAGCTTACTCAACGTTTCAAAGGGGGCAGGGGATCAAAAGAAAAAGGCAAGCCAAAAATCAGAGGGTGAAAAAAAATCCAACAAAGGAAACTTTTATAGCACATAGAGGATGACATCCGGGTCCCATGAGCCAAAGAGGTTCCTCAACGTTTCAAACGTGGCATGAGATCGAAAGAAAAAGGCAAGTGACCAAATATGAGGTGCCAAAAAAAACTCCAAGAAAAGAAAGTTGATTGCTCATAGAGGATGACATGCGGGTCCCATTTAGCTTCAGCGGTCTCAGATTTTGAGAGGCAGCAGGGGATCGAAAGAAAAAGGCAAGTGACCAAATATCAGGAGCCAAAAATAATTCAAGAAAATAAAGTTTTATAGTCCATAGAGGATGACATGCGGGTCCCATTTAGCAGCAGCGGTATCACCGTTTGAGAGGCTGGAGGGGATCGAAAGAAAAAGGCAAGTGACCAAATATGAGGTGCCAAAAAAAAATCCAAGAAAAGAAAGTTTTATAGTACATAGAGGATGACATGCGGGTCCCATTTAGCAGCAGCGGTATCACCGTTTGAGAGGCGGCAGGGGATCGAAAGAAAAAGGCAAGTGACCAAATATGAGGTGCCAAAAAAAAATCCAAGAAAAGAAAGTTTTATAGTACATAGAGGATGACATGCGGGTCCCATTTAGCAGCAGCGGTATCACCGTTTGAGAGGCGGCAGGGGATCAAAAAAAAAAGGCAAGTGACCAAATATGAGGTGCCAAAAAAAACTCCAAGAAAAGAAAGTTGATTGCACATAGAGGATGACATGCGGGTCCCATTTAGCAGCAGCGGTCTCAACGTTTCCATGGCGGCAAGGGATCAAAAGAAAAAGGAAGTAGCCAGAAATCAGGGGGTCAAAAAAAATCCAAGAATAGAAAGAATTTTGGTTCATAGAGGATGACATGCGGGACCCATGATCCTGCATCGTAAACGGCTCGATCGGAGAACGTTGAACGAGATGGCGCGATCTAGAAAAAAAACAATGCCAGAGAGGCTGCCATCTGGGCCCTACATCCCTCGGCGGTGCGGATTTGCGTTGACTCGGCCAGCGAACCCGAGATTTCGAGATGCACCACGTCCCGGGCCACCATACGCGACGTTTTGGCCGCTTTCGTCGGGCTAGGTGGCCTCAAAAACGAGAAAAAAAAGTTTTGACATGCACCACGGAGGGACCCAAAATCGTCGGCCATGGTACACCAGCAACCACGGCGCGACTTCAACTTCGTCGGCCATGGCAACTTTTCTTGTAGTGATTGTAGGGTAGGCTGTGTAATTGATTCAACTCTCGCCCTTTTTGGTGAAGGGACAAGAGGGCTTGCAGGAGGAGTAGGTGCGTCGGTGTTTTGTTGAGGAGGCGAAGATTCCTCTCCTTCAACGTGCTCCTCAGAAACAACTAGAGTATGCGACGTACTCATTCGAGCAGTCGCATCAAGAGCTGGCATTTCTTCCTCGTCATCACTACGATGAAATGACGACAAGATAAGAAACAAGATAGACAAAGATCTTCAAGTAGCAAAATAATAAGAAACAAAAAATGACTTACGAACTGACGAGGGCTTCCAGGTATGGATCGAAAGCTGCCTTCCGACGTGAAGGAGCAGTTTCTTCGGCTTTGGAAGTGCCGGAATCTTTGACATCAGTCCTCTTCCTTTTGTTCTTTGGAGATACAGCGGGAGGAGGAGAGTGTGCCGAGGTAGTATCCTCGGATTCAGCTTCCTTTTCAGAAGATCCCGCAGATTTTCGAGAACCTGCGGGTTCACTATCAGCGCCAGGAGCATCTTGGTTATTATCATCGATAATAGCTCGTTCGTCGACTTCCCCACCTTCAGGAAGGGGAGGAAGAGAGACAATATTTGGATGGTTCTGTATAAAGAAAAGAGGGATGTCCATAAAGCAGTTATGCAAGAGATGTCAAAGAAAAATAGAGAGTCGATAAAAAGTTACCTTGGGGAGCGCATTGGCGGCGCTATATGGTTTTACCCGACAAGAGGACGGAACAGGATCTTTTTTGCTGAGGGAGGAAATTTTTCGGACAAGCTTTTCTAAGTCTTTGACCGATAAATCCACCGACAGGCGATCCACATCCTTATCGCCAGTATACTTCCAGAGAGGATTTTTGCGAGCCTGCAGAGGCTGCACTCTGATTCTAAGGAAATAGGCTGTGATTTGAATACCCGATAGTTCTTGGCCGCGGGTGTTTTGCAGCTCGCGGATGCGGGTCATCAGTGCTTCTGTCACCGTTTTTTCTTCTTCGGTAGCTTCTGCATCCCAGGAACGGCGGCGGTGGATTTTCTCGGCACCGTCAAAAGGAGGAATATTGTCTTCAACACATCCATGGTTCTCCTCATGGATGTACAGCCACTTCTTGCGCCATCCTTGAACTGAGTCAGGGAATTTGATATCGAAATACTCGACATCGGGGCGAACACAGATAACAATGCCGCCTATATTATAAGCAACATTGGGAGAACCATTGCGGCGGCAAAAGAAAATGCGCTTCCATAGCGCCCAGTTAGGCTGGATGCCAAGGAAGGCTTCGCAGAGGGTGATGAAAATGGAAATGTGGAGGATGGAATTGGGTGTGAGGTGATGAAGTTGCAGTCCATAAACGAAAAGCAACCCCCGAAAAAAAGGGTGAATGGGGGCAGAGAGGCCACGGATGAGATGATCGACGAAACTAACCCGATACTCCATGGGAGGGGTTGGGTAGCTTTCTTCACTGGGGAAGCGAACCGCGTCCTGCTTCTTGCTGATCCCCAGTTTCTTCAGCATGTTGATGTCTTGCGAGGAGATTTTGGATCTCTCCCACTCTGTGTTCGCTAGATCTTCAGTCGCCATCTTCGAGTCAGGTGTGCTGTGCCTGGTGAGTCTACGCGGAGGCATCAACAATGGCGCCGGAGCAAGGTGCGTGTATGGTTGAGCTCAAGACCTTTGCGGCGCAAGGGAGGATTTTTTGACAGAGGAGAACGGAGGAGCGGCGCGAGCGAAAGGACTAGAGGAGGAAGATGACGCCCTTATATAGAGGTGCGGTGAACCGTCACGCCGTTGGATTGACAGATTACGCCACAGATGGTATACACGTGGACAAGGGGTAAACGGTAATTTCACATAGACGAGAAAGTGCAGCAACTACAGTAGTTGCGCCAGGAAAAGCGGAGGACGTGTGTCCCCCACTTGCACGACATGTCAATATGATGCGGAGTTTGGGCCCGCAAGGCAGAGAGAGAGAACATCTCGCGATTTCCAGATACATTGGTCGTGGCTGTCATCAGCAGTGATGTCACCTTGGTAAAAGAAAATCTCGGCTATGAAGCTTGGGAAGAATGGCGACAACATAAGATTGTTTCGAGAGCTTTTGAACAAATACAAGTTTTTGCCCAAATGCTCGGGGGCTACTTTGGAAAAAATGAAAAGGTTGAGAAAGTCAAAATAGAAATGGCGAGAGTCTATGATCAAATACAAGTATTTTCTCATAGCCTTGGGGGCTACTCCCATCGGGAGCGCTGTTCGCGCACCCGATAGATTTAAAAAATTATGGGATAGGAGAAAAATATAGCGACATAAGGCGTGGAGCCTACACTCAAGCACAAGTTCTTGACTGTAGCCTCGGGGGCTACTCCCATCGGGAACGCTGTTCGCGTGCCCGATGAAATTATAAAAAAGAAGAGAGAGAGAGAGAGAGAAAAAGAAAAAGAAAGAGGAAGTGAGTATACTTCGAGTTATACAAATAACTCTACATATACTCCCATCGGGAAAGCAATATAAGTCATCCGTTGACTCAATAAAATGTGATATTCCAGCAGCCGAATAAGCACTCGACAATATATTCTCAGAGCGCCAAAGTTGCGAATAAATCTCTGAATGCCGCAAAATTTGCGAAGGTAAGACCCCAGATCCGTTCTGTGCGGCGTGGCGCCGTCTCTGACGTCGGTTTGCTACTTTTTTCCGTATCAACAGATACGAAGAAAAATCCTAACGGACGCGTTAGGTACCCGATAAAATATGACTGGGACTCGACAGAATGGTAAGACCTTAAGCGGCACCTATCGAAGTTTACACCAGTATCCCGAGATCATGTCCGGGGACGTGATCTTGAAGTAGGTTTTTGCGGATTGCCACTAGAGCAGTTAACTAGTACCTGATCTGTCAGATGAACTAGCCCCAATTACCATTATCCCTGTACAATATAGAAATTCATATGAGGAAAAATAGAAAAGTGTAAAGTTGTCAAGTAAATATAAACAGTGGAGATTTTCCCTGATTCTGCGATTCAAGCAAAATCTCGGGGGCTACTGACATAGGCATACTCAATGGGCCTGCCGAAGAAGGTACCCGGGGTTTACTGAAGGCCCATTACTCGAAGAATAAGAAGACTCGGAAGCCCAAGATACTACTAAGGAAAGCTAGAGTTGTAATAGAAGTCATCGTTTGTAATCTTGCGGGATGGGTTGGAAACCCTCCCGGACTCTGTAAACTTGTGTATCACGAATCCCTCGGCTCCGCCTCCTATATAAGGGGGAGTCGAGGGACAAAGAGAGGATCGAATCTACTGTCAACACAACCCTAGTTTTATATTCGTCGAGTACTTTTCGGCTGAAACCTTCGAGATCTACTTGCCCTCTACATCTAACTAAACCCTAGTCTACAATCCGTAGGCATTGACAAGTTAATACCTTGTCAGGATCCCTTCACTTTTATAAAATGTTCATGCATGCTAAAATTATCGTGCGCATTACTTACCACAAATAGGAAATTGTACACCAAAATACAGTGCTTAGAGCCACAACAAAATACAGTGGTTAGAGCCATCTACTGAATAACAATTCTATACTAAATCGTCTACCAGAACCACATAACTGCTAGGACAGGGATGACACCTAATAAAACTGCACAGATGAATCTACTTTTCTCCTCTCCCATCACTTTAAGTTCATGTTCTAGATTTTCTACCACTTGATCAAATACGGCAAGATCTGTCTCAACTCTCAACTTCTCCTTGCGAATAAGCTCTGAATTCTTCTTTTCTTCCTCCACAATACGCTTCAGCTCGAATATCATCAGGTTTTTACGGGCCAATTCATCACCTAAATTGGCCACCTTCTCCTCCAAATCCATCCTCTGGCTACACCACTGGGTTGATTCATCTTGGTATGCAATGTACCATGGATCATCGGCTTGCCTGGCTAACTGTAACAATAATGGAAAAAAGAACAACTGAAATCACTCCAACAGGCCATGGCGGAACTTCAAATTTAACGGTAGTACAGAGAGCTGAAGCTAGATACCTGCACTTTCGACGAGGTAGGAGAAGTAGAACGTGGCCACGACATGATCGAATCGCCACCCTCGCCGGTGTACCCGCTACGACCAGACATTGAGGACTATTTTGTACCTGCAAACTCCAATAAATTACGGGAACCGAATCGATTAGGGGGCGGGGGAGGCAGAAGCGGAGGTCTTACCAAGCTATACCAATTGGTGCGCGGAACAAATCCCGGTCGTCGTGGGCGGCGGATCTGCTTGCGGCGGACTTTCCTGCGGTGGGTACAATGCGTGCGGACGAAAGAAGTGTTGGAGCCGTGTTTGACGTGCAGTGCCGCAGTTCGTCCGATGCCGCCGGGGGACAGAGCCGGCGGCGCGACAAGGCGCCGGCGATGGCTGCTCCGTCCGATGGTGGGGAACGAGCTGCCAGCGGTTATCCGGTCTAGCTTAAGAATAATTAATTAGCGAACTTGTTGCTTCTCTCTATGATATTCTCTAAAGACATATATCAGAGCGGCAATATGTGAGTTTTCCTGAAAAATAGACGACCCCACTGGTCATTGGCTGCGCAGGCCCCACAGAGCGGCAATATATGATTTTTTCTCTCTAAATAAATAGACGACCCCACTGGTCATTGGCTGCGGCAGCCCCACAGAGCGGCAATATGTGTCTTTTCCTGAAAAATAGACGACCCCACTGGTCATTGGCTGCGGAGGCCCCACAGAGCGGCAATATATGATTTTCTCTAAATAAATAGATGACCCCACTAGTCATTGGCTGCGGCAGCCCCACAGAGCGGCAATATATGTGAGTTTTCCTGAAAAATAGACGACCCCACTGGTCATTGGCTGTGGAGGCACCACAGAGCGGCAATATATGAGTTTTCCTGAAAAATATACGACCCCACTGGTCATTGGCTGCGGCAGCCCTATAGAGCGGCCCCATTTGTCATTGGCAGCATCGCGTATAAAATCATGAAATAAAACGGCCCACACGTCAGCGATAGATGGATGGCTGCTCCGACGTGTCTCCTGACCCTACCCGTCAGGGAGGAGCTGCCCCTGTGCGGCCCCACCCAGTCAGACTAACGGTCAAGGCCTCTGACCTGACGGCTACCGCCGTTCCAGCACTTGTGCGTGTTTCAAACTAGAGGAGGGGAAAACTGAGGAAAAACTAAGGGACTAGGGAAAACTGAGTACAACTAACGAACCAGGGGCACGAAAATAGAAATCCCTACTTTATTTACCTTTTGTTTATTTCATCATGTTTCCTCCTAAGTACACTCTAAAAGACATACCGGTAGGACGTGGGTCTATCATTGGGAGAGATAATATAGAAGATTTTTTCACTCATGTTAGTACAGCTGAAGATTTTGAAGATAGACACTTGGTAGAACTTGCTCCTACTTATGAAATTGTTGTTGCTTCTTTAGTACACATGTTGGAAACTAAATTTGTTAATCTCAATCCTATAATTCAACATATGTTTCTTACACTCGGTGATATGGAAGAAGGAGAAAAGAAAGATTTTGTTTTAGAAACCCTTCTCAAAGAATTTGGTGGTGTAGCAAGAGAGGCTAGAAAGGTCTTTATTAAATATAAGATGCTTGGCACTTATACCAACTTTGCTAGTACCCTTGAAAAGATGGACATGGATAGAATAAGGTACACTAATAATATTAATGATGGTGGGGAGATTAAGGCAACAATACCTTGTAAGCTCCTAGGAATGCATGAAGCTCTAGAAAATAACTATGGTTGGCTTGTTCCCGAAAATTTGTATGATGAGGATAGCAAGCCTAAGTATAATGAAAAAGGAGCCTCTGAAACTTACATAGATAAGATAAAATGCATAGTTGAGAAAGCTCCAAACCGCCCTGTTGATGCTTCATCTCTTGATAATACTTGATTCACACTTTCTGCGCCTAGCTGAAAGGCGTTAAAGAAAAGCGCTTATGGGAGACAACCCATTATTTTACTTCTGCACTTTGTTTTATATTTGAGTCTTGGAAGTTGTTACTACTGTAGCAACCTCTCCTTATCTTTATTTTAGTGCATTGTTGTGCCAAGTAAAGTCTTTGATAGTAAAGTCAATACTAGATTTGGATTACTGCGCAGAAACAGATTTCTTGCTGTCACGAATTTCGATATGCCTCTCTGTAGGTAACTCAGAAAAATCTGCCAATTTACGTGCGTGATCCTCAGATATGTACGCAACTTTCATTCAATTTGGGCATTTTCATCTGAGCAAGTCTGGTGCCTCAAAAAAATTCGTCTTTACGGACTGTTCTGTTTTGACAGATTCTGCCTTTTATTTCGCATTGCCTATTTTGCTATGTTTGATGGATTTCTTTGTTCCATTAACTTTCAGTAGCTTTGTGCAATGTCCAGAAGTGTTAAGAATGATTATGTCACCTCTGAATATATGAATTATGCACTGACCCTCTAATGAGTTTGTTTTGAGTTTGGTGTGGAGGAAGTTTTCAAGGGTCAAGAGAGGAGGATGATACAATATGATCAAGAAGAGTGAAAAGTCAAAGCTTGGGGATGCCCCCGTGGTTCATCCCTGCATATTTTAAGAAGACCCAAGCGTCTAAGCTTGGGGATGCCCAAGGCATCCCTTCTTCATCGACAACTTATCAGGTCACCTCTAGTGAAACTATATTTTTATTCCGTCACATCTTATGTGCTTTACTTGGAGCGTCTGTTTGTTTTTATTTTTGAATAAGATCGGATCCTAGCATTCTTTGTTTGGGAGAGAGACACGCTCCGCTGTTTTGTATGAACACATGTGTTCTTAGCTTTATCTTTAATGTTCATTGCGAAAGTTGGACTATTTTATTCATTGTTATATGGTTGGAAACGGAAAATGCCGCATGTGGTAAATGGTATAATGTCTTGAATAATGTGATACTTGGCAATTGTTGTGCTCATATAGATCATGTTTAAGCTCTTGCATCATGTACCTTGTACCCATTAATGAATAACTACATAGAGCTTGTTAAAATTTGGTTTGCATGATTGATCTCTAGAGTCTAGATATTTTCTGGTTAAGGTGTTTGAACAACAAGGAGACAATGTAAAGTCTTATAATAGCTACAATATGTTCATATGTGAGCTTTGCTGCACCTTTTATACTTAAGTTTGCTTCAAACAACCTTGCTAGCCTAGCCTTGTATTGAGAGGAATTCTTCTCGTGCATCCAAATCCTTGAGCCAAGTACTATGCCATTTGTGTCCACCATACCTACCTACCACATGGTATTTCTCCGCCATTCCAAACTACATTACTTGAGTGCTACCTTTAAAATTCTATTCTTTGTCTTTGCAATATATAGCTCATGGGACAAATAGCCTTAAAAACTATTGTGGTGAAGAATATGTACTTATGTGTCTTATTTCTTAATAAGTTGCTTGTTGAGCGGTAACCATGTTTCTGGGGACGCATAAGAAATTATAGATACGTTTGGGACGTATCAAGCATCCCCAAGCTTAGTTCCTACTCGCCCTCGAGTAGGTAAACGATAACAAAGATAATTTCTGAAGTGACATGCTATCATAATCATGATCATACTATTGTAAGCATATGAGATGAATGCAGCGATTCGAAGCAATGATGAAGATAATGAGTAAACAAATGAATCATATAGCAAAGACTTTTCATGAATAATACTTTCAAGACAAGCATCAATAAGACTTGCATAAGAGTTACTCATAAAGCAATCAATTCAAAGTAAAGGCATTGAAGCAACACAAAGGAAGATATAAGTTTTAGTGGTTGCTTTCAACTTCAACATGTATATCTCATGGATAATTGTCAACACAAAGTAATATAACAAGTGCAATAGGTAAACATGTAAGAATCAATGTACACAGTTGACACAAGTGTTTGCTTCTGGGATAGAAAGAATAGGTAAACTGACTCAACAATAAAGTAGAAGATAGGCCCTTCGCAGAGGGAAGCATTGATTACTATATTTGTGCTAGAGCTTTTAATTTTGAAAACAAGAAACAATTTTGTCAACGGTAGTAATAAAGCATATGTGTTATGTATAAGATATCTTATAAGTTGCAAGCCTCATGCATAGTATACTAATAGTGCTCGCACCTTGTCCTAATTAGCTTGGATTAACACGGATTATCATTGCATAGCATATGTTTCAACCAAGTGTCACAAAGGGGTACCTCTATGCCGCCTGTACAAAGGTCTAAGGAGAAAGCTCGCATTGGATTTCTCGCTTTTGATTATTCTCAACTTAGACATCCATACCGGGACAACATAGACAACAGATAATGGACTCCTCTTTAATGCATAAGCATTCAACAACAGTTAATATTCTCATAAGAGATTGAGGATTAGTTGTCCAAACTGAAACTTCCACCATTAATCATGGCTTTAGTTAGCGGCCCAATGTTCTTCTCTAACATTATGAATACTCAAACCATTTGATCATGAAAATATCCCTTACCTCAGACAAGACGAACATGCATAGCAACTCACATGATATTCAACAAAGGTAAAAGTTGATGGCGTCCCCAGAAACATGGTTACCGCTCAACAAGCAACTTATTAAGAAATAAGACACATAAGTACATATTCTTCACCACAATAGTTTTTAAGGCTATTTGTCCCATGAGCTATATATTGCAAAGGCAAAGAATAGAATTTTAAAGGTAGCACTCAAGTAATGTACTTTGGAATGGCGGAGAAATACCATGTGGTAGGTAGGTAGGGTGGACACAAATGGCATAGTACTTGGCTCAAGGATTTGGATGCACGAGAAGAATTCCTCTCAATACAAGGCTAGGCTAGCAAGGTTGCTTGAAGCAAACTCAAGTATAAAAGGTGCAGCAAAGCTCACATATGAACATATTGTAGCTATTATAAGACTTTACATTGTCTCCTTGTTGTTCAAACACCTTAACCAGAAAATATCTAGACTCTAGAGATCAATCATGCAAACCAAATTTTAACAAGCTCTATGTAGTTATTCATTAATAGGTACAAGGTACATGATGCAAGAGCTTAAACATGATCTATATGAGCACAACAATTGCCAAGTATCACATTATTCAAGACATTATACCATTTACCACATGCGGCATTTTCCGTTTCCAACCATATAACAATGAATAAAATAGTCCAACTTTCGCAATGAACATTAAAGATAAAGCTAAGAACACATTTGTTCATACGAAACAGCGGAGCGTGTCTCTCTCCCAAACAAAGAATGCTAGGATCCGATCTTATTAAAACAAAAACAAAAATAAAAACAAACAGACGCTCCAAGTAAAGCACATAAGATGTGACAGAATAAAAATATAGTTTCACTAGAGGTGACCTGATAAGTTGTCGATGAAGAAGGGATGCCTTGGGCATCCCCAAGCTTAGACGCTTGGGTCTTCTTAAAATATGCAGGGATGAACCATGGGGGCATCCCCAAGCTTTGACTTTTCACTCTTCTTGATCATATTGTATCATCCTCCTCTCTTGACCCTTGAAAACTTCCTCCACACCAAACTTAAAACAAACTCATTAGAGGGTCAGTGCATAATTCATATATTCAGAGGTGACATAATCATTATTAACACTTCTGGACATTGCACAAAGCTACTGAAAGTTAATGGAACAAAGAAATCCATCAAACATAGCAAAATAGGCAATGCGAAATAAAAGGCAGAATCTGTCAAAACAGAATAGTCCGTAAAGACGAATTTTTTTGAGGCACCAGACTTGCTCAGATGAAAATGCCCAAATATAATGAAAGTTGCGTACATATCAGAGGATCACGCACGTAAATTGGTAGATTTTTCTGAGGTTCCTACAGAGAGGCATATCAAAATTCATGACAGCAAGAAATCTGTTTCTGCGTAGTAATCCAAATCTAGTATTGACTTTACTATCAAAGACTTTACTTGGCACAACAATGCAGTAAAATAAAGATAAGGAGAGGTTGCTACAGTAGTAACAACTTCCAAGACTCAAATATAAAACAAAGTACAGAAGTAAAATGATGGGTTGTCTCCCGTAAGCGCTTTTCTTTAACGCCTTTTAGCTAGGCGCAGAAAGTGTGAATCAAGTGTTGTCAAGAGATGAAGCATCAACATCATAATTTGTTCTAATAATAGAATCATAAGGTAACTTCATTCTCTTTCTAGGGAAGTGTTCCATACCTTTCTTGAGAGGAAATTGATATTTAATATTACCTTCCTTCATATCAATGGTAGCACCAACAGTTCGAAGAAAAGGTCTTCCCAATATGATGGGACAAGATGCATTGCATTCAATATCCAAGACAACAAAATCAACGGGGACAAGGTTATTGTTAACCATAATGCGAACATTATCAATCCTCCCCAAAGGTTTCTTTTTAGCATTATCAGCAAGATTAACATCCAAATAGCAATTTTTCAATGGTGGCAAGTCAAGCATATCATAAATTTTCTTAGGCATAACAGAAATACTTGCACCAAGATCACATAAAGCATTACAATCAAAATCATTGACCCTCATCTTAATGATGGGCTCCCAACCATCTTCCAACTTCCTAGGAATAAAGGTTTCAAGTTTTAGTTTCTCTTCTCTAGCTTTTATGAGAGCATTTGTAATATGTTTTGTAAAGGCCAAATTTATAGCACTAGCATTGGGACTTTTAGCAAGTTTTTGTAAGAACTTTATAACTTCAGAGATGTGACAATCATCAAAGTATAAATCATTATGACCTACAGCAATGGAATCATTGTCCCCAACATTTTGAAAAATTTCAGCAGTTTTATCACAAGCAGTTTCAGCAGTTTTAGCAGTTTCAGGCAATTTTGCACGCTTTGCACTAGGAGTAGAAACATTGCCAACACCAATTATTTTACCATTGATAGTAGGAGGTGTAGCAACATGTGAAGCATTATCATTACTAGTGGTGGTAATAGTCCAGACTTTAGCTACATTATTCTCTTTAGCTAGTTTTTCATTTTCTTCTCTTTCCCACCTAGCATGCAATTCAGCCATCAATCTAATATTTTCATTAATTCGAACTTGGATGGAATTTGCTGTAGTAACAATATTATTATCAATATCCTTATTAGGCATAACTTTCAATTTTAAAAGATCAACATCAGAGGCAAGTCTATCAACCTTAGAAGCAAGAATATCAATTTTATCAAGCTTTTCTTCAACAGATTTGTTAAAAGCAGTTTGTGTACTAATAAATTCTTTAAGCATGGCTTCAAGACCAGGGGGTACACTCCTATTATTGTTGTAAGAATTCCCATAAGAATTACCATAATCATTACCATTAGCAGAAGGATATGGCCTATAGTTGTTACCAGAATTATTCCTATAAGCATTGTTGTTGAAATTATTACTTTTAATGAAATTCACATCAACATGTTCTTCTTGGGCAACCAATGAAGCTAAAGGAACATTATTAGGATCAACATTAGATCTACCATTCACAAACATAGACATAATAGCATCAATCTTATCACTCAAGGAGGAGGTTTCTTCAACAGAATTTACCTTCTTACCTTGTGGAGCTCTTTCTGTGTGCCATTCAGAGTAATTTATCATCATATCATCAAGAAGCTTTGTTGCCGCCCCCAAAGTAATGGACATAAAGGTACCTCCAGCAGCTGAATCCAATAGGTTCCACGAAGAAAAATTCAATCCTGCATAAAAGGTTTGGATAATCATCCAAGTAGTTAGTCCATGGGTTGGGCAATTCTTTACCAAAGATTTCATTCTCTCCCATGCTTGAGCAACATGTTCATTATCAAATTGCTTGAAATTCATTATGCTACTTCTCAAAGATATAATTTTAGTGGGAGGATAATATCTACCAATAAAAGCATCCTTACATTTAGTCCATGAATCAATACTATTTCTAGGCAGAGATAGCAACCAATCTTTAGCTCTTCCTCTTAAAGAGAAAGGAAACAATTTCAATTTTATAATGTCACCATCTACATCCTTATACTTTTGCATTTCACATAGTTCAACAAAATTATTAAGATGGGTAGCAGCATCATCAGAACTAACACCAGAAAATTGCTCTCTCATAACAAAATTCAGTAAAGCAGGTTTAATTTCAAAGAATTCTGCTGTAGTAGCAGGTGGAGCAATAGGTGTGCATAAGAAATCATTATTATTTGTGCTAGTGAAGTCACACAACTTAGTATTTTCAGGAGTACCCATTTTAGCAATAGTAAATAAAGCAAACTAAGTAAAGTAAATGCAAGTAACTAATTTTTTTGTGTTTTCGATATAGAGAACAAGACAGTAAATAAAGTAAAACTAGCAACTAATTTTTTTGTGTTTTTGATTAAGTGCAGCAAACAAAGTAGTAAATAAAATAAAACAAAGCAAGACAAAAACAAAGTAAAGAGATTGGAAGTGGAGACTCCCCTTGCAGCGTGTCTTGATCTCCCCGGCAACGGCGCCAGAAATTTATTTGCTGGCGTGCAGTTGACGTGGGAGTTAGAAATCTTTGTGGTGTAACTTTTCTTCAGGTCCCCGGCAACAGCGCCAGAAATTTATTTGCTGGCGTGCAGTTGACGTGGGAGTTAGAAATCTTTGTGGTGTAACTTTTCTTCAGGTCCCCGGCAACGGCGCCAGAAATTTAGCTTGATACGCGTAAAGCACACGCCCGTTGGGAACCCCAAGTGGAAGGTATGATGCGTATAGAAGCAAGTTTCCCTCAGTAAGAAACCAAGGTTTATCGAACCAGTAGGAGTCAAGAAGCACGTTGAAGGTTGATGGCGGCGGAGTGTAGTGCGGCGCAACACCAGGGATTCCGGCGCCAACGTGGAACCTGCACAACACAATCAAAATACTTTGCCCCAACGTAACAGTGAGGTTGTCAATCTCACCGGCTTGCTGTAAACAAAGGATTAGATGTATAGTGTGGATGATGATGATTGTTTGCGAAGAACAATAAAGAACAATTGCATTAGATTGTATTTCAGATGTAAAGAATAGGACCGGGGTCCACAGTTCACTAGTGGTGTCTCTCCCATAAGATAAACAGATGTTGGGTGAACAAATTACAGTTGGGCAATTGACAAATAAAGAAGGCATAACAATGCACATACATATATCATGATGAGTACTATGAGATTTAATCAGGGCATTACGACAAAGTACATAGACCGCTATCCAGCATGCATCTATGCCTAAAAAGTCCACCTTCAGGTTATCATCCGAACCCCCTCCAGTATTAAGTTGTGAACAACAGACAATTGCATTAAGCATGGTGCGTAATGTAATCAACACAAATATCCTTAGACAAAGCATCGATGTTTTATCCCTAGTAGCAACAACACATGCACAACCTTAGAACTTTCTGTCACTTTCCCAGATTTAATGGAGGCATGAACCCACTATCGAGCATAAATACTCCCTCTTGGAGTCACAAGTATCAACTTGGCCAGAGCCTCTACTAGCAATGGAGAGCATGCAAGAACATAAATAACATATATGATAGATTGATAATCAACTTGACATAGTATTCAATATTCATCAGATCCCACCAAAAACAACATGTAGCATTACAAATAGATGATCTTGATCATGATAGGCAGCTCACAAGATCTAACATGATAGCACAATGAGGAGAAGACAACCATCTAGCTACTGCTATGGACCCATAGTCCAGGGGTGGACTACTCACACATCGATCCGGAGGCGATCATGGCGATGAAGAAACCTCCGGGAGATGATTCCCCTCTCCGGCAGGGTGCCGGAGGCGATCTCCTGAATCCCCCGAGATGGGATTCGCGGCGGCGTCTCTGGAAGGTTTTCCGTATCGTGGCTCTCGGTACTGGGGTTTTCACGACGAAGGCTTTAAGTAGGCGGAAGGGCAGGTCAAGGGGCGTCACGAGGGGCCCACACGCTAGGCCGGCGCGGCCAGGGCTTGGGCCACGCCGCCCTAGTGTGTCGCCACCTCGTGGCCCCACTTCGTATCCTCTTCGGTCTTCTGGAAGCTTCGTGGAAAAATAGGACCCTAGGCGTTGATTTCGTCCAATTCCGAGAATATTTCCTTACTAGGATTTCTGAAACCAAAAACAGCAGAAAACAACAACTGGCTCTTCGGCATCTCGTCAATAGGTTAGTGCCGGAAAATGCATAATAATTACATATAATGTGTATAAAACATGTGAGTATCATCATAAAAGTAGCATGGAACATAAGAAATTATAGATACGTTTGGGACGTATCAAGCATCCCCAAGCTTAGTTCCTACTCGCCCTCGAGTAGGTAAACGATAACAAAGATAATTTCTGAAGTGACATGCTATCATAATCTTGATCATACTATTGTAAGCATATGAGATGAATGCAGCGATTCGAAGCAATGATGAAGATAATGAGTAAACAAATGAATCATATAGCAAAGACTTTTCATGAATAATACTTTCAAGACAAGCATCAATAAGACTTGCATAAGAGTTACTCATAAAGCAATAAATTCAAAGTAAAGGCATTGAAGCAACACAAAGGAAGATATAGTTTTCAGCGGTTGCTTTCAACTTCAACATGTATATCTCATGGATAATTGTCAACACAAAGTAATATAACAAGTGCAATAGGTAAACATGTAAGAATCAATGCACACAGTTGACACAAGTGTTTGCTTCTGGGATAGAAAGAATAGGTAAACTGACTCAACAATAAAGTAGAAGATAGGCCCTTCGCAGAGGGAAGCATTGATTACTATATTTGTGCTAGAGCTTTTCATTTTGAAAACAAGAAACAATTTTGTCAACGGTAGTAATAAAGCATATGTGTTATGTATAAGATATCTTATAAGTTGCAAGCCTCATGCATAGTATACTAATAGTGCTCGCACCTTGTCCTAATTAGCTTGGATTAACACGGATTATCATTGCATAGCATATGTTTCAACCAAGTGTCACAAAGGGGTACCTCTATGCCACTTTGTACAAAGGTCTAAGGAGAAAGCTCGCATTGGATTTCTCGCTTTTGATTATTCTCAACTTAGACATCCATACCGGGACAACATAGACAACAGATAATGGACTCCTCTTTAATGCATAAGCATTCAACAACAGTTAATATTCTCATAAGAGATTGAGGATTAGTTGTCCAAACTGAAACTTCCACCATGAATCATGGCTTTAGTTAGCGGCCCAATGTTCTTCTCTAACATTATGCATACTCAAACCATTTGATCATGAAAATATCCCTTACTTCAGACAAGACAAACATGCATAGCAACTCACATGATATTCAACAAAGGTAAAAGTTGATGGCGTCCCCAGAAACATGGTTACCGCTCAACAAGCAACTTATTAAGAAATAAGACACATAAGTACATATTCTTCACCACGATAGTTTTTAAGGCTATTTGTCCCATGAGCTATATATTGCAAAGGCAAAGAATAGAATTTTAAAGGTAGCACTCAAGTAATGTACTTTGGAATGGCGGAGAAATACCATGTGGTAGGTAGGTATGGTGGACACAAATGGCATAGTATTTGGCTCAAGGATTTGGATGCACGAGAAGAATTCCTCTCAATACAAGGCTAGGCTAGCAAGGTTGTTTGAAGCAAACTCAAGTATAAAAGGTGCAGCAAAGCTCACATATGAACATATTGTAGCTATTATAAGACTTTACATTGTCTCCTTTTTGTTCAAACACCTTAACCAGAAAATATCTAGACTCTAGAGATCAATCATGCAAACCAAATTTTAACAAGCTCTATGTAGTTATTCATTAATGGGTACAAGGTACATGATGCAAGAGCTTAAACATGATCTATATGAGCACAACAATTGCCAAGTATCACATTATTCAAGACATTATATACCATTTACCACATGCGGCATTTTCCGTTTCCAACCATATAACAATGAATGAAATAGTCCAACTTTCGCAATGAACATTAAAGATAAAGCTAAGAACATATTTGTTCATACGAAACAGTGGAGCGTGTCTCTCTCCCAAACAAAGAATGCTAGGATCCGATCTTATTCAAACAAAAACAAAAATAAAAACAAACAGACGCTCCAAGTAAAGCACATAAGATGTGACGGAATAAAAATATAGTTTTACTAGAGGTGACCTGATAAGTTGTCGATGAAGAAGGGATGCCTTGGGCATCCCCAAGCTTAGACGCTTGGGTCTTCTTAAAATATGCAGGGATGAACCACGGGGGCATCCCCAAGCTTTGACTTTTCACTCTTCTTGATCATATTGTATCATCCTCCTCTCTTGACCCTTGAAAACTTCCTCCACACCAAACTCAAAACAAACTCATTAGAGGGTCAGTGCATAATTCATATATTCAGAGGTGACATAATCATTCTTAACACTTCTGGACATTGCACAAAGCTACTGAAAGTTAATGGAACAAAGAAATCCATCAAACATAGCAAAACAGGCAATGCGAAATAAAAGGCAGAATCTGTCAAAACAGAACAGTCCGTAAAGACGAATTTTTTTGAGGCACCAAACTTGCTCAGATGAAAATGCCCAAATTTAATGAAAGTTGCGTACATATCTGAGGATCACGCACGTAAATTGGCAGATTTTTCTGAGTTACCTACAGAGAGGCATATCGAAATTCGTGACAGCAAGAAATCTGTTTCTGCGCAGTAATCCAAATCTAGTATTGACTTTACTATCAAAGACTTTACTTGGCACAACAATGCATTAAAATAAAGATAAGGAGAGGTTGCTCCAGTAGTAACAACTTCCAAGACTCAAATATAAAACAAAGTGCAGAAGTAAAATGATGGGTTGTCTCCCATAAGCGCTTTTCTTTAACGCCTTTTAGCTAGGCGCAGAAAGTGTGAATCAAGTGTTGTCAAGAGATGAAGCATCAACATCATAATTTGTTCTAATAATAGAATCATAAGGTAACTTCATTCTCTTTCTAGGGAAGTATTCCATACCTTTCTTGAGAGGAAATTGATATTTAATATTACCTTCCTTCATATCAATGGTAGCACCAACAGTTCAAAGAAAAGGTCTTCCCAATATGATGGGACAAGATGCATTGCATTCAATATCCAAGACAACAAAATCAACGGGGACAAGGTTATTGTTAACCATCATGCGAACATGATCAATCCTCCCCAAAGGTTTCTTTATAGCATTATCAGCAAGATTAACATCCAAATAGCAATTTTTCAATGGTGGCAAGTCAAGCATATCATAAATTTTCTTAGGCATAACAGAAATACTTGCTCCAAGATCACATAAAGCATTACAATCAAAATCATTGACCCTCATCTTAATGATGGGCTCCCAACCATCTTCCAACTTCCTAGGAATAGAGGTTTCAAGTTTTAGTCTCTCTTCTCTAGCTTTTATGAGAGCATTTGTAATATGTTTTGTAAAGGCCAAATTTGTAGCACTAGCATTGGGACTTTTAGCAAGTTTTTGTAAGAACTTTATAACTTCAGAGATGTGACAATCATCAAAGTCTAAATCATGATATCCTACAGCAATGGAATCATTGTCCCCAACATTTTGAAAAAATTTAGTAGTTTTATCACAAGCAGTTTCAGCAGTTTTAGCAGTTTCAGGCAATTTTGCACGCTTTGCACTAGGAGTAGAAACATTGCCAACACCAATTATTTTACCATTGATAGTAGGAGGTGTAGCAACATGTGAAGCATTATCATTACTAGTGGTGGTAATAGTCCAGACTTTAGCTACATTATTCTCTTTAGCTAGTTTTTCATTTTCTTCTCTTTCCCACCTAGCATGCAATTCAGCCATCAATCTAATATTTTCATTAATTCGAACTTGGATGGCATTTGCTGTAGTAACAATCTTATTATCAATATCCTTATTAGGCATAACTTTCAATTTTAAAAGATCAACATCAGAGGCAAGTCTATCAACCTTAGAAGCAAGAATATCAATTTTATCAAGCTTTTCTTCAACAGATTTGTTAAAAGCAATTTGTGTACTAATAAATTCTTTAAGCATGGCTTCAAGACCAGGGGATACACTCCTATTATTGTTGTAAGAATTCCCATAAGAATTACCATAACCATTACCATTAGCAGAAGGATATGGCCTATAGTTGTTACCAGAATTATTCCTATAAGCATTGTTGTTGAAATTATTACTTTTAATGAAATTCACATCAACATGTTCTTCTTGGGCAACCAATGAAGCTAAAGGAACATTATTAGGATCAACATTAGATCTACCATTCACAAGCATAGACATAATAGCATCAATCTTATCACTCAAGGAAGGGGTTTCTTCAACGGAATTTACCTTCTTACCTTGTGGAGCTCTTTCCGTGTGCCATTCAGAGTAATTTATCATCATATCATCAAGAAGCTTTGTTGCCGCCCCCAAAGTAATGGACATAAAGGTACCTCCAGTAGCTGAATCCAATAGGTTCCACGAAGAAAAATTCAATCCTGCATAAAAGGTTTGGATAATCATCCAAGTAGTTAGTCCATGGGTTGGGCAATTCTTTACCAAAGATTTCATTCTCTCCCATGCTTGAGCAACATGTTCATTATCTAATTGCTTGAAATTCATTATGCTACTTCTCAAAAATATAATTTTAGCGGGAGGATAATATCTACCAATAAAAGCATCCTTACATTTAGTCCATGAATCAATACTATTTCTAGGCAGAGATAGCAACCAATCTTTAGCTCTTCCTCTTTAGGAGAAAGGAAACAATTTAAATTTTATAATGTCACCATCTACATCCTTATACTTTTGCATTTCACATAGTTCAACAAAATTATTAAGATGGGCAGCAGCATCATCAGAACTAACACCAGAAAATTGCTCTCTCATAACAAGATTCAGTAAAGCAGGTTTAATTTCAAAGAATTCTGCTGTAGTAGCAGGTGGAGCAATAGGTGTGCATAAGAAATCATTATTATTTGTGCTAGTGAAGTCACACAACTTAGTATTTTCAGGAGTACCCATTTTAGCAATAGTAAATAAAGCAAACTAAGTAAAGTAAATGCAAGTAACTAATTTTTTTGTGTTTTTGATATAGAGAACAAGACAGTAAATAAAGTAAAACTAGCAACTAATTTTTTTGTGTTTTTGATTAAGTGCAGCAAACAAAGTAGTAAATAAAATAAAACAAAGCAAGACAAAAACAAAGTAAAGAGATTGGAAGTGGAGACTCCCCTTGCAGCATGTCTTGATCTCCCCGGCAACGGTGCCAGAAATTTATTTGCTGGCGTGCAGTTGACGTGGGAGTTAGAAATCTTTGTGGTGTAACTTTTCTTCAGGTCCCCGGCAACGGCGCCAGAAATTTAGCTTGATACGCGTAAAGCACACGCCCGTTGGGAACCCCAAGTGGAAGGTATGATGCGTATAGAAGCAAGCTTCCCTCAGTAAGAAACCAAGGTTTATCGAACCAGTAGGAGTCAAGAAGCACGTTGAAGGTTGATGGCGGCGGAGTGTAGTGCGGCGCAACACCAGGGATTCCGGCGCCAACGTGGAACCTGCACAATACAATCAAAATACTTTGCCCCAACGTAACAGTGAGGTTGTCAATCTCACCGGCTTGCTGTAAACAAAGGATTAGATGTATAGTGTGGATGATGATGATTGTTTGCGAAGAACAGTAAAGAACAATTGCAGTAGATTGTATTTCAGATGTAAAGAATAGGACCGGGGTCCACAGTTCACTAGTGTTGTCTCTCCCATAAGATAAACAGATGTTGGGTGAACAAATTACAGTTGGGCAATTGACAAATAAAGAAGGCATAACAATGCACATACATATATCATGATGAGTACTATGAGATTTAATCAGGGCATTACGACAAAGTACATAGACCGCTATCCAGCATGCATCTATGCCTAAAAAGTCCACCTTCAGGTTATCATCCGAACCCCCTCCAGTATTAAGTTGTAAACAATAGACAATTGCATTAAGTATGGTGCGTAATGTAATCAACACAAATATCCTTAGACAAAGCATCGATGTTTTATCCCTAGTAGCAACAGCACATCCACAACCTTAGAACTTTCTGTCACTGTCCCAGATTTAATGGAGGCATGAACCCACTATCGAGCATAAATACTCCCTCTTGGAGTCACAAGTATCAACTTGGCCAGAGCCTCTACTAGCAACGGAGAGCATGCAAGAACATAAATAACATATATGATAGATTGATAATCAACTTGACATAGTATTCAATATTCATCGGATCCCAACAAACACAACATGTAGCATTACAAATAGATGATCTTGATCATGATAGGCAGCTCACAAGATCTAACATGATAGCACAATGAGGAGAAGACAACCATCTAGCTACTGCTATGGACCCATAGTCCAGGGGTGGACTGCTCACACATCGATCCGGAGGCGATCATGGCGATGAAGAAACCTCCGGGAGATGATTCCCCTCTCCGGCAGGGTGCCGGAGGCAATCTCCTGAATCCCCCGAGATGGGATTGGCGGCGGCGGCGTCTCTGGAAGGTTTTCCGTATCGTGGCTCTCGGTACTGGGGTTTTCACGACGAAGGCTTTAAGTAGGCGGAAGGGCAGGTCAAGGGGCATCACGAGGGGCCCACACGCTAGGCCGGCGCGGCCAGGGCTTGGGCCGCGCCGCCCTGTTGTGTGGCCACCTCGTGGCCCCACTTCGCTTCCTCTCCGGTCTTCTGGAAGCTTCGTGGAAAAATAGGACCCTGGGCGTTGATTTCGTCCAATTCCGAGAATATTTCCTTACTAGGATTTCTGAAACCAAAAACAGCAGAAAACAGCAACTGGCTCTTCGGCATCTCGTCAATAGGTTAGTGTCGGAAAATGCATAATAATGACATATAATGTGTATAAAACATGTGAGTATCATCAATAAAGTAGCATGGAACATAAGAAATTATAGATATGTTTGGGACGTAAACGCCCCAACACCACCACGCCCCAAACGTATCTATAATTTCTTATGTTCCATGCTACTTTTATGATGATACTCACATGTTTTATACACATTATATGTCATTATTATGCATTTTCCGGCACTAACCTATTGACGAGATGCCGAAGAGCCAGTTGCTGTTTTCTGCTGTTTTTGGTTTCAGAAATCCTAGTAAGGAAATATTCTCGGAATTGGACAAAATCAACGCCCAGGGGCCTATTTTTCCACGAAGCTTCCAGAAGACCGAGGGAGATACGAAGTGGGGCCACGGGGCGCCACCACACTAGGGCGGCGTGGCCTACAGGGGGCCCGCGCGGCCCTAGCGTGTGGGGCCCCCGTGACGCCTCCTGACCTGCCCTTCCGCCTACTTAAAGCCTTCGTCGCGAAACCCCCAGTACCGAGAGCCACGATACGGAAAACCTTCCAGAGACGCCGCCGCCGCCAATCCCATCTCGGGGGATTCAGGAGATCGCCTCCGGCACCCTGCCGGAGAGGGGAATCATCTCCCGGAGGGCTCTTCATCGCCATGATCTCCTTCGGATCGATGTGTGAGTAGTCCACCCCTGGACTATGGGTCCATAGCAGTAGCTAGATGGTTGTCTTCTCCTCATTGTGCTATCATGTTAGATCTTGCGAGCTGCCTATTGTTGGGATCCGATGAATATTGAATACTATGTCAAGTTGATTATCAATCTATCATATATGTTATTTATGTTCTTGCATGCTCTCCGTTGCTAGTAGAGGCTCTGGCCAAGTTGATACTTGTGACTCCAAGAGGGGGTATTTATGATCGATAGTGGGTTCATGCCTCCATTAAATCTGGGACAGTGACAGAAAGTTCTAAGGTTGTGGATGTGTTGTTGCCACTAGGGATAACACATCAATGCTTTGTCTAAGGATATTTGTGTTGATTACATTACGCACCATACTTAATGCAATTGTCTGTTGTTTGCAACTTAATACTGGAGGGGGTTCGGATGATAACCTGAAAGTGGACTTTTTAGGCATAGATGCATGCTGGATAGCGGTCTATGTACTTTGTCGTAATGCCCTGATTAAATCTCATAGTACTCATCATGATATATGTATGTGCATTGTTATGCCTTCTTTATTTGTCAATTGCCCAACTGTAATTTGTTCACCCAACATCTGTTTATCTTATGGGAGAGACACCACTAGTGAACTGTGGACCCCGGTCCTATTCTTTACATCTGAAATACAATCTACTGCAATTGTTCTTTACTGTTCTTCGCAAACAATCATCATCATCCACACTATACATCTAATCCTTTGTTTACAGCAAGCCGGTGAGATTGACAACCTCACTATTACGTTGGGGCAAAGTACTTTGATTGTGTTGTGCAGGTTCCACGTTGGCGCCGGAATCCCTGGTGTTGCGCCGCACTACACTCCGCCACCAACAACCTTCACGTGCTCCTTGACTCCTACTGGTTTGATAACCTTGGTTTCTTACTGAGGGAAACTTACTGCTGTGCGCATCACACCTTTCTCTTGGGGTTCCCAACGGACGTGTCAACTACACGCTAGCAAGTAAATTTCTGGCGCCGTTGCCGGGGAGATCAAGACAGGCTGCAAGGGGAGTCTCCCACATCCAATCTCTTTACTTTGTTTTTGTCTTGCTTTACTTTATTTACTACTTTGTTTGCTGCACTAAAACAAAACACACAAAAATTAGTTGCTAGCTTTACTTTATTTACTATCTTGTTTGCGTTCTCCATATTAAAAACACACAAAAAATTAGTTACTTGCATTTACTTTATCTAGTTTGCTTTATTTACTATTGCTAAAATGGGTACTGTTGAGAATACTAAGTTGTGTGACTTCACTAGCACAAATAATAATGATTTCCTATGCACACCTATTGCTCCACCTGCTACTACAGCAGAATTCTTTAAAATTAAACCTGCTTTACTGAATCTTGTTATGAGAGAGCAATTTTCTAGTGTTAGTTCTGATGATGCTGCTGCCCATCTTAATAATTTTGTTGAACTATGTGAAATGCACAAGTATAAGGATGTAGATGGTGACATTATAAAATTAAAATTGTTTCCTTTCTCCTTAAGAGGAAGAGCTAAAGATTGGTTGCTATCTTTGCCTAGAAATAGTATTGATTCATGGACTAAATGTAAGGATGCTTTTATTGGTAGATATTATCCTCCCGCTAAAATTATATCTTTGAGAAGTAGCATAATGAATTTCAAGCAATTAGATAATGAACATGTTGCTCAAGCATGGGAGAGAATGAAATCTTTGGTAAAGAATTGCCCAACCCATGGACTAACTACTTGGATGATCATCCAAACCTTTTATGCGGGATTGAATTTTTCTTCACGGAACCTATTGGATTCAGCTGCTGGAGGTACCTTTATGTCCATCACTTTGGGGGCGGCAACAAAGCTTCTTGATGATATGATGATAAATTACTCTGAATGGCACACAGAAAGAGCTCCACAAGGTAAGAAGGTAAATTCTGTTGAAGAAACCTCCTCCTTGAGTGATAAGATTGATGCTATTATGTCTATGCTTGTGAATGGTAGATCTAATGTTGATCCAAATAATGTTCCTTTAGCTTCATTGGTTGCCCAAGAAGAACATGTTGATGTGAATTTCATTAAAACTAATAATTTCAACAACAATGCTTATAGGAATAATTCTGGTAACAATTACAGGCCATATCCTTCTGCTAATGGTAATGGTTATGGTAATTCTTATGGGAATTCTTACAACAATAATAGGAATGTACCCCCTGGTCTTGAAGCCATGCTTAAAGAATTTATTAGTACACAAACTGCTTTTAACAAATCTGTTGAGGAAAAGCTTGATAAAATTGATATTCTTGCTTCTAAGGTTGATAGACTTGCCTCTGATGTTGATCTTTTAAAACTGAAAGTTATGCCTAACAAGGATAATGATAATAAAATTGTTACTACAGCAAATGCCATCCAAGTTCGAATTAATGAGAATATTAGATTGATGGCTGAATTGCATGCTAGGTGGGAAAGAGAAGAAAATGAAAAACTAGCAAAAGAAAATAATGTAACTAAAGTTTGGACTATTACCACCACTAGTAATGATAATGCTTCACATGTTGCTACACCCCGTACTATCAATGGTAAAATAATTGGTGTTGGCAATGTTTCTACTCCTAGTGCAAAGTGTGCAAAATTGCCTGAAACTGCTAAAACTGCTAAAACTGATAAAACAGCTGAAATTTTTCAAAATGTTGGGGACAATGATCCCATTTCTGTAGGTCATAATGGTTTAGATTTTGATGATTGTCATATCTCTGAAGTTATAAAGTTCTTACAAAAACTTGCTAAAAGTCCCAATGCTAGTGCTATAAATTTGGCCTTTACAAAACATATTACAAATACTCTCATAAAAGCTAGAGAAGATAAACTAAAACTTGAGACTTCTATTCCTAGGAAGTTAGAAGATGGTTGGGAGCCCATCATTAAGATGAGGGTCAATGATTTTTATTGTAATGCTTTATGTGATCTTGGTGCAAGTATTTCTGTTATGCCTAAGAAAATCTATGATATGCTTGACTTGCCACCATTGAGAAATTGTTATTTGGATGTTAATATTGCTGATAATGCTATGAAGAATCCTTTGGGGAGAATTGATAATGTTCATATTATGGTTAACAATAACCTTGTCCCCGTTGATTTTGTTGTCTTGGATATTGAATGCAATGCATCTTGTCCCATTATATTGGGAAGACCTTTTCTTCGAACTGTTGGTGCTACCATTGATATGAAGGAAGGTAATATTAAATATCAATTTCCTCTTAAGAAAGGTATGGAACACTTCCCTAGAAAGAGAATGAAGTTACCTTATGATTCTATTATTAGAACAAATTATGATGTTGATGCTTCATCTCTTGATAATACTTGATTCACATTTTCTGCGCCTAGCTGAAAGGCGTTAAAAAAAAGCGCTTATGGGAGACAACCCATTATTTTACTTCTGCACTTTGTTTTATATTTGAGTCTTGGAAGTTGTTATTACTGTAGCAACCTCTCCTTATCTTTATTTTATTGCATTGTTGTGCCAAGTAAAGTCTTTGATAGTAAAGTCAATACTAGATTTGGATTACTGCGCAGAAACAGATTTCTTGCTGTCACGAAATTGAGCCGCCCCTGCTGTAGAAAATTTATAAAAATCTGCCAATTTACGTGCATGATCCTCAGATATGTACGCAACTTTCATTCAATTTGGGCATTTTCATCTGAGCAAGTCTGGTGCCTCAAAAAAATTCATCTTTACGGAATGTTCTGTTTTGACAGATTCTGCCTTTTATTTCGCATTGCCTGTTTTGCTATGTTTGATGGATTTCTTTGTTCCATTAACTTTCAGTAGCTTTGTACAATGTCCAGAAGTGTTAAGAATGATTATGTCACCTCTGAATATATGAATTATGCACTGACCCTCTAATGAGTTTGTTTTGAGTTTGGTGTGGAGGAAGTTTTCAAGGGTCAAGAGAGGAGGATGATACAACATGATCAAGAAGAGTGAAAAGTCTAAGCTTGGGGATGCCCCCGTGGTTCATCCCTGCATATTTTAAGAAGACCCAAGCGTCTAAGCTTGGGGATGCCCAAGGCATCCTTTCTTCATCGACAACTTATCAGGTCACCTCTAGTGAAACTATATTTTTATTCCGTTACATCTTATGTGCTTTACTTGGAGCGTCTGTTTGTTTTTGTTTTTGTTTGAATAATTTCGGATCCTAGCATTCTTTGTTTGGGAGAGAGACACGCTCCGCTGTTTCGTATGAACACATATGTTATTAGCTTTATCTTTAATGTTCATTGCGAAAGTTGAACTACTTCATTCATTGTTATATGGTTGGAAACGGAAAATGCCGCATGTGGTAAATGGTATAATGTCTTGAATAATGTAATACTTGGCAATTGTTGTGCTCATATAGATCATGTTTAAGCTCTTGCATCATGTACCTAGTACCTATTAATGAAGAACTACATAGAGCTTGTTAAAATTTGGTTTGCATGATTGATCTCTAGAGTCTAGATATTTTCTGGTTAAGGTGTTTGAACAACAAGGAGACAATGTAAAGTCTTATAATAGTTACAATATGTTCATATGTGAGCTTTGCTGCACCCTTTTACACTTGAGTTTGCTTCAAACAACCTTGCTAGCCTAGCCTTGTATTGAGAGGAATTCTTCTCGTGCATTCAAATCCTTGAGCCAAAAAATATGCCATTTGTGTCCACCATACCTACCTACTACATGGTATTTCTCTGCCATTCCAAAGTACATTACTTGAGTGCTACCTTTAAAATTCTATTCTTTGTCTTTGCAATATATAGCTCATGGGAAAGTAGCCTTAAAAACTATTGTGGTGAAGAATATGTACTTATGTGTCTTATTTCTTAATAAGTTGCTTGTTGATCGGTAACCATGTTTCTGGGGACGCCATCAACTTTTACCTTTGTTGAATATCATGTGAGTTGCTATGCATGTTCGTCTTGTCTGAAGTAAGGGCGATTTTCACGATCAAATGGTTTGAGTATGCATACTGTTAGAGAAGAACATTGGGCCGCTAACTAAAGCCATGATTCATGGTGGAAGTGTGGTGACCCTGCATACCACTGCATGTTGTAGTATGCCAGTCGTTGATACAACATTCACGAAGTACCATTCCGCAAATATTACATCCCTCAAAGTAGTACAACAGAACATAGCAGGTCCACAACTCATTCATTTATTATTACAAGCATAATGTACATATCATCTCGGAGCTCCTCTTGGGTCCTAAGAGGGATACTCCTGGGTTCGAGGCGAACCCAACTTAACTTATAATACAGGAGTCTTAGTAAGTTATAATTTATTCCCTCGAGCAGTAAAGTACTAAGAGTTTGTACTGCTCGGTTACTTCTACTATTTAACGGTCTACACTTGCTCTCCTCCGGAACCCTCCCCGGTTCCGTAGACTATAAGGTAGTCTACACCTTCGACACCTGCAGAGAGGTCTGGTTCTTCATAGTCGATGATGTCGGCTCCTTCAGGGTTGTCGTTGTCCTCCTCCAGATGGTACAGACAATCTAAGAAGGGGATTTAAGAGTGGTATGAGTACGAGCGTACTCAACAAGTTCATTATAGAAAAGAGGTGTTTAATGCACTAGCTACGATATTAGACCAGAAAGTCTAATACCAATGCAAGTTTTGGTAAACATTTCTTCAAGAGGTTGCTTTTATTTCGAAGAACTATGTCCGTCAGCCTTCGCCGGTTTACTAGAACTTCATGGAGTTCCTTTCCGGCAGTGTTCGCAGTTCCAAATCCCGGAACAGGGAGTGACAGGTCACGATTCATTACACTCTGCAGAGGTGTGTTGCTTTACCCATAAGAGATCTTAACCTTGGTGCCAACCGGGCAGCTTTCCCGTCCACAGTTCCTTTGGTGTGAGGCTCGGTATAAGGTCATAGCCAAACATATTCCTCCGCTACCTCATACACCCACCCTTTGTTGCAAACCCCGACCCTGGGTCCTCGCCAGTCCTCTTACACCAATTAAGGATGGACCCCGACCACGACAACAGTTTGGGACTCGTTAACCAAACTCCTTCGCCGGTAGCTGCAACCCATCATAGACCACATTACCGTGGGGAAATAGAAGGGGATCCCCACCCTCCAGTTGTTCCGCAAGCAGTAACCGCTACGGTAAGCATTGCATTACCGTGGGGAATTAGAAGGGGCTCCCCACCCTCCAGTTACTCCGCAAGATACAACCGCTACGGTAAGCGCATCCGTTGATGTACAAGAGGTGGAAATACGATTGACTATTCCGTCCCACTCCAGATCTTATGGTTAACACGGGTATTACGGCACAAGAATCACTGGACGACATTTATTGTTTAATCCTAGATGGATATAAACCCTTGCAATGGAACCTCCACCATATCAACACAATCCATGGTTCCATTGCCCACCACTTAGTCATATTCATAGTTATGAAGATAGTTGTTTTGCTTTTTATGCAGTAGTGATAACCATAGTACTTTGCAAGTAATTTGATAAAAATACTCGAATGACATGAGCAAGTGATGAACTTGCCTGAACACTGCAAAGTGTTGCAGTTGGATGGTGTGGACTGACCCTTGTCCTCTGCTGCTGAAAAATAGCATCATTGTCCGATAAGGGCAATGGTTAAAGAAGCATTGATGCATGATTCCATTTTTTAGGGTTTGTTCCCCCCTTCCGATGTCATTATGATTTCATGAGAGTTTAATACTAAGAATAACTTAGGGATGATTTATTTAGGGCAAAATACAACCTTGAAATGTTGTCAAGGTGTTTTTAGAGTCCAAAAGAATTTATGGACTTATTTTCATTATTGAAAATAAATTGTGTGATTTAAATGATTATTTAATTCATCAAATTTCAACTTATTCTTGTTTAACTTCAAAAATTCTATTTCATATTTTATTATGATAGAGTTTTTAATGCTGAGTGGTTTTCATATTTTTAATTATTTTTTTAGAGATATAATGATTTTATAAAATTTGGTCAAAGTTTGTGTGTTTTTAAAAGAATTTGGAAAAGACCAAATTAACCCTGGGCCCACCTGTCGGTGTAACCCAGTGGGTTAGGTCGACCGACCCACCTGGTCCGGCTCAACCAGCCTCACTTCTCTCTCTCTCTCTCGCTCGTGTCCAAAACCCTAACCCTAATTCCCCTCTCTGGCGATCCGCGTCGCCTCCGCCGTTGCCGCTCGATTCCGGCGAGCTCCGCCGGACTTGGCCCTCGCCGTGGGGCGCAATCGACTCGCCTCATGACGGCGCGTCGATCTGTCCGCGTCGATTTCATGCGGGCGTCCTGTTGCGCTCATCCCCGACCCTCTCTGGTGCTAGGGTTGTGGTTCTCACCGGCGATTCGTGTTGGCGGTCGCTCCAGACGTGTTGGTGCCTCCGTGGTGCGGGTGGTGCTGTGGCATCGCCATGGCTTGGCTTGGCCTGGCGCCGCCGCGCTCCGGCGTGTGCCGCCGTGGCCGCCATGGCTGCGTCGGTCTGCTCGTCCCCGAGTAAGTGCGCCTCCCTTCCTCTCATGTGCATGTTCTTCCACCTCCTCTAGCTCTGGCCATGGTGTGTCTCTCTGTGCAGAGATGCTTGCCATGCCGATGCTCTATTGATGTGCTTTGTTAGCCTGCTCGTGAGCTGATGTGCTCTGTTGCTGCGCCATTCTTGCTTGCTCCTGAGCTGCTGTGCTATGCTGCTGTGCCATGCGTGTGCTACTGCTATGTGCAGCTCTTCCCTTTATCTTGCTGTTGTAACTCATGAGTGCTTGCTCATGAGCATACTGTGATGCTTATGCTTGCTTAAATTGTTCCTGCTGTTGTTATGTGTATTCTACCTCTCCTGTGAGTGCATTACCCTGCCCCTGGCTTGATGGCTCTGTATCATCCTTGCATTTAGCAAGAGCCAGTGCTCCTGAGGTGCTATTCCTTGTGCTATAATTCCTGGAAATACCCATTGGTCATTGCTGTTGGCTGGGCAGCACCATCCAGTGATGGATTGATATGTGCTTTGCTTGTGTATTATGATCCAGTGGTTCATCAAATATTTGATGTGCTTCTGGATACAATCATAAATTATTTATGTGATTATCTGTGAAGCATCTGTTGATTAACTGTGGCTACTTCATTTATATGGTTCATGAATTGCTGCCAGACTTGCCCCTGTCAAGCTTTTGCATGCTTAGGCAAGCCCTGATAATCCTGTGATCATCAACTGCTTGATGGTTGCTTGCTGCACTTACTGCCTGTGACTGTCTGGTGCTTGTACTGGTGATTGTGTATCACCATGCCTTGTGCTGGTGCAGGCCTTGCCTGATCAAGTGTCTGCTGTTGCTTGCAGTGATCATCTAGATCATTTGCAAGTGTCTGTACCACTGGTTGCTTGTGTATTTCAATTATCTAACTAGTTTGGCTTGATCACATGGATAATTGATGTGAACTGCTCTGCAGTTATGATCATTTCATTGAGTTTGGTAGGGCTAGATGGATACCAACACTTGGTTGAGTATCCTAGCCCTCCTTTTGAACCCTACTGGGTGATGATAATTGTGCATGGCTTATTTGTTTGGATTGGTTAAGTGGTTGAGGTGGCCTTGACAGTAATTCTTTGCTGTTTAGGTAGCTCCCACCCTTGTTGGCTAGCTGTGACTCACTGGATGCTTTCTGGGTGATCCTTTTGTTGGATTGCCAGTAGCTTTTGATGTTGAAATCAAATAGACAATGATTTGTCTAAACTCTGATGGTTAATGAACCATTTAGTGCTAGGTGAATTGGAATGGTTAGTTAGGAATTAATCCATGTTGGATTTCTCTGGTAGTGTCACCATACTGACATACCAATGTTCCCTTGGTGATTTCCTTTTGGCTGATCTTTAGTTTGCTTGCACCAAATGGCTTAGTAGCCAGATGATGATACAAACTGGGCATTCTACCCATTTTGGCTGCTGTCACATATGCAGATGCTTATTTATGAGCAAACCAAGGTTTTGCTCAGGTTGATTTGATTTATACCTCACTCCAGCTCCTAGATGGTTTTGTTGTTGTAGAGGATTGCCTCTAAGTTGATCTTATGCTTGCCCTGCTCCTCCTTGCAAGCCTGTGATGCTTGAGTTGGTTCTGTGGTGATTTTGGAATAGGTGAGACAGCTCTGGCTGTTCACCTGTTCTTGCTATTCTTGGTGTTCTTACCCTGTGGAGCTGCTACCGATGAACAGCTAGGGTTTGGCTCTGAAAAGTTTATATATGGTCCTCCCTTGCTCTCTCTGGTCGACAACATTGTTGTATGCAATTGGTGACTCCTCTCTGTGCTTGTGTGTTGTTCAGCATGCACACATGCAGTGTGAGCTGCCTGTGTGTGTGTGTGTGTACCTGATGCTTTGAACTTGCCGGTGAGAGGATCAGCTCAGCAGCTTTTGGTCATATCCTCTCCAATTCCATTTTTTTTCTAACCTGCCAAGTGGAGCCACTTGGCATAACTTGTGTTTGTTGTGTTTGTGTGCAGGGAACTAAAGGATAATCAAGATGAAGTACAAGATCATCTAGATCAAAGATTTCATGAAGATTAACTTGTAGTTTAGGAAATTTCATTAAGTTGTAATCTTTCTTTATTTTCCTATTTTATTTTCCATTACTCAATTCTTGTAATGTGTTGTAATCTTTTATATTTCAATTCTGAATATTGTAAAGACAATGTATCTTGTGTTGTTATCAATAAAGCTCCAATTTTCTCTAATGAGCTTTACTTTATAGTTGTATTGTTTATTTTGTTTATTGTTTATTATTTGTTTAATGAATTATCTCAATTTTGAATAATGAGATATTCATGTGATGTTTGAATTCAAAATTCAAGTGTTCTTATGTTTGAATTCAATCATGCAACTTAAGTTATAATGCAATACTCTCCTCTCTTCTCAAAACCCTAATTTAGTTAGAAGAGAAGCAAGTTTGTCGCACTCTCGAAACCCTAACCCTGTAAGGTGTCGAGAGAGAAACTTGTCCCCCTTCGATGCAGTTTTGTTTTAAAAGCGCGAAATTTCCCCAGAATTTATGATGAGATGCACATCCCTTTCTAAAATCTACCCCTCGATCGTCTCTAAACCTAGGACATTACAGCCTTTCCCCCTTAAAGAAAACTTCGTCCCGAAGTTGTGGTTGTAATACCTGAAGAGTTCGGGGTATGTTTTCGTCAGGTCTTCCTCTTTTTCCCAGGTGGCTTCCCTCTCGGGGTGATGCTTCCATTGTATCTTGCAGTATTTTATGGCTCGATTCCTGAGTTGTTTCCAGTTCTCCTTGAGAATCTTAGCTGGCTTCTCGATATAGTCGAATCTGGTTGTAACTCGAGCTCCTCATGTGATACTGGCTCATCTGGGGTCTTTAAGCGTTTCCTGAGTTGCGACACATGGAATACATTGTGAACTTGTGCTAACCTTCCCGGTAGTTCCAATTCAAAAGCTAACCCTCGGTTCTGACTTAAAATCTTGAAAGGTCCGATATATCTAGGGCTCAGTTTTCCCTTTACTCCAAATCTCTGGAGACCTTTCATCGGGCTCACCTTGAGATATACCATGTCTCCAACTTGTGGCTCCCATGTCCTTCTCTTTTGATCGGCATAGCTCTTCTGTCGACTTTGAGCTATCTTAAGCCTATCTCTTATGATGTCAATGATTTGTTGCTTTTCCTTGACATAATCAGGATTGAACTCCTTGCTTGATCCTGCTTCATACCAACATATCGGTGATCTACACTTCCTTCCATACAGAGCTTCGAATGGTGCCATCTTAATGCTGCTTTGGTAACTATTGTTGTAGGAAAACTCTGTTAATGGTAAGTGTTCTTCCCATGATCCTCCGAAGTCTAGGGCACAAGCCCTAAGCATATCCTCTAGGATCTGGTTGGTTCTCTCTGTTTGTCCACCTATCTGAGGATGATAGGCGGTACTATAATCTAACTTGGATCCTAAAGCTTCATGTAGTTGCTTCCAAAATGCTGATGTGAACACGGATCCTCGATCTGACACGATCTTCTTGGGCACTCCATGTTTACTCACGATCTCTTTGATGTAAAGATCGATGAGTTTTTCTCCTTTATCCTGCTGATTTACCGCTAAGAAGTGTGCGCTTTTCATCAACCGGTCCACGATTACCCATATCATATCCTTCTTTTTATTTATCATGGGTAGTCCGGTGATGAAGTCCATTCCTATTTCCTCCCATTTCCATTCTGGGATTGGTAAAGGTTGTAACTTTCCTACCGGACTCTGATGTTCAGCTTTCACTCTTTGGCAGGTATGGCATTCCGCCACGTATTGTGCTATCTCTCTCTTCATATTATTCCACTAGAATAACTCCTTGAGATCCATGTACATCTTTGTACTGCCTGGATGTATGGAATATGGTGTTTGATGGGCTTCCCGGAGTATTACTTCCTTGATCTCAGCAATATCCGGAATGCAAATCCTCTTCTGAAACCATAATGATCTAGATTCTCCTCGGTGAAATTCTGATGGTCTACCCTCATCTATCCTTCTCATCTCCTCTACAATGAATGGATCGTCCAATTGACCCATCATTATCTCATTCTTTAAGTTAACATTTAGCTCATCGGCCACTTGTAAAGCCGATAGTCCTTCATGAGCTTCTTTCTCCCAAAGTTGTATTTGGGCTTGGCTTATTTCCTTCCTCAACTCCGGTGATAACTCTTGTTCCACTCCTCCAGTGCTCTTCCTACTCAAGGCATCTGCTACAACATCAGCCTTTCCTGGAGTATAATTGATGGTCAAATCATAATCCTTGATTAGTTCAAGCCATCTTTTCTGCCTCATATTGAGTTCCTTCTGAGTGAAGAAGTACTTGAGACTCTTGTGATCCGTATAGAGCTCACACTTGGCTTCATAGTGAAAATGTCTCCATGTTTTAAGTGCAAATACAACTGCTGCTAGCTCTAAGTCATGTGTTGGATAGTTCACTTCATGAGGTCTGAGTTGCCTTGATCCATAGGATATTACTTTCCGATCCTGCATGAGTACGCAACCAAATCCCTGTTTGGATGCGTCACAATACACGGTATAATCCTTGCCAACTTCCGGTACTGCTAACACCGGTGCTGTGGTGAGTTTCTCCTTCAGAGTTTGAAAACTCTTCTCACACTCCTCCGACCATACGAATGGTGTGTTCTTTCTTAACAGCTTGGTCATCGGTCCTGCTATTTTGGAGAATCCTTCAATGAACCTCCGATAGTATCCTGCCATTCCGAGGAATCCTCGTATTTCCTTGACAGTCTTGGATGCTTCCCAATCTAAAACTGCTGCTACCTTGCTCGGGTTAACGGCTATTCCATCCTTGCTAATGACATGACCAAGAAATTCTACTTGATCTAGCCAAAACTCACACTTGCTAAATTTAGCATAGAGTTGGTGTTCCCTCAGTGTTTGCAGCACTAACCTCAGATGTTCAGCATGTTCAGCTTTATCCTTGGAGTATATCAAGATATCATCGATGAATACAATGACAAACTTGTCTAGATATGGCATGAAGATCTTATTCATTAGATTCATGAAGATTGTTGGGGCATTGGTTAATCCAAAAGGTACTACAAGGTATTCATGATGTCCATACCTTGAGACAAAGGCTGTTTTCGGGACGTCTTCCTTCTTGATCTTTATCTGATGATAACCGGACCTTAGATCAATTTTGGAAAAGACTCCCGCGCCTCTAACTTGATCAAATAGATCTTGTATTCTAGGTAGTGGGTACTTGTTCTTGATAGTAACATTGTTCAAATTACTGTAGTCTCCGCACATCCTTCTACCTCCATCTCTTTTATCCACGAAGATAAATGGTGATCCCCATGGTGAGATACTCTCCTGTATGAATCCTTTTTGTTCCAAGTCATCCAATTGCTCCTTAAGTTCTTTCAACTCCTTAGGCCCCATCTTGTATGGTGCTTTAGCAATCGGAGCTGTTCCTGGAATTAGGTCGATAGTAAACTCTATCTCCCTATCTGGGGGCATTCCAGGTAATTCCTTAGGAAACACATCCTGGAATTCATTTACTATAGGTATATCTTCCAACTTCACTTCCTCCATGCTATTCAACTGTAGCTCGACTTCGATCTGTGTATGCTTGTCTCCTTGGTAGATCATTCTACTTCCATCGGGGCTTTTCAAAGACACAGTCTTGTTCACACAGTCGATCAATGCTCCGTTAGCCTCTAACCAGTTCATACCAAGAATGACATCAATGTCCTTCATCGGTAAAATGAACAGGTCTGCGTCAAATGCGCATTTATTGATCATAATGACTTGTTCTTGTTTGGTATGGGTTACTACTATCGTTCCCCCCGCGGAAAGTATGGTTATGGGTATATCTAACTTAGTGCAACTAATCCCATGTTTGATGATGAATTGTTGAGAAATGAATGATGTAGTTGCACCAGTATCAAAAAGTACTTTGCCAGGATGAGTAAGTATCTGGAGCGTACCTATCACTGCCTGATCGGAGTTAACCACCTCCTCCAAGCTAGTGCAGTTTAACTTGCCGAAGGGTTTCTTGTTCTTCCAGTTCCCTCCGTTGTTTCCTCCTCGGCTTCCTCCTCCTCCAGATTGACCTCCTCCATTCTTTTTATTTGGGCAATCTTTCATCATGTGCCCCTCCTGACGACACCCAAAGCATATTATCTTGGGCTTCTTACAATCTTTCGAGAGATGCCCTCTAATCCACAAATGCAGCAAACGATCTGGTTTGCGGCCTGGAATCCTTGATTCCTCTTGTTGTTGTTGTTGTTGTTGTTGTTGTTGTTGTTGTACCTTGGTTTGAAGCTCAAACCAGTATTAGGCTTGTTGCTAATATATCTCTTAGGCTCAAACTTGGCCTTCTTCCTCTTCTCCTCCTGCAGTTGCTTGAAGTCATCTTCAAGAGTGATGGCTGCATCCACCAACTCCTGGAACTCAGTTGCTCTCATCATCCTGAGCTGAACCTTGAACCGGGGATTTAATCCCCGCATGAACCTCTTTTTCTTCTTGTCCTCGGTGTTGACCTCCTCAACAGCATATCGGGACAACTTTGAAAATTCCCTGACATAAGTCAGAATGGCCCTATCCTTCTGCTCGAGACTTTCAAATTCTCGACGCTTTAACTCCACAATGCTTTCAGGGACATTGGATTCCCTGAACTTCCTCTTAAACTCCTCCCAGGTGAATACCTTCTCAGCCGGATATACGGCTACTATATTATCCCACCATGATGCGGCAGGTCCACACAACAAGTGTGTTGCATATCTGACCTTCTCCAGGTCATTGCATCCAACGGTGTTGAGCTTTCGCTCCGTGTCCATCAGCCAATCCTCCGCGTCCATAGGTTCGGGCGCGTATGCGAAGGATATAGGCTTAGTATTCTGGAAGTCTGACAGAGTGACTCCCTGATTGTCCGGTCTCTCCACCTTGTTCTGTTGAAGAAGCTCCTGGAAGAACTTGTTCTGCTGCTCCAACGTTATACGTTGCCTTTCCTCCAACATTTGCATGTATTGGAGGAAGTTCTGCTGCGTCATGGGTGGTGGTGGTGGTAACTGATTTTTGGCTGCTTCATCAGCCTCTTCCTTCTGCTTGGCCTCGCGCTCCATGCGCTGTGCTTCACTCTCCTCACCTACCGGTCCCGACATATCCCCCTAGTTCTGCAACACAAAGTGGTACTCATAATTACTCCATGCGAAGTTTACTGAGCTCAACTTTGTGCACAGAACTAGTCACGCAATGGAAATCAAGAAGAAAATCCAAACCATACAAAACATATACCATGTATATACATACATAAGTGGTCTTATTACAATACTCAGTGACGTTGTGAGTATGAAAACTTACTTATTGAAGTATATGTACAAATTTCTACAAAATATTACATACTACAATACATGTGGTACTAATGTATTGTAGTCTCGCCTCCCATGGTAGGCTCTAGTCGTGCTTCACTCCCGGTACATTCCAGGCTTCCATCCGGTCGAACGTGTAGTCCTCCTGACAAAACCTGGAACATAAGGTCTCCCCGTCGGCTGGTAGTCGAAATCAGAGGATGATCCCAGGGAGAAATCGGTGTTCATGAACTGGTCATTCAGTGCATCATAATCCACCCATCGGGTGTACTCCCCTGTGACTCCACCATAGGTATTTCCAACATTCGTATCTGATTCAATCTGTATTGGATACTCTCCATCCTCTTCCCCATTGTACTGATAATTCTGGTTTTGGGTTGTGGCGTCCTCATTCATCTCAGGATTATATCTAACTGAATCACTATGGGTTCCAGTATCTGATCCCCAACGCCAACCTGTGGAGTTTTCTATAGGAGTCTCGGAACGCTGATTGTTTCCGGATTCCTCTCCACCCTCATATCCTCCATGGGAACTACTAGGAAAGTACCTAGGTGTCATGGGTGTGGTTTGCTGTTCGGGATGATCAATACTAATGTAATCACCAGCTGAATAAACTGGTGTGTGAACATCATTCTCCATTGGTGCACTCTCCTTGGTCTCCTCCTTGGGCTCAGTGAACTCTTCTAGCATTGTATCAATTGCTCCCGTCAAATGACGGTTCAACTGATAGAACAATGACAGTAGGTTGCGACTGTTATCCATGTACTTAGCGGCTTCTGCTGGTTTGCGTTTTGCAAGCTTGAAGTGGTTAAGCATAGGATCATCTTCCTCCTCCATATGAGGAATATGAGCGAATTCGGAACCCATAAGTTCCTTCGTCTTATGCTCCAGAATATCAGTGATGGCTTTCAGTATGGCTATATGGTAAGCTGTGTTGATAGTTCTAGCCTCACCTGCTGGCATCACTACGCTCATTCCTAGGGATTCTGGAAGTCTTAGCCCTACCCTACACTTCGCCAATACTGGTCCGTCATAGTACCAGTATTTCATTACTTGGATTTGGGGATCGCACCCAAATTCAAGCAACTTGGCACGAAGTATGTCTGCGAGTCCTCCGTCATATTCACTCAAGTTTGACAGCTTCACTTTCACGTTTCGTCCCGGGCGTGAACTTGCCATAGTTGGCTGTAGAATAGAAAGAATATAAGATTAGTAATAATGCATCATAATAGTGATAATAAAGAATTATCGCACTAAAACATATGATTGTTTTATTCTCAAGTGATTATACACCATATTTTTAGAGAATTCTTTACTAATCCTATTTGACTCCTAACGTTTCATCCCATTTACTAGGTTCCAACCTAAGGTCAAAGCTTTTGCTCTGATACCAACTGTGGTGACCCTGCATACCACTGCATGTTGTAGTATGCCAGTCGTTGATATAACATTCACGAAGTACCATTCCACAAATATTACATCCCTCAGAGTAGTACAACAGAACATAGCAGGTCTATAACTCATTCATTTATTATTACAAGCATAATGTACATATCATCTCGGAGCTCCTCTTGGGTCCTAAGAGGGATACTCCTGGGTTCGAGGCGAACCCAACTTAACTTATAATGCAGGAGTCTTACTAAGTTATACATTTATTCCCTCGAGCAGTAAAGTACTAAGAGTTCGTACTGCTCGGTTACTTCTACTATTTAACGGTCTACGCTTGCTCTCCTCTGGAACCCTCCCCGGTTCCGTAGACTATAAGGTAGTCTACACCTTCGACACCTCCAGAGAGGTCTGGTTCTTCATAGCCGATGATGTCGGCTCCTTCAGGGTTGTCGTTGTCCTCCTCCAGATGGTTCAGACAATCTAAGCAGGGGATTTAAGAGTGGTATGAGTACGAGCGTACTCAACAAGTTCATTATAGAAAAGAGGTGTTTAATGCACTAGCTACGATATTAGACCAGAAAGTCTAATACCAATGCAAGTTTTGGTAAACATTTCTTCAAGAGGTTGCTTTTATTTCGAAGAACTATGTCCGTCAGCCTTCACCGGTTTACTAGAACTTCATGGAGTTCCTTTCCGGCAGCGTTCGCAGTTCCAAATCCCGGAATAGGGAGTGACATGTCACGATTCATTACACTCTGCAGAGGTGTGTTGCTTTACCCATAAGAGATCTTAACCTTGGTGCCAATTGGGCAGCTTTCCCGTCCACACTTCCTTCGGTGTGAGGCCCGGTATAAGGTCATAGCCAAACATATTCCTCCGCTACCTCATACACCCACCATTTGTTGCAAACCCCGACCCTGGGTCCTCGCCGGTCCTCTTACACTAATTAAGGATGGACCCCGACCACGACAACAGTTTGGGACTCGTTAACCAAACTCCTTCGCCAGTAGCTGCAACCCATCATAGACCACATTACCGTGGGGAATTAGAAGGGGATCCCCACCCTCCAGTTGTTCCGCAAGCAGTAACCGCTACGGTAAGCATTGCATTACCGTGGGGAATTAGAATGGGCTCCCCACCCTCCAGTTACTCCACAAGATACAACCGCTACGGTAAGCGCATCCGTTGATGTACAAGAGGTGGAAATACGATTGACTATTCCGTCCCACTCCAGATCTTATGGTTAACACGGGTATTACGGCACAAGAATCACTGGACGACATTTGTTGTTTAATCCTAGATGGATATAAACCCTTGCAATGGAACCTCCACCATATCAACACAATCCATGGTTCCATTGCCCACCACTTAGTCATATCCATAGTTATGAAGATAGTGGTTTTGCTTTTTATGCAGTAGTGATAACCATAGTACTTTGCAAGTAATTTGATAAAAATACTCGAATGACATGAGCAAGTGATGAACTTGCCTGAACACTGCAAAGTGTTGCAGTTGGATGGTGTGGACTGACCCTTGTCCTCTGTTGCTGAAAAATAGCATCATTGTCCGATAAGGGCAATGGTTAAAGAAGCATTGATGCATGATTCTATTTTTTAGGGTTTGTTCCCCCCTTCCGATGTCATTATGATTTCATGAGAGTTTAATACTAAGAATAACTTAGGGATAATTTATTTAGGGCAAAATACAACCTTGAAATGTTGTCAAGGTGTTTTTAGAGTCCAAAAGAATTTATGGACTTATTTTCATTATTGAAAATAAATTGTGTGATTTAAATGATTATTTAATTCATCAAATTTGAACTTATTCTTGTTTAACTTCAAAAATTCTATTTCATATTTTATTATGATAGAGTTTTTAATGCTGAGTGGTTTTCATATTTTTAATTATTTTTTTAGAGCTATAACAATTTTATAAAATTTGGTCAAAGTTTGTGTGTTTTTAAAGGAATTTGGAAAAGACCAAATTAACCCTGGGCCCACCTGTCGGTGTAACCCAGTGGGTTAGGTCGACCGACCCACCTGGTCCGGCTCGACCAGCCTCACTTCTCTCTCTCTCGCTCATGTCCGAAACCCTAACCCTAATTCCCCTCTCTGGCGATCCGCGTCGCCTCCGCCGTCGCCGCTCGATTCCGGCGAGCTCCGCCGGACTTGGCCCTCGCCGTGGGGCGCAATCGACTCGCCTCATGATGGCGTGTCGATCTGTCCGCATTGATTTGATGCGGGCGTCCTGTTGCGCTCATCCCCGACCCTCTCTGGTGCTAGGGTTGTGGTTCTCGCCGGCGATTCGTGTTGGCGGTCGCTCCAGACATGTTGGCGCCGCCGTGGCTTCGCCTCCGTGGTGCGGGTGGTGCTGTGGCATCACCATGGCTTGGCTTGTCCTGGCGCCGCCGCGCTCCGGCATGTGCCGCCGTGGCCGCCATGGCTGCGTCGGTCTGCTCGTCCCCGGGTAAGTGCGCCTCCCTTCCTCTCCTGTGCATGTTCTTCTACCTCCTCGAGCTCTAGCCATGGCGTGTCTCTCTGTGCAGAGATGCTTGCCATGCCGATGCTCTATTGATGTGCTTTGTTAGCCTGCTCGTGAGCTGCTGTGCTCTGCTGCTGCGCCATTCTTGCTTGCTCCTGAGCTGCTGTGCCATGCGTGTGCTACTGCTGTGTGCAGCTCTTCCCTTTATCTTGCTGTTGTAACTCATGAGCGCTTGCTCATGAGCATACTGTGATGCTTATGCTTGCTTAAATTGTTCCTGCTGTTGTTATGTGTATTCTACCTCTCCTGTGAGTGCATTACCCTGCCCTGGCTTGATGGTTGTGTATCATCCTTGCATTTAGCAAGAGCCAGTGCTCCTGAGGTGCTATTCCTTGTGCTATAATTCCTGGAAATACCCATTGGGCATTGCTGTTGGCTGGGCAGCACCATCCAGTGATGCATTGATATGTGCTTTGCTTGTGTATTATGATCCAGTGGTTCATCAAATATTTGATGTGCTTCTGGATACAACCATAAATTATTTATGTGATTATCTGTGAAGCATCTGTTGATTAACTGTGGCTACTTCATTTATATGGTTCATGAATTGCTGCCAGACTTGCCCCTGTCAAGCTTTTGCATGCTTAGGCAAGCCCTGATAATCCTGTGATCATCAACTGCTTGATGGTTGCTTGCTGCACTTACTGCCTGTGACTGTCTGGTGCTTGTACTGGTGATTGTGTATCACCATGCCTTGTGCTAGTGCAGGCCTTGCCTGATCAAGTGTCTGCTGTTGCTTGCAGTGATCATCTAGATCATTTGCAAGTGTCTGTACCACTGGTTGCTTGTGTATTTCAATTATCTAACTAGTTTGGCTTGATCACATGGATAATTGATGTGAACTGCTCTGCAGTTATGATCATTTCATTGAGTTTGGTAGGGCTAGATGGATACCAACACTTGGTTGAGTATCCTAGCCCTCCTTTTGAACCCTACTGGGTGATGATAACTGTGCATGGCTTATTTGTTTGGATTGGTTAAGTGGTTGAGGTGGCCTTGACAGCAATTCTTTGATGTTTAGGTAGCTCCCACCCTTGTTGGCTAGCTGTGACTCACTGGATGCTTTCTGGGTGATCCTTTTGTTGGATTGCCAGTAGCTTTTGATGTTGAAATCAAATAGACAATGATTTGTCTAAACTCTGATGGTTAATGAACCATTTAGTGCTAGGTGAATTGGAATGGTTAGTTAGGAATTAATCCATGTTGGATTTCTCTGGTAGTGTCACCATAATGACATACCAATGTTCTCTTGGTGATTTCCTTCTGGCTGATCTTTAGTTTGCTTGCACCAAATGGCTTAGTAGCCAGATGATGATACAAACTGGGTATTCTACCCATTTTGGCTGCGGTGACATATGCAGATGCTTATTTATGAGCAAACCACGGTTTTGCTCAGGTTGATTTGATTTATACCTCACTCCAGCTCCTAGATGGTTTTGTTGTTGTAGAGGATTGCTTCTAAGTTGATCTTATGCTTGCCCTGCTCCTGCTTGCAAGCCTGTGATGCTTGAGTTGGTTCTGTGGTGATTTTGGAATAGATGAGACAGCTCTGGCTATTCACCTGTTCTTGCTATTCTTGGTGTTCTTACCCTATGGAGCTGCTGCCGATGAACAGCTAGGGTTTGGCTCTGAAAAGTTTATATATGGTCCTCCCTTGCTCTCTCTGGTCGACAACATTGTTGTATGCAGTTGGTGACTCCTCTCTGTGCTTGTGTGTTGTTCAGCATGCACACATGCAGTGTGAGCTGCCTGTGTGTGTGTGTGTACGTGATGCTTTGAACTTGGCGGTGAGAGGATCAGCTCGGCAGCTTTTGGTTATCTCCTCTCCAATTCCATTTTATTTCTAACCTGCCAAGTGGCTATGCCACTTGGCATAACTTGTGTTTGTTGTGTTTGTGTGCAGGGAACTAAAGGATAATCAAGATGAAGTACAAGATCATCTAGATCAAAGATTTCATGAAGATTAACTTGTAGTTTAGGAAATTTCATTAAGTTGTAATCTTTCTTTATTTTCCTATTTTATTTTCCATTACTCAATTCTTGTAATGTGTTGTAATCTTTTATATTTCAATTCTGAATATTGTAAAGACAATGTATCTTGTGTTGTTATCAATAAAGCTCCAATTTTCTCTAATGAGCTTTACTTTATAGTTGTATTGTTTATTTTGTTTATTATTTATTATTTGTTTAATGAATTATCTCAATTTTGAATAATGAGATATTCATGTGATGTTTGAATTCAAAATTCAAGTGTTCTTATGTTTGAATTCAATCATGCAACTTAAGTTATAATGCAATACTCTCCTCTTTTCTCGAAACCCTAATTTAGTTAGAAGAGAAGCAAGTTTGTCGCACTCTCGAAACCCTAACCCTGTAAGGTGTCGAGAGAGAAACTTGTCCCCCTTCGATGCTGTTTTGTTTTAAAAGCGCGAAATTTCCCCAGAATTTACGATGAGATGCACATCCCTTTATAAAATCTACCCCTCGATCGTCTCTAAACCTGGGACATTACAGTAAGTTTCAGTTTGGACAATTAATCCTCAATCTCTTATGAGAATATTAACTGTTGTTGAATGCTTATGCATTAAAGAGGGGTCCATTATCTGTTGTCTATGTTGTCCCGGTATGGATGTCTAAGTTGAGAATAATCAAAAGCGAGAAATCCAATGCGAGCTTTCTCCTTAGACCTTTGTACAGGCGGCATAGAGGTACCCCTTTGTGACACTTGGTTGAAACATATGCTATGCAATGATAATCCATGTTAATCCAAGCTAATTAGGACAAGGTGCGAGCACTATTGGTATACTATGCATGAGGCTTGCAACTTATAAGATGTCTTATACATAACACATATGCTTTATTACTACCGTTGACAAAATTGTTTCTTGTTTTCAAAATGAAAAGCTCTAGCACAAATATAGTAATCCATGCTTCCCTCTGCGAAGGGCCAATCTTCTACTTTATTGTTGAGTCAGTTTACCTATTCTTTCTATCCCAGAAGCAAACACTTGTATCTACTGTGTGCATTGATTCTTACATATTTACCTATTGCACTTGTTATATTACTTTGTGTTGACAATTATCCATGAGATAAATATGTTGAAGTTGAAAGCAACCGCTGAAACTTATATCTTCCTTTGTGTTGCTTCAAAGCTTTCTACTAAGAATTTATTACTTTATGAGTAACTCTTATGCAAGTCTTATTGATGCTTGTCTTGAAAGTATTATTCATGAAAAGTCTTTGTTATATGATCCATTTGTTTACTCATTATCTTCATCATTGCTTCGAATCGATGCATTCATCCCATATGCTTACAATAGTATGATCAAGATTATGATAGCATGTCACTTCAGAAATTATCTTTGTTATCGTTTACCTACTCGAGGGCGAGTAGGAACTAAGCTTGGGGATGCTTGATACGTCCCAAACGTATCTATAATTTCTTATGTTCCATGCTACTTTTATGATGATACTCACATGTTTCATACACATTATATGTCATTATTATGCATTTTCCGGCACTAACCTATTGACGAGATGCCGAAGAGCCAGTTGCTGTTTTCTGCTGTTTTCTGCTGTTTTTGGTTTCAGAAATCCTAGTAAGGAAATATTCTCGGAATTGGACGAAATCAACGCCCAGGGGCCCATTTTTCCACGAAGCTTCCAGAAGACCGAGGGAGATACGAAGTGGGGCCACGGGGCGCCACCACACTAGGGTGGCGCGGCCTAGAGAGGGCCCGTGCGGCCCTAGCGTGTGGGGCCCCCGTGACGCCTCCTGACCTGCCCTTCCGCCTACTTAAAGCCTTCGTCGCGAAACCCCCAGTACCGAGAGCCACGATATGGAAAACCTTCCAGAGACGCCGCCGCCGCCAATCCCATCTCGGGGGATTCAGGAGATCACCTCCGGCACCCTGCCAGAGAGGGGAATCATCTCCCGGAGGGCTCTTCATCGCCATGATCACCTCCGGATCGATGTGTGAGTAGTCCACCCCTGGACTATGGGTCCATAGAAGTAGCTAGATGGTTGTCTTCTCCTCATTGTGCTATCATGTTAGATCTTGTGAGCTGCCTATCAAGATCAAGATCATCTATTTGTAATGCTACATGTTGTGTTTGTTGGGATCCGATGAATATTGAATACTATGTCAAGTTGATTATCAATCTATCATATATGTTGTTTATGTTCTTGCATGCTCTTCGTTGCTAGTAGAGGCTCTGGCCAAGTTGATACTTGTGACTTCAAGAGGGGGTATTTATGCTCGATAGTGGGTTCATGCCTCCATTAAATCTGGGACAGTGACAGAAAGTTCTAAGATTGTGGATGTGCTGTTGCCACTAGGGATAAAACATCGATGCTTTGTCTAAGGATATTTGTGTTGATTACATTACGCACCATACTTAATGCAATTGTCTGTTGTTTGCAACTTAATACTGGAGGGGGTTCGGATGATAACCTGAAAGTGGACTTTTTAGGCATAGATGCATGCTGGATAGCGGTCTATGTACTTTGTTGTAATGCTCGTATTAAATCTCATAGTACTCATCATGATATATGTATGTGCATTGTTATGCCTTCTTTATTTGTCAATTGCCCAACTGTAATTTGTTCACCCAACATCTGTTTATCTTATGGGAGAGACACCACTAGTGAACTGTGGACCCCGGTCCTATTCTTTACATCTGAAATACAATCTACTGCAATTGTTCTTTACTGTTCTTCGCAAACAATCATCATCATCCACACTATACATCTAATCCTTTGTTTACAGCAAGCCGGTGAGATTGACAACCTCACTGTTACGTTGGGGCAAAGTACTTTGATTGTGTTGTGCAGGTTCCACGTTGGCGCCGGAATCCCTGGTGTTGCGCTGCACTACACTCCGCCACCAACAACCTTCACGTGCTCCTTGACTCCTACTGGTTCGATAACCTTGGTTTCTTACTGAGGGAAACTTACTGCTGTGCGCATCACACCTTCCTCTTGGGGTTCCCAACGGACGTGTCAACTACACGCTAGCAGGTCCAGAATCACTCTACTGCCGTTGCGACTTACCGGCTGGATCTGACTGACTACACTCAGTGGATAGATGAGAATGCTCGTGCTGCTGCTGTTCTCACCTCCAGTGTTCTGCCTCACTATGCTGCTGAGTTCATGGGTCTTCCCACTGCTGCTGCTCAGTGGGCTTTTCTTCGTCAGCGCTATCAGCCTTCTGGGGATGCTCTTTACCTGTCTGTGGTCCGCCAGGAGCATGCCCTTCAACAGGGTGATTCTACTATTGATGAGTTCTACACTCAGAGTTTCAGCGCGCTTTTGAGTTCTTGTCGCGACTCCGTAAGGAGTTTGAGCCGCGCCGTGCACAGCTGCTTGCCCTTGGTCGTGTTCCGCTCTCTGAGGTACTGGTTGAGCTTCGTGCTGAGGAGACTCGTCTTCGTGGTGATGGTCTTCTTGAGGTTCCCTCTGTACTTGCTGCTCATGACCCTCCTGTGACGTCTGCTCGTGGACCTCCTATGCCGCCGGCATCATTGCGGTCTCCAGCACCGTCGATACTCTCTACTCCTCCAGTCCAGGGCTAGAGTCAGCCTCAGCAGCCTCATGGTATGACAGCACCTCCCTGCACCTACTGTGGCAGGTCTGGCCACACTGTCTCTAGCTACTGGCAGAGGGATCCTAACTTACGTCAGCGGAACTATACTCGTCGGCAGGCTAGTTCTTCAGGATCTTCTGCTGTTACGCTATCTGATCAGGACATTATCAGTGGTCTTCGTGGTCTGCTCGCTGCTACAGGCTCTTCCTCGACGGGTACTGTTGGTTTTGTGCCTGGCTCTTCTGGCACCGCGTGTCAACACCCGGATTTTTAAGTCCAGATGCCTATTATGCCATTCCTCGCAATCCCAGGAATATTGTTTTTGCGAGACATAATAGATTGATATCACAACACATCATTCATTACAACACATGATAGTCTTACAACAAAGGATCACATGATCCAGTCTCATTACAATAATAGTTGATCTATTGATCAATTACAACACACATAGCGGAAGCGAAGTAGCGTAGTAGTAGTCCATCTATTCCACAGGCAACTGTTGACGTCAGGAGTGATCCTAGTTGTCGTAGACGTCCTGCTGTCCTTCTTCCGGGTTCTGGTACTCGTCTTCATAGTCTGGCCATTTGAATAGCCAGGGACACAGCCATGAGTACTTTAAAGTACTCGCAAACTAATACTAAGGTAAATACTATCAACTATAGTAAGGGGGTTCTAAGCTCTAGTTTCATTTTCATAAAGCCAGTTTTATTTCTTAAACACTTTAATAATCAAAAACCTTCATTTGCTCAACTAACTCAAGTGGGAACCTTAGTGTCATTCCCACAACTCAGTTGTGATTCAAATTCAAAGTCACCTTTCAAATTCAAGTCACAAGTCACCATTCATATTTTTAGAAAAATTCTGATGATGGAACAGTATGGCCTTTCCAACTGTCCATGACCGCGGACGCGGCTATTCGAATAGGTTTAACTCTGCAGAGGTTGTACATTTGTGCCACAACAATTGCAATAGTTCGTCAGGGGTAACTGGCCCTGATTTATCGTACGCAGTACGCGAACTACCAATCCTAACCTTTCATTTACATACTCTAGTATAGGCACCTCTCCCCATGAGCTTGGCCTCCCAGTGAAGACAGACAGTCAGCCTGGGAACTGCACAGAGCTTGGGCCGGACATTCACCTCATTTCACGTCATTTCACATCATTCCTTTTGTAGAGGCAGCCTCCAGCATAACCCCGATGATGCTTGTTCAGAGGGAACCCATACTAAAATACATAAGTTTCCAGCTAAGCCTTACCCAGATTCAGGTATTGTGGGGGTACTTGTAAAATTGGAATGGTATCGCATCCAAACCCAACCATCAGTTTTTGTAAAATTCACCCTGTCATTCACCAGTCATATTCACCTTCAAAATCTTTCAACAGAATGACTCATCATTCCAAGGTTTTCAAAGTCATTTCATTTCACATGTTCCCATCTAGAGTAGTCACTTTTATTGATTAGCACTAGCAACTAATCATGAGGGGTGCTAACTAGCTTGTATTGCTTTAGGCTAACTTTGATGTTCTTGTGCTACCCTATATCTAGACCAAGTGAATCATGAATCAAAAAGCAAAATTTGATAAGCAAAACTCAAAAACTTGACTCAAAAACTTGTAAGGTAAAAACTTGGGATAGGATCATTAAACATAAAGTATGATGTAGTGGTGCCTTGCTCTATTAGAGCTTTGCACTTGGGTAACTTGCAAGAATATTAGCTTGCCTTGGTTGGTGTTGTGCTCAAAGTTCTCTTCTTCTTCCTCTTGGTAGAAAACCTCCTCCTCTTGATAGTCTCCGGTACTAGCGTCTATAAACGAATACGAGGATACAATCACCAAACAATACTCAAGTGCTAGACTAATCACACAAATGGCTCACACAAGCTATTCTAACATCACCACATTCTTAACATGTTGGTTGACTTTGTTTTCTTTTAAAGAAAAAAAATTTCCTCTCATTACAAATATTGATTAGGGTTTCAATTTAATTCTTTGAGAAATGATTTCCTCTCATTGAATCTTGTTTAAGATTTAATTTCCTCATATGATAATATATGAATTCATGTTGACCAAGGTCAACACTTCATGCTCATCATTTGGGAAAATGATTTAAATGGGGTGATGCACCTCATGCAATTTAATACCAACATAGTAATGATTTAATATCATCAAATAATTCAATATGAGAATTGATAGCCCATGGTCTCTACCTCATGTAGAATTACTTGAGACAAAGATTTAAATGAGAGAGATACTTCCCATATGATTTAATAATTAGTTGGAACAATTTAAATACTACTATGAGGAAGATTTAATATTTTCAAATAAGAACATATGGGTCATGAAGACATGTGTAATCAACTCTCATTGAATCACTTGGAGTAATGATTTAAATGAGATGCTACACCTCATATAATTTAAATACTATTTTTGAAATAGTTTAAATGAGCTAGAAATGGCCATATAGCCACTATTTGAATCTAGCCCATGATCATATGAAACAACTATAGTATTTTATTATATAATAAATTAGACAACATCAAATGTGATTTATGAGAGGTGGAACCACCTCAAAATAGTTTATGGTTGATTTTTAAGATTTATTTGAAGTTTGAAAAGTTACTGATTTGTTATTTTTATTGTAGAGGATCTAAGAAGAATTTTGAATTGAATCCAGTGTGATTAGCTAGGTACTTTCATGAGCTTTCCAAAACATTTTGAATCACTAAATTTGGATTTGTATATTTGAAACTATTTAACTTCTAGTACAGCACCAGTATGCAATTTACAGAAAAAGAATAAAACGGAATTCAAATTTCAAACGAGGGCGGGAAGAAGTTGGGCCGGCCCAGTTGCTGCCCGGGCCGTGCTGCATGGTGCATGCACGTGGCCGACGCGCGGGGCGCACAGAACGTTGGATCGAGATCGGACGGAGCTGGTTCGTCGTGTACCTCGCGATTCTGCAACCTTGCGGGGGCTCTAACTTTTGCCTCGGAGCTCGGATTACGGCGGGGTTGGGTGCGTTGGAAAGCTCTTGCCAAGGGCTACAACTTTGGTGTAGGTCTCGAGGGCTATGGTGACAAAAATCTGGGCGGCTTTTGGTGGTGGCCGCCGGCGAGCTTCTGGCTATGGTGAGCTGCAGGGAGCGAGAGAGAAAGGCTAGGGGCGAGAGAGGTGAGCTGCTGGGTGGGGTGGTGAAGTCCAAAGGCGCGGGGGAGTTTATATAGCGGCTGGAGGCGCGGGGCGTGACGTGGTCGGCATGGCCACGACGTCACGGTGCACGGCGGGCACGGGCGTCTCCGGCACTGCTGCTGCGTCAGGAGGGAGGTCTTGGGTAGGGGAGGATGCGTGCATAGTGGCCGGCTGGATGGCGTCGTGTGCAGGGCGCACGGGGTCAATGCCGACGTCGGCGTCCTTCAAGGGCGTCGCGTCGTGTCGTGTCCTGGCGCGCGTGCGAGTCCCTGGACCATGTCTAGCGTGTGTGTGGGAGCGAGTAGGTGTTGGTGGCGCAGGGAGACACGGTGGTTTGCGGTGTACATGCGGGGAGAGGGTGGTGTCCACGGTTTGGGTGATCAAGTACATGGCATGAAGGATTTAATCCACCACCTGCTCTCCTTGTCCTATGGTGATGTCTAGCAGTGGTAAAGGGTCAAGGGTGAGGTGTGTGACAAGGTGAGAGAGAGGGAAAATGGCCAGGGCATGTGGGTGCATGGTGGTGACCATGTGAGTGGCATGGTGTGGCATTGGTGTGTGCAAGTGTATTGCTTGGGTCAACTCTGGTGTTATGGTGTTCAGGGGAGTGAGAGAGGTCTCCTAGACATGGTGTGCATGGTGAGAGAGGCCTAGGGTGGTCACATTTGATTTATGAAAAAGTAGGTGTGACATAGGCTATGTACTTGGCTTGTCTTGGTACATGTGGATGATGTCAAGGTGAACTGATGTCATGGTTGTTGGTGTGGTACAAGGTACTATGGCTGAGCTCAAAAGATAGAAAAAGAGAGGGGTACATAGTTGGTAGGAGTGGTTGTACTCTAGTTTTACTCTATGTAACTAATGGATTCTTTTGTAAAAACACTCATGTGTGTGTAAAAGTTACTAAGTTTCTTCATGGATAGGTTCTAAATGATGTGTGGCACTCATTGGTGGTCTTGGTTTAAAATTTGGAGTGGTTTGGTGAAAATTTCAAAAGTGGAGGGAATCTAGAATCTGTTTCAATGTTGCCACTTGGCTTGACTAATGTGAGCAATGGTCAACTCTCTGGTCAAAGTGGTCAACATGAAAGTTACTCACCTTGACCTGGTCTTGGATGACATGGCTTTGGTTGACCAAGTCTAGTTTGAAGAAAAGTCAAAACCAGGGGGTAAAGTAGTGAACATTTTATAAAATGGCAAAATGACCATTATCACATGTATGTTGATTTTGAGTTTTGCCTTGATTTGATTTTGGTTTCTTTGATGCAATTGTGTTTGTTTATCATATCTAAGAGTTTTACAAACAATAGATCAAGCAATGGTGGCCTTTGGTGAAGATTTGCAAAATTGGCCTTATGTGTATGTGAGTGAAATTGGGAAATCCTCACCATTTGATTTCTCTCCAATTGATTTGATATTTCTTGACTCTAATGTGATTCTTATTAGTTTAGAATCATTTTAAGACCATTGAAACCAATTCAAATGGTCTTGTTCAAAGATTTGCAAAAATGGCCATAACACATAAGAGGTGATGTGTCAAATTTCATTATTCTTGTTAATTGTTCATCTTGCTTCCCTTGGGCATGGGTTAGGGTCAATTTAGTGTTATATTAGGTTGAGAGATGGTTTCACATCATTTGGTCAAGGTTTAAAGGCATAGATCAAGAATTGGGTATTATGGCTATGTGTCACATATGCCTCTATGCATATGTTGCATTTGAGTTTTAATTTGACTTGGCTTGACCCAATTGGTGTTGTTGAGTGTTGAAATGGTATATAGGAGTGATCCCACCATTCACCACAAGACTTAGGGTCAAGATTCTTAAATTCACAAATTTGCTATTTTACTCTCATATGCCTCTATGGCATTTTTAGTTTCTTTTTAATTTCTTTGGAAACCACTTGGAATTGGTTTGATAGGTACTAGGTAAGGTGTATGAAGGTTTTCCAAACCTCTAAACAAAGTAGAAAAGCATAGGGTAAAGGTTTATAAAAATAGCCATAGGCACATATACCTTTTTCTTATTTAATTTCCTTTTATTTTATTTTAACTAGGGTGATGCAAAGAGGGGTGAGGTTTAGGTTTTTAAGATTATTCAAAGTACTATAACAAGCAATCATGGCAATAGCACAAGGATTAAGCAAGATTACTATGGATCAAACTTAATTGAATAAAAGTTTTTGTTGGTTCCAAAATTTGGAACTAGGGAAGTTCATTTGTTTTATTTTGAAATTTTTGGGATGTTACAAACCCTTCCCCCTTAAACAAATCTCGTCCCGAGATTTTAAGAAAAGTTAGGTTCCTAAGAGAGATTGAGCATTTTATTTACAGGAAGACATACTTGGCATAGTCTGGGGTGCTTCCTGAGCTTCAGTGGCAGTCATGTGGTAGAGACGGCCGTTGTTGTTGTTCTGATTCCTTCTTCCGGCAAAGCGGCGCTGTTGCTGAGCAGGTGCTGTGGTATTGGCGGCAATCCTGGCAAGCTTCTTGGGGCACTCATTGGAGAAGTGACCCACAACTCCACATTCATAGCAGTTGACAGTGGACTTGTCTTTGGGGATTACGGGGGTAGCATTGCTTCCAGTCCTTGGGGCAGTATTGGTGTTGTTGTTGTTTCCATTGTTGTTGCTGTTGTTGGGGTGGTTGTTGTTGTTGTGGTTGTTGTTGTTGTTGCCTCCGGGCTTCGGGGGTCCTCCGTTGTTGTTGGTGTAGTTGGGGCGATAACTCTGAGCAGTTGGCTTGTTGTTTCTCTGGGGGAATCCTCCAGAGGAGTTGTTGCGATACTTCTGGTTATGGTGGGGTCCACTCTGGTTCATCATCCTTCGCTTGCGGTTCTCATTGGCCTGATGTAGCTTTCCTTCCATCTGTATGGCTGAGTCCACGAGGGCTTCCAAGTCAGCGAACGAAATGTTCACTAACACTATTTGCATCTCGTCATGCAGTCCGTTCAGAAATCTCTCCTTCCTTTTCTCATTGGTGTCGGTCTCATCCGGGGCGTACCTTGACAGAGTGAGAAATCTGTCACGATATTCCACCACGGACATCCTTCCTTGCTTGAGTTCGCGGAACTCGTCTCTCATCTTCTTGATCAGTCCTTGGGGCACGTGGTATTTGCTGAACTTCAGCTTGAAGTCTTCACAGGTCATCATTTGTCCCGCATTCATTGCGCGGGCGCTTGTCCACCAGGCTCGTGCAGGTCCTGACAGGTAGTGGGTGGCAAACAGTACTTTCTCTACGGCTTCTACTCCCGCAACTTCTAGGTTGTTCTCCATTGTCTGGAGCCAGTCATCAGCATCTAGGGGCTCTTCAGTCTTGTTGAACATGGGTGGGTTGGTGTTCTGAAAGTTCTTCAACTTTGACCCCGGGTGGTCGTGGTTTCCATGGCCGTTGTTGTTCTGAGCAAGCTGCTGCAGTGCAGCAATGTTGGCTTGGCGCTCAGCTCTTTCGACTTCTCGGTCTGCCATCATCGTCTGCAGCAGTTGCATCATGGCATCCTGGGTGGCGTTGCGGGTTGGTGGGGCCATCTGAACATTGAGGTAGATGATAAGATAAGAGGGAAATTTCTAGGGTTTGTTTGGTTTAAAGTTTTTAAAAAGTTCACAACTTGAAAATTTAAGTAGTGTTGCGGGGGTAAAAACCAACAACACTTTTTCATTCATACCAAACATCATACATTACAAAGCTAACACACCATTGGTTTGAAGAACCATTCATTCGCTCTACGATACAAGGGGATCCTGATACAACTCACACCTACTTAAGTGCTGGGGTGATACTACTCTTCAGGGTGGATTCTTCGTCTTCACGGGTGATGTGCTTGGCGAGAGGCGAGGGCGTTGTCCAAATCCCTGCGGGTTTTGTACAGCCTGAAGTCCTGATGTGCTACATAGTGGTTCATCTCCGGGTGTGGTGGCATGGTCATCGATCTTCCCATGGAGTCATGTCTTGGGTAGTAGATGAAGCGAGTGTTCTTGATCTTGTTCTCATTTTGTCCACACAGGCGGGAAATTGCTTCATGCATAGCTCTGACTAGTCCTTCCTTCCAAGTGTTTCCCGTTACAGAAAACCAGATGGTTTCCCATACCGGGGCTCCAAGCTTTCTTCGTAGATCAGTTGAAACTTCCCACCGAGGGGGTTCTCCGGAGTGGTTGTTGAGGGGTATTCCGAAGAACTCGGGATACGGGTGTCCTAGGTACTCCACTAGTTGCTTCAAATCCTTTTCGAACCTCAGTTCTCCTCCGTGACCAAGCTGATAGCACTCCCATTTGTATTCCATCTATGAACAAAGAGGAGGAGTAAATTAGAGAAGTATTCAAGTGTGCAAAATTTTAGATAGTGCTACAAAGAAAAAGTAGAGCATGAATTTCTCATTTTGAAAAAGATTTCAAGGATAAGAGTGAGAATAAGTTTTTCACAAATATTCACTTCTTTGGTTTTTGAAACTAAGTTTTGCAGACGTCCATTCTAACTAGGGTCTCCTAAGGTCAACAATGGCTCTGATACCAACTTGTCAACACCCGGATTTTTAAGTCCAGATGCCTATTATGCCATTCCTCGCAATCCCAGGAATATTGTTTTTGCGAGACATAATAGATTGATATCACAACACATCATTCATTACAACACATGATAGTCTTACAACAAAGGATCACATGATCCAGTCTCATTACAATAATAGTTGATCTATTGATCAATTACAACACACATAGCGGAAGCGAAGTAGCGTAGTAGTAGTCCATCTATTCCACAGGCAACTGTTGACGTCAGGAGTGATCCTAGTTGTCGTAGACGTCCTGCTGTCCTTCTTCCGGGTTCTGGTACTCGTTTTCATAGTCTGGCCATTTGAATAGCCAGGGACACAGCCATGAGTACTTTAAAGTACTCGCAAACTAATACTAAGGTAAATACTATCAACTATAGTAAGGGGGTTCTAAGCTCTAGTTTCATTTGCATAAAGCCAGTTTTATTTCTTAAACACTTTAATAATCAAAAACCTTCATTTGCTTAACTAACTCAAGTGGGAACCTTAGTGTCATTCCCACAACTCAGTTGTGATTCAAATTCAAAGTCACCTTTCAAATTCAAGTCACAAGTCACCATTCATATTTTTAGAAAAATTCTGATGACGGAACAGTATGGCCTTTCCAACTGTCCATGACCGCGGACGCGGCTATTCGAATAGGTTTAACTCTGCAGAGGTTGTACATTTGTGCCACAACAATTGCAATAGTTCGTCAGGGGTAACTGGCCCTGATTTATCGTACGCAGTACGCGAACTACCAATCCTAACCTTTCATTTACATACTCTAGTATAGGCACCTCTCCCCATGAGCTTGGCCTCCCAGTGAAGACAGACAGTCGGCACAGGAATCGCACAGGCTTGGGCCGGACATTCACCTCATTTCACGTCATTTCACATCATTCCTTTTGTAGAGGCAGCCTCCAGCATAACTCCGATGATGCTTGTTCAGAGGGAACCCATACTAAAATACATAAGTTTCCAGCTAAGCCTTACCCAGATTCAGGTATTGTGGGGGTACTTGTAAAATTGGAATGGTATCGCATCCGAACCCAACCATCAGTTTTTGTAAAATTCACCCTATCATTCACCAGTCATATTCACCTTCAAAATCTTTCAATAGAATGACTCATCATTCCAAGGTTTTCAAAGTCATTTCATTTCACATGTTCCCATCTAGAGTAGTCACTTTTATTGATTAGCACTAGCAACTAATCATGAGGGGTGCTAACTAGCTTGTATTGCTTTAGGCTAACTTTGATGTTCTTGTGCTACCCTATATCTAGACCAAGTGAATCATGAATCAAAAAGCAAAATTTGATAAGCAAAACTCAAAAACTTGTAAGGTAAAAACTTGGGTTAGGATCATTAAACATAAAGTATGATGTAGTGGTGCCTTGCTCTATTAGAGCTTTGCACTTGGGTAACTTGCAAGAATATTAGCTTGCCTTGGTTGGTGTTGTGCTCAAAGTTCTCTTCTTCTTCCTCTTGGTAGAAAACCTCCTCCTCTTGATAGTCTCCGGTACTAGCGTCTATAAACGAATACGAGGATACAATCACCAAACAATACTCAAGTGCTAGACTAATCACACAAATGGCTCACACAAGCTATTCTAACATCACCACATTCTTAACATGTTGGTTGACTTTGTTTTCTTTTAAAGAAAAAAAATTTCCTCTCATTACAAATATTGATTAGGGTTTCAAATTAATTCTTTGAGAAATGATTTCCTCTCATTGAATCTTGTTTAAGATTTAATTTCCTCATATGATAATATATGAATTCATGTTGACCAAGGTCAACACTTCATGCTCATCATTTGGGAAAATGATTTAAATGGGGTGATGCACCTCATGCAATTTAATACCAACATAGTAATGATTTAATATCATCAAATAATTCAATATGAGAATTGATAGCCCATGGTCTCTACCTCATGTAGAATTACTTGAGACAAAGATTTAAATGAGAGAGATACTTCCCATATGATTTAATAATTAGTTGGAACAATTTAAATACTACTATGAGGAAGATTTAATATTTTCAAATAAGAACATATGGGTCATGAAGACATGTGTAATCAACTCTCATTGAATCACTTGGAGTAATGATTTAAATGAGATGCTACACCTCATATAATTTAAATACTATTTTTGAAATAGTTTAAATGAGCTAGAAATGGCCATATAGCCACTATTTGAATCTAGCCCATGATCATATGAAACAACTATAGTATTTTATTATATAATAAATTAGACAACATCAAATGTGATTTATGAGAGGTGGAACCACCTCAAAATAGTTTATGGTTGATTTTTAAGATTTATTTGAAGTTTGAAAAGTTACTGATTTGTTATTTTTATTGTAGAGGATCTAGGAAGAATTTTGAATTGAATCCAGTGTGATTAGCTAGGTACTTTCATGAGCTTTCCAAAACATTTTGAATCACTAAATTTGGATTTGTATATTTGAAACTATTTAACTTCTAGTACAGCACCAGTATGCAATTTACAGAAAAAGAATAAAACGGAATTCAAATTTCAAACGAGGGCGGGAAGAAGTTGGGCCGGCCCAGTTGCTGCCCGGGCCGTGCTGCATGGCGCATGCACGTGGCCGACGCGCGGGGCGCACAGAACGTTGGATCGAGATCGGACGGAGCTGGTTCGTCGTGTACCTCGCGATTCTGCAACCTTGCGGGGGCTCTAACTTTTGCCTCGGAGCTTGGATTACGCCGGGGTTGGGTGCGTTGGAAAGCTCTTGCCAAGGGCTACAACTTTGGTGTAGGTCTCGAGGGCTATGGTGACAAAAATCTGGGCGGCTTTTGGTGGTGGCCGCCGGCGAGCTTCTGGCTATGGTGAGCTGCAGGGAGCGAGAGAGAAAGGCTAGGGGCGAGAGAGGTGAGCTGCTGGGTGGGGTGGTGAAGTCCAGAGGCGCGGGGGAGTTTATATAGCGGCTGGAGGCGCGGGGCGCGACGTGGTCGGCATGGCCACGACGTCACGGTGCACGGCGGGCACGGGCGTCTCCGGCACTGCTGCTGCGTCAGGAGGGAGGTCTTGGGTAGGGGGGGATGCGTGCACAGTGGCCGGCTGGATGGCGTCGTGTGCAGGGCGCATGGGGTCAATGCCGACGTCGGCGTCCTTCAAGGGCGTCACGTCGTGTCGTGTCCTGGCGCGCGTGCGAGTCCCTGGACCATGTCTAGCGTGTGTGTGGGAGCGAGTAGGTGTTGGTGGCGCAGGGAGACACGGTGGTTTGCGGTGTACATGTGGGGAGAGGGTGGTGTCCATGGTTTGGGTGATCAAGTACATGGCATGAAGGATTTAATCCACCACCTGCTCTCCTTGTCCTATGGTGATGTCTAGCAGTGGTAAAGGGTCAAGGGTGAGGTGTGTGACAAGGTGAGAGAGAGGGAAAATGGCCAGGGCATGTGGGTGCATGGTGGTGACCATGTGAGTGGCATGGTGTGGCATTGGTGTGTGCAAGTGTATTGCTTGGGTCAACTCTGGTGTTATGGTGTTCAGGGGAGTGAGAGAGGTCTCCTAGACATGGTGTGCATGGTGAGAGAGGCCTAGGGTGGTCACATTTGATTTATGAAAAAGTAGGTGTGACATAGGCTATGTACTTGGCTTGTCTTGGTACATGTGGATGATGTCAAGGTGAACTGATGTCATGGTTGTTGGTGTGGTACAAGGTACTATGGCTGAGCTCAAAAGATAGAAAAAGAGAGGGGTACATAGTTGGTAGGAGTGGTTGTACTCTAGTTTTACTCTATGTAACTAATGGATTCTTTTGTAAAAACACTCATGTGTGTGTAAAAGTTACTAAGTTTCTTCATGGATAGGTTCTAAATGATGTGTGGCACTCATTGGTGGTCTTGGTTTAAAATTTGGAGTGGTTTGGTGAAAATTTCAAAAGTGGAGGGAATCTAGAATCTGTTTCAATGTTGCCACTTGGCTTGACTAATGTGAGCAATGGTCAACTCTCTGGTCAAAGTGGTCAACATGAAAGTTACTCACCTTGACCTGGTCTTGGATGACATGGCTTTGGTTGACCAAGTCTAGTTTGAAGAAATATCAAAACCAGGGGGTAAAGTAGTGAACATTTTATAAAATGGCAAAATGACCATTATCACATGTATGTTGATTTTGAGTTTTGCCTTGATTTGATTTTGGTTTCTTTGATGCAATTGTGTTTGTTTATCATATCTAAGAGTTTTACAAACAATAGATCAAGCAATGGTGGCCTTTGGTGAAGATTTGCAAAATTGGCCTTATGTGTATGTGAGTGAAATTGGGAAATCCTCACCATTTGATTTCTCTCCAATTGATTTGATATTTCTTGACTCTAATGTGATTCTTATTAGTTTAGAATCATTTTAAGACCATTGAAACCAATTCAAATGGTCTTGTTCAAAGATTTGCAAAAATGGCCATAACACATAAGAGGTGATGTGTCAAATTTCATTATTCTTGTTAATTGTTCATCTTGCTTCCCTTGGGCATGGGTTAGGGTCAATTTAGTGTTATATTAGGTTGAGAGATGGTTTCACATCATTTGGTCAAGGTTTAAAGGCATAGATCAAGAATTGGGTATTATGGCTATGTGTCACATATGCCTCTATGCATATGTTGCATTTGAGTTTTAATTTGACTTGGCTTGACCCAATTGGTGTTGTTGAGTGTTGAAATGGTATATAGAAGTGATCCCACCATTCACCACAAGACTTAGGGTCAAGATTCTTAAATTCACAAATTTGCTATTTTACTCTCATATGCCTCTATGGCATTTTTAGTTTCTTTTTAATTTCTTTGGAAACCACTTGGAATTGGTTTGATAGGTACTAGGTAAGGTGTATGAAGGTTTTCCAAACCTCTAAACAAAGTAGAAAAGCATAGGGTAAAGGTTTATAAAAATAGCCATAGGCACATATACCTTTTTCTTATTTAATTTCCTTTTATTTTATTTTAACTAGGGTGATGCAAAGAGGGGTGAGGTTTAGGTTTTTAAGATTATTCAAAGTACTATAACAAGCAATCATGGCAATAGCACAAGGATTAAGCAAGATTACTATGGATCAAACTTAATTGAATAAAAGTTTTTGTTGGTTCCAAAATTTGGAACTTGCTGAATTCTAAATGAAACAACCTTATTTTCAAGTGACAGGAAATTTTTGGGATGTTACACCGCGTGACCACCACCTTCTACACAGTCAGGTAAGTCATCCCCGTGGTATCTGGATTCTGGAGCTTCTTTTCATATGACTTATGCGTCTTCTATTTTTTCTGCTCTTCGCTTCTTGTTTCTCCTGTCCGTGTTATCACGGCTGATGGTACCTCTCTTCCTGTTTCCAGTCGAGGCACCCTTTCTACTTCCTCTTTCTCTGTTCCTGATGTCCTACTGATGGTGATCCTCTTCCTGACCCCACCCATTATCGCTATCTTGTTGGGAGTCTTGTTTATCTTGCTATCACTCGTCCTGATATTTCTTATCCTGTTCATATTCTGAGTCAGTTTGTCTCAGCTCCTACCACTGTTCACTATAGTCATCTCCTCCGCGTTCTTCGTTATCTTCGTGGCACGATCACTCGTCGCCTTTTCACTAGTAGGAAAACCCTTATAGGCAAAGCTTAGTTCTGTGGCGCACCGTTTTGAATGCGCCACAGAAACTTATTTTGTGGCGCACCATGCTAGGTGCGCCACAGAAATAGCTTAATTTTGTGGCGCACTGCTGAACATTGCGCCACAGAAATTGTATGGGGCCCACATCCTGACACCACCAATTATTAGTGTAGGTATTTCTGTGGCGCACATGGCCTGCTGCGCCACAGAAATAACTCTTCTGTGGTGCACGTGCTTCGGTGCGCCACAGAAGTAGTTGATTCTGTGGCGCACTTGCTCGGGTGCGCCACAGAACTAAGATAACTTATATCATCGCCCGTGCCCCTCCCCCACGCCTGTTCACCTCTCCCCTCCCCTCTCCCCTCTCCCCTCTCCTCCGATCCGCCGCGCGCCGCCATGGTCGTCGCCATCGCCGTCGCCGCCGCCTTCCTCCGCGAGGGCCGCATGCCGCCACGGTCCTCCCATCCCCGCCACCTGCAGCACAAGCTGCCGCTATGGCGAGGAGGGGCCGCCGTGAGGAGGGGCCGCCGTCGCGTGAAGGTGGAGGAGCCGTCGCGTCCTCCTCCTCCTCCACCGCTGTCGTCGTCGTCAACCTCCTCCTCCACCCCTGTCGTCGGTGAACTCTCTCCCTCCCCTCCCCTCCCCTCCCCTCCCTCTTCCTCTCCCGCGCGAGCACAAAGTGCTCGACGAAATGCTTGTGTGCTGCTCTGGTTGTGATGCTGTTGTTGTTGCTGTGCTAGCTGTTGTTGCTGTTGATGTGCTACTGGATGCAATCTATCTATCTATCCTAGCTTGATGTCATTGTTGCTGCAGCTAGATGCATGCTCTGGTTGTGCTGTTGTTGCTGTTGATGTACTGGCTGCTGTTGCTGTTGATCTATCTATCCTAGCTTGTTGTCATTGTTGCTGCAGCTAGATGCATGCTCTTGCAGCTTCTCACCATTCCCGGTGAACTATACTGTTGCTATTGCTTGTGTGTCCATGCTCTAAATGGTCAAATGATCATCATGTGCTAGTGATTTACTTACTGGCTCATTGCTCATGGTTGATGTACCTCAGTAGTGGTTCTGGATGCATTGCTGCTGTTGCTCTGGATGCATTGCTGCTGTTGCTCTGGATGCATTGCCCCTAATTGTTATTGATGAACCATGTGATGGTAATGATTCAATTTAATTCAATGATGTTAATTTGATTTCCATCCTTTGTTGGAAATAAATCCATGTCTGAACCTGTACAAGGTAATGAAGACTTGCTCACTTGGTATTGCTTGCTAGTTGGACATTTGGCTGGTTTTGATGCTACTGGTTCATTTAAATGCATTAAATGCTACTATGGTATGCTACTGTGGTATCCTTGTGAAGAAAATGATGGATTCTTGTGAGCTTATGGTATGCTACTATGCTACTGTGGTATCCTTGTGAACATTTACTTGATGGATTGTTGTGAGCTTATGGTATGCTACTATGCTTACTGGATCATGTGCATATAGTTCATATAGTTCCCTAAAAAGAAAGAAGCTCCCTGGCCAGATGCTTGATGTCTTGGCTTAGCCAATGATGCAAAGGCTGAGGCAAAAACTTGGATAAGAACAGATACTAAAATAGAGATATTCACATTAGGGAATCATGTAAATGAATGCCACTGTGGTATCCTTTGAAGAAAATGGGAAGTTTCTGATGGTTTAAAAGACTAGGTGATGCTAGGTTATTAAGTTGGCTGTCAAGGTTGGTTTTATCTGGTTATCTTGGATAGGCTATGTGTTCTTGCTTACTTATGCATATCCATCTCTACTGGATTGACTAGCTCAGGCTTGGCCTCTCTCTTGCCAGCATCACTTGGTTACTACCAAGTGATGAATAATCCCTTATGGTACCCCAGCTTTGTTTTGAACTCAACTGAGTAATGATAAATTTCTATTTCTTGTTGGCTTTGATGAAAATAGAGATATCCACAGTAGGGGATCATGTAAATGAATGCCACTGTGGTATCCTTTGAAGAAAAAGGACTGTTTCTGATGGTTTTAAAAGGCTAGGTGGTGCTAGGTGATTCAGTTGGCTACCAAGACTTGTCTCATCTGGTTAGCTGGGATATGCTATGTGTTGTTGCTTGTTTAGGCATATCTATCACTTACTGGATTTACTGGTTCTTGATTGGCCTCTCTTTTTCCAGCATCACTTGGTCTATATACCAAGTGATGAATAATCCCTTTGGAGCATCTTCTCCATGCATTCTATGTGTGTTTGAGCATCTTGACTTATGTCACCATGGTTGCTGGTTTGTTGGTGTTTTTGTACTTGCCGATGATTAGATGGTTGGTCGATCACTCGTACACTCGGGGGTGGAGCAAGTGAGCCTGGTATGATGGCACAAGTATCAATATTTTGTGCATCCTACCTGGCCTCGCTTACTCCATCCCTGGATGTTAATATTTGTTTCGCCCAACAAAGTATGAGGCATTCCATTTAGTTCATACTAGCTACTTCTTAATTGCATTGGCCTTTCTTCCATTTAGTGCCGATGATTAAATTGTTTGGTCACTTGTACACTCTGGGGTGGGGCCAGTGAGCCTGGTGCGATGGCACAAATATCAATCTCTTGTGCATCCTACCTGGCCTCACTGACCCCATCCCGGAATGTTAATATTTCTTTCGACCAACAAAGTATGAGGCATATGATATCTAGTTGAGATACCACTTGGCACTTTCTTCCATTTTAGTGCCGATGATTAGAATGTTTGGTCACCTATACGCCGCAATATACTTTGTAGACGGGCCCCCCTTTCCCCGGCCGCCGTTCCGTGAACGAGTCTTTGACGAGACAACAACGCCGACCTGCCTCTCCGGCGCATCACCACTTTTCTTCTCTCGCCGTCCAGTACGTGAACGAGTCCTTAATGCAAAGACGGTGCTAGCCTCCCTAGCATCATGCCGACCCCTGTTGCCACGTTTCAGGCCGTGTCTCACGCGCCCTGCACTCTTCGCCTTTTTGCCCGATGAACGAATAGACCAATCGTTGGAATAAGGAAGCCGATGACGGCCGATCGCAATTTAATCTTGCGACCGGCCGTCATCGGTTTCCTTATTCCAACGATCAGTCTATTGGTTCACCGGGCAAAAGGCGAACAGTGCAGGGCGCGGGCACGGCCTGAAGCGCGGCAACACGGCCCGGCATAATGCTGGGCAGGCCGGCTTGGTCTTTGCATCAAGGACTCGTTCACTGGACGGCGAGGGACTGCCGTGGTTCTGCGCCGGAGAGGCAGATCGGCGTCGTTGTGTCGTCAAGCACCCGTTCACGGAACGGCGGCCGAGGAAAGGGGGCCCTTCTGCAAAGTATACTGCGTTGTATACTGCAACTATGGTTTCTGACCATAGTATTTGTGTTGACCAACAATGTATGAGGCACTTATTCCATTTTGTCATTCCATTTGCTTTGAGATTTTCAAAATGCCGATGATTAAAATGTTTGGTCAACGTACACTCGGGGGCGGCGTAAGTGAGCCTGGTAAGATAGCACAAATATCAATCTCTTGTGCATCAGACTTGGTCTCACTTACGCCGTCCCTGAATGTTAATATTTGTGTTGACCAACAATGTATGAGGCATTTATTCCATTTCTCTTGTGCATCGGACTTGTTGGTCTCACTTTCTTCCATTTTCATCATAGTAGGAACTGGATGAAGGACCCCGATGCAAGCGAGCCTGGTGGGTAGAGATGAGGGAGCAAAGGAGGAACCGGATGAAGACTACTTTGTATCTCGAAATTGTGAATTTTGTATGAATTAAGAGTTGTATGCAAAACATTTGACACTTGCCACTATATATGTATCTCGATCGGGCTCTAAGTAATGTGATGATGATGTCTATGTTATATCTGTGCAATGTACATGATATTTATATTATATCTGAATGTTGCTGTATATAACCTGTATATCTGTATATTGCTGTCTATAAACTGCATGTGTATAGCAGGCAGCACAAAATCGTGTATAATACAAGCAAATTCTGTGGCGCACTGAAAACCAATTCTGTGGCGCACGCTTTTCTGTGGCACACCTAAGAACACGTGCGCCACAGAAACCTTAATTCTGTGGCGCATGGGCAGGTGCGCCACAGAAACCTTATTTTTGTGGCGACGTTTCTGTGGCGCACCTCCCATGCGCCACAGAAGCCATTTTTGGTGCGCCACTGATGAGGCTTTTCCTAATAGTGTTTCTTTCCCCGTTCCAGCTCTCTCCAGCTCCAGTGCTACTCAGATGCTACGTGGGCGAGTGATCCTACGGATCGTCGTTTACTTTCTGCTTACTGTGTGTTTCTTGGTGGTTCGCTTGTTGCTTGGAAGACGAAGAAACAGGTAGCAATTTCCCGTTCGAGTGTTGAGGCTGAGTTGCGGGCTATGGCTTTGTTGATCGCTGAGGTGACCTGGTTACGGTGGTTGCTTGCAGATTTTAGGGTTTCTGTTACGACACCCACTCCACTTTTGTCTGACAGTACATGTGCTATCAGTATTGCACGTGATCCGGTCAAGCATGAGCTGACCAAGCATTTTGACGTTGATGCTTTTTATACATGTGCTCAGGTGCGGGATGAGGTTGTTGCGGTTTCATTATGTGCCTTCAGATTTGCAGTTGGCGGATTTCTTTACAAAGGCACATAGTCGAGCGCAACATGACTTTTTACTCTCCAAACTCAGTGTTGTGGATCCACCATGAGTTTGCGGGGGGGGGGGGGGGGGGTTAGATGTATATATCTGTATATTGTAGTTTTCCCATATGTTAGGGGCTTCCTACATATTTGCACCTGTATATGTACTATATATTGTGGCCTTTGGCCCCCTGGTAATACAACAAGCATATTGCCCTAACAGATTCGAGCTCCAGTTGCAAACCATCTAAGGGCGTGGGGGTCACCACCTGGTGTTCATAAAAGAGGCTGGACGCGACCACGAACTAATTATGTCAAACTCAATGTGGACGCTGCTTTTAATCAAGAGAACAAATCTGGAGCAGTTGGGGCTATTATACGAGACGGGAGAGGTGAAGCCCTAGCATGCGCGTGCACCTTTTATACCGCATGTGGCATCGGCAGGTTCGGCAGAGGCGAAGGCGATGCAGATGGGTCTTCTGTTAGCAAATGCTATGGGCTACCAACGCGTCCAAGCTGAATCAGATTCTTTAGAGGTGATAAATATTCTGGATGACCGAGAAAGAATTTGGAATGAATCGGCGATCATTTATGCTGATTGCATTGCGAGTGCAGGGATGATTGGACAAACTGTTGTGGGGATGACCCCCGGTATGCCAAAGGCATGCCAAAACCGGATGGTTTAGGCCATCAAGATACCGGTTTAATGTTTATACCGGAGCACGAAGTAAAGAGTTTGGCTAAGTGAAGCTAAGCCGGTATCCCCAGGAGGGGTATACCGGAACCGGATAGAGAAGACACCGGGCTACCGGCAAGAAGTGCACTGTAGCACGTCGGCAAGACTGGTCAAAGATTCTCTTCAGAGCTAGAGGACAAGGATGAGCTAAGCAAAGTAGCTTTAAACGAAGCCCTGACGATAAACAAGAGGATGACGCTGAAAGAAGCCGGAGGACATCAGCCTCCCTGATTAAAGAAGACCCCGGTGTCATCTATGATTAAAGTAACTTTGTAAAGTAGTTTGTCTAGTCAAAGATGCCATTAGGGTTTCTTCCCCTGTAAGCCACCCTCTCCCCTATATAAGGAGAGGGGGCAGCCATCTTCACGGGCACGTATGTACAAAGATCCCTGTGTAGAAAAAAACCTGTAACCTTGTTGTTCATGGAATAGAGAAGATCTAGAACGGGGTTCATCCTTGTGTCTCTCTTCTTCTACCTCTGGCCTTGGCCGAGTTCTTGAGGAAAGCACCCGGAAGTTCATCCTACCTGATCAAAAACCCTCCCCCGAATCCTCTAGCGTCCATTCGGCCCCAACTTAAGCCATCCTATGGCATCTGTCTGTTCCCCACGATGACAGTTGGCGCCCACCGTGGGGCATGAAGTGGCGCTTGCTGGAGTTCACATTCGGGCGGGCATCCTCGACGTCGCCGGCCAGCGGACCGTGTCTGCGCTGGTGCAGCGCATCTACTCCATGGACTTCATCAACGACAATGCGGGATGCTTCGCCAACGGCGGCATCTTCCCCAAGAACGGCCGCATCATCGAGTTCGGCAGCCACCGCGTCTACTTCGGCACTGTCCCTGTGCGCCAGCGCCTCTCGCCGGTGCTGGTGGCGCCGGATCCGCCAAGGTGGCTCTGTGCTGGCCGCGCCGCCGGCAGCGTCGAGGTGATGATGGCTGGTGCGGTTGACGCAGGCAAGGAGGCTGTGGACGAAGGTGCCGGTCGCGCGGCATCGACCCGTGCGGCCAAACCACCGCTGGAGCGTGACGCAGGCGCTGCGGGAGCATCTTCCGCACCACCGGAAACACCCCTCCAAGCGGTGATGAACGTGCTGGCGACGCCCATCGCGCAGAACATCGACCCGGCAGCGGCTCAGGCGGAGCTGGAGGCACAATGCCAGAAGCTGCTCGCGAACGGCGCCGACATCGTCCGGGCGCAGCGCGAGCTGAACCTAACCCTACGTGAGTACAATGCTGCCCATGGCTTTGCTTCTGTTAGCGCTCATGCTGCTAGGATACCGGAGAACCGGCTTAAGGCTCACAATCTAGATCAGGATTTGCGTAAGGAAATTCTTGCCGGCAAAAGTACTTCTGCATCTGTGAGCGTCGTAGAGAAACCAAAGTATAGTAGCCCGAATAAAACCATAAAAGCTGCTATGGCTGCAGTAGAGCTGTGTGACTCGCTTTCCGGAGACGCTTTGGCAAAACAGCAAGAGCGTGTAAGAGAGTTTCTTGAAACCATCGAGCAGCAAAACGCTGAGCAGCTCGCTAGGCTGAACAAGGCTGTGGCCTCAAAATCTGCGCGTTCAACAAAGAATGCCGGAAGCAAGTCCCATGGGCAGGCATCGTCCCCCCATCCGAACAGAAGAAGAGAAAAGGAGATAAATGCGCAGCAGATGACTGTGTACGATCCGGTTCTTGCCAGAAAACAACAAGCCGGGCAACATGATGCCGGTAGAAAAAGCCAAGGGGCAGATCGAGGCTACGCCAGAGGAGGCTATGCCGGAAACAATCATGCCGGTAGACACGAAACCGGGCAAAATTATCGAGCTGCGAGGGCAGCATACGAAGAGGAAACAATTCCACCAAGGTACCGGAAGGCAAGAGCCGCGGTACCGGAACCTTATGATGAAGCCGATTCGACGAGACTCACTGCATACCGGAACCCGTTGGGGGAATGCTTGGGAGAAAGGCACCTGCCGGAACGGGATGCGAGGCACCGTCTGGATAGAGTGTACTTATCTGAAATGATCGAGGCAGAAGGTCCTCCGGGTCCAAAATGCTTTGGTCCAAGGATCATGAAAGAGGAACCACCAGTTCGCAACTTCCAGCTGCCCCGTGACACGAAAACGTATGATGGCACCACTAAGCCGGAAGACTGGCTCGCGGATTACGTGACCACAGTATACGTCGCTGGCGGTGGAGGAAGCGTAGCTGGAGGAGGAAACCGGCGTTGGGCCGTGAGAATTGTACCATCGTTCTTGGTAGGACCGGCAAGAATCTGGCTAAACAACTTGCCGGCAGGAAGCATAAGTGGTTGGCTGGACTTTGAGGAAGCTTTTGTGAGTAATTTCACCAGCACATACCAGAGGCCCAACAGGCCTCAGCAGCTCGCTCTGTGCGTGCAGCGCCCGCAAGAAACAGACCGGGACTACCTGGCCCGGTGGAACTCCACGAGAAACTCCTGTGAAGGGGTGATAGAAGCGCAAGCCATAGCTTGGTTTTGCAATGGGTGCCGCAGAGGTTCGCCCTTGTGGCAAAAGCTGCAGCAAAACATGCCGGTAACTCTGGCAGAGATGATACGTGTGGCAGATAACTATGCATTGGGAGACCCAATGCAACCGGCGGTACAAGCTGAGCCGAAACAATCGAACCCACCTCAACAGCACCAAGAGCAACACCGGGATAACCGGAACAACAAAAGAAGGGAGGATTTCCCGGATCGGAGGTACGGTCCGCAGCAAGTTGCTGCTGTGCAAGATAACTCTGAGGCCAGCGGCAGTCAGAGACAGAGAACCGGATCGCAGCCATGGGCGGGTCCTAAAAACAGTGGGTCAAAAAGAAACCCTGGGGCCAGAAAAAGAATTGGCAGGAATCTGGGAAATACACCATGGAAGCCGCCATGGATCAACCTTGCCGGTGGCACACGCCGAATCCGGCTCACCCGTCAAATCACCTGACGAAGGACTGTTCTTGGACCAAGTACTTGATGCTCAAGGGAGCCGTAAAAGATGCGCAGGCACAAGGGTGCACCACGATGCTACCACCATCTCAAGATATGCTACATCAGCACCAACTACCACCACCACCACCACTCACCGGAGCAAATGCTCTACCGGTACAGCCTTAGCCAAACAGGCAGCAGTACCAGCAAGTCAATCAGGTGGGAGAGGGCCATGGCCAACCGCCTCCACCGACACCTTTAGGCCGGAATGTTTATGAGGATCCGGATGTGTGCTGCGTTGTGTTCGTCACTGAGCCAACCGACAGGCAGAGCCTACGTCGCCGCTCCATGGAGGTGAACGCCGTGATGCCAGCGGTACAAAAGTACATGCTGTGGTCAGATCAAGAGATCTCCTGGTCGTTCAAGGATCACCCTAAGATAATGCCTAATCGGGGTGGTTATGCTCTTGTGGTAGACCCAATCATGCATGGGCCAACTACTCGAGTCAAATTCAGCAAGGTGCTGATAGACAATGGGAGCAGCATAAATATAATGTACCGGCACACCATGAACACGCTGGGCATAACGGAAAACATGCTACAGCCAACGCGTACAACTTTCCACGGAATCGTTCCGGGCTTGTCCTGCGCGCCGGTAGGAAAAGTCCGGGTGGATGTGTCGTTTAGAGGACGTGACAACTGCCGAGTTGAAAACATTGAGTTCGAGGTGGTGGACCTAGATAGTCCTTACCATGCACTGCTGGGGAGACCGGCATTGGCAGCTTTCATGGCCTCGACCCACACGGCCTATCTCAAGATGAAGATGTCGGCACCTCGTGGACCCTTGACTGTGGTGGGAAACTACAAGATCTCGCTGCAAACTGCTTCCGCCGGATCGAATCTGGCAGAGTCGCTGGTGATTGCAGAGGAAAAAAGGAGGATGCAAACTGCGGTTGCGCTGGCTCAATCTTCACAGTTGAGCTTAGCAGCAATGAGTGCAAGCTTGAGCGCACCGGCATTTAAGCCGACAAAAGAAACAAAGGACATCGTGCTGGACCCGGCTTTCCCTGAGCGTACCGTTCGTATCTGTGCCGGCCTCAGTGAGGCATAGGAAAGCGTGCTCGTCAGCTTCCTCCGTGAGAATCGGAATATCTTTGCCTGGTCTACAGAGGACTTGGTAGGTGTTCCGAGGGAGCTGGCTGAGCACTCTCTGAACGTCCGGAAATATGCGAAGCCGGTGCGACAACCTTTACGCCGGTTTGCTGAGGATAGGAGGAAAATCATTGGAGAAGAAGTGACAAAGTTGTTGGTGGCCCGTTTCATCGTGGAAGTGACGCATACTGAGTGGCTAGCCAATCCGGTGCTGGTTGAAAAGAAGAAAGAGGAGAACCTGGAGGCAAAAGCTCCAAAGGTGTGGCGCATGTGCATCGACTACACCAACCTGAACAAGGCTTGCCCAAAAGACCCTTTCCCCTTACCCCGGATCGATCAGGTGATTGATTCCACTGCTGGGTGTGAGTTGTTGTCCTTCCTAGATGCTTACTCCGGTTTCCATCAAATCCCCCTGAAAAAGGAAGATCAAATAAAAACTGCGTTCATTACCCCGCACGGGGCTTATTGCTATGTCATTATGCCTTTTGGTTTGCGCAACGCTGGTGCAACGTACCAGCGCTGTATGCAAAAATGCTTGTTTGATCAAATTGGAAAAAATGTGCAAGTCTATGTGGATGATGTCGTGATAAAAACCAAGGTAAAAGATACCTTAATCGACGATATCCGGCAAACAATCGATAACTTAAGAAGGTTCCGGATGAAACTCAATCCGGCAAAGTGTACTTTCGGTGTCCCTGCCGGTAAGCTGCTTGGCTTCCTTGTATCAAGCCGGGGCATTGAGGTGAATTCGGTAAAGATCCGGGCAATAGAAAGAATGACCATACCGCACGATCTCAATGACGTGCAAAAGTTTACTGGAAGCTTGGCATCGCTAAGCCGGTTCATAAGCAGATTGGGAGAAAAAGCTCTACCACTCTATGCTCTCATGAAAAAATCCGATACGTTTGTCTGGACCCCTCAGGCAGACGCGGCATTTAAGGAGCTAAAAACAATGCTAGCCACAGCGCCAATACTGGCTTCGCCTTTGGAAAGAGAGCCCATGTTGTTGTACATAGTGATGACCCACAAGTATAGGGGGTGTATCGTAGTATCTTCGATAAGTAAGAATGTCGATCCCAACGAGGAGCAGAAGGTGTTGACAAGCAGTTTCGATGAAGGATTCACTGTAAATTCTCACAGACAAGTATTCAGGGGGTTTTGATGTAACAGATGAATAAAGTACGAGTAAGTAAAGTGCGAGAGTAATAATTGCAGCGAGTGGCCCAATCCTTTTTAGCACAAAGGACAAGCCGGTTTGTTTACTTATAATAACCAAACGTTCTCGAGGACACACGGGATTTTAGTCTAGTGCTTTCGTTACATACGGCTAATTAATCTTCATTGTTTTGATAAGTGTTGTGTGGGTGAACCTATGCTAATGTACCGCCCTTCCTAGGACTAATACATACTTGTGATTATACCCCTTGCAAGCATTCGCAACTACAAGAAAGTAATTAAGATAAATCTAACCACAGCCTTAAACTCTGAGATCCTGCTATCCCTCCTGCATCGATATACCAACGGGGGCTCAGGTTTCTGTCACTCCGGCAACCCCGCAATTGGCAAACGAGTACAAGATGCATTCCCCTAGGCCCATAAAGGTGAAGTGTCGTGTAGTCGATGTTCACACGACACCACTAGAAGAATAACACCACAACTTAAATATCATAACATTGAATATTACTCAACCATACTTCACTACTAACATTTAGACTTCACCCATGTCCTCAAGAACTAAACGAACTACTCACGAGACATCATATGGAACATGATCAGAGGTGATATGATGATGAATAACAATCTGAACATAAACCTTGGTTCAACGGTTTCACTCAATAGCATCAATAACAAGTAGAAATCAACACCGGGAGAGTTTCCCCTATCAAACAATCAAGATCAAACCCAAATTGCTACAGCGGTGACGGCGTGCAGCGGTGGAGACGGCGGTGATGATGATGAAGATGATGATGATGGTGATGGAGATGATGTCCAGCTCGATGACGATGATGATGGCGTCGATTTCCCCCTCCGGGAGGGAATTTCCCCGGCGGATTTCAGCCTGCCGGAGAGCTCTTTTCTCTCTGGTGTTCTCCGCCCCGCAGAGGCGGCTGTGGCTCTTCGCGATGTACCCCCCGAGCTTAGGTTTTCGGGATGAAGGCGTACGCGAAGAAAAGGAGGCGAGAGGGGGCTGTGGGCCCCCTCCTCACAGGGCGGCGCGGCCAGGCCTTGGGCCGCGCCGGCCTATGAGGTGGGCCCACCTCGGGTCCCCTCGGCTCCCCCTTCTGGCTCCCTTCGTCTTCTGGAAAAATAGGATTTTTCATATAATTTCCGTCAACTGTTGATCTTCCGAAATATTGCATTCTGACGGCGCTTTTTCCAGCAGAATCCTGACTCCGGTGCGCGATCCTCCAATAATCATGAAACATGCAAAATAGATGAAATAACATAAGTATTATCTCCGAATATGAAATATATCAATGAATAACAGCAAATTATGATATAAAATAGTGATGCAAATTGGACGTATCAACTCCCCCCAAGCTTAGACCTCGCTTGTCCCCAAGCGAAACTGAACTCGGTAAATAGGACCACATGTTTATGGAGTGAAGAGTCGATAAATCAAATACGGACAAGAAGCATCATATTCATTCACACAAGACATTCTAGTGAACAACTTCCTCATATAACTTAACTTGAAACAAGTATAAGGTAATCACAAATAAAGGTGCATAAGAAATCATAGTTGGTGATGGCAAACTTCGTTCTTGGTCAGAGAACAATTAACAGGTTATTCTTATCTATCGAGCAGCGCTCTCATGTTAAAGTTTATATGGCTCATCTTGCATACTCAATCATAATGATCATTGATAACTTGCAAAGCTATATTCATTCAGATAAAACTTGTACTAAACAAGGAAGAGTAAAAGACATGATGAAGCAAATCACAATATAATGGTTTGATCACAACAACTCAAATGCTTGCCTGAGATGGAGGGAAATAGGTTTACTGACTCATCATAAAGTAAAAGACAGGCCCTTCGCAGAGGGAAGCAGGGATTAAATCATGTGCTAGAGCTTTTTCAGTTTTGAAATCATATAAAGAGAATAAAAGTAATATTTTGAGAGGTGTTTGTTGTTGTCAACGAATGGTAGCGGGTACTCTAACCCCCTTGCCAGACAAACTCTCGAAGAGCGGCTCCCATTAAGGCATTTTCATTTTGGGTGGCACCCCTTCCAACCTTACTTTCACAAACCATGGCTAACCGAATCCTCGAGTGCCTGCCAACAATCTCATACCATGAAGGAGTGCCTTTTTATTTTAGTTTTATTTAGATGACACTCCTCCCAACCTTTGCTTTCTCAAGCCATGGCTAACCGAATCCTCGGGTGCCATCCAAGAATCACATACCATGGAGGAGTGTCTATTTGTAGTATCATGAAAGTTAATTAATCGGGGCTGGGAACCCCATTGCCAGCTCTTTTTGCAAAATTATTGGATAAGTGGATGAAGCCACTAGTCCATTGGTGAAAGTTGCCCAACAAGATTGAAAGATAAAACACCACATACTTCCTCATGAGCTATAAAACATTGACACAAATAAGAGATGATAAATTTTGAATTGTTTAAAGGTAGCACACGAAGTATTTACTTGGAATGGCAGGAAATACCATGTAGTAGGTAGATATGGTGGACACAAATGGCATAGGTTTGGGTTGAGGTTTGGATGCACGAGAAGCATTCCCTCTCAGTACAGGTCTTTGGCTAGCAAGGTTAATTAGCAAGCACAAAAGTTGAGGGAAACAAACGAATATACATGTGATAGTAACAATCATGCATCTTTCTTGTAAGCGCAAACAATTTTAACTTCAGAATAATAAGCTATGAGCTAACAAGAAAGGAAGACAATGAAAAAACTATATATATTTCTCTTTTCTACTTAAACCTCAAGGTGTTGTTGCTATTGACCAATGCTAAGTTTGCCAAAACCAAATAGATTTACTCAATGCTCCCAAAGTGGTACCAATACTAAAATCAAGGTCAATCATATAATAGAAATTGCAAACTAAAATAAGGTGTGCAATATGTAAATGATAAGACTTCTCATTAGTATTTCATAATGATAACTCACACCAAGGGATACATAGACAACCAACTAAAGGAGAGATACTTCCACACTGCAACCCATCTTATATGATAACTTCCCTACTCATGATATGACACTACTTGATAGTAAAAAGTAAAAGGTAGTGATGATGTGATACCGCGGCACTCCCCCAAGCTTGGAACAAACCAAGGGGGATGCCAATACCGATGATGGATTACTCCTTTGGCGATGGTGGTGATGAACTCCCATCATCAGACTTCCAAGGAAGAGGCTCTCCATCAACAAACGACATCTTGGTCTCGGGAATCCTGAAACTAGCAGCATGGCTTATGTGTTTAAACCTGTTTTCATACTCACAGTTCTGATTCTGAACGTCATAGAGTTGAGCTTGGAGTTTGTTAGTGGTGTCGTGAAGTGAGAGGATGTCACCCCATAGCTTTGCAGTTTCCTTCTCGTGTTCAGCAATGAGTTCAGACACAATCTTATGGAAGATATCCACCTCACGCTCAGCCATCTTCTTGTAGTTGAAGACCTCTTGTTCTAGCTTCTCCATCCTGTCTTCCAAGCTTCCTTCTCCTTTAGGACCCTGGACATCTTTGATCTGCAGCTCCCCATCAACGAGCAGCAACTCCTTGGGATGCATCCTCAGCTCGTTCATGTACAAGTTGTCAAAGTCCTTGCAGGAGCTGTCCTTCGGAGTTTCTGACGAAGACATGATACCTCTAGATCCGAAGCAAATCCTGGCAGAAACAACTCGAAACAAAACGCGTCAAGAAAACGATATACGGACCTCCAGGGGTCCGGGGGATTATATAGCAGGAATTTGTATGTCATAAGGAAAGTACCAGGTCGAACCGGAGTCGGAAAGGGGCGACGAGGCGGCCAGCTCATAGGGCGGCGCGGGCCAATTCCTGGCCGCGCCGGCCTATGGGGGCACGCCCTCGTGCGTCTCCTCCACTCCATTTCGATCTCGTAATTTCTCATATTTTCCAAAAACAGCAAAAACATTGTTCGGAAAGTAAATCGCGAACTTTTCATTACCTGTACTGCTACCTATTCAAAGTCGAGTTCTGGCGGACTGTCAATTTGACCTTTGATGAAAGCCTCTGGTGTTTCCACTCGAATAACATCAACATCTACATTATAAGAATCACCTAAGATATAATGCTTGAGTCTTTGTCCATTCACCACTTGCGTGGCATTGCCTTGGAGAGAACTAATTTTAATTGCTCCTGAACGATACACCTCCTCAACAATATATGGTCCTTCCCATTTCGAGAGTAATTTCCCTGCAAAGAATCTGAGACGAGACCGATACAATAGGACTTTATCCCCAATATTAAACTCTCTTTTGATAATCCTTCTATCATGCCATTTCTTAACTTTCTCTTTAAAGAGTTTAGCATTTTCATAAGCTTCACTTCTCCATTCATCTAGAGAACTTAATTGCAGCAACCTCTTATTACCGGCTAGTTTAGGATCTTTGTTTAGTTCTCTAACAGCCCAATAAGCTTTGTGCTCTAGTTCTAAAGGTAAATGACAAGCTTTTCCATAAACCATTTTATAAGGTGACATTCCTATGGGGTTTTTATAAGCAGTTCTATAAGCCCATAGTGCTTCCTTCAATTTACTAGCCCAATTCTTTCTAGTTTTATTAACAGTCTTTTGCAAGATAGATTTAATTTCTCTATTTGATAGTTCTACTTGCCCACTAGTTTGAGGATGATAAGCGGAAGCAATTCTATGATTAATACCATATTTAGCAAGAGTTTTTCTAAAACCACCATGAATAAAATGAGAACCTCCATCTGTCATAATATATCTAGGAACTCCAAATCTAGGAAAGATAATGTCTAAAAGCATTCTTAAAGAGGTCTCACCATCAGCACTTTTTGTAGGTATGGCTTCCACCCATTTAGTAACATAATCAACAACAACAAGTATATGAGTGTTACCTTCTGAAGAGGGAAAAGGTCCCATGAAGTCAAATCCCCAACAATCAAACGGTTCAATAACAAGAATATAATTCATAGGCATTTCATTGCGTCTGGAGATATTACCAACCCTTTGACATTCATCACAAGATAAAATAAACTTCCTTGCATCTTTGAAGAGAGTTGGCCAATAAAAACCTGATTGTAGAACCTTTTGCGCGGTTCTATCTCCAGCGTGATGTCCTCCATAAGCACTACCATGACATTTACTCAATATCTCTTGTTGCTCATAGTCGGGAACACATCTTCGCAGAACACCATCCACTCCTTCTTTATATAAGTGTGGGTCATCCCAAAAATAATGCCTCAAGTCATAAAAGAATTTCCTCCTTTGCTGAGCTGAAAAGGTTGGAGGCAAGTACTTGGAAACAATAAAGTTAGCATAATCAGCATACCAAGGACTATCTCGCGAGCTCACCTTTATTACAGCCAATTGTTCATTTGGAAAACTATCATTAACAGGAACATGATCATAAGTAATATTTTCCAATCTAGACAAATTATCAGCAACAGGATTATCAGCACCTTTCCTATCTATAATATGCAGATCAAATTCTTGCAAAAGAAGTACCCATCTAATAAGCCTTGGCTTAGCATCTTTCTTTGTCATAAGGTATCTAATTGCAGCATGATCAGTATGAATAGTAACTTTTGAATCAACGATATAAGATCTAAACTTATCACAAGCAAAGACTACAGCTAACAATTCTTTTTCAGTAGTAGCATAATTTCTTTGAGCAGCATCAAGAGTTTTACTAGCATAATGAATAACATTCAGTTTTTTATCTACTCGCTGTCCAAGAACAAATACCTACAGCAAAATCACTAGCATCACACATAATTTCAAATGGTAAGTTCCAATCAGGAGGTTCAACTATAGGGGCAGTTGTTAAGGCTTTCTTTAGAGTTTCAAAAGCTTCCTTACAATCATCATCAAAAACAAAAGGTACGTCTTTTTGAATAAGATTAGTAAGAGGCTTTGAAATCTTGGAGAAGTCTTTAATAAACCTCCTATAAAACCCAGCATGACCAAGAACACTACGAATACCTTTAACATCCCTAGGATAGGGCATCTTCTCAATGGCTTCAACTTTAGCTCTATCAACTTCAATACCTCTCTCGGAAATTTTATGTCCCAATACAATTCCTTCATTAACCATAAAGTGGCATTTCTCCCAATTAAGAACAAGGTTAGTTTCTTCACATCTCTGCAAAACTTTATCAAGGTTCCGCAAGCAATTATCAAAAGAATTTCCATAGACGGAAAAATCGTCCATGAATACTTCTACAATACTCTCACAAAAGCCATGAAAAATAGCAGACATGCATCTTTGAAAAGTAGCAGGAGCATTACATAAACCAAAAGGCATACGCCTATAAGCATAAGTTCCATAGGGACAAGTGAAAGTGGTTTTCTCTTGATCTTTAGTTTTAACAAGAATTTGTGAAAACCTGTAATAACCATCAAGAAAGCAAAAATGAGTATTTTTAGATAACCTTTCTAACATTTGATCAATAAAAGGCAAAGGGTAATGATCTTTCTTAGTAACCTTATTAACTTTTCGATAATCAATGCACATTCTATACCCTACAACTACTCTTTGAGGTATGAGCTCATCATTATCATTAGGCACAACAGTCATTCCTCCTTTCTTAGGAACACAATGCATAGGACTAACCCATCTACTATCAGCAATAGGATATATAATACCAGCTTCAAGGAGTCTTAATACCTCATTTCTTACCACATCCTTCATCTTCGGAATTAGACGACGCTGATGTTCAACAACAGGCTTTGCATCATCTTCCATATTAATGGCGTGTTGGCAAATAGAGGGAGAAATCCCCTTCAAGTCATCAAGAGTGTAGCCAATAGCACCTCGGTGTTTCTTCAGTATTTCCAATAACCTTTCTTCTTCAAACTCTGAAAGCTTAGAACTAATAATAACAGGATATATTTTCTTATCATCAATATGAGCATATTTAAGATTATGAGGCAATGGTTTTAAATCAAAGACAGGATCTTCCTTTGGTGGTGGTGTTGTACCCAGATCTTCCACCGGTAAATCATGCTTAAGAATAGGTTGACGAAGGAAAATTTCATCAAGCTCATCTCTTTCTTCCCTAAAAACTTCACTCTCACTATTCTCCAAATGTTGCTGCAAAGGATTACTAGGAGCAAGAGCAATAGATGCACACTGTTCAACTTTAAAATCACTATTAGGCGAATCAATTTTATAAGGAGTTTTGGTAAATTTAGAGAAGTTAAACTCATAAGATTCACCAGCAAATTTAGTCAAAATTTTCTCTTTCTTGCAATCTATAATAGCTCCACAAGTATTTAGAAAAGGTCTACCAAAAATGATAGGACAATATTTACTAGCAGCAGAACCAAGTACCAAAAAGTCAGCAGGATATTTAATCTTACCACATAGAACTTCCACATCTCGAACAATACCAATTGGAGAGATAGTTTCTCTATTAGCCAGCCGAATAACCACATCAATATCTTCAAGTTCACAAGAACCAATTTCGTGCATAATCTCCGTGTAAAGCTCATAAGGAATAGCACTAATACTTGCACCAATATCACATAAGCCATAATAACAATGATCACCAATTCTAACAGATAGCATAGGAACACTAGCTTGCTTGGACTTATTAGGATGTGAAACAATATTAGAGGCATCTTCACAGAAAATAATATGACCATCCTCCACATTTTCAGTCACAAGATCTTTAACAATTGCAACAGCAGGTTCAACTTTTATTTGTTCTTCAGGTTCTATAGGTTTTTTTTCACTTTTATGAACCACACTATTTATAACAGAGTACTCCTTCATTTTAGCAGGGAAAGGAGTTTTTTCAATATAAGCTTCAGGAATAACATGATCAACAGTTTCCACTACAACACATTTATTTATAGATGAATCAATTTTATCTTTATACGGTTCATGATACTTATCAAAGTTCTTCTTAGGCAATTCATAATGAGAAGCAAAAGCTTTATAAAGATTTGCAGCAACTTGAGAATCAAGACCATAAGTAGCACTCATATTACGAAATTTATCAGTATCCATAAAAGCTTCAATGCATTTATAATCATAATTTATACCTGATTCTCTATCCTTGTCGTTCTCCCATCCTTCAGTATTTTCTTGGATCCGATTAAGAAGGTCCCTTTTAAACTCTTCCTTGTTGCGTGTAAATGATCCAGAACAAGAAGTATCCAGCAAGGTCTTGTCTTGAAAAGAAAGTCTTGCATAGAAATTATCAATAATAATATTACCAGGAAGCTCATGAATGGGGCATTTGAGCATTAAAGACTTCAATCTCCCCCACGCTTGGGCAATACTCTCTCCTTCATGAGGCCAAAAATTATATATGCGATTCCGATCTTTGTGAATCTCACTTGGAGGATAGAACTTAGAATAAAACCGGGGCACAATATCATTCTATTCAAGAGAATCCCCATTATCCAGTAATTTATACCAATGCGCTGCTTTACCAGACAGCGATATAGAGAATAGTTTCTTCCTCACTTCATCCATAGCAATACCTGCACACTTGAATAAACCGCATAATTCATGTAAGAACAGTAAATGATCTCCAGGGTGGACAGTTCCATCCCCTGTATAACGGTTATTGATACGTCCAATTTGCATCACTATTTTATATCATAATTTGCTGTTATTCATTGATATATTTCATATTGGGACACATTACTTATGTTATTTCATCTATTTTGCATGTTTCATCGTTATTGGAGGATCGAACACCAGAGCCAGGATTCTGCTGGAAAAAGCACCGTCAGAACGCAATATTTCGGAAGATCAACTCTGGAAGGAAATTATACCAAAAATCCTATTTTTCAAGATGACGAAGGAAGCCAGAAGGAGGAGCCAGGAGCAGCCAGGGTGGGCCCACACCCTAGGGCGGCGCGGCCCAGGCCCTGGCCGCGCCGGCCTGTGGTGTGGAGGGCCCACGACCCCTTTCGCCTCCTTTTCTTCGCCAAACCCTTCGTCCCGAAGACCTAAGCCACAGAGGGTACCTCGCGAAGAGTTACAGCCGCCTCTGCGGGGCGGAGAACACCAGAGAGAAAAGAGCTCTCCGGCGGGCAGGAACTGGGGGAAATTCCCTCCGGGAGGGGGAAATCGACGCCATCGTCACCGTCATCGAGCTGGACATCATCGCCATCACCATCATCATCATCTCCACCATCATCACCGCCGTCATCACCGCTGGACACCGTCACCGCCGTAGCAATTTGGGTTTGATCTTGATTGTTTGATAGGGGAAACTCTCCCGGTATCGATTTCTACTTGTTGTTGATGCTATTGAGTGAAACCATTGAACCAAGTTTATGTTCAGATTGTTATTCATCATCATACCACCTCTGATCATGTTCCGTATGATGTCTCGTGAGTAGTTCGTTTAGTTCTTGAGGACATGGGTGAAGTCTAAATGTTAGTAGTGAACTATGGATGAGTAATATTCAATGGTGTGATATTTAAGTTGTGGTGTTATTCTTCTAGTGGTGTCATGTGAACGTCGACTACATGACACTTCACCATTTATGGGCCTAGGGGAATGCATCTTGTATTCGTTTGCCAATTGCGGGGTTGCCGGAGTGACAGAAACCTAAACCCCCGTTGGTATATCGATGCAGGAGGGATCGCAGGATCTCAGAGTTTAAGGCTGTGGTTAGATTTATTTCTTAATTACTTTCTTGTAGTTGCGGATGCTTGCAAGGGGTATAATCACAAGTATGTATTAGTCCTAGGAAGGGCGGTACATTAGCATAGGTTCACCCACACAACACTTATCACAACAATGAAGATTATTTAGCCGTATGTAGCGAAAGCACTAGACTAAAATCCCGTGTGTCCTCGAGAACGTTTGGTCATTATAAGTAAACAAACCGGCTTGTCCTTTGTGCTAAAAAGGATTGGGCCACTCGCTGCAATTATTACTCTCGCACTTTACATACTCGTACTTTACTCAACTGTTACATCAAACCCCCCTGAATACTTGTCTGTGAGCATTTACAGTGAATCCTTCATCGAAACTGCTTGTCAACACCTTCTGCTCCTCGTTGGGATCGACATTCTTACTTATCGAAGATACTACGATACACCCCCTATACTTGTGGGTCATCAAGACTATTTTCTGCGCCGTTGCCGGGGAGTGAAGCGCTATTGGTAAGTGGAATTGGTAAGGAAAACCTTTATCACAGTGCTGATTTTATTTCTGCCTGCTGCTATAAGTCATTATGGAGAGATCTTCTCTTCAATTTTTATTTGGGAAATCTACTACTACTGCAATGGTAGTGGATGAGGCGCCAGGTGAGGAAGTAATACCATATAAAATACCTATGAAAATTATTGAACGTGTTATGGATAACCGCTATGAAGGGGATGGAACTGTCCACCCCGGTGATCATTTACTGTTTTTGCATGAATTATGCGGTTTATTCAAATGTGCAGGTATTGCTATGGATGAAGTGAGGAAGAAACTATTCTCTTTATCGCTGTCTGGTAAAGCGGCGCATTGGTATAAATTACTGGATAATGGGGATTCTCTTGAATGGAATGATATTGTGCCCCGGTTTTATTCTAAGTTCTATCCTCCAAGTGAAATTCATAAGGATCGGAATCGCATATATAATTTTTGGCCTCATGATGGAGAGAGTATTGCCCAAGCTTGGGGGAGATTGAAGTCTTTAATGCTCAAATGCCCCATTCATGAGCTTCCTGGTAATGTTATTATTGATAATTTCTATGCAAGACTTTCTTTTCAAGACAAGACCTTGCTGGATACTTCTTGTTCTGGATCATTTACACGCAACAAAGAAGAGTTTAAAAGGGACCTTCTTGATCGAATCCAAGAAAATACTGAAGGATGGGAGAACGACAAAGATCGAGAATCAGGTATAATTTATGATTATAAATGCATTGAAGCTTTTATGGATACTGATAAATTTCGTAATATGAGTGCTACATATGGTCTTGATTCTCAAGTTGCTGTAAATCTTTTTAAAGCTTTTGCCTCTCATTATGAATTGCCAAAGAAGAACTTTGATAAGTATCATGAACCATATAAAGATAAAATTGATTCATCTATTAATAAATGTGTTGTAGTTGAAACTGCTGATCATGTTATTCCTGAGGTTTATATTGAAAAAACTCCTTTCCCTGCTAAAATGAAGGAGTACTCTGTTATAAATAGTGCGGTTCATAAAAGTGAAAAGAAACCTGTAGAACCCGAAGAACAAATAAAAGTTGAACCTGCTGTTGCAATAGTTAAAGATCTTGTGACTGAAAATGTAGAGGGTAGTCATATTATTTTCTGTGAAGATGCTTCACATATTGTTTCACATCCTAATAAACCCAAACAAGCTAGTGTTCCTATGCTATCTGTTAGAATTGGTGATCATTGCTATTATGGATTATGTGATATTGGTGCAAGTGTTAGTGCTATTCCGTATGAGCTTTACACGGAGATTATGCACGAAATTGATTCTTGTGAACTTGAAGATATTGATGTGGTTATTCAGCTGGCTAATAGAGAAACTATTTCTCCAATTGGTATTGTTCGAGATGTGGAAGTTTTATGCGGTAAGATTAAATATCCTGCTGACTTTTTGGTACTTTGTTCTGCTGCTAGTGATTATTGTCCTATTATTTTTGGTAGACCTTTTCTAAATACTTGTGGAGCTATTATAGATTGCAAGAAAGAGAAAATTTTGACTAAATTTGCTGGTGAATCTTATGAGTTTAACTTCTCTAAATTTACTAAAACTCCTTATAAAGCTGATTTGCCTAGTAATGATATTAAAATGGAGCAATGTGCATCTATTGTTCTTGTTCCTAATAATCCTTTACAGCAACATTTGGAGGATAGCGAGAGCGAAATTTTTAGGAAAGAAAGAGATGAGCTTGAGGAAATTTTTCTTCGTCAACCTATTCTCAAGCATGATTTACCGGTGGAAGATTTGGGTACAACACCGCCACCTAAGGAAGATCCTGTTTTTGATTTAAAGCCTTTACCTGATAATCTTAAATATGCTCATATTGATGATAAGAAAATATATCCTGTTATTATTAGTTCTAAGCTTTCAGAGATTGAGGAAGAAAGGTTATTGGAAATATTGAAGAAGCATCAAGGCGCTATTGGCTACACTCTTGATGATTTGAAGGGGATTTCTCCTTCTATTTGCCAACATGCTATTAATATGGAAGATGATGCAAAGCCTGTTGTTGAACCTCGGCGTCGCCTAATTCCAAAGATGAAAGAAGTGGTAAGGAATGAGGTACTACGACTCCTTGAAGCTGGTATTATATATCCTATTGCCGATAGTAGATGGGTTAGTCCTGTGCACCGTGTTCCCAAGAAAGGAGGTATGATCACAGTGCCTAATGATAATGATGAGCTCATTCCTCAAAGAGTAGTTGTAGGGTATAGAATGTGCATTGATTTTCGAAAAGTTAATAAAGTTACTAAAAAAGATCATTACCCTTTACCCTTTATTGATCAAATGCTAGAAAGATTATCTAAAAATACTCATTTTTGCTTTCTTGATGGTTATTCTGGTTTTCACAAATTGTCATAAAGCTAAAGATCAAGAGAAAACCACTTTTACCTGTCCCTATGGAACTTATGCTTATAGACGCATGCCTTTTGGTTTATGTAATGCTCCTGCTACTTTTCAAAGATGCATGTCTGCTATTTTTCATGGTTTTTGTGAAAGTATTGTAGAGGTATTCATGGATGATTTTTCCGTCTATGGGAATTCTTTTGATAGCTGCTTGCGAAACCTTGATAAAGTTTTGCGAGAGATGTGAAGAAACTAACCTTGTTCTTAATTGGGAGAAATGCCACTTTATGGTTAATGAAGGAATTGTATTGGGACATAAAATTTCTGAGAGAGGTATTGAAGTTGATAGAGCTAAAGTTGAAGCAATCGAGAAGATGCCTTATCCGAGGGATGTTAAAGGTATTCGTAGTGTTCTTGGTCATGCTGGGTTTTATAGGAGATTTATTAAAGATTTCTCTAAGATTTCAAAGCCTCTTACTAATCTTCTTCAAAAAGATGTACCATTTGTTTTTGATGATGATTGTAAGGAAGCGTTTGAAACTCTTAAGAAAGCCTTAACAACTGCTCCTATAGTTGAACCCCCTGATTGGAATTTACCCTTTGAAATTATGTGTGATGCTAGTGATTTTGCTGTAGGCGCTGTTCTTGGACAGCGAGTAGATAAAAAACTGAATGTTATTCATTATGCTAGTAAAACTCTTGATGCTGCTCAAAGAAATTATGCTACAACTGAAAAGGAATTATTAGCTGTAGTTTTTGCTTGTGATAAATTTAGATCTTATATTGTTGATTCAAAAGTTACTATTCATACTGATCATGCTGCAATTAGATACCTAATGACAAAGAAAGATGCTAAGCCAAGGCTTATTAGATGGGTACTTCTTTTGCAAGAATTTGATTTACATATTGTAGATAGGAAAGGTGCTGATAATCCTGTTGCTGATAATTTGTCTAGATTGGAAAATATTGCTTATGATCCTGTTCCTGTTAATGATAGTTTTCCAAATGAACAATTGGCTGTAATAAAGGTGAGCTCGCGAGACAGTCCTTGGTATGCTGATTATGCTAACTTTATTGTTTCCAAGTACTTGCCTCCAACCTTTTCAGCTCAGCAAAGGAGGAAATTCTTTTATGATTTGAGGCATTATTTCTGGGATGACCCACACTTATATAAAGAAGGAGTGGATGGTATTATGCGAAGATGTGTTCCCGAATATGAACAACAGGAGATATTGAGTAAATGTCATGGTAGTGCTTATGGAGGACATCACGCCGGAGAAAGAACCGCGCAAAAGGTTCTACAATCAGGTTTTTATTGGCCAACTCTCTTCAAAGATGCGAGAAAGTTTATTTTATCTTGTGATGAATGCCAAAGGGTTGGTAATATCTCCAGACGCAATGAAATGCCTATGAATTATACTCTTGTTATTGAACCGTTTGATTGTTGGGGATTTGACTTCATGGGACCTTTTCCGTCTTCAGAAGGTAACACTCATATACTTGTTGCTGTTGATTATGTTACTAAATGGGTGGAGGCTATACCTACAAAAAGTGCTGATGGTGAGACCTCTTTAAGAATGCTCTTAGATATTATTTTTCCTAGATTTGGAGTACCTAGATATATTATGACCGATGGAGGTTCTCATTTTATTCATGGAGGTTTTAGAAAAACTCTTGCTAGGTATGGTATTAATCATAGAATTGCTTCTGCTTATCATCCTCAAACTAGTGGTCAAGTAGAATTATCAAATAGAGAGATTAAATCTATTTTGGGAAAGACCGTTAATAAAACTAGAAAGAATTGGGCTAGTAAATTGAAGGATGCACTTTGGGCTTATAGAACTGCTTATAAAAATCCCATGGGAATGTCACCTTATAAAATGGTTTATGGGAAAGCTTGTCATTTACCTTTAGAACTAGAGCACAAAGCTTATTGGGCTGTTAGAGAATTAAATAAAGATCCTAAACTTGCCGGTGATAAGAGGTTGTTGCAATTGAGTTCCCTAGATGAATGGAGAAGTGAAGCTTATGAAAATGCTAAACTCTTTAAAGAGAAAGTTAAAAAATGGCATGATAGGAGGATTATCAAACGAGAATTTAATATTGGGGATAAAGTCCTATTGTATCGGTCTCGTCTCAGATTCTTTGCAGGGAAATTACTCTCGAAATGGGAAGGACCATATGTTGTCGAGGATGTGTATCGTTCAGGAGCAATCAAAATTAGCTCTCTCCAAGGCAATGCTACGCAAGTGGTGAATGGACAAAGACTCAAGCATTATATCTCAGGTGATTCCTATAATGTTGATGTTGATATTATTCAAGTGGAAACACCGGAGGATTTCATCAAAGGGCAAATTGACAGTCCGCCAGAACTCGACTTTGAATAGGTAACGATCGGTAATGAAAAGTACGCAATTTACTTTCCGAACAATATTTTTGCTGTTTTTGGAAAATATGCGAAATTACGAGTTCGAAACGGAGTGGAAAGGACGCACGAGGGGGTGCCACCATAGGGCGGCGCGGCCTGACCTGGGCCCGCGCCGGCCTATGGTTTGGCCGCCCCGTCGCTCCTTTCCGACTCTGGTTCGATCTGGTATTTTCCTTATTTCGCGAAAATATTTGCTATATAATCTCCCGGACCCCTGGAGGTCCGTATATCGTGTTTTCGACGTGTTTTGTTTCGAGCTGTTTCTGCCAGGATCTGTTTTCGGTTTAGAAGCACCATGGCCTCCAACAACAAGGGCAAGGGGCTTTCGGAGGAAGAGAAGGAGGTGCCATCAAGACAAGATCAGCAAGCCGGAGGGAGCAAGCAAATCTTGGTGGGATCTGTTGACACTCGACGTTCTTTTTCTCATAACTTGCAGGGACCTCTACCACCCGCTCTCAGCCTCGACTCTTTCCCCATGATGGAAGAAGTTCTACGGGTTACCGATGAGTTTTGTGATCAATATCGGGCTCAAAAGAGAAGTGGAGATACTCCAGAGGAGAACTGCCGTCTCCGAAGATTGATTGAATACCACTCGATTCGCGTTACAAGGTCGTCATCGCCAACTTCGGATAACAATGAATCTCTTCGAATCTTAGTGCAGAATTATCAAGCTGAGAAACTGAAGACGAAGGAGCTTATTAAGAAGCTCGGGAGGAATTCATCACCACCATCGCCGAAGGAGTAATTCATCATCGGTATTGGCATCCCCTTGGTTTGTTCCAAGCTTGGGGGAGTGCCGCGGTATCACATTATCACTACCTTTTACTTTTATTGTCAAGTAGTCTCATATCATGAGTAGGGAAGTTATCATATAAGATGGGTTGCGTTTGGAAGTATCTCTCCTTTAGTTGGTTGTCTATGTATCCCTTGGTGTGAGTTATCGTTATGGAATATTAATGAGAAGACTTATCATTTACATATTGCACATCTTATTTTAGTTTGCAATCTTTACTATATGATTCACCTTGTTGTTAGTATTGGTATCACTTTGGGAGCATTGAATAAATCTATTTGGTTTTGGCAAACTTAGCATGGGTCAATAGCAACAACACTTTAAGGTTTAAATAGAAAAGAGAAATACATGTAGATGTTTCATTGTCTTTCTTGTTAGCTCATAGCTTATTATTCTGAAGTTTAAAATTGTTTGTGCTTACAAGGAAGATGCATGATTGTTTCTATCACATGTATATTTGTTTGTTTCCCTCGACTCTTATGCTTGCTAATTAACCTTGCTAGCCAAAGACCTGTACTGAGAGGGAATACTTCTCGTGCATCCAAACCTTAACCCAAACCTATGTCATTTGTGTCCACCATACCTACCTACTACATGGTATTTTCTGCCATTCCAAGTAAATACTTCATGTGCTACCTTTAAACAATTCAAAACTTAGTATCTCTTATTTGTGTCAATGTTTTATAGCTCATGAGGAAGTATGTGGTGTTTTATCTTTCAATCTTGTTGGGCAACTTTCACCAATGGACTAGTGGCTTCATCCGCTTATCCAATAAATTTGCAAAAAGAGCTGGCAATGGGATTCCCAGTCCCAAATTAATCAAACTAAATAGACACTCCTCCATGGTATGTGATTGATGGACGGCACCCGAAGGATTCGGTTAGCCATGGCTTGTGTAAGCAAAGGTTGGGGGGAGTGTCATTATCATAATAAAGCTAAAATAAAAAGGCACTCCTTCATGGTATGAGATTGTTGGCGGGCACCCGAGGATTCGGTTAGCCATGGTTTGTGAAAGAAAGGTTGGAAGGAGTGCCACACAAAATGAAAATAATATGGGAGCCGCTCTTAGGAGGTTGTCTGGCAAGGGGGTTAGAGTACCCGCTACCAGTCGTTGGCAACAACAAACACCCCTCAAAATGTTACTTTTATTCTCTTTATATGATTGCAAAACTGAAAAAGCTCTAGCACATGATTTAATCCCTGCTTCCCTCTGCGAAGGGCCTGTCTTTTACTTTATGTTGAGTCAGTAAACCTATTTCCCTCCATCTCAAGCAAGCGTTTGAGTAGTTGTGATCAAACCATTATATTGTGATTTGCTACATCATGTCTTTTATTCTTCCTTGTTTAGTACAAGTTTTATCTGAATGAATATAGCTTTGCAAGTTATCAATGATCATGAGAAGACCATTATGATTGAGTATGCAAGTTGTGCCTTATAAACTCTAACATTAGAGCGCTGCTCAATAAGATAAATATAATCTGTTAGTTGTTCTCTGACCAAGAACGAAGTTTGCCATCACCAATCATGATTTCTCATGCACCTTTACTTGTGATTACCCTATACTTGTTTCAATATGAGTTATAAGAGGTTGTCTACTATAATGTCCTGTGTGAATGAATATGATGCTTCTTGTCCGTATTTTATTTATCGACTCTTCACTCCATAAACATGTGGTCATGTCTATCGAGCTCAGTTTCGCTTGGGGACAAGCGAAGTCTAAGCTTGGGGGAGTTGATACGTCAATTTGCATCACTATTTTATATCATAATTTGCTGTTATTCATTGATATATTTCATATTGGGACACATTACTTATGTTATTTCATCTATTTTGCATGTTTCATCGTTATTGGAGGATCGAACACCGGAGCCAGGATTCTGCTGGAAAAAGCACCGTCAGAACGCAATATTTCGGAAGATCAACTCTGGAAGGAAATTATACCAAAAATCCTATTTTTCAAGATGACGAAGGAAGCCAGAAGGAGGAGCCAGGAGCAGCCAGGGTGGGCCCACACCCTAGGGCGGCGCGGCCCAGGCCCTGGCCACGCCGGCCTGTGGTGTGGAGGGCCCACGACCCCTTTCGCCTCCTTTTCTTCGCCAAACCCTTCGTCCCGAAGACCTAAGCCACAGAGGGTACCTCACGAAGAGTTACAGCCGCCTCTGCGGGGCGGAGAACACCAGAGAGAAAAGAGCTCTCCGTGGCGGGGAATCCGCCGGGAAATTCCTCCGGGAGGGGAAATCGACGCCATCGTCACCGTCATCGAGCTGGACATCATCGCCATCACCATCATCATCATCTCCACCATCATCACCGCCGTCATCACCGCTGGACACCGTCACCGCCGTAGCAATTTGGGTTTGATCTTGATTGTTTGATAGGGGAAACTCTCCCGGTATCGATTTCTACTTGTTGTTGATGCTATTGAGTGAAACCATTGAACCAAGTTTATGTTCAGATTGTTATTCATCATCATACCACCTCTGATCATGTTCCGTATGATGTCTCGTGAGTAGTTCGTTTAGTTCTTGAGGACATGGGTGAAGTCTAAATGTTAGTAGTGAACTATGGATGAGTAATATTCAATGGTGTGATATTTAAGTTGTGGTGTTATTCTTCTAGTGGTGTCATGTGAACGTCGACTACATGACACTTCACCATTTATGGGCCTAGGGGAATGCATCTTGTATTCGTTTGCCAATTGCGGGGTTGCCGGAGTGACAGAAACCTAAACCCCCGTTGGTATATCGATGCAGGAGGGATCGCAGGATCTCAGAGTTTAAGGCTGTGGTTAGATTTATTTCTTAATTACTTTCTTGTAGTTGCGGATGCTTGCAAGGGGTATAATCACAAGTATGTATTAGTCCTAGGAAGGGCGGTACATTAGCATAGGTTCACCCACACAACACTTATCACAACAATGAAGATTATTTAGCTGTATGTAGCGAAAGCACTAGACTAAAATCCCGTGTGTCCTCGAGAACGTTTGGTCATTATAAGTAAACAAACCGGCTTGTCCTTTGTGCTAAAAAGGATTGGGCCACTCGCTGCAATTATTACTCTCGCACTTTACATACTCGTACTTTACTCAACTGTTACATCAAACCCCCCTGAATACTTGTCTGTGAGCATTTACAGTGAATCCTTCATCGAAACTGCTTGTCAACACCTTCTGCTCCTCGTTGGGATCGACATTCTTACTTATCGAAGATACTACGATACACCCCCTATACTTGTGGGTCATCAGTTATCCAATACACGTTCAATAATTTTCATAGGTATTTTGTATGGTATTTCTTCCTTACCTGGTGCCTCATCCACTACCTTTGCAGTAGTAGTAGATTTCCCAAATAAACACTCAAGAGAAGATCTCTCCTTAATGAATTATAGCGGCAGGCAGAAATAAAATGAGCACAAACAGTAGAAATTTCCCTTACCAATTCCACTTACCAATAGCGCTTCACTCCCCGGCAACGGCGCCAGAAAATAGTCTTGATGACCCACAAGTATAGGGGGTGTATCGTAGTATCTTCGATAAGTAAGAATGTCGATCCCAACGAGGAGCAGAAGGTGTTGACAAGCAGTTTCGATGAAGGATTCACTGTAAATGCTCACAGACAAGTATTCATGGGGTTTTGATGTAACAGATGAATAAAGTACGAGTAAGTAAAGTGTGAGAGTAATAATTGCAGCGAGTGGCCCAATCCTTTTTAGCACAAAGGACAAGCCGGTTTGTTTACTTATAATAACCAAACGTTCTCGAGGACACACGGGATTTTAATCTAGTGCTTTCGTTACATACGGCTAATTAATCTTCACTGTTTTGATAAGTGTTGTGTGGGTGAACCTATGCTAATGTACCGCCCTTCCTAGGACTAATACATACTTGTGATTATACCCCTTGCAAGCATCCGCAACTACAAGAAAGTAATTAAGATAAATCTAACCACAGCCTTAAACTCGAGATCCGCTATCCCTCCTGCATCGATATACCAACGGGGGGTCAGGTTTCTGTCACTCCGGCAACCCCGCAATTGGCAAACGAGTACAAGATGCATTCCCCTAGGCCCATAAAGGTGAAGTGTCGTGTAGTCGATGTTCACACGACACCACTAGAAGAATAACACCACAACTTAAATATCATAACATTGAATATTACTCAACCATACTTCACTACTAACATTTAGACTTCACCCATGTCCTCAAGAACTAAACGAACTACTCACGAGACATCATATGGAACATGATCAGAGGTGATATGATGATGAATAACAATCTGAACATAAACCTTGGTTCAACGGTTTCACTCAATAGCATCAATAACAAGTAGAAATCAACACCGGGAGAGTTTCCCCTATCAAACAATCAAGATCAAACCCAAATTGCTACAGCGGTGACGGCGTGCAGCGGTGGAGACGGCGGTGATGATGATGAAGATGATGATGATGGTGATGGAGATGATGTCCAGCTCGATGACGATGACGATGGCGTCGATTTCCCCCTCCGGGAGGGAATTTCCCCGGCGGATTTCAGCCTGCCGGAGAGCTCTTTTCTCTCTGGTGTTCTCCGCCCCGCAGAGGCGGCTGTGGCTCTTCGCGATGTACCCCTCAAGCTTAGGTTTTCGGGACGAAGGCGTACGCAAAGAAAAGGAGGCGAGAGGGGGCTGTGGGCCCCCTCCTCACAGGGCGGTGCGGCCAGGCCTTGGGCCGCGCCGGCCTATGAGGTGGGCCCACCTCGGGTCCCCTCGGCTCCCCCTTCTGGCTCCCTTCATCTTTTGGAAAAATAGGATTTTTCATATAATTTCCGTCAACTGTTGATCTTCCGAAATATTGCATTCTGACGGTGCTTTTTCCAGCAGAATCCTGACTCCGGTGCGCGATCCTCCAATAATCATGAAACATGCAAAATAGATGAAATAACATAAGTATTATCTCCGAATATGAAATATATCAATGAATAACAGCAAATTATGATATAAAATAGTGATGCAAATTGGACGTATCACATAGTAGCAACTAACCGGGTCGTAAGTGTTGTTGTGGTAGTAGAAAGAGAAGAGGAAGGAAAAACCATCCAGAGGCCGGTATACTACCTGAGCGAGGTGCTCTCCCTCTCAAAGCAAAACTACCCGCACTTCCAGAAAATGACCTATGGCGTGTTCATGGCCACCACAAAGCTCAAGCACTACTTTGAGGAGCACCCCATGAAGGTGGTGAGTGGGGCACCCATCTCCGATATCATGTGCAACAAAGATGCTAGCGGTAGGATCGCAAAATGGGCAATCCATATGTACCAATGTACGAAAGGAGAGACGCCATAAAATCACAAGCTTTAGCTGATTTCTTGGTTGATTGGGCGGAGATGCAATACAAGCCGCCGGAACACAAGATAGAATACTGGAAGATGCACTTTGATGGATCCAAACTCAAAGAGGGTCTAGGTGCCGGTGTGGTACTTACCTCACCAAAGGGAGATCATCTCCGGTATGTTTTACAAGTGCATTTCAGGGCATCAAACAATGTCGCTGAATACGAGGCTCTGATCCATGGGCTTAAGGTCGCAAAAGAAATCGGTGCACACCGGATCATTTGCTACGGAGATTCAGATCTTGTGGTACAACAATGTTCCGGAGATTGGGACGCAAAATATGCCAACATGGCCTCATACCGGTTTCACGTGCAAAAGATTGCCGGCTTCTTCGAAGGGTGTGAGTTTCACCATGTGCCGCGTGCGGAAAATGAAGCCGCGGATGCTTTGTCCAAGCTGGGCTCATCTAGGCAAGAGATTCCTCCCGGAATAGCATTGGCACACTTAAGGGTACCATCGATCAAACCGAGTCCGGAGTCAGAATCAATTTTCGTACCGGAATCACATGTTGTACCAATGGATATCGATGGAGGAAACCCGGGGACTGTTCCGGCAAACTCGGGGACTGTTCCGGCAAACTTGGGGATTGTTCCGGTAAGCTCGGGGACTGCTGCGTCTATACCGGAAGAAACAATGCTGGTGGATAGCATGGACATAGACGTACCGGTGTTCCTGGTGCGGGAGGCACCATCTTGGGTTAAACCTATTAAGGAATTCCTGATCAATGGCACCGTGCCGGTTGACGAAAATGAATCCAAAAGAATCCAGAGGAGGTCCAAGGCATACACCATTATCAATGGCGAGGTGTACAAGAGAAGTGTTACCGGTGTCCTTCAAAGGTGTGTGGAGCCGGAAGAAGGAAAAGAAATGCTCGCAGAAATTCACCAAGGGGAGTGTGGGCACCACGCTTCGTCAAGGGCGCTGGTGGCAAAAGTGTTCCGGCATGGATTCTATTGGCCCACTGCCTTGGAAAATGCTGAGGATTTGGTAAGAAAATGCAACGGGTGCCAGAGGTACGCCAAGCAAAATCATACACCAGCATCCGGTTTGAAAACCATACCGCTAACTTGGCCATTTGCTGTTTGGTGCCTTGACATGGTTGGCCCATTCAAAACTGCAAGGAGAAGCATGACCCACATTCTAGTAATGGTGGATAAATTCACTAAGTGGCTTGAGGTGAAACCTATCGCAAAGTGTGATGGGCATACGGCTGTGAAATTCCTAAAAGATGTCATCTTGCGGTATGGCTACCCGCATAGCATTATCACAGACAATGGCACAAATTTTGCTCAAGGTGAGTTCAAAAGATTTTGTGAGGACAACAATATCCGGTTGGATTTGTGCTCGGTGGCACACCCACAAGGCAATGGCCAAGTTGAAAGAACAAATGCTTTGGTACTTTCCGGTATCAAACCAAGACTCATCGATGCGGTGGAAAAGTCACCGGGATGTTGGCTCGATGAGCTACCATCAGGGTTGTGGAGCATAAGAACAACTCCAAACCGGTCTACCGGATACACTCCATTTTTTATGGTTTACGGAGCAGAAGCGGTCATACCAACTGACATTCTCCATGACTCACCAAGGGTGCAACTTTATACCGAAGAAGAGGTAAAAGAGGCCCGAGAAAACGATGTGGACTTGCTAGAAGAAGCAAGAGAGTTGGCATTGGCAAGAACAGCCATTTACCAGCAAAACCTCAGACGCTATCATAGCCGGAAGGTTAACCCGAGGGTGTTCCGGGAAGGAGATCTGGTGTTATGCCTGGTGCAGCGCACTGAAGGCCGGCACAAGCTTTCATCCCCATGGCAGGGACCTTTCATTGTGAGCAAGGCTCTCCACAATGATGCCTATTACCTAATTGATGCATAGGAATGGAAGAAAGGAAAGGCGGACAGATCCGGAGATGAGACCAAGCGTCCATGGAACGTAGCGTTGTTGCGTCCTTTCTACTCATGAAGTTGTGGTGTGAGAAGTTCCTTTTTGTACCTTATTTGCTATGAATAAAAGATGTCGGAACCTCGAATGAATCTCGGGGACTACCCCTATTGCATGCAATATGTCTATTTTTTCAGTTCACCGGTTGCTTATTGAACGTTTTTTCTTTTCGGTTTAGTAGTGTGCTAAAACCTACCGGAGTCTTCGACTCTGCTGCTGTCTGCAACCCGGCTTCATGGCAAGCAAGATAAACCGGTAGGGCATAAGCACATGAACTGCGAAGAGAGAGAGCGGGAAAGAACAATCCGGAAAAATTTAACTAACCCCGGTTATACCGGTTTTTTGTGAAAATTTCGAGTTATTTCTAAGTTCAAGAAAGTGCTTGCTTGGTAAAAGAACTTTGTGCTCATACACCAAAACGCCCAGAGAAGTTAGGCAGAGCCAAAGCAAAAGAGCCAAGTGTGCATCAAATTGGATACGGAAACGATTCCGGAATTTTCACAGTGCAAGATAAAGGCAAATAACAAAGCCAACATGCTAAGTTAACAAACCAACATAGCTTAGTAAGTTACCGGTATGCAAGACACCGGCATAAAGTTGTACCACAACCAAAACGATAAGCTTTATCTTACATCATAAACCCCGGCATACCGGGGTAGAATTTAACAAGCATTGTTTTGAGTTAACAGACACAACAGAGAGTCTTCAGGCAACGGGGGCTTCAGGAGGAGCATCACCGGCCTCTGGAGCTTCCGGGAGCGCGTCTTCGGCGTCCTCTTCTTCCTCCTCCTCTTCTTCTCCTTCGTCGTTGAGCCAATCTTCGACTCCAGGAGGAGGGGGAATAAAGGTGCGAACCGGGGCGTACTCTGCGATCCGGTAGGCACGGTCCTTCCGCTTTGCGGTGAGGACCGGATCCGTGTCGGTGGGAGCATCCTGGCGCAAGCTATGGAGCGCGTCCAAGTCCAGATCCACATACCAGGAGCAAGCGACACGTAACGCCGCATCCGCTCCGGCACGAGCCGCAGAGCACTGCCACTCGCGAATCCTCCGCCCGGCATCTTTCAGCCGCTCGGAGGTGAGCGTCAGGTTGGCCGGCAGCGCTTCTCCAGGCCACAAGACCTTATAGAGCTGGATCGCCACGTCAGGCAGGTCGGAGAGATGCCGGTCCACAGCGCGCATATGCTGGACGCGGGCAGAAAGGGCAACCAAGTGATCATAAGGATCCCAAGGCGCGGCCAGATTCTGGAATTGCTGCGCAATCCGGCGATCGGAAACTTTCTTTTGCGCGTGCACCTGTGAGTCCGGAAAGAGTTCTGCAAAATAAAGGAAAGACATAAGGAAAATGCTACCGGAACATATAAGCTTATAAGAAAAAGCCGGAAAAGAAAGAAGAAACACTTACTGAGGGCGAGCGCGTCGGTTCGCGTGACCAGCTCATCGTACTCCTTCTGCTCCGCGGTTAAGCGGGCAACCTGGTCTTCGGCAGCCTTCCGGAACTTGCCCATTTCCTCTAGCTCTGCCCTCAGCACCGCAGTGGAGTTGGCGGAATCATCCACAACCTCCGCCAGCCTGGCCTCGGCTGCTGCCTTGGCATCCTTCAGCTCTTGGTCATGCCAGAGCGCGGCCTGGATAGCCTGGTCCTTGAGCTCCCTGGATATAGTCTTCTGGGCATCCAGGGCCTTCTGGTGATCCCGGATGAGCTGCTCCTTTTCAGCTGGAATCCGGAAAAAGAAATTCAAACAAAAGTATAACCGGTAAAGCACGGAAAGACGATGCAACCGGAGAAAAAACAGTACCTTGAAGATTGCTAAGCTGGGTCTTGAGGGCCTCAATGGAGGCTTCCGGAATGGATGTTATGCGAAAATTCATAAGTACTAAGAAGCAAAATCTGTGCATAAGAAAGAAGCCGGATGCGCAAAGGAAACAAACCTTGGCAGTGGATGTGGGCCTCGGCAAGGTCCCGATGCTCCCAGAGAAGCTCCTCGAAGAGCTGCTTCCGAGCATCTGCCGTGCTCTGTTCAAAGGAAAATAATTATGAGAAAGGTGTCGGTTTCGAGAGTTTTAGAGAAAGTTTCGCGCTAAGAGCTGCGCTCTCAACCCGAAACTCGGGGACTGGGAGGATATATATGAATCCGGAAAGAACAAAACCGGCATCAACAGAAAAGTTGCAAAAAGATTGGTGAAACTTACCACCACATTGCTGGTGGCGTCATGCCACGCATTGTCAAACTCCTTCACTGCGCGCTTGAGTCGCATGAAGTGTTCTTCGGTGCTCCGGGGGCCGGCCGGGTCAATGATAGGAAGCCGATCCTTCTGCACGCCACGCGTAGCCGCGGACACATCTACCCGATTCCACTTCTCAGCGTAATCAAGCAGGTGCCCCAGCTCCTTGCCCTCGCGCTTCAGCTTCGTAATCCGGCCAAGGAGACCGGTAGCTCTCTCTCCAGCCACGACAGCGGCAGGGCCAGCGTGCAGCACCAAGGACTGCGGGCCGGAAGCCGTGCCCTTCCCCTTGAAGGGCTCAGACACGCGAAGCTTGGCGCCTTCTGGCGGTGGCGTCGGCTTGGCCGCAGAGGGTCCTTGGGCTGGCGGCGGCATCGGCGCGTCCCTGGTGGGCTTGGTGGTAGGAGTTTCTGGCGGCGGTGTAGAGCTTGCCGGCGCGGAAGAATCCGGCACAGGCTTGGAGGCGGAAACATCCGCAGTCTTCTTCTTTTTCTTAGGGGCGGTGGAAACCAAAGTTTCCGTCCGCCCGGTATCTTCAGTATCGGCGCCGGTGTTGTTGGCGCCGGTGTCTTGGTTCTCAGGAGGGGAGACGATGTTCTCCTCCGCGCGGTGATCTGGCGGTGTAGGGGCCGCGTGCCCCGCACTTGTTGTGCCCCTCAGAGGGGAGGCAGAAGAGTTGTCGGCACCAGAAGGTACCGGACTTTGTTGAGGAGGAGGCAAAGGCCTTGTGGCGTCTTCGGAGCTCTCCGGAGGCATGCCGGAAGCGCTCTTGGAAATCTTGAGCGCCGGGCTGGAAAGACAGGAAAAAGAAGGTTGGAAAAGCGATCCGGAAAAAAGAAATTTGAACAATGAAGCAAAACGAAAGGCAGAATCTTACCCGTCAGAAGTTGGCATCTCTCGCCTCACGTAATGCCTCTTAGAGGGCTTCTTTGGGCGCTTGGCGGGAGGAACCTCGCTGGAGCCGGCTTCAGGTGCTGGAGCCTTTCTCTTCTCCTGGGAGGTGAGCTTCTCCAGGAACTCATGGCCGACCTCGGCCTGCAGCGGAGCCACGTGTTCGTGGACCTGCGGGTTGGTGTTGGCTGAGGGAGCGTCTACAAAAAGATAACAGTGAGGAAACGAAAGGGCTAAGTACCTCGAGTATAACAACTTCGTCGTCCGAACCGGAGTCTTTGTTGGAAAAGTTACCGGGGCGTGAAGTGTGAGTCCGGCCCATCTTGAGGTCGGTCCAGTGGATGTATGGATCCGGGTCAACCTTGTCCAGAGCCGGGTTCCGGGGAGGGCCTCGCTGCTCCGCCGCGATGCGAGGGAAGCGTTGCTTGGCATGAAAAGAAAGAGAAAGACAGTTAGTAATATATCAAAAAGATACCGGAAAACAACCCGGATTGCCTAATCTCTTACTTCGTCGGTTGGAGGGTTGAGGGAGCTGAGAGGCAAAAGGCCCCACTCCCAATCCAGCGGCATGGCGCTTTGGCAGATGTGCCTAGCCTTAAGGACTACGTCCTCTTTGCTGAGAGGGAAGCTGGTGATCTTCGTAGGATCGCCTGGGCCGTACATTTCGCTCATTTTGTGAGCCCGGCGCTTAAGGGGAAGCACCCGACGCGAGATAAATGTCCTAACAATGTCATCCGAACAGATGGCAGTGTCCTTCATAAGTTGCTTCATGAAGCGTACAATCCGGTTGGTTTCTATGTGGGACTCCTTCGGGTTGTAGCTCCAGTTGGTCTTCGTGGGCACTGCCGGATTGAAAGCCGGCAGATTAATAAGGTTTGGGGTGCCGGTGTTCTTCACATAGAAGAAGGTCCTTTCCCATGCTCGGCATTAGTCGAGACCAGCAAACTTAAAGAAGGGGCTCCCATGGCGGGACCCAATGATACAAGACCCGCATTGAACGGGGGGTTTAGGCTTGGGAATCTCTTTGCCCTGAACGGAGTTAATCCGAAGGGAAAAGAAGCGAGCAAAAGTCTCGCGAGTAGGGCGGAGACCCATGTAGGCCTCCATGAACGTTGCATAGCAAGAGAGATAGAAGATGGCATTGCCAGGAAGATGGTGAGGTTGGAGTTTGTAGAAATCAAGAAATTGGCGAAAGAAATCTGAGGCAGGAAGGCCGAAGCCGCGTTCGAAGTGGGCAAGAAAAACAACGAATTCACCATCTTCCAGATCCGGTTCGATCTCGTCGCCCAGAATCCGGCAGGATACTCCTTCCGGTATCCTTCTAGACCGGTACAACCAGTCAATCTCGTGCTGAGTCACCTCCGAACCCTTCCAGGCTCCACGAGTGACGCCGAAACGATCCGCTCCGGAAGCCTGGCTAGAACTGCCGGCATCTTGACTCGTTCCGGCATCAGTTTCCATCCGGATACGCTCAGCCAAGGGCTCACCGGAAGCTTGACTTTCGCGGCTGCTGGAGGAAGATTCGGAAAGATGGTCCCCTCTAGACATACGGGCCTACGGGATGCCGGAATCTACTTGAAAAATAGATTTCCCAAGATCTACCCTTGCGTGAAGATCTACGAGTAAGAGAAAAAGCAAAAGAAAAGAAAGAATAAATATGCTACCAACCCAAGATCTGGAAAACGAGAAAAGGAGAGCAAACAAGCATTGGGACTCACCTGAGGCTGCGGGAGACACAAGGGAGAAGTTCACCGGAAAAATGGCGGGCCCCTGGCCGTCGACGAAGGCCGGCGACGGAGAAGGGCGAAGTCCGCCGGAGGAAGCTCAAATCAGCAGCGGAGAGGGAACGCAGCAGGAACTCCGCGCGGTGAAGAGCTTCAGCGCAGCGAGAGCAGCGTCGCAACGTCGACAGGAGCAGCGCTCTGGCGGCGACCGGTGGTGGCGAGGAAGCAAGGGGCGAAGGGCTCGAAGTGCTCTGGAAATGGGGGCAAATGCGAAGGAGAAGATGAAGTGGAACCGCTCCGCCCTTATATAGAGAGGAAAGGAAGTGGGCCGAAAACCGTCGGGCCGCGGCGGTTCGCCTCATGGGCCGCCGCGTGGCGCGCAGATACACGCGTAAAAATTAAGAGGCCACAAGGTCGCCGCACGGATCCGGAATGGCCAGAAGGATCCGGTGTGGCACACTTAATGCTGGCGCGGAAGCCGAAGGGAAGTGACCTCTGACACTGGCGCGTCAGGCACAGTGCGCATGTCACTGACAGGCGCTGTACCCGAGAAATTCTCGACTTCGCCGAGGAGAGAGTTAATGTCGAAGATACCGGGGAATAAGATACCGGAAGACACTTTGTAAAGAGAAGAAGATGTGAGTCCGGCAAAGATGCTGGGAGTTATAGGTTTGCCACCGGAAAGGTTAAACCGGTACCTTGCAATGAGGGAAACTGGCATGGTCCGTCGGATAGAATCCACCGGACTATACCAGCTTCGGGGACTAATGTTGGGGGGATGACCCCCGGTATGCCAAAGGCATGCCAAAACCGGATAGTTTAGGCCATCAAGATACCGGTTTAATGTTTATACCGGAGCACGAAGTAAAGAGTTTGGCTAAGTGAAGCTAAGCCGGTATCCCCAGGAGGGGTATACCGGAACCGGATAGAGAAGACACCGGGCTACCGGCAAGAAGTGCACTGTAGCACGTCGGCAAGACTGGTCAAAGATTCTCTTCAGAGCTAGAGGACAAGGATGAGCTAAGCAAAGTAGCTTTAAACGAAGCCCTGACGATAAAGAAGAGGATGACGCTGAAAGAAGCCGGAGGACATCAGCCTCCCTGATTAAAGAAGACCCCGATGTCATCTATGATTAAAGTAACTTTGTAAAGTAGTTTGTCTAGTCAAAGATGCCATTAGGGTTTCTTCCCCTGTAAGCCACCCTCTCCCCTATATAAGGAGAGGGGGCAGCCCTCTTCACGGGCACGTATGTACAACGATCCCTGTGTAGAAAAAAACCTGTAACCTTGTTGTTCATGGAATAGAGAAGATCTAGAACGGGGTTCATCCTTGTGTCTCTCTTCTTCTACCTCTGGCCTTGGCCGAGTTCTTTAGGAAAGCACCCGGAAGTTCATCCTACCTGATCAAAAACCCTCCCCCGAATCCTCTAGCGTCCATTCGGCCCCAACTTAAGCCATCCTATGGCATCTGTCTGTTCCCCACGACGAAACAAACGTTTCAACATTGTCCGAGGGAAGCAAACAAGGCGGCTCATGTTATTGCAAAACATAGTTTTGATTTACATATTTCATGTACTTGGGACGATGAGCCCCCTAGCTTCCTTTCACAAACCTTGCTAGATGATGTAACAATTATGTGATTTGGGGCGGCAAATTTCAGACACACTCTTTTCCTTCCAGGGTACCTAAGGGGGCTGGAAAGTTTTTAATGAGGCGGCTTGCTAGAAAGTAATATATATATATATATATATATATATATATATATATATATATATATATATATAGGGAGCGGCGATTTGGCTCCCGGGAGCATTTGCTCCCGGTTTTTTTGAAAAATTAAAACAAATCGAAAACTTGTCAAAATATTCCGAAAAAAATCATGCATGTACCTGACCATGGCACGCACCACCGTGTAAAATTTCGTTGCAAAATGTCATTGTATGCGCCCTGGACAAAAATGACAAATTTCTGACATGAAATGAGATCCAAAAATATGAATCTCAGATCTGGAAATTTGTCATTTTTGCCCAGGACGCATACGATGACATTTCGCAGCGACATTTCACAAGGTGGTGCGTGCCATGGTCAGGTACGTGCATGATTTTTTTCGGAATTTTTTGAAAAGTTTTGAAAAACAAAATTTGCTCCCCAAAAATCCGGGAGCAAATGCTCCCGAGCCAAGACGAATTTCCCTATATATATATATATATATATATATATATATATATATATATATATATATATATATATATATATATATATATATATATATATATATATATATATATATATATATATATATATATATATATATATATATATATATATATATATATATATATATATATATATATATATATATATATATATATATATATATATATATATATATATATGTTTCAAAAAAAACATAGTTTAAAACATGTTCTTTGAAAGAAATATTTTATCACCTAATTTTTTCCTATATATAATTGTTTTTCCGATGAGATTTCAGATAATTATCGGCCAGTAGTTTTTTGAAACTACATACTAGCTATGTCTTCCATTGATTCTATAGATGTTCAAAGGAAACCGTCATATTTTTTGTTGCTTTTTACTCTCTAGCCCATGTAAATTATTTTATACATGTGTGACAAGAAAAAAAACGAAAAAATCGTAGCAACGCACTGGCATTCAGCTAGTGTGTAGGGTCTTAAGGAGGAACGCTACATTGTTGGATATATTGTGAGTTAGATCATCGAAAGTTTATTTTATGAATTTGTTACTCCATCTGATCCATATTACTTACCACATTTCCTCGGAGGTGCTTATAGGGTAGGGTGTGCGTGCTTGCGTTTATAGAGGTGTTTGTACGTGCGTATTTGTGAGCGTTCGCGTATCTAAAAAAAAAGTACTTACCACATTTACGTCAGTTTTTGTAAATAAATAAAAAAAACCAACCTCGCTGCCTTGTCCGGAATCACTGCCCACATTCCGCCACCAAACCCGTTCCCATTCCCAGCGGCAAAACCAAAACCAAAACCCAAACACACAAGCGGCGGCGGCGGCGGCGACCGAGCCAATCCGCCGAAGCAGCATTGCGTTGGTCCGAGCTCGGCAGGGCCTCCGGAGTCAGGGGCGCAGCCGCATCTGGGTTGCGCAGGGTGAGGCGTGGTGGGGATGGGGCTGCCTCGTGGTGGAGATCAGCTCGCGAAGCGTTTCGCCGCCACCGTGGTGATCCACGACTCGCCGCCGCCGCGAGGGAAGATGAAGGGAAAGTCCGCCGGCGTCCCCGTCGGCAAGGACGATGAAGACGACGACGACGACGACTGCGTGATTCTGGACGGCGACCCTCACAGGCCGGTCGCCGTTTCGGGCGCGGGGTACGGTGGCGGATCGGACGAGGTGGAGATCGTGGCGGTGAGAGGCGAGGTACGGGGTCCGGTTTCCTTCCATGCTGATGATCGCATTGCGTTGCATTTGGAGCATACCACCCACTGAAGAAGTACATGCCTTTGTTGCTATGTTGAGGCTATACGTAGAAATAATCAGATTGCTGCTTTCGTGGGCATTTGTGTCCGTGACTTCAGAAATCGAATCGAGAATCTGGTTCAGAGAGCATATGCTAATTTAGATATCGGGTGTTCACTGCGGCAGAACATAAGTTCTGATTCAAATAGTTATCACATTGTTGATTTCATCGGGTATTTGTATTTGTGACTTCAGAATCGAATTGAAATTTTGATTCAGACATCACAAGTTATTTCAGGTACGGCGCAGTCACTGCTGCAGAACTTACTGTCTGATTCAAATAGTAACTATAATTTGCTAAGATGGTTAGACTGCTGTTTTTTTATCAGGCATCTGTATCTGTCAATTTAGAATTGAATTGAAAATTTTGTTCTGAGAGGACGATTTAGGTATCATGAGTTCACTGCTGCAGAATATAGTTTCTGATTCAAATAGTATGTAATTGGTTAAAGATGCACCAGTGGTTTTTCCAAGAAAAAGACATGCACTAATCAACTTGCAACATGGAAGTGGTCTGCTTTAGTACATCTCTTTGGGTCGTTGTTTACCTCTCCGTACTGTCTATGCATATTTGCAGTTGTTTACCTCTCCATACTGTCTATGAATATTTGCAGTTCTTTAGCTGAAAAAGTAGGAGAGATTCACACTGCAATTTTTATTAATATGTTACAAATGTACAGGCATATTTGGAACTTGGAAGGAAGTTTAAAAAGCTTAAAAAAACAGTAGCTGGTATCTGAATTTTTTAGCATATTTCTGCCATATGCAGTTTCGGGACAATGCATTTATCAGTTAAATTCGACAGAGATAAGCGAAGAGCATTTTCGTAGATCCTATATAACTGCATTTACCTGCGGTGGCATTCCTTTATCACTTAACTCGCAATTAGATGGTATGCTTCTGCAGATAGCTTGCAAGGACTTCCCTCACTCGCGCCATGTATGTTCTGAATTTCCCTTCGGCACTACTTCTCACGTGAAGCATTGCAGCATGGTAAGTAGCAAACATTTTCACTCCCTGCCCCTGATGCTGCTAGCAGAATTATTATTAAGATCATTATTATACAGAATAGAGAGTTCAGCATTTTGTAATGCGGTTGCGCTGTTTTTTTTTTTTGTTTGTCAAATGCAGTGCTACTGTTTTGTATGCGATGCTCTGGCTCCATGTAAGTATTGGGGCAAAGGTGTGTCAAATAATGACCATTGTCATGCTACTGATAAGGAAGCAAAGTGGAAAACACAGAGGCAAGCATTCAAGAGCAAAATTCTGCCAGCAACTTATCCAGAAAAGCACCAGAATGTTGTGTACCCATCAACACCATCACCGAGACGGCAGGATTATTACAATGACTACACATCGGAGGAGTACAGAGTGGAGGACGAGGAAGAGTACTTGGATCAGGACAAGGAAGAGTACTCGGATCAGGACAAGGAAGAGTACTCGGATCAGGATGAGGAGACAACGGTGTGCGTCGGGAACCTACCCTATGGCATTGACAGCCAGTACCTTGGCCAGCTCTTCTGGTATGCTGGAGTTGTCGTGTTCTCGGAGGTGAGCCTTCCATCTCCTTATTATCATTCTACGGTCATTGATAGGTCAAGAAGTGCCTAAAATATCTGATTCATCAGCAATGTATGCACAACTAAAAATGGTCCATACAAGGGCACAAATCTGTAGCAGCATCACGCATTTCTGTAGTTCCCCTGTTCTATGTGGTGATGTGCGTCGTTGAAGTCCATGGGGTGGAGCTGCTGGAATTGAATTGGCTGTTTTGTGAGATTGTGTGATATGTTTACGTTCAGTTGGTAGTTGTGTGATCTTGTTTGTTCCGATGTTTGTGATTTTTGGAGATGTTGTTGATTACTAGCTCATATCAAATTCATTTGTAGCCACTTGGATTGGTCATTATACTCCTTATTAGGGCAGTTTTAGCTTCTTGATAAACTGTGAGATACATAGTTTGAATATGTTTCTCATGAAGACTGAATGCAAGGCTATTCATGTCAGTGTTGTTGGGAGGCAGTTAGACAATACATTGACTAGGACATGTATGGGTTTTCTATTTGTGCTAATACACAGTGACTATCGGTCATTATACTCCTTATTACTTTGTAGCGTGTACAGCTGTAGCTTCTTAATGGACGCTGAAATAATATAAATACGGTTCTTATCAAGACTGAAAGCATTTGTTCCATGTCTTCTCTAGGCTATTCATGCCCTACACGGTATCTGTTTTTTTAGTGTTGGGAAGAAGTAAGACAATATGCAGTTGGTAAGACATGCATGTGTTTTCTCTTTGTTCTAAAACGCAATTTCTACTTTGTGTCTGCAGGTCATCTACGACAGGGAAACAGGCCTGAGCTGTGGATATGGGTATGTCACCATGAGTACTGTTCAGGAGGCTGATGATGTTGTGAAGAATTACCATCTGCGTGTGAGTATTTTTATAAATGATAACTTGATGCGGCTAGTCTTGTCGATTTATAAGGAACCAGTTCTCCTGTCTTAGCTTTAGCTCGTTTGCAAATAGTTGAATAAGTACATGGAATGTCTCCCCCTAGTTTGCATTTGCGTACTTCTCCTGTACAAAGTTATCATTTTCATGACATTCCCTTAGTGTCTATTGAAGGAGCACCTTAATCTGAACTGAAGTCAACCTAATTGGTCTCTGCATTTGCTAACTTTATTTACTACTAGTTAAAATGCGCGTTGCCACGGGTCCTCGAATTTTATTTCACAATGCACATATATAGTTCATAATGCATTTATGAAAAAACATAAAAATTTGAGATATTATAAATTATACTAATCATTAAAAAAACTAATAGTACTTATAGAAATATCTCTTGTGTTAATTTAAAATCGTTGGTTGGCCGCTGCATGAAACTATCTCTAGATTCTCGGAATTCCTTCAATTGTTGGACATCTCCTCTTCACCTTCAGTTTCAAAAACACTCTCAAAGTGGTACCATAGAACTTCTATATGTCTCCTTCAGCAATTTCTATAGCCATGCTCGTCAACTACTTCACCTGCCACACTAACAGTATGAATAATCCCTCACATTAATAAAATAAGATATGTATCCAGGTAACAAAGACAACTACACTGATTTTTCTGCAATAATACAATACAAACAATTAGCCAAACAATTAAGCCGGTGAATTAAAAGTTACAGAACATAGTTTTAGCTTCCTACCATTTTCTTCTTCTTCTAAAGCTGCTAAAAACTAAGGCGGTAAAAAATAACTAAGTGGACAGAGCAAGCGGTCACCACCGGCGACCAAAGTAACTGGAAACTGAAATGAATGAAGCACCGAGGAGACATGAGACGCCGCCGCCGGTAATCGATGCACGGCCGCCGCCTCGCTCCATCCTTTGCCGTTCTAGCCGGCACGCAGGTCAAGCCGTTATTGTGCTCTGTGCGCCTTGTGTTACCGGCCGGCCAGCCTCACCTTCCTGGGCGACCGTGGCAATTTTCTTGGCATTTATGGAAATACGTCGACGACCTAGCCGGCGTGTTCCTGAGCGAAGAGGAATGTCTTGTTGGTACCAGGCATCGGCGTATGGAGAGCCGCATGGGACAATTAGTCAATACGACTGCTCGGGCGGATGCGAGCTGGTTTGGCACTTCCTGGTGCGTTTTCTTTCCGTATGTACTATGAAGCGATATATGTTGAGACATGCAGTGAAAACTACATAGTATCAGAGTTATTTCGACAGTACACTAATGATTCCACGTTGCATGTAGAAAAACAATTCCATGTTGCTATTCGTTTTTGTAATAACTAAAGCGTTCTGTGCACATGTTAACTGAAATTTTTGCACTGAAGAAAATTAAGTGTATAAGTTACAGAAAGAAATTATGAATTCTATTCCTATTTTGCCTAACCTGCTAAAACTTATCTTTGGTACTGTGACAAATAAATAAAATTTAGAAAAGCAAAGGACAAAACTAATTTTACAGAGACCATAGTCATGTCATTGTCAAGTAAACTGATTGAAACGGTATATGAGTAGAGCTATATACAACAACATGAAGTATAGAAAGCGAAGGGCTGACTATAGCATAGCATGAAAATGGCTACTGGAGTAGAAAATATAGATAAAACAGCCGTACCATGTTCATGCTGACAGATAAATTCAATAGTTGACACAACTACTGGGCCAAATCGACATGCTCAAGCTGAAGCGTTACACATGAAACAGCTCCATGTATTTATACAGACAGAACAGAAGATGACAAAAGGTTTGAGAAAAGACTAATGGAAAAACTTGCACTTCAGACTCAGCTGTCTTAAGCATTTTGGCATAAAAAATCCCAACGCAAGAAGAGCAGGAAGCTTGGTGCTTTCAGTTGAGTGAATCCTGGTTAAAAGAAAAAATCAAGAACAATATTAATCAACTGAATATACAAAATGCATATATCAAGAAGGCAAAAGCATGAGGGGCAACATAGTACTGGCCGTGCAAATACAGTCTTTGACAAATAGATACCAACCTGATAAAGCATTGGCTCCTGAATTTTCTAAATTATCATTGGATAGCAAAATCAGATTGGGTACTTCCACGACGCAGCAGGAAGAAGACCATTTTGTAGATCTAGCATTCAGCACAATCCTATGTATGTACATATGTTCACCCATATTACTTCCTGACATAGTTTTAGCTTCCAATACCCACTCACCCAAGCCTGTGAATATATGTATTGGCTAAACTATATACATGACCATGGTGCAATAATATCTATTAGTTGCTAATTTTTCCTCAATATACCTTATAATTTTTGGAAATATTTTGTAAAAATCTTGCCATAGGATTCAAAGAAGATTAGAGAAAAAGCTGACCTTTTAAATCCACATGCTTGCTCAATCTCAGAGTACTTTATATGGACCTCACTCTGTATCCCTGACATATATTAGTACTCTCCTATTTTTAGAGGGTCAACATTCTAAAGAACCATTTAAGCAGACCAACTACTAATATCTTCAATGTGTAACTATTGATGAATAAGATAACCATTTTTGATGATCCTTTGGATGAATTGAGAGCTACTGATGCTGTCAAAAAAAATAAACTATCATCCATTTCATGTAATATGCGCCAGTAGATTGGTCTGGAACCTGTTCTGATCGACCAAAGCACACATTTGGATTCCGACGCAAATTGAAATCTGAGACCCAATGTATAACAAATGAATTATTTATTTTTGTAAGGACACAAATAAAGTTCAAAGTCCACTGACAGCTGAATTTTTAATCTTCTGAAGACTGCATGTCCAAACGAAATGATTTAAACAGCAAGTTTCCAAATTTTCATCAGTTTGGAACCAATAGGATTTACACTTCCCAAGTAAACTCACTGCCTGCGCCTAGAGTAAGGATATCCACTTCCCAAAATGCAGGGGAAAAAGTAAAGGATGCCTTAAGGAGGGATTACTTACTTCTGTTGGAAAACTTAGTCGGCGTTTATATCAGCTCTACCTACAAATATACAGAGAAATAGTAGAGTTCATGCGCTACAGCATCCGCAGCACAGTATAGTGCTGCAGCCATACGGGACCCAACAGCTCACCAGCAGAGCTGCACACATATGTGCCTGAAGCGGAGAGCCGGAGCAAGGACTGACCAAAGGGATCCAGTTAGGCCAGCACTTATAAAGCCATAAATGCCTAGTTAGAAACATGCACAACCCATTTTTTTTAAATGGGGGCATACCCCAGCCTCTGCATCAAAGTGATGCACATCCCATTTGGATGAATGAATAAAAGCTTACTCGTGCAGCAGGCCGATAAACATCAACATAGGCATGCAAAGTGAGGGAATTGAATTTACAACTCAGCATAAATTTTAGGCAAGCCAACATCAAAAAAATCTAAAATTGGTAAATCGTAAACTTACCCATGTCTACTTCCATTTGGTTAAGGAGAATAAAGTTTACAAAATAGAAAAAACTGTGAGGCAGGATAACTTAGTTTTAAAATGGAGAAAATGCACAAAATATTCTTCTTGCTTAGAAAACAGAGAATAAATATAATTCTTGGTTGGAAAACAAAACACAATAATCAGGCAATTTATAAATAACAAAACCATCTTGGTAACATAAGAACCAGCAGTTTGAATAGATGGGAGTAGTAAAATCTTGGCATCTCTATGGAAGAATGACCCCCACCACATGACATGGAGAATTACCCCGATGTCCATGTCCATGGTAGAAACCATCACGTGCATCCTAGCCTACAATTTGCTCATGCTAGAACAAAATAGGAAGTCATGAGTCCCAAGCCATGTTCTAGACCCTGTACCTTGAAATAGGGGTCTAAACCTGTTTTCATGATGGCTCTAAAGAAACATTCTTATGTACAATAAACACAATCTGAAGTATAGAACCATAGTAGAAAATTATGATGATCATGCACCAAAATAAGGTAATGATGGGATTACATATACCTCAGTTAACAAACTGGATTTTACTTGTCCATTGTGATGTTGATGATGCCAGAACTTTGCACTTGGTGAGCTGAATAACACACCGAAAACAATCCTGGTTTCGACATTCCAAAGAACAGTCCCCTGATATAGCAAGAAATGGATTCCATGGTATGAGATGGGATTATAAACAAATGCATAATTATGTAAATGCACCCACATATTAAAAAAACTACCTTATGTACAATGGTACTTTTTAGGTTTTAATATAGAACCATGGCATAAATATTGCATACTTACTGAAAAGGTGCAAATGCTTATTTAGCTTCACGATAGGTTCTATAGGTCTGGAAACCAGAAACAAAATGATACATGCAAGTGAAACATATGCGAGGAACATATCAGCAACACCTCAAAAATAAAGGTGCAGAGAAGACCTTCTTGTGCAGAGCTGAGAGAGCTTACCAAATCCAGATCATCTGGTGCACGGGCTAGAGCAGGAGAGCACAGGGTTTGCTGGCTACAGCGAACGCCTTCAAGTAGGCTTAGTGTACAGACAAAACAATGCAGCGATAGGCTCCACTGTTCACAACCTGAAACTTGAAACATAACAAAACCTTAACATGCAATTCCTAGATAGAGATGGAAGTCTATACCTAATAATAAAGGAGCTAAGGTTTCTGCCAAAAACTTTCGTCAACGCTTTTTTTGGGACTGTTTTGCCCTCCCACCAAACCGCATAATACTTATAGTGCCATCATATACCTGTTCGCTTCTTTTCTTTTTTCCACCCGATCGAACTCCTCCCTCACGCGTCTGCTCGGGCCGAAGAGAACCGACTCCATCACGAAATCAACCCGGGCCCTCCCAATGCCGCGCTCGATGTGCGCTTCTATTAATGGGCCATGAGCACGACGTTCAGTCATTAAAAAGTAACCACGCGAGCTAGCCTGCATCGAGTGGTCATATGTTAGGAACGATTAGTCCCACCTCGCTGTGTTGCAGATGTTCTTACCTACTTATATACGTTAGCTCCCTAGGAATTAACAAGCCGATAAAGCAGGAGCATCACATGATCAGGAAGGAATTAAATCGGCTGGTAGCGAGCATGTCGGTCCATAACGATTGGAAGGAGAAAGCAAGAAAGTTAAACTGAAGGATGCGTGTGAGGATTGTTGCCTAATTATAGAAGGTAATGGGATTGGAACGAATTGTCTCCTAAAAGAAAGGAGACGTATGTAATTAAGGGAGGGAGGATATATATAAAGGAAGATCAGATCAATAATTAAAGGAAAAGATGTTCACGTTGGGCTCTCTACCATCAGAGGTGTTTCATTCACAAAAGTGCTACATTGGAGGGCTTCGCGGCGACTTGCAGATTTTTGTAGGCATAATTTGAAGGTACTTTCAAACCCTAATCTTATTCAGATTTTAGAAGCTCCTACAATTTATACATGTTAACAAATAAAAGGGTGAGCGGATAAAAGGACAAATACATGTTTTCTTGTGTTTCTTCTTTGTTGTTATTAAATATTCAATCTAAGACAGAGTTGGATATTGTTTTTCCAAAACTTTAAAGTTTAACTCAAGATGATGAGTAGCAACAAAGAGAAACAAATGGTCGGCCCAATATTTTAATCATTTTTATTTTCTGAGGTGGATGTAAAATTCCACGTATGATAACTCAATGCACGTGATATAATTTTGTGTACAAGATTATAATATTTAAAAAAGGTAACATCTTTGCCTTTCTCTCCCATGCAAAGCATGGACAAATTTGCTATATATATTATAATAAAAAATATCTTTTCTTGGGATTTTTTCGTCCAACATTAAATTACCCACAAAGTTAACCTAAATTGCCCACCGAAGCATCCTCAAGTCGTACCGATTGTATTTGCATCAATCCCTGGCCCGCACATGTTTTGGTCCATTTGATGCCGATTGTATTTGCATCAATCCCTGGCCCGCACATGTTTTGGTCCATTTGATGAGTTCCCGATCGAACGATATTTACAAATTAAACAATCGAGTCGATCCCTTGCAGTGGCGGAGCCACGTTAAGTCTGTGCAGTCAATTGACTACACAGGTTTTGAGCAAAACCTTAAAAAGAACATGAAAATTCGTGCATAAATTCAGGAAATAATACAAGAATTAGAGACTTAATATACTTGACATCACAGCTTTATTGATCTGGCTCCGCCACTGATCCCTTGGATAGTGGATCATCGTTGTATAGTGGGACATTTGGAAGAACCAAAATTTGGATAAAAACCAACATGCCTCTAAAACAATGATAACACCAAAATCCAGGTATATATACTTCAAAACTAAAACGTTATATTTATTTTAAACCTGATGCAATGCACAGGCACTTTTGCTAGTAAAAAATAAACAGAAAAGTGAAGTTTTTTTTGCATCCAAACTTTATTCTTCACCCGATGGACAAACAGAAAAGTGAAGTTTTTTTTCGAAAGTTCCTATGTAAACAAACTATTAATGACCATGAAGGAATTGTTCCATTGAACCAAATCAACCAACCAGCCTGAAATAAAACCCAAATTCACTAACCTCGTTCTCAGATCTTGCTATGACTTCGAAGGTACACAATTGTACAAAGAGATTACCTTGAGCAAGCACGACACCTCATGTCGTCAACCCGTGACAATCAGTTCTATAAGGAGGGGCGGCGCTGGGAGGTCTAGGCGCCATCACGACGAACTCTTCCCCCTCCAGTGGTATCCGATGGCGCGGACGATGCAGGCAGCCCTGAATCTCCAGATAGCGGCGTGGGGCCCGGAGCAGCGCGAGGATCCCCATTATGTTCTGAAGCATCTGCAATTCTTCATCCAAGAAAATTTCCATCTAATGAGAGAGGAGGCTAGTGGAGGTAGAGGAATCAAAGATCTCGCAGCGGTGAAAAGCGCTCTACAAGTCAGCGGCTGGCCGCCCTCGACGGCAGCCATGGGAAAGGGATGCCCATGTCCTGACTCTTGACTGACTCAAAGAGGTGAGGCGGTGGCTAGAGATGTGGAGGACGTGCTGTGTGTGCCCTTCCCTGGCCGCGCTTGGAAGAAAATGGGGAGCTAGGGCGGCCGTGCAAGGATGGTGATGGTGAGATCACACGGGCGAGCGAGGAACACGCCGGCGACCCCCGGGCCGACGCGATCAAGCTGGGGCTTGCCTGGCCACGCGTGGAGGACGCCCACGGGTGGAGGAAGGAGATCGTGTGGGGGTGAGAAGGCATGGCGGCTAGGGTTGGATAGGGAGGGATGGCCACTTCGCCAGGGGAGAGAAGAGATAGGGGATGCATTGTGAATTTGTGATGGGCCTGGGCGCCTGGCCCAGCTTGGCGCGTGCGGGGCAGACAAGGTCGGACGAAGCGGGCGACGTTGTGCGGGACGACGAAACTGTTTGACGTATTGAGATGTGGCAGAATAAGGAACCACTTTAGTCTTTTTAATAATTATTTACTAGGTTATTCATTGAGATGTGAATGTTCTTCTCGAGGTCAGTGCCACATGTAATTCCTATGGTGAAGAATGTAGAAAATGTCATGCCGTGCTGATCGACCTTTATTGTGGAGAATTCAGGAGCTGTATGGCAGGCTCGTCACCGTGAGCAAGGCAGCTGCTAGTGCTAGTCCGAGAGGTGCGGAGGCAGAAGAAACACCGTCTCCCTGCCCGTCCACGTCTTCTTTGTTCAAGCTCTACGTGGCTAATCTGCCCTGGGATGTGGACGGCTCTGAGCTGAAACAGCTGTTCAGCGAGTACGGTGAAGTGGTCCATGCTAAAGTCCTTTACAAGGGGCGAGGAGCTCGACGGCGCTCCCAAGGCTTCGGTTTCGTCACGATGGCGACGCAGCAGGAATCTGAGGACGCCATTTGGGACCTCAACAAACAGGTCAGCGTATGGTTTGGTTTTACTGAGATGATTGACATCGCTCCTAGTTTGTCAGTGGGGTGATGCTAATTTTCTACTAGTACCGTTTTTCCATGCCCCAAACTAGTATTTTTTTTATTCAGAAAACCCGAATGACCACGGTCTTGATTGACGCACTCTTATGTTTTGGCTTTGAGTTGTGCAGGTCTGGAGGGGTCGCAAGCTGCGAGTGCAAGTTGCGTGAGAGGAAGGGTGACAATGGTCACTATGAGGCTTTCAGGTGCTTCACGTTGAGATAGCCAGGAACATCATACTAAGACTTATGATAGGTCTAGATTCAGAGACTTACCTTTCTTGCCATGCCTCATCAATTTTAATGTTACGGCCCTGGTAACAAGATGACGTAACAAACATTAGCTTGGTCATAGTAGCAACATTTCAAAATCCTTGCTGTCACAAGATCTCAAATTTTGCTACCCATCCTTTCCGTGAAGCAAGATCGTGGGCAAGCGCGGGAGCAAGGGGGGCTTCACCAGCTTCTCCCTTAGTTAGCTCTCTGTGTCGAGTTGTATAGCGTGGTGTTAGTCCTCTCTTAAACTTGTAATCAATGCATTGAAACATAATGGTTTTTACATATTATATACTTGCTCGTGTAATTTTCACAGAAAAATACGATTGTACATGAACTACACAAAAAGAGAAGATGGAAATTTCTATTTCTTTAAACAGTATAAATCCAATCATTATAGTGTCATTTGGATATTTTGTCATTTTTGTGGATCGTATTTTTCCGTGAAAACTTACACCGGTAAGTATCAGATAATATCAACAAGTGAAATTTTATTTTAATTATTTTGAAACTTTTAAATAGCACTTCTTTTTTTGAATTTTTAGACCGTTTGGTATTTTCGAACTAAACATACACTACAGTATGGCGACTTGCTGCCCTGCTGGCCCCGCCGCCGCTGTCCGTACAGCCTGAACGCCCATATCTGGATGACGTCGTCCTTTCCGAGGCCACTCTCGTTGACGAAGCTCTTCGAGTCTCTGAATTTCAGCACCGTGCCGCCGGTTGAATCCCACCGTGTCAGTTTAGCATCCATCAAGCGACCGAAACGGTTGATGAAGACGGGCACGGCGAGGCCGCCGTGATCCTTTCCCTGCACCCTAGTTTTCTCCCCGTCGTGTTCGCCGCCGGAAGGCTGCGGTTTCGGCCTCTCCCAGGCCTCGTGCAGGCCGGCGGCGCGGCACTCGTCGGGGCTGAGGAGCGGGAGGAGGCGGCCGTTGGCGTCTGCGCGCGGTACCATGAAGCGGCTCTGCTGCGTGGAAATGTCCGAGTGCTGGATGCGCTTGCCGAGGATGAAGCGGAGCGGTAGCTCGGCAGGGAGTTGCAGCATCTCGCGTATCCAGGCTGGCTCCGGTGGTGGCGCCGCCGCGGGGTTCATCGTCTCTGGGGCGCCGCCGCTCAGCCTTATCGGCCGCGCGACACGTCCACGGAGGCACACCGCCTGCAGCGGGACAGCATCGATGGGGTCGGAGGCCATTGTCGCCGCCGGAGAACGTGTCTCGGCGTCGCCCCCGGAGCCGGTAGGCTTAGAGGATTGCGAGATGCCGTTGTCGTCATTCACGATTGCTAAAGCGAGACACGGTGAGCTGCTGGCCGGCACTGTTCCTTTTGTTTCTTGGTAAACACCAGCCGCTGCGAGCCTCCGCTTCTTAGGTGGCAGACATTTCTCCGCGATTTGCTCCACGACCACGAGCGCCTGTTTCTCTCCACCTCTCGATGCGGCCGAAGAGGCATCCGTGACGACGGAGTCGCCAGCACCGCCCAGCTTGGGTTGGTCCAAGGGCGTGAACGAGAGCGACAGGTAGCCAGGCGGGGCGTTCACATTGGCCAGAGACACCTCCGCCGGCAATTTGCGCCGCCGGTGCCGGTACGCCTTGGCGGAGGGGCTAGGCGTGATAGACAGCGAGAGGTAGTTAGGCGGCACCTCCCGCAGGAATTCTTTCAGCTTCGCGGCAACCACCGCCAGCTCGGCCGTGTTTCCTTTCTTTCCGCCGGCGCCTGTGTCCGTCACCTGTGTGCTGTTGTCGATCGCCATCGATCCGAGCGTCAGTTGATTCATCCGTACGTTGCCGATTACTCGATCGAGTACGTGCCCGCAGGATAGTCTCGCCTGATCGCCGACGCTGCGTATATATAGGCTGGGAGGATGGGTGGATAGTAGTAGCTGGCACTGAGTTTGGTAGTCGGATTCGGAGATAAATTCGAATCTGTTATGGGCTGGGCGCGAACGGTAGCAAGCTAGGCTTTTTGGGCCACCTCATCCTTCGCCAACGACGAGCCCTTTAGCCTTTGAACATGGCCTTCGCAGGGCAGACGACCGAGGACGCGCAATGTACCCATGGAGAAGGCCCAGCCCAACGAGGCCCACACGCCGTCTTTCCGACCTCAGTACCATACTGCACTCCGGAAGCAGAAACAGCGGCAGCAGAGAAGATGGCGACGGCGGCGGCGGCGGCGCAGGCGCAGCCAGGAACGGACGCACGCGAGTGGGACGAGGCGGCGTACCGGCGCGGCATCCTGCGGGAGCGCGACCTCTCCTGCCGCACCCTCTTCCGCGCCGCCTTCTTCGACCAGCCGGACGACTCCGACCCCGACGTCCTCCTCGCCGCCGCCTCCAGCGACGGCTCCCTCGCCTCCTTCTCCCTCTCTTCCTGCATCGCAGCCTCCGCCCCCAACCACGCCTCTCCCCAGGTTCCGTCTACCCCCACGTCATATTCCTCTCCACGCATGTAGATAGAAAGTACTCAAAAATTCCCCTTTTGTTCGATCCAGCCGGTCGCCGCGGCGCTCGTCGACCCCGTCTGCATAGTCCAAGCGCACAGCGGCCCCGCGTACGACGTCAAGTTCTACAACGATCTGCATCAGCCGTTGCTCTTCAGGTAATTGCTTCTTCTTTCTGACTAGTTTCCTTTTTCTTCTGTTGATGCCGTGGGATTGGCGGTGAAGAGTGCTTCTCTCAAGATGGGGAATTTGCAACGTGACTCATTGTTTTTGACAGCTGCGGGGATGACGGCCGCATTCGGGGTTGGAGATGGCACGAGATGCAGAGCTGCCTCCTGCCACTCTATCTGCAAGGTGAGCTCCCGTTCGTGGCTTGGTTTGCTAGATTTGTTGGACTTGTGCTAAGCTAGGGGTTCTTAGGTAGATGCATTTTCAGTTTAAGAGGGGGAAAAGCTACATTGTTTTGCTAGCAAAGGTGCCAATCTTTTCACATTCAGCTTTGTATATGGGCTTATATAGCTGATTTACAACAGTTGAATATAAAAGAGGGTAAATCCATGCTATTTTATTAGAGCATAATTTGGAATAGAAATCCTAAAATCAACAATTATCAAAGTGCTCGATAAATTTGCTCACTTTCTTCAATGAAACCGGAAGTTCTTTGCAGATCATTTATGTTAATATTATCCCTTGTGGCCTGCACTGATGAAAAGGTTGATAATTTGTCAATCAGTTGAGTCAATTATATTAGTATGAGTGCATAGTGAAACAGGCACCTGTGTGCATAAGCTACCTAAGAAAAATCTAATGGTTATTTATTAATAGGTAGATCACTTATTTTCTCTTTCTCATAATATGTTACATTTGCTTTTCTCCCCAGGGGATCATGTTGAACCAGTGCTTGACTTGGTTAACCCTCAGCATGAGTAAGATTCCGTACCAAGACATGCAGATCTTACAAATCTTTTCGTATGCCATTTGTTCCTGAGGAATGCTTTATCTCTCACGTCCTCCATATTTTGATATATGATTCTGTCATTTTTTCAGAGGCCCTTGGGGTGCACGCTCTCCAATACCGGAAAATAATGCCATTGCAATAAGCAAACAGGTCAATACTTTTTCACTTTATGAAGAAGACAATAAACAAAATATCCTCTTATGTGCAGGTTGTCTTCATTCTTATCGTAGAATGCTCGATTTCTTATTCTTTTGAGGGGTTATGATTGTCTCCTCCATGCTTCTTTCAATCAGGATGGATCTATTTTCGCAGCAGCGGGTGATGCATGTGCTTATTGCTGGGATGTGGTATGTATTTTCTTGAGGTAAAAATATGATGTATCTAATCGAAATGAAATATGTTTCTTCCTAAACATCTGAGTCACAAGTTTCCACTAAATTAATGTTCAATGTGACTGCGTGAGGAGGAGGCCACCTGAGGGTAATTTTGATTTTGTCTGCTTGTCTCAGGAAAGTGGCAAATGTAAAATGACCTTTAAGGGGCATACTGACTATTTGCACAGCATCGCAGTTCGTGAGGCAAACCATCAGGTTAGATTTTATTTTACTGTAATATTACCTGATTTTGCACCTGCCAGACTTTTTTTTGTAGATGTTTACTGGATAGATGTTTTTTTTTTCAGGTGGTAACAGGATCAGAGGATGGGACAGCCCGTATCTGGGGTAAGTGGTACTCTCAATTCGAGGAAGTGTTTGTATTTGTCTTTGGTGGGAATATGGCTTATTCGTGCTCTTTCAGTTCCTAATGATATGGAAGTAGTATTTTCCTTTCTACTTCATACAAAGAAAAGGCACCCACCAAGCTATAGCATCCTCTGTTCCTGCTAGTTCTACTTCTCTGATCATAAGACTAGGATGCAACATGTTTACAAACTTTATCATGCAGCCTCAACTTTAGCAGGCTTTTAAAGGCTAGAATTCTCTAAGAAAAATCTATTATCGTGCTTTCCAGATTGCAGAAGTGGGAAGTGTACACAGACGATACATCCAGTGCAGAACAATAAATTTGAGGGCTCATGGGTCGGTTGCATTGCCATTGATGCAAGTGAAAGCTGGCTGGTATCACCCACACCTAGATCATACAGTTACTAAGTATTCTGTTTGTTGTAGCTAGGCGTTTTGGTATACACCATGCATCTTACGTTTTGTTATTTTCTTTGTTGTACTATTTCCAGGCCTGTGGTACTTCCAGTGGTATATCGGTCTGGAGCCTTCTTTCAAATGAGTGCATCTTTAATGCGAATTGTGGGGCCCCTGTTCAAGATCTGTTGTTTGACAAAAACCAAGTAAGTGCTTGTCCATTTATCTTCATTTGCATCCTACCTAATGGTTTGCTTGGATCTATAAATTATAAAGTGGTAAAATCATTTTGAAGCCTATCCAACTAAGACCTTAGTTAGGTAGCTGGCTAGGTTAGGATAAAGTTGGATAGTAAAACTATTTTTACAATGCTCATAGTTATGAGTTTCCATAAAAGACCACTTCTTGTTTTTCCAGAACTCAAATATAGGTAGGATAGTAAAACCCATAGTAATTAAACTTAACTGAATATATTTTGGTGATATTGTTCAACAGACCTTCCTTGTTGTTTATAAAATTATTCAGTGTACATGATTCAAATGGCCATTAAACGAGTGTCTAGTACTGGTAAACTTCATCAAAGCTCATTGTTAGAGATAGCTCATCTTTAGTGTGGAGATGGACACGAAACGAGGTCCAGCAAATTGGCAAGATTATTCAACACCCATTGATACAAATGGTTCATAATTGGTTTAAAGATGAGATGAAATAATACTTATGCATATCAGACCTGTCTTTAGGGAGTTTAGCAAGCACTTGGCTACAACAAACTAAACACTGACTGTCCAATTACTGCAACAATCTCCATGCGTTTCATGTGGTTAAGGAGAACGATAGTTCCCACTAGTGCCTGATTCATCACTAGCCTCTGGTTGGCTACCATACAAAGAACAACAAGAGTTGTATACATATAATTGTGTAGGTCTGTAAATTTTGAGTGGATCTCCTCTCAAGATCCACCATACATATGTTGCTGAAAGTATGCAATAAGAAGCCTGGGTTGTTCATGCTTTGCAGTCTGTGGTCCGCCAAAATATTTGAGATGTTTCCTGATGAGAGAATCTGAAATAAGTATAAAAGATGACACTTCGGTCTGAATAGAGATAAAATATTCATCATTCCTCTGGGAAATACCATATTTTCCACATTCTTTAGAGAGTTTACTGGATTATTATTGTAAAAAAGAAGGGAGATGGGGTTGGATGAATATCAAAGTCATATGTATCTCAGCTCTTGTGCTTCCAGTAGCATGCTAACCCTTTTTCTGTGCAAACTTTTGCATCCATTCAGATTTTAGCAGTTGGTGCTGAACATGCACTCTCCCGTTTTACTATCAACGGGGCTGTTCTTTCGCAAATAAAGTGTGCCCCTCCATCGGCATTTTCCATCTCCATGCATTCATCTGGTGTATGTATATCTGTCCCTCCACTTGGATTTGCGTTATCCCCCAATTTCTGGGGTTCTGTTCTCACCTGCTACCCACAACGTTCAGATGGCTGCTGTTGCGGGGCATGGAGGTCTGGTGGACGTCATCTCCGGATTTGGGAGCCATCTCTGCGCGTTTCGTTGTCGGGGCCTGGAGAAGTAGTCAATTATCCAAACAATGATCACACATCAATGTGCAAATCAATGCATTTGTGTGTGCAGTGTGCTAACTGTATTTTCTTTTCTGTTGTAATTCTAGTTTCAGTTCAATCTGTGCCGAATGCTTTCATGACAAGGATTTAGTTCTTTAGTATTTGTCCTTGTTCATTGTTGTAGCTATTCTCTTGATACAATCCATCTTGATATGTTCCCCATATGTCAACTTTGAAATTTGTCATTGGAGTACTAGAAAGAGTTACTCCTGCAACTCTACTGCCAGTTCCTTAAGAAGTCGTTTGGAAGCCAGGCTTTCATTTCGTTTGTAGCATTTTGAAATGAATACATGTATTCATTTCATTTACATTGTAATTTCAGAAATGAACACTTGTTTGGTTGCCACAGGAATTGCAAATGACAGCAGAATTCAATATTGAATTTGTAAATGGCTTCCATAGAGAATCACAAATGACAGGTCTCAGTTTGGAATTGTGTTTACCCATGGTATCATTTTGCTGGATTTCCTAAATGAAATGACGGCTCAATTCTGTGGCAACCAAATAGCCCACCTATGGAATTCCAAAATGAATTCCAGGATTCCAGGCCTAAATGATGGATACCAAACGACCTCTAATAGACTTTGTTTAGAAAGTGATCTTAGGTCACTTGGTTGGAGAAGTGGGTGTACAGTCACAGCACCCTAGTTGTGTTTTATAGTCTAAGCTCTGCTTACTGTTTTCCTTTAAACAAATATGAACAGAAATAGGCTTGCTATACAGGAGCACATATATGTTGTGCATGCTATACACGCCTGAAATTCCATAAAATATGTTACCAGAACTTGCAAATTTCAGATTGAAAAATCCACTTGTCGTATATGTGCTACATTTGTAGGTTCTTGTTTTTCTTTCTGCAACAACCTTATCTTTTTGGGGTGAAATGTAGTCAGTTGATCAAATACAGAGCTGATATTAACTCTCACACGTTGCTAACCAACCCGCAATCAGTTTGTAAAACCCAAGCTGGACAATACAACTATTCCTACATTACAAAAATGACCAAGTTTCATACTTACAGAATTATAGTATACATTATCTAAACACACATCAAGCTTAGTAATACAATTATTCTTACAATATGAAAAGAACCAAGCTACATACTTAAAGAGTTACAGCATACATTATCTACAAACACATCAAGCTTGGTAATATAGTTACTCTTACATTAAGAAAAGAACCAAGTTACAAACTTATAATATACATTATGTAAAAGAATATCAGGCTTAGTAATATAACTGTTCTTACATTAAGAAAAAAAAACCAAGTTACATACTTACAGTACACATAATCTAAAAAAACATGCTTACAGTACATGTTTACACATCATTGAAGTCGACTGATTTTGAAGTTCCACCACCACATGACCCATATGCACAATATTCACATATTCAACCCAGTACCCATGGAACCTGCAGGTGCACCAGAAATACACTATTCTGGCAATATGTACACCAAATCCTTCCTATATATACACGAAGGCGTGGAGAGATATCATCAGCAAGGCCTCCAAATCATCATGCTTGTATGAGCGGTTCGAAGAATTCAATCATTCCACTCTCCCACTTCATGAAGCACATAGCTGGAGCTTTACCTACCACCTATTCGTGGAATCACAAACTAGTAAATGAACTCACAGCCTGGGCAGCAGCCACCCAAGAGTCCAGCCAAGAAGCAATCCGGCGCCGACAATGCCGACGCCAACCGCGAACATGATGGCTTTCCGGAATCCACCTTCCTTTTTCTGCCTCCTGCCTTTCTTCCTTGATCTGTCCTTCCGTTCCTCTTCTGGCGTTGCCTTCTCCTTCATCATCCCCCAGGGAAGTTCCGGGAACATAGCTGCTATCTGGTTCTCTTTGAGCCTGAGCTGGAGGCATATGTTTTCCAGCTGCAGCATTTTCAGCCACTGCTTACACGCAAAGAGATGGGAGGCCTGACGAAACAATAGTTTGATGACATGGTCTTTCTCATCGTGAGCATTCTTGGCAGCCATCTCGGCTTCCCTAGCCCGTGTCTGTGAATGGCGGAGAGCATCCAATAGCTGGGCCCTCTCAGCGGCTTTCTGATTCTGATATGTTGGCTTGCTGCTTGGTACATGGTCATCAGTACTGTATGAATCTTGTGCACCCCTGCATATCAAATGTAATCATGTCAATGGACAGAAATCAAGAAGATTCGATAAAGAAAAAACATGTCCAAGAGTTATACACAAATAAAGAACATACAAAAAGAGGCATAATACGGGCGTCAATGGACATGATGCCATATTACTTTGAACTTAAATTGATGTAAAATAAATATTCAATTTCTGATCAGGTGCATTTTACCTTAATCGAAAATAAACTTTTTTTTGCAAGAGCTGTCAAAACAAGTTTTAACTGACTGCGATGAGGTACAAAGGACTGACAGCCATTTACATAAATATAGAGAGACTGGAATTAACAGACTGCTTTTTCGTGTTCAGCCTAACTGAGGTAGAGTTAATATGCAGTTGATAAAGCTATAAAGAATCCTTTGTAATGAAAAATTACATACAACAAAATAAAACATGTATTTGTGCAAATCTACAAAGGAGGCCCTTTTTTGTATTTTTCACGGTTATGAAACTTATAAGGGAAGATCACATACCCAGGTAAATTGTTTTTCTGAGATCGTTGCCAAGATCCACCATCAGATGAGTTTGTCTCATTGGTGCTTGAAATGCTATAGCTGCACATTATGGTGTCGTATAGTTCAGGTTGCGACTCATTACCAGAAGACAACGAATTCCCACAGCCATCCTTGGTTTCATGGCTGTTCAAGTTCGGCCCGTGAACACGGACTATCTGAGTGGGTTTTGGAAGATCATTGTTCTCAATGTGCTGCATTGCTCTCTCCGCAACAAGCGAAGCCAACCCATCCTCATCAGCTACTTGCCACCACGGATAAGACTTCCTGTCTTCTTCCCAAGGTGGGTCCATCTCATAGCGTGTCTTCTGTGGTTTCTTCGGGAACAAAGGATCGAAAGTTTTGAACTCCATAAACTCTTTATCCTCATGAAGGAAGTTAATGGAACTTCCTCTGCACTTGAGACTCCCAGAAACAGTCTTGAACTCTTCAGAGGCTGTTTCAGATGTCTGCTTCATAAAAGCTGTCGAAACCATCCACGGCGGCTCAAAAGGGTACTCGTTCTTCTTCGCGTCGATGTCCTCGAGCGTAGACACAGGCGAGAAACTGTCCGCTTTCTTCGCAAGGACTTCCCCGCCCATATAGTTGAGATGTTCACCGGCAAGCGCCTTCTGGCACCCGAAGTTGGGCTGCAACTGAAGAAACCACGTATCTATCGGCTGATTGGAGTTCATTGGGTTCCAATTCAAATGCATGAAGTTTGGGATATGGCATTCTTGCGGATTCGTGGGGTTCCCACTGTTTGTTTCGTGCTGCTGCACTGACTGCGGACAGCAGGCCAGTTTCGGAGCTCTCTTTGCGTCCTCCTGAAATAAGCAGCGGTTCCCGGCCCGTTGCCAGGCAGCTCTCGCTTCAGCCGCCGCCATCACTCTTGCATGTCAAGAGTGCTGCACATGAGAAAGTTGCTCATTAGCGTTAGCTCCATACATAATTGTTCATAAACATTCACATACTTGTTGGATAAACTTAAGCTTACGATGCAAAGCAATTCCCAAATCCCAACATAGAGAATCGCTTGGTGTCAAAGCGATTTACGACGCCAAGTCTACGACAGTGTCATGTTGTAATTTATGGTAGCACTATGCTGTTCCCACAAAGCAAGCAACGTTGAAATATCAATGGCCAAGAAGAAATCAAAGCAACCATTACTACTAATTCCAGCTGGTTAACTCTGGAATGGAAGTAAAAAAGACTACGCGATTCGCCCAGCAGACTCAAATCATGTCGGCTGGATCTGGCCCAGACGCTACACAAAATCAGCGGGATTCCTTTGTTTTTTTTTTAACTTGGCCCGACCAAATAATTGTACGGACAATCATGCGCGAGATCCAAGAGGACTGTCAGGGGGGAGGCAATCGACCTCACCTCAGCAAGAAGTGGAGAGCTGGGACGAGCGAGCCCCACGAGATCAACAAGACTCAAGCCAAGGGCACGAGGCTTCAGCAACGGCGACGGCGACGGCGACGAAGAGCTCCTCCTCTGATGATCTGACCGGACCTCCCTGCTGCCGGCGACGAGATTCCTCACAGCGATCTACTAGCTAGCTTGTATGCGACTCAAACCAAGAACCGAACCCCTAATAAACGAAATGAGGGAGAGGGGAGACCGAGCGGAACTGCAGGGGATCGCGGCGGGAGCTGTCTCGCTTGCTTGGCTACTCTACTCCCTCTGGGAGAATGACGTGAAAGCAAAGCAAGGGGGGAACAATCAAGCACACAGATATTTTAATTTTAATTACTGCTAAAATAAAAAAGAAATTTTCTCTCTTACCTTGGCTGGCTGACAGCGCCGGAGGATTGGATTTTAGCCCCTGTTCTTCTCTTCTCTTCTCCCCCCGTCTCTGACCAGGAATTTCGGTTCCGTGTCAGCCCATTTTCTGCCGGGAGTTTATTCAGTATCTTTGGTCTACTTTTCGGAGCGAGGATCCCTGCCGTCTCGTGGCTTCTCCGATGGGAATCTCGGGAATCCTATCCATATGTGTCTCGCTCACGACCGAGTTTTTTTTTTTTAATTTGCGGGTCTTTTTTGGGGAGTACTGTGGGGGCTGGCTGGAGGACGTATGGGTTGGGCAGGGTCGGCGTGGGGACAGCTGCGCCCTGCTGACGCCGCCACCTCACCTTCCACTTCAAGCTAGGTGTACGTACTTGTGCAGCTGTGAGTTTGTGACTTGTGACTCACTCCGCCACCCAAACCCATAGGTTTTACAGATGGTATTCAAACAGTAAAAGTCACACTTTTTGGGCGTTCCAATGTTTGATCTGTAGTTCTGTACAGCATAAAACTCAACCAAGTCTCCACAAACCTAGGATATTGTAAACATCATCCATTTCTTCTCCTGGAGTTCCAATCTTTATAACTATCGACAAATGATCATGCTAAATACTACCTCCGTTCCCTTTTAATCAACTCTCAGGGTCAAAGTAAAAGTGAACGGAGGGAGTAAAAGGTAGAACAGCCACTCACTAATGTACAAACCAACGAAGAAATAGACTCGGCTTTACTCACTCAACTAGCTCATTTTCTACGCAAAAACTGCTGCTCTCGCCACCGATGAAGAATTAATCCCCGCCAGGCGGCACTGTTTCCTCGCAGTTTCCCCAAATCGTGCACGGCACCCTGCCTGCCTGCCTGCAAGCAAAGCAAAAACTCAGCAAGCAAGCCACAGGAGTCAACAGTTGATATTTTCGTTCCTGAAACCGTCTATACAATACAAGCACACATGCATGGATCTGGAACGGACTGTACAAACCAATCGTTGGCTTGCGTGAGGCCGAGCCCCTTTTACGTGGAAGGATTTTGCACATTCGAAGAAAAAACATTCAGAGAAGGTGCAAAAGTTTTGCACATCTTTTTGTCAAGCGGGGAAGCAAACAAGTGTGCATGAGTTGGGCCTCCAAGTGGCAAGTATGAGTCTGTGAGTCGCATGCTCTACTGGGAACGTATCAGCCAGTGGTTTAACCTAACAACAGTACAACTGTACATAGATCCAGCAGCTGTTGGTCCACGACTAGGACGTGCGCGGGGTGGATCCTTTTCACCACCACGTGCTGCAGTGGCCAGCTTCCGTTGAGATGAAAGGGGCAGCAGAAACTTCTACTGCGTTGCTACTGTGGAAGTACAGTATCTTCTTTTTTGTTACGTAGGTCAGTGTGACTCTGATCAGTGGATGGTGACCTGTTCACGTCTTCACAGAAGCTGCACCTCCGTTGTTATGTTCTTATCAGAACTGAAGTCTACTGGTTGGAAGATATTTTGATAGAATTTTTTCTACCCCGCTTTGTGCCTTCAAAACATGGCACACGAAAGATGCACAAATACCGAATTTTTGTGTAAAGCATGCCTTACGAGACCAGTTCAAATTATCAGAAAATACAGTAAGGAGATTTTGCTGAGGGGGCTGTAAATCAAGAAAAATTGGGTCAAACTTTAGACGTGCTTTACTATGTGCAAAATGTATGGCAAGTGGCTCTAGCCCCTATGTCATCTGATGAGGTTGCAACGAAATAAAGGAAATCATATTATTCAGCACATCGAGCAGTAAGGCTGAGGATCTGGGACCGACAGGGGTAGTGCAAAACTACCGAGGCATCGGTGAACAGACTTGCATGAATAAAGATTGCGGAGTAGAAAATAGAACTGTACCTTCCACTTCCATCAGAAGCCAAGATCAAAAGAAGGGCAGTCATCTATCAAATCCTGAATCCTGGGATCTAGACATCTACGGATGCTTGGAGCCGGAAAAGGGCCACTGCCACAATTGGGGTCCGCTGCTGTGCTATTGGCACCGAGCTGCAGACACACAACAAATACAATGACTAAGAAAGTATCCCTAAGAAAATATGTAACAATTGAAACTAGAACTTGAAGTCTGATCTGATGAGAATTAAACCGCCACTGTGTACAGTCAATATTTTGCCAGTAAGGTGTTCAATGCACCACTAACTTTATCAAATTCACAATGGTAAAACTTTTCATGGATTAGGGTGCAAACCTGATCTGCAATTCCAGTTTTCTCTTCTTGCAGGCCTGGGATGCTAGTATCATTTGAAACTGGCGCAGAATCTGTCAAATAAAAACTAGCATAAGCCACATTTGTTGTTTATTTTCGAACAGCATGCATGCTTTTTAGAATGTATACGGTGGTTTTAATGCAAAGAAATTCATTGAAACAACTTACCTGTACCATTAGAGTTTCCAATATGAAGATTGCCTGGTGATTCTAGTTTCTGCTCGTTTGCATTGGGGATCTCAGATGCTGGGATATCCATCATTGCCACTTTCGGGCCATCAAAAGCTGCTGGTTTCCTACAAAAGCGTCATTACTGTCAATATTCATTTGTTATTCCATTTGTCATGTTGGACAGTTGGAGCTCCGCTTACTTTCAACAAGGAAATATTCTAGGGTATATAAAAGTACAACATCTTACGGGATGGCCTGACGATCATAAGTTGGATAGGCATTCCCAGATGGTTCATTCCAATTATGAGTGCTTATCGAGTTCTTTGCTTGTACAGTGTCCAACTTCAAGCAAGATTGCACCGATGTGCGGAGCTGGGTAGCAAAGTGAGACAATCCAGCTGGGGGCTTCATGATAGATAGTATTTGGGATGCTAAAGATCAAGTTGCATTGTTGTCGTTAGTATAAAAGCACATGAATGTACATGATAAAAGTAGCTGCGCTGCCATTCAAGTTGGTCATATGCCACAAGGACAGGACACCTTTGGGAAAAAATAGTTCCCACGAGCATTCCACTTTGTAGATGTGTGAGCCAAAGTTGGTCATATGCCACAAGGATCACAAGCAGACACCTTTGGAAAAAAATAGTTCCTACAAGCATTCTACTTTGTAAATAACTAGTGCAGAGACTATTTAAGTATTTGTAAAATTATGATGCTCAGAACATTGATTGTCAATTAGTGTTCTGGTAGTAAGTAAGAACAAGTAGAGCAGAATGCACATCAGGGAGGAATAAACAACTAGTCACGAATGCTCTAAATTTCTATACAAGCGTCAAAATAGCATTAAGTATGTCTTGTAATGTCTATAACATCATGTATCTAGATTGATTATTTACCTAGCCAGTGAGTTAAACCAGAATTAATAAAATCAGTTACTTAAGAAAATAAGGAAGAACTATATCACAACTCTACAACAGTTGATTCACGACGCATGTAACCAAACACTTCAGGTGCATGCTATCGAACATCCTGAATCCTGAACAGCAAAGACTTGCATCAAACTAATTTGAAGTTCATAGTATGGAGTTACTCGGATCCATCCTAGCTGAGTATTAGCCTTGAATAACAAACACTATCGTTCAACACTAACCTTGGCAGTCCGTGTTATGTACAGAACTTTACAGAATGCAGCTGTATTTTTTTTAAGAACAGTAACATACTGTCTATTTGATGCAATAAATGATGATCATTACGCTCTTTTTTGTAATAACGACCAATTGTATTGTCATATTTTAGGTGCTTATCCATGATCCTTGGGTAATGCGAAGTAACAGTAAATCTGCCGCTCAGAAGACCATGTGGCATACTCTGTCCCTGTGGCATACTGGCATTCGCCATGCAACAAATATTGTTCATCCTAATTGCTTGCCTGGAAGGAACCATGCAACAAATATCAAATCTAGCAGTTCAGTAAAGGTATACCCCCTCTGTCCCAAAATATAAACCACGCTTTTTTCACACGGTCTTTGACCACTAATATATATCAAAATATATGGATTCAGAATGTATACATGGTATAGTTGCATTCGTCTTGCAAATCTCTTTCATTTCATATATATTTATACAAATTTTGTGGACATATTATAAGTATATAAATCATAGTCAAGTAAGGGTGCCTTATATTTTGGGACGGAGGGAGTACTAACCAGTCCGCAAAGAATCATCCGTTCTGCCAAATGTTGATATTCCAACCTCTCTCCCGACAGAACTAGTGGGACACGGTGATATACCATTTTGAAGATCTGCAAAATGCGGAGAAACATGGTTATTACTGCATTCATATACCAGCAAGAAGTAGAGTTACGGATGAAAGTATGAGAATTTTGTACAAGTACCACAAGATTCTAGTGGTTCATCTGATATATTAAGAACTGATTTGCCAACTTCTGGCCGGTTATAGCTAGTAGCAAATCCTGACTTACCCCTCTGGATATCTGTAAAGTCTGGAAACCACCAGCAGTCTCATTACATGAAAATATATAAGGAGCTGCAGAAATAGTAACGGTGTGTAACATTAAGCCCAAGTACCATTAAATTTATGTGGATCATCCATGCCACCAAATGTTGATTTTCCCTGGTCACTAAATGTTGATTTGCCAACTTCTAGTTGGCTGTAGCTAGTAGAAAATTCTGATTTACTCCCCTGGAAATCTGCAAAATCTGGAAACCACCGGTAGTCTCACTTCATAAAAAAAATGTTGCTGCAGAAATAGAAATGGTGTGTAAAATTAAGCCCAAGTACCATTAAATTTATGTGGATCATTGATGCCACTATATGTTGAGTTGGCCAGGTCTGTTCTTCTGTAACCATCAGTGCTATTTGGTTTACCCCTCTGAAAATCTGCACATGATGGAAACAAACAGAGGTCCTACTACATTATACAGGCAAAAGGAAATAGAACAAACTGATCATTGAATTAAGCTCAGTTACCATGAAAGTTATGTGGATCACCCATGTCACTACGTGTTGATTTTCCAACCTGTGGCCAGTTAGAGCCAGTAGTGCCTTTTGTTTTACTCTTTTGATTATCTGCTAATTGCGGAGACAGATGAATGATTGCAAATGAAATGTGTGGCAAGCAAGAAGGTGCATCTAATATGTGTGTAACCTTGTGATCACATACCGTTGAAAAGTGGACTAACAAACTTTGGAGATTTACTTTTGTCACTCTTCTTTTCACTTGTATTCTCTCCATTCTTCAGTCCTGTGTGATCCAAAGCCTCCCCAGAAGTGTGTTTAGGCTCTACATCTGCATATAAATTAGCGAACAAATAAGAAATACTTGCATGTTACCAAACAAAAGAGGCATATTTTCTACAATCCACCTATTTTCTAATGCAGAATCAGAAGTGGAAGATCGGGTACAAAAATGACAGTCCTTAGGCATGAACAAAAACTAACCATTCTTTTGATTTCTGAGATCAAAAACTTCAATAATATAATTAGGAAACTGACATTTCTTCCTGCTTTCGATAGATTCACCTGACTTGAGATATCTGGTGCCAAGCACTACACCATCTTCATCTAATAAAACAATCTGAAAATATAGTGAATACAGCTATAACACCTTCGTACAATCATCACAGCAATTCATCAGATATAATCTAGCAGAACTCTCTGTAAAGCTGTCATAAAACACCAACCTCAAATTAGCATGGCCATTAAGTATTGAGTGCTAGTTGCTAACCTGCTTTGCGTGAGAACCAACTTGCATGAGCTTTAGACTACCATCATGATACTTCTTTGCCTTTTGAGTTAGTTGGGTTGTGTATAAGATGCGCCATTCTACAAAGGAAGCATATATCATATAAGTATCTTTTTTCGAAAATCATCATATAAGTATCTATATATAATAAAAAATAATACATTATATGTACAAAGCCGAAGCATCCTTTATAGTAGAGAGAGGCTACACATGAACCTTTGGAAGCTGAGTCTGTTGAACCCATAAGGCTCCCATCGCTGCTAGCAGCTTCAACTTTACCCTTTCCAAGATCCGGCTTGTTAGAACTAGAAGTTACTTCTGATTGACTCTCATCAAGATCTACAGATTGCAGAAACAAATGAACTTCTCACTGAGATATGCCGGAATCATGTGAAAATAACTAACTGGTGTGTAACTTTAAGTCCACATACAATGGAACTTTTGTGGACTGATGAATTTCAGGGAACCTGTTGCGCCCGTTCCCACTTTGTTGTTTGCATTTCCCACTCCCGTTGGTCTTGATTGCACCGTAGGTTCCTCTGAAGAGTTACGTTCTCCACCTACACATTGATCAATGCAGAAACACACCCTTTCAGTGGCAGCAAGGAAAATGTTCTCTATGAATTATTATTCCATAATTCCGCAAAACAAATTAGGAATTCTCAGGCGGCACAGGCACACATTCGACACATAAGCCTATACTATGAGATGCACAAAACCAACCTCTGTTTAGGTTTTTGGCCTCGCCGATCTCAATCAGATAGTTCGGGAAGGTGCATTTCTTCCCGGCTTCCAAACACTCCCCTGACTTGAGGTACCTGCTGCCTAGTATTTCGCCATCTTCATCCAGCAAAACGACCTGAAACATTTTAATTCACACAACATTTTAAGCCAACTGCTAATATATCATCCGAAAAATAAACTGATCGCGTGCCAATCAAGCTACGAATCTATGGTTACTCATTAGCACCCACAATCTCCAGTATACGAATGGAGAACACTTGCAGACGAGTGTTGCATCCTTACCTGCTTCGAATGTGAACCCATTGGCCTGAGCCTCACGAAGCCGTCGTGATACTTCTTAGCCTTCTGAGTCATCTGGGCGGTGTACATCGCATGCCACTCTACAATCAAGCAAAAGCGCACCCTACTCAATCCTCGGGGCAAAGCCAGCTTGTTCAGCCGCTCACGGGCCATAGGTAGAACAGGTGGCGCGCAAACCTTGGCACGCGGAATCCGCGGAGTTGGCACCGCCAGAACCCGCGGCTTCAGCCTTGCCGCCGCCGCCGCCGCTCTTCGGTGGGTTCACGAACGCGCGGGGAGCGGGCGCGCTCTGACGCGGCCTGGCGCCGCCGCGGTAGGAGGCGGTTCTGGAGGCGGCGGGCTCGGAGGGCCTTCCGGAGTGGCCGCGCTGGGCCTCGCCGCCGACGTCGACGAGGTGGCACGGGAACTCGATGGCCGCGCCGGCGGAGACGGAGTCGCCGGCGCGGAGGAACTTGGCGTCGATGGTGACGCCGGCGTCGTCGAGGAGGACGAGGCGGCGGGAGTCCGGGTGGAGGAGGAGGGCCCCGTCGTGGTAGGCCTTGCGCTTCTTCTTCAGCTGCGTCGTGTACGTCGCCGCCCAGCGCCGCGGCTCCGGCTCCATGGGGGGCGGCCGCGGTGGTCGGTGGAGTGGGGAATTGGAGAAATTCGACGGAATTCAAAATTCGAAAATGGACAGAAGAGAAAGAGAAGAGGGAAGCAGCGGGACTGCGGGAGGAAGCGGGCCTGAAATGTAAACCTGGCCCAGCCATAAACGTACTTTGTGCAGTCTGATCACACGCCCATTTTTGTTCATGCTATCTTGATTCGGGTCCAAACGGACATTTTTAGATAAAGGGAATATATTAATTAATATCAAAAGAAACAATTACACCCAGCCTCTGCAACAACGCCTCACCCTAGTTGCAGTACGGATTCACACATTTAAAAAAGAGTAAAGAAAACTAAGAAATAAAAGTCCCGCTACAGCATTCGAGACCAAGCAACAATAATACAACCACCACCGTGACAACACCAAAAGCGACGCCTCCAAGAAGGGAACAGTGCGTCAGCTCCGTCGTCGCCTGGCCAAAGGTTTTAGGTTTTTCACCCTGAAGATAGTCCCCACTCTCAAAATAATGCCTACAACAAAGTCATTGCCAGACACAACCAGTTAAGGCCAGACCTTGGGTTTTCACCATGAGATGTAAGACTCTGAACTTCACCTGTGTTGCCGCCCCACATGCATACCACAGCTGCGGAGCTCGGAATGACAAGCAAATCCCTCGGCATCACGAAGACTCGAACCCCTTTTAGCCAGTCCACCAATCCGACCTTCATGATATTCCTTCTTCTGATTTCATCATGGACTAAAAAGACATCTGATGTCAACACAGAATAGAGCTTCACGCCGCTCCCAGCGGAACCAAACGGTCGGAATAAAAACATGGGTGTGCGCGATCGAATACCACCTGATCTAGCAAACTTCAGGCAAAAAATGCACTGTTCCATTCGCCGGTGGAGCTTTTCGGAACTCATCTCTCCAGCCAGATCAAGGCAAACTGACCTCCGGTAGATCTTCATCTTCGCTTGCGAGAAACACGAGGACCACCACAAAAAACAAAGCAGTCCCTCCTGCCGGATCACCAGGGAAGAGGACGGCGGCGTGGATCATGCGTACCACCGCCGAACCGTCACCGGGGGTGGAGGCCGCCACCGCTCCACCGAATCCTCCATGGCTACCGACGAAGAGCATCATGCCCTGGCCAAGTAGCTATGCCGCCCGACTTCCTCCACCGGCGCTTCATCACCTCCCATGAAATGCCGCCGCGGAAACCCTCTCCTCCCCCTTGTCGTTCGACGGAGGGGGGGCCGCCACCGCTGCCGGGGCCAGCAGCAACGGCGGCTGCTCGAGGCGGGGCGGGAGGATCCTCTGCCGCCTCCCGGGAGGGGGGCAAGGGAGGAGGAGGGCGGCGACTAGGTCAGGAGAGGAGGAAGGACGATTGTTTCTCTCTGTCTACACTTACATGAATTTATCTTCTTCCTTTTTAGTCATTAGAAATTCTCTCCAAGTGAGGTTTTTTTTCTTTCATTTTTCGATTGCACTACATAGACACATTTCCTTGATGATGAACCTTTCCAGTACATTTCATTAAATGCAAAAAAGGTTGCAATCCTATGTTTTCCATATTTCTTTTTTTAGGGAATTATGTGTGAATCAGATGCCCTAAAATAGCATAAGAAATTACAGGAAAGTACAATGACAGTTGAGATATTTTTACGGTGCAGTCCTGCAAACTTTGTACTAATACAATCCCTCATTTCCCACGTGAAAACATGTATTTGGATCCAAACGCCCAAACGAACACATGAATTTTGGAATTTTGCAATGGTTCAGGAGGAAATCATCAGTGCTGCAAACTCCCCAGATATTAGTGCATTCCAGAAATATCCAGCATCAGTAGAATCTGTAGAGTAGATCAAACACTACATACAGCAATTTACAGCTGCTGCAAGAGGAACGCACCGAAGCCTCGTTTAGACTTCCCTCTTGCAGACCTCCTCCTCCTCCCAAGAAAGACTGGCTTGGTCTTGCCAGAGGAAACCTCGTTGAATCTGTAGAACAATGATGCCACTGGGGTTGCAGCCTTGTTGGTTTTGGAACTCACTATCGGCAACAGCATTACACTTCGACCTGTTGGAAAGGAGCCATATGAGCCACGTACTGCCAACATCTTCGGTTCAGAACTACATGCTATCAGTGTCAGTGCTCTAGCAGTGCAGAAGTTGAGACCACATGGGCAAGCACCGCCTTACATATGGACTTGTCTTGTTTTGAACCGTGGCTATGTGAGGGAAGAACACTGGCCTGGAGTTTCATCAGTTCAAACTGCCACAACTCAGAGATATTCGTTGGAATCATTGTCGGCATCATCCTCGTCGTCACTGATGTAAGTTTGCAGGTAAGCTTCATCTCCTTCATCCTGCAATAGCAGAAACTACCTATCAACCTCTTAAGTTTTTTAAAAGCAATTGCCCTGAGCAACATGTTAAAAAGAGCATTTAAGATATTGAGGCGAAACGCATGGGCCATTGCACATTCTACTAGCAAAGAGTGCTTGCAAGGGAATCCTCTAATTGAGTATTTTGCTATGCCAGTCAGGTGTCATGTATGCTTTACCTCTATATTATCATCATCTGAAGACAAATCCTCGTCAACTGTTTGGAGTAACCCTGCATCCTGCCTTTCCCCAGCTGCCCTCATCTGTACCTGATGATGATAACAAACGTGTAGTGCATCATCAAGAAGAGTTTACATAGCAGTTCAAGATTCAGATCCAATGAAATGGGACATAAATTGACTTACAAGCTGGGACTTCATCTTCCAGATCTTGTGTCGCAGAACTGATATATGGTGATTTAATGCCTGAAAATGTCCAGCCATCCGATATACAAAAGGTTAGTTCAAATTATACAAAAAGAGGGAGATCAGAGTTTACGATTGAGTTACCTCTCGCCTTTGGAGCTCAATAGACCTTGCCATTGCCTTTCTCCTTGTCAATAGGTTCCGTGGCTTTATAACTTCGGGCCTTTTATAGTTCTTACCACGGTAGAAAATTATCGAATATCCTTTTGTTGTCCTGTCGAGTGCAATGAGCACGCCTCCACTCTCAGCTTCTAGAGAAATAGCAATATGTTTCACTTGTTCAAAGGTCTTCCCCTTCACAACAATTTTGACCAACTCTCGATGCTTCCAATGAAAGTGCATGTTTTGCACAGTTCCATCAAAAACTTCTCGTCTGCCTACGAAATTAACACATTGAGGTAAATCATGCACTGTTCACCCTATGCATTCCATAATGCAACTGTTACGTGAAAAGTGAGTTGTACCAAGCATCAAAAAGGCCTTCATTTTCAGGCCAATTCTGCGAAATAAGAAACGCTCCTCATCTGTAACAGTTTCCAGATCAGTTGGAAGCTCTGCTGGAGAGAGATATTTCTGAACTTTGGCCAAAGCCATCTCTGCTTTTGCAACTTTTGTTTTCGCCTGGAAGTACATAAGACTTGTTACCAACTTATTATTGCACAGAGATCGCAACCAAAAAATTCCTAAAAATGGAGAGAATGAATGAAAATGTAGGAAAATATAGACTTTGTCTCTACAAGAACATACCAAAATCAGTTTTCTCTTCATGTTCCTCAAAAGAGAGGTATGTTTTGCCAAAATCAAGCGAGTATTTTCCTTTTTCCGCAGCTCATCGTTAAGTGATTCCCCCCATCGAGATGTGGCTTCTCTAGTTTCTGCAAGAGTGCCAGCAACTAGAGGATTCTTTAATGAATTGGAGATGGGAGCAATTGAGGCTGCTGCTTTAAGCCGGGCCAGCTCTTCTTGATCCTGCTGAGTGATTGCGTGTTGTTGCTGTTCCACCAATACCTGCCTTACTTTAGGCGTTACGAAGTCATTTCCCCTATAGAAAATAATATACTCCTTGTTCCTCGAGACAAGTACTCCTCCTGTCAATTTCTGCAAGTGTTTTATTACACAGATTCAAGACATGTTCTAACAAAAAAAATGCATAGGCTACAATATGATCAAGGACACAATGAGTTCAAAACATACTTCAGAAGAATCAGCAGGAGAAGAGCAAACATAGCACAGTGTGAAAAGGAAATACAACATCTGTTTCATAGATGCCCAATGTTTACCATTTGCTACATTGTTGTGAAACAGTGATTTCTCCCCAACCGACTCTTCAAGGTTTCTAACAGTATAATTTATGCCATGAATTATAGAAACAATACTAAGGGGCAATGGTTAACATATTGCATCCTCATAAGCAAGCAAAAGCAGAAAATCTGCCTATAAAACAATCTTGTGTATCGTAAAGCACTCAGATAACGTGGCATATTGACATTGAAATATGTGTGTTTTACCTTGATTTCTTCTGCCATTCTATCATTGGATGTGTTCGGCACCCCCCTCTTGATAGCAATCTTTACAATAGAACTTTTCTCCCACAATTTAACAATAGCAGTAGCTAGACCTTGGTGTTCCCTGTTTCTCCCTATCCATAAACATGTAATTAAGAACGGTGACAAAATAATTGAAGATTTTTTTTGAGGGAAAAAATAATTGAAGATTGAGTACAAGTAAGTACAGCGATCAAACAACTCCACTCCAGTACCTAGAGCGAAATGTGGAGTAGTTTGTCTTGCAAGTCTACGCAGAGCTGTCATCTCCTTATCTTTCAAACTAATTTTAGTCCTGTAAGGAAGTTGCCTAAATGGTGGCTTGTACCCAGGAACTAAACCGGGAAGCAAGTCAGCATCCACAGGGATGGGGCTGCGACCAGACCAATCCTTGTACCGTGGTCCCAGCTGATCCAAGAAGCTATCGATATCAAATGTTTCCGTAGCTTCTTGAGATGGTATCACAATAGATGTCGCTCGATTCACGTCGTTTGCACTTGACTTTTGCAAAGAGCTGGGTACAGCACTAATGGCATCACCAGCCTCTTGAGACGAATCAACTTCCGCTGTTTTGGCATATGATTGCACACATCGAAGGTTGTAGTTCATCCCTCGATATAAGACAATGGACCTCCCTGACCTCCATATCACGGTTCCTCCAGTCCTGTCCTGATTGACAAATACAAGGCCACAAATACAAATGCCTATCAGATTTCACTGAACTGAAAAAACCACACAAGAATAACACATGCTTTCGCTCAATCCATGGTTGTAGTGACAAGGTAAAATCAAAGAGGATAAAAAGGCCATGGCAATAGGTACCTCTAGCAACTCATGAGTTCTCTTCATGTTCAGGCTTGGAGGGCCTTCAAACCTCATCTTGACCACCTCATCCACCTTCCATTTGCTGTGGATGGTCTCCACAACGGCCTGAGTAACCCCTCCTGGACCAACCCTCATCCTCTCCTTCATCCTCAACGCCACATCTCTAAGCCTCCGGAGCTCCGGTTCCGGGATAGTCCTCTCTGCCAGCTCGGCATTGGTATGCTTCCTTCGCATGCCGCCATCAGACGCGCCCCCTCCCTCCCTCTCCCATGGAAGCAGCACTGGACCAAGCTTCTGCACGAAATCTTCCGCGTCGGAACGCCCAATTGTGGCACTTTCCTCCATCGAATTCCTCAATGTGTTGACGATTGAGCTTACACTGCTTCGCCTAGTGCTCATGTCGAAACCACTGCCTGTAGAACCTCGGTCCAGTATAGGATCCAGCTGGAAAGAAGAATTTGCTGTCGGCGAGGCGGGATCCTCATCCTCGTACAATTCCCCTTCCAAATCCTCGGCTATTGGCTCTTCTTCCAGTACGGCAAGATTGTCCACCCATTCCTCGTCTTCTTCCACCGAACCTAGCTCATCGTCGAACACACCATTCCTGTCAGCCTCTTCCTCGTCTCCATCATCCGCCGGACCCGAGACCAGCCGGTCGACGGTGGCGTGTCTTTCTTGCCCGTGCATCCACGGCGCGGAGACCGGCCGGCTCCCGAGCAGATAACTCGGCTGTGAACGCGGCTCTTCGTCCCGAACCTGGGCCGCTTCGCCGAGAGCTACACTGTTCTTGCCCTTGCCCGCTCCTCTGTCGCCTCGTGCACCAGCACCAACATCAACATCAACACCGCCGTCGCCACCAGCCGAGGAGTCGTAGTCGAAGTACTCCACGATGGACCGAAGCGTGGCGCTAGTGGGTTCTTGGGCGTGCGCGGCTTCGTCTTCTCGGTGAGCCGGCCGCGGCTGCTGCTGAGGCTGCCGCTGCCAGGGGAAGGAGGAGCGCTGTGAGGGCGCCCTCGCCGACCAGCGGCGGAGGGCCTGCTCCTCGAAGCTCGGCTTGAGGTTCCTCCTCTTCTTCTTCTTACTTACCTCCGCGCCGCCGTCCGGCGCCGGCGCCTTGTACGGCGAGGAGGTGGATGGGGATGGCGCCGCGGCGGAGGGGAGAGCGGAGGAGGCGCCGCTGATACAGGTGGTACGCCGTGTCCGTGTTGAGGGGAATGGAGGTTTGGGGGAGAGGGCGGGGTGTGGGAAGAGCAGCGCCATTGGAGGGGAGGAGCGGAGCTTGGGCAGGATGTGGGAGGTGCGGGGAAGATGATGCGAGGAGATATCGCGGGGTTTGGGCCTTGGGCCCATATTGCTTCTAAATTTGTCTAAGATATAAATGGTCACAATATCCGAGTTTCTGAATTTAAGTGAAATGGTTGTGTATGTGATGGCTAAAGGTTGATAATATGGATAAAGGATGTCTAGATGAATGGATGATGTGGTTGCATTGCATGCAAATCTAAACTGTAATTAATAAATGTGTGGGGGTGACATGAATAATTGGATGGATAAAAAAAGAGATGATGTGGACAGGTTGCATGTAAAGACATAATATCTGGATGTTGGTGTGGTTTTGCTTGATAAGAGATATAGATTAAGGTTAAGAAAAAAAAACTGCCTGGTTAGTTAACAAAAAAACCAGACAAAAAAGGAAACTGCTGGGCGTCCCCCGGGGATCTGATTCCCCAGCCCCCGGGTCCCTAGCCGTCGGATCAACCATTTTGACGGTTAGATTTGCATGTAGCAAAAAAACATCTCCGACAGCAAAAAATCACCCCCGGCAGCAAATGACTGAAGCAAAAAACGGTTCGTTCAGAAAAGAAAAGAAAATAAAAAGGCAGGGCCCGCCGGAAACCTCGCCGGAGATCACGTAGCAAACATATTACGCAGATGTAGCAAACCCGCAAATAAATTGTAGCAATTTTTTTATTCATATGCTGCAAATCCTCTAAGACATCAACGGAGACATCGCCTGCCGCCGGCAGCAACGCCGTCCAAGGTTGCAGCAACTCCGTCCGTCCAGGACAGCAACGCCACAAGCTGCTAGTAGCAACGCCCTATGTCTATGGTAGCAAAAATCCACACTCCGCCGGTAGCAAATGTCGGACACCTTAAATAGCAAAAACGACCTCCGCAGGTAGCAACGCCGCAGGCCTAAGGCAGCAAAACTCCTAAACGAAGCAGAGGAGCGCGAGATGGAGGCGGCGCTTGTAGCATCGGCGGTGACCGCTTGTAGCATCAACGCCCTCGGCTGATAGCACCAATGACAGCCACTAGTAGCATCCCAAAATTGGGCTACACAGCAGCGTCGTCGACCGGAACATGGCTGTAGCATGTCGACGCCTGGCCCTTAAAGGTAGCAACGCCGGCCTCCGCCGGCAGCAACGCACGACCTTGCAGCACGGCGTCAATTTCTAGTCCGTCTTGCAGCCATCGCCCGAACGCTGCTCGCTCCGACAGCGCCGCCGCCCGCGCCAGCACCATGTCGAGCAGCTGGCACTGCACCGCCCCGGACGCCGCCTGCAGGGGGAATTGAAATGAAGTCAAAATCGACACAGAAATCGGGAACCGAGTCGCAGAGCGCCACCTACGGATTTTCTCCCACGAACTCCGACACGAACCAATCTAGTAGTGCTGGGAGACGCGGGATGGGGATTGGAGTGCGGGGGGCCGGTGTGAGTGTGAGACTGACCTCCTCGACCTTGGCGAGTGAGAGCTGGAGCGTGGCATTGATCCACGCTCGCTCGCTGCGCGTCTCCGCAAGCCACCGCCGACGATGGCGATCGTCGGTAGGATCGCGCTGCTTGCGACGCTGCGGGCGGTCCTTGGAGAGCCCTACGTCGCCGGAGCCACGACCACGCCCTCGTCCGTCTCCTTCGGCCTCCGCGCCTCCGCCTCCGCATCCGCGCGCCTCCACCTCCCTACTCGGTGCGCTCGCTCCGCCGCGGCGCGCTCCTCAGGGCGCCTGAAGGAGGAGGAGGTAGGGGGCTGCGGCCGCTGGCGAGGGCGGGGAGACTGCTGGAGGAGGTCGGGGGAGGCGGGCCGGCGACGAGGCGAGAAGCTCGACGCAGCGGGAAGGTGTGGTGCCGTCGGACGGGGATTTGGGGGCGGAAAAGGGGAAGAGCAGGAGGTAGGAGACGACGCAGTTAGGGTGGGCCCAGCGACACGCGTCGCACGCACAAGCAGGAGGCTGCGAGACGTTCGTCCCCCGGGGGTATCTAATCATTTTCCGACAAAAAATCGCCACGCTCTGCACAAATCACCAACAACACCTTCCCGGGCTGTCGCCTCCACACACCATCGGTCACCTTCAAAACGTAGTGCGTGACCCGCACATCCACCGGCCGATTTAGTAGTAACCTATAAGAAATCAGCGACAACTAATATGCAATATATTTAAATACGCTGTTCATGTTTATGGGAAACTAAGTCTTGGAAGGCCATAGGTGGCTGGAAACAAGTGTTCATGTCAGGGAGGGGGATAGAGAGGGTTATTTTGGTGATTGGGTCTTTTAGTTACTACTATAGATCTAGGTGGTCAGGGGTTTAAAGGTCTGGAATAGGTGTGAGTGGTGGTCGTATTCAGTACAATTGTACAGTGAGTAAAATACACGGGACATCATTGAACTTGTCCGTATAAATCAGTTTGGTCATTGTACTCAGGAAAGTTAAATTTACGGTCCTTGAAGTCGCGTTGCCGGCTCATGTACGATCACCGGAGACGATACACATACGTATTTACAAACGTGGCACAATGATGACCAGTCAGCTGTGCGTTTATTTTGTAAAAAGCTCCCTAAATTATTTAATCGCCATCCTCGCTGGAAAGGAAGAGGGCGATGCCGTTTGTTTGCACGCGAGCTGGCTGGGCTGATGCGAGGCACGTGCGTGCATGGTGCATGGGTCTGCCACTGTTCCTGGTTTGTATGAAGCTTTAGCATCATAGCTAACTCAGCGTACAAACAACGAGTATCCTACTTGTTGCCAGCCGGGGCGTCGCAAAATGGATGCTTAAAATGTTCGTGCCCATTCGATTACGTCGATCTAAATAGTCGAAATTGACTGCATGTTTGTTTGCGTCAGGTGGGTCCAGTGGCACGACGCATTTTTTTTTGATTTTGCATTTTCCAACATAAAAACATAATTTACATAGTAAAGAAAGGAAAATAAAAAAACTAACGCCTGCGTCTACTCGTCGTCGTCGATCACGACGTAATCCTGTACCGGCCACGGCCAGTTGGCAAACATGCGCTGCGTTTGCGTCTCCGCGGACGGCCCGATCAATATGCGTCAGGCCGCTAGATCTGATTCTTAACACATTTTAGACCCGCGCGGACACAAACAGTCACGTCGCCCCGATGGAGATGCACCTCCAGCAACCTCTTGTTGAACCGATTGTTCGCGCCAAGCGCGGGCGTGAGTGCTCATCGCTAGAGGAGATGCAAGCACTACCGGAAATCTGGACTCTGTCGTGTGCCAAGGACCCACGGCAAATACCTAAACCCACACGGCAAACACTTTGCCGTGTGTAAGCGCACGGCAAAGCACACACGGCAGAGAAGGCCACGGCAATGAATCTTTGCCGTGCACATACGCAGACCCGCACGGCAAAATTTCTGCCGTGTGCCGTGCTGAGCTCCACGGCAAAGTAAAGCACCTAACGACGGCCCCAACGTCGACGGAACCAGATGGTAGGTCCGAGGCGCAGTCTGCCGTGAGCGAAGTTTTCGCCGTGCGCCCTTGTTTTGATGTTTGCCGTGCGCCGCTGTTTTGCCGTGAGCTGTTGCTTCGCCGTGCGTCTGACTATGCCGTGAGCTGTCTCTTCACCGTGTGGCATTTTTCGCCGTGAGCCGATGCTTCGCCGTGCATTTATATGTGTCGTGTGCTTCCTGGATAAAGACTCACGGCAAAACCCCTCGCAGGTACACAGCTAGGCGACGCGTGGCCTCTTTGCCGTGTGCTGGCACACGGCATAGGCCATTTGGTTTGTTTGCCGTGTGCTGGCACATGGCATAGGCCACTTTTTTTTTTCTTTTTCATTTGTTTACAGGAATCCCTGCAATTAAAATAGAGATATTGATATAATTGCATCTAATCCAACAGCAGTGGCACCACAGCAACATATTTGCATCAAAGCCAACATAGATTTATAATACATTGACAAATGATGCATAATACAATTTTCATAACCACAAATAGTGCATAATACATGTTCCATAACCACAAATAGTGCATAACAAGTGCATAGATTCATAATACATTGACACATTGCCCAACACCCGAAGATTTAAGTTGAGGTTTCAAAGCCGGCGGACGATGCCGAGGTTGTTGAAGCTAGGTTGTCCCCCTGTAGGCGGCGTCATCAAGTTGCCGTGCGTCGTTCCCGTTCTATGCCGTGGGCTTTCCTTTGCCGTGCGTCTTCTGAAGGTTTTGCCGTGTGCCTGGTCTTTGCCGTGCGCTTTCGACTAATGTGCCGTGGGCTTGTTCTATGCCGTGCGCTCGCTCTGTAGGCTCACGGCATTAATTTCTTTGCCGTGTGTTGCCGCACGGCAAACATTGGGCACACGGCATAGACAGATTTTCCGGTAGTGAAGATGCATCAACTACTGTGGCCGCGAGGTCACGCTCTCCTGTGCGGGACGGGCAGAGCAGAACGGCGTGAGGTCCTGCACGATGAAGAAAGCCTCGTCCTTGTTTCATGGAGAAGATGTCATGACGATTAATAAATAATTCGTGGGGCTTTTTGCAAAATAAATGCACAGCTGACTTGGTCAACATCGTGCCACGGTTGCAAATACGTACGTTTATTGTCTTCAGTGATCGTACATGAGCCAGCAACGCGACTTTCAGGACCGTAAATTCAGTTTTCCTGAGTACAGTGACCAAACTGATTTTTAAGGACAAGTTCCATGATGTCCCGTGTATTTTACTCATTGTACAGTAATTAGAGGTTCAGGCGGTTTAGGCCTAGGATAAGAGCTAGAGGCTTGTTGAGGGGTATGGTTCAGGCCTAGGATAAGAGCTAGAGGCTGCTTGTTGAGGGGTAGCCATGGTTTCAGCTTCACTGGCAACAGCTGGATTATCTTTTTTCCAGTGTATATCGTGCATGTGTGTTTAATATGCCAAGATCCAACAGGTTTTAGTTTCTTACCTGGTTCTCCATATTAATCATCGGTTATCATCTAACTAGAAAGGAGAGCAATGTTGATCCTGCAACAGGATTCACGAAACAACAAACATAACAGAATACAAACATGTAGAAATATTGTTTTCACTGAAAGACGGTCATATTCCACTGCATTACCAAATAGAACCTCAAACAGCTGTAATATTATTACTATTATTTGGCCTGATGCTGCAAAATGCGTGCTGGCATCAGAAAGCAGCTCTACAGCAAGTTTATCGGATAGTAGTGCAAAATAACACTACAATCAGGAAGAGCTGGCAGTATTCTAAGGAAAGCTTTTGATCCAAGATGGTCATTTTTAAACACAAAATAGAAAAGAACATTGGAATCCACAACTTCAGTCACCAGCTTGCTGCAGCCTTGTGATCCACAACTGAGCAAAATGATGCGGGCAGTCCTTATGCAGAGGCATTTCACAGCAAACTGTCATGCAGTCTGTCCCAGGCATCGGAAGAGCGGAACTCGGCCTGCGCAGCTCTGAACAATTGTGGCTATCCTCTTTCCTACTAGGTTGATGCAACTACTAACCTACAAAAAAACAGCGAAGCTCCAACAAGCTAATCACTGCACATTTGTATCCTTCAGTACCATGCGAAGATTTCACGAGGAGAATGTGCAGAGGGCAAAATGCTTGGTTCTGCAAAATCCATCACATAAAAGACCAACAGTCAAACCTCATGTAATACACAGTACAATTTCCTTTCGAGAAAGAGAAGAAACAGTAAAACATACCTGGACACTTCGAAATACTCCTTTGAAGTTTCACTTATATAGATGAAAAGGGTGAGCTACTCTAGCTCATATGCTCTTCAAAATGCAGTAACGGATAAGAGTTCTAGTAGAACAGAAAAGAAAGACTACATGTCATCAGCGAGTGCAAAGTGACCAGAAGGGTACAGCGAATGAGCACTGCCGTGATAGGACTGCTTTCCACTGAATATGAACATTACCATCACCAGCCACCAACAACTTAGTAGAGCCTGTGACAGCACTCAAACGAACCACACAAGCATTCTTTTATCTTTTCCTCGCCATTCTTGTCACGGACTTGACCTATTGTATAATTGTAGTGGTAAGTCAGCTCTTGCAGCGGAGGAATGTTCTCTGCAGCGAAAAACATAATGTGCGGCATCCTCTTGTCATCATGGTCCCAGAGGACATTTTGTGCATACAGGTTTGGGGTACAGCTATGGTTGATGAACCTTCCAACGTTGCCACACTTTGCAGCATCTATCGTGAAGCCCACAGCTTCCTCCATTGTCTCAGGGGTAGAAGATTCTAAACCTGGAATCATTGATGGAAGACCCTTCCAAAGTTCTTCATCGTCATAGTTATGACCAATATCAAACAGGTACTCATCATTCTCTGTCTTTTCAGCTTCCGTATCTTGCAATAGCTGACCTCCATACTCACATATGAAACTGCCTGAAGAGATAGAACTGAGAGATCTTACACCCCAGCCTGTCTCTCCTGTCTTGAATATTTCCAGCTGAATTTTTACACCATGTTGGCTCACCCTATTGTGGCATGTTGGAGGGCACCTGAATGTAATTTCCAGCATTTGGTTAGATCACTAATTAGCAAAAGAACTATGTGATTTCATTTTAACCAGGTTGTCCAATGTGAAAGAACAATTCAATTTGGTGATCTAAAAAACAACTAAATTAAAATCAAATGGTTATTCCCATCTAGTTAGGATATGTTAACTCAACGAAATAAAGAACATACCTGCATGATGGACCACACTCATATATGAGAGGCTTTGCATGAACAATTGCACCATTGAAATTGAATGGGATTTCCCCTCCATTCTTCACTGCACAAGCACATCCATTAGAGTCTGAGCAACCGTGGGTGCAGTCACAACCTTTTGGGGTTTCTTTTGCATATGAAGGTGGATATATGACTTTGGTGGTATACTTGAATGGTGCTGGCTGCATATCATCAATTGTGTTGATCACACATATGGGAATCCTCTCTTTTCCCTGAGATATATCAGGACAACAAAGACCTGCCCGAACTTTGGACTTCCTTGTCTCCCTGACTATGTGTAAAGCTAATTCAGGTTGACCCGGGATCCTTTTCAACTTGTACTTGAAGACCATCGACCCCTTTTCTCCTTCTTGCCAACAATCCACCACCATATACAACCCATCATAAGTGTATGTCGATACTTGCTTGGATTTAGAATTCCCGGCTTCACCTTTGCTTTGACCTTTGAACCCATGAGTCACCCTGACCGGCGTCTTAGCTTCAATGCAATTCTTCAAGGCAAGATTACCACGCTTAAGCTCTTGATCTTCCGCCTCCTTCTTGCCAATGGCCTTACCTCCGGAGCCCGTATATATTAACTCGTCCGAGCTAGACAATTCATCGGGGTATCCACCGGAAGCGACAATGCTTATTGCAACGGGGATACCATTCACCTTGGCAGTGTCAATACCTCCTTGGTACGGCCGATGTAGTCCAACAATTGACAACTCAACTCGAAAGTGAAATTCATCGCCAACATCAACACCGGGAACATTGCCGACGATAGGCCCGGGCTTAGTATATCCTTCATAGTTCTTCTTGATAGCGTTGACGGCCTCAATGTCAATTCTTCCAACCTTACGTGTACCTTGTTCCTCGGCTTGCATGAGCTTCCGACATATCAGCTGGAACAACTTAAGCAACTTCTTGGCTTTGCTTCGGGCATCAACGCTTTGGTCCCCAGACGGAGCACAAGGAGGGAGGGTGACACACAACTCTTTCTTTCTTTCATCAACAACTAATGCCATAGAGGCATCGTCATCTTCCGAGCAAGACTGTTCTTGGTCCTCGATTGTGTCGTTAGCGGTCTCTATAGAAGGGGTCGGTTTGGGGGGCAATTCTTTTCTTGGAGTATCATCCTTTTTCTTATTGTTCCTACGAGGAAGAGACTTGCTCCTAGGAGGAAGAGAACTAGAAGCACTACCAATAGACTTCCTTCCTTTTGTCCATGGGCATTTGTCCGGGGCCATCAATGCTTGTACAATTACCTTATCGGCAACAAAGTTCAAATTGTCGTTTTCTTCAATTTGATCGGCCGCATCATGATTTCCACACTTAGACTCCTTAGATTTCCTATTCAAAGAGCCCTTGCCTATGGCATTACTCTTCAACTTAGCAATGCCTTGCTTCATGTCACTATTGGAGCGCTCATTGCCTCTCCGAGTGTCCGAATTGTTGTTTCTTGGCATGCTATCCCTAGAGACCTCTATATCATCCGGCAATGTGTCTCTCATTGTGACACTACTCTTTGGCCGCTTGACATATGTCTTTGCATCAACAAGACCTCTGCCATGACTCTTGGTTGTACCTTCCTGCAAACTTCCTTCGACTTTGCGTCTCACCTCACGATCCCTAGCTACTAGTGCTACATGCTTCCCTTCATGCAATGGCCTCTTCCCATTCACATTTTCACCGAAACCATGCCTTGGTGAAGCTTTTGTAACAGCATTCTGTGGACAGCCACTATCGGGTTGGCTGCCTACAAAATCACTAGAAACAACACCATCGACAACATGAGATTCCTGGTTCTTACCTTTTGCCTTGTTAGTTTCTGCAACTGCCACCCCTTCTCTTTTGCCTTTCACCTCCTTATTAGAAGCATCTTGCTGTAACGCTGGAGAAGCACCGAGACCTGAAGCTGGAGCCGTGCGCAAGGCATCTGCTACAGAGGCAGCCCCGGTGGCATAACTGATAGGTGTGGCATCCAATACAAGCACTTTGTCATCTCTGCTGCCAGTTGCAGTAACAGCAGACCTCCCACAGCCAGGTGGAAATTTGCGTATAGCCGAGACGGCTCTCCTCTTGGGAGGTGGATTCACAACAGACATTAACCACCTCTTCTTTCTGACTGCATCATGGCCATCATCCTCCCTCTCCAATTCACCAGAATCAACTCTGTTTTCCATCACACCACCACCCCCATTGCCAGACAGATCCTCCTCCCTAACCAGCTGATCACTCCCCAGGCCTCCCTTGGCCTCCATCGGCAAGGGCTCGGCCCCATGCCCGCCATTGTCGACAAAACCATTGACAGCAGCAACAGTAAAATTATGCGGAGCAGCAAACGCCAGCGGCATCACCTCGATCGCCATGCTCTCTGAAAGGCCATTAGATGACTGCACATTGCCATTGTCCGGCAATTGTTCCTCTCCACCCTCCTTCCTCTCCTCCACCCCGTCTGTCTCCGGCAGAGGCAGGGCTTGCGGGAGGCTGCTGTTGCACGCCGGGGAAGAAACGGCCGCAGTGGCGATGTCCTGTTCTCCACCCTCCTTTACCTCAATCAGCCCTTTAGTCTCTGGCTGAGGTGATGCAGATGGGAGGTTGCCGTTGCACGCCGCCGAAGAAACAGACGCGGTGGCGATGTCCGCTCCTCCACCCTCCTCCTTCACCTCAACCAGCCCCTTAGTCTCTGGCTGAGGCGGTGCAGGTGTGAGGTCGCCGTTGCACGCCGCGGGAGAAACAGACGCGGTGGCGATGTCCGCTCCTCCACAATCCTTCTTCTCATCCACCAACCCCTCAGTCTCCGGCTGAGGCTGAGCGAGCGGGAGGTCGCTGTTAGACGCCGCGGAGGAAACGCCGGCGTGGCCGGCTGCCTCCTCCACTCTGCCATCGATAACGCCACCGGCGGCGCCCTTCTCACCGTCGCCGGCCTCGGGGGCAGGGGCGAAGCGGCCGCAGCCGGGCGGCCAGGAACGCTTGGCGGAGACCTTCCTCGGCCTCACCCCACGGGCCGCCAGTCTGGCGCCAATCGGAGTTCGCGCGGGCGCCGGCGGCGGCTCCACACCCACCATTCTTGACACGGGCTCTACAAATCCAGATTAGAAAAAAAGGCACCTTTAATCGAGCCCAACATTGGAGATAAGAACCAAACCCTAAAATTCCGATTCGGCCATATATCTATCCGGCGACGGGACGGTCCTCCGACAAACTTTGCCGTACAAGAAGGGGACGGACGAGGCACTCACCTTGGAACAGACGTCAGGCGGGGCGCCGCGGCGGTGCCGCCGTGGTGATGTGGACGGCGAGAGATGGAGACAGGTTGAGTGGCGGAGGTCTCCGAATTCCGACGAGCTGGGGGCTGGGGCTAGGCGGCCACCACCGCCTGCGACGGATGGTCTGTTCCGGAACCGGCGTGCTCCTAAAGTGGCCACCCAGATGTTGCAGATCTATGTTTGGAAGTGAAATATTTATAGGGGTAATTAATTACGCGTATTTATGACTTTCTAATCTAAATAGTAACTATAAATGTGCCAAGATTTGATCTCTATCTTTTTCAATGAAGAGATTTGATAATTTTAAAGACTGACCTAAGCGACCTAACCTCCTCATTAGATGCATGCTGCCAGAAAAAGATTTGATTTTAAAGGATTGTATCATCAAATTTATAATCTTCCCAAACAAGAACATTGATTTTTTTTTTGACTTGAAGAACATTGATTCTTTTTTTTTATGAGGTTGTTGCCTTGTTGGGATGTTGTTTGGCTTTGCAAAATTTAACTCTTCTTACAAATTGTTTCTGCCTTTTTGTTGCATAAGGAAAAGTTTTATATCTATCTAGTATTAGAATTATTCAAAAAATATTAATAAAGAATAATTTTCACAATCTTTCTCGTGAGGGAACATTTGCCATGGGTACAACTAGAAAAAGGCCAACCTTCCTAAGGGTCTGGTCCGCCTACGAAGCGAGCCGCGTACGTCCTCGCGCGTACTCGCCCACATATGTCGTTTGTGCTTCGCGGTCGTGTCCCGCACGTACTCGCCCCGCGCTACTGCGACTTCTCCATGCAATTAAATTATACTTTTGTGCGCGTTGCTAGCACTCCCGACACAACACACGAGTACAGTTACGTATAACAGACGAGTACAATTATGTACAACACACGAGTACAGTGGCGCACACGAGCGAGTACAGTCGTGCAGACGAGCGAGTACAGTCATGCACACGAGCGAGTACATGTACAGAAGTACAGTAATACGCACGACAAACTACACGTACAGAAGTACAGTCGGGCACACGAGGAAGTACTGCTACAGAATACATGTACAGTAGCACACGGGTAAGTACAATTACTGAGTAAGGAAAAAACTGTATCAAATACACTAAAAACAGAAATACTTATCAGTTGAAGCACGAGTACAGTTAAGTACACACCACGATTACAACCATAGTAGTATAGGAAGTACGAAAAAAATATCTTGAAACCTATCAACATGGGATCTAGTTTTGAAGATCTCGACGAGAGGGTCTCAAAAGTGGAAACGGTTCGTAGTTTGGACTTACGGTTCTCAAGATATTTTATTTTGGAAAAACGAATCTAGGAAAAAAATGGGAAAAGCTGACACAAGCCAGCCTCCTTTGTCTTCTCTCTCCTCCCTCATCCCCACATTGCTTCCCCTTGTGACACGTGGCGAGTAGAGAGACCACTTCGCGTGCGGAACGAGTTATCTTCCCTTCGAGAAGGTCGGCCTTTTTCTAGAGTTTTCAAACATTTGCAAGTTCTTTTTTCCAAAAAGGCCAAGATCACATATTTAGAAGAAGATATCCTTACAAACTGTTAGCACCCATTTTGGGCTATCTATTACCACAGCGACCATAGCTCATTTCTAAGTCCCCAACCCATCTCGTGCTCGTGCTGTACGCGATCGAATCTTGCGGCCGGATAGAGCAATGGAATCACCGAGTCGTATGAAAAGAGGGCTCTTCTTTTTAATCTTAACACAAAGGCTAGCTCAAGGGAGACCTGTTGAAAACTAAGAAGCTAGATGGACGTGTATGGTTTTAAACTAGATTTAGGAGCAAGTCGGAATGTTGGCCACGCATCTCCGGATGTGTCTCCCAAAGCGTCCCTCAAAAATATTAGAGGTGCGTTGGACAAAAAAAGTTCAACCGTGCGCTCCAAAGCCTCTTTCCGTCCGACGCGGACCAATAGGTGTCCGGCGACCCGAGCCCATCCCCGCTACACAGGGGACGCTCTGGGCATGCATGACACAACAAAAAGCGAAGCGAGGAGTGGTGGGACCGACGCGTCAGCGACACATTGAAGTTCAACCTAACCGTCACCTACCTCGCGACGGAAGTTATTGGCGCGCAGCGACGGTGCAGTTCCCGCAGAGGCGCAGCGAAGCGTCTCGTCGTGTCTAGCTCTGCGTGTCGGCGTTAATGAGCGCCACCACTCTCCCGCCTCCCTCCGGCCTCTAAAAAGGGGCGCTCTCTCATCGTCCCTCACACACAAACCCTAGCGCCTCTCTCCCCAACCCTAGCCGTCACCATCTCAAGAGTCGACGCCATGGCTGGTAGAGGCAGAGGCCGAGGTCGCGGCTATGGTCGTGGTCGTGGCCGCGGTAGAGCTGCACGCTCGTTGTCGCCTGCGACATCGTCGTCTTCATCGTCGAACCTGCAGGAGGAGGAGCATGACGTGTTGTTCGAGTTTGTCGTCATCCTCAAGGGTGACCCACTCGGCATCCAGAGGCTGCTGGACAAGTTCGCCGACTTCGTCGCCGGCAATGAGCCGGCCGCGCTGCATCTGCGCGAGGCTGGCTGCGACTGCTGCTGGTGGCCGATGGACGTGCTCTTCGATGGGCGCGGCAAGATGTACCTCCACACCGGCTGGGAGAAGTTCGCGCGCTACCACGACCTCGAAGCCAGCTGCGTGCTCACATTCTCCTACCTTGGCGGAGCTGATATGAGCGTCATGGTGTTCGACGAGATGCGCTGTCGCCGACACTACCACGACGACACCAATGAGGAGGACGACTGAGTGTTGTTTCTTCGCAGCGAAAATAGGAATGGAGGTTTGATGCTTGCAATTAACACACGTCCGTTGGAAACCCCAAGAGAAAGGTGTGATGCGTACAGTAGCAAGTTTTCCCTCAGAAAGAAACCAAGGTTTATCGAACCAGTAGGAGCCAAGAAGCACGTTGAAGGTCGATGTCGGCGAAGTGTAGTGCGGCGTAACACCAGGGATTCCGGCGCCAACGTGGAACCTGCACAACACAATCAAAGTACTTTGCCCCAACGTAACAGTGAGGTTGTCAATCTCACCGGCTTGCTGTAAACAAAGGATTAGATGTATAGTGTGGAAGATGATGTTTGTTTGCAAAGAACAGTAAAGAACAAGTATTGTAGTAGATTGTATTTCAGATGTAAAGAATGGACCGGGGTCCACAGTTCACTAGTGGTGTCTCTCCCATAAGATAAATAGCATGTTGGGTGAACAAATTACAGTTGGGCAATTGACAAATAAAGAAGGCATAACAATGCACATACATATATCATGATGAGTACTATGAGATTTAATCAGGGCATTACGACAAAGTACATAGACCGATATCCAGCATGCATCTATGCCTAAATAGTCCACTTTCAGGTTATCATCCGAACCCCTTCCGGTATTAAGTTGCAAGCAACAGACAATTGCATTAAGTATGGTGCGTAATGTAATCAACACAAATATCCTTAGACAAAGCATCGATGTTTTATCCCTAGTGGCAACATCACATCCACAACCTTAGAACTTTCTGTCACTGTCCCAGATTCAATGGAGGCATGAACCCACTATCGAGCATAATTACTCCCTCTTGGAGTTACAAGTATCAACTTGGCCAGAGCCTCTACTAGCAACGGAGAGCATGCAAGAACATAAACAACATATATGATAGATTGATAATCAACTTGACATAGTATTCAATATTCATCGGATCCCAACAAACACAACATGTAGCATTACAAATAGATGATCTTGATCATGATAGGCAGCTCACAAGATCTAACATGATAGCACAATGAGGAGAAGACAACCATCTAGCTACTGCTATGGACCCATAGTCCAGGGGTGAACTACTCACACATCGATCCGGAGGCGATCATGGCGATGAAGAGACCTCAGGGAGATGATTCCCCTCTCCGGCAGGGTGCCGGAGGCGATCTCCTGAATCCCCCGAGATGGGATTGGCGGCGGCGGCATCTCTGGAAGGTTTTCCGTATCGTGGCTCTCGGTACAGAGGGTTTCGCGACGAAGGCTTTAAGTAGGCGGAAGGGCGGAGTCGGAGGAGTCACAGGGGCCCCACACGCTAGGGCCGCGCGGGCCCCCTTTAGGCCGCGCCGCCCTAGTGTGGCGGCGTCCCGTGGCCCCACTTCGTTTCTCCCTCGGTCTTCTGGAAGCTTCGTGGAAAAATAAGCCCCTGGGCGTTGATTTCGTCCAATTCCGAGAATATTTCCTTACTAGGATTTCTGAAACCAAAAATAGCAGAAAACAGCAACTGGCTCTTCGGCATCTCGTCAATAGGTTAGTGCCGAAAATGCATAATATTGACATATAATGTGTATAAAACATGTGAGTATCATCATAAAAGTAGCATGGAACATAAGAAATTATAGATACATTTGGGACGTATCAAGCATCCCCAAGCTTAGTTCCTACTCACCCTCGAGTAGGTAAGTGATAACAAAGATAATTTCTGAAGTGACATGCTATCATAATCTTGATCAATACTATTGTAAAGCACATGAGATGAATGCAGCGATTCGAAGCAATGATGAAGACAATGAGTAAACAACTGAATCATATAGCAAAGACTTTTCATGAATAATACTTTCAAGACACGCATCAATAAGACTTGCATAAGAGTTAACTCATAAGCAATAAGTTCTTAGTAGAAAGCTTTGAAACAACACAAAGGAAGATATAAGTTTCAGCGGTTGCTTTCAACTTCAACATGTTTATCTCATGGATAATTGTCAACACAAAGTAATATAACAAGTGCAATAGGTAAACATGTAAGAATCAATGCACACAGTTGACACAAGTGTTTGCTTCTAAGATAGAAAGAATAGGTAAATTGACTCAACAATAAAGTAGAAGATAGGCCCTTCGCAGAGGGAAGCATGGATTACTATTTTTGTGCTAGAGCTTTTCATTTTGAAAACATAGAAACAATTTTGTCAATGGTAGTAATAAATCATATGTGTTATGTATAAGATATCCTATAAGTTGCAAGTCTCATGCATAGTATACTAATAGTGCTCGCACCTTGTCCTAATTAGCTTGGATTAACACGGATTATCATTGCATAACATATGTTTCAACCAAGTGTCACAAAGGGGTACCTCTATGCCGCCTGTACAGAGGTCTAAGGAGAAAGTTCGCATTGGATTTCTCGCTTTTGATTATTCTCAACTTAGACATCCATACCGAGACAACATAGACAACAGATAATGGACTCCTCTTTAATGCATAAGCATTTAACAACAGATAAAATTCTCATAAGAGATTGAGGATTTGTGTCCAAACTGAAACTTCCACCATGAATCATGGCTTTAGTTAGCTGCCCAATGTTCTTCTCTAACAATATGCATACTCAAACCATTTGATCATGAAAATCGCCCTTACTTCAGACAAGACGAACATGCATAGCAACTCACATGATATTCAACAAAGGTGTAAAAGTTGATGGCGTCCCCAGAAACATGGTTACCGCTCAACAAGCAACTTATTAAGAAATAAGATACATAAGTACATATTCTTCACCACAATAGTTTTTAAGGCTATTTTCCCATGAGCTATGTATTGTAAAGGCAAAGAATAGAAGTTTTAAAGGTAGCACTCAAGTAATGTACTTTGGAATGGCAGAGAAATACCATGTGGTGGGTAGGTATGGTGGACACAAATGGCATAGTTTTTGGCTCAAGGATTTGGATGCACGAGAAGAATCCCTCTCAATACAAGGCTAGGCTAGCAAGGTTGTTTGAAGCAAACTCAAGTATAAATGGTACAGCAAGACTCACATATGAACATATTGTAAGTATTATAAGACTTTACATCGTCTCCTTGTTGTTCAAACACCTCAACCAGAAAATATCTAGACTTAGAGAGACCAATCATGCAAACCAAATTTTAACAAGCTCTATGTAGTTCTTCATTAATAGGTGCAAAGTACATGATGCAAGAGCTTAAACATGATCTATATGAGCACAACAATTGCCAAGTATCAATTTATTCAAGACATTATACCAATTACCACATGAAGCATTTTCCGTTTCCAACCATATATCAATGAACGAAGTAGTTCAACCTTCGCAATGAACATTAAGAATAAAGCTAAGAACACATGTGTTCATATGCAACAGCGGAGCGTGTCTCTCTCCCACACAAAGAATGCTAGGATCCGATTTTATTCAAACAAAACAAAAATAAAAGCAAACAGACGCTCCAAGTAAAGTACATAAGATGTGACTGAATAAAAATATAGTTTCACTAGAGGTGACCTGATAAGTTGTCGATGAAGAAGGGGATGCCTTGGGCATCCCCAAGCTTAGATGCTTGAGTCTTCTTGAAATATGCAGGGATGAACCACGGGGGCATCCCCAAGCTTAGACTTTTCACTCTTCTTGATCATATTGTATCATCCTCCTCTCTTGACCCTTGAAAACTTCCTCCACACCAAACTCAAAACAAACTCATTAGAGGGTTAGTGCATAATTCATATATTCAGAGGTGACATAATCATTCTTAACACTTCTGGACATTGCACAAAGCTACTGAAAGTTAATGGAACAAAGAAATCCATCAAACATAGCAAAACAGGCAATGCGAAATAAAAGGCAGAATCTGTCAAAACAGAACAGTCCGTAAAGACGATTTTTTTAGAGGCACTGGACTTGCTCAGATGAAAATGCTCAAATTGAATGAAAGTTGTGTACATATCTGAGGATCACGCACGTAAATTGGCAGATTTTTCTGAGTTACCTACAGAGAACCCTGCCCAAATTCGTGACAGCAAGAAATCTATTTCTGCGCAGTAATCCAAATCTAGTATTGACTTTACTATCAAAGACTTTACTTGGCACAACAATGCAATAAAATAAAGATAAGGAGAGGTTGCTACAGTAGTAACAACTTCCAAGACTCAAATATAAAACAAAAGTGCTGTAGTAAAATAATGGGTTGTCTCCCATAAGCGCTTTTTTTAACGCCTTTCAGCAAGGCGCAGAAAGTGTGAATCAAGTATTATCAAGAGATGAAGCATCAACAGAGGGGTTTGGAGTTTTCTCAACTATGCATTGTATCTTATCTATGTAAGTTTCAGAGGCTCCTTTTTCATTACTCTTAGGCTTGCTATTCTCATCAAACAAATTTTCAGGAACAAGTCAACCATAGTTATTTTCTAGAGCTTCATGCATTCCTAGGAGCTTGCAAGGTATTGATGTCTTAATCTCCCCTCCATCATTAACATTATTAGTGTACTTTATTCTATCAATGTCCATCTTTTCAAGGGTACTAGCAAAGTTGGTGTAAGAGCCAAGCATCTTATATTTAATAAAGACTTTTCTAGCCTCTCTTGCTACACCACCAAATTCTTTAAGAAGGGTTTCTAAGACAAAATCTTTCTTTTCTCCTTCCTCCATATCAGAGCGTGTAAGAAACATATGCTGAATTATAGGATTGAGATTAACAAATTTAGTTTCCAACATGTGTACTAAAGAGGCAGCAGCAATTTCATAAGTAGGAGCAAGTTCTACCAAGTGTCTATCTTCAAAATCTTCAGCTGTACTAACATGAGTGAAAAAATCTTCTATATTATCTCTTCCAATTATAGACCCTCGTCCTACCGGTATGTCTTTTAGAGTGTACTTAGGAGGAAACATGATGAGATAAACAAAAGGTAAATAAAGTAAATGCAAGTAACTAATTTTTTTTGTGTTTTTAATATAGGACCAAACAAAGCAGTAAATAAAATAAAGTAAAGCAAGACAAAAACAAAGTAAAGAGATTGGATGTGAGAGACTCCCCTTGCAGCGTGTCTTGATCTCCCCGGCAACGGCGCCAGAAAAAGAGCTTGTTGCCGTGGGAGACAATTCTCTGTGGTGTAACTTTTCTTCAGATCCCCGGCAACGGCGCCAGAAAAAGAGCTTGATGCGTGCAATTAACACACGTCCGTTGGGAACCCCAAGAGGAAGGTGTGATGCGTACAGTAGCAAGTTTTCCCTCAGAAAGAAACCAAGGTTTATCAAACCAGTAGGAGCCAAGAAGCACGTTGAAGGTTGATGGCGGCGAAGTGTAGTGCGGCGCAACACCAGGGATTCCGGCGCCAACGTGAACCTGCACAACACAATCAAAGTACTTTGCCCCAACGTAACAGTGAGGTTGTCAATCTCACCGGCTTGCTGTAAACAAAGGATTAGATGTATAGTGTGGAAGATGATGTTTGTTTGCAAAGAACAGTAAAGAACAAGTATTGCAGTAGATTGTGTTTCAGATGTAAAGAATGGACCGGGGTCCACAGTTCACTAGTGGTGTCTCTCCCATAAGATAAATAGCATGTTGGGTGAACAAATTACAGTTGGGCAATTGACAAATAAAGAAGGCATAACAATGCACATACATATATCATGATGAGTACTATGAGATTTAATCAGGGCATTACGACAAAGTACATAGACCGCTATCCAGCATGCATCTATGCCTAAATAGTCCACTTTCAGGTTATCATCCGAACCCCTTCCGGTATTAAGTTGCAAGCAACAGACAATTGCATTAAGTATGGTGCGTAATGTAATCAACACAAATATCCTTAGACAAAGCATCGATGTTTTATCCCTAGTGGCAACAGCACATCCACAACCTTAGAACTTTCTCACATCCGTCCCAGATTCAATGGAGGCATGAACCCACTATCGAGCATAATTACTCCCTCTTGGAGTTACAAGTATCAACTTGGCCAGAGCCTCTACTAGCAACGGAGAGCATGCAAGAACATAAACAACATATATGATAGATTGATAATCAACTTGACATAGTATTCAATATTCATCGGATCCCAACAAACACAACATGTAGCATTACAAATAGATGATCTTGATCATGATAGGCAGCTCACAAGATCTAACATGATAGCACAATGAGGAGAAGACAACCATCTAGCTACTGCTATGGACCCATAGTCCAGGGGTGAACTACTCACACATCGATCCGGAGGCGATCATGGCGATGAAGAGACCTCAGGGAGATGATTCCCCTCTCCGGCAGGGTGCCGGAGGCGATCTCCTAAATCCCCCGAGATGGGATTGGCGGCGGCGGCGTCTCTGGAAGGTTTTCCGTATCGTGGCTCTCGGTACAGAGGGTTTCGCGACGAAGGCTTTAAGTAGGCGGAAGGGCGGAGTCGGAGGAGTCACGGGGGCCCCACACGCTAGGGCCGCGCGGGCCCCCTCTAGGCCGTGCCGCCCTAGTGTGGCGGCGCCCCGTGGCCCCACTTCGTTTCTCCCTCGGTCTTCTGGAACCTTCGTGGAAAAATAAGCCCCTGGGCGTTGATTTCGTCAAATTCCGAGAATATTTCCTTACTAAGATTTCTGAAACCAAAAACAGCAGAAAACAACAACTGGCTCTTCGGCATCTCGTCAATAGGTTAGTGCCGGAAAATGCATAATAATGACATATAATGTGTATAAAACATGTGAGTAACATCATAAAAGTAGCATGGAACATAAGAAATTATAGATACGTTTGAGACGTATCAAGGTTTCTGGATGTTCTTCCTCGAAAGGACCAACATGGCTATCATCACCAGCTGGATTTTCCAGTTTGGGTGACTAGGAGTGCCTGGGAGTGTTCTTTCTTGGCAAATCTGCAATGCCAACACTAGTTAGGTTTCATTATTTTGCAATGTTTTAATTTGTGTCAACCATGGTTCAAACTATGTATTAGTTTGTGGAAACCATGTTCCAAACTATGTCTTAGTTTGTGTAAACCATGTTCCGAATTATGTATTGGTTTGTGGAATTTTTTTTCTCTCTATTGAAATAAAAATGCAAAAAAAAAACAAAAAAAAGAGTATTTTAATGTTTGGGAGCGGCGTTTGGGGGACGCGGCTGGGGAGTGACGTCCCCCAAATGCGGCACGAACGAAACACGTCCCCCAAACACTCGATCTGGCATCGTTTAGGGGACGGTTTGGGGGACGCAGCTGGAGATGCTCTAAGGTTTAAGGCGGATTTGGCTACCTTAGGTTCAAGGCGAACTTGGATACCTTAGAGCTTCTAAAGCCTCGTCCTCCAAATCGTGCCGGTTAAAGTGTCGGATTAAACATTTGGGGACGCCGCCGCTAGCGTTGTTTTTGGGGTGCGTTTGTTCCAGCCGCGTCCCCCAAAACGCAGCCCATTTTTTAGAGTTTTATTTAAACATACCATGCAAATAAATATGTTTAGCAATATTGTTTTCAAATTAAATGTTAACAAACAACAAAGCAGTTGAAGAAGTGAACCTAGCTCACTTGGTTAGGGGAGTGGATGTACAATCCAACCACCTAGGTTCAAGTCCCCAGGGACGCGAATTTAGGTTCTTATTATTAAAAAACTCACTGTAGGGGTTTCCCCTACCGTATTCCTTTCAAAGAAAAAATATAAGTTGGGCTAGATCAAGGCGCCGACGTAATTGATGCCTCTCCTTTGAGCCTCCATAGATGCTCTACGAGATCATGTTGCAGCTGAGTATGAACAGTGTTGTCACGGATTTCCGTAGGCATGGTGAGGAAATCAGCAAACTCTGCAGGTGGTGACCAACCTTCACAAGAGGTCTCTGGCACTCGTAGGGACCAACATGATTGGCTCGAGTCTTGCGATCATTCTCGATGATCATGTTGTGCATACACCTCCCACAGTTGGTCGTGATACCAGGAAAGAGAAGGATACCGAACAATAGCAAATTAAGCTTGAAGCACACCAAATGCCCGCTCAACATCCTTCTGGCAGCTCTCCAGGTTCTCAACAAAGTGGCAATTCTTTTGACCCGTTGGCGCGGAGATTTCTTGACAAATGTTTCCCATACTGGATAGATACCATCGGCTAGATAGTACCCTTTGGTATATTGGTTGCCATTGATATCATAGTTGCATGGTGGAGCATGACCTTCCACAAGTTTCGAAAACACCAGAGAGCGCTGCAGCACATTGATGTTATTGTGCGATCCCGCCATGCATGCCAAAGAAAGAATGCTAAACCCAGAGGTCATAATCCGCCACAGCTTCAAGCACCATACTACAATATCGATGATGCCCTTTGTACAAACCTTGCCAAGCAAACAAGTTGTTCTTCCATGAACAATGCACACAATCGATGCGTCCAAACATTCCAAGGAATCCTCTCGCTGCATTTTATGCCATGATCCCTAGCAGTCTATGGTTCAGTTGCCCCTCTCAAATAGTAGGGGCCAAATTTCCCACCATGGCTCGACAAAATTTGTACATGCACTCAATGGCAGTGGACTAACTCATGCGAAAGTTGTCGTCATGTGCATCGGCGGGTGCTCCATTTGCAGGCATCCTCACGGTGGTTGTGCATTTCTGGATCGACGAGAAGCCAGTCGTGCTAACAGCATCATGCTTCAGTTTTAAGTAGGGGTCGAACTCTCTCACGCCATGAAGTCCTTGCTCATCCTATAGGGCCGCCAAAAATTGTCGCCATGTGTTGCAGTGTCGGAGAAGTAGTCGTTGTACAACATCGTATGACCCTCCAACCTCTATCGGGGTTTCAACTTTCTTCTTCCGGCCTTGAACATCCACGGCTCGACCTCTTCTTCTTTTGCTCGACGTCATCAAGCATTTTTGAAAGCTAGCTATGATCGCCAAGTGCCCGCTAACGTATTCGTCGCAGGCTGCATCGTCATGAAGCATGTTTTTTTGGATCATCTCATCGTCTATCCATGTCTAGATGCAAAACAAATAGTTATAAATCGGAGGCGACAATGGGGACAACGAACAACGATCGGCGGCGCCTACCATACGAACGATCAGACACCTTCTGCGCATGGAGGAGAGGGGAGTGGTCGCCGCGTTCTGGCTAGAGTAGGTGAACTATGATAACCCCCAAGTGCAGGGATCACCGCATTACAATTCAATAAGTATTGGAGTGTCGAACCCACGAGAAGCTGATGGTAAACTATCTATTCTCTAAAGCCCTATAACCCACTTATATGATCTTTTATGCAAAGCTAGGATCTATCTTTTTGTGTGTGTGAAGAGGTTTCTACTATAAAACTATAAGTGCGGAAAATGAAATGCAAGGAGTAAAACTAATACAAGAAAAGTAAAGTGTAGTAAAGTAAAGTACGGTGAAGTAGCGTAACTCAAGGGGGTAAGTGTTCTAGCAAATTGCTAATTTATGTGTGTGGTTGTCACAATTAGTGAATCTCGGTATAGTCTTTGTAGTATTTCTTTTAGAGAGGAGCCATAGATAGGTGTAGCCATAGATATAAGCAAATACACCCGTAGTGATTGATCCCAAGGACAGTTAAGAGCAAATAATGGAATTATTAAGACATAAAGTCCAATCCCCGTTGTAAGCTTAAAGGTCCCCATAGTTATACCCCCATTGGTTAATCATGAATTAATACAACATGAATATTCATGAGTGCATTTTTATAGTGTTTTTACACTATTAGTTCATAGGGAACCCTAGTTCATATAGATATCACTGAGTAGCAATAGGATTTTTGTATTTTACTGCGCTTCTGCGCCCCTTTTATGCTTGTCTACGCAGGATCTCAAATATTAAGGCAATGATGAATATTAATAAAAACTATCATTTTATGGTATTTTGGCATGATAAAAATCATTTAAGAACTTAACCATGCGCCCGGGTGGAAGGCAATTGCAATGAGAAGTTCAAGTGAGTTTAGCGAGCATCGGTACGTGGGCGCTCGTACGGTGTGCCAGTAACACCGCATCGTCAAATACTTTCATCTCGCGCAGAAGACAGAGAGATCTGAGATATACAGCCTCAGAAAACACAGAAATACCACTTTGGGATAGATCTCGAGGAGGAACATTGGATAAGATATCATCCGGGCTGCTACACAGATCATCAGAGCACAATGCATCATCCCCTTTATCATCAACTGTTGCATCTCCATCACCATCACCGATCCCATTCTTATTCATCCATAATTGTGATCTTGATTGCTATTGTGGATATGTATTCGAATTCATACCATTACTTTCATCCCATCATAATAATATGATGATGTTCTTGATTGTTTTTATGTGCGAGTAGTTCCTCGGGTTCTTGGGGAGATGGAGAAACCCTAGCATGAATATGAGATGCATCTAAGATGATCTATAGTTTTAATGTATTAATGTGTGTTAGTTATCTCTCTTGATATTATATGTTGTGCACCATGTAATACTTTCCTTAGGGTCTCGAGAGTAAACTACCCTTTGAAGTTTGGTAAAGTGTACGGCGAGAAGTGACATTATCGTATCGGCATTTTAACGCATGGAAGAGGGGGATAAATAGAGAATCATCAAGCTCATATCGATTGCCATAGGCATCCCTGATAACGTGTGAAGCACACGTCCGTTGGGAACCCCAAGAGGAAGGTGTGATGCGTACAACAGCAAGTTTTCCCTCAGTAAGAAACCAAGGTTATCGAACCAGTAGGAGATGAAGGCCACGTGAAGGTTGTTGGTGAAGGAGTGTAGTGCGGCGCAACACCAGGGATTCCGGCGCCAACGTGGAACCTGCACAGCACAATCAAAATACTTTGCCCCAACTTAACAGTGAGGTTGTCAATCTCACCGGCTTGCTGAAAACAAAGGATTAAACGTATGGTGTGGAGAATGATGTTTGTTTGCAAAGAACAGTAGAGAACAGTGATTGCAGTAGATTGTATTTCAGATGTAAAAGAATGGACCGGGGTCCACAGTTCACTAGTGGTGTCTCTCCAATAAGATAAATAGCATGTTGGGTGAACAAATTACAGTTGGGCAATTGACAAATAGAGATGCATATACATATCATGATGACTACTATGAGATTTAATCAGGGCATTACGACAAAGTACATAGACCGCTATCTAGCATGCATCTATGCCTAAAAAGTCCACCTTCGGGTTAGCATCCGCACCCCTTCCAGTATTAAGTTGCAAACAACAGACAATTGCATTAAGTATGGTGCGTAATGTAATCAACACAAATATCCTTAGACAAAGCATTGATGTTTTATCCCTAGTGGCAACAGCACATTCACAACCTTAGAACTTTCTGTCACTGTCCTAGATTCAATGGAGGCATGAACCCACTATCGAGCATAAATACTCCCTCTTGGAGTCACAAGTATCAACTTGGCCAGAGCTACTAGCAACGGAGAACATGCAAGAACATAAACAACACATATATGATAGATTGATAATCAACTTGACATAGTATTAAATATTCATCGGATCCCAACAAACACAACATGTAGCATTACAAATAGATGATCTTGATCATGATAGGCAGCTCACAAGATCTAACATGATAGCCACAAGAGGAGAAGACAACCATCTAGCTACTGCTATGGACCCATAGTCCAAGGATGAACTACTCACACATCAGTCCGGAGGCGATCATGGTGATGTAGAGTCCTCCGGGTGATGATTCCCCTCTCCGACAGGGTACCGGAGGCGATCTCCTGAATCCCCCGATATAGGATTGGCGGAGGCGGCGTCTCTGGAACTTTTTCCGTATCGTGGCTCTCGGTAATAGGGTTTTCACGACAGAGAGTTTAAGTAGGCGGAAGGGCAGAGTCGGGGGGCGCTCGAGGGGCCCACACCATAGGGCGGCGCGGGCCCCTCCTTGGCCGCGCCGCCTTGTGGTGTCGCCACCTCGTGGCCCCACTCCGTATCTCCTTCGGTCTTATGGAAACTCCGTGGAAAAATAAGACCCTGGGCGTTAATTTCGTCCAATTCCGAGAATATTTCCTGTGTAGGATTTCTGAAACCAAAAACAGCACAAAACAGGAACTGGCGCTTCGGCATCTCGTTAATAGGTTGGTGCCGGAAAATGCATATAAATGATGTAAAGTGTGTATAAAAAATGTGAGTATTGTCATAAAACTAGCATGGAACATAAGAAATTATAGATACGTTTGAGACGTATCAAGCATCCCCAAGCTTAGTTCCTACCCGCCCCCGAGTAGGTAAACGATAACAAGGATAATTTCTTAAGTGACATGCTACTATCATAATCTTGATCAATACTATTGTAAAGCATATGAGATGAATGAAGTGATTCGAAGCAATGGTAAAGATAATGACTAAACAATTGAATCATATAGCAAAGACTTTTGATGAATAATACTTTCAAGACAAGCATCAATAAGACTTGCATAGGAGTTAACTCATAAAGCAATAAATTCTTAGTAGAAAGTTTTGAAGCAACACAAAGGAAGATATAAGTTTCAGTAGTTGCTCTCAACTTCAACATGTATATCTCATGGATAATTGTCAACACAAAGTAATATGATGAATGCAAATAAGCAAGTATGTAGGAATCAATGCACACAGTTGACACAAGTGTTTGCTTCTAAGATAGAAAGAAGTAGGTAAACTGACTCAACATAAAGTAAAAGAATGGCCCTTCGCAGAGGGAAGCATGGATTACTATTTTTGTGCTAGAGCTTTTATTTTGAAAACATAGAAACAATTTTGTCAACGGTAGTAATAATTCATATGTGTTATGCATAAGACATCCTATAAGTTGCAAGCCACATGCATAGAATACCAATAGTGCTCGCACCTTGTCCTAATTAGCTTGGATTTACATGGATTATCATTGCATAACATATGTTTCAACCAAGTGTCACAAAGGGGTACCTCTATGCCGCCTGTACAAAGGTCCAAGGAGATAGATCGCATTTGATTTCTCGTTTTTGATAGATCTCAACTAAGGACATCCATACCGGGACAACATAGAAAACAGATAATGGACTCCTCTTTAATGCATAAGCATTCAACAACAGATAATATCCTCATAAGAGATTGAGGATTAATGTCCAAACTGAAACTTCCACCATGATTCATGGCTTTAGTTAGCGGCCCAATGTTCTTCTCTAACAATATGCATACTCAAACCATTTGATCACGATAAATCACCCTTACTTCAGACAAGACGAACATGCATAGCAACTCACATGATATTCAACAAAGGTGTAACAGTTGATGGCGTCCCCAGAAACATGGTTACCGCTCAACAAGCAACTTATAAGAAATAAGATACATCGCAACATATTCAATACCACAATAGTTTTTAAGCTATTTTCCCATGAGCTATGTATTGCAAAGACAAAGAATGAAATTTTAAAGGTAGCACTCAAGTAATTTACTTTGGAATGGCAGATAAATACCACATAGTAGGTAGGTATGGTGGACACAAATGGCATGGGTTTTGGCTCAAGGATTTGGAGGCACGAGAGTATTCCCTCTCAGTACAAGGCTTTGGCTAGCAAGGTTGTTTGAAGCAAACACAAGTATGAACCGGTACAGCAAAACTTACATAAGAACATATTGCAAGCATTATAAGACTCTACACTATCTTCCTTGTTGTTCAAACACTTCACCAGAAGATATCTAGACTTTAGAGAGACCAATCATGCAAACCAAACTTCAACAAACTCTATGGTAGTTCTTCATTAGTAGGTGCAAAGTACATGATGCAAGAGCTTAAACATGATCTATTTGAGTACAACAATTGCCAAGTATCAAATTATTCAAGACAATATACCAATTACCACATGAAGCATTTTCTATTTCCAACCATATAATAATGAACGAAGCAGTTTCAACCTTCGCCATGAACATTAAAAGTAAAGCTAAGAACACCAGTGTTCATATGAAACAGCGGAGCGTGTCTCTCTCCCACACAAAGAATGCTAGGATCCGATTTTATTCAAACAAAAACAAAAACAAAAACAAAAACAAAAGCAAAAGCAAAAGCAAACAGACGCTGCAAGTAAAGCACATAAGATGTGACGGAATAAAAATATAGTTTCACTAGAGGTGACCTGATAAGTTGTCGGTGAAGAAGGGGATACCTGGGGCATCCCCAAGCTTAGATGCTTGAGTCTTCTTGAAATATGCAGGGATGAACCACGGGGGCATCCCCAAGCTTAGACTTTTCACTCTTCTTGATCATATTGTATCATCCTCCTCTCTTGATCCTTGAAAACTTCCTCCACACCAAACTCAAAACAATCTCATTAGAGGGTTAGTGCATAATCAAAAATTCACATATTCAGAGGTGAAATAATCATTCTTAACACTTCTGGACATTGCCCAAAGCTACTGAAAGTTAATGGAACAAAGAAATCCATTCAACATAGCAAAAGAGGCAATGTGAAATAAAAGGCAGAATCTGTCAAAACAGAACAGTCCGTAAAGACGAATTTTTCAGGGGCACTTAACAGGCTCAGATGAAAAAGCTCAAATTGAATGAAAGTTGCGTACATATTTGACGATCACGCATGTAAATTGGCAGATTTTTCCGAGTTACCTACAGAGAGTTCTACTCAAATTCGTGACAGCAATAAATCTGTTTCTGCGCAGCAATCCAAATCTAGTATCAACCTTACTATCAAAGACTTTACTTGGCACAACAATGCAATAAGATAAAGATAAGGAGAGGTTGCTACATTAGTAACAACTTCCAAGACACAACAAAACAGTAATAAAAACATACATGGGTTATCTCCCAAGAAGTGCTTTTCTTTAACGCCTTTCAGCTAGGCGTAGAAAGTGTGAATCAAGTATTATCAAGAGATGAAGCATCAACATTATAATTTTCCTTACAAACACAACTTGTCGCAGAGGGTACCTTAGATGCTCCATTATCTAAATTTCCCATAGTGGTACTAAGGGTTTTATCAATTTTAGGCTTATAATAATTCTTTGGCTTAGGCACCTTAGAGACATACATGAATTTTTGCTCCTTACCCACATAAGCTTTTTCCTTAAATTTAAGAGAAGAAAAGGTTGAACCCAAGGTTCCCATAGCTTCTTCAAGTTTACCAATCCTATGGGTTTGATTATCATGGATAGCACAAGTTTCTAAAATAGCAATTCTTTCATTAATTCCTCCTAGGGATTTATCAAGTTTATCAGTATTATCAAGTAATATTCCCAATTTAGTCTCAACAATTGGAAGATTTTTCTCTATGGCTTCCAATTTTTTCATGACATCCTCAAGAGAGATTTCAATTTTAGCTTCGTTAACAGGTGGTATTCGAACTAGACTCTCAATAATGCAACTAGCTTCTAAAGAGGAGTGCCTAGGAAATTACCTCCCGCAAGAGTATCAAGAACATACATATTCCAGCTAGAGATACCAACATAAAAGTTCCTAAGGAGGATAATAGTGGAGTGTTTCTTAGTGCACCTATGATGAGCATCACTAATTCTATACCAAGCATCTTTAAAACTTTCTCCCCCTTGTTGCTTAAACGAACGAACTTCAACTTCAGGATTACTCATTTTAGCAGTAGTAAATAAAGCAAACTAAATAAAGTAGAGTAAATGCAAGTAACTATTTTTTTGTGTTTTTGATATAAGAAGCAAACAAGACAAATGAAATAAAGTAAAACAACTATTTTTTTGTGTTTTTGATATAGAGAAAGCAAACAAAGCAGAAAATAAAATAAAGTAAAGCAAGACAATAACAAAGTAAAGAGATTGGATGTGAGAGACTCCCCTTGCAGCGTGTCTTGATCTCCCCGCAACGGCGCCAGAAAAAGAGCTTGATAACGCGTGAAGCACACGTCCGTTGGGAACCCCAAGAGGAAGGTGTGATGCGTACAGCAGCAAGTTTTCCCTCAGTAAGAAACCAAGGTTATCGAACCAGTAGGAGATGAAGGTCATGTGAAGGTTGTTGGTGAAGGAGTGTAGTGCGGCGCAACACCAGGGATTCCGGCGCCAACGTGGAACCTGCACAACACAATCAAATAACTTTGCCCCAACTTAACAGTGAGGTTTTCAATCTCACCGGCTTGCTGAAAACAAAGGATTAAACGTATGGTGTGGAGAATGATGTTTGTTTGCAAAGAACAGTAGAGAACAGTGATTGCAGTAGATTGTATTTCAGATGTAAAAGAATGGACCGGGGTCCACAGTTCACTAGTGGTGTCTCTCCAATAAGATAAATAGCATGTTGGGTGAACAAATTACAGTTGGGCAATTGACAAATAGAGATGCATATACATATCATGATGACTACTATGAGATTTAATCAGGGCATTACGACAAAGTACATAGACCGCTATCCAGCATGCATCTATGCCTAAAAAGTCCACCTACGGGTTAGCATCCGCACCCCTTCCAGTATTAAATTGCAAACAACAGACAATTGCATTAAGTATGGTGCGTAATGTAATCAACACAAATATCCTTAGACAAAGCATTGATGTTTTATCCCTAGTGGCAACAGCACATCCACAACCTTAGAACTTTCTGTCACTGTCCCAGATTCAATGGAGGCATGAACCCACCATCGAGCATAAATACTCCCTCTTGGAGTCACAAGTATCAACTTGGCCAGGGCCTCTACTAGCAACAGAGAGCATGCAAGAACATAAACAACACATACATGATAGATTGATAATCAACTTGACATAGTATTCAATATTCATCGGATCCCAACAAACACAACATGTAGCATTACAAATAGATGATCTTGATCATGAGAGGCAGCTCACAAGATCTAACATGATAGCACAAGAGGAGAAGACAACCATCTAGCTACTGCTATGGACCCATAGTCCAAGGATGAACTACTCACACATCAGTCCGGAGGCGATCATGGTGATGTAGAGTCCTCCGGGTGATGATTCCCCTCTCCGGCAGGGTGCCGGAGGCGATCTCCTGAATCCCCCGAGATGGGATTGGCGGCGGCGGCGTCTCTGGAACTTTTTCCTTATCGTGGCTCTCGGTAATTGGGTTTTCGCGACGGAGAGTTTAAGTAGGCGGAAGGGCAGAGTTGGGGGGCGTTCGAGGGCCCACACCATAGGGCAGCGCGGGCCCCTCCTTGGCCGTGCCGCCTTGTGGTGTCGCCACCTCGTGGCCCCACTCCGTATCTCCTTCGGTCTTCTGGAAACTCCGTGGAAAAATAAGACCCTGGGCGTTAATTTCGTCCAATTCCGAGAATATTTCCTGTGTAGGATTTCTGAAACCAAAAACAGCACAAAACAGGAACTGGCGCTTCGGCATCTTGTTAATAGGTTAGTGCCGGAAAATGCATATAAATGATGTAAAGTGTGTATAAAACATGTGAGTATTGTCATAAAACTAGCATGAAACATAAGAAATTATAGATATGTTTGAGACGTATCAATCCCCAATGGGCCTGCCGAAGATGGTACCCGGGGTTTACTGAAGGCCCACAGGTCGAAGAATATGAAGTTCGGAAGCCCAGTTAGTATTAAGGAAAGTTAGAGTTGTATTAGGAAATATAGAGACTTGTAACTTTATGGGTAGAACTCAGAGAGTCTCCCGGAATTTGTAATCTTGTGTAACACGGTATCCTCGGCTCCGCCTCCTATATAAGGGGGAGTCGAGGGACAAAGAGAGGATCGAATCCATTGTCAACATAACCCTAGTTTCTTAATCATCAAGTACTTTTCGGCTGAAACCTTCGAGATCTACTTGCCCTCTACTTCCAACCAAACCCTAGTCTACAATACGTAGGCATTGACAAGTTAATACCTTGTCAATTGGCTCCGACCGTGGGGATTAGAGGCGACAAGGAGCTGATCTCGATGGCACATTCAAGATCGTCGACTTCGTCGGTAGCAAGCAACGCGATGGATCGAGGTAAACAGATCCAAACTGATCTAGTCGATTTTGTTCCTCACCCGCCCTCCCGTTTGGATGCATATGCGTATCTGGAGGAGCCCATGGAGATGACGTTCGGAAAGTTTCGATTCTGTGTCGAGAAGAAAGGATCGTATCGTCTCGAAGTTCCGATCTCGTCGGGATTATCGGCGGTCGATTCCGATTTTTCGGACTCAACGACATTGATAAAGTCAGGCGAAGAGGAGGTCTCGTCGCCACGTTTCATCAACACTATGGCAAGCGAAAAGCTCGTCAAGATCTTCAGCGACATGTCCTTCGAGTCGTCTGCGGACTCTGATATAAGCAGCGACTCAGACAGCATCGACAGCTTCAATTTCGTCGATAGATCCATTGCTGTTGGAGAGGTCTTCACCAATCTATATGATGGTGTCACCAATCCTGACAAAAATCAAAGTTCAAAATATCACCAGATCTATGCAATTGGAGAAACAAACCGAGCAGAGCCGGAGACGTCAGAGGCTTTCGACGATGCGGGAAACCCATATGTCGATCCCGCTGATCTCAGGCAAGGTTTAGGCACTAAATATGTCGGGCCTACACCGCGCCTAAGGGTTCAACTCCCACAAGAGGCGTGGGACAGAGCCGCAAGAGCCATGGACGGTACAGAGCCAATGACCACACCTGCTACGGCAGAGGAATTGCAAGCTTACCAATACAAACTCGCTCGCTTCGGCAGAGAATTAGAAAAACAGACAGTTGCCCTGAATAGAAGAAAGGAGGCGGCTTCCGCGTCAAGCAGGCGAAGGGCAGATCTAAGCCGATATTCAGGAACTTCGGGAGATAGTCATAGAGAAGCTCGAAGGAGAGCAAGATCTCGGCTGCAAAATATACCTGAAGCAGAGAGAGAGAATTTAGTTCAAAACCTCGACATGTCTTTCATGTCAATCGACACAAGGGGAAATATTATTCCCAAAACACCGGAAGCTGGATACATGGCAACGCAAGCTTTCATCCTCGCGTCCAGGCCACCTCCTGGGGATCCGAGAGAAGCATTGTATAACATGGCCATGGCAGGAGCTGGAGCCATGGGAACAACATTCGCAACTACACCTCCCGAAGGAGCTGCAAGGGAAAATAGTCCGCGACCTACTGCTGCAGTGCAGGATCCCCCGAGAACGAGTGGAGCAAGAGATTCAGCGAGTCAGGCAAGGGTGGATAGAGCGCGACAGGACAGAATAGAACATCGGCATTCACCAGAAGTTGATGAAGAAGATATGTGTGGACTCCCGTGTTTCACGAGACGAGTTCGAAAAACACGAGGCCCGTCAGGGTTCAAGTTACCCGATAATTTCAAAAAAATTGATGGTCTACAGGATCCCGAAGATTGGCTACTTGATTACCTCGAGACGGTGAAATTGATAGGTGGAACCAGGGCAACAGCCATGCAGAGCATCCAAGTGCACTTGAGTGGAGCAGCGCGATCATGGATAAAGAAGCTACCTCCGGGGTCCATCGACAGTTGGGATAGTTTCGAGGACGTTTTCGTGAAGAATTTCTGATCCACATGCAAAAAACCCGCGTCACTAGAAGAGTTGAGGGCTTGCAGGCAGAAGTATGACGAACCAATGAGAAAATACATCCAGAGGTGGAATATCATCAAAAACTCGGCAGAGAACATATCTGACGAGAGGGCAATAGATGCGTTTGTGGCAGGAATTCGACGGAGAGATTTTGTCGAAGACTTGGGGAGAACCAATCCAAGGACAATATCAGCATTAATGGAGATAGCGAACAGGTGGGCAGATGGAGAAGATGCTGTTCACAACAAGCGGCATAGGTCGCCAGAGGAGGACCACAGTCGAAACTTCCAAAATAGACGACGATTCTCTTGACAGTTCTCAAGTTATGATGCTCCTGGCCAAATATCGGCTGGCTTCCGAGGAAACACTGGAGGAAACAGTCGAGATGATTATCAAAGGAGTAGCGAGCAGTGATGCGACAATAGAGATGATTCCCGCAACAATAGACAAAATAGTGGACCAAGGTTCCAGAGACCATATGTATCTCCCGAGGACATGATGAATGGACCGTGTCAGATGCACTTTTATCTTGATAATAACGGGAAGAGACAGTCAGGACATCTGCAGAAGGACTGTCGAAATTTTCAAGCAATGTTGAGATTTGCAGGGCAAGCTAATGCTCAAGCAACGAATAGAAACCCCCAGGGGCCAAGGAGTGAGATCCACCTTCCACCTCCTCCCGCAATTCTGGACGAAAATCGACACCAGCTCAGAATAGCGGCAGCACCACAACCACCTCCATATATCGACCCCAACGCCAACGGTGCGGTCTCAATGATTCAGAAAGCTAGGCCATCCAACAGGGCCCAGAAAGTAATCTCGCGTCAAGTATTTATGGCAGAAAAGATGCCTCCACCAACAATTGAGTACCTGAATTGGTCAGGACAGGACATCGGCTTCACAATAGCGGACCACCCGCAGCAAGTTCCTCGACCAGGGCAATCAGCACTCATTTTACCAGCGGTGATCGCAGGATTCGACGTTTCTCGAGTATTCATAGATGGAGGCAGCAGTTTAAACCTTATGTATGCAGATACATTAAGGAAGATGAACATATCCCTGGCGAACTTAAAACCAACCGATACACGTTTCCATGGAATCACACCAGATAAGCCAAGTTATCCGCTGGGAAAAATCAATCTCGATGTTCAGTTTGGAACCCGAGAAAACTACAGGATAGAGAGACTGGAGTTCCAAGTCGTGGATTTCCCGTCACAGTATCACGCTTTATTGGGGCGACCAGCGTATGCCAGGTTTATGGCGGTGCCACACTATACATACCTGCTATGGCGGCTCCCTGGACCCAAGGGACCAATTACAGTAAAAGGCAGTTTTGCGCTAGCTGATAAATGCGACAAGGACTTTCATCGACTGTCAGAGACTTTCGGGATGCAGGCGGAATACATGGCGTCAAGGCTAACAACCGATTATGATGTATTGCCAGATACAGGGAGGCCACTCAGGGAACCAACCTTCGACACTACTAAGGATTCTAAGGAGGTCCAGATTCATCCGACAGATCCCAAGAAAACGACATCCATTGCAACAAACATGGATCTCGCATAGGAAAGCGCACTCGTCGAGTTCCTCCGTGAGCGCTGGGAAATCTTCACATGGTGTCCAGCTGACATGCCAGGAGTACCCAGGGAACTTGCCGAGCACCACCTTAACTTGGATCCAGTGGCGAAACCAATCAAACAACCCTTGCGGCGTTTTTCGGAACCAAACCGCAAGGCTATGCTATCAGAAATCAATCGACTCAGAGAAGCTGGCTTCATCAAAGAACTGCATACGGAGGCCACATGGGTAGCTAACCCAGTACTGGTCCCGAAGAAAAACACGAAAGTCCTTCGCATGTGCGTCGACTTCACGTGTCTCAATAAACATTGTCGAAAGGATCACTTTCCCCTCCCAAGGATCGATCAAATTATCGACTCCACGGCAGGATGTGAACGTCTTTCCTTCTTGGATGCATATTCTGGTTATAACCAGATCAGACTAAAAGAAGACGACGAGGTCAAAACAGCTTTTATAACACCTTATGGTGTGTTCTGCTATAAAACAATGCCTTTTGGTATGAAAACGCGGGAGCAACATATCAGCGGATGATTTAAAAGTGTCTTGCAACACAGATTGGTAAAAATGTACAAGTATATATTGACGATGTCATCATAACAACAAAGAAGGGGTCAACTTTGATCGAGGATCTGAAGGAAACTTTCGACAACCTTGACAAGTTCTGCCTTAAGTTGAACCCGACAAAGTGCTCCTTTGGTGTTCCTGCGGGAGAACTTCTCGGGTTCCTAGTTTCAGCAAGAGGGATCGAGGCCAATCCAGAGAAAATCCAAGCCATCGTAACAATGAGGAAGCCAACAAAGTTGAAAGAAATACAACAGTTGACTGGGTGAGTCGCAGCTTTGAGCAGATTCGTCGCCAGGCTAGGAGAAAAGGCATTGCCGTTCTACGCGTTGATCAAGCAAGGAGAGAAGTTTCAATGGAACGAAGAAGCGGACAGAGCTTTCGAGGATCTCAAGCGCACAATCTCAACACCACCAATCTTGGTGGCGCCCAAGGAGAAGGAACCTCTCCTTTTATATATCGCAGCCACACCTCTGGTGGTTAGCACAGTGCTTGTGGTTGAAAGAGAAGAAGAAGGAAAACTCCATGGAGTGCAACGGCCGGTATATTTCGTCAGCGAAGTTTTATCGCCTTCCAAACAACGGTACCCGCAGTACCAGAAGTTAGCATATGGAGTGTTTACAACAGCAAGAAAACTGCGACACTATTTTTCGGCGCATCCGATAATAGTGGTTAATGAGGCACCTTTATCCAATATATTAATCAATCCAGAGGCTACAGGTCGTGTCTCCCTTTGGGGAATAGAGCTTTCCCCTCGGGACATCACATATGAAAAAAGAAAGGCAATAAAGTCGCAAATATTACCAGATTTTATTGCAGAGTGGATGGAGCTACAAAATACGGGACCCCCGGATTTATTGAGAACCTGGACTATGAATTTCGACGGGTCCAAGAGATTGGAGGGGGATGGAGAAGGCGTGATACTGATATCACCACAAGGCGACAAGCTGAAGTATGTCTTACGGATGACGTTTCCAAACACATCTAACAACGAGGCAGAATATGAAGCTCTTATACATGGGATGAAGATGGCGAAAGCTTGTGGCGCAACTCGATTAAAAATCTTTGGCGACTCGCAATTGGTGGCTCAACAAGTCATGAATCAATGCGACGCAGTCAATGATAGTATGATAGCATACAAGGAGGTGTAACGAGCTGGAGAAGCTGTTTGACGGGTGCAAGGTAAATCACATCAGCAAGCTAAGTAATGATGAAGCCGACGTTCTTGCAAACATTGGGTCGCAATGTCTCGCAATACCACCCGGTGTGTTCTGGGAAGAGATATCTGAGAGATCAACCAAGGCGAAGAAACAGCAGAAGAAGGAGAAGGAAGTGAAACCCTCGGGGGCTAAAGAAATACCATAGGGAGAAGAGGATGAACCTGAGGTAGTAATGATGCTCCAGACTCCATGGATGCAGGCATACATAGCATATATTTCGAGAAAGGAACTACCCGATGATCCAGTTGAAGCAAGGCGAGTTATCAGGCGATCCAAAGCCTTTACGGTGGTAAAAGGGGAGCTGTATAAACGAAGCATCTCGGGAGTATTACAACGATGTGTTACACCTGAGCAAGGGAGGATAATCCTGAAGGATGTACACGAAGGGGTGTGCGGACACCACGCAAGCAGTCGAGCTATAGCAGCCAAGGTCTTCAGAGCAGGGTTCTATTGGTTAACAACAATTGAGGATGCAAAGGACATAGTACGCACTGTTGATGCATGTCAAAGGTTTGCCGTAAAACCTCATTCTCCGGCAGCAGAGTTAATGCCAATACCGCTGTCATGGCCTTTCACTCAATGGGGTCTTGATGTGGCGGGAAAATTGCACAAGGCTTCGCCAGGAGGATACGAGTATATGCTCGTAGCTGTCGACAAGTTCACGAAGTGGATAGAAGCAAAGCCGATAAATTCTCCAGATGCGGCATCAACAGTCAAGTTCGTGAAAAGTATCATTTTTCGATTTGGAGTCCCTCACAACATCGTCACAGACAATGGTAGTAATTTCACATCCAATGAATTCAAGGCATATTGTGCAGAGGTAGGCATCAAATTACATTTCGCATCAGTTGCGCACCCGCAGACCAATGGTCAAGTCGAGAAAGCCAACAGTACCATATGTAATGGTATCAAGAAACGCCTGCTAGCACCATTGGAAAAAGCTCGGCACACCTGGCCAGAGGAGTTGCCTAGTGTGTTATGGAGTATTCGAACAACACCAAATACAGCGATGATGGCGCGTGAAGCACACGTCTGTTGGGAACCCCAAGAGGAAGGTGTGATGCGTACAGCAGCAAGTTTTCCCTCAGTAAGAAACCAAGGTTATCGAACCAGTAGGAGATGAAGGCCACGTGAAGGTTGTTGGTGGAGGAGTGTAGTGCGGCGCAACACCAGGGATTTCGGCGCCAACGTGGAACCTGCACAACACAATCACAATACTTTGCCCCAACTTAATAGTGAGGTTGTCAATCTCACCGGCTTGCTAAAAACAAAGGATTAAACGTATGGTGTGGAGAATGATGTTTGCTTGTAGAAAACAACAGAGAACAGAGTTTGCAGTAGATTGTATTTCAGATGTAAAAGAATGGACCGGGGTCCACAGTTCACTAGTGGTGTCTTTCCAATAAGATAAATAGCATGTTGGGTGAACAAATTACAGTTGGGCAATTGACAAATAGAGAGGGCATAACAATGCACATACATATCATGATGACTACTATGAGATTTAATTAGGGCATTACGAAAAATAACATAGACCACTATGCAGCATGCATCTATGCCTAAAAAGTCCACCTTCGGGTTAGCATCCGCACCCCTTCCAGTATTAAGTTGCAAACAACAAACAATTGCATTAAGTACTGCGCGTAATGTAATCAACACAAATATCCTTAGACAAAGCATCGATGTTTTATCCCTAGTGGCAACATCACATCCACAACCTTAGAACTTTTCACATCGTCCTTGTCCCGAGATTCAATGGAGGCATGAACCCACTATCGAGCATAAATACTCCCTCTTGGAGTCACAAGTATCAACTTGGCCAGAGCCTCTACTAGCAACGGAGAGCATGCAAGAACATAAACAACACATATATGATAGATTGATAATCAACTTGACATAGTATTCAATATTCATCGGATCCCAACAAATGCAACATGTAGCATTACAAATAGATAATCTTGATCATGATAGGCAGCTCACAAGATCTAAACATGATAGCACAAGAGGAGAAGACAACCATCTAGCTACTGCTATGGACCCATAGTCCAAGGATGAACTACTCACGCATCAGTCCGGAGGCGGGCATGGTGATGTAGAGCCCTCCGGTGATGATTCCCCTCTCCGGCAGGGTGCCAGAGGCGATCTCCTGAATCCCCCGAGATGGGATTGGCGGTGGCGGCGTCTCTGGAACTTTTCTCGTATCGTGGCTCTCTGTAATAGGGTTTTCGCGACGGAGGGAATTTATAGGCGAAGGGGCAGAGTCGGGAGAGACTCGAGGGGCCCACCCCATAGGCCGACGCGCCCCCCTTCCTGGCCGCGCCGCCCTAGGGTGTGGGGCCACCTTGGCCCCTCTCCGTCTCCTCTTCGGTGTTTTGGAAGGCTCCGTGCAAAATAAGACCGTGGGCTTTTGTTTCGTCCAATTCCGAGAATATTTCCTGTGTAGGATTTCTGAAACCAAAAACAGCAGAAAATAGGAACTAGCACTTCGGCATCTTGTTAATAGGTTAGTGCCGGAAAATGCATCAAAATGATATAAAGTGTATATAAAACATGTGAGTATTGTCATATAACTAGCATGGAACATAAGAAATTATAGATACGTTTGAGACGTATCAAGCATCCCCAAGCTTAGTTCCTACTCGCCCTCGAGTAGGTAAACGATAACAAGGATAATTTCTGAAGTGACATGCTACTATCATAATCTTGATCAATACTATTGTAAAGCATATGAAATGAATGAAGTGATTCAAAGCAATAGTAAAGATAATGACTAAACAACTGAATCATATAGCAAAGACTTTTCATGAATAGTACTTTCAAGACAAGTATCAATAAGTCTTGCATGAGAGTTAACTCATAAAGCAATAGATTCTTAATAGAAGGTTTTGAAGCAACACAAAGGATGATTAAGTTTCAGCAATTGCTTTCAACTTGTAACATGTATATCTCATGGATAGTTGTCAACATAAAGCAATATAACAAGTGCAATAGGTAAACATGTAAGAATCAATGTACACAGTTGACACAAGTGTTTGCTTCTAAGATAGAAAGAAGTAGGTAAACTGACTCAACATAAAATAAAAGAAAGGCCCTTCACAGAGGGAAGCATGGATTACTCATGTGCTAGAGCTTTTTATTTCGAAAACATGGAAACAATTTTGTCAACGGTAGTAATAATTCATATGTGTTATGCATAAGACCTCTTATAAGTTGCAAGCCTCATGCATCGAATACCAATAGTGCCCGCACCTTGTCCTAATTAGCTTGGATTTCCATGGATTATCATTGCATTACATATGTTTCAACCAAGTGTCACAAAGGGGTACCTCTGTGCCGCCTGTACAAAGGTCCAAGGAGATAGATCGCATTTGATTTCTCAGTTTTGATAGATCTCAACTTGAGGACATCCATACCGGGACAACATAGAAAACAGATAATGGACTGATGTCTACGGGTGCTTCTATTCTTGTAGACAGTGTTGGGCCTCCAAGAGCAGAGGTTTGTAGAACAGCAGCAAGTTTCCCTTAAGTGGATTACCCAAGGTTTATCGAACTCAGGGAGGAAGAGGTCAAAGATATCCCTCTCAAGCAACCCTGCAATCACGATACAAGAAGTCTCTTGTGTCCCCAACACACCCAATACACTTGTCAGATGTATAGGTGCACTAGTTCGGCGAAGAGATAGTGAAATACAAGTAATATGGATGTATATGAGTGGTAATAGCAATCTGAATAAAATATGGCAGCGAGTAAACATGCAGTAGAACAATAAGTAAGCGGTGTTTGCAGTATTGGAAACAAGGCCTAGGGATCCTACTTTCACTAGTGGACACTCTCAACATTGATCACATAATAAATAAATAAATAACTTCTCCTCACTTGTGCTACATATACTCTTGTTTGATAACAAACACCATTCATTGTGTAGGGCTACAAGAGCTCCCTCAAGCCGGAGTTAACAAGCGCCACAACATTCGGTGTTCATATTTAAGTAACCTTTAGAGCATAATAGATCATTGCAATTTAGACCGAGAACTAACATAGCATACACACCGTCACCAATAGCTATGAAAGGGGGAATAGATCACATCAATACTATCATAGTAATAGTTAACTCCATAATCTACAAGAGATTACAATCATAACCTACGCCAAGAACTACATGATGCACACACCGTCACATTTACACCATGAAGGAGGAATAGACTACTTTAATAACATCACTAGAGTAGCACATAGATTAATAGTGATACAAAGCTCATCATATGGATCTCAATTATGCAAGGCAATTCATGAGATCATTGTATTGGGGTACATGAGAGAGAGATTAACCACATAGCTACCGGTAGAGCCCTCAGCCCCGGGGGAGAACTACTCCCTCCTCATCATGGGAGACAGCGATGGCGATGGAGATGGCAGTGGTGTCGATGGAGATGACTATGGGGGCAATTCCCCATCCCGGCAGGGTGCCGGAACAGAGACTTCTGTCCCCCGAATTGGAGTTTCGCGATGGCGGCGGCGTCCCTGGAGTCTTTCTGGAGTTTCGTCAATCGGTATCGATGATTTAGGTAACGAAGGCTTAAATAGGCGAAGAGTCGGAGTCGGAGGGGCCACGGGGCCTCCTCAGACTAGGGGGGCGCGCCCCCTGGGCCGCGCCGCCACCATGTGTGGGGCCCCCAGGGCTCCCCTCTGGTCCCACTCTGACTTTCTGGAAGGTTCCGAGAAAAATAAGATGTTGGGTCTTCGTTTCGTCGAATTCCGAGAATATTGCCCGAACAGCCTTTCTGGAACCAAAAACAACAGAAAACAGCAACTGGCCCTTCGGCATCTCGTTAATAGGTTAGTTCCGGAAAATGCATAAAAACATTATAAAGTGCAAGCAAAACATGTAAGTATTGTCATAAAACAAGCATGGAACATCAGAAATTATAGGTACGTTGGAGACGTATCATGGACTCCTCTTTAATGCTTAAGCATTCAACAACAGATAATATTCTCATAAGAGATTGAGGATTAATGTACAACTGAAACTTCCACCATGATACATGGCTTTGGTTGGCGGCCCAATGTTCTTCTCTAACAATATGCATACTCAAACCATTTAATCATGATAAATCACCCTTACTTCAGACAAGACGAACATGCATAGCAACTCACATGATATTCAACAAAGGTGTAAAAAGTTGATTGCGTCCCCAGAAACACGGTTACCGCTCAACAAGCAACTTATAAGAAATAAGATACATAAGCAACATATTCAATACCACAATAGTTTTTAAGCTATTTTCCCATGAGCTATGTATTGCAAAGACAAGGAATGAAATTTTAAAGGTAGCACACAAGCAATTTACTTTGGAATGGCAGAGAAATACCACATAGTAGGTAGTTATGGTGGACACAAATGGCATGGGTTTTGGCTCAAGGTTTTTGGATGCACGAGAAGCATTTCCTCTCAGTACAAGGCTTTGGCTAGCAAGGTTGTTTGAAGCAAACACAAGTATGAAACGGTACAGCAAAACTTACATAAGAACATATTGCAAGCATTATAAGACTCTACACTGTCTCCTTGTTGCTCAAACACTTTTACCTGAAAATATCTAGACCTTAGAGAGATCAATCATGCAATCCAAATTTCAACAAGCTCTACAGTAGTTCTCCACTAATAGGTTTAAACTACATGATGCAAAAGCTTAAACATGATCTATGAGAGCTCAAAACAATTGCCAAGTATCAAATTATTTAAGACCATATACCATTTACCACATGAAGCATTTTCTGTTTCCAACCAAATAGCAATTAACGAAGTGGTTTTCAACTCCGTCATGAACATTAAAGATAGAACTAAGAACACCAATGTTCATATGAAAAAGCGGAGTGTGTCTTTCTCCAATACAAGGAATGCTAGGATCCGATTTTATTCAAACAAAAACAAAAACAAAAACAAACAGACGCTCCAAGTAAAGCACATAAGATGTGACGGAATAAAAATATAGTTTCACTAGAGGTGACCTGATAAGTTGTCGATGAAGAAGGGGATGCCTTGGGCATCCCCAAGCTTAGATGCTTGGGTCTTCTTGAAATATGCAGGGATGAACCACGGGGGCATCCCCAAGCTTAGACTTTTCACTCTTCTTGATCATAGTATATCATCCTCCTCTCTTGACCCTTGAAAACTTCCTCCACACCAAACTCAAAACAAACTCATTAGAGGGTCAGTGCATAATCAAAAATTCACATGTTCAGAGGGGACACAATCATTCTTAACACTTCTGGACATTACCCAAGGCTACTGAAAGTTAATGGAACAAATAAATCCACTCAACACAGTAAAAGAGGCAATGTGAAATAAAAGGCAGAATCTATCAAAACAGAACAGTCCGTAAAGACGAATTTTTTAGAGGCACTTAACAGACTCAGATGAAAAATCTCAAAACTAATGAAAGTTGCGTACATATCTGAGGATCACGCATGAAATTTTGCAGCATTTTTCGAGTTTCCTACAGAGAGATCTACTCAAATTCGTGACAGGTAGAAATCTATTTCTGCGCAGGAATCCAAATCTAGTATCAACTTTACTATCAGAGACTTTACTTGGCACAAAAATATGATAAGGAGATGTTGCTACAGTAGTAACAACTTCCAAGACACAAAAAAACAGTAATAAAATCATACATGGGTTATCTCCCAAGAAGTGCTTTTCTTTAACGCCTTTCAGCTAGGCACAGAAAGTGCAAATCAAGTAATATCAAGAGAAGAAGCATCAACATCATAATTTGTTCTAATAATAGAATCAAAAGGCAACTTCATTCTCTTTCTAGGGAAGTGTTCCATACCTTTCTTGAGAGGGAATTGATACTTAATATTTCCTTCCTTCATATCAATAATAGCACCAACAGTTCGAAGAAAGGGTCTTCCCAAAATAATAGGATAAGATGCATTGCATTCGATATCCAAGACAACAAAATCAACGGGGACAAGGTTATTGTTAACCATAATGTGAACATTATCAATCCTCCCCAAAGGTTTCTTTATAGAATTATCAGCAAGATTAACATCCAAATAACAATTTTTCAATGGTGGCAAGTCAAGCATATCATAGAGTTTTTTAGGCATAACAGAAATACTTGCACCAAGATCACATAAAGCATTACAATAAAAATCATTGACCTTCATTTTAATGATGGGCTCCCAACCATCTTCCAACTTCCTAGGAATAGAAGTTTCAAGTTTTAATTTCTCTTCTCTAGCTTTAATGAGAACATTTGTAATATGTTTTGTAAAGGCCAAATTTATAGCACTAGCATTAGGACTTCTAGCAAGTTTTTGCAAGAACTTAATAACTTCAGAGATATGACAATTATCAAAATCCAAACCATTATGATCTACAACATTCTAAAAAATTTCAGCACTTTTATCACAAACAGTTTCAGACAATTTTGCACGCTTTGTACTAGGAGTAGAAGCATTGCCAACACCAATTATTTTACCATTGATAGTAGGAGGTTTAGCAACATGTGAAGCATCAACATTACTAGTGGTGGTAATAGTCCAAACTTTAGCTACATTATTCTCTTTAGCAAGTTTTTCTTCTTTTTCTTCTCTTTCCCACCTAGCATGCAATTCAGCCATCAATCTAATATTGTCATTAATTCGAACTTGTATGGCGTTTGCTGTGTAGTAAGAATTTTTTTATCATTATCCTCAGGTTTAGCAGCCATTTTATTAATTAAAGAAGCTTGTGACTCAGACATGTATGAGATTCGGTTTTCAGCATTTGAAAGCTTAGTTTGCAAACCAGAAATTTCCATATTCAAATTTTCAAGTTGATTCCCTATATTTTTCAACAAGGCAGATTGTTCATTCATAGTTTTAGTAAACAATTGATTTTGCTCATATTGTGATTGCATAAAGCTCTTAGTAGCTCTTTCAATTTCTAGCATCTTTTCCTCACTAGGCAAAACAGATCTACCATAAGAATTACCACTATTAGAAGGATATGGCATATAGTTGTTACCAAAATTATTCCTATAAGCATTGTTGTTGAAATTACTATTTTTAATGAAGTTCACATCAACATGCTCTTCTTGAGCAACTAATGAAGCTAAAGGAGCATTATTAGGATCAACATTAGATCTACCATTAACAAGCATAGACATAATAACATCAATCTTATCACTCAAGGAGGAGGTTTCTTCAACATAATTTACCTTCTTACCTTGCGGAGTCCTTTCAGTGTGCCATTCAGAGTAATTGATCATCATATCATCAAGAAGCTTTGTTGCAGCACCCAAAGTGATGGACATAAAAGTATCTCCAGCAGCTGAATCCAATAGGTTGCTCGAAGAAAAATTTAATCCTGCATAGAAGGTTTGGATGATCATCCAAGTAGTTAGTCCATGGGTTGGGCAATTCTTTACCAAAGATTTCATTCTTTCCCATGCTTGGGCAACATGTTCATTATCCAATTGCTTAAAATTCATAATGCTACTTCTCAAAGATATAATTTTAGCAGGAGGATAATATCTACCAATGAAAGCATCTTTACATTTAGTCCATGAATTAATACTATTCTTAGGCAAAGATAGCAACCAATCTTTAGCTCTTTCTCTTAAGGAGAAAGGAAACAATTTCAGTTTTATAATATCCCCATCTACATCCTTATACTTTTGCATTTCACAAAGTTCAACAAAATTATTAAGATGGGCACCAGCATCATCAGAACTAACACCAGAAAATTGCTCTCTCATAACAAGATTTAGTAAAGCAGGTTGAGCAATAGGAGTGCATATAAAATCATTATTATTGGTGCTAGTGAAGTCACACAACTTAGTGTTCTCAGGAGTATTCATTTTAACAGTAATAAAAACAAGTAAAGCAAACTAAATAAAGTAAAGTAAAACAAGTAACTAATTTTTTTGTGTTTTTGATATAAGAAAAGCAAACAAGACATAAAATAAAATAAAGTAAAGCAAGACAATAAACAAAGTAAAGAGATTGGATGTGAGAGACTCCCCTTGCAGCGTGTCTTGATCTCCCCGGCAAGGGCGCCAGAAAAATTGCTTGATGGCGCGTGAAGCACACGTCTGTTGGGAACCCCAAGAGGAAGGTGTGATGCGTACAGCAGCAAGTTTTCCCTCAGTAAGAAACCAAGGTTATGGAACCAGTAGGAGATGAAGGCCACGTGAAGGTTGTTGGTGGAGGAGTGTAGTGCGGTGCAACACCAGGGATTCCGGCGCCAACGTGGAACCTGCACAACACAATCACAATACTTTGCCCCAACTTAACAGTGAGGTTGTCAATCTCACCGGCTTGCTGAAAACAAAGGATTAAACGTATGGTGTGGAGAATGATGTTTGCTTGTAGAAAACAACAGAGAACATAGATTGCAGTAGATTGTATTTCAGATGTAAAAGAATGGACCGGGGTCCACAGTTCACTAGTGGTGTCTCTCCAATAAGATAAATAGCATGTTGGGTGAACAAATTACAGTTGGGCAATTGACAAATAGAGATGCACATACATATATCATGATGACTACTATGAGATTTAATTAGGGCATTACGACAAAGAACATAGACCGCTATCCATCATGCATCTATGCCTAAAAAGTCCACCTTCGGGTTAGCATCCGCACCCCTTCCAGTATTAAGTTGCAAACAACAGACTATTGCATTAAGTACTGCGCGTAATGTAATCAACACAAATATCCTTAGACAAAGCATCGATGTTTTATCCCTAGTGGCAACAACACATCCACAACCTTAGAACTTTCTGTCACTGTCCCAGATTCAGTGGAGGCATGAACCCACTATCGAGCATAAATACTCCCTCTTGGAGTTACAAGTATCAACATGGCCAGAGCCTCTACTAGCAACGGAGAGCATGCAAGAACATAAACAACACATATATGATAGATTGATAATCAACTTGACATAATATTCAATATTCATCGGATCCCAACAAACGCAACATGTAGCATTACAAATAGATGATCTTGATCATGATAGGCAGCTCACAAGATCTAAACATGATAGCACAAGAGGAGAAGACAACCATCTAGCTACTGCTATGGACCCATAGTCCAAGGATGAACTACTCACGCATCAGTCCGGAGGCGGGCACGGTGATGTAGAGCCCTCCGGTGATGATTCCCCTCTCCGGCAGGGTGCCGGAGGCGATCTCCTGAATCCCCCGAGATGGGATTGGCGGCGGCGTCTCTGGAACTTTTCTCGTATCGTGGCTCTCGGTAATAGGGTTTTCGCGACGGAGGGAATTTATGGGCGAAGGGGTAGAGTCGGGAGAGACTCGAGGTGTTGGAGATATGCCCAAGAGGCAATAATAAAATGGTTATTATAATATCTTTGAGTTTATGATAATGTTTACATACCATGCTATAATTGTATTAACCGAAACATTGATACATGTGTGTTATGTGAACAACAAGGAGTCCCTAGTAAGCCTCTTGTATAACTAGCTTGTTGATTAATAGATGATCATCGTTTCATGATCATGAACATTGGATGTTATTAATAACAAGGTTATGTCATTATGTGAATGATATAATGGACACACCCAATTAAGCGTAGCATAAGATCACGTCATTAAGTTATTTGCTATAAGCTTTCGATACATAGTTACCTAGTCCTTATGACCATGAGATCATGTAAATCACTTATACCGGAAAGGTACTTTGATTACATCAAACGCCACTGCATAAATGGGTGGTTATAAAGGTGGGATTAAGTATCCGGAAAGTATGAGTTGAGGCATATGGATCAACAGTGGGATTTGTCCATCCCGATGACGGATAGATATACTCTGGGCCCTCTCGGTGGAATGTCGTCTAATAGCTTGCAAGCATATGAATGGTTCATAAGAGACCACATACCACGGTACGAGTAAAGAGTACTTGTCATGAGACGAGGTTGAACGAGGTATAGAGATACCGATGATCAAACCTCGGACAAGTAAAATATCGCGTGACAAAGGGAATTGGTATCGTATGTGAATGGTTCATTCGATCACTAAAGTCATCGTTGAATATGTGGGAGCCATTATGGATCTCCAGATCCCGCTATTGGTTATTGGTCGGAGAGAAGTCTCAACCATGTCTACATAGTTCGCGAACCGTAGGGTGACACACTTAAGGTTTGATGTCGTTTAAGTAGATATGGAATATGGAATGGAGTTCAAAGTTTTGTTCGGAGTCTCGGATGGGATCCAGGACATCACGAGGAGTTCCGGAATGGTCCGGAGAATAAGATTCATATATAGGAAGTCACTTTCCAAGTTTGGAAATGATCCGGTGAATTTATGGAAGGTGGTTTCTAGAATTATCCGGAAATAAATCACTATGGAAGGAGGAGTCCCGGAGGGACTCCACAAACCCTAACCAGCCAACCAAGTGGGAGGGTGGAGTCCATGGTGGACTCCACCTCCTTGGCCGGCCAAGAAAAGGGGAAAGGGAGAGTCCCTGTCCCTCTAGGTTTCGTCCATAAGGCAGTTTTTCTGTTGGGGTCTTATTCGAAGACTTTGGGCAAACCCTTGGGGTTCCACCTATATAATGAGGAGGAGAGGGAGGGGGCAGCCCATGGCTTGGCCGCACCACCCCTGCCCCCTTGAGGCCGGCGCCCATGGCACCCCCTCTCCCCAAACCCTAGCCTCCCCTCCTCCACATACAAACTCCCGCAGCGCATAGGCGAAGCCCTGCCGGAGTTCTCCACCACCACCGCCACCACGCCGTCGTGCTGCCGGGATTCCGAGGAGGATCTACTACTTCCGCTGCCCGCTGGAACGGGGAGAAGGACGTCGTCATCAACACCGAACGTGTGACCGAGTACGGAGGTGCTGCCCGATCGTGGCACCGTGATCAAGATCTTCTACGCGCTTTTGCAAGCGGCAAGTGATCGTCTACCGCAGCAATAAGAGCCTACTCTTATAGGCTTTGGAAATCTTCAAGGGTGAGTCTTGATCATCTCCTCGTTGCTCCCGTCTTCTAGATTGCATCTTGGCTTGGATTGCGTTCTCGCGGTAGGAAATTTTTTGTTTTCTATGCAACGAATCCCTACAGTGGTATCAGAGCCGTGTCTATGCATAGATGGTTGCATGAGTAGAACACAATGGTTTTGTGGGCGTTGATGTTTTTGTTGTCTTTAGTTTGAGTACTTTGCATCTTTGTGGCATAGTGGGATGAAGCGGCTCGGGCTAACTTTACATGACCGCGTTCATGAGACTTGCTCCTCGTTCGACATGCAACTTGTATTGCATAAGAGGCTTTGCGGGTGTCTGTCTCTCCTACTATAGTGAAGATTCAATTTACTCTTCTATTGACAACACTAGTATCACCGTTGTGGTTCATGTTCGTAGGTAGATTAGATCTCATTCGAAAACCCTAAACCACGTAAAATATGCAAACCAAATTAGAGACGTCTAACTTGTTTTTGCAGGGTTTGGTGATGTGATATGGCCATGATGTGATGATGAATATGTATGAGATGATCATTATTGTATTGTGGCAACCGGCAGGAGCCTTATGGTTGTCTTTAAATTTCATGTTGAGTAGTATTTCAAAGTAGTTGTAATAGTTGCTACATGAGGTGAACAACCATGAAGACGGTGCCATGGACTTTGACGCTACGCCGACGATGATGGAGATCATGCCCGTTGATGATGGAGATCATGTCCGTGCTTTGGAGATGAAGATCGAAGGAGCAAAGACAAAAGGGCCATATCATATCACATATGAATTGCATGTGATGTTAATCCTTTATGCATCTTATTTTGCTTAGAACGCGGCGGTAGCATTATAAGATGATCCCTCACATTAATATCAAGATAATAAAGTGTTCTCCCCTCGTATGCACCGTTGCCAAAGTTCGTCGTTTCAAAGCATCTCGTGATGATCGGATGTGATAGATTCAACGTTCATATACAACGGGTGTAAGCCATGTTGCACACGCGGAATACTTGGGTTTGCTTGACGAGCCTAGCATGTACAGACATGGCCTCGGGACAACGGAAACCGAAAGGTTGAACATGAGTCATATGGATGATATGATCAACATGTTGATGTTCACCATTGAAGCTATATCATCTCATGTGATGATCGGTTTTGGTATAGTGGATTTGGATCGTGTACCACTTAACAACTATGAGGGATGTTGTATTAAGTGGGAATTCATTAGTAATTAGATTAAAACATGAACTAATTATCATAAACATAGTCTGAGTAGTATTTTGAATTAATTTTGTAGTATTGGCATCAGTTTTCTACCATGCGCTAGTCTTGTTATTGAGATAGAAATACTGTTAAAGTCTGACAAGAAACTTTACGGATTGGTACCATATTGTTAAAGAATCAAGAATTGATTAAGTCCTATTGCAAACTTTTAGTAAACCTCACATTGTTGATTCAAAGAGCTATGGTTTCAATTAGTACCTAAAGTTATCTTGTCTCCGTGAAACTTGAAGTTCAAATCTGTTTGAAAAGTAAGAAGCTGAAAATTTAGTTTTCAGAAATAATCAAGGTATGAGATATATGTGATATCTAAGACCTTATTGCAAGATGTTAGAATATAAATTTGGTGAGACTACATAAACTCATAAGTTTTATGGGAATGTATGAAGGTTGAAGACGCCAGGCGTCACAATCCTCCAACTATTGGGGCACTAATAATATTCGCATATCCATGAAGTTATCGTCCTTAGTATGCACCATTGCTAAGACTCGTCGTTTCGAAGCATCACGTGATGATCGGGTGTGATAGATTCTACGTGTGCATACAACGGGTGCAAGCCAGATTTGCACATGCGAATACCAAGGTTAAAACTTTACGAGCCTAACATGTACAGACATGGTCTCGGAAAGTCGTCATGATATAATGGATAAAATTATGAGTGAAATTGTTCATCATATTACAAAGTTACTAATAGTGAAATCTGAAAAACTTGTCATATGATGATCAACTTCAAAGTAAGAACATCAAGGTTATTGATTGACCAACTAACCTAGAAGTTATTAAAAGTGAAGTGTTTTTCTGAATAATGAGGAAAGCTAAAAGAGAAACTGCAAAAGATATTTTGGCAAAAAGAAAAGAAAAGACTAGAAAGTCTAGCTCAGGTGTATATAAATGATATACATGTTATGGTTGTATTCCTAGTTAAGTCACACTATGAAATTCTTGGGTATTAGTACTATATTGGTTGGTATGAAGTGTCATACAAAACAACGCAATACAAGAATACAATGGCCTAAGTGACTGACAAGGAATATGATAATGCACGTCTGGAACAAAATAAAGTGTTATTATGTTCGTCGTTAGCATTCTATCTAGCCCTTAGAATTTATAATAAAGAACTTAATAATTGTTATTTTGCTCTGGTCAAATGAAAACAATGAGTTGTTCAAATTATGACATTACTCCATGTACGATGGATAAGTTATTATAAATCTTAATGGTGAAACATACATACATAACACTGACGCTAAAATGCCATAAGGCAAATGATTTGAATTCCACTTATTTGTGGAACCGCCATTTAGGTCATGTTAGAAAGGAACGCATGAAGGAACTCCATGCAAATGGATTTTTGGAGTCATTTGATTTTTTGAATCGTTTGGCGCTTGCAAATATTTTCTAAAAGAGAAATGACTAAAATACCGTTCATAGGCCAAGAGTTGAACGGGCAACTAACTTAGTGAAAACATACATGATGATGTATGTGGTTCACTGGGCATAGTTGTGTGCGGGGTATTCTTCTACTTCATGAAAACTTCCAACAATGAATTGAGTATATATATGTGGATATATTCGATAAGGAAGAAGTTTGAAACATTTGAATAGCTTCAAATAAATTTCAGCATGAAGTGGAAATCATCGAATAGAAAAGTCAAATATCTATGATTGGATCATAGTGGAAATATTTGAATTACGAGTTTTAGCGAACATCTAAGAGAGTCATGAAATTGTTCTACAACTCACATTTCTTGGAGTATCATAATGATGATATAGTATCCGAGAAATGTATCCAAACCTTGTTGGATTAATGATGAGATAAAATATTATGATGCCATTATATTTTTGTGGATTATGCTTTAGTGACTACCGCTTTTACACTAAATAGAGCATCATCATGATCCGTTGAAATGACACCATACGAGTTATGGCATAGGTATAAACCCTTATAGTCCTTTCTTTAAATTTTGGTCTAAGAGTTTACAACCAAAATCGGATGAATGTCTTTGTTGGTTATCCCAAAGATTTAATTGGGAATTCTTCCTACGAGACAAAGACAAAAGTGTTTGTCAATGTTTCTTATTTCTGAGAAATTGTTTCTAGTGAAGTATTTGAGTGGGAGGACAATATAATTTGATAAGGTTTATGAACCTGAGCATAATGATCAGAGTAGCGCAGCATCGGAATTGGTTCCGGAAGCGACCACGACGATCATGGCTCTGATACGTCTCCGACGTATCGATAATTTCTTGTGTTCCATGCCACATTATTGATGTTATCTACATGTTTTATGCACACTTTATGTCATATTCGTGCATTTTCTGGAACTAACCTATTAACAAGATGCCGAAGTGCCAGTTCCTGTTTTCTGCTGTTTTTGGTTTCAGAAATCCTAGTAACGAAATATTCTCGGAATCGGACGAAATCAACGCCCAAGTTCCTATTTTCATCGGAAGCATCCAGAACACCCGGGAAGGACCAGAGGGAGCCACAGGGGCCCCACACCACACCCCGGCGCGGCCAGGGGGGGCCGCGCCCCCCTATAGTGTGGGCCCCCCAGAAGCCCTCCTGCGCCGCCTCTTCGCCTATATAAAGCCTCCGTCGCGAAAACCCTATCACGATTGACGAAAACCACAGAAACCTTCCAGAGCCGCCGCCATCGCGACGCCAAGATTTGGGGGACAGGAGTCTCTGTTCCGGCACGCTGCCGGAGCGGGGAAGTGCCCCCGGAAGGCTCCTCCATCGACACCGCTGCCATCTCCACCGCCATCTTCATCACCGCTGCTGCTCCCATGAGGAGGGAGTAGTTCTCCATCGAGGCTCGGGGCTGTACCGGTAGCTATGTGGTTCATCTCTCTCCCATGTACCTCAATACAATAATCTCATGAGCTGCTTTACATGATTGAGATTCATATGAGTTTTGTATCACTACTATCTATGTGCTACTCTAGCAATGTTATTAAAGTAGTTCTATTCCTCCTGCACGTGTGTAAAGGTGACAGTGTGTGCACCGTGTTAGTACTTGGTTTATGCTATGATCATGATCTCTTGTAGATTGTGAAGTTAACTATTGCTATGATAATATTGATGTGATCTATTCCTCCTACATATGCATGAAGGTGACAGTGTGCATGCTATGTTAGTACTTGGTTTAGTCTGTTGATCTATCTTACACTATAAGGTTACTAAAACATGAGCATTATTGTGGAGCTTGTTAACTCCGGCATTGAGGGTTCGTGTAATCCTACGCAATGTGTTCATCATCCAACAAAAGTGTAGAGTATGCATTTATCTATTCTGTTATGTGATCGATGTTGAGAGTGTCCACTAGTGAAAGTGTAATCCCTAGGCCTTGCTCCTAAATACTGCTATCGCTACTTGTTTACTACTGCTGCGTTACTACTGCTTGTTTACTGTTTTACTGCGTTACTACTGCTGCAATACCACCACCATCAACTACACGCCGGCAAGCTATTTTCTGGCACCGTTGCTACTGCTACTATATATTCATACCACCTGTATTTCACTATCTCTTCGCCGAACTAGTGCACCTATTAGGTGTGTTGGGGACACAAGAGACTTCTTGCTTTGTGGTTGCAGGGTTGCATGAGAGGGATATCTTTGACCTCTTCCTCCCTGAGTTCGATAAACCTTGGGTGATCCACTTAAGGGAAAACTTGCTGCTGTTCTACAAACCTCTGCTCTTGGAGGTCCAACACTGTCTACAGGAAAGGAGGGGGAACGTAGACATCAAGCACTTTTCTGGCGCCGTTGCCGGGGACCAGAAAGCTACACAACAAGGATTTCCTCCCTCATCAACCCCGCGCCAGTCCTGGACAGCATCAAGCAACTTTTCTGGCGCCGTTGCCGGGGAGGAAAGGTAAAAGGTACTCACACTCCGGACCTCGGCTACCAAGCTATTTTCCGCTGTCGTAAGTACTCAAAGCTATTTCCTTTAGATCCTGCAATTGCATCTTTTTGTTTCTTGTTTACACTAGTTTGGCATAATGGACAACAATGAGCTTTTTACTCTATTTCCTGATTTAAGACATGGATGGTTTGATCCAAAAATTAAAAAACCCATGGAACATATTAGCATGAATACATTGAATACCATTGTTGCTAATGATATGGAAAATTCTAAGCTTGGGGAAGCTGGCTTTGATGAGCATGATATTTTTAGTCCCCCGGGCATGGAGGAGAAAATTTACTTTGATGATACTTTGCCTCCTATTTATGATGATTATAATGATAGTAGTCTTTTGGTACCACCTGTTATGGAGGATAAATTTGATTATGATTATAATATGCCTCCTATATTTGATGATGAGAATAATAATGATAGCTACTTTGTTGAATTTGCTCCCACTACAACTACTAATAAAATTGATTATGCTTATGTGGGTAGTAATAATTTTATGCATGAGACTCATGATAAGAATGCTTTATGTGATAGTTATATTGTTGAGTTTGCTCATGATGCTACTGAAAGTTATTATGAGAGAGAAAAATATGGTTGTAGAAATTTTCATGTTACTAAAACACCTCTCTATATGCTGAAATTTTTGAAGCTATACTTGTTTTATCTTCCTATGCTTGTTACTTTGCTCTTCATGAACTTGTTTATTTACAAGATTCCTATGCATAGGAAGCATGTTAGACTTAAATGTGTTTTGAATTTGCCTCTGGATGCTCTCTTTTGCTTCAACTACTATTTCTTGCGAGTGCATCATTAAAACTGCTGAGCCCATCTTAATGGCTATAAAGAAAAGAACTTCTTGGGAGATAACCCATGTGTTATTTTGCTACAGTACTTTGTTTTATATTTGTGTCTTGGAAGTTGTTTACTACTGTAGCAACCTCTCCTTATCTTAGTTTTGTGTTTTGTTGTGCCAAGTAAAGCCGTTGATAGAAAAGTAAGTACTAGATTTGGATTACTGCGCAGTTCCAGATTTCTTTGCTGTCACGAATCTGGGTCCACCTCCCTGTAGGTAGCTCAGAAAATTAAGCCAATTTACGTGCATGATCCTCAGATATGTACGCAACTTTCATTCAATTTGAGCATTTTCATTTGAGCAAGTCTGGTGCCATTTTAAAATTCGTCAATACGAACTGTTCTGTTTTGACAGATTCTGCCTTTTATTTCGCATTGCCTCTTTTGCTATGTTGGATGAATTTCTTTGTTCCATTACCTTCCAGTAGCTTTGAGAAATGTCCAGAAGTGTTAAGAATGATTGTGTCACCTCTGAACATGTGAGTTTTTGATTATGCACTAACCCTCTAATGAGTTTGTTTTGAGTTTGGTGTGGAGGAAGTTTTCAAGGGTCAAGAGAGGAGGATGATATACTATGATCAAGAAGAGTGAAAGCTCTAAGCTTGGGGATGCCCCGGTGGTTCATCCCTGCATATTTCAAGAAGACTCAAGCATCTAAGCTTGGGGATGCCCAAGGCATCCCCTTCTTCATCGACAAATTATCAGGTTCCTTCTCTTGAAACTATATTTTTATTCGGTCACATCTTATGTACTTTACTTGGAGGGTCTGTATGTTTCTTGTTTTTGTTTTTGTTTGAATAAATGCTTGTGTGGGAGAGAGACACGCTCCGCTGGTTCGTATGAACACATGTGTTCTTAGCTCATAATATTCATGGCGAAGTTTCCTCTTCGTTAAATTGTTATATGGTTGGAATTGGAAAATGATACATGTAGTAATTGCTATAATGTCTTGGGTAATGTGATACTTGGCAATTGTTGTGCTCATGTTTAAGCTCTTGCATCATATGCTTTGCACCCATTAATGAAGAAATACATAGAGCATGCTAAAATTTGGTTTGCATATTTGGTTTCTCTAAGGTCTAGATAATTTCTAGTATTGAGTTTGAACAACAAGGAAGACGGTGTAGAGTCTTATAATGTTTTCAATATGTCTTTTATGTGAGTTTTGCTGCACCGGTTCATCCTTGTGTTTGTTTCAAATAACCTTGCTAGCCTAAACCTTGTATCGAGAGGGAATACTTCTCATGCATCCAAAATACTTGAGCCAACCACTATGCCATTTGTGTCCACCATACCTACCTACTACATGGTATTTCCTGCCATTCCAAAGTAAATTGCTTGAGTGCTACCTTTAAACAATTCAAAATTTATCACCTCTGATTTGTGTCAATGTTTTATAGCTCATGAGGAAGTATGTGGTGTTTATCTTTCAATCTTGTTGGGCAACTTTCACCAATGGACTAGTGGCTTCATCCGCTTATCCAATAATTTTGCAAAAAGAGCTGGCAATGGGATTCCCAGTCCCAAATTAATTAACAAAAATAGACACTCCTCCATGGTATGTGATTGTTGGACGGCACCCGAAGGATTCGGTTAGCCATGGCTTGTGTAAGCAAAGGTTGGGAGGAGTGTCATCATAATAAAACTAAAATAAAAAGGCACTCCTTCATGGTATGAGATTGTTGGCAGGCACCCGAGGATTCGGTTAGCCATGGTTTGTGAAAGAAAGGTTGGAAGGAGTGCCACCCAAAAATAAAATAAAATGGGAGCCGCTCTTTGAAGGTTTGTCTGGCAAGGGGGTTAGAGTGCCCATTACCATTCGTTGACAACAACATACACCTCTCAAAACTTTATTTTTATGCTCTCTATATGTTTTCAAAATCAAAGCTCTAGCACAAATATAGAAATCGATGCTTTCCTCTTTGAAGGACCATTCTTTTACTTTTATTTTTGAGTCAGTTCACCTATTTCTCTCCACCTCAAGAAACAAACACTTGTGTGAACTGTGCATTGATTCCTACATATTTGCATATTGCATTTGTTATATTGCTTTGCATTGACAATTATCCATGAGATATACATGTTACAAGTTGAAAGCAACCGCTGAAACTTAATCTTCCATTGTGTTGCTTCAATGCCTTTACTTTGAATTATTGCTTTATGAGTTAACTTTTATGCAAGACTTATTGATGCTTGTCTTGAAGTGCTATTCATGAAAAGTCTTTGCTATATGATTCACTTGTTTACTCATGTCATATACAATGTTTTGATCGCTGCATTCACTACATATGCTTTACAAATAGTATGATCAAGATTATGATGGCATGTCACTCCAGAAATTATCTGTGTTATCGTTTTACCTGCTCGGGACGAGCAGAACTAAGCTTGGGGATGCTGATACGTCTCCGACGTATCGATAATTTCTTGTGTTCCATGCCACATTATTGATGTTATCTACATGTTTTATGCACACTTTATGTCATATTCGTGCATTTTCTGGAACTAACCTATTAACAAGATGCCGAAGTGCCAGTTCCTGTTTTCTGCTGTTTTTGGTTTCAGAAATCCTAGTAACGAAATATTCTCGGAATCGGACGAAATCAACGCCCAAGTTCCTATTTTCATCGGAAGCATCCAGAACACCCGGGAAGGACCAGAGGGGAGCCCTGGGGGCCCCACACCACACCCCGGCGCGGCCAGGGGGGGCCGCGCCCCCCTATAGTGTGGGCCCCCCAGAAGCCCTCCTGCGCCGCCTCTTCGCCTATATAAAGCCTCCGTCGCGAAAACCCTATCACGATTGACGAAAACCACAGAAACCTTCCAGAGCCGCCGCCATCGCGACGCCAAGATCTGGGGGACAGGAGTCTCTGTTCCGGCACGCTGCCGGAGCGGGGAAGTGCCCCCGGAAGGCTCCTCCATCGACACCGCTGCCATCTCCACCGCCATCTTCATCACCGCTGCTGCTCCCATGAGGAGGGAGTAGTTCTCCATCGAGGCTCGGGGCTGTACCGGTAGCTATGTGGTTCATCTCTCTCCCATGTACCTCAATACAATAATCTCATGAGCTGCTTTACATGATTGAGATTCATATGAGTTTTGTATCACTACTATCTATGTGCTACTCTAGCAATGTTATTAAAGTAGTTCTATTCCTCCTGCACGTGTGTAAAGGTGACAGTGTGTGCACCGTGTTAGTACTTGGTTTATGCTATGATCATGATCTCTTGTAGATTGTGAAGTTAACTATTGCTATGATAATATTGATGTGATCTATTCCTCCTACATATGCATGAAGGTGACAGTGTGCATGCTATGTTAGTACTTGGTTTAGTCTGTTGATCTATCTTACACTATAAGGTTACTAAAACATGAGCATTATTGTGGAGCTTGTTAACTCCGGCATTGAGGGTTCGTGTAATCCTACGCAATGTGTTCATCATCCAACAAAAGTGTAGAGTATGCATTTATCTATTCTGTTATGTGATCGATGTTGAGAGTGTCCACTAGTGAAAGTGTAATCCCTAGGCCTTGCTCCTAAATACTGCTATCGCTACTTGTTTACTACTGCTGCGTTACTACTGCTTGTTTACTGTTTTACTGCGTTACTACTGCTGCAATACCACCACCATCAACTACACGCCGGCAAGCTATTTTCTGGCACCGTTGCTACTGCTACTATATATTCATACCACCTGTATTTCACTATCTCTTCGCCGAACTAGTGCACCTATTAGGTGTGTTGGGGACACAAGAGACTTCTTGCTTTGTGGTTGCAGGGTTGCATGAGAGGGATATCTTTGACCTCTTCCTCCCTGAGTTCGATAAACCTTGGGTGATCCACTTAAGGGAAAACTTGCTGCTGTTCTACAAACCTCTGCTCTTGGAGGCCCAACAACGTCTCTGAGAAAGGAGGGGGAACGTAGACATCAAGCACTTTTCTGGCGCCGTTGCCGGGGACCAGAAAGCTACACAACAGGGATTTCCTCCCTCGTCAACCCCGCGCCAGTCCTGGACAGCATCAGGCTCCCATGACTACAAAGTGTTTTAGCCATGGAGATCAAAGTACATATTGAACCTTGCAGGTATGGTTTACTTTGTGATCAAATAAATGATTTGTGGACAAAGGATTGATTTTGAATAATGATAAACCAACTACAAACAAAGAAGTTATGATGGGCCCTGACTCCGTTAAAATGGCTATACGCCATGAAATCCATGATAGATGAATACTTTTTGAAAGTAAATGGATCTATAAAATTGATGGACTTGGATGAAATATCTTTGAAGAAGCTTGACTTGTCGAAAAGTTGTTTACGACAAAGTTCAAAGAGTTGACTACGACAAGATTAGATCTTCCGTAGCAATGCTTATAGTCTATATGGATTATTCTAGTAATCACTACATATTTCTTTTATGAGATATGCTAGTAGGATGGCAAAATACACTACTTAACAAAAGTGTGTATTAGAAGTGTATACAAGATACAACCAATTGTTTTGCTAGTCCGTAGAATACTAGGTAGGTATACAAACTTCAATTGGATAAAGTGAGTATCACGGAGTTGGAATCTTCACCGGATGAAATAGTCAAAGAGTTTTTGATTTCATCAGAGACGATGAAGAGGCTTGCATTTGCAAGAAATTAAGTGGGAGCGCTGAGACATATTTATAATACTTATGTAGAAGACATATAGTTGGTTATAAATGATGTAATTATATACTTGATTAAAAAGGTTTCATTGAGAAATTAACTTCAATGAAAGGATATGGACTGAAACAAATTTTGGTATCAAGATCTATGAAGATAGATTGAAACACATAATATGTTTAAGTCAAAGTACATAGAATGGATATTGAAATTGTTCAATATATAAATATTAAGAAAATGTTCTTGTCATGTGAAGTTTTAACAAGACTTAAGTGTATCTGACACTCGATGAGTAAAAACACATGAGTGATTTAGATCACGAAGAATATGTACAAAATCAGATGTCCTGTGCTCTAAAGAGTCAGGAGCATATACCAGAATGATTCATGTGATGATCATTGAAAAACAGTAAAGAATATCCTTGAGTACTTAAGAAGAACCAAGGATATATATATAGTTTTGTATGGAGAAATGACAAACAAATCACTGTAAGGTGTTGCAACGATATTTGTTTTGTCACATATGAAAATAAAATTTCAATCTCAAATTAGACTAAGTGTTGTTTAAAAGGTAGCACAATGAGATAAAAGTTGTCTATGTTAGATTTAGATGAGTTCTAAATGTTGTGACAGATTCTACAAACGAAGGCAGATTATGTCATTGTTTTGACAATGACTGAGGATGTTAAAGTCAAGAAGTTCTTTGAGAACTTGGTGTAGTTCCAATAGTGTCAGAACTTTGAAGCTATATTGTGTGTGATAATATTAGTGACTTATTTCAGACCAAGGAATTAAGGTTCCACCAGAAGACCAAACATATTTAATGCCGACTCATTTGGAAATGAGTGATGCGTTGAGACGCAAATGAATTGCAAAATACATACGTTTCTGAGCGTGTCAGATCCGTTGACTAAAACCTCTCCCGTGAGCAAAACATGATAAAGCACCAGAAGGCCAAGGTGTTATATCTTTACAAATGTAAACTAGATTATTGACTCTAGTGCAAGTGGGAGACTGTTGGAGATATGCCCAAGAGGCAATAATAAAATGGTTATTATAATATCTTTGAGTTTATGATAATGTTTACATACCATGCTATAATTGTATTAACCGAAACATTGATACATGTGTGTTATGTGAACAACAAGGAGTCCCTAGTAAGCCTCTTGTATAACTAGCTTGTTGATTAATAGATGATCATCGTTTCATGATCATGAACATTGGATGTTATTAATAACAAGGTTATGTCATTATGTGAATGATATAATGGACACACCCAATTAAGCGTAGCATAAGATCACGTCATTAAGTTATTTGCTATAAGCTTTCGATACATAGTTACCTAGTCCTTATGACCATGAGATCATGTAAATCACTTATACCGGAAAGGTACTTTGATTACATCAAACGCCAGCACAACGTAAATGGGTGGTTATAAAGGTGGGATTAAGTATCCGGAAAGTATGAGTTGAGGCATAAGGATCAACAGTGGGATTTGTCCATCCCGATGACGGATAGATATACTCTGGGCCCTCTCGGTGGAATGTCGTCTAATAGCTTGCAAGCATATGAATGGTTCATAAGAGACCACATACCACGGTACGAGTAAAGAGTACTTGTCATGAGACGAGGTTGAACGAGGTATAGAGATACCGATGATCAAACCTCGGACAAGTAAAATATCGCGTGACAAAGGGAATTGGTATCGTATGTGAATGGTTCATTCGATCACTAAAGTCATCGTTGAATATGTGGGAGCCATTATGGATCTCCAGATCCCGCTATTGGTTATTGGTCGGAGAGAAGTCTCAACCATGTCTACATAGTTCGCGAACCGTAGGGTGACACACTTAAGGTTTGATGTCGTTTAAGTAGATATGGAATATGGAATGGAGTTCGAAGTTTTGTTCGGAGTCTCGGATGGGATCCAGGACATCACGAGGAGTTCCGGAATGGTCCGGAGAATAAGATTCATATATAGGAAGTCACTTTCCAAGTTTGGAAATGATCCGGTGAATTTATGGAAGGTGGTTTCTAGAATTATCCGGAAATAAATCACTATGGAAGGAGGAGTCCCGGAGGGACTCCACAAACCCTAACCAGCCAACCAAGTGGGAGGGTGGAGTCCATGGTGGACTCCACCTCCTTGGCCGGCCAAGAAAAGGGGAAAGGGGAGAGTCCCTGTCCCTCTAGGTTTCGTCCATAAGGCAGTTTTTCTGTTGGGGTCTTATTCGAAGACTTTGGGCAAACCCTTGGGGTTCCACCTATATAATGAGGAGGAGAGGGAGGGGGCAGCCCATGGCTTGGCCGCACCACCCCTGCCCCCTTGAGGCCGGCGCCCATGGCACCCCCTCTCCCCAAACCCTAGCCTCCCCTCCTCCACATACAAACTCCCGCAGCGCATAGGCGAAGCCCTGCCGGAGTTCTCCACCACCACCGCCACCACGCCGTCATGCTGCCGGGATTCCGAGGAGGATCTACTACTTCCGCTGCCCGCTGGAACGGGGAGAAGGACGTCGTCATCAACACCGAACGTGTGACCAAGTACGGAGGTGCTGCCCGATCGTGGCACCGTGATCAAGATCTTCTACGCGCTTTTGCAAGCGGCAAGTGATCGTCTACCGCAGCAATAAGAGCCAACTCTTATAGGCTTTGGAAATCTTCAAGGGTGAGTCTTGATCATCCCCTCGTTGCTCCCGTCTTCTAGATTGCATCTTGGCTTGGATTGCGTTCTCGCGGTAGGAAATTTTTTGTTTTCTATGCAACGAATCCCTACACGAGGGGCCCACCCCATAGGCCGGCGCGCCCCCCTTCCTGGCCGCGCCGCCCTAGGGTGTGGGGCCACCTTGGCCCCTCTCCATCTCCTCTTCGGTGTTCTGGAAGGCTCCGTGCAAAATAAGACCGTGGGCTTTTGTTTCGTCCAATTCCGAGAATATTTCCTGTGTAGGATTTTTACGAAACCAAAACAGCAATGAAAAACGAGCGGCACTTCAGCATCTTGCTAATAGGTTAGTGCCGGAAAATGCATCAAAATGATATAAAGTGTATATAAAACATGTGAGTATTGTCATATAACTAGCATGGAACATAAGAAATTATAGATACGTTTGAGACGTATCAAGCGACACAGGAGACTCCGTTCTTTCTGGTCCATGGAGCTGAGGCCGTGCTGCCGATACAAATAGAACATGATTCTCCAAGAGTAGTGGAATATGACGAAGAAGCTTCAAGAAAAGCATTGGAGGACGATGTCGATGCACTCGATGAAGCTCGCGATGAAGTACTATCACGAGTAACCAAGTACCAGCAAGATCTGAAAAATTACCACAGTCGACGTTTGCGACCAAGATCCTTCCAAGTAGGCGACTTAGTCATTCGGCTCACACAAAAAAGCCATGAAAAACTCGAGTCGCCGTGGCTTGGCCCTTACATCGTCACAGAAGTAATCGAAGGAGGAGCGTACAGAATCAAGGACAAGAAGACAGGAGTTGCCGAGCCAAATCCTTGGAACGTGGCGCAACTCAGGCGTTTCTACGCCTAGAGTCGAAATATAGTCTTCCTTGTAAACCTACAATGTACTGAAACGCCCGCGAGTTTTCAGACGCACTCTTTTCCTTTCAGGGCACCGAGTGGGGCTGAAAGGTTTTTAATGAGGCGGACTCGCGGTGCTGCAATATAATAAAGATAGTGAAGATATACATCTTTTCCTTCGACAGGCTCGGGGGATCATACCCGTAAATATAGTATACTCAATAAAATTTATTTGCCTTGGTTTAACCTCGCAAACACAATAAAGAAATTAGCCACCGAAACACTCGGGGGCTAGGGAAAAGAAAAAATATATATCTCTGTCTTACAACATACATACAGCAAGTTATAGTTTTCCTTTCGACAACATAAGCTATCTACCGAAAAAATAAATTCAGTCGTGACCTAACAGGTCGTCAATATTTACTCTATCTTCTTCGGCAGAGGCACCTAGAAAATCAGCATAATGACCATCTGCAAAAAAGTCGGCATCCATTCGGAGAAGATCACCAATTATCTCTTCGGCCACTGGTGTAACTACTGCATCAATTTTATCGACACCTCTTCGCCGTCGCCTCAGCTTAGTATGAACAGTTTCAACCACCTTGGTCATATCAAGTTTCGAGTGGCAGATCTGAAGCATGATAAGGGCAAACCTGGCACCGGCTACTAGTTGAGCTCTTACAAAACCATGGATTTTGTGCGAGTCTTTAAACTTCTCCATCAGTTCAGGAAGGGTCTTAGGATGAATGTTTCGAGGAAACATGGAGTTGTAAACCATGGATAGAGTTTTAGTGCAAAATTCAATGAACTCACGAACTTGGCATGCGCGGTCTTGAAATCTGACGATTTGTCGGGTGCGTTCAGGGGTAGCCCAAAAAAGTGAGCCATGGTCCAATGCCAGGTTAATAAGGTAATTTGACCTTGTGTCAACTCGTTGGTCTTCAGCATCAGCATCCAGAAAAGGACTTATTTGGCGACAGTACACCAGTTAGAGCCAGAAAACAGGCACATGAAAAAAGAAAGGGAAAGGTATAGGAGCATACCGGCCATTTCTAGGCTTGCTTCAGTCATTAGCTCAAGCATAAAATTCTCTCGGGAGGTAGCCTGTGTAGCTTCAGCGACTGCAGGCTCTTTTGAAGCTATAGCTTCCTACGCTTGCTGTAGCGCAATTTTTTCCCTCTCGGATGATTTTCGAGATTGTTCCATTATCACGAGTGCTTGTCTTTTCATCGATTGAAGTTGTTGGCGGAGTTCTTTCAAGTCATGTGTTGGATCCATACTCGAAGAATCTTCAATGAATTCAAAAGAGAAAAGGAAGAAAAAAGATAGGGAGGGCGATCTACTTGACCTCCGGTTTGGCGGAACTGGAGGAAGGGGTTGGTTTGTATCCGAGGAAGGCAAGGATTTTCTTCGAGCTAGGCTTGGCGGCCTTGATCAAAGATTGCCATTTCTTCGTCTCCATACTCCTCGCATCACCAACTTTGGCCCAATCGACGTGCTGTTGGCTCTCGGCAACCAAAGCAATGGTACCTTCAACGCCAATCTTCAGGTTCTCTTGTCGAAGAGCTAGCCCAAGATCTTCTTTCAGAAGGAAGCGCTTGGCAAGCGCAGCAAAAGTGTTGGGTTCATCAGTCTTCGGGAAGAAGTAGGGGAAGAGCCGAGAAAACGCCGCCTTGGCATCAGAAATGCTTTGATGCATTCATCTCCATAAAAGTTTTGGGTTATCAAAAAATATACATTAAAGTGCTAAAGTTAACTCGAAGAAACTGGGCGATACTTACTAACAAAACGTCGGTTTGCGACTCCAGGCGTGCGGTGATAGCAGCTTCGCGAGCAAGCTGTTGAGCTATGCGTTCACTTAAAGCATTTTTAGCGTCATGGAGTCTCTTTCGAAGACTCTCAACTGAAGCAGATTCAAGCTCCGCTTTTTCTCGAGCTTTTTCGCTCTTAGCCAGCTCAACAGCGAGATCTTCGGCGCGCTTATTGGCTTTGGCGAGATCCTCTAATGTAACACAGCAATAAAGTTACAAAAAAAGCTGTGAAGAAAGAATTACCCGACATGAAAGAAGGAAGAGTAGTACCTTTCAAACTATTCGCATGATCACGGTACCCAATAAATTGAGTGCCAAGATGAATAAATTGTTGCATCAGAGGCTGAGAAAACAACAAAGGGATAAGAAAGCCAGAAGAAGAAGAGAAGTTCGATAGCAGCAAAAATAAGAGGCAAAGACGCTTACATCATCCAGAGCAGAAGTCGATGAACTCCCGGGCAGAAGGTTTGATCCTGCGACAGGATCATTCCTTGCTCTCTTTGGCGAAGAGGCACGGGGGCTGCCGGGAGGAGTCAAGTCTCCTATATCTCGCTGAGGAGGCGAGGTTTCTTCGGTAGCACGGCGAGTATCGGGCAGCACCAGAGTATGCGACGTGCTCGTATGAGCAGTTACATTGACAATGGGTTCTTCTTCCTCGTCGCCACTATTGCGTCAACAGATAGTATGAGAAGACATAGGAAAAGTAATACAGTATAAAAAATACAAGGCGAAGTAAAACTTACGAGCTAACAAGAGCATCCTCGTAGGGGTTGAAAGATCTTTTTTCTTTTTCGGGAGAAGTCTCCTGGATAGGAGACCCCCCTGCTTTGGAGGTGCCGGAATCTTCAAGCTCGTCCCTTTTCCTCTTATTCTTCGGGGAAGCAGCTGAAGGGAGTGAACGAGAAGACTCGGAAGCCTCAGTTTCAACTTCTTTTTCAGAGGAAGCCGCGGGTTTGTGAGAAGCCGCGACTTCGCTCGCAGGTTGAGAAGGAACCTGGGTATCTTCGGTAATGACTGCGCGCTCTTCAACATCTCCATTTTCGGGAAGGGGAGGAAGAGGCGATGCAGTCTTATGGTTCTGGACAAAATAGTAATGTGTCGACAGGAAATTGTTTCAATTAGCAGCAGTCGAAGAAATAGCAGCCAAAAAATTGAAGAACGAACAAACAAACAATAAAGATAGATTACCCGGGGGAGCGCGTTTGTGGCTCTATATGGTTTCACACGACAAGACGACGGGACGGGGTCTTTCTTGCTAAGCGAAGAGATTTTCCGGACAAGTTTTTCTAAGTCCTTGACCGACAAATCTACCGACAGGCGATCCACATCCTTGTCGCCAGCATACATCCAGAGGGGGGTTTTTGCGAGCCTGTAGAGGCTGCACCCTAATCCTAAGGAAATATGCCGTGATTTGGATACCCGACAATTCTTGTCCGCGGGTATTTTGCAGCTCATGGATGCGTGTCATCAGCGCCTCTGTCGCCGCTTTTTCTTCGTCGCTAGCCTCTGCATCCCAGGAACGGCGGCGAAAGATTTTTTCGTTGCCGTTGAAAGGAGGAATGTTGTGTTCCAGCGAGTCGACGCATTCCTCGTGGACATACAACCATTTTTTGCGCCACCCTTGAACTGAGTCAGGGAATTTGACGTCGAAATACTCGACATCGGGGCGGACGCAGATAACAACACTGCCTATGTTATAGGCGACGTTGGGGGAGCCATTACGGCGGAGGAGGAAGATGCGCTTCCATAGAGCCCAGTTAGGCCGGACTCCAAGGAAAGATTCGGAAAGAGTAATGAAAATAGAAATGTGGAGGATGGAATTGGGAGTGAGATGATGAAGCTGCAGCCCATACACAAAAAGCAAACCACGCAGAAAATCGTGGATGGGTGCAGAGAGACCACGAATAAGATGGTCAACAAAACTAACCCGATACTCAATGGGAGGCGTCGGGTAGCTTTCCTCGCTGGGGAAGCGCAGCACGTCAGTCTTCTTGCTAATCCCAAGCTTCTTCAGCAGGTTGATGTCCTGCGCGGAGATCTTGGATCTCTCCCACTCTGTGTTCCTCAGATCTGGCGCCGCTATCTTTGCTTCGGGGGTGCTGTGCCTTGAAAGTCTTGGCCGCGGCGGCATCAACAACGGCGTCGACGAGGTGGAGCAGTATGTGAGCACTGAAGTTGTGTTGGAGGCAATGGAGATTGGAGCAGAGGAGATGTGAGCAATGGTGCGGCGGAAAGGATTAAACGAGGAAGAACACGAGTATTTATAGCGAATCCAGTCAAAACGTCGCACCGTTGGATGATCTACGAATGGACTTGATGCTGTACACGTGGATCAAGGGGTAAAACGGTATTTTCGCCACGATGGAACTGGACAGGCGCTACATCGCGCGTGCCAGAAAAAGCGGAGGACGTGTGTCCCCCACTTGCGGAACGTGTCAATAGGGTGCAGATTTTGGGCCCACATGTCAGTGAAGGGACAGCTCTCGCGTCTTTCCAATACAGTGATCGTAGCTATCGTCAGCATTGATGTCTCTCTACCAATGAAAAATTTCGGCTGAGAATTTTATGAAAAATTGCGACAGTACAAGACTATTGGTAATCTCGAGAGCCTTTGACCAAATACAAGTTTATGATCAAATTCTCGGGGGCTACTTTTGAAAAAAAGGAAATTCCGAGTATGACAAAATAGAAATGGCGAGAGCCTATGATCAAATGCAAGCATTTGTTCATAGCCTCGGGGGCTACTCCCATCGGGAGCGCTGGTCGCGCACCCGATGGAAATAGAAACTCAAAAAGATATGACAATATAGCGACATCAGGCGTTAAAATGTTGAGCCTACAATCAAGTACAAGTCCTTGGCTGTAGCCTCGGGGGCTACTCCCATCGGGAACGCTGTTCGCGTGCCCGATGAAATTGAAAAAGTATAATGCGTATATTTCGAGTTATACAAATAACTCTTCATATACTCCCATCGGGAAGACAAGATAAGTCATCCGTTGACTCAATAAAATGTGCTATTCCAACAGCCGAAAAAGCACTCGACAATATATTCTCAGAGCGCTTAAAGTCGCGAAAAATCTCTGAATGCCGCAAAACTTTGCGAAGGTAAGACCCCAGATCCATTCTGAGCGGCGTGGCACCGTCTCTGACGTCGGTTTGCTAATTTTTTCCGTATCAACAGATACGAAGAAAAATCCTAACAGACGCGTTAGGTACCCGATAAAATATGACTGAGACTCGACAGATGGTAAGTCCTTAAGCGGCACCTGTCGAGTTAACACCAGTATCCCGAGATCATGTCCAGGGACGTGATTTTGAAGTAGGTTTTTGCGGATTGCCAATAGAGCAGTTAACTAGTACCTGATCCGTCAGATGAACTAGCCCCAACTACCATTATCCCTGTACAATATATACTTAAAGATATGTGATGGCTTGAAAAAGTTATTTGACGATTATAAAGTTGGAGATTTTCCCTGATTCTTCGATTCAAGCAAAATCTCGGGAGCTACTGACATAGGTATCCCCAATGGGCCTGCCGAAGATGGTACCCGGGGTTTACTGAAGGCCCACAGGTCGAAGAATATGAAGTTCGGAAACCCAGTTAGTATTAAGGAAAGTTAGAGTTGTATTAGAAAATATAGAGACTTGTAACTTTACGGGTAGAACTCAGAGAGTCTCCCGGAATTTGTAATCTTGTGTAACACGGTATCCTCGGCTCCGCCTCCTATATAAGGGGGAGTTGAGGGACAAAGAGAGGATCGAATCCATTGTCAACATATCCCTAGTTTCTTAATCGTCGAGTACTTTTCGGCTGAAATCTTCGAGATTTACTTGCCCTCTACTTCCAACCAAACCCTAGTCTACAATACGTAGGCATTGACAAGTTAATACCTTGTCATCGATAACCATGGGATAACCCTTAATTGCGATGGTCAACATGTGGTTTGCAGAAGGCTAGCTGCAGTGATTATTTAGAGATGCGATGACCGATGGTTTTTCTGGACGCATCTTGTTATGGAGTTCTCATTAGTTATATACCTATTAGTTGACGTGACTTTTCACCCACTAATGCACATTTCACTCATTAATTATTTATATACCTCGCGAGGTCCAAAAGCACCGGAGTAACGCCACACGTCGACCTTATGCTCGAGAGATCTAGAGACCTAGAAATAGAGAGAAGTAGAAAAGGTGGCCGGTCGGTGTGGAGGCGAGATCTAGATTTTGCACTGCAAGCTAGCTAGAGGGGCTAGTGCATGCGAGGGGAGCATTTTTTGCCCAAATATATTAAACTTGGTTGGTTGAATTAGCTAAAATGGGTGAGGGAATGAGTTACCAAGTGCTTCGGTCGACTTGCAATTAAATGTGCGTGAGTGAGGGTGGTGGTAGGTGGCTGGTCAAATTTGTATGAAGGTCCAGGTTACCACTGGCGATATTGATCTGAAAACGCCAGCAATAACTATTTTATTTCTGGAAAAATTTACTATGGGACGTCGGCGGGAAATTCAGCCCGGGTGGCCCACGCAGATCCACTTTACCCCCGGTGCATTCGAACCCATTTCGCCGGTGGTACCCTTATCCCGACACTTCTACCCCATTTTGCCGGCGGTAATGCGAGGCCCATCTGTGGCCTCGCGGCCCAACACATCCCCGGCATCTTCTAGCTCTCTTCGCCAGCGATAAGTGGGCTAGCCCCTGCGCTTCCAACCAGACTTGCCGGCGGTAACACGAGGCGATATTGAAAGGCTTTACCGCCGGCCACTTTCGCCCGAATTCACCGGTGGTAATAAGTTCGTCTATAAGCTTATTCTTAGTACTGGTTAATTATTACTTGGAACGTACGTACGTACATACACGAGCGGATGGACTGTCGCCATTTCCTTTGAAAGAGAAGATAAAGCACGGAATCTCCAATAATGGCATAGCTCGTATCATCGTAGGCTAGTAGCTTTCGCCGTCCTACATTGAGGGTCAGGAGTAGTAATTAGGAGAGATGGCGCATTTTTTGTGAACTCTATAGTAGTACCATAAACTACCGGAGAAGAGCCCGAAATAGGACTGTACTCAAGGTTGACGACGAAGTCGTGGAAATTTTTTTTTTCGAGAGTACGCGAATGCGTACCTGAATTTTATAGAAGGTAGAAATATGTACAAGAAAAAGGAGCCCAAACACATGCGAAGGGCTCCCAAAGACTCCAGCAAAACAAAACAAGGGACTACTCTCTCCTATCCTGGACTCCTACTCCTGCACTACTGTCGACCCTCCAAGCCGTTTTCAACAACCTGAACTCCTCCACAATGTCGTCCGCAACCTGCTTGGGTGTGCGGTTTCGGTTCCGGTGCTGAAAGGCTTCGGCATTCCTATTCTTCCATAGGGCATAGCCTACCGTACATATAAGGCCATCGAACCACCTTCTTTCTCTTGTGCTGCATCTCAATCTTTCAGCTGACCACCAGGCCTCAATCGTATCCTCCATGCTTGGGATTCTCAAGTTGATCTTCAGTGCATGCCCACATCTAAAAAGCACCTCTCTTGCTACGACACATTGGATGAGAATGTGTTCCGCGGTGTCCTCCTCTTGCAAGCAGACGAAGCACCCTGTCAAGTGTGCTTGCAGACCATGTCGGAATCTCCTATCGGAGGTCCATATCCTATGTTGCACCGCCAGCCACATGAAGAGTTTGCTCTTGGGTGTGGCTTTGGCCTTCCAGATGGCATCCGCAAGCTGAAACCTTACAGAGCCTTGCACAAGCATATCATATGTTGATTTGGCCGTGTAAGTCCCCCCACCTGCCCATGGCCAAGAGAAAGTATCTGGTACCTCATTATCCCGCCGCACTCCCTGTATCGCTACCCAAAGCGCAAGGCATTCTCTTGCTCCCCTAGTTGCAAGGTTGCCGTTGATGTCGCCGATCCAGCGGTTGTCAAGCAAGGCTTCCGCGACAGTTCTGGAGTTCTTGATGCGGGTTTTAACATGAAGGGTTATCCCAGGGGCGTAGTTCGTCGCTGCTCTACCATGGATCCAGCGGTCTCGCCAAAAGAGTGTGTTCTGTCCATTGCCCACCTCAATGTGCACCAAACTGTCAAAAGCCTCCCTCGCCTCTCCATCCTTGGGCATAGGTAAGCCTTGCCAAGCTCTCATACCATCAGTTCTACGCAGCCATTCCCATCGAATTCGAAGGGCCAAACCTTGCAAACGTAAGTTCTTCACTCCAAGCCCCCCATAGACAAGCGGTTTACAAATCTGATTCCAGGCGACAAGACACTGACCTCCATTAGCTCTTTCCTTCCCAGCCCAGAAGAATCCACGAAGGGACTTGTTGATCTCCTCAAGAAGCCATGCCGGGGCCTCTGCGACGATAAACTGGTGCACCACTCTTGCAGCCATGACAGATTTCACCAGGGTGAGCCGGCCTGGTTTCGCAATCAAACCCCTTTGCCAAGCCGGTATGATCTTCACCACCGCATCGAGCATCGGCTGCCATTGTGCCTTGGTCAGTGGCGAGAGTGAGAGCTGCAGCCCAAGATACTTAATGGGAAAATTGACGATAGGACATCGTAGCAGCCTCTGAACCACTTCCCTATCCCTAGGTCTCCCTCGGATGAAAGCCGCCGAAGTTTTGCTGTAATTGACTACCAGACCTGAGGCTGCCCCAAAAACCTCCAAGAGCTCTCTGACCACAACAAGATCAGCAACTTCCGGCTTGACGAAGATCACAACGTCATCCGCGTAAATGGAGATATGCTGTAGCAGGGTACAATTCCCAAAAGGGGACAGAACCCCTGCGTCCACCGCTGTACTGAAAAGTAAGGTGAAAACCTCCATCGCCAGGACAAACAACTGTGGCGACAGGGGATCTCCCTGTCGTAGCCCCCTCGCATGCTTGATCCTCCTCCCCGGCACGCCATTGACAGAGATGCGTGTGCTGGCCGTGCGGAGGGAAATAGCAATCCAATGAATCCAGATCCCAGGGAAACCAAACTCTTGGAGGACTTCAAGAAGAAACGCCCAAGAGAGAGAATCAAAGGCTCTCGAGATGTCGAGTTTTAGCAGCACACCTGGTTCTTTTCTGCTATGAATTTTCCGCGCCATCTGTCGCACAAGGAGGAAGTTGTCATGGAGCATCCGTCCCTTTATGAATGCAGATTGGTTATTACTCACTAGGAGCTCCATTTTAGGTCGCAAGCGGTTTGCCAACAGCTTGGCGAAGAGCTTGGCGAAGCTGTGAACTAGGCTGATAGTCCTAAAGTCTCCCACCTCTATTGCATCAGCTTTCTTGGGGACTAAGGTAATGAGTGCGCGATTGAGCCTGTCGAAGGTGCGCCCATCTCCCACGAACAATTTGAAAAGTGCTGCTAGGATCTCGCGCTTGATACAGGGCCATGCTCGCTGATAGAAAGCGCCAACGAATCCGTCCGGCCCCGGCGCACGGTCCGGCGGGAGCTCTCTGATCACTCCCCAAATCTCCTGCTCCGTAAAGATGTCACCAAGGTCCTGCAGCTCATTCTCATGAGAGGCCAGACCTATCTCCCCCAGATCGAAAGAGTGCTCCCGGTTCTGAATCCTTCCAATCAGGTCCTGAAACGTATCTGCGAACAACTCTTCCTTTTTAGCCTGGTCAGTGACAAGTTCTCCTTGGTGCAAAATGCCAGGGATATAATTTTTAGTGCGCCGCCCATTAGCCACCGCATGGAAAAGCCGTGAGCTTGCGTCCCCATCTGTTAGCCACTTCATTCTGGAACGCTGACGCGCCATGGTTCGCTCGAGAGAGGATAGACAGAGGATAGTATGCTTCAGTGTTTTCCTTAGCCAAGCTTCTCCAGGTGACAGGGCGCGGTTCTCTTGGGCAGCGTCGAAACGATGCACCCGCACGTTGGCCATAGCAATCTGAAGTTTGATGTTACCCACCCGCTTCGCTCCCCAAGCTTGGAGATGTGACGCCAGGCTCCTAAAGCAGGCATCAAGTCTCAGGAAAGGGTCGGTGAGATTCTCGTTGCAGCGCCATCCTTCCTTTACCGCCTCGTCGAAACCCTCCAATTTCAGCCAAAAAAGCTCAAACTTGAAGCGGTTGGCAGGTTTGGTACTCGCGTTCATCGACAAATGCAGGGGAGAATGGTCTGAAATAGATGAAGAGAGCGCTTGCAGCAGCGAGTCCGGGTAGTGCAGCTCCCGATCCAGCGACGCCAGAACGCGGTCGATTTTGGACATGGTGGGAATCTGGCGCTCGTTGCACCACGTAAATCTGCGCCCATGCATGTACACCTCCCTAAGTTCATTGTCCTCAACAAAGTTTCTAAATCTGCTGATATTCGCCGTATGCAGGTTCCCGTTGTTCTTCTCAGAAGCTCGCAGAATCATGTTGAAGTCGCCCAGGACGAGCCATGCGCCAGGGCACTGGGCTCGACGGTGTGACAATTCCGCCAAGAACAGGATCTTGTCAGCCGTGGTATGCGGCCCATATACCACCGTGATCCACCAGGAAAACCTATCCCTCATACAAACTTCTCCAGAAATGGAGAAGGAATCCCGAACTATGTTGCTGACAGTCATCACCGTGGAGTTCCAAGCGAGTAGGATCCCACCACGAGTTTCCTCCGCAGGCAAGTAATCGAACTCGTCAAACGACGGTCCCAAGCATTGGTTCACTATAAATCTGTCAATTACAGCCAGCTTAGTCTCTTGTAGACATACCAAGTTTACCCTCAGCGTGTCTAACAATTCTCTAACTGAATCTCTCCTGGCTGGATCATTTAAGCCACGAGGATTCCAACAGAAAATATCAGGTGCAAAATCCATGGAAACAGCTACAGAGAACTCCTAACCCCGCGAGCTGTCGGACGCAGACAGCCGCCTCCAGCAGCCTCATGCTGCGGCAAAGAAGTCACCCCTGGACGGCATAGTCTTCCCGAAGATGGAGGCCAGCACCTGGAGGTGAGGCTCCCGCACCGGGGAGTCAAAGAACTGCCGGAACTCAGAGAGAGCGTTCTCATCAACAGACAGGTCTGCAGGTGTGATTCCAAGCGCCTTGAGCAGTACCGTCTCGGCGGCCGAGGCCTTCTTCGGTTGCTTGCTAGAAGTAGCCACCGGGGTTGCGAATCTGACGCTCCTCCTAGGAGTAAAAGGCTCGGCCTCCGGCCTGAGGGATGAAGCTTGGACTTCTTTGAGAAGCGGCGGCGCCAAGGCCTTCAGGATCCTGGCGCAGAAGCTCTTCATCCTTCCAAGAGCGATCGCTTCAGCATCCGACATGGAAGGGTGCGAGGCTCTGGCGGCATGCGTCTGCTTTCGAACTAGCTGCATTTCGCTGTTGGGCCCTTCGTACGAAGATTCGATGGGAGAGGGAGACCCATCACTTCCACGGCCCCAAACGCTGCACTCGCTGCGTTCCTGGCCCAACTCCCGGTCCAGGTAGGGAATTGCCCCTGGCCTAGGAAGCTCAGCCTGTGTCGCAACTGCTCCAACCTCACCCGACAGGGACACGGTGAAAAACTCCTCGTGACGACTCTTCTGCGAAGGGGAGCCCTCCAAACCCTGTTCGATAAGGGTTCCAACCGGACCGGACGCCTCTAGAGACTCTGTGCTGCTTTGCTGACTACACGAATCAGCAAGAGGCACTTGTGGGACCACACTCACTGTAGTGGGAGAAGTAGACAGACCCACTCCCGATTCAAAAACCGCGCCACCAACGGGAGGCAGAGGCTCCAGACTAGTCACATCATTCTGTACGACAACCTCGTTGGCAGTATCTGCGTTGGGATGGACAGACTCGCGAGGAGGCTGTTGCGCAGACGTCTCCCCTCCATCTTTATTGACCACCGTCGTCGCTTCCATTGACTGAGAGCGCCTTACAGGGCCCGCATGGGCCCCCCTACCCATAGGTGGAAGCCTCCAACTGGCAGAAGGAGCTGCCACACAGCGTGCGACCTCTGCTAACCACCCGTACCGCCCGCGTTCCCGGACCGTGCGCCTCCGCGCCTGTCCGGGACCCCAAGGCGCCACGGGGGCCGCCACACCGCCCGGCCGCCGTCCGACGCACCGCCATCCTGAGCTCCATCCAGACCACCGGAAGGGGAGGCCGGCCTACCCGACGACAGCTCCATCCGCCCCAAGTTCTCCTCCACACTGTCCACATGGATCAGAACATTGTACCTGAGCAGCCTCTTCTCGGAGTCCGGCGTCAGCGGAGGTGTGCCACGCGAGTCCTCCGAGAGCTCACGTGCAGGCGATGGAGTCTCCTCGCCAGGCACCTGAGGCTCGGGGATTGCCAGCGTTCTTGCTGTGGGAATCCGCTCAACCTCCTTGGTCCAAGCTGACACCTTGAGCACGGCGAGGTTGGCTCTGCTCACCGTCTCTGGCGCCAGCTCCGAAACCAAGCAAGACGATCCAAGAAGCTCCACCACGACCTCCTTCTCGAACGCATGGGGAGGAACACCCTCAATGACCAGGCCAACCTTGGCAGTCCACACTTCCAACTTTGCCTGTGCCTGCCTTGTCCACTTCCTGAAGAACAGGGAGAAACCCTCATGCTCCACCGACGGACGCGCCGCCACCCTGTCCATGAGCTCGGCCGAGGAGAACACCACCAAGAAATCTTCCGGCCGAAAGGGATGAACCGAAAACGCTCCGGACGGGATCCCTCTCTTGCTAGAAAGCGCCTCCTGAACTTGCACATACGAGACAGCCGGCCTGGCGCCACCGACGTAAGCCACCATAGCGAAGCGGAGACGATGCTCAAGATCCTGCATACCAGGCGAGCGTCGCACCACACACAGGGGGGCCTCCACCTCCTCCTCCGGCCGAAACAGGGCGCGCGCCACCACAGGAGGTGCCATCTCAACTCGTGGTGCCGGCCACAGGTTTCCCCTGGCCGGCTGCGCACGCAGCAGATTCGCTTCCTCACGCCGCGGCCCCTCGTACCGCGCACGCTTAGCCAAAGCCAGACGCCTGAGTTCATCCTCAGCGTCAGGGCTACGGGGACGGTCACAGCATCTGGCCTCGTGACCCACCAGACCGCACCTGAGGCAGATGGTTTCGAAGGTGCAGTCCGCCTTGCGGTGCCCCGGCCGGCCACAATTGAAGCAGCGGCCAGACCACTCCGGAGACACCGACCGCCGGGCCGCGTCGCGACGAGCCGCCGCCTCCGCCTCGCGCTGCGCCGCCTTGCGCCGGCGCCACTTCTTCTTGCGCGACATGGGCGGCTGCTCCCACACCAGCCTATCCTGCATCCTGCGCGGGCCATCAGCGGCGGCCTCCGCCTGCATCCTGCGCGGGCCATCGGCGGCGGCCTCCGCCGCCCTCGACTCCCCCCCAAGATGCCTCGAGGAGGCAGATTCCGAGGAGTCTTGAGACAGCCCCAAGCCGGAGACCACATGCCGCTCCACCGACCCAGATCCAGAACCCACCGGTTGCCAGCGCTGGCCTCTGCCCGCAGCCTGACGCCCGGTGCCGGAGCCGGCGGAGGAGGAGCCCGCCATGTCTGGAGAGAAGGGGGGGAGGGGGAGAGAAGGGGGGCGCCGGTGCCAGGGAGGCGCCGGCGGCGGACAGGGACGGGGGCGGAGACCTACCTCTTTCTGTCGTCCTCTGTGCGCAAGTCGTGGAATTGAAGCAGCAGCTTCATCGTAAGATCTTCCAACAAGACTTGGAATGGCAGATTCGGTTGTAATCTTGGGTAGCGAGATACCGATGCTTCATAATGTTCTTTCTTGGTGCCTTTAATCAGGCGTGTAAGGGCATCTCCATCGGCGCGACGCATTTCGGACGCTCAAATTGTCCGCTCGCGTCCGTTTGCGTCGCCTGGCGGACGCCAAAATGACCGCGAGGGGCGAAATGTCCGTTTGCGTCGGGGCTATCTCCAGCGGTCCGACGTATTTTGGACATGTAAGTGTTTTTTTTGTGCTACTTCTTTTCAATTTTGTTGAATGATCAAGTTTTAAACGTGAAAATGTTGTACTCAATGATGTCATGTTGGTCGAATCCAATAGATTATAGTCTAAACAATTAACCGGATACTTCAATCGACTAGATTCAAACATATTTAACATACAAAGAAGAAGAAAATTATAAACATATAAACTAAAACTATTTTTTCGCCTTCTTGTTAGAAGACCCTGCCTCGTCGTCGAAACTCCTGCGCCTCTTGCTTGTCACCTCCTCGTCGGAACTGGAGGACGACGCGCCCGTCGAGGAGTTGAAACTGGAAGAAATGGCGTCTTCATCGTCGTCGTCGGTGAACGGACGACGACGCGCCGCCCACGCCAGCGCCCTGGACTTCTTCCTTGCTGCCGCCTTGTCGTCCGCCGCCTCCTGCGCCTCCAACCGGGCGGACTTGCCGTCGGAGTCCTCCTCCTCCTCCTGGCCCTCCTCCTCGTCCTCGGTGTCGCTGGCAGCGCCGCCTCCGTCCTCCTCCTGGCCTTCGCTGCCATTGCCGCCTCCATCCTCCTCGTCCTCACTCGGCGTGGAGGCAGGGTCGCTGGGCGTGGAGCCCGGATCGCTTGGCGTCGCAGGGGATTCCCACCAATGCAGAAATCCGGGCGACTTGCCCTCGCTCTCCGAGTCGGACGGTAGCGTGTAGTCGCTCATGGCATGCCGGTGTTGGAGAAGAAGAAGAAGAGGAAGAAGAAGGCGGTTGAACTTGAATTACCGTAGACACGGGGGTTATAATGTGCGCGGATTAACGGCAGCGCGTATAACGAAGAGGCCGGCAGTTGCTCTTCCGCGGCGGTTCGGCGCTCCATTGATCGCCGTGGTTGCCACACCGGCGCGCGTTGTGAATTCGAGGCCGATCGAACCTAGGTCGCTGCCATGAGGGCTCGTGGGGAAGCGAGCGGACGCTCTGCGCGACCGCCGAGCGTCCGCGGACGGCCCGATCACTTTACGTCGCTCCGCTGGTGGTGGTGCCAGACGTATTTCCGGTCCGCGCGGATGCGAACAGTCGCTCAACGTCCGTTTGCATCGCGCCGCTGGAGATGCCCTAACGCTGCATAATTAACCTGCTGTATTGACCACGTTAAATTTCTTCATTGACTAACTAGGGGCCAACTATCTGGAAAAAAGACTGGGGTTTTCTACACTCTTCCATGTATATATAAGATGCAGCTTTTGGACAACTTCATGTCAAGAAATCCCCAGCTTTAAAGTATCGAGCATGAAGGACACGAGACCAAAGTGATGATGGATTGGTAAGCACATGGCAAACTTGTTTCACCAGTATGAGCTTGATTGAAGGAGGAAATTGCACAAACCACCACCATTTACTGTCTTCGTTGTGCAAAATACCACTTTTACATATTTGTTGCAGAGATCACCACCTTTTTATGAAATGTGTTGCACAGAGGTTCAAATTTGATATCAGAGTAAGCTAATTAATTTCAAATTTGACAGCTGGCCCCATAAAATAGAGATGATGTGGCGTCCACTACATCATCTAGTGTGTTTTCAAACTTTTTTTTAAAATCCAATAATTAAAATAATATTAAAGAATAATTTTCGGAAAGTTTGAAACGAATCTAACATGCCGTCCGAAATTTTTGTCATATTTTTAGATTTGGTCAACATTTGATGAAGTTTTCAAAAAAAAACAATGTAAATATTCTAGCAATTAAAACAATATGGCCTGAATAATTTGAAAAGTAAATCAGAGAGAGGATAAAGTTAAAGGTCCTTCATATTCATGTATCTAAGGTCAGACGATAGCGTTTGAACCTAATTATTGATGCTAGCTTTTCGGACATGACTTTTTGGCTCATAGGTGCATTTGCAACTATTAGAAAAATATAAAATAACATATTTTAAAATGTTTAAAAATTCTAAAAAAATATTCACTTGTACATCCAGGCATCCTATGTTGGCCCATAAAAGTTTCGTTATGAAAGAAAAAATTTGTGTTCCTTGTAAAAAAGACAAATTGGGACGCTATATTTTCATTACAGACAAGACACTTTTTTATATCTTTTTTACCCAAGTCACAAAAAAATGTTCTTTCATGCCGAAAATTTAGTGGGCCAACATAGAATATTGGAACATACCTGTGAATATTTTCTCAGTTTTTTCTCATATTTTTTTGATATTTTTTGAAAATTTCATCAAACACTGATCGAATCTAACAAATTTGACACAAATTTCAGACGGCATGTTAGATTTGTTTCGAACTTTCCCAAAATTATTCTTTAATACTGTTTTAATTATTGGATATTCTCTTTTAAAAAAGTGGACGCCACATCATCTTTGTTTTATGGGGCCAACTGTCAAATTTGAAGTTAATTAGCTTAATCTGACTCCAATATCAGATTTGAACCTCTGTGCAACATATTATATTAAAAGGTGGTGATCTCTACAACAAAATGTAAATGTGGTGTTTTGCGCAACAAAGACATCAAAAGGTGGTGATTTGTGCAATTTCCTTGAAGAGGCCATAGTATGGGAATCCCATGCCGCCTCTTCGCTTGGGAACACACATACGCTCCCAGCTAATCCATGGCACCTTGCGCCTCCTGTTTGCTGAACCCCACCAGAATCACGGGCGATTGATATTAACTTTGTACACGTCTTATTTGACAGCCTGAAACACCCCATCGGATAGGTGGGTACCGTCTGGAGCACCGATTTTATGAAAGTCTCCTTCCCTTCCATTGATAGTCCCTGGCCCTTCCACCCATGAACTCTGCCACATGACCTCTCTAGTATATGTTTAAACGCCCCATCCTTCGAGCGTCCTGCCATGGTGGAGGGAGCTGGTGCTGCGCGAGGAAGCGCTGGCCAAGCTGCAGTCCAACCAGGCCATGGCCAAGGGGCAAGGGGACCGTGCCGGCTCGAGCGGTCTGGGTGACCGAGAGTGTGGGCAGCGACAACAGCAAAGAGCCAAGGGAGGAAAGAAGGCGACGGCGGGGGCGGCTGGCCCCAGGCCTCAACCGCCAAAAGGGAAGAACAAGACCAATCCGTCCAGGGCAGGGGCGCTGGCGGGAGGTGAATGCTTCAAGTGCGGCCGTGAAGGACACTTCCAATCCGAGTGCCTCTTCCAGCCTCTTTGCGTCCTGTGCAGCGAGGAAGCGCACATGTCGGCGCACTGTCCGACGAAGGGGAAAAACTTGTGCCTTGTGTCCATGGGACATGCGATCAAGGGGGGCGGCTTCTTCAACATCGATGTGGAGCCCCTTGGAGCTGGCCAGAACCCCGGGGAGGTGTACTCGGCTATCATCAAGTTCAAAGATGCGCCCCTCTCGAAGGAACTGCTAGCGGAGGAGTTGAAGAAGCTCGTAGACGAGTTGTGGGACTGGCAGGTCTGTAAGCTGACCAAGACGGAGTTCTCGGTCGTCTTCCCGTCGCGCGCTACCCTTCGTTTGGCGACGGCCAGTGGCAGGCTGTACCTGCCGTTCAGCGAGAAGAACACTGAGATTCATGAAGCTTTCTTGGCACCGAAGCCGAGCCTCATGCTTCCCTCGTCTTGGATTAGACTAACGGGTGTCCTGGAGGATTTGATGACCAAGGAGAGGTTGATGGCGACTTTCGTGATGATTGGACGAACCATTGATGTTGACGAGCTTTCCATCTTGAAGAGAGACCGCGAGCCGATCCGCATGCGGTTCTAGGGCAGGTACCCTGAGCGCATCACCGGCTCCATTCAGCTGTTCGTCAATGGGGAGGGCTACACCATTGGTCTGCAGGTGGAGGCAGGCCCGCGCGACGCTGCTGATGGTCTGCAGGGTCCCCTCCGCCACCATCGCCTCCTCGTGACGATGGGGATGACTACGATTCTGACTACATCTCGTCCGATGGGGAGTGGAACAAGCACGGGCGCAGGAAGAAGAAGGATGATGTGAGTAATGGGAACAAGGACACCGAGAAGGACAAGACGGCGGGGGCCGGGGCGGTGGGCACCAAAGCCGCAGGCTCTAACAGCGCTCCACCAGCGTCGAAAGAACGTGAGACGTTGCTGGCCATGGACGTCCAACCCATTGACCAGTATGGGTCAAACCTGGCGTTGAGCTTCCTCGCTGCATCCAGGGAGGGCGTTGAGCGCTCGCCGCCGCTGCCGTCCAGGATGGGGACGATGTCCCTCCAGGGAAGGGGAACACGGACCCTGTGGAGCCTACGCTATCCGCGGAGACTGGCTCCCAGGTGACTGACCCGGGATCGACCTGGGTGGCGGACAGCCCCTCTCTCGAGGAGCCTCCTCTCAAGATTACCAGGCTTGGGTCCCCGTTTGACCCGATGGAGGGGGTGGAGCAGCTGGAGGTGGATTTGGTGGGGTCGGTCGAGGAGGTGGGTGCGGGTGCGTCTGCGATGGTGGTAGAGCTGGGCGGGAGGCCGGACTCTGGGCGCCATAACTTGCGCTCCGAGGCGCTGGCGGACCTACCGCTGGTGCAAGGCCGACGCTCCATGGCCGTACCCTACTCCACCAGGAGGAAGAACAGCGGGAGGAACCAAGGCGCGGCGGCGAACACACCGGTCATGGAGAAGGCGCAGCGCATGGCGGCGGAGAAGAACCTGGAGACGACCAAGGCCAAACCTAAAGGTAACGATTCTTTCGCCTTGGATATTATTTCTGATGCGCATATCTCCTCCGTGGTTAGGGATAGCTGCTTGTTGTTTCATCCGAGGGTGGGAGCCCCGTCGGAGGCCATCTCTCTTATTCGAGCTAAGGAGAAGGTGCAAGAAGCACTAGCCGCGACTAGGCGGCGGATTGACTAGAGGAAGAAGCGCGGAAGGCGACCAGGGAGGCTGCTCCGCTTGTCTCAGATGTGCCGAGGGATGGCACATCCTTGGACGCAGCCACGGCCACGGACACTCACCCGTTGGGTGAGTCGGCGGTGGGTTCAGGGGAACCATTCGTGGACCTGGGTACGACGGCGGCTGCGGATCGGGAGGCCACTCTCGCTCCCACCGGTAGACCGGTCCGCAAGTGTGCGAAGGGTTGGAGGCCTCAGCTGAACGTCCGCAAAGGACGAACCAAGAGGGCGGCTGCCAAATGATGTCTCTTATTTATAATCCGAGGGGCTTTGGGCGACTAGGGCGTTGAAGCCAGCTCAAAGACTACATGAGGCAGGAACATGTGGATATCCTAGGGCTTCAGGAGACCATTAGGCAGGATTTTACGGTGGCTGAGCTTCATAGCTTAGAGTGTGGTGGCCAGTTTGGGTGGAATTGGCTACCTGATAATGGGAAATCCGGGGGATGCTTCTTGGCTTCAGGGAAGAAGCCTTCGAGGTTGGCACATGGAGGAAAGGGGGATTCTTCATTAGTGCGGACATTCTCCAACGCAACATTAACAGGAATGGTGCTTCAACCTAGTGTATGGCCCAGCGGACCATTCCAGAACGGAGGATTTCCTGGGGGAACTCGAGAGGGAGGTAACCTCTTGATCCTTACCGCTGGTAGTGCGGGACGACTTTAACCTAATTAGGCGGCGGTAGGACAAGAGCAACGAAATGGTGAATCTTGCCGCAACCTTGCTTGCTGCCTGCTCTGTGGAGAATCCGGGCACAAGGGGAGGTGGTGCAAAGGAGAGAAGGAAGAGAAGGTCAGCTCGTCGGTGGGGGCGCCGCAGACCCATGTTGCTCTGGCTGCTTCGTCAGGTGCGTGGAAGAGGATCGGAGGACCGGTCCCCATGGAGGCCCCTGCCCGTTGTGCTGAGGAAGAGAGAAGGCTCACGAGGCTGGGAGTGGTGGCGGTCACCGTCGGGTGGTGCCCTGACCTGGAGCTTCCTGATGTGGCTCGGGCGTTCGCTCGCCACTTTAGGCTGCTCGAGGATGCTGTGCAGGTCAGGCTGCTGGCACCAGGCGAGTTCCTCGTCGTCTTCTCCACCGTGGCTGCGCGGAACACAACGGGGTAGTGGCAAGGCGTGATGCCGTTCGGTCGCGTTTCCTTCATGGTATCGCCGTGGTCACGCTTCCGCAAGGTTACGGCAGGACGACTGTGCTACAAGGTACGCGTCTACATCGAGGGTGTCCCATCGAGCGCACACAACTGGGAGGCGGTGAAGGGGATCTTCGACTCCTCCGTCATCTTCGATAGCGTCGACAACGGCCTCAACTCCAAGGAGGATTCGGCGCGCTTCAAGGTTTGGGTTTGGATGGCCCACATCGGCTCCCTCGCGCGGTGTGGCTTGCTCGACCTCGAGGAGCCGCTGGAGATGGACTCCCCTCTCCTCCACTTCCCCGAGCTTGGCATTCTTGCCGACAGGCCGGTGCGTTCGGGGCCGTTGAAGACGCTCTCCTACAACATCATCCTCCACCTCGACCGCGTCCTCGACTACTCCATCTCACCGTCTTCTAGCCCAGAGAGCCACATGTCGTACCACAAAGACGTCAGCGGCTTGCCGTCTGAGACGTCGTCCACGCCGGAGTTTCCTATTACCTGGGGCTACAGGTGGTACCTTGGGTACGAGGCCGGCACGTTTCCACCTTCTCGAGCCTCTGCACACTCTAGGATTAGCTTTCCTGATGGACGAGGGGGAGGAGGAGCTGGCGGAGCTGGGGGGCTGCCGGTGCGGGTGCGCGCGGTGGCGGCGAGGCCCGGCAAGGAAGAAGCTCTCGATGGGACCAGCAAGAGAATCAACAAAGGTACGGGCAGCAGTTCGGTGGGCCCGGGGGCTTAGATGTGGGCCACCATCAGTGGACGGAGGCTGCCTTGGGGACCGGAGGTGCAGAGGCGCGGGACTAGGAGCATCAGTTTGCGCATTTCCTGGAGCCAATGGGAGCTGCGCAACTATCTTCGGACAGCCCTACGGTGGATCCGCTTCAGCTGATGGACGCAGACATGCTGCCGAGTCAACTCGGTCCTGTGATGGGGAGCCCGAAAGGGAAAGAAGCAGCCGAACCAGGCGGCGCTGTGGATGCCATGCGGGGGAAGGGTCGCAGTTCGAGGAAGCGCAAGCGGAGAAAAGGGCTTTGGTGGAGGTCATGGGCACACATGGGAACGGTTCAGACCATTCCGATTTTGCTGACCAGTCAAAGGTGGATGGGGCGGAAGACGAGCTTTTCGGGCCGCACTCACCCAGGGAGTTGTTTGGCCAAGATGGGGTCTTGGACAACCTGGCCCAACACCCTGCTAGGCCGATAGAAAGGGACCAAGACACTGAAAAGGCCGTGGAGGATCAGGGGCTCGACCCGCTGCAGGAGTTCATCGTCTCCCACTCTGCCCTAGTTACCTCTGCGCTGCTCCCCTCCCCTCTTGAGGCGACGGTGGCAGCAAACTCCGGTAGATTCAAGCCAGGGTCCGAGACGGCGAAGAAGAGCACTAGGCTAGCTACCAAGCCAACGGCGGGCCTATCCACCATGGAGAAGATCAACTTCGTCCTCCTCAAGAAGCGCGGCGCCCCAACCATTGAAGCTCAACCGCAAGGTGCTGAACTGCAGAGGTTGGCCGACTTGTACACCAAGCCCCTGCCGCGCAACTTCCTCAAGGCGGCGACTGCCCTGGTGGAAGCCGGCTCCGCTAGCAAGGCTTTGGCGATCTTGGAAGAGGGGCAGGTGACATCTGCCTGAAGTTGGACATGTTCTAGGTGTGTGTTTTCATAGTTTCCATGTTAGTGCTTCCTTTTTTCTTCAGTTCGTGTCCTGGCTGGGTCATGGAGTTGTCGGTGCTTGTGTTGTGTTTGAGAGGGTGATACGTCTCCAACGTATCTATAATTTCTGATGTTCCATGCTTGTTTTATGACAATACCTACATGTTTTGTTCACACTTTATATCGTTTTGATGCGTTTTCCGGAACTAACCTATTGACGAGATGCCGAAGGTCCAGTTGCTGGTTTCTGTTGTTTTTGGTTCCAGAAAGGCTGTTCGGGCAATATTCTCGGAATTCGACGAAACGAAGACCCAACATCTTATTTTTCCCGGAACCTTCCAGAAAGTCAAAGGGGGACCAGAGGGGAGCCCTGGGGGGCCCACACATGTGGCCGGCGCGGCCCAGGCCCTGGCCGTGCCCCCCTATTGTGTGGCGCCTCCGTAACCCTTCCGACTCCGCCTCTTCGCCTATAAGAAGCCCCCTGACCTAAATCTTCGATACGGAAAAGCCACGGTACGAGAAACCTTCCAGAGCCGCCGCCATCGCGAAGCCAAGATCTGGGGGACAGGAGTCTCTGTTCCGGCACGCCGCCGGGACGGGGAAGTGCCCCCGGAAGGCATCTCCATCGACACCACCGCTATCTTCATCACCGCTACTGTCTCCCATGAGGAGGGAGTAGTTCTCCATCGAGGCTAAGGGCTGTACCGGTAGCTATGTGGTTAATCTCTCTCCTATGTACTTCAATACAATGATCTCATGAGCTGCCTTACATGATTGAGATTTATATGAGTTTTGTATCACTATTAGTCTATGTGCTACTCTTGTGATGTTATTAAAGTAGTCTATTCCTCCTTCACGGTGTAATGGTGACAGTGTGTGCATCGTGTAGTACTTGGCGTAGGTTATGATCATAATCTCTTGTAGGTTATGAAGTTAATTATTACTATGATAGTATTGATGTGATTTATTCCCCCTTCATAGTGTAAAGGTGACAGTGTGTATGCTATGTTAGTACTCGGTTTAAATTGCAAAGATCTATTATGCTCTAAGGTTACTTAAATATGAATGTCGATTGTTGTGGCGCTTGTTAACTTCGGCTTGAGGGAGCTCTTGTAGCCCTACACAACGAATGGTGTTCATTATCAAACAAACGTATATGTAGCACAAAGGAAGAGAACTTATTTATTTATGTGATCAATGTTGAGAGTGTCCACTAGTGAAAGTATGATCCCTAGGCCTTGTTTCCAAATACTGCAATCATTGCTTGTTTACTGTTTTACTGCATCTTTACTTCCTGCAATATTACTACCATCAACTGCACGCCAGCAAGCACTTTTCTGGCGCCGTTACTACTGCTCATATTCATTCATACCACTTGTATTTCACTATCTCTTCGCCGAACTAGTGCACCTATACATCTGACAAGTGTATTAGGTGTGTTGGGGACACAAGAGACTTCTTGTATCGTGATTGCAGGGTTGCTTGAGAGGGATATCTTTGACCTCTTCCTCCCTGAGTTCGATAAACCTTGGGTGATCCACTTAAGGGAAACTTGCTGCTGTTCTACAAACCTCTGCTCTTGGAGGCCCAACACTGTCTACAAGAATAGAAGCACCCGTAGACATCAGAGGGCTGGTCCTGTCAGCTGCTCTGCTGTTTGCAAGGTTTTTATGGATCTAGCTGTTATGGATTGGAATATTAGAGGGGCCAATAGCTTGGCCAAGAGGAGGGCAATTCAGTTGTTCTTCGCTGATAAAAGTTGCAATGTCGTGTGCCTGCAAGAGACTAAGATCGCTGTCATGACTAAGGATCTGGTCATTGAGATGCTTGAACCCAAATTTGGAGACAACTTCATTTGTCTCCCTGCTGATGGTACCAACGGAGGGGTTCTGATTGCATGTACTGATGACTTTCAGATTGCTGCTGAGCCTCTGACCGCAGCAGCGCTACACTCAATTACTGGTAATATTGTGCAGCGTTCCGACAACACAAGTTGGGCGATTACAGGGGTATATGGACCACAAGAAGAGGACTCCAAGAATGAGTTCATGCAGGAGCTCCGTATGATTCAACCTCTTGTTCAGGACAGGTGGATGGTTCTGGGAGACTTCAACCTTATCTGCACAGTAGCTGACAAGAGTAATACCAATGTCAACCTGAGGCTGATGGGACAATTCAGAGCTGTGATACAAGACCTGGAGCTCATCAAGTATCCCCTGATTGGGAGAAGATTCACTTGGTCCAACGAGCGGCAAAATACTACAATGACAATGATTGATAGGGTTTTTGTCTCCAAAGATTGGGATATAGTGTTACCCCATTTTCAGCTTGCACCGGCCTCTTCCAATGTATCTGATCATTGCCCACTCATTCTTAGCAAGATGCAGCGACGACCTTTCAAGGGGTTCAGATTTGATGCAAGCTGGCTACATTTTGAGGATTTTCTCCCTGTCGTTCAGAAAGCTTGGGAGAAGCCTGTCCACTCAAGAGATGCTATCAGAGCTTTGCACATCAAGCTTGCTAGGGTTGCCAAGGCTCTCAAGAAATGGAGCAGAGAAAAGGAGAACTGGGCAAAAGTGTCCTCGAGGCTGGCCAGTGACATTATTTTTCAGCTTGACTTGGCACAAGAGAGTCGGAACTGACCGTGGAGGAGAGGGAGTTCAGAGCCTTGCTGAAGAATAGGTTGTTGGGCATTGCGGCTATCGACAGAATCCATTGGCGAAAAAAATCTAGAATAACTTGGATCAAAGAAGGAGACGCGAACACTATGTTCTTCCACATGAGGGCAAATGATAGGAGGAGGAAAAACCACGTTCCAATTCCGAGAACTGATGATGGAGATGTCACTGATCATGAGGCAGTTGATGCAAAGGACTACAGACCGGTCAGCCTTATGCATAGTGTTGCCAAGATCCTCTACAAGCTGTTGGCCAACAGGTTAGCGCCCGAGCTGCATTAGTTAGTGTCGAGCGGACAAAGTGCCTTCATCAAAAAAAAGATCGATACAAGATAATTTCCTATATGTTAAGAATGTCGTAAAGGAGGCGCACTCGAGGAAGTCCCCTATGCTGTTCCTTAAGCTAGATATTGCTAAAGCCTCTGACTCTCTGAATTGGGGCTATGTTCTGCAAGTGTTGAAGCATATGGGTTTTGGTCAGAGATGGAGAGATATCATCGCTTTGCTCCTGGAAGCCTCCTCTTCCAGAATTTTGCTAAATGGCTACCCGGGCAATCCTTTCTTCCACCGTCGTGGGCTGAGGCAGGGAGATCCCCTCTCCCCTATGTTGTTCATCCTGGCTATGGAACCTCTGTAGAGGCTGCTCGAAAAGGCGACTGAGCATCATGTGATCTCCCCTCTGAGAGAGCTGCTAGGATGAGGGCCAGACGATGCAACTTTGTTTCTCAACCCCCGCAAAGGCTGACATCACTGCTCTTCACCACATCTTGCAGCTGTTTGGGGATGTATCCGGTCTGAGGACAAGCTCTCAGAAATGTGTAGCGTACCCCATTGCTTGCGATGGTTTGGATGTTGATGATATTCTTCAAGACTTTGGTGGAACCAAAGGGGAGCTGCCTTGTAGTTATCTTGGGCTGCCTCTAGGTCCGCGAAAACCCAGGCGTATCGATGTACATCCCTTTTTTGATAGAGCCGTCGGGAGGCTTAAAGGGTGGAAAGGGAAAATGATGACTAAAAAAGGGAGATTGAAACTTGTCAATAGTGTGGTGACGGCCACAGCCACCTACTTCCTCACTATTTTTCCAGCTGAGAAGTGGATGATAAAGAAGTTTGACAGGGTGCGCAGAAATTTCCTTTGGAACCCGGATGAAGAGGCTAGAGGTGGCAAATGTTTGGTGAATTGGAAGCGTATCTGTGCTCCAACAATGTATGGTGGTCTAGGTATAAAAGACCTGGAAGGTTTTAGTAGAGCCTTCAGATTGCCATGGGAGTGGTATAGATGGGATGCACAAGATCGACCTTGGAAGGAAACACCAACGCCCCGTGACCTTGCCGACAAGGCTCTGTTCGCAGCTGTACCTCTATTTCCATTGGGAATGGGAAAACTATGAAGTTCTGGGCAGATAACTGGTTGTTTGGTCAGGCTCCTGCTGCCTTGGCACCTTTGCTCATAAAGTTGGCGGCAAGGAAAACCTGACAGCGAAGGAGGCTTTGGCGAATGATTGATGTATAAGGGGTATGCAGAGAATCAACTCTGAGGAACACATGGATCAGTTTGTGCAGTTTTGGTCTCATATTCAGTCCTTTACACTTTCTAATGCCAGAGACACGATCTCCTGGAACTTAACCACTGATGGTTCCTACTCGGCCAGCTCTGCTTATGCCATCCAATTCTGTACCAGGGTGCCAATGCGTGAGCTCAACAAAGTTTGGTCCATCAGAGTCCAAGGAAAAGTAAAGTTCTTCTTTTGGTTTTTCTTTCAAAACAGAGTATGGACTGCTGATCGTCTTTATGCGAGAGGCTGGCCTCATGACAACAATTGCAGTCGATGTGATCAGGAGATGGAGTCGGCATCTCACCTTGCCTTCCGATGTCCTTTTGCTAGAGAGTTTTGGCTCCAGTTCCATAGCGACTTCGCGGTCATGGTGCAGAGAGCGACTGATGCCACTGATGTGTGCTCATGGTGGGATATTTCACGACAAAGTGGCACCAAAAATCAGAGAATGCATGAGCTCTCGCTTGCGATACATATTATCTGGCACATCTGGAAGGAAAGGGGCAGGAGAATTTTCCAGAACAAAGTGGCAACGGCTCCTGGAGTGGCGGCCTTGGTCCGGGCTGACATTGAATTGCTGAGTTTGGCAATGTAGCTACCTAGTTTTGCTGGAGTGTTTCTCTTTCTCTTTGATCTTGGCACCTTTGTGTCACCATTTGTAATGGTTTTCCCTCTAATATAATGCAAAAGCAGAGCGCCTGCTGTTCACGTTTAAAAAAAATACATGGTACTATGGTAGATTGGTTGTGTCACTTTCTTTTTTTTGTGTAAATTCCTTATATGCCACTTAGGACCTATTTGCACTAGTATTTACATGTAAATTACTAGTCCACCAAAATGTAAAATATGACGTAATTTTTGTGATTTTTGCGCCATTCTGACTCATACATAGCGTTTCTTATATCATTTTTCTTTTTGCTATGGGTCAATATGAACATAATTATTTGTATTCCAAACATATATTCTGAAAGAACTGTGTGCAAAATAACGTATTATGCACGTTGAGTGCCGAATATTATTTCTAGTAAATTACATGTATATACATCAATGTTGACGAAAACGCTTATCAGTGTTGACTCGGTCAGCTAGTGATTAGCGATTAATAAGCAAATTGTCCGATAAATGAGTTATCAGCTAATCGGTGACCCACCGAGTAGCGATTAATTGGCCGACTAATCGCTGAATCGGCCAAATTTTTGAACAGTGATTATACATTGTAATTGATATGTAATATTTTGAGTTTTGGTGAAATAGAAAACAGTTGAATTTCCACTTGTCATTTTTTGTTTGGAAGAAATATGAACTTATCGCGAATTGTGATAAACAGTTGACTGCCGAATAGACTCTTCCAAAAGATGGCTCATCTGGCTACAACGGCACAACCAGATAAAAGAAGAACTGGCTGATCTCACTTGAATTAAACACAAGAGATGAAGATAACGCCAACCTAATGCATGTACGTGTGTGGTTTTTTTCATTCCACTCGAAGGTCGAAGCAAACAACACCTTAATGAAAACAACAACAAAATTACCTCGAAGACGAATCGGTCAAGGAGCAATCGCAGGGCAGGGAAGAAGACGAGGACAGGGAGCACAGCGTAGTCACCGTACGCCGGGTAGGCCTCCGCCTCCCAGTCCACCAGCGGCAAAGAAGAATAGGATCTCCTCATGAAGAGCCCCACCAGGGTTGCCATTGCAGCCTTCATGAGGAGATCCCAGAACCCCAAGATGGTTGTTATATCCATAGGGTACGAGATGGAATTAAACTGAGCAATTAGTGTACACTCTTTCTTGGTGTTAAGAGAGGAGACGGAGCACGGAATTTCCAACAATGGCATAGCTCGTGGCATAGTAGGTTATAGTTTTCGCCATCCTACATTGAGGGGTAGTAATTAGGAGAGATGGTGCATTGTTTGTGAACAGCTTTCGACATCCTACATTGAGGGGTAGTAATTAGGAGAGATGGTGCATTGTTTGTGAACTCTGAAGTACCATAGCCCCACTTAATAAGTCAAACCAAAGGAGAGGGAAGAAAGAGAGCGTTAGGAAAGAAAAATAGTACTCCAGTTTAGTAGGTTTTGGTTTGGTGGATGTCTACATACATGCTTACATATAAAATACGTACCGGAGAAGCCCTACTCAAGGTTGACAGCGAAGGTGTCGAAGAGAAGCAGCAGTACCATCATCGTCAGATCTGCAACAAGACTTGGAAGAAGGGCAGATTCGGTCGTTATCTTGGCTAGCGATAATGCATTAATGCTCTTTCTTGGTGCCTTCAGCAAGGCGTGTAACTTTGCATGCTGAACATACGTGATAGACCGCCTGAAATTTCTTTAACGATTAAATACGTGATAGACAAGAACCAAGGCATCCTGCATCGCCGCATGATGGGTAGATTCCGGAGGTCCTTATCCCACCTCAAGCTTAAGGAAATCTATCTAAATGGGCGTAGATTCACGCGGTCGAACGAGTGAACGCAACCAACGCTGGAGAAATTGGACAGGATCTTTTCGACTGTGGATTGGGAAGAGCTTTTCCCTGATGCCTTCCTGTCAGCCATGTCCAGTGGTCCCTCTGATCACTGCCCTCTGGTGCTGAGCTTAGTCCCTGACCTTCACCGAGGCCGTAGATTCCAGTTTCAATCCTTCTGGCCAAAGATGGATGGCTTCCTGGATGTGGTCCGGGAAGTGTGGACGGCCCAGGCCACAATCCCCAACCCCTTCAAGACCTTGGATAACAAGCTCCGGGCCACGACCAAGCGACTTTCGAGCTGGAGTACTAAATTCATCAGAAGTGTCAAGACACAGATTTTGTTGGCATCGGAGCTAATCCTTCGCTTCGATGTTGCGATGGAATCCCGCCAGCTGTCACCTGATGAAAGAGCTCTCCGTCGTTTTCTCAAGAAGAAACTTCTCGGGCTAGCCTCTTTGGAAAGAACAATTGTGAGGCAGCGCTCTCGCATCCTATGGCTTCAGGAAGGGGATGCTTGCACTCGTTTCTTCCATCTACATGCGAGCCATAGGAGACGGAAGAACTTCATTGGACACCTGTTCGTGGATGACGTGCGAGTGGTAGAGCATGTGGATAAGGTTGAGGCCGTAGACTCCTTCTTTGACAACCTGATTGGATCGACAACGGACAGGAGTTTCTCCCTCGACCTGGAGTACCTCGGACTCCCAACCTTTAACCTCCAGCACATTGACGGAGTTTTCACCGAGGAAGAGGTGTGGACAACTCTCAAAAACATGCCTATGGACAAGTGCCCTGGCCCGGATGGCTTCTTTGCTCGCTTCTTCACGGTTTGCTGGGAGATCATTAAAGTAGACATTATGTCAGCCTTCAACTCCATGTCCCGCCTAGACTGCCGTGGCTTTGGTGTAGTTAACGATGCCCTCGTCACTCTGATCCCTAAGAAAGAAGGGGCGGAAAGGGTCCAAGACTTCAGATCCATTAGCCTTATCCATGGATTTGCCAAGCTTGTGGCTAAAGTGCTGGCCAACCGGGTAGCCCCTGTTCTTCCCCAGATGGTTGGAGTGCATCAAAGTGCCTTTGTGCGTGGAAGGTGCCTACATGATAACTTCATGATGGTCCAAGGAACGACCCGCTTCATAGTAGCTCAGTTCCTGTTGTGCTGATAAAGCTGGATATAACAAAAGCCTTCGATACGGTGGAATGGCCTTTTCTTATGGAGGTCCTGAGGAGGCTCGGATTCGGGGAAAGGATACTAGCTTGCATTTGCACCCTTTTATCCACGGCCTCAACTCGCGTCCTCCTGAACGGTTGCCCTGGATCTAGGATTGCCAACAGGCGTGGACTGAGACAAGGAGATCCTCTATCTCCCCAGCTCTTCATTCTGGTTATGGAGACCCTTCACCTGCTGATCGAGAAGGCCACGTCGATAGGACTGCTCACCCCGCTGGCAGAGTCTGGATTGCGCCACCGCACCTCCATTTATGCAGATGATGTGGTCGTATTCCCGCGCCCCATTGTGCTGGATCTCAAGGTCTTTGCCGTGATCATTCAGGACTTTGGCGATGCCTCGGGTCTCCGCACCAACATGGATAAATGCTCAGCAAATCTCATTAGATGTTCCAACACAGACGAAAAGATCATTGACCGCGAGCTCAGATGCCCGGTGGTCCCCTTTCCTCTCCGCTACCTTGGGCTCCCCCTGACGTTGAGGAAACCGACGGCAGCACAGCTCCAATATCTAGTGGATAAGGTAGCTAACAAGCTACCAAGTTGGAGGGCCTCCCTTTTGGACAGAGGTGGACGTCTGGAGCTGGTTCGAGCGACGCTCTCGGCAATCCCCATTTTCTCAATGATGTCCCTCGACATCCCAGTGAAGACACTCACAGCTATCTAGAATATTATAAGGGGGTTCCTATGGAAAGGCCGTAAGGATGTTAAAGGTGGCCACTTCTTGGTGGCGTGGGACAAAGTGTGTGCCCCAAAGAACTGGGGAGGGCTGGGCATTCCTAACCTCCAGTACATGAACATCGCCCTGAGGGCCATATGGTTATGGCTTCAACGAGTTGATGACTCGAAGCCATGGAAAGAGCTGAACATTCAAGTGCCACATGTGGTGAGCCAACTCTTTGAAGGGGCAACCTACTCGGTGTTAGGAGGGGCGTCCACGTTTTTCTGGACAGATCGGTGGCTCTCTGAGGGTCGGCTGACGGACATAGCCCCAAACCTCGTGAAGGCGATCCCAAAACGTCTTGTGCGACTGCGCAAGGTCCGAGAAGGACTGACCGGCGCCTGGTTAGATGACATTCCACCTGACCTAGATGCATCAGCGATCCGGGAACTCTTTGAAGTGGCAGATCGTTTGGAGGATGTAGCCCTTGTGGAGGGCGTAGAGGACAGCTTCAGGTGGGGCTTGCCGCGCGCTCAGGTTACCGCGCGATGTTCGGGAGGGTAGAGATGCCAGGAGCGCTCCAGATCTGGCGATCGAGGGCCCCACCAAACTGCAGGGTCTTTTTATGGCTTGCGGCCAGAAACAGATGCTGGACTGCAGACAGGCTTAGCAGGCGAGGTCTTCCCCATCTGGCCTCATGCCCTTTCTGTGATCAGAGTGATGAGACCTTGAACCACCTGCTGATGGGATGTGTGCTGGCGCGAGAGGTCTGGGCGACGTGTCTAAGCTAATTGGGGAAGCTGCACTGGATGCCACACGTGGACACAGATTTTGTTGCTTGGCTACAGGGCAAGCGTGGAGGACCTGGGGGTGACCGTGACCTCTGGACAGGTGTGACGCTTATCTGTTGGTGCCTCTGGCGACACCGAAATGACATTGTCTTCGATGGAGTCGCACCTTCCAAGTCCAGGGTGCTCTCGAGGATCTCTGATGAGGTGGAGCTGTGGAGACTAGCCGTGATCTTTAGGGGATCCCTTGTGCCTTAAGACAATGATGGCAAGTTTCAGAGATTTTGTTGGGCAGCTGGAGCTGAAGGATCTATACTTGCATGGTCAGCGGTTTACCTGGAGCAATGGACGTGAGACTCCGACCATGACAAGGATTGATAGGGCTTTGGGCTCGGTGGATTGGACCTCATGTTCCCGGATGCTTGTTTGCAGGCCTTGGCGGCGTCTTTCTCAGATCATGCGCCGCTGCATCTATCTTTGAATAATGGGCTGAGGCCCAAGAGGAGATTCAGGTTTGAGGTGTTTTGGACCAAACTTCCGGGGTTCATGGAGGCGGTGGAGGAGGCTTGGATGTGTGATCCAGCGGTTGTGGATCCATTCAAGCGGCTGGACGTCCTGTTCAGAAACGCTGCCAGGTCTCTGCAGGCGTGGGGACAACGCACGGTGGGTAACATTAAGATGCAACTTGCCATTGCCAATCTGATCATCTTGAGGTTTGACGGTGCTCAGGAGCGGAGACAGCTTGAGCCACAGGAAAGATGGCTGGTCAGTACCTTGAAGCTGTCGGTCTTGGGCCTCTCATCGCTCGAGCGAACTATGGCGAGGCAGCGTTCTAGGGTTCGTTGGCTTAAGGATGGGGATGCAAACTCTAAGCTATTCCATGCGGTGGCCAATGGGAGACGGGCAAAGAATTTTATCCCTGCAGTGCGTGTGGGGGATCAGATAGTCACTGACCAAGCCGACAAGGAAGAGGCTTTCTTTCAAGCGTATTTTCAGCTCTTGGGACGGAGTTCGGTCAGGGAGCACACTATCGATATGGATCGAGTGGGGATACCGAGAGTGGAGTTGCAAGACTTGGATGATTTGTTTACTGAGGCTGAGGTGTGGAAGGTTGTGCAGGAGTTGCCACCGGATCGTGCCCCGGGGCCGGATGGCTTCATTGGTCTGTTCTACCAAAAGGCTTGGAGTATCATTAAGCATGATGTGCTAGCTGCTGTTTTTAAGTTGGCCGTTGGTGATGGGAGAGGGTTCGACAAGCTCAATGCGTCCTTGATCACCCTCATTCCGAAAAGGTCGGATGCCATTGAGATTGGGGATTTCAGACCGATAAGCTTGGTGCGCAGCTTTGGGAAGCTGTTTTCAAAGCTGATCGCTAATAGACTGCGAGGGAAGCTGGGGTCCTTGGTGAGTGCCAACCAGTTAGCGTTTGTGCGAGGGAGATGTCTCCATGACAATTTCATCCTTGTCAGGCAGGTGGCGAGAAGGATCAATGCTAGGAAAGTGAAAGGGGTTTTTCTCAAATTGGACATTTCCAGAGCTTTTGACTCCTTGTCCTGGGCGTTTCTGTTCCAAGTGCTTCAGCGGATGGGCTTCGGTGATAGATGCATGGGCTGGATAGGGCTGCTCTTGCGCACGGCCACGGTTCGTGTTATGGTGAATGGAGTGCCAGGGAGGAAATTCAGGGTTGTTCGTGGCCTTCGGCAGGGTGATCCCACTTCGCCTCAACTCTTTGTTATAGCAATGGAGGTTCTCACCATGTGCCTTGTAGCGGTAGTTGAGGCAGGTCTTTTGGCCAACCTGCCGGGGTGTGAGCCAAAGCAAAGGATATCGATCTTTGCTGACGATGTGGCTTTGTTTTTTAAGCCCGAGGTGCAAGATTTGGTCACGGTAAGGGAAATTTTGAGGGTTTTTGGTGAAGCTTCGGGTCTCAAAGTGAATTACGCCAAGACAACGGCAGTGGTGATCAGAGGGGAGCAGGAGGATGGCTGGGTTGTGCGACGCATTCTCCGGTGTGAGATTGGGGACTTCCCCTGTAAGTACCTGGGGCTGCAACTCTCCACGGGCAACCTCAGAAGGGCGCATTGGCAGCCAATGCTCGATCAGGTTCTTGCCTCTCTTCCGGCGTGGCAAAGGGGATTGTTGGCGAGGTCTGGGCGTCTGGTTTTGATCAAGGCGGTGGTAACGGCGAGGCCGATGCATCAGCTGCTAGTTATGAACGCTCCGACCTGGCTGTTTGAGGAGATCGATAAGTGGATGCGGGCATTCTTTTGGGCTGGGAAGGATAAAGTGAATGGTGGGCAGTGTCTAGTTTCTTAGCAACAAGTCTGTAAACCTGTGGAGTATGGTGGCTTAGGCATCTTGAATTTGCGACTCCAGGGATTGGCTTTGAGAGCTCGTTGGGAGTGGCTGCGCCGTACGGATCAGGGGCGGCCATGGCAGGGCTTGCCGATGATGACGGACGTGGAGGCTGACAGGGTTTTTAACAGCTTGGTGGAGATCAAGGTTGGGGATGGAGCTAAAACCCTCTTTTGGACTGATAGATGGTGGAATGGGCGGGCGATTAGTGAAATCGCGCCGCTCGTGGTTGCATCAGTCAGTTTGGCGAAGAAAAATGGAGAACAGTGAGGGAGGCCCTGCAGGATCATGCTTGGGTGGGAGACGTTCCGACGAGCATCGGCGCGGAAGGTGTTGGCCAGTGTGTCCGAATTTGGCAAGCAGTCAATGTGATCAACTTGGATGATGCGCAAGAGGATGTGATCGCCTGGCCTTGGTCGGCGAGTGGAGTATACACTGCCAGCTCCACTTACAGAATGTTGTGTGTTGGTAGTGTGAAGTGGGAGGGAGCCACTTATGTCTGGAAGAGCAGTGCACCACTCAAGTGCAAGATTTTTGCGTGGCTTGCGTTACAGGGTAAGCTGTGGACTTCGGATAGGAGAGTACGCCATGGGCTACAGGACGTCGTCTCGACCTGCTACACCTGCCTGCAAGAGGTGGATACGGTTAGGCATGTTTTGGTGGGGTGTGTCTATGCCAGACAGGTGTGGCATCGCTGTTTTCTGCTTATGGGCATGGAGGTGCCAACGCCTAGAGAGACCGACAACTTACTGGATTGGTGGGCACTTGCCAGGAAGAGATTTAGGAGGAAGGAGAAGAAGGGCTTCGACTCTTTCATCATCCTGATTGCCTGGCGCATATGGAAACAACGAAACGCAAGGGTTTTTGATAATGTGGCCAGACAGTTCTCCGAGGTACAATTGGTGGAGCAGATCTTCGAGGAGTGGGATCTTTGGGCAAAGGCAGGTCTTGGTGGGTGTAATCTATTCGTGAGAGTAGTGCATTAGAGGTTGTGTGTCGGTGGTGTGGTGGTGTTCTGGTCACCGCTGTCCGCAGCTGGTGACCTTTCTGTAAACCTTGTTCTGCCTTCTATAAAACAAAGGTACGCAATTGCGTACTCTCGAAAAAAGACAATGTATGAGGTTATCCTACCATCCAGAGAATCATAATTGATATAATTTTGGTGCCTAAATTTATTCCTACTTGTTATGCTAACCAGTTCATCCTCAGCATTCTCATATTCTTTACACAATTTGTTTGCCCTACGGTGTTTATCCTGGCACCGATGACTCACCGGATGCCCTACATGACTCCGAGTTTCTCAATATTTGTGAAGAGACACTACTGATGGACATTAATTGCATTATGTTGGTTGGTGCCTGAAGACTCTGAATGATAGCATAACATCATACATTGATCAACCAAAAGATAATCAGAGAGGCTGCCGCAATGACACTAGGATTCATGCAATTTTGGTGCCTGAATTTTTTCCTAACTGATATGCTAACCAGTTCGTCCTCGATAATTTTATACTTCTCTACACAATCTGTTTGCCCTACAATGTTTAGGAAAAAAACCTGGCACCCGATGACTCATCACTACTATAACTAAAGGACATGGCAGGCAACATTTTCGTAAGATGATAAATGCATTCTCTCCTTTTTTTTTTGAAAGGAATACAGTAGGGGAAGCCCTATAGTGATTTTTTAAAAAACAATAAGAACCCAAATCTGCGGGGAACTTGAACCTGAGTTGTACATCCACTTCCCTAACTATAAGGAATGCATTCTTATTGCCAATCTCAACAGTAACACCTACAACAAGCAGCTTCCAAGTTTTTCCCATGAAGAAATATAACACTTTAGCAGAAGCACATCAGGGCTTTCCCAGCAGCTCACGCACCGTTTGTGCAAGCCCAGGCTCACTCTTGATGCCCTCAACCCATCTCGCATTGATCCGCACAATTTCAAGGCTCTCCTTCAGCGTCCTCTCAAATCCAGGTGTTGTCCGGGTCGCAAAGAACTTGGAAATCTCTTCTGCCTTTTCATTGGAGGAAAACTGACAAGAAACAAGTAAGTGCACATCAGCTATGGAAATAATACCTGCAAAATTGGGTAGGATGGATTGCAGAAATAGGCAGAGTTGGCCATAGAACTGAGGTTAAACGTACCAATGGGACAATGGCTCTAACAAAAACTCCGACTAGTGAGCTCGCCGAAAATGTTTTCGAGATACGCTCCCAATTTTCCTGCACACAGCCAAAATGGGACACGTGTTAGCACTGTGTTTTCAAATATTTCAGTATACTAACACATTTCCCAAGGTATCAAATGAAGCAACCCTCAAAAAATAAATGGTGGGGTGGTGCCACAAATTCACTCTACTTAAATAAGATAAATGAAATTTTTATAAAAGGATCGAGATCACAAAAGAAATTCATAAATACAGTTCACTTCTTTACTTAAAAATATGTAGCCTGATAGTTCTTGCTGACAAATACAAAAGCACCTAGGTCCTCTTTGTAATACAGAAATCTCAAATGAAGTTCGTAGGAAAACACGTCCAATGATTGGACATAATCTCAATTGAACTTTGTAGAAAGAGAAAAATCCAGTGATTAGATTTTCCATTTTCTCCAGAGTATGTACAAAATCGATGTTCCAAACATGGCCCAGAAATTATGATTTCATGCGCACATAAACAGGTTATCCGTCACAGGTAAAAAAAAATGCGTAGTTTATACTTTCTGTATATTTTCCCTGTTACCACACTTGTACAGGTGTATATGCTGGCCCTTGGCCTCATGGAAATACCAGATGCATATTTGCTAACATGGTGTCAGAGCCCTAGGGTTTATATTCGCGATGGGAAAAAAAATTGGACGGTGCAACTCGTCCTATCTCGATTGATTCATCCGTCTCCCTCTCGACTTCTCAATCGATTCATTGGTCTCTTTGTCTCTTCACTGTCGAACAAGCTCCTGCTGCAGGTTGCTTCTCCATTGATCTCGTTTTCTCTCCAGATCAGAATGTTTCCCATCTCCCAAATTAAAGGCCGTCGTTATCATAAGGCCGGTCTCTGCCTCCACCTCACATCCGCCCCTTGTCACCACCCAGCTCGTTGTTGAACAATGGACATGTTTCTGGCCCAAGAGGCACAAGCCCATGTGGGTGCTGACCTATAAAAAGAGGGAGCTGGAGGAGAGCTAACCCTAAGAGAGAAGAAACCACACCAGCCGCCAGGGACCAAAGATGAGGTGAGCTGCTGCTCCAACATGGTATCAGAGCAAGGTGACAGTGGGGCTGAAGGGAAGCCGGTTCCGGCAGGGAACAACAGTGGTTCTGCACGGTGGAGGAGACGAGGTGGTGATGCGTGCAAGGGGAAGGAGAACGACAAGCTGGAATGTGGCTCTTGATGCGTGCAGCTGCTCGTCAAGGAGTGAAGCAGGGGTGGTGGTTTCTCAAGTTGTGTGTGCCTACTGCTGGTGAAAGGAGGTTGCTGGTAAGCGTGCCCTGAAGCTATTTGTTGTTTTTGCTGGATGAAGGTGAGAGTGCAGATGGGTGAGTCCAAAGGCCTTGCGGAGGCTCTCGAGCAGCTCACACAGTTTCTCTCAAAAGGGGGTGGCTCTGAGGCCATGGTTCCTCGACAAGAAGTGGTTCAGAAGATTGACCTGTCACCCACGAACATCAAGCTAGAGGGGGTTACCAACTATTTGAGTTGGTCTCGGAGGGCAATGTTGGCTGTGGATCAGAAAGATCTTGATGGGTACTTATTGGGGACTGTCAAAGGACCAGGAGACAAGACTAGTGCTCAAAGAAACAGGAGAAAAGACTAGTGTTGAGGGAAAGAAGTGGAAAACCGTCAACTCTCTGCTTATTGGGTGGCTGTTGAACTCGGTGCCCTCCATTGGGCGTTCCGTGGAGGGGCTATCCACATGTGCTGAAATATGGAAGACCTTGTCCACCAAGTGCTGTGGTAAAGGCAATGTCATGCTCATTGCTCAGATTGATGTGAAGATTCACCATCTCCGCTAGGGGGACATGACAGTGATGGCATATGTGGCAGAGTTGCAAGCCTTATGGGCTGATCAGGATAACTGTGACACTCTCGAACTCTATGATGCAGCCTCCATCGAGTCAGGGCACAAGTGGATAGCACGCAGGAGTGTGCTTAAGTTTTTGGAAGGGTAAATAAGTGCTTTGATGGCAGAAAGGCATCTGTGCTGCACCACACCTCCTTGCCCACTCTTGACGAGGCCATTGCAGCAATGGCTCAAGAGGAGGTGCGGCTCTCTCTGGAACCAGCAGATGAGAAAGTTGTGTCAGCTCCAACGTTTACCGTGACCGAGCACAGGGAGTGGAAAGAGACTAGGGACTGTTTCATTTGAGGGGAGACTGGTCACCTGAAGTGGAACTGCCCCACTCATGGTAGAGGCATGGGATATAACAGAGGGGGAAGTATCAGGATGGCAGAGATAGATACTCATGACATCAAACTGCTAAAGGTAGAGGAGGACACACCGGAAACTTCGGTGGTCAGAGTGCACACATGGCGACTGAAGTGGACAATGGGACATCAAAGGATGCAAAAGTGGATGGTGCTGCCTATGGAAACTTTGCTGACTTGGTCTCCACGGGTGAAGGTAATGCTGAAAAGGCATCCCTTGCTACTAATGAGAATGATACAGAATGGATTCTACACTCTGGCGCATCTAAGCATGTTGCGGGTAAATTCGATGTGTTTGAGTCTTACATTAAGCATCCTCCTACTCACAAAGGCACCATTCAAACTGTTGATGGTACAAAACAACCTGTTGTTGGAGAGGGCAGAGTAAAGTGCACTTCAAACATCTCTTTGTTATCTGTTTTACACATCCCAACGTTTCCTGTTAATTTAATTTGCTCTCTCTGAGTGCTCTCATTGATGACATAGACTGTAGTGTGACTCTTAACAAGTTTGGTGTCGTGATTCAGGAGCGGGAGACGAGGCCGATGGTTGGGACTGGCACCAGGCGTAAGGGGCTCTGGTATGTGGAAAAGGGGGTGCAGCCAGAGTTGGTGTATGCTGCAACCATGGAGGACAAGGAAAAACAGGCTATGACCCATCACTGTAGGATGGGGCATATGTCTTTCAATAAGATGAGTAGAATATTTCCTGACATTACATGTGGAATAAGCAAGGGCAAGTTAACATGTGATGCTTGCGAATATGCTAAACATACAAGAGCCTCATATGTGAGTAAGGGGCTTAGGAGCATATCTCCTTTTATGCTTATTCATTCAGATGTATGGACTTCCCTAGTGGTGTCAGTGAATGGAATGAAGTACTTTGTTACCTTTATTGACTGGACTTGGGTTTATTTGATGCGCCACAAGGATGAGGTGTTTCACTGTTTTCAGAACTTCCATGCATATGTAGAGAATCAATTTCAGGTACAGGTGCAGGTGCTCAGGACTGACAATGGCACGGAGTATTTGAACACCACCTTTGGGGCCTTCTTGTCTGAACAAGGTATTCGTCATCAAACGACTTGCCCAGATACCCCTCCCCAAAACGGTGTGGTAGAGCAGAAAAACAAACACGTTTTGGAAGTAGCTCGCTCGCTGATGTACACAATGAATGTGCCCAAGTTCCTGTGGAGTGAAGCAGTCATGACATCCATTTTTTTATTAACAGGAGGATACTCGGTATTAAATTCCCATGCGAGTTGTTGTTTGGGAAAAATAAGTTTGTTGTCCCTCCGAAATTATTTGGCAGTACATGCTTTGTTCGGGATCATAGACCATCGATTGGGAAGTTAGACCCACGAGCAGTAAAATGTGTTTTTGTTGGTTATTCCTCTAGTCAGCAGGGGTATAAATGTTGGTGTCCCTCTGCGAAACGCATATTTGTAAGTATGGATGTCACCTGAGCAAACTGATCTAAGCTTGTTGTTTGCAGAACTTGACCAACTTCACTCCCTGCAAGATGGTCATGAGGGGGAGAAGGTAGTGTCTCACACTAAGGACGATTCTGTGGGTACTAAACCTGATGGTGATGTGCAGGTTCAGGTCCAACCAGTAGTGGATACAATTCCGTTTGATTCTCCCCAGGTTCCTGTTCCTGTTCATGATCGGTGGCCGCAGAATCTCCAAGTGTACACTTGACGGCAGCCACATGTGTAGGGGGAGCAGGAAGGTAGTGATGTGAGCGCATCTGACATAGGGACATCAGCCACATGTGCAGGGGAGCAACAAGGCAGTGCTAGCAGCTCATCTGACACAGTGAATCTGCCAATTGCATTACGAAAGGAGACACGTGAAACAACCATAAAGGGTGAAGTGGCAAGGAAAGCTCTTTGCGAAATGCATGCTCTACAAACTGTTTCTGATGAACATGACATTAGCAAACTTGTTTATTACGAGGCTTCGTCTCCTTCCTATAGAGCATTTGTAGCCTCTCTACAAACCGTGACAATTCCAAACGATTCAGCAAAGCAAGATCCAAAGTGGCGCGAAGCGATGATAGAAGAATTGGAAGCACTGAAGAAAAACAAGACATGGGTGCTAACCACACTGCCAGCAGGAAAAAGGCAGTAAGTTGTAAGTGGATCTATACTGTGAAGCAGAATCCTGAAGGGAAGGTAGAAAGGTATAAGGCCAGATGGGTCGCTAGAGGGTTTAGTCAAACTTATGGAATTGACTACGATGGAATTGACTAAAGCAAGAAACAGATCAACGACAGAAGCTGAATACAGAGCTTTATCTAAAGGGGCGTGTGAGATGCTTTGGGTGAAGCATCTCCTGAGCAAGTTGAAGCTTCTGAGAAAGGGGCCCTTGAGAGCTTGGTGTGACAATCAGTCAGTCATAAGTATTGCAAATAATCCAGTCCAACATGATAGGATAAAACATGTGGAAATTGATCGCTTCTTCATTAAGGAGAAACTTGATGCTGGGATCATCAGCCTTACTCATGTCAGTTATGGGAAGCAGATTGTTGATTGCTTGACAAAGGGCCTGGGAACAAGGGAATGCAACTTGGCATGTGACAAGATGAGATTGATAGATATCTACCATCAAGATGAGGGGGAGTGTTGAACATTGGACATGTTTCTGGCCCAAGAAGCCCAAGCCCATGTGGGTGCTGACCTATAAAAGGAGGGAGCTGGAGGAGAGCTAACCCTAAGAGAGAAGAAACCACACCAGCCGCCAGGGACCAAAGATGAGGTGAGCTGCTGCTCCAACACTCGTCCATTCAATGAGGTCCGTGAGGCCCACCAAAGAGGCCCACTGCTAGGTCCCCTGCTCCCTGGACGCTTGCCAGGGTCCTTCCCGGCCTCGAGAGCGCCTGCCCTGGTCACATGTCGTCTCTAGCGTTGTCCCATTGCGTGTTAATTCTAGCTGGGGCCGTTTTACGTTAGGCCGGCGCCACCTCCCCTGCGAATCCGCCTCCCAGCCCTGACCTGACCCCATGGCGCTGCTCCTTGCCACCATGACCTCACGGCGCTCAACTCTCACACGCACGGCTTGTTCTACAGGCCGCTCTGCGATTAGCTTGCTGTGTATTGCAGCCGCTCCTGCTCAGTCATGTGCTGCTGTTTGCTGTCCGCATCTGGTGTTGAGCATGCTACTTGTCATGTCTGTTGCTTGCTCTGGATCCCCTTGCTGCTTGCTTGTCATGCCTGTGGTTGCTGTTGCTGTTGCATTGTTGTGCTACCTGCTTGTCACGGTTTTGCTTCCTGCTTTGAGTACTGCTAGCGTTCGCTGGTGCTTCGAGTTCGCTTTTCGTAGAAAAAATTAAAATGGCATCGTCGTCGGGCATGGTCTCTCGATCTACATCCAGAAATTTTTTACAGTGTTCGTCTCGGACATGTGCCTTCCTTCGGTGCTTCCTCACAGTGGCCGCTCTAAGTTGACTCATCTTGAGGCTTTCGTACACAGTGGTGGACACTCTACGCCGACTCCCCTAGCGATTATGTGCGGTAGTGTCCGCTAAACATTTAGTGAATTGTGTGGGAATGCCATCGGTGTTTTTCAAAAAATTCTGGAACATTGTGGTGATCGAGTTACAAAGGAAGTACTTGTATTGAAGGGAGGTGAAATACCAGAAGGATGGAATAATACAATGGTAGTCCTCATCCCGAAAACAAGAAGGCCAAAGAATCTCAAAGAGTTAAGACCTATAAGCCTTTGTAATGTGGTTTATAAGGTGGTGTCTAAGGTAATCACCAACAGATTGAAACTCATATTACCTAACATAATTTCACACAATCAAAGTGCATTTGTACCGGGACGTATTATCTCAGACAATATTCTGCTAGCATATGAATTTACTCATTTTTTGCAGAATAAAATAAGTGGAAGCACAGGATATGCTGCACTTAAACTTGATATGAGCAAGGCGTATGATCGAATTGAGTGGAATTTCCTAGAAGGTATGTTAAACAAACTGGGTTTCAGAAGAAGTTGGATTAATCTAATTATGAAATGTGTCTCTACAGTGAAATACCAAATCAGAGTCAACAATGAATCAACTGAAGTTATAGTACCACAAAGAGGGTTGAGGCAAGGAGACCCTCTCTCCCCCTACCTTTTCCTTATATGCGCAGAAGGTTTTTCAGCAATGCTTCATCAAGCGGAACAAAAAGGAAGATTGAGAGGTATTAAAATCTGCAATAATGCTCCCAGTGTTAATCACTTACTATTTGCTGATGACTCCCTTTTACTTATTGAAGCCAATGAAGCAAATGCAAAAGAAGTCAAAAGGATCCTAGACACCTATGAGAAATGTTCGGGCCAGATGATTAATAGAGACAAGTCCTCCGTTTTATTCAGCAAAAATACAAAGGAACAGAACAAGAACAGGGTAAAGGCAATCTTAAGTATGAACAAAGAAGGACACTCAGGAAGGTACTTAGGCTTACCTGTCTATATTGGAAAATCTAAAATTAAAACATTTGCATATCTAAAAGAAAAAATCTGGAAATGCATACAAGGATGGAAGGAGAAGTTACTTTCCATAGCTGGCAAGGAAATCCTAATTAAAGCAGTAGCACAAGCAGTGCCAGTCTATGCAATGGCATGTTTTGATTTAACCAAAAGTTTTTGTGATCAATTGAGCTCCATGATATGCAGGTATTGGTGGAGCCAGGTAGAAAAAGAAAATGGCATGCATTGGGTCAGCTGGGAAAGGATGACTCTACCCAAAAATTGTGGTGGTTTGGGATTCAGAAATATACATCATTTTAACTTAGCTATGCTTGCAAGGCAAGCATGGAGACTGCTCAATAATCCGGAGGCATTATGCACAAAAGTTCTAGCAGCAAAATATTTTCCAGATGGGAAGATACTCCAAGCAAAACCAAGAAAAGGTATGTCATATACTTGGATGAGTATACTGAAAGGAGTGGACTTACTTAATAAAGGCATAGTATGGAGAGTGGGGAATGGCACAAAAATAAACATCTGGCGGGATCCTTGGATACCAAGAGGCATAACAAGGAGAGTAATATCTAGGAAAAGGAAGAATGTAATCACCAAAGTAGAGGAGCTCATAAATCCACTTACAGGCACATGGGATATACAAATGTTGAACCAAACATTTGAGGAAAGAGGATGTACAAGCTATACTCCAAATTCCAGTTTTCAACGAGTTTGAAGATTTCCCAGCATGGCATTACGACAAAAAAGGGGTATTCTCAGCAAAATCAGCATACAGAGTAGCAAGGGAAATGGAAGCTCAAGATTCTATCCACGGCAACCCAGCGTCATCTCAAAGTGATAAAGAGAACAAGGCCTTAATATGGAAGAAATTGTGGTCACTTCCCCTTCCTAGTAAAATCTTATACTTCTTATGGAGGTTAGCCACTAACACTCTTCCATTGCGTATGAATCAAAGAAGAAGAGGGATGGATGTAGACACAAGATGTCCACTATGTTTTAGATTTGATGAAGACGGAGGCCACATTTTCCTCAAATGTAAATTGGTGAAACAATTATGGAGGCAGCTTCAACTTGAAGATGTAAGGGAAGAACTAAATAAGTGCAGATATCAAATTTCAGTACTGGAAACAGAATAAGTGCAGAGATCAAATTTCAGTACTGGAAACAGTTTTCAGTTTACAGGAGGAAAAGAAGTTAACAATATGCTGTGCATTATGGCTGTGGTGGAATGAAAGGAATAAAGCAAATGCCGGAGATAAAATCAGACCTCTTCAACAAACAGTTTCTTCAGTAATGATCCACACAATGGATTATAGGAAACTGATCCAAGAGAAGCAGTCAAGCAAGAAAACAGAGCCAGGTAAATGGAAACTACCCTTGCATAATTATGTAAAAATAAATATAGATGGGGCTTTCCACAAAAATCCAGATACAGGAGGCTGGGGCTTTATCGTTAGAAACGAATGTGGCTTTCCAGTAGCAACTGGGGAAGGTCACAGTATAGGAATACAATCAGCCCTACATGCTGAAGCTTTTGCTATGCTGCAGGCAATAAAAATTACTTCTCAAATGGGATGCAACAAAGTGCAATTAGAAATGGATGCAACAGAGCTGAAGAAAGCAGTCACAACTCAGGACTATGATCTATCACAAATAGGACCCCTTTTCAAAGAAATAAAATCCCTTCTAGGCTTGGCTTATGATTCTGGCTGGGCATAAAAAACCGAGACCGAAGACCGAACCCGAAAAAACCGGGACCGAAACCGAAATAGGCTGAAAATTCGGTCTTCGGTTACTGATCGGTCTTGAGACGGAGCTAACCGAAATTTGCTCGGGCTGTTCGGTCATTGCGAGAAGGAGACCGATGCAACCGAAGTGACCGACCTTTTCATCCTCGCGCGTAGAATCAGTCCTGTGCGCAGCCCGTGGAGGCCCAGTTCTGGATTCTTTTCCTAATTCGCCTCCTCACTTCTTTTCTCCTTCACCTAGCCAACAGCCAGAGGCAAGATGACATGCCCTATCTCCACGCCGCCTCCACATCTCCAGGCCTGCTCACCGGCAGCTGCAAGCGCTGCTGCATCTCCTACCTCGGGCGCCCGCAGCCCTACAAGGCCACAATACACAGCGCCGCCGCTGCACCAACACGTCGCCAGATGCCAGTCGCCCCGCGGTCTGATAGACTGCTCTGTAGACTGTTGTAAACTATAGTTGTTTCCCCATACGAATACAACTTGCAATTTGATTTGGCTGATGGATCGAATAAGGTTGAGCTGCTGCGACACTCGATTTATTTAGCTCCTGTGTGATTCAGTTGATTTTAACTACCATGTACTGTAAGTAATAGGCATGTGTACGAATTGTAGATCACCATATTGCATTATTCATTGTCTTCTACTGGTTAGCAGATTGCTGAAACGAGTGTCCTGTGTTGATGAGGACTATTATGTCAGTTTAATTTTGGTGGTCACTTTGTATCCCAGGGTTGTGTATTTCCTATTGAGATGTACTGTCCGCACAGATAAATGAAGAGTGAATAAGATATTTCTTTGCTGCTTTTTTTTGTAGATGACAAGAATCCAAGGATGACCTGAACCAATATGTACATGAGGATGAGCTGAACCAATTTTTCATATACTTCTGCTGTTTGGTACTGCAAATGAAATACTTGTTAAGTTTTTGTGCCGTAAATGCCTGAAATGATAATCATGTTGTGTTGTCATTTCTTATATACTTTTGCTGCCATTTTCTCTTTTTGGTCTATATGGTCATGACCGAAGACCGAACCGAAAAGACCGAATACAAAAAGACCGGAAAGACCGAAGGTAATACGGGTAGCTTTTCTGGATGACCGAAATTCTAGAAGACCGAAAAGACCGGACCGAGCAAACCGAACAGACCGAACGCCCGGGCTGACTTATGATGATGTAAAATTATTAGTATGTAAAAGAACTTGTAACAATGTAGCTCATGTACTAGCAAATCAGGGTGCTATGTTAGAGGATAGCAACCAAAATGTATGGATTGCAGAACTTCCACATTTTGTAACTGAACTTTGTGCTGGCGAGTTGGCCAGTTTATCTGTTTAATGGAATATAGTAGTGTTCCTTCTCAAAAAAAAAAAAAATAGTGAGTTGTGTGAGGTCCATATGCACCCATCACATGGGTATTCTTTCCAGAGGGAGGAGCCGTTGGAAGGCGACCCGCTGGCCATCTCTTTGGGCGACTCACCACGCGTTGAAGTTTCGCCGCCGTTTGGAGGTAAGTTCTACTGTCTTGCTGACGAAGGTGGCGACTACTGGGAGAGTCCCTCTCGGTCGACGTCCGGGGCTTACCGGCGGCGATCGCCGGAGGTTGTGCATGTCCCATCTTCGAGGTATGTCAAGCGTATGCAGAATCGGGCTCTCCAGCGTCAGGTGGCGATGGAGCTTTTCCCATCCCCCGATTTGGGATCATCTGCTCCGGCAAGGAGTCTTTTTGTGTCGCGACCGTCTTTGTCGTCGCCGAAGGAGTTGAAGCTCCCTGTCCTAGCGCCGGCAGTCTTCTACCTCCATGATTTTAACGCTCGTGAATGGGTTAATGTGGTCAGGAGTAAGAATGTTCGTCTCAAGGAAGCTAATCACATCACTGGCCAAGAGCGCCAGCGATCATCGCAGAAAGCCTTGCGTCGTTCGCCGTGTGGCACCAGATCCGGATCTGAGTGTTTTCAAAATTTTGGGCCAGTTAGAAAAAAGGCCTTCTTGGGGATGCATGACCCTTTTTTCTTTCAGCAGGTTCCGTTAATTACGCCTAAGGTTTTAAGGCCTGCACATGTTAATCGAGGATTGCCAGAGCCAATCCCTCGTTCTTCTCATCTTGTTCTTTCGTCTTCTCGATCTAAGGCGGCTAGGGTTCTACCGGGCATGGCTGGAAGTGATCCACTTCCACCACGTGGAGGACCTCCTTCCTCCAATCCTTCTCTCCCAGGACGTCAGGTCGTCCCTTCCAGGAGCACGCCAAGGCGTGTCGAGGGCCGTGGTGACGCTGGAAAGATCTGATGTTGCTGGTGGTGTCGGCGGATCGCTGGGCAACGGAGTGGTTGCTAATCTGGCTCGGTCTTCGCACTTTGAGACTAGAGGTAGCTCCAACCAGGGTGGACACACTGGAGAGGTGCGGGGTCAGTGTTTTACTGGTTAGGGTTTTGGAGGTTTTGATGAAGGGTATTATGAAGGAAACAATGGCTATGGAAATGGCTACGGATCTTCAAACAGGGGAAATTTTAGGCAGCATCCATACAATAACTATCGGCAGCAATGGAACCGGGATACAACAATTTTTGTGGCGGTAGATTCAATGGGGATACAAAAATTTCCGTAGCACGGGATTTCTACAACCGGTACGGATGGTGTACTGATCGTCGCTTGACATGCTGAGGCAAAGGCGCTGCATGTTCTTCTTTTTTAGATGGTTAATTTTTGTTGAGACTCTTTGTGATCCATGATTTGTAATAAGGGAGATGGGCTTTGCCTATAATTCTGTTTCACTTTTAATAAAATCGGCCGTATGGATGCAGAGGCTGGGGATGCCCCATTTCGAAAGAAAAAAATGGTTTGTCGTCTTTGTCACTTTCTTTATGGCCTTAAGCAAGCACCTCTTGCTTGGTTGGAGCGCTTCACCACTGTGGTCACTGCTACCGACTATTTGGCAAGTGATCATGGTCCTGCGGTCTTTGTTTGCCTTTCGCCCCTTGGACTGACACTTCTTTATGTTGATGACATGATCATCAGTACATTGCCTTTATTTAAGGATGGTCTGAGTTACTAGCTCCTCATGTGTGATCCTGGTCCTCTTAGTTACTTTCCTGGGATTGAGGTTTCTTCTACCTCTGATGGCTTCTTGGTCTCCCAAAAAAAGTACATCTAGGATCTTTTTGCCCCTGCCACTCTTACTGATGAGCGTATTGTTGATATTCTGATTGAGCACAATGTCCACTTGTGAGCTTCTAGTGGCGAGCCTCTTTCTAGCCCGGCTCACTATCTTCATCTTGTTGGGTGTTTTGTCTACCTAATTGTCACTTGTCTAGATATTTCTTATCCACTTCACATTCTGAGTAAGTCTGTTTCTGTTTCAACTCAGGTTCACCCTCCTTTGTGTTCTATGATATCTTCCCGGGACTATCTCTCAATGCCTTCTCTTTCCATGCTCTAGTTTGTTACAACTTTTGGCTTATTCGAATACTACTTGGGCTAGTGAACCTTTGGATCGTTGGTCCCTTTCTACGTACCATGTTTTTCTTTGTGGTTCTCTTATTGCCTATTGCCTAGAAGACAACTAACTGCAGCGTTCGAATGTAGACGCTAAGTTGCGAGTTATGGCTCTTTTTGATATCATAGGTGATTTGGCTACAGTGGTTTCTTGAGGATTTTGGTGTTTTTGTAACTAGACCGACTCCTTTTCTCAGACATTACATGTGCCATCAGTATGGGTGTGTGTATAAGGAGTTTCATGCATGCATAAGTGCATAAGTGCATAACACAAGTACGTGTATATATACTGGCCTTTGGCCTCATGAAAATACAAGTTGCAGATTTCCTAACAGTACCTTCAACCAGGTCCATGCAATTTCACGTGCCTCTATTTGAACACCACTAATGGCAATATATGCATCCTGATTGCGGACCTGACAAACAAGAGAGAAATAAAGATCTGAGTACAACTTGCAAGTAGTTGACACAGAAATACAACAAGCTTGTAAAAACCTTACACTATAATCCTGGAAGAAAGTAATGATTTTTGCACTTACCTCATTCGTGAAAATCAAGTTCAGCGACTCAAGGACGATACCCTTATCTCGGCAAGAAGACAATATGCCTACAAACGATTAAAACAAAGTGCTTTCAGAACAACCAAAAATATCTGCTAGTTTAACATGGTTGAAGGCCAACACACCTAAGACATGTAACCTTTCTTCCCCCTCAGCTGACTCCCTGTAGACTTTTCGAAGAGCATTATAGCCTGATCTGTTTGAGCTACTAACATTCTGCATCACAGCAAGGTATGCAGCCTGCAGAACAAAGGATGTTAGAAATGGAAGCAGTAATCATAGGAGCACCATGTAAAGTAATAGCAAAAGGTAGGACCTTTCTAGTATCCGGAGGAAGAAGAGAAGTGTTGTGGTCATGTATGAATATATTAAAGCGCCTAACTCCTTCGTTAATGGTCTTACCATGTCCAAGTTGGACAAGTGCAAACAAGAGAAGTGGTCTCAGCATTACATCCAGGTGGCTCTCACCATTCTTGGGATCCCAGCCTAACTTTCTGAAAGATTAGAGTACAAGGACACTTATCATATGTCAGAAAAAAGAAAAATACAAATTTGTGCAAACATAGAGTACTAATACAAAAACAATCATATGATTGTGCATGTATTGCAACAAAGAAGATATGTTCAAGCAACAGGAGCAAGTAGAGATTTATTTTTCTTTTCCTTTTTCCAAAAAAAAAATACAATAGAGATGTTATCTTATAACATTAAGAGACTCGTTTATATATGGCATGGCTGAGCATACTCTGCAGGTGACAAAAGAATCTTGATCAAAAGTTGTTTGATGTCACCAGCCAAGCCAGGAGTAGCGTCAACTGATATTTTTGCAATACTTGTAGTTACCTGCCAGGCCAAAGAAAAAGATATAGGTGATTTATCTTCAAGAAAGATTGAACATCATGGAATCAATTGGATCTACAAGAGTTACATACTGAGTTTACGTGTGAAAGAACACTAAAATCAGCTTCCCCACGATAACAGTACAGTAAACGTAACAATGAAGCAAATGTTTGCTGGCGGGCCATGGAAAGCGCATGTGAGTCGTCAACAATGCCTGCAATGCTAATGTTATAACACCCGCCACCAAAATATTGCAAGCAAACTCAACATGCCACACATTGCGTTTACCAATGTTATCCATTAGTGAGAGCTTCTTGGTCTCCAATGCATTTTGAAGTGCAGCTGCAAGTTCGTCATCATATTTAACTCTGTAAAATCCTGTTCCATTTATATTCAACTTAGTCCAAAAGTTTCCACCCTTCTTTCGGTCACCACATTGTGAAGCAATGACCAGCTTATCACGTTTAAGTTTTAATAAGAACTTCTTCGGTGAATCATATGCACCACAGCTTGAAGTTATAGGGACAATCCACATGCCAGGGCCAGATGATCCATCTAATAAAAACTGGGCCTGCAACAAAAAAGGAATCAGCTAATTCGTAGATAGTAATACTATAACATGGATCTATCAGTCGATAAGCTCAGCTTTAGTATTTCATTTATTCTATTTTCCTTTACAAATATGAAATGGAGTTAAGGTTTCAACATCGATATAATGCAAAATTGCAATGTCAGAGAACCATCTTAATAAATAATGATCATATGCCGTGTAAACATGAATGGGGCACAGACTAGGATGTTATTATGATGCGGCCACATCTGTGGCAACTAACAAAACCTCTTTTGAAATAATCTCTTTTGACAAAACCTATGGGATTGACTATGACGAGACATTTGCACCTGTTGCTAAGATGTGTACAGCAAGAACACTTATTTCTTGTGCTGCTAACCTTGTTGGCCATTGCATCAGCTGGATGTGCATTCTTTGCATCAAGATCTTCAGAGAGAGGTTTATATAGATTGAAGAAGACTTTGTATGGTCTCAAGCAATCACAGGGGGTATGGTTTGACAGATTTCAGAGAGTCGAATGCAGTATGGGTTACAAACAGTGTAATGGGGATCATACGGTGTTCTATAGGCATTCATAGTGTCATATTACCATTCTCTACGTGGACAATATTGTTATCACGGGAGGTGATAATGTCGAGATACGTCGGCGGAAGGTGAGGTTGAGACGTTGAGCAAACAATTTGAGGTTAAGTATCTGGGCCAAGTCAAGTATTTTTTGGGCTGAGATCACAAGACCTCCTAAGGGAATAGTTATCTCTCAATGAAAATATGTATTGGATCAGCTCAACGAGACCGGTATGCTTGTGTGTGGAGCTGCTTCAACTCCTATTGAGCAAAATAATTAACTGTGTGCCCACTCAGGAGATTCAGTTGATAGAGAGAGCTACCAGCGGCTCATAGGTCGTCTCATCTATTTGTGCCACACGAGACACGACATATCCGGCACACTGAGTGTGGTCATCCGCTGCATGCGTGGCCCAAGAAGTGTGCATTCAGAGGCAACACGCCAGATTTTGTGGTATCTAAAATGGAGTCTTGGAAGAGGTTTATGGTTCAAGGCAAATTAACACTTGAATGTAGAGGGGACTAGTTGCCTTGATGATAGAAGGTCAACATCTGGCTTTTATGTCTTTCTTGGGGGAAACCTAATATCTTGGAGAAGCAAGAAGCAACCGGTGGTCTCCCGATCTACCACAGAAGCAGAATATAGAGCGATGTCTGTTTGAATCAGATAATATAGATAAAAAGCCTCCTATCAGAGTTAAAGCTACTAAGTAGAGGACCATTGAAGCTTTGATGTGATAACAAGTCACAATAAACATTGCAAATAATCCAATTTAGCATGACTGAATGAAGTGCGTGTAGATAGATTGATTTTTCATCAAAGAGATATTTGATGAGGGAACATTGAAGCTAAGCCAATTATCCTTCCACATAACAATTAATTAAATGTCTAACAAAGGGTTTAGAGGTCAGGGTTAGGGATAGATATTTATCACTGTGTGTGTTAGTGTTAGGAATATGCAACTTGTATTCCATAGGTGCCAAAGGCCACAATATATAGTACATGTACATGTGTGAAATATGCAGAGAACCCCCTAACTACTAGGGAAAATACATTATACAAATATCTCTCTAACACCCCCGTCAAACTCATGGTGGATCCACAACACCGAGTTTGGAGAGTACAAAGCTATGTTGCGCTCTAGTCTGGGCCTTCGTAAAGAAGTCCGCCAACTGCAACTCTGAAGGCACATACTGAAGCGCAATAATCTGATCCTGCACACTGGCACGGACAAAAGAAGCATCAACACCATTATGCTTGGTAAGCTCATGCTTCACAGTGTCAGGTGCAATACTGATAGCACCTGACAAGAGAGTCGTGGGCACCTCAGCAGTTAGAAGAGCCATAGCTCGCAACTCAGCCTTTGCACTCGAATAGGAAACTGCGGTCTGCTTCTTCGTCCTTCAGGCAATGGGAGAACCACCAAGAAAAACACAGTAGGCAGACAGGGATCGGCGATCCGAAGGATCACTCGCCCACGTAGCATCGGAGTAGGATAGGAGCTGTAACGAGGAAAGAAGAGGCAAAGAGAGATCGTTCCACGTAAATCGCGTAGAACACGAAGAAGGTGACTATAGTGGATCGAAGTGGGAGCAAAGACAAACTGACTCAGAATATGAACATGATAAGAAATATTTGGGCAAGTAACAACCAGATAGACGAGACTCCCGACAAGATGTCGATAACGAGTCGGATCAAAGAGAGGATCACCATCAGAGGCACAAAGAGAAATATTGAGCTCCTTAGGAGTCTCAACAGTACGGTCATCAGTAAGAGCGGCACGATCAAGAAGATTCTGAATATAACATTCTTGGGAGATAAAGAAACCATCAGAGGTGGTGGACGAAACCTCAATCACAATAAAATAACGAAGTGGACCAAGATCCGACATAAGGAACTGCTCACTGAGACGTGCCTTCACAAAGGCAATATACTCAAGGTCGTCAGCAGTGATGATCATGTCATCAACATACAGAAGAAGAGTGCGACCACGTGGAGAAGAGTGAACAAACAACGCTGGATCATGTGCACTGGGAGAGAAGCCAGCAGCAGTGACCACAGAAGCAAAGCACTCAAACCATGCACGAGGGGCTTGCTTAAGGCCATAGAGAGCGACAAAGACGGCAGACCAGGCCATCTATGACGAAATACCCAGGTGGAGGTTGCATATAAACCTCCTCACACAACTCACCATTAAGAAAGGCATTCTTAACATCAAGCTGAGACACGGACCAATGGCCAAGACCAATGGCGAGCAGAGGCCAGGGCAAGAAGAGTCCGAACAGTGGTCATGTGAGCGACAGGAGCAAAAGTCTCATCATAGTCACGACCATACTCCTGCTGAAGCCCGCGAGCAATAAGAAGAGCTATATAACGCTCAAGAGTACCATCAGAGCGGGTCTTAACCTTATAGACCCACTTACAGGTGATAGGACGAACATGGGAAGGAAGAGGAACGAGCTCCCACGTACCAGTGCACTCAAACGCAACAATTTCCTCAGCCATGGCAAAGCCGCCATTCAGGATGAACAACAGCCTTACGATAAGTCGTCGGCTCCAGGATAGCCGATACACTATAGCTAGCAGGATTATAGTAATCAGGAGAAGGACGAGGCCGAGTACGAACAGAATAAGTCGGCTGAGACGGTGCACCAGAAGTAGAGGGTCCATCACATGACTCGGTCACAACACGTGGACGACGAGTATAGTGAAAAGGAAAAGTAGGATGAGAAAGAGCAACAGGAGGAGATCCTGGTGAGGAGGGTGAAGACGAAGAAGGCGTCAAACGAGACGAAGGAGACAGAGGCGTCGGAGGAGACAGAGATGGGGCCGTCAGAGAAGATGAGGGAGAAGAAGGCATCGGAGACACTGGAGGTGACGACACAAGGGGAGAAAGAGAAGATACATGAGGAACCAGGGGAGGAGAATCAGGAAAAACAAGAAAAGAGAGATCCTCCAATAGAGGTCGAGGAGGTCGAACGCGGATAGAAAGGACGAGATTCATCAAAAGTAACATCCCGAGAAATGCGCATCCAACGAGCCACCGGATCCCAACAACGATGTCCCTTATGCTCATCACTATATCCAAGAAAAACACACCCAACAGACTGAGCGGATAGTTTGGTGTGTTCGAACATAGCAAAAGCAACCAAACAGACGAAGAAGACTGAAGGGAGAGCAATCATGGAGTCACTCGAGAGGAATGCCAGCCTGAGGCTAAATGTTAATGAGATAGGCCGAGGTAGGGATAGCCTCGGCCTAGAAATGAGGCAGAAGAGAGGAAGCGATCATCATCGCACGAGCAGTCTCAAGAAGATGACGATGCTTACGCTGAGCAACGCCATTCTGATATGCGCACTGGGACAAGAGAACTGAGCGAGAGTGCCCCTCCTCAGCAAGAACACCACGCAAATGCTTGGAGATATACTCACGAACAGAATCAGCACGAAACGCATGAATAGGTCTAGAGAACTGAGTGTGAACCATGGCAACAAAGCGCTTATAAATAGAGAGAACCTCACTACGAGAAGACAAAGTAAATCCAGGTATAACGAGAGAAATCATCTATACAAATAATATAGTATCGATGACCCCTTTTCGAGGCGAAGGGAGCTGGACCCCAAACATCTGAATGAACAAGATCAAAAGGACGAGCGTACATAGAGTCACTATGAGGATATGGTAGCTGAATCTGCTTACCAAGCCGACAACCCATACAATCCAAAGAGGCATTGCCGAAGACAGACCCCAAAACACCACGATGAACTAGAAATGAGAGACGAGAACCACATAAATGGCCAAGACGATGGTGCCAATGCTGAAAAGAGCTGGTGGATGCGACAACAGGGGCAGAAAGACTGGCGGTAGAGGCAGCGGTGTTGGATAAAGTCCCTGTACTGTTGTCTCTGTGGAGAGGCTGCTGCACATGGTCCTGTGGAGGACTGGCTGCAGCATACATGGTCCTTGTGAAGAACTGTTGTTAGGATAGGAAAGTATCTTTGACTGCCTTTAGAGGCATCAAGGACTGGCAGTTAGCAGCACCCTTGACTGCTTTTAGGGGCACCAAGGACTGGCAGTTAGACTAGCATCTTAGCATATTCGTGGCTGGCTAGCAGCTATATATCTGTATCCCCAACCCTCAGGTTGGTTATGGCATTGTGTGAGAAATAAACCAACGAAAATTGCCCCAACTCTCCTAGTGTCATCCTCTTCCTCATGAAAGTGAGGCTAGAGATACTAACAAGCGGAAGGAAGATGAAGCCAATCAAGCTCCTAGAGGCCATCAGGGTGTCGGGGGCCAGCACCAAGTACAGTGCCCGTGCAACGATCCTGGACGGAACAGGAATCAAAGTTGAGAGTGACCCTACAACGAGAGTCAACAATCTAACTACCAGAGAAGAGTTGCATGGTGAGTTGAGGAATATGAGCAACAGAAGGAACATGAAAAGCGGAACTACTAAGAGTGCCTCGACTAGCAATTGGGAGGGCTCAGCGGAATCGATGGTGCGAACAGAGCACAAAGCGGAAGAATCATATGTCATATGAAAAGATGTTCCAGTATCAAGAATCCAAGAGGATGTACCTGAATGAGAAGAAGGTGATCTCTCAATGCCAAAAAAGTCAGTCGCGAAACCAGCAAACCTGTCGGCGAAGAGTCTCAAGTAGCAAGCAGGCATCAGAGGTGCTCAATCTCACGCGCACTAAGAGACGCAACTGAAGAGGTCGAGGCTTCAGCCGAGGAAGAGCGGGTGTAATGTCCCGTGAAAGCCGCATGAAAAGTCGATGTAGAGCGGTCACAAACTCGTGCACAGGCCACGAGAGGCGTGGATGTAGAGCGGCGAGGCGACGCAGACAAAGTCGACGAAGAGCATCCACAACCACGTGGAGAAGCCACGAGAGGCGTCGATGTAGAGCAGCGAAGCGAGGCAGACAAAGGTGACGGAGAGCGGCCACAACCACATGTAGAAGCCGCGAGAGGTGTCGATGTAGAGCAGTCACCATCGTGTCTGAAAACAGACCTAGAAACCGGAGGAGGACCAAGTACCGATGAAAGGCACACAACACTGTCGAAAGATGAAAGGCGTGAGGAGACCATGCTGAAACAACGTTTCCTTTTTTTGAGTTTTTTTGGAGATCTGGATCGGGTCAGCTCTTGTCGATCAAACCAGGGAGGCCCGACCGGACAAACCACGACGGAAAACACGAGGACGACGGAATCAGGAGGATGGCAGCAACTCCAGCAACCGGCGCACGCGGCCGAACGGGACGGCCGGCCCTGGTGGCGGCCTGCAGTAGCGGGCAGAGAAGAGGACGACAGTGGCGGCCGGAGAAGACGAGGGCGACGGCGGCGGCCTAAGGAGACGAGGACGCTGGCGGTGGCCGGAGGAGAAGAGGATGGCGGCTGGCCATACGGCGGCAACCAACAACGGGAGAGAGCTTCAAGAATTGGGAGAAAAGATTTAAAAAAAAAACGATCTGTACGTGTTGCACAAGTGTCGCGTCCGGAAGAGCTAACCCTGCTCTGATACCATATTCGGAATATGCAGCTTGCACAAGTGTCGCGTCCGGAAGAGCTAACCCTGCTCTGATACCATATTCGGAATATGCAGCTTGTATTTCGCGGGAACCAAAAGCCACAATATATACTACATCCCTAACTACTGGAAAAATACAAATATCTCTCTAACAGTTAGATCCTAGCCCATGATCCATTTATATTAGTACTTGTATGTGTAGCAACAGAGAGAATAGTGAACTGACGAGAGAATAGTGAACTGACGGTTCCAAAGAAAACCGTCAGATCGACAGGTTCTTCTACGAGATTAATCGAATTTGTTCTGATACCATTCATGCTTACACTCTGTACCCCACAATATTTGATCATTTATTGGGGCTGCTGCTCAAATAAACGAATATGTAAAGGGACAGATCAATGGTCGTACGGGCAGGCACAGACGCCAATGCCTGAAAGCACTCTTTATAATATTTGAAAAAGTAGAAAAAAGATGATACATCAAGAATTTAATGTAGAGTATGGGAAGCTGAGCAGACCCCCGCCCTGGTCATTAGTAATTTCTGGATCTGCCCCTGCCCAAGGGGCACTAGAATACTTCCAATTATGTCCATCGTTGAGTACCGTATTATCAGAGGACCAATTATAACAGTCAGTTATATGTTCACCATGGCTGAGGGAGGGGGACACCAACACTGCCTTCTTCCACCAACACGCCTACCGCCGGCAAAAGAACGTAATCCATAGTCTCCAGGTTGATGGCACGGTTGTCTCGGACCATGCGGCCATGGCGGAAGCTTCTTTCACGCACTTCGAGAACCTGCTCGGCACCTCGGTGGACCGTCAGCGCTCGTTGGATCTGGATTTTCTGGGCACCCACTCAGAGGACCTCTCCGAGCTTGAGGAAGCATTCACTGGGAAGTGGTGAGGCGCCTGCCGCTCGGCAAGGCGCTGGGACCCGGCGGGTTCATGGCTGAGTTCCTACAAAGGTGTTGAGGAGTAGTCAAGGGGGATTTCATGGCGGCTTTCGACAAGCTGTTCGCAATGTGTGGGCGCGGGTTTCAGGGCCTGAACCAGGCGTTGTTGACCCTGCTGCCCAAGTGTCCGGACGCGGCGGCACTGGGTGATTACCGGCCGATCAGTCTGATCCACATCTTTGCCAAATTGGTGGCAAAAATGTTGGCAACTCGTGTGGCCCCTCGGATGGAGTCGCTGGTGGATTGTAACCAATGCGCATTCATCCGCAAGCGTTGCATCCATGGCAACTTCATGTTGGTTCAGCAGATAGCTAGATTCCTCCATCGGGGGAAGGAACCGCGGGTGATGTTCAAACTGGACATAGCACGCACCTTTGACTCCGTATCATGGGGGTTCCTCATGGAGGTCCTCCGCAAGACAAGGTTCAGCCCAAGGTTCCGTCAGCTGGTGTCCATTCTGCTGTCTACGACGAGTACCAGGGTGTTGCTCAACGGCGAGCCAGCCCCCCCCCCCCCCCCCCAATGTGGCATAGGAGGGGCCTGAGACAGGTTGATCCCTTGTCGCCATCACTGTTCATGTTAATCATGAACTCGCTTAACAGGGTGTTGGCCAAGGCTATTGAGTTGGGTATCCTGGCGCGACGGGACTTGGTGACGTTGATCTCGTTCTACGCAGACGACAGACGACGTGGTAATCTTCTGCCGCCATCCAGATGAGATGGAACTGTGCGCTGTCCGCAGCATTCTCGAGCTCTTTGGTCTGGCATCAGGGTTACACACCAACTTCGCCAAGTGCTCGGTATCCTCAATCGCCTGCTCGGAGGGTGAGGCCATTGGCGCTGTTGGGTTATGGTGTGCCAGCTAGCGCCCTTTCTGATGAAGTACCTAAGGATCCCGTTGTCCATCGGGAAGCTGGCGGCTGTGGCGTTCCAGCTGGTAAACCGGCTAGCTGACAAACTTCCAACCTGGAGAGCATCGATGCCTAGGGCTGGGCGTTTGGCGCTGATACGCTCGGTACTCACGGCGATACCGCTGCACCAGCTGATGGTGCTTAACCTCAACAAGAAGGTGCTTAACAAGGTTAACAAGATCCTGCAAAGCTTCCTGTGGGTTGGACGACCTAATGCCAATGGCAGCCACTGCCATGTCAATTGATCCAGGGTATGCTGCCCGCTACGGTTCGAAGGCCTGGGGATCCCGGACCTCGCCCGCACTGCTATCAGTCTCAGGGTACGCTGGTTGTGGAGGATGCGTACTCAACCCCTGCGACCTTGGCGCAGGCTCAGTGTGCAGTTCTTGAAGCTGGAGCAGGATGTCTTTGTGGCCTCCACCTCTATGGTGGTCGGCAATGGGGAATCCGCCCTCTTTTGGGAGGACAAATGGCTAGACGGCAAAGCCTAAGGTTTACGTGTTCATCCCTAAGCGCTCAGACGGGCGCTGGTAGAGCGCACCTGGATCCCGAACATAGTTGGCGCGCCGAGCTTTCTAGCCCTCTGGCAGTACGTGCAATTGTGGGGCAGGCTCAGGGGAATGCAGCTATCGGTGGACCAGGACAGGCTGATCTGGCGCTCGACGACGGATGCACAGTATTGTCCCGTTCCTGTTATGACGCCCTCTTCCAAGAGCAATCCTCTCAGGATCGTGTAGGCTAAACTGGAAATCCTGGGTGCCACCCAGGGTGAAGTTCTTCATATGGCTGTCCTGCCTTGACAGGTGTTGGACAAGTGAGAGGCTGGCGCGGCGTGGATTACCGCATGCGCCCAGATGCTCGATCGATCGGTCCATGGAGACTATGACGCACCTTCTCACTGGGTGCTCCTTCTCCAGGACGGTCCAGTACGAGGTCCTTTCGTGGATCCGATCCACCTCAGGCCCTCCGACGGTTGAGGGTCACTTCGCGGAGTGGTGCTCGCTGCTGGTGCGGACTGCCCCTCGCCAGTTGCGAAAGGGCACTTCGTCGATAATCATGCTTACCGCATGGCGGATATGGAAACACCGGAACGCGGCGGTCTTCGACAAAACACCCTTCGGTGACATCCTTGTTCAACGACGTAGGCCGAGGCGCGACAATGGGCGAACGCCGGAGCCCGGGATGTTCGCCAACTGCCCCCCTAGACTAGTTTTTCTTTTGGGTCGAGTTCTATGGCGTGGTGTTGTCTCTTCGGGGACTTGACATATAACCTTCTTATCTGTCAATGCATCGAAACGCAAGGCTTTTGCGTTTTCGCGAAAAAGTTATATGTTCACGAAACGGTAAGAAACAAAAACTAGGTTTGGTCAAGCTTTATCATTACTAGTGAGTGGATGAGTTTTTAAAGAAGCAACTCTAAACGGCACGACTATACCTTAACCAAATAATAAAAAGGAAATTTAAACAAAACAAATGTGTATTTGACCATTCTCTTGACGATAAATGCATGCTAAATAGGAAGGGTAGTATTTAAGATAGCTTATTACCTGATCAAGTTCCATGTTAATCCCTTTAAGTTTTGCATTAATAACAGGGTACCCTTTTTGCTTCGTCCATGTAGACATCAAATCCTTGACAGGTTCACCAGTTTCCTTTTCAAGAACAGCCCACAGGTCCTCGGTTTTAGCATTTGAGTATGCATATTTCTTTATATATGAAGCCAGTGCTTTCTGAAAGAATACAGCTTCATAACTTTAGTATATGAGGATCTAAGTAATGCAATTGATAAAGAATTGAGTTTCAGCATATTATGCAATGGGAATTTGATAGATTCATGATATGATCAACAAAAGAGTCAAATGTAGCTAAATTTTACTCCATCCATTTGTTTTTCCTGTGGGTGTGATGCATACTACAAACTACATAAGATGACCGCCACATCTCACATATGACCTCAAACAATAAAAGTTGTCTCTGTATGCTCATTTACCAAAATGACCACCTTTACTCATGTGACCAGTGAAGTATATATGGCCCCTATATGGTGTTTGCATGTAAACAAGTACAGGACAATTTAGGAAGGAATGGCTACTTTCCTCTAGAACATGCCTTTCAAAAACAACAGTATCCCTACAAACTGTTTACAAAAACATTATATACCAACTAGAACTAGTACGACTCAAGACTCAAGAGCATACAAACATTTAATATATTGGATAAGCCATGGAGACATCTAGTGTTCTCGTTAGATGAATAGCGGAAATTCCATCAGCATCAAGTATCAATTTTATCCACGAAAAACAAAAGAAACAGCTTGAGACTGATCCAGTCTGCTGTTAAGCAACATGACGAAGAAAAGAATTCTCATAGAGTTTCACGCAGAGGCAGTATTAGACCTGAAAACGATCTGCGCCAAGGTAACTTTGTAGCATGCGAATAAGAGAAGCACCCTTGTCATAGGTAATAGCATCAAAAATCTGATTAACTTCACTGGCATGGTGTATTTCAACCTGATCATCCATGAAAACGAAAGTCAAAAGTGTGAAATGCATCACAAGTCAGCATGAGAAGTCAAAATGTTAACACCACAAGCTGAATATGAGTTGATGCATCGACTGAAATTAATCTTCAAAGTAATATGTCAGACTAGATTTAAGCATCAATCTCAATATCAAAAATTGCTAGGTGCAAAGGTGGGTAGATATGCACCCTTTGCATGTACAGCTATGAGATTCGTGTGGTCAAACACACCAGCCTGTATGGGTATGGCTAAGCCATGTAAATCTGATACAGATGAAGCCTGGTGATCAGGGGGATACGTGAGCACCCCTTCTCTGCTCGACACGTGTCTAACGACGTTAGCACTGTACACGCATCGACGCGGTCCAGCGCGTCGAGTGGAAGGGCGGAGAGACGCGGGGAAGGTGCACGGCGACGCGCGGCCAGGGAGACACTGGCGCGACCTCGGATGCGCAAGGTGGAGGCCGGCGAGGTAGTGGCCGTTAGTGAGTAGCAGAATCCAACGGTGGTGGACCAAATCCAACGGTGATAACCGGGTGCTCACGTATCCCCCTGATCACCAAATCCACTCTTAAAGCTGATATAATCTCCACATTAGTTCACATGGAACACATTAACTTTTGACAGACCTTAAGTCAGTGCTCTGTCAGAAGTTGTAAGGGGGAGTAGCAGAAAAAGGTGAAACCAGAGACTAGAAAAAAGGAAAGGAAGTATGCGTGAAAAAATGGCACTAGAATCCGAGGGGGGCAGGGATGCCAGGATCTCCCACATAAATCTATCCTAATAACTAGCATGTGTACATCTAATATACTGTCGATGCGGTGCCCTTCGCCGTGTGGGGTCCATCCATCGTGACTTTAGTTCATACCAGTAAGCATGCCGGTAAGTGCACAACACCCTCACTAACAGTCAAAGCTACTCAAAGATTTCTTTGGATAACACGCATCTTAGAGGTAGGACGAACGGTCCAGGCTCGTAGGCTAGCTTCCCTCCTTTGTAGAAAATCCACACCCTTTCAATACACTTTACGAGTTAAGCATGATAATCTGTCCATAACAAAAAAAAAAGTATGCAACGTCGTCACAATATAGTGCATGACATCTACTGTGTTTGAGGAAGTAGTACACAACTTATCCAACCACCAGACCAGGCTATGTCACAGAGTAAACAATGAAATTACCTCAATAGGATGAGACTCCTCTAATGAATCCAATTTGAGAGCATTGGTTGTGCTATCGAGAAACTGAGTCCAGATATCCCATTGCGGGAAAAAGGAATCTACTGCTAGATGGCTCACCTGTGAAAAGAGAAAGCCTATTCATTGAGCATATGTTGGTAACCTGGTATTTAATTGTCAGACTTTGAGTAATTTAATTGCTTTACCCATGTAGCAAATCCCTCATTTAACCACAAGTGAGTCCACCATTCCATGGTTACAAGATTGCCGAACCATTGATGAGCCAATTCATGTGCCACAGTAATTGCAACCTAAAATAATACATGCTGATAAACGAATGGATATTTACACATCAAAGGTTTAATTATAAAAAAAGCATTATAATTATAGATGATCACAGGATAGGGTAGTTTTATTGTGAAAACGATTTATGTATGTAACAGCGCATAGTTAAGTAGTTAACAGCAAATGATAAGCATATATAATTGAATAAGTTTCTCAGCTATGATAGTTACATCCTGTTTGCTGGAGGCTGATGAAGACTTGTCATCAAAAAGCAAAGCCACGTCCCGGAAAGTGACTAATCCATAGTTCTCCATGGCTCCAGCAGCAAAATCAGGGATAGCAACCATGTCCAACTTGGGAAGTGGATAAGGAGTGCCAAAGTAACTGAGTAATGGACGAAATAAACTTTCTCTTAATGATACTGTTTCAGAAACAACCATGGCTTGGCAGACTATTTCATCAACACAAATCATGTCTCTTCATTAGAGTGTGGAAGCAAGTCTAGATTGCGGTCTTACTCTTTATAGAGATCCAACGATTTCACTCCAACATCTAGTGCAAACTTCCCTTGACTACTCTTACCAATTTGAGTGTACACACGAATTCTCGTGCCTGAATAAAATTAAACAAACAAATGATATGAAAGGACTCATTCAACTATTTGAATGGATAATGTCAGAGTAGTGAGAGAAACAGAGATGATACCTTGTGATGTCACACCCTCTACATACTCAAACAAACCAACAACTATGGCCACTAAATAAGTAGACATAAGTGGCGATTCCTGGTAACGGACAGTCTTGATAGGACCAGCAACTAACGTGTTAGCTATAGGCATATTGGATAGTGCTACCAGCTCAGATGGAACTTCAAGTGTTAGCTTAAACTTAGCCTGGAGAAAAGAAATAGCAATACAAAGTGTTAGATAACATATATCTTCCCTTACGGATGGTCTATGCGCACATATTTGGGAGGAATATAAAGTCATGTGTTGACCAAGCAGAATATGATTGACATATGTACACAAGCAGACCAAAAATGTCACTTATAACAGTACCAAAATAGTAGATCAAAAAGTTAGGTGGCAAAAATCTAATCACTGAACACTCCATCTTGCTATCATAGTTACCTTGAATGCAGGCTCGTCCCAGCAGGGGAAGCACCGCCGTGCATCTACAGGCTCAAACTGCGTCACCGCCATGTTTCTTGCCTTCCCCTTATACTGGTACTGGCTGCAATCAAATGGAATCACAAAAACGTAAATAGCAGGAAAGAAATTCATACCAATGATGTGCACAAATTGCTCGATTAGATCTTCAGTTAGAAAAAAAAAATCATAATAGTAGAACACCTTCATATTGAACTCCACAACCTGCTAATTATTTCTGAAATTCGTGACAAATGCATTTTCTCAGTAAATTTGTCAAAACATTCCAATAAAGAAGTCGGGCATACCTTCTGTAGAAGCCCCTCATCTCGTCGTTGAGAGTTCCGTTAAAGTCCATCTTCAGCACGCCCTCGCCTAGAGGCAGCGGCTTGGCAAACCCGAGCACCACTACATCGTCCTCCTTGAAAAAGACAACCTCCGTGGGCGCCAGAGCCTGAGAGAATTGGGCGCGGTGGCACCAGGCAAGCATGATGAAATTGCTTGTGGCGCGAGGGATTAACAGGGCAAAGCTTTATGTTTCTTATTACCTGGAACCGGATGGAGGCACGGTCGACCGAGAGGTCGGCGGCGTTGAGCACGAGGAAGCGGGTGGACGCGGAGACGGCGACGGCGATGGCCACCGAGCCGGAGAAGGTGAAGGCGACGAGGTCGGGGCGGAGGTGGAGCTCGTAGCGGCGCGGTGCGGCGAAGCGCGGCAGCCGCGCCTGGCCGCGGAACTGGCCCGCCGAGCCGCCAGCCGGCACCGGGGCGGAAGACGCCTTGAGATTCGTGCCCTGCGTGCGTGCATCGCGCTTGTGTTTAGCGGAGGGAAGAGAAACGATGGGCGAGCAAACAAACTTTTGACGTGTTTGTTTACACATTTTTGGACCCATTTAAATTGTTTATCAAATTTTGAGTTGCTAACCCCACATGTCATGTGGTTATTTAGGATCTACTCCCTCCCTTTCAATAATATAAAATGTTTTAGCTTTTTGTTAGGTATCTAGTTTACTTTTAGTGTCATCCATTCCAGCCCCGCATATACCCTTGCATCCATCGCCTATGGGATCGCTGTCCCGGCCACCCGCGGCCACCTTGCCACACCACCTCCTCAAATCTCGGCATTCTTTGTTTACCAATGTTCTCGCCATCCCCTCTAATCCCCTTTCCCAACACCCCTTTTTTCTCAATAGTTGGCGAGCCCTGCCCTCACACCCCTAAGTTCATTGCTCTCTCGCGGCTCACTCAATCTGAGATTATGTCTTCTCCGTCATTTGCTCCCAGAGTTCACGGTGGCGTTGTTGTCTCGTTTGGTAGGGTCGCGGTAGTGTTTGCAGAGGTGAGACGGAGGGAGTTGGATCAATATGAGAGAAAGGAGGGGAAATAAGAAATCTCTCTCAATGGGGAATGGAACCATTCATCGTGGGAAGACCGAAGAGATAAGGTTGATCATAGTGGGGAGTAACATGGACGCGAATTTTTGACAAATGGGCGCTATGCATCTCATAAATTCCAAAGTTCGTGGTAATTTTAAATATTGAAAAAGAATTCTGAATATCCTGGAAACAGATTAAGATTAAGTATTATACTCGTATAAAAATGTTTGGGCTCGAAATGATTCTCGTGGTATCCTAGGGAAAAAAAAGACAAATTTATGACGAATATAGCGTGAATAGTATATGGACATAGGGCTTGTTCGATTTTTTCATTTTTTGCCCATAATGCTATGGGAATCATTTCGAGCCCAAATATTTTGTAAAAGTACAATACTTGATCATCTTTGATTCCCAAAAAAAAACAGATTTTGTCCTTTATTCAATTATTATTTATTTTTAGAACATTGCATGCATGTATTTTTCGGAGTAACATAGACTAGTAACATGCATAATTCTACCTCTCAAGTGGGTAACATAGAAATGATTACCTATTACTTTGTCGACTTATTCTTCCTTGTGATGCGTTGTCTGATTGTAGCATTTGTTACCACAACCCTCTTTATTCATTTAATGGTGTCAAGTCATTAAAATGGCAAGTTGATACTGCATGTACTGTGTTATTATAAGTGAGGCAGTCAGTATTGTGGCACAAATAGATGGATAGGAATTTCTTGTGGTTCTGAAAAACACGGAGTTCCTTGTATACTAGTTGGTTTATTAATTTGAGTTCATTGTCGTTGCTCTAGAAATGCGGTATATAGGATCGACGCCTTGTACCTGGTGTTCCCTCGTCTCGTTCAAGGGGCTGGTTTGGGATCCTTTGATTTTTTTTTTTTGCTTTGGTTTTTTCACCTTTTCGTCGTTTTGGTTTTATTTTTTAGTCTGGTTCATTGTACTAGTTCGTTTATTAATTCGAGTTCATTGTTGTTACTCTAGAAATGTGGTGTATAGGATCGACGCCTTGTACCCGGTGTTCCCTCGTCTTGTTCATGGGGCTGCCTTGGGATCGTTTGATGGGTTTTTCCTTCATTTTTTTTCACTTTTTTGTCGTTTCTGGTTTATTTTTTAGTCTGGTTTCTCTCAACTTCGGTTTCCTCCAGTTTTATCTATTGCTGGTTTTTGTTGGCTTTTTAGTTCTGTTTTCTGTGCGGCTTTTCTGTTAGAATATTCAAAGTTTTTAAATTTCGAAAAGATGTTTAGATTTCAAGAAAGTTCATATTTGAAAATGTTGGAATTTTGATTTTTTCAGACTTTTGAATTTTGTATAGATATTGAATATGTTTGGAATTTTGAATTTAAAGGAAGTTATTGTTGTTTGGATTTAATTTTGTTCAGATTTTGAATTTCGTTCAGCTTTTCGAAAAAAATTAGATATTGAATTTGGTCGGAGTTTGAATTTAACGGATGCGGCGAGCAAGATAAGATTCCCCGGACGCGGCTTTGATTATTGTTCGACCTTTTATCTTTTTTTTAGATTTTGAATTTGTTTATACTTTGATATTGTTCAAAAATTTGACATGAATCGCGAAACCAGCAGTAGTACAGTTTTGTAGAAAAAAATTACGGAAACCAGCCAGCGAAGAGATAAGTAACCTAATGGGCTGGCCCATGTTGAGATGGCTTCAGGGGCGCGCACAAACGGCGCCGCCTCGAGCGGAAAAACCTATTTCCCGCGCAGCTGCGGGCGGATTAACGCCCGCACGAGCGGGCCGCGGCCAATCTGGTGTGGCCTTTTCTTTTTTGTTTTTCTTCGGTTCTTTCTAGTTTGGTCAGTTTTCTGCTGGTTTTCTTTTTTCTTTCTTTTTATGTTGTTTTTTCCTTTTTTGGTTTTATTTTTTATTTTTCCTTTTCCTACTTTTTCCCTGTTTTTAAACATATTTTTAAAATTCAAGCAAAATTCAAATTTGAGTAAATTTCAAATTGAAGCAAATTTTAAGTTGGAGCAATTTCCAAATTCGAGCACTTTTAAAATTCTAGAAAATTTCAAATTCGAGCAATTTTCAAATTTGAGCAAATTAGAAATTTGTACATTTTTGTAATCCAACCTTTTTTAGATATGATTTTTTCAAAATCTGAAAAGTTTCAAATCTGGAAAGTATTATAAAGTTGAAATTAATAGGAAAAACTGCATATAACCTCTATGGGCGAGTGGGGCGACCCAATAAGAGCGATCTAGGAGGAGTCGCTGCGTGTGTGCATTAATCACGCACGCATGTGAGCAGGGTATAGGCGCGCCCGCCTCCAGCGGATCGCCTAAAATAAATTCCACTAAATAACACTGCAACCTAAAAAAAGTCTACCAAACAGGTGGGCATTCGGCCCGGACTAGTGAAGTTGGGCTTCTACGGTAGCCTATCTCACTTGCAGCCTAATAGAAGAAGGGTGTCCAAGGCACCCACCCATGCACATGGTGAAATTCTGGATTCGAGGATCTTACGACCTAATTTATTTGATTAATGGATCAACAACCAAACCACCCATTTTATGAAAAAGAAGGAGCGTGGTCTTTCTTATTCAAATTCAAAGCGCTTCGTAATTTTCAACCAGTTCTGTGCTTCAATATAATTTTCCGGAGTAAGCCCTATAGCTTGTTTCCAATACTCAACAACTTGATCAAACCAAGCTTCCGTAATTTCCGAATCACCCTGTAGAATGGCCTGTTCTCCACGGTCGGAGCATCCGCGGTGCACGGAACTAGAAGCGCTCGTGTGCAAAGATGCGATTGCTCTAGCAAAGGATGTCAAAGCGCATTGAGCTAGAACGTCATCAAGAGTCTGGAGGAGGGAACAATGGGTAGCTATGCCCATATTGCTTGGGAGATCGCCGAGGCACGAAATGATTTCTCCTAGCTCTCAGTTTGCTACGAGGGACGAGAAACAAAGAAAGAAGTTCATAAATTGGCTATGAGTGTTGTTTACGATGGTCAAGGTCGCAATCGCAACGTTTAGTTTTTAAATCTGCCTGACTGATACCGTATCCTTACGACAATTGATGTTTAATGAGGGCGATGGTTCTTAAGAAGAAAAAAATGCACTGATGCACATTGGTGTTACCGCCCGACCGAAAACAAAAGGTTGAGGTCAATGTCTTGTAGGTAGCGCTAGCCTAGCCCTAGCTGTAGCAGAGAAGTATTACTCTATCACATCGTATCGTCGACTCCGTCGTGCATAGCAAGTTGACAATAGAGTAGTATAGATGGATATATTATCTCGTGGGGGATACATTCTCGAAAAAGAAGAAAATAAATCTCGTGGGGGATACCTCGCCGTGGGAAGCCATCTTCCCGCCGCCATCGCCGGCGGCTGCGTGCATGGCCACGGTCGCAACGACGGCGAGGAGCACCACCGCCACCGGCAGCGCGGTGACGCCGGCGCCGGATCGAGCCATGTACGTGTGCCGCACACGCGAGCTCCTGTGTGTCCCTACCCGCCACTCGCTAGTGAGTGTGGGAGCCTTTCTTCGTACAGACGGAGCGAGTGAGTGTCGTGGAGTTGAGGCGGGGTATATTTGTAGCGGAGGAGCGGAGGACTGTCAGGTTGGTGCCTGAAGACTCTGAATAATAGCATAACCCCATATAGGTTTGGCCGTTTGACAATGAGATACATCAAAGAGACTGGTGCAAACCTGCAATGTCACCAAAACTCAAGCTGACTGCCCATAGCTTATAACATGATGCGCATAACTTTTCATGCAAGTTAAACTTTGCAAAGTTTATTCAATAACGTAAAAATAATACAAACATTTACGACACCAAATGCATATAATATGAAAATATATTCATAACAATTCTAATATTATTAATTTGATATTATATATATTCATATTTTTATCAATATACATGGTTAACTTTTATGAAATTTGACGTTAACCAATTTTTATATGCAACATATTTTGGGCAGCAGGAGTAGGCCGCTCACGCGCACCTTTGCCAGGAAAAATTCCGGTGGTGGTGGGCCCAGCAATTTTATCCTTTCCTGTTGGATACTTCAAAGAATTGCCACGTGTCATCCGATTGAAAAACGGACGCTGCTGTCGTCACCTTAAATCCATATAAAAAATCTCAAAGAAATTTAATATCAATTCCTTGGGACAGATTACCCCAGACCCTAGATGGTCGCGTTGTCGAATAGCTAGGCAATGCTTTCAGGCGATATCGTCGAGGCATGATTCTGTTTTCAGCTTGGGGTGTAAATGATCAGATGCTTAAACTGCCCAAGGCCATTGTGGAGCTGAACACGCCATAAACTATTTGAAGCTTCCTCTGACTGACTAGGAGGCTGACTGTGTGTCACATCATCAGTTGCTTAAAACATGAGATACTGCAGACAATCAGAGATAATATCCTATGTTCCAAAATTACCAAAAGTGAACCGCCGGCAACAAAGTAGCTCAGCTAGGCGCCTATCTAAATTTGGCCGTAGCAGAATTGAGTAGGCACAGTACCGACGTGTGTCGGGTCTGGTTGACAGCGATTGTAAGAACCTGGACACTTTGCAGCTAAGTGCAAAAACCCCATTATAAAGAAAAAGAGTCAAGCCATTTCGATGCTTCAGTTTCTTCCTAATTTCTTCTCATATTCTTTGTACAATCTGTTTGCCCTAGAATGTTTTGGCTAAAAACTAGCACCAGATGACTAGCTACTGCAATCAAAGAGCATGGCAGGCAACATTTTCTGCAGATGATAAGGCAGGAATGCATTCTTATTGCCAACCCCAACAGTAACACCTGCAAGCAGCTCCTAAGTTTTCGCAGGAAGTTGCATGATCAGAAATATAACACTCTAGCAGCCAGCAGCAGCAGCAGTGCATCAGGGCTTTCCCAGCAGTTCTCGTACCGTCTGCGCAAGCCCGGGCTCGCTCTTGATGCCCTCAACCCATCTCGCACTGATCCGCATGTTTTCAAGGCTCTGCTTCAGCGTCCTCTCGAATCCCGGCGTCGTGCGGGTCGCAAAGAACTTGGAAACCTCAGCTGCCTTCTCATTGGAGGCGAACTGGCAAGAAATAAGGAAGTGCGCATTAGCTATGGCCTCATGGAAATAATACCTTCAAAATTGGGGAGTATGGACTGCAGACATAGGCAGACATAGTAATAATAGAGCTGTGTTAGATGTACCAATGTGACAATGCCTTTAAAAATATCCCCCACGAGTGAGCTCACTGAAACTGTCTTCAAGATACGCTCCCAGTTTTCCTGCAGACCGACAAATAAGGACACACATTAGCACTGCGTTTTCAGATATGTCAGTACAACTAACATGGACAGTCAATCATTTCCCAAGGTGTCAGATGAAGGAATCACAAAAAATAGATGGTGGGATGGTGCCTCAAGTTGACTCTACTTTAAAAAGATATAGATAGAAAATATGTAAGAAGAGATCGGGATCAATAAAAAAATTCACAAATACAGTTTACTTGTTTACTTATAAAATATGCTACTTGAATAGTTCTTGTTGACAAATAAAAAGCACCCTGGGTCCTCTATGTAATGCAGACATCTCAAATGAAGTTGGTAGGAAAACACATCCAATGGTTTTATGGTTTGATATAATCTCAAATGAAGTTTGTCGAAAGAGAACATCCAGTGACTAGATATTCCATTTGGTTCAGAATTCATACAAAGACCCGATGTTCCAAACAGGGCCCAAAAATCATGAATTTACGTGCAGATGAACGGGTTATCTGTCACTGTTAAAAGAGATTGTACCTTCAACCAGTTCCAAGCAATTTCACGTGCCTCTATTTGAAGACCTCGAACTACAAGGTATGCATCCTGACTGCGGACCTGACAAGAGAGAGAGGCATAGAGATCTGAGTACAACTTGCAAGTAGATAACACATAAGTACAAGCTCATATAGACCTTATACACTATAATCATGGAAAAAAAAGTTTTCAAATTTACCTCATTAGTAAAAATCAAATTCAGTGATTCAAGGACAATGCCTTTATCCCGGCAAGAAGATAATATGCCTATAAACAATAAGAAAGTGCTTTCAGAACAACCAAAAACATGAGCAAAGCTCTGTTAATTTAAAATGGTCAAAGGCTACACACCTAAGACACGTAACCTTTCTTCCCCTTCAGCCGACTCCTTGTAGAGTTTTCGAAGAGCATCATAACCTGATCTATTTGAGCTACTAACATTCTGCATCACAGCGAGGTATGCAACCTGCAGAACAACGGAAGTAAGAAATGGAAGCAGTAACCGTAGGAGCAACATGTGAAGTAATAGCAAAAGGTAGGACCTTTCTAGTATCCGGAGGAAGAAGAGAAGTGTTGCGGTCACGTATGAAGATGTTAAAGCGCCTATCTCCTTCGTTAATGGTCTTACCATGTCCAAGTTGGACAAGTGCAAGCAAGAGCATTGGTCTGAGCATTACATCCAGGTGGCTCTCACCATTCTTAGGATCCCAGCCTAACTTTCTGAAAGATTAGAGCACTTGTCATATAGTCAAGAAAGAGAAACATAAAAATTTGTGCAAATATACAGTAATAAGACAAAAAAAAATCAAATGTTTTTTGCATGCATTGGCCACAGAGAAAGGCATGTTCAACAGCTTGAACAAGTAGAGATTTGTTTTTTATATTTTCTTCTCCTTTTTGAGAAACAAAAGAGATGATATTTTATGGACGTAACACGGTAAGAAACTCATAAGAAATTATATATGACATGGTTGAGCATACTCTGCAGGTGACAAAAGAATCTTGATCAGAAGTTGCTTGATATCACCAGCCAAGCCAGGAGTAGCATCCACCGATATTTTAGAAATACTTGCAGTTACCTGCCAAACCAAAGAAAAAGATATAGGTGATATATCTCCAAAAAAATTGAACATGATGGAGTCAACTAGACTACAAGATTTACATACAGAGTTTATGTGTGAAAGAACACTATAATCAGCTTCCCCACGATAACAGTAGAGCAAACGTAGCAATGATGCCAATGTCTGCTGGCGGGCCATAGAAAGCGCATGTGAGTCGTCAATGATGCCTGCAATGTTAATGTTATAATACCCGCCACCAAAATATTTCAAGCAAACTCAATATGCGACATGTTGCGTTTACCAATTCTATCCATTAGCGAGAGCTTCTTGGTCTCCAACGCATTTTGAAGTGCAGCTCCAAGTTCATCATCATATTTAACTCTGTAAAATCCTGTTCCATTTACATTCAACTTAGTCCAAAAATTTCCACCCTTCTTTCGGTCACCACATTGTGAAGCAATGACCAGCTTATCACGTTTAAGTTTCAATAAGAACTTTTTCTGTGTATCATATGCACCACACCCTGAAGTTACAGGGACAATCCACATGCCAGGGCCAGAGGATCCATCCAACAAAAACTGGGCCTGCAACAAAAAGAAATCAGTTAATTCATAGAGAGAAATACTATATGACAGGGATCTATCAGTCGATAAGGTCAACTTGTTAGTATTTTCCTTACTCTCCTTTCCTTTACAAATATAAATTTCAATTATGTTTTTATATCGCTATGAGTAATGACCATATGCTGTGTAAACATGAATTACGAACAGGCTAGGATAATTTTATGATGCATACAAAACCTCTGTTTGCTTTGGTCTACTGGCTAGGGTGATCTATTGCCTCGTCAGTGGAAGTGGCTAGGCTAATAATTCATTCGCACATCAATACATAAACTAATTGGAAAAGTTAAATGTAAAGGATCAATATAATATATATAAGGAAAGGAAGCCAGTCTGACCTAATACACATTAATTACTTGAGAGGACAAACTGTAAAAAAAATCAAACTGTTTGTTTGAATTGTTCAAAGATAAAACTCTGTTCAAAAAAATGTTTGAAAGTAATTTTACAGAAAATTAAATATATACAAATATATAGCAACTTATCCCTATAAAATATGGTACTCCCTCCGGACCAATTTAATTGGCGTAGCTATTAATTTTGGCTGGAGTGATAGTATATTATTACGGGGAAACATACTCCATAATTTAAAATTTGATGATTAATAATATTCGTATAATGATTAATTTTATATGTGTCCTAATAACTGCTGTTTGAAGTTCAAATCTGACACTTCCATTTCAAGCTGCATAAAATTCAACATAATGTAAATTGTTTTAAAATTCAAACTAGCATGGATTTATTCTGAAACTACACAAAATTCTGACCTAGACCTTAAATCTTTTTGAAACCATCTGATTTAATCACTGGGATGAGATGAGATTATGGGAAGTAATGTGCATTCAAACAAGTCTCTCCTTGAGCTGGTAGGGGATTAATTATAGGTTTTCTTACTAGCATCTTTGTTTTAGGACCCAAACTAGCTTTTAAATCTTCATCAATCAAAGAACTCAGATATAAACCTCTTCTTATATTTAATGTAGTAAGATAGAGCACCCTAAAAGAGTTCCAACTTCAGATATTGTTCTTGATACTGTTCAAGTTCTAGTTCGGTTCTTCTACAGGACTGACGGAATTTGTTCTTGGTACTGTTCATGCTCACGCTGTACCCCACAATATTTGTTCAGACACTGGAGCTTCTGCATAAATAAATGAATATGTCGAGGAACGGATTAATGGCCGTACGGGCATGCGCGGACTACAACCCGGGGTTCTGCCAGGGGCCAAGGCCCAAAATCCCTCTTTATAAAAAAACGGAATACATCAAGAATGTAATGTAGAGTAAAGGGGGATGGAAAGACCAAGCCCTGCGCATGAATAATTCTGGACCCACCCCTGCATAGGGGCACTAGAATATGTCCAGTTTCGCCCATCATTCAGTACAGTATTCTAGAGAAGTAATTATAAAGTCAGTTATATGTTAACAAATAAGCATAAAAACTGGGTATGGTGGTCAAGCTTTATCATAACCAGTGAGAAGATGGTTTTTTAAGGCAATTCCTATCAGCACAGCTATATCTGAACAAAATAATAACAAGAACATTAAAACAAAACGAAACATGTTACTTGGGTATTTCATGTGACGATAAATTTATGATAAATACAAAGAGTGGTATTTAAAATAACATATTACCTGCTCAAGCTCCAAGTCATTCCCTTTAAGTTTTGCATTAATAACAGGGTACCCTTTTTGCTTTGTCCACGAAGTCATCAGATCCTTGACAGGTTCACCAGTTTCCTTTTCAAAAACAGCCCACAGGTCCTCCGTTTTAGCATTTGAGTATGCATATTTCTTTATATATGAGGCCAGTGCTTTCTGAAAAGATACAGTACCATAACTTCAGTATATCTGAAATACACTAGGAGAACTTCGGGGAGTCAAATAGTAACAAGGGAGAACTAGATAGCAAGGAGAATTCAGCAATTCGTTTCATTAACTAATGCAATTAACGAACATTTGAGTTTCAACATATGCAGTGTGCAATTTGATAGATACATGATATGATCAACAAAAGAGTCAAAGATAGCTACATTTCACTCCATTCATTTGTGAACTGAAGTAATGTTTATCTTGTGAGTGATGTATACTACAACAATAGGTAAGATGACCGCCACATCTCTAATATGACCTCTAACAATAAAAGTTGTCTCTATACACCCTTACTCATGTGACCAGTGAAGAATTAATTGTCCTATATGACGTTTGCACGTAAACAAGGACATGACAATTTTGGAAGGAATGGCTATTTTGCTCTTATAACATGTCTTTGAAAAACAACAGTCTCTCACTAAAACACTGCTTACAAAAGCAAATGTACCAACTAATACGGTTCAAGAGCATACAAACTTTTAATATACTGGACAAGACAGGGAGTCAACTAGTGTTCCCATTAGATAAATAGGGGGAAATGACATCAAATTATCACCATTTCCTCGAAGAACAGAAGAAACAGCTTGAGACTGATTCTGTGCAGTTTTAAGCAACGTGACAAAGAAAAGAATTCTCATAGAGTTTCACACGGAGGCAGTATTAGACCTGAAAACGATCTGCACCAAGGTAACTGTGTAGCATGCGAATAACAGAAGCACCCTTTTCATAGCTAATAGCATCAAAAATCTGATCGACTTCACTGGCATGGTGTATTTCAACCTGAGCATCCAGGAAAACGAATAGTCAAAAGTGTGAAATGAATCACACGTCAGCATGAGAAGTCAAAATAACGCCACAAGCTGAATATACGTTGATGCATCTACTGACATTAATCTTCGAAGTAAGATGTCAGACTAAAAAGATTTAAGCACAATTTCAATATTCCAGACATTTACAAGTCAAGCATGATAATGTGTCAATAATAATAAAAAGTATGCAGCATCGTTACTTAAAGTCACCATTGTCAAAATTTACGGTTTAAAATATACTATTGTTGTTCTACGACGATACAGTGCATCACATCTATTGTGTTGAAGGAAGTAATGCACAACTTATCCAACCACCGGACCAGACTATGTCAGGGAGTAAACAATGAGATTACCTCAATAGGATGAGACTCCTCTAATGAATCCAGTCTGAGAGCAGTGGTTGTGCTATCGAGAAACTGTGTCCAGATATTCCATTGCGGAAAAAATGAATCTACTGCTAGATGGCTCACCTGTGAAAACGGAAAGACTATTCATTCAGTATACGTTGATAACCTGATATTTCATTCTCAACTTTTGTGTCACTGAATTCATTTACCCATGTAGCAAATCCCTCATTTAACCACAGGTGAGTCCACCATTCCATGGTTACAAGATTGCCAAACCATTGATGAGCCAATTCATGTGCCACAGTAATCGCAACCTATAAAAATACATGCTGACATAAATAAAAGAAAGGATATTTACACATAAAAAGGTTTACAAAAAAATCATTATCAACTATAATGAATTATAGATGATCATAAGTTTTTTTATGAAACCGATTTATGCATGGTAACAACACGTGGTTAAGAAGTGAAGTGCAAATGATGAAGATGTATAATTATATAAGTTTCTGAGATATGATACAGACGTTCTGTTTGCTGGAAGCTGATGAAGACTTGTCATCAAAAAGCAAAGCTACTTCCCGATAAGTGACCAATCCGTAGTTCTCCATGGCTCCAGCGGCAAAATCGGGGATAGCAACCATATCCATCTTAGGGAGTGGAAAAGGAGTGCCAAAGTAACTGAACAATTGAGAAAATGAACTTTTTGTTAATGACAGTGTTTCAGCAAGAACAACGGTTTGACAGACTATTTCATTAACCAAAGTGTGGAAGCAAGGCTAGATTGTGATCTTACTCTTTATAGAGATTTAACGACTTCACTCCAACATCTAGTGCAAACTTCCCTTGACGACTCTTACCAACTTGAGTGTACACACGAACTCTCGTGCCTGAATAAAATTAAACATACAAATAAAATGAAAAGGGGTAGAAAAATGACTCCTGCAACTATTTGAATGGACAATGTCAAAGTAATGAGAGAAACGGAGCTGGTACCCTTTACTGTCACACCCTCTACATATTCAAACAAACCAACTACTATGGCCACTAAGTAAGTTGACATAAGTGGCGATTCCTGATAACGGATAGTCTTGATAGGACCAGCAACTGTCGTGTTAGCAACTGGCATGTTGGACAGTGCTGTCAGCTCAGATGGAACTTCAAGTGTTAGCTTAAACTTAGCCTGGAAAACAGAAATAGCAATACAAGAAATGTTAGAAAATGCATCTGTCCTTACAGATTGTCTATGTGCACATATGTGGGAGGAACATAAAGTCATGTGTTGATCAATAAGAATATGCTTCGCAGATGTACACAAACTCGACTTATGAGCAGACTAATGTCACTTAACAGTACCAAAATAGTAGATGAAACAAGTCGGGTGGCAAAAATCTGATCCCTCAACTCTCTGTCCTGCTATCATATTACCTTGAATGCAGGCTCGTCCCAGCAGGGGAAGCACCGCCGCGCATCTACAGACTCAAACTGTGTCACCGCCATGTTTCTTTCCTTCCCCTTATACTGATACTTGCTGCAATCAAATGGAATCACAGAAGCATAAATGGCAGGAAAGAAATCCATACCAATGATGTGCACAAACTGCTCAATTAGATCCTTTACTCAGAAAGGAATCATTTTTTTGAAAGAGGGCAAAGCTTGCCCTGTTCATTAATTAAGGAGTTCAGATTTGTTACGAAACCGAGCAAAAGAATCGTCTCTCACGGCATTAGTGAACCCAAGTGTTTGGCACCCGCCGTGCTCCAAAGAATCGCCTCACTCTTAATTTTAGAAACAACAATAGTCGGCTTACTAAACTCCCCAACCACATATTACCAGTGAGCAGCTGATCGGTACATAATGACAAATAACAGTTCAGTTCTCCCTTGTTGTCTATATCACCATGATTTGCTAGTATATATCACAATTTTGGGGTTTGTTAAGCCTGATGTAAGGTGGACATACTAACAACGTTAAATTTCAGAAAAAAGTCAGGCATACCTCCTGTAGAAGCCTCTCATCTGGTCGTTCAGAGTTCCAGTGAAATCCATCTTGAGCACGCCCTCTCCGAAAGGCAGGGTCTTGGCAAACCCGAGCACCAATACACCGTCCTCTTTGAAGAAGACCACCTCCGTGGGTGCCAGAGCCTGCGAGAATTGGGCGCCATGCCACCAGGCGAGGATGATGAAATAAATTGTCTGTGGCGCGAGGGATTAACGGGGAAAAGCTTCGAGAGAGCTCTTGTTATTCTTACCTGGAAGCGGATGGAGGTGCTGTTGATGGAGAGGTCGGCGGCATTGAGCACGAGGAAGCGGGTGGACGCGGAGACGGCGACGGTGATGGCCACCGAGCCGGAGAAGGTGCAGGCCACGAGGTCGGGGCGGAGGCGGAGCTCGTAGTGGCGCGGTGCGGCGAAGCGAGGCAGCCGCGCCTGGCCGCGGAACTGGCCCGCCGAGCCGCCCGCCGGCGCCGGGGCGGGCGGGCCGGGAGATACCCTGGGATTCGTGCCCTGCGTGCGTGCATCGCGTGAGGGGAGAGAGATGATGTCATGATGAGGTGAGCAAACAAACGACGAAGTTTGTCTGTTCGTCTTTAATTTACACATTTCTAGAGCTATTTTAATTGTTTATTACCAACTTCTTAGTTAGTACTAAGCACATACTAATACTCTGTGTTATACGTTCCAAAATTATCGATTGTTCTAGCGTCCTAAGTCAAACTAGTTTAAATTTTGACTGAATTTTTAGAAAATATATCAACCTCTAGAACATAAAGTAATACTTATTAATTTAATCTAATATAGTTATGTAAAAAATGTGTCAATATCCAAAAGTCTAAATATATAGTGCGGAAATATGTTGTGTCATTACTATAATAAAATTAAGTTTGTGCTTTAGATGTTGATGGTACTTTCCTTAAAAAATGGATAAATTAAATATTTTATTGATTTTAATCAAACTTGATAAAGTTTGAATTTAACTGTAGCTAGAAGGCAAAGCAAATAAGAGATAGAGTAGTAAAGTGGAAGTGGGGCTCGGTAGGGTGGAGCAATACTATACTCATACCTGTATAGTCAGTGTATACTAGTTTCTACCCATACCCACACATGGGTATAAAATTTTGCCCATACACATACCAAACGGGTATCTGTACCAATTAGATACTTGGCCGGTAGGTCCAATAGTACACAAGTTATTCAAAATTTTATATTTATCAGTAGCAAATATGGTTAAAAAAATTAATTATCCCAACTAAACAATTATCAATGCAGAAATCACAATCTCATATTCTAACTCACCCGTGTCAACAAGGGTAGACGTGTCACATGACAAATTATAACAACAAATGGATAGGCTATATAGGTATACTAAGGGCACGTACAATGCGGTGATGTCAGTCTTTCCTTAGAGATACACGTCAGATTTTTCTTAGTTGGAGGAGAGAGAATAAAAAAGAGAAGGTTGTCTTTCCTTAGATAAGGAATCATCTCTTAGAAAATAAGGGAAGACTATTTTCTATTGTATCACATATGTCTTCCCTTAGCAACAATTTTTCTACCAAAATTTAATTATTCGTATTAATTGCTAGAGATGGTTGTAATAGATAATGCATTGTATGATTTATATCTAATACCTTCTCTAACTGATACGGCGGGGTAAGGGAATACATGACTTCTCTATTATTATACATGCCCTAATGCGTACGAGTTATCTCTGTGTTTTACCCATAACTTAAGGCGTAAGATATGAGTGGTACCCATAGGCATAGAAATATGTATCCATATACTGGCCAAGTGCCGTGGATAAAATTGCCTTCCAAGCATCTTGAGCGGACCGAACGGACCGTCATTTCCATTCGACCGAAAACAAAAGAGTGCTTAGGTGAGAGTCTTGTAGCAGTAGGACTGTAAACTCTATCGCATCGTCGCGTAACACATGCAGCGGCGGCGGACCGCAGTGTGCCAATCGACCAATAAAATGCAAATACGATCTCGTGGGGATACCTCGCCGTGGGACGCCATCTTCCGGCCTCCTCCGCCGCCGCCGGCTGCGTGGACGGCCACGGTCGCGAAGACGGCGAGCAGCGCCACCGCCACCGCGCCGGCGCGGGGCGGAGCCATGGAGGATCGACGCGACGGGAGCAGCGGTCGCCCAGCCGCGCGCGCGCTCCTGTGCTGACAGAGCAGTGAGCGAGAGAGAGAAAGAAAGAGAGAGAGCGACGGGGGAGAGGCAGGGCGGCGCAGCCCAGTTGGTGGCGGGCAGTATATGTAGCGAGCGGAGCGGAGCGGAGCGACTGTGGCTGGTTTGACTGAGCCGATAGAGGCACGTCAGGTGGCGACGCCGGGAAGATAGCGCTGTTTGGATCGTGTGAACCGCCCGCGCTCGTGGGTTCCGGCTTCCGGGCAGGCGGATCCAGACGTCGACGGATGCGCACAGCCGGTCGAGTCACCACTCACCACCCATCTTTTGCTTGAGATCTCTCTTTAATTATCTGGGTCCTGGACGCTGCTCTTTGGCGCCGCATGCATGCGTGACTGCTACCTACGCCCACCCATTCTCATCCTTGACCGACGGCGGGCGAGATCGGCCGGCGTCGGGTCGGGTGGCAGCCTCGTAATGGTCCATCTTTTCAACATTAATAGTAGCACCCACCTGTGTCACTGTTCGAATTAATTTTGATGCTCTCATCTGATCTATCTATCTGTGGGAATCATTTTCTGAGATCTTTCGACATATTGGTACCTTACCAATTATTGATGGCCTGCACCTTATTGAATGGACATATATATATTACTACTACTTTTTTTTTTGCGAAAATCCCACCGATCTATTAATAATCATCAACAGTGCTACAAAGATGCCTAAAAGTAATAAATTACTTGATCATGGTACATTAATAATTATCACAAACCGTATCTTAGTATACTACTAGTACAGTATGTATTGTGATCATTCATTTGTAGATTTGCTAAATGCTTAATTAATATGTGAACCATTCTTAATTTAGAAATATGATTAATATGTGAACCATTCTTAATTTAGAAATATGAGACAATATTAAACATAGAACATCTAGAGATAACTCTTATATCGACACCGCATTGATTTAAATAACTGATCTAAAATCAATTGCCCTAGGAACTACTATCGAGGATATCACTATTGTTGGTCGGTTGCTCCTCGTGCGCTGGGTTATAGGTTGGAGGAGAACTCTAGGGTTACCTATTCTATAGATAACTAAGTTTTTTTTTTATCATTGACTAGACAAAATGAGTCTTGAGTTGGGATGTCTCTAACCCAAAAGGACAAAGAGGGAGGACATGGCCCGTTTTGTGCCCGGGCCTAACCCAAAGAAACACTTTTTTTATCTAAAATGGGTGTCCCCGCTGAAGATGTCGATAGGCGTCACCATAGATCGCTGTGTTACTAAAAATAGGCCGCACACATTATATATTTTCTACAATTTATCCGCGATGCTCAATCATTAATGTAGTTTAATTCTACTACTAATAGTTACTAGAATTAGTTATTAATGACCCAAAATTTCCGGAGTTGATTGAATTTTTGTCAAAAAGTTTATGGAGTTAGTATCTTTGTGTAAAAGTACATGACAAAGTTATTTTTATGCTGAGTAAACTTAGTGGAATTTAATCCTAATGTATCAAAAAAAACCTGCAATGACCTTCTATATAGAACATGTTCTCCAAATGGTTGCTGGATTGAATAAAGTTTTGTCTAGTTATGGACATTGTTTTTATTTTGAAATAGTCAAGAGTTGCTGGAATATTGTTGCAATGCTGACATAGTGTACAACATGTTCTTTATTGGGTGCTAGGACCACAAAGGAGAAGATCTTTTTTGCTAAACCATCTATTGAATTTTGTTACGAGATGGCTACAATTAATGGCAAAAATATTGGTAAAGAAGTATGGAAAGAGACATATGATTCTCTAGCAACATATAGATGACTAGTAATGTGGGTGACGAAGCCACCACCGAGATGACGTTATAACCATATAAATGTAGATGTGGATATTCCTTATTGTCCGAATGGGGGAAGCCTCGAGATTTATGTTGATTGGTGCATATAGCTAAAATATGGATATTCCCAACACACCACATTGATCTTAAACAAAAAATTAGAATATAGCATGTCATCGTTGGTTTTGCTCCCATGAATCCTAGGTTGGCCAATTGGCAATTGAGTAAGAACTTGTTGAATGCATGTGGGTTGCTACGGTCTCTCGAAATTTCTACTCTCATCACACATGTAAATATGATGCAGGTTCAATGCCGTTGAAAAAATGTGAATGAAGACAACTTTAATTAACAATTCAAACACGATGCAGGTTTAGTGCTATTGAAAAAATGTGAACGAAAATACAACTTTATTTAACAATCCAATGATAACACCAACCAGATGTTGAGAAGGAGTATATAGTTTTGGTTACTCAAGACAATGACATGATGTTTTACTAACTATTTCACATTACCTTTATTGTTTAATTTCTTCCTTGTTCCTAAGTGAAGTAGCAATTTGTATGAGTAACTATAAGCAAAATATTTTAGTTGTCCCTCTACTGTGTAAACCTACAAATTTCAAGGATTCAAGAAAATTTAACAAACAAAAAAATGATTTAGATAGATCCCAATTTTGCGATGAATTTCTATATTTTATATCATCTTGATTTTGGGAAAATTTTAGAAAATGAGACAGCTTACTTTGGGAACTTTCATATCCACTTTTTAGTTGTTTTTTATTTTTTCATGATTATTTTCGCTTGTTCTTGTATCCACTTATTTCACATAAATAGTTGAAGACTGCCCAACAAATTTGTACCTAGATATATTGATCAAGACATTGATAATTCACGATACATGCATTTCATAGCCCTATTGTGACAATTATATCCTTATGTTTACTTCCTCTAAGTGGCTACCATCCCTCGATTTTAAGTTTATTTCCTCTCCGCACATTTAAAATATTTACTATGGTGCATGCACATTGTGATAAAATACATAACATCAAGATATCTAAAAGGATAAGAAAGGCACATATTAAGAACTTTTAAATATTAAATAGTAACAAACTATGGCGAACATAATGACATGGCAATTTTTTACTTAATTTTAATAATGTACTAATGTGATAGTTAATCGAATTAGTATTTGCACAATTAAATTAGATATCTGCTCTTGCATTTCTGTACCAACGTTTGGGCTTATGTTGCTATCTGTACCATGAGACTAGGATCCTTGAAGGACTTCCTGGCACAGGCTGCTTTTACCTATTCACTTTTCCCATACAAGCTTGCTAGATGAACCGATTATGGACTATCAAAATCGTCATTGATATATAATTACTAATACTCACATTCCTATAGTTTTAGTGTGTAGATTATTTTAGTGTGCAAAATAATTGTTTTATGATTGCCCAAAAAGGATGTATCTAGACATATTTTAGTGTGCAGATTATTTTTATGGTAAAATATTACTCCTATTCGTATAGTAAAATATATTTTTTAACTGGCAGGCAACACTTAAAGCAGTGAAATAGAAAAATACCGTTAGTGTTCACATTAATGAAATGAGCATCTTGGATAACGGAACAATTCTGCACTCGATATGTATTCAAATAAACACCAATTCATGAAGCTTTTGTAGCAGATGGTTTGGATTTTAAGTTTTCAAAATGTAAAAACCCAATTCTTTAAAATCATATGAAGATTTAAGGTTTTCATTTTAGTAATATGACCACCATTCACCTTTTTACAGAATGAACAAAATAATTATCAGGTTAAGGCAAGATAATTAATATATTGGACTATCTGTGTTACAATATTGTCTCAAATGCATTTTACTCTAGAGAAATATCACCAAAGAATAGCGATTTTTTTTGTTATCCATTTAGTACATGAAGATACTTTATTTTTCTGGAAGTATGATTCAAATATTGTTCCTAGGGAACCAATCAATATAAGAACCACTACTTCTAATCACAGATATCGTGAACTGGGGTATCAATTTTTTCACAAATTGAAACAACGAGCTCCCCACCTCTCTACATAAAACAAATAAACATAATAAATACAAAAAACAATGTTAGTGAAATTCTTAATAGAAGTAGGCGTCACAAGTAGGAGGCGGAACATTTTAATAAAGAGATATTTGCGATGCTTAATTGGGTACTGTTCAATCCAAGCAAATTGAACCTTGAAGCTATCTGATAAAAATATAACAGTCATACCACAACATTCAATGGGCTAGGCCTAACATTGTAACCTTCACATATGCACGCAGTGAAGCAACAACCAACGGGATCTTAAATTTCAAATATTTTATAAGTTAGCACATTGTTAGGATGAAAGGGAGTCATATATCTTGATATTAGTTGTGAGATTTATCTCACGAGAGCTTTCGTGTATCAACATGTAGTACTAAAATGGCAAATGGTCGTGTAGAACCATAACAGTAAGACATACACAATCAATCAAACATATTATTTTTGGAAATTTTGAAACCAACATGTCAACTCTTCATTAGAGCATACTGCATTCTCTAAGATGTACATCTCAAGTAGATAAATGGAGTTGCCGAAAGACTCTAAAAGTCATCTGATCTGCAATATAGGTAATACATATCAGCTATGACCTGAAGTTGTGACCTGCCAGTATGAGAAATAAATTTGTTAAGTAGCTGCTCTCGATGAAGTAACTATCCATTTGGCGGAATCATACATTTAGAATTTCCATAAATTGAATCGTAGACTCATCACACCCATGGTATCAAAACTTGAGATTCCGTAAATGTATACAAAAGGTTTTAGAGGTTGATTATAAGAACATGCTTGGCATCAGGTAAACCACATAGTAGCACACATGCTTGTTAACATTGTATAAATCAATATGTACCACACAACATTGACTAAACTTCAAGGTTTATTTAAAAGATGATTTTTTTCTTACAATTGTTGTTGCTTAGCCTGATATTGACAGTACTGTTTGGTTTACACATGAACCTTGATCTTCCTCTTTTCAATTAACATTTGTTTATTTAAATTAATAGTACATTATTATGGGTGATATGACCTGTGTGTGTATTATGCTATGTTTGGTAATGGCACGGTGATGTCTACGCACGCTTCTATTCCTGTAGACAGTGTTGGGCCTCCAAGAGCAGAGGTTTGTAGAACAGCAGCAAGTTTTCCTTAAGTGAATCACCCAAGGTTTATCGAACTCAGGGAGGTAGAGGTCAAAGATATCCCTCTCAAGCAACCCTGCAATTAAGATACAAGAAGTCTCTTGTGTCCCCAACACACCTAATACACTTGTCAGATGTATAGGTGCACTAGTTCGGCGAAGAGATAGTGAAATACAAGTAATATGGATGATTATAAGTAGTAATTGCAGTCTGAAATAAAAATGGCAGCAAGCGAACATGTAGCAGAACTTGTTGGAAACGGTGTTTCAATGCTTAGAAACAAGGCCTAGGGATCATATTTTCACTAGTGGACACTCTCAACAATGATCACATAATTGAATAAATAAATGCTACTCTCAATCACTCTCTTCTTGGATAACAAACACCATTCATTGTGTAGGGTTGCAAAAGCACACCTCAAGCCGGAGTAAACAAGCTCCACAACGTCATAAAGGAATCACACACAATGCGCACACTGTCACCATCACACCGTGGAGAGTGACTCCGGAGTTCATATTAAAGTAACCTCTAGAGTGCATAATAGACAAGAGTAACATCCACATATTCAACTAGATTACAAAGCTCATGATCACATAAAGATCACACCATGGGAGAGAGAGATGAACCACATAGCTACCGGTAGAGCCCTCAGCCTCTGGGGAGAACTACTCCCTCCTCATCATGGGAGACAGCAACGGCGATGAAGATGGCGATGGAGTCGATGGAGATGGCTCCGGGGGCAATTCCCCGTCCCGGCAGGGTGCCGAAACAGAGACTTCTGTCCCCCGAATTAGGGTTTTTGGTGGCGGCGGAGCTACGGAACTCTTCTGGAGAAATCATCCGTCCCTTTAGGGTTTTCAGGGCATGAGCTTAATATAGGCGAAAAGGCGGCGCGAGGGGGTGCCCGAGGGGCCCACCCCATAGGGTGGCGCCGCCCCCCTCCTGGCCACGCCAGTGGATGGGGAGGAGGCCGTGGGCCTCCTCTGGCCTGGCCCTTCTGGCTCCGTGGATCTTCTGGCGAAATAGAATTTCTGTAATTTTTCTGGATTTTTTCGAGCACTTTGGTTTTTGGGCCTTTTCTGCAATAAACACACATAATAAACAGAAACTGGCACTGTGGCATCTTGTTAATAGGTTAGTCCCAGAAAATGCATAAAAACATTATAAAGTGTGAATAAAACATGTAGGTATTGTCATAAAACTAGCATGGAACATAAGAAATTACAGATACGTTGGAGACGTATCAAGCATCCCCAAGCTTAGTTCCTACTCGCCCTCGAGTAGGTAAACGATAAAAAAAATAATTTCTCAAGTGACATGCTACCAACATAATCTTGATCAAAACTATTGTAAAGCATATGAGATGAATGAAGTGACTCAAAGCAATGGTCTATAGTTTGCTAACAAAAATCTAAACAACTGAATCATATAGTAAAAACTTTTCATGAATAGTACTTTCAAGACAAGCATCAAAAAGTCTTGCATAAGAGTTAACTCATAAAGCAATAGATTCTTAATAAAAGGTTTTGAAGCAACACAAAGGAAGATTTAAGTTTCAGCAATTGCTTTCAACTTTTAACATGTATATCTCATGGATAATTGTCAACACAAAGTAATATGATGAGTGCAATAAGCAAGCACATAAGAAATGATGCACACAAAGTTGACACAAGTGTTTTCTTCTAAGATAGAAAGAAGTAGGTAAACTTACTCAACATAAGTAAAGATAGCCCCTTCGCAGTGGAAAGCAGGGATTAAATCATGTGCTAGAGCTTTTTTAGTTTTTGAAATCATAAAGAGAGCATAAAAAAATAAAGTTTTGAGAGGTGTTTGTTGTTGTCCACGAATGGTAGTGGGCACTCTAACCCCCTTGTCAAACAGACTTTCAAAGAGCGGCTCCCATGAAGGACGTTATCTCTACCAGCAAGGTAGATCATCCCTCTTCTCTTTTGTTTACACATGTATTTTAGTTTTATTTATAGATGACACTCCTCCCAACCTTTTGCTTTCACAAGTCATGGCTAACAGAATCCTCGGGTGCCTTCCAACATTTCACATACCATGGAGGAGTGTCTATTGCAAAATTAAGTTGCTTACTGATAAATCAGGGCAAAACATGTGAAGAGAATTATTAATGAAAGTTAATTAATTGGGGCTGGGCACCTCGTTGCCAGCTCTTTTTACAAAATTATTGGATAAACGGATGTATATGCCACTAGTCCATTGGTGAAAGTCTTCCCAACAAAATTGAAAGATAAAACACCACATACTTCCTCATGAGCTATAGAACATTGACACAAATAAGGAGTAATAAAGTTTTGAATTGTTTAAAGGTAGCACATGAAGTATTTACTTTGAATGGCAGAAAAATACCACATAGTAGGTAGTTATGGTGGACACAAATGGCATAGGTTTTGGCTCAAGGTTTTGGATGCATGATAACCCACAAGTATAGGGGATCGCAACAGTCTTCGCGGGAAGTAAAACCCAATTTATTGATTCGACACAAGGGGAGACAAAGAATACTTGAAAGCCTTAACAGCGGAGTTGTCAATTCAGCTGCACCTAGAAACAGACTTGCTCGCAAGAGTTTATCAGTAGTAACAGTTTTATAGCAGTAGCAGTAGTGAAATAACAGCAGCAGAGTAACAAAGACAGCAGTAGTGATTATAGTAAACAGCAGGATTAAAATACTGTAGGCACAGGGATGGATGACGGGCGTTGCATGGATGAGAGAAACTCATGTAACAATCAAAGCAGGGCTTTTGCAGATAATAATAATATGGTGTCCAAGTACTAAACAATCCATAGGCATGTGTTCCGTATATAGTCGTACGTGCTCGCAATGAGAAACTTTCACAACATCTTTTGTCCTACCAGCCGGTGGCAGCCGGGCCTCTAGGGAATCTACTGGATATTAAGGTACTCCTTTTAATAAAGTACCGGAGCAAAGCATTAACACTCCGTGAACACATGTGATCCTCACATTACCGCCTTCCCCTCCGGTTGTCCCGATTTCTGTCACTTCGGGGCCTCGGGTTCCGGACAACGACATGTGTATACAACTTGCAGGTAAGATCATAAAATAATGAATATCATCATGAAACAATAACATGTTCAGATCTGAGATCATGGCACTCGGGCCCTAGTGACAAGCATTAAGCATAACAAGTTGCAACAATATCATCAAAGTACCAATTACGGACACTAGGCACCATGCCCTAACATTCTTATGCTATTACATGACCAATCTCATCCAATCCCTACCATCCCCTTCAGCCTACAGCGGGGGATTTACTCACACATGGATGGGGGAAACATGGATGGTCGATGGAGAGGCGTCGGTGGTGATGATGGCGATGATCTCCTCCAATTCCCCGTCCCGGCGGAGTGCCAGAACGGAGTTTCTGGTCCCGATACGGAGTTTCGCGATGTGGCGGCGTACTGGAGGGTTTCTGGCGACTTCGACTTCCTTTTTCGCGTTTTTAGATCGAAACCCTTAAGTAGTCCAAAGGAGGGCGTCGGAGGCCAGCCGAGGGGGCCACACAGTAGGGCGGCACGCCCCCCTCCTGGGCCGCGCCAGCCTAGTGTGTGGGTCCCTCGGGCCTCCACCTGGCTTGCCCTTCTAGCTCCGTAATTCTTCTGGAAAAATAAGACGTTCGACATAAATTCCGGGGATTTTCCTGAAAGTTGGATTTCTGCACAAAAACGAGACACCAGAGCAATTCTGCTGAAAACAGCGTTAGTCCGTGTTAGTTGTATCCAAAATACACAAATTAGAGGCAAAACAATAGCAAAAGTGTTCGGGAAAGTAGATACGTTTTGGACGTATCAACTCCCCCCAAGCTTAGCTTATTGCTTGTCCTCAAGCAATTCAGTTAACAACTGAGTGCGATAAAAGAACTTTCACGAACACATTTGCTCATATGATGTAAATATTCTCATGATATGGCTAACACTTAGGAAGTTCGTAATAAGATACATGCAAACAAGATCATCTAATAGCTATGTCAATCATGGAAAGGTACCAACAAATTAATAACAAGCATCATGAATCATGTCTATCAGCAGGATTGCAATGTTCATAAAAGGATATTATAAATTGGTATCTCGCTTGCTCGTATTTGATCAGCAAAACATAAATGCTTAGGCACCTCTGAGGTTCATAGAAAGACTAGAAATAGAGATTGTCAAAAATAAAAGCATCAAAGTTATACCACAGTCAATCATATTTTGGGACAAGCATATTATACTAAGAATGACAGTTGTGCTCTCAAGAAAGTGCTCAAAGAAAGGATGGTGACACAACATGAAAGTAAAAGATTGACCCTTCGCAGAGGGAAGCAGGGATTAACATGCGCTAGAGCTTTTCATTTTTTAAAGCAGGAGTAAAATTATTTTGAGAGGTGTTTGTTGTTGTCAACGAATGGTAATGGGTACACCAACTACCTCGCCAACCAGACTTTCAAGAGCGGCTCCCATGAAGGACGTTATTTCTACCAGCAAGGTAGATCATCCCTCTTCTCTTTTGTTTACACATGTACTTTAGTTTTTATTATGAGTGACACTCCCCCCAACCTTTGCTTACATAAGCCATGGATAACCGAATCCTCGGGTGCCTTCCATCAATCTCATTCCATGGAGGAGTGTCTATTTGCAAAATTAAGTTGCTTACTAATGAATCAGAGCAAAACATGTGAAGAGAATTATTAATGAAGTTATTAATTGGGGCTGGGCACCCCGTTGCCAGCTCTTATTATGAAAGTCCGTCAAAAGTAAATGACAAGGTTGAAAGATAAACACCACATACTTCCTCATGAGCTATAAAACATTAACACAAATTGAGAAGCATTTTGAAGGTTTAAAGGTAGCGCATGAGAATTTACTTAGAATGGTTTGAAATGCCATGCATAGGTATTTATGGTGGACACTTTGGAACAAATTGGTTTTCAGGGGTTTGGAAGCACGAGCAGCGTTCCCGCTCAGTACAAGTGAAGGCTAGCAATAGACTAGGGAGCGACAAATCAAGAGAGCAGTCACTGTCATAATCATGCTTGCGGCAAAATAAATTAACGGAGGCATAGAAGTGATACAAGAACTCTGAGGCAAAGTAAATCATCGAGGCTTAATTGACTTTTGTTCAGTCATATGCATGCGTGAGCATGTGCCAAGTTGATTCAAATGAATTATTCAGAGGAGGATACTACAATGTCATACCTATTTATGAATAAAACAATGCAAGCAAATATCTATGACATGCTACTCATGTTAATAAATTGGAGCTAAACATGAGAGATCATGAACTACTAGACTTTCTTAAATGACATATACCTCACATGAACCAACGAAGCATGCTCACATGGATGAGTATATGTACAAAAATGAAAACAAATAGAGTTCATACCAGCCTCTCACCACAGTTGAATTGTCGTAGATCGTCATTATTGCCTTTCACTTGTGTAGCTTGAATAATATGAAATGAAAACCACGCTCCAGCCACCGAAGACCATTGAACTCAAAATGAAATTTACAAAACCAAAGAAGAACAGCAAATATTTTTGGTGTTTTCGAATTTGAAACAAGAACAAAAGGAAACGAGCAAACAAAGCAAAATCTTTTTGGATTTTCTTATAGCAAACCAACGATAGCAAATAAGCAAAATAAATGCAAGAAACCAAAATAAGCAAATGGTGAAGACAAACAACAGAAATATTTTTGGTCTTTTTGTGTTTTAGGAAAGAAACAAAGCAAAAACAAGAAAATGAAAACTAGAAAAGTCACATAAACACAAAGCAGCAGGAATTCGTCAAACTTGACAGCAGTACAGTAATCGATTTTTAAGAAATTCTTCCGCTGCTCAGCTCGAAAAGTGTTCAACTAATGAAAGTTAGATAATAACCTGGGGGACATGCACAAAAATTGGCTTCGCAAAATAACGTTCTGGCTGTTTTTGAGAATTTTTTTGGTAACAGTCCAGAATCTGTTTTCGGGCAGCACTTCCCCAAATATCATCTCCCTCTTATTAGAAAACCACTTAAAGAAACTAAACAAGTATATACAAGTATCCAGCAACCATAGTATGCAAAGAATGAGTGATTCCGGTATACCTCCCCCCAAGCTTAGGCTTTTGACTCTTCTTGATCACATTATATCCCCCTTCTCTCTTGACCTTTGAAAACTTCTGCCACACCAAACTTCTCATAAATTTCATTAGAGGGGTTAGTACTCAAAAACTTTAATCCACTTTAGTCCTGTAGTGACACATTGCAAGAACTCAATAAAACATTATCTACAGCTCTCCACGTCTAGAAAGCCTTGCTTAAAGTCCACAAGAGACAATGCAAAAAAAAAAAACAGAGACAGAATCTGCCAAAACAGGACAGCCAGTAAAGACAAATTTTTTCGAGGTACTTCCGTTGCTCAAATAAGAAAACTCAAAACTAATGAAAGTTGCGTACATATCTGAGGATCACACGTGAATTTTTTCAGAATTTTTAGATTCTCCTACAGAGAGAAAAACTCAAACTCGTGACAGATAAAAATCTGTTTTTGCGCAGAAATCCAAATCTAGCATCAACTTTCTATTAGAGACTTTTCTTGGCACAATAATACAAATAAAGTAAAGATACAAAGGTATTGCTATATCAAATAGAATAAGTGGAGGAAAGAAAGAAATGTTGTTTACCTCCTCTATGCATATAAAAGGTATTTGTTAACAAGGTTGATCAAGTCTTGCCACCAAATAAATTTTACATAGCATAAGAAGAAATAAACCTCAAATCAATCATGTTACCTTGAATTGTATTGATATGGATCCAATCATAAGATTTTGATATCCTTCTTTAGGCTCATATATAGGACAATCAATAGTTCCCACTTTGATAGTTCTCACATTAGAAATGGTATTAACTCCACATACTTTATCAATCCCTCTTGGGAAAATAAACGGTATGCTCCTTGTCATCAACATTGAAAGTAACCTTTCCTTTATTGCAATCAATAACAGCCCCTGCGGTGTTAAGAAAAGGTTTCCCAATATAATAGACATATTATCATCTTCAGGCATTTCCAACACAAGAAAATCAGTTAATATCAAGCAGTTATTAGTAACTTGAACTGGAACATCCTCACATATACCAAAAGGAATAGCAGTAGATTTATCAGCCATTTGCAAAGATATATCAGTAGGTATCAACTTATCTAAATAAAGTCTCTTATAAAGAGAAAAAGGCATAACACTCACACCCGCTCCCAAATCACATAGAGCAGTTCTAACATAATTATTCTTAATAGAACAAGGAATAGTAGGTATACCTGGGTCGCCCAACTTCTTCGGAACTTTGCCATTGAAAGAGTAATTAGCAAGCATAGTGGAAATCTCCTCATTAGGGATTTTCCTTTTATTAGTGACAATATCTTTCATATACTTTGAATAAGGAGGCAATTTAATAGCATCAGTCAAAGGGATTTGCAAGAATAAAGGTTTCATCCAATCGCAAAATTTATTATAGTGTTCTTCTTCCTTTGATTTTAGTTTCTTAGCAGGAAAAGGCATTTGCTTTTGAACCCAAGGTTCCCTTTCATTACCATGTTTCTTAGCAATAAAATCTTCTTTAGTATACTTTTTATTTTTAGCATGCTTTTCAGGTTCATCTTCAACTTCTTCTTTATCAGAAGCATTATCATTATCATTATCATGTTCATTACCACTTTCAGTTTCAGCATCAGAAATAGAAATACTATTAGGATCATTAACAGGTTCAGAGGATTCTACAACATTTTTATGTTTCTTCTTCTTTTTCTTAGAAGGAGCACTAGTTTCAATTCGTTGAGAATCGTGTTCAACTTTTTTGGGATGCCCTTCAGGATATAGAGGATCCTGGGTAGAGACACCGCCTCTAGTTGTCACTTCATAAGCATGTTTCTCTTTAGAATTATTTTTTAACAAGTCATTTTGCACTTTAGTGAGTTGATCAATTTGAGTTTGAACCATTTGAAAATGTTTAACAAGCATCTTAACATCATTGGAGGTTCTCTCCACAATATCATGCAAATTGCTAATAGCTTGAGAATTTTCCATTAGATGATTCTCTACTCTCATATTAAAATTTTCTTGCTTAACAATATAATTATCAAACTCATCTAAACATTGAGCAGGAGGTTTTGAATACGGAATATCTTCCCTAGTAAAGCGTTGAAGAGAGTTTACCTCGATCATGGATGAAGGGGGAATTATCTCACATATATCTTCTATGGGAGGTAAATTCTTCACATTTTCAGATTTAATACCTTTCTCCTTGAGAGACTTCTTGGCTTCCCTCATATCTTCATCATTTAATTTAATTAAACCCCTCTTCTTCAATATTGGCGACGGAGTTGGTTCAGGTATAGTCCAATCATCATGATTCCGGCCTATTTTAGCCAATAATTCTTCAGCTTCGTCCGGAGTTCTTTTCCTGAAAACACAACCAACACAACTATCCAAATATGCTCTAGACTCAACGGTTAGTCCACTATAAAATATATCAAGTAAATCATGCTTTTCCAAATCATGTCCAGGTCGAGCTCTGATAAGAGAGCAAAATATTGCCCAAGCTTCTGGCAATTTCTCTCCATCTTCCTGGTCAAAGCTATAAATTTTCTGCAAAGCAGCATGTTGAGCACTTGCAGGAAAGTATTTCCGAAAGAAAACATCAAGCAAATCACCTGGACTAGTAATAGAACCAGGAGGCAAATTTTTATACCAAGTTTTAGCGTCATCCTTTAATGAGAAAGGAAAAATTTTAGCAACAAAATAAGTGCGCATCTTGACATCATCAGAAAACAAGCTACTCATAGAAGAAAGTTCATTCATGTGTTTCAAAGCACTTTCTTTTTCAGTTCCACAAAAGGGTGTTTTCTCAACAATAGCTATATGAGATAGATCAAGAGAACAATCATAATCTTTATCCTTAATGTTTATAGGAGATGTGGAAAATTTAGGATCAGGAGACAGCTTATATCTAACAGTATGTTGTGCGAGAAACTTTTTAATTTTTCTTGCATCAGTAATAGCATTGCATTTTGATACATCTCCGACGTATCGATAATTTCTTATGTTCCATGCCACATTATTGATGATATCTACATGTTTTATGCACACTTTATGTCATATTCGTGCATTTTCTGGAACTAACCTATTAACAAGATGCCGAAGTGCCGATTCTTTGTTTTCTGCTGTTTTTGGTTTCAGAAATCCTAGTAACGAAATATTCTCGGAATTGGACGAAATCAACGCCCAGGGTCCTATTTTGCCACGAAGCTTCCAGAAGACCGAAGAGGAGACGAAGTGGGGCCACGAGGTGGCCACACCCTAGGGCGGCGCGGCCCCCCCTTGGCCGCGCGGCCCTGTGGTGTGGGCCCCTCATGCCGCCTCCTGACCTGCCCTTCCGCCTACTTAAAGCCTCCGTCGCGAAACCCCCAGTACCGAGAGCCACGATACAGAAAACCTTCCAGAGACGCCGCCGCCGCCAATCCCATCTCGGGGGATTCAGGAGATCGCCTCCGGCACCCTGCCGGAGAGGGGAATCATCTCCCGGAGGACTCTACGCCGCCATGGTCGCCTCCGTAGTGATGTGTGAGTAGTCTACCCCTGGACTATGGGTCCATAGCAGTAGCTAGATGGTTGTCTTCTCCCCATTGTGCTTAATTGTCGGATCTTGTGAGCTGCCTAACATGATCAAGATCATCTATCTGTAATTCTATATGTTGCGTTTGTTGGGATCCGATGAATAGAGAATACTTGTTATGTTGATTATCAAAGTTATGTCTATGTGTTGTTTATGATCTTGCATGCTCTCCGTTACTAGTAGATGCTCTGGCCAAGTAGATGCTTGTAACTCCAAGAGGGAGTATTTATGCTCGATAGTGGGTTCATGTCTCCGTGAATCTGGGGAAGTGACAGAAATCTCTAAGATTATGGATGTGCTGTTGCCACTAGGGATAAAACATTAGTGCTATGTTCGAGGATATAGTCACTGATTACATTACGCGCAATACTTAATGCAATTTTCTGTTGTTAGCAACTTAATACTGGAGGGGGTTCGGATGATAACCTGAAGGTGGACTTTTTAGGCATAGATGCATGCTGGATAGCGGTCTATGTACTTTGTCGTAATGCCCAATTAAATCTCACAATACTCATCATAATATGTATGTGCATGGTCATGCCCTCTTTATTTGTCAATTGCCCAACTGTAATTTGTTCGCCCAACATGCTGTTTATCTTATGGGAGAGACACCTCTAGTGAACTGTGGACCCCGGTTCAATTCTCTATACTGAAATACAATCTACTGTTTTCTGCAAAAAATCATCATCCACACTATACATCTAATCCTTTGTTACAGCAAGCCGGTGAGATTGACAACCTCACTGTTTCGTTGGGGCAAAGTACTTTGGTTGTGTTGTGCAGGTTCCACGTTGGCGCCGGAATCCCTGGTGTTGCGCCGCACTACATCCCGCCGCCATCAACCTTCAACGTGCTTCTTGGCTCCTACTGGTTCGATAAACCTTGGTTTCATACTGAGGGAAAACTTGCCGCTGTACGCATCACACCTTCCTCTTGGGGTTCCCAACGGACGCGTGCTGTACGCGTATCAAGCTCTTTTTCTGGCGCCGTTGCCGGGGACCGAAGAAAAGTTACACCACAAAGATTTTCAACTCCCACGTCAACAGCTCTTTTTCTGGCGCCGTTGCCGGGGAGATCAAGACACGCTGCAAGGGGAGTCTTCACTTCCCAATCTCTTTACTTTGTTTTTGTCTTGCTTAGTTTTATTTACTACTTTGTTTGCTGCACTAAATCAAAATACAAAAAAATTAGTTGCTAGTTTTACTTTATTTGCTATCTTGTTTGCTATATCAAAAACACAAAAAAATTAGTTATTTGCATTTACTTTATCCAGTTTGCTTTATTTACTGTTGCTAAAATGGCTACCCCTGAAAATACTAAGTTGTGTGACTTCACAACCACAAATAATAATGATTTCTTATGCACACCTATTGCTCCACCTGCTACTACAGCAGAATTCTTTGAAATTAAACCTGCTTTACTGAATCTTGTTATGCGAGAGCAATTTTCTGGTGTTAGTTCTGATGATGCTGCTGCCCATCTTAATAATTTTGTTGAACTATGTGAAATGCAAAAATATAAAGATGTAGATGGTGACATTATAAAATTAAAATTGTTCCCTTTCTCACTAAGAGGAAGAGCTAAAGATTGGTTGCTATCTCTGCCTAAGAATAGTATTGATTCATGGACTAAATGCAAGGATGCTTTTATTGGTAGATATTATCCCCCTGCTAAAATTATATCTTTGAGGAGTAGCATAATGAATTTTAAACAATTAGATACTATACATGTTGCACAAGCATGGGAAAGAATGAAATCTCTGGTTAAAAATTGCCCAACCCATGGACTGACTACTTGGATGATCATCCAAACCTTCTATGCAGGACTAAATTTTTCTTCGCGGAATTTATTGGATTCAGCTGCTGGAGGTACCTTTATGTCCATCACTCTTGGTGAAGCAACAAAGCTTCTTGATAATATGATGATCAACTACTCTGAATGGCACACGGAAAGAGCTCCACAACGTAAGAAGGTAAATTCTGTCGAAGAAACCTCTTCCTTGAGTGATAAGATTGATGCTATTATGTCTATGCTTGTGAATGATAGGACTAATGTTGATCCTAATAATGTTCCGTTAGCTTCATTGGTTGCCCAAGAAGAACATGTTGATGTAAACTTCATTAAAAATAATAATTTCAAATTCTAGTAATAACTATAGGCCATATCCTTATAATAATGGTAACGGTTATGCTAATTCTTATGGGAATTCTTACAATAATAATAGGAACACACCCCCTGGACTTGAAGCCGTGCTTAAAGAATTTATTAGTACACAAACTGCTTTTAACAAATCTGTTGAAGAAAAGCTTGGGAAAATTGATATACTTGCTTCTAAAGTCGATAGTCTTGCTGCTGATGTAGATCTTTTGAAATTGAAAGTTATGCCTAATAGGGATATTGAAAATAAAATTGTTACTACAGCAAATGCCATCCAAGTTAGAATTAATGAGAATATAAGATTGATGGCTAAACTGCGTGCTAGGTGGGATAGAGAAGAAAATGAAAAACTAGCTAAAGAGAAGAATGTAGCTAAAGTTTGGACTATTACCACCACTAGTAATGCTAATGCTACACATGTTGCTGCACCTCCTACTATTGATAATAAAAGAATTGGTGTTGGCAATGTTTCCACTTCTAATGCAAAGCGCGAGAAACTGCCTGAAACTGCTAAAACTGCTGAAACTGCCTGTGATAAAGCTGCTGAAATTTTTTCCAACATTGGGGATGATGATCCCATTGCTTTAGATTATAATGGTTTGAATTTTGATGATTGCCACATCTCTGAAGTTATAAAGTTCTTGCAAAAACTTGCTAAAAGTCCTAATGCTAGTGCTATAAATTTGGCTTTCACGCAACATATTACAAATGCTATCATAAAAGCTAGAGAAGAGAAACTAGAGCATGAAGCCTCTATTCCTAGAAAGCTAGAGGATGGTTGGGAGCCCATCATTAAGATGAAGGTTAAAGATTTTGATTGTAATGCTTTATGTGATCTTGGTGCAAGTATTTCCGTTATGCCTAAGAAAATTTATAATATGCTTGACTTGCCACCACTGAAAAATTGTTATTTGGATGTTAATCTTGCTGATCATTCTACAAAGAAACCTTTGGGGAAAGTTGATAATGTTCTCATTACCGTTAACAATAACCTTGTCCCCGTTGATTTTGTTGTCTTGGATATTGAATGCAATGCATCTTGTCCCATTATATTGGGAAGACCTTTTCTTCGAACTGTTGGTGCTATCATTGATATGAAGGAAGGTAATATAAAATATCAATTTCCTCTCAAGAAAGGTATGGAACACTTCCCTAGAAAGAGAATGAAGTTACCTTATGATTCTATTATTAGAACAAATTATGATGTTGATGCTTCGTCTCTTGATAATACTTGATACACACTTTCTGCGCCTAGCTGAAAGGCGTTAAAGAAAAGCGCTTATGGGAGACAACCCATGGTTTTTACTACAGTACTTTGTTTTTATTTTGAGTCTTGGAAGTTGTTAACTACTGTAGCAACCTCTCCTTATCTTAGTTTAGTGTTTTGTTGTGCCAAGTAAAGTCGTTGATAGAAAAGTTCATACTAGATTTGGATTACTGCGCAGAAACAGATTTCTTTGCTGTCACGAATCTGGGCTGTTTTCTCTGTAGGTAACTCAGAAAATTATGCCAATTTACGTGAGTGATCCTCAGATATGTACGCAACTTTCATTAAATTTGAGCATTTTCATTTGAGCAAGTCTGGTGTCTCGATAAAATTCGTCAATACGAACTGTTCTGTTTTGACAGATTCTGCCTTTTATTTCGCATTGCCTCTTTTGCTATGTTGGATGAATTTATTTGATCCATTAATGTCCAGTAGCTTTATGCAATGTCCAGAAGTGTTAAGAATGATTGTGTCACCTCTGAACATGTTAATTTTTATTGTCACTAACCCTCTAATGAGTTGTTCTAAGTTTGGTGTGGAGGAAGTTTTCAAGGATCAAGAGAGGAGGATGATACAACATGATCAAGGAGAGTGAAAGCTCTAAGCTTGGGGATGCCCCGGTGGTTCACCCCTGCATATATCAAGAAGACTCAAGCGTCTAAGCTTGGGGATGCCCAAGGCATCCCCTTCTTCATCGACAACATTATCAGGTTCCTCCCCTGAAACTATATTTTTATTCCATCACATCTTATGTGCTTTTCTTGGAGCGTCGGTTTGTTTTTGTTTTTTGTTTTGTTTGAATAAAATGGATCCTAGCATTCACTTTGTGGGAGAGAGACACGCTCCGCTGTAGCATATGGACAAGTATGTCCTTAGTTTCTACTCATAGTATTCATGGCGAAGTTTCTTCTTCGTTAAATTGTTATATGGTTGAAATTGGAAAATGATACATGTAGTAATTTGCTATAATATCTTGGATAATGTGATACTTGGCAATTGTTGTGCTCATGTTTAAGCTCTTGCATCATATGCTTTGCACCCATTAATGAAGAAATACATAGAGCATGCTAAAATTTGGTTTGCATATTTAGTTTCTCTAAGGTCTAGATAATTTCTAGTATTGAGTTTGAACAACAAGGAAGACGGTGTAGAGTCTTATAATGTTTACAATGTGTCTTTTATGTGAGTTTTGCTGCACCGGTTCATCCTTGTGTTTGTTTCAAATAACCTTGCTAGCCTAAACCTTGTATCGAGAGGGAATACCTCTCATGCATCCAAAATACTTGAGCCAACCACTATGCCATTTGTGTCCACCATACCTACCTACTACATGGTATTTTCCGCCATTCCAAAGTAAATTGCTTGAGTGCTACCTTTAAAATCCCATCATTCACCTTTGCAATATATAGCTCATGGGACAAATAGCTTAAAAACTATTGTGGTATTGAATATGTACTTATGCACTTTATCTCTTATTAAGTTGCTTGTTGTGCGATAACCATGTTCACTGGGGACGCCATCAACTACTCTTTGTTGAATTTCATGTGAGTTGCTATGCATGTTCGTCTTGTCTGAAGTAAGAGAGATCTACCACCTTATGGTTAAGCATGCATATTGTTAGAGAAGAACATTGGGCCGCTAACTAAAGCCATGATCCATGGTGGAAGTTTCAGTTTTGGACATATATCCTCAATCTCATATGAGAAAATTATTAATTGTTGTTACATGCTTATGCATAAAAGAGGAGTCCATTATCTGTTGTCTATGTTGTCCCGGTATGGATGTCTAAGTTGAGAATAATCAATAGCGAGAAATCCAATGCGAGCTTTCTCCTTAGACCTTTGTACAGGCGGCATAGAGGTACCCCTTTGTGACACTTGGTTAAAACATGTGCATTGTGATGATCCGGTAGTCCAAGCTAATTAGGACAAGGTGCGGGCACTATTAGTATACTATGCATGAGGCATGCAACTTGTAAGATATAATTTACATGATACATATGCTTTATTACTACCGTTGACAAAATTGTTTCATGTTTTCAAAATCAAAGCTCTAGCACAAATATAGCAATCGATGCTTTTCCTCTATGGAGGACCATTCTTTTACTTTTATGTTGAGTCAGTTCACCTATTTCTCTCCACCTCAAGAAGCAAACACTTGTGTGAACTGTGCATTGATTCCTACATACTTGCATATTGCACTTATTATATTACTCTATGTTGACAATTATCCATGAGATATACATGTTATAAGTTGAAAGCAACCGCTGAAACTTAATCTTCCTTTGTGTTGCTTCAATACCTTTACTATGAATTATTGCTTTATGAGTTAACTCTTATGCAAGACTTATTGATGCTTGTCTTGAAGTACTATTCATGAAAAGTCTTTGCTATATGATTCACTTGTTTACTCATGTCATATACATTGTTTTGATCGCTGCATTCACTACATATGCTTTACAAATAGTATGATCAAGGTTATGATGGCATGTCACTCCAGAAATTATCTTTGTTATCGTTTTACCTGCTCGGGACGAGCAGAACTAAGCTTGGGGATGCTGATACGTCTCCGACGTATCGATAATTTCTTATGTTCCATGCCACATTATTGATGATATCTACATGTTTTATGCACACTTTATGTCATATTCGTGCATTTTCTGGAACTAACCTATTAACAAGATGCCGAAGTGCCGATTCTTTGTTTTTCTGCTGATTTTGGTGTCAGAAATCCTAGTAACGAAATATTCTCGGAATTGGACGAAATCAATGCCCAGGGTCCTATTTTGCCACGAAGCTTCCAGAAGACCGAAGAGGAGACGAAGTGGGGCCACGAGGTGGCCACACCCTAGGGCGGCGCGGCCCCCCCTTGGTCGCGCGGCCCTATGGTGTGGGCCCCTCGTGCCGCCTCCTGACCTGCCCTTCCGCCTACTTAAAGCCTCCGTCGCGAAACCCCGCATCTGAGAGCCACGATACGGAAAACCTTCCAGAGACGCCGCCGCCGCCAATCCCATCTCGGGGGATTCAGGAGATCGCCTCCGGCACCCTGCCGGAGAGGGGAATCATCTCCCGGAGGACTCTACGCCGCCATGGTCGCCTCCGGAGTGATGTGTGAGTAGTCTACCCCTGGACTATGGGTCCATAGCAGTAGCTAGATGGTTGTCTTCTCCCCATTGTGCTTAATTGTCGGATCTTGTGAGCTGCCTAACATGATCAAGATCATCTATCTGTAATTCTATATGTTGCGTTTGTTGGGATCCGATGAATAGAGAATACTTGTTATGTTGATTATCAAAGTTATGTCTATGTGTTGTTTATGATCTTGCATGCTCTCCGTTACTAGTAGATGCTCTGGCCAAGTAGATGCTTGTAACTCCAAGAGGGAGTATTTATGCTCGATAGTGGGTTCATGTCTCCGTGAATCTGGGGAAGTGACAGAAATCTCTAAGATTATGGATGTGCTGTTGCCACTAGGGATAAAACATTAGTGCTATGTTCGAGGATATAGTCACTGATTACATTACGCGCAATACTTAATGCAATTGTCTGTTGTTAGCAACTTAATACTGGAGGGGGTTCGGATGATAACCTGAAGGTGGACTTTTTAGGCATAGATGCATGCTGGATAGCGGTCTATGTACTTTGTCATAATGCCCAATTAAATCTCACAATACTCATCATAATATGTATGTGCATGGTCATGCCCTCTTTATTTGTCAATTGCCCAACTGTAATTTGTTCGCCCAACATGCTGTTTATCTTATGGGAGAGACACCTCTAGTGAACTGTGGACCCCGGTCCAATTCTCTATACTGAAATACAATCTACTGCAATACTGTTCTACTGTTTTCTGCAAACAATCATCATCCACACTATACATCTAATCCTTTGTTACAAAGAAGCGGTGAGATTGACAACCTCACTGTTTCGTTGGGGCGAAGTACTTTGGTTGTGTTGTGCAGGTTCCACGTTGGCGCCGGAATCCCTGGTGTTGCGCCGCACTACATCCCGCCGCCATCAACCTTCAACGTGCTTCTTGGCTCCTACTGGTTCGATAAACCTTGGTTTCATACTGAGGGAAAACTTGCCGCTGTACGCATCACACCTTCCTCTTGGGGTTCCCAACGGACGCGCGCTGTACGCGTATCACATTTATCAATAAAATCATCATTAAGCTCCACATAATCCTCATCAGGATCATCACTAGAATAATCAACAGACTCAGGTGAATTAACAGGTGTAGCAGCATTTTCATTAGGAGTTTCAGCATTTTCAATTTGTCTAGACCTAGAAATTGTAGCATCTAGAAAAGATCCCAATGAACCACTATCATCAAGCATAGCAGAAACATCATCAATATTATGAGAATTTTCAGATTCAGCAGAAGTACCAGCAAGTGAAGCTTGCGGTGGTGAAACAAGTTGACTTATCACAGATGGTGAATCAAGAGCAGCAGAGGTACTCAGAGTTGTACCTTTTCTTGTAGTGGATGGTAATATGGCGACTTTAGGATCGCGAGATTTACCCATGATGGAGAATCTGCAGCGAATAATATCAATCCAAGTGAACTTCCAAATAAAGCTATGCTCCCCGGCAACGGCGCCAGAAAATAGTCTTGATAACCCACAAGTATAGGGGATCGCAACAGTCTTCGCGGGAAGTAAAACCCAATTTATTGATTCGACACAAGGGGAGACAAAGAATACTTGAAAGCCTTAACAGCGGAGTTGTCAATTCAGCTACACCTGGAAACAGACTTGCTCGCAAGAGTTTATCAGTAGTAATAGTTTTATAGCAGTAGCAGTAGTGAAATAACAGCAGCAGAGTAACAAAGATAGCAATAGTAATTATAGTAAACAGCAGGATTAAAATACTGTAGGCACAGGGATGGATGACGGGCATTGCATGGATGAGAGAAACTCATGTAACAATCAAAGCAGGGCATTTGCAGATAATAATAAAACGGTGTCCAAGTACTAAACAATCCATAGGCATGTGTTCTGTATATAGTCGTACGTGCTCGCAATGAGAAACTTGCACAACATCTTTTGTCCTACCAGCCGGTGGCAGCCGGGCCTCTAGGGAATCTACTGGATATTAAGGTACTCCTTTTAATAAAGTACCGGAGCAAAGCATTAACACTCCGTGAACACATGTGATCCTCACATCACCGCCTTCCCCTCCGGTTGTCCCGATTTCTGTCACTTCGGGGCCTCGGGTTCCGGACAATGACATGTGTATACAACTTGCAGGTAAGATCATAAAACAATGAATATCATCATGAAACAATAACATGTTCAGATCTGGGATCATGGCACTCGGGCCCTAGTGACAAGCATTAAGCATAACAAGTTACAACAATATCATCAAAGTACCAATTACGGACACTAGGCACCATGCCCTAACATTCTTATGCTATTACATGACCAATCTCATCCAATCCCTACCATCCCCTTCAGCCTACAGCGGGGGAATTACTCACACATGGATGGGGGAAACATGGCTGGTCGATGGAGAGGCGTCGGTGGTGATGATGGCGATGATCTCCTCCAATTCCCCGTCCCGGCGGAGTGGCAGAACGGAGTTTCTGGTCCCGAGACGGAGTTTCGCGATGTGGCGGCGTACTGGAGGGTTTCTGGCGACTTCGACTTCCTTTTTCGCGTTTTTAGATCGAAACCCTTAAGTAGTCCAAAGGAGGGCGTCGGAGGCCAGCCGAGGGGGCCACACAGTAGAGCGGCGCGCCCCCCTCCTGGGCCGCGCCGGCCTAGTGTGTGGGGCCCTCGGGCCTCCACCTGGCTTGCCCTTCTGGCTCCGTAATTCTTCTGGAAAAATAAGACCTTCGACATAAATTCCGGGGATTTTCCTGAAAGTTGGATTTCTGCACAAAAACGAGACACCAGAGCAATTCTGCTGAAAACAGCGTTAGTCCGTGTTAGTTGTATCCAAAATACACAAAATAGAGGCAAAACAATAGCAAAAGTGTTCGGGAAAGTAGATACGTTTTGGATGTATCAATGCACGAGAAGCATTCCCTCCCAGTACAAGGCTTTGGCTAGCAAGGTTGTTTGAAGCAAACACAAGTATAAACCGGTACAGCAAAACTTACATAAGAACATGTTGCAAGCATTATAAGACTCTACACTGTCTTCCTTTTTACTCATACACTTTTACCAGAAAATATCTAGACCTTAGAGAGACCAATCATGCAAACCAAATTTCAACAAGCTCTACGGTAGTTCTCCACTAATAGGTTTAAACGATATGATGCAAGAGCTTAAACATGATCTACTTGAGAGCTCAAAACAATTGCCAAGTATCAAATTATTCAAGACAATATACCAACTACCACATGAATCATTTTCTGTTTCCAACCAAATAACAATCAATGCTGAGGCTTTCAGCTTTCGCCATAAACATAAACAATAAGTGCTGAGGCTTTCAGCTTTCGCCATGAATATTAAAGTAAAACAAAGAACACAAGTGTTCAAATGAAAAAGCGGAGCGTGTCTCTCTCCCACACAAGCATGCTAGGATCCGATTTATTGAGAGAATGAAAATAACAAAACGAAAATAAAAGCACACAGACGCTCCAAGTAAATTGCATAAGATGTGGCGGAATTAAAATATAGTTTCACTAGAGGTGACCTGATAAGTTGTTGATGAAGAAGGGGTGCCTTGGGCATTGATGTCTGATACGTCTCCAACGTATCTGTAATTTCTTATATTCCATGCTACTTTTATGATGATACACACATGTTTTATACACACTTTATGTCATTATTATGCATTTTCCGGAACTAACCTATTGACAAGATGCCGAAGTGCCAGTTCCTGTTTTCTGCTGTTTTTGGTTTCAGAAATCCTAGTAAGGAAATATTCTCGGAATTGGACGAAATCAAAGCCCAGTATCTTATATTTCACGGAAGCTTCCAGAGAGCCCGAGAGGGACCAGAGGGGAGCCCTGGTGGCCCCACACGTGGTGGCGGCGCGGCCACAGGGGGCGCGCCCCCATGGTGTGTGGGACCCCCAGACCCCCTCGGACTCCGCCTCTTCGCCTATAAGATGCCTCGTGAACTAAATCTTCGACACGGATTGACGAAACACCAGAAAACCTTCCAGAGCCGCCGCCATCACGAAACTCCAATTCGGGGGACAGAAGTCTCTGTTCCGGCACCCTGCCGGGACGGGGAATTGCCCCCGGAGTCATCTCCATCGACATCACCGCCATCTTCATCGCCATCGCTGCTCCCATGATGAGGAGGGAGTAGTTCTCCCCCGAGGCTGAGGGCTCTACCGTAGCTATGTGGTTCATCTCTCTCTCTTTGTGATCTAGTTGAATATCATCTATGTGCTACTCTAGTGATGTTATTAAAGTAGTCTATTCCTCCTCCATGATGTAATGTTGACAGTGTGTGCATCATGTAGTACTTGGTATAAGCTATGATTGTGATCTCTTGTAGATTATGAAGTTAACTATTACTATGATAGTATTGATGCGATCTATTCCCCCTTTCATAGCTGATGTTGACAGTGTGCATGCTATGTTAGTACTCGGTATAATTGCAATGGTCTATCATGCACTCTAAGGTTACTTAAATATAAACATCGTATGTTGTGGAGCTTGTTAACTCTGGCATTGAGGTGCTCTTGTAGCCCTACACAATGAATGGTGTTTGTTATCCAACAAGAGAATGTAGAGTAGTTTCAGTTATGTGATCAATGTTGAGAGTGTCCACTAGTGAAAGTAGGATCCCTAGGCCTTGTTTCTAAACATCGAATCTCCGTTTATTTACTGTTCTATTGCATGTTTACTCGCTGCCATATTTATTTCAGATTGCTATTACCACTCATAATCATCCATATTACTTGTATTTCACTATCTCTTCGCCGACCTAGTGCACCTATACATCTGACAAGTGTATTAGGTGTGTTGGGGACACAAGAGACTTCTTGTATCGTGATTGCAGGGTTGCTCGAGAGGGATATCTTTGACCTCTTCCTCCCTGAGTTCGATAAACCTTGGGTGATTCACTTAAGGGAAACTTGCTGCTGTTCTACAAACCTCTGCTCTTGGAGGCCCAACACTGTCTACAGGAAAAGAAGTGTGAGTAGGCATCAAGCTATTTTCTGGCGCCGTTGCCGGGGAACGAAGAAAAGCTACACCACAGAGATTTCTACCTCCCACGTCAACCACGCGCCAGTTGTGGACAGCAAGCTATTTTCTGGCGCCGTTGTCGGGGAGGTAAGGTAAAAGGTATTCACATCCTCCGACTACTAAGCTATTTCCTAGCACTGTTGCCGGTGTGTGAGTGCTCGAAGCTATTTCCTTTAGATCCTTGTCGTCGTGGCGAACGAGCAGATGCCATAGGATGGCTTAGATTGGGGCCGAATGGACGCTAGAGGATTCGGGGGAGGGTTTGCGACTAGATGGGATGAACTTCCGGATGCTTTCCTCAAGAACACAACCAAAGGCCGGTATGCAAGAAGAGAGACAAGAGGAAGAACTCTTTACTAGATCGCTAGCTTCATTGATCTCAACATGGTTACAAGTGCTTGAATACAAGTTCTATCGTCTAATCTCCTCTGGGGACACGCGCCTGTAAGAGGCAGTACCCCCTCTCCTTATATAGGGGAGAGGGTGGCTTACAGAACAAGGAACCCTAATGGCATCTTTGACTGGACAAACTACTTTACAAAGCTACTTTAATCACAGATGACGCCGGAGTCTCCTTTAATCAGGGAGGCTAACGTCCTCCGGCTTCTTTCAGCGTCATCTCTCTCTTTGGCGTCTGATACGTCTCCAACGTATCTATAATTTCCGATGTTCCATGCTTGTTTTATGACAATACCAACATGTTTTGTTCACACTTTATATCATTTTCATGCATTTTCCGGAACTAACCTATTAACAAGATGCCACAGTGCCAGTTCCTGTTTTCTGCTGTTTTTGGTTCCAGAAAGGCTGTTCGGGCAATATTCTCGGAATTGGACGAAATCAACGCCAAACCTCCTATTTTTCCTGGAAGCGTCCAGAACACCGAAGAAGAGTCGGAGAGGGGCCAGGGGGCCACCACACCACATGGCGGCGCGGGCCAGGCCTAGGCCGCGCCGGCCTAGGGTGTGGCGCCCCAGTGCCCCCTGCGCCGCCTCTTCGCCTATAAAAGCCCTTTCGACCTAAAAACGCAGTACCAATTGACGAAACTCGGAAAGACTCCAGGCGCCGCCACCGTCGCGAAACTCCAATTCGGGGGACAGAACTCTCTGTTCCGGCACCCTGCCGGACGGGGAATTGCCCCCGGAGCCATCTCCACCGCCGTCTTCACCGCCATCTTCACCGCCATCGCTGCTTCCATGATGAGGAGGGAGTAATCCACCTCCGAGGCTGAGGGCTCCGCTGTAGCTATGTGGTTCATCTCTCTCCCATGTACCTCAATACAATAATCTTATGAGCTGCTTTACATGATTGAGATTCATATGAGTTTGTATCACACTTTATCTATGTGCTACTCTAGCAAAGTTATTAAAGTAGTTCTATTCCTCCTGCACGTGTGTAAAGGTGACAGTGTGTGCACCGTGTTAGTACTTGGTTTATGCTATGATCATGATCTCTTGTAGATTGCGAAGTTAACTATTGCTATGATAATATTGATGTGATCTATTCCTCCTACATATGCATGAAGGTGACAGTGTGCATGCTATGTTAGTACTTGGTTTAGTCTGTTGATCTATCTTACACTATAAGGTTACTTAAATATGAGCATTATTGTGGAGCTTGTTAACTCCGGCATTGAGGGTTCGTGTAATCCTACGCAATGTGTTCATCATCCAACAAAAGTGTAGAGTATGCATTTATCTATTCTGTTATGTGATCAATGTTGAGAGTGTCCACTAGTGAAAGTGTAATCCCTAGGCCTTGTTCCTAAATACTGTTGCGTTACTACTGCTTGTTTCTTGTTTTCTTTGCGTTACTACTGCTGCAATACTACCACCATCAACTACACGCCAGCAAGCTATTTTCTGGCACCGTTGCTACTGCTCATATATATTCATACCACCTGTATTTCACTATCTCTTCGCCGAACTAGTGCACCTATTAGGTGTGTTGGGGACACAAGAGACTTCTTGCTTTGTGGTTGCAGGGTTGCATGAGAGGGATATCTTTGACCTCTTCCTCCCTGAGTTCGATAAACCTTGGGTGATCCACTTAAGGGAAAACTTGCTGCTGTTCTACAAACCTCTGCTCTTGGAGGCCCAACACTGTCTACATGAAAGGAGGGGGAACGTAGACATCAAGCACTTTTAAGGCGCCGTTCTTGCGGGGAGGAAAGGTAAAAGGTACTCACACTCCGGACCTCGGCTACCAAGCTATTTCCCGCCATTGTAAGTACTCGAAGCTATTTCCTTTAGATCCTGCAATTGCAACTTTTTGTTTCTTGTTTACACTAGTTAGGCATAATGGAAAACAACAAAAAAATTGGTGAGCTTTTTAGTCTTTTTCCTGATTTAGAATTGTTTGATGCAAAAATTAAAAAACCTATGGAACCTTATTTGCATGCTAGTAGCGATGTTATTAGTATGAATGCAATTACTGCTAATGCTATGAAGAAGTCTAAGCTTGGGGAAGCTAGTTTTTGTGATCTTTTTAGCTTCCCATCTTTAGGGGAGAAAATTTGTTCTGATAATGCTTTATCTCCCATATGCGATAACTCTAATGATGCTTCTGATATTTTGAATCCACCTGCTGAAAGTATTCAGTATAAAATACCTATGAAAATTATTGAACGTGTTATGGACAACCACTATAAAGGGGATGGAACTGTCCATCCTAGAGATCATTCTTGTTTTTGCATGAATTATGCGGGTTATTCAAGTGTGCAGGTATCTCTATGGATGAAGTGAAGAAGAAGCTATTCTCCGTTTCGCTGTCTGGTAAAGCGGCACATTGGTATAAATTGTTGGAGAATAGACATTCTCTTGGTTGGGAGGAAATTGCATCTCTCTTTTATTCTAAATTTTATCCTCCTCATGAAGTGCATATTGATAGGAATTATATTTATAACTTTTATCCTCGTGATGGAGAGAGTATTTCTCAAGCGTGGGGAGATTGAAGTCACTAATGCTCAAATGTCCCATTCATGAGCTCCCGTAATGTTATTGTTAATAATTTTTATGCGAGGCTTTCAGGACAACACAAGGACTATCTGGACGCGTGTTCGGAAGGATCTTTCACAAGCAAAGAGGTTGAAGCTAGGTGGGATCTTCTTGATCGGATTGAGGACAACGCTGAAGGATGGGAGAACGACAAAGGTAAAGAGTCGGTATAAATTATGATTATGAATGCATTGAAGCTTTTATGGATACCGATAAATTTCGAAATATGAGTGCTACTTATGGTCTTGACTCTCAAGTTGCTGCAAATCTTTATAAAGCCTTTGCTTCTCATTTTGAATTGCCTAAAAATAATTTTGATAAGTATCATGAACCTTTTAAAGAGGCTTGCATGAAGAATGAAATTGTTGTTAATTATTGCAATAAGCATGCTCAAACTCCTAAAAATGCTATTTCTTATAAGCATGTTAATTTTTGTGGAATGCATAGGCCTTGCGGAATTAATCAAGTCAAAGATGAATATTGCATCCATCATATTAATGAAAAAACTAGAAAGTGGTTTAGGGCTCTAGATGATCTTGGTAAAAAAGTTTGTGCCCTCTATCCTTTTATTTGTGAAGTTTGCCATGAAGTGGGTCATTTTAATTTTCAATGCTCCTCCAATGATAATTTGAACCCAATGAGTGCTGCAAATTTGTATTGTGATGATGAAATTACTCCTAATCAGCATGATGAACTTACTTTATTTTTGGGGTGTGAAGAAGCGTCGAGAAAAATCTCTTTGTTACATATGAGTGATCTTGATATTGATGATGTCCTGCATGGGTGTTTTTCTTATTGCATTGATAATAGCCATACAAATACTTACATACAAAATATTTTAGAAGATGACACCTTGCCAAAATATGATAGGACCGCTGTGTGTTTTCAACTAATTAATGAAAAGGAGGGATCCTCCCAAGTTTCTTCTATTGTTTCGAAAGTAAATCAGGTTATGCGGACGAGCCACCCTTCAAGCCTCTTCCTCCTAAAGAAGGGAAAGATGATAAGTAAGATAAGAATAAGAAGAATGGAACGAATTAGAAGAAGAAGAAGGAGAATAAAAAGAAAGAGGTAACGGCGTATCCGCGTGAATGAGATAACGCTAGGTAACCGTAAGTATGTTGCTCCTAATGATTATTGTGATAATGAATCTGAATACGATGATCTTCCTATGCCCTTTACATACATTAGCAATCATGATTTGAATGAACACACTACTTTTGATATTGCAAATCTCTGGAAACTAATTCTGAAAATGATGATAATAATTGCCATAGTGTCGTTGCTATCCATGCTTCCTCCCATAATAATATAGAAAGCTGTAAGCTTGGGGAAGAGGTGTTTGAAAATCCTTTTGCTACTGATCATTATGTGTTTGATACATCTCCTTCTAATAACAATGATGGTATGGTTATAGATAAACCGACCGTGAAAGATAACTCTTCTATCTCTTATGATGACACCGTGCCTCCGATCTTTGATGATTATTATAAAGAATGCTATGATATAGGTTATAATTATCCTTATGAAACTTGTCATAGTCATGATTGGATTACCAAAAACAATTCTTTTAATATGCAACTTGTTTACCATGTTCAAATTCTTGATAATAATCTTGCTCCAATTACTAATAATGAGAATAACTCTTCTTATGCCAAAATTAATGATACTTCTATGCATATGAACCATGATAAGAATGTTTTAAGTGATGGGTATATTGTGGATTTCATCAATGATGCTACTGAAAGTTATTATGAGAGAGGAAACATGGTTATATGCATCTTAATAATATTAAGTTTCCCTCTTTATGTTGAGAATCTTGAAGTTACTCGTGTTTTATCCTCTTATGCTTGTCACTTTGTTCTTCATGAATTCATTTGTGTACAAGATTCCTCTTCATAGGAAGCATGTTAGACTTAAATTTGTTTTGAATTTGCCTCTTGAAGCTCTCTTTTGCTTCAAATACTATTTCCGCGAATGGATTATTAAAACTCTTGAGCCCATCTTAATGGCTATAAAGAAAGAACTTCTTGGGAGATAACCCATGTGTTATTTTGCTACAGTACTTTGTTTTATATTTGTGTCTTGGAAGTTTTTTACTACTGTAGCAACCTCTCCTTATCTTAGTTTTGTGTTTTGTTGTGCCAAGTAAAGCCGTTGATAGAAAAGTAAGTACTAGATTTGGATTACTGCGCAGTTCCAGATTTCTTTGCTGTCACGAATCTGGGTCCACCTCCCTGTAGGTAGCTCAGAAAATTAAGCCAATTTACGTGCATGATCCTCAGATATGTACGCAACTTTCATTCAATTTGAGCATTTTCATTTGAGCAAGTCTGGTGCCATTTTAAAATTCGTCAATACGAACTGTTCTGTTTTGACAGATTCTGCCTTTTATTTCGCATTGCCTCTTTTGCTATGTTGGATGAATTTCTTTGATCCATTAATGTCCAGTAGCTTTATGCAATGTCCAGAAGTGTTAAGAATGATTGTGTCACCTCTGAATATGTTAATTTTTATTGTGCACTAACCCTCTAATGAGTTGTTTCGAGTTTGGTGTGGAGGAAGTTTTCAAGGATCAAGAGAGGAGTATGATGCAACATGATCAAGGAGAGTGAAAGCTCTAAGCTTGGGGATGCCCCGGTGGTTCACCCCTGCATATATCAAGAAGACTCAAGCGTCTAAGCTTGGGGATGCCCAAGGCATCCCCTTCTTCATCGAAAACATTATCAGGTTCCTCCCCTGAAACTATATTTTTATTCCGTCACATCTTATGTACTTTACTTGGAGCGTCTGTTTGTTTTTGTTTTTGTTTGTGTTTGAATAAATTGGATTACATCATGCTTGTGTGGGAGAGAGACACGCTCCGCTGTAGCATATGGACAAGTATGTCCTTGGTTTCTACTCATAGTATTAATGGCGAAGTTTCTCCTTCGTTAAATTGTTATATGGTTGGAATTGGAAAATGATACATGTAGTAATTGCTATAAATGTCTTGAATAATGTGATACTTGGCAATTGTTGTGCTCTTGTTTAAGCTCTTGCATCATATACCTTGCACCCATTAGTGAGGAAATACATAGAGCTTGTTAAAATTTGGGTTTGCATGAGTGGTTTCTCTAGAGTCTAGATATTTTCTAGTAAGATGTTTGAACAACAAGGAAGACGATGTATAGTTTTATAATGCTTGTAATATGTCTTTTATGTGAGTTTTGTTGTACTAGTTCGTGCTTGTGTTTGCTTCAAACAACCTTGCTAGCCTAAACCTTGTATCGAGAGGGAATACTTCTCATGCATCCAAATCCTTGAGCCAAACAACACTATGCCATTTGTGTCCACCATACCTACCTACTACATGGTATTTTCCGCCATTCCAAAGTATATTGCTTGAGTGCTACCTTTAAAATTCCATCATTCACCTTTGCAATATATAGCTCATGGGACAAATAGCTTAAAAACTATTGTGGTATTGAATATGTAATTATGCACTTTATCTCTTATTAAGTTGCTTGTTGTGCGATAACCATGTTCACTGGGGATGCCATCAACTATTCATTGTTGAATTTCATGTGAGTTGCTATGCATGTCCGTCTTGTCTGAAGTAAGAGAGATCTACCACCCTATGGTTAAGCATGCATATTGTTAGAGAAGAACATTGGGCCGCTAACTAAAGCCATGATCCATGGTGAAAGTTTCAGTTTTGGACATATATCCTCAATCTCAAATGAGAAAATTATTAATTGTTGTTACATGCTTATGCATAAAAGAGGAGTCCATTATCTGTTGTCTATGTTGTCCCGGTATGGATGTCTAAGTTGAGAATAATCAATAGCGAGAAATCCAATGCGAGCTTTCTCCTTAGACCTTTGTACAGGCGGCATAGAGGTACCCCTTTGTGACACTTGGTTAAAACATGTGCATTGCGATGATCCGGTAGTCCAAGCTAATTAGGACAAGGTGTGGGCACTATTAGTACACTATGCATGAGGCTTGCAACTTGTAAGATATAATTTACATGATACATATGCTTTATTACTACCGTTGACAAAATTGTTTCATGTTTTCAAAATCAAAGCTCTAGCACAAATATAGCAATCGATGCTTTTCCTCTATGGAGGACCATTCTTCTACTTTTCAATGTTGAGTCAGTTCACCTATTTCTCTCCACCTCAAGAAGCAAACACTTGTGTGAACTGTGCATTGATTCCTACATACTTGCTTATTGCACTTATTATGTTACTCTATGATGACAATATCCATGAGATATACATGTTACAAGTTGAAAGCAACCGCTGAAACTTAATCTTCTTTTGTGTTGCTTCAATGCCTTTACTTTGAATTTATTGCTTTATGAGTAACTCTTATGCAAGACTTATTGATGCTTGTCTCGAAAGTACTATTCATGAAAAGTCTTTGCTATATGATTCACTTGTTTACTCATTGCATTTACATTGTTTCGAATCGCTGCATTCATCTCATATGCTTTACAATGGTATGATTAAGATTATGTTGGTAGCATGTCACCTCAGAAATTATCTTTTATCGTTTACCTACTCGAGGACGAGTAGGAACTAAGCTTGGGGATGCTGATACGTCTCCAACGTATCTATAATTTCCGATGTTCCATGCTTGTTTTATGACAATACCAACATGTTTTGTTCACACTTTATATCATTTTCATGCATTTTCCGGAACTAACCTATTAACAAGATGCCACAGTGCCAGTTCCTGTTTTCTGCTGTTTTTGGTTCCAGAAAGGCTGTTCGGGCAATATTCTCGGAATTGGACGAAATCAACGCCAAACCTCCTATTTTTCCCGGAAGCGTCCAGAACACCGAAGAAGAGTCGGAGAGGGGCCAGGGGGCCACCACACCACATGGCGGCGCGGGCCAGGCCTAGGCCGCGCCGGCCTAGGGTGTGGCGCCCCCAGGTGCCCCCCTGCGCCGCCTCTTCGCCTATAAAAGCCCTTTCGACCTAAAAACGCAGTACCAATTGACGAAACTCCAGAAAGACTCCAGGGGCGCCGCCACCGTCGCGAAACTCAATTCGGGGACAGAACTCTCTGTTCCGGCACCTGCCGGACGGGGAATTGCCCGGGAGCCATCTCCACCGCCGTCTTCACCGCCATCTTCACCGCCATCGCTGCTTCCATGATGAGGAGGGAGTAATCCACCTCCGAGGCTGAGGGCTCCGCTGTAGCTATGTGGTTCATCTCTCTCCCATGTACCTCAATACAATAATCTTATGAGCTGCTTTACATGATTGAGATTCATATGAGTTTGTATCACAATTTATCTATGTGCTACTCTAGCAAAGTTATTAAAGTAGTTCTATTCCTCCTGCACGTGTGTAAAGGTGACAGTGTGTGCACCGTGTTAGTACTTGGTTTATGCTATGATCATGATCTCTTGTAGATTGCGAAGTTAACTATTGCTATGATAATATTGATGTGATCTATTCCTCCTACATATGCATGAAGGTGACAGTGTGCATGCTATGTTAGTACTTGGTTTAGTCTGTTGATCTATCTTACACTATAAGGTTACTTAAATATGAGCATTATTATGGAGCTTGTTAACTCCGGCATTGAGGGTTCGTGTAATCCTACGCAATGTGTTCATCATCCAACAAAAGTGTAGAGTATGCATTTATCTATTCTGTTATGTGATCAATGTTGAGAGTGTCCACTAGTGAAAGTGTAATCCCTAGGCCTTGTTCCTAAATACCGCTGCGTTACTACGCTTGTTTCTTGTTTCTTTGCGTTACTACTGCTGCAATACTACCACCATCAACTACACGCCAGCAAGCTATTTTCTGGCACCGTTGCTACTGCTCATATATATTCATACCACCTGTATTTCACTATCTCTTCGCCGAACTAGTGCACCTATTAGGTGTGTTGGGGACACAAGAGACTTCTTGCTTTGTGGTTGCAGGGTTGCATGAGAGGGATATCTTTGACCTCTTCCTCCCTGAGTTCGATAAACCTTGGGTGATCCACTTAAGGGAAAACTTGCTGCTGTTCTACAAACCTCTGCTCTTGGAGGCCCAACACTGTCTACAGGAAAGGAGGGGGAACGTAGACATCAGCGTCAGGGCTCTGATTAAAGCCGCTTTGCTTAGCTCATCCTTGTCTTCTTGCTCTGAAGAGAATCTTTGACCAGTCCTGCCGACAGGCCCTTCTCTCCGGTATCTTCTTTACCAGGTTCCGGTATACCCCTATTGGGGATACCGGCTTGGTCTCACTTAGCCAAATTCTTACCTTTGTGTTCCGGTAAGAATATTAAACCGGTATCTCGATGGCTCAAACCATCCGGTTTGGCATGCCTTTGGCATACCGGGGGTTATCCCCCCAACATTAGTCCCCGAAGCTGGTATAGTCTGGCGGATTCTATCCTACAGACCATGCCAGGTTTTCATCTTTTTAGGATACCGGTTTAATCTCTCCGGCTTTGAGCTTGGATCCGGCATCTTTGCCCTTATTTGTCTCTTTTCTCTTTGCAAGGCATCCCCGGCATCTCTTTTCTCCGGTATCATTCTCATTTACTCTTTCCTCGGTGAAGTCGAGAATATTTCGGGCCCCGCGCCTGTCAGTGACATGCGCACTGTTAACTGTCGCGCCAGTGTCAGTTGTCACTTCGCTTCGACTCCCGCGCGCTCATTAAATGCACCACTGCGGATCCCACTAGCCATTTTGGATCCTGTGTGTGCCTCTGTGTGACTTCCTATTTTTTCGCGTGTACTTCCTCGCCACGTGGCGGCCCGTGGTGCGAACCGTCGCGGGCCGCGAGGCGAACCGCCGCGGCCCGGCGGTTTTCGGCCCACCTTCTTTCTTCTTTATAAGGACAACTGCCCTTTCCTCTTCCTCTTCTCGCATTCCCCAACCTTCGCGCACAGTGCTCCTCGCCTCTGCGCCTTCACCGCTCTTCGTCCGCCATCGTTTGCTTGAGCTTCGTCGCCCGGCGAACTCACGCCGCGTTTCCGCCGGACCCCGTTGTGCGGAAATCTTCCGCAGCTCCTCCGTCGCGCCCGCTGCATTCTTGCTTCTTCGCGTCCTTCTCCGCCTCGCCGTCGACGGTGCTCGTCGGCGACAGTAGGTCCGCTCCTTCACCGGCAAACGTCTTCCCCAGTGACTGCGCTGCTCGAGGTTAGCGCCAATCTCACTTTGCTTGCCATCTGCTTGCTTTCTAGATCTTGGGTCGATGGTGTTCTTATTTCCTCTTTTTCTTTGATTTTCTTCTTACTCGTAGATCTTCGCGCGGGGTTCAACTGTGGGATTTCTGTTTTTTCGCCTCCCAACCAATGTCTGGCGAGGAATCTTCCTCTGCTTCTTCTTCTTCCTCCTCCGGTAGCCGGCGTAGACAATCTTCCGGTGGATCTAGGGCTTCAGATCCGATGGATACCGATTCCGGCAGCCAGCAGGGATCCGGTGGCCGCCAAGGATCCGGTGGACGCCTAGAATCCGGTAGCTCTAGCCAAGCATCCGGTAGCCACCTAGAAACCAGTAGCTCTGGCCAAGCGTCTAGTAGCTCTAGCCAATCATCCGGCGCGGAGCCTTCCCCAATCACTCGTGGAGCCTGGATGGGCTCCAATGTCACTGAATATGAGATCGATTGGCTATACCGGTCCCGCAGGATTCCGGAAGGAGTAACCTGCCGGCTTCCTGGTGACGAAATTGAACCGGAGCCCCAGCCCGGTGAACATGTTGTTTTCCTTGCTCATTTTGAGCGTGGCTTCGGCCTTCCTGCCTCGCCTTTTTTCCGGGAGTTCCTAAATTTCTATGAACTCCAGCCTCATCACCTTCCTGGCAATGCCATCTTTTACCTTTCCTGCTACGCCACCTTCATGGAGGCCTACATCGGCATTCGTCCCACTCGTGAGACGTTTGCCCGCTTCTTTGCTCTGCGGATTAATTCCGTTCAGGGCAAGGAAATTCCTAAACCCAAGCCGCCTGTGGAGTGCGGGTCTTGCATCGTCGGCTCCCGCCAAGGGAGCACTTTCTTTAAGTTCACTGGCCTTGAGTCCTGCCGCGCCTGGCAAGGAACTTTCTTCTACGTGAAGAACAATGGCTGCGCAAATCTCATTGATCTTCCGCCGTTCCAAGTGGGGCCTCCCAGTAGAGCCAACTGGAGTTATAACCCGAAGACGGATCATGCCGAAACCAACCGAGTGGTATGCTTCATGGCCTCTTTGAAGAAGGAGACCAACATCTGCTCGGATGATATCATCCGCACCTTTATTTCACGCCGGGTGCTTCCTCTGAAGCGCCGGGTGCATAGGATGAGCGAGATGTACGGTCCTGGCGATCCCACCAAGATCACAGGCCGTCCCCTTAGCAAGAAGGACGTCGTCCGCAAGGCTAAGCAGATCTGCCAAACTGCTATGCCGTTTGAATGGGAATGGGGCCTCCTTCCCCTCAGCACTACTAACCCTCCGACCCAAGAAGTAAGAGATTACGCAATTAGGGTTGGTTTTGCCGGTAACTTTTTGCTCTAGTTAACCCTCTTTTTTCGTGTTTCAGGCCAAGGACCGCTTCCCCCTCATTCAAGCAGAGCGGCGTGGGATCTGCGTGAAGCGCGCCCTTGACTCCTTCGACCCAGATCCCTACATTCGTTGGAAGGATCTGAAGATGGGCAAGACTCTGGCTGCGCGCCTTGGCCGGTCTCCACCGAAGCCAACCGGGTCCTCCGATGACCTGTCCATGCTTGAGGTATTTTTATTTTCCGGTTTCTTATACTTCTCCATTATTGCTTTCTTGCGAATTTTTTCTTAGCTATGTTTAACTTATAGATCCACGAGCACGCGCCGCCCTTGCGCGCCGAGGCCGGCCATGAGTTTGTGGACAAACTCATGGCCCAGGGCCAAAAGAACAAGCTGCCGGCATCTGATGCCGGTTCTAGTCAGGCCCCTCCCTCCAAGCGCTTCCGGACTGAGCCCTTGGGGGAGAAGGAAGTGGGCGTGCGCCGCTATGGGCGCAAACAGATGCCGACTGCTTCCGGGTAAGTTTCTTATTTTCTTGCTTGCCTCTTTTTGCCAAGTTCTTTTTCCGGTTGCTTTTCTCCAACTATCTTTCTTTCTCTCAGCCCCGCGCTCAAGCTTGGCTCAAGGCCAGCGGGCTCTGAAGGTTCCGCAAGGACCTCAACCCCTCCTCCTCGCTCAAGCCCGACATCATCTGGTGCCGGCAACATCTCTGCCTCCCCTTCGGGGGGCACAACAAGTTCGGGGCGTGCGGCCCCTATATCGCCAGATCACCGCACGGAGGAGGATCTTTCCTTCCTTCCAGAGAAACAGGATACCGGCGCCAGCAACATCGGCGCCGAGGAAGAAGCTACCGGGCGGGCGGAGCCTTCGGCTCCTCCCGTCCTTGAAAAGAAGACAACTTCCGCGCCGGAAACTTCCGCGCCGGAAGGTTCCAACCCGGGTGACGCGCCTAGCGCTCCCCCTTCTCCACGAACCATTCTAATGCCACCGCCAGATGCTCCTCGCACCAAGCCCTCCAGGGCTGCTCCAACTGCGCCACCGCCCAAGATCTCCAAGCTTATCAAGGGGAAGGCGACGGCCTCCAGCGCCCCTTCTGGCGGCCAGCAGCCCCTGGTGCTGCACGTCTCCAAGGCCGCCATGGATACCGCCACGAAGGCCACCGGCCTGCTTGGCCGTATCACTGAGTTCCAGCGCAGGGGCCGGGACCTGGGGCATCTGCTGCCCTACGCCCAGAAGTGGAACGCCGCAGATATGACTCCGGCGACCCGCGGTTTGGGCAAGGACAGGCTGCCGGCACCTGACCCTGTTGGGGACCGGTCTTCCGAGGAGCACTTCATGCGGCTTCGCAGCGCCGTGAAAGAGCTCGACAGCGCGTGGTATGATGCCACGAACAACTTGATGGTACGCTTTACTAACTCTTTTCAACTTTTACCGATTTCCTCGCTTCCGGATTTTTCTATCTTTTCCTTAGTTTGATGCCGGTTTCTCTCTTGTCTATCTTCCCAGTCCCCGAGTTTTGTGGTGAGAGCGCAGCTTTTAGCACAAAACTTTAACTTAAAAACTTAGCATGAAACCGGCACTGCCAGTCCCCGAGTTTTGGGTTAAGAACTTTGTTCTTAGCGCAAAACTTAGCTTAAAACGCGCGAAACTAGCACTGCCAGTCCCCGAGTTTTGGGTTAAGAACCTTGTTCTTAGCGCAAAACTTAGCTTAAAACGCGCGAAACTAGCACTGCCAGTCCCCGAGTTTCGGGTTAAGAACCTTGTTCTTAGCGCAAAACTTAGCTTAAAACGCGCGAAACTAGCACTGCCAGTCCCCGAGTTTCGGGTTAAGAACCTTGTTCTTAGCGCAAAACTTAACTAACCTCTTTTTCTTGAACAGCTCACGGCTGACGCTCGGAAGGCCCTCTTTGAGGAGCTCCTATGGGAACACCGGGACCTCGCTGAGGCACATGATAAGTGCCAAGGTAAGTTTCTGTACCACCGGCATCTTCTTACCGGAAATCTTTTTCCTCCTAACATTCATAATTTTTTGCTTAACAGTGATCCCGGAAGCTTCCATTGAGGCTCTCAAGGAGCAGCTCGCTGCCGCCCAACGTACAATTTTTCCTCTCTCCTGTTAACTTGGTTTTCTTTTCATCTTAACCAGCACAATCTTGTTAACACCTTCTTTTCCGGGTTACAGGGGAGAAGGACCAGCTCATCCGGCGGCATCAGGAGGAGCTGAGCGCCCAAAAGACCAGCTACCAGGAGCTCAAGTCCCAGCTCATCCAGCTGGGGCTTGATCATGCTAAGGCCCTCAAAGCTGCCGAAACTGATGCAGCGGCCAAGATGAATGAAGCTCTTGAAGATGCCGGCAACGCCAACTCGGTGTTGCTAGCTGAGCTGGAGGAGCTGGACAAAGCCCAGAAGGCTGCCGAGGAGAAAGCTGCGCGGCTGGAGGAGGAGCAGAAGGAATGCAACCGGCTGGTGTTGCAAACTGACACACTTGCCTATCGTAAGTCCTTTCCCTTTGCGCTTTCTGACTACTGCCCACAAGCCTTTTTTCTTCCGATCGCATTTTCTTTTCGTTATCTTTCCTTCCGGTTGCATTTTCTTCCGGATTCGTTTCCTTAGCCTTTTTCTTTCTTTGCACAGGCCTCTTCCCGGACTCTCGGAGGTATGCTGTTAAGAAGGTTGACGAGCGCCGCACTGCCCAGGGCCAAGCGAATCTTGGCGCGCCATGGACCCCCTATGACCATCTGGTCGCGCTGAACGCGCGGGTGTCTCATATGCGCGCCATAGATCGCAACCTATCTGACATTCCTGAAGTAGCTACCCAGCTCTTCAGGACTCTGTGGCCTGGCGAGGAGGTGCCGGATACTTTCTCATTGATCAGCGACCGTCTCAAGGGCGCCGGCAAGAGGATCCGCGAGTGGCAGTGTTCTGCTGCCCGTGCTGGAGCAGACTCTGCCCTCCGCGTTGCTTGCTCCTGGTATCCGGAGCTGAACTTGGATGCCCTCACCGGAGTGCGCGAAGGCGCGGAAACCGATCTGGACCCGATTCTCACCGCTAAGTGGCAGGATCGCGCGTACCACATCGCGGAGTACGCCGATATGCGCACCTTCATCCCTCCCCCTCCTGACGTCCAAGATTATCTCGACGAGGAGGAGGATGAAGCCGAGGAGGAGCCTCTGGGCGATGCCGGTGCTGGCGATGCCCCTCCTGAAGCCCCCGCTGCCTGATCATCCACTTGGTTGAAAATTTACCTGTGTTATGTTATGTGATCATGCGTATCTCAAAACAATGTCCTGTTAAATTCTGCCCCGGTATGCCGGGGCTTATGATGTAAAACTTTAAGTCCGCTTTTGGTTACCGTACAACAGTTTGTGCCGGTAGGTTATACCGGTAGCTAATTATCTTAAGTTTGCCTTAGCATATTTGCTTCTAGTTTTGCTTTTATCCTGTACTGCAAGGATTTCCAAATTGTTTCCGCATCCAATTCGATGCACACTTGGTTCTTTTGCCTTGGCTCTGCCTGCCTTCTCTGGGCGTTCTTTGGCGTATGAGCACAAGGTTCTTTCACCAAACAAGCATTTTCTTGAACTTAGAAATAACTTCGAAATTTTGCAAAAAACCGGTTTAACCGGGGTTAGTTAAATTTTCCGGATTGTTCTTTCCTGCTCTCCCTCTTCGCAGTTCATGTGCTTATCCCCTACCGGTTTATCTTGCTTGCCATGAAGCCGGGTTGCGGACAGTAGCAGAGTCGAAGACTCCGGTAGGGTTTAGCACATTACTAAACCGGAAAGAAAAAACGTTCAATAAGCAACCGGTAAACTGAAAAAATAAACGAGTTACATGCAACCTTATTGGGGTAGTCCCCGAGATTCATTCAAGGTTCCGGCATCTTTTATTCATAGTAATTAAGGTACAAAAAGGAACTTCTTACACCACAACTTCAAGAGTAGAAAGGACGCAACAGAGCTTCGTTCCATGGACGCTTGCTCTCCTCTCCGGACCTGTCCGCCTTTCCTTTTTTCCACTCCTGTGCATCGATCAAGTAGTATGCATCATTGTGAAGCACCTTGCTTACAATGAAGGGACCTTCCCATGGTGGTAAGAGCTTATGCCGGCCTTCAGTGCGCTGCACTAGGCGTAGCACGAGATCTCCTTCCCGAAAAACTCTCGGGTTAACCTTCCGGCTATGATAGCGTCTGAGGTTTTGCTGGTAAATGGCTGTTCTTGCCAAAGCCAGCTCTCTTGCTTCTTCTAGCAAATCCACATCATTTTCTCTGGCCTCTTTGACCTCTTGCTCAGTATAGAGCTGTACCCTTGGTGAATCATGAATGATGTCAGTTGGTATGACCGCTTCTGCCCCATAAACCATGAAGAACGGAGTATATCCGGTAGACCGGTTTGGAGTTGCTCTTATACTCCATAGTACTGATGGTAGCTCATCGAGCCAACATCCCGGTGATTTTTCCACCGCATCAATGAGTCTTGGTTTGATACCGGAAAGTACCAAAGCGTTCATTCTTTCCACTTGGCCATTGCCCTGTGGGTGTGCCACTGAGCACAAATCCAACCGGATGTTGTTGTCCTCACAAAACCTTTTGAACTCACCTTGAGCAAAGTTGGTTCCATTGTCAGTGATGATGCTGTGCGGGTATCCATACCGCAAAATGACATCTTTTAAGAATTTCACCGCTGTATGCCCATCATATTTCGCGATAGGTTTCACTTCTAGCCATTTGGCGAATTTATCCACCATAACCAAGATGTGAGTCATGCTGCTTCTTGCAGTTTTGAATGGGCCAACCATATCGAGGCACCAAACGGCAAACGGCCATGTTAATGGTATTGTTTTTAAACCGGACGCTGGGGTATGATTTTGCTTGGCGTACCTCTGGCACCCGTTGCATTTTCTTACCAAATCCTCAGCGTTTTCCAAAGCAGTGGGCCAATAAAACCCATGCCGGAATACTTTTGCTACCAGCGCCCTTGATGAAGCATGATGCCCACATTCTCCTTGGTGAATCTCCTCAAGCATTTCTTTCCCTTCTTTCGGTTCCACACATCTTTGAAGGACACCGGTAACGCTTCTCTTGTACACCTCACCATTGATGAATGTATATGCCTTGGACCTTCTTTGGATTCTCCTTGATTCATTTTCGTCATCCGGCAAGATGCCGTTGATCAGGAATTCCTTAATAGGTTTAACCCACGACGGTGTCTCTCGAACCAGAAACACCGGTGCATCTATCTCCATGCTATCCACCAGCATCGTTTCTTCCGGTATGGGTACAGCAGTCCCCGAGCTTGCCGGAGCAGTCCCCGGGTTTCCTTCATCGATATCCATGGGTACTACATGCGATTCCGGTACGAAAATTGATTCCGATTCCGGGCTTGGTTTGATCGATGGTACTCTTAAGTGAGCTAAAGCTATTCCGGGAGGGATTTCTTGCCTGGATGAGCCCAGCTTGGACAAGGCATCCGCGGCTTCATTTTCTGCGCGCGGCACATGGTGAAACTCACACCCTTCGAAGAATCCGGCAATCTTTTGCACGTGAAACCGGTACGAGGCCATGTTGGCATCTTTCGCATCCCAATCCCCGGAACACTGCTGTACCACAAGATCTGAATCTCCATAGCAAATGATCCGGTGCGCACCGATTTCTTTTGCGACCTTAAGCCCATGGATCAAAGCTTCGTACTTAGCGACATTGTTCGATGCCCTGAAATGTACTTGCAAAACATACCGGAGGTGATCTCCTTTTGGTGAGGTGAGCACCACACCGGCACCTAGACCCTCTTTGAGTTTGGATCCATCAAAGTGCATTTTCCAGTATTCTATCCTCTGGTCTGGCGGTTTGTATTGCATCTCTGCCCAATCAACGAGGAAATCAGCCAAAGCCTGTGATTTTATGGCATCCCTTCTTTCGTACGCTGGTACATACGGTGATATCTGGATTGCCCACTTTGCAATTCTTCCGCTAGCGTCCTTGTTGCACATGATATCGGAGATTGGTGCTTCACTCACCACCCTCATAGGATGTTCTTCAAAGTAATGCTTGAGTTTTGTGGCGGCCATGTACACGCCATAAGTCATCTTTTGGAAATGAGGGTAGTTTTGTTTTGAGAGGGAGAGCACCTCGCTCAGGTAGTATACCGGCCTCTGGACGGTTTTTCCTTCCTCTTCTCTTTCAACCACAACCACTACGCTCACAACCCGGTTTGTTGCTGCTATGTATAATAGCATAGGCTCTCTTTCTAGAGGTGAAGCCAGTATAGGTGCTGTGGCCAGCATTGTTTTTAGTTCTTTAAACGATGCGTCTGCCTGAGGGGTCCAGACGAACGTGTCGGATTTTTTCATCAGAGCATAGAGTGGCAGAGCTTTTTCTCCCAACCTGCTCACGAACCGGCTTAGCAATGCCAAGCTACTGGTAAACTTTTGCACATCTTTTAGCTCTCGTGGGATAGTCATTCTTTCTATTGCCCGGATTTTTACCGGATTGACTTCAATGCCCCGGCTTGACACAAGGAAACCGAACAACTTGCCGGCAGGGACACCGAAAGTGCATTTTGCCGGATTAAGCTTCATCCGGAACCGTCTTAGGTTATCGAATGTTTGCCGGATGTCATCGATTAAGGTGTTCTTTACCTTAGTTTTTATCACAATGTCGTCTACATAGACTTGCACATTCTTTCCGATTTGATCAAACAAGCATTTTTGCATACAGCGCTGATACGTTGCACCAGCGTTGCGCAAACCAAAAGGCATAGTGACATAGCAATAAGCCCCATGCGGGGTAATGAACGCAGTTTTTATTTGATCTTCCTTTTTCAAGGGAATTTGGTGGAAACCGGAATACGCATCCAGGAAGGACAACAACTCACACCCAGCGGTTGAATCAATCACTTGATCGATCCGTGGCAAAGGAAAAGGGTCTCTTGGGCAAGCCTTGTTTAGGTTGGTGTAGTCGATGCACATGCGCCACACCTTTGGAGCTTTTGCCTCCAGATTCTCATCTTTTTTCTTTTCGACCATTACCGGATTGGCCAGCCACTCTGTGTGCGTGACCTCCACAATGAATCCGGCAACAAGCAGTTTGGTTACTTCTTCTCCAATAATTTTCCTCCTATCTTCAGCGAACCGGCGCAAGGGTTGCCGCACCGGCTTGGCGTCTTTCCGGACATTCAAGGAGTGCTCAGCCAGCGCCCTCAGAACACCCACCAAATCATCAGTTGACCAGGCAAAGATATTCCGATTCTCACGGAGGAAGCTGACGAGCGCACTTTCCTATGCTTGATCAAGTCCGGCACCGATGCGAACGGTGCGCTCTGGGTAAGCTGGATCCAGCACAATGTCCTTTGTTTCATTTGTCGGCTTGAATGCCGGTGAGCCCAAGCTTCCACTCATTGCCGCTAAACTCAACTGTGAGGATTGAGCCAGCGCAACCGCAGTTTGCATTCTTCTTTTTTCCTCCGTGATCACCAGCGATTCCGCTAGGTTTGATCCGGCAGATGCAGTTTCCAGCGAGACCTTATAGTTCCCCACCACAGTTAAGGGTCCACGAGGTGCCGGCATCTTCATCTTGAGGTAAGCCGTATGAGTCGTAGCCATGAAAGCTGCCAACGCTAGTCTTCCCAGCAATGCATGGTAAGGACTGTCTAGGTCCACCACCTCAAACTCAACATTTTCAACCCGGCAATTGTCACGTCCTCCAAACGCTACGTCCACCCGAACTTTTCCTACCGGAGCACAGGACAAGCTCGGAACGATTCCGTGGAACGTTGTACGCGTGGGCTGAAGCATGTTTTCTGTTATGCCCAGCGTATGCATGGTGTGCTTGTACATGATGTTTATGCTGCTGCCGTTATCTATCAGCACCTTGCTGAATTTTACTCGGGTTTGCGGCCCTTTCATGATTGGGTCCACAACAAGAGCATATCCACCCGGATTCGGCATGATTTTGGGGTGATCCTTAAATGACCAGGTAATTTCCTGATCTGACCACAGCATGTATTTGGGAACCGCCGGCATCACGGCGTTTACCTCCATGGAGCGGCGATGCACACTTTGCCTGTCTGTCGGCTCAGTGACAAAGACAACACAGCACATATGCGGGCCCTCGTAAACATTCCGGCCTAAAGGTGCCGGTGGAGGTGGTTGATCATCGTTCTGCTCCACCCGATTAACTTGCTGGTACTGTTGCCTATTTGGCTGATGCTGTACCGGTAAAGCATTTGCTCCGGTGAGTGGTGGTGGTGGTGGTAGTTGTTGCTGACGCAGCATATCTTGTGATGGTGGCAACACTGTTGAGCACCCTTGTGCTTGCGCGTCCTTTACCGCTCCCTTTTGCATCAAGTACTTGGTCCAAGAACAATCCTTCGTCAGGTGGTTTGACGGGTGATCCGGGTTTGGCGTGTGCCACCGGCAAGGTTGATCCATGGCGGCTTCCATGGTGTATTTTACGGGTTCCTGCCAATTCTTTTTCTGGCCCCAGGGTTTCTTTTCGACCCACTGCTTTTTTGGACCCGCCCATGGCTGCGATCCGGTTTTTTGCCTTTGGCTGCCGCCGGCCTCATAATTTTCTTGCATGGCAGCAACGTGCTGCTGAGCGTACCTTCGATCCGGGAAATCTTCCCTTCTCTTGTTGTTCCGGTTGTCCCGGTATTGTTCATGTCGCTGCTCCGGCTCAGCTTGTACTGCTGGTTGCAATGGGTCTCCCAATGCATAGCTATCCGCCACACGTATCATCTCCGCCAAGGTTGCTGGCATGCTTCTCTGCAGCTTTTGCCACAGCGGTGACCCTCTCCGGCATCCTTGACTGAACCAAGCGATTGCTTGTGCTTCAATCACTCCTTCACACGTGTTTCTTGTTGAGTTCCATCGGGTAAGATAATCCCTGTCTGTCTCACTGGCACGTTGCTGGCATAAAGCGAGCTGTTGTGGCCGGTTTGGCCTCTTGTAAGTGCTACTGAAGTTGTTCACGAAGGCTTCCTCAAAGTCCAGCCATCCGTTAATGCTTCCTGCTGGCAAGTTGTTAAGCCAAATCCGTGCAGAGCCTACCAGGTAGGACGGTATGATTCTCACCGCCCAATGCCGGTTTACGCCACCACCAGCTACATAAACCGCAGTGACATAGTCCGCCAGCCAATCTTCCGGCTTGGTCGTGCCATCATACGTTTTTGTGTCTCGGGGCAGCTGGAAGTTGCGTACAGGTGGCTCTTCCCCCATGATCCGTGGGCCAAAACATTTTGGGCCAGGAGGACCCTCAGATTCGATCATTTCGGAAAGATGCACTCTGTCCAGCCTGTGCCTCGTATCCTGGTCTGGCAAACATCTTTCCCCCAGGCGATCCCCCAAGGGGTTCCGGTAGACCCTTGTTCGTTCTACTTCGGAATCTCCCTCTCCGTATCTTTCCGGTTCCGCGGCTCTTGCCTGCCGGTACCTTGGTGATGGCGTTTCCTCATACGCTGCCCTTGCAGCTCGATAATTTTGCCCGGTCTCATGTTTACCGGCATGATTGTTTCCGGCATAGCCTCCTCTGGCGTAGCCTCGACCTGCCCCTTGGCTTTTTTCTACCGGCATCGTGTTGCCCGGCTTGTTGTTTTCCGGCAAGAACCGGATCGTACACAGTCATTTGCTGTGCGTTCATCTCTTTTTCTCTTCTTAAATGGGATGGGGGACGATGCCTGCCCATGGGACTTGCTTCCGGCATTCTTTGTTGAACGCGCGGATTTTGAGGCCGCGGCCTTGTTCAGCTTAGCCAGTTGCTCAGCATTCTGCTGCTCAATAGTTTCTAGCAGCTCTCTAACACGCTCTTGCTGTTTTGCCAAAGCATCTCCGGAAAGCGATTCACATAGCTCTACTGCAGCTTTAGCAGCTTTTATAGTTTTATCCGGGCTACTGTACTTAGGTTTTTCCACGATGCTAACAGATGCTGAGGTACTTTTGCCGGCAAGAACTTCTTTGCGCAAATCCTGATCTAGGTTGCGAGCTTTTAACCGGTTCTCCGGTATCCTAGCAGCATGCGCGCTAACAGAAGCAAAGCCATGGGCAGCGTTATACTCACGTAGGGTTAGGTTCAGCTCGCGCTGCGCCCGGACGATGTCCTTGCCGCTCTCGAGCACCTTCTGGCGCTGCGCCTCCAGCTCCGCCTGAGCTGCTGCCGGGTCGATGTTCTGCGCGATGGGGGTGGCGAGGACGTTCATCGCCGCTTGGAGCGGTGTTTCCGGTGGCGCGGATGACGCTCCCGCTGCGCCTGCGTCGCGCTCCAGCGGTGGCTTGGCCGCACGGGTCGAAGCCGCACGACCAGCACCTTCACCCACAGCTTCTTTTCCTGCACCAACCACGCCGGTCATCATTACCTCGACGCTGCCGGCGGCGCGGCCAGCACAGAGCCATCTTGGCAGGTCCGGTGCCACCAGCACCGGCGAGAGGCGCTGGCGCACAGGGACGGTGCCGAAGTAGACGCAGTGGCTGCCAAACTCGATGATGCGGCCGTTCTTGGGGAAGATGCCGCCGTTGGCGAAGCAGCCCGCGTTGTCGTTGATGAAGTCCATGGCGTAGATGCGCTGCACGAGCGCGGACACCGTACGCTCGCCGGATACCTCGAGGATGCCCGCCCGAATGTGAACTCCTTCAAGCGCCACTTCATGCCCCACGGTGGGCGCCAACTGTCGTCGTGGCGAACGAGCAGATGCCATAGGATGGCTTAGATTGGGGCCGAATGGACGCTAGAGGATTCGGGGGAGGGTTTGCGACTAGATGGGATGAACTTCCGGATGCTTTCCTCAAGAACACAACCAAAGGCCGGTATGCAAGAAGAGAGACAAGAGGAAGAACTCTTTACTAGATCGCTAGCTTCATTGATCTCAACATGGTTACAAGTGCTTGAATACAAGTTCTATCGTCTAATCTCCTCTGGGGACACGCGCCTGTAAGAGGCAGTACCCCCTCTCCTTATATAGGGGAGAGGGTGGCTTACAGAACAAGGAACCCTAATGGCATCTTTGACTGGACAAACTACTTTACAAAGCTACTTTAATCACAGATGACGCCAGAGTCTCCTTTAATCAGGGAGGCTAACGTCCTCCGGCTTCTTTCAGCGTCATCTCTCTCTTTGGCGCCAGGGCTCTGATTAAAGCGCTTTGCTTAGCTCATCCTTGTCTTCTTGCTCTAAAGAGAATCTTTGACCAGTCCTGCCGACAGGCCCTTCTCTCCGGTATCTTCTTTACCAGGTTCCGGTATACCCCTCTTGGGGATACCGGCTTGGTCTCACTTAGCCAAATTCTTACCTTTGTGTTCCGGTAAGAATATTAAACCGGTATCTCGATGGCTCAAACCATCCGGTTTGGCATGCCTTTGGCATACCGGGGGTTATCCCCCCAACATTAGTCCCCGAAGCTGGTATAGTCTGGCGGATTCTATCCTACAGACCATGCCAGGTTTTCATCTTTTTAGGATACCGGTTTAATCTCTCCGGCTTTGAGCTTGGATCCGGCATCTTTGCCCTTATTTGTCTCTTTTCTCTTTGCAAGGCATCCCCGGCATCTCTTTTCTCCGGTATCATTCGCATTTACTCTTTCCTCGGCGAAGTCGAGAATATTTCGGGCCCCGCGCCTGTCAGTGACATGCGCACTGTTAACTGTCGCGCCAGTGTCAGTTGTCACTTCGCTTCGACTCCCGCGCGCTCATTAAATGCACCACTGCGGATCCCACTAGCCATTTTGGATCCTGTGTGTGCCTCCGTGTGACTTCCTATTTTTTCGCGTGTACTTCCTCGCCACGTGGCGGCCCGTGGTGCGAACCGTCGCGGGCCGCGAGGCGAACCGCCACGGCCCGGCGGTTTTCGGCCCACCTTCTTTCTTCTTTATAAGGACAACTGCCCTTTCCTCTTCCTCTTCTCGCATTCCCCAACCTTCGCGCACAGTGCTCCTCGCCTCTGCGCCTTCGCCGCTCTTCGTCCGCCGTCGTTTGCTTGAGCTTCGTCGCCCGGCGAACTCACGCCGCGTTTCCGCCGGACCCCGTTGTGCGGAAATCTTCCGCAGCTCCTCCGTCGCGCCCGCTGCATTCTTGCTTCTTCGCGTCCTTCTCCGCCTCGCCGTCGACGGTGCTCGTCGGCGATAGTAGGTCCGCTCCTTCACCGGCGAACGTCTTCCCCAGTGACTGCGCTGCTCGAGGTTAGCGCCAATCTCACTTTGCTTGCCATCTGCTTGCTTTCTAGATCTTGGGTCGATGGTGTTCTTATTTCCTCTTTTTCTTTGATTTTCTTCTTACTCGTAGATCTTCGCGCGGGGTTCAACTGTGGGATTTCTGTTTTTTCGCCTCCCAACCAATGTCTGGCGAGGAATCTTCCTCTGCTTCTTCTTCTTCCTCCTCCGGTAGCCGGCGTAGACAATCTTCCGGTGGATCTAGGGCTTCAGATCCGATGGATACCGATTCCGGCAGCCAGCAGGGATCCGGTGGCCGCCAAGGATCCGGTGGACGCCTAGAATCCGGTAGCTCTAGCCAGGCATCCGGTAGCCACCTAGAAACCAGTAGCTCTGGCCAAGCGTCTAGTAGCTCTAGCCAATCATCCGGCGCGGAGCCTTCCCCAATCACTCGTGGAGCCTGGATGGGCTCCAATGTCACTGAATACGAGATCGATTGGCTATACCGGTCCCGCAGGATTCCGGAAGGAGTAACCTGCCGGCTTCCTGGTGACGAAATTGAACCGGAGCCCCAGCCCGGTGAACATGTTGTTTTCCTTGCTCATTTTGAGCGGGGCTTCGGCCTTCCTGCCTCGCCTTTTTTCTGGGAGTTCCTAAATTTCTATGAACTCCAGCCTCATCACCTTCCTGGCAATGCCATCTTTTACCTTTCCTGCTACGCCACCTTCATGGAGGCCTACATCGGCATTCGTCCCACTCGTGAGACGTTTGCCCGCTTCTTTGCTCTGCGGATTAATTCCGTTCAGGGCAAGGAAATTCCTAAACCCAAGCCGCCTGTGGAGTGCGGGTCTTGCATCGTCGGCTCCCGCCAAGGGAGCACTTTCTTTAAGTTCACCGGCCTTGAGTCCTGCCGCGCCTGGCAAGGAACTTTCTTCTACGTGAAGAACAATGGCCGCGCAAATCTCATTGATCTTCCGCCGTTCCAAGTGGGGCCTCCCAGTAGAGCCAACTGGAGTTATAACCCGAAGATGGATCATGCCGAAACCAACCGGGTGGTACGCTTCATGGCCTCTTTGAAGAAGGAGACCAACATCTGCTCGGATGATATCATCCGCACCTTTATTTCACGCAGGGTGCTTCCTCTGAAGCGCCGGGTGCATAGGATGAGCGAGATGTACGGTCCTGGCGATCCCACCAAGATCACAGGCCGTCCCCTTAGCAAGAAGGACGTCGTCCGCAAGGCTAAGCAGATCTGCCAAACTGCTATGCCGTTTGAATGGGAATGGGGCCTCCTTCCCCTCAGCACTACTAACCCTCCGACCCAAGAAGTAAGAGATTACGCAATTAGGGTTGGTTTTGCCGGTAACTTTTTGCTCTAGTTAACCCTCTTTTTTCATGTTTCAGGCCAAGGACCGCTTCCCCCTCATTCAAGCAGAGCGGCGTGGGATCTGCGTGAAGCGCGCCCTTGACTCCTTCGACCCAGATCCCTACATTCGTTGGAAGGATCTGAAGATGGGCAAGACTCCGGCTGCGCGCCTTGGCCGGTCTCCACCGAAGCCAACCGGGTCCTTCGATGACCTGTCCATGCTTGAGGTATTTTTCTTTTCCGGTTTCTTATACTTCTCCGTTATTGCTTTCTTGCGAATTTTTTTCTTAGCTATGTTTAACTTATAGATCCACGAGCACGCGCCGCCCTTGCGTGCCGAGGCCGGCCATGAGTTTGTGGACAAACTCATGGCCCAGGGCCAAAAGAACAAGCTGCCGGCATCTGATGCCGGTTCTAGTCAGGCCCCTCCCTCCAAGCGCTTCCGGACTGAGCCCTTGGGGGAGAAGGAAGTGGGCGTGCGCCGCTATGGGCGCAAACAGATGCCGACTGCTTCCGGGTAAGTTTCTTATTTTCTTGCTTGCCTCTTTTTGCCAAGTTCTTTTTCCGGTTGCTTTTCTCCAACTATCTTTCTTTCTTTCTCTCAGCCCCGCGCTCAAGCTTGGCTCAAGGCCAGCGGGCTCTGAAGGTTCCGCAAGGACCTCAACCCCTCCTCCTCGCTCAAGCCCGACATCATCTGGTGCCGGCAACATCTCTGCCTCCCCTTCGGGGGGCACAACAAGTTCGGGGCGTGCGGCCCCTATATCGCCAGATCACCGCACGGAGGAGGATCTTTCCTTCCTTCCAGAGAAACAGGATACCGGCGCCAGCAACATCGGCGCCGAGGAAGAAGCTGCCGGGCGGGCGGAGCCTTCGGCTCCTCCCGTCCTTGAAAAGAAGACAACTTCCGCGCCGGAAACTTCCGCGCCGGAAGGTTCCAACCCGGGTGACGCGCCTAGCGCTCCCCCTTCTCCACGAACCATTCTAATGCCACCGCCAGATGCTCCTCGCACCAAGCCCTCCAGGGCTGCTCCAACTGCGCCGCCGCCCAAGATCTCCAAGCTTATCAAGGGGAAGGCGACGGCCTCCAGCGCCCCTTCCGGCGGCCAGCAGCCCCTGGTGCTGCACGTCTCCAAGGCCGCCAGGGATACCGCCACGAAGGCCACCGGCCTGCTTGGCCGTATCACTGAGTTCCAGCGCAGGGGCCGGGACCTGGGGCATCTGCTGCCCTACGCCCAGAAGTGGAACGCCGCAGATATGACTCCGGCGACCCGCGGTTTGGGCAAGGACAGGCTGCCGGCACCTGACCCTGTTGGGAACCGGTCTTCCGAGGAGCACTTCATGCGGCTTCGCAGCGCCGTGAAAGAGCTCGACAACGCGTGGTATGATGCCACGAACAACTTGATGGTACGCTTTACTAACTCTTTTCAACTTTTACCGGTTTCCTCGCTTCTGGATTTTTCTATCTTTTCCTTAGTTTGATGCCGGTTTCTCTCTTGTCTATCTTCCCAGTCCCCGAGTTTTGTGGTGAGAGCGCAGCTTTTAGCACAAAACTTTAACTTAAAAACTTAGCATGAAACCGGCACTGCCAGTCCCCGAGTTTTGGGTTAAGAACTTTGTTCTTAGCGCAAAACTTAGCTTAAAACGCGCGAAACTAGCACTGCCAGTCCCCGAGTTTCGGGTTAAGAACCTTGTTCTTAGCGCAAAACTTAGCTTAAAACGCGCGAAACTAGCACTGCCAGTCCCCGAGTTTCGGGTTAAGAACCTTGTTCTTAGCGCAAAACTTAGCTTAAAACGCGCGAAACTAGCACTCGCCCGGTCCCGAGTTTCGGGTTAAGAACCTTGTTCTTAGCGCAAAACTTAACTAACCTCTTTTTCTTGAACAGCTCACGGCTGACGCTCGGAAGGCCCTCTTTGAGGGGCTCCTATGGGAACATCGGGACCTCGCTGAGGCACATGATAAGTGCCAAGGTAAGTTTCTGTACCACCGGCATCTTCTTACCGGAAATCTTTTTCCTCCTAACATTCATAATTTTTTGCTTAACAGTGATCCCGGAAGCTTCCATTGAGGCTCTCAAGGAGCAGCTCGCTGCCGCCCAACGTACAATTTTTCCTCTCTCCTGTTAACTTGGTTTTCTTTTCATCTTAACCAGCACAATCTTGTTAACACCTTCTTTTCCGGGTTACAGGGGAGAAGGACCAGCTCATCCGGCGGCATCAGGAGGAGCTGAGCGCCCAAAAGACCAGCTACCAGGAGCTCAAGTCCCAGCTCATCCAGCTGGGGCTTGATCATGCTAAGGCCCTCAAAGCTGCCGAAACTGATGCAGCGGCCAAGATGAATGAAGCTCTTGAAGATGCCGGCAACGCCAACTCAGTGTTGCTAGCTGAGCTGGAGGAGCTGGCCAAAGCCCAGAAGGCTGCCGAGGAGAAAGCTGCGCGGCTGGAGGAGGAGCAGAAGGAATGCAACCGGCTGGTGTTGCAAACTGACACACTTGCCTATCGTAAGTCCTTTCCCTTTGCGCTTTCTGACTACAGCCCACAAGCCTTTTTTCTTCCGATCGCATTTTCTTTTCGTTATCTTTCCTTCCGGTTGCATTTTCTTCCGGATTCGTTTCCTTAGCCTTTTTCTTTCTTTGCACAGGCCTCTTCCCAGACTCTCGGAGGTATGCTGTTAAGAAGGTTGACGAGCGCCGCACTGCCCAGGGCCAAGCGAATCTTGGCGCGCCATGGACCCCCTATGACCATCTGGTCGCGCTGAACGCGCGGGTGTCTCATATGCGCGCCATAGATCGCAACCTATCCGACATTCCTGAAGTAGCTACCCAGCTCTTCAGGACTCTGTGGCCTGGCGAGGAGGTGCCGGATACTTTCTCATTGATCAGCGACCGTCTCAAGGGCGCCGGCAAGAGGATGCGCGAGTGGCAGTGTTCTGGTGCCCGTGCTGGAGCAGACTCTGCCCTCCGCGTTGCTTGCTCCTGGTATCCGGAGCTGAACTTGGATGCCCTCACCGGAGTGCGCGAAGGTGCGGAAACCGATCTGGACCCGATTCTCACCGCTAAGCGGCAGGATCGCGCGTACCACATCGCGGAGTACGCCAATATGCGCACCTTCATCCCTCCCCCTCCTGACGTCCAAGATTATCTCGACGAGGAGGAGGATGAAGCCGAGGAGGAGCCTCTGGGCGATGCCGGTGCTGGCGATGCCCCTCCTGAAGCCCCCGCTGCCTGATCATCCACTTGGTTGAAAATTTACCTGTGTTATGTTATGTGATCCTGCGTATCTCAAAACAATGTCCTGTTAAATTCTGCCCCGGTATGCCGGGGCTTATGATGTAAAACTTTAAGTCCGCTTTTGGTTGCCGTACAACAGTTTGTGCCGGTAGGTTATACCGGTAGCTAATTATCTTAAGTTTGCCTTAGCATATTTGCTTCTGGTTTTGCTTTTATCCTGTACTGCAAGGATTTCCAAATTGTTTCCGCATCCAATTCGATGCACACTTGGTTCTTTTGCCTTGGCTCTGCCTGCCTTCTCTGGGCGTTCTTGGGCGTATGAGCACAAGGTTCTTTCACCAAACAAGCATTTTCTTGAACTTAGAAATAACTTCGAAATTTTGCAAAAAACCGGTTTAACCGGGGTTAGTTAAATTTTCTGGATTGTTCTTTCCTGCTCTCCCTCTTCGCAGTTCATGTGCTTATCCCCTACCGGTTTATCTTGCTTGCCATGAAGCCGGGTTGCGGACAGCAGCAGAGTCGAAGACTCCGGTAGGGTTTAGCACATTACTAAACCGGAAAGAAAAAACGTTCAATAAGCAACCGGTAAACTGAAAAAATAAACGAGTTACATGCAACCTTATTGGGGTAGTCCCCGAGATTCATTCAAGGTTCCGGCATCTTTTATTCATAGTAATTAAGGTACAAAAAGGAACTTCTTACACCACAACTTCAAGAGTAGAAAGGACGCAACAGAGCTTCGTTCCATGGACGCTTGCTCTCCTCTCCGGACCTGTCCGCCTTTCCTTTTTTCCACTCCTGTGCATCGATCAAGTAGTATGCATCATTGTGAAGCACCTTGCTTACAATGAAGGGACCTTCCCATGGTGGTAAGAGCTTATGCCGGCCTTCAGTGCGCTGCACTAGGCGTAGCACGAGATCTCCTTCCCGGAAAACTCTCGGGTTAACCTTCCGGCTATGATAGCGTCTGAGGTTTTGCTGGTAAATGGCTGTTCTTGCCAAAGCCAGCTCTCTTGCTTCTTCTAGCAAATCCACATCATTTTCTCTGGCCTCTTTGACCTCTTGCTCAGTATAGAGTTGTACCCTTGGTGAATCATGAATGATGTCAGTTGGTATGACCGCTTCTGCCCCATAAACCATGAAGAACGGAGTATATCCGGTAGACCGGTTTGGAGTTGCTCTTATACTCCATAGTACTGATGGTAGCTCATCGAGCCAACATCCCGGTGATTTTTCCACCGCATCAATGAGTCTTGGTTTGATACCGGAAAGTACCAAAGCGTTCATTCTTTCCACTTGGCCATTGCCCTGTGGGTGTGCCACTGAGCACAAATCCAACCGGATGTTGTTGTCCTCACAAAACCTTTTGAACTCACCTTGAGCAAAGTTGGTTCCATTGTCAGTGATGATGCTGTGCGGGTATCCATACCGCAAAATGACATCTTTTAAGAATTTCACCGCTGTATGCCCATCATATTTCGCGATAGGTTTCACTTCTAGCCATTTGGTGAATTTATCCACCATAACCAAGATGTGAGTCATGCTGCTTCTTGCAGTTTTGAATGGGCCAACCATATCGAGGCACCAAACGGCAAACGGCCATGTTAATGGTATTGTTTTTAAACCGGACGCTGGGGTATGATTTTGCTTGGCGTACCTCTGGCACCCGTTGCATTTTCTTACCAAATCCTCAGCGTTTTCCAAAGCAGTGGGCCAATAAAACCCATGCCGGAATACTTTTGCTACCAGCGCCCTTGATGAAGCATGATGCCCACATTCTCCTTGGTGAATCTCCTCAAGCATTTCTTTCCCTTCTTTCGGTTCCACACATCTTTGAAGGACACCGGTAACGCTTCTCTTGTACACCTCACCATTGATGAATGTATATGCCTTGGACCTTCTTTGGATTCTCCTTGATTCATTTTCGTCATCCGGCAAGATGCCGTTGATCAGGAATTCCTTAATAGGTTTAACCCACGACGGTGTCTCTCGAACCAGAAACACCGGTGCATCTATCTCCATGCTATCCACCAGCATCGTTTCTTCCGGTATGGGTACAGCAGTCCCCGAGCTTGCCGGAGCAGTCCCCGGGTTTCCTTCATCGATATCCATGGGTACTACATGCGATTCTGGTACGAAAATTGATTCCGATTCCGGGCTTGGTTTGATCGATGGTACTCTTAAGTGAGCTAAAGCTATTCCGGGAGGGATTTCTTGCCTGGATGAGCCCAGCTTGGACAAGGCATCCGCGGCTTCATTTTCTGCGCGCGGCACATGGTGAAACTCACACCCTTCGAAGAATCCGGCAATCTTTTGCACGTGAAACCGGTACGAGGCCATGTTGGCATCTTTCGCATCCCAATCCCCGGAACACTGCTGTACCACAAGATCTGAATCTCCATAGCAAATGATCCGGTGCGCACCGATTTCTTTTGCGACCTTAAGCCCATGGATCAAAGCTTCGTACTCAGCGACATTGTTCGATGCCCTGAAATGTACTTGCAAAACATACCGGAGGTGATCTCCTTTTGGTGAGGTGAGCACCACACCGGCACCTAGACCCTCTTTGAGTTTGGATCCATCAAAGTGCATTTTCCAGTATTCTATCCTCTGGTTTGCCGGTTTGTATTGCATCTCCGCCCAATCAACGAGGAAATCAGCCAAAGCCTGTGATTTTATGGCATCCCTTCTTTCGTACGCTGGTACATACGGTGATATCTGGATTGCCCACTTTGCAATTCTTCCGCTAGCGTCCTTGTTGCACATGATATCGGAGATTGGTGCTTCACTCACCACCCTCATAGGATGTTCTTCAAAGTAATGCTTGAGTTTTGTGGCGGCCATGTACACGCCATAAGTCATCTTTTGGAAATGAGGGTAGTTTTGTTTTGAGAGGGAGAGCACCTCGCTCAGGTAGTATACCGGCCTCTGGACGGTTTTTCCTTCCTCTTCTCTTTCAACCACAACCACTACGCTCACAACCCGGTTTGTTGCTGCTATGTATAATAGCATAGGCTCTCTTTCTAGAGGTGAAGCCAGTATAGGTGCTGTGGCCAGCATTGTTTTCAGTTCTTTAAACGCTGCGTCTGCCTGAGGGGTCCAGACGAATGTGTCGGATTTTTTCATCAGAGCATAGAGTGGCAGAGCTTTTTCTCCCAACCTGCTCACGAACCGGCTTAGCGATGCCAAGCTACCGGTAAACTTTTGCACATCTTTTAGCTCTCGTGGGATATTCATTCTTTCTATTGCCCGGATTTTTACCGGATTGACTTCAATGCCCCGGCTTGACACAAGGAAACCGAGCAACTTGCCGGCAGGGACACCGAAAGTGCATTTTGCCGGATTAAGCTTCATCCGGAACAGTCTTAGGTTATCGAATGTTTGCCGGATGTCATCGATTAAGGTGTTCTTTACCTTAGTTTTTATCACAATGTCGTCTACATAGACTTGCACATTCTTTCCGATTTGATCAAACAAGCATTTTTGCATACAGCGCTGGTACGTTGCACCAGCGTTGCGCAAACCAAAAGGCATAGTGACATAGCAACAAGCCCCATGCGGGGTAATGAACGCAGTTTTTATTTGATCTTCCTTTTTCAAGGGAATTTGGTGGAAACCGGAATACGCATCCAGGAAGGACAACAACTCATACCCAGCGGTTGAATCAATCACTTGATCGATCCGTGGCAAAGGAAAAGGGTCTCTTGGGCAAGCCTTGTTTAGGTTGGTGTAGTCGATGCACATGCGCCACACCTTTGGAGCTTTTGCCTCCAGATTCTCATCTTTTTTCTTTTCGACCATTACCGGATTGGCCAGCCACTCTGTGTGCGTGACCTCCACAATGAATCCGGCAACAAGCAGTTTGGTTACTTCTTCTCCAATAATTTTCCTCCTATCTTCAGCGAACCGGCGCAAGGGTTGCCGCACCGGCTTGGCGTCTTTCCGGACATTCAAGGAGTGCTCAGCCAGCTCCCTCGGAACACCCACCAAATCATCAGTTGACCAGGCAAAGATATTCCGATTCTCACGGAGGAAGCTGACGAGCGCGCTTTCCTATGCTTGATCGAGTCCGGCACCGATGCGAACGGTGCGCTCTGGGTAAGCCGGATCCAGCACAATGTCCTTTGTTTCATTTGTCGGCTTGAATGCCGGTGAGCCCAAGCTTCCACTCATTGCCGCTAAACTCAACTGTGAGGATTGAGCCAGCGCAACCGCGGTTTGCATTCTTCTTTTTTCCTCCGCGATCACCAGTGATTCCGCTAGGTTTGATCCGGCAGATGCAGTTTCCAGCGAGACCTTATAGTTCCCCACCACAGTTAAGGGTCCACGAGGTGCCGGCATCTTCATCTTGAGGTAAGCCGTATGAGTCGTAGCCATGAAAGCTGCCAACGCTGGTCTTCCCAGCAATGCATGGTAAGGACTGTCTAGGTCCACCACCTCAAACTCAACATTTTCAACCCGGCAATTGTCACGTCCTCCAAACGCTACGTCCACCCGAACTTTTCCTACCGGAGCACAGGACAAGCCCGGAACGATTCCGTGGAACGTTGTACGCGTGGGCTGAAGCATATTTTCTGTTATGCCCAGCGTATGCATGGTGTGCTTGTACATGATGTTTATGCTGCTGCCGTTATCTATCAGCACCTTGCTGAATTTTACTCGGGTTTGCGGCCCTTTCATGATTGGGTCCACAACAAGAGCATATCCACCCGGATTCGGCATGATTTTGGGGTGATCCTTAAATGACCAGGTAATTTCCTGATCTGACCACGGCATGTATTTGGGAACCGCCGGCATCACGGCGTTTACCTCCATGGAGCGGCGATGCACACTTTGCCTGTCTGTCGGCTCAGTGACAAAGACAACACAGCACATATGCGGGCCCTCGTAAACATTCCGGCCTAAAGGTGCCGGTGGAGGTGGTTGATCATCGTTCTGCTCCACCCGATTAACTTGCTGGTACTGTTGCCTATTTGGCTGATCTTTGTCTTAGGTAAAGCATTTGCTCCGGTGAGTGGTGGTGGTGGTGGTAGTTGTTGCTGACGCAGCATATCTTGTGATGGTGGCAACACTGTTGAGCACCCTTGTGCTTGCGCGTCCTTTACCGCTCCCTTTTGCATCAAGTACTTGGTCCAAGAACAATCCTTCGTCAGGTGGTTTGACGGGTGATCCGGGTTTGGCGTGTGCCACCGGCAAGGTTGATCCATGGCGGCTTCCATGGTGTATTTTACGGGTTCCTGCCAATTCTTTTTACGGCCCTGTGGTTTCTTTTCGACCCACTGCTTTTTTGGACCCGCCCATGGCTGCGATCCGGTTTTTTGCCTTTGGCTGCCGCCGGCCTCATAATTTTCTTGCACGGCAGCAACGTGCTGCTGAGCGTACCTTCGATCCGGGAAATCTTCCCTTCTCTTGTTGTTCCGGTTGTCCCGGTATTGTTCCTGTCGCTGCTCCGGCTCAGCTTGTACTGCTGGTTGCAATGGGTCTCCCAATGCATAGCTATCCGCCACACATATCATCTCCGCCAAGGTTGCTGGCATGCTTCTCTGCAGCTTTTGCCACAGCGGTGACCCTCTCCGGCATCCTTGACTGAACCAAGCGATTGCTTGTGCTTCAATCACTCCTTCACACGTGTTTCTTGTTGAGTTCCATCGGGTAAGATAATCCTTCGACTACTAAGCTATTTCCTAGCACTGTTGCCGGTGTGTGAGTGCTCGAAGCTATTTCCTTTAGATCCTTGTCGTCGTGGCGAACGAGCTGATGCCATAGGATGGCTTAGATTGGGGCCGAATGGACGCTAGAGGATTCGGGGGAGGGTTTGCGACTAGATGGGATGAACTTCCGGATGCTTTCCTCAAGAACACAACCAAAGGCCGGTATGCAAGAAGAGAGACAAGAGGAAGAACTCTTTACTAGATCGCTAGCTTCATTGATCTCAACATGGTTACAAGTGCTTGAATACAAGTTCTATCGTCTAATCTCCTCTGGGGGCACGCGCCTGTAAGAGGCAGTACCCCCTCTCCTTATATAGGGGAGAGGGTGGCTTACAGAACAAGGAACCCTAATGGCATCTTTGACTGGACAAACTACTTTACAAAGCTACTTTAATCACAGATGACGCCGGAGTCTCCTTTAATCAGGGAGGCTGACGTCCTCCGGCTTCTTTCAGCGTCATCTCTCTCTTTGGCGCCAGGGCTCTGATTAAAGCCGCTTTGCTTAGCTCATCCTTGTCTTCTTGCTCTGAAGAGAATCTTTGACCAGTCCTGCCGACAGGCCCTTCTCTCCGGTATCTTCTTTACCAGGTTCCGGTATACCCCTCTTGGGGATACCGGCTTGGTCTCACTTAGCCAAATTCTTACCTTTGTGTTCTGGTAAGAATATTAAACCAGTATCTCGATGGCTCAAACCATCCGGTTTGGCATGCCTTTGGCATACCGGGGGTTATCCCCCCAACAATCCTGCAATTGCATCTTTTAGTTTCTTGTTTTTATTTTCACTAGTTAGGCATAATGGAAAACAACAACAAAATTAGTGAGCTTTTTAATCTATTTCCTGAGTTAAGACATGAATTATTTGATGCGAAAATTAAAAAACCTATGGAACCTTATTTGCATGCTAGTAGCAATGTTATTAGTATGAACGCAATCACTGCTAATGCTATGGAGAAGTTCTTTAGGGGAGAAAATTTGCTCTGATAATACTTTATCTCCCATATGCGATAAAGCTAATGATGCTTGTGATATTTTAAATCCACCTACTGCAAGTACTGCTTTCAAGATACCCATGAAAATTATTGAACGTGTTATGGATAACCGCTATGAAGGGGATGGAACTGTCCATCCTGGAGATCATTTACTGTTTTTGCATGAATTATGCGGGTTATTCAAGTGTGCAGGTATCTCTATGGATGAAGTGAAGAAGAAACTATTCTCTATTTATTTGTACGGTAAAGCGGCGCATTGGTATAAATTGCTGAAGAATAGTCATTCTCTTGGTTGGGAGGAAATTGTATCTCTCTTTTATTCTAAATTTTATCCTCCTCATGAAGTGCATACTGATAGAAATTACATTTATAACTTTTATCCTCGTGATGGAGAGAGTATTTCCCAAGCATGGGGAAGATTGAAGTCACTAATGCTCAAATGTCCCATTCATGAGCTTCCCCGTAATGTTATTATTAATAATTTTTATGCAAGGCTTTCAGGACACCACAAGGACTATTTAGATGCCTGTTTGGAGGGATCTTTCACAAGCAAGGAGGTTGAAGCTAGGTGGGATCTTCTTGATCGGATTGAGGAGAACGCTGAAGATTGAGAGAACGACAAAGGTAAAGAGTCAGGTATAAATTATGATTATGAATGCATTGAAACTTTTATGGATACTGATAAAATTCGAAATATGAGTGCTACTTATGGTCTTGACTCTCAAGTTGTTGCAAATCTTTATAAAACTTTTGCCTCTCATTTTGAATTGCCTAAGAAGAATTTTGATAAGTATCATGAACCTTTTAAAGATGCTTGCATGAAGGATGAAATTGTTATTAATGATTGCAATAAACATGCTCAAACTTCTAAGAATGCTATTTCCTATAAGCATGTTAATTTTTGTGGAATGCATAGACCTTGTGGAATTAATCAAATCGAAGATGAATATTGTATCCATCATATTAATGAAAAAACTAGAAAGTGGTCTAGGGCTCTAGATGATCTTGGTAAAAACGTGTGTGCCATCTATCCTTTTATTTGTGAACTTTGCCATAGAGTGGGTCATTTTAATTTTCAATGCTCCTCCAATGATAATTCGAACCCCATGAGTGCTGCAAATTTGTATTGTGATGATGAAATTACTCCTAATCGGCATGATGAACTTACTTTATTTTTGTGGTGTGAAGAGTTATCAAGAAAAATCTCTTTGTTACATATGAGTGATCTTGATATTGATGATGTCCTGCATGGGTGTCTTTCTTATTGCATTAATAATTGCCATACAAATGCTTACATACAAAATATTTTAGAAGATGACACTTTGCCAAAATATGATAGGACCGCTGTGTGTTTTGAACTTATTAATGAAAAGGAGGAATCCTCCCAAGTTTCTTCTATTGTTTCTGGAAATAAATCAGGTTATGTGGAGGAGCCTCCCATCAAGCCTCTGCCTCCTAAAGAAGGGAACGAGGAGAATGAGAAGAAGAAGAAGGGAACGAAGAAGAAGAAGAAGAAGAAGAAGGGGAATAAAAAGAAAGAGGTAACAACATATCCCCGCGTGTATGAGATAACGATAGGTAACCGTAAGTATGTTGCTCCTGATGATTATTATGATAATGAATCTGAGGACAATGATCTTCCTATGCCCTTTACCTACATTAGTGATCATGATTTGAAAGAGCACACTACTTTTTACATTGAAAATCTCTGGGAAACTAATTCTGAAAATGATGATGTTAATAATTGCCATAGTATCAGTACTATCCATGCTTCCTCCCATAATGATATAGAAAGCTCTAAGCTTGGGTATGAGGTGTTTGAAAATCCTTTTGCTACTGATCATTATATGTTTGATACATCTCCTTCTAGTAACAATGATGGTATGGTCACAGATGAACATACTGTGAAAGACAACTATTCTATTTCTTATGATGACACTATGCCTCCAATCTTTGATGATTATTATAAAGAATGCTATGATATAGGTTATAACTATCCTTATGAAACTTGTCATAGTTATGATTGGATTGCCAAAAACAATTCCCTTAGTATGCAACTTGTTTACCATGTTCAAATTCTTGATAATAATCTTGCTCCAATTACTATTAATGAGAAGAACTCTTCTTATGCCAAAATTAATGATACTTTTATGCTTATGAACCATGATAAGAATGTTTTAAGTGATGGTTATATTGTTGATTTCATCAATGATGCTACTGAAAGTTATTATGAGAGAGGGAAATATGGTTATATGCATCTTAATAATATTAGGTTTCCCCTCTTTATGTTGAGAATCTTGAAGTTACTCGTGTTTTATCTTCCTATGCTTGTCACTTTGTTCTTCATGAATTTGTTTATTTACAAGATTCCTTTTCATAGGAAGTGGGTTAGGCTTAAATTTGTTCCATACTTGCTTTTTGATGCTCTCTTTTGTTTCAAATCTTATTTCTTGCCAGTGCATCATTGAAATTGCTGAGCCCATCTTAATGGCTATAAAGAAAGCACTTCTTGGGAGATAACCCATGTGTTTATTTTACTACAGCAATTTTGTTTTATATTTGAGTCTTGGAATTTGTTACTACTGTAGCAACCTCTCCTTATCTTTATTTTATTGCATTGTTGTGCCAAGTGAAGTCTCTAATAGAAGGTTGATACTAGATTTGGATTACTGCGCAGAAACAGATTTCTTGTTGTCACGAATTTGGGCAGGGTTCTCTGTAGGTAACTCAGAAAAATCTGCCAATTTACGTGCGTGATCCTCAGATATGTACGCAACTTTCTTTAGTTTTGAGTTTTCTCATATGAGCAAGTTTAGTGCCCCAGAAAAATTCGTCTTTACGGACTGTTCTGTTTTGACAGATTCTGCCTTTTATTTCACATTGCCTCTTTTGCTATGTTTGATGGATTTCTTTGTTCCATTAACTTTCAGAAGCTTTGGGCAATGTCCAGAAGTGTTAAGAATGATTGTGTCACCTCTGAACATGTGATTTTTTGATTATGCACTAACCCTCTAATGAGTTTGTTTTGAGTTTGGTGTGGAGGAAGTTTTCAAGGGTCAAGAGAGGAGGATGATATATGATTAAGAAGAGTGAAAAGTCTAAGCTTGGGGATGCCTCCGTGGTTCATCCCTGCATATTTCAAGAAGACTCAAGCGTCTAAGCTTGGGGATGCCCAAGGCATCCCCTTCTTCATCGACAACTTATCAGGTCACCTCTAGTGAAACTATATTTTTATTCCGTCGCATCTCATGAATTTTACTTGGAGCGTCTGTGTGCTTTTATTTTTGTTTTGTTATTTTCATTCTCTGAATAAATTCATGCTTGTGTGGGAGAGAGACACGCTCCGCTTTTTCATTTGAACACTGGTGTTCTTAGCTTTACTTTTAATGTTCATGGCAAAGGTTGAAACTGCTTCGTTCATTGCCAATTGGTTGGAAACAGAAAATGCTGCATGTGGTAAATTGGTATAATGTCTTGAATAATTTGATACTTGGCAATTGTTGTGCTCATATAGATCATGTTTAAGCTCTTGCATCATGTACTTTGCACCTATTAGTTAAGAAATACTGTAGAGCTTGTTGACATTTGGTTTGCATGATTGGTGTCTCTAAAGTCTAGATATTTTCTGGTAAGGGTTTGAACAACAAGGAAGACAGTGTAGAGTCTTATAATGCTTGCAATATGTTCTTATGTAAGTTTTTCTGTACCGGTTCATACTTGTGTTTGCTTCAAACAACCTTGCTAGCCTAAGCCTTGTACTGAGAGGGAGTACTTCTCGTGCATCCAAAATCCTTGAGCCAAAAACTATGCCATTTGTGTCCACCATAACTACCTACTACATGGTATTTTCTGCCATTCCAAGTAAATACTTCGTGTGCTACCTTTAAACAATTCAAAATTTATTATCTCTTATTTGTGTCAATGTTTTATAGCTCATGAGGAAGTATGTGGTGTTTATCTTTCAATCTTGTTGGGCAACTTTCACCAATGGACTAGTGACTTCATCCGCTTATCCAATAATTTTGCAAAAAGAGCTGGCAATGGGGTTCCCAGCCCCAAATTAATTAACCTTAATAGACACTCCTCCATGGATGTGATTGATGGAAGGCACCCGAGGATTCGGTTAGCCATGGCTTGAGAAAGTAAAGGTGGGGAGGAGTGTCATCTCAAAAATAAAACTAAAATAAATAGACACTCCTTCATGGTATGTGTTTGTTGGAAGGCACCCGAGGATTCGGTTAGCCATGGTTTGTGAAAGCAAAGGTTGGAAGGAGTGTCACCCAAAAATGAAATAATCATGGGAGCCGCTCTTTGAAGGTCTGTCTGGCAAGGGGGTTAGAGTGCCCACTACCATTCGTTGACAACAACAAACACCTCTCAAAACATTACTTTTATGCTCTCTTTATGATTTCAAAACTTGAAAAGCTCTAGCACATGATTTATCCCTGCTTCCCTCTGCGAAGGGCCTTTCTTTTAGTTTTATGTTGAGTCAGTTTACCTATTTCCTTCCATCTTAGAAGCAAACACTTGTGTTAACTGTGCATTGATTCTTACATACTTGCTTATTTGCATTCATCATATTACTTTGTGTTGACAATTATCCATGAGATATACATGTTGAAAGTTGAAAGCAACTGCTGAAACTTGTATCTTCCTTTGTGTTGCTTCAATGCCTTTACTTTGAATTTATTGCTTTATGAGTTAACTCTTATGCAAGACTTATTGATGCTTGTCTTGAAAGTACTATTCATGAAAAGTCTTTGCTATATGATTCAGTTGTTTAGTCATTGTCTTTATCATTACTTTGAATCACTTCATTCATCTCATTTGTCTTTATCATGATCAAGATTATGATAGCATGTCACTTAAGAAATTATCTTTGTTATCGTTTACCTACTCGAGGACGAGTAGGAACTAAGCTTGGGAATGCTGATACGTCTCCAACGTATCTATAATTTCTTATGTTCCATGCTACTTTTATGATGATACACACATGTTTTATACACACTTTATGTCATTATTATGCATTTTCCGGAACTAACCTATTGACAAAATGCCGAAGTGCCAGTTCCTGTTTTCTGTTGTTTTTGGTTTCAGAAATCCTAGTAAGGAAATATTCTCGGAATTGGACGAAATCAAAGCCCAGTATCTTATATTTCACGGAAGCTTCCAGAGAGCCCGAGAGGGACCAGAGGGGAGCCCTGGTGGCCCCACACGTGGTGGCGGCGCGGCCACAGGGGGGCGCGCCCCCTGGTGTGTGGGACCCCCAGACCCCCTCCGACTCCGCCTCTTCGCCTATAAGATGCCTCGTGACCTAAATCTTCGACACGGATTGACAAAACACCAGAAAACCTTCCAGAGCCGCCGCCATCGCGAAACTCCAATTCGGGGGACAAAAGTCTCTATTCCGGCACCCTACCGGGACGGGGAATTGCCCCCGGAGTCATCTCCATCGACATCACCGCCATCTTCATCGCCATCGCTGCTCCCATGATGAGGAGGGAGTAGTTCTCCCCCGAGGCTGAGGGCTCTACCGTAGCTATGTGGTTCATCTCTCTCTTTGTGATCTAGTTGAATATCATCTATGTGCTACTCTAGTGATGTTATTAAAGTAGTCTATTCCTCCTCCATGATGTAATGTTGACAGTGTGTGCATCGTGTACGTCAAGGATCCGCCTTCCATCAGGATCGTGCTAGATCCGGATACGTCATGGGCCTTCACGGATCCGGCCTCCTTCGTAGGTCGGTTGGGATCCGGCTTCTTGTTCCTGGACTGGACTTCATCCTTCAGGATCTACAGCAACTGGGCCGCCCGATGGGCCACATGCCACATCACCATCTGTGGACCACCCGGGCTTGCCGGATCTAGGCCATGCCGTTGATATACCCATAAAGTATACCCACAATAGTAGCCCCCGAAGTTCTCCGAGATTCATCATTCCTCCGACTTCATTCAGCTCGGATCCGAAGAGAATCTTGAAGAGCTTCAAAACTTTACTTATTTCCGGTATCATCTTCTCGGAAATCCTCTTTTCTTCTGAATCGACAATGTAACAGAGATTCCACTTTTCCCGCGCACAACTTCCTCTTTTCCCGCGCTAGATTTTCGGAGATGCGAATCCTTAGCTGGAAATTTCGGGATTGCACAGTCAAGTTACCTCCATGTCGTTTCACCGCTTTTAACCTAAGACACGTGTCACGCATCCAATGGTGTGACCGTTCAGTTTCCGCCGTCGGATCCGAAACACGAATCTCCGCGTGAGGTCTATAAATACCCCCACGCGCAGTAACTTCTCCATTCTTTCACCTCCTTACCCACTTCATCTTCCTCCTCGCGCCGCGCCGCCAGTCCAATCTCAACTCCGGCGAACTTGCTCCGCAGAAGCTTCGCGCGCTGCCACTCCGAGCCTCCCCTCGCGCAAGATCATCGCGGTTGATCGGGAAACCTCTCCCGCCGCCGATTCGTGGTCAAAAAACAAAGTTTGCTCCAAGTCCGGCGACCTCTACCTCACCGGAACTTCATCGGACCACCGCGCCATTAACGGTACGTGCGCCGGCCTTGTAGAAGAAGACTTAGCGTAGATCCGGTTACTCAAATTAGCTTTGCATGGGTGCAGCTGGAAGCATGTCACATGGTTCACCAAACTGTACTGGTAGTTCTCCGAATAGCCCGGAACCCAGTACATTAGAACCAATCTGCCCGGATCCCATTGCATTCTTGCCACCATTTGTTTCCGACATCAGGTTAGCTCAACCGTTCTCCGCCTCTTCCAGCACTGCACTAGGCCGGATCCCTACTCCCCAAGAATTTCAAGAAGAACTCGAGGGACAAGCCAGGATGGCAGCCAAGGTACAGGAGGCAGAAAACAAGAAAGCCTCCAAGGCCCGGATCCGTGAAGGCGTGAGGGGTCAGTGGTGGCCCTGTGAAACTATTGATGCGGAGCTTAGGAGCTCCAGAACGAGGGCATGATCTCCGCCAATTGGAGTTTCATGCGCGATTCCAACGTCCCCAAACCTGATGCGGACGAGAGAGTCATGACCAAAGCTTGGGTTGAGCGCGGTTTATCGCTCCCCTGTTCGAAATTCTTCCTTTCTATCCTCGACACATACGGACTTCAACCCCACAACATCTGCCCAAACTTATATCTCCTTCTCTCCAACTTCGCAACTCTCTGCGAAGGGCATCTTGGGATCCGACCAGACGTTCGGTTATGGCAGTTCTTCTTCTGGGTGAAGAAAGAAACAAAAGACAAAGCCATGTTGAACTGCGGGAGCATGACCTTCATGCTCCGACCCGGCCGCATGTATCTGCCTCATGACTCCCACGAATCCGTCCGGTACTGGAACGCCGGATGGTTCTATGAGAAGAACATCTCAGTTCCGAAGGTCCACGAAGGACTTCCCACGTTCAACAACAAACCTCCAGAAGAACTAGCTAGCTGGAGCTTCATCCCCACGCTCGCCCAAACTCCGATACTCGAGAAGGCTGCGCGGAGAATCTCTTGGTTACTCCATGATGGACTGACCGGAGCCCAGCTGACCCTTAGCTGGTTTTCCCAGAGAGTCCAGCCTCTGCGATACAACGCACGCCTAATGTGCGCGTACACCGGGGCGGACGACCCTCTCCGAGTGACGCGCCATGATCTCCCTGCTGATTCTCTCAAAAGGAGATTCAAGACACTTGTGAAGATAGGCCGGGGCCAACCAGTCCCGGAACTGATTAAGGACATCAACACGCATGACCAATGTCCTCTGGTAAGCACTTATTCCTCTGTCATTCTTCAACTTCTCATGTTCTTTGAAGCGTTCTAACTTACTCTTGAATTTTCCTCTCAGCTTGACACTTTGGCGGAGGAAGACTTACGCAATATACTTAGAGTCCCCGTCAGCGGCGATATGGCGGAGGAGGATCTGGAGGACCCCGACGAGGAAGAGGAGCAAGCACCCCGAAAGGCTGCCCCTCGACCTTCAAAGCGTCCCCGCGCCAAAGCTTCCGGCTCCGATGCCGGAGCTAGCGGCGAGGCCTCCACCAAGAAGCCCAAGGTCACCAAGCCGCCTCCGCTCGACTCCAAGAAGGCAGAGCGCTGATACGTCTCCAACGTATCTATAATTTATGATGTTCCATGCTTGTTTTATGACAATACCTACATGTTTTGTTCACACTTTATGATGATTTTATGCGTTTTCCGGAACTAACCTATTGACGAGATGCCGAAGTGCCAGTTCCTGTTTTCTGCTGTTTTTGGTTTCAGAAATCCTAGTAAGGAAATATTCTCGGAATTGGACGAAATCAACGCCCAGTATCTTATAATTCCACGAAGCTTCCAGAACACCCGAGAGGGACCAGAGGAGAGCCACAGGGGGCCCACACATGTGGGCGGCGCGGCCCAAGGGGGGGGGCGCGCCCCCCTATTGTGTGGAGCCACCGCAGCCCTTCCGACTCCGACTCTTCGCCTATAAGAAGCCCCCTGACCTAAATCTTCGATACGAATAAGCCATGGTACGAGAAACCTTCCAGAGCCGCCGCCATCGCGAAGCCAAGATCTGGGGGGCAGAAGTCTCTGTTCCGGTACGCCGCCGGGACGGGGAAGTGGCCCCGGAAGGCATCTCCATCGACACCACCGCCATCTTCATCACCGCTGCTGTCTCCCATGAGGAGGGAGTAGTTCTCCATCGAGGCTAAGGGCTGTACCGGTAGCTATGTGGTTAATCTCTCTCCCATGTACTTCAATACAATGATCTCATGAGCTGCTTTACATGATTGAGATTCATATGATGAGCTTTGTATCACTATTAATCTATGTGCTACTCTAGTGATGTTATTAAAGTACTCTATTCCTCCTCCATGATGTAATGGTGACAGTGTGTGCATCATGTAGTACTTGGCGTAGTTTATGATTGTGATCTCTTGTAGATTATGAAGTTAACTATTAATATGATGGTATTGATGTGATCTATTCCTCCTTTCATAGTATGATGGTGACAGTGTGCATGCTATGTTAGTACTTGGTATAATTGCGTTGGTCTATCATGCACTCTAAGGTTATTTAAATATGAACATCGAATGTTGTGGAGCTTGTTAACTCCGGCATTGAGGTGCTCTTGTAGCCCTACACAATTAGTGGTGTTCATCATCCAACAAGAGAGTGTAGAGTGGTTTTATTATGTGATCAATGTTGAGAGTGTCCACTAGTGAAAGTATGATCCCTAGGCCTTGTCTCCGAATAGAAAAGTCACACCACAAAGATTCCTATCTCCCACGTCAACTGCACGCCAGCAAGCATTTTTTGGCGCCATGGTCACTGTTTGTTTACTGTTCCACTGCATGTTTACTCGCTGCCATATTTTATTCAGATTGCTATTACCACTCATATACATCCATATTACTTGCATTTTACTATCTCTTCGCCGAACTAGTGCACCTATACATCTGACAAGTGTATTAGGTGTGTTGGGGACACAAGAGACTTCTTATATCGTGATTGCAAGGTTGCTTGAGAGGGATATCTTTGTCCTCTTCCTCCCTGAGTTTGATAAACCTTGGGTGATCCACTTAAGGGAAAACTTGCTGCTGTTCTACAAACCTCTGCTCTTGGAGGCCCAACACTGTCTACAGGAAAAGAAGCGTGAGTAGACATCAAGCTATTTTCTGGCGCCGTTGCCGGGGAGGAAAGGTAAAAAGGCACTCACACGCTGGTCCCTGGTAACTAAGTTATTTTCATGGTGCCGTTGTAAGTGCTCGAAGCTATTTCCTTTAGATCCTGCAATTGCATCTTTTTGTTTCTTGTTTTTATTTTTCACTAGTTAGGCATAATGGAAAGCAACATGGAGCTTTTTAAGCTATTTCCTGAGTTAAGACATGGATTGTTTGATGCGAAAATTAAAAACCTATGGAACCTTATTTGCATGCTAGTAGCAATGATATTAGTATGAACGCTTTGAACAGCATTGTTGCTAATGATATGGAAAATTCTAAGCTTGGGGAAGCTGGTTTTGATGAGCATGATATTTTTAGTCCCCCAAGCATTGAGGAGAAAATTTTCTTTGATGATACTTTGCCTCCCATTTATGATGATTATAATGATAGTAGTCTTTTGGTGCCGCCTACTATGGAGGATAAATTTAATTATGGTTACAATATGCCTCCTATATTTGATGATAGCTACTTTATTGAATTTGCTCCCACTACAATTAATAAGAATGACTATGCTTATGTTGGGAGTAGTAATAATTTTATGCATGAGACTCATGATAATAATGTTTCATTTGATAGTTATATTGTTGAGTTTGCTCATGACGCTACTGAAAATATTTATGAGAGAGGAAAATATGGTTGTAGAAATTTTCATGTTACTAAAACACCTCTCTATATGCTGAAATTTTTGGAGTTACACTTGTTTTATCTTTCTATGCTTGTTGCATTATGCTTCATGAACTTGTTTATTTACAAGATTCCTTTTCATAGGAAGTGGGTTAGACTTAAATGTGTTTTGAATTTGCTTTTTGATGCTCTCTTTTGCTTCAACTCTTATTTCTTGGGAGTGCATCATTAAAATCACTGAGCCCATCTTAATGGCTATAAAGAAAGCACTTCTTGGGAGATAACCCATGTGTTTATTTTACTACAGCAATTTTGTTTTATATTTGAGTCTTGGAAGTTGTTATTACTGTAGCAACCTCTCCTTATCTTTGTTTTATTGCATTGTTGTGCTAAGTAAAGTCTTTGATAGTAAGGTTCATACTAGATTTGGATTACTGCGCAGAAACAGATTTCTTGATGTCACGAATTTGAGCAGTGTTCTCTGTAGGTAACTCAGAAAAATCTGCCAATTTACGTGAGTGATCCTCAGATATGTACACAACTTTCATTCAATTTGAGCATTTTCATCTGAGCAAGTCTGGTGCCTCTAAAAAATTCGTCTTTACGGACTGTTCTGTTTTGACAGATTCTGCCTTTTATTTCGCATTGCCGGTTTTGCTGAGTTGAATGGATTTCTTTGTTCCATTGACTTCCAGTAGCTTTGTGCAATGTACAGAAGTGTTAAGAATTATTGTGTCACCTCTGAACATGTGAATTTTTGATTATGCACTAACCCTCTAATGAGTTTGTTTCGAGTTTGGTGTGGAGGAAGTTTTCAAGGGTCAAGAGAGGAGGATGATATATGATCAAGAAGAGTGAAAAGTCTAAGCTTGGGGATGCCCCCGTGGTTCATCCCTGCATATTTCAAGAAGACTCAAGCATCTAAGCTTGGGGATGCCCAAGGCATCCCCTTCTTCATCAACAATTTATCAGGTTTCTTCTATTAAAACTATATTTTTATTCCGTCACATCTTATGTGCTTTACTTGGAGCGTCTGTGTGCTTTTATTTTCGTTTTTGTTATTTTCATTCTCTGAATAAATGCTTGTGTGGGAGAGAGACACGCTCCGCTGGTTCGTAGGAACACATGTGTTCTTAGCTTTTAGTGTTCATGGCGAAGGTTGAAACTACTTCGGTAACTGTTATATGGTTGGAAACAGAAAATGCTACATGTGGTAATTGGTATGATGTCTTGAATAATTTGATACTTGGCAATTGTTGTGCTCATATAGATCATGTTTAAGCTCTTGCATCATATACTTTGCACCTATTAGTGAAGAAATACATAGAGCTTGCTAAAATTTGGTTTGCATGATTGGTCTCTCTAAAGTCTAGATATTTTCTAGTAAGGGTTTGAGCAACAAGGAGGACAGTGTAGAGTCTTATAATGCTTGCAATATATTTTTATGTAAGTTTTGTTGTACCGGTTCATACTTGTGTTTGCTTCAAACAACCTTGCTAGCCAAAGCCTTGTATTGAGAGGGATTACTTCTCGTGCATCCAAATCCTTGAGCCAAAAACTTTGCCATTTGTGTCCACCATACCTACCTACTACATGGTATTTTCAAACATTCCAAAGTAAATTGCTTGAGTGCTACCTTTAAAATTCTATTCTTTGTCTTTGCAATATATAGCTCATGGGAAAAAATAGCCTAAAAACTATTGTGGTATTGAATATGTACTTATGTATCTTATTTCTTATTAAGTTGCTTGTTGTGCGATAACCATGTTCCTGGGGACACCATCAACTATTACCTTTGTTGAATATCATGTGAGTTGCTATGCATGTTCATCTTGTCTGAAGTAAGGGTGATTTATCATGAGTTGAATGGTTTGAGTATGCATATTGTTAGAGAAGAACATTGGGCCGCTAACTAAAGCCATGATCCATGGTGGAAGTTTCAGTTTTGGACAACAATCCTCAATCTCTTATGAGAATACTATTTTTTGTTGAATGCTTATGCATTAAAGAGGAGTCCATTATCTGTTGTCTATGTTGTCCCGGTATGGATGTCTAAGTTGAGAATAATCAAAAGCGAGAAATCCAATGCGAGCTTTCTCCTTAGACCTTTGTACAGGCGGCATAGAGGTACCCCTTTGTGATACTTGGTTAAAACATATGTATTGCGATGATAATCCATGTAAATCCGAGCTAATTAGGACAAGGTGCGGGCACTATTGGTAATCTATGCATGAGGCTTGCAACTTGTAGGATATCTTATACATAACACATATGCTTTATCACTACCGTTGACAAAATTGTTTCTCGTTTTCAAAATGAAAGCTCTAGCATAAATATAGCAATCCATGCTTCCCTCCTCGAAGGGCCTTTCTTCTACTTTTATGTTGAGTCAGTTTACCTATTTCCTTCCATCTTAAGAAGCAAGCGCTTGTGTTAACTGTGCATTGATTCTTACATGCTTGCATATTTGCATTCATCATATTACTTTATGTTGACAACTATCCATGAGATATACATGTTACAAGTTGAAAGCAACTGCTGAAACTTAATCTTCCTTTGTGTTGCTTCAATGCCTTTACTTTGAATCTATTGCTTTATGAGTTAACTCTTATGCAAGACTTATTGATGCTTGTCTTGAAAGTACTATTCATGAAAAGTCTTTGCTATATGATTCAGTTGTTTAATCATTGTCTTTACCATTGCTTTGAATCACTTCATTCATCTCATATGCTTTACAATAGTATGATCAAGATTATGTTGGTAGCATGTCACTTCAGAAATTATCTTTGTTATCGTTTACCTACTCGAGGACGAGTAGGAACTAAGCTTGGGGATGCTGATACGTCTCCAACGTATCTATAATTTCTGATGTTCCATGCTTGTTTTATGACAATACCTACATGTTTTGTTCACACTTTATGATGATTTTATGCGTTTTCCGGAACTAACCTATTGACGAGATGCCGAAGTGTCAGTTCCTGTTTTCTGCTGTTTTTTGTTTCAAAAATCCTAGTAAGGAAATATTCTCGGAATTGGACGAAATCAACGCCCAGTATCTTATAATTCCACGAAGCTTCCAGAACACCGGAGAGGGGCCAGAGGAGAGCCACAGGGGGCCCACACGTGTGGGCGGCGCGGCCCAAGGGGGGGCGCCCCCCCTATTGTGTGGAGCCACCGCAGCCCTTCCGACTCTGACTCTTCGCCTATAAGAAGCCCCCTGACCTAAATCTTCGATACGAATAAGCCACGGTACGAGAAACGTTCCAGAGCCGCCGCCATCGCGAAGCCAAGATCTGGGGGACAGAAGTCTCTGTTTCGGTACGCCGTCGGGATGGGGAAGTGCCCGCAGAAGGCATCTCCATCGACACCACCGCCATCTTCATCACCGCTGCTATCTCCCATGAGGAGGGAGTAGTTCTCCATCGAGGCTAAGGGCTGTACCGGTAGCTATGTGGTTAATCTCTCTCCCATGTACTTCAATACAATGATCTCATGAGCTTCTTTACATGATTGAGATTCATATGATGAGCTTTGTATCACTATTAATCTATGTGCTACTCTAGTGATGTTATTAAAGTACTCTATTCCTCCTCCATGATGTAATGGTGACAGTGTGTGCATCATGTAGTACTTGGCGTAGTTTATGACTGTGATCTCTTGTAGATTATGAAGTTAACTATTACTATGATGGTATTGATGTGATCTATTCCTCCTTTCATAGTATGATGGTGACAGTGTGCATGCTATGTTAGTACTTGGTATAATTGCGTTGGTCTATCATGCACTCTAAGGTTATTTAAATATGAACATCGAATGTTGTGGAGCTTGTTAACTCCGGCATTGAGGTGCTCTTGTAGCCCTACACAATTAGTGGTGCTCATCATCCAACAAGAGAGTGTAGAGTGGTTTTATTATGTGATCAATGTTGAGAGTGTCCACTAGTGGAAGTATGATCCCTAGGCCTTGTCTCCGAATAGAAAAGTCACACCACAAAGATTCCTATCTCCCACGTCAACTGCATGCCAGCAAGCATTTTCTGGCGCCGTGGTCACTGTTTGTTTACTGTTCCACTGCATGTTTAGTCGCTGCCATATTTTATTCAGATTGCTATTACCACTCATATACATCCATATTACTTGCATTTTACTATCTCTTCACCGAACTAGTGCACCTATACATCTGACAAGTGTATTAGGTGTGTTGGGGACACAAGAGACTTCTTGTATCGTGATTGCAGGGTTGCTTGAGAGGGATATCTTTGTCCTCTTCCTCCCTGAGTTCGATAAACCTTGGGTGATCCACTTAAGGGAAAACTTGCTTTTGTTCTACAAACCTCTGCTCTTGGAGGCCCAACACTGTCTACAGGAAAAGAAGCGTGAGTAGACATCAAGCGTGAGCGTCTCAAACTGCCGGTGACAGCAGGAAAGCGCTCACGTCCCAACATTCCGGGCGCAACGTAGGTTTCCGAGTACAACGTGTCTTTTATCTTGGTAAGCTTTGTTACTTATATATTTCCTTTACCCACTTGTAGGAACCCGAGCACCACCGCCGCGCGGCCCAATGTCCAAGAGCCTATAACAAAATACATGAAGAAGTCTCCGGTTGTTGGTCCCGCCACACCAGCTCCGCCTAGCGCCCCCCAAGCCACCCCTCAACCATCTCCTCCTCAAGCGGAGCAATTTCCCCCTCCTGCTACAACCACTCCACCAAAAATATTTCTGGTTAGCAGCGAGAAGGTGGGCGGAGAAAATTCCGGAGGCAAAGACCCTGCCCCAGATGAGACTGAAGTCCAAGGCCGAGAGGAAGCGGAGGTCAACTCCTCTGGCAAAGCTGAAGCTGCGGCGAGTGAAATCGTCATTTTTCCGAAGAATTTCGGAGATCCGGCTGATCTTACCTCCACCCCAAAGGCATATGCGACCAAGTTTTTCAACAAGCTGACTGAAGCGGAAAAATCGGAGCTTGAGCAAGATCTGCTCAATTCCATGCTGGATAACGCCTGGGGCAAGCCTGACGCCGAGTCATCGGAGATTCGGGATTTTAAGAAGGAAACCGGCCAATTCCTCAACAAGCTCTCTGCAAGCGAAGGTATTCCCACTAGCCCCCAAGTATGTCGGCGGAAACTAGTCAATATTTAGCACCTAAATACTTAGAAAAAAATCTCATAATGAAGAAGATTTTGTGTGAAAAAATGTCGCAGTAGCCCCCCAAGCATTAGGGCGGAAATATTTCCGGCAATAATGCTTCAGAGAGACTTACTTATAAAATATCGAAAATTTACTCCTGCTCTGTTTGTACTTACAGGAACAGTAGGCTCTGCACTATGAGCTGCATAAGAATATCGCTCTGCAACGCCGCGTTACCATAAGCCAGGCGGTGAAAATTCAACAATTCAAGCAGGAGAATGCGGATTTAAAGAACAAACTATTAGACACCCAAGGTTGGTTTCCGAATTAGTTTCAGATAATACATGATCCGGACTCCAAACTGATCTGATTTATCTTGGATAGGTGCATCCACCTCTCTTGCTGCCGCCTCCTCCGAGCTCGAGGCCCTGCGCTCCTCCCACAAAGATCTAGAATCGAAGCTTGCAGAGGCGGAGAAGAGCTCGGAGCTTATCTGAAAGGAAGGTGAATTCCAATTGAAAAGGAAGACTGATAGTGAAACCATCAAACAACAACATAAGGAACTTGGCGGACTCCGGAAGTACATGGAGACAGCAGAGCAATGTTGGGATCTGCTTAACTCCGACTTCATGGGTATGTCCTCGAAGCTCATAGAGTAATGCATATGTTGCGCTCAATCTGTTATACTTATCGAAATTTTGTGTCCTCCAGATCCTCTTGGGTATAACGAAGAACGTCGGAGCCAATTCCCTCGCGACGATTTGCTTCAGCTTGCCGGAGAAGACTGCAGGGATCTCATCTCTGCCTCCCGGATGGTCTGTCATAACCTATCCATCAAGAAGAGCCGAAACTGCGATGTTCGTAAACTTATCAAGAGGATGGACGTTCTTCCGGAGTTGGTGGTGGATCTGCAGGCGTCATCGGCTAGAGGCGCTGCTTCCATGTCTCTGGCCATGTGCCTGGCGCATAACCCGGATCTTGATATTGACAGAGTTACTGCTGGTGTTCCTCCGGGTGCGGATGTTAACACACTACTGGATGCAGTTAGCGGCTACGACACCCGCATCGCACGGAGAATTTGCCACGACGAATTTTTTGACAAGGTGGTTCTTCCAGCCGACGAGCCCCTTGAAGCAGAGCTCCAGAAGAAACGCGAGGCGGAGTCCCGCCCTGCTCGATCCGGAAGCCAGTACACCTGGACAAGTTCCAAAGACCAAGGTGGCGCTGCATCTCATGCTGAGGACGAGGAAGAGAATGACGATGATGTCTCCTCTCCAGCCAAGGGTGAAGAGAAGGATGCTCCGGAGGCTGATGACAATGTGGAAACTTCTCCAGCTAAGGAGAAGTAAAAAACTTATTCCTGCGGGAAGAAAGAAAAAACAATGCATCATTTTGGCCCCGAGAGGGTTTGTAATATAACTTTAAATTCTTAAGTAGTTAGGGACGAAACACGTATGCATGGGCGGAAAAAACTTATCCTGCTATCCGTCAATTTTATTTGCATGTTTCGTTTATTGAAAGCAAGTGCTGGTTTCTATGTTTTCCGGCTTGCTCATTTGACCTTCCGCGAGCCGGAAGACCTTTAACCGGAAATGCTCGCCAGCGGCGATGAAGCCCAATGGCAATCCGTCAACAACCGTGGAAACAAGCCCCTAACCAAGGTGCCAAAAATCGCTACCAGGAATGCATGAGTTTGCAACATAAATTATTGTCACCAGAAAACTCAAGCTTACGTCCTAAAGGACGATTTTTTGAAAATCACAACTTTCATACACGCCTAGGCAGAAATATCCAGCTCTGCGGTTTTATTCGGAAAACATACATGATCTAAAAATGAACAAGTAAAGGAGGTAAAAGACTCAAAGAGTGAACCAAATGCTTTATTTCATTGACCATGTATAACTATTACAGAGTATGTAACTCGGAAATTTTTTTGCTAAGTGTTGAAAGGACGTAGCTGTGCAATGTTCCAGGGGCGATCTGTTTCATCGTATATGTCATCCGGATCCTCTCTCTTGCGTTTTCGGTGCCAATTAGCAGGTTTGTCTTTTAACTCCCGGAAATCAACAAGGTAGTATGATCCATTATGAAGCACTTTGCTAACGACAAAGGGTCCTTCCCATGGAGATTGCAACTTATGGTCTTTCACCTGACGAAGGCAGAGGACCAAGTCTCCGGCCATGAATGAGCGATTCCGAACTCGGCGGCTATGGTAGCGTTGGAGTTTCTGCTGGTATATGGTGGAGCGTTGGTCAGCTAAATTCCGAGCTTCTTCTATCAGGTCCACAGATAGTTGTCTGGCCTCGTCAGCAGTTTCTTCATTATAGGCCGAAACTCGTGGAGAATCGTGGATGATGTCGGAGGGGAGCACGGCTTCGGATCCGTATACCAGGAAGAATGGAGTAAATCCGGTTGACCTGTTAGGGGTAGTTCGTAAACTCCACAAGATAGAATCTAACTCATCAGCCCAAGCTCCAGCTGCGCGTCGCAGCGGTTCTTCAAGGCGTGGCTTAATCCCTGATAATATGAGACCATTGGCCCTTTCGACCTGACCATTGGATTGTGGATGGGCCACGGAAGCAAGGTCAAGCCAGATCCCTACGTCATCACAATAATCCTTTAGTTCTCCTTGTGTGAAGTTTGTGCCATTAGCTGTGATTATGCTGTGTGGGATGCCGAATCTCGTCACGAGGGTGCAGACAAACTTTAGCGTTGTAGCACCATCGGCTTTTCTCACTGGCTTTGCCTCGATCCACTTACTGAACTTGTCAATAGCGACCAAGAGGTACTCAAAACCGCCAGGAGATGATTTCTTTAGTTTCCCAACCATATCGAGCCCCCAGACCGCAAACGGCCAGGTGATAGGGATGGTCTTCAGCTCTTGGGCTAGAGCGTTTGGTTGAGTAGCATAGTACTGGCAACCTCGACAGGTCTTTACCAGCTTGTCAGCATCTTCTTTAGCTGTGAGCCAGTAAAACCCAAGCCAAAAAGCTTTTGCAACGAGTGACATGGGGGCGGCATGATGCCCGCAGTCCCCTACATGGATCTCTCTGAGGATTTCGATGCCATCATGACTGGAGACACATTTAAGAAATACTCCTGTTGTGCTTCGTTTGTAGAGCTGTCCGTCAACGATTGTGTAGGATCTTGCTCGTCTGATGATCTGTCGTGCGAGGACCTCGTCCTCTGGCAACTTTTCATCAATGAGGTAGTCCAGGAAAGGCTTTGTCCAGGCCGGAGTGATGACCATCACCTCCCTAGCCGGAGATACTGCCACATCTAGATTTTCCGGGTTAGCGCCCTTCACCGAGGGTATCCGTAGGTGCTCCAGGAAAATACCATGCGGAATTGGTTTCCTGCCGGATCCGAGCTTGGATAGCATGTCTGTCGCTGCGTTATCGTCTCTTCTGACGTACTTGACTTCGTATCCGAGGAAGCATTTGGCGATCTCGTCAACTTCGTCTCTATAAGCCGCCATGACGGAGTTTCTGGCGTTCCAGGTTCCAGCTACTTGTTGTGCCACCAGGTCGGAATCTCCACGTAAATGATGTGCTTGATCCCAATTTCCTTAGCGATGCGCAGACCGTGTAGTAGAGCCTCATATTCCGCCATGTTGTTTGTAGCTTTAAAGTGAATCTGCAGAACGTACTGCAGTTCTTCTCCGGTAGGGGACTTCAGGGTGACTCCGGCTCCTGAGCCATGATGCTGCTTGGATCCATCGAAGTGCATAACCCATGTTTCTGGTTCCGGCTCCAAATTTGTATTCGGAGCTTCTGTCCAATCTGCAACAAAATCTGCCAAGATCTGGGATTTAATCGCAGTCCTAGCTTTGTAGTTGATGTCGAAGGCAGATAATTCAATGCCCCATTTTGCTGTGCGTCCTGTTGCGTCAGCGTTGTTGAGAATCGTTGACAGCGGAGCTTTGCTCACGATTGTTACTGGATGCTCCTGGAAGTAGTGCCTCAACTTCCTGCTACCTAGGAACACGCCATAGACTAGCTTTTGAAAGTGAAGATATCTTTGTTTGGATTCCATGAGCACTTCGCTAATGTAGTAGACTGGCCTTTGGACTCCATACTCGTGCCCTTCTTCCTGTCGCTCCACCACGATGACGAGGCTGATGACTTTGTTGGTAGCTGCCAGATACAGGAGCATGGGCTCTGATTCTTCTGGCGCTGCTAGGATAGGTGGGGAGGTGAGTATTTCCTTCAACCCATGGAGTGTTACATCCGCTGCGTCTTCCCAGACAAATTTGTCTGTCTTCTTCAACAGCTTGTACAGGGGTAGCGCCTTCTCGCCAAGACGGCTAACAAACCTACTGATTGCTGCAACACAACCAGTTAGTCATTGCAGATCTTTGAGACAAGTTGGCCTTTTGATGCACAGGATTGCCTTGATTTTCTCCGGGTTAACCTCAATGCCCCTGTTAGAGACGATGAAGCCAAGGAGTTTTCCGGCTGGGACACCAAAGACGCACTTCAGCGGATTCAACATCATCTTGTACCGTCGGAGGTTCTCAAAGGTTTCTGTAAGGTCACTGATCAAGTCAGGTCCTTTCTGTGTCATGACCGCGATGTCGTCGACGTAAGCGTGCACATTCCGGCCGATTTGGTCTTTCAGGGACCGCTGCATCGTACGTTGGTAGGTGGCACCTGCGTTTTTTAAACCAAAAGGCATGGTAACATAGCAGTAAGTACCAAACGGGGTGATGAACGAGTTCGCCTTTTGGTCGGACTTCTTCATCCGGATCTGGTGATACCCGGAATATGCGTCAAGAAAACACAGAAGTTCCGCCCTGCCGTCGAATCAATGACCTGGTCAATGCGCGGCAGAGGAAACGGATCCTTCGGACAATGCTTATTCAAGCCGGAGTAATCGATGCACATTCTTAGTATTTCAGAATTCTTTTTGGGTACAAGGACGGGATTTGCAACCCAATCAGTATGGATAACTTCTACTACAAAACCTTCCTCTAGTAACTTTGCTAATTCCATTCCTATGGCGCGGCGCTTCTTATCTCCAAAGCGTCGCATAGCTTGCTTCACCGGTTTAGCCCCCGAATTTATGTTGAGGTAGTCCTCGGCGAGTTCCCTAGGTACTCCGGACATGTCAGAAGGCTGCCATGCGAAGATGTCCATGTTAGCGCGGAGGAACTCAACGAGCGCGTCTTCCTATTTGGGGTCCATGTTGGCTCCGACCGAGACCTTCTTGGTAGCATCTCCTTCCTTGAAGTCGATCTTTTTGGTCTCTATCGCAGCCTTGAACGAAGTTTTCTCTTCGGAGATCTGTTTCTTGGTGATGTGCATCTCTTTTGGATCCACCACGGCTCTGTAGCCTTTCAGCTCCTCTCCAGATATCACAGACTCTGCGAAGGCGGCTTTGTCCAACTCGCACTCGTGAGCCTTCTTGTAGTCTCCGGATACGGCAATCATACCATTGGGACCCGGAATCTTGAGTTTGTTGTAGATGTAGCACGCTCTTGCGTGAAACTTGTGGTAGGTGGGCCTGCCGAAGATGACGTGGTAGGAACTCTTGAAGGGCACGACCTCAAACGTGATCATCTCTTCGCGAAAATTATTAATATCGCCAAAGGCCACAGGGAGTCTGATGCTGCCAAGGGAGTTAGCCTTTTTACCTGGAACCACACCATGAAATTCAGTGGTGTTGTGTTTGAGCTGTTCCTTGGTAAGGTTCATCCGCTCCAGAGTCTCCAGGTACATGATGTTCAGGTTGGCTCCGCCATTGATGACCCACAAGTATAGGGGGTGTATCGTAGTATCTTCGATAAGTAAGAGTGTCGAACCCAACGAGGAGCAGAAGGTGTTGACAAGCAGTTTCGATGAAGGATCCACTGTAAATGCTCACAGACAAGTATTCAGGGGGTTTTGATGTAACAGGTGAATAAAGTACGAGTAAGTAAAGTGCGAGAGTAACAATTGCAGCGAGTGGCCCAATCCTTTTTAGCACAAAGGACAAGCTGGTTTGTTTACTTATAATGACCAAACGTTCTCGAGGACACACGGGATTTTAGTCTAGTGCTTTCGCTACATACGGCTAATTAATCTTCATTGTTTTGATAAGTGTTGTGTGGGTGAACCTGTGCTAATGTACCGCCCTTCCTAGGACTAATACATACTTGTGATTATACCCCTTGCAAGCATCCGCAACTACAAGAAAGTAATTAAGATAAATCTAACCACAGCCTTAAACTCTGAGATCCTGCTATCCCTCCTGCATCGATATACCAACGGGGGCTTAGGTTTCTGTCACTCCGGCAACCCCGCAATTGGCAAACGAGTACAAGATGCATTCCCCTAGGCCCATAAAGGTGAAGTGTCGTGTAGTTGACGTTCACACGACACCACTAGAAGAATAACACCACAACTTAAATATCATAACATTGAATATTACTCAACCATACTTCACTACTAACATTTAGACTTCACCCATGTCCTCAAGAACTAAACGAACTACTCACGAGACATCATATGGAACATGATCAGAGGTGATATGATGATGATTAACAATCTGAACATAAACCTTGGTTCAACGGTTTCACTCAATAGCATCAATAACAAGTAGAAATCAATACCGGGAGAGTTTCCCCTATCAAACAATCAAGATCAAACCCAAATTGCTACGGCGGTGACGATGTCCAGCGGTGGAGACGGCGGTGATGATGGTGAAGATGATGATGATGGTGATGGAGATGATGTCCAGCTCGATGACGGTGGCGACGGTGTCAATTTCCCCCTCCCGGAGGGAATTCCCCGGCGGATTTCAGCCCGCCGGAGAGCTCTTTCCTCTCTGGTTTTCTCCGCCCCGCAGAGGCGGCTGTAACTCTTCGTAAGGTATCCTCTGGGGCTTAGGTCTTCGGGACGAAGGATTTCGCGAAGAAAAGGAGGCGAGAGGGGCTGTGGGCCCCCCTCCTCACTGGGCGGCGCGGCCAGGCCCTGGGCCGCGCCGGCCTATGGGGTGGGCCCACCTCGGGTCCCCTCAGCTTCCCCTTCTGGCTCACTTCGTCATCTGGAAAAATAGGATTTTTGGTATAATTTCCGTCAACTGTTGATCTTCCAAAATATTGCATTCTGACGGTGCTTTTTCCAGCGGGAATCCACGGCTCCGGTGCTCGATCCTCCAATAATCATGAAACATGCAAAATAGATGAAATAACATAAGTATTATGTCCAAATATGAAATATATCAATGAATAACAGCAAGTTATGATATAAAATAGTGATGCAAATTGGACGTATCAACTCCCCCCAAGCTTAGACTTCGCTTGTCCCCAAGCGAAACTGAACTCGGTAAACAGGACCACATGTTTATAGAGTGAAGAGTCGATAAATAAAATACGGACAAGAAGCATCATATTCATTCACACAAGACATTCTAGTAGACATCTTCCTCATATAACTCAACTTGAAACAAGTATAAGGTAATCACAAATAAAGGTGCATAAGAAATCATAGTTGGTGATGGTAAACTTCGTTCTTGGTCAGAGAACAATTAACAGGTTATACTTATCTTATTGAGCAGCGCTCTCATGTTAAAGTTTATATGGCACAACTTGCATACTCAATCATAATAGTCTCCTCATAATCATTGATAACTTGCAAAGCTATATTCATTTAGATAAAACTTGTACTAAACAAGGAAAAGTAAAAGACATGATGAAGCAAATCACAATATAATGGTTTAATCACAACAACTCAAATGCTTGCTTGAGATGGAGGGAAATAGGTTTACTGACTCAACATAAAGTAAAAGACAGGCCCTTCGTAGAGGGAAGCAGGGATTAAATCATGTGCTAGAACTTTTTCAGTTTTGAAATCATATAAAGAGAATAAAAGTAATATTTTGAGAGGTGTTTGTTGTTGTCAACGACTGGTAGCGGGTACTCTAACCCCCTTGCCAGACAACCTTCAAAGAGCGGCTCCCATTTTATTTTTATTTTGTGTGGCACTCCTTCCAACCTTTCTTTCACAAACCATGGCTAACCGAATCCTCGGGTGCCTGCCAACAATCTCATACCATGAAGGAGTGCCTTTTTATTTTAGTTTTATTATGATGACACTCCCCCCAACCTTTGCTTACACAAGCCATGGCTAACCGAATCCTTCGGGTGCCGTCCATCAATCACATACCATGGAGGAGTGTCTATTTAGTTTAATTAATTCGGGACTGGGAATCCCATTGCCAGCTCTTTTTTGCAAAATTATTGGATAAGCGGATGAAGCCACTAGTCCATTGGTGAAAGATGCCCAACAAGATTGAAAGATAAAACACCACATACTTCCTCATGAGCTATAAAACATTGACACAAATAAGAGATAGTAAATTTTGAATTGTTTAAAGGTAGCACACGAAGTATTTACTTGGAATGGTAGAAAATACCATGTAGTAGGTAGATATGGTGGACACAAATGGCATAGGTTTGGATTAAGGTTTGGATGCACGAGAAGTATTCCCTCTCAGTACAGGTCTTTGGCTAGCAAGGTTAATTAGCAAGCATAAGAGTTGAAGGAAACAAACAAATATACATGTGATAGAAACAATCATGCATCTTCCTTGCAAGCACAAACAATTTTAACTTCAGAATAATAAGCTATGAGCTAACAAGAAAGAAAGACAATGAAACAACTACATGTATTTCTCTTTTCTACTTAAACCTCAAAGTGTTGTTGCTATTGACCAATGCTAAGTTTGCCAAAACCAAATAGATTTATTCAATGCTCCCAAAGTGATACCGATACTAATGACAAGATAAATCATATAATAGAGATTGCAAACTAAAATAAGATGTGCAATATGTAAATGGTAAGATTCTCATTAATATTCCATAACGATAACTCACACTAAGGGATACATAGACGACTAACTAAAGGAGAGATACTTCCAAACTGCAACCCATCTTATATGATAACTTCCCTACTCACGATATGACACTACTTGACAGTAAAAAGTAAAAGGTAGTGATGATGTGATACCGCGGCACTCCCCCAAGCTTGGAACAAACCAAGGGGATGCCAATACCGATGATGAATTACTCCTTCGGCGATGGTGGTGATGAACTCCTCCCGCGCTTCTTACAGATCTCCTTCAGCTTCAGTTTCTCAGCTTGACAATTCTGCACTAAGACTCGAAGAGATTCATTGTTATCTGAAGTTGGTGATGATGACCTTGTGATGGGAATCGAGTAGTATTCCAGCATTCTACGGAGACGGTAATTCTCCTCCTGGAGTATCTCCACTTCCCTTCTTAGAGCCCGATATTGATCACAAAACTCATCGGTAGTCCGTAGAGCTTCTTCCAACACAGGGAAAGAATCGAGGCTAAGAGCAGGTGGTAAGGGTCCCTGCAAGTTATGAGAAAAAGCACGTCGAGCGTCAACAGATCCCACCAAGATTTGCTTACTCCCAATGGCTTGTTGCTCTTGTCTTGATGACACCCTTTTCACTTCTTCCTCCGAAAGCCCCTTGCCCTTGTTGTTGGAAGCCATGATGCTCCTAGATTGAAAACAAATCCTGGCAGAAACAGCTCGAAACAAAACACGTCGAGAAAACGATATACGGACCTCCAGGGGTCCGGGGGATTATATAGCAAAAAAATTCACGACAAAAGGAAAGTACCAGGTCGAACCAGAGTCGGAAAGGGGCGACGAGGCGGCTAGCTCATAGGGCAGCGCGGGCCAAGGCCAGGCCGCGCCGGCCTATGGGGGCACGCCCTCGTGCGTCTCCTCCACTCCGTTTCGATCTCGTAATTTTTCATATTTTCCAAAAACAGCAAAAATATTGTTCGGAAAGTAAATTGCGAACTTTTCATTACCAGTACTGTTACCTATTCAAAGTTGAGTTCTGGCGAACTGTCAATTTGTCCTTTGATGAAGGCCTCCGGTGTTTCCACTCGAATAATATCAACATCTACATTATATGAATCACCTGAGATATAATGCTTGAGTCTTTGTCCATTCACCACTTGCGTGGCATTGCCTTGGAGAGAGCTAATTTTAATTGCTCCTGAACGATACACCTCCTCAACAACATATGGTCCTTCCCATTTCGAGAGTAATTTCCCTGCAAAGAATCTGAGACGAGATCGATACAATAGGACTTTATCCCCAATATTAAATTCTCTTTTGATAATCCTTCTATCATGCCATTTCTTAACTTTCTCTTTAAAGAGTTTAGCATTTTCATAAGCTTCACTTCTCCATTCATCTAGAGAACTCAATTGCAACAACCTCTTATTACCGGCAAGTTTAGGATCTTGATTTAATTCTCTAACTGCCCAATAGGCTTTGTGCTCTAGTTCTAAAGGTAAATGACAAGCTTTTCCATAAACCATTTTATAAGGTGACATTCCCATGGGATTTTTATAAGCAGTTCTATAAGCCCATAGTGCATCCTTCAATTTACTAGCCCAATTCTTTCTAGTTTTATTAACAGTCTTTTCCAAGATAGATTTAATCTCTCTATTTGATAATTCTACTTGCCCACTCCTTTGAGGATGATAAGCGGAAGCAATTCTATGATTAATACCATATTTAGCAAGAGTTTTTCTAAAACCACCATGAATAAAATGAGAACCTCCATCAGTCATAATATATCTAGGAACTCCAAATCTAGGAAAAATAATATCTAAAAGCATTCTTAAAGAGGTCTCACCATTAGCACTTTTTGTAGGTATGGCTTCCACCCATTTAGTAACATAATCAACAGCAACAAGTATATGAGTGTTACCTTCTGAAGAGGGAAAAGGTCCCATGAAGTCAAATCCCCAACAATCGAACGGTTCAATAACAAGAGTATAATTCATAGGCATTTCATTGCGTCTGGAGATATTACCAACCCTTTGACATTCATCACAAGATAAGATAAACTTCCTTGCATCTTTGAAGAGAGTTGGCCAATAAAAACCTGATTGTAGAACCTTTTGCGCGGTTCTATCTCCGGCGTGATGTCCTCCATAAGCACTACCATGACATTTACTCAATATCTCCTGTTGTTCATATTCGGGAACACATCTTCGCAGAATACCATCCACTCCTTCTTTATATAAGTGTGGGTCATCCCAGAAATAATGCCTCAAGTCATAAAAGAATTTCCTCCTTTGCTGAGCTGAAAAGGTTGGAGGCAAGTACTTGGAAACAATAAAGTTAGCATAATCAGCATACCAAGGACTGTCTCGTGAGCTCACCTTTATTACAGCCAATTGTTCATTTGGAAAACTATCATTAACAGGAACAGGATCATAAGCAATATTTTCCAATCTAGACAAATTATCAGCAACAGGATTATCAGCACCTTTCCTATCTACAATATGTAAATCAAATTCTTGCAACAGAAGTACCCATCTAATAAGCCTTGGCTTAGCATCCTTCTTTTGCATAAGGTATCTAATTGCAGCATGATCAGTTTGTATAGTAACTTTTGAATCAACAATATAAGATCTAAACTTATCACAAGCAAAGACTACAGCTAACAATTCTTTTTCAGTAGTAGCATAATTTCTTTGAGAAGCATCAAGAGTTTTACTAGCATAATGAATAACATTCAGTTTTTTGTTTACTCGCTGTCCAAGAACAGCGCCTACAGCAAAATCACTAGCATCACACATAATTTCAAATGGTAAATTCCAATCAGGAGGTTCAACTACAGGAGCAGTTGTTAAGGCTTTCTTTAGAGTTTCAAAAGCTTCCTTACAATCATCATCAAAAACAAAAGGTACATCTTTTTGAAGAAGATTAGTAAGAGGCTTTGAAATCTTGGAGAAATCTTTAATAAACCTCCTATAAAACCCAGCATGACCAAGAACACTATGAATACCTTTAACATCCCTAGGATAGGGCATCTTCTCAATTGCTTCAACTTTAGCTCTATCAACTTCAATACTTCCCTCGGAAATTTTATGTCCCAATACAATTCCTTCATTAACCATAAAGTGGCATTTCTCCCAATTAAGAACGAGGTTAGTTTCTTCACATCTCTGCAAAACTTTATCAAGGTTCCGCAAGCAATTATCAAAAGAATTCCCATAGACAGAAAAATCGTCCATGAATACCTCTACAATACTCTCGCAAAAGCCATGAAAAATAGCAGACATGCATCTTTGAAAAGTAGCAGGAGCATTATATAAACCAAAAGGCATACGTCTATAAGCATAAGTTCCATAGGGACAAGTGAAAGTGGTTTTCTCTTGATCCTTAGTTTTAACAGCAATTTGTGAAAACCCAGAATAACCATCAAGAAAGCAAAAATGAGTATTTTTAGATAACCTTTCTAACATTTGATCAATAAAAGGCAAAGGGTAATGATCTTTTTTAGTAACTTTATTAACTTTTCGATAATCAATGCACATTCTATACCCTACAACTACTCTTTGAGGTATGAGCTCATCATTATCATTAGGCACAACAATCATTCCTCCTTTCTTAGGAACACAATGCACAGGACTAACCCATCTACTATCAGCAATAGGATATATAATACCAGCTTCAAGAAGTCTTAATACCTCATTTCTTACCACATCCTTCATCTTGGGAATTAGACGACGCTGAGGTTCAACAACAGGCTTTGCATCATCTTCCATATTAATGGCGTGTTGGCAAATAGAGGGAGAAATCCCCTTCAAGTCATCAAGAGTGTAGCCAATAGCACCTCGGTGTTTCTTCAATATTTCCAATAGCCTTTCTTCTTCAAACTCTGAAAGCTTAGAACTAATAATAACAGGATATATTTTCTTATCATCAATATGAGCATATTTAAGATTATCAGGCAAAGGTTTTAAATCAAAGACAGGATCTTCCTTTGGTGGCAGTGTTGTACCCAGATCTTCCACCGGTAAATCATGCTTAAGAATAGGTTGGCGAAGAAAAATTTCATCAAGCTCATCTCTTTCTTTCCTAAAAACTTCACTCTCGCTATTCTCCAAATGTTGCTGCAAGGGATTATTAGGAACAAGAACAATAGATGCACACTGTTCCATTTTAAAATCATTATTAGGCAAATCAGCTTTATAAGGAGTTTTGGTAAATTTAGAGAAGTTAAACTCATAAGATTCACCAGCAAATTTAGTCAAAATTTTCTCTTTCTTGCAATCTATAATAGCTCCACAAGTATTTAGAAAAGGTCTACCAAAAATGATAGGACAATATTCACTAGCAGCAGAACCAAGTACCAAAAAGTCAGCAGGATATTTAATCTTACCACATAGAACTTCCACATCTCGAACAATACCAATTGGAGAAATAGTTTCTCTATTAGCCAGCTGAATAACCACATCAATATCTTCAAGTTCACAAGAACCAATTTTGTGCATAATATCCGTGTAAAGCTCATAAGGAATAGCACTAATACTTGCATCAATATCACATAAACCATAATAGCAATGATCACCAATTCTAACAGATACCATAGGAACACTAGCTTGTTTGGGTTTATTAGGATGTGAAACAATATTGGAAGCATCTTCACAGAAAATAATATGACTGTCCTCCACATTTTCAGTCACAAGATCTTTAACAATTGCAACAGCAGGTTCAACTTTTATTTGTTCTTCAGGTTCTATAGGTTTCTTTTCACTTTTATGAACCGCACTATTTATAACGGAGTACTCCTTCATTTTAGCAGGGAAAGGAGTTTTTTCAATATAAGCTTCAGGAATAACATGATCAACAGTTTCAACTACAACGCATTTATTAATAGATGAATCAATTTTATCTTTATACGGTTCATGATACTTATCAAAATTCTTCTTAGGCAATTCATAATGAGAGGAAAAAGCTTTATAAAGATTTGCAGCAACTTGAGAATCAAGACCATAAGTAGCACTCATATTACGAAATTTATCAGTATCCATAAAAGCTTCAATGCATTTATAATCATAATTTATACCTGATTCTCTATCTTTGTCGTTCTCCCATCCTTCAGTATTTTCCTGGATCCGATTAAGAAGGTCCCTTTTAAACTCTTCCTTATTGCGCGTGAATGATCCAGAACAAGAAGTATCCAGCAAGGTCTTGTCTTCAAAAGAAAGTCTTGCATAGAAATTATCAATAATAACATTACCAGGAAGCTCATGAATGGGGCATTTGAGCATTAAAGACTTCAATCTCCCCCAAGCTTGGGCAATACTCTCTCCATCATGAGGCCAAAAATTATATATGCGTTCTGATCCTTGTGAATTTCACTTGGAGGATAGAACTTAGAATAAAACCGGGGCACAATATCATTCCATTCAAGAGAATCCCCATTATCCAGTAATTTATACCAATGCGCCGCTTTACCAGACAAATATAGAGAATAGTTTCTTCCTTACTTCATCCATAGCAATACCTGCACACTTGAATAAACCGCATAATTCATGCAAGAACAGTAAATGATCTCCAGGGTGGACAGTTCCATCCCCTGTATAACGGTTACCCACTACGCGTTCAATAATTTTCATAGGTATTTTGTATGGTATGTCTTCCTTACCTGGCGCCTCATCCACTACCTTTGCAGTAGTAGCAGATTTCCCAAATAAACATTCAAGAGGAGATCTCTCCATAATGAATTATGGCAGCAGGCAGAAATAGAATCAGCACAAACGATGAGAAATTTCCCTTACCAATTCCACTTACCAATAGCGCTTCACTCCCCGGCAACGGCGCCAGAAAATAGTCTTGATGACCCACAAGTATAGGGGGTGTATCGTAGTATCTTCGATAAGTAAGAGTGTCGAACCCAACGAGGAGCAGAAGTGTTGACAAGCAGTTTCGATGAAGGATCCACTGTAAATGCTCACAGACAAGTATTCAGGGGGTTTTGATGTAACAGGTGAATAAAGTACGAGTAAGTAAAGTGCGAGAGTAACAATTGCAGCGAGTGGCCCAATCCTTTTTAGCACAAAGGACAAGCCGGTTTGTTTACTTATAATGACCAAACGTTCTCGAGGACACACGGGATTTTAGTCTAGTGCTTTCGCTACATACGGCTAATTAATCTTCATTGTTTTGATAAGTGTTGTGTGGGTGAACCTGTGCTAATGTACCGCCCTTCCTAGGACTAATACATACTTGTGATTATACCCATTGCAAGCATCCATAACTACAAAAAAGTAATTAAGATAAATCTAACCACAGCCTTAAACTACGAGATCCTGCTATCCCTCCTGCATCGATATACCAACGGGGCTTAGGTTTCGTCACTCCGGCAACCCCGCAATTGGCAAACGAGTATAAGATGCATTCCCTAGGCCCATAAAGGTGAAGTGTCGTGTAGTCGACGTTCACACGACACCACTAGAAGAATAACACCACAACTTAAATATCATAACATTGAATATTACTCAACCATACTTCACTACTAACATTTAGACTTCACCCATGTCCTCAAGAACTAAACGAACTACTCACGAGACATCATATGGAACATGATCAGAGGTGATATGATGATGATTAACAATCTGAACATAAACCTTGGTTCAACGGTTTCACTCAATAGCATCAATAACAAGTAGAAATCAATACCGGGAGAGTTTCCCCTATCAAACAATCAAGATCAAACCCAAATTGCTACGGCGGTGACGATGTCCAGCGGTGGAGACGGCGGTGATGATGGTGGAGATGATGATGATGGTGATGGAGATGATGTCCAGCTCGATGACGGTGGCGATGGCGTCGATTTCCCCCTCCCGGAGGGAATTTCCCCGGCGGATTTCAGCCCGCCGGAGAGCTCTTTTCTCTCTGGTGTTCTCCGCCCCGCAGAGGCGGCTGTAACTCTTCGTAAGGTATCCTCTGGGGCTTAGGTCTTCGGGACGAAGGATTTCGCGAAGAAAAGGAGGCGAGAGGGGCTGTGGGCCCCCCTCCTCACTGGGAGGCGTGGCCAGGCCCTGGGCCACGCTGGCCTATGGGGTGGGCCCACCTCAGGTCCCCTCAGCTTCCCCTTCTGGCTCACTTCGTCATCTGGAAAAATAGGATTTTTGGTATAATTTCCGTCAACTGTTGATCTTCCGAAATATTGCATTCTGACGGTGCTTTTTCCAGCAGAATCCGGGCTCCGGTGCTCGATCCTCCAATAATCATGAAACATGCAAAATAGATGAAATAACATAAGTATTATGTCCAAATATGAAATATATCAATGAATAACATCAAGTTATGATATAAAATAGTGATGCAAATTGGACGTATCAGCCATCCATGAGGCACTTGGAGAAGTCATAGCCGTCGATGCGGGGACTTACAACCAAGGCGTAGCACTCTTTCGGCACGATGGTAGGATGATCCTGCCTATCAAACGTGCATGGAATTTTTGACCACCTGACATACTGCAGCACAGCCGGAACTATGGCGTTCAGGATCCGGAAAGCTGACTTGCTGGCGCGGACTGTTGGGGTTCCGAGGAAGGTGTGGTACGCGCATGCGCTCTTTTTGCCGAAGGGTTGGTTTTAGCTGCGGATCCTTCCTTGGGATCCGGCGAAGCATCATCCTCATCCATCGCCTTGGAACTGTCTTCCTCTTTGTCCTTGTTCTTGCCCTTGCCTCCTTTGCCGCGTGGGCGGTGCTTCCGGGCTCGCTTGTACCTTGCTTCCGGGTCATTTTTTAGATCGTTGACCCACTTTCAGTTGCGGTTAGTGTGAGTGGACTTCCCCGTAGCCGGATCCAGATGGGCCAGGCAGGGCATGTCTCTGTACTCTTCATAGGTTTGGGGGGTGCGGGTTCCGGTAGCGGTGACTTCATCACCACGCTGCTGGCCCCTGCCGGCTCCGCGACCGCGACCTCTTCCGCCTCCTTGACCTCCGCGTTGGAAAGCCATGGCGACCATCTCGGATCCGCCACTCTTCTGGTCATCGGGGAGATTTTTCCGCGTAGTGCCGCTGTTGTTACCGTTATCACGGTTCTTCTTCTGCATGATGCAGGGGAATTGCTGTAGCTGAGAGATCTCCGCCCGCGTTGTCATCGGCGGCAGTGTGATCGCTGTCAATGGTGATCATGTCATCCAAAGTCAGTTTATTTGCATTGACCAAGAAAGTGAGCTTGTGCCGCAGCAGTCCTCCTCTCTGCAATCCACCTATGAAGGCGTGCATGGATGTGCGATTATCAACGTTTTCGCACTCATTCCTGGTTGCCAACCATCGTGTGAGGAAGTTTCTTGATGTTTCTCCCTTCTTCTGGATACATGCCTGTAAGTCGCTTGTCGTGGCAGGTCTCTTGTAGGTGCCCCTGAAGTGCTTTTCGAAGGCGGTCTTCAGGTCAAACCAGCAAAAGATGGAGTTCTTCTCTAGGTCGCTGAGCCAGATCCGGGCTGGACCTACAATGTACAGCTGAAGCATGCGGCAAGCGATGTTAGGGGTTCCTCCGGCAAAGGTCACTGCATTGTAGTAATCTTCGATCCAGGTATCTAGCCTTTCGATGCCATCATAGTTCTTCAGGTTTCCAGGTAGCTTGAGGTTCATCCTTGGCTTTGGTTCCTCTCGAATCATCCTGCCAAAGCACTTTGGGCCGATGTAGTCAGTTTTGTACTCATTGAGTCATTCCCGCGCGTCACGCGAGCCATTGCGGGGGGATTTTGAGTGTGAGCGAGATCTCCGGCCACCCCCTCCGCCTCCACCTCCGCCTCCACCGCTGGGTGGTGGGGAAGGAGATCTGTGAGGGGGTCGATGCGACCTCTTGCTTCCGCCTTCTGATTCTCCTCGCCCCTCGCGATGATGACTCTGGCTTCGGTGGCTGCCCTCACCTTGGTGCTGGCTCCCCTCGTCGTTCCGGTTTCAGCGAGGCTCTGGTTCGCGTTCGCTGTTCCGACTCCTCCTGGGCTCGGGCTCGCGATCATTGATCTGGCTCCGGCGAGGTTCCGGCGTACGCTCCCTGTTCCTGTTTCTTGGGGGTGGCATGTTGTCGCGTATATTGATTCCACCAGGCCCATGGGGCCTGGTGTTTCCGGCTGGACTACGGCGGCAAGGAAGAGGAGGACGCGGGTATCCGTTAGGCGGAGGTGAGGGATTACGGTACTTGTCCCTACTAGTGTACATTGCATCCTTTCCCTTTTTCAGATCTCACGGAGGCGTCTTTGATGGTACAGGGATTGGATTTGGGTGTTCTATGGTTTTCCTTCTGCGTTTCGAGGATCCGGTTCGCGATTCATCATCGCGATGGCGATTGTCGTAGGCGTCCTTCTGCGCGGTAGAGATGCAATGATCCGGGTTGGATTCCAACCTGCGCGAGGTATCTGCCTTGCTCTGCTGCTTCATTGCTGAAGCAACGAGCGTCTGGACGTAGTTGATGTCAATCTCCTCGTCCTTCTTTTTTAAGATTTCCGTAGCCTTCTTCATATTATCCTTTGGAGTGGTGAACGGCTGTTGCTCGGTCGGTGTTACAAAGGTGATCTTGCGGGGAGCTACAGCTTCTCGCCTGATCCTATCAGCCTCCTGTTGAGCCTCAGTGATCTTGTCCTCCCAATGCTTCCAAAGTTTCTTGACTTTTGCCAGTGACTCATCCACCTGACGTTCTCGCTGGAAAAAATTGTCCACGAAGTTCGCGACCTCCTTCCTCTCGTCAAGCATTGCGGCTACGGTGGTGGCAAACTTTTTGGCTGTGGCCAGCATCTCCTGCCTTTTGGCTTCTAGGGCTTCCGCATTTGCTGCGTCTTCGGGAGTAATGGGTTTGTTGAGGATATCCGAGTGTGCGATTGCATCCATGCCTGCCTGTTCAACTAGTTCTTCTCGGGACAAGACTTCCTTATGCGGACATTCCCGCGAGAGCGGAGATCCTGCATGGGATGGCTGTGGGTCGGAGTGGGTATTTTCATCCTCTGATTCCCGTTGATCCAGCGCCGCCAAGGTTGCGAGAACCTGCTTAGGCTGGGCGGATACAACTTCAGGTTCCTCCCCGCCTCCGAGCTCCTTCAACTTGCGATCAAACTCTTCAGTATCCATGGAGGAGGCATCCCCGGAGATTGGGCTTAGGTTGCCCAGGATTGATTCTTCACCCGGAGCGCTGCTTTCTCCAACAGTCTCCTGCTGATCCGGAGCAACGTTGTTTTCCGGTGCCTCAACCTGCATAGGGCCGGCTCCGACTTCTTGAGGGGCGACTCCTGCGGTATGGGCTAGGAAGTGCACGAAGTGACACCTTTGCTTCTCTAACACCTGGGAGACCCATGCGGATCTACATTGGTCTTCCACCTTTGTTTCCTGCTCAGGGGCGGATTGGGTGGGTTTTGTTTTTTCCAGATCTAAGGCGGAATCTTCCTTAGGAAGTTCCTGCATCTCAGATCGGATCTTCGCGACTGCGTCCTGCTCAGCGGCGGTCGCGTCAGCGTTACTTACCAGAGCGTTTCCGTCGGAATCGACGGTTTCGCCGATGAAGATGTGTATGCCGCCAACTGGGACGATGGAGAGCTTGACGGGGTTAGTCTTAGCCGGAATCCAGCACTCGTCCGGAGGGACGATCGGAAGGTTTCCGGCGTAAAGGACGCGCCCCACGGCGATGGTGTCGTCGTAGCTTCCCATGGCGGAACCCTCCCGGTTCCGGCCTCCAGACGCCGCTGGCCCCACGGTGGGAGCCAACTGTCGTTGCCTATTCGACGGTACCTCAGAGGAGGGATCCTCACGAGGGGGACAAGAAGTAGGGGCCATAGGGCGGAGTGCACACGGGACGGTGGTACGCGATTTACCCAGCTTCGGAACACCTGCACGATGATAGGGCCTACTGCTGCTTGTCTGGAATTATCTGGGTGCTTTCGCGTTGTTACAATGAGTTGTGGTTGTGCCTCAATAGTAGATGGACTGAAAATATCACAAGCATCATTCGAATTACCACATATTGGAGACAAAGCATTATCAGGGCAAAATACTTCATCCAAAGCTGAGGAGCAAAAAATATTATTTTTATATAAACTAGCTTCCCCAAGCTTGGGTTTTTCCATAGCATTAAAAATAATGGTGTCCAAAATTTTTATACTAATAACATTACTACCACTATTATGCAGACAAACTTCCATAGGTTTTTTAATTTTCTCTTCAAAGGCATCATGTCCTAATTCAATATAAATTTCATAAAGATCTCTATTTTGTTGTTGTTTTCCATTAAGCCTAACTAGTGAAATAAAAACAAGAAACAAAAAGATATAATTGCAGAATCTAAAGGAAATAGCTTCGAGCACTCACACATCGGCAACAGTGCTAGGAAATAGCTTAGTAGTCGGAGGATGTGAATACCTTTTACCTTACCTCCCCGGCAACGGCGCCAGAAAATAGCTTGATGTCTACGCACGCTTCTATTCCTGTAGAAAGTGTTGGGCCTCCAAGAGCAGAGGTTTGTAGAACAGCAGCAAGTTTCCCTTAAGTGAATCACCCAAGGTTTATCGAACTCAGGGAGGTAGAGGTCAAAGATATCCCTCTCAAGCAACCCTTCAATTAAGATACAAGAAGTCTCTTGTGTCCCCAACACACCTAATACACTTGTCAGATGTATATGTGCACTAGTTCGGTGAAGAGATAGTGAAATACAAGTAATATGGATGATTATAAGTAGTAATTGCAATCTGAAATAAAAATGGCAGCAAGCGAACATGTAGCGGAACTTGTTGGAAACGGTGTTTCAATGCTTAGAAACAAGGCCTAGGGATCATACTTTCACTAGTGGACACTCTCAACAATGATCACATAATTGACTAAATAAATGCTACTCTCAAACACTCTCTTGTTGGATAACAAACACCATTCATTGTGTAGGGCTGCAAAAGCACACCTCAAGCCAGAGTAAACAAGCTTCACAACGTCATAAAGGAATCACACACGATGCACACACTGTCACCATCACACCGTGGAGAGTGACTCTGAAGTTCATATTAAAGTAACCTCTAGAGTGCATAATAGACAAGAGTAACATCTACATATTCAACTAGATTACAAAGCTCATGATCACATAAAGATCGCACCATGGGAGAGAGAGATGAACCACATAGCTACCGGTAGAGCCCTCAGCCTCGGGGGAGAACTACTCCCTCCTCATCATGGGAGACAGCAACGACGATGAAGATGGCGATGGAGTCAATGGAGATGGCTCCAGGGGTAATTCCCCGTCCCGGCAGGGTGCCGAAACAGAGACTTTTGTCCCCCGAATTAGGGTTTTAGGTGGCGGGGGAGCTATGGAACTCTTCTGGAGAAATCGTCCATCCCTTTAGGGTTTTCTGGGCATGAGCTTAATATAGGCGAAAGGGCGGGGCGAGGGGGTGCCCGAGGGACTGCTTGCGCGTGACAGGGATTGCAACGGTGCAAGAAAGTAGCTTCTTGTGACGGTAAAGCACACGTCCGTTGGGAACCCCAAGAGGAAGGTGTGATGCGTACAGCAACAAGTTTTCCCTCAGTAAGAAATCAAGGTTTATCGAACCAGTAGGAGATGAAGTCCACGTGAAGGTTGTTGGTGAAGGAGTGTAGTGCGGCGCAACACTAGTGATTCCGGCGCCAACGTGGAACCTGCACAACACAATCAAGATACTTTGCCCCAACTTAACAGTGAGGTTGTCAATCTCACCGGCTTGCTGTAAACAAAGAATTAAACGTATGGTGTGGAGAATGATGTTTGCTTGCAAAGAACAACAGAGAACAATGATTGCAGTAGGTTGTATTTCAGATGTAAAAGAATGGACCGGGGTCCACAGTTCACTAGTGGTGTCTGATACATCCAAAACGTATCTACTTTCCCGAACACTTTTGCTATTGTTTTGCCTCTAATTTGTGTATTTTGGATACAACTAACACGGACTAACGCTGTTTTCAGCAGAATTGCCATGGTGTCTTATTTTTGTGGAGAAAATCAACTTTCAGGAAAATCCCCGAAAATAATTGCAATGGGCCTATTTTCACAGAAGACCTACGGAGCCAGAAGACGAGACGGAGGGGGGCCACGAGGTGCGCTCACCACATGGCGGCGCGGTGGGCCCCTGGGCCGCGCTGCCATATGGGGACGCCGCCTCGGCCAGCCCCCGACGCTGCCCTCTGGACTACTTAAAGCCCTTGACCTAAAAACGCACGGGGGTTCGACCAATTTTCCAGAAGACATCCAGAACTCCGCCGCCGTCGCGAAACCCAATCTCGGGATCAGAAACTCCGTTCTGGCTCCCTGCCGGGACGGGGAATTGGAGGAGATCATCGCCACCGACGCCTCTCCATCAACCATCCATGCTTCCACCATCCATGTGTGAGTAATTCCCCCGCTGTAGGCTGAAGGGGATGGTAGGGATTGGATGAGATTGTTCATGTAATAGACATAAGATTGTTAGGGCATGGTGCCTAGTATCCGTTGTTGGTACTTTTATGATATTGTTGCAACTTGTTATGCTTAATGCTTGTCACTAGGGCCCGAGTGCCATGATTTCAGATCTGAACATGTTATTGATTCATGATGATATTCATTGTTTTATGATCTTACCTGCAAGTTGTATACACATATTGTTGTCCGGAACCCGAGGCCCCAAAGTGACAGAAATTGGGACAACCGGAGGGGAAGGCTGTGATATGAGGATCACATGTGTTCACAGAATGTTAATTCTTTGCTCCGGTACTCTATTAAAAGGAGTACCTTAATTACCAGTAGTTTCCCTAGAGGCCCGGCTGCCACCGGCTGGTAGGACAAAAGATGGTGTGCAAGTTTCTCATTGCGAGCACGTACGACTATATACGGAACACATGCATATGGTTATTTAGTACTTGGATACTGTTTTATTATTATCTGCAAATGCCTAGTCTTGATTATTACATGAGTTATCTTATCCATGCAACGCCCGTTCATCTATCCCTATGCCTATAGTATTTTAATCTTGTTGTTTACTATAATCACTATTGTTGTCTTTGTTACAATGCTGCTTATATTTCACTACTGCTACTACTATAAAACTGTTGCTACTGATAAACTATTGCGAGCAAGTCTGTTTCCAGGTGTAGCTGAATTGACAACTCCGCTGTTAAGGCTTACAAATATTCTTTGTCTCCCCTTGTGTCGAATCAATAAATTGGGTTTTACTTCCCTCGAAGACTGTTGCGATCCCCTATACTTGTGGGTCATCAAGACTAATTTTTTGGCGCCGTTGCCGGGGAGCATATCTTTATTTGCAAGTTCACCTGAATTGATATTGTTCGCTGCAAATCCTCCATCATGGGTAAACCTCGCGGTGCTAAAGTCGCCATATTACCATCCACTACAAGAAAAGGTACAACTCTGAGTACCTCTGCTGCTCTTGATTCACCATCTGTGATGAGTCAACTTGTTTCACCACCACAAGCTTCACATGCTGGTACTTCTGCTGAATCTGAAAATTCCTCTTATAATTTTAATGATGCTTCTACTGTGCTTGATGATAATGGTTCATTAGGTCCTTTTCTAGATGCTACAATTGCTAGGTCTAGACAAATTGAAAATACTGAAATTCCTAATGAAAATATTGTTACACATTTTAATTCACCTGAGTCTGTTGAACACTCTAGTGATGATCTTGATAAAGATTATGTGGAACTTGATGATGATTTTATTGATAAATGTAATGCTACTACTGGTGCAAGTAATATTAAAAAGCTTCTTGCACAACGTGTTGTTAGATATAAACTGTCTCCTGATCCTAAATTTGCCACATCTCCTATAAACATTAAGGATAAGGATTATGATTTTTCTCTTGATTTTTCTCATATATCTATTGTTGAGAAAACACCTTTTTGTGGTACTGAAAAATAAAGTGATGTAGAGCACATGATTGAGCTTTCTACTTTGAGTAGCTAGTTTTCCGATGATACCAAGAAGCGTACTTATTTTGTTGCTAAAAATTTTCCTTTCTCATTAAAGGATGATGCTAAAACTTGGTATAATAGTTTGCCTCCTGATTCTATTGATAGTCCAAATGGTTTGCTTGATGTTTTCTTTCGGAAGTATTTACCTGCTAGTGCTCAACATATTGCTTTGCAGAAAATTTATAGTTTTGACCAGGAAGATGGAGAGAAATTGCCTGAAGCTTGGGCAAGGTTTTGCTCTCTTCTTAGAGCTCGGCCTGGACATGATTTGGAAAAGCATGACTTACTTGATATATTTTATAGTGGACTAACCATTGAGTCTAGGGCATACCTGGATAGTTGTGCTGGTTGTGTTTTCAGGAAAAGAACTCCAGACGAAGCTGAAGAATTAATGGCCAGAATAAGCCAAAATCATGATGATTGGACTACACCTGAACCAACCCCAACACCAATATTGAATAAGAGGGGTATGATTGAATTAAATGATGAAGATATGAGGGAAGCCAAGAAATCTCTTAAAGAGAAAGGTATTAAATCTGAAGATGTGAAGAATTTACCCCCATAGAAGATTTATGTAAGATAACTCCCCCTTCATCCACGATTGAGGTACATTCTCTTCAACGCTTTGATAAAGAAGACATTCCTTACTCAAAACCTCCTGATCAATGTTTAGATGAATTTGATAATTATGTTGTTAAGCAAGATAACTTTAATATGAGAGTAGAGAATCATTTAATGTAAAATTCTCAAGCTATTAGTAGATTGTATGATATTGTGGAGAGAACCTCCAATGATGTTAAGATGCTTGTTAAACATTTTCATATGGTTCAAACTCAAATTGATCAACTCACTAAAGTGCAAAATGACTTGTTAAGAAATACTTCTAAAGAAAAACATGCTTATGAAGTAACAACTAGAGGCGGTGTTTCTACTCAGGATCCTCTATATCCTGAGGGGCATCCCAAAAGAGTTGAACAAGATTCTCAACGAACTAAAGAAACTAGCGCTCCTTCTAAGAAAAAGAAGAAGAAACATAAAACTGTTGTAGAATCCTCTGAGCATGTTAATGATCCTAATAGTATTTCTATTTCTGATGCTGAAACTAAAAGTGGTAATGAACATGATAAAGATAGTGATAAGAATGATGTTTCTGATAAAGAATAGGTTGAAGATGAACCTGAAAAGCATGCTAAAAATAAAAAGTACACTAAAGAAGATTTTATTGCTAAGAAACATGGTAATGAAAGAGAACCTTGGGTTCAAAAGCAAATGCCTTTTCCTGTTAAGAAACAAAAATTAAAGGAGGAAGAACAGTATAATAAATTTTGTGATTGGATGAAACCTTTGTTCCTGCAAATCCCTTTGACTGATGCTATTAAATTGCCTCCTTATTCAAAGTATATGAAGGATTGTCTCTAACAAAAGGAAAATTCCTAATGAGGAGATTTCCACTATGCTTGCTAATTACTCTTTCAATGGCAAGGTTCCAAAGAAGCTGGGCGACCCAGGTATATCGACTATCCCTTGTTCCATCAAGAATAATTATGTTAGAACTGCTCTATGTGATTTGGGAGCAGGAGTTAGTGTTATGCCTTTTTCTCTTTACAAGAGACTTTATTTAGATAAGTTGATACCAACTGATATATCTTTGCAAATGGCTGATAAATCTACTGTTGTTCCTGTTGGTATATGTGAGGATGTTCCTGTTCAAGTTGCTAATAATTGCTTAATATTAACTGATTTTGTTGTGTTGGAAATGCCTGAAGATGATAATATGTCTATTATTCTTGGAAGACCTTTTCTTAACACTGCAGGGGCTGTTATTGATTGCAATAAAGGAAAAGTTACTTTCAATATTGATGACAAGGAGCATACTGTTTACTTTCCCAAGAGGATTGATAAAGTATATGGAGTTAATACAATTTCTAATTTGAGAACTATCAAAGTGGGAGTTATTGATTGTCCTATATATGAGCCTAAACAAGGATATCAAAATATTATGATTGGATCCATATCAATACAATATAAGGTAACATGATTGATTTGAGGTTTATTTCTTCTTATGTCATGTAAAATTTATTTGGTGGCAAGACTTGATCAACCTTGTTAACAAGTACATTTTATATGCATAGAAGAGCTAAACAACATTTCTTTCTTTCTCCACACTTGTTTACTTTCTGTAGTACTACTTGTTTTGCAAGATGCTTTAGTTGTTTAGAAGTTTGAAAATCTTTTTCTGCCCTGTAATAGTTATTTTAACACCCAGAAATATGCATTTTACGAAGTTTTCAAAAATTTACAAAAATTATATCACTGGTCCTATTTTTCAAAATGCAACCTGGGAGTGCCTGGGGCTGACCAGTGGGGCACCCCAGGGCTGCACCCCATGTGCTAGCGCGGCCAGCAAGGGGGGCACGCCACCCTGTGGGGAGGGCCCCACCTGGCCCTCCACTCACTCATCCACCTACCACTCCACTCTCTTTCACGGGAAAACACACCACCATTGTTCAAACACGAGTTTCTTGCTGTTCTTGCTCGAGATTTTCGATCTCCTTGCTCAGCCCATCTTTGCTGCTGAGATTTGGGGTATTTGTTCTCCGGTATGTGACTCCTCCGATTATCCAAATAGAATTTTGTTTGGTTGAGTATATCTTAAGTATTTTGCTGCTGTAGGTGACATGTTAAGTGAGTTTGCATGCTTGTTCTAAGTTGTAAAAATTAGTTTTGATGCATGTTTAGTACCCTATTAAGTTCCTATAGTAGTTCCCCTCATTTATATGTCTCAAAATCAACTTTTATAATGATTGTTGAAAAATTTCAGAAAATGGAGTGGAATAGACACCAACTCAACCAACATGAATTGGAGGTGCATGAAGTTATGAGAGTCCACCGTGAAGAGGGGGTATACCCCTCCTACTACCCATGCACCGATTTCATGAAGAGTGCAGGAATTTTTCAGGATGTTCAAAATCTAATTTCTAATGCAGGGTTAGAAGATTTTGTTGTTGGTGAACCTTACCAATATGCAAAACTAACCATGTCAGTTGTGCAGGATTTTGAATTCCATTGGTCCCAACCTAACCCCATGGTTCAATATAAAATCTACAATAAAACTATCAACTTGCCCTTTGATGATTTTTGTGTAGCTATTAAAGTGCCACAGTGGGGATCACATGAGAAGATTAGGGGGCTGCCACGGCAAGTCTTGAATCTATACGAGATGATCTGTCAAGGGAGAAGCTTCTCGGGTGAGAGTGGTAAAATTCGTAGTATTCAACTCCCATCTATTCGCTATTTTGCTTACTTTATCACCAAGTGCGTTCTTGCTAGAAAGAATGCAAATAAGTTATCCATCCATGACTTGGTTTTCTTAGCTGCTGCATTGCAACGTGATAGAACTTATAATTTGGGTGCTTCGATAGCTTTTAGGCTTGCTACTAACCGTGATAAAGGAGGAATTTGTGGAGGTCTCATTGCCTCTCGTTTGTTAGCTATGCATGGTGTAGAACCTCACTCTCTTGATGTTCAGCTCTCTATAGAGAAACTTGATATTGTTTCCATGATAAAACATGACTTTGTTTCTAATTGGTCTAATTTGAATAACCTGTCCTATGAGATAACCTTTTTCAAGAAAAAGTGGAGAGTAACTAAATCTGAAAGGCTAGTTGGATTGCCTGCACCTGCTTTGTTTAACCTTGATTCCAGGGAAGTTGGTCGGTCACAGAAGATGAACTTGATGCATACATAGAGAGGAGCGGCCATCACGCAGGGGACGACATGGAGGAGGCCGAGGAACCCCTCGACTTGTCATCCGGCGCAGCAAGTTCTTCACATCAGCATTTTGGGCATGTGGAGCCTTCATCCTCTTCTTCTGCACAGGGATCTTATTACGACCATGCCATGTATGATCCACCGGCGTGGAACCCTGACCCTCGGTGGGATTTATCTCCACTTAGGCCAAAAGCCTAAGCTTGGGGGGAGGTATGCCGGCATCACTCATTCATTGCATATTACAATTGCCGGTCATTTGTATATACTTGTTTCGCTTCCTTTGGTTGTTTCTCTTCGGTTATTTTTATTTCAGTAGGTTCTTATATTAGTTTTTGAAGGTTGTTACTACTGTAGTAATCTTTACTTTTACCTTTTTTATTTCATTTGTGTGCCGATGGTTGCCTCTAATATGAGGAAGATGATATTTGGGGAAGTGCTGTCTAAAAAACAGATTCTAGACTGATACTAAAAAATTCCTAAAAATAGCCAGAAAGTTATTTTGATCAGCCAATTTTTGTGCATATTCCCCAGGTTATTATGTAACTTTCATTAGTTGAGCACTTTTCGAGTTGAACAACATAAGATTTTCGAGAAAAATAATTACTGTACTGCTGTCAAAGTATGGCAGATTTCTGCCGCTTTGCTTTTATGTGAATCTTTTAGTTTTCATTCTCTTGTTTTTGCTTTGTTTCTTTTCTAAAATACAAAAATACCAAAAATATTTCTGTTGTTTCTCTTGATCATTTGTTTATTTGGTTTCTTGTTCCTATTTTGCTTTATTTACTATCGTTGGTTTGCTATGAGAAAATCCAAAAAGATTTTACTTTCGTTCTTGTTTCCAATTCGAAAACACCAAAATATTTGTTGTTCTTCTTCGGTTTTGTAAAGTTTATTATGGAGTTCAGTGGTCCCCGGTGGTTGGAGCTTGGTTTTCATTCCATATTATTTGAGCCACACAAGTGAAAGGCAATAATGACGATCTACGACAACTCGACTATGGTGAGAGGCTGGTATGAACTCTATTTGTTTTTATTTTTGTACATATACTCATCCATGTGAGCATGCTTAGTTGGTTCATGTGAGGTATATGTCATTTAATGAAAGTCTAGTAGTTCATGATCTCTCATGTTTAGCTCCAATTATTAATAATGAGTAGCATGTCATAAATATTTGCTTGCATTGTTTTATTCATAGATAGGTATGACATTGTGGTATCCTCCTCAGAATAATTCATTTGAATTGACTTGGCACATGCTCACGCATGCATATGGCTGAAAAACAAAAGTCAATTAAGCCTCGATGATTTACTTTGCTTCAGAGTTCTTGTATCACTTTTATGCCTCTGTTAAATTTTATTTTGTCGCAAGCATGATTATGACTGTTATTGCTCTCTTGATTGTCGCTTCCCAGTCTATTGCTAGCCTTCACTTGTACTGAGCGGGAATGCTGCTCGTGCTTCCAAATCCCTGAAAACCAAGTTATTCCAAAGTGTCCACCATAAATACCTGTGCATGGCATTTCAAACCATTCCAAGTAAATTTTCATGTGCTACCTTTAAAACCTTCAAAGTACTTCTCAATATGTGTCAATGTTTTATAGCTCATGAGAAAGTATGTGGTGTTTTATCTTTCAACCTTGTCATTTACTCCTGACAGACTTTCACCAATGGACTAGTGGTACATCCGCTTATCCAATAATTTTGCAAAAAGAGCTGGCAACGGGGTGCCCAGCCCCAATTAATTAACTTTCATTAATAATTCTCTTCACATGTTTTGCCCTAATTTATCAGTTTTCAACTTAATTTGCAAATTGACACTCCTCCATGGTATGTGAATGTTGGAAGGCACCCGAGGATTCGGTTAGCCATGGCTTGTGAAAGCAAAGGTTGGGGGAGTGTCATCCATAATGAAACTAAAATACATGTGTAAACTAAAGAGAAGAGGGATGATTTACCTTACTGGTAGAGATAACGTCCTTCATGGGAGCCGCTCTTGAAAGTCTGGTTGATAAGGTAGTTAGAGTGACCACTACCATTCGTTGACAACAACAAACACCTCTCAAAACAATTTTATTTCTGTTTTAAAAATGAAAAGCTCTAGCACATGTTAATCCCTGCTTCCCTCTGCGAAGGGTCAATCTTTTACTTTTATGTTGAGTCACCATCCTTTCTTTGAGCACCTTCTTGAGAGCATAATTGTCATTCTTAGTGTAATATGTTTATCCCAGAATATGGTTAACTGTGGTATAACTTTGATGCTTTTATCTTTGATAATCTTTACTTCTAGTCTTTCCATGAAATTCAGAGGTGCCTGGGCATTTATGTTTTGCTGTACAAATACGGGCAAGCGAGTTACCACTTTATCATATCTTTTTATGAACATTGCAATCCTGCATAAAGATATGTTTCATAATGCTTATTATTAGTTTGTTGGTATCTTTTTCATGATTGACATGACTATTAGATGACGTTATTTGCATTTATCTTATTATGAATTGCCTAAGTACTTGTCCATATAATGAGAATATTTACATCAGATGAGCAAATGTGTTCGTGAAAGTTCTTTTATCGCACTCAGTTGTTAACTGAATTGCTTGAGGACAAGCAATAAGCTAAGCTTGGGAGAGTTGATACGTCCAAAACGTATCTACTTTCCCGAACACTTTTGCTATTGTTTTGCCTCTAATTTTTGTATTTTGGATACAACTAACACGGACTAACGCGGTTTTCAGCAGAATTGCCCTGGTGTCTTATTTTTGTGCAGAAAATCAACTTTCAGGAAAATCCCCGGAAATAATTGCAATGGGCCTATTTTCACAGAAGATCTACGGAGCCAGAAGACGAGACGGAGGGGGGCCACGAGGTGCGCTCACCACATGGCGGCGCGGTGGGCCCCTGGGCCGCGCCGCCATATGGGGACGCCGCCTCGGCCAGCCCCCGACGCTCCCCTCTGGACTACTGATCACCCACAAGTATAGGGGGTGTATCGTAGTATTTTCGATAAGTAAGAATGTCGATCCCAACGAGGAGCAGAAGGTGTTGACAAGCAGTTTCGATGAAGGATTCACTGTAAATGCTCACAGACAAGTATTCAGGGGGTTTTGATGTAGCAGATGAATAAAGTACGAGTAAGTAAAATGCGAGAGTTACAATTGCAGCGAGTGGCCCAATCCTTCTTAGCACAAAGGACAAGCCGGTTTGTTTACTTATAATGACCAAACGTTCTTGAGAACACACGGGAATTTAGTCTAGTGCTTTCGCTTCATATAGCCAATTAATCTTCATTGTTTTGATAAGTGTTGTGTGGGTGAACCTATGCTAATGCACCGCCCTTCCTAGGACTAATACATACTTGTGATTATACCCCTTGCAAGCATCCGCAACTACAAGAAAGTAATTAAGATAAATCTAACCACAGCCTTAAACTCTGAGATCCTGCTATCCCTCCTGCATGGATATACCAACGGGGGTTCAGGTTTTTGTCACTCCGGCAACCCCGCAATTGGAAAACGAGTACAAGATGTATTCCCCTAGGCCCATAAAGGTGAAGTATCATGTAGTCGACGTTCACACGACACCACTAGAAGAATAACACCACAACTTAAATATCATAACATTGAATATTACTCAACCATAATTCACTACTAACATTTAGACTTCACCAATGTCCTCAAGAACTAAACGAACTACTCACGAGACATCATATGAAACATGATCAGAGGTGATATGATGATGAATAACAATCTGAACATAAACCTTGGTTCAATGGTTTCACTCAATAGCATCAATAACTAGTAGAAATCAATACCGGGAGAGTTTCCCCTATCAAACAATCAAGATCCAACCCAAATTGTTACAGCGGTGACGATGTGCAGCGGTGGAGATGGCGGTGATGATGATGGAGATGATGGTGATGACGATGGAGATGATGTCCAGCTCGATGACGGTGACGATGGCGTCGATTTCCCCCTCCGGGAGGGAATTTCCCCGGCAGATTTCAGCCTGCCGGAGAGCTCTTTTCTCTCTGGTGTTTTCCGCCCCGCAGAGGCGGCTGTGACTCTTCGCGACTATCCCCTGGAGCTTAGGTTTTCGGGACGAAGATGTACGCGAAGGAGAGGAGGCCAGAGGGGGCTGTGGGCCCCCTCCCCACATGGCGGCTCGGCCAGGGCAGGGCCCGCGCCGGCCTATGAGGGGGCCCATGGCGGCCCTCCTCGGCTCCTCCTTCTGGCTCTCCTCGTCTTCTGGAAAAATAGGATTTTTCATATAATTTCCGTCAATTGTTGATCTTCCGAAATATTGCATTCTGACGGCGCTTTTTCCAGCAGAATCCTGACCCCGGTGCGCGATCCTCCAATAATCATGAAACATGCAAAATAGATGAAATAACATAAGTATTACCTCTAAATATGAAATATATCAATGAATAACGGCAAATTATGATATAAAATAGTGATGCAAAATGGACGTATCAACTCCCCCCAAGCTTAGACATCGCTTGTCCCCAAGCGAAACTGAACTCGGTAAACAGGACCACATGTTTATGGAGTGAAGAGTCGATAAATAAAATACAGACAAGAAGCATCATATTAATTCACACAAGACATTCTAGTGAACAACTTCCTCATATAATTCAACTTGAAACAAGTAGAAGGTAATCACAAATAAAGGTGCATAAGAAATCATAATTGGTCATGGCAAACTTCGTTCTTGGTCAGAGAACAATTAACAGATTATGTTAAAGCTTATATGGCACAACTTGCATACTCAATCATAATGATCTCCTCATAATCATTGATAACTTTCAAAGCTATATTCATTCAGATAAAACTTGTACTAAACAAGGAAGAGTAAAAGGCATGATGAAGTAGATCACAATATAAATGGTTTGATCACAACAACTCAAATGCTTGCTTGAGATGGAGGGAAATAGGTTTACTGACTCAACATAAAGTAAAAGATAGGACCTTCGCAGAGGGAAGCAGGGATTAAATCATGTGCTAGAGCTTTTCAGTTTTGAAATCATATAAAGAGAACAAAAGTAATATTTTGAGAGGTGTTTGTTGTTGTCAACGAATGGTAGCGGGTTCTCTAACCCCCTTGCCAGACAGACTTTCAAGAGCGGCTCCCATGAATTTTTTTATTTTTGGGTCACACTCCTTCCAACCTTTGCTTTCACAAACCATGGCTAACCGAATCCTCGGGTGCCTGCCAACAATCTCATACCATGAAGGAGTGTCTTTTTTATTTTAGTTTTATTTAGATGACACTCCTCCCCTCCTTTGCTTTCTCAAGCCATGGCTAACCGAATCCTCGGGTGCCTTCCAACAATCACATACCATGGAGGAGTGTCTTTTTTGTAAAATTATGAAGGTTAATTAATTGGGGCTGGGAACCCCATTGCCAGCTCTTTCTGCAAAATTATTGGATAAGCGGATGAAGCCACTAGTCCATTGGTGAAAGTTGCCCAACAAGATTGAAAGATAAAACACCACATACTTCCTCATGAGCTATAAAACATTGACACAAATAAAGGATGATAAATTTTGAATTGTTAAAGGTAGCACACGAAGTATTTACTTGGAATGGCAGAAAATACCATGTAGTAGGTAGTTATGGTGGACACAAATGGCATATGTTTGGGTTAAAGTTTGGATGCACAAGAAGCATTCCCTCTCAGTACAGGTTTTTGGCTAGCAAGGTTGATTAGCAAGCATAAGAGTTGAGGGAAACAAACAAATATACATGTGATAGAAACAATCATGCATCTTCCTTGTAAGCACAAACAATTTTAACTTCAGAATAATAAGCTAAGAGCTAACAAGAAAGAAAGACAATGAAACAACTACATGTATTTCTCTTTTCTACTTAAACCTCAAAATGTTGTTGCTATTGACCAATGCTAAGTTTGCCAAAACCAAATAGATTTACTCAATGCTCCCATAGTGATACCAATACTAATAACAAGATCAATCATATAGTAGAGATTGCAAACTAAAATAAGATGTGCAATATGTAAATGGTAAGACTTCTCATTAATATTCCATAATGATAACTCACACCAAGGGATACATAGACAACCAACTAAGGAGAGATACTTCCACACTGCAACCCATCTTATATGATAACTTCCCTACTCATGATATGACATTACTTAATAGTAAAAAGTAAAAGATAGTGATGATGTGATACCGTGGCACTCCCCCAAGCTTGGAACAAACCAAGGGGCGCCAATACCGATGATGAATTACTCCTTCGGCGGTGGTGATGATGATGGGACAACCTTGATGGGAGTGAGGAACCGCTCTAGCATTCTTCAAAGTCGGTAATTCTCCTCCTGAAGTATCTCCACTTCCCTTCTCAGAGCACGGTATTGATCACAAAACTCATCGGTAACCCGTAAAGCTTCTTCCAACACAGGGAAAGAGTCGAGGCTAGGAGCAGGTGGTAAGGGTCCCTGCAAGTTATGAGAGAAAGAACGTCGAGTGTCAACAGATCCCACCAAGATTTGCTTGCTTCCAACAGCTTGTTGTTCTTGTTTTGACGACATCTTCATCACTTCTTCCTCCGAGAGCCCCTTGCCCTTGTTGTTGGAGGCCATGGTGCTTCTAGATCAAAAAAATATCCTGGCGGAAACAGCTCGAAACAAAACACGTCGAGAAAACGATATACGGACCTCCAGGGGTCCGGGGGATTATATAGCAGGAATTTTTACGACAAAAGGAAAGTACCAGGTTGAACCAGAGTCGGAGAGGGGCAACGAGGGAGCCACCTCATAGGGCGACGCGGCCAGGCTGGGGCCCGCGCCGGCCTATGGGGGCACGCCCTCGTGCGTCTCCTCCACTCCGTTTCGATCTCGTAATTTTTCATATTTTCCAAAAACAGCAAAAACATTGTTCGAAAAGTAAAACGCGAACTTTTTATTACCAGTACTGTTACCTATTCAAAGTCGAATTCTGTCGGACTGTCAATTTGGCCTTTGATGAAAGCTTCCGGAGTTTCCACTCGAATAACATCAACATCTTCATTATAATAATCACCTGAGATATAATGCTTGAGTCTTTGTCCATTCACCACTTGTGTGGCATCGACTTGGAGAGAACTAATTTTAATTGCTGCTGAACGATACACCTCCTCAACGACATAGGGTCCTTCCCATTTTGAGAGTAATTTCCCTGCAAAGAATCTGAGAAGAGACCGATACAATAGGACTTTATCCCCAATATTGAATTCTCTTTTGATAATTCTTTTATCATGCCATTTCTTAACTTTCTCTTTAAAGAGTTTAGCATTCTCATAAGCTTCACTTCTCCATTCATCTAGAGAACTCAATTGTAGCAATCTTTTCTTACCGGCTAGTTTAGGATCTTTATTTAGTTCTCTTACAGCCTAATAAGCTTTGTGCTCTAGTTCTAAAGGTAAATGACAAGCTTTCCCATAAACCATTTTATACGGTGACATACCCATGGGATTTTTATAAGCAGTTCTATAAGCCCATAGTGCTTCCTTCAATTTACTAGCCCAATTCTTTCTAGATTTATTAACAGTCTTTTGCAAGATAGATTTAATCTCTCTATTTGATAATTCTACTTGCCCACTAGTTTGAGGATGATAAGCGGAAGCAATTCTATGATTAATACCATATTTAGCAAGAGTTTTTTCTAAAACCACCATGAATAAAATGAGAACCTCCATCAGTCATAATATATCTAGGAACTCCAAATCTAGGAAAAATAATATCTAAAAGCATTCTTAGAGAGGTCTCACCATCAGCACTTTTTGTGGGTATGGCTTCCACCCATTTAGTAACATAATCAACAGCGACAAGTATATGAGTGTTACCTTCTGAAGAAGGGAAAGGTCCCATGAAGTCAAATCCCCAACAATCGAATGGTTCAATAACAAGAGTATAATTCATAGGCATTTCATTGCGTCTGGAGATATTACCAACCCTCTGACATTCATCACAAGATAAAATAAACTTCCTTGCATCCTTGAAAAGAGTTGGCCAATAAAAACCTGATTGTAGAACCTTTTGCGCGGTTCTATCTCCGGCGTGATGTCCTCCATAAGCACTACCATGACATTTACTCAATATCTCTTGTTGTTCATATTCGGGAACACATCTTCGCAGAATACCATCCACTCCTTCTTTATATAAGTGTGGGTCATCCCAAAAATAATGCCTCAAGTCATAAAAGAATTTCCTCCTTTGCTGAGCTGAAAAGGTTGGAGGCAAGTACTTGGAAACAATAAAGTTAGCACAATCAGCGTACCAAGGGCTATCTCGCGAGCTGATACTTCTCCGACGTATCGATAATTTCTTATGTTCCATGCTTGTTTTATGACAATACCTACATGTTTTGTTCACACTTTATAACGTTTTTATGCGCTTTTCGGAACTAACCTATTGACGAGATGCCGAAGTGCCAGTTCCTGTTTTCTGCTGTTTTTGGTTTCAGAAATCCTAGTAAGGAAATATTCTCGGAATTGGACGAAATCAACGCCCAGCATCTTAGAATTGCATGAAGCTTCCAGAACACCCGAGAGCCACCAGAGGAGGGCCCTGTGGGCCCCAGATGACAGGCTGGCGCGGCCAGGGTGTGGGCCGCGCCCCCCTGTTGTGTCGTCGCCTCGTCAGCCCTCCGACTCCGCCTCTTCGCCTATATAAAGGTCCCTGACCTAAATCTTCGATACGGAAAAGCCACGGTACGATAAACCTTCCAGAGCCGCCGCCATCGCGAAGCCAAGATCTGGGGGACAGGAGTCTCTGTTCTGGCACGCTGCCGAGACGGGGAAGTGCCCCCGGAAGGCTTCTCCATCGACACCGCTGCCATCTCCACCGCCATCTTCATCACCGCTGTTGTCTCCCATGAGGAGGGAGTAGTTCTCCATCGAGGCTAAGGGGCTGTACCGGTAGATATGTGGTTAATCTCTCTCCTATGTACTTCAATACAATGATCTCATGAGCTGCCTTACATGATTGAGATTCATATGAGTTTTGTATCACTATTCATCTATGTGCTACTCTAGTGATGTTATTAAAGTAGTCTATTCCTCCTCCATGATGTAATGTTGACAGTGTGTGCATCATGAAGTACTTGGTATATGCTATGATTGTGATCTCTTGTAGATTATGAAGTTGTTGACTGCCAAAACCCACCGGCGGGCAGCGACTGTCAACACGGTAGAGCCGGGAAGAGCCTAGAGCTGCGGCTGGCTGAGACCCCTCCGAGCGATGGCCCGCAATGCTCTTCTGGTCACACGTCCGATGCGAAGTGCAAGGGCGTGCCACCTGACCTATACCTGGTCAGGAAGGTGATGGGGATGCCTCGCTTAGTTTCCTGCATGGCATACACGTAAACATTAAATACGAGCCTCGATCGGCTCTCAGGTTATCCTGTGAATCGGCTCAAAGAGCCGATCCACCCATGATTCGTACGGGGTGCACGAATATATGGTGATCCTGCTTGATCAAGATAAAGCTAATTAGATCTACGACGATTTAGGGTTTTCACCGCATAATCGGATCATCCTACTCCAGGTTGGGCCTCGCGGCCACGCACGGTGATCGTAAGCCGATCCTAAACAAGGCCTAAAAACCAACATGAAGTTGATCCTCGGAACATCCTGTTTAGGGCTTGCGAACGCCACCCTACGTGCCGCTGGATCCTCCCCCCCTTTGTAAGGCCTAACTATTGCAGATATTAAACTAATCCTTGCAGAACAAGGAGCAATCGTAACGGATCAGATCTACTAAATAAAGATCAAGCGGGGTGCCGCCCCCACACCTGAGATAGGTGTGAGGGCGGCTAGACATGCAAGGGTTGCACTACGTAAGCATGTTATACGAAGAACTATGCTAACCCTAACACATCTATGATAACTACGTTGCTCGCCATCAAAGACGCTTCAGTACGAGCAACGCATGAACAACGTGGGGCTTGTGCTGCCTAGATCGCAAGATGCGATCTAGGCAGCATGTCGCTTACCTGATAGAAACCCTCGAGACGAAGGAGTTGGCGATGCGCCGAGATTGGTTTTTTTTGGGTTGAACGTGAGTTGTTGTTTTTATTCCATAAACCCTAGATACATATTTATAGTCCAGGGGACTTTCTAATTCGGACGTGCACCTAACCGTGCACGAGTAAAACTCTAACTTTTAATCTAAGATGCGATCTACTATATTACAGATACATGGGCAATTCAGCCCAACTTCGTGTATAAGGCCAATTCTTGTTCTTCCTTCCATGTATATCTTCAAGTCTATCTCAATCGTGGCCCACCTCTGACTTGGTCAAATTCCGGTGATAACACATGCCCCCCTGGTTTTGGAAATAATTTTTCCAAAATCATTATGCCTTCCTTCGTCGGGTCATGTCGTGGCAGAGCAGAGCTGTTGCAGTATCCGTTATCATTATGCCCTGTCTTCTCAGCTTCTCTGCAAAATTCGATAGCTCTGGCGTCATCTCCTTGGAAACTGTAATGACATTAAATTTCCACCAGGCTCTTCATTATTTAACTGTGCCGATCGATTAGCTTTCTTCATCCCCTTCCTCTGTTCCAGCCATCGGCACCCAAAAAACCCTCTTCTCCCTCAGCCATGTCTTCCTCTTCCTCCTCCTTCTCAAACCTCTTCCCCCAATTCTCGCCGAAGAAGAAGAACGAGGACAAGCCTCATTCCGAGGTGAACCCCCTCTCCTCCGATAATGAGAAGAAAGAAGGAGGAGTAGCGAAGGCCAAGACCTCCCCCTCCACCAAGCTCCCGCCGAAGAAGCGCTCGCGTATGTGGGCGGACAGCGAGGACGAAGATGATGAGGAAGAAGGAGAAGAGGAGGAGGAAGATGAATCTTCCTCTTCCGCCGGGTACCCGCCAACCAAGCGCTTCCGCTCCTGGGCGGACAGCGAGGATGATGATGATGACGAGGAGGAAGAGGCTCCGGCCACGGGCTGGGGCAGCAGCGACGAGGAGCTCCCTGGGAGCAGCGCCGACGACATCGACGGCGGTGATGACGAGGACAGCGACGACTAGTAGAATAGGACTAGTAGTAGCAGTGCACTAGGCACTAGATCCCTCTTTTGAGAGCCATCGGCTCTTTCTTGTAAAGCCGCTCCTCTGAATTAATGAAATCGGTCTTTTGATTCAGCCTTCAATTATTCCAATTTCATTCCTTCCGCCTGTCATGCCAAGACCGATAGCAGCGTATCGGATTTCTCTTCTTTTGGACGCCCATGAAGCCGGACCCCATGTCAGTTAGCTCGTAGGCCAAGAACTTCTCAATTTCAGGCTGCGATTTGGTATCCGACCACAATTTTTCGCAATCCCTTAGCCGATGACTACTCATCGGCTATTTTGAGAATCTAGTCCCTTTCTTCCTTTTGCAGCGACAGGACGGTCCAACTTGCAAAAAACCGACGGCCTCCTATCCCGATCCAGAGGAGATCACAATGCAGGGCCAGTCGATGCGACTTCAATCGGCTCTCCAAAACAGAGCAGCCACCAAGCCAGCTGCCCCCCGAGTCTCAGTCGAGGCAAGAACGGTAATGGATCAGCCGAATGTGCCGCCTATGCAGAGTTAGCCGATTTCAACAAAATCGGCTCCCCAAAACAGAGAACCTTCAGGGTGAGCTGCCCCCCGAGCTTCTTCAGTCTACTTTTCGCGCCTTGCAGGCCAGGTCGGCTCCTTCCCTGCACTGACCGTTGATGTCGATGTGAACTTTGAGCATATAACCAGCCGGTCTTGGTCTTGTGTGACTGTACTAGTCGATGGCTGCGCATCGGCTTCGCTTCGTGCGAATTTTTTTTTATTTGGCCGATTTTTCCTTAATCGGCCCCCAATGTTCCACTGCACGCACGTTTGCACATGTTTATCTGCACATGTTCATCTGACTATATGCCCCCCGAGCCGAATCTGCCAAATGACTGCAGATATCGGCTTTCATGGTTAGTCAGGGCACTGCTCTTGCACGTCGGCTTCGCAAAGATTCATGCTGACTTTCATCTGCCGACGTGGCCGCCACCCAGTGGACCGTTGCTGAACACAAGCAGAATATGTGCAGAGGATAATTTTGGCCGATTGCTAGAATCGGCCTCCACATTGCTTGTTCGATGAAGGTTTTGTAATGTTCCTCCAAAAATTTTTTTGGGGCCGATCACAAGGATCAGCCTCGCACGGTTTGCTCATTGGTTTAATCTTGCTACTCGGTCAGGCTGGATAAAACCAACCCAACCTCTGACTTGATGCGCCTGCTGTCGTCCACCTTGAGTGCATCGTAGACTCGTGGAGCACTAAGCTCTGTCGGCAAGACGAGCACCATGTTTGTGCCAGCCGATGTTTCATCATCGGCTTTCTTTTGCTTGGGACGCCACTCCATTCTCCGTGGACGACCCTCTTCATCCAGGGCTCGCTGAACCTTTGTAGCCAGATCAGGCCGTGCCTTCCTTAACGTATGCAGGTATAACCTTTCGGCTTCCTCCAGGCCGCGCAACCGCTGAACCCTGCGCTTCTGTGAACGGCTAAGTCCGTCAGGGCACCACCTTGGACGGTGGTACCTGTCTTCTTCTTCTTCTAGTCCCTCGTCTTCGGAATCCTCAAGATCTGCCCAACGAGGTGACTCAGCACGTTTGCTTTGTGGCGGGAGAGGCCCTAAGCGCTCGAACACAGACACGTTGGCTGCCTCCTTCTTCTTCTTGTTGCATTCTGGGCAATTGCCGATTGTGGGCAATCGGCTCATTCCTGAATCCCAGCAGTATCTGAAGAAAGGGCAATCCCAGTGTCTGGCATTGTCATCTTGTTCCCTTGACCTATCCGTGGCACGGCGCTCGCACTCCTCCTCATCGCGATCATGCCGACGATGTCTTCTGGCTTCTCTAGCCAGACGATCTCCTTCATCATCATAGTTGGACCGTCGGCGTTGGTCATACTGACTCACATATTTGTTGAGGAGGTGATCAGAGAGAGGTCGTTGATATCTTATGTTCTTCACCTCTCCCTCTGTGACGTAGCGCTTGCCATCATGATGGAGCCGATCGCGTGGAGTGGCCTCCTTTGTGTCCTTGCTATGAGAGCAGCTGCCCTCATCTCCATCTTTGCCAGAGTGGTTTCCAGGTCCTACCATGTTGATACTGAACGAGGGACCTGGCTGGCAACCCTCAGGGTAGGTGACTTCCACCATGTTAACGGCGGGGAAGGGTTGGGTGTCGACCTTCATGGCGTACTGGTTGAAAATTAAACGCCCCTTCTCTATCGCCGCTTGGATGTGCTGACGCCACACCCTGCAGTCGTTGGTGGCATGGGAGAGCGAGTTGTGGAATTTGCAGTATGGCTTTCCGCTCAGCTCTTGCGCCGTGGGGAACTTGAGACCTTCAGGAATCGTCAACTGTTTCTCCTTGAGCAGGAGGTCGAAGATTTGTTCAGTCTTGGTCACGTCAAAATCAAATCCCCTGGGCGGCACTGGTGGCTTTACCCATTTGCAGGACACGGGGGTTCCTCCCCGATTCCACTCAGCCACTGCTACTTCTTGGTCTCCCGCAGAACTTCGTCTTCCTCTGCATCGACCAGGACTACGCACGCTTGAACTTGTCTTGGTACAGGTCCGGTGGCGCTGTTCATATGCTGATAGTTTCTGAACCATGTGCGCCGACGAGGATAATCTGCTTGGGAGGCCATGTCCTTGAGCTGTGTTGCAAGGCCAGCTACGCCAACTCGATCGCTTCCTTTTCGATTATACGAACCGAATAACATCGGTTCCTAAGAAGCCTGAGGCGCTTGATGTAATCTGTCACCGTTTCTCCGCGCTTCTGACGTAGTTGTGCTAGATCGGCAATGCTAGACTCGGAAGCTTCTGAATGGTATTGCGTATGGAATTGTTCTTCCAATTGCTTCCAAGACTGGATGGAGTTTGCTGGCAAAGAGGTGTACCATCCAAAAGCCGATCCCGTGAGGGACTGTGAAAAGAGCCTCACGCGTAGCTGATCCGACACTGAAGCCGGTCCTAGTTGCGCCAAATATCGGCCGACGTGCTCGATGGAGCTGGAGCCATATCAACCACAGAATTTGGATAAGTAAGGGAGCCGATATTTAGGTGGCAGCGGGATCATCTCGTACTCGTCGAGTACGGCTTGGAATAGCCGATTGCCCTTCTTTTCGGCACCATGCCGAACTGGTCTCTCAGGATGGTACTGATCTGATCCGCTGTGCTGGCTGCAGGAGTTGCACTCTGAAGATTCGCCGGGGTGGCGTACTTAGCCAGCCATGTTTGCTTTTCCAGCTCTGAGCCAACTGCAGGAGCTGGGCTCTGGAGTTTCGTCGGGGTGGCATACTTAGTTAGCCACGTCTGCTTCTCAAGCTCTGTCGCTGACGTTCCTCCTGTCTTCGCCGGAGTCCCTGATGTTGTGGCCTGGTTTGAGAGTGCCCAGTTGCCACAATCTGGCACATACGTGCACGCGTATCCTTGAGGGATCTCCTTAGGCGCCTCAGCCAAGAACTGGTAGTCACTAGGGTCACCACCGATCTTGTAGACGACGAATGCCGGTGTAGCCGGCACTTCAGCTGGTGCTGCCAACGCATATGGCAGCGGTGGACGGGACTGGAGTGGCAACTCTCCTTGATGCGTCCCGAGAGCTGGTCCTGACGGCGAGTACTGGTGGCTCATGATCTCCTGGATCACGCGCGGGCGACACGCTCCAACACGTTGACCAAGTTCTCAGAGTGGCGGTGTAGCGAGTGAGCCACCAAGTAGTTGATCTCCTGCCGCAGGCCCCTGGTGCGTTCCTCCGACGGGGCAGAGAGGTCTATCCCATCGAGTGCACCTTGCGGTGAGAATCCCTTCCATCTGATGCCATGGGAACGGGTTCTCTGAAAAGAGCCGATGAGGTCGGCTTCGAGGGTGACCTTGATCTCGTCGTATCTCTTCTTGAGCTCGTCAGGCAGCTCCTCGTAGGTGACTGGCGTGCCGTCCGCCATCTCAGATGTAGATGGCGATGTGGTTGATGTAGACGATTGTCCCACCGGGCGTGCCAGAATGTGTTGACTGCCAAAACCCACCGGCGGGCAGCGACTGTCAACACGGTAGAGCCGGGAAGAGCCTAGAGCTGCGGCTGGCTGAGACCCCTCCGAGCGACGGCCCGCAATGCTCTTCTGGTCACACGTCCGATGCGAAGTGCAAGGGCGTGCCACCTGACCTATACCTGGTCAGGAAGGTGATGGGGATGCCTCGCTTAGTTTCCTGCATGGCATACACGTAAACATTAAATACGAGCCTCGATCGGCTCTCAGGTTATCCTGTGAATCGGCTCAAAGAGCCGATCCACCCATGATTCGTACGGGGTGCACGAATATATGGTGATCCTGCTTGATCAAGATAAAGCTAATTAGATCTACGACGATTTAGGGTTTTCACCGCATAATCGGATCATCCTACTCCAGGTTGGGCCTCGCGGCCACGCACGGTGATCGTAAGCCGATCCTAAACAAGGCCTAAAAACCAACATGAAGTTGATCCTCGGAACATCCTGTTTAGGGCTTGCGAACGCCACCCTACGTGCCGCTGGATCCTCCCCCCCTTTGTAAGGCCTAACTATTGCAGATATTAAACTAATCCTTGCAGAACAAGGAGCAATCGTAACGGATCAGATCTACTAAATAAAGATCAAGCGGGGTGCCGCCCCCACACCTGAGATAGGTGTGAGGGCGGCTAGACATGCAAGGGTTGCACTACGTAAGCATGTTATACGAAGAACTATGCTAACCCTAACACATCTATGATAACTACGTTGCTCGCCACCAAAGATGCTTCAGTACGAGCAACGCATGAACAACGTGGGGCTTGTGCTGCCTAGATCGCAAGATGCGATCTAGGCAGCATGTCGCTTACCTGATAGAAACCCTCGAGACGAAGGAGTTGGCGATGCGCCGAGATTGGTTTGTTTTGGGTTGAACGTGAGTTGTTGTTTTTATTCCATAAACCCTAGATACATATTTATAGTCCAGGGGACTTTCTAATTCGGACGTGCACCTAACCGTGCACGAGTAAAACTCTAACTTTTAATCTAAGATGCGATCTACTATATTATAGATACATGGGCAATTCAGCCCAACTTCGTGTATAAGGCCAATTCTTGTTCTTCCTTCCATGTATATCTTCAAGTCTATCTCAATCGTGGCCCACCTCTGACTTGGTCAAATTCCGGTGATAACAGAAGTTAACTATTACTATGATGGTATTGATGTGATCTATTCCTCCTTTCATAGTGTGATGGTAACAGTGTGCATGCTATGTTTGTACTTGGTATAGTTGTGTTGATCTATCATGCACTCTAAGGTTATTTAAATATGAATATCGAATATTGTGGAAATTGTTAACTCCGACATTGAGGGTTCCTGTAGCCCTACATAATTAGTGGTGTTCATCATCCAACAAGAGAGTGTAGAGTATAGCATTTATCTATTCTGTTATGTGATCAATGTTGAGAGTGTCCACTAGCGAAAGTATAATCCCTAGGCCTTGTTCCCAAATACTGCTATCGCTGCTTGTTTACTGCTCTACTGCATCTGTACTGCCTGCAATATTACCACCATCAACCACACGCCAGTTGTAGCATCAAGCTATTTTCTGGTGCCGTTACTGCTGCTCATATATATTCATACCACCTGTATTTCACTATCTCTTCGCCGAACTAGTGCACCTATACATCTGACAAGTGTATTAGGTGTGTTGGGGACACAAGAGACTTCTTGCTTTGTGGTTGCAGGGTTGCATGAGAGGGATATCTTTGACCTCTTCCTCCCTGAGTTCGATAAACCTTGGGTGATCCACTTAAGGGAAACTTGCTGCTGTTCTACAAACCTCTGCTCTTGGAGGCCCAACACTGTCTACAAGAATAGAAGCACCCGTAGACATCACGAGCTCACCTTTATTACAGCCAATTGTTCATTTGGAAAACTATCATTAACAGGAACAGGATCATAAGCAATATTTTCCAATCTAGACAAATTATCAGCAACGGGATTATCAGCACCTTTCCTATCTACAATATGCAAATCAAATTCTTGCAACAGAAGCACCCATCTAATAAGCCTTGGCTTAGCATCTTTCTTTTGCATTAGGTATCTAATTGCAGCATGATCAGTACGAATTTTAACTTTTGAATCAACAATATAGGATCTAAACTTGTCACAAGCAAAGACTACAGCTAATAGTTCTTTTTCAGTTGTAGCATAATTTCTTTGAACAGCATCAACAGTTTTACTAGCATAATGAATAACATTCAATTTTTTATCTACTCGCTGTCCAAGAACAGCGCCTACAGCAAAATCACTAGCATCACACATAATTTCAAAAGGTAAGTTCCAATCAGGAGGTTCAACTATAGGAGCAATTGTTAAGGCTTTCTTTAGAGTTTCAAAAGCTTCCTTACAATCATCATCAAAAACAAAAGGTACATCTTTTTGAAGAAGATTAGTAAGAGGTTTTGATATCTTGGAGAAATCTTTAATGAATCTCCTATAAAACCTAGCATGACCAAGAACACTACGAATACCTTTAACATCCCTAGGATAGGGCATCTTCTCAATTGCTTCAACTTTAGCTCTATCAACTTCAATACCTCTCTCGGAAATTTTATGTCCCAATACAATTCCTTCATTAACCATAAAGTGGCATTTCTCCCAATTAAGAACAAGGTTAGTTTCTTCACATCTCTGAAAAACTTTATCGAGGTTCCGCAAGCAATTATCAAAAGAATTCCCATAGATAGAAAAATCATCCATGAATGCCTCTACAATATTCTCGCAAAAGCCATGAAAAATAGCAGACATGCATCTTTGAAAAGTAGCAGGAGCATTACATAAACCAAAAGGCATGCGTCTATAAGCATAAGTTCCATAGGGACAAGTGAAAGTGGGTTTTCTCTTGATCCTTAGTTTTAACAGAAATTTGTGAAAACCCAGAATAACCATCAAGAAAGCAAAAATGAGTATTTTTAGATAACCTTTCTAACATTTGATCAATAAAAGGTAAAGGGTAATGATCTTTCTTAGTAACCTTATTAACTTTTCGATAATCAATGCACATTCTATCACCTACAACTACTCTTTGAGGTATGAGCTCATCATTATCATTAGGCACAACCGTCATTCCTCCTTTCTTAGGAACACAATGCACAGGACTAACCCATCTACTATCAGCAATAGGATATATAATACCAGCTTCAAGAAGTTTTAATACCTCATTTCTTACCACATCCTTCATCTTAGGAATTAGACGACGCTGATGTTCAACAATAGGCTTTGCATCATCTTCCATATTAATGGCATGTTGGCAAATAGAGGGAGAAATCCCCTTCAAGTCATCAAGAGTGTAGCCAATAGCTCCTCGGTGTTTCTTCAATATTTCCAATAACCTTTCTTCCTCAATCTCTGAAAGCTTAGAACTAATAATAACAGGATATATTTTCTTATCATCAATATGAGCATATTTAAGATTATCAGGCAATGGTTTTAAATCAAAAATAGGATCTTCTTTTGGTGGCAGTGTTGTACCTAGATCTTCTACCGGTAAATCATGTTTAAGAATAGGTTGACGAAGGAAAATTTCATCAAGCTCATTTCTTTCTTCCCTAAAAACTTCACTCTCACTATTCTCCAAATGTTGCTGCAAAGGATTATTAGGAGCAAGAGCAATAGATGCACACTGTTCAACTCTAAAATCATTATTAGGCGAATCAACTTTATAAGGAGTTTTGGCAAATTTAGAGAAATTAAACTCGTAAGATTCACCAGCAAATTTAGTCAAAATTTTCTCTTTCTTGCAATCTATAATAGCTCCACAAGTATTTAGAAAAGGTCTACCAAAAATGATAGGACAATACTTACTAGCAGCAGAACCAAGTACCAAAAAGTCAGCAGGGTATTTAATCTTACCACATAGAACTTCCACATCTCGAACAATACCAATTGGAGAGATAGTTTCTCTATTAGCTAGCCGAATAACCACATCAATATCTTCAAGTTCACAAGAACCAATTTCGTGCATAATCTCCGTATAAAGCTCATAAGGAATAGCACTAATACTTGCACCAATATCGCATAAACCATAATAACAATGATCACCAATTCTAACAGATAGCATAGGAACACTAGTTTTTCTAGACTTATTAAGATGCGAAACAATATTAGAAGCATCTTCACAGAAAATAATATGACCATCTTCCACATTTTCAGTCACAAGATCTTTAACTATCGCAATAGCAGGTTCAACTTTTATTTGCTCTTCAGGTTCTATAGGTTTCTTTTCACTTTTATTAACCGCACTATTTATAACAGAGTACTCCTTCATTTTAGCAGGAAAAGGAGTTTTTTCAATATAAGCTTCAGGAATAACATGATCAACAGTTTCAATTACAACACATTTATTTATAGATGAATCAATTTTATCTTTATACGGTTCATGATACTTATCAAAGTTCCTCTTAGGCAATTCATAATGAGAGGCAAAAGCTTTATAAAGATTTGCAACGACTTGAGAATCAAGACCATAAGTAGCACTAATATTATGAAATTTATCAGTATCCATAAAAGCTTCAATGCATTTATAATCATATTTTATACCTAACTCTCTATCTTTGTCGTTCTCCCATCCTTCAGTATTCTCCTGGATCCGATCAAGAAGGTCCCTCTTAAACTCTTCTTTGTTGCGTGTAAATGATCCAGAACAAGAAGTATCCAGCAAGGTCTTGTCTTGAAAAGAAAGTGTTGCATAGAAATTATCAATAATAATATTACCAGGAAGCTCATGAATGGGGCATTTGAGCATTAAAGACTTCAATCTCCCCCACGCTTGGGCAATACTCTCTCCATCATGAGGCCAGAAATTATATATGCGGTTCCGGTCTTTGTGAATTTCACTTGGAGGATAAAACTTAGAATAAAATCGGGGCACAATATCATTCCATTCAAGAGAATCCCCATTATTAAGTAATTTATACCAGTGCGCCGCTTTACCAGACAACGATATAGAGAACAGCTTCTTCCTCACTTCATCCATAGCAATACCTGCACACTTGAATAAACCGCATAATTCATGTAAGAACAGTAAATGATCTCCAGGATGGACAGTTCTATCCCCTGTATAACGGTTATCCACAACACGTTCAATAATTTTCATAGGTATTTTGTATGGAACTTCTTCCTCACCTGGCGCCTCATCCACTACCTTTGCAGTAGTAGTAGATTTTCCAAATAAAAATTCAAGAGAAGATCTCTCCATAATGAATTATAGCAGCAGGCAGGAATAAAATCAGCACTAACAGTAAAAGTTTCCCTTACCAATTCCACTTACCAATAGCGCTTCACTCCCCGGCAACGGTGCCAGAAAATAGTCTTGATGACCCACAAGTATAGGGGGTGTATCGTAGTATTTTTGATAAGTAAGAATGTCGATCCCAACGAGGAGCAGAAGGTGTTGACAAGCAGTTTTGATGAAGGATTCACTGTAAATGCTCACAGACAAGTATTCAGGGGGTTTTGATGTAGCAGATGAATAAAGTACGAGTAAGTAAAATGCGAGAGTAACAATTGCAGCGAGTGGCCCAATCCTTTTTAGCACAAAGGACAGGCCGGATTGTTTACTTATAATGACCAAACGTTCTTGAGGACACACGGGAATTTAGTCTAGTGCTTTCGCTTCATATAGCCAATTAATCTTCATTGTTTTGATAAGTGTTGTGTGGGTGAACCTATGCTAATGCACCGCCCTTCCTAGGACTAATACATACTTGTGATTATACCCGTTGCAAGCATCCGCAACTACAAGAAAGTAATTAAGATAAATCTAACCACAGCCTTAAACTCTGAGATCCTGCTATCCCTCCTGCATCGATATACCAACGGGGGTTCAGGTTTCTGTCACTCCGGCAACCCCGCAATTGGCAAACGAGTACAAGATGTATTCCCCTAGGCCCATAAAGGTGAAGTATCATGTAGTCGACGTTCACATGACACCACTAGAAGAATAACACCACAACTTAAATATCATAACATTGAATATTACTCAACCATAATTCACTACTAACATTTAGACTTCACCCATGTCCTCAAGAACTAAACGAACTACTCATGAGACATCATATGAAACATGATCAGAGGTGATATGATGATGAATAACAATCTGAACATAAACCTTGGTTCAATGGTTTCACTCAATAGCATCAATAACTAGTAGAAATCAATACCGGGAGAGTTTCCCCTATCAAACAATCAAGATCCAACCGAAATTGTTACAGCGGTGACGATGTGCAGCGGTGGAGATGGCGGTGATGATGATGGAGATGATGGTGATGATGATGGAGATGATGTCCAGCTCGATGACGGTGACGATGGCGTTGATTTCCCCCTCCGGGAGGGAATTTCCCCGGCATATTTCAGCCTGCCGGAGAGCTCTTTTCTCTCTGGTGTTTTCCGCCCCGCAGAGGCGGCTGTGACTCTTCGCGACTATCCCCTGGAGCTTAGGTTTTTGGGACGAAGATGTACGCGAAGGAGAGGAGGCCAGAGGGGGTTGTGGGCCCCCTCCCCACATGGCGGCGCGGCCAGGGCAGGGCCCGCGCTGGCCTATGAGGGGGGCCCATGGCGGCCCTCCTCGGCTCCTCCTTCTGGCTCTCCTCGTCTTATGGAAAAATAGGATTTTTCATATAATTTCCGTCAATTGTTGATCTTCCGAAATATTGCATTCTGACGGCGCTTTTTCCAGCAGAATCCTGACCCCGGTGCGCGATCCTCCAATAATCATGAAACATGCAAAATAGATGAAATAACTTAAGTATTACCTCTAAATATGAAATATATCAATGAATAACGGCAAATTCTGATATAAAATAGTGATGCAAAATGGACGTATCAACTACTTAAAGCCCTTGACCTAAAAACGCATGGGGGTTTGACCAATTTTCCAGAAGACATCCAGAACTCCGCCGCCGTCACGAAACCCAGTCTCGGGATCAGAAACTCCGTTTTGGCACCCTGCCGGGACGGGGAATTGGAGGAGATCATCGCCACTGACGCCTCTCCATCAACCATCCATGCTTCCACCATCCATGTGTGAGTAATTCCCCCGCTGTAGGCTGAAGGGGATGGTAGGGATTGGATGATATTGTTCATGTAATAGCCATAAGATTGTTAGGGCATGGTGCCTAGTATCCGTTGTTGGTACTTTTATGATATTGTTGCAACTTGTTATGCTTAATGCTTGTCACTAGGGCCCGAGTGCCATGATTTCAGATCTGAACATGTTATTGATTCATGATGATATTCATTGTTTTATGATCTTACCTGCAAGTTGTATACACATATTGCTGTCCGGAACCCGAGGCCCCAAAGTGAAAGAAATTGGGACAACAGGAGGGGAAGGCTGTGATATGAGGATCACATGTGTTCACGGAATGTTAATGCTTTGCTCCGGTACTCTATTAAAAGGAGTTCCTTAATTACCAGTAGTTTCCCTAGAGGCCCGTCTGCCACCGGCTGGTAGGACAAAAGATGTTGTGCAAGTTTCTCATTGCGAGCACGTACGAGTATATACGGAACACATGCCTATGGTTATTTAGTACTTGGATACTGTTTTATTATTATCTGCAAATGCCTAGTCTTGATTATTACATGAGTTATCTTATCCATGCAGCGCCTGTTCATCCATCCCTATGCCTACAGTATTTTAATCCTACTGTTTACTATAATCACTACTGCTGTCTTTATTACACTGCTGCTTATATTTCACTACTGCTACTGCTATAAAACTGTTGCTACTGATAAACTATTGCGAGCAAGTCTGTCTCCAGGTGCAGCTGAATTGAAAACTACGCTGTTAAGGCGTACAAATATTCTTTGGCTCACCTTGTGTCGAATCAATAAATTGGGTTTTACTTCCCTCGAAGACTGTTGCGATCCCCTATACTTGTGAGTCATCAGTGTCTCTCCAATAAGATAAATAACATGTTGGGTGAACAAATTACAGTTGGGCAATTGACAAATAGAGAGGGCATAACAATGCACATACATATCATGATGACTACTATGAGATTTACTTAGGGCATTACGACAAAGAACATAGACCGCTATCCAGCATGCATCTATGCCTAAAAAGTCCACCTTCGGGTTAGCATCCGCACCCCTTCCAGTATTAAGTTGCAAACAACAGACAATTGCATTAAGTACTGTGTGTAATTGATGACGCGTGAAGCACACGTTCGTTAGGAACCCCAAGTGGAAGGTGTGATGCGTGCAGCAGCAAGTTTCCCTCAGTAAGAAACCAAGGTTATTGAACAAGTATGAGATGAAGGCCACATGAAGGTTGTTGGTGAAGGAGTGTAGTGCGGCGCAACACCAGGGATTCCGGCGCCAACGTGGAACCTGCACAACATAATCAAAATAATTTGCCCCAACTTAACAGTGAGGTTTTCAATCTCACCGGCTTGCTGTAAACAAAGGATTAAACGTATGGTGTGGAGAATGATGTTTGTTTGCAAAGAACAGTAGAGAACAATGATTGTAGTAGATTATATTCAGATGTAAAAGAATGGACCGAGGTCCACAGTTCACTAGTGGTGTCTCTCCAATAAGAAATAGCATGTTGGGTGGACAAATTACAGTTGAGCAATTGACAAATAGAGAGGGCTGATGCCTACGCACGCTTCTATTCCTGTAGACAGTGTTAGGCCTCCAAGAGCAGAGGTTTGTAGAACAGCAGCAAGTTTTCCCTTAAGTGGATCACCCAAGGTTTATCGAACTCAGGGAGGAAGAGGTCAAAGATATCCCTCTCAAGCAACCCTGCAATCACGATACAAGAAGTCTCTTGTGTCCCCAACACACCTAATACACTTGTCAGATGTATAGGTGCACTAGTTCGGCGAAGAGATAGTGAAATACAAGTGGTATGAATGTATATGAGCAGTAGTAACGGCGCCAGAAAATAGCTTGCTGGCGTGCAGTTGATGGTAGTAATATTGCAGGAAGTACAGATGCAGTAAAACAGTAAATAAGCGATGATTGCAGTATTTGGAAACAAGGCCTAGGGATCATACTTTCAGTAGTGGACACTCTCAACATTGTTCACATAACTGAAACCACTCTACACTCTCTTGTTGGATGATGAACACCATTAATTGTGTAGGGCTACAAGAGCACCTCAATGCCGGAGTTAACAAGCTCCACAACATTCGATGTTCATATTTAATTAACTTTAGAGTGCATGATAGACCAACGCAATTATACCGAGTACTAACATAGCATGCACACTGTCACCTTCAAGCTATGAAAGGAGGAATAGACCACATCAATACCATCATAGTAATAGTTAACTTCATAATCTACAAGAGATCACAATCATAAACTACGCCAAGTACTACATGATGCACACACTGTCACCATTACATCATGGAGGAGGAATAGAGTACTTTAATAACATCACTAGAGTAGCACATAGATTAATAGTGATACAAAGCTCATATGAATCTCAATCATGTAAGGCAGCTCATGAGATCATTGTATTGAAGTACATAGGAGAGATATTAACCACATAGCTACCGGTACAGCCCTTAGCCTCGATGGAGAACTACTCCCTCCTCATGGGAGACAGCATCGGTGATGAAGATGGCGGTGGTGTCGATGGAGATGCCTTCCGGGGGCACTTCCCCGTCCCGGCGGTGTGCCGGAACAGAGACTCCTGTCCCCCAGATCTTGGCTTCGCCATGGCGGCGGCTCTGGAAGGTTTCTCGTACCGTGGCTTATTCCTATCGAAGATTTAGGTCAGGGAGGCTTTTATAGGCGAAGAGTCGGAGTCGGAGGGCTGACGAGGCAGCCAGACAACAGGGGGGCGCCCCCCCTGGGCCGCACCGCCACCTTGTGTGGTGGGCCTGTGGCTCTCCTCTGGCCCCTCTCCGGTGTTCTGGAAGCTTCGTGGAATTATAAGATACTGGGCATTGATTTCGTCCAATTCCGAGAATATTTCCTTACTAGGTTTTCTGAAACCAAAAACAGCAGAAAACAGGAACTGGCACTTCGGCATCTCGTCAATAGGTTAGTTCCAGAAAATGCATAATAATGACATAAAGTGTGAACAAAACATGTAGGTATTGTCATAAAACAAGCATGGAACATAAGAAATTATCGATACGTTGGAGACGTATCAGCATCTCCAAGCTTAGTTCCTACTCGTCCTCGAGTAGGTAAACGCTAACAAAGATAATTTCTTAAGTGACATGCTATCATAATCTTGATCAATACTATTGTAAGCATATGTAATGAATGCAGCGGTCCAAAGCAATGGTAAATACAATGGTTAAACAACTGAATCATATAGCAAAGACTTTTCATGAATAGTACTTTCAAGACAAGCATCAATAAGTTTTGCATAAGAGTTAACTCATAAAGCAATAAATTCATAGTAAAGGTATTGAAGCAACACAAAGGAAGATTTAAGTTTCAGTGGTTGCTTTCAACTTGTAACATGTATATCTCATGGATAGTTGTCAACATAAAGTGATACGATGAATGCAAATATGCAAGTATGTAAGAATCAATGCACAGTTAACACAAGTGTTTGCTTCTAAGATAGAAGGAATAGGTAAACTGACTCAACATAAAAGTAAAAGAAAGGCCCTTCGCAGAGGGAAGCAGGGATTGCTATATTTGTGCTAGAGCTTTTATTTTGAAAACATAAAGAGAGCATAAAAGTAAAGTTTTGAGAGGTGTTTGTTGTTGTCAACGAATGGTAGTGGGCTCTCTAACCCCCTTGCCAGACAGACTTTCAAGAGCGGCTCCCATGAAATTTTTTATTTTTGGGTGACACTCCTTCCAATCTTTGCTTTCACAAACCATGGCTAACCGAATCCTCGGGTGCCTGCCAACAATCTCATACCATGAAGGAGTGTCTTTTTTATTTTAGTTTTATTTTTGAGATGACACTCCTCCCCACCTTTGCTTTCTCAAGCCATGGCTAACCGAATCCTCGGGTGCCTTCCAACAATCACATACCATGGAGGAGTGTCTTTTTTGTAAAATTATGAAGGTTAATTAATTGGGGCTGGGAACCCCATTGCCAGCTCTTTTTGCAAAATTATTGGATAAGCGGATGAAGCCACTAGTCCATTGGTGAAAGTTGCCCAACAAGATTGAAAGATAAACACCACATACTTCCTCATGAGCTATAAAACATTGACACAAATAAGAGATAATAACTTTTGAATTGTTTAAAGTTAGCACTCAAGCAATTTACTTTGGAATGGCAGAAAATACCATGTAGTAGGTAGGTATGGTGGACACAAATGGCATAGTATTTGGCTCAAGGATTTGGATGCATGAGAAGTATTCCCTCTCAATACAAGGCTTAGGCTAGCAAGGTTGTTTGAAGCAAACACAAGTATGAACCGGTACAGCAAAACTCACATAAGAACATATTGCAAGCATTATAAGACTCTACACTGTCTCCCTTGTTGCTCAAACCCTTACCAGAAAATATCTAGACTTTAGAGAGACCAATCATGCAAACCAAATTTCAACAAGCTCTACAGTATTTCTTCACTAATAAGTGCAAAGTATATGATGCAAGAGCTTAAGCATGAGCACAACAATTGCCAAGTATCAAATTATTCAAGAAATTATACCAATTACCACATGTAGCATTTTCTGTTTCCAACCATATAACAATTAACGAAGCAGTTTCAACCTTCGCCATGAACATTAAGAATAAAGCTAAGAACATATGTGTTCATATGCAACAGCGGAGCGTGTCTCTCTCCCACACAATGAATGCTAGGATCCAATTTTATTCAAACAAAACAAAAACAAGAACATAAAGACGCTCCAAGTAAAGCACATAAGATGTGACGGAATAAAAATATAGTTTCAATAGAAGAAACCTGATAAATTGTTGATGAAGAAGGGGATGCCTTGGGCATCCCCAAGCTTAGATGCTTGAGTCTTCTTAAAATATGCAGGTATGAACCACGGGGGCATCCCCAAGCTTAGACTTTTCACTCTTCTTAATCATATATCATCCTCCTCTCTTGACCCTTGAAAACTTCCTCCACACCAAACTCGAAACAAACTCATTAGAGGGTTAGTGCATAATCAAAAATTCACATGTTCAGAGGTGTCACAATCATTCTTAACACTTCTGGACATTGCACAAAGCTACTGAAAGTTAATGGAACAAAGAAATCCATCAAACATAGCAAAACAGGCAATGCGAAATAAAAGGCAGAATCTGTCAAAACAGAACAGTCCGTAAAGACGAATTTTTTAGAGGCACTGGACTTGCTCAGATGAGAAAACTCAAAACTAATGAAAGTTGCGTACATATCTGAGGATCACTCACGTAAATCGGCAGATTTTTCTGAGTTACCTACAGAGAACCCTGCCCAAATTCGTGACAGCAAGAAATCTGTTTCTGCGCAGTAATCCAAATCTAGTATCAACCTTCTATTAGAGACTTCACTTGGCACAACAATGCAACAAAATAAAGATAAGGAGAGTTTGCTACAGTAGTATCAACTTCCAAGACTCAAATATAGAACAAAGTTGCTGTAGTAAAATAAAAACATGGGTTATCTCCCAAGAAGTGCTTTCTTTATAGCCATTAAGATGGGCTCAGTAATTTCAATGATGCACTCGCAAGAAATAAGAGTTGAAGCAAAAGAGATCATCAAAAAGAAAATTCAAAACAAATTTAAGCCTAACCCACTTCCTATGAAAAGGAATCTTGTAAATAAACAAATTCATGAAGAATAAAGTGACAAGCATAGGAAGATAAAACACAAGTAACTTCAAAATTTTCAGCATATAGAGAGGTGTTTTAGTAACATGAAAATTTCTACAACCATATTTTCCTCTCTCATAATGATTTTCAGTAGCATCATGAACAAACTTAACAATATAGCTATCAAATGAAACATTCTTATCATGAGTCTCATGCATAAAATTATCATTACTCTTCACATAAGCATAATCAATTTTATTAGTAATAGTGGGAGCAAATTCAACAAAGTAGCTATCATTATTATTCTCATCATCAAATATAGGTGGCATATTGTAATCATAATTAAATTTATCCTCCATAGTAGGCGGCACCAAAAGACCACTATCATTATAATCATCATAAATGGGAGGCAAAGTATCATCAAAGAAAATTTTCTCCTCAATGCTTGGGGGACTAAAAATATCATGCTCATCAAAACCAGCTTCCCCAAGCTTAGAACTTTCTATATCATTAGCAACAATGGTGTTCAAAGCGTTCATACTAATATCATTGCAACTAGCATGCAAATAAGATTCCATCGGTTTTTTAATTTTCGCATCAAACAATCCATGTCTTAGCTCAGGAAATAGATTAAAAAGCTCATAGTTGCTTTCCATTATGCCTAACTAGTGAAATAAAAACAAGAAACAAAAAGATGCAATTGCAGGATCTAAAGGAAATAGCTTCGAGCACTTACAACGGCGCCAGAAAATAACTTAGTTACCTGGGACCGGAGTGTGAATGCCTTTTACCTTTCCTCGCAAGCAACGGCGCCAGAAAATAGCTTGATGTCTACGCACGCTTCTATTCCTGTAGACAGTGTTGGGCCTCCAAGAGCAGAGGTTTGTAGAACAGCAGCAAGTTTTCCCTTAAGTGGATCACCCAAGGTTTATCGAACTCAGGGAGGAAGAGGTCAAAGATATCCCTCTCAAGCAACCCTACAATCATGATACAAGAAGTCTCTTGTGTCCCCAACACACCTAATACACTTGTCAGATGTATAGGTGCACTAGTTCGGCGAAGAGATAGTGAAATACAAGTGGTATGAATGTATATGAGCAGTAGTAACGGCGCCAAAAAATAGCTTGCTGGCGTGCAGTTGATGGTAGTAATATTGCAGGAAGTACAGATGCAGTAAAACAGTAAATAAGCGATGATTGCAGTATTTGGAAACAAGGCCTAGGGATCATACTTTCAGTAGTGGACACTCTCAACATTGTTCACATAACTGAAACCACTCTACACTCTCTTGTTGGATGATGAACACCATTAATTGTGTAGGGCTACAAGAGCACCTCAATGCCGGAGTTAACAAGCTCCACAACATTCGATGTTCATATTTAATTAACTTTAGAGTGCATGATAGACCAACGCAATTATACCGAGTACTAACATAGCATGCACACTGTCACCTTCAAGCTATGAAACGAGGAATAGATCACATCAATACCATCATAGTAATAGTTAACTTTATAATCTACAAGAGATCACAATCATAAACTACGCCAAGTACTACATGATGCACACACTGTCACCATTACATCATGGAGGAGGAATAGAGTACTTTAATAACATCACTAGAGTAGCACATAGATTAATAGTGATACAAAGCTCATATGAATCTCAATCATGTAAGGCAGCTCATGAGATCATTGTATTGAAGTACATAGGAGAGAGATTAACCACATAGCTACCGGTACAGCCCTTAGCCTCGATGGAGAACTACTCCCTCCTCATGGGAGACAGCATCGGTGATGAAGATGGCGGTGGTGTCGATGGAGATGCCTTCCAGGGGCACTTCCCCGTCCCGGCGGCGTGCCGGAACAGAGACTCCTGTCCCCCAGATCTTGGCTTCGCCATGGCGGCGGCTCTGGAAGGTTTCTCGTACCGTGGCTTATTCCTATCGAAGATTTAGGTCAGGGAGGCTTTTATAGGCGAAGAGTCGGAGTCGGAGGGGTGACGAGGCAGCCAGACAACAGGGGGACGCGCCCCCCTGGGCCGCGCCGCCACCTTGTGTGGTGGGCCTGTGGCTCTCCTCTGGCCCCTCTCCGGTGTTCTGGAAGCTTCGTGGAATTATAAGATACTAGGCATTGATTTCGTCCAATTCCGAGAATATTTCCTTACTAGGATTTCTGAAACCAAAAACAGCAGAAAACAGGAACTGGCACTTCGGCATGTCGTCAATAGGTTAGTTCCAGAAAATGCATAATAATGACATAAAGTGTGAACAAAACATGTAGGTATTGTCATAAAACAAACATGGAACATAAGAAATTATCGATATGTTTATCAAGGGCATAACAATGCACATACATATCATGATGACTAATATGAGATTTACTTAGGGCATTACGACAAAGAACATAGACCACTATCCAGCATGCATCTATGCCTAAAAAGTCCACCTTCGGGTTAGCATCCGCACCCCTTCCAGTATTAAGTTGCAAACAACAGACAATTGCATTAAGTTTTGTGCGTAATGTAAACAATACAAATATCCTTAGACAAAGCATTGTTGTTTTATCCCTAGTGGCAACATCATATCCATAACCTTAGAACTTTCTGTCACTGTCCCATATTCAATGGAGGCATGAACCCACTATCGAGCATAAATACTCCCTCCTGGAGTCACAAGTATCAACTTGGCCAGAGCCTCTACTAGCAACGGAGAGCATGCAAGATCATAAACAACACATATATGATAGATCAATAATCAACTTGACATAGTATTCCATATTCATCGGATCCCAACAAACACAACATGTAGCATTACAAATAGACGATCTTGATCATGATAGGAAGCTCACAAGATCTAAACATGATAGCACAAGAGGAGAACAAAACCATGTAGCTACTGCTATGGACCCATAGTCCAAGGATGAACTACTCACACATCAGTCCGGAGGCGGGCATGTTGATGTAGAGTCCTCCGGGTGATGATTCCCCTCTCCGGCAGGGTGCCGGAGGCGATCTCCTGAATCCCCTGAGATGGGATTGGCGGCGGCGGCGTCTCTGGAACTTTTCTCGTATCGTGGCTCTCGGTAATAGGGTTTTCGTGATGGAGAGAATAAATAGGCGAAGAGGCAGAGTCGGGAGAGGCTCGAGGGGCCCACACCCTAGGGCGGCGCGCCCCCTCCTTGGCCGCGCCGCCAGGTGGTGTGGGGCCACCTCGGCTCTTCTTCGTTTCCTCTTCGGACTTCTGGAAGGCTCCGTGGAAAATAAGACCCTGGGCTTTTGTTTCGTCCAATTCCGAGAATATTTCCTGTGTAGGATTTCTGAAACCAAAAACAGCAGAAAACAGGAACTGGCGCTTCGGCATCTTGTTATTAGGTTAGTGCCGGAAAATGCATATAAATGATATAAAGTGTATATAAAACATGTGAGTATTGTCATAAAACTAGCATGGAACATAAGAAATTATAGATACGTTTGAGACGTATCAAGCATCCCCAAGCTCAGTTCCTACTCGCCCTCGAGTAGGTAAACGATAACAAGGATAATTTCTGAAGTGACATGCTACTATCATAATCTTGATCAATACTATTGTAAAGCATATGAGATGAATGAAGTGATTCAAAGCAATGGTAAAGACAATGACTAAATAACTGAATCATATAGCAAAGACTTTTCATGAATAGTACTTTCAAGACAAGCATCAATAAGTCTTGCATAAGAGTTAACTCATAAAGCAATAAATTCTTAATACAAGGTTTTGAAGCATTTACAAAGGAAGATATAAGTTTCAGCAGTTGCTTTCAACTTCAACATGTATATCTCATGGATAATTTGTCAACACAAAGTAGTATGATGAGTGCAAATAAGCAAGTATGTAGGAATCAATGCACACAGTTGACATAAGTGTTTGCTTCTAAGATAGAAAGAAGTAGGTAAACCGACTCAACATAAAGTAAAAGAAAGGCCCCTCCACAGAGGGAAGCAGGGATTACTCTTTGTGCTAGAGCTTTTTATTTTGAAAACATAGAAACAATTTGTCAACGGTAGTAATAATTCATATGTGTTATGCATAAGACATCCTATAAGTGGCAAGCCTCATGCATCGAATACCAATAGTGCTCGCACCTTGTCCTAATTAGCTTGGATTTCCATGGATTATCATTGCATTACATATGTTTCAACCAAGTGTCACAAAGGGGTACCTCTATGCCACCTGTACAAAGGTCCAAGGAGATAGATCGCATTTGATTTCTCGTTTTTGATAAATCTCAACTTGAGGGCATCCATACCAGGAAAACATAGAAAACAGATAGTGGACTCCTCTTTAATGCTTTAAGCATTCAACAACAGATAATATTCTCATAAGAGATTGAGGATTAATGTCCAAACTGAAACTTCCACCATGATACATGGCTTTGGTTAGCGGCCCAATGTTCTTCTCTAACAATATGCATACTCAAACCATTTAATCATGATAAATCACCCTTACTTCAGACAAGACGAACATGCATAGCAACTCACATGATATTCAACAAAAGTGTAATAGTTGATGGCGTCCCCAGAAACATGGTTACCGCTCAACAAGCAACTTATAAGAAATAAGATACATAAGCTACATATTCTTTACCACAATAGTTTTTAAGGCTATTTTCCCATGAGCTATGTATTGCAAAGACAAGGAATGAAGTTTTAAAGGTAGCACGCAAGCAAATTAATTTGGAATGGCAGAGAAATACCACATAGTAGGTAGGTATGATGGACACAAATGGCATAGTTTTTGGCTCAAGGTTTTGGATGCACGAGAAGCATTCCCTCTCAGTACAAAGCTTTGGCTAGCAAGGTTGTTTGAAGCAAACACAAGTATGAATCGGTACAACAAAACTTACATAAGAACATATTGCAAGCATTATAAGACTCTACACTGTCTTCCTTGTTGTTCAAACACCTTTACCAGAAAATATCTAGACATTTAGAGGGACCAATCATGCAAACCAAATTTCAACAAGCTCTACAGTAATTCTCCACTAATAGGTTCAATCTACATGATGCAAGAGCTTAAACATGATCTATTTGAGAACTCAAAACAATTGCCAAGTATCAAATTATTCAAGATAATATACCAATTACCACATGAAGCATTTTCTGTTTCCAACCAAATAGCAATGAACGAAGCAGTTTTCAACCTTCGCCATGAACATTAAAAGTAAAGCTAAGAACACTAGTGTTCATATGAACAAGCGAAGCGTGTCTCTCTCCCACACAAGGAATGCAAGGATCTGATTTTATTCAAACAAAAACAAAAATAAAAACATACAGACGCTCCAAGTAAAGCACATACGATATGACGGAATAAAAATATAGTTTCACTAGAGGTGACCTGATAAGTTGTCGATGAAGAAGGGGATGCCTTGGGCATCCCCAAACTTAGATGCTTGAGTCTTCTTGAAATATGCAGGGATGAACCACGGGGGCATCCCCAAGCTTAGACTTTTCACTCTTCTTGATCATATTGTATCATCCTCCTCTCTTGACCCTTGAAAACTTCCTCCACACCAAACTCAAAACAAACTCATTAGAGGGTTAGTACATAATCAAAAATTCACATGTTCAGAGGGGACACAATCATTCCTAACACTTCTGGACATTACCCAAAGCTACTGAAAGTTAATGGAACAAAGAAATCCATTCAACAGTAAAAGAGGCAATGTGAAATAAAAGGCAGAATTTGTCAAAACAGAACAGTCCGTAAAGACGAATTTTGCCGAGGCACTTAACATGCTCAGATGAAGAAGCTCAAATTGAATGAAAGTTGCGTACATATCTGTGGATTACTCATGATTTTTCGCAGATTTTTCTGAGTTTCCTACAGAGAGATCTACTCAAATTCGTGACAGCAAGAAATCTGTTTCTGGCAGTAATCCAAATCTAGTATCAACCTTACTATCAAAGACTTTACTTGGCACAACAATGCAATAAAATAAAGATAAGGAGAGGTTGCTACAGTAGTAACAACTTCCAAGACACAAATATAAAACAAAAATTGCAGAAGTAAAATAATGGGTTGTCTCCCATAAGCGCTTTTTTTAACGCCTTTCAGCTAGGCGCAGAAAAGTGTGAATCAAGTATTATCAAGGGATGAAGCATCAACATCATAATTTATTCTAATGATAGAATCAAAAGGCAACTTCATTCTCTTTCTAGGGAAGTGTTCCATACCTTTCTTAAGAGGGAATTGATACTTAATATTCCCTTCCTTCATATCAATAATAGCACCAACAGTTCGAAGAAAGGGTCTTCCCAAAATAATATGACAAGATGCATTGCATTCAATATCCAAGACAACAAAATCAACGGGGACAAGGTTATTGTTAACCGTAATGTGAACATTATCAATCCTCCCCAAAGGTTTCTTTATAGAATTATCAGCGAGATTAACATCCAAATAAAATTTTTTCAATGGTGGCAAGTCAAGCATATCATAGAGTTTCTTAGGCATAACAGAAATACTTGCACCAAGATCACATAAAGCATTACAATCAAAATCATTGACCTTCATCTTAATGATGGGCTCCCAACCATCTTCCAACTTCCTAGGAATAGAAGTTTCAAGTTTTAATTTCTCTTCTCTAGCTTTAATGAGAGCATTTGTAATATGTTTTGTAAAGGCCAAATTTACAGCACTAGCATTAGGACTTCTAGCAAGTTTTTGCAAGAACTTAATAACTTCAGAGATATGACAATTATAAAAATCTAAACCATTATGATCTACAGCAATGGAATCATTGTCCCCAATATTTTGAAATTTTTTAGCACTTTTATCACAAACAGTTTCAGCAGTTTCAAGCAGTTTTGCACGCTTTGTATTAGGAGTAGAAACATTGCCAACACCAATTATTTTACCATTGATAGTAGGAGCTTTAGCAACATGTGAAGCATCAACATTACTAGTGGTGGTAATAGTCCAAACTTTAGCTACATTATTCTCTTTAGCAAGTTTTTCTTCTCTCTCCCACCTAGCATGCAATTCATCCATCAATCTAATATTTTCATTAATTCGAACTTGGACAGCGTTTGCTCTAGTAACAATTTTGCTATCATTATCCTCGGGTTAAGCAGCCATTTTATTAATTAAAGAAGATTGTGACTCGGACATGTATGAGATTCGGTTTTAAGCTTAGTTTGCAGACCAGAAATTTCCATATTCAAATTTTCAAGTTGATTCCCTATATTTTTCAACAAGGCAGATTGTTCATTCATAGTTTTAGTAAACAATTGATTTTGCTCATACTGTGATTGCATAAAGCTCTTAGTAGCTCTTTCAATTTCTAGCATATTTTCCTCACTAGGCAAAACAGATTTACCATAAGAATTACCATAAGAATTACCATAAGAATTACCACTATTAGAAGGATATGGCATATAGTTGTTACCAAAATTATTCCTATAACCATTGCTGTTGAAATTACTATTTTTAATGAAGTTCACATCAACATGCTCTTCTTGAGCAACCAATGAAGCTAAAGGAACATTATTAGGATCAACATTAGATCTACCATTAACAAGCATAGACATAATAACATCAATCTTATCACTCAAGGAGGAGGTTTCTTCAACAAAATTTACCTTCTTACCTTGTGGAGTCCTTTCAGTGTGCCATTCAGAGTAGTTGATCATCATATTATCAAGAAGCTTTGTTGTGGCACCCAAAGTGATGGACATAAAAGTACCTCCAGCAGCTGAATCCAATAGGTTCCTTGAAGAAAAATTTAATCCTGCATAAAAGGTTTGGATGATCATCCAAGTAGTCAGTCCATGGGTAGGGCAATTATTTACCAAAGATTTCATTCTTTTCCATGCTTGGGCAACATGCTCATTATCCAATTGCTTAAAATTCATTATGCTACTTCTCAAAGATATAATTTTAGTAGGAGGATAATATCTACCAATGAAAGCATCTTTACATTTAGTCCATGAATCAATACTATTCTTAGGCAAAGATAGCAACCAATCTTTAGCTCTTCCTCTTAAGGAGAAAGGAAACAATTTCAGTTTTATAATATCCCCATCTACATCCTTATACTTTTGCATTTCACAAAGTTCAACAAAATTATTAAGACGGGCAGCAACATCATCAGTACTAACACCAGAAAATTGCTCTCTCATAACAAGATTTAGTAAAGCAGGTTTAATTTCATAAAATTCTGCTGTAGCAGCAGGTGGAGCAATAGGTGTGCATAGGAAATCATTATTATTTGTGCTAGTGAAGTCACACAACTTAGTGTTCTCAGGAGTACCCATTTTAGCAATAATAAAAATAAGTAAAGTAAACTAAATTAAGTAAAGTAAAACAAGTAACTATTTTTTTGTGTTTTTGATATAGAGAAAGCAAACAATACAGAAAATAAAATAAAGTAAAGCAAGACAATAAACAAAGTAAAGAGATTGGATGTGGGAGACTCCCCTTGCAGCGTGTCTTGATCTCCCCGGCAACGGCGCCAGAAATTTAGCTTGATGACGCGTGAAGCACACGTTCGTTGGGAACCCCAAGTGGAAGGTGTGATGCGTACAACAGCAAGTTTCCCTCAGTAAGAAACCAAGGTTATCGAACCAGTAGGAGATGAAGGCCACGTGTAGGTTGTTGGTGAAGGAGTGTAGTGCGGCGCAACACCAGGGATTCCGGCGCCAACGTGGAACCTGCACAACACAATCAAAATACTTTGCCCCAACTTAACAGTGAGGTTGTCAATCTCACCGGCTTGCTGTAAACAAAGGATTAAACGTATGGTGTGGAGAATGATGTTTGTTTGCAAAGAACAGTAGAGAACAATGATTGCAGTAGATTGTATTCAGATGTAAAAGAATGGACCGGGGTCCACAGTTCACTAGTGGTGTCTCTCCAATAAGAAATAACATGTTGGGTGAACAAATTACAGTTGGGCAATTGACAAATAGAGAGGGCATACCAATGCATATACATATCATGATGACTAATATGAGATTTACTTAGGGCATTACGACAAAGAACATAGACCGCTATCCAGCATGCATCTATGCCTAAAAAGTCCACCTTCGGGTTAGCATCCGCACCCCTTCCAGTATTAAGTTTCAAACAACAGGCAATTGCATTAATTACTGTGCGTAATGTAAACAATACAAATATCCTTAGACAAAGCATTGTTGTTTTATCCCTAGTGGCAACATCACATCCATAACCTTAGAACTTTCTGTCACTGTCCCAGATTCAATGGAGGCATGAACCCACTATCGAGCATAAATACTCCCTCTTGGAGTCACAAGTATCAACTTGGCCAGAGCCTCTACTAGCAACGGAGAGCATGCAAGATCATAAACAACACATATATGATAGATCAATAATCAACTTGACATAGTATTCCATATTCATCGGATCCCAACAAACACAACATGTAGCATTACAAATAGACGATCTTGATCATGATAGGCAGCTCACAAGATCTAAACAAGATAGCACAAGAGGAGAAGACAACCATCTAGCTACTGTTATGGACCCATAGTCCAAGGATGAACTACTCACACATCAGTCCGGAGGCGGGCATGGTGATGTAGAGTACTCCGGGTGTTGATTCCCTCTCCGGCAGGGTGCCGGAGGCGATCTCCTGAATCCCCCGAGATGGGATTGGCGGCGGCGGCGTCTCTGGAACTTTTCTCGTATCGTGGCTCTCGGTAATAGGGTTTTCGTGACAGAGAGAATAAATAGGCGAAGTGGCAGAGTCGGGAGAGGCTCGAGGGGCCCACACCCTAGGGCGGCGTGCCCCCCTCCTTGGCCGCGCCGCCAGGTGGTGTGGGGCCACCTCGGCTCTTATTCGTTTCCTCTTCAGACTTCTGGAAGGCTCCGTGGAAAATAAGACCCTGGGATTTTGTTTCGTCCAATTCCGAGAATATTTCCTGTGTAGGATTTCTGAAACCAAAAACAGCAAAAAACAGGAACTGGCGCTTCGGCATCTTCTTAATAGGTTAGTGCCGGAAAATGCATATAAATGATATAAAATGTATATAAAACATGTGAGTATTGTCATAAAACTAGCATGGAACATAAGAAATTATAGATACGTTTGAGACGTATCAGTAATGTAAACAATACAAATATCCTTAGATATCATTGATGTTTTATTCCTAGTGGCAACAACACATCCACAACCTTAGAACTTTCTGTCACTGTCCCAGATTCAATGGAGGCATGAACCCACTATCTAGCATAAATACCCCCTCTCGGAGTTACAAGTATCAACTTGGCCAGAGCCTCTACTAGCAACAGAGAGCATGCACGATCATAAACAACACATATATGATAAATCGATAATCAACTTGACATAGTATTTCATATTCATCGGATCCCAACAAACACAACATGTAGCATTACAAATAGATGATCTTGATCATGATAGGCAACTCACAAGATCTAAACATGATGGCACAATAGGAGAAGACAACCATCTAGCTACTGCTATGGACCCATAGTCCAAGGATGAACTACTCACGCATCAGTCCGGAGGCGGGCATGGTGATGTAGAGCCCTCCGGTGATGATTCCCCTCTCCGGCAGAGTCCCGGAGGAGATCTTCAGAATCCCCCGAGATGGGATTGACGGTGGCGGCATCTCAGTAACTTTTCTCGTATTTTGGCTCTCGGTACTAGGGTTTTCTGATACGAAGGAATATATAGGCGAAGAGGCAGCGTCGGGGGAGCCAGGGGTGGGCTCCCCATACCTGGGCGCGACAGGGGGCCAGGCCGCGCCGCCCTATGGGGTGGCCCCCCTGCTGGCCGCATCCGACTCTTCTTCGATGTTCTGGAATCCTCCGTGGAAAATAGGGCCGTGGGCTTTTGTTTCGTCCAATTCCGAGAATATTTCATGTGTAGGATTTCTGAAACTAAAAACAGCAGAAAACGGGAACTGGCGCTTCGGCATCTTGTTAATAGGTTAGTACCGGAAAATACATAAAAATGATATAAAATATGAATAAAACATGTAGGTATTGTCATAAAAACTAGCATGGAACATAAGAAATTATAGATACGTTTGAGACGTATCAAGCATCCCCAAGCTTAGTTCCTACTCGCCCTCGAGTAGGTAAACGATAAAAAGAATAATTTGTGAAGTGACATGCTACCAACATGATCTTGATCAATACTATTGTAAAGCATATGAAATGAATGAAGTGACTCAAAGCAATGGTCTATAGTTTGTTAACAAATAGACCACATTTTCATATGTTTCGACGATTTTTTTTAACAAGCAACTTTGATGCGTGACAGAGCAACTTTATTGTGCAGGAAAAACAACTTTGGTGTGCGACAAAGCAACTTTGGTGTGCAATGAACATGAACACTTTTTGATACATGAAGGCACAACTTTTGTTCCCGACAACAATTTTGGTGTCCATAGGAGTAATTTGAATGTGTGACGAAGCAACTTAAGTGCCCCGCGTAGGAACAATCGTGCCCGGCGACGCAGTTTTCGAACCCTGGAGAGCAACTTTGGCGCCCGACCGAGCAAAATTAGTGTCCTGCAGAGCAACTTTAGTACTCGACAGAGCAAATTTGGTTTGTGACGGCCCAATGTTGGTGTCCAGTGAAGCAACTTTGGTACCCACCGAATAAATTTTGACGGATGGCTGGGCAACTTTGGCGTTCAGCAATGCAACTTTTATTGTGAATGTAGATTTACGATGTGCAGAAAAGTTGCTTCCCCCAACACTAAAGTTGCATCATCTCACATTATAATTGCTTTGTCGCACGTAGAAGTTGCTTTAAAAAAAACTTCATCAAAATACATAGAAACGAGATCTAGTTTTGAAGAGCTCACCGCAAGAAATTCAAACGTGAAAGCGGATTCTAATTTCGACATCTGGTGCAAAAGTTATATGCTTTTAAATATTTTAAAAGGATAATTAATGTGCATGATGTCATCATAGTGCATGTGCTACAATCACTGGATGTCTAACCGTAAATAATAGGTGTTCACACGGACAAAACTTGTATGCTTCCAATGTACCAATGGGCACGCGGCCCGCTCCCTAGACTCATCCAAAAGAAATACGGTTTTTATTACTGTAATTTTTTGTCCAAGTATGTTGTGAATTGGATTCTGTTAATGATGCTCATAGAACGTGAGACAGAGATCATGACTAATCGAATTACAGCAATGCCGTATGCACGTTCGGTACGACTTCGGCTGTAATTCGGAATCCGATTTGATCTTCGCCTGTAATTAGTGCTGATATCTTGGATCCGCCACGTAGGGAGGGTTACCTAAACCAGGAACACCGCTTTGGGAGGTGGGGACGACCGAAACAGGGAGAGAAACAGAGACTCGCGGGCGGCGGCAGCGGCGAGGGAGCAGAGCAGAAGGATGGTGTTTGGCCGGAACAAGCCGGCTCCGTCCACAGCGTCTCCGTCGTCGGCTGCGGCGGCCGCGTGCGGGGAGCTTCGAGCGGCGTACCACGAGTGCTTCAACCGGTGGTACGCGGAGAAGTTCGCCAAGGGGCAGTGGCACAAGGACGACTGCGCCGGCCAGTGGAGCAAGTACCGCGCCTGCCTCGAGGTAAACCTAGAGCCCCCGCCCCCGCCCCCGAATCCTCTCGGCATCCGCCTCAATCACGGTTCGCTATCATGGCTTGCGCTTCGATTTGAATCCGATCTCTGGTTTACCCTGCTATGCGCGGTAGAGATCCATCCCATCATTGGCCGCCTCGTTTGTTAGATTCCAAGATGTTCTAATGGCTACCTGCGGTGATAATTTCCGGAGAGAGCATTCCCTGATTGTGCCGGGATTGTAATTTAGGTTGGAATTGTTAGGGAGGTTTAAACCTTATGCTGAGATCTGGAATTTCTTGTTTGGAGAGGATCTTTGAGGGACGGTGTCGATTATGTATCTTCTTTGCTGGGGCGGATTGAGGTGGGTTTTCTGGGGAGAATCTGAAAATCATCAGAGCAGGAACTTATGGTAGTCATGTTGCATTGTTGATTGTGATCTGGATTTGCATTGTGCTGAAACTGTTTACATATTTGGGGCCGATGCTATTGTGTCTGGTGGCAATCCTAATATTGCAAATGTGGATTCTGTGCTATCCGGTGCGATGGCAATTTAGAGCACTTATGCTGACAGGCGATGTCAGATGTGGGGGAGAATGTTATTTCTGTCATTAATTCTTCAACTCAAAAAGTGTATTGCCTAAAAAAAGGAGGTTATTAATCAATTGAAACTATTAAGCTTGCCAAGGCTTTGATAGTTTTATCTCATTTGCATGAAGAAAGCAGTTAATTGATATCCGAGGAGAACTCAGATCGTTGAGAGGACTGATTTCTGAAAACCATTTACAGTTATACCTATTCCTGCTTTGCTTACTGTAGTCTGCTAGGCTGTTTTCTGTACAAGTTTTGGCCATAGCTGGTGCAATGCTGACTGAGAATTTTGAGGCATGGTTGCTAGGCAGCCTGGTCGCTTAGTGACTGTGCCAACCCATCCAAAGATCAGGCATTTTTTAAGAAAACTCATTATTGCCGATTTCTAAGTTCTGCCTGTTTCATGACTTAAAATAGCAACAATGTGTATCCCCTCAGATAGGTGGTTATATCAGGTTCACAGCTATGTGTTTTGTTTGAAGTGATGATTTGCTGAGGGACAAAACCTTCTTGGCACATGAATGTTTAGTCAAATTATTTATTTGTAGAAAACAATTATCGCTTGGTCATATTCATCTTATATCTTTGTCATTTACCTATTTTATACTCTCCGAGTTGTTGCTCTATACCCGACAAGGTTCAAAAAAGTGCTAGGTTATTCATCCTAGTTTTGCCTCTGCCTAGCGCTCATCTCACCTAAGTGCACGCCTAGGTGCGCTACGCATATCACGATTAAGCGCTAGGCGTTTTGATGATGATATTTATGTTACCAGAATAATAGCAGTGTTCAGGATTTGAGTTCAACAAAGTTGTCTTATACACGCAAGCGATGTTGTTTGATTGTAATCAAAGATCATATTGAGTTTAACATGCACCAATACCATACTTTCTTCAGTTCCAAGAAATTCGTCTTATTATTTCTATTTAGGTTCAGAATATATGTTTTTTATCTTGCTTATTTCTGCTTACCTGACAGCTGATAAATCCATGTTTAATTGTTTCCAGGAACATCTCGAAGACAAGCATCTCAGGCAAATCCTATTGGAGTCGGAAACGTCCTCCTGTTATGCGCAGCTTGATCCTGATTCTTCATCAGGACAAGGTGCGGCCACATCAAAATGACAGTCTAGGACTAACAACATGGTCAAGTTCTTTGCTTGACCAGAACTTGGAGATCCTTGGTAGACTGAACCAAATTGTAGTTGTGTTTGGACACATGTTATGTCCCCGGATAATGTTGAGTTCAGCATATGAGATTAATTTGTTAATTTTTCCAGGATCAAATTGTTCTCAAACTTACAAATATGTACTTTTTATACACTCAATCGACCACTAGTTTGTAAATATCCAGGGATTCTGGTCCTGAAATTAGCAGAATAGGATCTACTTTATCCAACCGAGGCTCTGGAACAGTATTTCATGCTGTCCTTTGGGCCAAAAATTAACTTCCTTCATAAGTGTTTTGCAGCTGAATTCGCCGGTGTTCTGATTGCACCACAAGGTTCGGGTGCATCAGATATCTTCTAGGGCCAACCCATATATATATAGATATTGATAGCTGGACAAGCAATATATCAGGATTGTATACGACGGTCCACGACTATGTTAAGGAGAGGCCAAATGCGAAATTATTTCCATGGTGAACGCATATTAGATATCAAAAAGAGAAAAAACCTAGATGCATTCTACTCAAATCTGGTCTGTGTTGGAAATGCTCTTGCGTGTTACGAAGGGTGCGTTTCCAGTAAGAAGTATGGTGCTGCCATTTCAATACAAAAACACACGCGTCGTCAGTCAATGCTTAAACCGAAGAGAAAGAAGGCATTTCATTTGACCATGAAAGAAGACCTCTTACACCAGCAACTTCTATTTCTTTGCACTTGAATAGGCAATATACGCACTAGAAGTATGTATCAAGATATTTATTGGACACATGCGCATTCTAGTGGTGCAGCAAATTTATAAGAATACTGAAATAGGCTTATAGGCATGGAGATCTATAGATACGCTGCTAATACATCAGATGAAATATATTTATAAATGCTTATTTATTTTATTGTTCTTAGAACTCAAAAGGATACACTTGACAAGAAGTTTTTTCTCAAGGGCAATGCCTCAATCTAAAGTTTATCAAATGAACTAAAATAACTACTACCTGTATTAGAAAATAGTAACATACCTTACCACTTTAAAATACGATTAAGATTATTGAATGAGTGTTTGTGATGACATATATTTGAATTATATATAACCAAGAGCACTGAATTTAATGTTTGTTTTGCATAATAGGTTAGAAAACTTTGTATCCCTAACGCAAAAAATCTAATAAATATTGTATGCACAAATAAAATTCTAAATAAGTAAAAAAATTAGTATAAATGAATAAGGGCAAAATAAGTTGAAAGTACTTTTGGCCTATTGCCGCAACGGTTTATCGGGGTAAAAAAACAAAGAGTCTGGACGAATTTGTTGCTCCATCCAAATGTGTAAAAGATCATAGTCGCACTTAAAAGCCGAGTACTCTACCATTGAGTTAGCAACCCAGATAAAAAAAGATCTTAGATACGATCGAAATCCAAAAATCAAACTCTTTCTTTACCCACACTCTCAAGCACTCTATGCCATAACCCACTACATTCTCCTCGGATGAGAAATAAGTCTCAAATGATAATTCATTAGGCCATCAAGTGGGATCTCATCTAAGTCCCACTTGTAATACATTTTCCTTTTTCTAGTGTAAAGTTTGACACAAAAATTTACACCAGAGAAGACAAAATACACTAAAAGTGAGATCCCACCGGGATCCCAACTTGAAACCCTATAATCCATATATATCTCAATCCTCTCGTTTTCAACACAATACATGGAATCGACAATTTGGAGCCACGCACTTCCACTTTATGGATTGTTTTCTTTGAAATTAGAAGTTTGTACAATTTTTAAACCATCATGAAATCCAACGTATTAGAACATTAGCAAATAATGGTACCTTGAGATATGTTAGTGCAATGATGAGAGACCATAACATACAAATCAACAAAACACTTAATTTCTTGATAAAAAAACATGTGAGAGCCCCGCGATGCAAATCGGTGTCCGCGAGCGTCCGTTTGCGTCTCGCGGCGGGCGCGAGAAAGATTGTTTTTGTTCGCGCGTCCGTTTGCGCCTGGGGGTGCCTCCAGCGGCCCGACACATTTCCGCGTCGGCATGAATTATGAAGTTTGAGAACAACAAAATAAAGAGTTTCAACAAAGTCATAGTTATTACATCTAAATTTTAAAAAGTCTACATGAAAATAACATGGTATTCCTGTAGGCATGGTCTTCATGGCCAGCCAATGCCCACTGATGCTCAATCAGATCCGTCTGCAGCCATTTGCACACGTTTTCGTCAGTGACTTCTACATTCATATGCAGATAGTTCTCCCAAGATAAAGCCCCAGGGAGTGGCGCAACCAGCTCACCTTGGAATTCCCAGTGGTTCTCATTGCGGCCATCAGGACGCTCGTTCTCAACGATCATGTTGTGCATGATGACGGAGCATGTCATCACCTCATGCATAGTCTTCAGCGACAATGTTCTTGCCGGGTGATGGACAATTGCCCACCGAGCTTGGATCACACCAAATCCGCGCTCCACATCTTTCCTACAAGTCTCTTGCATCTTGGCAAACCTCCTCGTCTTCTCAGAGTTTGGATTACGGATAGTCTTCACCAGTGTGGCCCAGTCAGCGTAGATGCCATCAGCAAGATAATATGGCTTGTCATATTCATTTCCATTGACCTCGTAGCTCACCCGAGGAGCTTTGCCTTGCATGAACCTGTTTGAAAACCGGTGATCGGTGCAACACATTGATGTCATTGTTGGAACCGGCCATGCCATAGAATGAATGTCAAATCCATAAATCTTGAGAACCCTGCTGTTGTGGGTATACTTCATGGGTGTAACCTCGACGGTGGCTAGATCCGGTAAACCCGGGTGGCCCATAGACGGTGATGGTGGCGTATGGCCCATCGGGCGGCCCAGTTGCTGTAGATCAAGATGGAGGAAGTCCAGCCCAGGGGCGAGGAGCTGGATCCACCGACCTACCCTGGAAGTCGGATCCGGCCTAGCCCATCAGGGGTAGCCAGATTCAGTATGGTGTATAAGGAAAGGCGGATCCTTGACGTGCACGGCAATGTAATATTCCGTAGTTAGGCAACTTGTATTCCGGCTAGGACTCTCCGTGTAAACCCTAGATCCTAGCGCCTTTATAAGCCGGATCCCGGGAGCCCTAGAGGACAACCACAACTCATTGTAACAACGCGAAAGCGCCCAGATAATTCTAGACAAGCAGCAGTAGGCCCTGTCATCGTGCATGTGTTCCGAAGCTGGGTAAATCGCGTACCACCGTCCTGAGGATTCTCCGCCCGATGGCCCCTAATTCTTCTTCCCTCCATGAGGATCCCTCCTCTGGAGTACCGTCGAATAGGCAACGACAGTTGGCGCCCACCATGGGGTGAGAGAGGCGTATGGAGGGCGGAACCGGGAGGGTTCCGCCATGGGAAGCTTCAACGACTCCATCGCTGTTGGGCGTGTCCTTTACGCCGGGAACTTTTCGATCGTCCCTCAGGACGAGTGCTGGATTCTGGCTAAGACGGACCCCGTCAAGCTCTCCATCGTCCCAATCGGCGGCGTTCACATCTTCATCAGCGAGACCGTCGATTCCGACGAAAACGCCCTGGTAAGTAACGCTGACACGACCGCCGCTGAGCAGAACGTAGTTGCGAAGATCCGATCTGAGTCGCAGGAACTTCCTAAGGAAGATTCCTCCTTAGATCAAGAAATTTCAAAACCCACCAAATCCGCCCCTGAGCAGGAAATTATTGTGGAAGACCAATGCAGATCCGCCTGGGTCTCCCAGGTGTTAGAGAAGCAAAGGTACCACTTCGTGCACTTCCTTGCACATACCGCAGGAACCGCCCCTCCTCAGGATGGAGCTAGACCCATGCAGGTTGAGGCTGCCGTAGACAGCGATACTCCGGATCATCATGAGGTTGCCGGAGACAACAACTCTCCGGATCAGCAAGAGGATGCCGGAGACAAAGAAGAGTCAATCCTCGACAACCTAAGCCCACTATCTGACGATGCGTCCTCCATGGATACAGAGTAATACAACTATGTTATGAAGGAGTTGGAGGATGAGGAGAAATTTGAGGCAGAATCCACCCCGCCAAAGCAGGTCCTCGCGACCCTAACTGGGCTGGAGAAAGGAACTGACGCAGAAGAAACTCCGCCCAACGCCGGAATTCCGGTGCCGTCAAATCCGGAGACCCCGCAACGAGTGCGCTATCGCATCGTGCCAGATCCTGGAGAAGGACGTGTCCTCGAATACGGGGAAGACATGTCCATAGAAGAGCTCGCTAGGGCAGCAGGCTGGGGTGCTATTGCGAACTCGGAAATCCTGGCCAAGCCAATAACTCCGGAAGATGCCGCAGACCCGGAAGCTCTAGAAGCCAAAAGGATTGAACTGTTGGCTACCGCTGAAAAGTTCTCCAATATCGCAGTAGTAATGCTGGAGGAAAGGCAAGAGGCGAAGGAGCTGATGGAAATAGTTGGGGAGCAAGAAAGCAGAACCACGGAATACCTGCTGAAGGCCAGAGCACTCAGAAATCGGTGGGAGACCATAGTAAGTGATGCCAACAGGGAGGCAGAAAGGATTCGCCATGAAGCTATTCGCCCCGGAAGATCAACTTTGAGAGCCCCACCAACCTTCAGCCGCTCGCAACTCCAAAAGATAACATGAAGAAGGCTGCGGAGATTCTGGCCAATAATGATGAAGAGATCGACCTTAACCACCTCCGCACACTTGTTGCTTCAGCAATGAAGCAACACAGTAAGGCAGATACTTCGCGTAGGATGGAATCCAACCCGGATCTATGTGTGTCCACCGCGCTAAAGAACGCCTCAGGAAGGGAGTGTCGTGACGAACAATCGCGCACCGGATCTACGGAGCGTAAAAGATACCCGTACCCTCGGAAACACCTCTGACGGAAAAAAACAAGGGAAAGGATCCGATGTATGCTGGCAGTGACAAGTACCAGAACTCGTCACCTCCGCCCCGGAACCCGCATCCTCCTCCGCCACCTCGCCAATGGAGTCCAGCTGGAAACGCCCGACCCCATGGGCCTGGTGGAATTAACATCCGTGACAACGCTGTTCCCCCGAGGAGCCGGAACAAGGAGCGCACGCATGAGCCTCGTCGGAGCCGGAACGACGAACGTGAGCCTGAGCCCCGCAGAAACCGGAACAAGGGAGGCGACCGCCATTATGGCGAAGGTAGCCACCGTAGCCGGAGTCAGCATCGTGAAGGACAAGGAGAATCTAAAGGCGGAAGCAAAAGTTCTCACCGGCCCCCTCATAGATCTCCTTCCCCACCGCCTAGTGGGGGAGGTGGAGGCAGAGGCAGAGGCGGAGGCCGAAGGTCTCGCTCCCGCTCAAAGTCTCCCACTCGAAACGGCTGGCGCGACGCACGGGAATGTCTCAACGAATATAGGACTGGGTACATAGGCCCAAAATGCTTTGCCAGGAGGATCCGAGAGGAACCAACGCCAAAATGCTTGAACCTCAAGCTACCCGGAAACATGAAGCCGTATGATGGCAGTGAGAGGCCCGATACCTGGATCGATGACTTCTTCAATGCAGTCAGCTTTGCCGAAGGGACTCCAATATGGTCTGCCGCATGCTCCAATTGTACCTTGTTGGCCCAGCCCATATTTGGCTCAACGACCTCGACGAAAATTCTATCTTTTGCTGGTTTAACCTGAAGGTCGCCTTTGAGAACCACTTCAGGGGCACCTATAAGAGGACCCTCCACGGCCAGCGATTTGCAGGCCTGCATCCAGAAGAAAAACGAAACCTCCCGAGCCTTCCTCTCTCGGTGGTTAGCAACAAGAAATGAGTGCGAGAACGTGGGTAACCGCACAGCAATGCTAGCTTTCATAGGTGGCTTGCAAAGAGGGGGGCTGCTCCGGCACAAACTAACCTGCCTTGTCAACGAGAATAAGCTGACGTTGGATGACATGATCGGCATCGCCAACACTCACACCGCCGTTGATGACGATGCAGGTGGAGAACTCTCAGCCACAGCCATACCCCTGCATCAGCAAAAGAAAAACCGAAATGGCAGCAGCAACAACAACAAGCGGAAGAACCCCTCTGATGACCAGAAGAGCGGCAGATCCGACATGGTTGCCATGACGTTCCAATACGGAGGCCAAGGAGGCGAAAGAGGCCGCGGCCGTGGTTGCGGAGCCGGCAGGGGCCAGCAGCGCGCTGACGAGGTCACCGCCGCTGGGTTCCGCGCTCCCCAAACCTAGCAAGAATACATGGATATCCCATGCCTAGCCCATATTGATCCGGCTACTGGCAAGTCATCCCACACCAATCGCAACTGCAAGTGGGTCAACGATCTGAAGACTGGCCTGTAAGCAGGATACAAGCGCGCCCGAAAGCACCGCCCACGCGGCAAAGGAGGCAAGGGCAAGAACAAGGATAAGGACGAGGATAGTTTCGAGGCGATGGAATAAGGTGAAGCTTCACCGGATCCCAAGGAGGGTTCTGCAACTAACAAATCCAATCCCTTCATCAAAAAGAGTGCAGGTGCATACCACACCTTCCTTGCAACTCCGACGGTCTGGGCCAAGAAATCAGCCCTCCGGGTCTTGAATGCCACGCTTCCGGCTGTGCCACAATATGTCAAGTGGTCGGAAAACCCATGCACCTTCGATAGGGCAGATCATCCAACTGTCATCCCCAAAGAGTGATATGCTTTGGTTGTGAGTCCCCGCATTCACGGGTATGACTTCTCCAAGTGCCTCATGGACGGCGGAGCCAGCCTGAACATCATGTACCTGGAGACTCTGGAGAAGATGAACCTTACCAAGGAGCAGCTCAAGCACAGCACAACAGAGTTACATGGTGTGGTTTCGGGTAAAAATGCAAACTCTCTGGGCAGCATCAAACTTCCCGTGGCCTTCGGCGATGTTAACAATTTCCGCGAAGAGATGATCACGTTTGAGGTTGTGCCATTCAAGAGCTCCTACCATGTCATTTTCGGCAGGCCCACCTACCACAAGTTTCATGCAAGGGCGTGTTACATCTACAATAAGCTCAAGATTCCGGGTCCTAACGGCATGATTACCGTATTCGGAGACTACAAGAAAGCTCGAGACTACGAGGAGGGCGAAGCCGCCTTTGCAGAATTTGTACTATCTGGAGAGGAGCTGCAAGGCTATAGGGCCGCGGTGGATCCGAATGAGATGCATACCACCAAGAAGCAGATCTCCGACCAGAAGACCTCGTTCAAGGCCGCGATAGACACCAAGAAGGTTGACCTCAAGGTAGGCGACAGTTCCAAGCAAGTGTCTGTCAGAGCTGGCCTGGACCCCAAATAGGAAGACGCGCTCATCGAGTTCCTGCGAGCTAACATGGATATCTTCGCATGACAACCTTCTGACATGTCCGGAGTACCAAGGGAACTCGCCAAGCACTACCTCAACATAAATCCGGGTGCAAAACCGGTGAAGCAAGCTATGTGACGCTTCGGAGACAAGAAGCGCCACGCCATATGATGGAATCAGCAAAGTTGCTAGAGGCGGGATTTGTAGTAGAAGTTATCCATACTGATTGGGTCACAAACCCCGTCCTTGTACCCAAATCTGAAATACTAAGAATGTGCGTCGATTACTCCGGCTGAATAAGCATTGTCCGACGGATCCGTTCCCCTTGTCGCGCACTGACCAAGTCATTGATTCGACGGCAGGGCGGAACTTCTGTGTTTTCTTGACGCATATTCCGGGTATCACCAGATTTGGATGAAGAAGTCCGACCAAAAGGTGACCTCGTTCATCACACCCTTTGGCACTTACTGCTATGTCACCATGTCTTTTGGTTTAAAAAATGCAAGTGCCACGTACCAGCGTACGATGCAGCGGTGCTTGAAGGACCAAATTGGCCGGAACATGCACGCTTACATCGACGACATCGCGGCCATGACCCGGAAAGGATCTGACTTGATCAACGATCTCACAGAAACCTTTGAAAATCTCCGACGGTACAAGATGATGTTGAATCTGCTGAACTGCCTTTTTGGCGTGCCAGAAGGAAAACTCCTTGGCTTCATTATATCTCAGATAGGTATTGAAGTAAACCCGGAAAAAATCAAGGCTATCCTGAACATCAAGAGGCCAACTTGTCTCAAAGATGCGCAACGATTAACTGGTTGCGTTGCTGCAATCAGTAGATTTGTTAGCCGTCTTGGCGAGAAGGCACTACCTTGTACAAACTGCTGAAGAAAACGGACAAAATTGTCTGGGACGACGCAACAGATGCAACACTTTAGGGGTTGAAGGACATACTCTCTTCCTCGCCTATCTTGGCAGCTTCGGATGAGTCAGAGGCTATGCTCCTCTACCTGGCATCTTCCAACAAGGTCATGAGTCTCGTTATCGTGTTGGAGCGAAAGGAAAAAGGTCATGAGTCTCGTTACCTGGCCTCCATGATCCAGATCTAGCCACCGTTGAATTGGCAACGACACCTGCCATCCAAATGGACAGTTCTTCCACTCCTAGTGCATGCAATCTATGTTGCCAATCATTCCTGGGAACCTTTAGACTCGTTGATAGACAACAACCACCTTGTATCCTTAACAGTTGGCTCCCTATAGTAATGATGTACGAACACGGCAATCATGACTCGGCAAAACCTGTACATGGCCTCAAGGCAGGTGCTCTCACCCATTCGAAGATACTCATCGAATATATGAACAACCATTCCATATGATAGCATGCGAATAGCCGCAGAGTATTTTTGGTAGGAGGTGAATCCTAGCGCACCTGTTGCATCGGGCCTGCATTGTAAGTAGGGGTCGTAGTGTCTGATGCCCCGGAGAATGACCATGAACAGCTCCCTTGACATCTTGTACCGGCACCGGAACATTTTTCCTTGAACACTGGATCGGTGAGGTGGAAGTAGTCCTTATGGAGCCGGAGCTGCCCTTCCACTCTGTTGCGCGGCAAGTTTTTTCATCGGCCCTTGACATAGCCCCGGTGCACCGGCCCCTGGTTTGAATTGAACTCGTGGATCATGGAGGACGTAGTAGTTGCCAATGTCTGTGTCGACTGATCGGACTCCTCGTCGGAAGAGGAGTCAACGACCTCCGCGCGGAACTTATCCAGCATGTGTAACATGTCCATCTGTGTGGGTACGAATGGTGGATCAACGGCCGCGCACAATAGCGCCAAAAACAGGAGAAGACACCTACCAGCGCAATTGATCGAACAGGTCGTGGGCGGCGCGGAAGGGCGGTGCAACCGGCAACGTTTGGCCCCAAAACAGCCGGCAGGTACGCGCCGGAGCCAACCCCGAGTACGATCCTGCTCTCCCGTGCAGCGAGAACCGAGCCGACGGTGAGTACTGCGGCGCTGCTACGGTACGGCGGCGGGTGGGGTTGGGGTGGTGGCGTCGCACTAGGGTAGCAGAGAAGGGGAAAAGAAGCAAATCGAAGCGGTCGATTTCGCTGTCCCTGACTTGCGGGACCGGGTAAGAAAAGGAAAACCCGGCGTGACCGCGGAGCGTCCGCGGAGACGCAAACCTGACGCATATTTAGGCCAGTCTTGCGTCGCCGCAGACGGTTCGGTCACTTTGCATCGCCCCACTGGAGCAGGGCCCAGACGCATTTTCGGTCACGACGGACGCAAACGGTCGCTCAGCGTCCGTTTGCGTCGCCCCGTTGTAGATGCCCTGAGAAATGGTAAGTGAGAAGAACAATATATTTCTAAGATAAAAAATTGTATAGTAAATGCAAAAAACATATTATCAGTCTAACAAAATATTTTACATGCAAGTCGGCTTGTAAGGTTAGTTATGAACTTTAATCTTCTCATATTATGTCTTCACATTTTCACCCGCGAAAATGGTTACACGGGATGTTACACTACGGGAGAGCCGGCATGTGCCGACGGCCACCCGATGTGCCGACGGCCAAATGTCGGGACCGTCGGCACAGAAACCCTCGTCGACCGGCGACGGAGTGGACCGTCGGCACAGGCCGGCCGTCGGCACACTACACGTTCTACCGACGGTCACCGTCGACGCAACAGCGGCCGTCGGCACAAAAATATGGCGCCCGAAGGTCACCGTCGGCACAGATTCACCCGTCGGCACAGGCGACGATAGGTGGGCCCAGCCGTTAGGCTGTCACGGCGCCGTCTAGGCTATGCCGACGGTCACCGTCGGCGCAACCGCGGCCGTCGGCCCAGAGCCTGACAACTGGGTCCCTTCCCCTGCTGTGCCGACGGTGACCCACGGCACAACCTCGGCCGTCGGCACAACAAATGATGCCCCACCTTTTTTTAACATTTTCTAGTACATATAATTGTTAATCCCAATCATTTTTATTTGTTTATTTCTTTCTTACTGCTAGTTTGGCGAACCCCTTTGCGGAAAACCTATATATGTATAAGGGCGGTATAAGGGCACAAAAGTGATATACTTAAGAACTTAAGACCCAGACACGATACAAAACACTTAAATAACTAGACTCACACACATACCAAAGCGCTTACAGAACTAGACCCACACACGAACCGAAACAATTAAAGAACTACACCCACACAGAGGAACCAAAACACTTAAAGAAACTACACCCACACACATGAACCAAAACACTTAAAGAACTAGACCCACACACAAACCAAAGCATTTAAAGAACTACACCCACACACGAACAAAGCACTTAACACTGGGTCGACACATGACCCGCTAGACACACGGACTCGACACACACACATATTAATCAGAGAAGTCGAAATCTTCATCCTCGCTGGGGGTGTCCTCTGAAGCGGTGGTTGTGAGGTTCCACGACCACCATTCATCATTCTCCCCCCATGTCGACGCCTCTCCTTTGGCGTACTCTGCTTCAACCTCGGCCTTTCTCTGCCGCTTTCCCGCCCTCCTCTCTCTCCTGTACGTCTGCTTCTCCTTCCAGAATGCGCGCGTTGCCTCGACGTCTCCGGGATGGTCTCTGCGCCACTGTGCCATGAACTGCTCGTCTGCCTCGGTGGTATCAATCCACCGCTGGCCAGCCCTGTACCGCCGCGCTTCACCCTGTGAGCGAAGTAGCGGCTCAGTAGAGAGACTCTGAGCTTCCGTCAGAGACCTGACCTCCGGGAAGTTCATTTCGTGGCTCGGCCGGCCAAACCTCCAAGCCGCAACGTCGTATGCGCGGGCAGCAGCCTCCTTCGTGTAGAAGGTGCCCAGCCACACACGCGTACCACCGGCGGTGATTTCAGCCGCGAAATGTCCCGCAGGCCGCAGGCGAACGCCGATGAAGCCCGTGTTGCTACGGCGACGAGGAGCCATCTCAGCGGCAGCTCAGCTCAGAGGATTTTGTGGTTCTATTGGATGAGAGAAGTGATGAAGGGAGAATTGTTGCTGGTGCTGTTAGTGGAGAAGCCATGGCTATATATAGGCCGACAAGGGGCTGAAACGGCGGGAAAACATGGCGGGAGAGAATGGGCGGGAAAGGGTGGGCGGGAAAAAAGGGCGGGAGAGAAGCAGCGGGAAAGGGTGGGCGGGAAAAAAAGGGCGGGAGAGAAGCAGCGGCAAAGGGTGGGCGGGAAAAAAAGGGCGAGAGAGAAGCAGCGGGAAAGGGTGGGCGGGAAAAAAGGGCGGGAGAGAAGGAGCGGGAAAGGGTGGGCGGGAAAAAAGGGCGGGAGAGAAGCAGCGGGAAAGGGTGGGCGGGAAAAAAAGGGCAGGAGAGAAGTAGCACGAAAGGGATGCAGTCTCAGGGAATGGCCCCAAAAGTTGTGTCTGTCCACATGGCATGCACAAAAGTGATTTGAGATGGTTCTATATCCAATGCTACCCCCTCCGGGTGTGCCCGGCTTCTCGGACATGGGGTTCCTACACTTAGGCAGATTCTGCATGTATAGGGGGAACTCCCTCGGAGGTGAACCGGAGAGAACCTTGGGATCATATGGGATGATCCTTGTTTCCACATGTACCTATGACCTAACCAAGCTCAAACGTAGGCATACGCCCACCGGGGGAACCCCGATGGGATGCAGTCAAAGGGGTAGACGGCGCGGTCAACAGAACTAGGGTTTCGTCAGAAATCGAGCATCGGACCTAGGGAATGGCCCCAAAAGTTGTGTGTGTCCACATGGCATGCACAAAAGTGATTTGAGATGGTTCTATATCCAATGCTACCCCCTCCGGGTGTGCCCGGCTTCTCGGACATGGGGTTCCTCCACTTAGGCAGATTCTGCATGTATAGGGGGGAACTCCCTCGGAGGTGAACCGGAGAGAACCTTGGGATCATATGGGATGATCCTTGTTTCCACATGTACCTATGACCTAACCAAGCTCAAACATAGGCATACGCCCACCGGGGGAACCCCGATGGGATGCAGTCAAAGGGGTAAACGGCGCGGTCAACAGAACTAGGGTTTCGTCAGAAATCGAGCATCAGACCTAGGGAATGGCCCCAAAAGTTGTGTGTGTCCACATGGCATGCACAAAAGTGATTTGAGATGGTTCTATATCCAATGCTACCCCCTCCGGGTGTGCCCGGCTTCTCGGACATGGGGTTCCTACACTTAGGCGGTCTGCATGTATAGGGGGAACTCCTCGGAGGTGAACCGGAGAGAACCTTGGGATCATATGGGATGATCCTTGTTTCCACATGTACCTATGACCTAACCAAGCTCAAACGTAGGCATACGCCCACCGGGGAACCCCGATGGGATGCGATCAAAGGGGTAGACGGCGCGGTCAACGTAACTAGGGTTTCGTCGGAAATCGAGCATCGGACATAGGGAATGGCCCCAAAAGTTGTGTGTGTCCACATGGCATGCACAAAAGTGATTTGAGATGGTTCTATATCCAATGCTACCCCTCCGGGTGTGCCCGGCTTCTCGGACATGGGGTTCCTACACTTAGGCGTATTCTGCATGTATAGGGGGAACTCCCTGAGGTGAACCGGAGAGAACCTTGGGATCATATGGGATGATCCTTGTTTCCACATGTACCTATGACCTAACCAAGCTCAAACATAGGCATACGCCCACCGGGGAAACCCCGATGGGATGCGATCAAAGGGTAAACGGCGCGGTCAACGTAACTAGGGTTTTGTCGTAAATCGAGCATCGGACCTAGGGAATGGCCCCAAAAGTTGTGTGTGTCCACATGGCATGCACAAAAGTGATTTGAGATGGTTCTATATCCAATGCTACCCTCCGGGTGTGCCCGGCTTCTCGGACATGGGGTTCCTACACTTAGGCGATTCTGCATGTATAGGGGGAACTCCTCGGAGGTGAACCGGAGAGAACCTTGGGATCATATGGGATGATCCTTGTTTCCACATGTACCTATGACCTAACCAAGCTCAAACGTAGGCATACGCCCACCGGGGGAACCCCGATGGGATGCAGTCAAAGGGGTAGACGGCGCGGTCAACAGAACTAGGGTTTCGTCAGAAATCGAGCATCGGACCTAGGGAATGGCCCCAAAAGTTGTGTGTGTCCACATGGCATGCACAAAAGTGATTTGAGATGGTTCTATATCCAATGCTACCCCCTCCGGGTGTGCCCGGCTTCTCGGACATGGGGTTCCTACACTTAGGCAGATTCTGCATGTATAGGGGGAACTCCCTCGGAGGTGAACCGGAGAGAACCTTGGGATCATATGGGATGATCCTTGTTTCCACATGTACCTATGACCTAACCAAGCTCAAACGTAGGCATACGCCCACCGGGGAACCCGATGGGATGCGATCAAAGGGGTAGACGGCGCGGTCAACGTAACTAGGGTTTCGTCAGAAATCGAGCATCGGACCTAGGGAATGGCCCCAAAAGTTGTGTGTGTCCACATGGCATGCACAAAAGTGATTTGAGATGGTTCTATATCCAATGCTACCCCCTCCGGGTGTGCCCGGCTTCTCGGACATGGGGTTCCTACACTTAGGCGGTCTCGCATGTATAGGGGGGAACTCCCTCGGAGGTGAACCGGAGAGAACCTTGGGATCATATGGGATGATCCTTGTTTCCACATGTACCTATGACCTAACCAAGCTCAAACATAGGCATACGCCCACCGGGGGAACCCCGATGGGATGCAGTCAAAGGGGTAAACGGCGCGGTCAACAGAACTAGGGTTTTGTCAGAAATCGAGCATCAGACCTAGGGAATGGCCCCAAAAGTTGTGTGTGTCCACATGGCATGCACAAAAGTGATTTGAGATGGTTCTATATCCAATGCTACCCCCTCCGGGTGTGCCCGGCTTCTCGGACATGGGGTTCCTACACTTAGGCGGATTCTGCATGTATAGGGGGAACTCCCTGAGGTGAACCGGATAGAACCTTGGGATCATATGGGATGATCCTTGTTTCCACATGTACCTATGACCTAACCAAGCTCAAACGTAGGCATACGCCCACCGGGGGAACCCGATGGGATGCGATCAAAGGGGTAGACGGCGCGGTCAACGTAACTAGGGTTTCGTCAGAAATCGAGCATCGGACCTAGGGAATGGCCCCAAAAGTTGTGTGTGTCCACATGGCATGCACAAAAGTGATTTGAGATGGTTCTATATCCAATGCTACCCCTCCGGGTGTGCCCCGCTTCTTGGACATGGGGTTACTACACTTAGGCCGATTCTCGCATGTATAGGGGGAACTCCCTCGGAGGTGAACCGGAGAGAACCTTGGGATCATATGGGATGATCCTTGTTTCCACATGTACCTATGACCTAACCAAGCTCAAACGTAGGCATACGCCCACCGGGGAACCCCGATGGGATGCGATCAAAGGGGTAGACGGCGCGGTCAACGTAACTAGGGTTTCGTCGTAAATCGAGCATCGGACCTAGGGAATGGCCCCAAAAGTTGTGTGTGTCCACATGGCATGCACAAAAGTGATTTGAGATGGTTCTATATCCAATGCTACCCCCTCCGGGTGTGCCCGGCTTCTCGGACATGGGGTTCCTACACTTAGGCAGATTCTGCATGTATAGGGGGAACTCCCTCGGAGGTGAACCGGAGAGAACCTTGGGATCATATGGGATGATCCTTGTTTCCACATGTACCTATGACCTAACCAAGCTCAAACGTAGGCATACGCCCACCGGGGGAACCCCGATGGGATGCAGTCAAAGGGGTAGACGGCGCGGTCAACAGAACTAGGGGTTCGTCAGAAATCGAGCATCGGACCTAGGGAATGGCCCAAAAAGTTGTGTGTGTCCACATGGCATGCACAAAAGTGATTTGAGATGGTTCTATATCCAATGCTACCCCCTCCGGGTGTGCCCGGCTTCTCGGACATGGGGTTCCTACACTTAGGCGGTCTGCATGTATAGGGGGAACTCCCTCGGAGGTGAACCGGAGAGAACCTTGGGATCATATGGGATGATCCTTGTTTCCACATGTACCTATGACCTAACCAAGCTCAAACGTAGGCATACGCCCACCGGGGGAACCCCGATGTGATGCAGTCAAAGGGGTAGACGGCGCGGTCAACAGAACTAGGGTTTCGTCAGAAATCGAGCATCGGACCTAGGGAATGGCCCAAAAAGTTGTGTGTGTCCACATGGCATGCACAAAAGTGATTTGAGATGGTTCTATATCCAATGCTACCCCCTCCGGGTGTGCCCGGCTTCTCGGACATGGGGTTCCTACACTTAGGCAGATTCTGCATGTATAGGGGGGAACTCCCTCGGAGGTGAACCGGAGAGAACCTTTGGATCATATGGGATGATCCTTGTTTCCACATGTTCCTATGACCTAACCAAGCTCAAACGTAGGCATACGCCCACCGGGGGAACCCCGATGGGATGCGATCAAAGGGGTAGACGGCGCGGTCAACGTAACTAGGGTTTCGTCGAGAAATCGAGCATCGGACCTAGGGAATGGCCCCAAAAGTTGTGTGTGTCCACATGGCATGCACAAAAGTGATTTGAGATGGTTCTATATCCAATGCTACCCCCTCCGGTGTGTCCGGCTTCTCGGACATGGGGTTCCTACACTTAGGCATTCTGCATGTATAGGGGGAACTCCTCGGAGGTGAACCGGAGAGAACCTTGGGATCATATGGGATGATCCTTGTTTCCACATGTTCCTATGACCTAACCAAGCTCAAACGTAGGCATACGCCCACCGGGGGAACCCCGATGGGATGCAGTCAAAGGGGTAGACGGCGCGGTCAACAGAACTAGGGTTTCGTCAGAAATCGAGCATCGGACCTAGGGAATGGCCCCAAAAGTTGTGTGTGTCCACATGGCATGCACAAAAGTGATTTGAGATGGTTCTATATCCAATGCTACCCCCTCCGGGTGTGCCCGGCTTCTCGGACATGGGGTTCCTACACTTAGGCAGATTCTGCATGTATAGGGGGGAACTCCCTCGGAGGTGAACCAGAGAGAACCTTGGGATCATATGGGATGATCCTTGTTTACACATGTACCGATGACCTAACCAAGCTCAAACGTAGGCATACGCCCACCGGGGAACCCCGATGGGATGCAGTCAAAGGGGTAGACGACGCGGTCAACAGAACTAGGGTTTCGTCAGAAATCGAGCATCAGACCTAGGGAATGGCCCCAAAAGTTGTGTGTGTCCACATGGCATGCACAAAAGTGATTTGAGATGGTTCTATATCCAATGCTACCCCCTCCGGGTGTGCCCGGCTTCTCGGACATGGGGTTCCTACACTTAGGCAGATTCTGCATGTATAGGGGGGAACTCCCTCGGAGGTGAACCGGAGAGAACCTTGGGATCATATGGGATGATCCTTGTTTACACATGTACCTATGACCTAACCAAGCTCAAACGTAGGCATACGCCCACCGGGGGAACCCCGATGGGATGCAGTCAAAGGGGTAGACGACGCGGTCAACAGAACTAGGGTTTCATCAGAAATCGAACATCGGATCTAGGGTTTAGGGTTAGGGTTAGGATTAGTGTTAGTATTTGAGATGATATATTATGTTCTTATTATTTGGAATAAATAGTGATAATGTTTATTTTTAGAAACTAAAAAAATAAAAAAAAACTTGTGCCGACGGTCACCGTCGGCACAACCTAAACCCTATTATTTGAGATGATATAGTATTAGTATTAAAGATGATATATTATGTTTTTATTATTTGGAATAAATAGTGACAATGTTTATTTAAAAAAATAAAAAAAAATAAAAAAAAATAAAAAAAGTGTGCCGACGGTCCTGGCCGTCGGCACACAAACCCACTTAAGTGGGGTCGACGCGGGGCTGCCTCATCCCCACATAGACCGCCCCCCGCGCCCACACCCCACGCCCTGCCCCCCGCGCGCGCCGCCGCCGCCATGCCCTCGCGCGCCGCCGTCCTCCCGGCCGCGCCGCGCTGCGCCGCCGCTGCCCGCCGCCGCTTCGCCGCACCGCCACCGCCTGCCCCGCGCCGCCGCCATCCCCCCTCCCCAGCCCGCGCCACGCCCTGCCCCAGCGCCGCCGCCTGCCCGCCCGCCGCCGTCCTCCTGCCGCTGCCGCTGCCTCAAGGCGTCCCGCCGCAGCCAGCCCGGCCTCAGACACCCGGTGCCGCGCCGTCCAAGACAGCACGGCCATGGTAAGGATGTTCTTTTTTTTAGCTTTTTAGTATTTGCAATTAGCTAGCTAATTGTAATTGTAATGTAATGTAAATTTGCAAATTGAAATTGAAATGAAGTAAAGAATTGAAATATAATTGTAATTGTAAATTTGCAAATTGAAATAGAATTTGCAAATTGAAATTGAAATGAAGTAAAGAATTTGGAAATGGAAATTGAAATTGTAATGTAAATTGAAATGAAAATGAAGGAATAGAAATGGAAATTGAAATTTGCATTGACAATTTTTTATTATTTTAAATAGGTCCCGTAGTGAGCACCCCGCGTGACGACCCCGGATCTTGCGGCGCATAGCTACGGTCGTCGACATCGCCGGTTGTTCGACTACTTCCTCTACAGTCGAGGGTGAGCTGAATTGCCGACTCCCCCTCCACATTTTTTATGTCATTAGATTTAATTTCCCCATCAAGTCGCGTAACCTAGGTGTCAATTCCCGTCCGCAAGCGTTACGCGGATAAATATGCATTAGTGGTCAGCATATTTTGAACCGTAACGCTTGTGGCATTTACGGGACAGTCGCCGGACCCGTAGTTGGGTACGTTTTCCATGTTCTGCTCGGGTGCGAGACAGGATTTCGTCAGCGCCTCCCTGTTGTTCTCCGGATGCACATCCTCTCGACTTTTTGCTGAGACGTGTATCGGGAGAGCAGCGGGGAGGTGCTGCCGAAATTCTGTCTCGCACCCGAGCAGAACGTGGAGAACGTACCCAACTACGGGTCCGGGGGCTGCTAGGAGCCCACCTAGTAGAGATGTAGGTTGATGCACGCGTTTTTGCCGGTAGAAAAATAAAAATATGATGCATTCAATTTCATGCTACTATTTGTTGTTTGTCACGCAATAAAGCAGGATGGCTGATAATGAGTGGATGTACAGTGGCTGTGTTAGTTCGACTCAAGTGACAGATGAATGGAAATGGAAGACCGATTTGTTAGTGAAGGAGTTAGCTCGTGGTTCGAAGGGGATTGTTCGTCCCCGTTGCCCTTGCAATGTCTGCAGGAGGCATCATCCTAAGGATATTCTAGAGATGACTAAACACCTTTGGGTATATGCGTGACTACGACCCGCCGGTCGACTTTTCTCGGCACGAACGTGATAGAGGTGAGGTGATGCGGCAGCGGATCGATGGCAATGAGAACGATGGCATCTTAAACTTGCTAGATGATCTTCGGGATGCTGACATGCCAGAGTTACCATGGGACGAACAATCTGAACCGGAGGAACCGCCTGAACCGGAGGGACCGCCACAACCGGAGGAACTTCCAGAGGAGGAACCTGAGCCAACCGCGAGGGCCTTCATTGATATGATGGCCTCAGCTAGGAGGCCTCTATACCCGGGTGCAAAAATGTCTCAACTTGATGGCATCACGCAGTTGCTAGCCGACAAGTGCATGTTTGAGAGTACTCGAGCATCCTTTGAAAAGACTCTGAACACAGTAGGTAACATGTTGCCTGAAGGTCATTGCTTGCCCAAGACCATGTACGAAACAAAGAAAATCTTGAAAGCATTGAAAATGGATTATGCAACATATGATGTCTGTCCAAAACTTTGCCTTTTGTTTTGGAAAGACTATGCGGATGACAAGTACTGTGCCAAGTGTGGTCACTCTAGGTATCATGAGGTAGATGTAGGCAATGGTCAGAAGAGGTAGACAAAAGTAGCCATAAAGATTCTTCGTTATCTCCCATTCATCAAAAGAATCCATCGGCTTTACATGTTCGAGGAGACTGCCAAGCAGATGACATGGCATAAGACCGGGATAAGATTGCAGGACGAGAAGAAACGGGTACCCATGGTACATCCATCTGATGGTCAATCATGGAAGCACTTCGATGAAAAGCACCCAAATGAGGCAAGTGAGGCTCGGAATGTTAGAATTGCGATAGCAACCGATGGATTCAACCCATATGGTATGTCGACTGCCGCGTACAGCTGCTGGCCCATGTTTGTTATTCCGCTCAATCTCCCTCCTGGAGTCGTAATGCAAAGGAAGAACATATTCTTGTTGATGATCCTTCCAGGGCCTGAATATCCAGGGAAGAAATTGAGTGTCTTAATGCAACCACTTGTGGATGATTTGCACCACTCGTGGCATCATGGTACATTGACATACGACCAAGCATCAAAGAGAAACTTCATCATGAAAGTTTGGTTCCACTATTCGATGCATGACCTACCCGGGTACGCCCTATTCTGTGGGAATAGTACAGCTGGTAAGTTTCCATGCCCAGTGTGCAGGCACGAACTAGAATTCAGGCACCTAAAAGCTGGACACAAATATGTTGCCTTTGACAAACACCGCAAGTTCCTCAGTCCAGGGCATCGGTTCAGATCTGACAAGAAAAACTTCACGAAAGGCGTAGTTGTCCTTGAACATAAAGAAATACCAAAGTTCAATGGTGCAACTGTTGATGCTGAGCTACGTGCTCTCCAGCCTAGTAAGGAACCCGGCCACCAATTTGAGGGATATGGTAAAACGCACAACTGGACTCACATAGCAGGCATAACAGAGCTCGATTATTACAAGGACCTTGAACTTCCCCATAATATCGATATGATGCACACCGAAAAGAATTGCGGGGAGGCATTCCTTAACACCTGCTGCAACATACCAGGCAAGTCAAGGGATAATGTTTCAGCTAGAGTCGATATTGAGGAGATATGTGACAGGGTGGCTCTACACATGCAGCCTCCTGAGGGCAATCGAAAAGGTTGGTTAAAGCCGCATGCCAAGTACTGTCTTGATAGCACCGACAAGAAGGAGGCATTTACGTGGCTCAAATATGACGTGATGTTCCCTGATGGTTATTGTTCGAATATGAGTAAGGGAGTCAATCTTGCTACAGGAAAAATAAACGGGCTCAAGAGTCACGACTATCATATATGGATTGAGCGGCTGATGCCGGTGATGCTTCGAGGGTATCTCCCCGATCATGTCTGGCGAGTGCTTGCGGAGGTGAGCCATTTTTTCCGCACGGTCTGTGCTAAGCAGATATGTACCGAGGTGATTGAGAAGCTGCAGGAGCAAGTGCCGGACATGCTATGCAAGTTAGAGATGATATTCCCCCCAGGCTTCTTCACTCCGATGTTACATCTCATCGTGCATCTCGCCAACGAGGCACTCTTGGGGGGACCGGTGCGAGATCGTTGGCAGTTTTGTATTGAGAGGGAGTTCAAATATATTCGGTACAAATGTGGAAACAAAAATAAGATTGAAGCATGCATAGCTGAGGCAACTCTCCTCCATGAGATGGCAGACGCCACGACAATGTACTATGCCAATGATGTGCCCACTAAGCATAACCCGGTCGCTCGGTACAATTCCGACGAGCCCAAGCGTGACCCAAAGCTCTTGCTCTTCCAATATCCCGGTGGCAAGGCCGGTGCCTCAAAAGTGGAGAACATTTCACCAGAAGAGAAGGATTGCATAATGCTTTACGTGCTTATGAACATGGAGGAAGTGGTCGATTTCATGAGGTAAAATGATGAACCAATTACTTTGCAACCAGTAACTTGGTTTTGGTCTAATACGTATTTTCTCCTTTCAGCCAATTCCATGATGAAATGTGGTCAGGAAGAAATGGTCCCACTCCCACGCAGTGGTACACTCTTCTGAAAGAGGGTGCCCCGCCCTTAAATAAAAGCTTCGTGAACTGGTTCCATGAAAAAGTAATTTCTCAAATGTTCCTCTTACTTTGCAATCCGTGACTTGTCTTATTACACGTAACTAATGCACAGAATAATCTGAACTGAACTTGTAGGGAGCTGATCCCAACGTTGAGATGACAGACGAGTTGAGATGCGTTTCCCAGGGTTTTAACCGTAGAGTCCATACGCATGAGAAGTATGATGTAAATGGGTATCGCTTCCATACCGAGTTTCACCAGAAGAACCGGCCTAATGCAAAAACAATAAATACTGGGGTCTACACCCGCGGAGCCGATGATCTTGATTACTATGGAAGGTTACAAAAGGTATACGAGTTGACGTTCAACAACGCAAACATAGAACTCAAGCTCTTTGTGTTCAAATGCCACTGGTTTGACCCACACGGTGGAATGAGAAGCACCCCCTCCATTGGTTTAGTTGAAGTTAGGCCTACAACCACCTACAACGGATCCGACGTCTATGTTGTGGCTCACCAAACCAAGCAAGTTTATTATTTGTCCTACCCATGTCAGAATGAGGAACTCATGGGCTGGGAAGTCGTGTTCCAGGTATCGCCATATGGTAAGCTACCCATCCCCTCCGAGGACGATTACAACAACATTGACCCGGTAACATATGAGGGAATTTTCTATCAAGAGGAAGAGCAGTTCGGGGACCTTCAAATAGACATAGGTCTTCAGGATCTCCACAACGATGTACAAATGCGTGGTGAGACCGTGGTGGACCTGAAGGACATAGCTATGCTCACCAAGCGCCATGCGAACAAAGACAACATTGTCGAGACTCAACCGAAACCCAATGCCGACCATGAATACTCATATGATACTGATTTTGATAGTGAGGCTGAGAACCCAATGCCTAGAGATGAGAGTGGTGATGAATGGTGAGGGTCTTTTATGCTTAGTACCTACATTATCATTATGCTTAATACATACATTTGTCATTATGCTTAGCACCTACATTATCATTATGCTTAATACATACATTTGTCATTATGCTTAGTACCTACATTATCATTATGCTTAATACATACATTTGTCATTATGCTTAGTACCTACATTGTCATTATGCTTAATACCTACATTTTTCATTATGCTTAGTACCTACATTTGTCATTATGCTTAGTGTTTACTCATTTTCAACATGCTTATTAATTATTTTCTCTTTTCTTATGCAGGTAATTGCCCAATATGAGCGGACGGAAGGCATCATCGAGCTCCTTGCTTGATCAGATGCATCAGCGGAAGCCAGGGCCGGGTGCTTCCAGACGGAGTGGAAGACCCATTGTTCCCACCCGGCGTTACGAAGACGCGGACGGAGGACGGGGAGGACGAGGGGGTGGACGAGGGGGTGGACGAGCTGGAGGACGAGTGGGAGGACGAGCTGGAGGACGAGGGGGAGGACGAGCTGGAGGACGAGGGGGGATGCACAGCTCCTTCTAGCTGACATTCCCTCTGCTTCTGGCTCAGTGGCTTCACAGTCTATGGACGAGGAGGAGGACACTAGGGAGGAGGAGGAGGACACTAGGGAGGAGGAGGAGGAGTCTAGGGACGAGGAGGCTTCGACGGAGATGGCTCCGAAGAAGTTGCGGATTCGTGGGGAAGCGCAGGTTCCCGATGAGAGTAAGGAACCTGCTACGGAGGATGAGAAGTGGCTCCTTGTCCTAGGAAAGATAGAGTAAGTAGTAAGGTGATTTCATTTTCGTTATGACACTTAGCATTTTCTAATGTTTGATAATTGTGCAGTAATTTCACATATACGGGGAAGAATGTCCGCGTGCCAGGGAGTCTGATTGGAGCTGCTATTAGGAAGTACTGGCCGGGGATGTACACTCCGGTCCTTGGGGGCGAGTCCAAGCTAGCCTACACTTGGGAAGACTTTGAGATAGCGCCTTACCCTGGCTTTACTTCCGCCGCCGACGCCGTGATCAAGAAGTTTTGGGTACGTAATGCATACTCTTTGGGTTTCGTTCATATGTAGTTGATAACCCCACCGTGATAACTCATGCCTCTCACACTTTCTGTTATGCTTGATTGCAGCGCAATTATAGGGTGGCGACTGAGCATAAGGAGAGGGCGGATGTGATCCTCCGTAACATGTGTCGGAAGTTGATACGGCAGCAGTGGTACAACCAGAGGATCACGTGCATCGGCCACTTCTATGCTGAGCAGGGCGTAAGGTACACAAAGCCTGAGATTGTGCAGGGACTCGCCCCGGCTATGAAGATAGAGGACTTCATGTCGGTAAGTAATTGTCAATGCGATTCTATGTACTGCGGCTAACTTGCAACTATATTGTTTGTTCTTCAAATGAGTTTTGATTTTGCAAAGTTGTACCACATTGGGCTGATAATAATAAGAGGGCCGCCTTCATGGAGTTGGTCAAGAATTGGGTCGGCGAACACCCCTATTTCAAGGCCCAGAGCGAACGGAACAAGCCCAACCGTGGGCATCGGGGAACACACAAAGGCGGGGAGCAGCGGCACCGATCGCTATCGGAGCGTCTGGTACATATAAAAATGGAACAAGCTGCATTTTTTTGATTTTCGATGATATGCATAACATTTGTTTTGTGATGCAGGGGAAGGAGCTCGGGAGGGAACTTGGTGAGATGGAAGCGTGGACGCACATGAAGCTGGTGACGCCCGGTCCGAACGAGCCTCGGCCCGCGCCTGAGATGTACTACGGCAAGGCCAAAGAGAGTAAGGAAAGATACTGCGAGGAGTACGCCAAGCTCCATCCAGAGGTGGAGGACCCTATGACCGAGCCGGTTGACGAGGTGGCGATGATGCTGGCGGGTACGGCCAGCCGCATGGACGTCCCGCTCGCCTTGTCAGGGGTTTCAAGACTCGAGGAACTTCATGCAGATCAAGGCTACCCTCCTCCGGCAGCCTACGCTACCTCCTCGCGGACTACATGCCGTTCTCGGGTAGAGGTAGATGTAAGTCATCCACACTTTCATCCTCTGTTTTGACTCTTGTTCCTGAATGGCTATGTTGATGAGACGCATTATTTCTGAAATTGTAGACTCAGCTCGAGGAGGCCTATGCAGTAGCTTACGAGGAGTATCTCGAGAAGATTAAGGAGCATGACCTTGTGAAAGATGCCTATGTCCAGTGGACGAGCAACCAGATGGCGGTAAGTTTCAATCTCTATGGTTGCAAAACATCATAAGTCCCCATGTTTGAATCTGAGCTATCTCTCCCGTTTCTTGCAGAGTTTCACTCGGTTCATGATGACTGGAGTGCGAGAGGAACCACTCCCAGAGCCACCTCATCCGGGGCCGACGCCAGTGTTCCCGTCCAAGGAGGAGTTCTATATCATGTACAAGCGTCAGCGTCAGTTGACCCCGGTAAGTTGCTAACTTGGCTAAGTTGCTAACTTGGTGTGACATGGCTAAGTTGCTAACTCCCTCCAACATGTAGGGATTGGGAGAATCCGGGAACGACGCTCCTGATGGTACGCCGATGCACCCCGGTCGCTGTTCTCCTGGTGCTTCTGCCGAACCTCGGCATGGTTCTGCTTCCGGTGGCTCTCGTCGTGGTTCTACCTCCCCGAGCACCGTCGAAATACAGCGGCCTCGCTTCACCCACTCGGAGCTAGATCGTCTCTCGGGTGGTGCACCACCATAGTTTCTACATTGTACTAGCACATGATGACACGCTTCATCTTTGTAGTGGATCCCGTGTATGTACCATGGTCTTGTATGCTATATTTGTGCTATTTGTGAGATTTGATGCTATATTTGTGAGTTTTGGTGCTATACGGTGATATCTTTGTGCTCTATGGTGCTATATATATTACTGGACATTCAATGTTATAATATGTGCAGTTTCTGCAATTTTCTGAGCTAATAGAGCCAAAATGGCAAAAAACTGGAAAAAACCTGGGCCGGCTGTGCCGACGGTGTCACCGTCGGCACAGGCCCATAGCTGCGCCAAATGGCAGGGTCTGTGCCGACGGTGACACCGTCGGCACAGCTGGCCCAGCGCGCGTTTTTTTGGCAGTTTCAAATTTTTTCAGTTTTCACGCCGTTGCATTCTGGGAAAATCTGGGCTACTGTACCGACCGTTTCACCGTCGGCACAGCCTAACGGCCTTCGCCAGCGTCGTCACGCCGTTGCGGACGAGCAACGTCCCGTGCCAACGGTGGCACGGCCGACGGCCACCGTCCCAGCCGTCGGTGCAGCGTGTGCCGACGGTGATGGAAGCTACCCCGACCGGAGATGTGCCGACCAGCCCGTCGGCACAGCCGGTACCGACGGTTGAAGTAGTTGTGCCGACGGTACGGGGCCGTCGGCATATGGAGTTGTTCCCGTAGTGTTAAAATGGTTACACGGATTGTTATATAATAATAATTGATTATATTGACTTGTGTTTAGGGATTTCTTGCATTGTTCCGTGGGATTGATGTTTTCCTTCGTCATTGGTGTCATGTTCAAGATGATATTTCCAGAACTATCTCTATCAACATATATTTCTTTGACATATATGTTTACAACTCAAACTTTTAAGGATGGTGAGATATACATGAACACATCTGTACTACATGAGTGAACAAATAATCGGTGTGTATAGATGTGATATATTTATTTTATTCTTCTTATAATGCTAAGATGGAATGTTAAATGTTTACTATTTTGTGGTGTCCTCTTTCTTCGGAATTATCTACAAAAATGTATCTATTTGAATAAAGAAGGTTTTATCTTAATTCTTATTTGCACTTCGATTGCATAAGTATATTAATTTGTGTGACTTTTTTATTCACATAGAATTAATAATGAGTATATATAACAAAGAAGGAAGTGTGCACATTGATTTTTTTTCCACCTTTTACCAAGTGAACTTATCCATGAGACCATGACATGCAATGAAGCTGTAAAACCTGGTTCGGATATTCAATTATCAAATCTAGACATTGGATCGGAGTAGAGGAGGAGTATGAAATGTTCTCGTTGAAAGAAGGCCATGTGAGCAGTGGCGGAGCGTCAAGCTGAGACCAGGAAACGCCGATTGCTTAGCCCAAAGGGCAAGCATGGGCCGAATAGGCAGATGTCACCGATTGGCTGATATTTACTTATTTTAATAGGCCAAATAGCTTGGTTTAAATGTTGGAAGACCGGGCCAATGCCCAGGATGGTCTCCAAGACCCTTTGCCAGTGCATGTGAGGTAAAAGCTGAATGCATTCGTGAAAACAACGATACATTTATACATTAACTTATGCTTTTTAATGAAACATAAATTGTTGACAAACTTCATATGTTTTTTCCTGTAGCAATGCATGGGTATTTTGCTAGTAACTCATAAGGATACAACTTGTTGAGGCAATGCCTCAGTCTATAGTTTAAGAAAATAAGATAACATAAATACCACTTAGAAGTTTTTCTTTTGGACAATTCCTTAAAAGTTTGGCCTAAATTTGTGCATACAGGCTGAGAATGATATGGGTTATTTACAAGAGATCTCTATTTACAATGGCTGTGGCTTGCAAATATCCGAAGCAAATCACTAGATTTTAGGGGCATTGGACATGAATAGTTGTGGTTGTGGTGCACCACAAGAGAGAGATGTTTTGTTTTGGCGGGGTTTCAGGCAATGGGCCCCAACTCTTCTGCAGAAAAAAAAATGTTCTAGGGGTATGAATGCATAATCTATGCCATTGGCCAATTTCCTTGTAATAGGGTACATCAAGATTATAGGAGAAACCACTAGGCCAGATAAGTACTCAAATTATTTTGATATACACTCGCTCTAAACCGACTTGTTACAATTATTATACATATTTATGTAAAATGCTTTCGTTGAATCTATTGTATTCACCACTATCATTATCGCCATCTCCTTGTTCGAATGGTCAGGCATAAGTATTTTTATTCGGTGGAAAAATGTTTCAACAAGACAGTCCTTCGAAGTTTGTAGAACACAAGCACACATAAGCCCAGAAACAGAGAGAAACTTTCGCTTGAGAATCTTCCCATCAAATCAAAATTCCCTGTAAAAGGGGTCCATAATTAAAACACAAGGGGTATTATTGCCAGATCAGAAACTGAAGTTGTGAACATTTCTATATAATTGAGATCAGCTAATTTGTTGCCTTGCATTTATTGGTCACGGTAATCTCAAATTTCTGATGACTTACTAGTTAAAATTCAAATCAATGTCCCCATGATTCCCACCTAGTGGTAGCAAATATGTTGTTCTTGATATTGCAACAACTTGGCAAACTGAAAATATTTGCAAACACTGTGGCATTAGCATTTGAAATAGATGTCAGCAACAGAATCCATGTCGTTGGACAGAGATACCTGAGATGCTTTGAGGTCAAGCTCATCCCATTCAAAAGATGGATTTGTCCCTTCAACAATCCCCGCACCGGCATAAACTAAAGTGCTATGGCCCTGATACAAGATAGCTACGTGACTATGTGCTTCGTAGTTAGCATAAGTTAAAAACAAGGACGAGGTTCATGAACACTATAGACCCCAAATTTCATAAAACTCTATTTTTACTTACTTTTCCTAGTAGTGCTGATCTAATCCCAACAGCAAACTCACTTTCAGCTCCTCCAAACCAACCAACAGGTCCAGCATACATTCCACGGTCGAAAATTTCTGTAAGAACGTCAAAGAGAGCAGTGATCGCCATCAGTGGCAAGTGATTGCATATTTTGTAAATACATGACACCCATAGCATGCGTTAATTTGAATATAATATTGTAACACACACACACACCATAATCTCGTATGAATTGGCGTGCCTCCTCAGTGGGCAAGCCACAAACAGCTGGACTTGGATGAAGAGCATTTAGGATATCAAACTGCAGTGCCAACACAACGAATCAAGATTCAAATTATGAACAGCACCCTATTTTTTACAATAATCTAAGGCAAAAAAAAATATCCCAATAATGCGAACATATACAACTGCTGGAAGATGGCCTGGTGATAGATTACCTCATCGTCTTCGTTACGTAATCTTGCAGCTAATTGGGCTGACAAATGTTGTACTCTAGGAAGTTTCCGAAGAGCTTTGCTGGGATTGACAACAACCTCATTACAGATCATCTGCAGATCAGATCAGAACCACTGGTTCAATAAAACTGAAGTAACCATGTTGTTTATTTTCTTTTCTGAAAAGCATTACAAGTACCAAGAGCAAGGCAAACTATCACAGGATCATATATGAATTCGGACCGTAAAACTTAACTTGCCTCAAGCTTCTTCTTTATGCTGTCCCTTACTATAGTAAATTCAGTATCCTCTTTGGTGCTGCAAGAATTATTTATATAACTAACTAGTTGGTTTTCGTACAAGGTGCTGATATCACCATAAAATTTAAGAAACATGTCAATCTTATGATTCTTAACACGAAGAGGTGAACAAACCTTAGAAGCAAATCCTGGCCAATTTGAAAATCATCACCCCTTGTTTTCCCTCTTGCTCGCGTACCAGCTAAAGCCTCGCTAGAAATATTCAAGTACTTCCGGTGAAATAGTTGCTCTGGCTATTCAGAATGTTTGGATAAAATTAGCAATAGTTAGCACAGAGGTATTTAACAATGGACGACGTACACATATAAACATGCAATGCATGATAAGTAAGATGATTTCTAACAAGGATTCCGAATATAATTGTTACAAAGGAATGTCAAAAATAAAGTGCATTTCAGAAGACATACACTATTGCCAACAAATGCAGGGGCGTCAGGTGGTTGTATGCAAAACTGGTAGGCATTTTGGCCCTCAACCTGTATACTCAAGAGTCACAGAATTATCTTCTCATAAACTAGATAATTTGACTACATACTTCATGGGGGAGGGAACAACTATACAGCATACCTTTAGACAAGCTAACAGCTCCAAAGGGTCAATGTGAGTATCAGTAATGTACCTGCTGCACCTTGCCAGTACAACCTGCAGCACACATTCCACTGGCAAGTTCAGAATCTATGTTGAAGAAAAATGGAAAACATGTATGTTCGCAACTAATTGAAAATTATAGCATTGGCAGAAATGTCAGATTTCAAACAAATTGGTTGAATTCAACATCTATATATTTGCAAAAGGACAAGACTGTCTGGTTTTTCTTTTAGCAAACAGTGAGATTAATGAATTGTATACCTTCACTAATTCCGTTTGCCTTCCTTTAATCATCTGGAGAGCCTTAGTAACAGCAAGATCCCAGGACGCCTTGGTGGGGACATGATTAAGATTTACGATGGCTGTTTGTAGGTTGGACCTGTTCACCTTAGCTGAGGATGGTGATATCTGCATAAAAGTACAAATCAATGGTTGCCATCTTCTTCTTCTTTCTATCTTTTTTAGATGACTTGTTGTTTATCTTCGCCATGACAATACAGGAAAAGAAAAAAAAATGCATGCCTTGTGCAATGTTGCTTGGAGCTCTTCCACAGCGCTCCGCCATGTCCAAGAGAGCGAGTCATCCCATGCAATCGTCGTCGCAAGAACCGAGCTCTCCTCAAGCTCATTGAACTCAACCTGCAATGCAGTGTACAGTGTACACACACTTCAAAGAGGCCATTCGGTTGAAATGAAACTAGCGTAAGTTTAGATGAACTTACCTGTGGGACGACGAAGTAGAATGCGCCGTAGTCCTCCCACTCCACCGAGGAGTCGCTCGTCGCGTCGAAACGGATGGCCCCGTACGCCCGGATCAGCGGGCAATCTCTCGAAAGAAATCTTCGGAGACAGGGAGAACAGGAGGAACAGCATCGTGAGCAACCTGGCCAAGCTGACATGGTTCACCGAGTAGTGAGATTTTGCTACTTGTGGTGGGTACGCTACCTCTTGATGGCGCGCCAGTCGCGGAGGGAGAAGGGATCCGCGCCGCGGAAGAAGACCGCCGAGCCCACGCCGGCGACGCTCACCGGCTGCTCCAAATGCTCCTTGTGGCAGCCGTTGCCGTTACCGTTGTTGCTGTCGGCGGTGGCGGTGGCGAGGGCTGGCGTGTCCGGCAGCGGCGCCCGGGCGGAGAAGAAGCAGCGCGGCAGCGAGCTCTGCCTCTGTGCGTGCAGCCACTCGATGGCGTCTCCTCGCTGCCGAATCGGCACCTGCGTGCGCGCGCGCATTTTAAGCTACAGTTAAACAACGCAACACAACATGTAGTTGTACACGAGTTAACGCATGCCACTGGCGATATCTTTATGCTACATACCTCGATGCGGATGATGCCGGAGGAGGACGCCGGCGGGTCGGCGTTGAGCGCGGCGACGGCGGCCCTGAGCTGCCCCACCGCCTCAAGCGGTGCCGACGCGGCCGGCAGTACCCGCGTCTCCTGCAGGCTCACCACACCACGGTCGCCGGCACCGGCCGCGCAGCCGTTCATGGCCAGGGAGCAGGACGGCCGGAGCCACCGCCCGACCTATATGTGCAAACGAAGCAAGAAAGATGCTGCCATATTAGTACGTGAACAGAGCTAGCTAACTGAGCGCACGCCGGCACGCGGCTCAAGAGAGGAAAATTCAGCAGCCTGGGTTGATGTGACGCGTACGAGCCTCGCCGTCGACGCCGTGCGGGAGGGGAGGAAACGGCCGGAGGAGTACAGCGACGATGACGGCGCCATTACCGACGCTGTGTGCCCGAGAGCGTGTCCAGTCCAGGACTCCAGGTAATGGAAGGAGGGGAGGTTACGGTAGAGACAGTAGTACCCCACGCACGTCAACGTTTCGTCGCGAGGGAAACGGAAGGAGATAAGACACGATTCTCACAGGGATAAGTGGCAAACTCGTAATTTCCACGTGAAATACAGGCTGGGCTACACCATTTCGCGACGTGGACAGTCAATCAGCCGTTCACTTCTGCTCTAGATCGGCCTAGGATGTCTATCTCCCTTGCTGGAATTACACAGCCCACGCTGCCACTTGCACAAACTGGCATGCAAAAGAAAAAAACATGCAAGCGTCAACAGTATCATTGCAGGCTGTGGAAATTTGAGCGAAAATGGTACAAGACGAGTAGCGAAGCAAGTTCAGAATTTTTCAGAGCTTGAATTATTGCAGTAGGTTGCTCAATGGACACGGACTACACCTGACGAAGACAAAATTTCTCAGAATGAAATACGGCAGTTCTTCAAATCTAACAGACTGCAACAGCAACCGAAGGACAGGGTCTTGTCAACTCGCCCCAATTTCATCCGAAACCAAGGCACGTTCTGAGAGCTTATGATGAACAGCAATCAAGGCTTGAGGGCCAATGCGATGCCGACCTTGGAGCTCTTCTCAATGGCCTTGGTGTCGACTTCCGCAGAGATGGTGATCAACGACTTCGGCCTGAACTCGTGCTGGATCAGCGTGCTGACCTTTCCAGAGTTGTTGAAGCGGGCCTTCACGAGGGTAAGCGGGTCAAGAATATGCTGGGTGCCGATGGTGAGGCTGTTCTCGTTGCTCGAGAAGCTGTGGGTCAGCTCCGCCCCAACAGCTGTGTTGGATTTCTCCACAATGTGGTAATAGGATGCAGTGAGGCTGTCTCCCTTGTTGTTCCTGCAAGATAAAACTTACATCAACCGTGGAACATGGCCAGCAGTGCACTCAGAGTTGATGCTAGTTCCTAATAGATAGGAGCAGCTCATTATCTATCTTGATTATCAAGACAAAGCTCACACACGGCAACATAAATATTCAACCAACAAAAATAAGATGAGACTAATAACAACTATTCACAGATATGTTTGGATTCGATTAAAGAAGTCAAACTGCACAGCATCAGAACTTTTTAGAGTAATGACCAATGTTTAATTAGTTAAACCTGGTATACCTAGCTTGCATTTTTGTAATCTAATACAAGCAGACACCAATACCACTTGCCAGATCAGTTATATTTGCGATCTCAATAGCATACTCACTTCGTTCAAAACATAAGGCGTAATTTGACTGCTCAAATCAATGCTTTGGCCAATAATTAAACCAAAAGCACTCAGTTATGATTGTGAATTTTGAACAATTAACAAATATTGTACAAAAGCTTCATGGTCAAAGTCCAAATATGGAGTGTCAAAATATGCCCAACATTTCAAAACGTAGTATGAGTTAGCTGCCTAACAAATACTACACCCTACACAATTCAAAACAAAGAAGTATGAGTTTAGCAACATAATGGACTACAAACAAGATAAACATATTGGTGACTGATTTGAAGGGTATTTTATTTACTTGGCTAGTACCTACGTATGAAGAGTCACATAGATCAAATAAGCAAAGAATTGTAAAGTAGAACTTAGAGATAACAATTACATAGCTAGATTTTGAAAACTCACAAGTTCAGGGATGCAATAAGATCTTTATTGGTGTAGCTAAGCCCAGCATTGTATTTGGTCAGATTCTTGGTGGCAGTATCAAGTGAGACATCAGCACCAACAGCTAGAGCGCTATTTCCAAATGCAGCAGAGAGGTTGACAACAGGATTAGCAGTCAAACCAATGCTTGCATTAATACCAGCGTAATCATGCAAGTACTGGAGCTCAACCTGCAAAGAAAGGGTAAAAAATCAAACTAAGCAATAAATTTCCAGTTACGATACGAATACATTGGGGGTCAGAAGACTACCTTTCCAGATTTCTGATCAGGAACAGCAAAGCTGAAGATGGTCTTCAGCCCTGGTGCCGCATACTCATCAGCGGTAATTGTAGTAATGACCTGCCAAATAGATCAACGCAGTCAGTACCAAGACTTCGAAGTAACGATGAAATGACTACAATGTTCAATGCTAGTCAGTCAGACAGCAAGCTGGTCAAAGTTATTTCATCATAAGTATGGATATTGAATGAATTGTTTGAACAATACTGACATATCAGATACAAGTATATATCGAGAGACAGAGAGAGGTAGGTACATTAGATGCTGAGTTGGCCTTCACATCTACAGTGATTCCTTTGTTCTTGATCTGGGACTGGATCTCACCGAGTATCAGATCACCCTTCTTTGTACTGGTAGCAGTAATTGCCTGCATAGAGAAATTCAAAGGAATGTAAAAAAACCATAGGGCTTATATACAGTTACAAGCATCTATCAAGATAACATGTGATAGAGGAAAAAGGTAATATCAAGTGAATACTAAGATATATGCAGAGCATTACACCAGTGAAGCACATACTACTATACTATGTTATTTCATTATAATGACCCTTCACACAAAAGTTGTTCTAAGAATGGGGTGTGTCCACCACGCTGATTTGCAAAATGCATCATGAGTTAAAGAATATGACATTGATGAAAGCATAATCAGTTGTAGATCAGTGCTGGATCAGCCCATATCCTTAGTATCAAAGCTAAGACTGTATTCATTGATTAACCATCGAGCATGACAGAAAACCGTGCATACAGCCCTAGAAGACTCCCTCAATGCAAAAAAGAAGGTGTCTGTGCTTGTTTCATTGCTGGCAACAGTAATGCAGCTATTGCTGTCCAGGCTCCAACCATAGGTTGATGACAAATCTAGCCTACCTACTAACACTTATTATCTCCATTTCCGAAATATAAGCCTTTTTAGAAAGCTAACTTATAGCAGCTATCTAAAAAAGGCTTATATTTAGGAACTGCTATCGCGCCACAACAACACAGCGAATTCAGGACCATGTCAATGGAGTTCCACCCCTTTCTCCCCCAAAGTACGAACCAACAGAATCGCCAACCAAAAGCAAGCTACGACAAACCAGAAAGGCATAAGCAGCAACACCAATCTTAATACCGCCGCGCTACCCACAACTCGCCAAACCACCGAGGAACAATCAATCAATCAGATCGAGCGGTGCAACGACTAAATCGCGCAAACAGATCAAGAACCCTAACAATAACCTCCTACAGCCCGGATCAGACCACGCCTCCATCTGGCACGACCTGATAAAACGGAGCAACGAGGGACGAGGTACGGCGATGAACTTACTGTATAGAGCTTATATACAGTATGTATCAAAATAACATGTGATAGAGGAATAGGTAATATCAAGTGAATACTAAGATATGCAGAGCATTATACCAGTGAAGCACATACTATACTATGTTATTTCATTATAATGACCCTTCACGCAAAGGTTGTTCTAAGAATGGGGTGCGTCGACCATGCTGATTTGCAAAATGCATCATAAGTTAAAGAGTATGACATTGACGAAAGCATAATTGCAGTTGTAGATCAGTACTGGATCAGACCATATCTTTAGTATCAAAGGTAAGGCTGTATTCATTGATCAACCATCAAGCATGACAGAAAACCGTGCATACAGCCCTAGAAGACTCCCTCAATGCAAAAAAGAAGGTGTCTGTGCTTGTTTCATTACTGGCAACAGTATTGCAGCTATTGCTGTCCAGGCTCCAACCATAGGCTTATGACTTGACAACAAATTTAACCTACCTACTAATGCCGACTAAGCATTTTTCTACAACAAGCTATCACGCCACAACAACACAGCGAATTCAGGGCCATGTCAGTTGAGTTCCACCCCTTTCTCTCGAAGTACGAACCAACCAAATGCAAGCTACGACGAACCAGAAAGCCATAAGCAGCAACACCAATCTTAATACCGCCACGCTACCCACAACTCGCCAAACCACCGAGGAACAATCAGTCAGCCAGATCGAGCGGTGGAACGATTAAATCGCGCAACCAGATCAAGAACCCTAACAACAACCTCCTGTAGCCCGGATCAGACCACGTCTCTATCTCGCACGACGGACCACACTACGACCTGGTAAAACGGAGCAACGAGGGACGAGGTACGGCGGGGAACTTACGGCGCCATTGGCGGCGTAGGTGGTGAGGGTGAACTTCTGGTCGGTCTGGTAGTCCTTGTACAGCAGATCTGCAGCCACCGAGCGAGCACGTCAATCGAACACATCTCATCGGAAAAAAGTAGCTCGGAGAAAATATTCAAGAACCGCGGCGAAACGGCCGGAGGACTGGAGGAGCGGGGAGACGTACCCTTGGCCTTCTTGCCGATCCCGGTGTAGAGGCCTGGCCCGCCCATCTCTCTCCTCCGGCGAGCTCGGTGCGGTGCGGTGCGCCGCTGGGGTTCGTGGAGGAGGGTGCTGGGAGGCGGCGGATGGGTGGAGGGGGTGGACGAGAGGAGGAGCGGGGGACGGGGGAATGAATAAAGGCGGAGGAAATCGACAGCGAGAGCGGCTGCGGCTGCGGCTGGGCCCTCGTAAACCCTAGCCTGATATTTTGTTTTTTTTGTGTTTCCTCCTGTAATGTCAATGCTATATTTTTTTTGTCTCTCTCGTTTGAATGGCATTTCTATCATTATCTTCATTTTAAAATGGCAATATTATATCTCTCTTGCTGTGCACACATAAATTTCATAACGGAATCATTCTCCATTGCACAACTATTATGCTTTTGAGATTCTTAGGTGATACAGCTCAAAACCAAAAAAATAAATCATAGGCACTAGTGAGTGAACCATCATATGTAGATGTTGGAGCACCATTATATGAAATCCGCTATATTTTTCCCAGGTCCGTTGTTATGTTCCATTTATTCTTTTGGTAGATGTTAATATCGCCTCGTTGTGGCTCCATCTGTTTTTTTTTTTTTTGATTCAATCTGATCGATATACGACTTGAGAAATATTGCACATGTTAAAGTATTGTGATTTACATGACATCACTTGCATGAGGGAGATAAGCTTGCATGCGATGTATATTGCAAAAGAAACATAGAAGTATCTCAGCAGGCAGCTGTGGGTGTCCAGAGCATCCTTAATCTTTTCTTTTTGTGAAAAACCATGGTGGACCGCCTAAATTTCTAGAGAAACAAAGTCTTTTTAAACAATTTTGTTGGTTTACTCTACCGAAGGATATTACATAAGCACATGCTCTAAAACACGTGTTACTTACACTTTATTGTGTAAATCATAATTAAGGATGGAAAGTACAATGTACCATAGGTAGATTCAAATCTTTGTTCGGTGTGTACCTTTTTGTGTATGCCTTAGCAACAACGTTGATGCCAAGCTTGTGATGTGATGGCATGGACCCGTGGATAGGTCCAGGAGTTTGGTTATATCCGACCCTCTAACATGTACAAGCAGTGGTGATTGTGATAGCCCGAGTAATCTTTTTTTTTCTAGTAGTTTTCTCGAGGCAACAAATTTCTGTTGGTAGGTCAACATGTTGGAACTATTAGCAATACCAACTTGTATTGTGTGAAGGGGGATTGACCTTCATGTTGCCTGGTGTGCAAGATTGTTAGCTTGGTATCTTCATCTAGACTCTTCGGGAGTGGTGACACCGGGGCAGAGTGTGACAAGGTTGGGTGCAGTCGAGCTGATGTATTAACGATGTTGTCTTTGTCCTAACTCTAGGGTGAGCTTAAGTTATGGTTGTGAAGGATAATTACCGTAACATGTTCTAGAGATAGAGGTTGTTAGTAGTTTGTATATGGGCTGATTCGGTTTATAAGGATCAGCCCAAATCTCCTTTATCTCCTCTCCAAGTTGTAAACAGACTCAATGTATATCCTGCCGATGTTGTGCCCTATATAACACGAAACCGATCCCGAGACAAAGGGCATCGTTCAACACAAATTATCACATGGTATCAGAGCCACCCTTCCAAAAACACATCTAAAACCCTAGCCATGAACTCCTCCTCTAGCGCCGCCATGAGCAACCCCCTTCCATCGCAAGGCACATCGGAGAAGCTGACGCGGGACAACTTCCTGCTATGGGAGACACAAGTCCTCCCCGCCATCAAAGGAGCTCGCCTGATGGGTTTCCTTGATGGAACCAACAAGGCGCCGGCTGATGACCCACAAGTATAGGGGATCGCAACAGTCTTCGAGGGAAGTAAAACCCAATTTATTGATTCGACACAAGGGGAGACAAAGAACACTTGGAAGCCTTAACAGCGGAGTTGTCAATTCAGCTGCACCTGGAAACAGACTTGCTCGCAAGAGTTTATCAGTAGTAACTGTTTTATAGCAGTAGCAGTAGTGAAATAACAGCAGCAGAGTAACAGAGACAGCAGTAGTGATTTTAGTAAACAGCAGGATTAAAATACTGTAGGCACGGGGACGGATGGCGGGCGTTGCATGGATGAGAGAAACTCATGTAACAATCATAGCAGGGCATTTGCAGATAATAATAAAACGGTGTCCAAGTACAAAGCAATCAATAGGCATGTGTTCCATATATAGTCGTGCGTGCTCGCAATGAGAAACTTGCACAACATCTTTTGTCCTACCAGGTGGCAAGCCGGGCCTCAAGGGAAACTACTGGATATTAAGGTACTCCTTTTAATAGAGTACCGGAGCAAAGCATTAACACTCCGTGAACACATGTGATCCTCACATCACTACCATTCCCTCCGGTTGTCCCGATTTCTGTCACTTCGGGGCCATCGGTTCCGGACAGCGACATGTGTATACAACTTATAGGTAAGACCATAAACAATGAATTTCTTGATGAAGCAATAACATGTTCAGATCTGAGATCATGGCACTCGGGCCCTAGTGACAAGCATTAAGCATAACAAGTTGCAACAATATCATCAAAGTACCAATTACGGACACTAGGCACTATGCCCTAACAATCTTATGCTAGTCCAGGCCCCCTCTCATCCAATCCCTACCCTCCCCTGCGGCCTACCGCGGGGGACTGCCTCACACATGGATGGGGGAAACATGGCTGGTCGATGTAGAGGCGTTGGCGGTGATGGCGGCGATGATCTCCTCCAATTCCCCGTCTCCGGCGGAGTGCCGAACGGAGACTTCCGGCTCCCGCGACGGAGTTTCGCGATGTGGCGGCGTTCGGAGGGTTTCTGGCGACTTCGACTTCTCCCGTGCGTTTTTAGGTCGAGGCCGATAAATAGTCCGAAGGAGGGCATCGAGGCCGGCCGAGGGGGCCACACCACAGGCCGCGCGGGCCCCCCCGGGCCGCGCCGCCTATGGTGTGGGGCCCTCGGGCCTCCACCTTAATTGTCCTTCTCGGCTCCGTCATTATTCTAGGAAAATAGGGCCTTCTCGCATAAATTCCGAGGATTTTCCCGAAAGTTGGATTTCTGCACAAAAACGAGACACTGAGCAGTTCACGAAAACAGCGTTAGTCCGTGTTAGTTGCATCCAAAGTGCACAAATTAGAGGCAAAACAATAGCAAAAGTGTTCGGGAAAGTAGATACGTTTTGGACGTATCAACTCCCCCCCAAGCTTAGCTTATTGCTTGTCCTCAAGCAATTCAGTTAACAACTGAGCGATAAAAGAACTTTCACGAACACATTTGCTCATATGATGTATATATTCTCATGCTATGGCTAATACTTAAGCAATTCATAATGAGATACATGCAAATAAGATCATCTAACAGCTATGTCAATCATGGAGAGGTACCAACAATTAATAATAAGCATCATGAATCATGTATATAAGTAGGATTGCAATGTTCATAAGAGAGTATGATAAAGTGGTATCTCGCTTGCCTGTATTTGATTGGCAAAACATAAATGCCCGGGCACCTCTGGAGTTCATAGAAAGACTAGAAGTAGTGATTGTCAAAAGATAAATGCATCAAAGTTATACCACAATCAATCATATTTTGAGACAAGCATATTATACTAAGAATGACAGTTGTGCTCTCAAGATAGTGCTCAAAGAAATAATGGAGACACAACATAAAAGTAAAAGATTGACCCTTCGCAGAGGGAAGCAGGGATTAACATGCGCTAGAGCTTTTCATTTTTATAAAGACAGGAGTAAAATTATTTTGAGAGGTGTTTGTTGTTGTCAACGAATGGTAATGGGTACACTAACTACCTCGCCAACCGGACTTTCAAGAGCGGCTCCCATGAATTATTGCATATTTATGTGGCACTCTTTCCAACCTTTCTTACACAGACCATGGCTAACCGAATCCTCGGGTGCCTGCCAACAATCTCATACCATGAAGGAGTGTCTTTTTATTTTATTTTTATTATGATGATGACACTCCCCCCAACCTTTGCTTACACAAGCCATGGCTAACCGAATCCTTCGGGTGCCGTCCAACAATCACAAACCATGGAGGAGTGTCTATTTAAGTTAATTAATTTGGGACTGGGAATCCCATTGCCAGCTCTTTTTGCAAAGTTATTGGATAAGCGGATGTGCCACTAGTCCATATGAGAGTCCGTCAAAAGTAAATGACAAGGTTGAAAGCTAAACACCACATACTTCCTCATGAGCTATGAAACATAAACACAAATTGAGAAGCATTTTGAAGGTTTTAAAGGTAGCGCATGAGAATTTACTTGGAATGGTTTGAAATGCCATGCATAGGTATTTATGGTGGACACTCTGGAATAACTTGGTTTTCATGTGTTTGGAAGCACGAGCAGCGTTCCCGCTCAGTACAAGTGAAGGCTAGCAATAGACTAGGGAGCGACAAATCAAGAGAGCAGTAACTGTCATAATCATGCTTGCGGCAAAATAAATTAACGGAGGCATAAAAGTGATACAAGAACTCTGAAGCAATATAGATCATCGAGGCTTAATTGACCTTTTTTGTTCAGTCATATGCATGCGTGAGCATGTGCCAAGTCGATATAAATGAATTATTCAGAGGAGGATACCACAATGCCATACTTACTTATGAATAAAACAATGCAAGCAAACATCCATGACATGCTACTCATATTAATAGATTGGAGCTAAACATGAGAGATCATGAACTACTAGACTTTCTCAAATAACATATACCTCACATGAACCAACTAAGCATGCTCACATGGATGAGTATATGTACAAAAATGAAAACAAATAGAGTTCATACCAGCCTCTCACCACAATCAGATTGTCGTAGATCGTCATTATTGCCTTTCACTTGTGTAGCTTGGATAATATGAAATGAAAACCACGCTCCAGCCACCGAAAACCATTGAACTCATAAAGAACTTTACAAACCAAAGAAGAACAGCAAATATTTTTGGTGTTTTCGAATTAGAAACAAGAACAAAAGGAAACAAACAAACAAAGCAAAAAAAATTTGGGTTTTCTTATAGCAAACTGGCAATAGCAAATAAAGCGAAACAAATGCAAGAAACCAAAGCAAACAAATGGTGAAGAGAAACAACAGAAATATTTTTGGTCTTTTTGTGTTTTGGGAAGGAAATAAAGCAAAAACAAGAAATAGCAAACTAGAAGAAACACAGAAAAGCGAGATGGCAGAAATCTGCCAAAACCTGACAGCAGTACAGAAATCGATTTTTACAAAAATCTTACGTTGCTCAGCTCGAAAAGTGTTCAACTAATGAAAGTTAGATAACAACCTGGGGAACCTGCACAAAAATTGGCAGCTCAAAATAACGCTCTGGCTATGCGCACGAATTTTTCTAGTAACAGTCCAGAATCTGTTTTCAGGCAGCACTTCCCCAAATATTATCTTCCTCTCATTAGAAAACCACTCAAAGAGACTAAACAAGTATGTACAAGTATCCAGCAATCATAATATGCAAAGAATGAGTGATGCCGGTATACCTCCCCCCAAGCTTAGGCTTTTGGCCTAAGTGGAGTTCAACCCCAACGAGGGTCGCTGTTCCTCGCCGGTGGATAATCCATGGTGTAGTCATAGTAAAGTTCCTGTGCAGAAGAAAAGCGTGGAGGCTCCATATGTCCACCATGTTGATGTGAGGAACTTGCTGCATCGGATGGTGAGTCGAGGTGCTCCTCGACCTCCGTGTCGTCTCTTGCATGTTGGCCTCCTCTCTCTATGTGTGCATCCAGTGCACCTTCTGTGACCGACCAATCTCCCCTGGAATCAAGGTTAGACGAGCAGTAGCGCAGGCAATCTTACTAATTTCTCAGTTTTCTTAGTTATTCTCCAGACTTTCTTATAAAATGTCATCTTGTAAAACAGGTTACCCAAGTTGGAGGAATCAGAAACAAATTCATGTTTAATCATAGAGGCTATGTCAAGTTTTTCTATGGGGAATGGAATATCAAAATGATGAGGTTCTACATTATGAAAAGCTAGTAAACGAGAGGCAATGAGACCTCCACAAATTCCACCTTTCTCACGGTTAGTAGCAAGTCTATAAGCTATCAATGCCCCCAAATTATAAGTCCTACTACTTTGCAGTGCTGCAGCTAGAAAAGCCAAATCCGGGATAGAAAGTTTACCACCAATCTTTTTAGCAAGAACGCATTTGGTAATAAAATAGGCAAAGTAGCGGATAGCCGGGAGCTGAATACTAGTGATTTTACCACTATCCCCTGAGAAACTCCTTCCATCGCAAATCATCTTGAAGAGGTCCGAGAGTTCTTGCGGCGATCCCCTTATCTTCTCGCATGACCCCCATTGCGGTACTCTAATTGCTGCACAAAAAGCACTAAATGGCAAGTTGACAGTTTTATTGTAAATTTTATACTGGACCGTGGGGTTAGACCGCGACCAATTGAACTTAAAGTCCTGCACAAAAGACATAGTTAATTTTGCATATTGTCTTGGCTCTCTTTCAACAAAGTCACTCAGCCCTGCACGAGAAATTAGACTTTGAACATCTTCAAATATCCCCGCGCTTATCATGAAATCCGCGCACGGGTAGTAAGAGGGGTATACTCCCTCTTCACGGTTCACCCTCATAACTTGTTGGACTTCCAATTCTTGTTGGTTCAATTGATAACTATTCCACTCCATTTTCTGAAATTTCAACAAACAATATAAAAATTTGATTTGGTGACATATAATCAAGGGGAATGATACGTCTCCGACGTATCGATAATTTCTTATGTTCCATGCCACATTATTGATGTTATCTACATGTTTTATGCACACTTTATGTCATATTCGTGCATTTTCTGGAACTAACCTATTAACAAGATGCCGAAGTGCCGATTCTTGTTTTCAAGCTGTTTTTGGTTTCGTAAATCCTAGTAAGGAAATATTCTCGGAATTGGACGAAATCAACGCCCAGGGGCCTATTTTTCCACGAAGCTTCCAAGTCCGAAGACGAAACGAAGAGGGGCCACGAGGCAGCAGAGCATAGGCGGCGCGGCCCCTGCCCCTGGCCGCGCGGCCCTATGGTCCGGCCCTCGCGCCGCCTCTTGACCTACCCTTCCGCCTACTTAAAGCCTCCGTGACGAAACCCCCGCACGAGAGCCACGATACGGAAAACCTTCCGAGAGACGCCGCCAACGCCGATCCCATCTCGGGGATCCAGAGATCGCCTCCGGCACCCTGCCAGAGAGGGGAATCATCTCCCGGAGGACTCTACGCCGCCATGGTCGCCTCCGGTGTGATGTGTGAGTAGTCTACCCCTGGACTATGGGTCCATAGCAGTAGCTAGATGGTTGTCTTCTCCCCATTGTGCTATCATTGTCGGATCTTGTGAGCTGCCTAACATGATCAAGATCATCTATCTGTAATTCTATATGTTGCGTTTGTTGGGATCCGATGAATAGAGAATACTTGTTATGTTGATTATCAAAGTTATATCTACGTGTTGTTTATGATCTTGCATGCTTTCCATTACTAGTAGATGCTCTGGCCAAGTAGATGCTTGTAACTCCAAGAGGGAGTACTTATGCTCGATAGTGGGTTCATGCCTGCATTGACACCGGGACAAGTGATGAAAGTTCTAAGGTTGTGTTGTGTGTTGCCACTAGGGATAAAACATTGATGCTATGTCTAAGGATGTAGTTGTTGATTACATTACGCACCATACTTAATGCAATTGTCTGTTGCTTTGCAACTTAATACTGGAGGGGGTTCGGATGATAACCTGAAGGTGGACTTTTTAGGCATAGATGCAGTTGGATGGCGGTCTATGTACTTTGTCGTAATGCCCAATTAAATCTCACTATACTCATCATGATATGTATGTGCATGGTCATGCCCTCTTTATTTGTCAATTGCCCAACTGTAATTTGTTCACCCAACATGCTGTTTGTCTTATGGGAGAGACACCTCTAGTGAACTGTGGACCCCGGTCCAATTCTCTTTACTGAAATACAATCTACTGCAATACTTGTTCTACTGTTTTCTGCAAACAATCATCTTCCACACAATACGATTAATCCTTTGTTACAGCAAGCCGGTGAGATTGACAACCTCACTGTTTCGTTGGGGCAAAGTACTTTGGTTGTGTTGTGCAGGTTCCACGTTGGCGCCGGAATCCCTGGTGTTGCGCCGCACTATATCCCGCCGCCATCAACCTTCAACGTGCTTCTTGGCTCCTCCTGGTTCGATAAACCTTGGTTTTTTTCTGAGGGAAAACTTGCTGCTGTGCGCATCATACCTTCCTCTTGGGGTTCCCAACGAACGTGTGAGTTACACGCCATCAAGCATATTTTCCGGCGCTCGTTGCAGGGAGATCAAGACACGCTGCAAGGGGAGTCTCCACTTCTCAATCTCTTTACTTTGTTTTTGTCTTGCTTAGTTTTATTTACTACTTTATTTGCTGCACTAAATCAAAATACAAAAAAATTAGTTGCTAGTTTTACTTTGTTTGCTATCTTGTTTGCTATATCAAAAACACAAAAAAAATTAGTTTACTTGCATTTACTTTATCTAGTTTGCTTTATTTACTGTTGCTAAAATGGCCAACGCTGAAAATACTAAGTTGTGTGACTTCACAACCATAAATAATAATGATTTCTTATGCACACCTATTGCTCCACCTGCTACTACAGCAGAATTCTTTGAAATTAAACACCTTTCTTGAATCTTGTTATGCGAGAGCAATTTTCTGGTGTTAGTTCTGATGATGCTGCTGCCCATCTTAATAATTTTGTTGAACTATGTGAAATGCAAAAATATAAAGATGTAGATGGTGATATTATTAAACTAAAATTGTTCCCTTTCTCATTAAGAGGAAGAGCTAAAGATTGGTTGCTATCTCTGCCTAAGAATAGTATTGATTCATGGACTAAATGCAAGGATGCTTTTATTGGTAGATATTATCCCCCTGCTAAAATTATATCTTTGAGGAGTAGCATAATGAATTTTAAACAATTAGATACTGAACATGTTGCTCAAGCTTGGGAAAGAATGAAATCTCTGGTTAAAAATTGCCCAACCCATGGATCGACTACTTGGATGATCATCCAAACCTTCTATGCAGACTAAATTTTTCTTCACGGAATTTATTGGATTCAGCTGCTGGAGGTACCTTTATGTCCATCACTCTTGGTGAAGCAACAAAGCTTCTTGATAATATGATGATCAACTACTCTGAATGGCACACGGAAAGAGCTCCACAAGGTAAGAAGGTAAATTACGTCAAGAAACCTCTTCCTTGAGTGATAAGATTGATGCTATTATGTCTATGCTTGTGAATGATAGGACTAATATTGATCCTAATAATGTTCCATTAGCTTCATTGGTTGCACAAGAAGAACATGTTGATGTGAACTTCATTAAAAATAATAATTTTAACAACAATGCTTACCGGAACAATTCTAGTAACAACTATAGGCCATATCCTTATAATAATGGCAACGGCTATGGTAATTCTTATGGGAATTCTTACAACAATAATAGGAACACACCCCCTGGACTTGAAGCCATGCTTAAAGAATTTATTAGTACGCAAACTGCTTTTAACAAATCTGTTGAAGAAAAGCTTGGGAAAATTGATATACTTGCTTCTAAAGTCGATAGTCTTGCTGCTGATGTTGATCTCTTGAAATCGAAAGTTTTGCCTAATGAGAATCATCATAATAAAATTGTTACTACAGCAAATGCCATCCAAGTAAGAATTAATGAGAATATAAGATTAATGGCTGAACTGCGTGCTAGGTGGGATAGAGAAGAAAATGAAAAACTAGCTAAAGAGAAGAATGTAGCTAAAGTTTGGACTATTACCACCACTAGTAATGCTAATGCTACACATGTTGCTGCACCTCCTACTAATACTAATAAAAGAATTGGTGTTAGCAATGTTTCCACTTCTAATGCAAAGCGAGAAACTGGCTCAAATCGCTAAAATCATTAAACCGCTTGTGATAAAGTCGCTGAAATTTTTTCCAACATTGGGGATGATGATCCCATTGCTTTAGATTATAATGGTTTGAATTTTGATGATTGCCACATCTCTGAAGTTATAAAGTTCTTGCAAAAACTTGCTAAAAGTCCTAATGCTAGTGCTATAAATTTGGCTTTCACACATCATATTACAAATGCTCTCATAAAAGCTAGAGAAGAGAAACTAGAGCGCGAAGCCTCTATTCCTAAAAATCTAGAGGATGGTTGGGAGCCCATCATTAAGATGAAGGTTAAAGATTTTGATTGTAATGCTTTATGTGATCTTGGTGCAAGTATTTCTGTTATGCCTAAGAAAATTTATGATATGCTTGACTTGCCACCATTTGAAAAATTGTTATTTGGATGTTAATCTTGCTGATCATTCTACAAAGAAACCTTTGGGTAAAGTTGATAATGTTCGCATTACCGTTAACAATAACCTTGTTCCCGTTGATTTTGTTGTCTTGGATATTGAATGCAATGCATCTTGTCCCATTATATTGGGAAGACCTTTTCTTCGAACTGTTGGTGCTATCATTGATATGAAGGAAGGTAATATAAAATATCAATTTCCTCTCAAGAAAGGTATGGAACACTTCCCTAGAAAGAGAATGAAGGTACCTTTTGATTCTATTATGAGAACCAATTATGATGTTGACACTTCGTCTCTTGATAATACTTGATACACACTTTCTGCGCCTAGCTGAAAGGCGTTAAAGAAAAGCGCTTATGGGAGACAACCCATGTTTTTACCTACAGTACTTTGTTTCTATTTTGTGTCTTGGAAGTTTTTTACTACTGTAGCAACCTCTCCTTATCTTAGTTTAGTGTTTTGTTGTGCCAAGTTAAGCCGTTGATAGAAAAGTAAGTACTAGATTTGGATTACTGCGCAGTTCCAGATTTCTTTGCTGTCACGAATCTGGGTCCACCTCCCTGTAGGTAGCTCAGAAAATTATGCCAATTTACGTGCATGATCCTCAGATATGTACGCAACTTTCATTCAATTTGAGCATTTTCATTTGAGCAAGTCTGGTGCCATTTTAAAATTCGTCAATACGAACTGTTCTGTTTTGACAGATTCTGCCTTTTATTTCGCATTGCCTCTTTTGCTATGTTGGATGAATTTCTTTGATCCACTAATATCCAGTAGCATTATGCAATGTCCAGAAGTGTTAAGAATGATTGTGTCACCTCTGAATATGTTAATTTTTATTGTGCACTAACCCTCTAATGAGTTGTTTCGAGTTTGGTGTGGAGGAAGTTTTCAAGGATCAAGAGAGGAGTATGATGCAACATGATCAAGGAGAGTGAAAGCTCTAAGCTTGGGGATGCCCCGGTGGTTCACCCCTGCATATATCAAGAAGACTCAAGCGTCTAAGCTTGGGGATGCCCAAGGCATCCCCTTCTTCATCGACAACATTATCAGGTTCCTCCCCTGAAACTATATTTTTATTCCATCACATCTTATGTGCTTTGCTTGGAGCGTCGGTTTGTTTTTGTTTTTTGTTTTGTTTGAATAAAATGGATCCTAGCATTCACTTTATGGGAGAGAGACACGCTCCGCTGTAGCATATGGACAAGTATGTCCTTGGTTTCTACTCATAGTATTCATGGCGAAGTTTCTTCTTCGTTAAATTGTTATATGGTTGGAATTGGAAAATGATACATGTAGTAATTGCTATAAATGTCTTGGGTAATGTGATACTTGGCAATTGTTGTGCTCATGTTTAAGCTCTTGCATCATATGCTTTGCACCCATTAATGAAGAAATACATAGAGCATGCTAAAATTTGGTTTGCATATTTGGTTTCTCTAAGGTCTAGATAATTTCAAGTATTGAGTTTGAACAACAAGGAAGACGGTGTAGAGTCTTATAATGTTTTCAATATGTCTTTTATGTGAGTTTTGCTGCACCGGTTCATCCTTGTGTTTTTTTCAAATAAACCTTGCTAGCCTAAACCTTGTATCGAGAGGGAATACTTCTCATGCATCCAAAATACTTGAGCCAACCACTATGCCATTTGTGTCCACCATACCTACCTACTACATGGTATTTTCCGCCATTCCAAAGTAAATTGCTTGAGTGCTACCTTTAAAATTCCATCATTCACCTTTGCAATATATAGCTCATGGGACAAATAGCTTAAAAACTATTGTGGTATTGAATATGTAATTATGCACTTTATCTCTTATTAAGTTGCTTGTTGTGCGATAACCATGTTCACTGGGGACGCCATCAACTATTCATTGTTGAATTTCATGTGAGTTGCTATGCATGTCCGTCTTGTCTGAAGTAAGAGAGATCTACCACCTTATGATTAAGCATGCATATTGTTAGAGAAGAACATTGGGCCGCTAACTAAAGCCATGATCCATGGTGGAAGTTTCAGTTTTGGACATATATCCTCAATCTCAAATGAGAAAATTATTAATTGTTGTTACATGCTTATGCATAAAAGAGGAGTCCATTATCTGTTGTCTATGTTGTCCCGGTATGGATGTCTAAGTTGAAGAATAATCAATAGCGAGAAATCCGATGCGAGCTTTCTCCTTAGACCTTTGTACAGGCGGCATAGAGGTACCCCTTTGTGACACTTGGTTAAAACAGTGCATTGTGATGATCCGGTAGTCCAAGCTAATTAGGACAAGGTGCGGGCACTATTAGTATACTATGCATGAGGCTTGCAACTTATAAGATATAATTTACATGATACATATGCTTTATTACTACCGTTGACAAAATTGTTTCATGTTTTCAAAATCAAAGCTCTAGCACAAATATAGCAATCGATGCTTTTCCTCTATGGACGACCATTCTTTTACTTTCAATGTTGAGTCAGTTCACCTATTTCTCTCCATCTCAAGAAGCAAACACTTGTGTGAACTATGCATTGATTCCTACATACTTGCTTATTGCACTTATTATATTACTCTATGTTGACAATATCCATGAGATATATATGTTACAAGTTGAAAGCAACCGCTGAAACTTAATCTTCTTTTGTGTTGCTTCAATGCCTTTACTTTGAATTATTGCTTTATGAGTTAACTCTTATGGAAGACTTATTGATGCTTGTCTTGAAGTGCTATTCATGAAAAGTCTGTGCTTTATGATTCACTTGTTTACTCATGTCATATACATTGTTTTGATCGCTGCATTCACTACATATGCTTTACAAATAGTATGATCAAGATTATGATGGCATGTCACTCCAGAAATTATCTGTGTTATCGTTTTACCTGCTCGGGACGAGCAGAACTAAGCTTGGGGATGCTGATACGTCTCCGACGTATCGATAATTTCTTATGTTCCATGCCACATTATTGATGTTATCTACATGTTTTATGCACACTTTATGTCATATTCGTGCATTTTCTGGAACTAACCTATTAACAAGATGCCGAAGTGCCGATTCAAGTTTTCTGCTGTTTTTGGTTTCAGAAATCCTAGTAAGGAAATATTCTCGGAATTGGACGAAATCAACGCCCGGGGGCCTATTTTTCCACGAAGCTTCCGGAAGTCCGAAGACGAAACGAAGAGGGGCCACGAGGCAGCCAGAGCATAGGGCGGCGCGGCCCCCGCCCGGCCGCGCGGCCCTATGGTCTGGGCCCCTCGCGCCGCCTCTTGACCTACCCTTCCACCTACTTAAAGCCTCCGTGACGAAACCCCCAGCATCGAGAGCCACGATACGGAAAACCTTCCGTGAGACGCCGCCAACGCCGATCCCATCTCGGGATCCAGAGATCGCCTCCGCACCCTGCCGGAGAGGGGAATCATCTCCGGAGGACTCTACGCCGCCATGGTCGCCTCCGGTGTGATGTGTGAGTAGTCTACCCCTGGACTATGGGTCCATAGCAGTAGCTAGATGGTTGTCTTCTCCCCATTATGCTATCATTGTCGGATCTTGTGAGCTGCCTAACATGATCAAGTTCATCTATCTGTAATTCTATATGTTGCGTTTGTTGGGATCCGATGAATAGAGAATACTTGTTATGTTGATTATCAAAGTTATATCTACGTGTTGTTTATGATCTTGCATGCTTTCCGTTACTAGTAGATGCTCTGGCCAAGTAGATGCTTGTAACTCCAAGAGGGAGTACTTATGCTCGATAGTGGGTTCATGCCTGCATTGAAACCTGGGACAGTGACAGAAAGTTCTAAGGTTGTGTTGTGCTGTTGCCACTAGGGATAAAACATTGATGCTATGTCTAAGGATATAGTTGTTGATTACATTACGCACCATACTTAATGCAATTGTCTGTTGCTTTGCAACTTAATACTGGAGGGGGTTCGGATGATAACCTGAAGGTGGACTTTTTAGGCATAGATGCAGTTGGATGGCGGTCTATGTACTTTGTCGTAATGCCCAATTAAATCTCACTATACTCATCATGATATGTATGTGCATGGTCATGCCCTCTTTATTTGTCAATTGCCCAACTGTAATTTGTTCACCCAACATGCTGTTTGTCTTATGGGAGAGACACCTCTAGTGAACTGTGGACCCCGGTCCAATTCTCTTTACTGAAATACAATCTACTGCAATACTTGTTCTACTGTTTTCTGCAAACAATCATCTTCCACACAATACGGTTAATCCTTTGTTACAGCAAGCCGGTGAGATTGACAACCTCACTGTTTCGTTGGGGCAAAGTACTTTGGTTGTGTTGTGCAGGTTCCACGTTGGCGCCGGAATCCCTGGTGTTGCGCCGCACTACATCCCGCCGCCATCAACCTTCAACGTGCTTCTTGGCTCCTCCTGGTTCGATAAACCTTGGTTTCTTTCTGAGGGAAAACTTGCTGCTGTGCGCATCATACCTTCCTCTTGGGGTTCCCAACGAACGTGTGAGTTACACGCCATCAGGGAACTACCATAGGAACTTGCTAGAGTACTAATCATGCATCAAAACTAGTTTCTACCACTTAGAACAAGCATGCAAGCTCAGTAAACATGTTACCTACAGCAGCAAAATATTCAAGATATACTCAAAAAAACAAAATTCTACTTGGATGGGTGGAGGAGTCACATACCAAGGAGCAAATGTGCCAAATTTCAGACAGAAATCTGGGCTGAACAAAGAGATCGAGAAATCTGGAGTTCTTGAGCAAAAACGCGAGTGAGAGGAACCTGGTACGAGTTTTTTCGGGAGAGAGAAGGTGCTGGGAGAAATAGATGGCAAAGTGGGGCAAGGAGGGGCCCACACCACATGGTGGCGCGCCCACCTCCTTGGCCGCGCCGGCCTGTGGTGTGGCACCCTCTGGTGCCCCACAGGTCATCCTCTGGTGCTCCCAGGTGCCTCGTCGAAAAATAGGACCAACGGTATAATTTTTGTGAAATTTTGAAAACTTTGAAAAATGCACATTTCTGGGTATTTAATTTATTATTACTGGCCAGGAAAAATTTTGAAATCTTCAATTAACTAAGAAACTTTGCAAATTAAAAGTGCTACAGCAACTAGAGCAAATGGAGGAAGAAAGAGATGTTGTTTACCTCCTCTATGCATATAAAAAGTATTTGTTAACAAGGTTGATCAGGTCTTGCCACCAAATAAATTTTACATAACATAAGAAGAAATAAACCTCAAATCAATCATGTTACCTTGAATTGTATTGATATGGATCCAATCACGAGAGTTTGATATTCTTCCTTAGGCTCATATATGGGGCAATCAATAGTTCCCACTTTGATAGTTCTCACATTAAAAATAGTATTGACTCCACATACTTTATCAATCTTCTTGGGGAAATAGACGGTATGCTCCTTATCATCAACATTAAAAGTAACCTTTCCTTTATTGCAATCAATAACAGCCCCTGCGGTGTTAAGAAAAGGTCTCCCAAGAATAATAGACATATTATCATCTTCAGGCATTTCCAACACAACAAAATCAGTTAATATCAAGCAGTTAGTAGTAACTTGAACAGGAACATCCTCACATATACCAACAGGAATAGCAGTAGATTTATCAGCCATTTGCAAAGATATATCAGTAGGTATCAACTTATCTAGATAAAGTCTCTTATAAAGAGAAAAAGGCATAACACTAACACCGACTCCCAAATCACATAGAGCAGTTTTAACATAATTATTCTTAATAGAACAAGGAATAGTAGGTATACCTGGGTCGCCCAACTTCTTTGGAACTTTGCCATTGAAAGAGTAATTAGCAAGCATAGTGGAAATTTCCTCATTGGGGATTTTCCTTTTGTTGGTAACAATATCTTTCATATACTTTGAATAAGGTGGCAATTTAATAGCATCAGTCAAAGGGATTTGCAAGAATAAATGTTTCATCCAATCACAAAATTTATTATAGTGTTCTTCTTCCTTTGATTTTAGTTTCTTAGCAGGAAAGGGCATTTGCTTTTGAACCCAAGGTTCTCTTTCATTACCATGTTTCTCAGCAATAAAATCTTCTTTAGTATACTTTTTATTTTTAGCATGCTTTTCAGGTTCTTCTTCTACCTCTTCTTTATCAGGAGTATCATTCTTATCATTATCTTTATCATGTTCATTACCACTTTCAGTTTCAGCATCAGAAATAGAAATACTATTAGGATCATTAACAGGTTCAGAGGATTCTACAACATTTTTATGTTTCTTCTTCTTTTTCTTCTTAGAATGAGCACTAGGTTCAATGCGTTGAGAATCTTGTTCAATTCTTTTGGGGTGCCCTTCAGGATATAGAGGATCCTGGGTAGAGACACCACCTCTTGTTGTTACTTCATAAGCATGTTTCTCTTTAGAATTATTCCCTAACAAGTCATTTTGCACTTTAGTGAGTTGATCAATTTGAGTTTGAATCATATGAAAATGTTTAACAAGCATCTTAACATCATTGGAGGTTCTCTCCACAATATCATGCAGTTCACTAATAGCTCGAGAATTTTCCATTAAATGATTCTCTACTCTCATATTAAAATTTTCTTGCTTAACAATATAATTATCAAACTCATCTAAGCATTGTGCAGGAGGTTTCGAATACGGAATATCTTCCCTAGTAAAGCGTTGAAGGGAGTTTACCTCAATCATGGATGAAGGGGGAATTATCTCACATATATCTTCTATGGGAGGAAGATTCTTCACATCTTCAGATTTAATACCTTTCTCCTTGAGAGACTTCTTGGCTTCCCTCATATCTTCATCATTTAATTTAATTAAACCCCTCTTCTTCAATATTGGCGTTGGAGTTGGTTCAGGCGTAGTCCAATCATCATGATTCCGGCTTATTTTAGCCAATAATTCCTCAGCGTTGTCTGGAGTTCTTTTCCTGAAAACACAACCAGCACAACTATCCAGGTATGCCCTAGACTCAATGGTTAGTCCACTATAAAATATATCAAGTAAATCATGCTTTTCCAAATCATGATCAGGCCGAGCTCTAATAAGAGAACAAAATCTTGCCCAAGCCTCAGGCAATTTCTCTTCATCTCCCTGGTCAAAATTATAAATTCTCTGCAAAGCAATATGTTGAGCACTAGCAGGAAATTATTTGCGGAAGAAAACATCAAGCAATTCTTTTGGACTTTTAATAGAATTAGGTGACAAACTATTATACCAAGTTTTAGCGTCATCCTTTAATGAGAATGGAAAGATTTTAGCAACAAAGTAAGTTCGCATCTTGACATCATCAGAAAACAAGCTACTAAGAGTAGATAACTCAGTCATGTGTTCAACAACACTTTCTTTTTCAGTACCACAAAAGGGTGTTTTCTCAACAATAGCTATATGAGATAGATCAAGAGAAAAATCATAATCTTTATCCTTAATGTTTATAGGAGATGTGGCAAACTTAGGATCAGGAGACAGTTTATATCTAACAGCATGTTCTGCAAGCAACTTTTTAATTTTTCTTGCATCAGTAGTAGCATTGCATTTTTCAATAAAATCATCATTAAGCTCCACATAATCTTCATCAGGATCATCACTAAAATAATCAAGTTCAGGTGAATTAACAGGTGTAGTAGCATTAGGAGTTTCAGTATTTTCAATTTGTCTAGACTTAGCAATTGTAGCATCTAGAAAGGATCCCAATGAACCACTATCATCAAGCACAGCAGAAATATTATCAATATTATGAGAGTTTTCAAATTCAGCAGAAGTATCCGCATGTGAAGCATGTGGCGGTGAAACAAGTTTATCAATCACAGATGGTGAATCAAGAGCAGCAGAGGTATTCAGAATTGTACCTTTTCTTGTAGTGGATGGTAATATGGCGATCTTAGTATCGCGAGGTTTACCCATGATGGAGAATTTGCAGCGAACAATATCAATCCAAGTGAACTTCCAAATAAAGCTATGCTCCCCGGCAACGGCGCCAGAAAATAGTCTTGATGACTCACAAGTATATGGGATCGCAACAGTCTTCGAGGGAAGTAAAACCCAATTTATTGATTCGACACAAGGGGAGACAAAGAACACTTGGAAGCCTTAACAGCGGAGTTGTCAATTCAGCTGCACCTGGAAACAGACTTGCTCGCAAGAGTTTATCGAGTAATCGTTTTATAGCAAGAGTAGTGAAATAACAAAGCGGCAGAGTAATGAGAGACAGCAGTAGTGATTTTAGTAAACAGCAGGATTAAAATACTGTAGGCACGGGGACGGATGGCGGGCGTTGCATGGATGAGAGAAACTCATGTAACAATCATAGCAGGGCATTTGCAGATAATAATAAAACGGTGTCCAAGTACAAAGCAATCAATAGGCATGTGTTCCATATATAGTCGTGCGTGCTCGCAATGAGAAACTTGCACAACATCTTTTGTCCTACCAGCCGGTGGCAGCCGGGCCTCAAGGGAAACTACTGGATATTAAGGTACTCCTTTTAATAGAGTACCGGAGCAAAGCATTAACACTCCGTGAACACATGTGATCCTCACATCACTACCATTCCCTCCGGTTGTCCCGATTTGTCACTTGGGGCCATCGGTTCCGGACAGCGACATGTGTATACAACTTATAGGTAAGACCATAAACAATGAATTTCTTGATGAAGCAATAACATGTTCAGATCTGAGATCATGGCACTCGGGCCCTAGTGACAAGCATTAAGCATAACAAGTTGCAACAATATCATCAAAGTACCAATTACGGACACTAGGCACTATGCCCTAACAATCTTATGCTATTACATGACCAATCTCATCCAATCCCTACCATCCCCTTCGGCCTACAGCGGGGGAATTACTCACACATGGATGGGGGAAACATGGCTGGTTGATGTAGAGGCGTTGGCGGTGATGGCGGCGATGATCTCCTCCAATTCCCCGTCCCGGCGGAGTGCCGGAAACGGAGACTTCGGCTCCCGCGACGGAGTTTCGCGATGTGGCGGCGTTACGGAGGGTTTCGGCGACTTCGACTTCTCCCCGTGCGTTTTTAGGTCGAGGCCGATAAATAGTCCGAAGGAGGGCGTCAGAGGCCGGCCGAGGGGCCACACCACGGGGCCGCGCGGGCCCCCCCGGGCCGCGCCGCCTATGGTGTGGGGCCCTCGGGCCTCCACCTTAATTGTCCTTCTGGCTCTGTCATTATTCTGGGAAAATAGGGCCTTCTGCATAAATTCCGAGGATTTTCCCGAAAGTTGGATTTCTGCACAAAAACGAGACACCAGAGCAGTTCTGCTGAAAACAGCGTTAGTCCGTGTTAGTTGCATCCAAAGTGCACAAATTAGAGGCAAAACAATAGCAAAAGTGTTCGGGAAAGTAGATACATTTTGGACGTGTCACCGGCGAACACGATCACCGTCGAGGATAGTGACGGCAAGGGCAACACTAAGGTAAGCAACCCAGAATATGAAAATTGGGTGCAGACTGATCAGCAAGTTTTGCACTATCTGTTGGCTTCCCTGTCCAAGGAGATTCTCGTGAGCTGCATCGGGATGAGGACGGTGACATAGGCATCCCAAATGGGCCTGCCGAATATAGTACCCGGGGTTTATTGAAGGCCCACTACCCGAAGAATAAGAAGATTCGGGAGCCCAAGATGCGTTTAAGGAAGAAATAGAGTTGTAATAGGAAGTGTTGTAATCTGGCGGGATGAGTTAGAAACCGTCCCGAACTCTGTAAACTTGTACAACACGAATCCTTCGACTCCACCTCCTATATAAAGGGGGAGTCGAGGGACGAAGAATCAATCGAATCATTGTCTGCAAACCCTAGTTTTCATAGTCGTCGAGTACTTTTCGGCTGAAACCTTCGAGATCTACTTACCCTCTACTTCTAACTAAACCCTAGCCTACAATCCATAGGCATTGACAAGTTAATCCCTTGTCAATTGGCGCCGTCTGTGGGAATTAGAGGCGTAAGGAGCTGATCTCGATGGCACGCTCAAGATCTTCGACATCGTCAACCGCAAGCAACACGATGGATCGAGGTAAACAGATCGCTACTGGTCTTGTCGATTTTGTTCCTCACCCACCCTCCCGTTTGGATGCATATGCGTATCTGGCGGAGCCCATGGAGATGACGTTCGGAAGGTTCCACTTTCGCGTCGAGAAGGAAGGATCGTATCGTGTCGAAATTCCGATTTCGTCGGGATCATCAGTGGCCGATTCCGATTTTTCAAGCTATGCATCGTCAAACGAGTCAGGAGAAGAAGAAACCTCGGCGACACGCTACGTCGGCATCGAGCAAGAGAGAAACTCGCCAAGATCTTCAACGACATATCGTTTGAGTCATCTGCGGACTCGTATATAAGCGATGGCTCAAGCGATGTCGACGATCATGACTTCATCGACAAATCTCTCACAAGGCAAGGTCTTCATCAATCTCAACGATGATGTCACCAAACCCAACATAGATCTGAGTACAAGGTATCATCAGATTTACGCCATTGAAGGTCAAGAGGAGACATCGAGGCTTTCGACGGTTTGGGAAATCCATACGTCGATCCCTCCAATCTGCGACAAGGCTTGGGCAACAAATACGTCGGGCCAGAGCCGCGAGATAGAGTTCAACTTTCACAAGCAGCGTGGGACGAGCTGCGAGAGCTATGAACGGCACGTAACCAATGGCTACCACAGCCACACCGGAAGAATTGCAAGCATATCAATATAGGCTCGCACGAGCTGCCAGGGAATTGGAAAAACAGACGGCTGAGTTGAACGGGAGAAAGGAGGCAGCTTACGCATCCGGCGAGAGAAGGGCAGATCTAAGTCGACAATCTAGAACTACGGGTGATAGCCATCGGGAGGCGCGGAACAGAGCAAGATCAAGGCTGCAACACATACCCGAGGCAGAAAGAGAACACTTGGTTCAAAACCTCGACATGTCCTTTATGTCGATAGATACAAGAGGAAACATCATCCCTAAGACACCAGAGGCTGGGTATATGGCGACACATGCTTTTATCCTTGCATCTAAACCACCTCCGGTGACCCAAGGGAAACACTTGTACAATATGGCGGTAGCAGGAGTTGGAGCTATGGGGACAGCGTTTATATCAACGCCTCCCGAAGGAGTGGCAAGGCAAAATAGTCCGCGACCTGCAGCAGCAGCGGCAGCGGCACCTGAAGGGCCAAGTGGAGCAAGAGACACGAGCACAAGCAAGAGTCGACAGAGCGCGGCAAAGCGAAGGGATCATCGGCAATCCCCGAACTTAACGACGAAGATATGTGCGGCTTACCATGCTTCACGAGGAGAGTCCGAAAAACGCGAGTCCCTCGGGATTCAAGTTACCCGATAATTTCAAGAAATTCGACGGCCTTCAAGATCCGAGAGGATTGGCTAGTCGACTATCTGGAGACGGTGAAGCCGACAGAGGAACTAGGGCAACAGCCATGCAAAGCATCCAGTGCACCTGAGTGGTGCCGCACGATCATGGATAAAGAAACTCGCTCCGGGATCCATCGACACTGGGAAAGTTTCGAGGACGTGTTCGTCAAGAACTTCAGATCCACGTGCAAAAAACCCGCATCGTTAGAGGAGTTGAGAGCGTGTCGACAAAAGCCGATGAGCCAATGAGAAAGTACATCCAGAGGTGGAATATCATCAAAAACTCGGCAGAAAACATATCCGACGAGAGAGCAATAGATGCGTTTGTCGCGGGAGTCGAGCGTGGAGACTTTGTCGAGGACTTGGGAAGGACCAATCCAAGGACGGTATCCGCGTTGATGGAAATAGCAAATAAATGGGCGAGATGGAGAAGACGCTGTCCACAACAAACGACACAGTCGCCGAGAGGAGGACCGTGGTCGAAACTATCAACCGAGGCGAAGATTTCCTCGGACGTACCGGTAACTACGACGCCCCGAACAAATTTCGGCAGGTTTTCGGACAAATACGGGAGGCAACAGAGATGATTACCAGAGAAGCGGTGAACAGCGAGGTGATAATAGGGATGATTCACGCAACGAGCAAAATAGTGGGCCGAGGTTTCCAAGACCTTTCGTGTCCCCGAGGAAATGCTGAACGGACCGTGCCGGATGCACTTCTTCCTCGACGACAACGGGAAAAGACAGTCAGGCACCTGCAGAAAGACTGTCGAAATTTTCGTGCAATGTTCGGATATGCAGAAAATGCTCACGCTCGAGCAGCACAGAGAAACCCTCGGGAGCCTAGGAGCGAGATTCATCTACCGCCACCTCCCGCGATTACAGAGGACACTCGACACCAGCTACGAATAGCGGCAGCACCTGCACCACCACACTCTGTTGATCCACACTCCAACGGAGCCGTGTTGATGATTCGTAAGGGAAGGCCGTCCAATAGAGCTCAAAAAGTAATCTCACGACAGTGTTTATGGCGGAGAAAATGCCTCCACCAACAGTTGAGTACCTTAATTGGTCGGGACAAGATATCGGCTTCACAATAGCAGATCATCCGCAGCAAGTTCCTCGACCAGGGGGCCGGCACTTATTCTCGCCGATTATCGCGAGGATTTGATGTCTCTCGAGTGTTCATAGACGGCGGCGGCAGCTTGAACCTCATGTATGCGAATACATTGAGGAAGATGAACATATCCTTAGCAAACTTGAAACCAACGAGACACAAGGTTCCACGGCATCACACCAGAGAAACCAAGTTATCCATTGGGAAAAATCAATCTCGATGTTCAATTTGGGACCCGAGTATATTATAGAATCGAGTAGCTCGAATTTTAAGTCGTGGATTTTCCATGTCAATTCCACGCGCTGTTGGGAGGAGCTGCATTTGCTAGTTTTATGGCTGTAGAAGACTAGACATACCTGTTGTGGAGGTTGCCCGGACCAAGAGGACCAATCACGAGTCAAGGGAAGCTTTGCCTTAGCCGATAAGTGCGACAAGGATTTTCACGGGTTGGCGTAAACTTTCGGGATGCAAGCCGAGTACTTGGCGTCAAAAAGCATGACTGATTACGACGTCTTGCCCGTACGCTGGAAGGCCAAATAAAGAATCAACTTTCAACACAGAGAAAAATTCTAAGGAGGTGCAGATTCACCCGACAGATCCAAAAAAGACGACATCTATCGCAAACGATATGGATATCGCATAGGAAAAGCGCTCGTCAAGTTCCTCCGTGAGAACTGGAAAATCTTTGCATGGTGTCCAGCTGACATGCCAGGAGTACCTGTGGAACTTGCCGAGCACCACCTAAATTTGGATCCAACAAATAAACCAATCGAGACAACCTTTGCGGCGTTTTTGAACCAAACCGCAAAGCCATGCTTTCGAAATAAATCGACTCGAAGAAGCTGGTTTTATCGAGAGAAATATCTACAGAAGCCACATGGGTAGCTAACCCCGTTGATGGTGCCGAAGAAAAACACGACAGTCCTTCGCATGTGCGTCGACTTTACGTGTCTCAATAAACATTGTCCTAAGGATCACTTTCCCTCCCAAGGATCGATCAAATTATCGACTCCACGGCAGGTTGCGAACGTCTTTCCTTCTTGGATGCATACTCTGGTTATAACCAGATCAGATTAAAAGAAGATGATGAAGCCAAGACAGCGTTTATTACACCTTACGGCGTGTTTTGCTACAAGACAATGCCCTTTGGTCTAAAAAATGCGGGAGCAACATATCGAGAGGATGATGCGAAGTGTTTAGCAACACGGATCGGGAAAAACGTGCAAGTATACATCGATGATGTCGTCATAACATCAAAAAAGGGGACAACGTTGATCGAGGATCTCAAAGAAACTTTTGACAACCTCGACAAATTCTGCCTCAAACTGAACCCGACGAAGTGTTCTTTTGGCGTCCCAGGAGAACTTCGGGGTTTCTAGTTTCGGCAAGAGGGATTGAAGCAAATCCCGACAAAATACAAGCCATAGTAACAATGAGAAAGCCAACAAAGTTGAAAGAAATACAGCAGCTAATCAAGTAGTCGCAGCTTTGAGCAGGTTCGTCGCCGAGTTAGGAGAAAAAGCGTTACCATTTTATGCGCGATAAAACAAGGAGATAAATTCCAGTGGAACGAAGAGGCCGACAGAGCTTTCGAGGATCTGAAGCGAAAAATCTCGACACCACCAATCCTGGTGGCTCCAAAGGAAAAGGAACCTCTCCTGCTATATATTGCAGCCACGCCCCAAGTGGTTAGCACGGTATTAGTTGTCGAAAGAGAAGAAGAAGGGAAAATCCATGGAGTGCGGCGACGGTATACTTCGTGAGCGAAGTCTTGTCACCTTCAAAACAAAGGTACCCTCGGTGCCAAAAGCTAGCATATGGAGTGTTCACGACAAGACGAAAATTGCGCCACTATTTTTCGGCACACCCGATCATAGTGGTCAATGAAGCTCCCTTATCAAATATCTTGAATAACCCGGAAGCTACGGGTCGTGTCTCCCTTTGGGGAATAGAACTTTCCCCTCGGGACATCACGTATGAAAAAGAAAAGCAATAAAGTCGCAAATACGCCGGACTTCATCGCAGAATGGATGGAGTTGCAAAATACGGGACCTCCAGATTTATCGAGAACTTGGACCATGAACTTTGATGGGTCCAAGAGACTAGAAGGAGCTGAGCGCAGAGTAGTACTCATATCACCTGAAGGCGACAAATTGAAGTACATCCTCCGGATGACGTTCCTTAACGCATCTAACAATGAAGCGAGAATATGAGGCTCTCATACACGGGATGAAGATGGCAAAAGCTGCGGAGCAACTCGATTAAAAATCTTTGGCGACTCACGGTTGGTGGCTCGGCAAGTTATGAACCAATGTGATGCAGTCAATGATAGCATGATGGCATACAAGGAGGTGTACAACGAGCTTGAGAAGTTATTCGATGGATGCGAAGTAAATCATATTGGCAGGTTGAGCAACGACGAAGCCGACGTTCTTGCAAACATCGGGTCACAGTGCCTTCCAGTCCCGCCAGGTGTATTCTGGGAAGAGATAACAGAGAGATCCACTAAGCCAACAAAGTCAAAAAAGAAGAAGAAGAAACCCTCGGGGGCTGCCAAAGAAAAGCAAGAGGACGAAGAAGATCAGGACTTGGTCATGATGATACAGATACCGTGGATGCAGCCGTACATATCATATATCCTTCGGAAAGAAATACTGACGATCCGGTTGAAGCAAGGCGAGTAATTCGACGCTCCAAAGCTTTCACGGTGGTCAAGGGAGAATTGTATAAGCGAAGTATTTCGGGCGTCTTGCAAAGGTGCGTCACACCCGAAGAAGGAAGAATAATTCTGAAGGATGTACACGAAGGAATATGTGGCCACCACGCAAGTAGTCGAGCTATTGCAGCCAAGGTTTTTCGGGCAGGATTCTCTTGGTTGACAGCAATCGAGGACGCCAAGGACATAGTAAGAACTTGCGACGCGTGTCAAAGGTTTGCTGCAAAACCCCACTCTCCAGCAGCAGAGCTAGCACCAATACCATTGTCATGGCCCTTTGCTCAATGGGGACTTGATATGGTGGGTAAGTTACACAAATCCTGGCCAGGAGGAAAGGAGTACATGCTAGTAGCTGTCGATAAGTTTACAAAGTGGATAGAAGCGAAGCCGATAAATTCACCAGATGGAGCATCCGCAGTAAAATTTGTAAAAGGCCTCGTCTTCAGATTTGGAGTGCCCCATAGCATCGTCACAGACAACGGCAGCAACTTCACATCCCATGAATTCAAAGATTATTGCGAAGAGGTGGGTATTAAGCTGAACTTTGCGTCAGTTGCACATCCTCAAACCAATGGGCAAGTCGAGAAAGCCAATGGCATCATCTGCAATGGTATCAAGAAGCGCTTGTTAGGACCACTGGAAAAAGCTCGACATACCTGGCCAGAAGAACTACCAAGCGTGTTGTGGAGCATCCGAACAACACCAAACACAGCAACGCAGGAAACTCCGTTTTCTGGTTCATGGAGCAGAGAGCGATACTACCAATCGAGATAGAGCACAACTCTCCACGTGTCGCTGAATATGATGAAGAAACGTCGAGAAGAGTGCTAGAAGACGACGTCGACGCACTTGATGAAGCTCGAGATGAAGTATTATCTCGGGTAACCAAATATCAACAGGACTTGAAGAATTACCACCCTCGACGTTTGCGGCCAAGATCTTTTCAGGTGGGAGACCTAGTTCTTCGGCTCACGCAAAAAAGTCATGAAAAACTCGAGTCACCATGGCTTGGCCCTTACATTGTCACGGAAGTAATTGGAGGAGGAGCATACAGAATAAAGGACAAGAAGACAGGGGTGGAGGAGCCAAACCCCTGGAACGTGGCGCAACTTAGGCGTTTTTACGCCTAAAGTCAAAATATAGTCTTTGTAAAGCTTCAATGTACTGAAACGCCCGCGAGTTTTCAGACGCACTCTTTTCCTTTTTCGGGGCACCGAGTGGGGCCGGAGAAGGTTTTTAATGAGGCGGGCTCGCGGTGCTGCAATATAATAAAGATAGTGACAATATAACTTTTCTTCTTTATCGACATGACCAAAGTCTTCGCTCCGACGAATTTCAATATAGTTCATCGACAAAAGGAAAAACTTGCCTTGGTATTCAAATACCTCGTGAGTCAACAAAAATACAAAAAAGTGCTCAATAAAAAGCTTGGGGGCTCATATTCACCTTAAATATATAAATGCCTTGGTTCAAAACCTCGCAAGTATACAAATATAGTAAAGAGTCACCGAAACACTCGGGGGCTAAACAAACAGAGAAATATAATGATTGCTTTACAATATAGTCATGGATTACAAAAGAAGAAATATCTACAAGAAGAAACTAACTAGTCTTGATTCAATATGTCATCAAGAGTAACCCTGTTTTCCTCAGGAGCAGCACCAAGAAAATCGGCATAATGGCCATCGGCAAAAAAGTCGGCATCCATCCGAAGTAGGTCCTCAATCATTTCTTCGGCTATAGGCGTAACCTTCGTGTTAATCCTGTCAACACCAACTCTCCGCCGTTTTACTTTTTGGTGAACCTTCTCGACAACCTCAGGTAAGGTCAAGCTTCGAGTGGCGATTTGGAGCATGATAAGAGCAAATGCGCGCCGGCTACTAGTTGAGCCTTGACAAAATCATGGATATCTGCGAGCATCCTTGAACCTTTCCATCAATTCAGAAGAGTTTTTGGTTGGACGTTCCGAGGAAACATGGAGTTGTAAACCATGGACAAGGTCTTGGTACAGAAGTCGAGGAAATCGCGAGTTTGAGAGGCGCGATCTTGAAATCTGACAATTTGGCGGGTCCTTTCCGGGGTAGCCCAAAACAAAGAACCATGGTCCAGGGAGAGATTAACAAGAAGGGTTGTCCTAGCATTCACCCTCTCTTCCTCGCAGCGACATCGATAAAAGGCACCTATCAAAACAAAGAAGTGGAAACCTTCAAGAAACAATAGTATGCGAGATAAAGGATATCGAGCGGATGAAACAGGCATACCCGACATATCTGCACCGCTTCATTCATTAATTCGAGCATGAAATTTTCTCGAATAGTCGCCTTTTCAGCCTCGGAAGCAGCAATTTCCTTAGCAGCCACGGCCTCGCGAGCTTGTTGAAGAGCAATTTTTTCGGCTTCAGATGACTTACGAGATTGCTCCATCATCACAAGTGTTTGCTTCTTCGCATACTGAAGTTGTTGCCGAAGTTCATCCAGTTCTTGCGACAAGGTATCGTCGACAGGAGCGGTATCACCAAAAGCTCTCCTCGCGCGGGAAGAAGAAGGCGAAACATTGGAAGGAGCAGAAGATGGAGTATAGTTATCAAATATCAACTGAAAAATAAACAAGACAACATCAAACAACAAGCAAAGATAGAAGTTTTCATTAATCTCTTGGAATAATTACAAGGGCATTTCAGTGGAGCTAAGGAAGTACGTGTCGCCAAATGACTACTTTGGCGACAGAAGCAAAAGAAACAGAAAGAAAAACAGAGGCATGCAACTAGACCTCCGGCCTCGAGGAGCTAGGAGTCGAAGCTGGCTTGATCCCCAGATACGCCAAGATCTTCTTCGTGTTGGGCTTGGCCGCCTTGATCAGCGACCTCCATCTCGACTGCTCTACCTGGCTGGTGTCGCCAACCTTCATCCAATTAAGCGTCTGTTGGCTGTCAAGAACTGTGGCAACAGATTTCGACAAAGAACCTTCATATTCTCCTGACGCATCTTCAATCCCAGGTCTTCCGACGAATTGAAAAGCTTGGCAAGGGCAAGGAAAGTCGAAGGTTCCTCTTTCTTCGGGAAGAAGTAGGGGAATAACGCCGACAAACTTGCACTGGCATTGGCCACGCCTTCACGAATTTCGCGCCCATGGAACTCCAGAAGAGAAAGTGCATCAAGGAGAGGGTCATTGACGGGATTCTCCAGATCAAAATCTTGGTTTGTTTGGGCTGCCACACAAAACAAAGAACCATTAGTCAAAAACCAAGAAACAGGAAGTACAATAGAAGGGGTTGATGATATTACTCAGCGTACGTCGACTTTGCGACTTCAGACGCTTGATGATCTCTTGTTCACGCACAGTTTGTGCAGTTTTCTGCTCATCTAAGGCAGATTCGGCATCTTTGAGCCTTCTCTGCAGTTCCTCGACACTAGCAGCTTTCACCTTGGCTTCATCAACCTCGGCCCTGGCTTTGCTAGCAGCAAGTTCAGCTTTCTTGCGAGCCGCCTCACTTTGCTCGAGTTTTTTAGCAAATGCGTCGATACGTTCGTTGGCCTCTGAAAGTTTTTCTGTCGAGATATGAAAAAGAAAGAAAAGAAAGATCAAAAAATAGCGACGAGCAACAGGAATAGAAAGTCAGTGCAAAATAGCAAGTATAAAAGTCGTTACCTTCGGCTCTGGCGGCATATTCACGGTACCCAATAAATTGGGACCCGATGCGGAGAAGATCCTTGATCATAGGCTGTTCAGCGTGAACACAGTAAGAGAAACATCGGCATGAAAAAGAGAAAAGGTGTGGAAAAATAAAATAAGGAAAATATAGATGTCGACAGACTTACATCATCTAAAAGCAGAGTCGACGAACTGCCCAACCGAGGCGAGAATCAACAATCTTTTCAACCCTTGCCCTTTTTGGTGAAGGGACACGGGGGCTTGATGGCGGAGTAGTGGTGACGACGTCTTGTTGAGGAGGCGACGTTTCTTCTCCTTCAACTAGCGTGTCTGAGGCAAGTACAGTACGTGATGTGCTTGTTCGAGGAGCCACGTCAGTAACTGGTACTTCTTCCTCCTCATCACTGATTGATCAAAAAATCAGCAGTATAAAAAGCACGACAAGATAAATATTTCGAGTACAAAAATATAGCGAGATAGGTGACTTACGAGCTGATGAGGGATTCAACATAAGGATCGTAAGCTGCCCTCGGATTAGAAGGACCAGCTTCTTCAGCCTTAGAAGTGCCAGAATCCTCGGCATCATGCCTTTTCCTTTTGTTCTTTGGGGAAAGCTGCAGGAGGAAGGGTTTGCGTCGATTCACTGGCCTGAGATTCAACTTCCTTTTCATGGGAAGCCGCAGATTTGTGGGAACCCGCGACTTCACTTTCAGGAATAGAAGAACCTGGGGTATCTTCGGCAACGATGCCCCGTTCTTCGACTTCTCCATCCTCAGGAAGAGGAGGAAGGGAAGTCATAGTAGGATGGTTCTGCAAGAAAACAGCGACAAAAGAAAAATTAGAGTGACACAAATACAATGAGATGCAGGGCAAATTCGGAACAAGATAGAAACTCGAGAAGGCAAAATACCTTGGGGAGAGGATTGGCGGAGCTGTATGGTTCCACGCGACAAGCGGAAGGAATAGGATCCTTTTTGCCAAGCGGAAACTCTTCGGATCAACTTCTCCAAGTCCTTTGCGTAAAGATCGTCGGAGATTCTATTGGCGTCGTTTTCACCAGAATACGTCCGGAGGGGATTTTTGCGAGCCCGAAGAGGCTGCACCCTAATCCTAAGGAAGTAGGCGGTGATTTGAACACCGAGACAGTTCTTTGCCTCGAATGTTTTGCAGCTGATGGATACGAGACATGAGTGCCTCTGTCGCCTTTTTCTCTTCTTCGGAAACTTCGGCATCCCAGGAGCGGCGGCGTTGGATTCTGGCACTTCCGTCGAAAGGAACTATGTTGTGTTCAACGGAGTTGGCGCTTTCTTCGTGAATGTAGAGCCATCTCTTGCGCCATCCTTGGAGAGCGTCAGGAAACTTGACGTCGCTGTCATCGACATCAGTGCGGACACAGATAACAACGCCACCTATGTTATAGGTGACGTTGTGAGAGCCATTGCGGCGGAGGCAGAAAATACGCTTCCACAGAGCCCAATTAGGAGGGACTCCGAGGAAGCATTCGCAAAGGGTGATAAAAATAGAAATGTGGAGGATGGAATTGGGAGTCAGTTGGTGCAGCTGAATCCCATAAACAAAGAGAAGACCGCGGAGAAAATCATGAATTGGGGTAGAGAGGCCACGGATGAGATGATCAACAAAACTAACCCGATACTCCATTGGAGGGTTGGGGTAGCTTTCTTATTTGGGGAAGCGGATGGCGTCCTCCTTCTTCATGAGGCCAAGCCTTTTCAGCGTGTTGATGTCCTGGTTGGAGATTTTGGATCTTTCCCACTCAAGATCTTCGGTGGCCATCTTGGATTCGGGAGTGCTGTAGCGAGTGAGTCGCGTGCGCGGTGGCATCAACGGCAATGGGCAAAGCAATGTTCGTAAATGCGGAAGCTCGGAGAGATTTGGGCGCAGGAGAAGTTTTGCAAAGAGGAACAGACGAGCGGCGCAAGCAAGGGGATGAACGGAGGTTGAAGAAGGGTTTATATAAGAATCGGGTGAAGCAGTGCACCGTTGGATGAAAAAATCGTGGGGTGAGAATAGATCTTCTAGATACAAGGGCAACAAAGTATTTTTACTGAGATAGGCGTTACCGTACGTGCGCCAGAAAAAGCGGAGGACGTGTGTCCCCCACTTGCACGACGTGTCAACGTGGTGGAAGCAATGGACCCACAGGACAGAAAATTCACGACTACTTGTCAAGGATGAAGTAAATTTGATTAAGTGAAGAATGTCGACAAGGAAGTATTCAGAGATTGGCGACAGGATGAAATATTCAATACTTCGGGAGCCTTTGATCAAATACAAGTTTTTGCCCAAATGCTCGGGGGCTACTCCGACAAAAAGTAAAATTTCGAGTATGACAATATAGAAAATGTTGAGCCTACAACCAAGCACAAGTTCTTGGCTGTAGCCTCGGGGGCTACTCCCATCGGGAGCGCTGTTCGCGCACCCGAGAAATATAAAAATAAAGAGAGAGAAGAAGAAGAGGAAAGAGTTCATATTGCGAAATAATGACAAAATAGTGACAAGGTGGAATAAAATGTTGAGCCTACAACCAAGCACAAGTTCTTGGCTGTAGCCTCGGGGGCTACTCCCATCGGGAACGCTGTTCGCGTGCCCGATGAAATTAACAAAGGAAAAATAGAAGAGCAAGAGAGTATATTTCGAGTTATAATTAACTCTACATATACTCCCATCGGGAGAACAATATAAGTCATATTTGACTCAATAAAATGTGCCATTCCAACAGCCGGAAAAGCACTCGACAATATATTCTCAGAACGCCAAAGTTGCGATCAATTTCTGAATGCCGCAAATTTGCGAAGGTAAGACCCCAGAATCCATTCTGCTGGGCGTGGCATCGCCAAAGACTGCGCTCTGCTACTTTTATCCGTATCAACGAATACGAAGAAAAATCCTAACGGACGCGTTAGGTACCCGATAAATTTGGACTGGGACTCGACGTAATGGTAAGACCTTAAGCGGCACCTGTCGAAGTTTACACCAGTATCCCGAGATCATGTCCAGGGACGTGATTTTGAAGTAGGTTTTTGCGGATTGCCACTAGAGCAGTTAACTAGTACCTGATCCGTCAGATGAACTAGCCCCAATTACCAATATCCCTGTACAATATAGAATTTTATGAGAAGAAATATAGAAAGATTAAGGCTTTCGGGTAAAAATAAACAGTGGAGATTTTCCCTGACTTTACAATTCAAGCAAAATCTCGGGGGCTACTGACATAGGCATCCCAAATGGGCCTGCCGAATATAGTACCCGGGGTTTATTGAAGGCCCACTACCCGAAGAATAAGAAGATTCGGGAGCCCAAGATGCGTTTAAGGAAGAAATAGAGTTGTAATAGGAAGTGTTGTAATCTGGCGGGATGAGTTAGAAACCGTCCCGAACTCTGTAAACTTGTACAACACGAATCCTTCGACTCCACCTCCTATATAAAGGGGGAGTCGAGGGACGAAGAATCAATCGAATCATTGTCTGCAAACCCTAGTTTTCATAGTCGTCGAGTACTTTTCGGCTGAAACCTTCGAGATCTACTTACCCTCTACTTCTAACTAAACCCTAGCCTACAATCCATAGGCATTGACAAGTTAATCCCTTGTCAGACGGCTTCAGCTGTCTGGCTCGCAATCAAAACAATGTTTGCAGCCAAGTCACGCACTCGCATCGCCAACCTGCGGGTGCAACTCGCCAACACGAAGAAAGAAGGCAAAACCACCGCGCAATATTTTGCAGCGGTAAAGGCGATCACTGACGAGCTTGCAGCAACAGGCCGTCCCATGGAGGAAGATGAGGTGGTGGAGTACCTCCTCGCTGGGCTGGACGACCCGTACAACCCCCTCTTCGCCGCCATCGGGGCCAACCCCGAAAAAAAGGTGACCGTCCCCGAGCTCTACGCGCAGCTCTCCTCCTATGACAACCACATGAAGCTGCTGCTCAACAACGACGAGCCCAAGTCCTCCGTCAACGCAGCAGCACGGGGACGCGGCGCCCGGCATGGCGGCCGTGGCAATTACCGTGGCCGTGGAGGCGGCCGCGGCCATGTCCAAGGGCATGGACAAGGTCATCAGCAGCAGCAACAAGGTGGCCGCGGTGGCGGTCGCCGTGGTGGCAGAAGCGGCGGCAGAGACCGCGACGCCGTGACCTGCCAAATCTGTGGCAAACAGGGCCACTCTAAATATCGGTGCTGGCACCGGTACTCAGAAGATGATGGTGAGGAAGAAGAAGAGAGAGGCGCGAACGCTGCCTCCTACGGTGTCGATACCAACTGGTACTCCGACACCGGCGCCACCGACCACATCACAAGCGAACTTGACAAGCTCATGATGAAAGAGAAGTATCACGGCCGTGACAAGATCAATGCGGCCAACGGAGCAGGTATGAACATTAGTCACATTGGTCATGCACTTGTTAAGTCCCCATCCAAACATTTTCATCTCACCAATGTGTTGCATGTTCCATCTGCTACAAAGAATCTCGTTTCAATTCATCGTTTCACAAGAGATAATCATGTCTATGTCGAATTTCATCCTTGGTATTTCTATGTGAAGGATCTGGCAACGAAGAAAAATCTTCTTAAGTGTAGATGAACAGGAGGCCTCTATCCACGGGTGTCATCGACAAGTTCCAATAAAAGAGTCCTTAGCGCCACCAAGCCTTCAGCTACAAGGTGGCATGATCGTCTGGGTCATCCTTCCTTCAAAGTCGTTCAACGAGTCCTTAGAAGTTTTAATCTTCCTTTTTCCGATAAGTCTAGGAGTGATTTTATTTGTGACTCATGTCAAAGAGCAAAAAGTCATCAACTTCCTTATACTAGATCAACCAGTGTGTCAACCAAACCACTAGAATTGGTGTTCTCAGATGTTTGGGGACCGGCACCCACTTCTGTTGGCCGTTTTTCATACTATGTAAGCTTCATAGATGACTTTAGTAAATTCTCATGGATCTATCTTCTCAAAAAGAAATCTGAAGTTTTTCAGGTGTTTCAGAACTTCAAAAATATCGTTGAACGCAAATTTGATAGGAAAATAATTGCCATCCAATCAGATTGGGGTGGAGAATATGAAAAATTAAATCCTTTCTTCACCAAACTTGGCATTACACATCATGTATCATGTCCCCACACGCATCAGCAAAATGGGTCGGCAGAACGTAAACATCGTCATATCGTAGAAGTTGGTTTAGCACTTCTTGCTCAAGCATCCATGCCATTAAAATTTTGGGATGAGGCTTTCCTAACTGCAACATACCTCATAAATATGCTACCATCTTCAGTCATCAATCAAGAAATTCCCATGACACGACTCCTTCAAGAGACTCCAGATTTTTCATCTCTACGAGTTTTTGGTTGCGCCTGTTGACCAAACCTTCGACCATACAACACTACAAAGTTAGCTTTTCGCTCTAAACAATGTTTCTTCATTGGGTACAGTCACATACACAAAGGTGTCAAATGCCTTGATGTGTCTACTGATCGAGTCTACATATCCAGAGATGTTGTTTTCGATGAGTCAGTTTTTCCCTTCTCCAAACTCCACCCGAACGCCGGAGCACTCCTTCGAAAGGAAATTCTTCAGTGCATTGATCTAATGACTAATGATTCTCCTGTTTTAGCTCCAATTATTACTCCTCAGGAAATGCAGCAAGATACAGGAGAAAATTCGGCTTCATTTGATGATCATACGGGTGCAAACGACGGAGAAGAAAATTCGGCACAAAATGACAGCCACGGCGCTGAACACGATGAGGATCCGACTGAGATCTCCGAAGAATCGGCATCGGGATCAGCGGCGTCGGGATCCACGGCGTCAGATTCCGCCCCCACGTCCACAGGAGCGACTAGGGAATCAGCCAGCGACACGTCGCCTGGCCCTTCGGCATCTCCAAGCGCCGACCATCCACGCGATGCCACGTCCAGGGGGACAAACGCGTCGACTCCCCCGCGTGGCCCTCCTCCTGCTCCACCCACGCGTGGACAACCGACCAGGTGGGTCAGTGGCAGGCCTGCTGGGCCAATCGGCGCAGCTCCCGCCCGTGGCAGAGTGGCGACACGAGTCCCCGCAGCTGGGCCACCAGATCCGACGCAGACAGGAGGATCTTCTGTGGAGACTTCGTCTACACGCCCTCCTGCACCGCCAGTCTACCGAACCAGATTGCAAACTGGGAGTAGAAGGGAGAAAACATACACCGACGGTACAGTACGGTATGGTTTAATTACTGCAAGCAATGAACGTAATGAACCTGATAACATAGAGACAGCCCTTAGCAATGTTGAATGGAAAAATGCTATGGATGATGAGTTTAAAGCCTTAGTAAAAAATAAAACTTGGCATTTAGTACCACATAGACATGGCATAAATCTCATAGATTGCAAGTGGGTTTATAGAATTAAAAAAAAAGCTGATGGAACCATAGATAGGTATAAAGCTAGATTAGTAGCAAAATGTTTTAAGCAAAGATATGGTATAGATTATGAGGACACATTCAGTCCAGTTGTTAAAGCTGCAACTATTAGACTTGTTCTAGCCATTTCAGTTTCCAGAGGATGGAGTCTAAGGCAATTAGATGTGAAGAATGCGTTTCTTCATGGTGTTCTGGAAGAGGAAGTTTACATGAGGCAGCCACCTGGTTATGAGGACCCCAAAACTCCTCATTTCATATGCAAGCTGGATAAATCATTATATGGTCTCAAGCAAGCACCAAGAGCATGGTTTGCCAAGCTAAGTGGAAAATTGCAAGAACTTGGCTTCTTGCCATCCAAGGCTGACACATCACTATTTATATACAACAAGTCAGGTATCACTATTTTTGTGTTGGTATATGTTGATGACATTATTGTTTCTAGTTCCTCAAACAAAGCTACTTCAGCACTGCTACAAGATTTGGGTGCAGCTTTTGCGTTAAAAGATCTAGGTGAACTTCACTATTTCTTAGGAATTGAGGTAAAGAAACAAAATGGTGATATTATTCTAACCCAACAGAAGTATGCCTTGGATTTATTAGCTAAAGTTGGCATGAGAGATTCAAAAGTGGCATCAACGCCATTATCAGCCTCTGACAAATTAAGTGCCTTTGAAGGAAGTCCATTATGACCGAATGACAGCAGCAGGTACAAAAGCATAGTTGGTGCACTCCAATACTTAACCCTCACTAGACCTGATATTGCTTTCTCAGTAAACAAGGTATGCCAGTATTTGCATGCACCCACTACAGTTCACTGGACAGCAGTAAAGAGAATTCTGAGATATATTACAGGAACTGCTTCTCTTGGATTAACTTTTAGAAAATCTTCATCCACCCTAGTGAGTGCTTTTTCTGATGCTGACTGGGCAGGTTGTGTAGATGATAGAAAATCTACAGGAGGCTTTGCAGTTTATTTTGGTCCTAATTTAATCTCATGGAGTGCTAGAAAACAGCCAACAGTTTCTAGATCAAGTACAGAGGCAGAATACAAGGCACTAGCAAATGCTACTGCTGAAATAATTTGGGTTGAATCTCTCTTAAAGGAACTTGGTGTTAAAAGAAAACAAACATCATGCTTATGGTGTGACAATATGGGAGCTACTTACCTTTCTGCTAATCCTGTTTTTCATGCAAGGACTAAGCATATTGAAATAGACTTCCATTTTGTAAGAGACAGAGTTAGCAAGAGATTGCTTGAGATTCGCTTCATACCATCACAAGACCAAGTGGCAGATGGCTTTACAAAAGCATTGACAGCACGGCAACTCGAAGAGTTTAAGCACAATCTCAACCTCAAGAGAGTTGTGATTGAGGAGGGGTGTGAAGGATAATTACCGTAACATGTTCTAGAGATAGAGGTTGTTAGTAGTTTGTATATGGGCTGATTCGGTTTATAAGGATCAGTCCAAATCTCCTTTATCTCCTCTCCAAGTTGTAAACAGACTCAATGTATATCCTGCCGATGTTGTGGCCTATATAACACGAAACCGATCCCGAGACAAAGGGCATCGTTCAACACAAATTATCACAATGGTCATCAAAAGCCACATTACGATTGAAGTTTGTGAAGTGCTTGTCGCGGTTGTTGGTAGTTTTTATTTGCAGCACTCTCGTTCTTGTAATTAATCTTAGCCTGAATACAGGCTATGTATACACCTAATAAACCCTATGAAATATAAAAATTATATAAATGGATCTGAAATGTTTTTTTGGTATTTCCTCTAAAAAAATACCCTAGAAAGACTCTTAAGAAATACTTCATCCATCCCAAAATGTAAGGCACCTAAGGATTAATCAAAAGTCAACGTTTTTAAAGTTTGACCAAGTTTATACAAAAAAATATAAAACATTTACAATAATAAATCAGTATCAATAGATTTACCATAAAGTATATTTTCTTAACGTGTCCATTCAACATTACATTTGTAAATGTTTTTACCTAAATATTTAGTCAAAGTTAGTGGAGGTTTGACTTTTGACCAATCCTTAGACGTCTTAAATTCTGGGATGGAGGAAGTACTTAAGTTTACTACTTTGAGAGATAGTAATAAAGCTAGCTATTACTCGTGATAAAATATAATCATCCTTGTGAGATCGGCTCCCTTATATTTTGATTCAAACTCCATATTGTTGCTTCTACTTGTGACTTTAGTATTTCCGTCTTTTCCAAATATCCACACTAAACGTGGAGTCCTCCAATATGCATAAAAATCAAAATGGTTTATTCTTCTCCAATCATGTGGTTCAAACAAATTGTTTTGGTGGACTCACTTTTTAATTGGTTAATAGGTACACGACTGGGTTCAGCATGTATACCAGCATCTCCTAAATGTTATTTCCGTTGTTGCCAATCTTATCTAGCTAGTTGGATGGTTCTGACTTGTTGCAAAGAATGCTGGATTGATTTAACAAAGATCAATGCCGCCATCTTCCTTTTTTTTTTTCCTTCAAATGTGTACACTAACAGGTTGCAAAAAGAAGATACTTGTAGGTTTTCAATGAAGAACGCATCAAAGAGAGCGATTGTAACAGTCTGCACGGGCCTGAATTTGCCAGACTACTCGTTCCATTTCAAAACAAAGAGTGTAGTTTGATTATCCAAATATGAGCTTTCGTCGCGCTAGTACTTTTGTACTACTTCCTCTGATCCATAATTTAGGGCCTATTTTATTTGCATGATTGGAAAAACAAAGGAGCAAATTGGCATAGCATGTTCACTACATCCACTACAGAAAAAGTAAATGATTCTCAAAAAAGGTACTGCACGAGTTAATGTTAGATTTTCTATGAAATCTAGCGCAAAAGATTGCCTTGAAAAAACTTCTGTACTATAAAATTCAATCCTATAAATCAAACAATTATCATAGGACAAATTTGTATATAATTCTACAAATTTGTTACTATGTAAATTGTTTGAATCAAGCATGTCCTAAGTGCCGGTCATAGGAGGTACTCGTTTCATCTAACATAACAGGATCACAATCAGAAAGTACTTCCAAATCCGAAAATTACTGCAGCAAAATTCAACGTCTCAGATCAAAGCAAAGCAACAGACATCACACGCTTGAATTGACGTTAGCCAAGAGCTAATCCGGTTTGGCTCATTAATTTCCTCGAGAGGAACAGCCGAAGGATGAAGCCGTTCTTGGTCGTTTCCCCAATCCTGCACGGCTGCACGTCAATTTGCGCGTCACTTTCGCGCTTAGCCGAGCAATCAGCCTGCATAAGCACACCTTAATTTATGCACGCCATGTCGCTAGCATGGCATCGGTTTTGTCCACAGCCACAAACTACCTCATCCCCCATCATCTAGACTAAAGAAACCACGATCGGTAGCAGCAAATAGCCAAGCTGATCGCTCAAATTCAGCCAACAAAAGTGGGCATCGGAAGCCGAGAGCTGGAGAGAGTTCCAAGGTTTCTGAAGCCAATCCAGGAGCTGGACCTTCTTGGGTCGGACCGGCCATGGCGCCGCAGGAGGACGAAGGGGAGGTCCCGGCGGCCGCGCTGCGCGTGCCGGCGCACGTGATCGCGCGGGTCTTCTCGCAGCTGGACTGCGTCGACCTCCTCAGCTGCTCCCTCGTCTGCAGGTAACTCCCCCCTCTTTCTTGTCTTGCACGCGCGGTGTTCGACAGAATGACTGCTGTGTTCTCTGCGTCCATCTGAACTTCCTGATACCTTGGGGACGGATACGGCTTCTGTGACAGACACATAATTTCGTGTTGGATTGGTAGCTCTGTATCGGTCAGTCCATGCACCTGTGCCGAGTTTGCATGGTAGTTGAATGGTTGCAGAACCTTAACATCATGCCATGAACCTTAACGTCCATACCACGCTCATCTTCTAGCCCCTCTCTTCTTTGCAGCGTTTTTGTTTGCAGTGGCCAGCCAGCCCTAACGTTTCTACTCACCAGGCAATGGTTCAGTGACTCTGCGGAGCTACGGGATGAGTGGAGAAAGGAGTACCTGGAGGCCTGGAACCTGCAGGGTCTCAACTTCAAGTCATGGCCGCAGTCGCCGTGCCCGACTTGCTCCATCAGAAGCCTGCAAACCTGGTGCACTTGAACTTGCTGGCTTCCTTTCATGTGCTCAACAGACAGAGCAGAGCACCGGAGTTACATTGTAGATGAGCATTGTCACAAGCATACTGAATAGCAGCTGCAAAGACTAATACATGATGCAAGTACATGTCCATATACTATATGTTACATGATGAGTGAGCACGGTTGTGCACTTGTACAGTTATATGCATTGCATTGAATTGATGTCGACACTGGGTGCTCCACACCTTATGCTGCTAGTAAATATTTCTGTTCAGAAAAATGAATTGCAGCCTAACTGGACAATCAGCAACATGCATATCATTCTGATAACCTATTGCAATAACAGTCACAAGGCTCTCAGTAAGACTTGTCTGCACCCGAGGTTGTGCACAACAACAAACTTCTCAAAGGAAATTAAGCTCAACCTGGTCGAGATAGCATAGCACAGATTATAGAAGAATATCACCAAACGACATTAAAGACTGGCCATCCAGTATCACTTGCAGTACCATTCAGGGTAATATTCAGCCTAAACTTTACTACGGTAACCCACTCCATGCTAGTCTTACCAGGTGTTTGTCGGTGAAGTTCATAACTTAACTCAGTAGTTCATGCACGTAGATAAATTACTAACGAAGTTGCCTAACATTGTTCGCATACTATACTTCTAGGATATTGATGGAAGAACTTCAAAACTCTTGCAAAACGAAAGACATCCTTTTCCAAGGTCCTCTTAGATAGTGTTGGCCTGCAGGAGACCATCTCTGATCTGCGACGCGACATCCTTGACGGCTCCAGGACCATGGGGGATGAACACTGAAGAGGACTTGGACGAGGCCCCAATCTCCTTCATGGTGTCGAAGTACTGGGTCACCAGAACCATGTCCATGATGTCCTTTGCAGTGGTACCAGGGACATTCTCTGAGAAGGCGAGGACGCTGTCCCTCAGCCCGTCAACTATGGCCTGACGCTGCCTTGCGATACCCACACCAGCAAGGTACTTGGACTCAGCTTCTCCTTCAGCTCTCTTGATCTGAAGAATCTTCTCTGCTTCAGCTTTGTCATTGGCTGCCGACCTCATCCTAGCAGCTGTTTCACAAAATAAAAGAAGACATCAATACAAAACTGATCATATATCCTGGTGGGGAATAAAATCATAATATATTATCTAGTATCAATCTGATGCACATGTACTGAAAGCAAAACGATAATTCTGAACATGTACCCTAGTAGAGAATAAAATCATATCATCTACTCCCTCCAATCCATAATAAGTGCCAGGGCTTTAGTTCGAATTTGGACTAAATTGAACTAAAGTCCGGACAGTTATTATGGATCAGGGGGAGTAGTACTAATCTGATGCATATGGACTGAAAGCAACCAATCATTAACAATTACCTGCATTGATCTCATTCATCGCTCTCTTGACATGCACATCAGGTTCAATATCAACTATCAGAGTTTGCACGATCTCATACCCATACATAGACATTGCCTACACCATTAGCAAATCAGGTCAGGCAAGATATTCTCTGTGCTCTACAAAAACAAACAGCAGACACAAACCTTTTCAAGCTCCTCTTCAACAGCCTTGGCAATGTCATCCTTTTGCACAAATGCATCATCCAGCTCCAGCTTCGGGACAGTGGCTCTAATGACTGAAACAGACACATAGCTCTATGAGAACTAGCATAAGGCTAAAACTGAACCCAAAGCTAGGATGTAGTCAAAACATGAGACAGGAAATTTATTTACCATCAAAGACATAGGACTGAATTTGTTGCTTTGTGTTGCTTAGTTTGTAGAAGGCGTCAGGTGCCTTATCAACAAGAGCACGGTATTGGACAGAAGCAACAACAGTTACAAAGACATTATCCTGAATTCATAAAAATCGAGCCATCAGAGTTGAAAAAAGCAGGAAAGTATTAACCAAAGAATGTTAGCGAAAATGCTGTGGTGAACAGAGGAACACCCTGTTGGGAATGTTCTTCTTTAGTTGAAATTGCTTCAGCAAAGTTGCTAAATAAGTACAGATATGATGATATAGAAGAAAACCTTTGTCTTAGTTTCACAGCGGACATCTAGCTGTTTCACACGCAGTGAGAGGTAACCAACAATCCGATCTCCTATGCACCAAGGCAAGAAGTGGCAACCAGGCTCCAGGACCGCATTGAATTTCCCAAACGTTTCTTTGATGGCTACAGTTGACTGATCAACCTGAACTAAACCCAAAACGCCACCCATGATTTATCTGCACAAAGGAGAAGATAGCCATCAGAAAGTTGGGCAAAGAGAAGCATAAATGTCAACAGCATCAACAGCGCAGACTACAAAGGCAAGGTTATTTGTTCATCATCCAAGGATAACCTAACTTTTAGCTGATATCAGATATAGCAGCAAGCAGCAGACCAAATACATGGTAGATAACCTAGCAAGTACCAAGTATCTGAACCATCTACCATTCACAATAACTGAATCACCTAACATTCACAAGGCAGATTGCGTACACCAAATTTTGGTAGCTGGTTTAGTTTCTTTCCGTTTTTGCGATGAGATGCCAATTATTACTTGTCAAATTAAGCTCATAATGCAAAAAAATGGCATAACACAGTAAGTTAAATCATCGCATCCACATCAATAAATGCATCAGTTATCACCAAATAGGATAAAATCACCAACATGACTACAAATATTTGATGTGTTAAACATGTACACACAGTGGCTCACGCATTCCAGGTGTAAACCATTACTAGTAAGCAACATTTAGATATTATCCTAGTTGAGGGTACCAGAAATCAGGTTCATGCACAATTATAATCTCTGAAGCCTCTAAAAATCCATGATGCAACATAATGCTTTCAAAATCAGCAAACATGAGAGACACAACAAAACACTGAATAATATTCTTTGGCAAATGGAACTATGAAGTACGCTTTGCCAAAAAAAAAAAAAATGCAGATCGGTGAATGCTGAAACAAAGTGAGTGACTTAAATCAGAGGTACGGACAACCAACTGGCTGGAATCCTTGGGAGCTAAGATATCTAAACAAAGAGGTAGCTTGAAAAAAGATATCTAAGCGATGCATAGATATAGGTACATGACAAACAAAACAACCACCACAGTTTTGACACGGTTTAGGGGGGTTAAGCATCAAAGGGTCTGACAACAAATAGCTTATATAACAATTGATACAAATAAACCCCCAAAATTTTACAATCTACATGAACGCTCGTACTTTTCAAGCTCCCTACAAACTACCATCAACCCAAGAAGTGACCAAGAAAGCACGATAGCCGATTGGTAACAAATCACGCTCTCGCTTACACAACCCACAGCCCCAGGAACACATATTAGGATGAAAAAACGACAACTTCAAGTGGGGAAATTGCACAACTGACTAAACCCGTCTGGAATTTCGAAGATCCTCTTCTATCTGAAGCAGCACAACTACCTTGTACAGGAAAAACAACAAATTGCAGTACCTCCAGTACGGGAAGAAGAAAATTGCTGGTACGGACGGGGACCTAAAAAGGGGGGAATTTTGCATCTAGCAGAACAGGAAACAGCAACATCCACCGAAAAATCCCATCCAAGAAACCTAAACAGCGCACAAATCCGCATTCCTCCTCACACGAACGCGTCCGTCCCAACTAATCTGAAGAGCGAAAAGAAACAGCAAAAGAGAACACATCCATCTGGTCTCCCGCGCGAACAAGAAGAGATTCCTGCGAGAAGGGGAAGGAGGAGGATGAGATCGGTTACCCCTGGATCTTCGCGAGCGAACCAGCAGGCCGAAGGATGATTTCTCCGCAAGAAATCGGTGCTGGCTTTGGGGTTTTTGCGCTTCTCCTCGGAACCCTCGCGGGGGATTGGGGCAGCGGTATATATATGCGCGGCAGCGGCGGGGAGGGTTTCTGGTACCTAAACTGCCTTCCGTGGTTGTGGAAAGCCTAGCGGGATGGACGGTCCAGATCTTGCTGTGCCGATCTTGTGATCTTAACTACTCCTTGTTGAAACTGATCAAGGGCTTATCTATTTATTATCTGGCTAGGAGATATTTTTATCTTCTGGCATGCCGCATGTGTGCACGAGATATTACTAGATCTATACCTGTTTCGTGAATTCTCTTGGAAAAGTTTGTGGTTTATTTGGTGAAAAAAACGCAATGAACCATCATGAAAATAGTTTTGTTTGTGTGCCATCACCGATGGGTCCTACGTGTCATAGAGGGTAAGAAAGAGAGTAAAGAACGTTAAGACCGCTCTAGCATTTCCTTCTGGTTTTGGGACTTCCAACACAGTTCAACCATAAGTCCTATAATACACTTTTGTTACCATAACTTACACTCGATGTGTAATTTAGTAAGACAACTTGTAAAACGAGCATCTGGGTACTTAAGGATTGGTCTCGGTCCTGAGTGGGTGTGATGTCGACACGTGTGACGCCATGGTGACTAACGTGCCGCTGCGTGTAACTCTTGCGAAAAACCCCTATACATTTAACCTTTATAGAGGAGGTCATTTATCAGGTTAGAAGAAGAAACATGGATGAATCCCCAATTCGGAACCCTAAGAGCTAGCTCTTTCGGCGGTGACAATGACGATCGAGGGTGTGTAGCGGAAGGCAGAGAGATTTGGGGAAGGAGGAACACATATGTATTCAGATGGGATCGATTCGAAACGCGGGGCTGTTCCAATTCGACCTTGCAGGTAGCACCGTGTTGGCGGCGATAGCAGCTGGGCGGACGATGAGGTCTAGACGGTGATAGGTGAGGTGTTCGATCCAATGGTGATGGCTGCGACGATGATAATTTCAAGACCCGATGATGCTCCACATGTATCTATCGATTTGTCTGCACACCTCTCAATTTGCTCTTCTATGTTCACTAGTTTTTCCTCTATCTGTAGTGCACAAAAAAAAGTTCAAAAACTAGTCAAGTATTTTCCATATCTACTAACAACAGAAAAAAAATCAAATGTTGTGTTTGTCACTCACAATTGTCTAGTGAGATGTGTTGGTGGTGTTCACATCATCTTTTTGATTTCTGAGAAACCATTCCCCAGAGCTAGTACATTCAACTTCAACCTAAGCCAAATGCAATGGGATAACTGCAATCATTTGGGTCTACTTCTACTATTGTCAATAGTTATCCTTTGTAGCTGGTTTTGATATGGAAACCATCTCAGGGAGTGGTGTTTTGGAACATGGGTGCATAGGATCCCTATATTTTGAAATGCATCTTACGTATATTTTAAATTTTCAAAAATTTGAAACAAAAAATTCGTACGTACATCTTCACGTGCTACGCATTCACAAAGCGTTTCATAACAAATCGACTTATCGTGTGACGTGTGTAAAAAAGATAAAATCCAGTGCTAAAAATAATGCTTTTCGCAAGATAAAGTTTCTCCTTTTTACATAGACCACAAAAAATATTGGTTTTTCGTGAAACTTGGTGAATGCACATACATTATGGAGATGTACATGTAGAAATTTTTATCTAAATTTTTTAACATTTCGAAATACGATTTTTTGGTAGAGGGAGCATACGCACCCGGGAGCCGAATTGAATTTCCGAACCATCTAAACATATGAAAGGCCTTCATCTAGCAAGGAAACCCTTTTGCAAGCATCATAACTCCAGTAAACAATGGCTAGATACTCCTTATGTTTTGCACTATTGGGATCATTTACTAATTGGTTGTCGGAAAGAACTTAGAACCACGATTGCTCCTTCTGAGTTCTTGCTCATAATCCATTAGTTACTTGAACTGTCCTTCCTCATCACCTTGTATATGTAGCAGTGCAACTTTCCTCTATGTTCTCAACTTAAATCTTTTGGGGCACATTTTGAATTCCCTTAGAATCTTTAAAGAAAAATTCTACACACCTAATTTCAAGTTGTTTCTGAATTCCTGCATGAACTTCTATGTCCAAATTTTGGAAGTGGTGGATTTTTTTGCAAAAGGAAATCATGGATTTAATTGGCATGTTCCCCTCACATGTGTGAGTGCTTTCAGATGCATTGATTACAAAGCCACCTTTTCCTTCTATTCTTTGATGCTTTGAGCAGCCAAGGACAACCAAGAGCACAAATGGCTTGTAGCCTTCATCTGTCATTCTTTATCTTTTTTATTAGTGCTCTATTATTCTTGACATTGTATGATGCTAATGCCTTCCTCACTTCCTCAACACCACTTAACGCCATCCCATTTTTGAAAGAAGGTTTTTTCATGTCAACTTCGGTATTGAATGACTTGAACTCACTCTTCAACTTCCATCTATTTTCTTATCTCAAATTTAGATCCTCCTCCTCAAAGGCATCATCATCTTCAAGTTCCACACAAATTCCTTCTCACTATGATAATTGACAGATTTATTATCAACATTACCAACAAATAAATCATCATCACCATCGATCTTCAACATTGAAATCACTGTCTGTTGCCTGCCAAAACCCACCGGCGAGCAGCGACGGGCAACACGGAGAGCCGGGAGGCTCCCAGGACTGCTGGTGGGTCCTGGTCCCTCGGGCGACGGCCCGCAATGCTCCGGCACACGTCCTAGCTGGTGCAAGGGCGTGCCACCTGACCTATACCTGGTCAGGAAGGTGATGAGTTGCTTTGATTAATTTCCTGCATGGCAGACACGTAAACATTAAATACGAGCCTCGATCGGCTCTCAGGTTATCCTGTGAATCGGCTCAAAGAGCCGATCCACCCATGATTCGTATTGGGTCTACGATAACATGGTGGTCCTGCTTGATCAACACTAAGCTAAAACGATCTACGACGATTTAAGGTTTTCACCACATAACCGGAACGTCCTACACGTAGTTGAGCCTGGCAGATACGAAAGATAACAGAAAACCAGCCCTAGAAAAGGCCTAAAAACCAACATGGAGTTGATTCCCGGAACATCCCTTCTAAGATCAGCAAACCGTACCTTACGCACTACTGGATCATTCAACCCGTTTGCAAGGCCTAACCATATGGATATCAAACTAATCCTTGAAGAACAAGGAACAACCGTAACAGATCGAATCTACTAAATAAAGACTAAGCAAGATGCTGCCCTTACACCTAAGATGGGTGCAAGGGCAGCTAGATATCCAGGGGTAGCATAACTAAGCAAATACATCAAGAAAGTACCAATGCTAACCCTAACATATCTATGATAACAGCGTTGCTCGCCATCAACAAGGCTTCAGCACGAGCAACGCATAAACAACGAATAAACTTGATGCTGCTTAGATCGCAAGATGCGATCTAGGCAGCATGGCGCTTACCCGGAAGAAACCCTCGAAACAAGGGGTGGCGATGCGTGATACGTCTCCGACGTATCGATAATTTCTTATGTTCCATGCCACATTATTGATGATATCTACATGTTTTATGCACACTTTATGTCATATTCGTGCATTTTCTGGAACTAACCTATTGACGAGATGCCGAAGGGCTAGTTCCTGTTTTCTGCTGTTTTTGGTTTCAGAAATCCTAGTAAGGAAATATTCTCGGAATCGGATGAAATCAACGCCCAGGGTCCTATTTTGCCCGGAAGCATCCAGAACACCCGAGAGTCGTCAGAGGGGGGCCACAGGCCCACCAGACCATAGGCCGGTGCGGCCTGGGGGTGGCCCGCGCCCCCCTATGGTGTCGTCGCCTCGTTGACCTTCTGACGCCGCCTCTTCGCCTATAAGAAGCCCCTCGACCTAAAACCTCGATACGGAAAAGCCACGGTACGAGAAACCATCCAGAGCCGCCGCCATCGCGAAGCCAAGATCTGGGGGACAGGAGTCTCTGTTCCGGCACACCGCCGGGACGGGGAAGTGCCCCCGGAAGGCTCCTCCATCGACACCACCGCCATCTCCATCAACGCTGCTGTCTCCCATGAGGGGGGAGTAGTTCTCCATCGAGGCTCGGGGCTGTACCGGTAGCTATGTGGTTCATCTCTCTCCTATGTACTTCAATACAATAATCTCATGAGCTGCCTTACATGATTGAGATTCATATGATGATGCTTGTAATCTAGATGTCGTTATGCTAGTCAAGTGAATTTTACTTATGTGATCTCCGGAGACTCCTTGTCCCACGTGTGTAAAGGTGACAGTGTGTGCACCGTGTGGGTCTCTTAGGCTATATTTCACAGATTACTTATTCACTGTTATGAATGGCATAGTGAAGTGCTTATTTATATCTCTTTATGATTGCAATGTGCTTTGTATCACAATTCAACTATGTGCTACTCTAGTGATGTTATTAAAGTAGTTTTATTCCTCCTGCACGGTGTAATGGTGACAGTGTGTGCATCCGTGTTAGTACTTGGCGTAGGCTATGATTGTGATCTCTTGTAGATTACGAAGTTAACTATTGCTATGATGGTATTGATGTGATCTATGCCTCCTTTCGTAGCGTGAAGGTGACAGTGTGCATGCTACGTTAGTACTTGGTTTAGTCGTGTTGATCTTTCATGCACTCTAAGGTTATTTAAATATGAACATTGAATATTGTGGAGCTTGTTAACTCCGGCATTGAGGGTTCGTGTAATCCTATGCAATTAGTGGTGTTCATCATCCAACAAGAGAGTGTAGAGTATGCATTTATCTATTCTGTTATGTGATCAAAGTTGAGAGTGTCCACTAGTGAAAGTCTAATCCCTAGGCCTTGTTCCTAAATACTGCTATCGCTGCTTGTTTACTATTTTACTGCGTTACTACTGCTGCGTTACTACTGCTTGTTTACTGTCTTGGGCAAAACTATTTTCTGGTGCCGTTGCTACTACTTATTTATACCACCTGTATTTCACTATCTCTTCGCCGAACTAGTGCACCTATTAGGTATGTTGGGGACACAAGAGACTTCTTGCTTTGTGGTTGCAGGGTTGCTTGAGAGGGATATCTTTGACCTCTTCCTCCCTGAGTTCGATAAACCTTGGGTGATCCACTTAAGAGAAACTTGCTGCTGTTCTACAAACCTCTGCTCTTGGAGGCCCAACACTGTCTACAAGAATAGAAGCACCCGTAGACATCAAGCTATTTTCTGGCGCCGTTCTTGCAGGGAGGAAAGGTAAAAGGCACTCATACTTCGGTTCCAGGTAACAGTACTTTTCTGGCGCCATTGTGTTTGTGCTCGAAGCTATTTCCTTTAGATCCTGCAATTGCAACCTTTTGTTTCTTGTTTACACTAGTTAGGCATAATGGAAAACAACAAAAATATGAGAGATCTTTATGAACTTTATCTTGAATTAGGACATGATGTGTTTGAAGAGAGAATTAAAAAACCCATGGAACTTTATATGCATGCTAATGGGAATGTTATTAATATGAATGCTTTGAACACTATTGTTGCTAATGCTATGGAAAATTCTAAGCTTGGGGAAGCTGGTTTTGATGAGCATTATCTTTTTAGTCCCCCAAGCATTGAGGAGAAAATTTACTTTGATGATACTTTGCCTCCTATTTATGATGATTATAATGATAGTAGCCTTTTGGTACCACCTACTATGGAGAGTAAATTTGATTATGATTACAATATGCCTCCTATATTTGATGATGAGAATAATAATGATAGCTACTTTGTTGAATTTGCTCCCACTACAACTAATAAAATTGATTATGCTTATGTGGAGAGTAATAATTTTATGCATGAGACTCATGATAAGAATGTTTTATGTGATAGTTATATTGTTGAGTTTGCTCATGATGCTACTGAAAGTTATTATGAGAGAGGAAAATATGGTTGTAAAATTTTTCATGTTACTAAAACACCTCTCTATGTGCTGAAATATTTGAAGCTACACTTGTTTTATCTTTCTATGCTTGTTGCATTATGCTTCTTGAATTTATTTATTTACAAGATTCCTATGCATAGGAAGCATGTTAGGCTTAAATGTGTTTTGAATTTGCCTCTTGATGCTCTCTTTTGTTTCAAATACTATTTCTTGCGAGTGCATCATTAAAACTGCTGAGCCCATCTTAATGGCTATAAAGAAAGAACTTCTTGGGAGATAACCCATGTGTTATTTTGCTACAGTACTTTGTTTTATATTTGTGTCTTGGAAGTTGTTTACTATTGTAGCAACCTCTCCTTATCTTAGTTTTGTGTTTTGTTGTGCCAAGTAAAGTCGTTGATAGTAAGGTTCATACTAGATGTGGATTACTGCGCAGAAACAGATTTCTTTGCTGTCACGAATCTGGGCAAAATTCTCTGTAGGTAACTCAGCAAATTATGCCAATTTACGTGAGTGATCCTCAGATATGTACACAACTTTCATTCAATTTGAGCATTTTCATTTGAGCAAGTCTGGTGCCTCAATAAAATTCGTCTTTACGGACTGTTCTGTTTTGACAGATTCTGCCTTTTATTTCGCATTGCTTCTTTTGCTATGTGGGATGGATTTCTTTGTTCCATTGACTTCCAGTAGCTTTGAGCAATGTCCAGAAGTGTTAAGAATGATTGTGTCACCTCTGAACATGTGAATTTTTGATTATGCACTAACCCTCTAATGAGTTTGTTTCGAGTTTGGTGTGAAGGAAGTTTTCAAGGGTCAAGAGAGGAGGATGATATACTACGATCAAGAAGAGTGAAAAGTCTAAGCTTGGGGATGCCCCGGTGGTTCATCCCTGCATATTTCAAGAAGACTCAAGCATCTAAGCTTGGGGATGCCCAAGGCATCCCCTTCTTCATCGACAAATTATCAGGTTCCTTCTCTTGAAACTATATTTTTATTCGGTCACATCTTATGTACTTTACTTGGAGCGTCTGTATGTTTCTTGTTTTTGTTTTTGTTTGAATAAATGATTGTGTGGGAGAGAGAAACGCTTCGCTGGTTCGTATGAACACATGTGTTCTTAGCTCTTAATGTTCATGGCGAAGGTTGAAACTGCTTCGTTAATTGTTATATGGTTGGAATTGGAAAATGCTACATGTAGTAATTGGTATGATGTCTTAAATAACTTGATACTTGGCAATTGTTGTGCTCATGTTTAAGCTCTTGCATCATATACTTTGCACCTATTAATGAAGAAATACATAGAGCATGCTAAAATTTGGTTTGCATATTTGGTCTCTCTAAGGTCTAGATAATTTCTAGTATTGAGTTTGAACAACAAGGAAGACGGTGTAGAGTCTTATAATGTTTACAATATGTCTTTTATGTGAGTTTTGCTGCACCGGTTCATCCTTGTGTTTGTTTCAAATAGCCTTGCTAGCCTAAACCTTGTATCGAGAGGGAATACTTCTCATGCATCCAAAATACTTGAGCTAACCACTATGCCATTTGTGTCCACCATACCTACCTACTACATGGTATTTCTCCGCCATTCCAAAGTAAATTGCTTGAGTGCTACCTTTAAATTTCCATTCTTCACCTTTACAATATATAGCTCATGGCACAAATAGCCTAAAAACTATTGTGGTATTGAATATATACTTATGCACTTTATCTCTTACTAAGTTGCTTGTTGTGCGATAACCATGTTCACTGGGGACGCCATCAACTACTCTTTGTTGAATATCATGTGAGTTGCTATGCATGTTCGTCTTGTCTAAAGTAAGGGCGATCTACCACCTTATGGTTAGAGCGTGCATATTGTTAGAGAAGAACATTGGGCCGCTAACTAAAGCCATGACTCATGGTGGAAGTTTCAGTTTTGGACATATATCCTCAATCTCATATGAGAAAATTAATTGTTGCTACATGCTTATGCATAAAAGAGGAGTCCATTATCTGTTGTCTATGTTGTCCCGGTATGGATGTCTAAGTTGAGAATAATCAATAGCGAGAAATCCAATGCGAGCTTTCTCCTTAGACCTTTGTACAGGCGGCATAGAGGTACCCCTTTGTGACACTTGGTTAAAACATGTGCATTGCGATAATCCCGGTAGTCCAAGCTAATTAGGACAAGGTGCGGGCACTATTAGTATACTATGCATGAGGCTTGCAACTTGTAAGATATAATTTACATGATACATATGCTTTATTACTACCGTTGACAAAATTGTTTCTTGTTTTCAAAATCAAAGCTCTAGCACAAATATAGCAATCGATGCTTTCCTCTTTGAAGGACCTTTCTTTTACTTTTATGTTGAGTCAGTTCACCTATCTCTCTCCACCTCAAGAAGCAAACACTTGTGTGAACTGTGCATTGATTCCTACATACTTGCATATTGCACTTGTTATATTACTCTATGTTGACAATTATCCATGAGATATACATGTTACAAGTTGAAAGCAACCGCTGAAACTTAATCTTCCTTTGTGTTGCTTCAATGCTTCTACTATGAATTATTGCTTTATGAGTTAACTCTTATGCAAGACTTATTGATGCTTGTCTTGAAGTACTATTCATGAAAAGTCTTTGCTATATGATTCACTTGTTTACTCATGTCATTTACATTATTTTGATCGCTGCATTCACTACATATGCTTTACAAATAGTATGATCAAGGTTATGATGGCATGTCACTCCAGAAATTATCTTTGTTTATCGTTTACCTGCTCGGGACGAGCAGAAACTAAGCTTGGGGATGCTGATACGTCTCCGACGTATCGATAATTTCTTATGTTCCATGCCACATTATTGATGATATCTACATGTTTTATGCACACTTTATGTCATATTCGTGCATTTTCTGGAACTAACCTATTGACGAGATGCCGAAGGGCCAGTTCCTGTTTTCTGCTGTTTTTGGTTTCAGAAATCCTAGTAAGGAAATATTCTCGGAATCGGACGAAATCAACGCCCAGGGTCCTATTTTGCCCGGAAGCATCCAGAACACCCGAGAGTCATCAGAGGGGGGCCACAGGCCCACCAGACCATAGGCCGGCGCGGCCTGGGGGTGGCCCGCGCCCCCCTATGGTGTCGTCGCCTCGTTGACCTTCTGACGCCGCTTCTTCGCCTATAAGAAGCCCCTCGACCTAAAACCTCGATACGGAAAAGCCACGGTACGAGAAACCATCCAGAGCCGCCGCCATCGCGAAGCCAAGATCTGGGGGACAGGAGTCTCTGTTCCGGCACGCCGCCGGGACGGGGAAGTGCCCCCGGAAGGCTCCTCCATCGACACCACCGCCATCTCCATCAACGCTGTTGTCTCCCATGAGGAGGGAGTAGTTCTCCATCGAGGCTCGGGGCTGTACCGGTAGCTATGTGGTTCATCTCTCTCCTATGTACTTCAATACAATAATCTCATGAGCTGCCTTACATGATTGAGATTCATATGATGATGCTTGTAATCTAGATGTCGTTATGCTAGTCAAGTGAATTTTACTTATGTGATCTCCGGAGACTCCTTGTCCCACGTGTGTAAAGGTGACAGTGTGTGCACCGTGTGGGTCTCTTAGGCTATATTTCACAGAATACTTATTCACTGTTATGAATGGCATAGTGAAGTGCTTATTTATATCTCTTTATGATTGCAATGTGCTTTGTATCACAATTCAACTATGTGCTACTCTAGTGATGTTATTAAAGTAGTTTTATTCCTCCTGCACGGTGTAATGGTGACAGTGTGTGCATCCGTGTTAGTACTTGGCGTAGGCTATGACAGTGTGTGCATCCGTGTTAGGACTTCTTGCTTTGTGGTTGCAGGGTTGCTTGAGAGGGATATCTTTGACCTCTTCCTCCCTGAGTTCGATAAACCTTGGGTGATCCACTTAAGGGAAACTTGCTGCTGTTCTACAAACCTCTGCTCTTGGAGGCCCAACACTGTCTACAAGAATAGAAGCACCCGTAGACATCAATGCGCCTAGATTGGTTTGTTGTGAACGTGATCGTCCTCCTTTCTCAATAACCCTAGATACATATTTATAGTCCGTGGACTTTCTATTTTCGGAATAACCCTAACCGTGTACGAGCTAAACTCTATCTCTTAATTCTAAATCTACCATAATATACAGATACACGGGCAATCTAGCCCAAACTCTCATACAAGGCCGATTCATAAACATTTTACGTGCACATCCTCCAAGCCCATCTCAATCGCGGCCCATCTCCGGACTTGGTTAAAATCTGGCGATAACACATGCCCCCCTGGTTTTGGTAATGATAATTCCAAAACCAATATGTTATTTCTTCGTCGGGTCACGTCGTGGCAGAGCAGAACCGTCACAGTATCCTTCATCATGATGCCTTGCCTTCTCAACTTCTCTACACGATTTGACAGTTCTTTGGCACCACTTCCTCGGAAACCGCCGCAGCATTAAATTTCCACTATATCCCCTTTATTTAACCGCACCGAGCAGTTCGCCTCTTCATACTCTTGCTCCGCACTAGCCATCGGAAAAAAAACCCTCTCCTCTGCAACCATGTCTTCCTCTTCCTCCTCTGCCTCATCGGGTCTCTCCTTCCAATCCTCCTCCTCCAGCGAGCCGATGCCAGAGTACGACTGATGTCTACGGGAGCTTCTATTCTTGTAGAGAGTGTTGGGCCTCCAAGAGCAGAGGGTTGTAGAACAGCAGCAAGTTTCCCTTAAGTGGATCACCCAAGGTTTATCGATCTCAGGGAGGAAGAGGTCAAAGATATCCCTCTCAAGCAACCCTGCAATCACAATGCAAGAAGTCTCTTGTGTCCCGAACACACCTAATACACTTGTCAGATGTATAGGTGCACTAGTTCGGCGAAGAGATAGTGAGATGCAAGTAATATGGATGAGTATGAGTGATAATAGCAATCTGAATAAAATATGGCAGCGAGTAAACATGCAACAAAACAATAAACAAACGGAGATTCGATGCTTGGAAGCAAGGCCTAGGGATCCTGCTTTCACTAGTGGACACTCTCAACAATGATCACATAATAGGACTACTCTACACCCTCTTGTTGGATGATGAACACCACTAATTGTGTAGGATTACACGAACCCTCAATGCCGGAGTTAACAAGCTCCACAATATTCAATGTTCATATTTAAATAACCTTAGAGTGCAAGATATATAGATCAACACAATTACACCGAGAACTAACATAGCATGCACACTGTTATCATCACACTATGAAGGAGGCATAGATCACATCAATACTATCATAGCAATAGTTAACTTCATAATCTACAAGAGATTACAATCATAACCTACGCCAAGTACTACACGATCCACACACTGTCATCATTACACCGTGCAGGAGGAATAGAGTACTTTAATAACATCACTAGAGTAGCACATAGATGATATTCAACTAGATCACATAAAGAGAGAGAGATGAACCACATAGCTACAACGGAGCCCTCAGCCCCGGGGGTGAATTACTCCCTCCTCATCATGGAGACAGCGATGGCGGTGAAGATGGCGGTGGAGACGGCGGTGGAGATGACTCCGGGGGCAATTCCCCGTCCCGGCGGCGTGCCGGAACAGAGACTTCTGTCCCCCGAATTGGAGTTTCGCGATGGCGGCGGCTCTGGATGGTTTTCTCTGGTTTCGTCGAACGGGGTCGAGGATTTAGGTCAGGAATGACTAAATAGGCGAAGAGGCGGAGTCGGAGGGGCCACGGAGCCGTCACACAATAGGGGGGCGCGGCCCCCCTCTGGCCGCGCCAGCCTCATGTGTGGGGCCCACAGGGCCCTCCTCTGGTCCCCCTTTGACTTTCTGGAAGCTTCGTGGAATTATAAGATCGTGGGAATTAATTTCGTCCGATTCCGAGAATATTTCCTTACTAGGATTTCTGAAACCAAAAACAGCAGAAAACAGCAACTGGCTCTTCGGCATCTCGTCAATAGGTTAGTTCTGGAAAATGCATAAATATGACATAAAGTATGCATAAAACATGTAGATATCATCAATAATGTGGCATGGAACATAAGAAATTATCGATACGTCGGAGACGTATCAATGACCAGATGGCGCAGTACGAGAAGGAGGCTCCCGAGCATTGGGACGAGAGGGAGTGGGACTTCATCGTCAGGGTGAACGACGCACCCCTGACCGTCGTCGGGTCAGACGACGACCTATCCCTGACCGACGGGGAGGCGGACCTCCGGTTCCTCGTCGACGGGGAATTGGAGGCAGAGAGCGAGGACGACCTCTTCTCCTGGGCCAGCTTCACCTCCTACGACGAGGAGGAGGAAGAGGAGGATGACGACTCCTCCGACGAGTACCCGCCGGCGAAGCGCTTCCGCGCGGGGTCGGATGACGACGACGACGACGACGACGAGGAGGAGGAAGAAGCCCCTGCCGAAGGCTATGGCAGCAGCGACGAGGAGCTCGCCGGCAGCAGCGCCGATGGCAGCTACGATGGCGACGACGAGGGCAGCGACGGCCCCTAGATTAGGGACTACTAGCATAGGACTAGTAGTAGTAATCGGCTCTTCTTTTGTTCTTCCTTTCTCGAGCAATCGGCTCTTCTCTGTAAAAAACCCCCTTTATCAATGAAGAATGCTTTCAATTGATTTTGCCGATAGTCAAAGTAAGTCAACGCTCAAAGAGCCGATGGCAGCGCATTGGCCTTTACCATAAAACGCGAGTAAGGCCAAATCAGTTGCCTATTCAAACGGTAACCTGTGACCTCTGTCTGAAGGAGTAAACTCAGATCCCCAAACCACCGCTCGAACAGATCCAATTCACGGCCACGCGAATCTCAGATCTCAAACGCGCAGATTCAACTCCGCAGCGAATCCAATGGCGGAATCATCCACCGTCAACGCTACGGTCTCTGGCCTGAAGGTAATCCTCAACCGCTCCTCGCTATCCGAGCATAATGTTAGAATTAACAGCAAACACCTGAATTAATGTTTCATCCCATCATTAATTTTAGGTATCAGACATTCTGCTGCCGCATCCTTCTCTTCCAAATTCTCTCTGTCTTGGCCCTCGTTCTACCGAGAGTCCTGCCCATTTGATTTCATGCGAGGCCAATAGAATTCCCTTCGTAAACCAGAATTTAGATCTAACTTCTTGGGCCGACTGCTTACGAGCCTGGCCTAACCCTCCTGAAGATTGTGTGTCATGGTACAGTAGAGTATCTAAAACTCACCAAGCCACCTGGGAAACCACAGGAATAGCCGATGCTTTGTCCTTATCACTGTCTCCCCTTGAGAAACATGAAAACCTTCTAAAAACCATCGGCTACTTTTGGTCCGATGCTCTGAACTGCTTCATGTTTGGTCACGGCCCCATGACACCAACTCTGCTAGATGTGGCCATGATCACTGGTCTTGACATTGCATCCCCAAGCCCCTCTGCTTTTATGCTGCCAAAGGTTCCTTTCACACTCTCCCCCAAAACAGAGTGTACAAGCTGGGGTGCCTACCTTAGACGCCACATGAAAACCAAAGGCCCTGTAACAGAGAAAGAACACACGACCTTCTTGAATTTCTGGTTGGAACACTTCATATTCTGTGGCCCTTCACTTGCTCCAACCAAGAACTATCTTTCCTTGGCCTATGAACTTGCCAGAGTTACCCAACTTGGCATCGGCAAACTGTTCCTTGGAGAGGTCTATCGATATCTCCAACTGATGTCTGTCAACCTGTTTTCCCAAAAGACAGTCAAAACAGGAGGTCCCTGGTGGTTTATTCAGTTATGGGCTCAGCTGTATTTTCAGAACCAGATCCCAAATTTTCCACCTTTGGCCACTTGCACCTTCCCAGATGCTAATGGGAAGCAGATCCGATGCACTAGCTACGGTCAAGCTCTATATAGCCTTCCAGGCAGCAAACTGATCCCCAGGGAAGCATCAGAGTGGTTCAGGATTTTCTTCCAAGGCCTGGACAATCCTCCCTTCTTTCCTTACAAAGAATCTGAAAATTTTGAAAATCCAGTCTCCTTCAGGCTAGACAGCTTTGCCGATGACCCCAGCACTCGGCACTTGTATTCGATCATGATCCGTCCTTGCTTCCTTCCAGTTGGTATGAGCACCTCAAACAGGATCATCAAACCTGGTTATGAGTCTTATCAATCGGTCGTAGTAGCCCGGTAGTTTGGTCTTGGGCAGGTGCCTCCACACTTCTTTCTCCACCACTTGATAGAGAGTAGAGCTGAATTGCCTGATGTCCTCACTTGCCAGAGGTGCTATTCCTTTTTTGACGCTCTAGCCATCCCAGTCCCTCACAACCTCTCTTTCATCTCATCCAATGATGGTTTTGAGACCTGGTGGTCAATGTGGAAGACTCATGCCTTCAGAAGAGCTCTGGGACCGTTGCTGAAACAACTTGATGCTGAATATGACATCCCTGCAGAACAGGTACCACCACTCACAAACTTTCTTGCAGTGGCTCACAATGATTTTTTGTAACCTTGCTCTGTCTCTTTGCAGCAACAAGATGGTCCAGAACCTGCACATGATGACGGCTCCCCCTTCAAATTCCTCCCACCAGCTCCGGTGGTCCTTTTCTGCAAAAGCTCACCACCCTTGAAGAAGGTTGTGATGCAGAGCCAGCCGATTTCACCAAAATCGGCTCCCAAGAGCAAAGTGCCTCCCGGGCCAGCTGCCCCCCGAGCCTCAACCCAGGCGAGAACAGCAGTGAGGAAAGTAGCTGCCAGGAAGACCTTGAAGCGCTAAACCCCTACTCCAGCTCAAGAAAGTTTGCACGTAAGCTGATCCATGCCTTGACTGATTTCACCTACCCTTATGGGTATGCTTGTGCTTACTAACTCTTCTTTTACAGGCCTCCATTGAAGACAACTCCAGCGAGGAAACCCACTCCAGTCGAGGGAATTCGAGTTCGGGCCACTCTGTGAAAATCACCATGCAGAGCCAGCCAGATTTGCCACCATCGGCTTCTAAGAAAAGGTCAGTTACTGAACTTGTTGCCCCCCAAGCTCCAACCAAAGTAAGCACAAAGAGCCGATGCATCAAGAGAGCTCGAAAGGAACCGCAAGCCCCTGCATCAAATCAAGAGACTTCAAATGTAACTACTCTCCATACTCTCCTCGGCTCATATTTCATGCTGACCCATCGCTGCTCGCATTGGCTAACCACTTCCTTTGCAGACTGATGACACCTCTAGTGGGGAAGTTGAGGAGGTACTGATGCCATCCACCACCATGGACCTAGCAACCTCTAAGAGTGTAGCTGACAAGGTTGCCAACTTGGCTAAGCCCACAGCAGAAACACAAGAGCCGATCATCTCATCATCGGCGGTCCCTCTGGTCTTAGGAGAGGTACACTCCTTTCCCTTGGCTCTACCCTTCTCTTTTGCTGCATACTGACGCTGTTCTTGTTGTTTGTTAGGGTTACGACCTCTCACGCTTGCTAGCGTTTGACCCTGAATCCATCGAACCAACTACTTCCAGGGCAAGTGAAGAGCCAGGACCCAGCGCTACCCAAGGTCAACTCCAACGTCTCAAAGCCCTGCTCTCCTCCTCAATTGACACATTGGTCGAAAACCCCGAGGAAGTGAAGAGCATTCTTGAAGACATCCAGCCCCATCTCCCGGTGACGTTGCAGGTGAAACTCTGGCCAGTGGTGACTCTATCTGTCTTCAGGTCAAGGGTGAAGTTGGCTCGTCAGAAGATTGACCTACGCCACGCCCAGCTTCCGTTGAAAGCCGATATTGCAGACAAGTGTCAGCGGCTTAATGAGAAAAAGGCAGCTTTGGATACCAAAACTGACACCTCTGTCAGCACTGCTGAACTTGAGACCCTGCGAAAGGAGTTGGAGGACCTTGAAGAGAGGGTCCGGGCAACCAAGCAGCTCATCCAAGATAAGGAAGCTCTTATTGCCCACTCGCACGAAGAAGCAGAAGGCCTCAAAGCTGAAGTGAAGACTGATCTGGCCGAAATACGTGCCCTGAACAAACAGCTGGTGACAGGCAAGGACGAAGATGATGAGGCCGAGATCGCCGAGGTGGATCGTGTCCGTGCTGACGCCCTCCATGCCCTTGAGGCATTCCTTCAGTAGAGCCTCTCTATGTAATCTGATAACTGCTCAATTGAGCTTGTACCTCTAGAGTCGATGTCTGTACATCGGCTTTTTAGTCTGAAGTCGATGTCTGTGTATCGGCTGTACTTGTGTCCTGTTGCTTTGTGTATTTTTCTAAAGTCGATGTCTGTGCATCGGCTGTGATTTGTATGTACATTTTGTTTTTTTACTGGCCAATTTCATGCATCGGCCCCCATATTTCACTGTCCGTCATCCCACATGCTTGGGAAATATTTCTTGAGATGCTGACCATTGATAGCTACTGGGAATTTCACACCATTCAGTTCCTCGAGCATGTATGCATTACCCTTTAACACTTGGCCGACTCTGTACGGCCCATGCCAATTAGGAGACCATTTACCATACACTTTATCCTTAGTTCCTAATGGCAATACAGCTTCCCATACTAGATCACCAACTTGGAACTCCTTTGGTCTCACCTTCTTATTGTATGCGCGGGCTACCTTGGCCTTGTTCTCTTTAATCTTCTCCAACGACCAAAGTCCGAGTTCCGTTAGATCCTCAACGTTATCGCTCATCAGGGCTGCATATTCTTCAGTTGTTAGATCGTTCTGAAACGTAACTCGTCTTGATCCAGCCGTAATTTCCCAAGGCAATACGGCTTCTTGTCCATAGACCAGATGGTATGGCAAGGTTTTTATAGCTCCATGACATGACATGCGATAAGCCCACAAAGCTTCTGACAATACCTCATGCCAACGTCTAGGGTGCTCGTCAACTTTCCTCTTAATCAGCTTGATAAGGCTCTGGTTGGACGCTTCAGCTTGCCCATTTGCTTGAGCATAATATGGAGACGATCGGATCAACTTAATCCCCATGTCGTCGCAGAACTTTCTGAACTCTTTAGAAATGAAGACCGAACCTCCATCGGTCGTGATAGTCTGGGGAATCCCGAATCTATGAATGACATGTTCTTTAACGAAACTGATAACATCTTTCGATGCCACTGACTTCATAGGGACGGCCTCCACCCATTTAGTGAAATAATCTGTAATGGCCAAAATCCACTCGTGGCCTTAGCTCGATGGAGGATGGATTTTGCCGATCATATCCATGCCCCAACCTCGAAATGGCCAAGGCTTGATGATGGGGTTCATTGCTGATGCGGGTACCATCTGAATTTTCCCAAACATCTGACACGCTTGACATCCTTTATAGTACCTAAAGCAATCCTCAAGCATGGTGGGCCAGTAAAATCCTGATCGCCTGATCATCCATTTCATCTTATGAGCCGATTGGTGAGTTCCACAGGCACCTTCGTGTACCTCGTGTAAGAGCCGATTCGACTCGGCTGGTCCCAGGCATTTGAGAAGTAACCCTTCCAAGGTCCTGTAGAACATGTCATCTCCTATAAGGACATACTTCATGGCCTTGTACCTTATCCGTTTAGGTGCCCCCCGAGCCGGATCTTTCAAGTAATTGAAGATATCGGCTCTCCAGTCGTCCTGTTCTAGGAACTGTACCTGAACATCGGCTCCACCTGTTACGTCCTTGTAGCCTGATGCCATCTGTGCGAGATCGTTGGCCTCGGTATTTTGCAACCTTGGGATCCAATTGAAGTTTATGTACCTAAATTGTGCCATCAACTCACGGCATTGCATCCATAATGGGAAGAGCGACTCGCTCTCACACTTATAGTCCTCCGTGAGTTGGGAAATCACCAATTTTGAATCTCCAAAAAGTTCCACTGCTTCTGCCCTGGCTTCTATAAGCAACTCCATTCCCTTGCGTATTGCTTCATACTCAGCAACATTGTTGGTGCAAGGGGTAGATAGCCTGATGGAGAAGGAATATGTTGCTCCCCGGGGTGACACGAGTAGAATGTCGATGCCACAACCATCGTCACAAACCGATCCATCGAAAAACATGGCCCATGCACGTACCGACAGGGCTGCTATATCAGTGTTAATCCGTTCGGCAATAAGATCGGCCAACGCTTGCCCCTTGACTGCCTTCGCAGGTTGATACCGGAGATCAAATTCCGATAATGCAAACATCCACTTACCGAGTCGGCCTTTCAGGACAGGAGCCGACAGCATATGTTTGACGACGTCTGACTTGCATATGATGATGATTTCTGCTGACAGCAAGACGTGACGAAGCTTGGTGCAGGTAAAAAACAGGCAGAGGCACAACTTCTCAATCTCAGGGTACCTCGTATCTGCATCCAACATCCTTCTGCTGAGGTAGAAAGCGACTCTCTCTAGACCATCATAAACTTGCACCACCACTGAGGCGATGGAAGTGTCAGCTACTGACAAGTAAATATAGAATGGTCTGTCTTGCTGGAGCGGAACCAACACAGGTGGCTTCGTTAGATACTCTTTAATTTCGTCAAACGCTCGCTGTTGCTCTGCCCCCCAGTAAAACTCCTCATCAGATTTAATTTTTACCAGTCCCATGAACGGCTCAATTCGCCCTGACAGATTAGAGATGAATCTTCTGACGAAGTTGATTTTGCCGATGAGAGACTGGAGTTCCTTCTTCGTGGTAGGTGGCTGTATTGTTTGCACTGCCTCCTGACTTTTTAGGCCGATCTCAATTCCGCGTTCATGAACCAAGAAACCCAAGAATTGACCGGCCGTTACACCAAAAGCACACTTCTTTGGATTCATTCTTATTCCGAATTTCCTAGTTCGGTCCAGGATGCGTCGCAAATCGTCCAAGTGTCCTTCTAGTGAAACAGACTTTACTACCACGTCATCGATGTATATCTCCACCAACTTGCCGATCAGATCATGAAAGATGTAATTCATGGCTCTTTGGTATGTTGCGCCGGCATTTTTCAGTCCAAATGTCATGACTACGTATTCAAACAAGCCAACCGAACCTGGCACTCTGAATGCAGTCTTGTGTATATCTTCTGGAGCCATAAAAATTTGGTTGTAGCCGGCATTGCCATCCATGAAGCTTAAAACCTTGTGACCAGCAGCTGCATTGATTAATGTTTCTGCTAGTGGCATGGGATATTCATCTTTTGGCGTGGCTCTATTGAGATCCCGAAAATCTATGGCGACGCACCATCGGCCATCCTTTTTCTGCACAGGTACAATACTGGAAATCCACTCAGCATACCTGCATGGCCTGATGAACCCGGCGGCCAACATCTTCTCGATCTCTTTCTTGACTTCTTCTAAAATGTCGGCCTTCATCTGTCGTGCTCGCTGCTGAAACGGCCGAAATCCTTTCTTGAGAGGGAGCCGATGCTCAATGATGCTCCTGTCTAACCCAGGCATCTCTGTGTAATCCCATGCAAAGCAATCTGGGTATTCTTTCAACAGAGCTATCATCAGGCTCCTCAGATGGGGATCTAACTTTTTGCTGATAAAAGTTGGTCGTGGCTTATCCCCAGGACCAATGTCAATCTCTTCTAGCTCATCAGCCGATGTAAACCCATACCCTAGCTTTCTGTCGCCTGCTAGATCAATGTTGAACACAGGCAAAACGTATGGCGAGGATAATATGGGCCGATTGCTGGAATCAGCCCCCACTTTGATTGCATTGCTCAATGAAGGTTTACAACTTGTTCGTGCTCTACTATGGGAGGGAGTCTCCCCACTAGGACTACGTGACATGTTTGAGGTTAGATCATTGCTTTTTATTTTTTGGGGCCGATCGCAGGGATCGGCCTTGCCACGTACGTCCATTGACTTTGCTCTTGCTACTCTGTCAGGCCGGTGGATAAGACCAGCCTCACCCCGTTTTTTGTAGCTTCGATGCGCTCACAGCCGTCCAAACTGATTCCAGAGAGCGGCCCTTGGTCTTCCGCGTCCTAAATATTCATGCCAGCTATTGAGATCTCGATAGAGTCATCTGCATGAACGACCTCCACTTCATCTCCATCCCACTGTATCAGGCATTGGTGCATTGTGGATGGAATGCAGCAGTTGGCGTGAATCCAATCCCTCCCTAGCAGGACAGCGTAGGTGCTTTTGCTGTCGACGATGAAGAACGATGTAGGGATGGTTTTTCGGCCTACGGTTAGATCCACGTTCAGAACGCCCTGCGTCTCTGATGCTTGGCCGTTGAAGTCGCTTAGTGTGACGTTGGTTTTGATCAGATCTTCTGTAGAGCGTCCCAAACGTCGTAGCATGGAGTACGGCATTATATTGACTGCCGCTCCGGTGTCAACCAACATCTTGCTGACAGGCTGCCCATTGATGTAACCTTTTAAGTATAGGGCTTTTAGATGTTTGTAGCCTTTCTCCTGTGGCTTTTCAAAGATAACTGGCCGTGGACCACAGTCGAACTATGCTACCGACGCTTCTTCTATTCTTGGAGCACAAAACTCCGCCGGAAGGATGAACACCATATTTGTGCCAGCCGATGTCTTCTCATCGGCTTTCATTTGCTTGGGGCGCCATTCTTTCTTCTGTGGACGACCTTCTGCGTCCAAAGTTTGCTGAATTTTCAAGGCCAGATCGGGCCGCGCTTTCCTTAACGTGTGCAGGTATTGCCTCTCGGCTTCCTCCAAGCTACGTAGCCGCTGCACCCTACGCTTTTGGGAGTGACTGAGTCCATCAGGACACCACCTTGGCCGGTGGTATCTATCTTCTTCTTCTTCTGATTCATCTTCTAACTCCTCGAGATCTTCCACCCGAGATGACTCAGCTTGCTTGTTCCTAGATGGGAGAGGCCCTAGACGTTTGAACACTGACACGTCACCTGTGTCCTTCTTCTTCTGGCTACACTCCGGGCAGTTGTCGATCGTAGGCAATCGGCTCATCCCTGAATCCCAGCAATTCTTAAAGAAAGGACAATCCCAGTGGCTGTCCATGTCTTCTTGCTCCCTTGACCTTCCCTTAGTACGGCGCTCATATCCTTCGTCGTCTCTATCATACCGATGATACTTTCTGTTGTCTACGTCAGACCGACGATATCTTTCGTCGGCTGTGTCATATCGCCGGCGTCGGTCATATTGACGCTCATATTTGTTAAGAAGATGCTCAGAGAGTGGTCGTTGATACCGCACGCTTCTCACTTGTTCCTCTGTGATGTACCGTTTGTCATCATATCGGGGCCGGTCACGTGGGCCGGCCTCCTCCTTGTCCTTGCCACGAGAATGACTGCTCTCTTCTTTATCCTTGCCAGGGTGGTATACAGGCCCTGCCATGTTAATATCGAACGAGAAACCTGGCTGACGCCTCGTGGGGTGACTGCACTCCACCATGTTGACGGCAGGAAACGGTTGCGTATCTACTTTCATGGCATACTGACCGAAAATCAGACGGCCCTGTTCTATCGCCATTTGGATTTGCTGACGCAACACTTTGCAATCACCGGTGGTATGGGTGAACGAGTTATGCCACTTGCAGTACGGTCTTCGTTCAGCTCTTGCACCGTAGGGATCTTATGGCCTTCGGGTAACTTTAGCTGTTTCTCCTTAAGCAGTAAATCAAATATCTGCTCAGCCTTGCTTACGTCGAAGTCAAAACCTTTTGCAGGCCCTTGTTGCTTCACCCATTTGCAGGACACGGGGTTTGCCCCCCGAGCCCATTCAGCCACAGCTACTTCCTGGTCTCCTGCAGATTCTTCAACTTCTTCTGTCTCGACCAGGCTTATAGGGCGTTTGAACTTGTCTTGATACAATTCAGGGTGGCGCTGCTCATACAATGATAATTTCTGAACCATATACGCCAGTGAAGTGTATTCCGCTTGGAAAGCCAGATACTTGATCGGCGCCGCGAGGCCCAACACTGCCAGATCGACTGCTTCTTTCTCATGCAAACGAGCCGAATAACATCGGTTCCTAACAGTCCTGAAACGCTGAATGTATTCTGACACCGTTTCTCCACGCTTCTGACGTACTTGCGCCAGATCGGCAATGCCAGCCTCGGTAGCTTCTGAGTGATATTGCATGTGAAACTGCTCTTCCAGCTGCTTCCACGTCCGAACTGAGTCTGGTGGCAACGAGGTGTACCACCCAAAGGCTGGTCCTGTGAGGGATTGTGCGAAAAACCTCACACGCAACTGGTCTGATGCTGAGATCATGCCCAACTGTGCCAAATATCGGCTCACATGCTCAATTGAACTGGAGCCTTCTGTTCCACTAAATTTTGAGAACTCGGGGAGCCGATACTTGGCGGCAGTGGAATCAAATCATATTCGTTGGGGTACGGCTTGGCATAGCCGATTGCCCTCCTTTTCGGCACCATGCCGAACTGATCTCTCAAAATTGCACTGATTTGGTCCACTGTAGGAGCTGCAGGGGCCGAGCTTTGATGACTCGTTGCAGTGGCATATTTAGCTAGCCACGCCTGTTTGTCGGCATCCACTCCAGTAATCCCTCCTGCTGCTCCAGAAACCCCTCCTGCTGCAATCTGGTTCGTGCGCGCCAAGTTATTGCAGTCTGGCACGTACGTGCACATGTATCCATGCGGGATTTCCTTAGGCGGTTCATGCAGGAACTGGTAGTCACCAGCATCGCCTCCAATCTTGTAGACGACATACGCCGGTGAACCGCCCGGCGGTTCTGGGGCTGCTAGCGAGAAAGGCAGCTGCGGTTTGGTCTGGAACGGTATTTCTCCCTGGTGAGTCCCTAGGGTAGGTCCTGACGGGGAGTACTGATGCTTCATGATCTCCTGAACCACGCGAACCGCAACGCGCTCGAAAGCGTTCACCAGGCTCTCAGAATGACGGTGTAGCGAATGAGCTACCATGTAGTTAACTTCCTGGCGCAGAGCTCTGGTGCATTCTTCTGAAGAGGTAGACAGATCCACCTCATCGAGGGCGCCTTCGGGTGAGAACCCCTTCCACCTAATGCCATGTGTACGGGTTCTCTCGAAAGAGCCGATGAGGTCGGCTTCGAAGAGAGCTCTAAGCTCATCGTATTTCTTCTTGTACTCCTCAGTCAGATCTTCGTACGTGACTGGTGCGTCCGCCATCCCAGCTGCAGATGCTGACGCAGTTGTTGTAGATGTTGACGCAGTTGATGTAGAATGTCCCACCGGGCGTGCCAGAATGTGTTGCCTGCCAAAACCCACCGGCGAGCAGCGACGGGCAACACGGAGAGCCGGGAGGCTCCCAGGACTGCTGGTGGGTCCTGGTCCCTCGGGCGACGGCCCGCAATGCTCCGGCACACGTCCTAGCTGGTGCAAGGGCGTGCCACCTGACCTATACCTGGTCAGGAAGGTGATGAGTTGCTTCGATTAATTTCCTGCATGACAGACACGTAAACATTAAATACGAGCCTCGATCGGCTCTCAGGTTATCCTGTGAATCGGCTCAAAGAGCCGATCCACCCATGATTTGTATTGGGTCTACGATAACATGGTGGTCCTGCTTGATCAACACTAAGCTAAAACGATCTACGACGATTTAGGGTTTTCACCATATAACCGGAACGTCCTACACGTAGTTGAGCCTGGCAGATACGAAAGATAACAGAAAACCAGCCCTAGAAAAGGCCTAAAAACCAACATGGAGTTGATTCCCGGAACATCCCTTCTAAGATCAGCAAACCGTACCTTACGCACTACTGGATCATTCAACCCGTTTGCAAGGCCTAACCATATGGATATCAAACTAATCCTTGAAGAACAAGGAACAACCGTAACAGATCGAATCTACTAAATAAAGACTAAGCAAGATGCTGCCCTTACACCTAAGATGGGTGCAAGGGCAGCTAGATATCCAGGGGTAGCATAACTAAGCAAATACATCAAGAAAGTACCAATGCTAACCCTAACATATCTATGATAACAGCGTTGCTCGCCATCAACAAGGCTTCAGCACGAGCAACGCATAAACAACGAATAAACTTGATGCTGCTTAGATCGCAAGATGCGATCTAGGCAGCATGGCGCTTACCCGGAAGAAACCCTCGAAACAAGGGGTGGCGATGCGCCTAGATTGGATTGTTGTGAACGTGATCGTCCTCCTTTCTCAATAACCCTAGATACATATTTATAGTCCGTGGACTTTCTATTTTCGGAATAACCCTAACCGTGTACGAGCTAAACTCTATCTCTTAATTCTAAATCTACCATAATATACAGATACACGGGCAATCTAGCCCAAACTCTCATACAAGGCCGATTCATAAATATTTTACGTGCACATCCTCCAAGCCCATCTCAATCACGGCCCATCTCCGGACTTGGTTAAAATCTGGCGATAACACTGTCATAGAACTCACATTCACTATCACTGCCATATGAATGTACATTCTCTGAGACACAATCCTTCTCTGCTACTAGAGCACCATATGAACTAGTAGAAGCTTCAACTTCATCACTGCTCTTGGAATTTTAGTAGGACTGATTATAGAGGGCAAGTCTATGGATTGTAATCATGGATGACAACATAGTCTACGGATTGAAGCTCCACCCACACCTTAGGCGTCTTATGATTCATCGCTTCGATATGTAATTCGTCTAGTTTTTATTTTCAGACTTTTGACTCAAGACATATAAACGGCTGTGTGCATCCTGATTATGCAGAGGCTGGGTGTAATTGCTTTTCAAAATAATAAAGCATCCATTATCGAAAAAAGAGGGCAAGTGAGGACCACTCATGATTACATCTTCTCTCCATTGTCTCAAATTTTTTGTGTGATCTACAAACAAGACAAGTGCTTTATGTGTCTTGCCAGCTTTGATCATTTCTACAAGTGTGCATCCTTGTCAACTAGTACTAACCCATTTGTTATGTCCTTGCCTAGCAAACACCAATACACATGAAGTCTCTCATCTTTGGCAACTCAGAATACTAAATATTTCATCAATCCACATAATAGACCAAGTGTCAGTACTATAATTATGAAAACATGCAGTTAATGCATTAACATATGCCATGTTGTCTCCTAAACCACAGAAAACTTCGTTGTGCACTACCTCTGCATTGAACATTGTAACATACAATTTTCAACGATTGAGCACATGTTAGACAATAAATTAAGCACATATTCAGACAACACTTAGGAAAAATTCAGACTTTGCTACCAACTGCAAAATCATGGCTTGCATTGATGCACACATTATTCACCAACACACAATTACACTAAATGTTACTTTTTGACAATATTACAATGTATAAATTGAACAAAAACACATCAGATTTCGCTGCAGCAGAGAATCGGGCAAAAAAGAGTGAATAAGTTTGGCATCATCCACAATATTTCTACAACTAAACTACGTTGCAGTGCTATTAACTCTAGTTCCCAACAAATTTCACCACTATAATTAGCTAAATCACTCCTGATCATACGCCCACATGAGCCCTACCGAGCTCCACGACAAACCAAGGAAGGGAGAGGAACAAATTGCCGTACTGTGTACTCTGGCGTGTCTTCGTGGTGCTCATGGTAGTGCATCTCCTGTGGCATATGCACGAAAACGACGGCATAAACGAGCTCGTCGTCGTCGCGAAGTGCTTGAGGTGGTTCCTGTCTGTCCATGTTTTGTTCTGAAGCGGCCAGGTGAAAGAAAGGGAAATAGCAGAATCAGTGGTCTCTTATCCTAATTGTTTGACACGTGGAAGGACCTAAACAAGGAATTTCTTTGACTCCCAAGGATTAAATTGCAAAATTATCGTCGAGACAACGGCCCTGTGGCATGATTCGGACTAAATTGACTAGGCTGCCACCGCAAAGCATGTTTAGGCACCGGATGCACGTTTCAAGTTGTGGGAATAAATTGCATATCTGGTATAAGTTGTGGTATCAAACTGTTATCACCAGAATTTGACCGAGTCAGAGGTGGGCCGCGATCGAGATGGGCTTGAAGAATATATATGGAAGAAATACGTGAATCGGCCTGTTATGCAAGGTTTGGGCTAGTTTGCCCGTGTATCTGTAATATAGTAGATTACATGTCGGTTAGTTAGAGTTTGGCTCGTGCACGGTTGGGATTATTCCCACGTTAGAAAGTCTACGGACTATAAATATGTATCTAGGGTTTATGAAATAAACAACAATCACGTTCACCACAAATCAATCTAGGCGCATCGCCAACTCCCTTGTCTCGAGGGTTTCTTCCGGGTAAGCATCATGCTGCCTAGATCGCACAGTACAAGTTTATTCGTCGTTCATGCGTTGCTCGTACTGAAGCCTTTTTGATGGCGAGCAACGTAGTTATCTTAGATGTGTTAGGGTTAGCATTGTTCTTCGTATCATATGCTGTCATAGTGCAACCCTTAGACATCTAGCCGCCCTTACACCTATCTTAGGTGTAGGGGCGGCACCCCGCTTGATCATTATTTAGTAGATCTGATCCATTATGGTTGCTCCTTGTTCTTCAAGGATTAGTTTAATATCTGCATAGTTAGGCCTTACAAAGGGTTGGAGGATCCAGCGACGCGTAGGGTGTAGTTTGCTAGCCCTAGACAGGATGTTCCGGGGATCAACCGCGTGTTGGTTTTTAGGCCTTGTCTAGGATCGGCTTACGATCACCGTGCGTGACCGCGAGGCCCAATCACGAGTAGGATGATCCGATTATGCGGTGAAAACCCCAAATCGTCGAAGATCGTTTTAGCTTTATCTTGATCAAGCAGGACCACCATATATTCGTACACCTCGTGCGAATCATGGGTGGATCGGCTCTTTGAGCCGATTCACAGGACAACCTGAGAGCCGATCGAGGCTCGTATTTAATGTTTACGTGTATGCCATGCAGGAAACTAAGCGAGGCATCTCCATCACCTTCCTGACCAGGTATAGGTCAGGTGGCACGCCCTTGCACCAGCATCGGATGTGCGTGCCGGAGTTCTGTGCGGGCCGTCGCTCGGAGGGACCAGGGCCAGCCGCAGCCCTAAGTTGCTCCCGGCTCTCCTGTGTTGCCCGTCGTTGCTCACCGGTGGGTTTCTGACCGCAACACATTCTGGCACGCCCGGTGGGACAATCTTCGACATCAACCACATCGCCATCTACATCTGAGATGGCGGACGGCACTCCAGTCACGTACGAGGATCTGACCGAGGAGCTCAAGAAGAAGTATGACGAGGTCAAAGCGATCCTCGAAGCCGACCTCATCGGCTCCTTTCACAGAACCCACTCACATGGCATCAGGTGGAAAGGGTTCTCACCTGAAGGTGCGCTCGATGGAATAGATCTATCCGCCCCATCAGAAGAACGCACCAGGTCCCTGCGTCAGGAGGTTAACTTCATGGTAGCTCATTCACTACACCGCCACTCTGAGAACCTGGTGAACACTTTGGAGCGTGTTGCTCTTCGAGTGATCCAGGAGATCATGAGGCACCAGTACTCTCCGTCAGGACCAGCTCTCGGGACATACCAAGGAGAGATGCCACTCCAGTCCCGTCCACCGCTGCCATTCGCGTTGGCAGCACCAGAAGTGCCGAATTCACTGGCATTCGTCGTCTACAAGATCGGTGGTGACCCTAGTGACTACCAGTTCTTGCACAAGGCGCCTAAGGAGATCCCTCACGGATACACGTGCACATACGTGCCAGACTGCGGCAACTGGGCGCTCACAAACCAGGCCGCAACAGCAGGGACTTCTGGAAAAGCAGGAGGAACGTCAGCGACAGATCTTGAGAAGCAGACGTGGCTAGCTAAGTACGCCACTCCAACAAACCTCCAGAGCGCAGCTCCTGCAGTTGGCTCAGAGCTGGAAAAGCAAGCATGGCTGGCTAAGTATGCCACTCCGACGAATCTTCAGAGTTCGACTCCTGCAGCCAGCACCGTGGATCAAATCAGTACCATACTGAGAGACCAGTTCGGCATGGTGCCGAAAAGGAGGACAATCGGCTATTCCAAGCCGTACCCCAACGAGTACGAGTTGATCCCGCTACCACCCAAATATCGGCTCCCTGATTTCTCAAAATTCAATGGATCAGATGGTTCCAGCTCCATCGAGCATGTGAGCCGATATTTGGCACAGCTGGGCACGATCTACTCATCGGATGAGCTACGTGTGAGGTTCTTGGCACAGTCCCTCACGAGATCGGCTTTCGGGTGGAATACTTCGTTGCCACCAGACTCGATCCGGACTTGGAAGCAGTTGGAAGAACAGTTCCACATGCAGTATCACTCAGAAGCTTCCGAGTCTGGCCTTGCCGATCTAGCTCAAATACGTCAGAAGCGTGGAGAAACTGTGGCAGAATACATCCAGCGCTTCAGAAATCTTAGGAACCGATGTTATTCGGCTCGCGTGACTGAAAAGGAAGCAGTCGAGTTGGCAGTGGTTGGCCTTGCATCACCAATCAAGGACATGGCCTCCCAAGCAGACTACCCTTCACTGGCGCACATGGTTCGAAGCGTCGACATATGAACAGCGCCACCCGGACTTGTACCAGGACAAATTCAAGCGTGCGGTAGTCCTGGTTGAGGCAGACGAAGACGAAGGTTCTGCGGGAGATCAAGAGGTAGCAGTGGCTGAATGGACTCGGGGGGCAACCCCCGTGTCCTGCAAATGGGTTAAGCCACCAGGTCCACCCAGAGGGTTTGATTTTGACGTGACTAAAACTGAGCAAATCTTCGACCTCCTACTCAAGGAGAAGCAGTTGAAGTTACCCGAAGGCCTCAAGATCCCCACGGTACAGGAGCTGAACGGAAAGCCATACTGCAAATGGCATAACTCGTTCTCCCATGCCACCAATGACTGCAGGGTGTGGCGTCAGCAGATCCAAATGGCGATAGAACAAGGACGTCTGATTTTTAACCAGTACGCCATGAAGGTCGACACCCACCCCTTCCCCGCCGTTAACATGGTGGAGTGCACTTACCCTAAAGGTTGCCAGCTAGGATTCTCGTTCAGCATCAACATGGTAGGACCTGGGCACCACTCTGGCAAAGATGGAGACGAGGGCAGCTGCTCTCGTAGCAAGGACACGGAAGAGGCCGCTCCACGCGATCGGCTCCGTCACGATGGCAAGCGCTACATCACAGAGGGAGAAGTGAAGAATGTAAGATATCAGCGACCTCTCTCCGATCACCTCCTCAACAAGTACGTGAGTCAATATAGCCAACGCCGACGATCCAGCGACGATGATGATAGAGACCGTCTGGCTAGGGACGCCAGGAGACATCGTCGGCATGATCGCGATGAGGAGGAGTACGAGCGCCGTGCCAAGGAAATATCGAGGGAGCAAGACGATGATGATAGGCACTGGGACTGCCCCTTCTTCAGACACTGCTGGGATTCAGGAATGAGCCGATTGCCTACAATCGGCAACTGCCCAGAATGTAAGCAAAAGAGGAAGGATGCAGCTAACGTGTCCGTGTTCAAACGTCTAGGGCCTATCCCACTTCGGAACAAGCACGCTGAGTCCCCTCGGGTGGAAGATCTCGAGGATTTGGAAGACGATGAAGAAGAAGAAGAAGACAAGTACCACCGGCCAAGGTGGTGCCCTGATGGACTCAGCCGTTCCCAGAAGCGCAGGGTTCAGCGACTGCGCGGCTTGGAGGAAGCCGAAAGGTTATACCTGCACACGCTAAGGAAGGCGCGGCCTGATCTGGCCGCGAAGATCCAGCGAACCCTGGATGAAGAGGGTCGACCACAAAAAATGGAGTGGCGCCCCAAGCAAAGGAAAGCCGATGATGAAGCATCGGCTGGCACAAACATGGTGTTCATCCTTCCTACGGAGTTTAGTGCTCCAGGATTAGACGAGGCACCTGTGGCACAACTTGACTGCGGCCCACGGCCGGTTATCTTTGAGAAGCCACGAGAAAGAAGCTACAGACATCTGAAGGCCCTGTACTTGCGAGGTTATATCGATGGGAGGCCTGTCAACAAGATGCTGGTGGACACCGGAGCGGCAGTCAACATTATGCCATACTCCATGCTACGTCGGTTGGGACGCTCTAGCTCGGATCTGATCAAAACCAACGTGACACTGAGCGATTTCAACGGCCAAGCGTCTGACGCACAAGGTGTTCTGAATGTGGATCTGACCGTAGGAAGGAAAACCATCTCTACGACGTTCTTTATCGTCGACAACAAGAGCACCTACGCTGTTCTGCTAGGAAGAGATTGGATCCACGCCAACTGTTGCATCCCATCCACGATGCACCAATGCGTAATACAGTGGGATGGAGATGAAGTAGAGGTCGTCCAGGCCGATGACTCAGCCGAGATTTCAACGGCTGGCATGAACGCTTGGGAAACAGCAGGCCAAGAGCCACTCTCAGGTATCAATTTGGACGACTGCGAGTGCATCGACGTGACGAAGGGCAGGGTTAGGCTGGTCTTATCCACCGGCCTGACCGTGTAGCAAGAACAAACTAATGAGCAAACGTGGCGATGCCGATCCTTGGGATCGGCCCCCAAAGATCTATGAAGGAACATTACAAAACCTTCATTGAGCGATTCAATATGGAGGCCGATTCCAGCAATCGGCCAAAATTATCCTCACCACATGTTCTGCTTGTGTTCAACATCGATCTACTGGGCAGCGGTTTTACGTCGGCTGATGAGTTAGAAAAAATCAACATTGGTCCTACCTGAGCCGACGTGCAAATACAGTGCCTTGGCTAAGCTACAGAGCCGATATCTGCAGTTACCTGGTAGATTCGGCTCGGGGGGCACCTAATCAGATGAACATGTGCAGATTCAACATGTGTGCAGTGAAATGTTGGGGGGCCGATAGAAAAATCGGCCAGTAAAAAAAAATTAGCATCACGATATATAGCCGATGCACGGACATCGACTTTAGAACTAAGAAACAAAGCCGATGCACAGCCATCGACTCTAGTACAATTACACAGGATCTACCTGCTGCGTGTTCAAGACGCGGATTCGAGGGGGCAAACGATGGAGAGCTTCCTCAGCTGCAGTAAGCCGATTGCGCCTAGAAGTCAGCTATGGCGTGCAAGACGGCCTTTTGCTCGTTAAGCCGTAGGTGTTTTGTCTACAATATCGGCTTTCAACGGAGGAAGAGGCAATCAATCGGCACCTTGGTCAACGGAGCAAGTTCGGCTGGTTCGACATGGTGGCTGCCTCAGAGTTACCTGAGTTCAAAGCCCTTGGTCTGATCTGTGCATCCTCACCAATATTCTCGCCATGACTGAGGCTCGGGGGACAGCTAGCCTGGTAGATGCTCTGTTTTTTAGAAGCCGATTGGAGTGTCATCGGCTGGTCCTTCGTCGCAACCTTCTTCACAAAATGATGAGTGCTCGCAGAAGAGGATCGCTGGAGCTGGTGCGAGAAATTTAAGGGCTCTCTTGAAAATTCTACAGTATCCACCAGATCTCAAGGACATCAGCTGAAGAATTGAAGGATGGATTATGAAGGACCGATGCGTTGCTATCGGCTCATTAAGCATTGGCTAAGGGGACAAATCGGCAAGATCAGTATGAGGGGAAATCGGCTAAATTAAGCTCAAGGGAAATCGGCAAAATCAAATTGGGAGAAGTTCTTCATTGATAAGCAAGATTTCTTACATAAAGAGCTGATTGCTCTCAAAAGGAAGTTCTGGGGGATACATTGCCCCGTCTACTACTACTGATCCTATGCTAAAGGTCCTATCTACGGGCCGTCACTGCCCTCATCGTCGCCGTCGTCGCCACTGTCGGCGCTACTCCCGGCGGGCTCATCGTCGCTGCTCCAGCGGCCGCCGGCCGGGCCCTCATTGTCCTCATCCTCCTTGTCAGCATCGTCGTCGTCGCTGTCGAAGTCGCTGAGGTTCCCCGGCCAAGGGCAGAACCGTTTGGCCGGCGGCTCGTCGGAGGAGGTGTCGTCCTCCTCCTCCTCCTCCTCCTTCTCCTCCTCCTCCTCCTCCTCGGGGGAGGTGAAGTCGTCGCAGGAGAAGCGATCATCATCGCTCTCCTCCTCCGTTTCCCCGTCGGCGAGGAAGCGGAGGTCACTTTCCCCGTCGGTCAAGGACTTGTCGTCCTCAGACCAGACGGAGAAATCATGGCTCGATTCCTCCCCGGCCTCGATGGCACGGCGGGTGTTGGCCGCATGGACCTCCTCCGGGTTCTGCTCCGGCGTCGGCTCGCGGGAAGAAGAGGACTGGGTGGAAAGATCCGATGAAGCAGAGGAGGAAGAAGACATGGTGGCGCAGGAGGGCTTTTGGAGTGCTAATGCGAAGGGGATGCGGAAGTAAACTGTTTGGAGCGGTTAAATAAAAGGGGATATAGTGGAAATTCAATGCCACGAGCGCTTTCCGAGGAAGTGGTGCCTAAAAAAAAAGCTGCCCGGAGTCACGCGGAGAAGTTGAGAAGGCAAGGCATCATGATGAAGGATACTGCGACGGTTCTGCCACGACATGACCCGACGAAGAAAAGCAGAGTGATTTTGGAATTATCAATTCCAAAACCAGGGGGGCATGTGTTATCACCAGAATTTGACCGAGTCAGAGGTGGGCCGCGATCGAGATGGGCTTGAAGAATATATATGGAAGAAATACGTGAATCGGCCTATTATGCAAGGTTTGGGCTAGTTTGCCCGTGTATCTGTAATATAGTAGATTACATGTCGGTTAGTTAGAGTTTGGCTCGTGCACGGTTGGGATTATTCCCACGTTAGAAAGTCTACGGACTATAAATATGTATCTAGGGTTTATGAAATAAACAACAATCACGTTCACCACAAATCAATCTAGGCGCATCGCCAACTCCCTTGTCTCGAGGGTTTCTTCCGGGTAAGCATCATGCTGCCTAGATCGCATCTTGCGATCTAGGCAGTACAAGTTTATTCGTCGTTCATGCGTTGCTCGTACTGAAACCTTTTTGATGGCGAGCAACGTAGTTATCTTAGATGTGTTAGGGTTAGCATTGTTCTTCGTATCATATGCTGTCATAGTGCAACCCTTAGACATCTAGCCGCCCTTACACCTATCTTAGGTGTAGGGGCGGCACCCCGCTTGATCATTATTTAGTAGATCCGATCCGTTATGGTTGCTCCTTGTTCTTCAAGGATTAGTTTAATATCTGCATAGTTAGGCCTTACAAAGGGTTGGAGGATCCAGCGACGCGTAGGGTGTAGTTTGCTAGCCCTAGACAGGATGTTCCGGGGATCAACCTCGTGTTGGTTTTTAGGCCTTGTCTAGGATCGGCTTACGATCACCGTGCGTGACCGCGAGGCCCAATCACGAGTAGGATGATCCGATTATGCGGTGAAAACCCCAAATCGTCGTAGATCGTTTTAGCTTTATCTTGATCAAGCAGGACCACCATATATTCGTACACCTCGTGCGAATCATGGGTGGATCGGCTCTTTGAGCCGATTCACATGACAACCTGAGAGTCGATCGAGGCTCGTATTTAATGTTTACGTGTATGCCATGCAGGAAACTAAGCGAGGCATCTCCATCACCTTCCTGACCAGGTATAGGTCAGGTGGCACGCCCTTGCACCAGCATCGGACGTGCGTGCCGGAGTTCTGTGCGGGCCGTCGCTCGGAGGGACCAGGGCCAGCCGCAGCCCTAAGTTGCTCCCGGCTCTCCTGTGTTGCCCGTCGTTGCTCGCCGGTGGGTTTCTGACCGCAACACAAACTTGTGCATACAACTCTAAATCTTAAGACGGTTTTGGTTTAGTTTTTGTCCGTGATAACCAAAGGTGACGAGCGTGATCTAAATAAGATCTTAGTGGCAATGTGCAAAATGTAAGGAAAATCTTATATTCCCCTCGTCTAAAATAATTGCGAAAAATGGATATATGTAGACATGTTTTAGTGTGTATTTCGAACCGGAGGAAGTTACTAACATATAATCGATAGGCTGGAGAGTGAGTAGTTTACTCGATTCAAGCTCGACCCACACTTTCGGTTCGAGCTAACGCATGGATTTGGCTCGTCATCTAACCTTCCTTTGTACGTAACTTGTAAGCACCAAACAGTACGAGTAGGGAATGCCCCAACAAAACCCATTGATGTTTCGGTGGATTAGCCCATCGAAAGATGGAAATGTGCAATGATACCAGCCGCGCAATTTCCTCTGGACAAATTTGAACATCTTTGGCAATAGCAAGTGGCATATGTATTCAGCCTTCCTTTAAAAAAAGTACATTCACTTCAGAAGCTCCTCTTTTCCCTCTCCTTGTTCGGACTTTGGACAAGCTGATAAGAAAGAAAGCGATGGAGCCGTGCAATGATAGGACCAACAGTTCCGAAAAAAAAAACTGCAGATAAGAGAGGACCCATCTTAAGCACTGTGCTTTTTATCAGTCAGGAAGGAACGTTCCAATCAGTTTCCACGAAACGAATCCTTCTGTCTTATCTTCTGGTGTCTAAACTGGGCGCTAGGAGCCTAGGACACGTACGTCCGAACTACCACCACCATGTCTCGAGACGGTTTCATTGCTAACCATTTCTATCTAGACATTGCAATTGCAGGTGATAGTTCCTGCGTTTGATTGCCTCCTTGTCAAGCCAATATCGTCGGTGTTCATGGAGTGACGCATACGCTAAGAGGACAGTCCTTCCATTGCTAAAATAAACGCTACGCGTCATTGTGACTTGTGAGGAGCTTTTGCTTGCTACTACAGCCTGCAGGAGCAAGATACATCTTTACACAAAGAAGAGCCGAGAAAGAAAGTGAGGTGTGCAGCTAGGCTATGCCTACCCAGAGAGCAACTTCAAATCAGGCAGACTATTCTGTAATGATGAGATTACTAACGCTGGAGAGAGAGATGTACAGAGAGACGGTCTACCAGCAGTATCCTTCAACGCAAATCATCAACAAGGGGAAAATCCCCTCACCTACATCTCCCTTTTCACCTATATCCTTCTTCACATGTCAAATCTACACGACAGACAGACAGATCAATTCAGGTCGCACAACAACGTTTACCCGCCCCTAACCCCAACCCAAGTTCCATCGGAAGAACAGATGCAGGTTCACGACGAGCCGAGCTACCTATTTCATGTTTGGCTTCGGCGAGTAGCGGAACGGGGAAGCACGGGGGCCGTCGGACATGCTCCTCATGGGCTGCTGTCCGTTCGCCCGCGCGAATGAGCCGTGCACCTTGAGGCTGTGGCTGCTCCTGCCGTTCATGCTGCTCGAGTGCGCCATCCTCTCGGCCTGCATAGTTTGGTAGAAGTAGGAGGAGCTGGCCATGTCCTTGAGGTTGAGCAGAGGCTTGAGAGCTTCCACCACCTGGCTCATCAGTGGCCGGGCTTTGGGGTCCCGGCTCAGACATGCGCGTGCTAACTGTGCCGCCTTCTGGGCACCTTTGACTGAGAAGTTGCCCTCCAAACGAGGGTCAACTAGCTTGTAGAAGCGTTGCCTCTCTCCTAGGAGTGGGCGTGCCCACTCAACAAGGTTGTGCTCGCCGTTTGGGCGGTTCTTGTCCATCGATCGGCGCCCTGACATCATCTCAAGCAGCACCACACCGAAGCTGTAGACGTCACTTTTTGATGTCAAATGACCTGAAAAGTTGGAAAAATATTCAACAAATGTTACGAGATCAAGTAAACATCACAACAAATGTTATGAGATCAAGTTAACATCACAACAAAGGTTGCACAACTACCTACTAGACGAGGGAAATGTATGAAAACTTTAACTGCACAAGGTAACCAAACAGCATTCTACTATGCAGACAATGAAGATCTATGTTACCAAAATAGCTAATTTGTGGTAGGATTAGTAGCACATTGTATTTTTTCCAGGAAAAGAGTATACACAAGGACATTAAGGATTTATTGCAACCCAACATAATACTAAACTACTATACGAAGCTTTGTATAACACCGAGAAATTGCTCAGATCGTATCCACGACATTTACTACTATCATCTCAATGTCATCCAACAAGCATCTCTATATCTTGAAGTATATCAATAACAAAGATCAAATGATGCATCGTAACCTATCAAAGCACTCTAAATCCCCACAGCTAACTTGTTTTCGTAAGTATCTTTCACTCTTTCAGAGTTGGCAAGTTATGTCCGATGAAGAACTTACCTGTCATGACATACTCTGGAGCTGCATACCCATAGGTTCCCATTACTCGAGTAGACACATGAGTTTTGTCACCTACAGGGCCATCTTTAGCAAGCCCGAAATCTGAGAGCTTTGCATTGTATTCCTGCAAGAGCACAAGGGAACATATGAAATAACAGTATGCGACTACATGGGTCATATGACCCACAGTGCAAAATCCAATTCATGGATTCAATACTTACCGCATCTAACAGTATATTAGATGTTTTAAAATCGCGATAAATGACTGGTCTTTCTGCTTCTTCGTGAAGGAAGGAAAGACCCTGTGCTGCCCCAAGAGCAACCTTCATTCTGATGGACCATGGGAGAGGAAGAGACCCTACAAATAAATCACAATCCATGTAAGGTTCAAATTTTTACTAATTATTGTTTTTCAACTGAGAAGCACTGAGAAAACAGTTGGAACATGTCCTCTAATATGATAATCAGAAGGGAAAAAAATTTATGAAAATTTAATGATTCAGTACATACTTCTGAATAGATGATTATCCAAACTTCCGCGTGGCATAAATTCATATACCAGCAATCTTTGGTCATCTTCAACACAATATCCAATCAATCTGACCAAATTGGGGTGGTGAAGATTACCAAGAAAGTCAACTTCTGCCTGCAAAGAACAAAACAAAGTAGAATATGGGGCAGAATTAGTGCGAGTCGTAATGAGAATGGAGAGGCAACATGATAAAAATAAACATAGCTTGTAGTAACAAAGCACGTACCACCCATTCTTTGTGCCCTTGAAGACCATCATGATTGAGTGTCTTGACAGCAACTGTAAGACCTGTACCAGGTTTCACAGGTGCAGTTCCATTTTCTTCAATCCACCCTTTGAACACACACCCAAAACCTCCTTCACCAAGAAGACTCTCGGGTCTGAAGTTCCGTGTGGCACATTTTAGGTCATTGAATGCAAACTTGCGCAACTTGGAGGAAACCTTTATGTCATCTCCAGCTTTAGATGCTGATGAACTGCTCTCGGCATTACTAGTAGATGTCGAGCCTGAGACTACTGATGCAACTGGTTGGTTCCTGCTACCATTTTCTGTTGATTTTTCTGCTGTTCCATCAAATGAATAACAGTTTTAGATACCATAATAATACATGAATGTCCGTACAATAACAATATGCAGAAACATAATTCAATCTACACAACAAAGTCTGAGGAATGGTTGAAGGACACAGTGAAGTGTAAGTTCAATTATGGGGCATGGAAAGCACAAACTAAATGCAAATACCTCACATATTATTACCAGTCTTCCTAAGAGATGTTTTATGGTGCTTGGGAGTCGCAACATCTGTTCATGAATAATCTAATGATCTAGAGTAAAAGATACTTGTACAAAGCTATTTATGTTGTGGAACAGATACTTGGTACTAGCTTAAAAAAGAAAATTATCTTTTAGCTACATAACTCATACCCACAAATCTGGATCTAAGTAACCAAAGTAAACCTACATAGCTCTCTCAAAGTTTCACACAAGGGTATATTAACGGCATTATAGGCATGTAAAAAAAGCTGAGAGGCACAAATTAAAGACCTTCTAATTTGCTATGGTTATCCATGCTCTTTTGGACCGGAAAGAGTTACAATTCCTGCCAGCTTGACAGATCTAAGGAGAGCGAGAAAGTGGTAACACGGGTAGGTGGGGAATGGGAGGAGCAGTGGAGCAGAGATGGATTTGGAGAGGATAAGCCAAAATGATCCAGGTGACTGGTTGGCAAAGAATTGCAGCGGAAGAGATGCTACTAATTACCAAATCAATCTGGTTTACACAAATCTCATAAAAGAATGTCCTGCAAATCAATTTATGGTACTTGTCGAGTGGAGATACCTGGTAGTACCTTTCAAGCATCGCAAAAGGCAAAGCATCTCATAAATAAATACCAAGCGTAATAGTCAACCGTTTTTAGATATTTCTAGAAGAAATAAAAATAGGTTTCTCTGGAGAAGAAAAAAATGATTTATTTATCCTTCTTCACTAGGAGAAGTAGCACCTGCCAAAGGTGATTTTAAGGGTTATAAGTTAATATACATCGCAGAAGAAATACAAAGCGACATGCTAACTGGCGTCCTTTCTCATATATTTCTATGTGTTTCAGTAAGCGTTTTAATTCCAAGATATGTAACCTCGAGTTAAAGGACAATCCAGTAGCTGACTAGACTCATTCCCACTATATTTTTCCGTGCCATGTTAATTTCTTCATGCCTACAATTCTATAATAATATAGCTACCAGATGGAGAATAATTAACTATGGAGATTAGGTATAAGGTTGTTGCTTTTTAAAATCACTTTGCTGGTCTACTTTGGATTATTAACTAAATACAGAATTACTACTGGTATGCACGTGCATACAACTTACTAGATTTCACAGGAGTATAGCACAGCATACGAATTGAAAAGCAAACCTAAAGTATCTATCTGAGATCTAACCACTTATTATTTGTTAGTCAAATAATTGACACCAATTAAACTAAAAGAGCTTCACACGACAGCTATCTTGATCTCCCACATAATTCTGAACTATCTATCTCCATCCATGTATGCACAAAACAGTCTCAACGAAAACGATTTACAAAGCAGATGCTTCTTAAACATCTCATTCACACCTGAGGAGATAACTAGAAAAATCATCAAAATAAGGCAGGTGGCTGAGTCTAACAAATCATGTTGTCAATTTTTATACGTGTCAGACGCAAGTGACATTTCTTACTTGTGCATCAGTCTTGTTCGACTGTTACAGAATTTAGTGCAACCTGCGACCGGTGTGGGCGAAATAGCCACATGCTACTCTAAATATAGATACCCATGAATGCCACATGAACACTAGCTCCTCCAGAATCCCATCCTCCAATTTCACGTTAACTAGGTGATAAGGTGAACCGCAGATCAGCTATAGATAGGCCGCTCGATGTTCGGTACCGTTTCGCCAACTACTTGGTGATTTATTTGTTTTGTCGGCTTGTTATACTCGCTACGAGTACATTTTACATTCATTGCTCGATGACACGGATACGCCCAAAGAGCGGCATCCCCAGCTTGACACGCACCTACTGCAGCTCTCCACCAATTTTAACCACCAGACCACATTACCACACACATCATCAGCATTATAACCATCTAACAAACTATGACCAAGACCAATAACGGCATGCGTTATATCTGACCTACTTATCGAAAACGGCAACTATTACAGAATTTAGTGCGACCTGTGTGGGCCGAAATAGCTCCACAAATCTTTTTAGTGGCTCATGAATAGCCACATGCTTTTGTAGTGGCTCTTGGATCCACAAATCTGGATCCAAGTAATCAAAGTAAACCCACATAGCTCTCTCAAAGTTTCACACAAGGGCATATTAATGTTATTATAGGCATGTAAAAAAAGCTGGCGGGCACAAATTAAATGGTTATCCACACTCTTTTGGATCGGAAAGAGTTACAATTTCTGCTAGCTTGACAGATCTAAGGAGAGCAAGAAAGTAGTAATGCAGTAGGTGGGTAATGGGAGGAGCACAGATGGATTAGGAGAGGATCGGCCAAGATGATCCAGGTGACAGGTTGGCAAAGAATTTCAGCGGAGGAGAGGCTGTTACTTACCAAATCAATCGTGTTTACACAAATGACAAATCTCATAAAAGAATGTCCTGGTAGTACCTTGCAAGCATCGCAAAAGGCAAAGCATCTCATAAATAAATAAATAAATACATAGCGGAATAGTCAACCGTTTTAGATATTTCTAGAAGAAATAAAAATAGGTTTCTCTGGAGGAGAAGGAAAGAATGATTTATTTATCCTTCTTCATTACAAGAAGTAGCACCTGACAAAAGGTGATTGTAAGGGTTATAAGTTAATGTACATAGCAGAAAAAAATACCGATGGATATAATAAATGGCGTCCTTTCTCATATATTTCAATGTGTTTCAGTAAGTGTTTTATTTCCAAGAAATGTAACCTCGAGTTAAAGGAAAATGCAGTAGCTGACTAGGCTCATTCACCCTTAAATTTTTCTGCTCATGTTAGTTTCTTCATGCCAACAATTTTATAATAATATAGCTACCAGATGGAGAATGATAGACCAAGGGAGATTAGGTATTAGAGTTGTTGCTTTCTAAAATCACTTTTGTTGTCTACTTTGTATTATTAACTAAATAAAGAGTACCTTTCTGACCCGTATGATAACCACTTTACCAGAATTAACTACTGGTCTGCACAAGTGCATATAACTGACTAGATTTCACAGGACTACAGCACAAAATATAAATTTAATAAAAGCTGACCTGAAGTATCTACCCGAGATCTAACCATGTATTATTTGTCAGTCAAATAATTAACAAAAACTAACCTAAAAGAACTTTGCAAGGCGGCTATCATGATCTCTTGCATATTCTAAACTATCCATCTCCATCAGTCTCAACGAAAATGATTTACAAAATGGATACTTTTTAAACATCAGACTCACTGACTCACACCTGAGGCAATAAAATCATCAAATTAAGGCAGGTGGCTGAGTCTAACCAATCAGGTTGTCAACAACCAATGTACGTGGCAGACGCAAGTGGAATTTCTTACTTGTGCATCAGTCTCGTTCAACTGCTACAGAATTTAGTGCGGCCTGCTACCTGCGTGGGGCGAAATAGCCACATGCTACTCTAAAAATAGATGATCATGAATGCGACATGAAAACATTTGCTCATTCCGGAATTCCATCATCCAATTTCCACATTAATAACTAGGTGATAAGGTGAACTGCAACTCAGCTAGAGATACGGCGCTCAATGTCCGGTAAGATTTTGCCAACTACTTGATGATTTATGCGTTTTGTCGGCTTGTCATACGCGCAATGGGTACATTTCTACATTCATTGCTCGACGACACGGATATGCCCAAAGGGTAGCATCCCCCAGGTGGACACGCACCTAGTTCACGCAGCTCTCCAGCAATTTTAACCACCAGACCACATTAGCACACACATCATCAGCATCATAACCATCTAACAAACTATGACCAAGACCAATAACGGCATGCGTTACATCACACCTAATCATCCAAAACGGCAGCTGCTACAGAATTTAGTGCGACCTGCGTGGGGCGAAATAGCCACATGTTATTACTCTAAAAATTGATACTCATGAATGCCACATGAACACATTTGCTCATCCGGAATTGCACCCTCCAATTTCCACATTAATAACTAGGTAATAAGGTGAACTGCAGCTCAGCTAGAGAAACGGCGCCCAATGTCCAGTAAGATTTCACCAACTACCTGGTGATTTATGTGTTTTGTCGGCTTGTCGTACTCGCTACGGTTACATTTCGACATTCATTTCTCGACGACATGGATACGCCCCCAAAGAGCAGCGTCACCAGCTGGACGCACACCTAGTTCACGCAGCTCTCCGGCAATTCTAACGACCAGACCACACACATCATCAGCATTATAACTATCTAACAAACTATGGCCAAGACCAATAACGGCATGCATTACATCACACCTAATTATCCAAAACGGCAACTGCTACAGAATTTAGTGCGACCTGCGTGGGGCGAAATAGCCACATGTTATTACTCTAAAAATAGAAACTCATGAATGCCACATGAACACATTTACTCATCCGGAATTCCACCCTCCAATTTCCACATTGATAACTAGATGATATTGAGAACTGCAGATCAGCTAGAGATACGGCGCTCAATGTCCGGTAAGGATTCGCCAACTACTTGGTGTTTTATGCGTTTTGTCGGCTCGTCATACGTGTTACGGATACATTTCGACATTCATTGCTCGACGACACGGATACGTCCCCAAAGAGCAGCATCCCCAGCTGAATACGCACCTAGTTCACGCAGCTCTCCAACAATTTCAACCGAATTTCTACATTCATTGCTCGACGACACGGATACGCCCCCAAAGAGCGGCGTCCCCAGCTGGACACGCACCTAGTTCACGCAGCTCTCCGGCAATTTTAACGACCAGACCAGTAGACCACACACATCATCAGCATTACTAACCGTCTAACAAACCATGACCAAAGACCAACAACGACATCCGTTATACTATCAAAGTATACCTAGCTTATCCACACACACAAAAAAGGGGCAAGGGTGGTGTGTGGAAGGGGCATTACCGCCGTGCGTGCTGGCGCTGCTGGTGGAGGTGTCGACCTTGGAGCGCGGCGGGCGCGGGCAGCTCCCCGCCGGCCACAGCCGGATGCAGCAGCCGGTGGCGACGCCGCCGTCGTCCCCGCCCTTGCTGGGCAGCCGCTTCCCGCGCCTGCTGCTGCTGCGGCTGCGGCGGCACCACCCCCACCGCTCCCGCTCCTCCTCGCCCGAGCTCTCCCACCCGTCGAACTGCCCCAGCTCCGGCGGCGCCAGCCCCATGGCCTAGCTAGAGATCCCGCCGCCGCTCCGCCGAATCGGGCCGAATCAGCTCGCTCCCCCGCACGAGCGCCACCAGATCGGCCGCCCTCCCCACGAAACCTCCGAATCCCCGCCTCCCCGCCGCCACCGAAGTACGCCCGTAGAAACCGAGCCCCGTCCGCCGAATCCCGTCGAATCACACCCGGCTCCGAGCACCAACGTACCAGCCACGCCGCAGCAGCGCGTCTCCGCCACCGCCCCCACGGAGCCTGTGGCAGGACCGCCGCATGAGGCACGCGCACCCACCGGGCAACCCGAAGCAGCAAGCGGCGGGACCCCCGGGACGCTCCGGCGGCGGCGGTCGTCTCCGGCGGCGGCTGGCGGGGCAGCAGCAGCAGTGGGAAGGAGAGAGAGAGAGAGAGTGGGGAATAATAATGAGCGAGAGAATAATGGATGGATTGTGGAGATAGAGAGAGAGAGAGAGCGAGGGACATGGCAGCGGGGGAAAAGCACAAATGTCCCTGCCTCTTTTCCCAGCACGTGGCCGACGTGGACGCCTTTTGCAGCGTGCGGCGCCGGGCCCGCGCGCCGCGGGGCTGACGTGGCGCCTACGTGGCCGGCGGCTCTTGGAAATGGAGACGGGATGAGCAGGTTTTGAATTTTCGATGAGCTAATTTTGGACGGAACTTGCGCGTGTTTTTCTTAGCGCATCTCCAGTGGTCTGATGGAAACGGCCGTTTGCGATCGTGTTGTCGAAAAATAGATCTGCATCCCCTAGCAGTTCGACGCAAAATGACCGTACGTCCACGGGAATGTAAATACACTCCAAATATGTGTCGTGAACGCATCTCTCCGGACACAGCGCGATCAACACGAACATCCACGCCTTTCGCACTTGGGCCCGCCTGTCAGGACCATGGATGCTACGCCATCCACGCGCCGCGCCTTGCCATCCACTTGGGACGTGGGAGTTCGACCCGCGCCGCCGAGCGCATTACCTTCACGACGTCGAGTTCTTCAATCGCAAACTCCTGAAAACACTCACAGACGACGAGGATGATGACAAGGAGGCTGCCGACGACAAGGAGAGCGGTGACCACGAGGACGAGGGCTTCAACGATGGCGATGCAGCGTGGGGTCCAGAGCAATAGCCGCTGGATCTCACCGAGGACGAGGCCATCCGGCTCGCCATTGAGCAGAGCGAGATTGACCAGCTCATCGAGTGGAACAACCTCGCCTTCTAGCTTGGCGAGTCAGCGCTAGCGCAGGGGACATCGATGACACCTCCGGTGACTCCGGAGCACGAGGTGCGTGGCCCGTCTGCTGCTCCTCCCGTCGCTAGAGCCGGCAGTGGCAGGCTGGCGACTTCCCTTCCTCCTCCTCCTCCTCCTACACCGCCGGGATACCATTTGCTACCACCGGTGCCGCACATGTCATGGGAGATGATGGAGGTCATTGACCTCACCGGTGACGACTAGACGACTAGACGCCAGTAGACTTCGCTGCGTTATTAGATTTCATATGCTTTTTTTTGCAAACTATGTACATCTATCTCATCAATGAAAAATAACAAAATAATGCGTCGTGGCACCCTCGGACCCAATGGACAATCGTGGTCGAAAGACTTTCCATGTCCGTGACCCGACACAAATGGACACGCGCGGTCTATTTTAGGGTCTGTAATGCGTGGGGCCGCTTGTCCTTAGCATTTCTGGTAATACGTTCTGGTCTTGCAAAGGTAGGCACATTCTCCTCGATAATATTCTCGTTGACCGAGGTGGCATGTACACATGGACTCTCACATGCAGCAGCAAGCATTCATCGCAAAAAGAAGAAAAAAAACTTCATATACGGAGTATATATTTTGACTGGCCGTGCCGCCACTTGACCAAGTCAAGATGCGTCTGCAAGAAGAAATACGCAAAGCACACATGTCACGCAAGATGACCAGATCTCACATGTCACTGCTGCTTACGCCGTAAATCACGGCCTTAGAGTAATCCCAAATAGCTGTCGCATGTTGACTTCGTTCGTGGGAAAGTACATTCACTGAATAAAAAACATTTAAAATACTCTTTGTAAAATTCAAGTTAGTTATACTGCTGTTTGTATAGTATCCAAAGGAAAATAATCAAAATACTTCATACTTTACTAGGCTGGCAGCACCTCACCTCTTATAAAACTCTTTTCTGAGAGAAAAAATTGCATGTAATTTCATGTCTCGTAAATTTTATACAAAAAAATATACGTACATAAGTTGTACAAGCTATACAATTTTAACAAATAACTATGTCCGGAACATCATATTTATCTGGACTTGGGGAAGCATCGTTTTCTGCTATCCAATACACGTTTTTAACAAGACTTTCGAATTAGACTGTCTTGGAAGTTTGACCCACTTGAACTCTGAAGCCAAAACGCAACATTGGTCTCTAGTTCATCTTTATATATGTCCCCTCCACCCAATTTTTTTTAGGAATAATAGTTATGCACAAAAAGTCCGCAAATTCACTAGTACAGCAAACACAGGTACAAACGCACGCAAGTACCAGCAAAATGCAGTACTACTACGACTACGAAACAGTGGCAGATAGAATGCTTTGACATGAGAATGGAATTTTCACACTCAGAAAATTTTCAGGTAATAATTTGACAAACTAAAGTAGCCGCCGATTTTATTCTTCAACAACACTATCAAGAATCTGTTTCTCTTTACCTGCAAAAATTCTGTTTCTGTTTTTTTTTTCTCGCTTCTCTCGACCAGGAGAACTGCTATTCCCGTTACCACCTACTATATGTACTTTCACCCTACAAAAATTCTCTATGCAATGAATATTTACCCTAACAAAACCTATATGCTATTAGTTCAACAGATTATGTACGGACTCGCATGGAGTGCAAGCTAGGGGCTGCGGTCCCCTGCCGTCCATGACGAATACACTCTCCAAGTCACAATCTACGCAACATCATTGAACACCTCCGCTCCCTTGGCAACCTTGATGAACACATCCTCCAAGGTAGTGTCAACGAGGCCCCAGGCATGTATGCTGAACCTGCTTTTCGCAATCTCAACTGCACGAAAAACATCGGCTATTCTCACCTCCTGCTTCGGTAGTTCAAACTTTTGGGTCCCAGAAAGATTGTAGATCTTGTTTGCGCTTGGAGACAGGTGACGCACTAGCTTGTCAACTTCCGACTCTTGTTCTGGAGATGTTGTGATTGTGAATATGTACGCGCCTCCGTATCTCGCCTTTAGCTGCATGTAGTGGCAAATAATTTAGAAGTGCTTCTACAGAAATTTGTGTGATTCAAGAAGGTATAATGTACCTCTTTAGGGTTTCCAATGCATTGGAACTCTCCATCAACAAATATGCCAAGTCGATCACAAAGTACTTCTGCCTCCTCCATCGAGTGTGCTGTCAGATAAATTTAATCAATATTCATTGTTATTTTTAGACGCAGTAAAGTGGTGAACTTGAGAGTCTAGGATTTTGTATGGGTGGACAGGGAAAAGTAATTACTTGTGAGAACAATTGCACAGTTACTCTTGGCCTCCTTCACAATGTTCCACAGGTTATTTCTTGATGCTGGATCTAGCCCTGTGCTCGGTTCGTCCATGTAAACAACCTAAGGAAAGTTTCCTTCAGTTTCATAACCAACTTGCGATTGAATTTATAGGATATGGGTAAAACTTGAAACATAAAATCAAGAATAATACTTTGGGGTCTCCGATTAATGATATTGCCACACTGAGCCTTCTCTTCATGCCTCCGCTGTACATTCCCACTTGCTTATCACCAACTCCACCATGAAACAGATTTACACTTTTAAGAGAATCATCAACAGCCTGATTGTGGAAGAAAAACCAATGTGTTTAACTAAGGCCAGCGATACTGAAGAATAATACTGTACATAAACTGAGATGCTAAATAGAGTTCTCCAACAATGAGATGCAAATACTACACTCAAACAAAGTTACACAGATTAGAGGTACCTTCACTAATGCAGCACCTTTGAGATTCTTCAATCTAGCGTAAAAGAATAGATGCTCTCTTCCCGTTAATGTTTCCCAAAGTAAGCTGCATTTCAGACACCACCAGTTACAATGATAAAGAAGGCAATCTGATGCGGGGAAAAGAGCACATGGCCAGAAAAGTTATAAGTTTCAGTAAATACTCATGCTGAGGGCACACGCCCATATTTGTATATATGTCATCCATATCCATTGTTATATCCATTCCATGAGCATAAGCAGTGCCAGATGTAGGTCTAGTAAGCCCAACCATCTGAGGAAAGATCAGAGCGAAGTTAATCAAGGTGTGTGCCAAGACGTTATGCAATTTACAGTAAAAATGCTACCATCTGTTTCAGTACTATACCATACTAATGAATGATGTTTTCCCAGCTCCATTAGGGCCAAGCATTCCGAAGCATTGCCCTTTTGGTAGGGCCAAAGATAATCCTCGAACAGCCAGCTTGTCTGGGTTTCCGTCTCTTCCAGGATACATTTTCCTGAGGTTGTCACAGATCACAGCTTCGTTTGCATTGCGGTCCATCAATAATTGCTCAACTAGTCGTCGCTGAGTAGAGATCAACACAAGAGTTTTAATAAAATGTGCCGTAGAAAAAGCTGGAAGTGATAGTATGGCAGGTAACCTACTTCTTGAGCAACATCTTCTTTCTCCATATTAACGATTACTTTAGAATCCTGTTGCGCAGAGCTACTTTTATGCAATGATGGTGCATGCTTCTTCTGTGAAGATCTAAAGAGGAGTAAGGGGTTTCTGACACTACCACCTACTGAAGACATTTGATCCAAATAGAATGCTAACACGAGCAGTAATGCCCATTCTACAGTCATTATAATCAAGATATCACACATTCCGTTGACTGGGTCTTTCAAATTTCCCCACATCATGCCACTGGATCCCGTAGCACTTCCAGCAAATGCGTATTGACCAAGCTCATACAGTCCTCGATAGAGCGAAAATCCCGGGACAATCTCCATAACTAATACCCAGATACCTGAGTAGAGAACACAACCTTGTTAACGTATGGCCATAAAATTTAAATGGGATTGCAGATTACCGCTAAGCTAGCAACTTACCGGAAAAGGTTTTGTCCTCAATAAAAAATAGGAAAAGAAATGCCCCTAGTAAACCAGATCCAAATACATAGATGTAACCAATCACTGCAGCAAGAAAATACACAAAGTTTGTCATTTGTAAGAAGAAAATTTTGACTTAGATGTTGCATGTTTAAGTCACTGACCTGTGGCTATCTTGACAGATGAAAAGAAAGATGCCACAAAAAAGGCAAAAGCAATCTGTAAATTTATGTAGACAAAGAAAAAAACAAACTGTATGCCATAGTTGTTGAGTCTGAAGAAATTGAGACCTGCACAAAACAAGGTGAAATACATATAGTTGTTTCCGCAAAAGCAGTTTCACGAGTAAACTGGTTATTTCAAGAATACTCATGAATAAAGTGTGGAAGTTCATTACCTATGAAGTATCCAAAAATCACAAAACATGTCATATAGACAACTGATAGAACAAAGAAATAAGCATAAGATATCATCCAGTAAGGTACATCCTTCAGACCTTGCATCTTCATCATTATTTTTAGCTTTTGTTGCTTCTCATACACCAGATATGCCAACATAACCTAGAAAGGAGAGTTAATTTGCTAGCTTTAATGATATTGTAACACGTTCAGCCATTTTTTTCAATGTAATTAAGGAATGTTGCATCTCATCATACTCACTGGGAAAAGCAGTTCAACGATCCATGTGAAGAATAGCGCACTGAGAAGAGAAGAGAGGTCGAACCTATAACTTGTTCCAACTTTGGGCATCTCTTTTACATATTCAAGTCGCATTTCCACCCCAGGTCCTCGGATATATTTGAGATATGCGTTGGATACCTATAGGAAAGAAAGATGAAGTAGAAAAAAGTTGCCAAGTTCCAGAATACAATGAAATTGGCCAGATATGAATTAATGGGAAGCAAAGCACATACGGCATTCACCAAGCGTGGAACTCGTAATGCTGCGATAAATGAATATGCAGTTTTATCGTTATATGTAGAGTTGTACAAAACATTTATACCAAGTCCAAATTCTGTTGTACTCAAGAAGTCATAACCTGCAAAGAATAAGGAAACTTTACAGTATGCATGGATGCAAATAAGTGTTGTCATATGTTCAAATGAGCTGCTCATCATATTTTAAGGGACAGCTTCTCAGAAGGTATTAGGAAATCGCACACCAGAATCTCACTGCTGTGCAAATCCATTACAAATGCAAAGAGGCCAAAATTTGGAGCTAACAAGATAGAAATATAACCTGCAATAAACTCGTTTATTTTTCCTCCTTTTTGTTTATAACCCTTTAATAATTCATCATTGATAACCGATGTACTCTCTCGCCATAACATCACACCTTCAACACACTGTATATCTGGTTCATTTCATAAACACATCAGAGCTGCAATCATAGCAGTCCTAAGAAAGAGTCCAAACGAAAGAGGAACATGTCTAATTGTTATTTTAAAACACATGCTACACTAAAATTCAGTACCGATTAGTCATTAAAATAGAAATTAACCATACGAAATACAAGATTCACTTTGTGAAAGCAAACAAGAAAACATAGTGAACTATGAGTTATAATGATCCATGTTTTAAATAGAAGATAGCAGGTTCATAGTCTTTGGAGAGGATTATTCACTATAATGGATACTGGATAGCAAGTGATAGAGCAAGTGCTATATTTGCACACCAATTTACGAAAAGATTCATCATCTTGAGTTACTTGTATATATAAAAAGGTCTGTTGTATAAAACTAACATGGAATTAATACAATGCATTTGTTTACCGCCGTAGTACACATATATATTGCAAAAAAATCTTGAAGTTCTACTTTCACATCGGTACAGCTGCTATCTTAGTTGCTACCATCGCAATAGTACCCACAATCATCGCTCTCTTGGCCTCTATCACCGCAATAGCTCTCAATTTTCTCTGGCCCTACATTCTAAACCACTACATTTATCACTAGTATGCAGCCCTGCTAATGCTAAATGGAAGCTACAGTCACTCTTAAGTACAGAGCATAATGATATTTACATACAAGTATGTTTCCTAGATATGTACAGGCTTAGCCAATTCCGCACAAAAGAGCATTAATTAAGTTCAACACGTTGTCAATATTTCAACATAAGACCCATGAAAGGTACTCGCGGTCACCTGGCACTTGGAGCTATATAAGGTATGTTCTGCTAGTCCAAAATCCAAAGTGGCTAGCATTTGCATAGTTTTGGACTTTTGGCTGTATCTGTATTTTTTTCATCATCTTTTATGTTTGTTGGTCATTTTCAAGCCTATAGATTTTATTTTTTATTTTTCACCCCGTAGCTTCTTCTTTCTAATACAAAGATGTGCAGAACACATGCATATTCGAGAAAACAAAAGGACCCATCAAAGACTGAACTATTGATGGTCCACATCTTTTTCGATAAAGATGTGGACCATCAATAGTTCAGTCTTTGATGGGTCCTTTTGTTTTCTCGAATATGCATCTATATAGAACTCCTTCAAATGCAAATAAAGTTTAACGTGAACAGCGCAAGATCACATCCCTACACTTAAGCTGCTGCCCGATTCAGCAATTTAAGTTTCCCAACACAAAATTGTAAATTCGGTATCACATGGAAGGAAACTTTAACTTACTTAGCTGAAGGGGTATGCCCCTAGCTCTATACGAAATGGTCTGCGATAAGTAGGGCACGCACTGAGGCTGAAGCAGATAGATGGTATCCGAAGAAGAAAATGCGGGCTCTAGCAATTGTGTATACCATGGCGCAGTGTCTGAACCCTAAGACAAATCAAGCCAACCAGTACTTGGGTAAGCAAAACACAAAAATTCCTGCATACTAATAATTACGAGAGGAACTTACAACAACTATCCTGGATAGCGCATCAAGATAATCCGTCACATTAAGAGTGGGAGAGAAAGCAGGAAATAGACCTCCTGCAACACCTGTCGATTGGAAAATGGTTAGTACTCAAGACGCAAGGCACATTGGTCTTAATTATGAACAGCTGGTATGAATTGAGTTGTATTGTGGCAGCACGTACTTTCAGCAAAGTATCGGTCCTTTCCAGTGATGAGGACGCTGGCGGGGCAAGACCAGGAGTCACGGCATGAGGGCTCAGGCAGATCATCAAATGGCTGGGAAACTGTTCTGACAGCTCGGGACTCAGGCTGGGGGACCTGAATCAGGGCCGGCCACCGTGGCGGGCTGGGAATTGCGCAGTTCCAGACCTGCTCCAGTGTCGAGTATTGGACGCCACACTCCCTCCTCTTGCAGGTTCCATTTATGTCGGTCTCGACACAGGCGCAGCCACATCTGTACTTGGGCTTGTCGAGCTCACTGTTGATGATGTTCTGGAGCACGATAAGCAGAACGCAGATGATGACTGGGAAGAAGGTGATGCCAATGTTAGTCTTCCAGTTCCTTTTCTGCATCGCAGTTATGAAGGTGTAATCAGATACTGCAATCTCCGTCATAGAGGAACTCAGAAGTAGAAAAAACAGAACCAGATGCTGCACAAAGAACTGACATATTTGACAGGAAAAACAAGAAGGCGCATAACAACATCTATATGGTGAGTGGTTTTCCACAAACATTGCGTGAAATCCTAAAAGGACATCAAGATTTTCAAAAACATATGTTGCTCCATGCACATCATGCTGTCGCTCGAAAGGCTTCTTATCCATGGACTCTCCTAAAACAGTTGGCCCGATCCCCAATAGATCTTTACTAAACCCCACTTGAGCTAAAATTTCACAGGCGCCTCAAAATACACCAGATTGACGGGCACCTTTTCCGCTCGATCCACCTGCCGCAACTCCAAGAACCGTGCAGGAATATTCACAAGCACTTAGCGGGCGCACCCAAAGTAACGCATCAGGAAAGTAGAAACAGGCAGATAGTAGTGAAAAACGAACAAGCGCGAGGGAGAGAAACGGAGCCGTGCCTGGAGGCAGATGTTCTTGCGGAGCAGGGCGTTGGCCTGCGTCAGGAAACTCGCTGGGCGCCTCAGCGTATCCATGCGAAGATGGGGAAGATGGTTAGGTCTGAAGCAGAGAAAGGGGGAAAGACGGCCCGAGGCGTTCAGAGTTGGGAATCGACACGAAACCGATCAAAGGATTGAACTTTGCCCAGTTATATACATCAGTTACCGGACTCCCGCCAATTTATCTTCACGAATCAAGCGGCCACGCTATTTAAACAACCAAAACCCCCCGATCTTATCCAAAAAAAAATAACATATGTGCTGTACCTGGACTTGTCGTGCATGAGTGCATCAGGCTGCTCATAGTGGGGAGTAACTTAGACTAGTAACATATGCCACGTTACTAGTCTAGGTTAGTACCTTCATAGTGGGTAGTAACTTATATGTGGTGCCATGCATTGTGTCATTTATTATGTTGTAGACTCATTTTGCCTTGGGGTGTGTGATGTTATGGTAACATAGCTAATTACCACCTCACTCTTTTTTTTCATTTATTCGCATGCCATGTCACCAAAATGCCTTGAGATGTGTGATGTTACTAGCTATGTTACTCCCACTATAAGCAGTCTGGTGCGAGTTGGCACCTTCAGAAGTTCATAACCCATCTATTTGCCTTTTAGCTCTTTTTTTTTGCGAGAAATCCACCGATCTATTAATAATCATCAACAGTAGTAAAAAAGCCTAAAAAGTAAAAGAAATTACAAATTGGTACTCGGACCACCTAGCGATGACTACAGACACTAGCACGAGCCGAAGGCGCGCCGCTGTTTTCGCCCCTCCATCGCCGGAGTCAGGCAAAGCTTGTCGTAGAAGAGCTTGTTGTTGTTGTAGTAGACAGACGGGAAGTCGTCGTGCTAAGGTCTCAAAGGACCAGCACACCAGAGCAGTAACCATCGCCAATGATGACAACCATAGATCGAAAGAGACTGACATGAAACCACACCAACTAACACAAAAACCGACCGGATCCCAGGAGATCCGATGGGCACACAACTCCACGCACCCTCCGTCAGCGCTAGATGCACCACCGGAGCGAGGATTGGGCGGGGAGAACCTTATTCTGACTTCAGGATGTAGCCGCCGCCTCACCATCCTAAAAAAGAGACTGAAAAGCAAACTAAATTAAGGACGAAAACTCCCCGCCGGCGAGGGACCGTGATCCACCACACCTCCAAGGCCCCAAGGCCACCGGAGGTGGAGCGGACCAGCGGTATCACCGGCGAGGAGGGAACCCTAGATGGATTTTGTAGCTTCTTGCGCCGCCTCCTGGTTGTTTCCGCTGGGTTGTGTTGCGGGTCTTTTAGCTCTTTCCTTACATGATCTAGACCTTTTATTGTGTAGGTTCACTTAGTTTGGTCTGTGTACCTTTGTCTAATATTTTTTTTATTTTACAAGCACAAAATCTAAATAAGCTGGGTTCAATTAGGTGTACCAACAATAACGAAATAACAAGTCACACGTTGCCGCGACCGTCCATATAACGATTAACAAAATAAATATTTTACAAAAATATGTTGAAAAAATCTGAGAAAATTTGAAAAGGTCAAATTACACGACTGTGTGAGGAACATGCTGGGGCTATTGCAGGTTCATGGCATCCCAGGTATGTCCACTGTAGTTCCGGTTCTAAATTAGCCATATTTGGATTTTCCCCATGCATCGAGAGCATGTCTTCAAGAAATGGTTCTTCTTTTAGGGGGTGGCATGATCAGAATAATACTCCGTATGTTTTTAAGCAATTGATCTTGGATCTTCGCTAGAATGATGATGTCTGAAGGAGGACAATTCGTTAGCTGAGGAGTTTGGCAAGGAAATGCTGAGGAAATGCAAGATGAGATCTGCCTGTGAGAAGAACGCTGAAGTTCTATATCCAGAAAAAAGATGGGTGAATATGGAGGCAAACAAAAAAGCACATGTACGTGCTTTGGTGTTTTTTCTGTTGCTCTTGGACATACAACTAGGGCATACAACACATAGTGCCTGTTTGGTTCCCGGCCACACTTTGCCAAGCCTAACTTTGGCAAGTGTGGCAGCCATAAAAGTGTGGCTAGGATTTTGGAAGTCACAAAGTGTGGTGAAAGTTGGCAAAAAATTCACTCTATGACAAGTGGGCCATATGGATAATAAAGTGTGGCAGCTCTAAAGTGTGGCAAGAACCAAACACATGCCAAATTGACAAACTTTGGCTTGACAAAGTGTGGCTGAGAACCAAAACAGACCCATAATATGATGTGGATTTGCAGTGAATAACTGATGCTTATGTGGATTCAATGGGAAATTGAGATGCTTGTAACCTGATGGGTGATGCTTTGTTAGTACAATGGAAGGAGATGAACTTGCTTGTAATTTGTACTTTAATCAATGAGAGAATAACCAAGTTAAATATGACCAGCATCTAAAGAGAAGCGGGTTCGCCACAACAATGTAGCATCAACAACCAACAATTATAGGAAATTACCATCCAGTACTGACTGATCTTGTTCCAAACTTTGTATTTAACATCGAAAATAACACAGTACATGTAAAGCAAAAGGACATCCTGAATAATGTTGAGCGTGTTCTAGCAAAATCACATTAACTAAGTTATTACAGACCAGAATGTTGTCTAGAGCAGAACAATGTTAATCCATTAGCCCTAGTGCCTTGTTGTGTTCCCTGGTGGAACTCTTAGTAGCATTAAGCACTATACTATTAATAGCATCCGTGGCCTTGTGAGCAACACGTGGCAGGGAACAGGAGGCCTTTTCTTTCCAGTTATAGGAAGCTTCAGCAATGTTGTTTCTGAGATGTGAATGAAAGTTGGATTGAATCCGGGCTGCGTGATCGCAGTGCCTCGGCCCTCCTCATATATTTATAGACAATTACAAATACATAATACAAGTATAGAATACGTATTTAGCTAGGTGACTTAGAGTAAGCTCCAAGTTGATCAGCCGGTGCCTCCTTATCTAATACGCCCCCGCAGTCTGAACCTGGGAGAGCATCGACGTGAAGACTGGATCGGAATTCCCTGAACAAAATAGTCGGCAGGCCTTTGGTGAAAATGTCAGCATACTGTGATGTAGATGGCACATGTAACACACGAACAGCGCCGAGAGCCACCTTCTTCCGAACAAAATGAATATCGAGCTCAATGTGTTTGGTGCGGCGATGATGAACTGGATTGGCCGACAAGTAAACAGCGCTGACATTGTCACAATACACGATAGTGGCTGTGTCAATGGGACGATGTAGCTCCTGCAATAGTTGTCGTACCCAGCAAGATTCTGCGACCGCCGTGGCAACAGCGCGGTATTCGGCCTCGGCACTAGAACGAGAGACCGTTGTCTGGTGGCGAGACGACCAGCTTATCAAATTATCTCCAAGATACATACAAAACCCCGATGTAGAGCGTCTAGTATCCGGACACCCGGCCCAATCAGCATCGGAGTAGGCAACAAGGGAATGAGAGGAGGAACGGTGCAAAGTGAGACCATGGTGGAGAGTGCCCTTAAGGTAGCGAAGAATACGCTTGATTAGAGATAAATGAGGTTCACGAGGGTCGTGCATGTGTAGACAGACTTGTTGGACGGCATAGGATATGTCAGGACGGGTGAGAGTGGCATACTGAAGAGCTCCAGCAAGGCTACGATAGAGAGACGGGTCCGAGACAGAGGAGCCGGCTGTGGAGGATAGTTTGGCTTTGGTATCGATAGGTGTGGTAACGGGGTGACAATCGCTCATGCCTGCGCGAGAAAGAATATCCAGAATATATTGGTGTTGAGAGAGGTGGATGCTGGTGGGGGTACGAGTGACTGAAATGCCGAGAAAGTGATGAAGTGGACCAAGATCCTTCATGGCGAATTCACGACTGAGAGCAGAGGTGACATGGGTGAGAAGAGATGTGGTGGATGCGGTGAGAATTATATCATCAACATATAGGAGAAGGTATGCAGTGTCAGAGCCCCGACGAAGAATGAATAGAGAGGCATCAGATTTGGATTCAACAAACCTGACGGAACGAGCAAACGTAGAGAAGCGTTGAAACCAAGCACGGGGGCTTGTTTAAGGCCATAGAGGGATTTGAGAAGACGACAGACATGGTTAGGATGTTGTGGATCGATAAATCCAGAGGGTTGCTGACTATAGACCACTTCATCGAGATGACCATGGAGGAAGGCATTTTTGACGTCGAGTTGATGAATGGGCCAAGCGTGAGAGAGGGCAAGAGAGAGAATGATGCGAATGGTAGCGGGTTTAACTACAGGGCTGAAGGTTTCATCAAAGTCGACGCCGGGCTGTTGCGAGAAGCCGCGTACCACCCAACGGGCTTTGTGACGGGCAAGAGAACCATCGGAGTTATATTTGTGGCGAAAAATCCATTTTCCGCTCACAATGTTGGCACCAGGTGGGGGAGGGACAAGAGTCCAAGTTTGGTTATGTGTGAGTGCGTCGTACTCTTCCTGCATGGCCTGCCGCCAGTTAGGATCACGAAGAGCTAAGAGATAGGTAGATGGGAGTGGAGAGGAAACAATGGCAGAGAGATTGAGCCTCTCTCTGGGACCAGGGAGACGACCTGTCGTGGAGCGAGTGCGATAGACAGGAGGTGGTACGGGTTGAGGCTGAGGTGGTGTAGGTGCAGGAGGCGTGGCGGCGGTGGCAGGAGAAGGGCGCGCAGCGGGCGAAACCGGTGCCGCGGGAGGCTGGCGAGGGGCCTCGGGAGGAGGAGGTATTGCCGCGGCAGGGGACGCTGCCGGGCGAGGGGAGGGTACTGGAAGTGGTGGTGAGTCTATGGGATCGAAGAGATCAGGTGTTGGGGGTGGCGATGGTTGAACTGGTGTGTCTGGTGCATAGGGAAAGGTGTGCTCATCGAAGATGACGTGACGCGAGATAATGATGTGGCGGGTAGCGAGGTCGAGGCACCTATATCCTTTGTGACGGGAGGGGTATCCTAAAAAGACACATCTGGTGGAGCGAGGAGATAGTTTGTTGGGCGTGGTGGAGGTAATGTTCGGGTAGCAAAGGCAACCAAAGACGCGAAGAGTGTGATATGAAGGGGTGAGGCCGAAGAGGAGTTCGTAGCGGGTGGTAAGGGTCTGGGCATTGGTGGGGCGTATATTGATTAGGAAGGTAGCGGTGTGTAGGGCTTCGGCCCAAAGGGAGGGAGGCATAGAGGCTTGAAAGAGAAGGGTGCGAATGACATTGTTGGTGGTACGAATGGCGCGTTCGGCTTTACCGTTTTGCTGTGATGTGTGGGGGCAGGAGAAGCGAAAGAGGGTGCCATGTTTGGTGAAGAAAGAGTGGACTTGTTTGTTGTCGAATTCGCGACCATTGTCACATTGGATAGCGAGGATAGGAAGGTTAAATTGGGTGCGAGCATAGGCGTGAAAGGCAGTGAAGGTAAGGAAAACATCAGATTTCTTACGAAGGGGAAACGTCCAAAAATAGTGAGTATAATCATCCACAATAATGAGGTAATAACCAAAACCAGAGGTGCTAGGAATAGGCGATGTCCACAAATCACAATGTAACAATTGAAAAGGTTTGACACTAATGGACTCCGAAGGATAAAAGGGCAGCCTGATGTGGCGGCCCAACTGACACGCATGACATAAGGACGACGATGCTTTGTTTGGTGGAATTTGTTGATGTTGGTGGAGACGCTGCATGGTGTGGTGGCCAGGATGTCCAAGGCGGCGGTGCCAAAGCTCGAAGGATGAAGTGGTGAGGAGAGCTTGAGCGTCTGGTGGTCGGAGGGAGTAGAGTGGGCCGGAGCTATTGCATCGAAGAATCACGGTCTTGGTGAGAAGATCCTTCACAGTGAAACCGAAAGGGTCAAATTCAATGGAGCAAAGATTATCGATAGTGAATTGACGAACAGAAATAAGGTTTTTGATAATATGAGGAACAACTAGAATGTTACGAAGATATATGTTTTTAGGATGAAGGGGCAGTGTGTAAGAACCTATGTGTGTAACAGGAAGAGATGCACCGTTGCCGACTATGATTTTATGTGAAGAAGATGGTCGAAGGGAAGAGAGTATACCATGATCGGATGCCATGTGAGACGAGGCGCCTGAATCCATAAACCACTCTTGGTTGCCGGGGAGGTGCATGTTCTGAAGTGCTGTAAGAAGAGCTGGGTCGAGCTGCTGCTGCGAGATGTGTTGCTGGGGAGGAATCATCAGACCGTTGTTCCAGGTCGGTGTCATGGGAGGAAGCTGCTGTCCGGTGGCGGTGTAGGCTTGGTGACCGGGGCGGGGGCCCAAAACGCCGGCCGTGGGCGCGCGCCATCGTGGCTGCCATGGGGCGAGCTGGAGTTGCTGCTGCTGCTGCGCGGCCCGGGTCGGGAGCCCGGTCCACGGATTGTACATCCAGGGAGAGTTGTTGTCGCGGCCGCGGCCACGGCCACCGCCGCGACCACGGCGACCACCGTAGCCCCCACCACAGCCAGAGTTGATGAAGAGGCCAGGCTGGTAGGGCGAAGGGGGACGGGGATCGGTGCTGCCTGAGCCACCGCCACGTCCAGCCGAAGGAGCACGCTCGCCACCAGCGTGCGGGTTGATGCTGTTGCCGCTGGCCCAGAGCGCGGAGGCAGCCGCATTCTTGGCGTCGGTCTTCTTCTGTGCCTCCTCAAGGACAAGAGCAGATCGTGTTTGAAGAAAGGTGGGAAACGGCACCTGGTACGGGAGAAACGAGCGGAGATGGCTGAACTGCTCGTTGAGGCCGCGGAGGACCGTGAGGACGAGGGTTTCGTCGGAGACAGGCTGGCCGACGTCGGCGAGGGCATCGGCGAAGGACTTGAGTTTGGAGCAGTAGTCGTGGACGCTCATGTCTCCTTGCGGGGTGTTGCGGAACTCCGCGTCGATGGCGAGAGCGCGGCTTTTCTTGTTGTCGTGGAAGAGGCTGGCCAGCGCGTCCCAGATTTGCCGCGCCGTGGAGCCAGGAGCCATGATGATGCCGAGGAGCTCGGAGGAGATCGAGCCATAGATCCAGGAGAGGACGGTGTAGTCGTCCCGTGCCCAGTCAGATGTGGGCGACGTGTCCGATGGCGTAGCGCCGGTGGTGCCGAGGACGTGGGCGGTGAGGCCGTAGCGCCCGAGCGCGACGAGGAAGAGTTCCCGCCACTTGGCGTAGTTGGATTCCTGCAGATCAAGGGTAACAGGGACATGGCTTTTGATAGAGGCGACGTAGGAGGAGGGAGTGGGGCTAGGGTTTGGGGAGGTTGTAGTGTTGTCGACGCTTTTGCCCATCTCGGCGAGGCGGCGGTCGAGTTCGGCTTGGCGAGCCTGGAGGAGGGACTCACGTTCCTTGAGCTCTTGTTCGAGCTTCTTGAGATCGTCGGCAGACATGGTGATGGTGGCGGCGGGAGAGAGGGAGGAGGGCTAGGGTTTTTGAGGTTTAGGGTTTTAGAGGGAAGAGAGGATCAGCTGGTGCTCTGATACCATGAAAGTTGGATTGAATCCGGGCTGCGTGATCGCAGTGCCTCGGCCCTCCTCATATATTTATAGACAATTACAAATACACAATACAAGTATAGAATACGTATTTAGCTAGGTGACTTAGAGTAAGCTCCAAGTTGATCAGCCGGTGCCTCCTTATCTAACAGTGAAGCTTTGACTTGTTTCTGGGATATAGAAATCTATGCTAGTTTGATACCAGCTAGTACAAGTGTAGCTCTTTCCATGCACACGCTAAATTGGGCATGGTATCACTGACATGTAACTTATCTTTCTGGAAATATTATTGCACTAGTGAGATCCAGAAACCTCATGTTTGTTGTTCATACCTGGTAGTCCAGGCACACAAGATATCACACACAGTAACTAGTTAAGATATATAGTAGTATTTTGAAAGTTTTGTGAAATTAACCTGCAAGAGAAAATATTGTAATGGTCTAAAAATAATCATATGCTTCCTGATCATGTACTCAAGAACGTTTAGGCATTTTATGCTAGTGAGGTATATCATGTTGGACGTATGAACTAGAAGCACTAAAAAACAGAGCACTGCCACCAACAGAACAAGGGAGTAGTAATCTAGCAGGCAGACAAAATGAAGAGATAGAACTAATTCATAACCAATTCGAAAAGGTCAGTTCTTCAGAAATAATAGCATGCTATTGAAAGTAATTGCTGGCTACAGCTATTGACACAATAGCACATAATACAGAAAAAGCAGTATACTTAATGGATGAACTATTACCATATTAGTGGATCTTCTCCTTTGAAGACATGCTTTTCTTCCTCACATTAACTGCAGATCTGATTCTTTGTCAATTGTATCATACCATGCTCCTACAAAGAATGGACCAATAAAACAAAACGGCACATTCAACCACACTAAAATCTCTTCAAAGACATTAATGGTCATTCATACGATCAGTTCTCCACATCTATTACTTTGGTTTTGGAAGCCAACCAAATAGTCATTATCTTGCAACCTATAGACAACGAACTGAACCAAAACTTTAAGCTAAATTCCTAATGCAGTAAAGTTGCAAAACCATTCTAATCCTCGACATATAGATCAAGATAGCTGATTAAGTTTTACCTCTCCGTGGTCTAACAACACAACCTTGTCTCCACCTCATCCAAATTGGTGTCACGGTATTTACAAAAACCATGAGACCTGACCCATACAGAAATTGGAAACTAGGTTCAGTATGGTGCTTTCAGATCCATCAAGCGATGCTGTAAGGACGTTGGAGATAGAGGTATGGTGCCATCTAGATTCTCGAGCGGAGTAGAAGATACAAATATAACACCGGGCCATCTAGATTCTGAAACCTTGTAGTGTTGCAGTACCATCAAATAAGGTAACCTTTGTTTCTATTCTATTTAATCATGACTTCAGTTACTTTTATATGCATGAATTAGACATTAATTTTTTTGGAAAATATGGAATTTGAAAATAGCATGCAACAAACAATTTAGATGAAAAGTGGTTATGGATTTAGCTAGCCAAGTTAATTAAGTAGTATTTCTCTCCCTGATCACGTACTCGAGGACATTTAGGCATTTCATGCTAGTGAGGTATTTTTTTTAGAAAAACAGGGGAGCCGAGGCCCCCCAGCTCCATTTTATTGAAAATGAAGCAGGGGATAACAATGTAGCACGCGAGGGTTACAGCAAGTTTTTTTTTGCATCCCTAGCTATGTTCCTGCAATACTTTAAACAAGTACTGTTTTGTTCCCATAATCCAGATGCAAAAGGGGTCATACACATTTTTGCCAGATTACAATCAAACTGGAGAGTACCAGTTTGTATTTTCAATGAAGAAACGCTCCCGCTCTGCATCTGACTTCAAGCCGTCCAGGCAATCCGCAGTAATTCCGCCCTTTTGATATCCAGCAACTGAAGATTCATATCCAGCAACCAAGATCTCGATTTTTTCTAGATTGGCCGCCACCTTCTCAGGATAGAAGTCGCACGATCCCAGACCACCAGCATGCTCGACCACTTCTTTCCCTGAAAACACATTTCATTGCGGGTCTTCCATAAGGAAACTAGGAAAGCAGTGGACACAATATTGCAAATAGGATCACCAGATAACCAAGCATCAAACAGAGCATCAATGCTACTAATATGACTACCAGGAAATACACACCCAAGCATCTTCCAAATCAAATTGGAAACAACACAATCAAAGAATAAATGATGAACCGATTCAATCTCAGAACAAAACAGGCAAGTTTGGTCAGTCACAGGACGACGTTTTGCAAGATTATCCCTTGTCAGAATACAATTGTGTGACAAAAGCCACAAGAACACTTGTACACGTCCTGGGACCCGTACCTTCCAGATCGTAGCAAGATGTGGCACTTTAACCCCACCATCATTAACCCATCCATAAAAAGAGCCTCAAGGCACCAGATAGGTTTATCCAAAGACTTCGAACAAGAGATTTTCGACAACAAATCACATAGCGCATGCCAACGCAGCATCATTGAGTCATTAAAACAACGACGGAAAGTCAAACGAATTTCATTACCAACCATCACCTCTGCAATGGTAACTGACTGCTCATTGCAAATTTGAAAAAGATCCCAGAACATAGTGGCCGAAGAGTGATCAGATATCCATGTATCCAGCCAAAAAAAAAACACATTATCTCCGTTACCAACTTGCCACCGAAAACCAGTTCTGATTGATGGTGCAGCCCAAATAATGCCTTTCCAGAAGGGAGAGGCATTATTGTCGTTAACCCAGAGAACACTAGGTAGGGTATCATACTTGTATTCAATAATATTTCTCCAAATTTTATCTTCAGCAACGAAGAAACGATTAAACCAAGAACCCAAGAGGCATAAGTTCATATCTCTAAGATTTGGGACACCTAACCCTCCAAACTCTTTTTTCCTAGAGATCAACCCCCAGTTTGCTAGATGGTATTTATGTTGATCATCCAAATCTCCCCAGAAAAAATTGCCATCTGGGAATAGATGGCATTTATGGCCCATTTTGGAAACTTAAGCACCGAAAGTAAATATGTAGGGATACTTGCTAAGCAAGTCTTAATCAAAATCAACTTCCCTTCAGAGGAAATAAGCTTTCCCCGCCAGCCAGAAATCTTTTTGATGATGCGGTCAATAATTGGCTGCAAATCTTCTCTCCGCAATTTTGTAAAATGCAGAGGAACACCCAAGTATTTAAACGGGAAAGAACCCAAGTTGCAACAAAACACCTGGGAAAACTCCTTGGCGCAAGCCTCTGAAAGATTGATAGTCAGCAAATCACTTTTGTGATAATTAATCCTTAATCCCGAGAGATTTTCAAAGCAAGTAAGAATCCACTTGAGAATTCTAGCCATATGAGTATCCGGTTCTAAGAAGAGAATGGTGTCATCAGCGTATTGGAGGCTGATGACACCCCCAGGAACCACTTGCGGGAGGAATCCCTTAATCAAACTATTATACTTGAGAATGCTAGTGAGGTATATATCATGTGGGACACATGAACTACAAGCACTAAGAAAGAGAGCAATGCCAGCAACAGAGAAAGGGTGAAGTAATCTAGCAGACATAAAAAATGAAGAGATAGCATTAATATAACTAATTTACAAGGTCAATTCTTCAGAAATAATAGCATGCTGCCGAAAGTACTTGCAGGTTACAACTGTTGACACAAGAGCACATACTGTAGAAAAAGCTTTATACTTAATGGATGAACTATTAGCATATTAGTGGATCTTCTCCTTTGAAAACATGTTTTTCTTCCTCACATTTAACTGCAGATGTGAGCCCCTTTGCCAACTGGATCATAGCATGCTCCTACGAGGAATGGACTGATAAAAAAAAAGGCACAATCAACCACACTAAAATCTCTTCAAGGACATTAACGGTTATTCGTATGATCAATTTTGCACATCTATTACTTCTATTACCTGCAAAGTACTGTAACCAAATGGTCATTAGCTTGCAACCTAGAGACAATGAACAGGACCAAAACTTTAAGCTAAGCTTTTTTTTTAGCAAATTAAGCTAAAGTTTCTAATGCAGCGAAGTTGCAAGACCATTCTAATCCTTCGATATATAGATCAAGATAGCAGATTAAGTTTTGCCTCTCCGTGGTCTAACAGCACAGCCTTGTCTCCACCTCGTTGTAATTGGTGTAAGGATACATGTCATGTTGGTTATAATATGGGTTTTTTAGAGTTTTTTCAGGAGTTGGTAGTCTAAATGGGCCAAGGACCATAAAATCCAACACATTCGGTACTCACACGTATACTGGAACCTGCTAGCAGATTTTGCTCTTCTTGAAACCTGGCCCGATATATATTGCTCTGAGAATCGAGATACCATGTCATAGCTGCTTAGGGTTAACTGAACTTACAGCAATTTTCAGAGAAAGAAGTGAACCGAATCGATAGTTTAGTTACGGAGAAAGGAGTGTCGTCCTTTCTGAAAATCATTGAAGAACTGCTCAAATGTACTTTACTAATTTTTGAAGTACTTCCTCCATCCTATAAAAAATACTTTATATCTATCTCAATTCGGATGCATCTACATAATAGTAGATAATGTTTAGATACATCTAAATTTAAGGAAACTTAAAACATCTATTTAATATTAATAAGCAGAGTAGTAGAAAACATCTACTCTCATGTTTGAACCTTGATCAACAGGTTGTAGTGGCAAGATGTATTTCTGCGTACGAGGAGCTAGCCAGCTTAGCTAAGTAGATGCTGGGCTGTCATGTACTGCCTGTGCGTACGTACGCGTGCTTAATCGAGCGTCACAGCATGTCCCAAAATACATAATGGCCCTCTGCCGCTCGCCGCCACCTCATCCTCTCCAGCCGGCGGCCCCTAAATAGTCGTCGGCAGGGACGCCGGTACTGCTATATGGGAAGCACCGGCAGTGCATCCTCCATTTGGGGGACGCCGTTCCCACACCGGCGTCTCCCAAACGGCGGCTCGCAATCTTTTTTTTCTTTTTACAATATTTTGAAACAACATATCAATCATATTTTATTCATACAATCACACAAATAAAATTAAATTATTCATAAAATCAGTCAAACAAATAGTACTTAAATTATTCATACAATCAATCAAACAAATAGTACTAAATTATTCATACAATCCAACAAACAAATAGTACTTAAATTATTCATACATGCAAACAAATAGAAATAAAATCATGCATTGTTGGCAGCTCATCTTCTCGCCCACAAATGCGCAGCTAGTGCATGGACACCTGCATCTCGAATTTCATTGTGCATATGAAGAAAAACAGCAAATTCTTGGGGTACATGCTCTACCTCAGCTAGTGGTCCTTCATAATCAAATGGATGATCATCCGGTGCATCGCGCTCAATGATCATGTTGTGGATGATCACACAGGCGTTCATCACCTCCCACATTTGAGCCTCAGACCAAGTGAGAGCAGGGTACCTGACAATGGCGAAACGCTGCTGAAGCACCCCAAAAGCACGTTCAACATCCTTGCGTGCTGCTTCCTGGCATGTTGCAAATAGGATTCCATCTCGTTTGATGGAGAGGCAATTGTCTTCACAAATGTAGCATACTTCGGGTAGATACCATCAGCTAGATAGTACTCCTTGTTATATGTGTGGTCTTTGCCTCAAAGTCACAGTAGGAGCTTGTCCCCCAGCTAGCCTGGCAAACACCGGAGAGTGTCGCAGCACATTGATATCATTGTTTGTTCCTGCCATGCCAAAAAATGCATGCCAAATCCAAAGGTCATGGTCTGCCACCGCCTCAAGAATGACACTGCACTCACCAGTATGCCCCTTGTAGATCCCCTGCCAAGCAAAAGGGCAATTCTTCCAGCCCCAATGCATACAGTCAATGCTGCCGAGCATCCCAGGAAACCCTCTTGCTGCATTCTTTTGCAGGATCCGAGCTGTATCATCTTGTCTTGGTGCTCTCAAATAGTCTTTACAAACACCGCTATGACAGCTCGGTAGAACCTGTAGAGAGTATTTGTACATGTCGACTCTGTCATCCGTAGGTAGCCATTGGCTGTATCTGGAGGAGCTCCGTATGCAAGACAGCGTATTACAGCAGTGCACTTCTAAATTGAGGTGAAGCCCCACAAACCCGTGCAATCTTTCTTGGCCATGAAGTACTTATCGTACTCCCTGACGCCGTGGACAATCTTCAAGAACAACTCCTTGTTCATCCTAAACCGGCGCAAAAAATTCCTTTGGTGAATGAGTCGTGTCGTCGTAGAAGTAGTCGGCGTCAACCAGCATTGCGCCGGCTTCACGATGCCGGTTGATGTTCAACCTCTTGCCTGGCTTTGAGCAGCCTCGCCGAGGCACGACGAAGAAAGGCTGGCGAACGCGCAGGATGTTCGTCAGAATCAGCTGATGTTGTTGCCGCCGAACAGCCTGAGCGTTCTGATCCTCCGTGAACAGTTGCATCATCATCTCGTCGTCGGTGCCCATCGCGGAAATCGGACGAACACCTTGCGGGCGGGGTGATACTATCGCGGTGGCGGCGAGCTCTGTTCCGGGCGAAACAGCGGCCGCCGGTCGAGGGGGTGGCGGCCGTGTCGATGGACGGCGGTTCCTAGACAGTCGGTGGTGTCTATTGCAAGCAGGGGGCGCGACAGCGATAGTGACAATGATCTAGAGGGATGGGAGTCGGCTCGGGTGTGTGTAAGAGGTGGGAAATCGGTGTGTCTAGCAGTCAGGCGGAACCCACGCTCGTTTTCAGACGTGTCGCGAGGTGCCGGCGCGCCCGATTCGCGTCCTTGGCGAAGGGACCGGCACGGGGTTGCCGACGATTCTATTGGACTCGAATATTGGCCGGCGACGTTTGGGGCGCATCGGTGCGAGTCCATTTTCGTTGCCGACGTTCAAAATGCTATCGAGGCCGCTATGGAGGACGCCGGTGGAGGTGCTAGGTGTTCTGTTCATGGATCCGGTGAGTGGTGCGTACGTCCTTTATGTGGCCAGCTGATCAATTCATCAAAGATGTACTATATGGAGGAGCGATTACCCTGCCGTTTTTGTTGCTGGCATTGCATATGATGTAGCCTGCTTGCTTATACAGTATGTATCAAGGATCCGACATGACTGATCTTTTTTTTAAGATGACATGACTGATCCTATTTTTTTAAGATGACATGGCTGATCCTAGCTGCAGAAATGAGAGATCGATCACCATTTCGATCTGGAAGTTGCGGGAGCTGGTACTACGTACAGTGTACATCACGTACGTATTTACGTGCGGCGACAGACGGGATGAAAATGCGCTCTCGTATATTCTCAAGTGAGATTTTACGGTGCATCGAACGAACTATACATAATTGTACCCCGACCATCAAAAATACTCCGTACAGGTCCGGTAGACCGGTGCCCTAGCTAAGAATGGTCCAAATTAGCGTACCTAGTAGGAGTACTGGTAGCACTGGATCGCCGAATTAATATTTGGAGGTGGCATCTACACGTACACCATATATACGTGGCGGCCATCAATGACGCGGTCACTCTAATTTCTCTTTGCCAAGATAGAGGCATATCTAAATATATTTTAGTTATAGATATATCTATATCTAGAAAAAATGAAGATACTTATTTCATAATTATAGGGAGTACGTGTCAAGAAATCAAGACTCGGGAGCTGATGAGAATCTCTTAAGGAAAAGTATATTCTTCATTCCAGTGTAGCTATAGTCGGTGAAACTGTGCCACGCATTCGGCTTCTTCCTCACATCGCCTCTTGCGCGTGTTCCCATCCTGGCCGCCGCTCCACTGCAGCCGCGGCTAGCTCACGCCGAGGCCGCTACGTCGCCGCTGCGCTCCCGCCTTAGAGCATCTCCAGTCATCGCCTCCCTTAAATTGTTCCCCAAAGAGATTTGAAGCATGCCGGATAAAAAAATGTTTTCAGCTGCGTTTCTCAAATCTTTTTTTGTCCGGCGCCCCGAGCCCGTCCCTGCTACACAGGGAACGCTCCGGGGACGCCGGACACACCGAAAAGCGAGACGAGACGTGGCGGGACCGACGTGTCAGCGGTACAGGAAAAATTCGTCCACCGCTCCCGCCTAATCGCGCCTCTCCCGCGGCGTATTTCTGCCATCCCAACACATTTGAGCTATCCTGCCCGCCGATTCATTTCTCCCTCCCACTGTCGCTACACTGTTCCTCCTGTCGCCACCCTCACACCATCCATGGCGCCGCCGACTGCCCCAAAAAAAAATGGCCAAGAAAGCGGCCAAGAAGCCGCCGGGCAAAGAGACGAAAGGGGCGAAGGCGCCCTTCATGAAGCCGCGGAAGGCGCCGGCTCCGAAGAAGAAGCCGGAAGGCTGGACCGATGATCAGTGGTATCAAAACTGTCTGCGCCGGAAGTTGTCGATGGCGGAGCGGAAAGGAAGAAGGGCGACGCAGCTGGAGAAGAAGGCGTTGGCGGCGCGCGCGCACCAGCACGCGCTGGCCGGGTGTATCGCTGCCACCAACGCGAGCCCATGGAGTACGACGCTGCCGCCGTACATTCCGGGAGTGCTGTCCCCGTCGACATCCGGGTTCTACAACGACGGACCCTCTGCCACTCCCGGGTGCGTGACGCCAAATTTGTCGCCGCGGTACGAGGATGCGCTGCCTCATGGCGGCTTCAACCCCAACGCTATGTTCTACTCCCCGACGTGTGAGCCAGGACCCGGTCCAGAGGGCATCCCGTTCAATGGCCGCAGGGGCCCGCTCGAATTCGGCGGTGTCGGTGCTGAGGAGGAGGAGGTGGTGGAGGAGGACGAGGAGGAGGAGGAGGGGAGGGGGAGGGGGTTGAGGAGGAGGACGACGAGGACGAAGAGGGAGGCGATGAGGGTGCCGGTGAGGATGCCGATGATCTCGTGGAGGTTGACGCGGACAACGTGAGAAAGAAGAAGAAGAAGAAGAAGAAGAAGAAGAAGAAGAAGAAGAAGAAGAAGAAGGAGTCTGGCACACGAGGCCCCAAGTGGACCGTTCTGGAGGATCTATGTCCGTGCGAGTCGTGGGCGACGGTGCGCCATGACTCCATCATCGGCGCCAACCAAAAATACGGGAAGTATTGGGTGAGGATCAAGGCCGAGTTCGATGAGCGCAAGCTGATCAACATCGACTACAACAAAGTGACAGTGAAGAGGAGCCAAAAGGCAATTTCAACGCGAGGGGCCATCATCCAGGCGTCGGTAAACATGTTCCAAGGGTACCATCACGACTTAGAGACCAGAGGCGGCAGCGGCGCCGACATCAGCCAACTGGTATGACTCTTTCTTACATAATCTGTAGCGCCTACATTGTGTTCGATGAAATGATTGCGTTTTCTTTGGTTAGTTTGACAAGGCTATTGATTTGTACCAGAGGAACTCAGATGGGCATAAGTCGTTCGTCCTGATGCATTGCTATTGCAAGCTTGAAAGGACACGGATGTCGCCTAGAGGGGGGTGAATAGGCGGTTTAAAACTTTTACAAGATGGGCTTAACAAATGCGGAATAAAACTAGCGTTTACTTTGTCAAGCCCAAAGCCTATATACTATGGTTCACCTATGTGCACCAACAACTTATACTAAGCAATGCAAGCAACTTATGTGATAGCAAGATATATATAACTTCAAGCACGATGGCTATCACAAGGTAAAGTGCATAAGTAAAGAGCTCGGGTATAGAGATAACTGAGGCACGCGGGAGACGAAGATTTATCCCGAAGTTCACACTCTTGCAAGTGCTAATCTCCGTTGGAGAGGTGCGGTGGCTTAGTGCTCCCGAACGCCACAAGAGGCTCACCTTGAGGTGTGGTTGCTCGATGCACACCAACGCCACAAAGGCCTCACCCCAAGATGCGGTACACACCACACACCGAACACCACGAAGGCGCCTCACCTTATTCTCCGGTGACCCTCGCCACAAAGGCCTAGGTCACAGTTCCACTAAGGGATTTCGTTCGAGGCGGAAACCGGGCCTTACACAAAGATTGGGGCACACATCCACAACTTAATTGGAGGCTCCCAACAAATCGCCACAAAGGCCTAGAATCCGTCTAGGGTTCCAAGAACCCAAGAGTAATAACCTTCTTGTTTTCACCACCACGAATCACCGTGGAGAACTCAAACCGATGCACCAAATGCAATGGCAAGAACACCACAAAGATGCTCAAGTCCTCCTCTCTCAAATTCCAACAAAGCTACAAAAGCTATTGGGGGAATAAGAGAGGAAGAACAAAAGGATTCACAAAGAACACCAAGATCAAGATCTAGAGAGTTCCACTCACAAAGAGATGGATTTGATTGGTAAAAATGTAGATCTAGATCTCCTCTCTCTTTTCCCTAAAATGGGGGAAAGAATCATGGAGGGATTGAGAGATAGAGCAAGCTTCTCTATGTCAACAATGGAGGAGAGAGAGTGAGAGAAGCACCAGCCCAAGGAGGAAGAAGGGGTATTTATACCCCCCCCCCCACCAAAATCCAGCCGATCTAGATCTCCTCTCTCTTTTCCCTAAAATGGGGGAAAGAATCATGGAGGGATTGAGAGATAGAGCAAGCTTCTCTATGTCAACAATGGAGGAGAGAGAGTGAGAGAAGCACCAGCCCAAGGAGGAAGAAGGGGTATTTATACCACCCCCCCCCCACCAAAATCCAGCCGTTGGGGAACTTTTAGGGCCGGATAATCCGACCTAAGTTGGGGCCGGATAATCCGCCCCCCCCCCCCCCCCAAAGTCTGGCCCTGGGGAAAATCCGGTCAAAAGTCCGGTGATGGCGTGTATTTCACACGTTCGTTGGGCAACCCCAAGAGGAAGGTATGATGCGCACAGCAGCAAGTTTTCCCTCAGAAAGAAACCAAGGTTTATCGAACCAGGAGGAGCCAAGAAGCACGTTGAAGGTTGATGGCGGCGGGATGTAGTGCGGCGCAACACCAGGGATTCCGGCGCCAACGTGGAACCTGCACAACACAACCAAAGTACTTTGCCCCAACGAAACAGTGAGGTTGTCAATCTCACCGGCTTGCTGTAACAAAGGATTAACCGTATTGTGTGGAAGATGATTGTTTGCAGAAAACAGTAGAACAAGTATTGCAGTAGATTGTATTTCAGTAAGAGAATTGGACCGGGGTCCACAGTTCACTAGAGGTGTCTCTCCCATAAGACGAACAGCATGTTGGGTGAACAAATTACAGTTGGGCAATTGGCAAATAAAGAGAGCATGACCATGCACATACATATCATGATGAGTATAGTGAGATTTAATTGGGCATTACGACAAAGTACATAGACCGTCATCCAACTGCATCTATGCCTAAAAAGTCCACCTTCAAAGTTATCATCCGAACCCCCTCCGGTATTAAGTTGCTAACAACAGACAATTGCATTAAGTATGGTGCGTAATGTAACTAGTGACTACATCCTTGAACATAGCACTAATGTTTTATCCCTAGTGGCAACAGCACAACACAACCTTAGAACTTTCTGTCACTGTCCCAGGTGTCAATGCAGGCATGAACCCACTATCGAGCATAAGTACTCCCTCTTGGAGTTACAAGCATCTACTTGGCCAGAGCATCTACTAGTAACGGAGAGCATGCAAGATCATAAACAACACGTAGATATAACTTTGATAATCAACATAACAAGTATTCTCTATTCATCGGATCCCAACAAACGCAACATATAGAATTACAGATAGATGATCTTGATCATGTTAGGCAGCTCACAAGATCCGACAATGATAGCACAATGGGGAGAAGACAACCATCTAGCTACTGCTATGGACCCATAGTCCAGGGGTAGACTACTCACACATCACACCGGAGGCGACCATGGCGGCGTAGAGTCCTCCGGGAGATGATTCCCCTCTCCGGCAGGGTGCCGGAGGCGATCTCCTGGATCCCCCGAGATGGGATCGACGGCGGCGGCGTCTCCGGGAAGGTTTTCCGTATCGTGGCTCTCGGTGCGGGGGTTTCGTCACGGAGACTTTTTATAGGCGGAAGGGCAGGTCAAGAGGTGGCACGGGGCCCCACACTACAGGCCGGCGCGGCCAAGGGGGGGGCCGCGCCGCCCTATAGTGTGGCCCCTCCGTGGCCCCTCTTCGTCTCTCCTTCGGACTTCTGGAAGCTTCGTGAGAAAATGGGCCCCTGGGCTTTGATTTCGTCCAATTCCGAGAATATTTCCTTACTAGGATTTCTGAAACCAAAAACAGCAGAAACAAAGAATCGGCACTTCGGCATCTTGTTAATAGGTTAGTTCCGTAAAATGCACGAATATGACATAAAGTGTGCATAAAACATGTAGATAACATCAATAATGTGGCATGGAACATAAGAAATTATCGATACGTCGGAGACGTATCAGCATCCCCAAGCTTAGTTCTGCTCGTCCCGAGCAGGTAAAACGATAACACAGATAATTTCTGGAGTGACATGCCATCATAACCTTGATCATACTATTTGTAAAGCATATGTAGTGAATGCAGCGATCAAAACAATGTATATGACATGAGTAAACAAGTGAATCATAAAGCAAAGACTTTTCATGAATAGCACTTCAAGACAAGCATCAATAAGTCTTGCATAAGAGTTAACTCATAAAGCAATAATTCATAGTAGAGATATTGAAGCAACACAAAAGAAGATTAAGTTTCAGCGGTTGCTTTCAACTTGTAACATGTATATCTCATGGATATTGTCAACATAGAGTAATATAATAAGTGCAATAAGCAAGTATGTAGGAATCAATGCACAGTTCACACAAGTGTTTGCTTCTTGAGGTGGAGAGAAATAGGTGAACTGACTCAACATTGAAAGTAAAAGAATAGTCCTCCATAGAGGAAAAGCATCGATTGCTATATTTGTGCTAGAGCTTTGATTTTGAAAACATGAAACAATTTTGTCAACGGTAGTAATAAAGCATATGCATCATGTAAATTATATCTTATAAGTTGCAAGCCTCATGCATAGTGTACTAATAGTGCCCGCACCTTGTCCTAATTAGCTTGGACTACCGGGTCATCACAATGCATTGTTTTTACCAAGTGTCACAAAGGGGTACCTCTATGCCGCCTGTACAAAGGTCTAAGGAGAAAGTTCGCATTGGATTTCTCGCTATTGATTATTCTTCAACTTAGACATCCATACCGGGACAACATAGACAACAGATAATGGACTCCTCTTTTATGCATAAGCATATAACAACAATTAATAATTTTCTCATTTGAGATTTGAGGATTGTTGTCCAAAACTGAAACTTCCACCATGGAGCATGGCTTTAGTTAGCGGCCCGATGTTCTTCTCTAACATATGCATGCTTAACCATATGGTGGTAGATCTCTCTTGCTTCAGACAAGACGAACATGCATAGCAACTCACATGAAATCCAACAATGAAAAGTTGATGGCGTCCCCAGTGAACATGGTTATCGCACAACAAGCAACTTAATAAGAGATAAAGTGCATAATTACATATTCAATACCACAATAGTTTTTAAGCTATTTGTCCCATGAGCTATATATTGCAGAGGTGAATGATGGAATTTTAAAGGTAGCACTCAAGCAATTTACTTTGGAATGGCGGAAAATACCATGTAGTATAGGTAGGTATGGTGGACACAAATGGCATAGTGGTTGGCTCAAGTATTTTGGATGCATGAGAAGTATTCCCTCTCGATACAAGGTTTAGGCTAGCAAGGCTTATTTGAAACAAACACAAGGATGAACCGGTGCAGCAAAACTCACATAAAAGACATATTGAAAACATTATAAGACTCTACACCGTCTTCCTTGTTGTTCAAACTCAGGGGCGGAGACAAGGGGGGGCGAGCAGGGGCTAGACCCCCCCCCAATGGATCGCCCCCCTCAATGTATTCAGTAGCTACATGTGTGGTATACAGGTGTTTATACTACGTTAATGGCCGGAGATAAACTTAGTTAGCCCATGCTTAGTTCATCCAGACTAGCCCAGCGAACAAAAGCCCACTAGTCCATGTCCCTACCGTGGCGTGGACTTGTTTTTCTGGATCGAAACTTCAAAAGTCGCTCTGCATTGGCTAGCAATACAGTTTCACTGGGAATTATAGATCGATCGATCGGCGATAGATAAACTGTTTTAGGGCATCGCCCCCGCCGCCGCCCACAGCTCTCTGCCTTCATACGCCACCATTTGACCACACCGCGAGATCAGAGCAGGATATGTTCTAGCGCTTGCCGCTCAGCCACTCAGGCGCCGCGTCGCGATCTGAGTGCAATCTGTGATACTATACCTAAGGTATGGCGTGTATTAATATTACAGTTCAATCCGTATATACTACTAGCTAATTTTCTTGTTCTGCTGAATAGGAATCGTACATCAATTTGTATATCGCCACACAGTTGAAAGACAAAAGCGAGAGAAAACATGAAGTAAATTTTATTTTTAAAAAATTGCTTTAAAATGAACAGAAAGACAATCCTATGAAAAAATGAAGAGAAAGCCACCACCTATTTGTCAAATTGTCATTTTTATATTGATGTTACATGTGCTATTGAAAAAAAATCCTCTATGTCGTTTTGTGGTTGTCGTCTTCCTCGCCCCCCCTATGGTCAAATCCTGGCTCCGCCCCTGTTCAAACTCAATACTAGAAATTATCTAGACCTTAGAGAAACCAAATATGCAAACCAAATTTTAGCATGCTCTATGTATTTCTTCATTAATGGGTACAAAGCATATGATGCAAGAGCTTAATCATGAGCACAACAATTGCCAAGTATCACATTACCCAAGACATTTATAGCAATTACTACATGTATCATTTTCCAATTCCAACCATATAACAATTTAACGAAGGAGAAACTTCGCCATGAATACTATGAGTAGAAACCAAGGACATACTTGTCCATATGCTACAGCGGAGCGTGTCTCTCTCCCATAAAGTGAATGCTAGGATCCATTTTATTCAAACAAAACAAAAAAACAAAAACAAACCGACGCTCCAAGAAAAAGCACATAAGATGTGATGGAATAAAAATATAGTTTCAGGGGAGGAACCTGATAATGTTGTCGATGAAGAAGGGGATGCCTTGGGCATCCCCAAGCTTAGACGCTTGAGTCTTCTTGATATATGCAGGGGTGAACCACCGGGTGCATCCCCAAGCTTAGAGCTTTCACTCTCCTTGATCATGTTGCATCATACTCCTCTCTTGATCCTTGAAAACTTCCTCCACACCAAACTCGAAACAACTCATTAGAGGGTTAGTGCACAATATAAATTGACATATTCAGAGGTGACACAATCATTCTTAACACTTCTGGACATTGCATAATGCTACTGGACATTAATGGATCAAAGAAATTCATCCAACATAGCGAAAGAGGCAATGCGAAATAAAAGGCAGAATCTGTCAAAACAGAACAGTTCGTATTGACGAATTTTAAAATGGCACCAGACTTGCTCAAATGAAAATGCTCAAATTGAATGAAAGTTGCGTACATATCTGAGGATCATGCACGTAAATTGGCTTAATTTTCTGAGCTACCTACAGGGAGGTGGACCCAGATTCGTGACAGCAAAGAAATCTGGAACTGTGCAGTAATCCAAATCTAGTACTTACTTTTCTATCAACGGCTTAACTTGGCACAACAAAACATAAAACTAAGATAAGGAGAGGTTGCTACAGTAGTAAACAACTTCCAAGACACAAAATAAAAACAAAGTACTGTAGGTAAAAACATGGGTTGTCTCCCATAAGCGCTTTTCTTTAACGCCTTTCAGCTAGGCGCAGAAAGTGTGTATCAAGTATTATCAAGAGACGAAGTGTCAACATCATAATTTGTTCTCATAATAGAATCAAAAGGTACCTTCATTCTCTTTCTAGGGAAGTGTTCCATACCTTTCTTGAGAGGAAATTGATATTTTATATTACCTTCCTTCATATCAATAATAGCACCAACAGTTCGAAGAAAAGGTCTTCCCAATATAATGGGACAAGATGCATTGCATTCAATATCCAAGACAACAAAATCAACGGGAACAAGGTTATTGTTAATGGTAATACGAACATTATCAACTTTCCCCAAAGGTTTCTTTGTAGAATGATCAGCAAGATTAACATCCAAATAACAATTTTTCAGCGGTGGCAAGTCAAGCATATTATAAATTTTCTTAGGCATAACAGAAATACTTGCACCAAGATCACATAAAGCATTACAATCAAAATCTTTAACCTTCATCTTAATGATGGGCTCCCAACCATCCTCTAGCTTTTTAGGAATAGAGGTTTCACGCTCTAGTTTCTCTTCTCTAGCTTTTATGAGAGCATTTGTAATATGTTGCGTGAAAGCCAAATTTATAGCACTAGCATTAGGACTTTTAGCAAGTTTTTGCAAGAACTTTATAACTTCAGAGATGTGGCAATCATCAAAATTCAAACCATTATAATCTAAAGCAATGGGATCATCATCCCCAATGTTGGAAAAAATTTCAGCAGCTTTATCACAGGCAGTTTGAGCTTTAGCAGTTTCAGGCAGTTTTTCGCGCTTTGCATTAGAAGTGGAAACATTGCTAACACCAATTCTTTTATTAGTATGAGTAGGAGGTGCAGCAACATGTGTAGCGTTAGCATTACTAGTGGTGGTAATAGTCCAAACTTTAGCTATATTCTTTTCTTTAGCTAGTTTTTCATTTTCTTCTCTATCCCACCTAGCACGCAGTTCAGCCATTAATCTTATATTCTCATTAATTCTAACTTGAATGGCATTTGCTGTAGTAGTAATTTTATTATGATGATTCTCATTAGGCAAAACTTTTGATTTCAAAAGATCAACATCAAGACAAGACTATCGACTTTAGAAGCAAGTATATCAATTTTCCCAAGCTTTTCTTCAACAGATTTGTTAAAAGCGGTTTGTGTACTAATAAATTCTTTAAGCATGGCTTCAAGTCCAGGGGTGAACTCCTATTATTGTTGTAAGAATTCCCATAAGAATTACCATAGCCGTTGCCATTATTATAAGGATATGGCCTATAGTTGTTACTAGAATTGTTCCTAAGCATTGTTGTTGAAATTATTATTTTTAATGAAGTTTACATCAACATGTTCTTCTTGTGCAACCAATGAAGCTAATGGAACATTATTAGGATCAATATTAGTCCTATCATTCACAAGCATAGACATAATAGCATCAATCTTATCACTCAAGGAAGAGGTTTCTTCGACAGAATTTACCTTCTTACCTTGTGGAGCTCTTTCCGTGTGCCATTCAGAGTAGTTGATCATCATATTATCAAGAAGCTTTGTTGCTTCACCAAGAGTGATGGACATAAAGGTACCTCCAGCAGCTGAATCCAATAAATTCCGTGAAGAAAAATTTAGTCCTGCATAGAAGGTTTGGATGATCATCCAAGTAGTCAGTCCATGGGTTGGGCAATTTTTAACCAGAGATTTCATTCTTTCCCAAGCTTGAGCAACATGTTCAGTATCTAATTGTTTAAAATTCATTATGCTACTCCTCAAAGATATAATTTTAGCAGGGGGATAATATCTACCAATAAAAGCATCCTTGCATTTAGTCCATGAATCAATACTATTCTTAGGCAGAGATAGCAACCAATCTTTAGCTCTTCCTCTTAATGAGAAAGGGAACAATTTTAATTTAATAATATCACCATCTACATCTTTATATTTTTGCATTTCACATAGTTCAACAAAATTATTAAGATGGGCAGCAGCATCATCAGAACTAACACCAGAAAATTGCTCTCGCATAACAAGATTCAGTAAAGCAGGTTTAATTTCAAAGAATTCTGCTGTAGTAGCAGGTGGAGCAATAGGTGTGCATAAGAAATCATTATTATTTGTGGTTGTGAAGTCACACAACTTAGTGTTTTCAGCATTGGCCATTTTAGCAACAGTAAATAAAACAAACTAGATAAAGTAAATGCAAGTAAACTAATTTTTTGTGTTTTAGATATAGCAAACAAGATAGCAAATAAAGTAAAACTAGCAACTAATTTTTTTGTATTTTGATTTAGTGCAGCAAACAAAGTAGTAAATAAAACTAAGCAAGACAAAAACAAAGTAAAGAGATTGAGAAGTGGAGACTCCCCTTGCAGCGTGTCTTGATCTCCCCGGCAACGGCGCCAGAAAAAGAGATGTTGACGTGGGAGTTGAAAATCTTTGTGGTGTAACTTTCCTTCGATCCCCGGCAACGGCGCCAGAAAAAGAGCTTGATGGCGTGTATTTCACACGTTCGTTGGGCAACCCCAAGAGGAAGGTATGATGCGCACAGCAGCAAGTTTTCCCTCAGAAAGAAACCAAGGTTTATCGAACCAGGAGGAGTCAAGAAGCACGTTGAAGGTTGATGGCGGCGGGATGTAGTGCGGCGCAACACCAGGGATTCCGGCGCCAACGTGGAACCTGCACAACACAACCAAAGTACTTTGCCCCAACGAAACAGTGAGGTTGTCAATCTCACCGGCTTGCTGTAACAAAGGATTAACCGTATTGTGTGGAAGATGATTGTTTGCAGAAAACAGTAGAACAAGTATTGCAGTAGATTGTATTTCAGTAAGAGAATTGGACCGGGGTCCACAGTTCACTAGAGGTGTCTCTCCCATAAGACGAACAGCATGTTGGGTGAACAAATTACAGTTGGGCAATTGACAAATAAAGAGAGCATGACCATGCACATACATATCATGATGAGTATAGTGAGATTTAATTGGGCATTACGACAAAGTACATAGACCGTCATCCAACTGCATCTATGCCTAAAAAGTCCACCTTCAGGTTATCATCCGAACCCCCTCCAGTATTAAGTTGCTAACAACAGACAATTGCATTAAGTATGGTGCGTAATGTAACTAGTGACTACATCCTTGAACATAGCACTAATGTTTTATCCCTAGTGGCAACGAGACAACACAACCTTAGAACTTTCATCCTTTGTCCTGTGTCAATGCAGGCATGAACCCACTATCGAGCATAAGTACTCCCTCTTGGAGTTACAAGCATCTACTTGGCCAGAGCATCTACTAGTAACGGAGAGCATGCAAGATCATAAACAACACGTAGATATAACTTTGATAATCAACATAACAAGTATTCTCTATTCATCGGATCCCAACAAACGCAACATATAGAATTACAGATAGATGATCTTGATCATGTTAGGCAGCTCACAAGATCCGACAATGATAGCACAATGGGGAGAAGACAACCATCTAGCTACTGCTATGGACCCATAGTCCAGGGGTAGACTACTCACACATCACACCGGAGGCGACCATGGCGGCGTAGAGTCCTCCGGGAGATGATTCCCCTCTCCGGCAGGGTGCCGGAGGCGATCTCCTGGATCCCCCGAGATGGGATCGGCGGCGGCGGCGTCTCTGGAAGGTTTTCCGTATCGTGGCTCTCGGTACTGGGGGTTTCGTCACGGAGAATTTTTATAGGCGGAAGGGCAGGTCAAGAGGCGGCACGGGGGCCCCACACTACAGGCCGGCGCGGCCAAGGGGGGGGCCGCGCCGCCCTATAGTGTGGCCCCTCCGTGGCCCCTCTTCGTCTCTCCTTCGGACTTCTGGAAGCTTCGTGAGAAAATAGGCCCCTGGGCTTTGATTTCGTCCAATTCCGAGAATATTTCCTTACTAGGATTTCTGAAACCAAAAACAGCACTTGACAGAATCGGCACTTCGGCATCTTGTTAATAGGTTAGTTCCAGAAAATGCACGAATATGACATAAAGTGTGCATAAAACATGTAGATAACATCAATAATGTGGCATGGAACATAAGAAATTATCGATACGTCGGAGACGTATCATCCGGCCAAATATCCGGCCCGGAAAATCCGGCCTAGCAAACTTGTAAAATCAATATCTCAAGATTGGTAGCTCCGAATGGAGTGAAACCAATTTTGTTGGAAAGAGGACGACCAGGAGCTACCTCAACATGAGAAACCGATAAAATCACTAAACTCGAAAACGCAACAAGTGATCTATGCAAAATCCGTTTTCGATAAACTAGAGCTTTTCATGAGAATAAGCAAAAGCTCTAAAACATCACATGGACAAGATCCAAATAACCACCAAGAAAGATGATGAACCAAACTCGAAAACGCAACAAGTGATCTATGTGAAATCCGTTTTCGATGAACTAGAGCTTGTCATGAGAATAAGCACAAGCTCTAAAACATCACATGGATAAGATCCAAATAACAACCAAGAAAGATGATGCAAGAATGCAAAGGTTTGAGCTCTCTCCGAACGATACGGTCGAGTTACTCACTCGAGAGCCCTCTTGATAGTACGGCAACTAAACTATAAACCGGTCTCCAACTACACTATGAGACCGGTGAGATATAAACCCTATGAAGAGCAAACCTTATACTTGCGCATTCCACTTGTGCTCGATGATGACGATCTTGACCTCAACAAGATGGAACGCCTTTCTTGATTGTGCTTGCTTGACGAAGTCTTGTGGATTGCTCCCCCATAATCCACCATGGGAGAGCTTCTTCTTCGACGCATCTTCACATATCCATGATCACCATATGGATGGCAAGAGTCAAGCAAAGGATCTCTTCGAGATGGCTCATCTTGAACTTGCACTTCATTTCTTCATGGCAAGCTTCAAGCTTATGATCTCTTCGAGTTGGCTCATCTTGAACTTGCACTTCATTATGTTGATGTCTTGAAGTAACTTGAGGGCTCACTTCATCTTCATCTTCAAGACATACTTGACACTTGATATCCTTCATCAATTTCTTCTTATTGCAACCTTGAAGCCAACATATGGTTCAAGCATTGCCTATGGACAACACCTATAAATATAACTCAATGCAAACATTAGTCCATAGGGATTGTCATTAATTACCAAAACCATACATGGGGGCTCCATGCACTTTCAAAGCTCAAGAAGAACGCCAAATGGAGGTTGACGCGTGTTTCGTTGTCGAAGGGGAAAGACGCCATTGATCTGGATGCGCCGCTAGCAACATCGGCAGGGCGTCCTATCGGCAACAAGGCTGCCAAGGCCGCCTTGGCCGACGCTACATCGGCCGAGAAGACGCAGGCGTCGCTCACGTAGTGCCTCGTCAAGGTCTCCTCGACCTTGCTCTCCCGCGACAAAAAGGCCGAGGAAAGGTGGGCGGCGCTGCTCAAGAGGCAAGAGGAGAAGATGGAGCCGAAGAAACGTAGGGACGACATGTCCCTGTTAAGAGCGTCGAGAGAAGGAATCTCTCCCCGGACGCGGGCGGCGCACAACTTCTTCAAAGGCCAGATCCTCGACGCCATCGAAGCCAAAATGGCGGCGGCCGAGACGGAGTCTGAGGTGGCGGCCCAGGCAGCTGCAGCGGCCCCAACCCCGTAGCAAGTTTCGGCAGACGCATCCGCTACTACACCTGTATCGGCCTCTGTCTCGACATCGGCGACGGAGCATGCACACCAGGAAGATCACGACGAGTTCATCATGTTCGACGGGCCTACATCGACTCAGGATGCGCCGCCAGCGTCGATGTCGGTGTCAGCGTCGTCCAACCCCGACCCCTTCTTTTAGTTGGATCATCGGCCTGTAATATGATCGCCCGCCCAGTACTTTGATCGCCGCTACTCTAATCGCGATGACTTCGGCGGAAACGATCTCTTTTGAATGCAAACTATTTGAATTCCTATTTGGGGACGGTGTTTGGGGGACACGACTAGGGAGCGATGTCCCCCAAACGCGGCACGAACAAAACTCGTCCCCCAAACGCTCGATCCTGCGCCGTTTGGGGTTGGTTTGGGAGACGTGGCTGGAGATGCTCTTAGCCACCACACGCTCTTGTCCTCGCACCATGTGCGTCCCTTTTCTCGGCTGCTGCATCCACACAGACCCTCGCCGCCGATGTGGGAGAGGTCTTCCTAGCGATTGCCCCTTGCGCGCCGGTTGAGTCGTCGTGGATCTCCATGAATCCAGCCATAATCGATCTCCAGCACCATTCTCCACACACCATGCGGCAGAGCACCGACAGCATTACCGGAAGCTTCTCCATCACTGGTGATGGATTCGTTGCCTGCGACCTTAAATCGTGCATGGTGGTGTCTCCATGAAATTTGTTACGGATAAATTTGCACCAATGGTACATATATTATTGTGTAATGTTAGATACACTAGACCAGAGCCACCGCCCCTCCACCTCCACCCTCCCGGCGCCCCCTCCCATCCCCTCTCCTCCCTTCTCACCTTTGCCCTAGGTCGTCTCGCGCGAGGCGACTCCGGGCGATGACCCGAACCCAAGAAGAGGCGGTCCATCTTCCTCTTCTTGGCCGCTGCCGCCGCTGGGGTCGGCGGCCGCGTCCGGCTGCCAAAGGCATAGGCGGTGGTGGCGCGTCCATGGACTCCCCTTCGCGCAGAGGTGGGGTCTTCCAGGGGCGGCGATGGTGGACGGCGGGTCTGGTGGCGGTGGCCTTCGGCTACTTCACCTAGATCATGGCGGGAGACGCGGTGGTGTGGCGGAACTCGGCGGGGATAGGGCGGTAGCGGGATCGCTGCTGACCTCCACCGGCCGGGTTGGAGGAGGAAGATGTACCGCGGATCCCAGCCATGGCGGCGGCGTGTGGGCCGGCCGTTCCGGCTTTCATGGTGGTGATCCTAGGGTTCTTATTTCGCGAAGATGAAGATGTTCTGAATGCCGATCTTTCTTCATCTAGTCAGAGTGATGAGTTCCGGAAGGCTCCGACAGTGAATGGAACATTGCATCTTTTGCCTGGAGTTCACATGATCGGGTGGTATTCGGTCGCGCGCCACCCATGTTTTTATTCTGACCGTTTGGTTCCGGAGGGAGTGGCACGGAACTCTATTCCGTGTTGACATCAAGAGACTTTTGGTCCATGGTGAAGTCAGAAACAGAGAAGATCATGAAAACGGGATTGGGGGATTAGCTAAAGAAGGTTCAAGTCTCCGCGATGTTGAGGAACTTTCTTGGTGTTCCGGTATTCGCAACAGTGGTACGAAAGTGGGGGTGACAGCACATGTGAAGTTCAAAGTCCCACCTTTCAGGGTGAAAACCCATGATCTGGCTTTTACTGGTTGTGTTTGGCAATAACCTTGTTGGAGGCATTATTTTGAGAGCGGGTACTATCTTCAGGGTGAAAACCTAAGATCTTTGATCGAGCAAAGACGGCGCTGGTGCATTGTTCCCTTCTTAGAGGCGTCGCTTTTGGAGAGTATTTCAGGTGTTGTCTAGGGGTGGATGTATTATTGTTGCTAGGCCTAGGATACTAGAGCGGGACTTTTCTTTCTTAGTTTTCCTTTTTTTAGTTGTGTGCATCCGTACTGCTATTAGGGTGGTGCGTTCTTGCAGAGGCTGAGTGTAATTGGTATCTTTTAATATCAATATATTCCCTTTAGCAAAAAGATACACTAGACCAAAATATCGGATGCATTGTAGAGAAATATTGTATAACAATGTCATATTTTTGAAAATATTACATACACGAAGAAAAAGGTTACATTAGGAATTTTTTCGTATCATTGGAAAAAAAATTATACCATTATTTCGCGACTTAATGAAAAATGTTGAAGACCGACCTTACGTATGAATTTTTTTTGTTACATACAAAACGTTGTTGTACCACGATTGGACTCGTGAAATTCGCTTATTTAAATTAATTCAACTGTTGAGAAGACGGCTGATGAGCATCATTTTTACAGCCGGCTAATGCCTAGCATTGGCCATCTCTTAAACCCGACAATGGCCAAGTAGTCTTCTCCATACCGACTTATGTGCAGGAAACACCGAGGCAGCCATCACTCATCAGTGCAAGCCGGGCATGCCTGTCTGCAGGTAGCTGCCGGCCCGGCGAGGTGCCGGGGCCTGTTTCCGCTTCAGGAACGCGCGCGGCGCTCCGGCATGGGCAGCCGCTGACGACCCCCACGCATGGCAGCGACGGGAAGAACAGCGACGGCGGCCATAAATGCATGTACCATATGGTAGCAGCTGGGTGCCTGGATATGCATCGGACGATGCTGAACGATATCGTCGGTACATGCATTATTCGGAATGGAGGGAGTAAAGAGGAAATATATACGAGGGAGGCCTATATGATGCGTTGATACTATCAGATCTAACGCATACATTGTACAATCCATTCTGCATTTATCTATTTGTTTCGATCGGAAAAGTAAGCATGGTATCAATCATTGATTCCTTCATCATGGGTTGCTTCAAGCAGCATGGACGTCTTTGAGACACTTCACTTCAGAAAATAGTCAGCATGGCTGACCAACTGCCCGAGAAGAAGAGTTCTCCAACTTGTCTTTATGTGAACATGTAATTTAAGCCTAATATAGTCCAAATCAATCACAATTTAGACAAGGAAGAGAGGAGAGGCCAAACTCAACAAAAGGAAGGGGAAATGGAACTCAGACTGACTATCATGAACGAAGTGAGGAACTTTTTTTTATTGATCCCTGATCCTCAAAGTTTAAGAAATTATATCCTCGCTCAAATTTCGAAAGTTCTCTTTTCTATTGTAAATTTTGTTCGCCTCCTTTGTCCTACTAAACGCTAGTCTAGTCTCATGCGTTCCTCTCTTGTCCTTGCTTTTTCTTATTCTTCCTATCGGTCCCTTAGTAAGATAACTGGGTCGACACCAACTTGATTTTCCCAATCATAAGTCCTACCATATGCACCCCTTTGGGCTTCTATTGAATCGAGAAATTGGATTATACATCGGCAGATCTTATTGAGTTTGATACAATGGATAATAGAAATCGAAGTTATTTGATGTCCAAGACATTTCCAATCACGATGATTCGCAAGATAATAGCTAAGTTTTTTTTTAAATTACCTATTATTTGAAGTTAGCCACCATGGTGAAATTGGTAGATATACTGTTGTTAGGATGCATTGCTCAAGCATCTTGGTTAGAATCCTAGTGGAGGCATTCTTGACAAAGAATACAAATTTGAAAATGGATCCAATTTGAATTTTACAATTTTGTTAAGGGATCTTGCCCTTATGCTATTTGCAACTTCATAACATATAATAAACCGTATATCCTTCTCACACATTTTCATTGTGATTATGATTCATTTGATAACATTATTAGTTTGTGAAATTGGGGGATTACGTGATCTAGAAAAAAGGAATGATAGTTACTTCTTTTTTTCTCAATAACAAGAATCATAGTTTCTCACTATGCTTTTTCAGGATACTTCCATTAAGTAATTTATATGAATCGTTGATCTTTCTTTCATGGGCTCTATATATTCTTCATGTCATTTCTAAGATACATATCTCTAAAAATTATTAAGCACAATAACTATGCCAACTAATAATTTACCGGAATTTTTTTTGCTTTGCCACTTTGGATCTGTTAGCTGAAATGCATCAATCTACAACACTAGTACCTGCATACAAATCAAATCTCAGTGGTTAATGATGCATGCCAGTATGATGTACTAAGATATGCAACTCTTCTGTGCAGATCCTTGTTATCTGCTGCTGTTCGAACCATTATATTCAAAATAATTTTCATTTATTTTCTTTAGTAATATATATGAAAAATAAGTGCTTTAAAAAACACATATGTTCCTTCATTTTGAAATTATTACAAATAATACAAATCTACGGTATATATTTGCAGTCATTACTTGCCGCCAAAATTGCGATGTAACTATGCAACTTCATGGATTGGTGGCACCAGGCAGTCCCGTCTGTTCCCACCCCAATAAGGAACGGGACCTCGCTGTTCATTATGCCGACGGCATGGTGTATTTGAAGCATCGTAATTCCGTCATCTTCATGGGAACGTGACTTAGCACCGCTAACCTTCTCGGAACGATTAAGGCTAAGGCCTGCTCATGGGTTATGGCAGATGCTGCAGGGGTTGTGGTCGCCTCTTAGATTGTAGGGGTGTTGAGTTGTAATATTTGGGTGTGCCCTCTTAGACTTGTGCGCAACATTCTCTCATCGAGGCACAGCTTTTTTTTTCTTTTTTTTTTCTCAAAATGAGCATTTTGAGTTTATCACTCTACCTCTGTACCATTGTTATTTCACACAGCACACATGTCTCACTATCACACAAAAATATTAAAAACATCACCTATATGAGACACAGTTCGCTATGTGATGCGCTTAGCAAATAATACGTACATGCTATGTGGATCACATTGGACATGGTTTAGCTCTATTCAACCGTATCAAATATAACAAGGCCCCGCATCACGCATGAGTGCAAATTGGGTGGAGAAACAAAACCTTTTGTAACTACCTTACATGTCACTTAGGCCATCTACAATGCAATGTGCTTAGAGAGATGCTTAATTTTTTTTAAATCCTTGTACTTAAGCAGTAGCGTTTATTTATAGGAGAAAATGCTTAACTTGGCACCTCTCTTGTAGAAATAAGCATTGGTGATTATGAAAAAGTCTGATTTATTTTTATAAGCACCTCTCTAAGAACTCTCCGTTATAAATGGCCTTGGGGTGGCTTTGGAGGCGTCGTTGCCACCCCCCCTAAAAAAAGCTCATACCAACTGCATCATCCTCCATGCCGCTGGAGGAGGAGCCCTTTGATGGTGAATGACGACAGCGAGTTGTCTCCGGCCTTCTTCGTCAATTGGTCCCGATGCAGTCTCTGACACGGCTCCACAATTTGCCCATGTTGCGTGCCAAGGCAGACCATGACGAATTTCACTCCCCCCCCCCCCCCCCCCCACCACCACCCAACCTCTTGTCCCCCGACGCCCCAATTTTCGCATGGCGCCATGTACACAACGACTATGGAAAATCAACCGTTGTGATTAGCGAGGTACTTGTTTTTTTTTCGAACCATGCAGGAGAACTGCATGTGCTTTATATTAGATAGAAAGAAACAGCCCTTAGAGCATGTCTAGTAGAGCCCCTAAACCCCTAAATCTGTAAAAATAACCGTTTTTTTACATTTTTTGACGAAAAAATCGCAAAGACTAGAGCCCCTAAAACTGTAAAACTGTAAAAAAATTCCCAGGTCGGACCTGGGAATCCCTTCTTGGCCTGTAGAAACGAGGGTTGGGCAATCCAACCCGTCCCCGACCTGTAAACGTCCCGGACACGCGCGGGAGGGAACTTTCAGCTCGTTCCCTCTTCCTCCCTCTTCCTCCCCCGATCCCGCCGCCGCCGCCGCCCTCCAGCCCCGCCGCGGCCCGCCTCCGCCGCGCCCGGCCTCCTCCGCCCCGCCTCCGCCGCGCCCCGCCTCCTCCGCGCCCGCCTCCTCCGCCCGCCTCCGCCCCGCCTCCGCCGCGGCCCGCCTCCGCCCCGGCCTCCTCCCGCCCGGCCTCCTCCGCTCGGCCCCGCCTCCGCCGCGCCCCGCCTCCGCCCCGCCCTCCTCCCGCCCGCCCTCCTCCCGCCTGCCCCGCCCGCCCCGCCCTCCTCCCGCCGGCCCCGCCGCGCCCCGGCCTCCTCCGCCTGCCCCGCCCCGCCCCGGCCTCCTCCGCCTGCCCCGCCGCGCCCCGGCCTCCTCCGCCCGGCCCCGCCGCGCCCCGGCCTCCTCCGCCTGCCCCGCCCTCCTCCCGCCCGGCCTCCTCCGCATCGCCCCGGTCAAGGTATGTTCTTTTTTTTCTTCTTTTGTTTCATTTTGTAGCACTAATTGACGGTTGATTTTTTTGCAGATGGAGATGAACAACAACGTTGTCATGGACTCGATGTCGGATTCGTCGGATTGGTCGACATCCGACGATTCCGACATTGATGAGTTGTTGCAAGACGATGATGTCGAGATGATGAGCCTCCTCGTCGAGGTGCAATCGTTTGAAGACCGCGCGAAGCTGATGGATCAGAGGAGAGGGTCGACGATGGGGCGAACCACCATCTACCGGAACCGCGCTCTCGGACACGAGCATTTGATGGAAGACTACTTCGCCGAGGTACCTACATACCCTCCTCGCCTCTTCCGCAGAAGGTACCGAATGCGCCGTAGTCTATTTGTGAAGATTGTCATCGACTGTGAGGCGGCCTCCACATATTTCAAGCGTCGTAGATCCGCCGCCGGTATCATGGGGTTTAGTGCATACCAGAAGATATCGGCGGCAATGCGGGTACTGGCCTATGGTGTACCTGCGGACTACACGGACGAGTATCTTCGCATTGGGCAAGATACAACCACGGAATCCGTCCGTAGATTTGCTAAGTTAGTTATCCGGTTGTATGGTGAGACATACCTTCGAGCACCAAACGAGGAAGATACAAAAAGATTGATGGAAACCAATGAAAAAAGGGGATGGCCGGGGATGCTAGGTAGCCTTGATTGCATGCATTGGACATGGAAAAATTGCCCAAAGGCATGGCATGGAATGTATTGCGGTAAAAGCCGTGATGCTACCATTGTGCTTGAGGCCGTGGCATCGGAGGACACATGGATTTGGCATGCATTCTTTGGGTTGCCGGGAACACTCAATGATATAAATGTGCTCAATAGATCTCCTTTGTTTAAAAGATTAATTTCTGGAGATGCTCCAACTTGCAACTACACAGTCAATGGCAATGACTACTCAATGGGATACTATCTCACCGATGGCATTTATCCCGAATGGGCAACTCTTGTGAAGTCCATCAAGGAGAAAAATGGGGTGCCCTTGTCCAGAAAAGAGGCTCATTTCACAAGGGCACAAGAGGCAGCCCGCAAGGATATAGAGAGAGCTTTTGGTGTCTTGCAAGCAAGGTTTGCCATAGTTCGGGGTCCGGCTCGGTTTTGGGACAAGAAAACCTTGGTGGACATCATGAAGTGTTGTGTGATTCTACACAACATGATCCTAGAAGATGAGAGGGGGTTAAACTTGCCTTGTTTCTATGACAATGTTGGCACACGTGTGCAACCGGAAAGAAACCCTTCTCGTGTAGAAGCTTTTCTTCAAGCACATCGTGAGATTGAAGATGCAGCCACTCATGGTCGTCTCCGTGATGATCTAGTCGAGCACCAGTGGCATTTGGATGGGCAGCGCCGTGCCGCATGATTTACCTTTGTTCTACTTGATTCGAACAATTATTGTTGTATGGTCCAACATTGTTGTAACAATTTGAATGATTATTGTTTTATGTGCGCGAATGTACTATTTGGTGTTGTAATAAATAACTACAATGCTTATTGTTTTATGTGAAATGTGATGATATTTGTGATATGTGAAATGATGATATGTGATGAAATCTGTGATATGGCATATGACAGTTTTAGGGGTTGGGGTTGAGCCAAAGACTAGAACCCTCAAACTGCATTCTTTAGGGGTTTAGGGGTTCTACTCTTTACCCCTGTTTTTCAACCTGTAAAAATGCACAAAAATGGCTATTTCCAACCTGTAAAACTGCTATAGAGGTTTGAGGGTTTAGGGGCTCTACTAGACATGCTCTTAGGCTAGAGTACACGTCCAATACAGAGACTAGCCTAAAACAAGTGAAAACCAAGGGAAGCAAAGAAAGACAGAGAAAATAGATGTCTAGCAGACTACAGGTCTGACAACACCTACATCCAGCGAGGAAGTTAACCTGCATCTGCAGCCGCGCTGATCATGAATCTACCCCGGCTCGCCCATGTCCAATGAAGAGCGTCTGTTTTGATCTGTGAGTTGATTCTGTTGCATGCTCCTGTATTCATTTCTGAAGATAAGTTCAGTTCCGCTCACACCAAATAGACTAGGCCACTAGTAGAAAACAGGTCTATAGCACCGCTGGCTTTTGCACTGGTGGAAAGCAATAGGCACGAAAGGCTCCCACTTTAGCACTGATTGCGTTGCGAACTGGTGCTAAAGGGGAACCACGTGGTCGTGGCGGCCGAGCGCCCGGACGGAAGGACCTTTAGCATCGAATGCCCCAAAACTCTGCCATGGCAGAACCCGCTACCGGTGCTATTTTTTTATCCAATTTTTTCTAATTATTTCTCACTCCTTCTTATTTCTATTTTTTAGGATTTCTAGTATTTTAGTTATTTGACAAGTTTAATCTCTAACTACACTTTATCTCTAGTCAAATTACTTACTCGTGGTTAAACTTCCCGCTCGGTCACTCATCCTCCCACTACTCCAGCACTAGCACGTTTAATTTCCGTGTCCTTTCCGTCCCGCTTCCAAGTGCTTCGTGCGCATGTTATTGATAGTAGTATCATATCAATCCTATTAACATGTTGGTCACGATATCACACTTCTTTATTATTTGACTTCTAAATAAATTTTTAAATAAATAAAAGTAATGATATAATAATAATCTTGAATAAATAAATAATTTTTTTTTGCAAAAACCTAAAACCTAAAAATTTCAAAATCTAAAAATTAGCCCTTTATGTTAAGGTAGTAATCTTTATGCAAGAAGCAATTATTAATTTAAAATTTAAAAAAATAAAAAAATATAATCCTGAATTTCTGGCAAAAACTTAAATCTTCCTGTTTTCATATTTCTATTTAGAATTTTGAGAATCTAAAAATTGGCTAACCAGGTAAACCCTAGTGAATTCGGATATAACTTTCTCCCACGATCATTTTGATGTATTATATATTTTTTCCGGCATCGTATACAAAAGTTAATGCCATTTTACCCCTTTCTATTTTTTTTGCAAAAAAAGTAAAAAATCAAATTTGTTAATTTCCCCTAATAGTAGGTTGCGTAACATACATGAATCTCAAAAGATTTTATTTTTGAATTTTCTATCATATTTTTTGTATTTTACAAAGCTAAAAAAGACGATCTACTAGTTCGTGTCACGAACTGGTGCTAAAGGATATACCTTTTACACCGGTTCGTGCCATGAACCGGTGTTAAAGGGTTCACACCTACCACGCGACTGACGCCAACCCATTAGCACCGATTTATGGCACGAACCGGTGCTAAAGTCCCGCACGAACCGATGCTAAATCCCTACAGGTGCCCTACCTAGTTCAGGATTGAATCCCAAATAATGTTGACAACTGCCCAGGGATAGCTTGGCTAGGTACTTATTGATGTGTGTATAAGTGAATTTTTTTAACCCTTTTCATAAGTTCGTACTACCTTTTGTTGTGTCATCTAGTGCATGATATGATATTAGAGTCAAGATCTCGAGTCCGAGTCCTCTCCAGCCCAATTCATCCTAATTAAATTGCCGGTGTCTATACATCACTAGTAGGAAACTAGCTATAGGTGGGATTCTATTCTGTGGCGCACCAGTGCCACAGAAATTATTTCTGTGGCGCCACACAAATAGTGTATTTTTGTGGCGCACCAGACACACATGCGCCACAGAAATATGGTGGGCCCCATCCCCTGCCAGCCTCAATCATTGGTTTCACTATTTCTGTGGCGCACATGACCATGTGCGCCACAGAATTAAGACATTCTGTGGCACACCATCCAGGATGCGCCACAGAAATAAGACTTTCTGTGGCGCATATGAGTTGGTGCGCCACAGAAAATATACATTTATGTGGTGCACATGAGCTGGTGCTCCACGGAAGATTTTTTTGCTCCCCACGCAACTCCACCCCCTGGATCGTCTTTTTTAGCACTGGAAAATATAGATAGAAATTTTAAAAAATAAAATCCTTCGAGCTGCCCATGTATTATGTCATCTAGTACCACTGAGAATTAATAAACATAACTTTTGACTTTTTTTTGCAAAATTGTGTTGCAAAATCATCAAACTGAATTTCTCGTTGCATACAAACTCAAAAAAAAATGCACAATATATCAGAATGACCAGGAGAAAAATCTACATCCGAATTCACCAAAAAATTCGCAAAGAGCAGAAAGATACGGCCAATTCAAGATTTTTTCCTCCAAAAATAGAAAATTTGAAGAAAAAAATTGTGCCGCATGGCCCATGCGCCACAGAATGTATTCTGGCGCTCTCTTCCTCTTCTCCACTTCAATTTCCAATTATCCTCACCTTCTCCTCTCCTCCACTTCTCCTACTATCCTCCACTTCTCCTCCCTCCTCTCCTTCCTCCTCTCCTCAACCCGGCGACCTCCTCCGGTGAGCTCGTATCCTCCTCCGGCGACCTCCACTTCAACTCCTCCTCCACCTCCGGCCGGCCTCCTCCTCATCCTCCACCCAATCTGGCCGGTCTCCTCCTCCTCCTCCACCCACCTCCGGCCGGCTTCCTTCTCCTCAATCCACCCACTACGACCGGCCTCCTCCTCCTCCTCCGCCCACCTCCGGCTGGCCTCCTTCTCCTCAACCCACCCACTTCGGCCGGCCTCCTCCTCCTCCACCCACCTCCGGCCGGCCTCCTCCTCTTCCACGCACCTCCACCCACCCTACCCCACCAACCCACCCTCGTCCTGACATCCAGCAATTTTTTTTTAAAAAAAATCCGACGAAATACATTTTTTTGAAATTTTTAAAAAAATCTATGGCGCACCACCGCCGTCTGTGGCACACCTTGCCTGCAGAAATAAGACTTTCTGTGGCGCATGGGTCCGTGCGGCATATAATTCTTATTTTTGTGGCGAAGATTCTGTGGCGCACCGCCACGCGCCACATAATAGCCTTTTTGGTGCGCCACTAATGAGCCTTTTCCTACTAGTGCATGGTCATGTATAAAGTCTTTTGCATTCGTATGAGTCTTTTTCCTTAGGGTAAGCACCCATACACTAGTAGAACAACCAAACAGAGTTTATACTGTCTTTTAGAGCATCTCCACAGGTGTCCCTCAATTAGACGCCGGCAGGGGCGTCGGCACTGCATCCTCTATTTGGGGGTGTTGTTCCCACACCGGCGTCCCCAAACGGGCGGCGCGATAAGATTTTTTTAAGACAAACTAAACATTTCTTGTAGTTTCATTTTCATGTCATCCATGATCGAGGAATGAATAGTGTTTTAGGGCAAATCGGAGTAAAACAATATTCACTCATCGATCCCGGATGACATGTGAAACCTGCCTCATCTCTAGCCTACTATCTACAAGCCACCCGGCTCTATGGAGGTAGATGACCGCCCGCTGCTAGGCTGCCTGCTCCTCCATCATCGATCCCCCACTGCTCTCTCCGCCACAAACATCAAGTAGGTCGCTCTATCCGCGGTTGCCGCCTCCTGACGCAGCTGCTCCTCCAGCTCCTCCCGTCGCCGACGGTTCTCCACCTCCTGCCTTCGTATCCACATCTGGGTCTCCGCCAAGCGCCGCCGCTCGTAGACTTCATCCAGATGTTGATGCTCCTCCCGCATCTCCCGACGCAGCGCAAGCTGCTCCCACCCCTGTTGTCGGCGCACCTCCCACCGGTGCTGCGCTCCGCCTCTCGGTGACGCCGCCCGCCTCCAGCAGCTGCCGCTCGGCCGGTGGCAAATGCATCTACGGTCATCGCTAGTGCCACCTCCTCCCATGCCTCATACTCTGCGAGCTACGGATCCTCCTCCGCGACTTCTACGGCCGCCTCTAGCACCGCCTCCTCCCACGCATCGAGCATTGTGAGTTTAGATTTTTGCACTACTGAAGTGAGAGGCGGGGAAACTTCCCGCGTGGCATCGTGGCGGGAAATCTCCCGCGCGGCGCCCTGCCGGCACTGACAGGCGGCTCCCACACCCAAAAAATTTCTTGCCACGAGGCGTCGGCGCGCCTGATTCGCGCCCTTCGCGAAGAGGCTAGCACGGGGTTGCTGGCGCTTATATTAAGCTCGATAAAGAGCCGACGCTTTTTAGGACGCGCCGGTGGGAACCCATTTTCAATGCCGGCCTCTAAAATGCTATCAGAACCACTATTGGAGACGTTGGTGGAGATGCTCTTACCGTGAGAACACATATATGGGCTGAGAAGGTGGCACAAAGCCATAAGTGCTGGAAGTCTTAGCCTAGTGTATATATATGTTTATGGCGGACCAAATGAACGAATTTTGTGTCGGTGGAATGGACCCAAGGCTCAGTGCTCTTGTAATTTAAAGCCGTCTTGATGGATGTAGCATGATAAGTAGCATGGGCCTGCTTCTTTTTTTCTTTCTGTTGATAAAGGCTGCTTCTACTTAACTTCCAAGCCAGTTGTCATGAAGTGTTTTATCGTGAACTTAATTGGCAGTTAACTGTAGTTGTGTTTCTAGAGACATATATATGTGATTTGTGGTTCAGGGATGATAGCAAAATGAGATAAATATTTTATCTGAAAATTTTAGGCGGTGAAATGGCTCTCGGGTACACATGCTTCCAATGAAATAGTACATTCGTGAACTTGGAAATGTCAAAACATTCAGCTTTTTCTTCCTTGCACATTGACACGGTCCTTTGTTTCATGCCTATGTGAACTTTTACACAATTGTTCTTCCGAACACAAATGGTACTATAATACTTTTGGGTGTATGGGAGTATAAATTTTGTAGAAACGGTCTTATGCACATCGTCTATCGGTGCACAACTATGCTTTATTTATAGTCGTCACTTCGGTGCGTGGAGCATCGCGATTTGTTTATGAAGAGATATGAGGAGAAATATTGTTATCCAACATGGATGTCAGAATGGTTATTTTTAAACATAAGGCCATAGGCCCGGCTTTATAATACTATATATTATAGGGTAACCAACATCTTTTTTCTCAAATTTTTGAGACCTGCTGAGAATTAATGTGGGGCTGACACGTATCCTGTTTGTATTGTTTGATTTTCGCTGGGTTTTTCATGTGTGCAGCTTCGGTGCTTTCTTCCAATTTTAGGGGTTGTGTGTGGCTCTGGCAGGTGCTGGCACGTGTGCATTTAGGCTGTGCTGGCGCGTGCGAGCTCCCTTAGCGTTGCGTTTTATTAGTCCCTTATCATGTGGCTCTAGCGGGTCATGGTAGGCCACCGTCAGTTCCAGTTTCAGATTTTGTCTCGCGCCGCTTTGAAACTTTGACTCTCTTTTTTGCCTCTATTGACTCTAGAAAACTTCCGTCGAGTGCTGCTTCATCTTCTCCTCCGATTCGCCCCACATCAATCAGCCTCGCCTCACCTTGCTCTGCCTCCACCCATCTTCCCTGCCCCGAATTCTTCCCCAGACGAGGGTCGCCGCCTTTTGATCAAGGAGAGAGAAGAGGAGACGGGATCGAGGGCGTCGCCGGAGGCCCTGCGTGTTTGCTACACCAAGATTTTGGGAATCAGATCTGCACCATGCCGGTCAAATAAACCGTCACCGCTCACATCCCCGCAATCCAACGCGATGGAGTTTCCTCTGTGCCCCCAACAACACAGGCGGCCCGTGCCTGGATGGGTGGGGGCGTCTGTTACCCGAGGTCATCGGCAGGCGGTGACTGTGACTGAACCATCGCCTCTCTCCTACCATACACTCTCTTCCCTTCTACATGGATCTCTCTGATTTTGTGCAGCACATTGCAGGTGTTTGAAGGAGGAACAGGGCCGACAACCAGAACAGGAGCACTACCTGAACAACAAGGTATAGACTTGATTCAAGCCTTTCTTCCTGTAAATTCGTTCTCTGAAGGTCTTTTTCCTTATATGTCTCTGAAAGAGAGGAACAATCCATCTATAAATTACCAGTTCTTGATCCCCAAATCTCTTTTGCAAGTTGGGCAGCCTCCAGAAGCGACCTGGGAGTTGGAACAGTGGTTGTTTCAAGCAAACACGTAAGCCTCACACAGGCATGGTAAATATTGTCATGTGAATCTATATAAGTTCAGTTTATTAAGGCACCGATGGAAAACATTTTTTTCTTGCAAAACATACTCATAAAAATAATAACTAATATCAAAACTGCAATCGGATTACCATCCATCCTTAACTGCTGAATACAGGTAAGCTGGAACCCATGATCAATGTTTTTCTCATGATGTAATTAGCATCAGTATTCTGACAGTGAGTATTTCCACATGGTGATACTTGTTTGCTACATGAGATTCAGAACGGTAAACATAGTTTATATTGATTGAAAATTTTAGACTGTTGGATGCAGTATTTTACTATATCCGATTGCAGTATGAAAACATGATACCGTGATTCTTAACACTAAAGAAACAAGGGAAATATCAAGCATGGAATAATGCATGTGTATACCGTCAGATTAGCATTAAACTATATGTGCAAAAGTGCGTCAAAGAATATGCTTTCTACTAATGCCAAACGACTCATGTACCTTTATAGAACGAAGCTGTGCACGCTATTTCTTACCTCCTCAATTTTGTTAGTACACCTTGATAGAATAAAGTGCATTCCATTTGTTTTTTACCTCCTGAATTTTCGTACTTTGACCTTTTGCTACAACAAATTAAACAAAACTGTGTATTCCCGACAGAAAACACCAAGCTATGAATGACATTTGTTCTTTACCTTCTGAACTTTCTTAGTTAGTCCTTGCAAGTACCATGTTGTGTATGCCATTTGTTCTTTATTACCCCTAAATTTTCTTACTTAGAAACCACTGAGCTCTAAATAATTTGCATAGAACAAATAATTCGTATATGTATATCTTTATGTGTTTATATTAACGCCTTCCCACTTGTGCAGATCCCAGTGAATGTAGAGCTTATGTAGGGAAAGGATGGTAACCTGAGTACCAGTACACCTGCAGAAGATACCTACCTTTCCAGAAGTTATGGAGAGCTTAACAAGAAAATAGGTGAGGTGCCATATAGACAATACAGTTCCAAGCTCATGGCTCAAATTTGCATCTACACCACAAGATAAATTAACTAGGACGAAGGGAAGTCTTATGATCATCATTTCATTTGTTCGTATGACATTGCAGGATAGCCGATCGAAACACTGATGAATTTTTCTTAGGTTTCCATTTCAAAAAAATCGCTATTCCCTCCTGCTAAGGCATGCGAACAAGGACTTGGTGAGAAGACAGTACAAATGAGTAAGATGCTTTTGTTAGCTTTGCTTTCTTACTCTTCAGTTTTTCTTCTTTGGAAAACTACACACTTATTCATTGACTTATGTATTTACCTATTCAATCTACATCTTTTCAGATAACTTTTTGCCTTCATAGTTTTGCTCACCGAAGGACATGTATCATTCACTTTGTAGTTGAGGAATTCAGTTGACTTACTATTCTTTTTACTGATACTAAACAACTATTATGTTGGGGTTAAGTTCTTTCATCAAAATGGCAGGGATATACATCTTACTATTTTTTCTTCGGCGCACACATTGGGATGCATGATATATATCAAACTGATAGGGATATAACCCTTCTGGCCATTTTTTGTAGGCTTAGGGAAACTACATGCTCAGTACTACAATGATTAGTTGCTAATTAGCCTCTGCGAAGTCTTTAAAAACCCATAGGATGACATGCTTGCTTTCATATCTGATGCATCAATGTTTATTCTGTTTAGGTAAGAGCATTTCATATTTCCGGCCTTAGCTTTACATGAGTAGAAGAAAGTACCAGGCCTTGTGCATTAGTCATTCAGCAACAATCATGCTTTCAAATGAGTGGCTGCAAGGCACACAGGTGGCCGGATGCTGCTGCTCTGTCCTTCTCTTACGTTGTGTTGCTCTTCGCAGGACGGTGTTGTGGCTGAGACGTGCATGCAGGGAGGGAGAGTCATGGACAGTGTGGGTCGGCCACAAGATCTCCGAGGGCTTGGCCTGAACAAGCTGGGAGAGTCGGCGATGTCCACAAGGAGGAGTCCGCGAGCAAGGATGGTCACACCGTCAAGTCCCCTCCAGAGACCGCCTAACACGCCGCCTCCGGTAAGCTGGCGCTCACGCCACGGTGTTTATTTTCCATTTGTCATGTGTGGTCGAGCGCTCCAAAGAGATCGCACTGTGATGCTCGCCGTTTAATTTGATTTCTGCGTGCAGGGACGGCAAGTGGAAAGGGCATGGACACAAAGGAGGTGGCAGAGAAGGCCGGGCAGACCAAGGACACGACAATGGAGGCTCTGAAAGGGTCATCCGGCGAGCCTGCCATTCTCCTTGGCCCACCCCCATTTGCTCGCCCTTCTCTGAAAGGGTCATCTGAAAGGGTCAACGAAGGTGAACTATTGCCTATTGACTTTTGTGGGGTGTTGCTTTTCACCAACTTGCCAATAATTGTTTTCCATTTTAGATGTAGGTATGCATAGACAAGAAAGAGCTGCTGCATTTTATTATATATTATTTGTTAGCTTGAACATAGCAGTGCATCTCAGGAAAGGGAATCAAAAATATGGCACTGTGTGTGTGGTGCCAACTTTAGTGACGCCACTCTGAAGTTGAGGCCCTTACTCTTCGCTATATGTAGAAATTGAAGTTGGTTTTCGAGAAAGGCTTAATTCAGTTCAATGATTCAGGGATTCTGGTACATGTTAATTGAGAATCTGATCTATAACTCTTATGAAGGTTCATATATGGTGTAAGTGCTTACGAAATTTGTTATTGTCCTTTACCACATAGACAGTATTTAAACATTTCATACATCTCTGTGCGTCAGGCGTTGGCTCTCTGTCTTGGAGCTTTTATAGTGTCTGATGAATATTTGTAAGCTGCTCCTCTCTGAATGGGCACTTACGGGTGATCTTAACATTCTTCACATGTCGGACAAAAAAATCCTGTTCCACGGAAGAAGCAATTCTTATTTGTGTTGATGTCTAAAAAATATTACATCTCACTCAAATATGTCGTGTTATGATTACTTCTGACTCCATGCGACTGAAAAAATAGTGTATGCCATCAGCTTACTTGGTGCTTCTACTTATTGTTTTCTGACTAATACATTTTGTGTAGGGATAGATAAGATAGTTTAAGTTCATGTCATCAAAAGTCATGTTTCACATTGATCTTATTTGATCTCAAGCACCTCTCCAGTTTAAAAACTAAGGGAGATTATTTCGGTAGTTATAAGTTTTTGTGACTGGGCAGTGCATTATTATGTTTACTGTCAGCCCAGTTAGTTAATTCATGTGCATATGATTTTGTAGTTCATATCAGCATGGAACCTAAGGTTCAGTTTTGTATATCTTCAGAATTAGCCGTCCTACCAAATGTTGGTACTACCAATTGTTTGGCGACGAAATTGGCCGCCCTGGACTTACCCACGAATTGGCCAGAATACACTTCAATCAAGGGGGAGCTGGGGGGAACGGGAGCCAGCCAAAACTTTGGCGTTGAACCATAAAACAACTATATTTCATAGGCGTGCCAAAAAAAAATTTGGTAAGGACAACTTTGGTTCAAATCCAAACAGACCCATAATTTGCAAGTTGTCTAGAGGCTCTTTGTGCGAGGATGTGACTTTTTGTCCAACAGCTTACATTGCACGCAACCCACTTTGCCCGATCATCTGGATCAAACTCGAGAAGAACATCATTGCTAAGTCCATGCTGCCCACAATCCTGCCACGACTGTTGACATTGCATCTTCCTCGAAAATGGAGTGGGTGGCAAAGAAAGCCTATTCGCTCGGCATTGAGATTGTAGACCTATCATCCAATGTAGAAGACAAGAGTGGCTAAAACAGAGTTTGAGCATGGAGTTAGAACATTGTGTACCGTGTACTGTTGTAGTTTGCGATATTCACCATATTTCTCTATGCCCTTCCGCTATCAGTGTATACCATTACTTTATCTCAAGGTTAACTTTTTGTGCACATAACTTCACTGTATGCAAACACACTATTTTAATATTTATCAATTCAAGTGTGGCCTTAAATTATTATTACCACCGTATAACACAGTCGGTGCGGCGGCCATATTTATTAATTCAAGTGTGGCCTTAAAATTTTACTATCACCGTATTACACAGTCGGCGCGGCGTGCCGCCGCGCCCTTCCATGCTAGTATATATAAAGCCATACGGCAACCACAGAATTCGAATAGCATACACGCAGGTTCCTGGATTCAACACAGCTCACACCTCAAGTCCGCACACCATCAGCTAACAAGATACAAGAGGCCAACCCACACACACACGGCACCACCGAGCTCGGGTAGAAATCAGTCTTCATCCGTCTTGTGCACGCGTCGTCGTCTGGAGCCTCCTAACCCCTTCCATCACCACGTCCAGAGTCGCACGGTCCCTCTGTCTGACCAGAACCCTCCAGCGCTGCATATAGGAGTGCATGTGGAAGAAAACATCAGCGGGGTTACTAATAAGCTTTCCTTCCATAGCTAGTTTGTTCCTAATATTCCAAAACGCCCAACATTGGGCCGCGAAGGTAAACCAAGCTAGCCTACGTAAGGACCCCGAAAGACTCTGGACTAGAGCGATGAACTGCCCAGCCCCTGCTGGGTTCCAGTTACACTGCAGGAGCTCCCTTGCCCCCGCCCATGCCAGTTTGGCAAGGTGGCATGAGAAAAAAATATGGTTACAATCCTCGTCCTCCCCACAGACAGCGCATGCCCCGGACGTCGGGCCATTCCTCTTAGCCACCTGCATCCCGGACGGTAGGCGGTTCCTGATGAGCTGCCACAGGAAAACTCTAATCCTGGGCGGAACTCTCGTCTTCCAGACCTCTTTGAAGTGCGTCACCACCGCCCCTTGCGGCAGGCGCCCGTAGATGGACCTGGTGGAGAAGCACCCAGATGGCTCGAGGGCCCAAGATACCTCATCCTCCCCGGTCGAGAAAGGGTGGAGGTCGAAAATCCTACATAGGTTCTCCCATTCCACCACCTCCGCGGTACCGAAGGTCCTCCGAAACCTGATGTGCCACCCATTGGCATCCCTCACTCCCGCAACTGTGGCAAAGTGGTTGTCACAACATTGGAAAAGGCGAGGGAACAGGAACCTCAGGGGACCCTTCCCCGTCCACCAGTCGAGCCAGAAGTACGTGCGTCTCCCGTCCGCAACCTTGTGTCTCGCTCCCAGCTTGAAGTACCATTTGATCTTCTGTATGGCATTCCAAAACTGGGATCCCTTCGTCGGCACAAGTGGGGAGAAAATATCATTCCCTCCCAGGTACTTGGCTCGGAGCAGGTCTGCCCATAGACCCTCCGCTCCCTGGTAAAGCTTCCAGATCCACTTCAACATCAGCGAGATGTTCATCAGTTTCGTGTTGAGGATTCCCAATCCTCCCAACTCCTTGGGCTTGCAAACCGTCGCCCAATCGACCATATGGTACTTCCTCTTGTTCCCAGCTCCCTCCCAAAAGAAGCGGGCTCTGGACTTATTCATTTCCCCATGTGTCGCCTCGTGGAGAAGATAAATCCCCATCGCGAACATCGGTAGGCTCGACAGACATGAGTTAGTCAGCTCGAGCCTCCCAGCCGACGCCAGAAATAGCCCCTGCCATGGGTCTACCCTATGACCCACTTTCTCCGTCAGGAAGTACCAGTCAGACACAGATAACGCCTTGTCCGAAACCGGAAGGCCCAGGTAAGACATTGGCAGATTCCCGAGGTTGCAATTAAGCAAGTCCGCTATTCTGCGCCTCTCCGCATCGTCAACCCCTGTGACAATCGCTTCACTTTTTGTGAAGTTGATCTTGAGACCCGACATGTTCTCGAAGCATAGTAAGAGGAGCTTCAAGTTCGCAATCCCAATATCAGAGGGCTCAATCATGATCATCGTGTCGTCAGCGTATTGTAGGTGGGTGATTCCCCCTGGAATCAGGTGGGGCACGACCCCCTGAATGTGCCCACTCTCCTTGGCCCTGGTCAGGATAGCCGCCAAGGCGTCCACCATGAAGTCAAAAAGGATGGGGGATAGGGGATCTCCCTGCCGCACTCCCCGTGCATTCCGGAAATATTGTCCAACCTCACCATTGATGTTAATCGCCGTCTGCCCACCCGAAACCAGTTGCATCAACCTATGAACCATCCCGGCTGAAAAGCCCTTTCTCAGCAGGACCTCACGGAGGAACTCCCAGTTCACTCGGTCATAGGCCTTCTCGAAGTCCAACTTAAGCAACAAGCCCTTGAGCTTTTTAACACGCAGCTCATGAGCAATCTCATGCAATGCTAGCACCCCCTCGTGCAAGCACCGTCCTCTGATGAAAGCCGTCTGACTTCTGTCAATCGTCCTATGAGCAATCGGGGTCAATCTAGTCGCATAAGCTTTAGCTACGAATTTGAAAATCACGTTAATGAGCGCAATAGGTCTGTAGTGTCTAATCTCATCCGCCCCTCTAACTTTTGGGATCAACGAGATAATACCATAGTTAAGGCGTGCAATGTCAACTCTCCCTAGAGCAAAATCGTTCAGGATGTTGAGGATAGGTCCTTTAAGGCTCTCCCAGAACCTCTTAAAAAACGCCACCGGGAGCCCGTCCGGTCCAGGTGCCGAGTCTGGTTTCATCTCAGCCAGCACCTCATCCAACTCCGTAGGCGTGAAAGTGAGTAGCAGGTCCTCATTCTCCCCTTGAGACACCTGTTCCTCCGCCGGCCAAAGGTCTGGACCTAAGGAGAAGACCTTCTCCTCCCCGACCGACCCCATGAGCCCCTGGTAGAAGCCGTATATGTGGTCCACCAGGTCCTGTTGTACGGAGATTTCCCCGCCTCCCGTAATAAGGCGGGGTATCATGCATTTCCGGCGCCTACCGTTCGCAAATGCATGAAAGTAGGCCGTGCACGCATCTCCCTGAAGCGTCCACCTCACACGACTCCTCTGTTTCCAATATTCCTCCTCAAGGATGTCTGACGCAATGACTTGATCCTCCAAGCTGTATCGGAGAGCCCATCCCTCCTCATCCAGCCCGTCGGCATCCGCCTTCGCATCTAACTCCTGGATCCGCTTAACCAGGTTTTCGCGAGCCACCCGGCGCTCTCTCCCTAGATTGGCCCCCCAACCCTTGAGGAATTGCCTGAGCCCTCGAGCGATATGCTGCCATAGGTCAATACTGGACCTCTGATCCCCTGCCGCCAAAATGGCATTGTCAATCTTGGCCCGTATCAAGTCCCCAAAACCTGGTAGCCCGAGCCACCACGTCTGAAAGAAGAAGCGTGGAGAGCGCACCAGCCCTCTCTCCCCATTGTCCAGTATCAAAGGGCAATGGTCAGACCCGATCCTTGTGACCGCCCCAAGGGAGGCGAGGGGGAACAGCACCTCCCATGAAGGCGAGACGAACACCCTGTCCAGGACCGACCGAATCGGAGATGCCTGGTTGTTAGTCCACGTGAATCGAGCCCCTGCCCGACAAATTTCCCTCAAGGTAAGGCGAGCCAGGACTTCGTTAAACCGGCGAACCCGTGGCCAATTAACCGCCCCATTGCTCTTATCCTCCGCCCTGCGGACGAGGTTGAAATCCCCAGCAACCACGATAGGTAATATGCAGTTCGCCACCTCCGTCTCGAGTTCACCCAAGAACTCAGACGTCCGCGAGTGGTCAGCCGGACCGTACACCAGCATGAACCGCCACTTAAGGTTGTTGTTTCGCTGTAGAATATCAGCGCTGATAAAGAAGGATCCCTTCCTCCAGAACCCAACCTCGAAGAATTCATCCCTGAACCCGAGTAGGAGCCCTCCCGAGTGCCCCGAAGCCGGCACCCAATTCCAGTTGAATTGGCCACCGTGCTCTAGCCAACGCAGTTCTTGTGCTGAAAAGTCCTGCTTGATAGTCTCTTGCAAACCAATAATGTCAACCTGATCCGTCCTAAAGGTGTCCTTCAGCTGGGTCCGCCTCCCCGGCGCCCCCCAGCCTCGAATGTTTTGTATTAGGAACCTCATTTAGTACCTCTGCGCTTGCTCGAGCCCTTCCTGACCGTGAGCGAAGACTTCTTCCTCCTTCGTTTAGGAGCCTGGATGGTGCAACCCTTTGCCCCCCCAACGCCCGGCTCCGCCGTTGCCGTCGGGTGCGTCCCCCGCACCCGGTCACCTTCCTCTCCCTCAGAGGTATCAAGTTCTGGCCCTCTCTCCCCGAGAGGTAGCCCAGTCCCAGGGTCGGGTTCATGCCCGTCGAGCGATCCCTGCCGTTCCCGCTCCTCGGTCGCGAGGCAAGACTCCGCCATCCTGCGGGCCTCCGTCTCCAGCCTTAGCCTACGAGCCGTGGCCGCAAGCGCCGCCTGGACGCGCTCTTTGGCCCGCACAACGGTCAGAGCCTCCCCTGGGCTCCCCAAAGTCGGCGAGAACACAATACAACTGTCTTCGACCACAGAGGATAGATGCGAATCAGAAAGGATGTCCAAGATGGCGAAATCCGTACCTCTGTCGACGTCCTTGTTGGTGCCCGACTCCAGGTTCTTGTCCGCCGCCAGCTGTTGCGCCCTCTCCATGATCGTCGAGGCCGCCGCCCCTTTCCCGTGCCTTGCGCTCTTGCGCACGGTGGTGGCCGGCTTGCTCGCCGTCCTCCGTGCATAGGGAATCGCCGCCGACCGTGGGCCTCGCGCCACCGGAGTCGCCTCCCGCGTCTCCCGCAGCAAGTCCTTGACCCCTTCCTGTCCTGCGCCTTCGTCTCCCTCCTCCATACCCACGTCCAGCATCGCCCCCTGTTCCGCCGTGCCACCAGAGGCCACCTCCCGCCTCGCCACCTTAGCCGGTGTGCCCAAAGGTTCCGGGCTGTCCATCGACCATGATGAGAGGGGGTCCGTCACCGTGGAGATCGAAGAGCCCTCCAAGCCCACCCGGCCATTCTCCACCTCCACGGGTATCACCTGCGGCACCTCCGGCCCACATGGCTGAGGGGAGGGGAAGGAGAAGTGCTTCGCAGCTGCCCTCAAGTTTGACCCGTATTGGTCCAGTAACAGGCCTTCCGTCACCGTGCCTTTCCCAAGCAGGGGTGCGGACTGAGAACCCTGACCCACCTCCACCGCCCCAGCGTGGCTCTTGCCGGATGCGGCCACCGTCTTCGACTTCCCTTTCTCCGTCTCCACTTCCTTCGCCTTCTCACCGTCCTTGTTCTTGTTACGCCTATGCTTGTTCCATTCATTGTCTGTGGAGAAGCCATCGGAGTCATCCTCGTCCTCCTCCCGGCGAGCCGGCGGCTTGGGCGGCCCCCCTGAGCCCCCAGCGCCTCCACGCGGTGGAGTCTCCGCCTGCACTCCCACCGTAAACCCCTCCCCATTCACAAACACTTGGACCGATCCCTTGATCCTCTCCGGGAACCGACAGTGGAACCGCATGCGAATCGGCTCCGTGTCCCTTTTCTTGAGCGACAACTCGTCAACCTCAATCGGCCTTCCAACCATCACAAACGCCGCCATGAGTCTCTCCTTTGTCATTAGATCCTCCGGTACCCCAGTCAAACGGACCCACGTCGACGGTAGCATCACACTCGGTTTTGGTGCTAGGAACGCCTCACGGATCGCTGTATCCGTCTTGCTCAATGGGAGGTGAAGCTTGCCACTCCCCGTGCTCAGCCGAAGTGTCTCACGGGAGGGGAAAACCACGGAGAATTCCACCTCCGAGAGCTTGCACACTTGCCAATCCCAGAGTTCGTCCACGAGGTGCTTGAGCTCATCGGACAGCATCTCCTCCGACAGCGGCTTCCCCTTGAAGCTGATAATGGCCGCATAGACCTCCCCCGGTGCCTGGCTACCCTTCAGAGGCTCCACATCAATGTTGTAGAACCCGCCCCCAGTGATCGCGTGGCCCATGGACTGTAGCCGCAGCGTCTTCCCTCTCGACGGACAGTTCGCCGACGTGTGCCCCTCCGCGCTGCAAATCACGCAAAGAGGCTCGAAGGTACACTCCGACTGGAAATGCCCCTCGCGGCCGCATTTGAAGCATTCGCCGCCGACCGGCGCTCCACCCTTGGAGGCGCCGGCCTTGCTCTTCCCTTTCACTGCTGGCACCTGCGCACCCCCGGCAGCGCCCTGTGCTCTCTTGAGAGGCTTGGCCTTGTTGTTGTTGTACTGGCGGGGAGCGCCTGCGCCGCCGCGGTCACCCTAACCCGCAGTCGCCACACGGTCGCCCAGCCCCCTGCCTCTCTGAGCCTCCTGCTGACGTTGCCATTGTTCCTCTTCCCGCCGCTGCGCAGCCTCCCGGCGTTGCTGTTCTTCCCACCACGGCGGCGGCGGACCCCAATCGTCCCTGCCGCGCCCCTGGTACCGGTCGTCTTCCCCCAGGAAGCGGTAATCCCCTCCCTGGCGGCCACTCCCCTCAAACCTGCCTCCATCCTCGTGTCTTCCGCCGCCGCCACGACCCGCGCCGAAATCGCTCCCATCCGATCTCCACTGGCTCGCCTCTCCCTCCAGCCTCCTCTTCCGCCCCTCCTCGAAGCCCCTGTCCATCACCGCCGCAGCGAAGGATCGAGAGAGAGGTGGTGGTGGAGCGAGTTTGCGGAGCAAGCGGTGTGGCGGCGCTCGAGGGTCGTTGAGCCGCTGCCTCACCTCACTCGAACGCGCAGAAAACCCTAGAGCTGGATCTGAGCAGCCTTTCGGAAGCCAGAGCCACCTAAAGCGGCTCGCCACCCGTTGGGTGGGCCTCGACGCTCCCAACAGATCCGGCACCCCTGCAGACTGGGCTGGGCCCGGCCCATCGGCCTAGGAGATCGCCAACCACGATCCCTCCACAGACCCCATCTGAAAACCGTCTGGGGTGCTGCACAGGCCTTACCCTGCTGGGCCAGGCGGCCCATGGCCCAGCCCACCAGTGCAGCAAGCCGCGGCCCCCAAGTCAGAATGGTTATCCATCACCATAGACTCTCTTACGATTTCTGTCATAATTATTTGTGGAGATCCTTGGTCTTTTTGTTTTTGATGTAACTCTTAGACTGTAACGGCTGTATATTTCTCATGTATGCAGATGTTGGATGTAATGTTTAAATCTTTTAAATAATAAAACATATTTTATTGAAAAAATGTAAAACAGTCTTAATTAATGAATCATAAATAAGCTGTGCCTAGAGGAACGAATCTAGCTATCGGTCATCGTCACGTCGACCCACACACCCATGTGGATGCCCGTACGTGCTGTAGTTGCACCCATTCCAGATGAAAACCGATGCATGCACCGGGTGATCATCATTCAAGAATTAATCGAGATTTATACGCCGTGTGACCACGTACAGTTAATGCCCTGTATATTTTTTGAAGCATTATTGCCTTATATATATTGGTAAATAATATGAACGTTATGAAGTGTAGTACATGAGAAAATAGTTTTGAAAGTAGTATCTAAAAGTTTCAAAAAAAAACTCGTTTTTCTTGCAGATGTGTACATATTTTTTTTCATTACTAATAACATGAGCGACATTTTTTTTTGCGGATGGAACTTGTATTAGTCAAAAATCGAGGATTACAATCCAAGTATCAAATGCTAGCTAAAGCATCAGGGCAGAGCTAAATCACAAAGCTGTATGGGAGTTTGTTCTAGCATACTGCGCCATAAAATGGCTGCTACTATTCTGATAGTGTTTAACATGGGTAATACAAATTTGATGGACTTTTAACAAAGTCTTTATCTTTTCAACCACGTATACGATCAGTATCTATGGAAGTAGGATATATGATCTAATACCTCTTGTTGTATTATGTATTTATTTATATTTCCACTCCACACTATAAAGGACACTATCTAACTCATCATAGGTTAAATCTGATCAGTATACTACTTTCTTTACTTGTGTAGAAGGTAGATTGCCTTTTAAATACCTAGGAGCACCGATGCATAATAAACATCTTAGGAGCAGTGACCGGAAAAATCTGAAGATAAGATGGACAATAAGCTACATACTTTCCAGAAAATCTACCTCCTTTCTTTTGCATGGCAAGGGAACTTCCTATCTTATGGTGGTAGATTAATTCTTTTGAAATCTAGTCTGAATAATGTGCCACTTTACATGGTTTCTCTATATGAGCTACCCAAGGGCCCGGGTAGGAGATTTGATTTCTAGCTAGGAAGAGGCTTTTGTGGCAAGAAAAAGAGGGTGTAAAGAAATATCATTTAGTTAACTGGCAAAGTGTTCTCTCACCTCATGACATGGGAGGGTTAGGTGTAACTGATCTTGTTACTTTAAACAAATGCTTGTTGAGTAAATGGCTCTGGAAGTTAGAAAATTCTGATGGTTTATGGCAGACTGTGGTTAGAGATAAGTATTTAAGAAACTCATAGTCTTTCTCAGTGTACCAGGAAACCTTCTCATTTTCATTTTTGGCAAGGCTTGATGAATGTTTCTCCCTTGTTTTACCAATGAAAACAATTTTGGAATGGCGAGATAACTATCTTATGCGAGGATACCTGGATAATTAATAAACCTCTAAGGGGAGTTTACCCTAGGTGCCTTTTATCTTTTAGTGTCAATTTTACTGTTGCCGAAGTTTTTGAAATAGGGTGGGGAGTGATTAGATTTCGCAGAGTGTTATTGGGGAAGCAGATAGCTAAGATGTGGGTAGAGCTTAAGGATTTGTGCAGTGGTGTTGTTCTTAATGAAGAGAATGATAGATGTGTTTGAATGATTGAAAATGGTTGTTTTTCTGTTAAATCCATGTATTTTGGTTTGAAAGCTCACTCAATTAAAGTTACTTATGTAGCTTTTGGATGATTAAGATTCCCTTAAGAGTTAAAATATTCTTGTGGCTTGCTTTTATGAATAGTATTCTTTCTAAAGATAATTTGGTTAGAAGAGGCTGCATTGGAGATGAGAAGTGTAGATTTTGTAGTTGCAAGGAGATAGTGGATCATATTTTTTTCCAGTGTGTCGTTGCTAATTATGTGTGGGGTAGCATGTGCCCTTGATCTAAAGAGGCTTCCTACAAAGATGGAGGAGCTATGTGATTGGGTTCACAGTTTTAAAGTTGTTAAGCTTCATAATTTGATTGCTACAAGTGTTTCTTCTGTAGCAAGGCATGTTTTAAAAATGTTTATCCAGATGACCCTGTAAATGTGGTGTCCAGAATCTCGCATAATATTAACGCTTCGGCTGATTTGCAAAAGATAAAGTTCAGAGATAGAGTACACTTCGGAGCCAAATTATTGTTGGTGATGGATAGTGAGATCTTCCAGCCTAAGAAAGGCTAGGGACCCCTAACGTTGAGACTGGAGAACGGCTAACATATAAGAAAGGAGATCCTCCGTCTAGTGGTTTTAGCAATATAAGTAAAAAAAAGTATTGTTGTCTATGGGTTTTGGTAGCTTTTTAGAACGTTGAAAGAAAGAGATGTCGTCTAGAGGAAGGGTGAATAGGCGTATTAAAAACTATTACGGTTTTATCTTGTAAGAATGCAGAATTAAACTAATGTTTATTTTACAAGCACAAAACCTAAATATACTAGGCTCAACAAAGTGCAACAACAACTCAATCTAAACAAGATAGACACAAGATATATGTAAGAGCATCTCCGGTCGTCTCCCCAGGAAGGCCCCTAGTATCTTTTTTTTCATCCGGATGGATGATAACGACCCATCGCGCCTCTAGATCCTCGTTCTCGCCCGGATTTGGGCTTTCATCCATCCGGTGAGTCCAGGTCATCCCCGCCCTCCCGAGGAGCGCTCGGGGAGTCCAGAGGAAACAAAAGCGCGGGAAACATCGACAAAACTTCCCACGCGGCTGGTGGCCCCGACTTGTCGGCGAGATAGGTCAATCGTCTTTCGCGCGCTGCAAAAGCCTGCCACCGGTTAGTCTTCGTCAGACGCGTAGCTTCCACGCGGCGAGTAAATACCATCGCCTCGAATTCACGCGCTGCTCCCTCTATTTATCACGGAACTACCGTGTGTGGCCGCATTCACCACCGTTGTCTCCCTTCTCTCCCCAGCCCAGTCTTCTCTCCCCAATCCTTCTCGAGCAATGGCGGGCTACGGCGATGGTGCGGTGAACAACGGCTTCAGCCGGCGTTTCCTACACCAGTGGGAGGCGGGTCTTTTGCACATGGCGGGGTACTCGGCGCCGCTGGACTTTCGCGAGCCCGGAGGATGGCGCGTGAGCGCGGGGGGCATCCCGATCCCGTCGCTTCCGGTGGGAGGCGACGCGCTCGCCGCCGCGATCGACGATGTGCTCGTCACCCTCAGCGACGAGCAACGCGCTGAGGAGCGGTACCTCCCCGACAACTACGACACCGGGAACGAGTTCCTCCGTCGCTGTTATGTACGGGAACTCGCGGCGTACGCGGTCCTCCCTCTCCTCCAGCTCGCAACAGCACCGACGGCCGTTGCCGCTGGTGGAGCACGCCGGGCCGCACGCTCGAGAATGTGCTCGGGCGGCGGTGCCTTCCGTGTCGCGCTGAATTTTAGTTTATGTTTCCCTCTGGCCGAGTTCAAATATATTACGAATTCGGCATATATATGTAACAACTCGCCTATATATATTAAATAACGTTTTTCGTCTATTTATGTTTGAATCCAAATACATTCGGTCTTTCCCCTGGGCTCGCCGCTGGGAAAATGGGCCTCTCGAGGCCGAGTTTTACATCCATTCGTCGCTAAATAGCGCTGGATTTCCCCTAGGGATCCCCAACGGCTGGAGATGCTTGAACACAAGTGATAGCAAGATATAAGTACATCAAGCACGATGACTATCACAAGAAAAGTAAACTTGGGTATAGAGATAACCGAGGCACGCGAAGACGAAGATGTACTCCGGTTTCCCCCACACAAGGAGAGGTACGTCACGTTGGAGAGATGCGGGCTACCACGAAGGTCTCTCGAAAGCCACGAAGGCTCACCTTTTTCTTCAAGCCAATACCACGAAGGACAAAGGCCTTTCCCTTATGGCTAGCTTTTCCTCCACTCCGGAGATGGCAAGCTCTGCAACCACTTCACAAGCTCTACGAAGGAGAAGCCCGGGCCTCTTCACAATCTTCCTTGAAGAGGTCACCAGAACATCAACCGCCAAGCCAACTAGGAGGTCACCCCTCCAAGAGTAACAAGCTCACGGTCTCTCACTCGAACAAATTGTGATAGAGAGCTCAACACTTATGCAAGGATGCAAAAGCAAGAGCACCAAAGGTGGTCAAATCCTTCACACTCCAACTCCACCAAAGCAACAAATGCTATTAAGAAACAAGAGAGGAAGAACAAAGGAGGAAATCAACAAATGACTCCAAGATCTAGATCCCAAGATTTTCCCTCTCTTAGAGGAGAAACTGATTGGTGTAGATTGTAGATCTAGATCTACTCTTTCAAATCCCTCAAGAAGATGCAAGAATCATGGGAGGGATAGAGAGGAAGCAAGCTTTTGAGGTTCAACAATGAAGTAGGAGAGAGAGACAACAAATAGAATGGTTGACCTTACCTCCTCAAGGAGGAAGAAGGACTATTTATAGTCCAAGGGGGAAAACTAGCCGTTTGGGAAATTCATGCTACCAGTACCAGCGGTAAAACTGGCACCGCCAGTTCACACGCCGGAATGGTCCGGCGAGCAAACTGACTGACCGAAACCACCGCCGGATATGTCCAGCACAAGAGGCTGGACCGGTTCTGAAACCGGCACGCTGGTTCCCTCGCCGGAATGAGACCGGCTCACCAGAACGAAACCGGTTTTGCTGAAACAGTGTACTGGAACGTGTACCGGTGAAACCGAAACCATTTCGGCTCGCCGAGATATCCCAGAGGAGAGCCGGCACCACCGGTTTCAGCGCCGAAATCGCCAGAACCCCTCAAACTCAGTTTTCTCGAAAGAACTTAACTTTGACAAAGTTCCCGAACTTTGATTGAGATGAACCAATTTTGTTGGAAAGATGACGACAAATAGAACCCCAACAGATTATTGAGACTCCTCACAGGATATTTTTAGATGATTTAAGAGAGGGAGTCTCCCAACGTCAGAAAACGGTAAACACGTCCAAACTCGAAAACGCAATAGAAGATGCATGGAGATTCCGTTTTCGATGAACTTGGGCTTGCTGAAAAGCTAGCAACAAGCTCAAGAACCTCATGCAAATAAACACCAAGAATCAACAAGAATATAGGGATGCAAAATATGCAACAGATTGAGCTCCATAAGATGATGTGATCAAGTTACCCAACTGAAAGCCCCTCTTGATAGTGCGGCTATCTATCCTATAACGCGGTCTCCCAACAATCACCTTGAGACCAGTAAAAGGAAAACCTAGCAAGGCTATACATTTTCCTTGCGCATCCCGCTTGATCTTAATGACAACGCTTCAAGCTCCACTGAAGCCGGAATGGCTCACTTGATCATTGTTGCTTCGTGAAGCCTCACAAATGCTCCCCCATACACCATGATGGGATAGCTTCATTGAGGCACATCTTCACATATCCATTATCACCAAATGGACGACAAGTTTCAAGTATGATATCTTCAATATGCTCATCTTGAACTTGCCCTTCTCAACCTTGATGACATCCATACTTGATGCCATCCTCATATGGGCTACATGAGATCATACTCGATGCATGCCCATGGCAAGATACCTTGTATCTCTTCAAATCGATGATCTTGATGCCAAAATAATATGTATACATATCAATCTTCATCGCATCGACACTTGAATCCATCATATTTACTTCAAGAAATACCTATGGAATATTCCTTCATATAAACACAATGGAAACATTAGTCCATAGAGGATTGTCATTAATTACCAAAAACACACTTAGGGGCAATGTACCCTTACAAACCTTGTGGGTCCTTTTTTTTTGCTTTATTGCCCTAGATGGGGAATTTTTGTTTTCCGCCTGGTTTGTATGCCCTTTCGTTGTATGAACCATGTTGTGACTATGTGGCTTTAATAAAAGATGGGGCTATGCCCTTAATTAAAAAAAAAAATCTCTAGGTTACTAGCCCAAATGTATATACGTCAAGAAAGAACATTTTTTTTCCATCATAAGGCTCTCAATAATCATACTAAAAATCCGCAGTGCAACAAATGTGTCATCCCCTTCTTTTGCATTGTAAATACACGGTAGCTCTACTGAAAATTTGGCTTGAAATCAGGTTGAGCAGTGACAAGCACCGCTAGCTAGGAGCACACATTCAAAACTGTGGGAAATGGAATTTTCATCTCTAAATGGTTTTGGTGTTTAGTGAGAGGAGTAATCATGTGCTCTAGTGTTATAGGCCTGTTCAAAAAAAAAATGTGCTCTAGTGTTATAGGCCTATTCCAAGATTTTCACAGGATGGTTATTAACCCCTCAAATCAAAAGTGAAAAGAGAGAACTATGTTCCAACATTAGATTTCATTTATTTAAGTCATAGAAAAATCGTACTATCAAGTGAGGGTCCACTCCGGATGGTTTTGGTGGAACCAAATCACGTACACAAAACAATATATGTGCACCCACAAACCATCCTATAGTTTTTAGAGATACCATGAAACTTAATCTATTGGTGGCTTGGTGCAAGATTTACGAGGTATGGTTGTACCAGTTGCAACTCCGGTTAAACCATGTTGCTCTGGGTCCGATTATTCTGGCGCTTGTAATGAAGGGTTGGTCTGAGCTACGCCACGAGGCACCGAATTTGGATGGCTCCGGTACCATGTCTGGTACTTGGACAAATGTACTGCCTAGTCGGTTGTACCGCATTTTGGATTGGCAGTACCGGAACTCCTCAGATCCGATTTGTACCACATTGATTTCTGGTTTTACCGGCAATCGATAGTGGTGAGTTGAACTTTCGGAGGGTGGGGGATATAGATGGAGGGGTGTGCCTCGCCTTGTGGCGCCAGACATGCTATCCTCGGTAGTACATCTCGCTGGAGGCCGATAGTATCGCCCATGTTTCGATTGTAGCTGACCATGTGAAATTTGCACTTTTACATTTAGATTTGAGGGCCCCTATAAAAGCCATCTTATTCTCCAAGGGTGTGCACCTCTTTTATTTTTCTCCCCCATTAATGTCTCAGGCTCAACTTGTTAGATATCCCCCATAGTGTTGCAATCTCCTTGATATTTTGAGATTTGATGTGGAAATGTTAGATCTAGGTTTTCACCAAAGGAAATTTGATTCCCCCTAGTAGATATTGCTTGTGGGTCTAGTTATTCTTGGGTATTTGGGAACCATAGATGGAAGAGGTCACCGTGGAGCTCAATCTTGGTGGTGTACATCTTAGTGGTATTATTAGGAGTCTCTAATTTAGTTGTAGAGATTTCCCAAGTTTTTTTTTGTGTAGGTCTCTTTTCCGAATCGTGGCACCTTGCATTGTACGAGGGTGTGAGGGTAATAAGGTGTGAGACTTTGTGGTTATTGGTGGACTCGTACCACCACACCTCTCCAGCAAAGATGTACCTCCCCCAAAGGAGGGAAGTTCGGGGTACATCACCGCCTCCACCATGCGGTTATTCCCATCATTTACTTGATTGGTATAACTCGTATAATTGTCTATCATATTTTGCTAGTTGTATCTTGTATGCTTGTGCTTGTCCTTATCATATAGGTTCCCCACCTAATTGCATCGTGTAGATAAACTATATTATTGTTGTTCTCCTAAATCTGAAAGAAAAACAAGAAAATGGAAGTCACATATTCACCCCAAGCCCGCTCTAGTCGACCATCTCAACCCTTTCGATGTCCTCCTCAGACATGACTCGAAATTGACACAATAGTCACCAGCTTTGACAACCCTGATAACCTCGTGGGTTGCAATGTTGTGGTGGCAAGCACTGCCATTCATACTCTAGACTACCACTAATTCTGTAGGAATGGTTTCGGAAAAATATCTTCTCGTCTTCAGCAAGGCAACAACATCCAGTTTATGGCTTTATTATGCTATCAAATTGTATAAGCTATGAAGCAATGTGTTGGACGGGTAACCAAGACCTCAACTACTCGAAAACAATCATATCATAGCAAAAACTCACTGTATTTTTTTGACTTCTAGAGCCCCGCCGTCGAGCCTTAATTTAGATGAGGTTTAACTTCCAAGATAGTGCGACCCCCCCCGCCTTGGCAACCTCTCTCAGATTGTCTATCTAACCATCAATCCTTCATCGTCGTCAGCCAGATAACTACTCCCTCGATTCACAATTACCTCGTGTTCTAGGTTTAGCCAAAGTCAAAATTTGTAAATTTTGACCAAGAATAGAAAAATATCAACATTCATAATATTGAATGCATATTATTTGAAAATATACTTCACGACGATTCTAATAGAATAGATTTTATATTATAGATGCTGATAATTTTCCTAAATATTTGTTTAAAGTTTTAAATTTGTATTTGATTAAACCCAAAATGCGAGGTAATTGCAAATAGAGTGAGTACCAAGATTACATAATAAATGTTGAAACAGACGAATAGTTGGGGCCATCTTTCCAAATACATGTGTCTGATTTAAATTTCGACCATCACGGGTATGTACTCCCTCCATTCATAATTATTTCTCGTTATGGTTTGATTAAAGCCAAACTTTGTAATTTCTAATTAAATATTAATATTTTAAAATGTTTTATTAGATTCATCATAAAATACATTATATATTTATATATTTGATATTATACATATTAATATTTTTCCTACATTTTTTTATCAAACTTTGTAAATTTTGAGTTTGACTAAATTTAGAAGGCAAAGTAAATAAAAACGGAAGGAGTATCAGCAATGACTTTCTGGACTTTTGAAGAAAGTTAAAGAAAGTTATTGGAAGGGATTTCATGTTTTAGATAAGCCTTCATGGATGGGCACTTATCGTAATTTGTTGTGAATAAAAATAGATTTCTCCTTGACTCAGAGCATCTCCAGCCATCTCCCACTTTTTTTTCATTCGAACGGCGAAAAACGGCCTAGTCAGGCCCCCGGTTCCTCGTTTTGGTCCGGATTTGAGCCTATTTTCGTCCGGACTCCCCATGCCATCCTCGGTTTCCCGGGGTTCTCCCGAGGACTCCGGATGGATGAAAACAAGTCGTCTGGCCCATCGTCAGTGGCCATTAGCGAAATAATTGCCACGCCCACGCCCACGCTCGCCGCCGGGGCCGCACTCCGCTGCTGCCCCTTGGCCCGCGCGCCGCCGCCCGCCCACGGCCCCGCACTCCAACTCCCGCCATCGGCCCCGGTGCGCCGCCGCCCTCCCTTGCCTCGTGCGCCGCCGCTCGCCCCTTTTGCTCCGGTCTGCGCCGCCCGCCTTGGTCCTGCGCGCCGCCGCTGCCGAGCGTGAGGACGGACGGGTCCTCCTCGTCGGGCGCGCACACGACGCCGGCGTAGGCGCATGGAGTGGCGGCGACGGCGTCCCAAGAGTCGAAGAAGCGCGAGCCCGGCAGGTCCATGCGCGTGGCGTCGAGGTGAGCTTGGAGAAGGACGACGCGTGGCGGTGAAGAGGAGGTTTAGGCGAGGCACGGCTGGAAAACCCTCCTCCCCAGTAAAAAATTCATCCGAATTATGTTCATCCGGACCGAAATTTGGCCCCAGGAAGCTCCAACGAGTGGAGATGCTCTCAATAGAGACGATACATGTGCTGATGCATCGCCTGCACTACACTTGTCACAATATGGGTTTTGGTCCCTACAGGGTTAGATCTTGCTGCCTATAAATACAAGGCGCTGTTTCACTTGAAGCACTCTCCGCAGCCAGCAAGCACAGTCCTTTAGGCCTACTCCCTAGCTACCCTCTAGGTCTCCGGGGAACGGGCGAAGCCGACCATGTCGTCGTCCATGGCCGCGGTCGTGTCGTCGCTCCGCGCCCTCCCGCTCACCGTCCTCGTCCCGCTTGTAGCCTCGGCGCTCGCCTTCGTCGTCACCGTCCTCCGCCGCGTGCTTCGGCGGCAGCGGCCGGTTTACCTGCTCAACTACAGCTGCCACCTCCCGGACGCGGAGCGGCAGTGCAACCTGGAGGTGTGCGAGTACTTCGGGCTCCGGTCGGGCCGCTACACCGACGAGACCGCCGACTTCATGCGGCTCATCTTCCGCAAGTCCGGCCTCGGGCAGGAGACCTTCGCGCCGCCCTTCATCTTCTCCGGCAAGTTCGAGAAGACGCAGGCCTTCGCCATCCAGGAGGCCGAGGAGGGGCTCTTCACCGTGGTGTCGCAGCTGCTGGCCAAGTCCGACGTGCACCCGCGCGACGTCAGCGTCCTCGTCGTCGCCTGCTCCATGTTCTCCCCGAAGCCCTCCCTGGCGTCCATGATCGTGCGCCGCTTCAAGATGAAGGACGACGTCAAGTCGTACAGCCTCGCCGGGATGGGGTGCAGCGCCGGCACGGTGGGCATCGACATGGCGGCGCGCGCGCTGCGGGTGCAGCGCAGGCCAGGGTACGCGCTGGTGGTGGTGACGGAGAACACCAGCCTCAACTGGTACTTCGGCAACAACAAGCACATGCTGGTCACCAACTGCATCTTCCGCGTCGGCAGCGCCGCCGCGCTCATCACCGACGTGCCGGCCCGCCGCGCCGACGCCAAGTACGAGCTGCTCCGCACGCTGCGCACGCACCACGGCGCCGACGACGCGGCCTACAACGCCGCCGTGCAGATGGAGGACGAGGACGGCATGGTCGGCGTCGCGCTCACCAAGGACCTCGTGCGCGTCGCCGGCGCGGGGCTCCGCCAGCACATCGCCACGCTCGCGCCCTACGTGCTGCCTGTCTCGGAGCTGCTCAGGTACGTACCTTACGTGTTGCATCTCCACTGCGTTGCAGTAAATTGCGTGTCTCGGTGCATTTACGGCTGCAGCGCCGTCCACTGATTTCACACGCCAGTAGTAACTTTGCTGCTCTGGTATCTCTGCGACGCTGCGGCTAGATAAACAACTTTTCACCCAAAGACAGCAATGCTTGCTCTGCTCTAACATGGAGTATTAATTTCTACCAGACTGACGACAAGATCACCTTTGATCTACTGTAGTAGTACTACGTGCTTATTACTACTGGTATAGAAGAAATATAGCCGTCCTTGTCACTAAAACAATTTCAGGAGTGAGAATGTGCACAGTATGAAAGTCCTCTGATCTGGCTTATATCATTGTGAGCCAACTGTAGATCCGAGAACTATATTTCCTTTGCTCTACAATGTGAGCTCTTTTAGCACATTTAACCTTGGCCAAAATGCAAGACATTCGACACTCTCAACAATGTGTATTTGCGCATGTCGTTCCTACATAGTATTGGGTATTTTAACTTGTGATTAATCACATCTCTAGTTGTCTAAGCATTTTTTTTGGAAACACAGTAGACGTAGACGCTCACACATAGGCACATACACTCACCCCTATGAACACATGCATCCTACCCATATGAACACCTCCAACAGACCGAGTCAAAGAAACTTTATCTGATTGGTCCTGAAATCGATAAAGTCGCCATAGACACCTCGCTGTCTCGATGGGAACGTCGCCTCCCACTGAAAAATATTCGACTTTAATGAAACACTAAAATGTCAAACCTAGAGTTTAAACTGTGGTGAGCTGGGGATGCCACTGCCCTCCTAACCACCCTCTCAAGCATTGATTATTTTTTACAATACACCTCTAGTACTGATTGCGGTTGGGAGGAAAAGATAAGGTTGTAGCAATAACTAAAGAGTAGCACTGGCATTTAGAACCTTAATAATTTTGCACTGGCATTTAGAACCAATCCATATCATTTGGATCGGCCGGAGTATATAGTTTGGAACGGAAGTAGACATGCTAGAACATTTGGTGAAAGAAAATGGGCAGCTTCAGAGTAATTATGGATTTATGGACCATGCACTAGGGGCGTCCCTCTAGTTGTCTACGTTTGACAAAAAAAAAAAAAAAAGACATCGAGAAACATAATTACATAAAACAAAAAAACAAAATCGCGTCTAGTACAGAACATCAATTGTTCGTTGCAATTAAGTTTCAGATGGAAAACATAGACAAAAGAAAGTAAGATATTTCGTATTAAAAGAAAAAACCCTTAACTTGAACTTTGGTTGTTCAACTTATTTTTGGATTGTTCCTTGTTGATTTTATTGCTATGACAGAAGAAGTATCTTGGGAGTTCTCTTTAGACAATGTTTTCCACTATCGATCATGAATTGTACAGACAGTAGTTGCGATGTTTCTACCAACATAAATGTCAAACTTGACTTCTGGTTTCACCATTTGAGGCATAGCTGCAAACTTGTACTAATTTCGTATTCAGTACTTGAGATTTCCATACTAAGCGTAGCACACTACACTGCACACCCCACATGCATATTCAGAGATTCAGAGCAGCAATAGGAAAACTTAATGGAACCATGAGCGTTCTGAATTTCTAGCCCTCAATAAATGTATGGTCGTTGTTAACGGAGTATGTACATCGTGTTCGCTACGACTCTCACTATTTGGTTCTCTGTTATTTCCATACATGTCTCTGAACATTATTGTTACACACAATGGTGATCCGAGACCTATGATGTCTCTGAATATTATTGTTATGTTTTCATCGAAATAATTATTGGTGTTTTTGTGCTATAACTAAATATACATAATGGTGATCCATGCTAATTGATGTCAATGGATGTTAATGGTTTATGTACTAAGGAACAAATCTAAAAACTTAAGAGGCTTTTGGCCAAACTGTGATATTAGCTGATAGCCTTAATTATACAACATATTGCATGTAGCACCGACACTGCAGTGGCCTGGAACTCTGAGTCAGTAAAAACTGCACATCCATTTAGTGCAAAATTGCGCAATTAGAAGTGTGCAGCGTCAGTAACATGCTACTCCAGTCTCCAGCGCAAGTGCAGTATATGGAGTTACGTGGCGATGAGGATGATCCTCTGACGATGTTAATTACCTGAAACATGTGATTGAGGTTTAGAGTAACTTCAGCCCAACTTATCAATACCAAGTGCATCCACAAAATTACCATGCATTTTCAAGATTCAGTTAGAGCATCTCCACTCGTCCCCCCGAGGAGGCCCCCGGCGAGCGTTTTTTCCATCCGGACGGCGAAATTCGGCCCAGTCGCGCCCCCGGTTCCTCGTTTTCGTCCGGATTTGGGCCTAAATTCATCCGGCGATCCCACGGCCCCCCCCCCCCCCCCGGCCCCCCGGGGAGCTCTCGGGGACTCCGGACGAGTGAAAAGCGGGGAAGGGCCCGATCTGTCGGTGACTCGACGCACGAACCCCACCGCCACGTCGCTCAAAATCTCCCCCACCCCTCGTATCTCTCTCGCCGCCGGCACCACCCCGCCGGCTTGTTGCCCAGATTGCGCCGCCACTCCTTCCCCACCTGCCTATATTCCGCCGTGTTTGGACGACGGCCTATCTGGCTGCTCTTCCGCCGGCCTGTTTTCCGGCCTGCTTGCTCGTCGTCGCTCGCGGCTCGGGTTGCCTCGACCACGCCCGTCAGGTGTTCGTCCATTTGCCTCGCCGGCCATGGACTCGGACGAAGAGGAGGAGCAGATGTTCGTCGAGCTTATGCAAGATGAGCGAAAGCATCCGGTTCCTCTGGCTGAGCAACAAGCACCATATGAGAGAGAGGGTCCTCTTGCACAGCCTAATCACCAGGTGCCTCCATCATGGGCCGCCTTCATTGCTATGCGCCAGGAGATTTGAGACTCTATAATGCACCAGCTGCTGCAAGATGATCTGGTGGAGCACATATGGAGGCTCCGAGGCAACGCCAACGCCGACGCCAACTAGTCTGTCTTAATTTGTTTGAAAAATTGTGAAATTTGTGTGCTTCATTTGTTTCAGCACTTGTTAAACATTGTACTGTTATCGCCGAATTTGTTTCAGCAATTTTCGTCCTCTTGTTTGCCCAACTTGTTAAATTTTATGTTGAATTTGTTTGAAATATATCAAATGGTCGAGGTTGGGGGTTTCCTGCCGGGGGGACGGCTGGAACTTCGGCGCTCCCCACGCCAAATCTTCATCCAATCCGGACGAAAATTTCGCCGGATTTGGGCGTGGGGAGCGCCAACGAGTGGGGATGCTCTTACTAGTATACTGACGCGGTCTCGCCGGACATACGGCGCACGCAAATATACTGCAGGTACGTGTACCGTGTGGCGTGGGCGTACAGCGGCGGCAACCCGAAGGCGGCGGCGGCGCTGGTGCCGGACTTCCAGCGCGCGTTCGAGCACATGTGCATCCACTCCGGCGGGAAGGCGGTGATCGACACGGTGGCGAAGCTGATGGGGTTCGGTCCGTCCGTCGTGGAGCCCGCCCGCGCCACGCTGCACCGGTTCGGCAACACCTCCAGCAGCCTCGTCTTCTACGAGCTGGCATACTTCGAGGCCAAGCGCCGCGTCCGCGCCGGCGACCGCCTCTGGATGCTCGCCTTCGGCACCGGCTTCAAGGCCTGCAGCAACGTCTGGCGCGCCCTCCGCGACGCCGCACCCGACGCCGATAACCCCTGGAACGGCTGCGCGCACCGTTACCCGGCGGCCTTGCCCGTGCCGACCCCGCGCAGGGCGAACTACCAACCCCAGCAGCACGAGCAGCCACCACCGCCGCCGCCGCCGCAGCAGCAGTGAAGACCCCGTACGGCGTACGTCGCCGTCGATCCATCGGCCGTGGAATAAATTGTGCTGCTGATTATTAACTAGGAACCGGTCGATGTATGAACCGTTGGTTTTCCGTCATGATCTTAAGTCGATGAATCGTGCACTCGTTTTATTTCATTGTTGCCAACATACCTGTCATGGTTTGCCAATCAATTATGCAAGAGGAAACCCGAGTCCACGGCACATCTACTCTTCAAATGTCGCTAGCCTTTACATCCTTTCTTAGCTTGGGATCATTTCGGTGGAAACCATGAAGGTCAAGGATTGGATTTATATTCGTCAACGACATAAGGCAGAAGTCCTTAATATCCATCATCATACTTACACCTCTCCAAAAATTTGGAATAAGCATAATACAAGGATTTTCATAATGTATCCACTAGGCCGATATTTGTTGTCAGCGCCAGATGTACCCTTAGCCAGGGGGTGCACATGACCTCGGTAAAAAACAAAAACCTTTGCTAAATAGCATTTTTTTAACCACTCATGCAATCCTAAAAATCTTTTTTTATCTGTTGAGGAATCCCCTAGGCACCCCGGTCCAAATGCTCTAGCTCCGCCACTAGTTATTGTGTCTAAAATTATGGGAGAATCGGCTCTTTCGAGCGTCAAGGGGGCAAACCATTAAGTTCCATAATGGCGTGAGAGTGATTCTTTTGTACTCCCTTTTTCCCGATCCCGGTCCTACGCGTATCCCTAAATAATTGTCATTTTAACCAACATAATATAAGTTATACAATATATAAATTATATAATTAGAAAGTCGAATATTTAAACTTTCTAACAATATATATTTTGTAATATGTATCTTATATTATGTTGGTCAAATTCGTAATCTGAAGATACACACATGCTCTATAAACTGGGAAGGAGTAACCCGAGCTTAGCTCGATTGTAACAAAATTAAACTCCTTAATAATTAATGAAAGGGCAAAGCATTTGCCCTCTTGAGGAAAACATTCCTGTTCTCCTCAAAAAATAAAGGAAAACATTCCTGTCATTTCGTACGTAACCTACAACAGCAAAAAAAATGCAGTTCCGTTTTGCTAAAACTACAATATTTCAGACAACCTGGCATTAGTAATACTGTGTTGGCTGGATCTCTCGATCAATGATCGACCCAGGCAGGAAATGGTCCACCCTGAGCTTCAAGCAAGATCGTGGCACATGTCCTCCAATCAAGACGAAAGATGTACAGCACCGCGCATCATCAACAGGTTTTCGCCTGTGCTCTCCACGCAGTTACTGAAGGCAGAATGTGATCCTGTACCCTACAACAGCAGCGCTAGTTAGGTTCACGCAATAAACGGCCTACTTACGCTTACGATCGACGCATCCAACTGGGAGGATTGATGGCAATGCAAAGCACTCCATGTGGGTGAAATTGATGGAGGTATGGAGGACACACACACAGCATAGCATATGTTTCACCCCGGCCGGCGATGCTAGCCACTTGCTGACACTCCGGTCACTTCACTGCTACTAGCTCCGTCAACGGCAGAGAGCACTCGGCGTGTACACTGCAACGGCAGAGCCTTCAATGAGGCCTAGCTAGATGGCAAGTGGGACTGATTGGAGCTTTATGCTGGACTTGTTGCTTGTAGTAGCTTGGTAGCGCGTAATTGATTCTATCAATGGGCACTTGGACATGTCATGCATGTCTCTGCTTTTTTGTATGAGTGAGGAAATCCTTTTCTTTTCGCAAGGTGAAACGGTAGAGTCGGCAAACTTAATGAAGTAAGTAATTTTGATCATGCTGCTGTAGAAAGAAGTTCTTAATTAAGAGATTCTTAAATCTAAAGCAACCTAATATTAATTTGATGGTTTTTTTTAGCAACAGTCCAAAGGGCTGGTCCACATTTGCTTTGCCCACTTTTTTTTGGCACATTTGGCATGGCGGAAATTCGGTTGTGGAGTTCTGTTAGAGCATCCCCACTCGTCTCCCCGACGAGGCCCCCGAGCGACGATTTTCCCATCCGGACGGCGTAATTCGGCCCAGTCGCGCCCCCGGTTCCTCGATTTCGTCCGGATTTGGTCCTTCATCCATCCGGCGAGCCCACGCCATCCCCGGCCCCCCGAGGCGCGCTCGGGGACTCCGGACGAAAGAATTTGGCGCGAAAGAGGCGTGTGGACCCTAGTAGTCGGCAACTGGACCGCCAAATCCTGTCGATTTCCCTCCAATTAGCTTGCATATCCCCATTCTCTCCCGTCGAATTTGTGTAGCCACCTCCATTCTCCCTCCGCTTCAACATTCTCCTCCGCCTCTTTCTCGTCCACCACCATGCCGTCGAAGCCGAGGAAGTCGCGGCCGAAGAAGTAGCGGTCGTCGGGTGTGTCCAACGCACAGTGGGCGGCGGACGAGCTCCGGCGCCAGGTCAAAACAAGCGCCAGGGCGAAGAGGGAGAAGAAACTCAACGCGAAGAGGGCGGCGTTGGCGGCGGAGGACGAACAAGCGAGGAAGGTCTCCATGGCCATGAGCATGGGCCATGCTCGCTGCGGCGGCGCCGCGATGTTCCCCGGCCAGTGGCCGATCCAAGGTACCAGCAGTTCCCCGTCGGCTTTCTGCCCTTCGAGCTTCTCGCCGTCGTCGCATGCCATGTTCCAAGAGGCGACCTACGGCCAAACGCCAAGGTTCACGCCGTCGCCGCCCGATCTCGCCGGCGGCAACCTGAGCGAGGGCTTCTCGAACCTGCGACGAGGGCCACTCCCGTTCGGTGCGACGGCGGCGCCGGACGACGAGGTGATGAACGAGATGATCAACTCCGGCTCCATGGCCGCCGCCGCGAGCCCGGGGTTCTTCACGCAAGAGGAGGCGAGGGCGACGGCAACTGTCGCGGCGCGCAACGAGCGGCTGGAGGATGTGGCCGACGGAAGCCAAGCCGTCGAAAAAGAAGAAGAGGAAGGACCAACTGAAGCCGGGGTCGCTGACGCCAACCTGCCGAAGGCAAAGAAGAAGAGGAAGAAGGACTCGCCGCCGGCCGAACCGCGCATCAAATGGACGCCGAGGGAAGAGGAGTGCCTCGCTGAAGCTTGGATGACCGTGTCCATGAACGGCATAACCGGGGCGAATTAGTCCTTCGACACGTATTGGCTTCGAGTGAAGGCGGCGTTCGACGAGCGCAAGCTCGTCGATCTCTACTTCAACAAGACGATCATGAACCGGGGAGACAAGGCCATGGCCACCCATTGGGGGATCATACAGATGGCGTGCAGCAAATGGCACGGCATACAGGAGGAGCTCAACAAAGTGCCGGTGAGCGGCGAAGACTTTGAAGCCAGGGTATGCATACGCCGTGCCTCCTCCGTCGACCCTTCAATGTACTGATTGCCATGAACTGACCCATATCGCTGCCCTATTTTTTTCCCAGGTGCGCCGTGCTTTCGACATGTACCACGACGACACCGGCTTGACGTTCAAATTTCTGAACGTCTACTCCCGCATCGAAGGATGGAGGCGGAGCTGAAACCGAAGAGCTTAGTGTTCATCGGTTCTAGGTTCGATTTAGAGATGAGGGTGCTCCCGTTGCTAGCTCGGAGAAATTACCAACATGTCGCGGCAATACACAAGAGGGCTCTTGGTGCCCCTATGGTCGAGGAAGTTTCATATGTCCACATTCTGAAGTCGAAGGAGGGTTTCAAGAGGAGGTGCCTCAAAGGAGAGTGAGAGACACACATACGGTTATGGTTGAGACAGATGAAGAGGAAGCAGGAAACCAGGAATGCCATGTCGAATGTAGATCTATCGGTAACAAAACAAAAGGCTCAAACCACTTGTATTTTTGGACGACTGAAAATGGTTCTCTTCACAACGTAACTTGGTCAAGATCCCTGAAACTGTTAATGGACCATTCTTCTTCCGTGTCAACGTGGGAGGTGCCACATGTGAGTGTGTTGCCACCTCGGATTGGTCGTGTGGCCGAAACCATGCCTCATCAGGTGAAAATCGGGTTTGGCCGAGCAATACCACTCTAAGACCGACACTGCCCAGTATTGACAGTTTAAGGTGAAAATTCTACCCCAAAATAATTTCGTTTAGGGACGAAAGCTACAGATCGAGATAAGTTCAGAGACGACAAATGCACTTATCTATTTACTATATGCCTGATTAATCTATATGTATCCTGAAAAAAAACACTTCTTTTGGCTACTTTTTTCCTATGGTGGCATGTGAGCTAATCCTGAGAAATCTGAACTCATAGCAATCCAGAAGAGATACACAGCACATCAACAAGATAACAACCAACGCTCATCCAAGCCCTCTCCAGCTAGACCGTCAGAAGAATTTGCAATACACTCCACACGATCAGCACCTTCGAGATAAGCATATCTTAGCCGTCCACAGGAATTTTAGTAATGGTAGACACATCACATGTAGACAAGAACAGCAATGTCAGTTCTTTTCAATGCTTCTCGCTTCTTGCCACATGCCCAGCGGCAGTAGATACAGAGACGCTACAGCGACTTGACAAAGCAACAGCAGAATGCGTACTCCACGAAAGAGAGGCTGTTAATAAGTTTTCCTTTTGCCAGCATAATACACTTGACCACATACCGACAGTAATATGCACAGATAAATCGAAGTTTTACAATTTTACCCAGAACACAGATGCATGAAGGTTACAGTATCTTCACAAAGAAACAGGCGGTAAAAAGTGACAAACATAAGACATGCTTAGCATAGCAGGCTAATGGAGGCGGGGTTAAATCAAATAGTCCTACTTGAGCGGCGACAACAGGCATCAGGCATCTGGCAGCTGGCAGCTAATTTTCTTCTTTCACTGCATTGGCTGTTCTTTTTTCCAGTTTGTTCTATCTCTGGATGTGCTGTTTTTTTCCAACTCCGTGGAGCAAACTGCTCAGGAGGATTCATCATGAGCTGGGCTGTCCGAATGCATATCCATGGATGAGTCGTTCGAAGCAGTGGGATTTGGCTCACGGTTTGAGCCATTTGCGAAGTAGCCTGCATCGCCAGCCTGATCCAGATGGTATGGTTGCAGACCCCGGCGGACGGGGCTGGATAATGCGTTTGAAAAGACTGCCGAGTTCTTGGACTGAGTTAACCCTGGGTTTCCTAGTGCAAATAAGCTCGGAGATGGTTGCTGGTTGCCTGTGTTGGGTACATGGACAGTGGCCAGAGTGCTTTGGCTAGCATATTGTGATCTTGGAGAGGCCAACGGATTGTCGCCTCCATACTGAATCTCATGCTACACATACATACGGGTCGTAAACGTAAATTATCAGTCTTCTGCTAGAATGACAGAGGGATAAGTGATGTAGCTGTATGTTAGGAGGCTATTGCTAGAAGTACTGACTGGTAAAAGGAAGCAATCAGTGCGTAGAATTAGTGTTAGGTTTGCAAGGACGATAAGCTCGTCTTAATATCTTATTCATTATGCATCATTGTTCGCTAAGAAACAAGATGGCAAACCTTCAAAACCACCAGGACAAACATGGTCCTGGAAATTAATTCATCCAATAGAATTAGTGTTAGGTTTGTAAGGATGATAAGCTCATCTCAATATCTTATTCATTATGCCTCATTGTTCACTAAGAAATAAGATGGCAAAGCTTGCAAAACCACCAGGACAAACATGGTCCTTGAAATTAATTCATCCAATATTTTGAAGTCCATGTTTATAATATAAATAGTTCCCTAAATTTAGCAAAGGAAAAAAAATAGTGAAATACTGCTTACCTGGATGTGCGAGGCTATATCAGCAACTGTCAGCCTCAATCCATTTTCATGCTGCCTCAAAATCCATTCATACAGCTTTTCCTGCTCAAGTGAAACAGACAATGAATAACAATAATCAGAAGGGGAAAGAAGAAAGGAACAGATGTCTGGCAGCACAAGGAGAACTTTAAAACTGAACTGGAATGTGATATTCACCAAAGGAAACTATACGCTGCTGCCGTTTGCAGGCAGGTACAATCCTAGTGGATTCTAGGCACTGGTAGAACTAAGTGGTGCAACATTCGAGGAGGGGGGGGGGGGGGGGGGGAGTAAATCGTCATTCTAGAAACGTTCTGGCATGTGGTTTCTTCAATATAGCCGGCACCCATATGGCCGTGCAGTGCACACCTCGCAGCTGAGATGTTCGAGGCCGAAGCAGTTAGAACAGAGAAGAAACCAAATAGGATAAGACTTAGCATTAACAATATGTTAGTGCCATGAATCCTAAATAAGTATTCTCCTCCAAACTTTACCGACTTTTAATCACCTCGCGACACAGGCTACAGCCTACCGCTAGCCATGGCGGGGGTTGACGACAATTACCCACCATGGTTGTTCATAACATTCAAAAAGCCTGTAAATTTGACACACACATTGTCTTGTTCCTTTCTTTCCGACTTAATATTGCGAAAATACCACGTGTGCACAAAAAATATGACATGCCTAGTCATACAGAGTTGGTGTAAGTTATTCATAGCTTGAAAGTAATCTGGGGAAAAAAAGATAGTTTGCAGTCCCTCAAACAAAAATTAAGATACTCGGAGGTATCCATCCCTGGGGGTAATTCAATGTAGGGGCACTATAATACCAGCACTCATCCATATGAGTAGACCTCAGAACATTGGTGAGAAAACTCTGGTCAAATACCACATTTGCCATATTGACGAAACTATTTAGCTGGCTTTGCACTGCAAGAGCAGTCTATGACTATGCGAAAGCATAAAAACAATAATAGGACTGTAAAATAAATGAACAATATTAGCAAACATAAGGAACTAGCTGTTCAACCATTCCAGTACTGCAACCCCATTATAAAATATAAGTAACCTGAGCAGGTACCACTTTGTTTTTAATTGTGGCAGTGCTTCTACACTAAAAGAAAATGACCAAACCATATCTCTTGCCTTTACACTAATTCAGTTTTGTAGAAAACAATCTGAAAGGTGCATCGTCTAGTGTTTCATATAACCAGTTGAGAACATGCTCACACCACGACGAGACTTGAGTCCAATTAACTTTTAGGGTGTTCTGATATTATGGAAACTAAGGCAGCAACAGAGCTAAGCATACAATTTAGTGATGATAAAAGGACATCCAAGGTTCGCCTTCCGTGATTGGAAAAGCATTCTACACCTAATGGTGAGAGTGACTACAGTGCGTAAGCTGAAGTAAAGCAGAAAAGGAGGACTCCTTAGTACTGGTCCAGAAGTAACCCGTCCCGTAAGCAAAGTCGTACACCCTTCCGCTTTGCACACACCCTCCATCGCCATACGGAGATGGTCAATTCTAACCGCAGTTGTTGCACGCATTAGTACCAATTATTGGACGATTGCACATCAAATAAAAATATGCAAGCGAGGTCAAAACACGCGCTGCGACAAGGCAACTCCCCAAAGAACCAAGAACTGTGTGCCACACGTAACTGCTGAAGTTGAAGCAGAGATTGCAGTTCAACACAAGAACTATGCCAGGATTGGAACAATTTCATCACTTGCCATGGACTGATTCCTAATTATATGAACAATCTGAACTTTTCACAGAAGAGAAGGTTGTAAAAATAAAATTTGGCATCGACTGATTCCTAACCACCCCAAATCCAAATCCTTCCCCAACAAAAAAAGGGGCGAATTCTACGAAACAGAATCCAATCTCCCACGTCACCCAATCAATCCGAACTGAAGCAGCAGCAGCAGGAGAAACATGGCACGAATCAATCTACCAATCAATCAGTCTGTCAGTCGGTCAGTAATAACTGCACGCCGTCAGAGGGACAGGGGTGGGGCGGGCCCCGCACGGACGGACGCACGTACCATGGCGTGGCGCTCGCCGGCCTGGAAGGAGAGCTTCTGTCCGCCCATGGCGAGCGTGTAGAGCTGCGATAGCGAGTTGGCGGCGCCCCGGAAGGCGCCGTACATGGCGCGGTCCGTCTCCTCCAGCCTTGCCGCCTCCGCCTTGCGCTTCTTCCCCGTCATCCCAGCCGATCGCCCCCGATCCACCGCGCAACCTCCGATTCGCGCCGAATCGGGGAACGGAGGCGAGCCCCGCCGGAGTTAGAGAGAGGGAGGGCGAGATGCGGCGCGAGCTCGGGGCAATGGAGACGAGGAGAGGGAGAGGGAGGGCGTCGCGTCGACACGAAGCGGCGGCTTTACGTCTATAGGTTTTTCCTCCTATCATTTCCCACCGGCGTTTTTTTTTTGGTTGTTTATTATCGCCTGCGGCTTTATTTTTTTGCTTTGGTGGGCGCGTCGCCGGTGGCGTGTCGCTGGCGGGTGGGACCGGGGCAGTGAGAGGGAGGGGGGAAAGAGCACGTGGAGTGGGGTTGGGGGATTGGCGCACGTGAGGGCGATGTCGACACTAGGAAGAGGGGACTGACATGTGGGGCCAGTGGTATCAGGGATGTCCCACTTGGCAGCTGGTACTTTAATGCTGGATTTTGTGCCGATTCTCTTTTCTTTTTCCATTGCTTGATAATGCAGTTTCCATTGTATCATATTATGTGTGTGGTGGGTACGTACTGTTAATATCCGACGGATACATATTATCCATCACTTTTGGCGGATGTTATCAAAGATGATAATCAAATAAAATTAGTCCAGCCCCACATATCTAGACAATGCAGAGGTTAGTCTACGGATTCCAACTATACATGTTGTGTCTGCATGTAAGTTGCTTTGTTCTACAAATAAGTGTGCAACTTTGGATACGGTCCAGTGTTACACGCTTTATGCTTACGTTTTTACATAAAAGTTTATGCTTACGTTGTTACATAAAGGAATTATACTTCTAATTTTACGTGTGTAATTTATCAAATATCCGATTCTGGTCCGATTTCGCTCTGAATCCGCTCGTATCCGCAATCCGATATAATCCGCACCCAACCATTATTCGCTTCGATTCGAATCCGCTGAAAAATATAGTAAGGGATATCGAAATAACAATATCCGATCCGATCCAACACATTTACACCCCTAGGTATCATAAAGATTTGGCGGCAAATTTACATACCAAGAACACGGGAGTTGTCATAGAAACAAGGGGAAAACACTTTAAGCTCTGTCCAATCTTTTGAAAGGAATGGAACCAATGAAAAACTAGAATTTTATCCTGCAACTTTTAGTGAAATTCTTTTAACCCAAATAGACAGGGATGGAGCCAGGGGTCCGGGTTGGGGTCATAGTCCTTCATATGCTGGAAAATTTATTGAAAGACACCCTATATAATATGTAGATTGCCCCATAACATTTTCAGAAATTGTCTATATGCCCCCCTCCAAGTAAATTATTGTTCACTTGCCCCTCCCCCTTTCAAATTTTCCTACAAATAGGACCATGAAATATAAAAAAAGAACTATACAATCAACTAAGGAGTCTTGGTAACAAGGAAATGTGCCATAAATAGGGTTCCCTTTGGTTCACTGACATGGCGGGCAAGTAGCGCATTGCGCATGAGGTATGTCATACTCGGCAGTCCGTTTTAGTGCTCAATTTCGTGTTGATTTTCTTTTCCTTATCAATTATCAATATGTTCTTGATTTACACAAGGTTTTAAATTGTATATATTAGACATGTTTTTGTGTGTATGTCCTCCCATTTTAGTTTGTACATAGTTCACATGGAATCATTCAAAACATATTATAATTCTGTAAAGATATGTTTTAGTACATGAAATTTCCGTAAAAATATGTGTGTCATATTTGATATATAAGCAAGCAAAAAATGGCCCCCTTTATCAGGATCATGAGATCTATGCATCTGTAGCTTTCATAATATTATTTCACTGATTTAAAACATCATGTGGCATGCATCTTCCAAAAGGAATATTCATATTGAACTACACCTGAATCACATGAGGAAAAGTCACATCTTGGGCCAAGGATATGTCAAATGGTGAAGGATGATGGCTATACATAAAGCATTGTTGTTCAACCAGTGATCCAATTAGAATCTTACTATGTTTTCACTATTCAATATCATTTTCCCCCCCACAAAAATATGTTTCTTTAACCTTGTGCAGAGATTTCAAACAAGGGAAATCTATATTTCTAGGTCTCGCAAGATGCTACAGAAACAGAAACCGCGATTGGACAAAGAATGAGATTGTATTATAAGACCGCAATTGAACAGACCGAGCAAGTTCAAATTCACGACATACTTATTTTGTATAATTTCATGCCATCAATCATTTTATGTTTCCAATTTCCACCACCATTTACAACGAAGACTGGTGTTTTGTTTTATGGGGTCCTTTCACTACTAGGAAAATCCTTATTGCCAGCACACCATAAAAGGCTACTGCCGGCGCACCAGAGCCCACTGGTGAAAACAGGCTTGTGGTAATGGGTTACCGCCGGTGCAGCAGCTGGTGCGCAAGTAGTAACACGAGTTATCCCTGGCGCACTTGGCCTGGTGCACCGCGGTATATTTTTTTCAAATTTCAAAAAAAGGCCAATCTAGATCTAGATCTAGCTCAAGTTCATCCTCGAAAACCGTGACCGTAAGCCACCTTGTTATTTTCACCGCGCCAGTGTAGGAGTAGGAGGCCGGAGGTGGAGGTGGATGTGGAGGAGGAGGCGTCTGGAGGTGGAGGCCCGAGGTGGAGTAGGAGGAGGAGGTCACCGGAGGAGGAGGAGGCCCGAGGTGGAGTAGGAGGAGGAGGAGGCCCGAGGTGGAGGGGAAGGAGGAGGAGCCATCTGGGAGGAGAAAAGGAGAAGCAATGAGAGGAGGAGAAAAGGAGGAGGAGGAGGAGGAGGAGGAGGAGGAGGAGGAGGGAAAAAGGAGAAGGGGGAGAAGTGAGGAAGGAGAAGAGGCAGAGGGCTAGTTTGGCATATATACCCTGGGGTTACCGCAGACGCATCAATATGGTGGTAAAAAAAATTACTTTTTTTCATTAAAATCTAAAAGCTGAAAAAGTCATGTTTCTGTTTTGAATTTTCTGAATCCAATTTTTTTCTAAAAGACCATAGGTGGTTGAAATCGGATAGGAAATCTCACGTAGATATATTTTAATATAAAAAGTTTTTCATCGGAGATTGTATGCAACCAGAAATCCAGCTTTACCGAAACATGACCTCATTTTGCATAATATATCGAAATTCATGAACGGAGGAGGAGGAGGCCCGAGGTGGAGGAGGGGGGTGTAGAGGAAAAATTATGCCGGTCATTATTCCCCCCGGACCAAAAATTGGGTGTGGAGGAAAAATTGGGTAATTTGATTACCCCCGACGCACCAATATGGTGGCGCACCGGCAGAGCAGCTCCAATTTTTCCATGGCACGAACCTCATCGACCATTACCCTCGGCCCATTAATTTTTGATTCGCCGGTGGTATTTGGCATCACCGACGCCCCTATAATTGGTGTGCCGGCGGTAAATAGCACCGGCATACCTAAAGTTTAGCGCGCCGACGATAATCCGCGCGGCTATAGGTCTTTTCCTAGTAATGTTTACATCAAAATCCTCTTTACTTTTCAGTCTACAAACTCTTTTCCATTTAATCATATTTTATGCTCTTTCTTTGTCTTTCCTGCCCAAAGTATCTCCTTCTGTGTTCATCTAATTTTTCATTAAAGTTTTTGCTCTGCAAAGTAACTGAACTACCTGTTACCTGCCTTGAACCAATTAAGCCACGCGATGAACGCATATACATCGAACCTCAGGTGAAAAACAGCGTGTATTACACGTTACACGTACCATTGCGTAAGTAGACCAGACGGAACAATAATTGCAATCGGCCGACGGCCCGGCGGCACCGGCCGGCGAGCTACGTTCACCAGGGTCACGACGAAGCCACCGTCTCCTCGACGTCACCAACGTTTCCTCCGTCGTCACCCTTGGGCTGCCGACGCCGTGTCCGCCTGCTCTTCGGCTTCGGCGCCCTGCGCCTCCGCCGGAGCGCGGCGACCGTGTCGGTGAACGCCCGGAGGATGTCCTTGTGCACCGCTCGGTCGTTGAGCTGGAGGTAGCAGAAGAGCAGCTCCTCCATGAAGTCCCAGTCCACCGCCGGCGCCGCCGCCTCCCGCCTTGCCCAGTGCGCGTCGGCCATCTCTCGCATGGAGCGCCGGAAGTCCTCGTACGGCGCGACGGAGAACGTCACCACCGCCACGCCGCCGCTTGAACCGGCCACCACTGCCTTGGTGGCAGCCATCGCCTGCGAGGTGCCCTCCTCGCTCTCGACGCCATCGTAATCTTCCTGCGTCGACGAACCGTCGTCGCCGTCGTCATCAAGAACGGCCGTCGGGCCGATCCGGAGTGACCGGAAGCCGGCGGCGAGAGCATCGTCGTCGTTGTCGCGGTTATGGGCATCGACGTGGCGTTGGCGGCCGCCGGGGAAGGAGAAGGAGTGGGTCCGAGGGTGCATGCACGCGGAGAGGAACGAGCTGGTGGAGGCGGGGGATGGGTTGTCGTTGGCGCTTGGACGGCCATGGCCATTGAGCTTCTTGAGTGCCTTGGAGAAGTGGCGGAATGATTTGTGGAGCCTCGCGTGCTTCTTCTTGCTCATGTTCCTCTTCTTGGCCTCCTCCTCCAAACTCTCCATCTCCATGTCTGATCTCTCTCTCTCTCTTCGTATGTTGGGAGCGTTTGTGTGTCCGATATGATGGCAAACGTATGTAGGTTGGGAGGAGGGAGTTACATATTTATTTGTGAGTTATGTGGAGTACTTTTTCTACAGTTATGTGTACCTTGTAAGGTTGTATGTATTCAGTGCTTGCGCTTGAGAGGATATTTACTTAATTTGTTGACTTCATTTTATAAGCACATGACACACAGACCTTGGTGCGAGTAGTGTTCATGAAGTCCTATATGTCACCATTTATAGGATAAGCACACATTTATTCATGTCAATCGCCGGGTTAATGTAGTGGCACGTACCTCTGACTTTGTTTTTTAGAATGGAGTCATATTCCCTTATATATTTTCGAAGATAGGCAAAGAGAAAGGCGATCGAGTTCAGAGCCCTAACCTCGATGATGTCGATGAGTGCACATTACCATATTACATCCAACTAGATCGGGTGAAGATTTCACGTGGCTCATGAGATATTTTGCAATAAAACCATGTTTCGCAATAAAATAGAGCACTGAAAGGACAACGATATATGCGAACCTTAATGTTTCAAGCAAGAGCACCCAAAATGCAGTGAAATGGGACATCAGTTTTTTCTATAGCTTTACATAAGAACCCATTGTTTACAAAGATCATGCCGCAATCGAGGACAAAACCACCAGAGTTTACACCAGAACGGAAGAAAACTATATATAGCCTACTACTCTCCTAAAGTTTTGGAGAACATTGCCTAGGTTGTGGCTTGTGCAGTTGTGCTCTCGAGAGAGGAAAGGTGCCATGGGAGGTGCATATAGTCGTGGAGCAAAGGAAGCTCCATCGTCTAAGTAATGGCTTATTGTCACAAATTAGAACACCATGATTCACACTGGAACACGTGGTCCTAGGAAGGACAAGTGGCTGCCTGATAATGTGCTCCATCCTACACTATGGCCTCCCAGGCCAACAGTAGGGTAGAACCGCCAGTGTAAGCTAACTGTAAAGTAGAACAACAAATGAACTCGAAACGTTTCTTTAGAATGTAATTTTTTCACTAGAATCCTCACATCTTAACCTTCTTTGGAAGAATTGAAAATTTACAAGAACCAGTTCATTCTCCACAGTCCAGGCAATGAGGCAATCCAAACGGCGCCTCTCAATGCAGAATGTGAACTTTCTGATGGGTGAAGGGCAAAATCTTAATCTTCGTATCACAATTCACACGGCACAGGATCGTCTATTAGCCTTGTAGTTCTTCTACCTGGCATTAACTTAAATTCAACCTACAATTCCACACAAGATCTGAAAATGACCGATTTGCAGGGTGCCTGATCTCAGATCGAACACAACTAGCTATATACCATGCATACAATACAAACACATAGATCACTAGGAACATAGACGACACCTGAAAAATGGACACAATCTGCTGCTTCTCAGAAGCCCTTCCCATGGGGGTACTTGCCCTTGCTACTGGCCATGGAGGGGCGGGAGAGCACGGGAAGCCCCCACTGCGACAAGAAGACGATGGTTGGGCAGGAATCATCCAAGGTGGCGTGGCGGATCTTGGATGAAGCCTGGGGAGCCTTCCTCAGCAGGAGGACTGAGCTGATCCTGCTCCACTTGAGCTTCTTGAGAGGAGAGAAACAAGAGTAAGCCGCCTTACCATTCAGAGACGGCAGCCACCGCCGCCTGGGGCGTGGGCTGACCCCCTCGTCCCGGCATTCCAGCCGCTGGTACTGGAAGAAGCCGCCCGTCCGGCTGCCGCAGATGCCAGTGTCCTGCAGCCCCATCATTTTTTGCAGCTCAAGGGGAAAGCTGCAAGGCGAAGATATAGGAGCTACGAGGAAGATGCAGATCATCTGAGGACAAACTCAACAGTAGCTTGCACATGGAGTGACCCCAAAGTGGCACAATGCTGATAATTAGAAACATTGGAGCATGAACAAGAGGACAAAGGCCGTCCTAATGTTTTGATTCCTTGTGCCACATGGGCCTAGCAACCCTTCACATCCATGTCCCTTCCTCGCTCACACCTCTCCCAGTTTATCTTCTTGGAGTACATCTGGCGTATCTACTGGAAAAAATTCCTGATTGCCATGGCAGCATATGGTGCCATGTGTATCATGGCATCTGGAAAGTAGAGGTAAAGTATGGTGGTACAGTTTTGTTTCTTGTTCCCCTTTCCGATGACTTGTCAGTTGCTATTCATACTCAATCAGTTCTGTCTGCCATTGGAATTACCAAGAATCTTTGCTATGATGGGCAATAAAGAGTGATACTTTTGTTGTCAAAGTTTTATGATGGTACAAGAGAAAATCATGGAGAATTAACATATCAGAAGAAAATGGTACACATGTTTAATGATTGTAATCCAGAGATAAGACTCCATGAACAAATACATCTATGACCTCTCAGTAAACTGTAACAGTTGATTAACACAACATGAAACAGCTAAACTAAGGCTCACATTCTACCAGTATAGAGCCCAGCACATGTTTGTATTTGATACAACAACCACAAATACAATGCTAGTCTACTTGAACGAGAATTTCCAAACCTCCCTAACATTGGATGATCCATCAGTAACTTCAGCGAGCAGGTCGGATTGCATGGCGCCTAGAAGGACAACAAAAGAAAAGTAAAGATAATGCATGAATACCACAACACATGCAGCTGCCTGACATAAAATCACACAATGAATCCAAATAAGTTGTGCATCTGAAGTGTTAACAGCTGGTCTATGGTATTTGCATGTGATGTATTTAACAAAGGATATTTCAATCCTCACCTCCACATGCAGGATGCAAATTGCTTTCTTAACACATGTATTGATGCCTGCTTTCAAAGTAATAATGCAGAACTTAACCCCTAGGTGGAATCTTGACATGCAAATTTGCTATAAACACGCAGTGTGATAAGAGAAAAAACACTGAGCATTTCGTGACCATATAAAAGGTTCATATGTTCTTCTCCAACCTTCCATTATGGAGGTGCAAAAAACAAGCATTCATTACGGGAGAACATATAAGGGTTAACAAAATTTTACCATCTTCTGTAACCAAGCGTAGAAATTGCCTTGTGCCACCACCTACACCAAAGTAATGCTTCTTTCCTGCCATGTAAACCACACCACCAGGGTAGCGTAAGCACTGCAAAAGGTTTTATAAACGTAAGCAACAATAAATGTTCAGAAAAATGCAGTAAAAGAAACAAGATTCAGTAAGGATTTTGGATGTTTACCTTCTTGATCAGACGGTAGAGACTAGGAAGTGAATCCAATGCATACACAGTCTCAGCCATCAGGATGATATCATAGCCACTAGACCCTTCATTTTCTGTGTGGTGTTTCGTTGTTTTATCATGGACAGCATCTCCACAAAGAAGTAACTTGTCGATTTCACTCCAGTCACCAGCATAAAAACCAACACTCTGAGATGTACATGTTCCTTGAGATGATTCCTTGAACAGATTAGCTTTAACATTTGGGATGGTGAGGCACCTAAGGACCTCAGCATTGAAATCTTGGAAGTGAACTAGACCAGCACCCTGAAAGTTCGAGCTTTTAAGAAATCGCTATAATTGAGGATATCTCAAACATGCCAAGGGAAGAACAGACATATACCTTGAGACCTGCAAAGATGCCAGGAAGGCCATGTCCACATCCTAACTGAAAATCAGAAAGATAGAAAATGTAAGCAGATATCTGAATATACCATTTTATCAGCTTACAACTATCTGCATCAGCAATTTTTCGAAGACTCGACGTACTCTGTAAGCTAGATACCATAACACAGTCCATGATTAGTAGGAGAGAGAGAGAGAGCAAGTATCCCACCTCTAGTACTTGCTTGCCTTCTACAAGCAATCGGTCATCTTTGATGTCTGAATTTAGGGTCTTTACCAAGTCTAATGAACCTTCCCACAGCTTCAACCCACCTAGGACCCATGGATATTGTTAGGTTCACAAATAAGACAAAATGTACTGCAAATAACAAGTTTTAGATAGTCTTTACCTTCATATTTTCCTGGGACTAAATCAGAGTTTTTTACCCCAAAAACATCACATGTGTTCACTCTCCCCTAATGAATAAGATAAATGAAGAGAATTTATTAGTTTGACATCATCATAAGGATCTAAAAATGACATGTGAAATATGGCTAAAGCAAGAACAAGAAACTTGTATGTCAGACTATTCCCTATAGATTTTAGAATATCAGTAGTGATCTGACGAGATATTTTCTGCTCAGACTTCAAAATCAAAGAGTTAATGGGTGGTTCGAGCAACTATTTTAGAGCTAAAGGAATATGTTTAACTTTTTTTACTTCGGGTTTTGGGGAGAGAGGTTGAAAGATTAGCGTACTAAAAAAATCAATGATTCATCAGATTTGCCGTGTTCTTGCTTCTGTTGGTGAAGCACGAAGCATGTAGTGAGCATTAAGGAACAGTCACGCAATATTCATAATCTCATAGTTTCTTGCCTCCGCAAGTTACACTTATCATTGTGCAATTAGAACTGCAAATCTGCCAACGAACCAGTACAAAAATGTCTTGTTTTTCTCTCTAAAAGCACAGTTCAATATTCAACAAATATCATGTTGGAAGGAAAAATGAAATATAGGTATTCAATGTGAACTTCAATCTATAGCAGCAACCTGATCATACAAACAAAAATGCTGTTGTGGAAAGAGGTACGGCATGTGTACAGCTCCGAGGAGAAAGGTAGGGCACTCTACCTGGCAGTGCCCTATCACTCTTACCCACGCACAACCCAGCTCCAATCAAGATTTTTTTTTTATTTCTTCATTAATGCAAATATATGGGAGTGATCTAACTTATATAGCCGTTATAAGTAGACCAGAAAATAATTAATTTATCTGTAGTAGCTTGGAATATAATTGAATCATCACTTCCTATAGTTGGTATTGCCATCTAATCTTAACTAACCTTACTCTATGTTTAACGCCATAACAAGCACTATACCTATCACTTTATTTGGTCGGCCAAGATTAAGGCAGTCTTGCATGTGTGGGGATGAGGTACTATTAACTTGTGGTGCTCACAGAGGACAGCAGATCCTAATCCCAGCACAAGAAATCCAGGTAACCTGAGTTGAGGCTAATCTAAACATAATGGCTAGCAAACAGCACAGCTTACAGTTAAAATAATTCAAGATACAGAAAATTTTGTTGCAGGCTTCCTCATTTCCTGAACCCCGGCAAGGAATTTGCATAGCTGATAAAGTATAAAAAAAATAAGAAATTGTCCACAATACAAGTGAAAGGAAAAGACTACAATCTATAACAATTAAACATAATCAGAGAATACACACATAATCTCTACACAACTTTGTAATCAAGCGTTTTCAAGTATCTAGTTCTCCTCACTTCCTCGGTAAAGTTCACCTAGAATTACTATGAGAATAATCAGCCAACGGATCAAAAGGCATGTGAAGGTTGATAAAACAAAGGCACCTGCAATTAAAGAATCCAGATAGTCCAAAAAATATTAAGATGTCTTCATTACATATTGCTGCCTGTTGCATACTTGCATAATTGCGGTCCTAAGTCTAAATAAAATCGAGATATTGTATACAACAACATTAGTATTATTAGTGGTAGCACAAGTGGGGTAACTACTGCAAGCTCTCCTATAAGTTTTGTGACAGGCGAGACAACATAACAACTTATTTGGCATGCTCTGTCTTGATCCTATCATCCTCGCTTCAGTTTGCAGTTCTAACAGCTCTACACTTTCAATGTAGCATAGAACAAACATGCCACAATGGAAGTTCCGTGCTTATGCAGCAGTATTTAAGCATCCTCGAGTCTGCGCAGTTCAACTGGCATGCAAATGAGCTTATACAGGAGCAAAGAATGCAGGCTGCAAACAGATAAAACTGCCCTAATGCTTGCATGCTCGACTGATCATTGTGTCATTCTCGACGGTATAGGTTACAGAGTGATCAAGTAATTGCTTACATTAGGCCGGTCCTTTTTTTTTTCTCTTTACTTAGAAGAGATAACTAATGGTAGGTGGAACAAGAGAATTTTAGTGTCAGAGGCATTTCCGCAAACACAAGTTAGGCACTTCTAAAACGCACCTTGTAAATCGACAGGGAGTCGTCGACCACCAGAGGCTCCACGTTGCCGGCCGCCACGGGTGATTCCTGCAAGGGAAACAATGTGAAAATAGAACCTTGCGCCGAACAGAACACGGAGACGAACAAGAAGCAACAGAAACCGGAGGAGAAATACCTCGGAGAGGAGGACCTCGACGGCTGGCGGCGGAGGCGGAGGAGGAGGGCCGGGGGCGGCGTCGAAGCCGAAGCCGAAGGAAGCGTTGGAGAAGGAGAAGAGGGAGGAGGGGGAGGTGGCTTTCTTAGCCTCGGCGTCCTCCATGGCGGCGCGGCGGCGGGATATGCGACGGGGTGGCCCGGTGGTGAACTGGTGAAGGTTTCTCTATTTTTGGGTGGGCACTGAAATTAGCAAGTTTGTAGTGTAATTTGCCGAAATTTATCACGTTTGTACCAATCCAGGTTTCAAAACTCGTATATTTCTGGTTTGCCCAAATTCACTTTAAGGCCTTGTTAGAGCATGTCTAACAGACACCGTATTTTTCTGCCCCTTAAAACGCGAGTAGAGTGCCCTGTATTCAATTTTGATCGACCGAAAACTTATCCGAGCTAGCAGACCCCGTATGCCTAAACTGTAAAAGGGAATATTCCCAAATATGCCAAATTGATTTTTTTCCCCTCTTCTTCATCCTCCTCTAGCCGTAGCCCCTGCCCCGCCGCGGCTGCGCCGGCCCCGCCGCCGCTACGGCCAGCGCGTGAGCTCGGACCGCCGCCCGCCACGGCCGCGCGAGCCACGGCCAGCCGCGCCGCTCTCGGCGCCGCCTGCTCCCACTCGGCTGCCGCCGCTTGTGGCGCCCGCCGGCCGCCCCACGCCGGCCGCGCCCGCTCCGCTCGGACGCCCGCCATGGCCACGCCTGGCCGCCCGCTCCGGCCCACGCACCGCCCTGCCGCGTTGCCGTCACCCAAGTCTCGCACGCCGCCGTCCCTACCCCGGACTTCAGGAAAAGAACTCCTGGTTGTGCTGGTTGTGTTTTCAGGAAAAGAACTCCAGACGAAGCTGAAGAATTATTGGCTAAAATAGGCCGGAATCATGATGATTGGACTACACCTGAACCAGCCCCGACACCAATATTGAAGAAGAGGGGTTTGATTAAATTAAATGATGAAGATATGAGGGAAGCCAAGAAATCTCTTAAGGAGAAAGGTATTAAATCTGAAGATGTGAAGAATTTACCTCCCATAGAAGATTTATGCAAGAAAATTCCCCCTTTATCCATGATTGAGGTAAACTCTCTTCAACGCTTTACTAGGGAAGATATTTCGTATTCTAAACCTCCTGCTCAATGCTTAGATGAGTTTGATAATTATATTGTTAAGCAAGAAAATTTTAATCTGAGTGTACATAATCATTTAATGGAAAATTCTCAAGCTATTAGTAATTTGCATGATATTGTGGAGAGAACCTCCAATGATGTTAAGATGCTTGTTAAACATTTTCATATGGTTCAAACTCAAATTGATCAACTCACTAAAGTGCAAAATGACTTGTTAAAAAATAGTTCTAAAGAAAAACATGCTTATGAAGTAACAACTAGAGGCGGTGTTTCTACCCAGGATCCTCTATATCCTGAGGGACATCCCAAAAGAATTGAACAAGATTCTCAACAAATTGAACCTAGTGCTCCTTCTAAAAAAAGAAGAAGATACATAAAAATGTTGTAGAATCCTCTGAGCCTGTTAATGATCCTAATAGTATTTCTATTTCGATCTTTGGCCCAAAGTGGTAATGAACATGATAAAGATAATGATAAGAATGATGCTTCTGATAAAGAAGAGGTTGAAAATGAACCAGAAAAGCATGCTAAAAATAAGAAGTATATACTAAAGAAGATTTTATTGCTAAGAAACATGGTAATGAAAGAGAACCTTGGGTACAAAAGCAAATGCCTTTTCCTGCTAAGAAACTAAAATCAAAGGAAGAAGAACACTGATACGTCTCCGACGTATCGATAATTTCTTATGTTCCATGCCACATTATTGATAATATCTACATGTTTTATGCATACTTTATGTCATATTTATGCATTTTCCGGCACTAACCTATTAACGAGATGCCGAAGAGCCAGTTGTTGTTTTCTGCTGTTTTTGGTTTCAGAAATCCTAGTAAGGAAATATTCTCGGAATTGGACGAAATCAACGCCCAGGGGCCTATTTTCACACGAAGCTTCCAGAAGTCCGAGGGAGAGACAAAGTGGGGCCACGAGGCGCCGCCACACTAGGGCGGCGCGGCCCAGGGGGGGTCGCGCGGCCCTAGCGTGTGGGGCCCCCGTGACGCCTCCTGACCTGCCCTTCCGCCTACTTAAGATCTTCGTCGCGAAACCCCCAGTACCGAGAGCCACGATACAGAAAACCTTCCAGAGACGCCGCCGCCGCCAATCCCATCTCGGGGGATTCAGGAGATCGCCTCTAGCACCCTGCCGGAGAGGGGAATCATCTCCCGGAGGACTCTTCACCGCCATGGTCGCCTCCGGAGTGATGAGTGAGTAGTTCACCCCTGGACTATGGGTCCATAGCAGTAGCTAGATGGTAGTCTTCTCCTAATTGTGCTTCATTGTCGGGTCTTGTGAGTTGCCTAACATGATCAAGATCATCTATCTGTAATGCTATATGTTGTGTTTGTTGGGATCCGATGGATAGAGAATACTATGCTATGTTGATTATCAATCTATTACCTATGTGTTGTTTATGATCTTGCATGCTCTCCGTTATTAGTAGAGGCTCTGGCCAAGTTTTTACTCTTAACTCCAAGAGGGAGTATTTATGCTCGATAGTGGGTTCATGCCTCCATTAAATCCTAAGGTTGTGCATGTGTTGTTGCCACTAGGGATAAAACATCGATGCTATGTCTAAGGATGTAGTTGTTGATTACATTACGCACCATACTTAATGCAATTGTCTGTTGTTTGCAACTTAATACTGGAGGGGGTTCGGATGATAACCTGAAGGTGGACTTTTTAGGCATAGATGCATGCTGCATAGCGGTCTATGTACTTTGTCGTAATGCCCAATTAAATCTCACAATACTCATCATATCATGTATGTGCATGGTCATGCCCTCTTTATTTGTCAATTGCCCAACTGTAATTTGTTCACCCAACGTGCTTATTCTTATCGGAGAGACGCCTCTAGTGAACTGTGGACCCCGGTCCATTCTTAACATCGAATAAAATCTACTGCAATACTTGTTCTACTGTTTTCTGCAAACAATCATCATCCACACTATACATCTAATCCTTTGTTACAGCAAGCCGGTGAGATTGACAACCTCACTGTTACGTTGGGACAAAGTACTTTGGTTGTGTTGTGCAGGTTCCACGTTGGCGTCGGAATCCCTGGTGTTGCGCCGCACTACACTCCGCCGCCATCAACCTTCAACGTGCTTCTTGGCTCCTACTGGTTCGATAAACCTTGGTTTCTTACTGAGGGAAAACTTGCCGCTGTACGCATCACACCTTCCTCTTGGGGTTCCCAACGGTCGCGTGTTGTACGCGTATCAAGACTGTTTTCTGGCGCCGTTGCTGGGGAGATCAAGACACGCTGCAAGGGGAGTCTCCACTTCCAATCTCTTTAATTTGTTTTTGTCTTGCTTTACTTTTATTTAGTATTTTGTTTGCTGCATTATATCAAAACACAAAAAAATTAGTTGCTAGTTTTACTTTATTTGCTATCTTGTTTGCTATATCAAAAACACAAAAAATTAGTTACTTGCATTTCTTTATCTAGTTTGCTTTATTTACTGTTGCTAAAATGGGTACTCCTGAAAATACTAAGTTGTGTGACTTCACAACCACAAATAATAATGATTTCTTATGCACACCTATTGCTCCACCTGCTACTACAGCGGAATTTTTTGAAATTAAACCTGCTTTACTGAATCTTGTTATGCGAGAGCAATTTTCTAGTGTTAGTTCTGATGATGCTGTTGCCCATCTTAATAATTTTGTTGAATTATGTGAAATGCAAAAGTATAAGGATGTAGATGGTGACATTATAAAATTAAAGTTGTTTCCTTTCTCATTAAGAGGAAGAGTTAAAGATTGGTTGCTATCTCTGCCTAAGAATAGTATTGATTCATGGACTAAATGCAAGGATGCTTTTATTGGTAGATATTATCCCCCTGCTAAAATTATATCTTTGAGAAGTAGCATAATGAATTTTAAACAATTGGATAATGAGCATGTTGCACAAGCATGGGAAAGAATGAAATCTTTGGTTAAAAATTGCCCAACCCATGGACTGACTACTTGGATGATCATCCAAACCTTTTATGCAGGACTAAAGTTTTCTTCGCGGAACCTATTGGATTCAGCTGCTGGAGGTACCTTTATGTCCATCACTCTAGGCGACGCAACAAAGTTTCTTGATAATATGATGATTAATTACTCTAAATGGCACACGGAAAGAGCTCCACAAGGTAAGAAGGTAAATTCTGTCGAAGAAACCTCTTCCTTGAGTGATAAGATTGATGCTATTATGTCTATGCTTGTGAATGGTAGGACTAATGTTGATCCTAATAATGTTCCGTTAGCTTCATTGGTTGCTCAAGAAGAACATGTTGATGTGAACTTCATTAAAAATAATAATTTCAACAACAATGCTTACCGGAACAATTCTAGTAACAACTATAGGCCATATCCTTATAATAATGACAACGGCTATGGTAATTCTTATGGAAATTCTTACAACAATAATAGGAACACACCCCCTGGACTTGAAGCTATGCTTAAGGAATTTATTAGTACACAAACTGCTTTTAACAAATCTGTTGAAGAAAAGCTTGGGAAAATTGATATACTTGCTTCTAAAGTCGATAGTCTTGCTGCTGATGTTGATTTTTTGAAATCGAAAGTTATGCCTAATGAAAATCATAATAATAAAATTGTTACTACAGAAAATGCCATCCAAGTTAGAATTAATGAGAATATAAGATTGATGGCCGAATTGCGTGCTAGGTGGGAAAAAGAAGAAAATGCTAAAGAAGATAAAATAGCTAAAGTTTGGACTATTACCACCACTAGTAATGCTAATGCTTCACATGTTGCTGCACCTCCTACTATTAATGGTAAAATAATTGGTGTTGACAATGTTTCCACTTCTAATGCAAAGCGTGAAAAACTGCCTGACACTGCTAAAACTGCTGAAACTGCCTGTGATAAAACTGCTGAAATTTTTTCCAACATTGGGGACAATGATCCCATTGCTTTAGATTATAATGGTTTGGATTTTGATGGTTGCCACATCTCTGAAGTTATAAAGTTCTTACAAAAACTTGCTAAGAGTCCTAATGCTAGTGCTATAAATTTGGCTTTCCCAAAACATATTACAAATGCTCTCATAAAAGTTAGAGAAGAGAAACTAGAACGCGAAACTTCTATTCCTAGAAAGTTAGAGCATGGTTGGTAGCCCATCATTAAGATGAAGGTCAATGACTTTGATTGTAATGCTTTATGTTATCTTGGTGCAAGTATTTCCGCTATACCTAGAAAGATCTATAATATGCTTGACTTGCCACCATTGAAAAATTGTTATTTGGATGTTAATCTTGCTGATAATTCTACAAAGAAACTTTTGGGGAGAGTTGATAATGTTCGCATTACCGTTAACAATAACCTTGTCCCCGTTTATTTTGTTGTCTTGGATATTGAATGCAATGCATCTTGTCCCATTATATTGGGAAGACCTTTTCTTCGAACTGTTGGTGCTATCATTGATATGAAGGAAGGTAATATTAAATATCAATTTCCTCTCAAGAAAGGTATGGAACACTTCCCTAGAAAGAGAATGAAGTTACCTTTTGATTCTATCATTAGAACAAATTATGATGTTGATGCTTCGTCTCTTGATAATACTTGATACACACTTTCTGCGCCTAGCTGAAAGGCGTTAAAGAAAAGCGCTTATGGGAGACAACCCATGATTTTACTTCTGCACTTTTATATTATATTTGAGTCTTGGAAGTTGTTACTACTGTAGCAACCTCTCCTTATCTTAGTTTTGTTGCATTTTTGTGCCAAGTAAAGTCTTTGATAGTAAGGTTCATACTAGATTTGGATTACTGCGCAGAAACAGATTTCTTTGCTGTCACGAATCTGGGACTAATTCTCTGTAGGTAACTCAGAAAATTATGCCAATTTACGTGAGTGATCCTCAGATATGTACGCAACTTTCATTCAATTTGAGCATTTTCATTTGAGCAAGTCTGGTGCCTCAGTTAAATTCGTCTTTACGAACTGTTCTGTTTTGACAGATTCTGCCTTTTACTTCGCATTGCATGTTTTGCTATGCTTGATGGATTTTTCGATTCCATTAACTTCCAGTAGCTTTGTGCAATGTCCAGAAGTGTTAAGAATGATTATGTCACCTCTGAACATGTGAATTTTGATTGTGCACTAACCCTCTAATGAGTTGTTTTAAGTTTGGTGTGGAGTAAGTTTTCAAGGATCAAGAGAGGAGGATGATACAATATGATCAAGAAGAGTGAAAACTCTAAGCTTGGGGATGCCCCCGTGGTTCATCCCTGCATATTTCAAGAAGACTCAAGCATCTAAGTTTGGGGATGCCCAAGGCATTCCCTTCTTCATCGACAACTTATCAGGTCACCTCTAGTGAAACTATATTTTTATTCCGTCACATCTTATGCACTTTGCTTGGAGCGTCTGTTTGTTTTTGTTTTTGTTTTGTTTGAATAAAATGGATCCTAGCATTCATTGTGTGGGAGAGAGACACGCTCCTCTGTTGCATATGGAAAAATATGTCCTTAGGCTTTACTCATAGTATTCATGGCGAAGGTTGAATCTTCTTCGTTAAATTGTTATATGGTTGGAAACGGGAAATGCTACATGTAGTAATTGGTAAAATGTCTTGAATAATTTGATACTTAGAAATTGTTGTGCTCATGTTTAAGCTCTTGCATCATATACTTTGCACCTATTAATGAAGAAATACATAGAGCTTGCTAAAATTTGGTTTGCATGATTGGTTTCTCTAAAGTCTAGATAATTTTTAGTAAGGGTCGAACAACAAGGAAGACGGTGTAGAGTCTTATAATGTTTACAATATGTCTTTTATGTGAGTTTTGCTGCACCGCTTCATACTTGTGTTTGTTTCAAATAGTCTTGCTAGCCTAAGCCTTGTATCGAGAGGTAATACTTCTCATGCATCCAAAATCCTTGAGCCAAAAACTATGCCATTTGTGTCCACCATACCTACCTACTACATGGTATTTCTCCGCCATTCCAAAGTAAATTGCTTGAGTGCTACCTTTAAAATTTCCATTCTTCATCTTTGCAATATATAGCTCATGGGACAAATAGCCTAAAAACTATTGTGGTATTAAATATGTACTTATGCACTTTATCTCTTATTAAGTTGCTTGTTGAGCGATAACCATGTTCTTGGGGACGCCATCAACTACTCTTTGTTGAATATCATGTGAGTTGCTATGCATGTCCGTCTTGTCTGAAGTAAGGGCGATTTACCATGAGTTGAATGGTTTGAGCATGTGATACGCGTACAGCACGCGTCCGTTGGGAACCCCAAGAGGAAGGTGTGATGCGTACAGCGGCAAGTTTTCCCTCAGTATGAAACCAAGGTTTATCGAACCAGTAGGAGCCAAGAAGCACGTTGAAGGTTGATGGCGGCGAGATGTAGTGCGGCGCAACACCAGGGATTCCGGCGCCAACGTGGAACCTGCACAACACAAACCAAGTACTTTGCCCCAACGAAACAGTGAGGTTGTCAATCTCACCAGCTTGCTGTAACAAAGGATTAGATGTATAGTGTGGATGATGATTGTTTGCAGAAAACAGTAGAACAGTTGCAGTAGATTGTATTCGATGTAAAAGAATTGGACCGGGGTCCACAGTTCACTAGTGGTGTCTCTCCCATAAGATAAATAGCATGTTGGGTGAACAAATTACAGTTGGGCAATTGACAAATAAAGAGGGCATGACCATGCACATACATATTATGATGAGTATTGTGAGATTTAATTGGGCATTACGACAAAGTACATAGACCGCTATCCAGCATGCATCTATGCCTAAAAAGTCCACCTTCAGGTTATCATCCGAACCCCCTCGAGTATTAAGTTGAAAACAACAGACAATTGCATTAAGTATTGCGCGTAATGTAATCAATAACTACATCCTCGGACATAGCATCAATGTTTTATCCCTAGTGGCAACAACACATCCATAACCTTAGAGGTTTCTGTCACTCCCCCAGATTCACGGAGACATGAACCCACTATCGAGCATAAATACTCCCTCTTGGAGTTACTAGCAAAAACTTGGCCAGAGCCTCTACTAATAACGGAGAGCATGCAAGATCATAAACAACACATAGATATAAATTGATAATCAACATAACATGGTATTCTCTATTCATCGGATCCCAACAAACACAACATATAGCATTATAGATAGATGATCTTGATCATGTTCGGCAGCTCACAAGATCCGACAATTAAGCATAACGAGGAGAAGACAACCATCTAGCTACTGCTATGGACCCATAGTCCAGGGGTGAACTACTCACTCATCACTCCGGAGGCGACCATGGCGGTGTAGAGTCCTCCGGGAGATGAATCCCCTCTCCGGCAGGGTGCCGGAGGCGATCTCCTGAATCCCCCGAGATGGGATTGGCGGCGGTGGCGTCTCTGGAATGTTTTCCGTATCGTGGCTCTCGGTACTGGGGGTTTCGCGACGAAGGCTATTTGTAGGCGGAAGGGCAGGTCAAGGGGCGTCACGAGGGGCCCAGGAGACAGGCCGGCGCGGCCAAGGCTTGGGCCGCGCCGCCCTACCTCCTGGCCACCTCGTGGCCCCACTTCGTTGACTCTTCGGTCTTCTGGAAGCTTCGTGTGAAAATAGGCCCCTGGGCGTTGATTTCGTCCAATTCCGAGAATACCTTACTAGGATTTCTGAAACCAAAAACAGCAGAAAACAGCAACTGGCTCTTCGGCATCTTGTTAATAGGTTAGTTCCAGAAAATGCATAAATATGATGTAAAGTATGCATAAAACATGTAGATATCATCAATAATGTGGCATGGAACATAAGAAATTATCGATACGTCGGAGACGTATCAGCATCCCCAAGCTTAGTTTCTGCTCGTCCCGAGCAGGTAAACGATAAAAAATAATTTCCGGAGTGACATGCCATCATAACCTTGATCATACTATTGTAAAGCATATGAGCTGAGATCAAATCATTCAAAGCAAGTGTCTATATTGATATAAGGGATGATAATGCAAGAGTTAGACAAGCTAGAAGTTTTCATGAACTATTGCTTTAAAGACATGCAACCGTACAAAGTTCATTAAAGATGTATTAAGTATTCAGCATAGAAGTTCTATCCTTCATTCCAAGCATCAAGTAAATTTTCACAACATAAGAAGGATTCAGTCAAGTAAACATAAACATGAACGTCATGAATCAACTGTTTCGAAGTCTACTCAACCGGTGAGCGCAAGCATTTGGTATTAGCACCAGGATGTTACGGCATAAAGAACGTTAATGGGGGTTTGGAAGGCCAAATGGAAGAAAGGCTTGCAAAGCTGTAAATGACCATTAGAGAGGAAGCCTTATGATCGAAGCTATGCAAGGAGTAGTGATTGCCATGCAACGGATGCACATAGAGCTATATGTGTATGAAAGCTCTCCAATGGAACTAGTGGGGGTGCATCCAACTTGGTTGCTCATGAAGACCTAGAGCACTTTTGAGGAGGCTCATCATTGGAATATACAACCCAAGTTCTATAGTGTAAATTCCCCATATAGTTATACTAGTAAAACATGAAAACTCTCTCATATGAATGTAGGTGCTAAACATGAGCACAAATAATGACTATGAATAATGCGGGTGCTAAAACATGAGCACAAGTGTGAATAAAAGATAGTAATGCTGCCCCCTTTTTCTTTATTCTCTTTTTTCTTTTTCTTTTTTCTTTTCTTTTTTCTTTCTTTTCATTTTTTTTCTTTCTCTTTTTTTCTTTTTGATGGCCTCCACGGCTCTTTTCATTTTTAGGGGCAACATCCTAATATGACAACACACTTTTTGGTACAAATAACTCATAATGAATGAAACATGATGTATGAAACTGTATGCCTCTGCCAATGTAGCAGGATGTGCAATGATCTAGCGTAACATGGGTAAACCACACATCAGCTGTATATGATCATGCAAAGCAATATACAAATAATAAATGACAACATGGCATGTAATGTAAAATGGATGTTGCATGGCAATATATCTCGGAACAGCTATGGAAATGCTGTGGTAGGTAGGTATGGTGGCTATTTTGAGGAGATGTATGGGCTTATGTGTAGGAGAACAAGAGAAAGTCCTCCCACGGGTTTGGATGTACTGGCGAAGTATGCACAATTCTCAATGTGAGCAAAAGGCAATGCACAGTATCGAAGAGGCTAGCAAATTTGGATGGTGGAAGTGCCAAAAACCGTAGCTTAACATTAGTCAAAAAGAACTCACAAGCTTATTGCAAACAACTAGCAGGTTCATCATTAAGAGCATGATTAAAATTTACTCCAAGGAGGGTCGTTCACGGTGGCACAAGTACCCCGCTAGCTCCCTCGACCTTCAGCACAACTTAGTTATTACGATGAACTCTCGGACATGGAAAGCTATCAAGTCCAACTACGCCTTCAACTATTTAAATAGAGTTTGTAGTACGGCACAAGCTTAAAGACAGCAATCCACTACTAATTTTAACTTATTTATCCAGCAAGTCTTACCATCTAAATACCTCAAAACATTTGCAAAGAATCAAGTTATCAAATCTCAATGTTCTACAAGTATTTTATTATACACTACCACATGCAACATTTCCCGTTTCCAACCATACAACAATTTAACGAAGAAGAAACTTCGCCATGAATATTATGAGTAAAGCCTAAGGACATACTTGTCCATATGCAACAGCGGAGCGTGTCTCTCTCCCACACAAAGAATGCTAGGATCCATTTTATTCAAACAAAACAAAAACAAAAACAAACCGACGCTCCAAGCAAAGCACATAAGATGTGACGGAATAAAAATATAGTTTCAGGGGAGGAACCTGATAATGTTGTCGATGAAGAAGGGGATGCCTTGGGCATCCCCAAGCTTAGACGCTTGAGTCTTCTTGATATATGCAGGGGTGAACCACCGGGGCATCCCCAAGCTTAGAGCTTTCACTCTCCTTGATCATGTTGTATCATCTCCCTCTCTTGATCCTTGAAAACTTCCTCCACACCAAACTCAAAACAACTCATTAGAGAGTTAGTGCACAATCAAAATATACATGTTCAGAGGTGACATAATCATTATTAACACTTCTGGACATTGCACAAATCTACTGAAAGTCAATGGAATCGAAAAATCCATCGAACACATCAAAACAGGCAATGCGAAATAAAAGGCAGAATCTGTCAAAACAGAACAGTTCGTAAAGACGAATTTTATTGAGGCACCAGACTTGCTCAAATGAAAATGCTCAAATTGAATGAAAGTTGCGTACATATCTGAGGATCACTCACGTAAATTGGCATAATTTTCTGAGTTACCTACAGAGAATTTTGCCCAGATTCGTGACAGCAAAGAAATCTGTTTCTGCGCAGTAATCCAAATCTAGTATGAACCTTATTTTCAACGACTTTACTTGGCACAACAAAGCACAAAACTAAGATAAGGAGAGGTTTCTACAGTAGTAAACAACTTCCAAGACACAAATATAAACAAAGGTACTGTAGTAAAAACATGGGTTGTCTCCCATAAGCGCTTTTCTTTAACGCCTTTCAGTTAGGCGCAGAAAGTGTATATCAAGTATTATCAAGAGACGAAGTGTCAACATCATAATTTGTTCTAATAATAGAATCAAAAGGTAACTTCATTCTATTTCTAGGGAAGTGTTCCATACCTTTCTTGAGAGGAAATTGATATTTAATATTACCTTCCTTCATATCAATGATAGCACCAACAGTTCGAAGAAAAGGTCTTCCCAATATGATGGGACAAGATGCATTGCATTCAATATCCAAGACAACAAAATCAACGGGGACAAGGTTATTGTTAACGGTAATGCGAACATTATCAACTTTCCCCAAAGGTTTCTTTGTAGAATGATCAGCAAGATTAACATCCAAATAACAATTTTTCAATGGTGGCAAGTCAAGCATATTATAGATTTTCTTAGGCATAACGGAAATACTTGCACCAAGATCACATAAAGCATTACAATCAAAGTCATTGACATTCATCTTAATGATGGGCTCCCAACCATCCTCTAGCTTCCTAGGAATAGAAGCTTCGCGTTCTAATTTCTCCTCTCTAGCTTTTATGAGAGCATTTGTAATATGTTTCGTGAAAGCCAAATTTATAGCACTAGCATTAGGACTCTTAGCAAGTTTTTGTAAGAACTTTATAACTTCAGAGATGTGGCAATCATCAAAATTCAAACCATTATAATCTAAAGCAATGGGATCATCATCCCTATTGTTGGAAAAAAATTCAGCAGTTTTATCACAGCGATTTAGCTTTAGCAGCTTCGAGTGCAGTTTTTCGCGCTTTGCATTTGAAGTGGAAACATTGCCAACACCAATTATTTTACCATTAATAGTAGGAGGTGCAGCAACATGTGGAGCATTAGCATTGCCAGTGGTGGTAATAGTCCAAACTTTAGCTATATTATCTTCTTTTTCATTTTCTTCTCTTTCCCACCTAGCACGCAATTCGGCCATCAATCTTATATTCTCATTAATTCTAACTTGGATGGCATTTGCTGTAGTAACAATTTTATGATTATGATTTTCATGAGGCATAACTTTCGATTTCAAAAGATCAACATCAGCAGCAAGACTATCGACTTTAGAAGCAAGTATATCAATTTTCCCAAGCTTTTCTTCAACAGATTTGTTAAAAGCAGTTTGTGTACTAATAAATTCTTTAAGCATAGATTCAAGTCCAGGGGGTGAATTCCTATTATTGTTGTAAGAATTCCCATAAGAATTACCATAGCCGTTGCCATTATTATAAGGATATGGCCTATAGTTGTTACTAGAATTGTTCCGGTAAGCATTGTTGTTGAAATTATTATTTTTAATGAAGTTTACATCAACATGTTCTTCTTGTGCAACCAATGAAGCTAACGGAACATTATTAGGATCAACATTAGTCCTATCATTCACAAGCATAGACATAATAGCATCAATCTTATCACTCAAGGAAGAGGTTTCTTCGACAGAATTTACCTTCTTACCTTGTGGAGCTCTTTCCGTGTGCCATTCGGAGTAATTGATCATCATATTATCAAGAAGCTTTGTTGCTTCACCAAGAGTGATGGACATAAAGGTACCTCCAGTAGCTGAATCCAATAGGTTCCGCGAATAAAAATTAAGTCCTGCATAAAAGGTTTGGATGATCATCCAAGTAGTCAGTCCATGGGTTGGGCAATTTTTAACCAAAGATTTCATTCTTTCCCATGCTTGGGCAACATGCTCAGTATCCAATTGTTTAAAATTCATTATGCTACTCCTCAAAGATATAATTTTAGCAGGGGGATAATATCTACCAATAAAAGCATCCTTGCATTTAGTCCATGAATCAATACTATTCTTAGGCAGAGATAGCAACCAATCTTTAGCTCTTCCTCTTAATGAGAAAGGGAAGAATTTTAATTTTATAATGTCACCATCTACATCTTTATACTTTTGCATTTCACATAGTTCAACAAAATTATTGAGATGGGCAGCAGCATCATCAGAACTAACACCAGAAAATTGCTCTCGCATAACAAGATTCAGTAAAGCAGGTTTAATTTCAAAGAATTCTGCTGTAGTAGCAGGTGGAGCAATAGGTGTGCATAAGAAATTATTATTATTTGTGGTTGTGAAGTCACACAACTTAGTATTTTCAGCAGTACCCATTTTAGCAACAGTAAATAAAGCAAACTAGATAAAGTAAATGCAAGTAACTAATTTTTTTGTGTTTTTAATATAGCAAACAAGATAGCAAATAAAGTAAAACTAGCAACTAATTTTTTTGTATTTTGATTTAGTGCAGCAAACAAAGTAGTAAATAAAGTAAAGCAAGACAAAAACAAAGTAAAGAGATTGCGATGTGGAGACTCCCCTTGCAGCGTGTCTTGATCTCCCCGGCAACGGCGCCAGAAAAAGAGTTGCTGGCGTGTAGTTGACGTGGGAGTTAGAAATCTTCGTGGTGTAACTTTTCTTCAGATCCCCGGCAACGGCGCCAGAAAAAGAGCTTGATACGCGTACAGCACGCGTCCGTTGGGAACCCCAAGAGGAAGGTGTGATGCGTACAGCGGCAAGTTTTCCCTCAGTATGAAACCAAGGTTTATCGAACCAGTAGGAGCCAAGAAGCACGTTGAAGGTTGATGGCGGCGAGATGTAGTGCGGCGCAACACCAGGGATTCCGGCGCCAACGTGGAACCTGCACAACACAAACCAAGTACTTTGCCCCAACGAAACAGTGAGGTTGTCAATCTCACCGGCTTGCTGTAACAAAGGATTAGATGTATAGTATGGATGATGATTGTTTGCAGAAAACAGTAGAACAGTTGCAGTAGATTGTATTCGATGTAAAAGAATTGGACCGAGGTCCACAGTTCACTAGTGGTGTCTCTCCCATAAGATAAATAGCATGTTGGGTGAACAAATTACAGTTGGGCAATTAACAAATAAAGAGGGCATGACCATGCACATACATATTATGATGAGTATTGTGAGATTTAATTGGGCATTACGACAAAGTACATAGACCGCTATCCAGCATGCATCTATGCCTAAAAAGTCCACCTTCAGGTTATCATCCGAACCCCCTCCAGTATTAAGTTGAAAACAACAGACAATTGCATTAAGTATTGGGCGTAATGTAATCAATAACTACATCCTCAGACATAGCATCAATGTTTTATCCCTAGTGGCAACAGCACATCCATAACCTTAGAGGTTTCTGTCACTCCCCCAGATTCACGGAGACATGAACCCACTATCGAGCATAAATACTCCCTCTTGGAGTTACTAGCAAAAACTTGGCCATAGCCTCTACTAATAACGGAGAGCATGCAAGATCATAAACAACACATAGATATAAATTGATAATCAACATAACATGGTATTCTCTATTCATCGGATCCCAACAAACACAACATATAGCAGTACAGATAGATGATCTTGATCATGTTCGGCAGCTCACAAGATCCGACAATTAAGCATAATGAGGAGAAGACAACCATCTAGCTACTGCTATGGACCCATAGTCCAGGGGTGAACTACTCACTCATCACTCCGGAGGCGACCATGGCGGTGTAGAGTCCTCCGGGAGATGAATCCCCTCTCCGGCAGGGTGCCGGAGGCGATCTCCTGAATCCCCCGAGATGGGATTGGCGTCTTGTTAATAGGTTAGTTCCAGAAAATGCATGCTGGATTATTGATGTATCGATAATTTCTTATGTTCCATGCCACATTATTGATGATATCTACATGTTTTATGCATACTTTATGTCATATTTATGCATTTTCCGGCACTAACCTATTAACGAGATGCCGAAGAGCCGCTTGTCAAGTTTTCTGCTGTTTTTGGTTTCAGAAATCCTAGTAAGGAAATATTCTCGGAATTGGACGAAATCAACGCCCAGGGGCCTATTTTCACACGAAGCTTCCAGAAGTCCGAGGGAGAGACAAAGTGGGGCCACGAGGTGCTGCCACACTAGGGCGGCGCGGCCCAGGGGGGGCCCGCGTGGCCCTAGCGTGTGGGGCCCCCGTGACGCCTCCTAACCTGCCCTTCCGCCTACTTAAGGTCTTCGTCGCGAAACCCCCAGTACCGAGAGCCACGATACGGAAAACCTTCCAGAGACGCCGCCACCGCCAATCCCATCTCGGGGGATTCAGGAGATCGCCTCCGGCACCCTGCGGAGAGGGGAATCATCTCCCGGAGGACTCTTCACCGCCATGGTCGCCTCCGGAGTGATGAGTGAGTAGTTCATCCCTGGACTATGGGTCCATAGCAGTAGCTAGATGGTCGTCTTCTCCTAATTGTGCTTCATTGTCGGGTCTTGTGAGCTGCCTAACATGATCAAGATCATCTATCTGTAATGCTATATGTTGTGTTTGTTGGGATCCGATGGATAGAGAATACTATGCTATGTTGATTATCAATCTATTACCTATGTGTTGTTTATGGTCTTGCATGCTCTCCGTTATTAGTAGAGGCTCTGGCCAAGTTTTTACTCTTAACTCCAAGAGGGAGTATTTATGTTCGATAGTGGGTTCATGCCTCCATTAAATCTGGGACGGTGACAGAAAGTTCTAAGGTTGTGGATGTGCTGTTGCCACTAGGGATAAAACATCGATGCTATGTCTAAGGATGTAGTTGTTGATTACATTACGCACCATACTTAATGCAATTGTCTGTTGTTTGCAACTTAATACTGGAGGGGGTTCGGATGATAACCTGAAGGTGGACTTTTTAGGCATAGATGCATGATGGATAGCGGTCTATGTACTTTGTCGTAATGCCCAGTTAAATCTCACAATACTCATCATATCATGTATGTGCATGGTCATGCCCTCTTTATTTGTCAATTGCCCAACTGTAATTTGTCCACCCAACATGCTTATTCTTATCGGAGAGACGTCTCTAGTGAACTGTGGACCCCGGTCCATTCTTAACATCGAATACAATCTACTGCAATACTTGTTCTACTGTTTTCTGCAAACAATCATCATCCACACTATACATCTAATCCTTTGTTACAGCAAGCCGGTGAGATTGACAACCTCACTGTTACGTTGGGACAAAGTACTTTGGTTGTGTTGTGCAGGTTCCACGTTGTCACCGGAATCCCTGGTATTGCGCCGCACTACACTCCGCCACCATCAACCTTCAACGTGCTTCTTGGCTCCTACTGGTTCGATAAACCTTGGTTTCTTACTGAGGGAAAACTTGCCGCTGTACGCATCACACCTTCCTCTTGGGGTTCCCAACGGTCGCGTGCTGTACGCGTATGAAACACTACAATAAATTTTGCGATTGGATGAAACCTTTATTCTTGCAAATCCCTTTAACTGATGCTATTAAATTGCCACCTTATTTAAAGTATATGAAAGATATTGTCTCTAACAAAAGGAAAATTCCTAATGAGGAGATTTCCACTATGCTTGCTAATTACTCTTTCAATGGCAAAGTTCCAAAGAAGTTGGGCGACCCAGGTATACCGACTATTCCTTGTTCTATCAAGAATAATTATGTTAGAACTGCTCTATGTGATTTGGGAGCAGGTGTTAGTGTTATGCCTTTTTCTCTTTACAAGAGACTTTATTTAGATAAGTTGATACCAACTGATATATCTTTGCAAATGGCTGATAAATCTACTGCTATTCCTGTTGGTATATGTGAGGATGTTCCTATTCAAGTTACTAATAACTGCTTGATATTAACTGATTTTGTTGTGTTGGAAATACCTGAAGATGATAATATGTCGATTATTCTTGGGAGACCTTTTCTTAACACCGCAGGGGCTATTATTGATTGCAATAAAGGAAAAGTTACTTTCAATATCGATGATAAGGAGCATACCGTTTATTTTCCCAAGAGCATTGATAAAGTATGTGGAGTTAATACCATTTCTAATGTGAGAACTATCAAAGTTGGAGCTATTGATTGTCCTATATATGAGCCTAAAGAAGGATATCAAAATATTATGATTGGATCCATATCAATACAATTCAAGGTAACATGATTGATTTGAGGTTTATTTCTTCTTATGCTATGTAAAATTTATTTGGTGGCAAGACTTGATCAACCTTGTTAACAAATACATTTTATATGCATAGAGGAACTAAACAACATTTCTTTCCTTCCTCCACTTGTTCTACTTGCTGTAGCACTTTTTATTTTGCAAAGTTCTTTAGTCAATTAGAGATTTCAAAATCTTTTTCTGCCCAGTAATAATAAATTTAATACCCAGAAATGTGCATTTTTCAAAGTTTTCAAAAATTCACAAAAATTATACCATTGGTCTTATTTTTCGAAGAGGCACCTGGGAGCACCTGGGGATGACCAGTGGGGCATCCCAGGGTGGCACCCCACCAGCCGGCGCGGCCAAGGAGGGGGGCGCGCCACCCTGTGGTGTGGGCCCCTCCTTGCCCCACTACTTCATCTCTTTCTCCCATCTCATTCTCTCTCCCGAAAAAACTCGCACCAGCTTTCTCTCACTCGCGTTTTTGCTCAAGAGCTCAGGATTTCTCGATCTCTTTGCTCAGCCTAGATTTCTGTCTGAAATTTGGCACATTTGCTCTCCGGTATGTGACTCCTCCGATTATCCAAGTAGAATTTTGTTTGGTTGAGTATATCTTGAATATTTTGCTGTTGTAGGTAACATGTTTAGTGAGCTTGCATGCTTGTTCTAAGTTGTAAGAATTAGTTTTGATGCATGCTTAGTACTCTAGCAAGTTCCTATAGTAGTTTCCCTCAATTATATGTCACCAAATCAAATTTTATAATGTTTGTTGAAAAATTTCAGAAAATGGAGTGGAATAGGCATCAACTAAACCAACAAGAATTGGAGGTGCAACAAGTTATGAGAGTTCACCGCAAAGAGGGAGTATACCCCTCCTACTACCCATGCACTGATTTTATGAGAAGCGCGGGAATCTTGCAAGATGTTCAAAATCTGATTTCCAATGCAGGGTTGGGAAGCTTTGTTGTTGGTGAACCTTACCAATATGCAAAACTGACCATGTCTGTAGTGCAGGATTTTGAATTCAATTGGTCTCAATCTAACCCCACGGTTCGATACAAAATTTATAATAAAACTGTCAACTTGCCTTTTGATGATTTTTGTGCAGCAATTAGAGTGCCACAATGGGGATCATGCGAGAAGATAAGGGGACTACCGCAAGAGCTCTTGAGTCTCTACAGGATGATTTGTCAAGGAAGAAGCTTCTCAGAGGATAGTGGTAAAATCAGTAGTATTCAACTCCCAGCTATTCGCTACTTTGCTTATTTCATCACCAAGTGCGTTCTTGCTAGAAAGAATGCAAGTAAGTTATCTATCCAGGATTTGGCCTTCCTAGCTGCTGCATTACAAGGTGATAGGACTTATAATTTGGGTGCTTTGATAGCCTATAAACTTGCTACTAACCGTGAGAAGAGAGGAATTTGTGGAGGTCTCATCACCTCTCGTTTATTAGCTATGCATGGTGTAGAACCTCACCATCTTGATATTCAGCTTTCCATAGAGAAACTTGACATAGTCTCCATGATTAAACATGAATTTGTTTCTGATTTGTCTAATTTGAGTAACCTATCTTACAAGATAATATTTTACAAGAAAACTTGGAGAACAACTAAGAAAACTGAAAAACTAGTAGGATTGCCTGCACCTGTTTTGTTTAACCTTGATTCCTGGAAGGATTGGTCAGTCACGGAAGGTGAACTGAATGCACACATAGAGAGGGATGGCCATCATGCAAGGGATGGCATGGAGGAGGCCGAGGAACACCTCGACTCGTCATCCGATGCAGCAACTTCTTCACATCAACATTTTGGGCATGAGGAGCCTTCACCCTTTTCTTCTGCACCGGGACCTTATTATGACTACGCCATGCATGATCCACCGGCGTGGAACCCTGACCCTCGCTGGGGTTGATCTCCACTTAGGCCAAAAGCCTAAGCTTGGAGAAGTATACCGGCATCACTCATTATTTGCATATTGTAGTTGCTGGATACTTGTACATACTTGTTTAGTTTCTTTAAGTGGTTTTCTAATAAGAGGGAGATGATATTTGGGGAAGTGCTGATTGAAAACAGATTATGGACTGATACCAAAAAAATTCTCAAAAACATCCAGAACGTTATTTTGCGAAGCCCATTTTTCTGCATGTTCCCCAGGTTGTTATCTAACTTTCATTAGTTGGACACTTTTCGAGCTGGGCAGCGGAAGAATTTCTTAAAAATCGATTGATGTACTGCTGTCAAGTTTGACGAATTCCTGCTGCTTTGTGTTTATGTGACTCTTCTAGTTTTCATTTTCTTGTTCTTGCTTTGTTTCTTTCCTAAAACATAAAAAGACCAAAAATATTTATGTTGTTTCTCTTCACCATTTGTTTATTTTGGTTTCTTGCTCTTATTTTGCTTTATTTGCTATCGTTGGTTTGCTATAAGAAAATCCAAAAAGATTTTGCTTTGTTTGCTTGTTTCCTTTTGTTCTTGTTTCCAATTCGAAAACACCAAAAATATTTGCTGTTCTTCTTTGGTTTTGTAAAGTTCATTATGGAGTTCAATGGTCTTCGGTGGCTGGAGCATGGTTTTCATTCCATATTATTCAAGCTACACAAGTGAAAGGCAATAATGACGATCTACGACAATTCGACTGTGGTGAGAGGCTGGTATGAACTATATTTGTTTTAATTTTTGTACATATACTCATCCATGTGAGCATGCTTAGTTGGTTCATGTGAGGTATATGTCATTTAAGAAAGTCTAGTAGTTCATGATCTCTCATGTTTAGCTCCAGTTTATTAATATGAGTAGCATGTCATAGATATTTGCTTGCATTGTTTTATTCATAAATAGGTATGACATTGTGGTATCCTTGATGACCCACAAGTATAGGGGGTGTATCGTAGTATTTTTGATAAGTAAGAATGTCGATCCCAACGAGGAGCAGAAGGTGTTGACAAGCAGTTTCGATGAAAGATTCACTGTAAATGCTCACAGACAAGTATTCAGGGGGTTTTGATGCAGCAGATGAATAAAGTACGAGTAAGTAAAGTGCGAGAGTAACAATTGCAGCGAGTGGCCTAATCCTTTTTAGCACAAAGGACAAGCCGGTTTGTTTACTTATAATGACCAAACGTTCTTGAGGACACACGGGATTTTAGTCTAATGCTTTCGCTACATATGGCTAATTAATCTTCATTGTTTTGATAAGTGTTGTGTGGGTGAACCTATGCTAATGCACCGCCCTTCCTAGGACTAATACATACTTGTGATTATACCCCTTGCAAGCGTCCGCAACTACAAGAAAGTAATTAAGATAAATCTAACCACAGCCTTAAACTCTGAGATCCTGCTATCCCTCCTGCACCGATATACCAACGGGGGTTCAGGTTTCTGTCACTCCGGCAACCCCGCAATTGGCAAACGAATACAAGATGCATTCCCCTAGGCCCATAAAGGTGAAGTATCACGTAGTCGACGTTCACATGACACCACTAGAAGAATAACACCACAACTTAAATATCATAACATTGAATATTACTCAACCATACTTCACTACTAACATTTAGACTTCACCCATGTCCTCAAGAACTAAACGAACTACTCACGAGACATCATATGGAACATGATCAGAGGTGATATGATAATGAATAACAATCTGAACATAAACCTTGGTTCAATGGTTTCACTCAATAGCATCAATAACAAGTAGAAATCAATACCGGGAGAGTTTCCCCTATCAAACAATCAAGATCCAACCCAAATTGTTACAACGGTGACGATGTGCAGCGGTGGAGACGGCGGTGATGATGATGTAGATTATGACGATGGTGATGGAGATGATGTCCAACTCGATGACGGTGACGATGGCGTCGATTTCCCCCTCCGGGAGGGAATTTCCCCGGCGGATCTCAGCCTGCCGGAGAGCTCTTTTCTCTCTGGTGTTCTCCGCCCCGCAAAGGTGGCTGTGACTCTTCGCGACTATCCCCCCGGAGCTTAGGTTTTCGGGACGAAGAAATACGCGAAGGAGAGGAGGCCAGAGGGGGCTGTGGGCCCCCTCCCCACAAGGCGGCGCGGCCAGGCCTTGGCCCGCGCCGGCCTGTGAGGTGGGCCCATGGCGGCCCTCCTCGGCTCCCCCTTCTGGCTCCCTTCGTCTTCTGGAAAAATAGGATTTTTCATATAATTTCCGTCAATTGTTGATCTTCCGAAATATTGCATTCTGACGGCGCTTTTTCCAGCATAATCCTGACTCCGGTGCGCGATCCTCCAATAATCATGAAACATGCAAAATAGATGAAATAACATAAGTATCATCTCCAAATATGAAATATATCAATGAATAACAGTAAATTATGATATAAAATAGTGATGCAAAATGGACGTATCAACTCCCCCCAAGCTTAGACTTCGCTTGTCCCCAAGCGAAACTGAACTCGGTAAACAGGACCACATGTTTATGGAGTGAAGAGTCGATAAATAAAATACGGACAAGAAGCATCATATTCATTCACACAAGACATTCTAGTAAGCAACTTCCTCATATAATTCAACTTGAAACAAGTATAAGGTAATCACAAATAAAGGTGCATAAGAAATCATAGTTGGTGATGGCAAACTTCGTTCTTGGTCAGAGAACAATTAACAGGTTATACTTATCTATCGAGCAGCGCTCTCATGTTAAAGTTTATATGGCACAACTTGCATACTCAATCATAATAATCTCCTCATAATCATTGATAACTTTCAAAGCTATATTCATTCGGATAAAACTTGTACTAAACAAGGAAGAGTAAGAGACATGATGAAGTAAATCACAATATAGATGGTTTGATCACAACAACTCAAATGCTTGCTTAAGATGGAGGGAAATAGGTTTACTGACTCAACATAAAGTAAAAGACAAGCCCTTCGCAGAGGGAAGCAGGGATTAAATCATGTGCTAGAGCTTTTTCAGTTTTGAAATCATATAAAGAGAGTAAAAGTAACATTTTGAGAGGTGTTTGTTGTTGTCAACGACTGGTAGCGGGTACTCTAACCCCCTTGCCAGACAAACTCTCGAAGAGCGGCTCCCATAAAATTTTATTTTAGGTTGGCACTCCTCCCAATCTTTGCTTTCACAAACCATGGCTAACCGAATCCTCGGGTGCCTGCCAACAATCTCATACCATGAAGGAGTGCCTTTTTATTTTAGTTTTATTTAGGTGACACTCCTCCCCTCCTTTGCTTTCTCAAGCCATGGCTAATCGAATCCTCGGGTGCCTTCCAACAATCACATACCATGGAGGAATGTCTATTTATAAAATTATGAAGGTTAATTAATCGGGGCTGGGAACCCCATTGCCAGCTCTTTTTGCAAAGTTATTGGATAAGTGGATGAAGCCACTAGTCCATTGGTGAAAGTTGCCCAACAAGATTGAAAGATAAAACACCACATACTTCCTCATGAGCTATAAAACATTGACACAAATAAGAGGTAGTAAATTTTGAATTGTTTAAAGGTAGCACACGAAGTATTTACTTGGAATGGCAGGAAATACCATGTAGTAGGTAGTTATGGTGGACACAAATGGCATAGGTTCGGGTTAAGGTTTGGATGCACGAGAAGCATTCCTTCTCAGCACAGGTTTTTGGCTAGCAAGGTTAATTAGCAAGCACAAGAGTTGAGGGAAACAAACAAATATACATGTGATAGAAACAATCATGCATCTTCCTTGTAAGCACAAACAATTTTAACTTCAGAATAATAAGCTATGAGCTAACAAGAAAGGAAGACAATGAAACAACTACATGTATTTCTCTTTTCTAATTAAACCTCAAAGTGTTGTTGCTATTGACCAATGCTAAGTTTGCCAAAACCAAATAGATTAACTCAATGCTCCCAAAGTGATACCATACTAATAACAAGATCAATCATATAATAGGGATTGCAAACTAAAATAAGATGTGCAATATGTAAATGATAAGACTTCTCATTAATATTCCATAACGATAACTCACACCAAGGGATACATAGACAACCAACTAAAGGAGAGACACTTCCACACTGCAACCCATCTTATATGATAACTTCCCTACTCATGATATGACACTACTTGATAGTAAAAAGTAAAAGGTAGTGATAATGTGATACCGCGGCACTCCCCCAAGCTTGGAACAAACCAAGGGGATGCCAATACCGATGATGAATTACTCCTTCGGTGGTGGTGATGAATTCCCATCATCAGACTTCCAAGGAAGAGGCTCTCTATCAACAAACGACATCTTGGTCTCGGGAATCCTGAAACTAGCAGCATAGCTTATGTGTTTAAACCTGTTTTCATACTCACAGTTTTGATTCTGAACATCATAGAGTTGAGCTTGGAGTTTGTTGGTGGTGTCGTGAAGCGAGAGGATGTCGTCCCACAGCTTTGCAGTCTCCTTCTTGTGTCCATCAATAAGTTCAGACACAATCTTGTGGAAGATATCCACCTCACGCTCAGCCATCTTCTTGTAGTTGAAGACCTCTTGTTCTAGCTTCTCCATCCTGTCTTCCAAGCTTCCTTCTCCTTTAGGACCCTGAACATCTTTGATCTGCAACTCCCCATCTACGAGCAGCAATTCCTTGGGGTGCATCTTCAGCTCGTTCATGTACGGGTTGACGACGTCCTCAAAGAAGCTGTCCTTCGGAGTTCCCGACGAAGACATGATGGATCTAGATCCGGAGCAGAACCTGGCAGAAAACAGCTCGAAACAAAACACGTCGAGAAAACGATATACGGACCTCCAGGAGTCCGGGGGATTATATAGCAGGAATTTTCACGACAAAAGGAAAGTACCAGGTCGAACCAGAGTCGGAGAGAGGTGACGAGGTGCCCACCTCATAGGGCGGCGCGGCCAGGCTGGGGCCCGCGCCGGCCTATGGGGGCACGCCCTCGTGCGTCTCCTCCACTCCGTTTCGATCTCGTAATTTTTCATATTTTCCAAAAACAGCAAAAATATTGTTCGGAAAGTAAATCGCGAACTTTTTATTACCAGTACTGTTACCTATTCAAAGTCGAACTCTTGCGGACTGTCAATTTGACCTTTGATAAAATCCTCCGGTGTTTCCACTCGAATAACATCAACATCTTCATTATAAGAATCACCTGAGATATAATGCTTGAGTCTTTGTCCATTCACCACTTGTGTGGCATCACCTTGGAGAGAGCTAATTTTAATTGCTCCTGAACGATACACCTCCTCAACGACATATGGTCCTTCCCATTTCGAGAGTAATTTCCCTGCAAAGAATCTGAGACGAGACCGATACAATAGGACTTTATCCCCAATATTAAATTCTCTTTTGATAATCCTTCTATCATGCCATTTCTTAACTTTCTCTTTAAAGAGTTTAGCATTTTCATAAGCTTCACTTCTCCATTCATCTAGAGAACTTAATTGTAGCAACCTCTTCTTACCGGCTAGTTTAGGATCTTTATTTAATTCTCTTACAGCCCAATAAGCTTTGTGCTCTAGTTCTAAAGGTAAATGACAAGCTTTTCCATAGACCATTTTATAAGGTGACATACCCATGGGATTTTTATAAGCAGTTCTATAAGCCCATAGTGCTTCCTTCAATTTACTAGCCCAATTCTTTCTAGTTTTATTAACAGTCTTTTCCAAGATAGATTTAATCTCTCTATTTGATAATTCTACTTGCCCACTAGTTTGAGGATGATAAGCGGAAGCAATTCTATGATTAATACCATATTTAGCAAGAGTTTTCCTAAAACCACCATGAATAAAATGAGAACCTCCATCAGTCATATTATATCTAGGAACTCCAAATCGAGGAAAAATAATATCTAAAAGCATTCTTAAAGAGGTCTCACCATCAGCACTTTTTGTAGGTATGGCTTCCACCCATTTAGTAACATAATCAACAGCAACAAGTATATGAGTGTTACCTTCTGAAGAGGGAAAAGGTCCCATGAAGTCAAATCCCCAACAATCAAACGGTTCAATAACAAGAGTATAATTCATAGGCATTTCATTGCGTCTGGAGATATTACCAACCCTTTGACATTCATCGCAAGATAAAATAAACTTCCTTGCATCTTTGAAGAGAGTTGGCCAATAAAAACCTGATTGTAGACCCTTTTGCGCGGTTCTATCTCCGGCGTGATGTCCTCCATAAGCACTACCATGACATTTACTCAATATCTCTTACTGTTCATATTCGGGAACACATCTTCGCAGAATACCATCCACTCCTTCTTTATATAAGTGTGGGTCATTCCAGAAATAATGCCTCAAGTCATAAAAGAATTTCCTCCTTTGCTGGGTTGAAAAGGTTGGAGGCAAGTACTTGGAAACAATAAAGTTAGCATAATCAGCATACCAAGGACTGTCTCGCGAGCTCACCTTTATTATAGCCAATTGTTCATTTGGAAAACTATCATTAACAGGAACAGGATCATAAGCAATATTTTCCAATCTAGACAAATTATCAGCAACAGGATTATCAGCACCTTTCCTATCTACAATATGTAAATCAAATTCTTGCAACAGAAGTACCCATCTAATAAGCCTTGGCTTAGCATCTTTCTTTTGCATAAGGTATCTAATTGTAGCATGATCAGTATGAATTGTAACTTTTGAATCAACAATATAAGATCTAAACTTATCACAAGCAAAGACTACAACTAACAATTCTTTTTCAGTAGTAGCATAATTTCTTTGAGCAGCATCAAGAGTTTTACTAGCATAATGAATAACATTCAATTTTTTATCTACTCGCTGTCCAAGAACAGCGCCTACAGCAAAATCACTAGCATCACACATAATTTCAAATGGTAAGTTCCAATCAGGAGGTTCAACTATAGGAGCAGTTGTTAAGGCTTTCTTTAGAGTTTCAAAAGCTTCCTTACAATCATCATCAAAAACAAAAGGTACATCTTTTTGAAGAAGATTAGTAAGAGGCTTTGAAATCTTGGAGAAGTCTTTAATAAACCTCCTATAAAACCCAGCGTGACCAAGAACACTACGAATACCTTTAACATCCCTAGGATAGGGCATCTTCTCAATTGCTTCAACTTTAGCTCTATCAACTTCAATACCTCTCTCAGAAATTTTATGTCCCAATACAATTCCTTCATTAACCATAAAGTGGCATTTCTCCCAATTAAGAACAAGGTTAGTTTCTTCACATCTCTGCAAAACTTTATCAAGGTTCCGCAAGCAATTATCAAAAGAATTCCCATAGACGGAAAAATCGTCCATGAATACTTCTACAATACTCTCGCAAAAGCCATGAAAAATAGCAGACATGCATCTTTGAAAAGTAGCAGGGGCATTACATAAACCAAAAGGCATATGTCTATAAGCATAAGTTCCATAGGGACAAGTGAAAGTGGTTTTCTCTTGATCCTTAGTTTTAACAGCAATTTGTGAAAACCCAGAATAACCATCAAGAAAGCAAAAATGAGTATTTTTAGATAACCTTTCTAACATTTGATCAATAAAAGGTAAAGGGTAATGATCTTTCTTAGTAACTTTATTAACTTTTCGATAATCAATGCACATTCTATACCCTACAACTACTCTGTGAGGGATGAGCTCATCATTATCATTAGGCACAACAGTCATTCCTCCTTTCTTAGGAACACAATGCACAGGACTAACCCATCTACTATCAGCAATAGGATATATAATACCAGCTTCAAGAAGTCTTAATACCTCATTTCTTACCACATCCTTCATCTTAGGAATTAGACGACGCTGATGTTCAACAACAGGCTTTGCATCATCTTCCATATTAATGGCATGTTGGCAAATAGAAGGAGAAATCCCCTTCAAATCATCAAGACTGTACCCAATAGCTCCTCGGTGTTTCTTCAATATTTCCAATAACCTTTCTTCTTCAATCTCTGAAAGCTTAGAACTAATAATAACAGGATATATTTTCTTATCATCAATATGAGCATATTTAAGATTATCAGGCAATGGTTTTAAATCAAAGACAGGATCTTCCTTTGGTGGTGGTGTTGTACCCATATCTTCTACCGGTAAATCATGCTTAAGAATAGGTTGACGAAGGAAAATTTCATCAAGCTCATTTCTTTCTTCCCTAAAAACTTCACTCTCACTATTCTCCAAATGTTGCTGCAAAGGATTATTAGAAGCAAGAGCAATAGATGCACACTGTTCAACTCTAAAATCATTATTAGGCGAATCAGCTTTATAAGGAGTTTTGGCAAATTTAGAGAAATTAAACTCATAAGATTCACCAGCAAATTTAGTCAAAATTTTCTCTTTCTTGCAATCTATAACAGCTCCACAAGTATTTAGAAAAGGTCTACCAAAAATGATAGGACAATATTTACTAGCAGTAGAACCAAGTACCAAAAAATCAGCAGGATATTTAATCTTACCACATAGAACTTCCACATCTCGAACAATACCAATTGGAGAGATAGTTTCTCTATTAGCCAGCCGAATAACCACATCAATATCTTCAAGTTCACAAGAATCAATTTCGTGCATAATCTCCATGTAAAGCTCATAAGGTATAGCACTAATACTTGCACCAATATCACATAAACCATAATAACAATGATCACCAATTCTAACAGATAGCATAGGAACACTAGCTTTCCTAGACTTATTAGGATTTGAAACAATATTAGAAGCATCTTCACAGAAAATAATATGACCATCTTCCACATTTTCAGTCACAAGATCTTTAACAATTGCAATAGCAGGTTCAACTTTTATTTGCTCTTCAGGTTCTATATGTTTCTTTTCACTTTTATGAACCGCACTATTTATAACAGAGTACTCCTTCATTTTAGCAGGAAAAGGAGTTTTTTCAATATAGGCTTCAGGAATAACATGATCAACAGTTTCAACTACAACACATTTATTTATAGATGAATCAATTTTATCTTTATACGGTTCATGATACTTATCAAAATTCTTCTTAGGCAATTCATAATGAGAGGCAAAAGCTTTATAAAGATTTGCAACGACTTGAGAATCAAGACCATAAGTAGCACTCATATTACGAAATTTATCAGTATCCATAAAAGCTTCAATGCATTTATAATCATAATTTATGCCTGATTCTCTATCTTTGTCGTTCTCCCATCCGTCAGTATTCTCCTGGATCCGATTAAGAAGGTCCCTTTTAAACTCTTCTTTGTTGCGTATAAATGATCTAGAACAAGAGGTATCCAGCAAGGTCTTGTCTTGAAAAGAAAGTCTTGCATAGAAATTATCAATAATAATATTACCAGGAAGCTCATGAATGGGGCATTTGAGCATTAAAGACTTCAATCTCCCCCACGCTTGGGCAATACTCTCTCCATCATGAGGCCAAAAATTATATATGCGGTTCCGGTCTTTGTGAATTTCACTTGGAGGATAGAACTTAGAATAGAATCGGGGCACAATATCATTCCATTCAAGAGAATCCCCATTATCCAGTAATTTATACCAATGCGCCGCTTTACCAGACAGCGATATAGAGAATAGTTTCTTCCTCACTTCATCCATAGCAATACCTGCACACTTGAATAAACCGCATAATTCATGTAAGAATAGCAAATGATCTCCAGGGTGGACAGTTCCATCCCCTGTATAACGGTTATCCACAACGCGTTCAATAATTTTCATAGGTATTTTGTATGGTATTTCTTCCTCACTTGGCGCCTCATCCACTACCTTTTCAGTAGTAGTAGATTTTCCAAATAAAAATTCAAGAGAAGATCTCTCCATAATGAATTATGGTAGCAGGCATTAATAAAATCAGCACAAACAGTAAAAGTTTCCCTTACCAATTCCACTTACCAATAGCGCTTCACTCCCCGGCAACGGCGCCAGAAAATAGTCTTGATGACCCACAAGTATAGGGGGTGTATCGTAGTATTTTCGATAAGTAAGAATGTTGATCCCAACGAGGAGCAGAAGGTGTTGACAAGCAGTTTCGATGAAGGATTCACTGTAAATGCTCACAGACAAGTATTCAGGGGGTTTTGATGTAGCAGATGAATAAAGTACGAGTAAGTAAAGTGCGAGAGTAACAATTGCAGCGAGTGGCCCAATCTTTTTTAGCACAAAGGACAAGCTGGTTTGTTTACTTATAATGACCAAACGTTCTTGAGGACACACGGGATTTTAGTCTAATGCTTTCGCTACATATGGCTAATTAATCTTCATTGTTTTGATAAGTGTTGTGTGGGTGAACCTATGCTAATGCACCGCCCTTCCTAGGACTAATACATACGTGTGATTATACCCCTTGCATGCGTCCGCAAATACAAGAAAGTAATTAAGATAAATCTAACCACAGCCTTAAACTCTGAGATCCTGCTATCCCTCCTGCACCGATATACCAACGGGGGTTCAGGTTTCTGTCACTCCAGCAACCCCGTAATTGGCAAACCGAATACAAGATGCATTCCCCTAGGCCCATAAAGGTGAAGTATCATGTAGTCGATGTTCACATGACACCACTAGAAGAATAACACCACAACTTAAATATCATAACACTGAATATTACTCAACCATACTTCACTACTAACATTTAGACTTGAAGGAGATATGCCCTAGAGGCAATAATAAAGTGGTTATTATTTATATCTTTATGTTTATGATAAATGTTTATATGTCATGCTATAATTGTATTAACCGAAACATTAGTACATGTGTGGTATGTAGACAACAAAGAGTCCCTAGTATGCCTCTTAACTAGCTTGTTGATTAATGGATGATTAGTTTCATAATCATGAACATTGGATGTTATTAATAACAAGGTTATGTCATTATATGAATGATGTAATGGACACACCCAATTAAGCGTAGCATAAGATCTCGTCATTAAGTTATTTGCTATAAGCTTTCGATACATAGTTACCTAGTCCTTATGACCATGAGATCATGTAAATCACTTATACCGGAAAGGTACTTTGATTACACCAAACGCCACTGCGTAAATGGGTGGTTATAAAGGTGGGATTAAGTATCCGGAAAGTATGAGTTGAGGCATATGGATCAACAAAGGATTTGTCCATCCCGATGACGGATAGATATACTCTGGGCCCTCTCGGTGGAATGTCGTCTAATGTCTTGCAAGCATATGAATAAGTTCATAAGAGACCACATACCACGGTACGAGTAAAGAGTACTTGTCAGGAGACTAGGTTGAACAAGGTATAGAGTGATACCGATGATCAAACCTCGGACAAGTAAAATATCGCGTGACAAAGGGAATTGGTATCGTACGTGAATGGTTCATTCGATCACTAAAGTCATCGTTGAATATGTGGGAGCCATTATGGATCTCCAGATCCCGCTATTGGTTATTGGTCGGAGTGAGTACTCAACCATGTCCGCATAGTTCGCGAACCGTAGGGTGACACACTTAAAGTTGGATGTTGAAATGGTAGAACTTGAATATGGAATGGAGTTCGAATATTTGTTCGGAGTCCCGGATGAGATCCCGGACATCACGAGGAGTTCCGAAATGGTCCGGAGAATAAGATTCATATATAGGATGTCATTTTATGATTTAAAATGATCCGGAAGGTTCTATGGAAGTTTCTAAAAGGTTCTAGAAAAGTCCGGAAGAAACCACCAAGGAAGGCGGAGTCCCGGTGGGACTCCACCTCCCATGGCCGGCCAACCCTAAGGGGGAGGAGTCCCAAGTGGACTCCCCAAGGGGGGCCGGCCACCCCCTCCCAAGGAAGGTGGGATTCCCACCTCTAGTGGGAGTCCTAGCTTGGGTAGGTTTCATGTGTTATGGAAGGTTTTGGTTTGGGGTCTTATTCGAAGACTTGTAGACCAACTCTTGGGTGTTCCACCTATATAATGAGGGCCAAGGGGAGGGGGGCAGCCACCTCAAGAACCACCAAGGTGGCCGCACCCCTTAGTGGCCGGCGCCCCCCTCTCCCAAACCCTAGCGGCCTCTCTCCTCCACCACATCCCGCACGCTTAGCGAAGCTCCGCCGGATTTCTCCACCACCACCGACACCACGCCGTCATGCTGTCGGATTCAAGAGGAGCTACTACTTCCGCTGCCCGCTGGAACGGGAGGTGGACGTCGTCTTCATCAACAACCGAACGTGTGACCGAGTACGGAGGTGCTGCCCGTTCGTGGCGCCGTGATCAAGATCTTCTACGCGCTTTTGCAAGCGGCAAGTGAACGTCTACCGCAGCAACAAGAGCCTCATCTTGTAGGCTTTGGAATCTCTTCAAGGGTGAGACTCGATAATCCCCTCGTTGCTACCGTCTTCTAGATTGCATCTTGGCTTGGATTGCGTGTTCGCGGTAGGAAATTTTTTGTTTTCTATGCAACGTTATCCTACAGTGGTATCAGAGCCGTGTCTATGCATAGATGGTTGCACGAGTAGAACACAATGGTTTTGTGGGCGTTGATGCTCTTGTTATCTTTAGTTTGAGTACTTTGCATCTTTGTGGCATAGTGGGATGAATCGGCTCGGACTAACTTTACATGACCGCGTTCATGAGACTTGTTCCTCGTTCGACATGCAACTTGTATTGCATAAGAGGCTTTGCGGGTGTCTGTCTCTCCTACTATAGTGAAGATTCAATTTACTCTTCTATTGAAAACATTAGTATCAACGTTGTGGTTCATGTTCGTAGGTAGATTAGATCTCTCTCGAAAACCCTAAACCACGTAAAATATGCAAACCAAATTAGAGACGTCTAACTTGTTTTTACAGGGTTTGGTGATGTGATATGGCCATAATGTGATGATGAATATGTATGAGATGATCATTATTGTATTGTGGCAACCGGCAGGAGCCTTATGGTTGTCTTTAAATTTCATATTGAGTAGTATTTCAAAGTAGTTGTAATAGTTGCTACATGGAGGACAATCATGAGGACGGCGCCATTGACCTTGACGCTACGCCGACGATGATGGAGATCGTGCCTGAAGATGATGGAGATCATGTCCGTGCTTTGGAGATGAAGATCTAAGGCGCAAAGACAAAAGGGCCATATCATATCACATATGAACTGCATGTGATGTTAATCCTTTTATGCATCTTATTTTGCTTAGATCGCGACGGTAGCATTATAAGATGATCCCTCACTAAAATCTCAAGATAATAAAGTGTTCATCCTTAGTAGCACCATTGCCAAGACTTGTCGTTTCGAAGCATCTCGTGATGATCGGGTGTGATAGAATCAACAAGTGCATACAACGGGTGCAAGACAGTTTTGCACATGCGGATACTAAGGTGGCCTTGACGAGCCTAGCATGTACAGACATGGTCTCGGAATACGTGATACCGAAAGGTAGAGCATGAATCATATGGTTGATATGATGAACACTTTGAGTGTTCGCCATTGAAATCACACCTTGTCTCGTGATGATCGGACTTAGGTGCGGTGGATTTGGTTCGTGTGATCACTAAGACAATGCGAGGGATATTGTTTTGAGTGGGAGTTCACCTAGATTTTTAATTATGTTGAATTAAAATTTGAACTCAATTTGTCATAAACTTAGTCTAAACTTTTGCAAATATATGTTGTAGAGATGGCGTCCACAATCAATTTTAACCAGTTCCTAGAGAAAGAAAAACTTAAGAGCAACGGTAGCAACTTCACCGACTGGTTCCGTCATGTGAGGATTTTCCTCTCTGGCGGAAATCTGCAATATGTGCTTGATGCACCGCTAGGTGACCCTCCTGCAGAAACTGAAACCGATGAAGTAAAAGCTGTTTACGAGACTCGGAAAACTCGGTACTCTCAAGTTAAGTGTGCCATCCTGTGCAGTCTGGAATCCGATCTTCAAAAACGTTTTGAGCACCATGATCCTCATGAGTTGATGAAAGAGATGAAAGCTATTTTTGAGACTCATGCGGCCGTGGAGTGCTATGAAGCATCGAAACATTTCTTCAGCTGTATGATGGAAGAAGGCAGCTCCGTTAGTGAGCACATGCTCGCCATGACCGGGCATGCGAAGAAACTCAGTGACTTGGGAATAGTGATTCCTAACAGACTGGGGATTAATCGTGTTCTTCAATCACTGCCACCAAGTTACAAGAACTTTGTGATGAACTACAATATGCAGAACATGAACAAGGAGTTACCTGAACTCTTTGGCATGCTAAAAGCTGCTGAGATTGAGATCAAGAAAGAGCACCAAGTGTTGATGGTCAACAAGACCACCAGTTTCAAGAAACAGGGCAAGTCTAAGGGAAAATTCAAGAAGGGTGGCAAGAAAGCTGCCACGCCTCCTGTGAAACCTAAGAACGGCCCTAAGCCTGATGCTGAGTGCTATTACTGCAAGGAGAAGGGACACTGGAAGCGTAATTGCTCCAAGTATCTGGCTGATCTGAAGAGCGGCCTTGTCAAGAAAAAGAAAGAAGGTATATCTGATATACATGTTATAGATGTTTATCTCACTGGTTCTCGTTCTAGTACCTGGGTATTTGATACTGGTTTGGTTGCTCATATTTGTAACTCGAAACAGGAACTAAAGAATAAACGAAGACTACTGAAAGATGAAGTGACGATGCGTGTTGGAAACGGATCCAAAGTCGATGTGATCGCTGTCGGCACACTTCCTCTACATCTACCTTCGGGATTAGTTTTAAGCCTAAATAATTGTTATTTTGTACCCGCGTTGAGCATGAACATTATATCTGGATCTTGTTTAATGCAAGACGGTTATTCATTCAAGTATGAGAATAATGGTTGTTCTATTTTTATGAATAATATCTTTTATGGTCGAGCACCAGAAAAGAATGGCTTATTTCTGTTAGATCTCGATAGTAGTGATACGCATATACATAACATTGATTGCTAAGCGAATTAAATTGAATGATAATTCTACTTATATGTGGCACTGTCGTCTTGGTCATATTGGAGTGAAACGCATGAAGAAACTCCATACCGATGGATTACTTGAATCACTTGACTTTGAGTCACTTGATAGATGCGAAGCATGTCTAATGGGAAAAATGACTAAGACTCCATTTTCTGGTATGATGGAGCGAGCTACTGACTTATTGGAAATCATACATACCGATGTGTGTGGACCAATGAGCGTAGCATCGCACGGTGGTTATCGTTATGTTCTAACCTTCACAGATGATCTGAGTAGATATGGGTATATCTATTTCATGAAACATAAATCCGAAACTTTCGAGAAGTTTAAGGAATTCCAAAGTGAAGTAGAAAATCAACGTAACAAGAAGATTAAATTTCTACGATCTAATCGTGGAGGTGAATATCTGAGTTATGAGTTTGGCATGCATTTAAAGAAATGCGGAATACTTTCACAATTGACACCGCCGGGAACACCACAACGAAACGGTGTGTCCGAACGTCGTAATCGAACTCTCTTAGATATGGTTCGTTCTATGATGTCTCTTACTGATTTGTCGTTATCATTTTGGAGTTATGCATTAGAGACAGCCGCATTCACTTTAAATAGAGCACCATTGATACGTCCAATTTGCATCACTATTTTGTATCATAATTTGCTGTTATTCATTGATATATTTCATATTTGGGTTCAATACTTATGTTATTTCATCTATTTTGCATGTTTCATCATTATTGGAGGATCAAGCACCGGAGCCAGGATTCTGCTGGAAAAAGCACCGTCAGAACGCAATATTTCGGAAGATCAACTGTGGAAGGAAATTATACCAAAAATCCTATTTTTCCAGATGATGAAGGAAGCCAGAAGGGGGAGCTGAGAAGACCCAAGGTGGGGCCAGACCATAGGCCGGCGCGGCCCATGGCCTGGCCGCGCCACCTTGTGGTGTGGGGGCCCCACAGCCCCTTTCGCCTCCTTTTCTTCGCGAAACCCTTCGTCCCGAAGACCTAAGCCATAGAGGGTACCTCACGAAGAGTTACAGCCGCCTCTGCGGGGCGGAGAACACCAGAGAGAAAAGAGCTCTCCGGCGGGCTGAGATCCGCCGGGGAAATTCCCTCCGGGAGGGGGAAATCGACGCCATCGTCACCGTCATCGAGCTGGACATCATCTCCATCACCATCATCATCATATCCACCATCATCACCGCCGTCTCCACCGCTGGACACCGTCACCGCCGTAGCAATTTGGGTTTGATCTTGATTGTTTGATAGGGGAAACTCTCCCGGTATCGATTTCTACTTGTTGTTGATGCTATTGAGTGAAACCATTGGACCAAGGTTTATGTTCAGATTGTTATTCATCATCATATCACCTCTGATCATGTTCCATATGATGTCTCGTGAGTAGTTCGTTTAGTTCTTGAGGACATGGGTGAAGTCTAAATGTTAGTAGTGAACTATGGTTGAGTAATATTCAATGGTATGATATTTAAGTTGTGGTGTTATTCTTCTAGTGGTGTCATGTGAACGTCGACTACATGACACTTCACCTTTATGGGCCTAGGGGAATGCATCTTGTACTCGTTTGCCAATTGTGGGGTTGCCGGAGTGACAAAAACCTAAACCCCCGTTGGTATATCGATGCAGGAGGGATAGCAGGATCTCAGAGTTTAAGGCTGTGGTTAGATTTATTCTTAATTACTTTCTTGTAGTTGCGGATGCTTGCAAGGGGTATAATCACAAGTATGTATTAGTCCTAGGAAGGGCGGTACATTAGCATAGGTTCACCCACACAACACTTATCATAACAATGAAGATTATTTAGCCGTATGTAGCGAAAGCACTAGACTAAAATCCCGTGTGTCCTCGAGAACGTTTGGTCATTATAAGTAAACAAACCGGCTTGTCCTTTGTGCTAAAAAAGATTGGGCCACTCGCTGCAATTGTTACTCTCGCACTTTACTTACTCGTACTTTATTCATCTGTTACATCAAAACCCCCTGAATACTTGTCTGTGAGCATTTACAGTGAATCCTTCATCGAAACTGCTTGTCAACACCTTCTGCTCCTCGTTGGGATCGACATTCTTACTTATCGAAAATACTACGATACACCCCCTATACTTGTGGGTCATCAAGACTATTTTCTGGCACCGTTGCCGGGGAGTGAAGCGCTATTGGTAAGTGGAAATGGTAAGGGAAATATCTACTGTTTGTGCTGATTTTATTTCTGCCTGCTGCCATAATTCATTATGGAGAGATCTTCTCTTGAATGTTTATTTGGGAAATCCGCTACTACTGCAAAGGTAGTGGATGAGGCGCCAGGTGAGGAGGAAATACCATACAAAATACCTATGAAAATTATTGAACGCGTAGTGAATAACCGTTATACAGGGGATGGAACTGTCCACCCTGGAGATCATTTACTGTTCTTGCATGAATTATGCGGTTTATTCAAGTGTGCAGGTATTGCTATGGATGAAGTGAGGAAGAAACTATTCTCTATATCGCTGTCTGGTAAAGCGGCGCATTGGTATAAATTACTGGATAATGGGGATTCTCTTGAATGGAATGATATTGTGCCCCGGTTTTATTCTAAGTTCTATCCTCCAAGTGAAATTCACAAGGATCGGAATCGCATATATAATTTTTGGCCTCATGATGGAGAGAGTATTGCCCAAGCTTGGGGGAGATTGAAGTCTTTAATGCTCAAATGCCCCATTCATGAGCTTCCTGGTAATGTTATTATTGATAATTTCTATGCAAAACTTTCTTTTGAAGACAAGACCTTGCTGGATACTTCTTGTTCTGGATCATTCACGCGTAATAAGGAAGAGTTTAAAAGGGACCTTCTTAATCGGATCCAGGAAAATACTGAAGGATGGGAGATCGACAAAGATCGAGAATCAGGTATAAATTATGATTACAAATGCATTGAAGCTTTTATGGATACTGATAAATTTCGTAATATGAGTGCTACATATGGTCTTGATTCTCAAGTTGCTGCAAATCTTTATAAAGCTTTTGCCTCTCATTATGAATTGCCTAAGAAGAATTTTGATAAGTATCATGAACCGTATAAAGATAAAATTGATTCATCTATTAATAAATGCGTTGTAGTTGAAACTGTTGATCATGTTATTCCTGAAGCTTATATTGAAAAAACTCCTTTCCCTGCTAAAATGAAGGAGTATTCTGTTATAAATAGTGTGGTTCATAAAAGTGAAAAGAAACCTATAGAACCTGAAGAACAAATAAAAGTTGAACCTGCTGTTGCAATAGTTAAAGATCTTGTGACTGAAAATTTGGAGGAAGGTCATATTATTTTCTATGAAGATGCTTCTAATATTGTTTCACATCCTAATAAACCCAAGCAAGCTAGTGTTCCTATGCTATCTGTTAGAATTGGTGATTATTGCTATTATGGTTTATGTGATATTGGTGCAAGTATTAGTGCTATTCCTTATGAGCTTTATACGGAGATTATGCACGAAATTGGTTCTTGTGAACTTGAAGATATTGATGTGGTTATTCAGCTGGCTAATAGAGAAACTATTTCTCCAATTGGTATTGTTCGAGATGTGGAAGTTCTATGTGGTAAGATTAAATATCCTGCTGACTTTTTGGTACTTGGTTCTGCTGTTAGTGAATATTGTCCTATCATTTTTGGTAGACCTTTTCTAAATACTTGTGGAGCTATTATAGATTGCAAGAAAGAGAAAATTTTGACTAAATTTGCTGGTGAATCTTATGAGTTTAACTTCTCTAAATTTACCAAAACTCCTTATAAAGCTGATTTGCCTAATAATGATTTTAAAATGGAACAGTGTGCATCTATTGTTCTTGTTCCTAATAATCCTTTGCAGCAACATTTGGAGAATAGCGAGAGTGAAGTTTTTAGGAAAGAAAGAGATGAGCTTGAGGAAATTTTTCTTCGCCAACCTATTCTCAAGCATGATTTACCGGTGGAAGATCTGGGTACAACACTACCACCAAAGGAAGATCCTGTCTTTGATTTAAAACCATTGCCTGATAATCTTAAATATGCTCATATTGATGATAAGAAAATATATCCTGTTATTATTAGTTCTAAGCTTACAGAGTTTGAAGAAGAAAGATGATTGGAAATATTGAAGAAACACCGAGGTGCTATTGGCTACACTCTTGATGATTTGAAGGGGATTTCTCCCTCTATTTGCCAACACGCCATCAATATGGAAGATGATGCGAAGCCTGTTGTTGAACCTCAGCGTCGTCTAATTCCTAAAATGAAGGATGTGGTAAGAAATGAGGTATTACGACTTCTTGAAGCTGGTATTATATATCCTATTGCTGATAGTAGATGGGTTAGTCCTGTGCATTGTGTTCCTAAGAAAGGAGGAATGACTGTTGTGCCTAATGATAATGATGAGCTCATACCTCAAAGAGTGGTTGTAGGGTATAGAATGTGCATTGATTATCGAAAAGTTAATAAGGTTACTAAGAAAGATCATTACCCTTTGCCTTTTATTGATCAAATGTTAGAAAGGTTATCTAAAAATACTCATTTTTGTTTTCTTGATGGTTATTCTGGATTTTCACAAATTGCTGTTAAAACTAAAGATCAAGAGAAAACCACTTTCACTTGTCCCTATGGAACTTATGCTTATAGACGTATGCCTTTTGGTTTATGTAATGCTCCTGCTACTTTTCAAAGATGCATGTCTGCTATTTTTCATGGTTTTTGCGAGAGTATTGTAGAGGTATTCATGGATGATTTTTCTATCTATGGGAATTCTTTTGATAATTGCTTGCGGAACCTCGATAAAGTTTTGCAGAGATGTGAAGAAACTAACCTTGTTCTTAATTGGGAGAAATGCCACTTTATGGTTAATGAAGGAATTGTATTGGGACATAAAATTTCCGAGAGAGGTATTGAAGTTGATAGAGCTAAAGTTGAAGCAATTGAGAAGATGCCCTATCCCAGGGATGTTAAAGGTATTCGTAGTGTTCTTGGTCATGCTGGGTTTTATAGGAGGTTTATTAAAGATTTCTCCAAGATTTCAAAGCCTCTTACTAATCTTCTTCAAAAAGATGTACCTTTTGTTTTTGATGATGATTGTAAGGAAGCTTTTGAAACTCTAAAGAAAGCCTTAACAACTGCTCCTATAGTTGAACCTCCTGATTGGAATTTACCATTTGAAATTATGTGTGATGCTAGTGATTTTGCTGTAGGCGCTGTTCTTGGACAGCGGGTAAATAAAAAACTGAATGTTATTCATTATGCTAGTAAAACTCTTGATGCTGCTCAAAGAAATTATGCTACTACTGAAAAGGAATTGTTAGCTGTAGTCTTTGCTTGTGATAAGTTTAGATCCTATATTGTTGATTCAAAAGTTACTATTCATACTGATCATGCTGCAATCAGATACCTTATGCAAAAGAAAGATGCTAAGCCAAGGCTTATTAGATGGGTACTTCTGTTGCAAGAATTTGATTTACATATTGTAGATAGGAAGGGTGCTGAAAATCCTGTTGCTGATAATTTGTCTAGATTGGAAAATATTGCTTATGATCCTGTTCCTGTTAATGATAGTTTTCCAAATGAACAATTGGCTGCAATAAAGGTGAGTTCGCGAGACAGTCCTTGGTATGCTGATTATGCTAACTTTATTGTTTCCAAGTATTTGCCTCCAACCTTTTCAGCTCAGCAAAGGAGGAAATTCTTTTATGACTTGAGGCATTATTTCTGGGATGACCCACACTTATATAAAGAAGGAGTGGATGGTATTATGCGAAGATGTGTTCCCGAATATGAACAACAGTAGATATTGAGTAAATGTCATGGTAGTGCTTATGGAGGACATCACGCCGGAGAAAGAACCGCGCAAAAGGTTCTACAATCAGGTTTTTATTGGCCAACTCTCTTCAAAGATGCAAGGAAGTTTATTTTATCTTGTGATGAATGTCAAAGAGTTGGTAATATCTCTAGACGCAATGAAATGCCGATGAATTATACTCTTGTTATTGAACCGTTCGATTGTTGGGGATTTGACTTCATGGGACCTTTTCCCTCTTCAGAAGGTAACACTCATATACTTGTTGCTGTTGATTATGTTACTAAATGGGTGGAAGCCATACCTACAAAAAGTGCTGATGGTGAGACCTCTTTAAGAATGCTTTTAGATATTATTTTTCCTAGATTTGGAGTTCCTAGATATATTATAACTGATGGAGGTTCTCATTTTATTCATGGTGGTTTTAGAAAAACTCTTGCTAGATATGGTATTAATCATAGAATTGCTTCCGCTTATCATCCTCAAACTAGTGGGCAAGTAGAATTATCAAATAGAGAGATTAAATCTATCTTGCAAAAGACTGTTAATAAAACTAGAAAGAATTGGGCTAGTAAATTGAAGGATGCACTTTGGGGTTATAGAACTGCTTATAAAAATCCCATGGGAATGTCACCTTATAAAATGGTTTATGGGAAAGCTTGTCATTTACCTTTAGAACTAGAGCACAAAGCTTATTGGGCAGTTAGAGAATTAAATAAAGATCCTAAACTTGCCGGTAATAAGAGGTTGTTGCAATTGAGTTCTCTTGATGAATGGAGAAGTGAAGCTTATGAAAATGCTAAACTCTTTAAAGAGAAAGTTAAAAAATGGCATGATAGAAGGATTATCAAAAGAGAATTTAATATTGGAGATAAAGTCCTATTGTATCGGTCTCGTCTCAGATTCTTTGCAGGGAAATTACTCTCGAAATGGGAAGGACCATATGTTGTTGAGGAGGTGTATCGTTCAGGAGCAATTAAAATTAGCTCTCTCCAAGGCAATGCTACGCAAGTGGTGAATGGACAAAGACTCAAGCATTATATCTCAGGTGATTCTTATAATGTTGATGTTGATATTATTCGAGTGGAAACACCGGAGGCTTTCATCAAAGGACAAATTGACAGTCGGCCAGAACTCGACTTTGAATAGGTAACAGTACTGGTAATGAAAAGTTCGCAATTTACTTTCCGAACAATATTTTTGCTGTTTTTGGAAAATATGAAAAATTACGAGATCGAAATGGAGTGGAAAAGACGCACGAGGGCATGCCACCATAGGCCGGCGCGGCCTGGCCTGGGCCCGCACCGCCCTATGGTCTGGCCGCCTCGTCGCCCCTTTCCGACTCTGGTTCGATCTGGTACTTTCCTTTTGTCGTGAATTTTTTTGCTATATAATCCCCCGGACCCCTGGAGGTCCGTATATCATTTTCTCGACGTGTTTTGTTTCGAGCTGTTTCTGCCAGGATCTGTTTTCGGTCTAGAAGCACCATGGCCTCCAACAACAAGGGCAAGGGGCTATCGGAGGAAGAAGTGAAGAGGGTGCCATCAAAACAAGAGCAGCAAGCCGTTGGGAGCAAGCAAATCTTGGTGGGATCTGTTGACACTCGACGTTCTTTTTCTCATAACTTGCAGGGACCCTTACCACCCGCTCTTAGCCTCGACTCCTACCCTGTGTTGGAAGAAGCTCTACGGACTACCGATGAGTTTTGTGATCAATATCGGGCTCTAAGAAGAGAAGTGGAGATACTCCAGGAGGAGAATTGCCGTCTTCGTAGAATGCTGGAATACCACTCGATTCATATCACAAGGTCATCATCGCCAACTTCAGATAACAATGAATCTCTTCGAGTCTTAGTGCAGAATTGCCAAGCTGAGAAACTGAAGCTGAAGGAGATCTGTAAGAAGCGCGGGAGGAGTTCATCACCACCATCGCCGCAGGAGTAATTCATCATCGGTATTGGCATCCCCTTGGTTTGTTCCAAGCTTGGGGGAGTGCCGCGGTATCACATCATCACTACCTTTTACTTTTTACTGTCAAGTAGCGTCATATCATGAATAGGGAAGTTATCATATAAGATGGGTTGCAGTTTGGAAGTATCTCTCCTTTAGTTGGTTGTCTATGTATCCCTTGGTGTGAGTTATCGTTATGGAATATTAATGAGAAGTCTTATCATTTACATATTGCACATCTTATTTTAGTTTGCAATCTCTATTATATGATTTACCTTGTTGTTAGTATTGGTATCACTTTGGGAGCATTGAATAAATCTATTTGGTTTTGGCAAACTTAGCATTGGTCAATAGCAACAACACTTTGAGGTTTAAGTAGAAAAGAGAAATACATGTAGATGTTTCATTGTCTTTCTTTCTTGTTAGCTCATAGCTTATTATTCTGAAGTTAAAATTGTTTGTGCTTACAAGGAAGATGCATGATTGTTTCTATCACATGTATATTTGTTTGTTTCCTTCAACTCTTATGCTTGCTAATTAACCTTGCTAGCCAAAGACCTGTACTGAGAGGGAATACTTCTCGTGCATCCAAACCTTAACCCAAACCTATGCCATTTGTGTCCACCATACCTACCTACTACATGGTATTTTCTGCCATCCCAAGTAAATACTTCATGTGCTACCTTTAAACAATTCAAAACTTATTATCTCTTATTTGTGTCAATGTTTTATAGCTCATGAGGAAGTATGTGGTGTTTTATCTTTCAATCTTGTTGGGCAACTTTCACCAATGGACTAGTGGCTTCATCCGCTTATCCAATAATTTTGCAAAAAGAGCTGGCAATGGGATTCCCAGTCCCAAATTAATTAAACTAAATAGACACTCCTCCATGGTATGTGATTGATGGACGGCACCCAAAGGATTCGGTTAGCCATGGCTTGTGTAAGCAAAGGTTGGGGGGAGTGTCATCATCATAATAAAACCAAAATAAAAAGGCACTCCTTCATGGTATGAGATTGTTGGCAGGCACCCGAGGATTCGGTTAGCCATGGTTTGTGAAAGAAAGGTTGGAAGGAGTGCCACACAAAATAAAAATAAAATGGGAGCCGCTCTTTGAAGGTTGTCTGGCAAGGGGGTTAGAGTACCCGCTACCAGTCGTTGACAACAACAAACACCTCTCAAAATGTTACTTTTATTATCTCTATATGATTTCAAAACTGAAAAAGCTCTAGCACATGATTTAATCCCTGCTTCCCTCTGCGAAGGGTCTGTCTTTTACTTTATGTTGAGTCAGTAAACCTATTCCCCTCCATCTCAAGCAAGCATTTGAGTAGTTGTGATCAAACCATTATATTGTGATCTGCTTCATCATGTCTTTTATTCTTCCTTGTTTAGTACAAGTTTTATCTGAATGAATATAGCTTTGCAAGTTATCAATGATTATGAGGAGACTATTATGATTGAGTATGCAAGTTATGCCATATAAACTTTAACATGAGAGCGCTGCTCAATGAGATAAGTATAATCTGTTAATTGTTCTCTGACCAAGAACGAAGTTTGCCATCACCAACTATGATTTCTTATGCACCTTTATTTGTGATTACCTTATACTTGTTTCAAGTTGAGTTATATGAGGAAGTTGTTTACTAGAATGTCTTGTGTGAATGAATATGATGCTTCTTGTCCGTATTTTATTTATCGACTCTTCACTCCATAAACATGTGGTCCTGTTTACTGAGTTCAGTTTCGCTTGGGGACAAGCGAAGTCTAATCTTGGGGGGAGTTGATACGTCCAATTTGCATCACTATTTTGTATCATAATTTGCTGTTATTCATTGATATATTTCATATTTGGGTTCAATACTTATGTTATTTCATCTATTTTGCATGTTTCATCATTATTGGAGGATCAAGCACCGGAGCCAGGATTCTGCTGGAAAAAGCACCGTCAGAACGCAATATTTCGGAAGATCAACTGTGGAAGGAAATTATACCAAAAATCCTATTTTTCCAGATGATGAAGGAAGCCAGAAGGGGGAGCTGAGAAGACCCAAGGTGGGGCCAGACCACAGGCCGGCGCGGCCCATGGCCTGGCCGCGCCACCTTGTGGTGTGGGGGCCCCACAGCCCCTTTCACCTCCTTTTCTTCGCGAAACCCTTCGTCCCGAAGACCTAAGCCACAGAGGGTACCTCACGAAGAGTTACAGCCGCCTCTGCGGGGCGGAGAACACCAGAGAGAAAAGAGCTCTCCGGCGGGCTGAGATCCGCTGGGGAAATTCCCTCCGGGAGGGGGAAATCGACGCCATCGTCACCGTCATCGAGCTGGACATCATCTCCATCGCCATCATCATCATCTCCACCATCATCACCGCCGTCTCCACCGCTGGACACCGTCACCGCCGTAGCAATTTGGGTTTGATCTTGATTGTTTGATAGGGGAAACTCTCCCGGTATCGATTTCTACTTGTTGTTGATGCTATTGAGTGAAACCATTGGACCAAGGTTTATGTTCAGATTGTTATTCATCATCATATCACCTCTGATCATGTTCCATATGATGTCTCGTGAGTAGTTCGTTTAGTTCTTGAGGACATGGGTGAAGTCTAAATGTTAGTAGTGAACTATGGTTGAGTAATATTCAATGGTATGATATTTAAGTTGTGGTGTTATTCTTCTAGTGGTGTCATGTGAACGTCGACTACATGACACTTCACCTTTATGGGCCTAGGGGAATGCATCTTGTACTCGTTTGCCAATTGCGGGGTTGCCGGAGTGACAGAAACCTAAACCCCCGTTGGTATATCGATGCAGGAGGGATAGCAGGATCTCAGAGTTTAAGGCTGTGGTTAGATTTATTCTTAATTACTTTCTTGTAGTTGCGGATGCTTGCAAGGGGTATAATCACAAGTATGTATTAGTCCTAGGAAGGGCGGTACATTAGCATAGGTTCACCCACACAACACTTATCATAACAATGAAGATTATTTAGCCGTATGTAGCGAAAGCACTAGACTAAAATCCCGTGTGTCCTCGAGAACGTTTGTTCATTATAAGTAAACAAACCGGCTTGTCCTTTGTGCTAAAAAGGATTGGGCCACTCGCTGCAATTGTTACTCTCGCACTTTACTTACTCGTACTTTATTCATCTGTTACATCAAAACCCCCTGAATACTTGTCTGTGAGCATTTACAGTGAATCCTTCATCGAAACTGCTTGTCAACACCTTCTGCTCCTCGTTGGGATTGACATTCTTACTTATCGAAAATACTACGATACACCCCCTATACTTGTGGGTCATCAACCATCAAAATCCGTAGAAACGACACCGTATGAATTATGGTTTAATAAGAAACCTAAGCTGTCGTTCCTGAAAGTTTGGGGTTGCGAAGCCTATGTAAAGAAGTTACAACCGGACAAGCTAGAACCCAAAGCGGAGAAATGCGTCTTCATAGGATACCCTAAGGAAACTATAGGGTACACTTTCTATCACAAATCCGAAGGCAAAATCTTTGTTGCTAAGAACGGAACCTTTCTTGAGAAAGAATTTCTCACTAAAAAGTGACTGGAAGAAAAGTAGAACTCGATGAGATTGATGAATCTATACTCGTTGATCAGAGTAGCACAGTACCGGAAGTTGTACCTGTACCGCCTACACCGGCAACAGAGGAAGCTAATGATAATGATCATGAAACCTCGAACGAGGAAACTACTGAACCTCGCAGATCGACAAGGGAACGTGCCACTCCTGATTGGTATGATCCTTGTCTAAATGTCATGATTGTGGATAACAATGATGAGGACCCTGCGACGTATGAAGAAGTGATGATGAGCCCAGATTCCAACAAATGGCAAGAAGCCATGAAATCCGAAATGGGATCCATGTATGATAACAAAGTATGGACTTTGGTAGACTTACCTGATAGCCGAAAGGCTATCGAGAATAAATGGATCTTCAAGAGAAAAACAGATGCTGATGGTAATATTACTGTCTATAAAGCTCGACTTGTCGCAAAGGGTTTCCGACAAATTCAAGGAGTTGACTACGATGAGACTTTCTCACCTGTAGCGAAGCTAAAATCTGTGAGGATTTTGTTAGCAATAGCTGCATTTTTCGATTATGAGATTTGGCAGATGGATGTCAAAACGGCGTTCCTTAATGGAGACATTGAGGAAGAGTTGTATATGGTACAACCCAAAGGTTTTGTCGATCCTAAAAATGCTGACAAAGTATGCAAACTTCAGCGTTCAATCTATGGACTGAAGCAAGCATCAAGAAGTTGGAACCGACGCTTTGATAAGGTGATCAAAGACTTCGGGTTTATACAGTGTCATGGAGAGGCATGTATTTACAAGAAAGTGAGTGGGAGCTCTGTAGCATTCCTGATATTATATGTAGATGACATATTATTGATCGGGAATGTTATAGAACTGTTAAGCAGTGTAAAAGGTTATTTGAATAATAGTTTTTCAATGAAAGACCTTGGTGAAGCATCGTATATATTAGGCATCAAGATTTATAGAGATAGATCAAGACGCCTAATAGGGCTATCACAGAGTACATATCTGGACAAGATTCTAAAGAAGTTTAGAATGGACGAAAGTAAGAAAGGGTTCTTACCTATGTTACCAGGCAAGGTCTTGAGTAAGACTCAAGGACCGGCTACGGCAGAAGAAAGAGAAAGGATGAGTAATATCCCCTATGCCTCGGCAGTAGGATCTATCATGTATGCCATGCTATGTACTAGACCGGATATAACACATGTTGTTAGTTTGACTAGCAGATATCAAAGTGATCCAGGAATGGAACACTGGACAGCGGTCAAGAATATCCTGAAGTACTTGAAAAGAACTAAGGATATGTTTCTTTGTTATGGAGGTGACCAAGAGCTCGATGCAAGCGGTTACACCGATGCAAGTTGGAACACTGATCCTGATGACTCTAAGTCACAGTCTGGGTACGTGTTTATATTGAATGGTGCTGCAGTAAGCTGGGCAAGCTCGAAGCAGTGCACGGTGGCGAAGTCTTCAATAGAATCAGAGTACATAGCGGCTTCAGAGGCTTCATCAGAAGCGGTATGGATGAAGAGGTTCATTGTAGAGCTCGGTGTGGTTCCTAGTGCATTGGACCCATTAATCATTTACTGTGATAACATGGGTGCCATCGCAAATGCACAAGAGCCAAGGTCACACAAGAGGCTGAAGCATATCAAGCTGCGTTACCACTCGATTCGCGAGTACATCGAAGATGGAGTGTAGGGATTCGTTGCATAGAAAACAAAAAATTTCCTACCGCGAGAACGCAATCCAAGCCATGATGCAATCTAGAAGACGGGAGCAACGAGGGGATGATCAAGACTAACCCTTGAAGATTTCCAAAGCCTATAAGAGTAGGCTCTTATTGCTGCGGTAGACGATCACTTGCCGCTTGCAAAAGCGCGTAGAAGATCTTGATCACGGTGCCACGATCGGGCAGCACCTCCGTACTCGGTCACACGTTCGGTGTTGATGAAGACGACGTCCTTCTCCCCGTTCCAGCGGGCAGCGGAAGTAGTAGCTCCTCCTTGAATCCTGCAGCACGACGGCGTGGTGGCGGTGGCGGTGGAGATCTCCGGCGGAGCTTCGCTAAGCGTGCGGGAGAAGAGGAGGAGAGAGGGGGCGGCTAGGGTTTGGGAGAGGGGGTGGCCGGCCACCTAGGGGTGCGGCCAAGCTATGGGCTTGTGGTGGTCAGCCCCCTCTCCTATGCCCCTCATTATATAGGTGGAAGCCCCAAGTGTTGGACTACAAGTCTTCGAATAAGACCCGAACCAAAAACCTTCCATGTGTAGGGAAACCTACCCAAGGTGGGAATCCCACTTGGGGTGGGATTCCCCCCTTCCATGAGGGGGGTTGGCCGGCCACCCTTGGGGAGTCCACCTTGGACTCCTCCCCTTTAGGGTTTGGCTGGTCCTGCAAGGTGGAGTCCCTCCGGGACTCTACTTTCCATGGTGATTTCTTCCGGACTTTTCTAGAACCTTCTAGAACCTGCCATAAATGCACCGGATCATTTCCAAACTTGGAATATGACTTCCTATATATGAATCTTATTCTCCGGACCATTCCGGAACTCCTCGTGATGTCCGGGATCCCATCCGGGACTTCGAACAAAACTTTGAAATCCATTCCATATTCAAGTTCTACCATTTCAACATCAAACCTTAAGTGTGTCACCCTACGGTTCGTGAACTATGCGGACATGGTTGAGTACTCTCTCCAACCAATAACCAATAGCGGGATCTGGAGATCCATAATGGCTCCCACATATTCAACGATGACTTAGTGATCGAATGAACCATTCACATACGATACCAATTCCCTTTGTCACGCGATATTTTACTTGTCTGAGGTTTGATCATCGGTATCACTCTATACCTTGTTCAACCTCGTCTCCTGACAAGTACTCTTTACTCGTACCGTGGTATGTGGTCTCTTATGAACTTATTCATATGCTTGCAAGACATTAGATGACATTCCACCGAGAGGGCCCAGAGTATATCTATCCGTCATCGGGATGGACAAATCCCACTGTTGATCCATATGCCTCAACTCATACTTTCCGGATACTTAATCCCATCTTTATAACCACCCATTTATGCAGTGGCGTTTGATGTAATCAAAGTACCTTTCCGGTATAAGTGATTTACATGATCTCATGGTCATAAGGACTAGGTAACTATGTATCGAAAGCTTATAGCAAATAACTTAATGACGTGATCTTATGCTACGCTTAATTGGGTGTGTCCATTATATCATTCACATAATGACATAACCTTGTTATTAATAACATCCAATGTTCATGATCATGAAACGATGATCATCTATTAATCAACAAGCTAGTTATACAAGAGGCTTACTAGGGACTCCTTGTTGTTCACATAACACACATGTATCAATGTTTCGGTTAATACAATTATAGCATGGTATGTAAACAATATCATAAACTCAAAGATATTGTAATAACCATTTTATTATTGCCTCTTGGGCATATCTCCAACAGTCTCCCACTTGCACTAGAGTCAATAATCTAGTTTACATTTGTAAAGATATAACACCTTGGCCTTCCGGTGCTTTATCATGTTTTGCTCACGAGAGAGGTTTTAGTCAACGGATCTGACATGCTCAGAACTGTATGTATTTTGTAATTCATTTGCGTCTCAACGCATCACTCATTTCCAAATGAGTCGGCATTATTTATGTTTGGTCTTCTGGTGGAACCTTAATTCCGCGGTCTGAAATATGTCACTAATATTGTCACACACAATATAGCTTCAAAGTTCTGACTCTGTCGGAACTACACCAAGTTCTCAAAGAACTTCTTGACTTAACATCCTCAGTCATTTTCAAAACAATGACATACTCTGCCTTTCGTTTGTAGAATCCGTCACAATATTTAGAACTCTTCTAAATCTAACATAGACAACTTCTAACTCATTGTGCTACCTTTTAAACAACACTTAGTCAAATTTGAGATTTGAAATTATATTTTATATGTGACAAAACCAATATCGGTGTAACACCTTACAGCGATTTGTTTGTCATTTCTCCATACAAAATTATATATATATATACTTGGCTCTTCTTAAGTACTCAAGAATATTCTTACTGTTTTTCAATGATCATCACATGAATCATTCTGGTACATGCTCATAACACTTTTAGAGCATAGGACATCTGATTGTGTACATATTATTCGTGATCTATAATCACTCATGTGTTTTTACTCATTAAGTGTCAGATACACTCAAGTCTTGTTAAACCTTCACATGACAAGAACATTTTCTTAATATTTCTATATTGAACTACTTCAATATCCATCCCTCCTATGTACTTTGACTTAAACTTATTTATGTGTTTCAATCTATCTTCATGGATCTTGACACTAAATTTGTTTCAGTCCATATCCTTTCATTGAAGTTAATTCTCAATGAAATCTTTTAATCAAGTATATAATTACATCATTTATAACCAACTATATGTCATCTACATAAAGTATTATAAATATGTCTCAGCGCTCCCACTTAATTTCTTGCAAATGCAAGCCTCTTCATCGTCTCTGATGAAATCAAAAACTCTTTGACTATTTCATCTGGTGAAGATTCCAACTCCGTGATACTCACTTCATCCAATTGAAGTTCGTATACCTATCTAGTATTCTACGGACTAGCAAAACAATTGGTTGTATCTTGTATACACCTTTAATACACACTTCTGTTAAGTAGTGTATTTTGCCATCCTACTAGCAAATCTCATAAAGAAATATGTAGCGATTTCTAGAACAATCCACATAGACAATAAGCATCGCTACGGAAGATATAATCTTATCGTAGTCAACTCTTTGAACTTTGTTGTAAACAACTTTTCAACAAGTCGAGCTTCTTCAAGGATATTTCATCCAAGTCCATCAATTTTATAGATCTATTTACTTTCAAAAACTATTCATCTATCTTGGATTTCATGGCGTATAGCCATTTTAACGGAGTCAGGGCCCATCATAACTTCTTTGTTTGTAGTTGGTTTATCATTGTTCAAAATCAATGCTTTATCCACAAATCATTTATTTGATCACAAAGTAAACCATACCTACAAGGTTCAATATGTGCTTTGATCTCCATGGCTAAAACACTTTGTAGTCATGGGAGCCATGATCGTCGTGGCCGCTTCCGAAACCAATTCCGATGTTGCGCTATTCTGATCATTATGCTCAGGTTCATAAACCTTATCAAATTATATTGTCCTCCCACTCAAATACTTCACTAGAAACAATTTCTCGGAAATAAGAAACATTGACAAACACTTTTGTCTTTGTCTCGTGGGAAAAATTCCCAATTAAATCTCTGGGATAACCAACAAAGACATTCATCCGATTTTGGTTGTAAACTTTTAGACCAAAATTTAAAGAAAGGACTATTAGGGTTTATACCCATGCCATAACTCATATGGTGTCATTTATACGGATCATGATGATGCTCTATTTAGTGTAAAAGCGGTAGTCACTAAAGCATAATCCACAAAAATACAATGGCATCATAATATTTTATCTCATCATTAATCCAACAAGGTTTGGATACATCTCTCGGATACTATATCATCATTATGATACTCCAAGAAATGTGAGTTGTAGAACAATTTCATGACTCTCTTAGATGTTTGCTAAAACTCGTAATTCAAATATTTCCACCATGATCCAATCATAGATATTTGATTTTTCTATTACGATGATTTCCACTTCATATTGAAATTTATTTGAATCCATTCAAAAATTTCAAATTTCTTCCTTATCGAATATATCCACATATACTCAATTCATTGTTGAAAGTTTTCATGAAGTAGAAGAATCTCCCGCACACAACTATGTCTAGTGAACCACATACATCATCATGTATTTTCCACTAAGTTAGTTGCCCGTTCAATTCTTGGCCTATGAACGGTATTTTAATCATTCTCTTTAGAAAAGATTTGCAAACACCAAATGATTCAAAAATCAAATGACTCCAAAAATCCATTTACATGGAGTTTCTTCATGCGTTCCTTTTTAACATGACCTAAATAGCGGTTTCACAAATAAGTGGAATTCAAATCATTTGCCTTATGGCATTTTAGCGTCAGTGTTATGTATGTGTGTTTCACCATTAAGATTTATAATAACTTATCCATCATACATGGAGTAATGTCATAATTTGAACAATTCATTATTTTCATTTGACCAGAGCAAAATAACAATTATTAAGTTCTTTATTATAAATTCTAAGGGCTAGATAGAATGCTAACGACGAACATAATAACACTTTATTTTGTTCCAGACGTGCATTCCTATCATATTCCTTGTCAGTCACTTAGGCCATTGTATTCTTGTATTGCGTTGTTTTGTATGACACTTCATACCAACCAATATAGTACTAATACCCAAGAATTTCATAGTGTGACTTAACTAGGAATACAACCATAACATGTATATCATTTATATACACCTGAGCTAGACTTTCTAGTCTTTTCTTTTCTTTTTGCCAAAATATCTTTTGCAGTTTCTCTTTTAGCTTTCCTCATTATTCAGAAAAACACTTTAACATTATTAACTTCTAGGTTTGTTGGTCAAATACCAATAACCTTGAGATTCTTATTTTAAGTTGATCATCATATGACAAGTGTTTCAGATTTCACTATTAGTAACTTTGTAATATGATGAACAATTTCACTCATAATTTTATCTATTATATCATGATGACTTTTCGAGACCATGTCTGTACATGCTAGGCTCGTAAAGTTTTAACCTTAGTATTCGCATATGCAAATCTGGCTTGCACCCGTTGTATGCACACGTAGAATCTATCACACCCGATCATCACGTGATGCTTCGAAACGACGAGTCATAGCAACGGTGCATACTAAGGACGATTATTTCATGGATATGCGAATATTGTTAGTGCCCCAATAGTTGGAGGATTGGGACGCCTTGCGTCTTCAACCTTCGTACATTCCCATAAAACTTATGAGTTTATGTAGTCTCACCAAATTATATTCTATCATCTTGCAATAAGGTCTTAGATATCACATATATCTCATACCTTGATTATTTCTGAAAACTAAATTTTCAGCTCCTTACTTTTCAAACAGATTTGAACTTCAAGTTTCACGGAGACAAGATAACTTTAGGTACTAATTGAAACCATAGCTCTTTGAATCAACAATGTGAGGTTTACTAAAAGTTTGCAATAGGACTTAATCAATTCTTGATACTTTAACAATACGCTACCAATCCGTAAAGTTTCTTGTCAGATTTTAACAGTATTTCTATCTCAATAACAAGACTAGTGCATGGTAGAAAGCGGATGCCAATACTACAAAATTAATACAAAATACTACTCATACTATGTTTATGATAATTAGTTCATGTTTTAATCTAATTACTGATGAACTCCCACTTAATACAACATCCCTCATAGTTGTTAAGTGGTACACGATCCAAATCCACTACACCAAAACCGATCATCACGTGAGATGATGTAGCTTCAATGGTGAACATCAATCATGTTGATCATATCATCCATATGACTCGTGTTCAACCTTTCGGTTTCCATTGTCCCGAGGCCATGTCTGTACATGCTAGGCTCGTCAAGCAAACCCAAGTATTCCGCGTGTGCAACATGGCTTACACCCGTTGTATGTGAATCGTTGAATCTATCACATCCGATCATCACGAGATGCTTCGAAACGATTTAACCGTACAACGGTGCATACGAGGGGAGAACACTTTATTATCTTGATATTAATGTGAGGGATCATCTTATAATGCTACCGTCGCGATCTAAGCAAAATAAGATGCATAAAGGATTAACATCACATGCAATTCATATGTGATATGATATGGCCCTTTAGTCTTTGCGCCTTCGATCTTCATCTCCAAAGCACGGACATGATCTCCATCATCAACGGGCATGATCTCCATCATCGTCGGCGTAGCGTCAAGGTTCACGGCGCCGTCTTCATGGTTGTTCACCTCATGTAGCAACTATTACAACTACTTTGAAATACTACTCAACATGAAATTTAAAGACAACCATAAGGCTCCTGCCGGTTGCCACAATACAATAATGATCATCTCATACATATTCATCATCACATCATGGCCATATCACATCACCAAACCCTGCAAAAACAAGTTAGACGTCTCTAATTTGGTTTGCATATTTTACGTGGTTTAGGGTTTTCGAGAGAGATCTAATCTACCTACGAACATGAACCACAACGGTGATACTAATGTTGTCAATAGAAGAGTAAATTGAATCTTCACTATAGTAGGAGAGACAGACACCCGCAAAGCCTCTTATGCAATACAAGTTGCATGTCGAACGAGGAACAAGTCTCATGAACGCGGTCATGTAAAGTTAGTCCGAGCCGCTTCATCCCACTATGCCACAAAGATGCAAAGTACTCAAACTAAAGATAACAAGAGCATCAACGCCCACAAAACCATTGTGTTCTACTCGTGCAACCATCTATGCATAGACACGGCTCTGATACCACTATAGGGATTCGTTGCATAGAAAACAAAAAAATTCCTACCGTGAGAACGCAATCCAAGCCAAGATGCAATCTAGAAGACGGGAGCAACGAGGGGATGATCAAGACTAACCCTTGAAGATTTCCAAAGTCTATAAGAGTAGGCTCTTATTGCTGCGGTAGACGATCACTTGCCGCTTGCAAAAGCGCGTTTAAGATCTTGATCACGGTGCCACGATCGGGCAGCACCTCCGTACTCGGTCACACGTTTGGTGTTGATGAAGACGACGTCCTTCTCCCCGTTCCAGCGGGCAGAGGAAGTAGTAGCTCCTCCTTGAATCCGGCAGCATGACGGCGTGGTGGCGGTGGCGGTGGAGATCTCCGGCGGAGCTTCGCTAAGCGTGCGGGAGAAGAGGAGGAGAGAGGGGGCGGCTAGGGTTTGGGAGAGGGGGTGGCCGGCCACCTAGGGGTGCGGCCAAGCTATGGGCTTGTGGTGGTCAGCCCCCTCTCCTATGCCCCTCATTATATAGGTGGAAGCCCCAAGTGTTGGACTACAAGTCTTCGAATAAGACCCGAACCAAAAACCTTCCATGTGTAGGGAAACCTACCCAAGGTGGGAATCCCACTTGGGGTGGGATTCCCCCCTTCCATGAGGGGGGTTGGCCGGCCACCCTTGGGGAGTCCACCTTGGACTCCTCCCCTTTAGGGTTTGGCTGGCCATGCAAGGTGGAGTCCCACCGGGACTCTACTTTCCATGGTGATTTCTTCCGGACTTTTCTAGAACCTTCTAGAACCTGCCATAAATGCACCGGATCATTTCCAAACTTGGAATATGACTTCCTATATATGAATCTTATTCTCCGGACCATTCCGAAACTCCTCGTGATGTCCGGGATCCCATCCGGGACTTCGAACAAAACTTCGAACTCCATTCCATATTCAAGTTCTACCATTTCAACATCAAACCTTAAGTGTGTCACCCTACGGTTCGTGAACTATGCGGACATGGTTGAGTACTCTCTCCAACCAATAACCAATAGCGGGATCTGGAGATCCATAATGGCTCCCACATATTCAACGATGACTTAGTGATCGAATGAACCATTCACATACGATACCAATTCCCTTTGTCACGTGATATTTTACTTGTCCGAGGTTTGATCATCGGTATCACTCTATACCTTGTTCAACCTCGTCTCCTGACAAGTACTCTTTACTCGTACCATGGTATGTGGTCTCTTATGAACTTATTCATATGCTTGCAAGACATTAGACGACATTCCACCGAGAGGGCCCAGAGTATATCTATCCGTCATCGGGATGGACAAATCCCACTGTTGATCCATATGCCTCAACTCATACTTTCCGGATACTTAATCCCATCTTTATAACCACCCATTTATGCAGTGGCGTTTGATGTAATCAAAGTACCTTTCCGGTATAAGTGATTTACAAGATCTCATGGTCATAAGGACTAGGTAACTATGTATCGAAAGCTTATATCAAATAACTTAATGACGTGATCTTATGCTACGCTTAATTGGGTGTGTCCATTATATCATTCACATAATGACATAACCTTGTTATTAATAACATCCAATGTTCATGATCATGAAACGATGATCATCTATTAATCACCAAGCTAGTTATACAAGAGGCTTACTAGGGACTCCTTGTTGTTCACATAACACACATGTACCAATGTTTCGGTTAATACAATTATAGCATGGTATGTAAACAATATCATAAACTCAAAGATATTATAATAACCATTTCATTATTGCCTCTTGGGCATATCTCCAACATGGAGAAGTAAAGATTTGCAAAGTACACACTGATCTGAATGTAGCAGATCCGTTGACTAAAGCTCTCCCTAGGGCAAAGCATGACCAACACCAGAATGCCATGGGTGTTAGGTATATTACAATGTAATCTAGATTATTGACTCTAGTGCAAGTGGGAGACTGAAGGAGATATGCCCTAGAGGCAATAATGAAGTGGTTATTATTTATATCTTTATGTTTATGATAAATGTTTATATGTCATGCTATAATTGTATTAACCGAAACATTAGTACATGTGTGATATGTAGACAACAAAGAGTCCCTAGTATGCCTCTTAACTAGCTTGTTGATTAATGGATGATTAGTTTCATAATCATGAACATTGGATGTTATTAATAACAAGGTTATGTCATTATATGAATGATGTAATGGACACACCCAATTAAGCGTAGCATAAGATCTCGTCATTAAGTTATTTGCTATAAGCTTTCGATACATAGTTACCTAGTCCTTATGACCATGAGATCATGTAAATCACTTATACCGGAAAGGTACTTTGATTACACCAAACGCCACTGCGTAAATGGGTGGTTATAAAGGTGGGATTAAGTATCCGGAAAGTATGAGTTGAGGCATATGGATCAACAGTGGGATTTGTCCATCCCGATGACGGATAGATATACTCTGGGCCCTCTCGGTGGAATGTCGTCTAATGTCTTGCAAGCATATGAATAGGTTCATAAGAGACCACATACCACGGTACGAGTAAAGAGTACTTGTCAGGAGACGAGGTTGAACAAGGTATAGAGTGATACCGATGATCAAACCTCGGACAAGTAAAATATCGCGTGACAAAGGGAATTGGTATCATATGTGAATGGTTCATTCGATCACTAAAGTCATCGTTGAATATGTGGGAGCCATTATGGATCTCCAGATCCCGCTATTGGTTATTGGTCGGAGTGAGTACTCAACCATGTCCGCATAGTTCGCGAACCGTAGGGTGGCACACTTAAAGTTGGATGTTGAAATGGTAGAACTTGAATATGGAATGGAGTTCGAATATTTGTTCGGAGTCCCGGATGAGATCCCGGACATCACGAGGAGTTCCGGAATGGTCCGGAGAATAAGATTCATATATAGGATGTCATTTTATGATTTAAAATGATCCGGAAGGTTCTATGGAAGTTTCTAGAAGGTTCTAGAAAAGTCCAGAAGAAACAACCAAGGAAGGCGGAGTCCCGGTGGGACTCCACCTCCCATGGCCGGCCAACCCTAAGGGGGAGGAGTCCCAAGTGGACTCCCCAAGGGGGGCCGGCCACCCCCTCCCAACTCCTGGGTGTTCCACCTATATAATGAGGGCCAAGGGGAGGGGGCCGGCCACCTCAAGAACCACCAAGGTGGCCGCACCCCTTAGTGGCCGGCGCCCCCTCTCCCAAACCCTAGCGGCCTCTCTCCTCCACCACATCCCGCACGCTTAGCGAAGCTCCGCCGGATTTCTCCACCACCACCGACACCACACCGTCGTGCTGTCGGATTCAAGAGGAGCTACTACTTCCGCTGCCTGCTGGAACGGGAGGTGGACGTCGTCTTCATCAACAACCGAACGTGTGACCGAGTACGGAGGTGCTGCCCATTCGTGGCGCCGTGATCAAGATCTTCTACGCGCTTTTGCAAGCGGCAAGTGAACGTCTACCGCAGCAACAAGAGCCTCATCTTGTAGGCTTTGGAATCTCTTCAAGGGTGAGACTCGATAATCCCCTCGTTGCTACCGTCTTCTAGATTGCATCTTGGCTTGGATTGCGTGTTCGCGGTAGGACATTTTTTGTTTTCTATGCAACGTTATCCTACAAGACTTCACCCATGTCCTCAAGAACTAAACGAACTGCTCACGAGACATCATATGGAACATGATCAGAGGTGATATGATGATGAATAACAATCTGAACATAAACCTTGGTTCAATGGTTTCACTCAATAGCATCAATAACAAGCAGAAATCAATACCGGGAGAGTTTCCTGATACGTCCAATTTGCATCACTATTTTATATCATAATTTGCTGTTATTCATTGATATATTTCATATTGGGACACAATACTTATGTTATTTCATCTATTTTGCATGTTTCATCATTATTGGAGGATCAAGCACCGGAGCCAGGATTCTGCTGGAAAAAGCACCGTCAGAACGCGATATTTCGGAAGATCAACTGTGGAAGGAAATTATACCAAAAATCCTATTTTTCAAGATGACGAAGGAAGCCAGAAGGAGGAGCCAGCTGGACCCAGGGTGGGCCCACACCATAGGGTGGCGCGGCCCATGGCCTGGCCGCGCCACCATGTGGTGTGGGGGCCCCACAGCCCCTTTCGCCTCCTTTTCTTCGCGAAATCCTTCGTCCCGAAAACCTAAGCCACAGAGGGTACCTCGCGAAGAGTTACAGCCGCCTCTGCGGGGCGGAGAACACCAGAGAGAAAAGAGCTCTCCGGCGGGCAGGAATCCGCCGAGGAAATTCCCTCCGGGAGGGGGAAATCGACGCCATCGTCACCGTCATCGAGCTGGACATCATCTCCATCACCATCATCATCATCTCCACCATCATCACCGCCGTCTCCACCGCTGGACACCGTCACCGCCGTAGCAATTTGGGTTTGATCTTGATTGTTTGATAGGGGAAACTCTCCCGGTATCGATCTCTACTTGTTGTTGATGCTATTGAGTGAAACCATTGAACCAAGTTTATGTTCAGATTGTTATTCATCATCATATCACCTCTGATCATGTTCCATATGATGTCTCATGAGTAGTTTGTTTAGTTCTTGAAGACATGGGTGAAGTCTAAATGTTAGTAGTGAACTATGGTTGAGTAATATTCAATGGTATGATATTTAAGTTGTGGTGTTATTCTTCTAGTGGTGTCATGTGAACGTCGACTACATGACACTTCACCATTTATGGGCCTAGGGGAATGCATCTTATACTCGTTTGCCAATTGCGGGGTTGCCGGAGTGACAGAAACCTAAACCCCCGTTGGTACATCGATGCAGGAGGGATAGCAGGATCTCAGAGTTTAAGGCTGTGGTTAGATTTATTCTTAATTACTTTCTTGTAGTTGCGGATGCTTGCAAGGGGTATAATCACAAGTATGTATTAGTCCTAGGAAGGGCGGTACATTAGCATAGGTTCACCCACACAACACTTATCATAACAATGAAGATTATTTAGCCGTATGTAGCGAAAGCACTAGACTAAAATCCCGTGTGTCCTCGAGAACGTTTGGTCATTATAAGTAAACAAACCGGCTTGTCCTTTGTGCTAAAAAGGATTGGGCCACTCGCTGCAATTGTTACTCTCGCACTTTACTTACTCGCACTTTATTCAACTGTTACATCAAAACCCCCTGAATACTTGTCTGTGAGCATTTACAGGAAATCCTTCATCGAAACTGCTTGTCAACACCTTCTGCTCCTCGTTGGGATCGACATTCTTACTTATCGAAAATACTACGATACACCCCCTATACTTGTGGGTCATCAAGACTATTTTCTGGCGCCGTTGCCGGGGAGTGAAGCGCTATTGGTAAGTGGAATTGGTAAGGAAAACCTTTACTGTTTGTGCTGATTTTATTTCTGCCTACTGCTATAAGTTATTATGGAGAGATCTTCTCTTCAATTTCTATTTGGGAAATCTACTACTACTGCAACGGTAGTGGATGAGGCGCCAGGTGAGGAAGTGATACCATATATAATACCTATGAAAATTATTGAACGTGTTATGGATAACCGCTATGAAGGGGATGGAACTGTCCACCCTGGAGATCATTTATTGTTCTTACATGAATTATGCGGTTTATTCAAGTGTGCAGGTATTGCTATGGATGAAGTGAGGAAGAAACTATTCTCTTTATCGCTGTCTGGTAAGGCGGCGCATTGGTATAAATTACTGGATAATGGGGATTCTCTTGAATGGAATGATATTGTGCCCCGGTTTTATTCTAAGTTCTATCCTCCAAGTGAAATTCACAAGGATCAAAATCGCATATATAATTTTTGGCCTCATGATGGAGAGAGTATTGCCCAAGCTTGGGGGAGATTGAAGTCTTTAATGCTCAAATGCCCCATTCATGAGCTTCCTGGTAATGTTATTATTGATAATTTCTATGCAAGACTTTCTTTTCAAGACAAGACCTTGCTGGATACTTCTTGTTCTGGATCATTTACACGCAACAAAGAAGAGTTTAAAAGGGACCTTCTTGATCGGATCCAAGAAAATACTGAAGGTTGGGAGAACGACAAGGATAGAGAATCAGGTATAATTTATGATTATAAATGCATTGAAGCTTTATGGATACTGATAAATTTCGTAATATGAGTGCTACATATGGTCTTGATTCTCAAGTTGCTGCAAATCTTTATAAAGCTTTTGCCTCTCATTATGAATTGCCAAAGAAGAATTTTGATAAGTATCATGAACCTTATAAAGATAAAATTGATTCATCTATTAATAAATGCGTTGTAGTTGAAACTGCTAATCATGTTATTCCTGAAGCTTATATTGAAAAAACTCCTTTCCCTGCTAAAATGAAGAAGTACTCTGTTATAAATAGTGCGGTTCATAAAAGTGAAAAGAAACCTGTAGAACCTGAGGAACAAATAAAAGTTGAACCTGCTGTTGCAATAGTTAAAGATCTTGTGACTGAAAATGTGGAGGATGGTCATATTATTTTCTGTGAAGATACTTCTAATATTGTTTCACATCCTAATAAACCCAAACAAGCTAGTGTTCCTATGCTATCTGTTAGAATTGGTGATCATTGCTATTATGGATTATGTGATATTGGTGCAAGTGTTAGTGCTATTCCTTATGAGCTTTACACGGAGATTATGCACGAAATTGATTCTTGTGAACTTGAAGATATTGATGTGGTTATTCAGCTGGCTAATAGAGAAACTATTTCTCCAATTGGTATTGTTCGAGATGTGGAAGTTTTATGCGGTAAGATTAAATATCCTGCTGACTTTTTGGTACTTGGTTCTGCTGCTAGTGATTATTGTCCTATTATTTTTGGTAGACCTTTTCTAAATACTTGTGGAGCTATTATAGATTGCAAGAAAGAGAAAATTTTGACTAAATTTGCTGGTGAATCTTATGAGTTTAACTTCTCTAAATTTACCAAAACTCCTTATAAAGCTGATTTGCCTAGTGATGATTTTAAAATGGAACAAGCAGTGCATCTATTGTTCTTGTTCCTAACAATCCTTTGCAGCAACATTTGGAGGATAGCGAGAGTGAAGTTTTTAGGAAAGAAAGAGATGAGCTTGAGGAAATTTTTCTTCGCCAACCTATTCTCAAGCATGATTTACCGGTGGAAGATTTGGGTACAACACCGCCACCAAAGGAAGATCCTGTTTTTCAATTAAAGCCTTTGCCTGATAATCTTAAATATGCTCATATTGATGATAAGAAAATATATCCTGTTATTATTAGTTCTAAGCTTTCAGAGATTGAGGAAGAAAGGTTATTGGAAATATTGAAGAAACACCGAGGCGCTATTGGCTACACTCTTGATGATTTGAAAGGGATTTCTCCTTCTATTTGCCAACATGCTATTAATATGGAAGATGATGCAAAGCTCGTTGTTGAACATCAGCGTCGTCTAATTCCGAAGATGAAGGAAGTGGTAAGGAATGAGGTATTAAGACTTCTTGAAGCTGGTATCATATATCCTATTGCTGATAGTAGATGGGTTAGTCCTGTGCATTGCGTTCCCAAGAAAGGAGGAATGACTGTTGTGCCTGATGATAATGATGAGCTCATCCCTCAAAGAGTAGTTGTAGGGTATAGAATGTGCATTGATTTTCGAAAAGTTAATAAAGTTACTAAGAAAGATCATTACCCTTTACCATTTATTGATCAAATGCTAGAAAGATTGTCTAAAAATACTCATTTTTGTTTTCTTGATGGTTATTCTGGGTTTTCACAAATTGCTGTTAAAGCTAAAGATCAGGAGAAAACCACTTTCACTTGTCCCTATGGAACTTATGCTTATAGACGCATGCCTTTTGGTTTATGTAATGCTCCTGCTACTTTTCAAAGATGCATGTCTGCTATTTTTCATGGTTTTTGTGAGAGTATTGTAGAGGTATTCATGGATGATTTTTCCGTCTATGGGAATTCTTTTGATAGTTGCTTGCGAAACCTTGATAAAGTTTTGCAGAGATGTGAAGAAACTAACCTTGTTCTTAATTGGGAGAAATGCCACTTTATGGTTAATGAAGGAATTGTATTGGGACATAAAATTTCTGAGAGAGGTATTGAAGTTGATAGAGCTAAAGTTGAAGCAATTGAGAAGATGCCCTATCCTAGGGATGTTAAAGGTATTCGTAGTGTTCTTGGTCATGCTGGGTTTTATAGGAGATTTATTAAAGATTTCTCCAAGATTTCAAAACCTCTTACCAATCTTCTTCAAAAAGATGTACCATTTGTTTTTGATGATGATTGTAAGGAAGCTTTTGAAACTCTAAAGAAAGCCTTAACAACTGCTCCTATAGTTGAACCTCCTGATTGGAACTTACCCTTTGAAATTATGTGTGATGCTAGTGATTTTGCTGTAGGCGCTGTTCTTGGACAGCGAGTAGATAAAAAACTGAATGTTATTCATTATGCTAGTAAAACTCTTGATGCTGCTCAAAGAAATTATGCTACAACTGAAAAAGAATTATTAGCTGTAGTCTTTGCTTGCGATAAATTTAGATCTTATATTGTTGATTCAAAAGTTACGATTCATACTGATCATGCTGCAATTAGATACCTTATGACAAAGAAAGATGCTAAGCCGAGGCTTATTAGATGGGTACTTCTTTTGCAAGAATTTGATTTACATATTGTAGATAGGAAAGGTGCTGATAATCCTGTTGCTGATAATTTGTCTAGATTGGAAAATATTGCTTATGATCCTGTTCCTGTTAATGATAGTTTTCCAAATGAACAATTGGCTGTAATAAAGGTGAGCTCGCGAGACAGTCCTTGGTATGCTGATTATGCTAACTTTATTGTTTCCAAGTACTTGCCTCCAACCTTTTCAGCTCAACAAAGGAGGAAATTCTTTTATGACTTGAGGCACTATTTCTGGGATGACCCACACTTATATAAAGAAGGAGTGGATGGTATTATGCGAAGATGTGTTCCCGAATATGAACAACAAGAGATATTGAGTAAATGTCATGGTAGTGCTTATGGAGGACATCACGCCGGAGAAAGAACCGCGCAAAAGGTTCTACAATCAGGTTTTTATTGGCCAACTCTCTTCAAGGATGCGAGAAAGTTTATTTTATCTTGTGATGAATGCCAAAGGGTTGGTAATATCTCCAGACGTAATGAAATGCCTATGAATTATACTCTTGTTATTGAACCGTTTGATTGTTGGGGATTTGACTTCATGTGACCTTTTCCCTCTTCAGAAGGTAACACTCACATACTTGTTGTTGTTGATTATGTTACTAAATGGGTGGAAGCAATACCTACAAAAAGTGCTGATGGTGAGACCTCTTTAAGAATGCTTTTAGACATTATTTTTCCTAGATTTGGAGTGCCTAGAAATATTATGACTGATGGAGGTTCTCATTTTATTCATGGAGGTTTTAGAAAAACTCTTGCTAAGTATGGTATTAATCATAGAATTGCTTCTGCTTATCATCCTCAAACTAGTGGTCAAGTAGAATTATCAAATAGAGAGATTAAATCTATTTTGGGAAAGACCGTTAATAAAACTAGAAAGAATTGGGCTAGTAAATTGAAGGATGCACTATGGGCTTATAGAACTGCTTATAAAAATCCCATGGGAATGTCACCTTATAAAATGGTTTATGGGAAAGCCTGTCATTTACCTTTGGAACTAGAGCACAAAGCTTATTGGGCTGTTAGAGAATTAAATAAAGATCCTAAACTTGCCGGTGATAAGAGGTTGTTGCAATTAAGTTCTCTAGATGAATGGAGAAGTGAAGCTTATGAAAATGCTAAACTCTTTAAAGAGAAAGTTAAAAAATGGCATGATAGAAGGATTATCAAAAGAGAATTTAATATTGGGGATAAAGTCCTATTGTATCGGTCTCGCCTCAGATTCTCTGCAGGGAAATTACTCTCGAAATGGGAAGGACCATATGTTGTCGAGGAGGTGTATCGTTCAGGAGCAATCAAAATTAGCTCTCTCCAAGGAAATGCTACGCAAGTGGTGAATGGACAAAGACTCAAGCATTATATCTCAGGTGATTCCTATAATGTTGATGTTGATATTATTCAAGTGGAAACACCGGAGGCTTTTATCAAAGGGCAAATTGACAGTCCGCCAGAACTCGACTTTTAATAGGTAACAAGATCGGTAATGAAAAGTACGCAATTTACTTTCCGAACAATATTTTTGCTGTTTTTGGAAAATATGAAAAATTACGAGTTCGAAACGGAGTGGAAAGGACGCACGAGGGGGCGCCACCATAGGCCGGCGCGGCCTGACCTGGGCCCGCGCCGACCTATGGTTTGGCCGCCTCGTCGCCCCTTTCCGACTCTGGTTCGATCTGGTACTTTCCGTTTGTCGTGAAAATTTTTGCTATATAATCCCCCGGACCCCTGGAGGTCCGTATATCGTTTTCTCGACGTGTTTTGTTTCGAGCTGTTTCTGCCAGGATCTATTTTCAGTTTAGAAGCACCATGGTCTCCAAGAACAAGGGCAAGGAGTTTCCGGATGAAGATGATCGAGATCTTGGGTGGAAAGAGGAAGACAAGGACGTCAAGGAAGAGGATGAAGAAGAGGTGGAGGAAGATTCACGCGCACACCCGCGTGCTACCATCGCAAGCATCAAGGTGGTGGACAACCCTTTTAGTGCAAACAAGAGCGCAAGAATTCGCACTGGAGGAGCGGTTCCACGCCATTACCTAGCTCCGAAAACATCTCTATCAGGCATTCACCATCCCTTCCACAATCTAATTTTCAATAATCAAATTGAAGGGACTCCAAAGGCAGCATTGCCTAGCCAGTGGGATATAGATCGTTCTAACACTGCAGGAGGGAAGGAGCCTGAGGCTGAAGAGTGGGGAAATAACTCCAAGAGCTGGGACTCGCCGTCGGACAGACTCCTTAACCGCGTCGAGCACAATTCAGAGATGATTCGCAATCTCACATACAGGATTGATGATCTTCAGGAGCTTATTGAGAAGCTTGTCAGGAATTCATCACCACCATCGCTGAAGGAGTAATTCATCATCGGTATTGGCATCCCCTTGGTTTGTTCCAAGCTTGGGGGAGTGCCGCGGTATCACATCATCACTACCTTTTACTTTTATTGTCAAGTAGTGTCATATCATGAGTAGGGAAGTTATCATATAAGATGGGCTGCAGTTTGGAAGTATCTCTCCTTTAGTTGGTTATCTATTGTGATGACCCAGCGTACCACTGCATGGTGTAGTACACAAGTCGTTGACATAACACAAGTGAAACACCGTTCCACTCATATTACATCTCTCAGAGTGGTACAACAGAAACATATGCGAGTCCAAGGTATGTCTATAGAAGTACACACGAACTGTTTACATAAGATCAACACAACCTCCTACTTTACAGTGAGGTAAAACTTCAAATAAAGCTCCAGGAGAATGACTCGTAGTCTATCTTATTACTAACTCAAGCTTAAGAGCTAATTGGCTTGCTATAGAAATCTAGCTACTTAGGTGCTAGGATTAGGGAAAAATTCCCTTCTATTACTAGTCTAGGTTTCCATTATAACTGATGCAGAAGTTGACTCCATTGATTTCTTGGATTGGATTCTTTATCTTGTTGCAGTTGACTCCTTTGTCTTCGAGTTCCACGGTAGTTTCTCCTTCGGTGCATTGCTCTAAGAAGGGGGTTCAAACGAGATAGAATGAGTACGAGCGTACTCAGCAAGTTCATATTAGGAAATATGTGTATCATGCTCTAGCTACAGCCATAGACCAGAAAGTCATAGGCCAATGCAAGTTTTCATAAACATTTCTTCAAAAGGTTTATTTTATTCTGAAAACTATGCCCGTCAGTCTTCACAGGTTGACTAGAACTTCGTGGAGTTCCTTTCCTACCGCGTTCGCAGTTCCCTTCCCGGAACAGGGAGTGACAGTCACAATTCTGGATACCTTCTGCAGAGGTGCGTTACTTTACCCCACAAGAGATCTTAACCATGTTGTCGGCTGAGAGTATGTCCTCAGCTCGTCCACACTTCCTTTGGTGTGAGGCCCAGTATAAGATCCAAGCCAATCACTGCCTTCTCCGCGACCCTGCAAACCCACCCTTTTGTCCACCCGCACACCTCCAGTAGACTTCCCCCGATAATACGGCTTTACTCATGGTGTACTTTGGACAATCCTTCATAGATCGTAGAGCCATCATCACTAATGGATGGGGATTTAAAAGGCCATCCCAACCTACGGCAGTGCCTCCAACACCCCGCCGGCTCTACCAATCCGTTGGCGTGCAGAAGGGAAAAGATACAGCGGACGTCCCCAGAGCCATTATAGATCTTATGGATAACGCGATATGTACGGCGCTAGAATCACTGGACGGCATTGGTAATTAATCCTAGGGTGATATAACCCATTGCAATGGAACCTCCACCATATCAACACATACCATGGTTCCATTGCCCACCACATAGTCATATTCATAATTGTAAAATAATACTTTGCTTTTCAATGCATGAGTGATAAGTATAGTACTTTGCATATAGTTTGATAAAAATAATCAAATGACATGAGCAAGCGATGAACTTGCCTTTCTTGACTGCAAGATTATGCAGGCAAAAGCTTCAATACGTGAGAACTCCAAATGCTGAAATACCATCATCGTTCGGTAAGGACAATGTTTAAAGAACTGGCAAAGATGCTATAATGCATAGTATGAGATGCAATCGTCCCGGGCGTAATCTAACCTCGATGATTTAGGATGTATGAGTTGTAAAGATTTCTTTAGGGTTGGTTGCACTTTTAGAATGATTCTCAAACAAGGTTCTTATTAGGGTTTGGTTATATTAGCATCATATCCAAGTGATATCATAACAATCATACACATAAAGAATAGTGGTGGAATAATATATGAAGAACAGTTGTCAATTTTAGGTTCTACAGAACATGGTTGATGATTATTTATACTATACTTCAAAAGAATAACTTTTGAAGAACATGTTGATTTAGAAATAGTAAGTACTTTAAATAGGAACTAGGACTTCTATGGTTTAATTAACATTTGTACTACAAAAGAATAACTTTTGAAGAACAGGTTAATAAGAACAAGAACTACTTTAAATAGGAGCTAAGTGCTATTAGGGTTTACTAATAGGGCTAGTTGGTGCTTAAGTAGAAGTGATCTACATGTAGCAAGTATTAGTAGGTTTATTACTATGGTTTCTCCTAAGCATCATATCAAAGGATGGTTATCAAGATGGTTCTATAAGTTAGCTATTAGGGTCTACTATGGTTTCACATTTTCTTCACTAAGTAACCTCTAATAACTTCTAAACTAGGTGGCGGCTTACCATTTCCTAAGTAGGGTTTAGTTGAATAGGAGCATGTGATATGAATTGTTACACAAGGTTGGTACTAAGGTTTATTATTATAGTTCTACTAAATTATGATGGTTGAGGTTGATTCTAATGGGGTGGTGAATAGGAGTAATGATCAATGGCACTATTCTAATTAACAAGCTAGGGTTTATACCTATGTGACATTAGTGGATCATATAGGTTTTAATTAAGAACAGGAACATGAAATGATAGTCTCATGTGACTTGGTTTTATGCTAGTGGATCATAAGCATGCATTCAATTGTTGCTTATTAGGGTTCTACATGTAAATTAAATCTCCCATGATCACATGTTATAAACCCCTAGGGTTTTAGGGTTGCACTAATTTAGGATGATCACATGAAGTAATGGGATCAAGGTCTTACTCAAATTGAAACTAGGGTTTCTAAGCTATGGTATAACTCCTAAAATTATAATTGGCAATATAGGTGTGGTTACTAATTGCTTTGAAACAAAATCAGTAATGGTTTGACATTTAATTAATTTTCACAAGAATTTGTAATTGTTTAAGAAAATAGAAAATAACAATTTTCAAATTAGGGTTTATGGATTACCACTAATATTTAAGTTAATGAAAACATGATTAAGAAAATTAATCTTAACATTTTATTTTCTTACTGAATAGCTAAGATTTAATTTTGAAACTTAACTAATTATTGAATTCAAATTAAGCTTCAAATAAATGAAAAGGCATAATGAATGAAGTTAAAAATAAATGGATTTTCATTTTGTCACACATTTTTGTTTTATATTTTATTTGAATAGATTTTATTTTTGTGAGCATTTTGATATATTATTTATATTTTTCTGAGTTGAAATGAATTTTATATGATTTTACAAAGTTTCAGTGATTTTCTGGAATTTTATAATTAATTGGAAATACTAAACCTACCGGTTCACTTTTACCCCTAGACACAGACAGGTGGGACCAAGTCCAGGTCACCTGCCTCGTTGGCAGCTGACCGAGTCAAAGCAACCAAAGGGTCCCGCCAGACACGTCACCCTCGCCGGCGGCTAAACGTCGGCGACCAGTATACGGCGGCGCTAGCGATTTAGAGATCCCCTGGATGCGCGGATAGGTGCTCTAGAATCGCCACGACATGAGGAACACGATGGTGGTGGCGGAATGGGCTAATGGTCACCGGAGCTTCATCGGAAACCATGTCCCGCGGTGGTGCTACTCCGGTGGAAATCGAATCAGAGGCTACAGGAGGTTCTAGCATGTGAGATCTAGCTCTACAGATGCGTATGCTCACCCTGAAGCTCAAGGTGTGGTCGGCTCCGGCGATGGTCGACGGAGACGACGGCGATTGGCGATTTCCCGGCGATGTGCTGCAGAAGGGAACGCCGAGATTGATCCTCCACACGGCTCCCCTGGATGCTGGGCTCCTCCCAGATGCTCCTTGAGTCCAGGCGCTCCTCCTGGACCACGCGCCAGAGGCTGGGGTGGCCTCCTCCGTCGGCTTCGTCTTCGACTCCGGTGACAGAGAGTGGACGAATTTGGGATATAGGGAGTGTCTGAGAAGGTTTGAAGTGGTGGAGGCGATCAAGGCGTGCACGGCGATGCCCTCCACCTATTTATAGGCCAAGGGAAGCCCTGTGGCCTCGACACGGTGACGACCATGGTCGGGAGGTGGCGGTCTCTGGAAACTTCTGCTTGGTAAAGATCTTCTCGTCCGCGGATAAGCTCGGACGCGATTCGAGTTGGGCGCGGTTCTGAGAGGTCTGGCGACGTCCGGGGCAAGCTTATCGACGATGAGATCGTGGCCTACTGGCTCCGCCGCGCTGTCGAGCTCGGAGACGACGGCGGCGAAGTCATTTCTCCACGCACGATTCTTAAAGCAAGCGAAACGGTATTTGGACGTGGGCTGGACTGCTTCTGGGCTTCAACGTGGGCTGCTGCTGGGTTGGCTTTTCAGCTCAACAAAGGAGGAAATTCTTTTATGACTTGAGGCACTATTTCTGGGATGACCCACACTTATATAAAGAAGGAGTGGATGGTATTATGCGAAGATGTGTTCCCGAATATGAACAACAAGAGATATTGAGTAAATGTCATGGTAGTGCTTATGGAGGACATCACGCCGGAGAAAGAACCGCGCAAAAGGTTCTACAATCAGGTTTTTATTGGCCAACTCTCTTCAAGGATGCGAGAAAGTTTATTTTATCTTGTGATGAATGCCAAAGGGTTGGTAATATCTCCAGACGTAATGAAATGCCTATGAATTATACTCTTGTTATTGAACCGTTTGATTGTTGGGGATTTGACTTCATGTGACCTTTTCCCTCTTCAGAAGGTAACACTCACATACTTGTTGTTGTTGATTATGTTACTAAATGGGTGGAAGCAATACCTACAAAAAGTGCTGATGGTGAGACCTCTTTAAGAATGCTTTTAGACATTATTTTTCCTAGATTTGGAGTGCCTAGAAATATTATGACTAATGGAGGTTCTCATTTTATTCATGGAGGTTTTAGAAAAACTCTTGCTAAGTATGGTATTAATCATAGAATTGCTTCTGCTTATCATCCTCAAACTAGTGGTCAAGTAGAATTATCAAATAGAGAGATTAAATCTATTTTGGGAAAGACCGTTAATAAAACTAGAAAGAATTGGGCTAGTAAATTGAAGGATGCACTATGGGCTTATAGAACTGCTTATAAAAATCCCATGGGAATGTCACCTTATAAAATGGTTTATGGGAAAGCCTGTCATTTACCTTTGGAACTAGAGCACAAAGCTTATTGGGCTGTTAGAGAATTAAATAAAGATCCTAAACTTGCCAGTGATAAGAGGTTGTTGCAATTAAGTTCTCTAGATGAATGGAGAAGTGAAGCTTATGAAAATGCTAAACTCTTTAAAGAGAAAGTTAAAAAATGGCATGATAGAAGGATTATCAAAAGAGAATTTAATATTGGGGATAAAGTCCTATTGTATCGGTCTCGCCTCAGATTCTCTGCAGGGAAATTACTCTCGAAATGGGAAGGACCATATGTTGTCGAGGAGGTGTATCGTTCAGGAGCAATCAAAATTAGCTCTCTCCAAGGAAATGCTACGCAAGTGGTGAATGGACAAAGACTCAAGCATTATATCTCAGGTGATTCCTATAATGTTGATGTTGATATTATTCAAGTGGAAACACCGGAGGCTTTTATCAAAGGGCAAATTGACAGTCCGCCAGAACTCGACTTTTAATAGGTAACAGTACTGGTAATGAAAAGTACGCAATTTACTTTCCGAACAATATTTTTGCTGTTTTTGGAAAATATGAAAAATTACGAGTTCGAAACGGAGTGGAAAGGACGCACGAGGGGGCGCCACCATAGGCCGGCGCGGCCTGACCTGGGCCCGCGCCGACCTATGGTTTGGCCGCCTCGTCGCCCCTTTCCGACTCTGGTTCGTTCTGGTACTTTCCGTTTGTCGTGAAAATTTTTGCTATATAATCCCCCGGACCCCTGGAGGTCCGTATATCGTTTTCTCGACGTGTTTTGTTTTGAGCTGTTTCTGCCAGGATCTGTTTTCAGTTTAGAAGCACCATGGTCTCCAAGAACAAGGGCAAGGAGTTTCCGGATGAAGATGATCGAGATCTTGGGTGGAAAGAGGAAGACAAGGACGTCAAGGAAGAGGATGAAGAAGAGGTGGAGGAAGATTCACGCGCACACCCGCGTGCTACCATCGCAAGCATCAAGGTGGTGGACAACCCTTTTAGTGCAAACAAGAGCGCAAGAATTCGCACTGGAGGAGCGGTTCCACGCCATTACCTAGCTCCGAAAACATCTCTATCAGGCATTCACCATCCCTTCCACAATCTAATTTTCAATAATCAAATTGAAGGGACTCCAAAGGCAGCATTGCCTAGCCAGTGGGATATAGATCGTTCTAACACTGCAGGAGGGAAGGAGCCTGAGGCTGAAGAGTGGGGAAATAACTCCAAGAGCTGGGACTCGCCGTCGGACAGACTCCTTAACCGCGTCGAGCACAATTCAGAGATGATTCGCAATCTCACATACAGGATTGATGATCTTCAGGAGCTTATTGAGAAGCTTGTCAGGAATTCATCACCACCATCGCTGAAGGAGTAATTCATCATCGGTATTGGCATCCCCTTGGTTTGTTCCAAGCTTGGGGGAGTGCCGCGGTATCACATCATCACTACCTTTTACTTTTATTGTCAAGTAGTGTCATATCATGAGTAGGGAAGTTATCATATAAGATGGGCTGCAGTTTGGAAGTATCTCTCCTTTAGTTGGTTATCTATTGTGATGACCCAGCGTACCACTGCATGGTGTAGTACACAAGTCGTTGACATAACACAAGTGAAACACCGTTCCACTCATATTACATCTCTCAGAGTGGTACAACAGAAACATATGCGAGTCCAAGGTATGTCTATAGAAGTACACACGAACTGTTTACATAAGATCAACACAACCTCCTACTTTACAGTGAGGTAAAACTTCAAATAAAGCTCCAGGAGAATGACTCGTAGTCTATCTTATTACTAACTCAAGCTTAAGAGCTAATTGGCTTGCTATAGAAATCTAGCTACTTAGGTGCTAGGATTAGGGAAAAATTCCCTTCTATTACTAGTCTAGGTTTCCATTATAACTGATGCAGAAGTTGACTCCATTGATTTCTTGGATTGGATTCTTTATCTTGTTGCAGTTGACTCCTTTGTCTTCGAGTTCCACGGTAGTTTCTCCTTCGGTGCATTGCTCTAAGAAGGGGGTTCAAACGAGATAGAATGAGTACGAGCGTACTCAGCAAGTTCATATTAGGAAATATGTGTATCATGCTCTAGCTACAGCCATAGACCAGAAAGTCATAGGCCAATGCAAGTTTTCATAAACATTTCTTCAAAAGGTTTATTTTATTCTGAAAACTATGCCCGTCAGTCTTCACAGGTTGACTAGAACTTCGTGGAGTTCCTTTCCTACCGCTGTCAGCTCCCTTCCCGGAACAGGGAGTGACAGTCACAATTCTGGATACCCTCTGCAGAGGTGCGTTACTTTACCCCACAAGAGATCTTAACCATGTTGCCGGCTGAGAGTATGTCCTCAGCTCGTCCACACTTCCTTTGGTGTGAGGCCCAGTATAAGATCCAAGCCAATCACTGCCTTCTCCGCGACCCTGCAAACCCACCCTTTTGTCCACCCGCACACCTCCAGTAGACTTCCCCCGATAATACGGCTTTACTCATGGTGTACTTTGGACAATCCTTCATAGATCGTAGAGCCATCATCACTAATGGATGGGGATTTAAAAGGCCATCCCAACCTACGGCAGTGCCTCCAACACCCCGCCGGCTCTACCAATCCGTTGGCGTGCAGAAGGGAAAAGATACAGCTGACTTCCCCAGAGCCATTATAGATCTTATGGATAACGCGATATGTACGGCGCTAGAATCACTGGACGGCATTGGTAATTAATCCTAGGGTGATATAACCCATTGCAATGGAACCTCCACCATATCAACACATACCATGGTTCCATTGCCCACCACATAGTCATATTCATAATTGTAAAATAATACTTTGCTTTTCAATGCATGAGTGATAAGTATAGTACTTTGCATATAGTTTGATAAAAATAATCAAATGACATGAGCAAGCGATGAACTTGCCTTTCTTGACTGCAAGATTATGCAGGCAAAAGCTTCGATACGTGAGAACTCCAAATGCTGAAATACCATCATCGTCCGGTAAGGACAATGTTTAAAGAACTGGCAAAGATGCTATAATGCATAGTATGAGATGCAATCGTCCCGGGCGTAATCTAACCTCGATGATTTAGGATGTATGAGTTGTAAAGATTTCTTTAGGGTTGGTTGCACTTTTAGAATGATTCTCAAACAAGGTTCTTATTAGGGTTTGGTTATATTAGCATCATATCCAAGTGATATCATAACAATCATACACATAAAGAATAGTGGTGGAATAATATATGAAGAACAGTTGTCAATTTTAGGTTCTACAGAACATGGTTGATGATTATTTATACTATACTTCAAAAGAATAACTTTTGAAGAACATGTTGATTTAGAAATAGTAAGTACTTTAAATAGGAACTAGGACTTCTATGGTTTAATTAACATTTGTACTACAAAAGAATAACTTTTGAAGAACAGGTTAATAAGAACAAGAACTACTTTAAATAGGAGCTAAGTGCTATTAGGGTTTACTAATAGGGCTAGTTGGTGCTTAAGTAGAAGTGATCTACATGTAGCAAGTATTAGTAGGTTTATTACTATGGTTTCTCCTAAGCATCATATCAAAGGATGGTTATCAAGATGGTTCTATAAGTTAGCTATTAGGGTCTACTATGGTTTCACATTTTCTTCACTAAGTAACCTCTAATAACTTCTAAACTAGGTGGCGGCTTACCATTTCCTAAGTAGGGTTTAGTTGAATAGGAGCATGTGATATGAATTGTTACACAAGGTTGGTACTAAGGTTTATTATTATAGTTCTACTAAATTATGATGGTTGAGGTTGATTCTAATGGGGTGGTGAATAGGAGTAATGATCAATGGCACTATTCTAATTAACAAGCTAGGGTTTATACCTATGTGACATTAGTGGATCATATAGGTTTTAATTAAGAACAGGAACATGAAATGATAGTCTCATGTGACTTGGTTTTATGCTAGTGGATCATAAGCATGCATTCAATTGTTGCTTATTAGGGTTCTACATGTAAATTAAATCTCCCATGATCACATGTTATAAACCCCTAGGGTTTTAGGGTTGCACTAATTTAGGATGATCACATGAAGTAATGGGATCAAGGTCTTACTCAAATTGAAACTAGGGTTTCTAAGCTATGGTATAACTCCTAAAATTATAATTGGCAATATAGGTGTGGTTACTAATTGCTTTGAAACAAAATCAGTAATGGTTTGACATTTAATTAATTTTCACAAGAATTTGTAATTGTTTAAGAAAATAGAAAATAACAATTTTCAAATTAGGGTTTATGGATTACCACTAATATTTAAGTTAATGAAAACATGATTAAGAAAATTAATCTTAACATTTTATTTTCTTACTGAATAGCTAAGATTTAATTTTGAAACTTAACTAATTATTGAATTCAAATTAAGCTTCAAATAAATGAAAAGGCATAATGAATGAAGTTAAAAATAAATGGATTTTCATTTTGTCACACATTTTTGTTTTATATTTTATTTGAATAGATTTTATTTTTGTGAGCATTTTGATATATTATTTATATTTTTCTGAGTTGAAATGAATTTTATATGATTTTACAAAGTTTCAGTGATTTTCTGGAATTTTATAATTAATTGGAAATACTAAACCTACCGGTTCACTTTTACCCCTAGACACAGACAGGTGGGACCAAGTCCAGGTCACCTGCCTCGTTGGCAGCTGACCGAGTCAAAGCAACCAAAGGGTCCCGCCAGACACGTCACCCTCGCCGGCGGCTAAACGTCGGCGACCAGTATACGGCGGCGCTAGCGATTTAGAGATCCCCTGGATGCGCGGATAGGTGCTCTAGAATCGCCACGACATGAGGAACACGATGGTGGTGGCGGAATGGGCTAATGGTCACCGGAGCTTCATCGGAAACCATGTCCCGCGGTGGTGCTACTCCGGTGGAAATCGAATCAGAGGCTACAGGAGGTTCTAGCATGTGAGATCTAGCTCTACAGATGCGTATGCTCACCCTGAAGCTCAAGGTGTGGTCGGCTCCGGCGATGGTCGACGGAGACGACGGCGATTGGCGATTTCCCGGCGATGTGCTGCAGAAGGGAACGCCGAGATTGATCCTCCACACGGCTCCCCTGGATGCTGGGCTCCTCCCAGATGCTCCTTGAGTCCAGGCGCTCCTCCTGGACCACGCACCAGAGGCTGGGGTGGCCTCCTCCGTCGGCTTCGTCTTCGACTCCGGCGACAGAGAGTGGACGAATTTGGGATATAGGGAGTGTCTGAGAAGGTTTGAAGTGGTGGAGGTGATCAAGGCGTGCACGGCGATGCCCTCCACCTATTTATAGGCCAAGGGAAGCCCTGTGGCCTCGACACGGCGACGGCCATGGTCAGGAGGTGGCGGTCTCTGGAAACTTCTGCTTGGTAAAGATCTTCTCATCCGCGGATAAGCTCGGACGCGATTCGAGTTGGGCGCGGTTCTGAGAGGTCTGGCGACGTCCGGGGCAAGCTTATCGACGATGAGATCGTGGCCTACTGGCTCCGCCGCGCTGTCGAGCTCGGAGACGACGGCGGCGAAGTCATTTCTCCACGCACGATTCTTAAAGCAAGCGAAACGGTATTTGGACGTGGGCTGGACTGCTTCTGGGCTTCAACGTGGGCTGCTGCTGGGTTGGCTTTGGCTGCTGCGGTCCAGGTAAGTTTCCCTCTCTTTCTCTTTTCTGTTTTCTTTTCAATTTTCTGTTTTTATTTCCTGGTTTCTATTTGTTATTTGGATTCAAATTTGAATTCTGGTTTTGCTTTATGTGTTCTAAAACATTTGAATATCAGTATCACTTGATAATAGTGGTTACTGCATTGTCTTGTTGTTTAAACAAATATTTAGTTTAGGATTTAATTGATATCTTATGAGGCTTGAGTAAAATATAAATGGTTTAGTTATTTATTTCAATTCCCTTTTTAATTTAGGAACCATATCTATTTAAATGATTTGAAGTTTAGAACATGTGCATGGTGAACACATTTTATTTTTCTAGTGCTTAACCATAGTGATTATGCACATATAGTTCAATTATGGATAGGGTTTAACAAATGGTAAAGGAAATGGAATGGTGTTATGATTTTATGTGGATGATAGTTCTTAGGGTTTAAGAATTTGATGATGCTTCATTAATTGAAATATAAAATAGGCATGAGGCATGGCAGGGTTTAACTTATAATCCAAAGTGATACTTGGATTGAAATGCAAAGGTGATCTAGGGTTTTAGTTGTGATCACCCAATTGATACACAACCAAGAATTAGGATATGAACATAAGCTTTGATTATGTTTTATTGGCTAGCTAGGGTTACTCTAGTGTTTGGATAAACAAGGTTTAGGTTTAATGACATTACTCCTCCATACAAGGCATGAGGATTGGTTTGGGGTTAACTACTGGTGATATACTTATTATTTTATGTGATAGATGAGATCTATTAATCATATGTGTTTAACTTATCATCTATATTTACAAGGTATAATCATGCATTAGACAAGATTCACTCATTCCTCACTAATCCCTTTTTAATATTCCTCTCATCACACTCATCCTAGATTCTTAGGGTTTATAATTAATACCAAGTTGTGATGATCATGGAATTGGTTTGCTAAGGTATTGTGATTGAAATAGGGTTCTCACCTCCAAGATTAAATATTGACTTGAACATCTAGGATTAGTACTACTCTAATATTCTTTTATGGCATGGCTATGATTAGTATTATAACTTCTCTCACTTCTAAATGTCTTGGAATATTCTAAGGTCCTACTCAAGAGATGATGATATGATCCTCTAAATATATGGTTTCCCTAGGAATTCTACCTTGGTATCTTCTGTAGCTTGTTCTTCAGGAAATCTGATAAACCTGCATCTTGTGGTATGCCTCCATCTCCTAGCTTCTTCATCTTGATCCTAGCTAATTCATATGGAGTGGCTCTATGTGTTTGTTCCCATGTATCATGGTACTTGATGAGCAAATGGATGAAGGGTGTGGCTCTATTTATAGGCTTGGGCAAGCTCTAGTGTCATGACACATAGGTGGTGACTCTTGTGTTGGTTTGATGAGTAAGGTGCTTGGTTGTCATGCCCTCATCCATAGCAATCCTTTGAGCATGAGGTGGCAAAGCTTGGAATGCAAGTCATGTAGATATTTTCATCCCATGTGGCATAGAGATTATCCTCTCATATGATTTATTTTTGGATAGCCAAGTGGCATTTGCTACTAGATATCTTGTGGATAGTTTTATTATTATGGATGAGTCACTATATCATATTTGATTGGATTTATATTATAATATTGATCAAAAGATCAAGGTTGAAGGTTATTCCTCAAATTTGGATAGTTGGTGTTTGATTTCACCAAGGCATGATCATATGAGTTTCAAAATACTCATAGTCAGTTTGATTCAAATAGTTTGAACTATAAATCATAATGTAAATGGATTTAGTTTTATGATATTCCATATACTTAATAAGTTATGATTTAAATAAGAATGTGTGGCTTTTATGCACTTTAGACCCTGTGGTTTACCTTATTTGGTAATAAGTTTAGAAGTGAATTAATTTTCACACAAAGGTAGTTGCTAACTTTTAAGTGTTAATAAGTTAGGGTTTGATTCTTAAAGAATGTGTTGTTGTAAATATAATTCCATTTGACCTAATCCATAGATCAAATCATCTCTACCCAAAACAAGGTTTTAACAAAGATCACAGTGAAGTTTATAGCGCTTGACTTGATGATCTACTTCGGCCCAGCAAGTCAAGTGAAACTTCAGTTACTGTGGTAAGTTTTATTTGAAAGCGCGAAAATTCCCCGGATTTTCTATGCATGAATGCAATGCACACTTTGGTGTTCTCTCATTTTATAGCCTCTAAACCTGGGATATTACAGCCTCTCCCCCTTAAACTGAACTTCGTCCCGAAGTTCGAACGCTCTCATGTTTCGGAATGTTGAAATGTCTTGAACAGATCACCATCCTTCAACTCCATGGTGATCTCACTAGATATAGTTGAATATATCCTTTGTCCAGATCCTTCCGAAAGTCTTCTGATGTCTGGCACTGATACTTTCTTCGATTCTATGATTTCTTCCAACACTCTAAGCTTATAGGCTTACTATCCAAAGATTCTTGGATTAAGACATCTTATTGTGTTAATGGACTTTACTAATGGCTGTGGTGACATCTTCCTATTTGGGTACTCAAAGCTTGGTTCTACCAGCTGCGGTAATCCAGCTGCGATGTAATATGGCACTATGGTGTACCAGCTGTGATGTCCAAACCTTAATTCTAAAAGATTTATTTAAGGTAAGGTATGGTTGTCCCTTACTACCATAACGAAAGTAATGGTACTTAGTAAGGTATTTACAATAGGCATGGTTCTAGTGGTTTCTTCCTACGAATGGATTAAACTCATTTAGTCCATCCAATCATGGCTTCTAGTTTCTGCTAGTTATCTTCCTTTTGGTTTCTTTAGATTCCATGAAAGGAATCTTTCTAATAATAATTAGTTTTGGTATGGTCAAACTCCTTCGGTCTTAAGCCTTCTTAAGCTTTGCATGTCCTTCGACATCTTCTTCATTCAACTTCATTATCTTAGACTTACTTGAGCTCTCTTGGTTTCGAGTAATTATAATTACCCACTCTAGTTAAGGTCTAACCCTTACTTCCTCGAGATATAAACCTCGGCTTCTGGTCTGACATCCTCCTGAGAGTACTTTTATATGGGTACTTCCCAACAATCTTATAAAAATAAGATCGGACTTCCTTTCAGTTCAGACCTTTTTCTCCATTTATCACACTACCAATAATATCTTAATACTTCTCCTCAGCCTTCCTCTCCCCCTTGGAGTTTACTAATGATCTTCAAACTTCCTTTCTTCTAATCATTAAACTCCAAGGTTGGGTAGTTGGTTTAAGTCTGGTTTAGGTTTATACTTTTCTAGAGTCTCACGAAGGATTCTTTGTGGTGTATCCACACTGTTGTGGGTATCCATTATGAATCCTCCGACTAAATATTTACCAACTACGAGATACCAGCTGTGAAATACTAGCTGCGGAATCCCCCTTTCTTTTAGGGTAAAGAAATGTTCAGGTTGTGGGCTATCTGGTACCAGCTGCAGACTACCTAGTACCAGATGTGGCTTATTGGATACCAGCTGTGGCTATGTTATGGGTGTCAATATCTACCTACCAGCTGTGGCTACTTACATAGTTTTAGTTAAGATATACCTCACTTTACATTCTTTCTCTTCATGATTATCCTATATCAGCTGCGGTCTTATTATACCGGCTGCGACTTCACTTGTCTATTTTCCTTCTTCTAGGGTTTGTTTTGCAAGATAACCACTTGTGGATACTATGAGAATAGTATTTTAAGTGACTTCACTTGCATTCCCTTCTTCCATAATGAATACAGCTCTACTTCTACTACTCCATATTCACTATTTTTCTCACTTCCATGGTACTTCCATGTTGAAGTACTCCTTGATTAAGGATAGAAATGAGTTTGGATTGGTCCTTCCTTCAGATTGTTGTGGTTGCTTCCCAAAAAATTTACTTCCTTCTTCAAGTGAACCTTCATCTTGTCTTCCAATCTTCAGAATTCGTCACTTCCTCACACGAATACCTTTACCCTCTAGACCTATAACATCAAGTAAGAGCTTGATATTGCAACATGCATTTGCATATCAAAGTCAAACTTCATGTATGGATCTAGTCAATCAATGAAGATTCAAGAAAATCCAAGAAGATCCAGCTTTGTGCTTATAATACACATCCTTATATGCCTGAATATAATAATTGGGTAAGACATCCCTAAACATCAGGATCAGATGTGTAGTATATAACACCACATAAGATAGGTTTAGGTTGTGATACTTAGCACAATACGTGAATTTCTACTATTTGTCTCAACATTTATCTTAATTGCACATTTGCAATGAGACAAACTTGGAACAAAATAGCCTGGGATAGTTGGAGTTAACCTAGTTTTCTTTGGAAGTACTAACAAAATAGGCTACCATATATATGTGCTATTGAGGACTACTTCCTATAATCCAATTAGTTCTAACATGTCTACTCTAAACACATGATTGTTTAGAATATACCACCTATAACTCTAGGATTTCTCTATGTGACATGCTCTCAATAAGCCTTCTTTAAACTAAGGACTATGATTCTAACATTCTTGACACAGTTTCCAGGATTTTAAGGCCTAAGCTTTCGAACTATTCCCTAAATCCTACTCCTTATCATCCTTTTGTTATCGTACTTATGATGTTCTACTCCATCATACCATGATTCTCAAGTGAATCATATATGAGTATCTAGTTTATTATTGAAAGTAGACTCATGTAACTCCTATCACTCTTCCTTACCTCCTATGATTGACTCATCATAGACATATACTACCTTATATAACTTATCTCCCTTACTTAACATCAGTCATTTGACATTTTAAATGACTCTTACTTAACCATACTTGTATTGGTATACTTCTTCCAATAGGATATCTTCCTTATGGTTGTATCCTCTCTTTGGACTACCATGTTTTGTATACCAACTGTGGTCTACTACCACCCATTATCTTAAGCTCCAATGGTGTTCTAGTTATTTGGAATGAAGCAAGATAACTAACTAACTTTACTTAAGAAAATAGATAAGAAAGATTGACTCAAGTGTGTCAGGATTATTCTCAAGTGAATACCCATCTCAAGTCAAAAAGAATAGTTGGTTTAGCATAGTTGGCTTAGTTACAACACTTCCTATAGACACTACCAAACCTATAGGTCTCCTTTAAAGGGTTTTAATCCTAGGGTCAAAGCATTTGCTCTGATACCAGCTGTGATGACCCAGCGTACCACTGCATGGTGTAGTACACAAGTCGTTGACATAACACAAGTGAAACACCGTTCCACTCATATTACATCTCTCAGAGTGGTACAACAGAAACATATGCGAGTCCAAGGTATGTCTATAGAAGTACACACGAACTGTTTACATAAGATCAACACAACCTCCTACTTTACAGTGAGGTAAAACTTCAAATAAAGCTCCAGGAGAATGACTCGTAGTCTATCTTATTACTAACTCAAGCTTAAGAGCTAATTGGCTTGCTATAGAAATCTAGCTACTTAGGTGCTAGGATTAGGGAAAAATTCCCTTCTATTACTAGTCTAGGTTTCCATTATAACTGATGCAGAAGTTGACTCCATTGATTTCTTGGATTGGATTCTTTATCTTGTTGCAGTTGACTCCTTTGTCTTCGAGTTCCACGGTAGTTTCTCCTTCGGTGCATTGCTCTAAGAAGGGGGTTCAAACGAGATAGAATGAGTACGAGCGTACTCAGCAAGTTCATATTAGGAAATATGTGTATCATGCTCTAGCTACAGCCATAGACCAGAAAGTCATAGGCCAATGCAAGTTTTCATAAACATTTCTTCAAAAGGTTTATTTTATTCTGAAAACTATGCCCGTCAGTCTTCACAGGTTGACTAGAACTTCGTGGAGTTCCTTTCTGCCCGCGTTCGCAGTTCCCTTCCCGGAACAGGGAGTGACAGTCACAATTCTGGATACCCTCTGCAGAGGTGCGTTACTTTACCCCACAAGAGATCTTAACCATGTTGCCGGCTGAGAGTATGTCCTCAGCTCGTCCACACTTCCTTTGGTGTGAGGCCCAGTATAAGATCCAAGCCAATCACTGGCTTCTCCGCGACCCTGCAAACCCACCCTTTTGTCCACCCGCACACCTCCAGTAGACTTCCCCCGATAATACGGCTTTACTCATGGTGTACTTTGGACAATCCTTCATAGATCGTAGAGCCATCATCACTAATGGATGGGGATTTAAAAGGCCATCCCAACCTACGGCAGTGCCTCCAACACCCCGCCGGCTCTACCAATCCGTTGGCGTGCAGAAGGGAAAAGATACAAATTGACTTCCCCAGAGCCATTATAGATCTTATGGATAACGCGATATGTACGGCGCTAGAATCACTGGACGGCATTGGTAATTAATCCTAGGGTGATATAACCCATTGCAATGGAACCTCCACCATATCAACACATACCATGGTTCCATTGCCCACCACATAGTCATATTCATAATTGTAAAATAATACTTTGCTTTTCAATGCATGAGTGATAAGTATAGTACTTTGCATATAGTTTGATAAAAATAATCAAATGACATGAGCAAGCGATGAACTTGCCTTTCTTGACTGCAAGATTATGCAGGCAAAAGCTTCGATACGTGAGAACTCCAAATGCTGAAATACCATCATCGTCCGGTAAGGACAATGTTTAAAGAACTGGCAAAGATGCTATAATGCATAGTATGAGATGCAATTGTCCCGGGCGTAATCTAACCTCGATGATTTAGGATGTATGAGTTGTAAAGATTTCTTTAGGGTTGGTTGCACTTTTAGAATGATTCTCAAACAAGGTTCTTATTAGGGTTTGGTTATATTAGCATCATATCCAAGTGATATCATAACAATCATACACATAAAGAATAGTGGTGGAATAATATATGAAGAACAGTTGTCAATTTTAGGTTCTACAGAACATGGTTGATGATTATTTATACTATACTTCAAAAGAATAACTTTTGAAGAACATGTTGATTTAGAAATAGTAAGTACTTTAAATAGGAACTAGGACTTCTATGGTTTAATTAACATTTGTACTACAAAAGAACAACTTTTGAAGAACAGGTTAATAAGAACAAGAACTACTTTAAATAGGAGCTAAGTGCTATTAGGGTTTACTAATAGGGCTAGTTGGTGCTTAAGTAGAAGTGATCTACATGTAGCAAGTATTAGTAGGTTTATTACTATGGTTTCTCCTAAGCATCATATCAAAGGATGGTTATCAAGATGGTTCTATAAGTTAGCTATTAGGGTCTACTATGGTTTCACATTTTCTTCACTAAGTAACCTCTAATAACTTCTAAACTAGGTGGCGGCTTACCATTTCCTAAGTAGGGTTTAGTTGAATAGGAGCATGTGATATGAATTGTTACACAAGGTTGGTACTAAGGTTTATTATTATAGTTCTACTAAATTATGATGGTTGAGGTTGATTCTAATGGGGTGGTGAATAGGAGTAATGATCAATGGCACTATTCTAATTAACAAGCTAGGGTTTATACCTATGTGACATTAGTGGATCATATAGGTTTTAATTAAGAACAGGAACATGAAATGATAGTCTCATGTGACTTGGTTTTATGCTAGTGGATCATAAGCATGCATTCAATTGTTGCTTATTAGGGTTCTACATGTAAATTAAATCTCCCATGATCACATGTTATAAACCCCTAGGGTTTTAGGGTTGCACTAATTTAGGATGATCACATGAAGTAATGGGATCAAGGTCTTACTCAAATTGAAACTAGGGTTTCTAAGCTATGGTATAACTCCTAAAATTATAATTGGCAATATAGGTGTGGTTACTAATTGCTTTGAAACAAAATCAGTAATGGTTTGACATTTAATTAATTTTCACAAGAATTTGTAATTGTTTAAGAAAATAGAAAATAACAATTTTCAAATTAGGGTTTATGGATTACCACTAATATTTAAGTTAATGAAAACATGATTAAGAAAATTAATCTTAACATTTTATTTTCTTACTGAATAGCTAAGATTTAATTTTGAAACTTAACTAATTATTGAATTCAAATTAAGCTTCAAATAAATGAAAAGGCATAATGAATGAAGTTAAAAATAAATGGATTTTCATTTTGTCACACATTTTTGTTTTATATTTTATTTGAATAGATTTTATTTTTGTGAGCATTTTGATATATTATTTATATTTTTCTGAGTTGAAATGAATTTTATATGATTTTACAAAGTTTCAGTGATTTTCTGGAATTTTATAATTAATTGGAAATACTAAACCTACCGGTTCACTTTTACCCCTAGACACAGACAGGTGGGACCAAGTCCAGGTCACCTGCCTCGTTGGCAGCTGACCGAGTCAAAGCAACCAAAGGGTCCCGCCAGACACGTCACCCTCGCCGGCGGCTAAACGTCGGCGACCGCATATCTGGCGGCGCTAGCGATTTAGAGATCCCCTGGATGCGCGGATAGGTGCTCTAGAATCGCCACGACATGAGGAACACGATGGTGGTGGCGGAATGGGCTAATGGTCACCGGAGCTTCATCGGAAACCATGTCCCGCGGTGGTGCTACTCCGGTGGAAATCGAATCAGAGGCTACAGGAGGTTCTAGCATGTGAGATCTAGCTCTACAGATGCGTATGCTCACCCTGAAGCTCAAGGTGTGGTCGGCTCCGGCGATGGTCGACGGAGACGACGGCGATTGGCGATTTCCCGGCGATGTGCTGCAGAAGGGAACGCCAAGATTGATCCTCCACACGGCTCCCCTGGATGCTGGGCTCCTCCCAGATGCTCCTTGAGTCCAGGCGCTCCTCCTGGACCACGCGCCAGAGGCTGGGGTGGCCTCCTCCGTCGGCTTCGTCTTCGACTCCGGCGACAGAGAGTGGACGAATTTGGGATATAGGGAGTGTCTGAGAAGGTTTGAAGTGGTGGAGGCAATCAAGGCGTGCACGGCGATGCCCTCCACCTATTTATAGGCCAAGGGAAGCCCTGTGGCCTCGACACGGCGACGGCCATGGTCGGGAGGTGGCGGTCTCTGGAAACTTCTGCTTGGTAAAGATCTTCTCGTCCGCGGATAAGCTCGGACGCGATTCGAGTTGGGCGCGGTTCTGAGAGGTCTGGCGACGTCCGGGGCAAGCTTATCGACGATGAGATCGTGGCCTCATCGGCTCCGCCGCGCTGTCGAGCTCGGAGACGACGGCGGCGAAGTCATTTCTCCACGCACGATTCTTAAAGCAAGCGAAACGGTATTTGGACGTGGGCTGGACTGCTTCTGGGCTTCAACGTGGGCTGCTGCTGGGTTGGCTTTGGCTGCTGCGGTCCAGGTAAGTTTCCCTCTCTTTCTCTTTTCTGTTTTCTTTTCAATTTTCTGTTTTTATTTCCTGGTTTCTATTTGTTATTTGGATTCAAATTTGAATTCTGGTTTTGCTTTGCAGGTTCTAAAACATTTGAATATCAGTATCACTTGATAATAGTGGTTACTGCATTGTCTTGTTGTTTAAACAAATATTTAGTTTAGGATTTAATTGATATCTTATGAGGCTTGAGTAAAATATAAATGGTTTAGTTATTTATTTCAATTCCCTTTTTAATTTAGGAACCATATCTATTTAAATGATTTGAAGTTTAGAACATGTGCATGGTGAACACATTTTATTTTTCTAGTGCTTAACCATAGTGATTATGCACATATAGTTCAATTATGGATAGGGTTTAACAAATGGTAAAGGAAATGGAATGGTGTTATGATTTTATGTGGATGATAGTTCTTAGGGTTTAAGAATTTGATGATGCTTCATTAATTGAAATATAAAATAGGCATGAGGCATGGCAGGGTTTAACTTATAATCCAAAGTGATACTTGGATTGAAATGCAAAGGTAATCTAGGGTTTTAGTTGTGATCACCCAATTGATACACAACCAAGAATTAGGATATGAACATAAGCTTTGATTATGTTTTATTGGCTAGCTAGGGTTACTCTAGTGTTTGGATAAACAAGGTTTAGGTTTAATGACATTACTCCTCCATACAAGGCATGAGGATTGGTTTGGGGTTAACTACTGGTGATATACTTATTATTTTATGTGATAGATGAGATCTATTAATCATATGTGTTTAACTTATCATCTATATTTACAAGGTATATTCATGCATTAGACAAGATTCACTCATTCCTCACTAATCCCTTTTTAATATTCCTCTCATCACACTCATCCTAGATTCTTAGGGTTTATAATTAATACCAAGTTGTGATGATCATGGAATTGGTTTGCTAAGGTATTGTGATTGAAATAGGGTTCTCACCTCCAAGATTAAATATTGACTTGAACATCTAGGATTAGTACTACTCTAATATTCTTTTATGGCATGGCTATGATTAGTATTATAACTTCTCTCACTTCTAAATGTCTTGGAATATTCTAAGGTCCTACTCAAGAGATGATGATATGATCCTCTAAATATATGGTTTCCCTAGGAATTCTACCTTGGTATCTTCTGTAGCTTGTTCTTCAGGAAATCTGATAAACCTGCATCTTGTGGTATGCCTCCACCTCCTAGCTTCTTCATCTTGATCCTAGCTAATTCATATGGAGTGGCTCTATGTGTTTGTTCCCATGTATCATGGTACTTGATGAGCAAATGGATGAAGGGTGTGGCTCTATTTATAGGCTTGGGCAAGCTCTAGTGTCACTAGATGACCCGGTGCGCCCCGGCGCACAGACAAATGCAATACAGTACTATAACCATAAGTTTTATGCGACTAATGTATATTTAGTTGTCCAAGAATTCAGTTGGTCTTCTACAACCCTTGAGCTTGTATTAGCAATCTCTTTTATAGAAAATAAAAACTTTCAAGCAACTATCTATAACACATGTACAACACAGGAGCAACAATTTTTTGCATCCAACCATTTGTTCATAGCAAAGAGAAATAAATGTGTATAAATATCATGTTTTTAGGTGCCATCAACACATCCAATAACTCAATAATTACATATGAAGTAGTGTCGTTTCCTTCAATAAGAATACATCAGGAGCATCACGAAGAAGCAAAGAACAAATGCGCGCAGGCCACCCCAAATGGTCCTGATCATACTTGCATACCAAGATCACTATACATCATTACCGGCGGTTCCTCTGATATTAAGCCTATCAAACAAATACAAAAGAACTACGATGAAATATACAGCTGACAAAATAGAACATACATACTGACTAAAAAAAAGTGAGAACTATTAACCTTGCTATGAGGGCATGTGTGTGACTCATGATTTCAAGTATCCTCTACTTTGGACTCCGAAACTAAAAATAATGAATTTGGTAAGCACATAATAAAATATATAGAAACAGAATTGTTCAACCGACACAGTGTAGCTATATGCATAAGATACTATTACTTTAGAAACACATTACCTGGGATAGTTTTCAAATTTACTCCCTCCATCCATTAAAGGATGTCAGGAGGTTCGTCTAAATTTGGATGTATATTTATATACTAAAGAGTGTCAAGATACATTCGAATTTAGACAAACTTTTGACATCATTATATGGACAGAGAAGTATGTTCTATCTTCTGTAACAACAATACAAACATTGAGGTTGTGGTTCTCAGTCAACAAACTGCAGCAACGTGCATAAGCTTCTACCACTTTACAAATCTACAGTAGCTAGGGTGATTTCTGAAGGTGTTATCTTCTATTTGAAGTGAAAACACGGATACACAAGTTTAATTCACTTGTTTTTTCGGTTAGATTGCTTTGTGCATATTTTACTTCTGCTCTCTGGACCCTACTAAGCAGCAGCGAAGTTACACAACAAAGTTTGGGTGGGTCTGAACAAAGCGATTTAGAATGCAGGCCAGGGAGCGCGAGGGCAGGAGAAAGCCCTCGTGTGATAAACTGATAATGCCCTGCATTTGTTCCAATGCGGAAGTGTAAATCATCTACAAAGCCTCACAACACCTGTCGGTCTGGTACTGTCAGCTAAACTAAAGACACTATCTATTTTTAGAAGGAAAAAAACACAACCATCTAATATATGGAGAAACATCAATCAGCGCCTAAAGAAGTAGATAGTGTATGCTCACCAGATATAGGACCTTATGTAAAGGGAAGGCATAAGAAACCCAAGTATTTCAATTGTAGCAACCAGTCCACAAGAGGAGTCATATGCCTGTGTTCAAGCTGCGTTTACCAACAGAACAAAGCAAAATTAAATGGCATGTATTCTTATTTTGGAAAACATACCTGAAACACATCAAATGACGGTTGTCCAATATAAGGTACCATTAAATAGTCATAGAAACAAGTTGTAAGAAATACAATAAAAATCTCTTATCAAATTACTCCCGTTTCCTTGATATACGCAGGAGACTAAAAATTCAAAAGCAAAGCCCCCGCCATCCGCCAATGAATTCAAGCTACTGATGTCCACCCATTTAGCCAACATGTTAATTCATCATGTTGGACTGCGAGATAGTTTGTTTAGATTTGTGAATAATTTACCATAAATGTGGTGTAATTTCAGGAATTAAATTAATCTAGAGAAGAATCTTATATAGCAAGTACAAAGTGAACAACGCTGCTAGCATGTAGCTCCAGATCAACTTTGTTATTCTTGCATTGTGGTATGGTCAGCACGTACTGATAAAACCAAATCACTAATGCTAATGTGCCTAAAAATAGTATCCCAATTCTCCCAGCAAAATCGCAGCGAGATTACCGCAATCTAAATACCAACATCAATTTGCGCACCTGTATCACAGAGCATCAGTGAAGTTCTGGTTGCACATGCCATCTCCCCTCGACCTCTTCTAACTCTTCTTTCATAAAGATTCTAGACCGAGCTTGAGAGGCTGAACCCAAGAGAACCAAATTAAAATATATTCTTTGATAAAAAAAATAGCATAGCCTTATTTCACTAAAAGAGAAGTGGGCAAGAATGGAACAAAGGGACATTTTGCAAAAGGTGTGCATGGAGAAGGTGTTTTACATTCAAGCATATAATGGCACACATTTTCACAGACACAGTGGACCTGATCCAACGATCATGAAAAATAGCAGGTTTCTAAATCAACAAAGAATATGAGCTTATGTAACTATGTATGCATATGAATCTTCAGAAAGTTATAAGGATGGGGCAAAAATATTAGTTGATATGGTCATACCTCTGTACCTGAATGCCATCATAGGGTTCTCAAAAGCTCCATGGCTTTCTGCACCTCAAAAGCATAGGTATAAAGCAAAATATTAGAGAACTAACAACTGCAAGTAAATATATGTTAATTAAATATGCTTTCCACAATCTGAATCAAAGTGAAGGGCAGGACCAAACCACTTCATTCCTTGTAGGATTACGTAACATGCAACAAACAAATTCGGTTATAATTTACAAAAGCATGTAAGAAGTAAAACATAGTTAATTAAGATGGTCATTTTGTAACAACGATCACTGGAAAAAACTGAAACCTAACTTTGAGAGGTTTTGAGTGGTTACAACAAAAAAAGAAAGATCATCGACTATTTCACTAACTCAATTCTCTAGAAAAATAACCTGCACATCTCTCTGGCAACGTCGGTGACTGTTCTACAAAGCACAATCATTTCGATTATTTACAAGTAAATCATGAATTATCTGAAATGAGTCAGAGCCTCCTAGCATTGAAAATATCGATAGTGCAGAGGATACAAAATATGGTGTACTGATTCAGTAAATGAGTACTCATGTTTCAATATAGATGTATCAATACCTGGAATAAATGGAAATTTAAAAGGGGGAAAAGGGCGTAGCAGCCTCTTATGGATCCTACAATCCGCTGGATTGATGCTTGCTGCTTCAACTTATATAAGAACTTCATCTTTCTTCAATGACGGCACAGGGATCTCCACATACTGAAGTAATAATAGACTGTTTTGTTCAATTTATTTGTTTTCAAGCAAGAGGATGGGCGTTGATAGCACTTGAACTAACTCAATTTACAAAGATCCAAAGTGTTGCGATATGGGACCAGAAATCACAAATCGGAGTAGTATGAACTTCCATAACCGATCTGGATGCAGCAATATGATATATATAATATACTGTAGTCTTTCGAGGAAACACATTGTCGCTACATTCCACATAATTCGTAAGGAAGCAACCATCTACGAACACAACCCTGAAGTCAATTCATTTGCCTTCACACCCCTTCCACGAGCTGTTTCTTTCTTGGAAGCAAGGTGATCTGCATTTGCAAAAAAAAAGGGATAGGTGTGAAAATTATTGATTGTTGCCAGTAATCAAACAACTACACTCTGATACTGAACAAAGGTGCAAAATGAGCAATCATAGTGAAATTTCCATGAAATATACAATAACCGCATATGCAGTGCAATCAATGGAAAACTCCACAGACTAAAATTAAAGTTTGCAACATTCACATTTCTCACACCACCGAATCTAATATGCCCCTTACAGTCACATAACACAGCCCATACAAACCCAACAACCCACCGGACAAGTTCATTGAGCAATTAGCATTAGGTGTATGGTGTACCTGATTGCTGATGGGGGATGTGGCAGCCAGTGTGTAGGGTTGCAAGTCTCCCATTTTGTCAGTCCTAGTACATAGCTCTGCAGCACCTTGGCGTTGAGCATGGACTCCACACCATTGAGGTACTGCAGGAACTACTCGTCAGCGTTGGCATATAGTAAACACATACACGAAACTAAAAATTCAAATTCTTTGCACTAACAGTTACATGGCTAAAGGTGTAGCCCTGCAGCGTAGCATACAGAAATGTGCACACACACAAATCCTAAAAATGGATAGCTAAAGCTAATCCTGAAATACAAAGATATCTACGCTTCCATGTACATGGGCTAAGAACCTAAGCAACTATTTGTGATGCCTAATGTATGCAATAATAAGAGGAAAAGAATCAATCTCTTATTTGCATTTGTGAGCGCAAGTGCCACCAAGGATCGTGATGGTGGCGGTGCGAGTATCACCGCCAGGCGCCAGCCTAACCCCAGTTGTGATTGGGGCAGCTTGCGTCCTCACAGACAGTGTCCATTCCTCCTTCCAAATTGCCTGGAGAATCATTAAAAGGAAAACATCAACACAATTCCATTGCAAAGCATGATTCATCTACTTTCACTATTAGAGTTCACCGCGAAAGTAATCACCTTTTCATTCATGTTCTAGGAACAAAGACATGCAACAAACATTAAACGCTGGAGACATGAAAGAGCATATGAACTTTTAAATTTATTTCTGGCTGAGGTTGCTTATTCATCAGAACCATTATTAAACTTTAGAAAGATTCCGAGGGTAACCTTCTACTAAAACAGATAAAATACATTAGATATTTAGAAATATAATATTTTGCACTAATCAATTCGCGGAGCATGTAAATGCTACATGTTCCCCAGAATCACCAGTCAATCACATGAATCATGTAACGCTGTAGTTCCATATGGGTGAAGGAAAGATTAAAAAACAACTGAGAAGCACGTGTGTGGTATCATCTCTGGTGGTCCATCATGCGACAGCTCCAGCAGCTCAAAACCGTTCATGGGAATAAAAAACCTTGCTCCGTACTCCTCTTATTTCACTCAGATCTATAGCATATGACATTGGCATAATATGTTTTCTAGCTTATACTGAACCTATTATTGTTCTAAAACATGAGCAAAATTTTCCATTTCTTAAAATTTAATATCAAGAAGCTACCTCTATTAATTTATATTCAACTCAAAGATGGTAACCTGCAAAATTTTGATTGCCATTTCAACCAATGTAACATGCATCCTAGAAAAAGATCCCTAAATTTCAGTATGGTTCAGATCTGAAAATGTTCTAGCCATTACCTGCCACAATTGGGTCCAATATTTTATACAACTTCATCTTCTTCCATAGCACACCTGAACCAATAAAAATTTAGAGAAATGACAAATCAGCAACAATAGACCATTATGGATTAGAACAAACCAGATTTCACACCAAGTTAGGTACCAACACAGGACACCTTACCCCTATGTTCATTCTTACATCACCAAATTACAGCTAATAGCCCAGTATTTTAGATCCACACGTAAATCAAAAGAGAGCTAGGAAAACCTTATCCCTATTGTTCATTCTCAGTGCACCAAATTACAGCTAGTAGCCTTCAATTTTCAGATCCAAATCTAAAACAAAAGAAAGCTAGGACAGAGAGCACACACACCTTGCCTGAGATGAGGATCATGGGAATGAGGGGTTGGAGAATCGTTGTAGGAGGATATGACCAGCAGAAGATTCAACACACAGTTACCGGCAACCAGATGGCACCGCCTATTCAACGTGAAAGGTATATTCTGACAAGTGATAACATGTGAGAATAACAATAATTCAAGATCTTTGATGCTAAAAATGTGTGTGAAATATATTTCAATATTCAGTATGCTATGATTAAGTCCTTCATGGATATACCAATGAGAAATTTTAGAGAAACAGTAAAATCACCTCAAACCATATTTTCTTGCTCATGAACTTGCCAGGTAAAGCTCACTTGCACTGTATTCCTCCTGGAACTCATGCTGATGAGCCTCCTCGGTGAAATATGCCACAGGCCATCAGAACACCTCCTCTGAGCCAGAGCTTGCACCACTACAACTGAAAAGAAATTAATATGAGTTAGTACATGCTGACACATTTCGAGAAATCTAGATGCAAACAAAAGGCCAAGATCAGAAAAAATGTATGTTGGGTAACTCCCTTTTATTTTTATATATAATAAGGCAAAAGTAACAACTAAGAACAGCCGCAGGATGTAGCACCCTAAAACTACCAACTGGCTAGCAAATCAATAGCTGGCAAAATATATGGAGATAACATGATAAGAAGGCAAGAGGGAAATATCAGTATAGCATATAAGTAACACAGTCAGGCCAACAAAAATAACTACCTAACACACAGGGCAAGCGACCAGCAAGCACAATCATGAAGAAACCCCGGATTGAACAGAACCAACCCCTGCAAAGAAAGAAGGTCTAGAATGGTACATTCAGAAACAAGGTCCAGAAATGATACCATAAAAAATATAAACCTATACACGACTCTAAATCTGAGAACCATTATTGTTCCCATGAATGAATCCTTCATCTACCTGACAATAGCACCTTGTTCATGGAACATATAACTGAAAAATGCACTATATGATTAATGCTAGCCACATAATCAAAAGAAGCAATACAATATACAAGCAAGTCGTCCCTGTACGTAGGCTAAACATGGGTGATAAAATGATCAGTAATAATCTCTGTCTTGAGCATAAACATCATATGATATTTCAGATAATTAAGACAACATTTAGCCTGAAGGTAAACATGGAATTAAGTCCTTAGTTTGGGGATACACTTTACCACAACAATTAACAATGCAAGAAAGTAAATAAATTTTCAGTCTAATGATTCTGTTCACATGTAAGTGCATGCTAACAACCTGAATTCTCCATCAATCAAACCTCCTAAGTATACCGCAAATATTTGCATTGCATACTTTGTAAATGCACGAGGTCCAGAATGACATTTTTTGGGCATATAATGTGTTGATGTATTGTTTAAAAATCTATATTTCTCCCATCAGTAGCCATCACTCAGGCTCAAGAACAGAATCTCGGATCAAGAACGGGAAGGGGAAAACATGTATGAAACCTCAACCAGCCTCAAAACCTTGCGGTGGCCACCACGCAGAGCTAGCGTTCGTATGGAAGAGCAGGCAAACGGAAGGCGATGTGGTCAGCGAGGTATCCAATTTATATTTCATTGCAATCTCGCCAGAAAATAAAAGATTTCACATAGGGTGAGAAGAGAACTCTCCTGCTATCAAGAACTGGAGGAGTGGTGCTGAAATTGGATCAACTTCAGCACAATACAAAATGTAACACTCAATACTATGAAAGAAGCAAAAAAAAGATTAGTTCCTCACTTGATTTCTTAAGAACAAAGAAAAAGTGCACACTTTGGTTGATGCCGCACATGGTACTCTCAACTCCCATTTGAACCTGGCAGTAGCAGAACACAAAATCCACAGAGCCCATCCAAGAAATATCTGCCGCGGGAGTTGGCTGACCCATCGGCGCCATCCTCGAGCTCGTGCACAGCCTAACATAAGCATCAACATCAGAATTTTGCAAGCAAAAAAGAACATACTGGATTCAAACAAACTTTATAGGCATTCAAAGTAATAGAAAATTTTGTATTAGAACAAGACCTTGCAGATTCGCACACTCCTGCTGCAGCCCTCCTCCAGCTGCTCTACCAGGAGTAAAACAAATACTGCAACTTGATTTAGCAAGTGTCACAGGTTGCTTGATTCGGTACAAAAAATTATCAGCATAATATGTTACCCTGTATTTCACTTCATCACCAACAGACAATGCTTTGGAGTTGGACCCTTCCATAGATGAACCAATTCCAGAACATAGCCAGGAAACACTTGGACGTTATTCACAGTGAAAGATCCAGATGGCCCCTGTCCACCACAGCACCACTGATGCGCGGGAGGGAGAAGGTGGGGAGGAGACGGAGTAGGGCCACACGCTCCACCAGGACTTCCTAGCTCACCAAAAGACATGTACAAATTAGCACACTACATGGAACGTCTCAGATTTTACCAACAAAGATCAACCATGGCAAGAAAAATAAGAGAGAGGAAGGCAAAGAGATGTTGGGAGAAATTGGGAGAGGAACCAGGAGGAGAAGAAAATCTAAGGACTTACCATCCCTGCGACGCGAGATGCGGCCCCCACCCCAGTCCGCCCTGGCCTGGCCGCCGCCGCCAGCTGCTGCTACGGCGCCGTGGCCTGGTCGCCGAATCGTGGCCCCGACCCCGACGGCCCGGCCGCGCTCCTGCGGCGCCTCCTCTCGCACGCCGCCGTGGCCGTCCCCTACGGCTCCGCCTGCTCGCCGCTCGGCGAGGTCGACCTCGGGGCGAACCTTTTGAGCCGTCTGCACCGGCTCGTGGAGTGGGGGAGAGGAGGCGGCGGCGAATTTGGGTGAGAGAAGGTGGGGATTGGATGAGGAAGAGAGAAGGGGCCTTTCACCGATCTAGGTTTTACTGCTGGCCCACGCGTGTACACCAAGAAAGGCTGCTGCTACGCAAACGAGCTGTCCTCGCTGCCTCTTGCTACCGGCTCCACACCTGGTTGGGCCCAATTGTCATGCACTCATATCCAGAAACGGCCGGTGACAAAATAATTACTACAATGGACGGTTGTGGTAGAAAGTGGGATGGTCATATTACTGTGCATGGTGAAACCAACGATCCAGATTGTTTTGCCCCTCTCAGGTGCCCTGGATGGCTGGGTAGTCTAGCATCATTTATAGGAGAAATGACACATAGGTGGTGACTCTTGTGTTGGTTTGATGAGTAAGGTGCATGGTTGTCATGCCCTCATCCATAGCAATCCTTTGAGCATGAGGTGGCAAAGCTTGGAATGCAAGTCATGTAGATATTTTCATCCCATGTGGCATAGAGATTATCCTCTCATATGATTTATTTTTGGATAGCCAAGTGGCATTTGCTACTAGATATCTTGTGGATAGTTTTATTATTATGGATGAGTCACTATATCATATTTGATTGGATTTATATTATAATATTGATCAAAAGATCAAGGTTGAAGGTTATTCCTCAAATTTGGATAGTTGGTGTTTGATTTCACCAAGGCATGATCATATGAGTTTCAAAATACTCATAGTCAGTTTGATTCAAATAGTTTGAACTATAAATCGTAATGTAAATGGATTTAGTTTTATGATATTCCATATACTTAATAAGTTATGATTTAAATAAGAATGTGTGGCTTTTATGCACTTTAGACCCTGTGGTTTACCTTATTTGGTAATAAGTTTAGAAGTGAATTAATTTTCACACAAAGGTAGTTGCTAACTTTTAAGTGTTAATAAGTTAGGGTTTGATTCTTAAAGAATGTGTTGTTGTAAATATAATTCCATTTGACCTAATCCATAGATCAAATCATCTCTACCCAAAACAAGGTTTTAACAAAGATCACAGTGAAGTTTATAGCGCTTGACTTGATGATCTACTTCGGTTCAAAGAAGTCAAGTGAAACTTCAGTTACTGTGGTAAGTTTTATTTGAAAGCGCGAAAATTCCCCGGATTTTCTATGCATGAATGCAATGCACACTTTGGTGTTCTCTCATTTTATAGCCTCTAAACCTGGGATATTACAGCCTCTCCCCCTTAAACTGAACTTCGTCCCGAAGTTCGAACGCTCTCATGTTTCGGAATGTTGAAATGTCTTGAACAGTTCACCATCCTTCAACTCCATGGTGATCTCACTAGATATAGTTGAATATATCCTTTGTCCAGATCCTTCCGAAAGTCTTCTGATGTCTGGCACTGATACTTTCTTCGATTCTATGATTTCTTCCAACACTCTAAGATTATAGGCTTACTATCCAAAGATTCTTGGATTAAGACATCTTATTGTGTTAATGGACTTTACTAATGGCTGTGGTGACATCTTCCTATTTGGGTACTCAAAGCTTGGTTCTACCATCTGCGGTAATCCAGCTGCGATGTAATATGGCACTATGGTGTACCAGCTGTGATGTCCAAACCTTAATTCTAAAAGATTTATTTAAGGTAAGGTATGGTTGTCCCTTACTACCATAACGAAAGTAATGGTACTTAGTAAGGTATTTACAATAGGCATGGTTCTAGTGGTTTCTTCCTACGAATGGATTAAACTCATTTAGTCCATCCAATCATGGCTTCTAGTTTCTGCTAGTTATCTTCCTTTTGGTTTCTTTAGATTCCATGAAAGGAATCTTTCTAATAATAATTAGTTTTGGTATGGTCAAACTCCTTCGGTCTTAAGCCTTCTTAAGCTTTGCATGTCCTTCGACATCTTCTTCATTCAACTTCATTATCTTAGACTTACTTGAGCTCTCTTGGTTTCGAGTAATTATAATTACCCACTCTAGTTAAGGTCTAACCCTTACTTCCTCGAGATATAAACCTCGGCTTCTGGTCTGACATCCTCCTGAGAGTACTTTTATATGGGTACTTCCCAACAATCTTATAAAAATAAGATCGGACTTCCTTTCTCTTCAGACCTTTTTCTCCATTTATCACACTACCAATAATATCTTAATACTTCTCCTCAGCCTTCCTCTCCCCCTTGGAGTTTACTAATGATCTTCAAACTTCCTTTCTTCTAATCATTAAACTCCAAGGTTGGGTAGTTGGTTTAAGTCTGGTTTAGGTTTATACTTTTCTAGAGTCTCACGAAGGATTCTTTGTGGTGTATCCACACTGTTGTGGGTATCCATTATGAATCCTCCGACTAAATATTTACCAACTACGAGATACCAGCTGTGAAATACTAGCTGCGGAATCCCCCTTTCTTTTAGGGTAAAGAAATGTTCAGGTTGTGGGCTATCTGGTACCAAATTTGCAGACTACCTAGTACCAGATGTGGCTTATTGGATACCACTTGTGGCTATGTTATGGGTGTCAATATCTACCTACCACTGTGGCTACTTACATAGTTTTAGTTAAGATATACCTCACTTTACATTCTTTCTCTTCATGATTATCCTATATCATTGCGGTCTTATTATACCGGCTGCGACTTCACTTGTCTATTTTCCTTCTTCTAGGGTTTGTTTTGCAAGATAACCACTTGTGGATACTATGAGAATAGTATTTTAAGTGACTTCACTTGCATTCCCTTCTTCCATAATGAATACAGCTCTACTTCTACTACTCCATATTCACTATTTTTCTCACTTCCATGGTACTTCCATGTTGAAGTACTCCTTGATTAAGGATAGAAATGAGTTTGGATTGGTCCTTCCTTCAGATTGTTGTGGTTGCTTCCCAAAAATTTTACTTCCTTCTTCAAGTGAACCTTCATCTTGTCTTCCAATCTTCAGAATTCGTCACTTCCTCACACGAATACCTTTACCCTCTAGACCTATAACATCAAGTAAGAGCTTGATATTGCAACATGCATTTGCATATCAAAGTCAAACTTCATGTATGGATCTAGTCAATCAATGAAGATTCAAGAAAATCCAAGAAGATCCAGCTTTGTGCTTATAATACACATCCTTATATGCCTGAATATAATAATTGGGTAAGACATCCCTAAACATCAGGATCAGATGTGTAGTATATAACACCACATAAGATAGGTTTAGGTTGTGATACTTAGCACAATACGTGAATTTCTACTATTTGTCTCAACATTTATCTTAATTGCACATTTGCAATGAGACAAACTTGGAACAAAATGGCCTGGGATAGTTGGAGTTAACCTAGTTTTCTTTGGAAGTACTAACAAAATAGGCTACCATATATATGTGCTATTGAGGACTACTTCCTATAATCCAATTAGTTCTAACATGTCTACTCTAAACACATGATTGTTTAGAATATACCACCTATAACTCTAGGATTTCTCTATGTGACATGCTCTCAATAAGCCTTCTTTAAACTAAGGACTATGATTCTAACATTCTTGACACAGTTTCCAGGATTTTAAGGCCTAAGCTTTCGAACTATTCCCTAAATCCTACTCCTTATCATCCTTTTGTTATCGTACTTATGATGTTCTACTCCATCATACCATGATTCTCAAGTGAATCATATATGAGTATCTAGTTTATTATTGAAAGTAGACTCATGTAACTCCTATCACTCTTCCTTACCTCCTATGATTGACTCATCATAGACATATACTACCTTATATAACTTATCTCCCTTACTTAACATCAGTCATTTGACATTTTAAATGACTCTTACTTAACCATACTTGTATTGGTATACTTCTTCCAATAGGATATCTTCCTTATGGTTGTATCCTCTCTTTGGACTACCATGTTTTGTATACCAACTGTGGTCTACTACCACCCATTATCTTAAGCTCCAATGGTGTTCTAGTTATTTGGAATGAAGCAAGATAACTAACTAACTTTACTTAAGAAAATAGATAAGAAAGATTGACTCAAGTGTGTCAGGATTATTCTCAAGTGAATACCCATCTCAAGTCAAAAAGAATAGTTGGTTTAGCATAGTTGGCTTAGTTACAACACTTCCTATAGACACTACCAAACCTATAGGTCTCCTTTAAAGGGTTTTAATCCTAGGGTCAAAGCATTTGCTCTGATACCAAATTTGTGATGACCCAAAGATACCACTGCATGGTGTAGTACACAAGTCGTTGACATAACACAAGTGAAACACCGTTCCACTCATATTACATCTCTCAGAGTGGTACAACAGAAACATATGCGAGTCCAAGGTATGTCTATAGAAGTACACACGAACTATTTACATAAGATCAACACAACCTCCTACTTTACAGTGAGGTAAAACTTCAAATAAAGCTCCAGGAGAATGACTCGTAGTCTATCTTATTACTAACTCAAGCTTAAGAGCTAATTGGCTTGCTATAGAAATCTAGCTACTTAGGTGCTAGGATTAGGGAAAAATTCCCTTCTATTACTAGTCTAGGTTTCCATTATAACTGATGCAGAAGTTGACTCCATTGATTTCTTGGATTGGATTCTTTATCTTGTTGCAGTTGACTCCTTTGTCTTCGAGTTCCACGGTAGTTTCTCCTTCGGTGCATTGCTCTAAGAAGGGGGTTCAAACGAGATAGAATGAGTACGAGCGTACTCAGCAAGTTCATATTAGGAAATATGTGTATCATGCTCTAGCTACAGCCATAGACCAGAAAGTCATAGGCCAATGCAAGTTTTCATAAACATTTCTTCAAAAGGTTTATTTTATTCTGAAAACTATGCCCGTCAGTCTTCACAGGTTGACTAGAACTTCGTGGAGTTCCTTTCCTGCCGCGTTCGCAGTTCCCTTCCCGGAACAGGGAGTGACAGTCACAATTCTGGATACCCTCTGCAGAGGTGCGTTACTTTACCCCACAAGAGATCTTAACCATATTGCCGGCTGAGAGTATGTCCTCATCTCGTCCACACTTCCTTTGGTGTGAGGCCCAGTATAAGATCCAAGCCAATCACTGCCTTCTCCGCGACCCTGCAAACCCACCCTTTTGTCCACCCGCACACCTCCAGTAGACTTCCCCCGATAATACGGCTTTACTCATGGTGTACTTTGGACAATCCTTCATAGATCGTAGAGCCATCATCACTAATGGATGGGGATTTAAAAGGCCATCCCAACCTACGGCAGTGCCTCCAACACCCCGCCGGCTCTACCAATCCGTTGGCGTGCAGAAGGGAAAAGATACAGCTGACTTCCCCAGAGCCATTATAGATCTTATGGATAACGCGATATGTACGACGCTAGAATCACTGGACGGCATTGGTAATTAATCCTAGGGTGATATAACCCATTGCAATGGAACCTCCACCATATCAACACATACCATGGTTCCATTGCCCACCACATAGTCATATTCATAATTGTAAAATAATACTTTGCTTTTCAATGCATGAGTGATAAGTATAGTACTTTGCATATAGTTTGATAAAAATAATCAAATGACATGAGCAAGCGATGAACTTGCCTTTCTTGACTGCAAGATTATGCAGGCAAAAGCTTCGATACGTGAGAACTCCAAATGCTGAAATACCATCATCGTCCGGTAAGGACAATGTTTAAAGAACTGGCAAAGATGCTATAATGCATAGTATGAGATGCAATCGTCCCGGGCGTAATCTAACCTCGATGATTTAGGATGTATGAGTTGTAAAGATTTCTTTAGGGTTGGTTGCACTTTTAGAATGATTCTCAAACAAGGTTCTTATTAGGGTTTGGTTATATTAGCATCATATCCAAGTGATATCATAACAATCATACACATAAAGAATAGTGGTGGAATAATATATGAAGAACAGTTGTCAATTTTAGGTTCTACAGAACATGGTTGATGATTATTTATACTATACTTCAAAAGAATAACTTTTGAAGAACATGTTGATTTAGAAATAGTAAGTACTTTAAATAGGAACTAGGACTTCTATGGTTTAATTAACATTTGTACTACAAAAGAATAACTTTTGAAGAACAGGTTAATAAGAACAAGAACTACTTTAAATAGGAGCTAAGTGCTATTAGGGTTTACTAATAGGGCTAGTTGGTGCTTAAGTAGAAGTGATCTACATGTAGCAAGTATTAGTAGGTTTATTACTATGGTTTCTCCTAAGCATCATATCAAAGGATGGTTATCAAGATGGTTCTATAAGTTAGCTATTAGGGTCTACTATGGTTTCACATTTTCTTCACTAAGTAACCTCTAATAACTTCTAAACTAGGTGGCGGCTTACCATTTCCTAAGTAGGGTTTAGTTGAATAGGAGCATGTGATATGAATTGTTACACAAGGTTGGTACTAAGGTTTATTATTATAGTTCTACTAAATTATGATGGTTGAGGTTGATTCTAATGGGGTGGTGAATAGGAGTAATGATCAATGGCACTATTCTAATTAACAAGCTAGGGTTTATACCTATGTGACATTAGTGGATCATATAGGTTTTAATTAAGAACAGAACATGAAATGATAGTCTCATGTGACTTGGTTTTATGCTAGTGGATCATAAGCATGCATTCAATTGTTGCTTATTAGGGTTCTACATGTAAATTAAATCTCCCATGATCACATGTTATAAACCCCTAGGGTTTTAGGGTTGCACTAATTTAGGATGATCACATGAAGTAATGGGATCAAGGTCTTACTCAAATTGAAACTAGGGTTTCTAAGCTATGGTATAACTCCTAAAATTATAATTGGCAATATAGGTGTGGTTACTAATTGCTTTGAAACAAAATCAGTAATGGTTTGACATTTAATTAATTTTCACAAGAATTTGTAATTGTTTAAGAAAATAGAAAATAACAATTTTCAAATTAGGGTTTATGGATTACCACTAATATTTAAGTTAATGAAAACATGATTAAGAAAATTAATCTTAACATTTTATTTTCTTACTGAATAGCTAAGATTTAATTTTGAAACTTAACTAATTATTGAATTCAAATTAAGCTTCAAATAAATGAAAAGGCATAATGAATGAAGTTAAAAATAAATGGATTTTCATTTTGTCACACATTTTTGTTTTATATTTTATTTGAATAGATTTTATTTTTGTGAGCATTTTGATATATTATTTATATTTTTCTGAGTTGAAATGAATTTTATATGATTTTACAAAGTTTCAGTGATTTTCTGGAATTTTATAATTAATTGGAAATACTAAACCTACCGGTTCACTTTTACCCCTAGACACAGACAGGTGGGACCAAGTCCAGGTCACCTGCCTCGTTGGCAGCTGACCGAGTCAAAGCAACCAAAGGGTCCCGCCAGACACGTCACCCTCGCCGGCGGCTAAACGTCGGCGACCAGTATACGGCGGCGCTAGCGATTTAGAGATCCCCTGGATGCGCGGATAGGTGCTCTAGAATCGCCACGACATGAGGAACACGATGGTGGTGGCGGAATGGGCTAATGGTCACCGGAGCTTCATCGGAAACCATGTCCCGCGGTGGTGCTACTCCGGTGGAAATCGAATCAGAGGCTACAGGAGGTTCTAGCATGTGAGATCTAGCTCTACAGATGCGTATGCTCACCCTGAAGCTCAAGGTGTGGTCGGCTCCGGCGATGGTCGACAGAGACGATGGCGATTGGCGATTTCCCGGCGATGTGCTGCAGAAGGGAACGCCGAGATTGATCCTCCACACGGCTCCCCTGGATGCTGGGCTCCTCCCAGATGCTCCTTGAGTCCAGGCGCTCCTCCTGGACCACGCGCCAGAGGCTGGGGTGGCCTCCTCCGTCGGCTTCGTCTTCGACTCCGGCGACAGAGAGTGGACGAATTTGGGATATAGGGAGTGTCTGAGAAGGTTTGAAGTGGTGGAGGCGATCAAGGCGTGCACGGCGATGCCCTCCACCTATTTATAGGCCAAGGGAAGCCCTGTGGCCTCGACACGGCGACGACCATGGTCGGGAGGTGGCGGTCTCTGGAAACTTCTGCTTGGTAAAGATCTTCTCGTCCGCGGATAAGCTCGGACGCGATTCGAGTTGGGCGCGGTTCTGAGAGGTCTGGCGACGTCCGGGGCAAGCTTATCGACGATGAGATCGTGGCCTACTGGCTCCGCCGCGCTGTCGAGCTCGGAGACGACGGCGGCGAAGTCATTTCTCCACGCACGATTCTTAAAGCAAGCGAAACGGTATTTGGACGTGGGCTGGACTGCTTCTGGGCTTCAACGTGGGCTGCTGCTGGGTTGGCTTTGGCTGCTGCGGTCCAGGTAAGTTTCCCTCTCTTTCTCTTTTCTGTTTTCTTTTCAATTTTCTGTTTTTATTTCCTGGTTTCTATTTGTTATTTGGATTCAAATTTGAATTCTGGTTTTGCTTTGCAGGTTCTAAAACATTTGAATATCAGTATCACTTGATAATAGTGGTTACTGCATTGTCTTGTTGTTTAAACAAATATTTAGTTTAGGATTTAATTGATATCTTATGAGGCTTGAGTAAAATATAAATGGTTTAGTTATTTATTTCAATTCCATTTTAATTTAGGAACCATATCTATTTAAATGATTTGAAGTTTAGAACATGTGCATGGTGAACACATTTTATTTTTCTAGTGCTTAACCATAGTGATTATGCACATATAGTTCAATTATGGATAGGGTTTAACAAATGGTAAAGGAAATGGAATGGTGTTATGATTTTATGTGGATGATAGTTCTTAGGGTTTAAGAATTTGATGATGCTTCATTAATTGAAATATAAAATAGGCATGAGGCATGGCAGGGTTTAACTTATAATCCAAAGTGATACTTGGATTGAAATGCAAAGGTGATCTAGGGTTTTAGTTGTGATCACCCAATTGATACACAACCAAGAATTAGGATATGAACATAAGCTTTGATTATGTTTTATTGGCTAGCTAGGGTTACTCTAGTGTTTGGATAAACAAGGTTTAGGTTTAATGACATTACTCCTCCATACAAGGCATGAGGATTGGTTTGGGGTTAACTACTGGTGATATACTTATTATTTTATGTGATAGATGAGATCTATTAATCATATGTGTTTAACTTATCATCTATATTTACAAGGTATAATCATGCATTAGACAAGATTCACTCATTCCTCACTAATCCCTTTTTAATATTCCTCTCATCACACTCATCCTAGATTCTTAGGGTTTATAATTAATACCAAGTTGTGATGATCATGGAATTGGTTTGCTAAGGTATTGTGATTGAAATAGGGTTCTCACCTCCAAGATTAAATATTGACTTGAACATCTAGGATTAGTACTACTCTAATATTCTTTTATGGCATGGCTATGATTAGTATTATAACTTCTCTCACTTCTAAATGTCTTGGAATATTCTAAGGTCCTACTCAAGAGATGATGATATGATCCTCTAAATATATGGTTTCCCTAGGAATTCTACCTTGGTATCTTCTGTAGCTTGTTCTTCAGGAAATCGATAAACTCCGCATCTTGTGGTATGCCTCCACCTCCTAGCTTCTTCATCTTGATCCTAGCTAATTCATATGGAGTGGCTCTATGTGTTTGTTCCCATGTATCATGGTACTTGATGAGCAAATGGATGAAGGGTGTGGCTCTATTTATAGGCTTGGGCAAGCTCTAGTGTCATGACACATAGGTGGTGACTCTTGTGTTGGTTTGATGAGTAAGGTGCTTGGTTGTCATGCCCTCATCCATAGCAATCCTTTGAGCATGAGGTGGCAAAGCTTGGAATGCAAGTCATGTAGATATTTTCATCCCATGTGGCATAGAGATTATCCTCTCATATGATTTATTTTTGGATAGCCAAGTGGCATTTGCTACTAGATATCTTGTGGATAGTTTTATTATTATGGATGAGTCACTATATCATATTTGATTGGATTTATATTATAATATTGATCAAAAGATCAAGGTTGAAGGTTATTCCTCAAATTTGGATAGTTGGTGTTTGATTTCACCAAGGCATGATCATATGAGTTTCAAAATACTCATAGTCAGTTTGATTCAAATAGTTTGAACTATAAATCGTAATGTAAATGGATTTAGTTTTATGATATTCCATATACTTAATAAGTTATGATTTAAATAAGAATGTGTGGCTTTTATGCACTTTAGACCCTGTGGTTTACCTTATTTGGTAATAAGTTTAGAAGTGAATTAATTTTCACACAAAGGTAGTTGCTAACTTTTAAGTGTTAATAAGTTAGGGTTTGATTCTTAAAGAATGTGTTGTTGTAAATATAATTCCATTTGACCTAATCCATAGATCAAATCATCTCTACCCAAAACAAGGTTTTAACAAAGATCACAGTGAAGTTTATAGCGCTTGACTTGATGATCTACTTCAGTTCCAGCAAGTCAAGTGAAACTTCAGTTACTGTGGTAAGTTTTATTTGAAAGCGCGAAAATTCCCCGGATTTTCTATGCATGAATGCAATGCACACTTTGGTGTTCTCTCATTTTATAGCCTCTAAACCTGGGATATTACATCTATGTATCCCTTGGTGTGAGTTATCGTTATGGAATATTAATGAGAAGTCTTATCATTTACATATTGCACATCTTATTCTAGTTTGCAATCTCTATCATATGATTTACCTTGTTGTTAGTATTGGTATCACTTTGGGAGCATTGAATAAATCTATTTGGTTTTGGCAAACTTAGCATTGGTCAATAGCAACAACACTTTGAGGTTTAAGTAGAAAAGAGAAATACATGTAGATGTTTCATTGTCTTTCTTTCTTGTTAGCTCATAGCTTATTATTCTGAAGTTAAAATTGTTTGTGCTTACAAGGAAGATGCATGATTGTTTCTATCACATGTATATTTGTTTGTTTCCCTCGACTCTTATGCTTGCTAATTAACCTTGCTAGCCAAAGACCTGTACTAAGAGGGAATACTTCTCGTGCATCCAAACCTTAACCCAAACCTATGTCATTTGTGTCCACCATACCTACCTACTACATGGTATTTTCTGCCATTCCAAGTAAATACTTCATGTGCTACCTTTAAACAATTCAAAACTTAGTATCTCTTATTTGTGTCAATGTTTTATAGCTCATGAGGAAGTATGTGGTGTTTTATCTTTCAATCTTGTTGGGCAACTTTCACCAATGGACTAGTGGCTTCATCCGCTTATCCAATAATTTTGCAAAAAGAGCTGGCAATGGGATTCCCAGTCCCAAATTAATTAAACTAAATAGACACTCCTCCATGGTATGTGATTGATGGACGGCACCCGAAGGATTCGGTTAGCCATGGCTTGTGTAAGCAAAGGTTGGGGGAGTGTCATCATCATAATAAAACTAAAATAAAAAGGCACTCCTTCATGGTATGAGATTGTTGGCAGGCACCCGAGGATTCGGTTAGCCATGGTTTGTGAAAGAAAGGTTGGAAGGAGTGCCACATAAAATGAAAATAATATGGGAGCCGCTCTTTGAAGGTTGTCTGGCAAGGGGGTTAGAGTACCCGCTACCAGTCGTTGACAACAACAAACACCCCTCAAAATGTTACTTTTATTCTCTTTATATGATTGCAAAACTGAAAAAGCTCTAGCACATGATTTAATCACTGCTTCCCTCTGCGAAGGGCCTGTCTTTTACTTTATGTTGAGTCAGTAAACCTATTTCCCTCCATCTCAAGCAAGCATTTGAGTAGTTGTGATCAAACCATTATATTGTGATTTGCTTCATCATGTCTTTTATTCTTCCTTGTTTAGTACAAGTTTTATCTGAATGAATATAGCTTTGCAAGTTATCAATGATCATGAAGAGACCATTATGATTGAGTATGCAAGTTGTGCCTTATAAACTTTAACATGAGAGCGCTGCTCAATGAGATAAGTATAATCGTTAATTGTTCTCGACCAAGAACGAAGTTTGCCATCACCAATTATGATTTCTTATGCACCTTTATTTGTGATTACCTTATACTTGTTTCAAGTTGAGTTATATGAGGAAGTTGTCTACTATAATGTCTTGTGCGAATGAATATGATGCTTCTTGTCCGTATTTTATTTATCGACTCTTCACTCCATAAACATGTGGTCCTGTTTAGAGCTCGGTTTCGCTTGGGGACAAGCGAAGTCTAAGCTTGGGGGAGTTGATACGACCAATTTGCATCACTATTTTATATCATAATTTGCTGTTATTCATTGATATATTTCATATTGGGACACAATACTTATGTTATTTCATCTATTTTGCATGTTTCATCATTATTGGAGGATCAAGCACGGAGCCGTGGATTCTGCTGGAAAAAGCACCGTCGAACGCGATATTTCGGAAGATCAACTTGTGGAAGGAAATTATACCAAAAATCCTATTTTTCAAGATGACGAAGGAAGCCGAGAAGGAGGAGCCAGTTGGACCCAGGGGTGGGCCCACACCATAGGGCGGCGCGGCCCATGGCCTGGCCGCGCCACCATGTGGTGTGGGGGCCCCACAGCCCCTTTCGCCTCCTTTTCTTCGCGAAATCCTTCGTCCGAAAACCTAAGCCACGAGAGGGTACCTCGCGAAGAGTTACTGACCGCCTCTGCGGGGCGGAGAACACCAGAGAGAAAGAGCTCTCCGGCGGCGAGGGAATCCGGGGAAATTCCTCCTCGGGAGGAAATCAACGCCATCGTCACCGTCATCGAGCTGGACATCATCTCCATCACCATCATCATCATCTCCACCATCATCACCGCCGTCTCCACCGCTGGACACCGTCACCGCCGTAGCAATTTGGGTTTGATCTTGATTGTTTGATAGGGGAAACTCTCCCGTGTCGATCTCTACTTGTTGTTGATGCTATTGAGTGAAACCATTGAACCAAGTTTATGTTCAGATTGTTATTCATCATCATATCACCTCTGATCATGTTCCATATGATGTCTCGTGAGTAGTTCGTTTAGTTCTTGAGGACATGGGTGAAGTCTAAATGTTAGTAGTGAACTATGGTTGAGTAATATTCAATGGTATGATATTTAAGTTGTGGTGTTATTCTTCTAGTGGTGTCATGTGAACATCGACTACATGACACTTCACCATTTATGGGCCTAGGGGAATGCATCTTATACTCGTTTGCCAATTGCGGGGTTGCCGGAGTGACAGAAACCTAAACCCCCGTTGGTACATCGATGCAGGAGGGATAGCAGGATCTCAGAGTTTAAGGCTGTGGTTAGATTTATTCTTAATTACTTTCTTGTAGTTGCGGATGCTTGCAAGGGGTATAATCACAAGTATGTATTAGTCCTAGGAAGGGCGGTACATTAGCATAGGTTCACCCACACAACACTTATCATAACAATGAAGATTATTTAGCCGTATGTAGCGAAAGCACTAGACTAAAATCCCGTGTGTCCTCGAGAACGTTTGGTCATTATAAGTAAACAAACCGGCTTGTCCTTTGTGCTAAAAAGGATTGGGCCACTCGCTGCAATTGTTACTCTCGCACTTTACTTACTCGCACTTTATTCAACTGTTACATCAAAACCCCCTGAATACTTGTCTGTGAGCATTTACAGGAAATCCTTCATCGAAACTGCTTGTCAACACCTTCTGCTCCTTGTTGGGATCGACATTCTTACTTATCGAAAATACTACGATACACCCCCTATACTTGTGGGTCATCATTTCCCCTATCAAACAATCAAGATCCAACCCAAATTGTTACAGCGGTGACGATGTGCAGCGGTGGAGACGGCGGTGATGATGATGTAGATGATGACGATGGTGATGGAGATGATGTCCAGCTCGATGACGGTGACGATGGCGTCGATTTCCCCCTCTGGGAGGGAATTTCCCCGGCGGATCTCAATCTGCCGGAGAGCTCTTTTCTCTCTGGTGTTCTCCGCCCCGCAGAGGCGGCTGTGACTCTTCGCGGCTATCCCCCCGGAGCTTAGGTTTTCGGGACGAAGAAATACGCGAAGGAGAGGAGGCCAGAGGGGGCTGTGGGCCCCCTCCCCACAAGGCGGCGCGGCCAGGCCTTGGCCCGCGCCGGCCTGTGAGGTGGGCCCATGGCGGCCCTCCTCGGCTCCCCCTTCTGGCTCCCTTCATCTTCTGGAAAAATAGGAATTTTCATATAATTTCCGTCAATTGTTGATCTTCCGAAATATTGCATTATGACGGCGCTTTTTCCAGCAGAATCCTGACTTCGGTGCGCGATCCTCCAATAATCATGAAACATGCAAAATAGATGAAATAACATAAGTATCATCTCCAAATATGAAATATATCAATGAATAACAGCAAATTATGATATAAAATAGTGATGCAAAATGGACGTATCAATCCTCCTCTGAATAATTCATTCGAATCGACTTGGCACATGCTCACGCATGCATATGACTGAACAAAAGTCAATTAAGCCTCGATGATTTACTTTGCCTCAGAGTTCTTGTATCACTTTTATGCCTCCGTTAATTTATTTTGCCGCAAGCATGATTATGACAGTGACTGCTCTTTTGATTGTCGCTCCCAGTCTATTGTTAGCCTTCACTTGTACTGGGCGGGAACGCTGCTCGTGCTTCCAAACCCCTGAAAACCAAGTTATTCCAAAGTGTCCACCATAAATACCTATGTATGGCATTTCAAACCATTCAAAGTAAATTCTCATGCGCTACCTTTAAACCTTCAAAATGCTTCTCAAGTTGTGTCAATGTTTTATAGCTCATGAGGAAGTATGTGGTGTTTATCTTTTAACCTTGTCATTTACTTTTGACAGACTTTCATAATAAGAGTTGGCAACGGGGTTCCCAGCCCCAATTAATCAAACTTAATTCTCTTCACATATTTTGCCCTGATTCATTAGTAAGCAACTTAATTTTGCAAATAGACACTCCTCCATGGTATGAGATTGATGGAAGGCACCCGAGGATTCGGTTAGCCATGGCTTGTGTAAGCAAAGGTTGGGGGAGTGTCACTCATAATAAAACTAAAGTACGTGTGTAAACAAAAGAGAAGAGGGATGATCTACCTTGCTGGTAGAAATAACGTCCTTCATGGGAGCCGCTCTTGAAAGTATGGTTGACAAGGTAGTTGGTGTACCCATCACCATTCGTTGACAACAACAAACACCTCTCTAAATAATTTTACTCCTGTTTTAAAAATAAAAAGCTCTAGCGCATGTTAATCACTGCTTCCCTCTGCGAATGGTCAATCTTTTACTTTTATGTTGAGTCACCATCCTTTCTTTGAGCACTTTCTTGAGAGCACAACTGTCATTCTTAGTATAATATGCTTGTCCCAAAATATGATTAACTGTGGTATAACTTTGATGCTTTTATCTTTGACAATCTCTACTTCTAGTCTTTCCATGAACTTCAAAGGTGCCCGAGCATTTATATTTTGCTGTACAAATACGGGCAAGCGAGATACCACTTTATCATATCCTTTTATGAACATTGCAATCCTGCTGATAGACATGGTTCATGATGCTTATTATTAATGTGCTGGTACCTTTTCCATGATTGACATAGCTATTAGATGATTTTATTTGCATGTATCTTATTATGAATTGCCTAAGTACTTGTCCATATCATGAGAATATTTACATCAGATGAACAAATGTGTTCGTGAAAGTTCTTTTATCGCACTCAGTTATTAACTGAATTGCTTGAGGACAAGCAATAAGCTAAGTTTGGGGGGAGTTGATACGTCCAAAACGTATCTACTTTCCCGAACACTTTTGCTATTGTTTTGCCTCGAATTTGTGTATTTTGGATACAACTAACACGGACTAACGCTGTTTTCAGCAGAATTGCCCTGGTGTCTCGTTTTTGTGCAAAAAATCAACTTTCAGGAAAATCCCCGGAATTTATGTCAAAGGGCTTATTTTTCCAGAAGATTCACGGAGCCAGAAGGGCAGGCCTGGGGGAGGCCCAGGGCCCCCACACAATAGGCCGGCGCGGCCTGGAGGGGGGGCGCGCCGCCCTACTGTGAGGCCGCCTCGGCCAGCCTCTGACGCCCCCCTCTGGACTATTTAAGGGTTTCGATCTAAAAACGCGAGACGGGAAGTCGAAGTCGCCAGAAACCATCCAGAACGCCGCCACCATCGCGAAACTCCGTCTCGGGACCAGAAACTCCGTTCTGGCACTCTGCCGGGACGGGGAATTGGAGGAGATCATCGCCATCATCACCACCGACGCCTCTCCATCGACCAGCAATGTTTCCCCCATCCATGTGTGAGTAATTCCCCCGCTGTAGGCTGAAGGGGATGGTAGGGATTGGATGAGATTAGTCATGTAATACCATAAGATTGTTAGGGCATAGTGCCTAGTGTCCGTAATTGGTACTTTGATGATATTGTTGCAACTTGTTATGCTTAATGCTTGTCACTAGGGCCCGAGTGCCATGATCTCAGATCTGAACATGTTATTGTTTCATGATGATATTCATTGTTTTATGATCTTACCTCCAAGTTGTATACACATGTCGTTGTCCGGAACCCGAGGCCCCAAAGTGACAGAAATTGGGACAACCGGAGGGGGAGGCAGTGATGTGAGGATCACATGTGTTCACAGAGTGTTAATGCTTTGCTCCGGTGCTCTATTAAAAGGAGTACCTTAATTTGCAGTAGATTCCCTAGAGGCCCGGCTGCCACCGGCTGGTAGGACAAAAGATGTTGTGCAAGTTTCTCATTGCGAGCACGTACGACTATATACGGAACACATGCCTATGGATTGTTTAGTACTTGGACACCGTTTTATTACTATCTGCAAATGCCCTACTTTGATTGTTACATGAGTTTCTCTCATCCATGCAACGCCCGTTCATCCATCCCTGTGCCTACATTATTTTAATCCTGCTGTTTACTATAATCACTACTGCTGTCTTTGTTACTGCTATTTCTTTGTTATTTCACTACTGCTACTGCTATAAACTGTTACTACTGCTAACTCTTGCGAGCAAGTCTGTTTCCAGGTGCAGCTGAATTGACAACTCCGCTGTTAAGGCTTTCAAGTATTCTTTGTCTCCCCTTGTGTCGAATCAATAAATTGAGTTTTACTTCCCGCGAAGACTGTTGCGATCCCCTATACTTGTGGGTCATCACTGCACATTTGCCACGCTTTTCTTTTGCACATTGCATATTTGCCACATCAGTTAAATATAATGAGAAGCATTAGTCTAGTCGGATTCTGTCGGATAAGAAACCTCTCCCAAGATGATTGATCTAACTTACCATTTTCTCTATCCAAGTAAGCACGTCCATATTATTCAGTGAGTTCCCATCAAAGGTAAAAGAAGATTGAATTGACCAAAGATCTTCCATTTCCATGTGCACCAACAGCTAGCTGTATGCTTATTTCATTTGAGATTACAATAGGTGTGATCTTTCAGAACCATGTTTCCACCCGAGAACAGTTTTTCTAAGGAAAAAAACAGACTAAATTAGTAACATATTCAGCAAAGGAAGCAATGCATGAAAATTGTAATCAATTGATAGCAACATGCCTACAGTTCGGATGCTTCTCCCTTTCGAAATGTAGTTAAAAGAGAAACCAACACTGTTTTTTTTTTTGCTATATGAAACCTAAACTAATTCAGATTCGGAATTCTTAACCAAGCTAATGCAAGACAAAAAACCGTAGTTGATAGAAAAGTGCTACAACAATAAATTTGATACTGGGTAGTTTCTTATGAATAATATTCTCACACAGCTATCATTTCCTTCAAAATAACTACAGTATATGCTATCCAGATGCTTTTCTTACAAAGAAGAAAAATGGTCCTTAGTGCGTAAAGAAACCTTCTTGTGTAATATTTTATGAACAATCTCAAGCATAATTCTTATTTTTATCCTACTATATAGACATAGTTGATACTTCTTTAAAGTAACAAGGTATAGTGCCAGACGTATTCATAATATTTCTCACACAGCTACCTCAGTGAAGCACATGCATTCATAAAATAGGAGGAATATAAATAATGTTAAAATAGCAGTTAGGACCGAGATGAACAACATATGACGTTCAAAAGGAAGTATCAGATAACGCAACTAGCAGCTGAACCAATTGAAAATACACGCATAGTTAGTCCGAATTTTTCTATAATGCCAAGCCTCAACTATAATATTAAAATTCCACTATTCATAAAATACTCCCATTTTCGTCTGTTGAAATTTCAATATCCTCTTATTATTAGCAAAGAAAAGCGCCAACATTTTCGTTCCTCCTGAGAGAAGTTTTGACTACTCCTCGTTACCATAAATATCATACGAACAAAGGAAAAAACTTTGACAGCTTATGATGCCCAACAATCTGAAATCATTCACTAATTAGAGATGCATTTCAAATCCAATAGCTAGCAGCTAGCACCGTTAATACATGAGTTTCTAATTGTCGGTCTCATTGGTTTGAAATAAATGTCGTAGAGTACATCAGTAGTACGCAATGCATTTCCGACCTCTCAAACTAAAACTCTTCATATATAGATGAATATCTGAAACAAATATCATGATATTTGACATCAGTGGCGGAGGCAGAAATGTAAAATTTTGCTTGTTGAGGGGGGCCGGTTAAAGAAAAATTTCCAAAATCTGCACTGTTCACAATTTTTTAGCAAGAAATCAATGGTGTTAGGGGGGGCCAGGGCCCTGCTGGTCCCCCTGTCTCCGCCACTGTTTGACATGTGAAACTACACAGATGTTCGCGAATAAGTCCGAAATTATCCCTGCTTGCTTATTGATTGTAGGCACCAAGCTCAGGCTGGAGTGCAAGCACTTTGACACTATCAATATCGGAGGTGCAGTCTAAGGTGTGACCAATGAGACCGACAATTAGAAACTCGATCTCACAGCGTGTTTGGCAGCTTCAGGGAAAGGAATATAAGTTTAGCGGTGGGAGTTTGTTAAGGGATTAGGCATGGTAATTTGATTATTAGTCCCAATCCCACCTTTCTCTTTCTTTTTGGAGAATATTTTCCTCATCTTTTGATTAACCACTATGTAAATTGTAAGTTTGAGCTACCCTACTGCTAAACAAAGAATCAACTTTCAGCTAGCAGCGAGTTAAGCTAGCATCGAGCCAAAACGAAGCTTTCAGCTAGCGTGGTAACTGATGGCACCGTCCCAACATGCTGAGTAGCAGACTGAGCAAGCCAAACGATTCTCTCTGTGCAAACAGGCTTTTACGAAATTGCTCCGACGAGGACAGAGCAAGCCGAACGAGCCTGTCTGGTTCTCGTGTTCCTTGGCCGCACACACACGAACGATACGACACAAAGAAATTGCTGCCTAGCTAGCAGACACGAGCAGAAAAGAAAGGGACGCAAGTAAATAGCTGGTCGCCATAGGTTTTCTTCGCCGTCGGGTGGTGGATGATGGGCTCATCTAGACGAATCGACCAATTACCAGGTCCCCCTGAGATGAAATCGGGGGGAGTTCGCCCCCTAAACCCCCAAACCTCTTCCCACCTAAATTCCCATTCCTCTAATCCTTGATATCTCGCGGACAAAATTTAGCTATTCGAATCCTTGATATTGTTATCACCAGAATTTGACCGAGTCAGAGGTGGGCCACGATTGAGATGGACTTGAAGATATACATGGAAGGAAGAACAAGAATTGGCCTTATACACGAAGTTGGGCTGAATTGCCCATGTATCTGTAATATAGTAGATCGCATCTTAGATTAAAAGTTAGAGTTTTACTCGTGCACGGTTAGGTGCACGTCCGAATTAGAAAGTCCGCTGGACTATAAATATGTATCTAGGGTTTATGGAATAAACAACAACTCACGTTCAACCCAAACAAACCAATCTCGGCGCATCGCCAACTCCTTCGTCTCGAGGGTTTCTATCAGGTAAGCGACATGCTGCCTAGATCGCATCTTGCGATCTAGGCAGCACAAGCTCCACGTTGTTCATGCGTTGCTCGTACTGAAGCGTCTTTGATGGCGAGCAACGTAGTTATCATAGATGTGGTAGGGTTAGCATAGTTCTTCGTATAACATGCTTACGTAGTGCAACCCTTGCATATCTAGCCGCCCTCACACCTATCTTAGGTGTGGGGGCGGCACCCCGCTTGATCATTATTTAGTAGATCTGATCCGTTACGATTGCTCCTTGTTCTACAAGGATTAGTTTAATATCTGCAATAGTTAGGCCTTACAAAGGGGGGGGAGGATCCAGCGGCGCGTAGGGTGTCGTTCGCAAGTCCTAAACATGATGTTCCGAGGATCAACTTCATGTTGGTTTTTAGGCCTTGTTTAGGATCGGCTTACGATCACCGTGCGTGGCCGCGAGGCCCAACCTAGAGTAGGATGATCCGATTGTGCGGTGAAAACCCTAAATCGTCGTAGATCTCATTAGCTTTATCTTGATCAAGCAGGATCACCATATATTCGTGCACCCCGTACGAATCATGGGTGGATCGGCTCTTTGAGCCGATTCACAGGATAACCCGAGAACGATCGAGGCTCGTATTTAATGTTTACGTGTATGCCATGCAGGAAACTAAGCGAGGCATCCCCATCACCTTCCTGACCAGGTATAGGTCAGGTGGCACGCCCTTGCACTTCGCATCGGACGTGTGACCAGAAGAGCATTGCGGGCCGTCGCTCGGAGGGGTCTCAGCCAGCCGCAGCTCTAGGCTCTTCCCGGCTCTACCTGTGTTGACCGTCGCTGCCCGCCGGTGGGTTTTGGCAGTCAACAGATATCTGTCTTTTTTTGTAAAAAGTTATTTTAAATATAGCACGCTATAGCATGTTATAACTTGTAAATCGTCTGGAGAAGGGTATCGCTAAATGAAATAGCTCGTTATTTAAACCTTGTTAATAACACCTCTTTGCTAAAACGTAGGGCATCTTGGTTTTAGTCCTAATGCTATGCGTATTTAAGGTTTGACCAAATATGTATAAAAATATAACAAATTCGAAACATCATATCTATATTTTAGAATCCTCATGAACTATACTTTAATATCATATCCGCTCTATTTAACGTTGCAGATATTGATATGTTTTTATGCATACTTAGTCCAACTTTGAGCGGAAAACCAATTTTGCTCCCGGGCGTAGGTGCTCTCTATGTCTGGACCAATGGCATGCACGGAGACTGGGTCTAGTCCCTGTATTCTAAGCAGTATTTCACAAGTTAGTGGCCATTTGGAACAGTGTCAGGTCCAGGCAGGTCCGTGTCCATACAGCAATAAATTTGGTAGTTACCGTCCCCTGCCTCATGGTACAGATGTCAATGGATTTTATTGGACCGGATGAGCCCGCCCAGTGTTCCAAAGCAGCCATTAAAGAGCAGTCCCGCCAACTCATGAAGTCCCATTGTGCTCGGCCGTCGCCCATAGTCTCCTTGTCGAGCAAGCTCTGCGACCGTCCCAAACTGTAATCATCGTCGTCTTCTCATCGAAAACGCAGCTGCGTCTGTCGTCGCCTTCTCACAATCTGACTACAGGAAAATGGTCAAAGGCCGACGGGCTTGCCTAGACCTATGCCAACGTCGCCGACCGGCGTCCGTTCCTCGCCAAACTGGAGAGGATCTGCTCGTACGGCAGTATCTTTCCATATTCGATGTCATACAGAACATACTAGTCCATCTTATCTATAAAATGAAGGTGCGAGTGATCGGGATATTCAGTAGTGGCAGCCCGGAAGCCTAGTATTCTCAGCAGCGGCGGCCGCCGCCGCACTTCTGGTCGGATCATGGCATCTCACCGGACTAATAGACCAATGAACTACATATAGTACTACATCTTTCGTTGTGCTCACCGTACGTTGTGGTCCTTGTGGATTACGCCGCTGGGTGCCAATACGATCGACGTCCCCGACGTACTTCATCAAAGTCTCATTCTTCCACGCCTTGATGTCTTGATGAAGACGTGGTAGCTGACCAATTTGGAGCTTCCGCGGTGTCCTCCATCTAGATTTCTGATCGACCCAGGCTCCGCCAAGTTAGAGCTCGTCGGAAGAGGGTCGTCAAGCTCATCATGGGCGTCGTACACCTTTCCGTCATTCTGCCCATAGTGTACGGCTCCACGTCATACGGGGAGCACACGATATGGTCAAAGCCAAGTCCCGTTGGCTATCTACTCCCATGACAGGAAGAATCAAAGAAAGTAAAGCTACGCGTTCTTGTACAGGTGCATGCGCGCGTGCTTAGACAATAGACATTCACGCATGCATGGCTCATACGCATTTATAGGTTAAAACAACCGTGCATCAAGATGATCAAAGACCGTCGCTGCCTCGCATACATGATAGGAGTACATCTCATTTGAGTAATTTGACCGAATGGCCTGCTCGGCGGCGAGGCTGCTGTTAGCCGGTGGCCACGGCCGCCCGTTGTGAGCGATGTGGTTGATGCCCGCTATCGGACTGATCGCGGAAGCTATTCCATGTCGTCGACCATGACAAATGAGCTGCCTATGCATGCGAATGTGAGCAAGGGAGGAAAGTTGCATTGCGGGTCCAATCTTTTTCTGGACCACCGGTCTAGGACACCGGGGTGCGTGCTCCGGCACCCTCCACCCTGTTTCCGTCACATTGTAGGACCCACGTGTGTATACCACTCCTGTATAGCACATTTACCACCGCTAGTATCTGCTTCATTAATGTGTCTGACACAGATCTTGCAGCATCTTTCAATGGCTCAGATAACAAGACCATATACGCTCGGGTGCCAAAACTGCATGCTCAACTTTGAGAATAGATATTGAAATATCACTGTTCCATTGATAGGTGGGGCTATGTATGATAATTACGGGTGTAAACGGATAGGATAATTTCCGCACCAAAACCAGCTCCTAATCCGTTTTAAGGCATTCATATCCGATTCTAAAGAATCGAGCGGATAAGAATATCCGATTTCGAATTGGTGCTCCGGATACGATATAACAAATAGCATGCGGATATGGATTATCCGAAATTTCATTAGGATAATCCGAAGGTTTTAAACCGGATAATCCGATCTTAGAGACAAAAGCCAAAGCCAATCTCATAGGGTTAGCAGTTATTGAGTTACTAAATTTATTTGGCGAGCATGTTTAGTTCTAAATTTCTATAGTAGTGTCTCTTTTTTCCTTAACTACACAAGATGAATGTTTAAATCCCTTCAAGACTGACAAGAGCTGTAACTCTCTACGTAGTAAGAGCATATATCCGATTGTTTTATGTTTCAGGTCTGAGTCTGCTCCATTTCCGATTTAAATCTGCGGTTCGGTATATCCGTATTCGAATCCAAGACCGGCCAATATCCACTTCGATTCAAATCTGAGAAAATATATAGCAAAATATAGGAAAATGATCCAATGCCCCCGGGGGCTGCGCTCGCTCGCAACCTCCGAGTGCGCGGCCCTCCGATGCGCTCAATCGAGTGGACTACGTCGTCCTGGCCCCACCACCCACCGCACATAAAAAGTTCAGCTATACCTTATCTTCTCCACGCGGTTCGCCTCGCTCGCCTCCATGAAATCCACCCCGATGCGAGCCCAATCACGGCGGATGCCGGTCCAACCCCTACCAGCAAGCACGCCGGAGTTCATCTGTTGCCGCCAGGCTCCAAGGTCGCCGCCATCTCGGTTCGCAGCTGCCGCCCCGGCTCGTCGGTCGCCCAACCACGCATATCGCCGTCTTCCGCGGCGCCCCTGAGCAGGACCCTCGTCGCTCGCAGCCAGTCGCCGCCCGGAGCTCGTCGCTCGCAACCAGTCGATGTCTTCCGCGGCGCCCCTAGCAGGGCACTCGTCGCCGTCACCTACGTTGAAGCTACGCCTCCTCTGCTCCCAACCATCGCCTCCCCGGCCTCCTCCTACTGCAGCCTCCGCACCCTTGTTGCCGGCCGTCCCCCATGGAGCTCCGCCGGGCCGTCCTCTAACCCATCCCAGCCGCCTTCCCCGTGGAGCACCTCCGCTGGCCGTCCTCTTGCCCAGTAGCCATGCCGCTTGGAGCAGCCGCAACAAAAAATCAACCCGGCAGTAATGTTATTGATGCCGTTTGACGTTGCTACCAGCCGGGATCGGAGATGGTAGACTTTTTTTTTGCTACAACTATTCTGTAATGTTGCTAAAAAGGGATAAATATTTTGCTACAAGATTTCCGGCGAGGTCTCCGTTGATATCTCCGACGAGGTCTCCGTTATGCGGATTTGCAACCTAGGAATAATATTTTTGCTACAACATTTTTACGGTATTGCTACAATTGCAAAATGTATTTGCTACTGGGTCTCCGGCGAGGTCTCCGGTGAGTTCTTCGACGAGTTCCTCGTCGATGTTTTCGATGATATTCATTTTTGCTACAATAGCTATTTTATTTTGCTACGGGATCTCCGGCGAGGTCTCCGGCGAGACTCCGGCGAGTTCAGTCTTTTTCTTTTATTTCATGAGCGAACCGTTTTTTGCTACATGAAGTTGCTGCCGGGTTGATTTTTTGCTGCCGGGAGGTGGTTTTTTGCTACATGTAGATCTGATCGTCCAGATGGTTGATCCGACGGCTGGAGACCCGGGGGCTGGGGAATCAAATCCCCCGGGGGACGCCCAGCACTTCCCCAAAATATATGGTACGAGAAAAATCTGATGGAGTCAGTTTTTATTACCACACAAGGTGGAGTCCAACTCCGAGCGGTGTTCGAACAACAACACTCTGCACCAGCACGCCGTTGTCACGCTGGGCTGGGATATTTATGCCACGGTGGCTACCTATATAAAACCTCAGCGCGCCTCCGTCTCTCTTTCCCCTCCCCTCCCAAAACCCTAGCCCCCCTCCCCTGCTTTGCGGCGCGCCACAGCAAGCCACCCCTAATCCTCCCTTCGAGCAAGATGGATCGGCGCAAGGGCAGCGGCAGCCGCGACGCCAACGGCGGCGGCCTCGCGGAGGCCACGGCGTCCAGGCTCAGGTTCGAGGACGCCGACGAGGTGGGGATGGAGGTCGAGGTCGAGGACTGCCCCGCCGCCGCCGCCGCGGAGGAGGAGGTCATCGGCAACGAAAAGACCAGCGCCGACTACTACTTCGACTCCTACTCCCACTTCGGTACGCCCCCCCTCCATCCGATTCGTGAAACGCCCCGCTTTCCCGTGGATTTCTGTTAGCCCGATCTTTGACTAGTCTATGGAGAGCACGAGGTGTTATATCGTCCGTTTGTATATATCCATTAGAAAAACTAGCCAAGGTGACATGGAATATAATCAGTGTGCCTGAATTCTAGGATTACCCTCCGTTGGATCAAACACCGTTTCTTGGCCTATCTAAGGGGCTGCCTGGATTGGGTGTAAAATTAGTGTGTCCATTGGTATTACTTAAGCTCAAAGGGTGAACTAAATACCCGTGGACACGCTAATTTACACCCATCCCAACCGGGGCCTAAACAGGGGGATTGGTGGAATAAGATTGTTTCATTGTCAATGGCTGTGGCTGGATTCGATGTTAGAGCTGTTGCTTTAAGATATCGGCATTTGCTTTTGGGCACTATAGTTTCTTCTCCGCATATTCGATGGAGTTATTTTTTAATGTTGCCTTTGGTTGTTGCTCTGCTGAATGCAAATATGATCTTTAGTCAAACTTTCACTACTAGTTGGAATTTTAAAAAGTTGTCGATGCTTGTTATTCCGCACTTGTGGTAAAAGTTTGGTGGCCTCTTTCTAGTCACGTTCTTCCTTGTGCTTATTAGTAGATATCGGTTCTTCTTTTGCCCCATATGTATTTATTTTCTGGAGCAGTTTAAAATGTACTGTTTATGCTTTGCCATAAGTTTATTTCGTACTCATACTCTACCCTTGGTGTTTTGGTTTTGCAGGTATTCACGAAGTAAGTGGTTCTGAAGCAAACAACACTTCTTTCTCTCTTTCTCTCTTGGCCTTGCAGTTTGTACATTGTTGTATAATAATAATCCTTGTTCTACTCTTTAGACATTCCAACCAAATATTGGAGATGCCAATTACTTTTAATGTATTGATTGCAGGAAATGCTAAAAGACGTTGTTCGGACAAGATCATACCAAAATGTTATTACCCAGAATAACTTCCTTTTTAAGGACAAAATTGTCCTTGATGTTGGCGCCGGGACTGGCATCCTTTCACTTTTCTGCGCGAAAGCAGGAGCTAAGCATGTCTATGCGGTCAGTTTACTAATTTCATGCTTGCATTTCAGTACTATGATGATGTTGGTTTAGTTATCCTAAGCTATTTTAATAGATGTGTACTATTTCAATAAGAATGGTATATTTTCCGACTCACTTGTTGGAGTCCTGCAACCTAGTTTTGCATGTGGTTGTTCCCAGTTATCTATGATCTGAAATGAAATAGAGTTTACTTTACCTACCCATATATTTCAGAAGCATCAGAAATATTTACATAACATGCCCGCCCTGGTGATGAAATTAAAAAGAAAAATGAACTACGCCAGTTGTGTTCATTGTGTTTTTAGAGACTGGTATCCTATAATGTTTTGTGAAGTTTTTATCAGATGTTCTATAGTTCACGGTAGAGGGGTTCATCTGTTTCATTTTACTCTGGCTTGCTGATCACTGTTTTTCTGTTTCTTCTACCCGTTATACTTTCTTATTAATATATAGTTGTTCATTCATTTACAGATTGAATGTTCCCAGATGGCCGACATGGCAAAGGAAATTGTGAAAACAAATGGGTTTTCTGAAGGTTATTTTCTGGCATATTTTACTATCTAATCTATGATACTAGTTTATATTTCATGCTAATCTGGTTATATGGTTCTCTTAACATTTTGCTTTTCTTGCAGTCATAACTGTAATAAAAGGGAAAGTTGAAGAAATTGAACTTCCCGTCCCAAAAGTAGATGTAATTATCTCTGAATGGATGGGTTATTTCCTCCTGTTTGAGAATATGTTGGACACTGTTCTTTTTGCACGAGATAAATGGCTGGTAAGTGACCCCTACACGTGGTTCAAGTGTTCAAATTGTCCTTTGCAGTTGCTTTGTGGTTTCTTTCTCCTTCCACTTTATGACTGCTAGAGGTAATTTTGACTGAATATTCCGAGATGGGTGCTCTTTACTTCCAACTTGGGAGGCTGTAGCTTATATATCTTGCGACTGCTATGTAGGCTGATGATGGAGTAGTCCTTCCAGACAAAGCCTCTTTACATCTTACTGCAATAGAAGATGCAGAATATAAGGAAGACAAAATTGAATGTAAGTAATGGTGGTGTATGGTGCATTTGGAGTATCTGCATATTGGTTTCATGCCTGAGTTCAGTGTTTGCAAGTTTTGCATGAGTTTATATATTTATGTTACTCTCTAATGGCGTTTTTATAATTCTTACCAGTTTGGAATAATGTATATGGCTTTGATATGAGCTGTATTAAGAAACAGGCAATGATGGAGCCACTTGTAGATACTGTAGATGCAAATCAGATCGTCACTAACTGTCAGTTACTTAAGGTAATGGCATACTTTCAACCAAGTTACGTATTCTTTCTGTATTTCTCTGCTCGAGTGACAAATCAGCTCATATACCTGGTAAATTTGTTTCAGACGATGGATATTTCTAAGATGTCATCCGGCGATGCATCCTTTACTGTACCATTTAAGTTGGTGGCAGAGCGTAATGACTTCATCCATGCCCTTGTTGCCTACTTCAACGTGTCATTCACCAAATGCCATAAGCTGATGGGCTTCTCAACAGGTTTGTTTATCCTCACCTTTTGTTATACAGAGTACGGCCGTCTAGCTCCTTTCTTCAAGGAATTTGGTGAGTAATGGATGTACAATTTATTCTTTGCAGGGCCCAGATCAAAATCCACTCACTGGAAGCAAACTGTTCTGTATCTTGAGGATGTAGTAACTATCTGCGAGGGGGAGACTCTGTCCGGCACTATGACAGTTGCAAATAACAAAAAGAACCCTCGGGACATTGACATTACACTTAAATACTCCATCAATGGGCAGAGAAGCAAGGTGTCTAGAACACAGCACTACAAGATGCGGTGACCAATGAAAAATTCAGCTGCCCAGCCATCCACTCAATTTTCGCCGACCAAGTATCTTGTGTTTCACAATTGATGATTGTTCATTGATCTTGTAACGTGCGTTTGCGAGGAACCTAAGCCGAAAATAGAAAGTAGTTGACTGGCATGTTGATGTACGTTGTGATATTGCAAATCTATGTTGTGTTGCTTGCTGGTAGCTTGGCAGTGATTTTGTGGAAATTGTTGTATTCGTTGCAAAATTGATCCATAATAGATCACCACCCTCGCAATTTATGGGTGAGATTTTCTGCAATTTTCGTCATATGTTATGTCTTCCTTTTTATCCTCATTATTTCACTGCTCGAGCACATCTTAACTTTCGCAATCTCTCATTCTACTTTCTATGCAAAATAGATTTCAGAGTAGTAAACTACTGTCTTATACTCCGTACACAGTAACTTCAGAATGAGTACTCTGCAAGTGCAGTACAGTTGTAGGACAGAACAGGGCATGCTGAATTGCTGTTGCTACCATGTTCTGAAGATTCACTGGGAGAGTACACTGCATAAGAAAAGAAAGCATACTGTTTGAGATGAAAACTCGTACGTAAATCGACACAGTAGTAATCAGTGAAGCTTGAGAACCCTTACTTGTAGAGATAAGCACCAATGCCAAGAATGACACAGATCAGTATGATGTCGACTGTGAAGTTCCTGGTCGATCGAAACTGCACATCACATAGGGTCTGTGAGCAAAATTACATAGTGAAAGCTGTTCATTAGGAATTCAGGGTGCAACACTTAACCTGGTTAACTGTTTCTTTAAGCCTGACATTAGTCTTTCTTAGCTCGGAGTTAGCTTTATCCACCTGCAGAAGTCATTATGCATATCCTTCAACTTCAGTATCAAAGGACGCAAAGGCAACATGCATTTTACAGAAGCAAAAAATTGGATCAAAACCTTTTTGTCAATTTCATCCATCAAGGGAACCTGCCTGTCCAGTTCCTGCAGAATTACATGAACAATTGTAGTAGCTCTTTAACTTAATATCAGCAGAGAATATTACAGAACATTGTAGCTCAACAAACCTCACTCATGTCCTCTGCTAGGTTTTTCAGCGTGTCCAGGCCTTCGGAAATGAAGTCCAGCCCTTCATCCTGTGCATCACATTTGGCAAAGACAACTCTGTAAACCAGCAGCCGTGTCGGATCAAGTGAAATCTGGTCTACAGGTTGTCTAGCACTTTAGCTGAATGGGTACTGTCGACCAGAAAGTTCAGAGTTCGGAAAAGTGCCACAGGACGCATCGCTAGCAAACCAGGTCCACATTTCAGCTTCAAGCCAACATCATATTTTTGGTCATGACTGTTAACAGTGCGGTGGCAATTATCTACGAGTTCAGGAAAGCATTTGATGAGGAGATGACATGGCATGCTCCGTGAAAAGAAAACCTGCCTGTTTGATCCTGCGCATCTCGTACTCTCTTCTGAAAGCCTCAGATTCTTCGCTGGTCTGGAAGTAGCCCTCATCCAAAGTTTCAGCTGTAATCAGTCGACGGGCACACAAGACAATAGACAATTAGTTCGAACTACGAAACAAAATTACGTGCCTATGCTTTTCTACGTGCGACATGGGTCTTTAAACCCCTAAGGAATTTAATTCACATTAGATACATTTTTCCAGAGGGAATGGTGCAAACTGAAGAATATGTGGATATTCACTGGTAACTGAAGAATGCACCGAAACATGAGAGACAAGCCTGAACAACCATTTCGCTAGCAGGGATGTAATGTAACATTGCAGGTGGAAAACAGAATAGGAAACGGAAACCTGAAGAATCGAACTGAATCCCTGTCCGAGCGCCGTTCTGACCCGCCGCGCCGCCCTCGCCGCCGCCTCCCTCGGGGACGGGGATGGAATGGATCCTGTGATGCAATGCTGCGACCAGATCAGGCCGCAGCGCCATATCCTCCGCCGAGACCCCTTTCATCTGTGTACATTTCCATGTTTTTCAATTGTTCATGCATCCATGTAACCATGTTTGTATCAAAAATTCACTCGCATGACCCATCAGTCGAGAAAAAATGATGAAAGAGTCGATGGTGATTGTTTTTGCTGGTGAATTTATTTATGAGCTCGATCGAAATTGAATGGTACGTGATTGAATTGTCACCTTCTTGACGGATAGCTTCTGGAGCTTGACCACATCCTCCATGAGCCGGGCCTTGGTGCGCCGCACGCCGGCGTTGAGGGTCACCTTCGCCGCCCGGTTCGTCTCCCTCGCGGCCCTCTCTGATTTCTGAATCCATGAACCGTACGTGCGGCATTTCAGGCACATGATCGAGGGAGACGTACAAGAATGCGAGAGGAGGTTCAAAGGGAGACCTCCATAGCTTCGTCGATCACGGCGTCGATGTCGGCGTAGAGCCGCGAGAAGGGGTCGGCGGCGTCATTCCGGTGCTTGTCGGCGTCGTACCTGTCGTACTTCTTGCAGATGGCGTCCACCCGGGTCAGCACGTCGATCATGCTCATCTTGACGTCCTCCCCGTGATCGCCGGTGCACAATGAGTTGTCGCCGGCGCGCCGCCCGTGCAGTGGCGGTCAGTTCGACCGGCGGATTGGACGGGGAAGGGGACGGCGGAGGAGAGCTAGGTCAGGTTGTGAGATGGTTGGAGATTGTCTGGCTGGTCCTGGTTGTTGAGTTAGATACGCGCGAAACACCCGGGGTTCTGTTATTTGGGCACCTGATCTTTCAGAAAGTGCTATCTGAACATTTGGGCCGGCGCCTTTGCTCTTATCTGTTTTTTTTCTTCACTTTTCCACTTACTTGAAAAATGCTTTAACACAAGCTTTGTGGTCCATCTGGCACGCAAGACGTAAGGCCATACACGAGCAGGAGTTCAGAAGTCCGATGTCCGTTCATTTGTTCGTGGAGCGGTATGTGGCAGACCTGGGGCAGGCCTACGCCCATCAGCCGAGGCGGGAGTTCCCTGGCGACGATGGCTGGGCACCACGGTGGATACCCCCTCCGGAGGGGGTGATGAAGATTAACGTGGATGCCGCAGTCAGCAAAAACACGGGCCTCGGCGCGGTGGCTGCGGTGGCACGGAATGCGGAGGGAGTGTTCTGCGGAGCCTCGGCGGTGGTGCTACCGGGGAAGACAGACGCTGAGACTCTGGAGGCTCTTGCATGCCGGGAGGCGCTCTCACTGGCGCAGGACATAAACGCTCGAAGGATTCGAGTGGCGAGTGATTGCCTGAACGTGGTGCGAAGCACGAACCAGGGCACCATGGGAGTTTACGCACACGTTGTGCGGGAGTTCAAGGAGACGGCTCGAGAGCTTGATGAGGTGGTCGTTGTCCATGAATGTAGGGTGTCGAATAAGGAAGCTCACAACCTAGCTAGAAGTAGTGTGCTCCTAGAGCACGGTCGCCATGTCTGGCTGTTGGCGCCCCCGGTGGGCGTTTGTATCCCTAGTGTGATTCATTAATCACACTATTTAGTCTCAAAAAAAAAAAAAAAGCTTTACTCCTACATTCAACATTTCGCTTACTGTAGCATCGGGACGAGAATGGTTGATTTACCATCAAAAACCACCCCTTAAAATATTGGAAATGTCATTCAACATGCAACATTGAGCTAGTCGTGATCTCATGTGTGATCCCAAATTCCTACTCTAGATACACCCGAATCTAGACAAAACTGCGACACTTATTTTGGGATCGACGTGTATGATCATGGAGCGTCATACACACAATCCGCGTACGCCCTCAGAACAGAGGGCTACAAAGTTAGAGGTACAAACAGAACATCCAATTGTTAGACCCAACTGAGAGGATGTCCAGGCAGGAACCTGACTAACCAATGCTGCCCTAAAGACACGCTGAGCAGAAACTAAATTCCCATGATCCAACCTGCTTCCCTGAGCAACTTAGCTGAAACTAGAACGGAGAAAAGGAAGAAACAAGAAGCAAAACAGAGAGAACAGCTCACAGAACAGAAACTTGACATACAACTGTAAAACCCATGCACAAAATTCTACTGTAGTGTAGGCCCCCTACCATTTGGCAGAAACTACTGAAAGGTTTGCTGGGATGATCACCAACAACTCAAGCAAACAGGTGACACCATAAACTTTACACAGAACTGTAAAACCCATTTGCAGAAACTGCTGATAAGATTGCTAGGGTGATCATCCTCAATTCAAACAAACAAAGTGGTACATAGAAGATATCAATTTAAACAAATAAAGTGGCACATAAAACTGGCATATCCATTCACCCATTCCATCAGAACCCACATGTATTCACAAGGAAACAGGAACTTCTAATAGCATCTCATAAGCATGCACCCAAGTGCCATGCATCACCATCAGTAGTACTTAAAACCCATGCAACAGGAGCAACATAGTAGAAGCATTCAGAAAGAGTACTTAGGGTGTTAGAACCCAGCAGGAGCTGCTTAACAGGTAGCCAGGACAAAGCTTAAGCTCTACTAGTAAACTACAACGGTATTAGGAGGCTAAGGAGGCAGGTGGTGATTTGGGTCATCGCTTTCGCTTGCCGGCCAGTGCATCAGTACGACTCCCTCAGCTTGAGCTTCTTCTTGATCCTGGTCTGAAATCAAAATGTTGAAACACGGTATAAGTTAAGCAAGCTGCAAGGTGTTTCAATGTTTCATAACATGGACAAGTATGATATAAGGCGTATGTTTGAACCCAGTATATAAGCTACCAATCTGCAAGGTGTTTCAGTGTTTGATCATAACATGGACAAATATGATGCTTTGGAACCCGGTATACGTTACTAAGCTACAAGGTGTGTCAGTGTTTCATAACATGGACAAATGTGACACAAGACGTATATCGGAACCCAGTATAAGTTACCAAGCTACAAGGTGTTTCAGTGTTTCATAACATGGACAAATATGATCCAAGGTGTTTCAGTGTTTCATAATATCGGAACCCAGTATAAGTTACCAAGCTACAAGGTGTTTCAGTGTTTCATAACATACAAGGAGTTTGCTGGAACCCAGTAACCAAGCAGTACAATATTAAGGCATGAAGCACAGGTATGAAATATGATAGTGTAGACGCGAACCAATCAATCTCAGTTAAGGCTCACCTCGTTGCAGTGGCCACACTTCTTCTTGCGGCAGTTGGAGGATCGGAGCGGAAGGCGAGCGTAGCACCTGGAGAACAGAACCACGAAACAGATCGATGTTAGGCATATGCCAGCGCGCATACATTGTCATAAGCACAGAAATTGCTCATCGGTCTTCCGCAGTTCAAATATACGCAAACAAACAGAGACGTTGCAGATTCGAAATTAGAGAGGGCTCGATTCGTACACGCGGCACACCAGCTTGTGCTGCCGGTACTTCAGGGCGAGCTGCAGGAGGTTGGGATCGATCTTCGGGTAGCTCCCGCCCTTGCCGCCCTTGCCACCGATGAGGCGGAGCACCAGGTGGAGCGTGGACTCCTTGTGGATGTTGTAGTCGGCGAGCGTGCGGCCATCCTCCAGCTGCTTCCCGGCGAAGATGAGGCGCTGCTGGTCCTCGGGCACACCTGCGGTTTCAGATCGGGCTACCATTGATGAAGCGGCGGCAGGCAATCACAGAAGGAAGCAACAAGAAATTAAGGTGAACATGGGTTAATTTGGTGTCCAAAAACGCCCCAAACGAGCCGATCATCCAACCCTCCCCGACAGGGGACACTCATGTCGGATCAAATATGCAACCTCTCGATGTCAAGCAAGTACACATCCTATCTACCGACCGATTCCATACGCCCATATGGCATGGGTACTCCAAAAACGAAGATCAAACCAAGCGGTCGCCCATAGATTGCCAAAAGCCCCAAATAGAAACAATTTCAAATCAGCAACAATTATTGCTATCACCATCAGTTAATCAAGCATCGACAAGTGTAACTAACGAACTAGCAAATACTTAAGACGAACATCAGTTAATTTGGTGTCCAAAAGCGACACAAGCTAGCCGATCCAACCCACCCAACGCTCTTCTCGGACGAAACACGCGCACACTCCCCACGATCTGCTTCGCGGTAGCTCATGCAGTGCAGTAAAGTAAAGCGGGCAAGCTAACTGATGAATCGACCACAAATTTGAAGGAGAAGGGCAGTTCGATTTGGTAGATCGAGTTCAAATTTCAAAACGCGGGCGCCCGCAGGTTGCCAAACAAACGAAACCAACCCCCATCCTAGCAATAATAATCCAAACGCTCAAACTAACTAGCCGATCCAACCCTCCCGGCCCGGCCTCGTCTCAGGTGGATCTGCTCGGTTGTATCCTGACCACGATAGCCAAAAATCGGCAGGAATCGACCAGGTACTCAGCAAATCTAACCGATCGAAACCGCACCAAACGCGGAGAAATGTTCAGCGCCCGCCTGGGTACGCTACGCACACGCGCGCACAACCAAGACGAAGATCAAAGCAAGCGAGGAGCGACCGAATCTGCGGCGCAACGAACAGGGCGGGCGAGCGGCGAGCAAGCGGAGGAGAAGGTGGTCTGCCGGAGAGCGACGCAGCGCAACGCTAGATGGGGCCGGGAGGGCGACGGGGGAGATGCTCGCGCGCGTACCTTCCTTGTCCTTGATCTTGGCCTTGAGGGCGGCGATGGAGTCGGTGCTGTCGACCTCGAGCGTGATCGTCTTCCCCGACAGCGTCTTCACGAAGATCTGCATCTTGCGGCGGTCGCCGGAGTGCGGTGTGGCGCCTGTGTGTGTGGCGGTGGTGGTGGTGGTGCGGAGTGTGGACAGCGCCGCGGAGTCGACGGGCGTTATATAGGCCGGGGGAGGAGTTGACGCAACCGCCAAGAAATCCAAAGCCCGGATGAATGGGATGGGAATGGGCTTGGGCTTGGGCCCGGCGGCTCGGGGCCCGACGTCTGACTGTGTGCCCCTTGTGCTGCCGATCAAGAGAGTTCAAAATTTGCTTTACAAAAAGAAGGAGGGGCAGAAATTTGGGTTTGAGAAAATTTGGAAAACTTCGTTTGGATTTTCAATTATAGAGGGCCATGTAACACCTGCACCTACTGCCAAAGTGGGCTGTATGCTATTGGGTCATGGGCCGTATGGCTTGGACAGACTGTTGACACCTACGGTACAAAAGGGAAGGATTGGCACGGAAACGGACATCGAACAGAAACACAAACAGAACCAGTTGGTCTTCGTCTTCCTCTCGTCTGGCTCTTCTCCTCTCCTCTCGGTTCTCCTCTGGATCGTCATCTTCTTCAGGTCCGATGGCTACCACAAGCCACCTTGTATCTACCTCACGCCCCGATCCTCACCAGCGGCCAGGGGGTGTGACAGTTTGGTATCAGAGCTAGTTCATCCTCCACAGGTCCCAGGAACAGAACGGGATGAACGAACAGAGTGTCTCCTCTCCCTTGCTCCTCTCCTCTGGTCTGATTTCCTCTCTAGATTCCCATCTTCTTCAGGTCCGGTGGCTACCACAAGCCATCTTGTATCGACCTCACGCCCCGATCCTCACCGGCGGCAACGGGGTGTGACAGGCCAGCTCGTTGTGTCTACTGTCTGGGCATGCATTGTCTTTCTACGGTTGCGCACACAAGATAGTAGAGGCTTGATTTCTGAAAAGTGCTTTTGGCTCCCGAGCGCCGGTGATCCCGTCATTTAAACAAAAAGGATGTTTTTGCAAGTTATTAAAAAATATGAAAATAATTCTTGAGATTATCAGTGATATATCCCACAATCATGCAAAATCTCAACCCGAGATTATTTTTGTTTTATGCTAGAAAAATTGATAAAATGTTATATGTTCTTGAGATTTGAAAATAACGATCTACACTTTTGTTATTTTTGTGTAGCTCATAATTTAAAGTATTTTAAATTTATTTTTTGCACTTTGTGGATACATCACTAATTATATGCTGATTTATTTTCACATTTTTTTTGAAACTCAAAAATATGATTTTCTTTTATTATAAAAACGAGATCACCGGCACCAAATCTCTACCCCTTGATTTCAGGTAGATTTCTCGGTTCCATAGCTTGGGTACCCAAATAATGCTCATCATCACGCCCACGTGCAATTCAAGAATCATTTGGAAGACAAATGGGCAATGTTCCTTTTTGCGAAAAATCCACCGATCTATTAATAATCATCAACAGTAGTATAAAATAGTCTAAAAAGTAAAAAAAAAATACAAATTGGTACTCAGACCACCTAGCGACGACTACAGACACTAACACGAGCCGAAGGCGCGCCGCTGTCCTCGCCCCTCCATAGTCGAATTCAGGCAAAACTTGTCGTAGTAGAGCTTGTTGTAGTAGACAGACGTGAAGTCGTCGTGCTAAGGTCCCAAAGGACCAGCACACCATAACAGTAATCATTGCCAATGATGACAACCATAGATCGGAAGAGACTAACATGAAACCACACCAACTAACACAAAAACCGACCAGATCCCAGGACGGGCACACAACTCCACGCTCCCTCCGTCAGCGCTAGATGCACCACCAGAGCAAGGATAGGGCGGGGAGGACCTTATTTTGATTTCAGAATGTAGCCGCCGCATCACCATCCCAAAAAAGAGACTGAAAAGCAAACTAAATTAAGAACGGAAACTCCCCGCCAGCGACGGACCGTGGTCCACCACACCTCCAAGGCCCCAAGGCCACCGGAGGTGGAGCGGACCAGCAGTATCGCCGGCGAGGAGGACGAAACCCTAGATGGGTTTTGTAGCTTTTTGCGCCGCCTCCTGTTTGTTTCCGCTGCTGCGTACCCTAGATGGATCTGTACATTGGGCAATGTTCAACCATCAAGAATCTAATTACATGCATGGTATCGTGGAGAGGACGGAGGTCATACCTTGCAGAATCATCGCCGAGCACATTGTGTGCACCGTCCAAAGGGGACACAACGGCGACGGGTGGAGGCTGAGCGGCGAAGGGCCTGAGGCTCATCGGTGACCAGCGGAGGCTGAGTGGCGACGGGCTGAGGCTCAACGGTGACCTGCTTGCTCTTCTTGGGAACACACTTGGCTGTTGCCGCTTGGCCGCCAGTGACGCACCACGGCACCAGCGACCAGGGGGCCGCCGGTGTACCCAAACTACTTCCTCTTCGGCTTTCCGTCGCCCGCAATCATGTGCGCGATGGATCCGACGACCGGGGAACCAGAGCCAAATGTAGCCGCGCGACTTGGCTGTTGATGAGGCAGCGCGACCACACTAGCGGCGGACGGAAGCTCAGTGAGGTCCATGGGGCCAGATCCGGTGAGCGGCGATGCCAGAGAGCGAGTTGGGCGGGAGATCGAAGGCGGCAGCGGCGCAAACACGGGAAGGGGAAAGCTGAAATGTCCCTCATGTGTGAACGGCTAGAGCAATGGGTTCGGGGGACGGTTTCTCTGTGGATAGTAAAAATAAATACAGTTTGCCCAAGTTTACAAGTTCCGCTAGAGCGACCTATTTTTTGCGAAACCCGAAAACCGGCGGTTACAATACAGTTTACAGGCTCCGTTAGAGTTGCTCTAACCCAATCTATTTCACTGATCTGACAACCTTTCTTTCCTGCCAACGGTAAAATAAGCAAATTATAATTCAAGACAAGTGGGCATACAAAAATATACTAAACACATACTCATCAAACATTTTGTTCTGGAACATGTACGAACACAAAAATCATATAGCGGCTACCAATACAGACAGAAGCACACCTATTGCGTTCTCGCTGATCTGCTAACAATTTGGTTCGCACACTGCATTGCGTAAACCAGACGGGCAGATGCCAGATGGGAACAACATCAAGAAGGGTCCTTCAGCCGAGACACATTGACTAGTACAAGCCTGAACTATTTTCTCAAGTTATTGCCGGTCAAATATAACTCACTCACTTATAAGTAACAGAAAAGACTAAATACAAACGGATTCGATCAAAATTTGAGTCCCCGTAAAGCTCCCGACCACTTATTTATGCCAATTTATAAGTGCATGTACAAAAAACCAACTCTCCGATACACATTGCCTACAACATGGTACCAACCTCAACCTGAACCATTTCCAACTATATCGCCCGTCAAATGTGCAACTGATTATAATCACGGGAGCACCAGAACAACTTCTTCCATGCATGTGGGCGGAGCATACGGGATACCTGCAGAGGGCGGCGATGTGGGAGGAGGGGTCATGATTCTTCTGCTGTGAAATACTCTTATTCGTATCACGATTCTTCTCTCTTGGCCTATGAATTGTCTGTACACATACACACACAAGGCCCGACGCTCAGCAGCAGCTAGTCTGTCTTGAATCTGTGCACGAACTTCTCCAACCCCTCTTTGCAGTCTTCCACCACCCTCTTCGACTTATCCCCCACGCTTGAACCAAATGCCTTCGCTTCCGATGACAGTTGATTCACCTTTCTCATTGCGCCGGCCCCGAGACCCGTGCTCCCTCGCCTCGCTTCTGCCACTCGTTCCTTCAGGATCGAGATGAAGGACCTCACATACTGCATCACTCGCTCCAGGGCATGGCGAGAACGCACTTTCATCTCAGCGAAGAAGGACTTGAGCTTCTCAAGCAGAGACTCCGCCCGGTTGATCGCCTCATCGACTGGGTGCTCTTTGCCAACGTTAGCCCACGTCACTCCAGCCGATGCGTCCTCCTCGAGCCCTTCTTCGACCACGACTTTGATCCCTTGCCGCTCCCACTGGTTCCGGGCTTCCTCAAGGGCACGTGCATGCTCCCTCGCCTTCTTTGCTTCGTCCTCTGCCCAGGCCCTGGTTGAACATGTGAGGATTATTTGTGAATAAATTTGACACATGGTGGCTGGCAGTTATATGTACTAGAACAAAATAAATGGTGCACGGCAGTCATATGTTCTAGCATCGCACACGCTCTGGGCAGAGCCTATTAGACAACTCATACACCAGCTCATTCAATTTAAAAGGGGTACCTTGAATAGCAAGCATAGTATGTTTAACAATGTACTAACTAGTTTTACAGCACTCGTACATCTAAACTTGAAGTTTGGAGATTTAAAGCCATAGATGTCCATTAAATATCAATTGCCAGAGAACTTACTGTTGTTTCCAGTATAATCACTAACATGGCAGATTCGAAAGAGAAGGTTCAGCATCACAAAAAGAATGGTACACTATCAGATATAAGATTTAACCCTAAAAGTCCACTAAAAATGTAGAGTGGCAGCTAGAGATGGGTTCAGGGAATTGCTAAGCAAAATCTTACCTGGCCATAGATAAAGCCTTCCTTTCAACTTCAAGCTCGTATTGAAGTTGCACCGCAGCCTTGTTTTCATCCTCTATTTCCTTTTGAAGTTTCCCAATCCTATTCTTCTCAAAGGAGATCTCGACCTTCTTGCTCAGCACATTCTGCAGCTGCTCCTCTACTTCACACCTCAACTTTGAAAGAACTTCTATTTCAGATTCAACAGCAGCTCTGCCCCTAATCAGAGCATTCTTTTCTTCCTCTCTTTCTGCTCTCAACTTGTCCAATTCGTCCCTAGCTTCTTCAGCCAGTTTCTCAAGGGTCTCTATTTTTTCTCTTTCCCGTGTAAGCTCCATTTCGAAATTTGCATTGATTTCTTTCTCAACCTGAGCGATTAATGCACCTTGTGCGTTCACAGCTGCTTCAGCTATTTTCTCTGCTTCGATACGAGCAAGCTCCTCCATAACCACTTCAGCATAGTCACCAGTTGAAAGGGCTAGGGCAGCCTGTCCTTTTGTCACAGGTTTGTTTGGCTGGAAAAGTCTTGTAAAACCTTTAAGAACAGAGATTTAGTGATCATCAAGGAGCCAAAAAAGGAGGGAAAGCTGTATAAAAGCCTACCAAATGCAAGAGCTGAAATGCTGTGGTCTCCAGCACCCAAGTCAGCTGCCAAAGCAGGCCATGCAGATGCATCTATTTTATCGATGTCTATGTAGCCAGAAATCTTGTACAAAGACTGATGACACAGAAAATACATATGTCAGCATAACCAGATGGTTTCAAAATAAACAATCACAAACAATATGAACTTTGTTTCACACATTTTTGTCAACTTCAGGTAATTGCCTTTTATCCAAAGCCATCTTCCAACTCACAAGGTCTTGACGTGACAAGGGACTGCAGCAAACACAGTTGATTTAGTAGTTGGACACAGCAAACACACATATACATACAACACACACAGAGTCAAGTGGACGATTACCTATCCGGGGAGAAGAAGTAATGGCTGTTCTGAACATTTTCAGAGATGTTCATATCAGATCTTGAAAGCTTGCTAGAAATTAACCCTGCTTCGGCCAATCCTAAGGGTACATTCAAATAAATAAGAATAACAAAGCATTAATTCAATAGTGGTGATTTCGTGATTTACTATGCTTGGATAAACATGATAAACTGTGGTAAAGATGTTTATTTGTCCTGAACACTTTCTATGTCTCACCTTGTATAAATGGAAAATCAGGATCTTCAGTGGTGACATCATCAAATGCAAGTTCAGACACATTCTCTATGTACATTGCTGGACAAACTTTTGAGTAAGTGTTCCTGCAGTTGCAAACCAGATCAATGAGCTAGTTAATGCAAGAAATTTCTCAGAGAGCCTTACAAGTAAAAATGTGAACTCCTGCTGCTACCCTATCCATGTATTCGTGACAGGAAAACTGAAGAAAAGATGACCTACAGCAGCTAAATAGCAATAAGAAATAAGACGATGATACATCATAACTCAAATAAATGAATTATTCAACAAACACAACTGGGATTTTCACTTGAGGAACAGAACAGAAGTGGATGCACTGCAATACCCAAAATGTGAAGATATAGCAAGAAAAAGTATGTACCTCGAAAGACAGTTACTTGCAACTACCAACCATCGAGCGTATTCACGTCGGGTACACAGGTCACCAGATCGAGCACCAGGTTCAATCACCTTCAAAGAGCATAAACTTTCAACAAGGAATTCCATATAAAACAGTAAGTTGTCCTTGTATCGATCAGCTCTATACTACCGTTCATGTCATGCAAATGAGATTGGGGATTTTGCCTAGATAAGGTAATAATGATTTCTGCAAGAGCAGCAAGGCATTATGCAACACATAGCAGGGTAATTTAATTTATCCACAAAGCAAGTCAGCGCAACGCCAAAACCTTGAGAAAGCAAAGGATATAGGTTTAGGATTACATAACGCTTTTCCGTTTCTATATAATTCTAGAACCATCAACATACTGCAAAAATAGCTCAATGATAACAAGAACACTTAGCTAGTGTAGAGACAATAAACAAAGAATGATTTCCGTAAAAATTTAAAACAAAGAGACACCGAATGCACGAAGTAAGAAATACCTTTAGAACTTGCAGCGCAGACAATGCATTTCCCTGGGTTGGGTCAACCGCGGCTGGAACCACAATCTGCCCAGCAGGCACCTGTAAAGCTGCAGAGAGCAGCGAGGGTGCCGGAATCCCAGCAGAAGAGAAAGATTTGCCAGGTGCTGTAGACGAGAACAGTCCATCTTGGTTATCCAATTCATTTTGCCCTTCATCCTGATCTGACGGCAAAGTTTCCTTTCTTGGGTTAACACCTTCAGCGAGTAAATCTCTGTCAGCGCTTCCATGTTCTATGTAATCAGGAAATCTGGATGTCGAAACTTCATCTTTGTCGGAGAACCGAGCAGCCTCGATTGCGGTGTCCTGGATCGCCACAACATCGCCTGAATCTAGCACCATGATATCGGATGCTAAAGTATCATCATCATCATCCATATGCCGGTTTTCCGGCAAACTTGGTTCAGAGTCTATGGAGTCCTGTAGAACAGGAGCTCCCTCGGAGGGGCCTGCGGCGCCACCACTAAATTTGTCATCATAAGCAGCCGCGACGTCGGACTCGGCGGGACTGGACACAGGAGGAGCTGGTACTGGGATTTCGGTGGCATCCTCCGAAGCAGTAAAATGGTCAGGCCGGGTTGCTCCGTCGCCAGCAATGTAGTTATCATCAGTAGGAGGTAAATCACTGCTTTCCAGTGTGTCCTCCATGTCATGTTCAGCTGATATCTTGCTTGTTTCTGAAGGCGATGTTGTAGCAGCCTCCTCACCGGTGTCATCCTGGCTATCGCTTGGTAACAAGACTTGGGCAGGATCCTCTTGGCTAGGAGTATTACTAGTGTTACTATCGGTAGAGTAAGGTGCTGTCTCGCTGTGTGTGGGCAAGGTTTCGATTGGCGGCCTTGATCCTGCACAGAAATGGACATCAGTCGCAGGCAATTTGCTTATCCCATTCGGAGCGAGCGCAGCAGTAGTATGGTTGATCCGTACCATTGGGGCTTCTGACGGAGATTGCGGCGTAGGTGATGCCGGCGAGCAAGAAGAGTCCGGCGAGGCCAGGTCCGAGGAGTCCTGAGGGAAGGAAACCCGCAGGGGTTGGTCGGTTAGGTGAATTTGGCATTCTTCTTATCTAGTCCGCCTCCAAATGGTAGCTAGCTAGAGATCGAGAAAGGGGAGGGGAAGGATGACTCACCTCCGAACGGGCCAGAAGCAGCGGCCTCGTTGTCTTGGTCCTCGTCCGACCAGCCGGCGAAGGAGGTCTCCGGGGGAAGCGAGGGTTCGGGGGAGGGGGAGGCCTGGGCTTGGGTTCGGAGGCGAAGCGGGAGGCGGGGGCGGAGGGGGCGGGTGGTGGGGGGCAGGGCGGCGGCGCGGCGGAGGAGGTGGCGGAGCTGGAGAGAGCAGCAGCATGCCGGGTTGGTGGTGGTGGTGGAGGAAGCCATCGTCGGCTGAGGAGGACCCACCGACGACGACGGCGAGACCCGCTGTACTTTTTTTGAGGGAGAGAAAAGGGGAAGAGAGAGCGAGCGAGCGAGCGGCTGAGGCTGGAAGACGACGGGAGGGGAATGGAGGTGGACCTCGTGTCCACAAATGGGCCTTGTGTTGGTTTGCTCTACTTTTTTCACGAGAATGAGAGACGAGATGGGCCTCTCCGCCAATGGATCTGCCGCGTGTTCCCCTCTCTCTCTTTGTCTTTGTTTTCCTGGGGTCTATTAGGGGAGTCCCTATAGACGCTTTAAGCGATGCCATTGACCAAAATCGCTCAAGGGAAGACAAATTGGACTGGGCCCATTTACGTCAAGGTCACACAATGTGCCCTCGTTCGTTCAATCGCTGGACTCTAACGATGTATGTTTTCAAATTTTGAATAAATGATCAAATCTGGAAATTGCCAGTTGCTTCAATGATGAAATTCGAAATTTTTTGAATCTAAAAAATGTTCGAAATTTTAAATGTTCAAATCTGAAAAATGTTCAAATTTTAAAATTATTCAAATCTAAAAAATATTCAAATTTTAAAATTGTTCAAATCTAAAAAATATTCGAACATTAAAAATTTTGAAACTAGAAAATATTCGAATTCAAAAAATGTTCAAATCTAAAAATTGTTCTAAACAAAAAATGTTCGAAATTTTAAATGTTCAAATCTGAAAAATGTTCAAATTTTAAAATTGTTCAAATCTGAAAAATGTTCAAATTTTAAAATTGTTCATATCTAAAAAATATTCGAAATTAAAAATTTTGAAAATAGAAAATATTTGAATTCAAAAAATGTTCAAATCTAAAAATTGTTGTAAACAAAAAATGTTCAAATTTCAAAAATGTTCAAAATTCGAAAATGTTCGAAAATTGAAATATGTTCGGATTTAAAAACTTCAAAAAGTTGTAAAATTCGAATTTGAAAAAAGTTTTAAAAACTGACAAAAATCGAAAAACCAGTGAAAACCGGAAGAAAAACCAGAGAAACCCACCTAAACAGAACAAAAACCGGAGAAACGCACTGCCTTCGCTAAATGGGCCAGCCCAGAAAAAAAATTCCCTGTGCGGAGCGCCGGATCCGTCCCGCTATAAGCGGAGAATAGGATTTGCCGTCTATTAGTGCAGTCATGATGTATGCCAAATACCAGAAGTTTTCAATTGTGAATTTGGCTCTTGATATTAGTTATGGAGGGCATTGTCATAGCTAAAAATTAGGGTGTGGGAGTAAGTAGTTGCTCCTATAACCAAAATTTTCCTCTCCCTAGTGTCTCTCTTTGTTTTAGGGCATAAAAAGCTAAGGAGAGAGAACTAGAGTTATAGAAAATCTACACACTGTAGAAAAATTAGCCATTTAGCGCCAAAGTTATTTTTTCATTACGTGACATATTTGTCTTTTGGCAACACTGTGGTTGCTCTTAGCGTGCGAGTTTGGTTGTAAGCTATATGGTATGAGATGGGATTATCCACCATATGTCATGTGTTTGGTTGCGAAGTAGACAGACGTAGCTATCCACTAGAAGGCAATATTTGAGATCGATCAATTCGGCCAAACAGGTCAGTCATCCCTCTTCTTTTTAATGGTGGGACCGCTTGCTAATCCTTCTTGTAGGCACCACTACCCCACCGTTTGAGCTTCATAGCAGCGGCCGTCCTCCCCGACGCGCCCATGCCTTTCTCCCCAACACGTCCATGCCTCCACTTCCCCACCACATGAGCCCCGCTGGGTGCCCAGCCGCGACGGACAGAGAAAGCATCGGCCACGTGTTAGTGTCCACTCAGATTTAGCCGAGCACTCATCAAAGCTTTAGACGTTTATGTATCATGTTGTGTGCCACGACGGGCCACACTAGCAATGCGCCACATGCTCGAACCCCTAACCCGTACACGCCCGTGTAACCGCGAAGGTTGGCTCTCATACCAAATGCAACACTCCAGCCACCCCCGACCGGGTCTGTCACCCTTGGCAGCTCTCTAGGATCTCTAGACTGGCCCCACATACCAACACTAGTCTTTTCTGCGCACTTTGTCCTCACTCGTGCGCATCCGAGAAGAACTTCCCGATTGGTCACCCATCCTCAAATCGCTCCGGACCAAGCACGCTTAACCTCGGATTTCTTCGCGAATGAGCTTCCGAAAAAGAAGTTGCAACTTATTGGTATGCGTATTATATAAATCCTATTAAACCCTAGACCAGGATGTCACAGATTGCTTCCGTGTTAATAACCGATGGGTAGCAGTTCGGGCTGACATGTATTCCACTAGTAGGAGCAAACACATACGAGACAAGGTTAAATAACAAACTTCCTCTAGTAAGCACCATACTGGATTGCCTCTCAGACTGTTAACGGTGTATAATCAAGGCAAAATGATTATGCTAACTGACCATACAACTCCTCCACCAGATTGTGTGATGGAACCTTCTGAAATGAAGAAATTACTGTCCAAATCTGTACTGGGCTACCTCATACAAATACATGCCCTCGATTTAGAAGACACTTCTACTTCAGAGCCAATACCAACTGAGATTGAAACACTGCTACAACAATTTCAATCAGTGATTTCTGAAACAAGTGTTCAGTCTACCGTTCAAACCAGTTGTTTGTTAGTCTGCCTAATCTTTTTCTGTCTTGATTTGAAATCCAAATCGAAATGCCTCAACTTGATAAATTGACTTATTTCTCACAATTCTTCTGGTTGTGCATTCTCCTCTTTACTTTTTATATTCTCTTATTTAATAATAATAGAAAGAAAATAAACCATTGAGAAAGTTATTCATTCTTATATTAATTTCCTATACTTGACCGAACTACTTCCAATTCCGTTATTTCAACTACACCAAATGATCTTTCGAATTGGTCAAGACTCTCCTGTTTATGGCCCCCTTCTATTCTATATGGTACCTGTTGTTGTTTCATTGAATTTGCTTCAGGCTCGCGATTCTACTTTGATCGTTATGGATTGCGGGATAGTTGCATCCTAACTGATTCTCCACAGCTGGTAATTTTGGTTGCTTGCCGTTCTTGATCTCCATCATTTCTAGAACTTAACTTGTTGCATCAATGTTTGGCTGGTACGGGATAAGGTGTCTACCCATGGGTACTGCCATTACACATAACCGAGTGAACATCAACTGGGATTTTCCCTCTCACGAAAATCAAGAAAACAAGCCACTGGATCGTTGAAGTGCTCCATCAGGAATCTGCATAACTCCAGTATAAGTTTTGAGCACTTCATGTTTAGGATGGCGGTGAAATCTGCTCCGTTGAGGTTTTATTCCCTTACATACCCTTACAATCTTCAATGGTGAAAACCGGTTGAATAAGTTGATCTTCATCAAATTTGTACTTACAGGTGAACACACAAATTACCTTTTTTTTTTGCGAAAAAACACACAAATTACCTGCATGCAACAAAAAATAGGGAACCGTAAAGTAGAAGAAAGTTTGTTGTCAAGTACTTTTTCTTTCTTGCTAGCAACATTAATCTCTACCCCTGAATTTTCTTCATCCTCCGATGGACAATACACCGTTGGTCATGGATCATATGCAATTGGGTGCACACCCTCCAATGGAGCAACACTCTGCAACGGTGTTGGTTCTTGCTGCCCATCCTCAGATAATTTTTTACTGTAACCTTTGCTTCATCCCGTTGAATTTAGAGTTACTAGTCTTTTGTCAGCTCTTTAGGGTCTTAGAATGTTTCTGCAACAAACAAAAAATAAAACCATAAACAAGAATTACCTAATCAGCGTGGAAAAAATAGAAACATAAAAGCATGCATATGTTAAAACAAAAAAGATTGAGGGAACATTTCTTACAAATGGAATGACTAGTTTCATTGTAGCTTACTTGATGATAGAACAATGGTCCAGAAGAAAATCATGAATAAATGAAAATAAACAAAGGCATGAGAAACAACGACATCTAATGCTACAGAAATTAACCAGTTAACTGCAATCTACATGTAAAATATCTATGTATAAAACTTCATTCTATGGTATAATTATTAAGATATTTTCATGCTTTTAAAGTATGATATTGAAGTATACATCCTGTGAAGGGAATCATGAAAACCAGAAATTGTATTTCAACCTCTAAAAATTAAAAACATAGTAAGTTACTGGTCCTAGAGTGTAGTTTAATTACATCCAAAAACAAAAAAATAGAAGATATTATATGTATGTTTATTAGTTGCAACAAGTAACATGCAAAATTATGATGAACAAAACTCGGTTGCCATGGCATTTCATTATAGACCACACTCGATGTATATTTTATTGGTATCCATAGTTAAATATACATCCTAATGAAAATATACATCCTATGGATGAAAACAAATCAATTTCAGAATAGTACTTAGTTTTTGTTTGAAAATTCAGAATGTTAAATATGCATCCTATGCATGAAAATATACGTCTTATGGATGAAAACAAATCAAATTCAGTTAGTACTTAGTTGTTGTTTGAAATTTCAGACTGAGAAATATACATCCTATGCATGAAAATATACATCCTTTGAAATGAAACAACAGTTCAACTTCTAGAAAAACAATTAGCACTTATTTGAAAGTTTATAATGTAAATATATACATGCAAACCATGAAAAATATACATCCTATGCATGAAACAATTCAATTTCAGAAAGTACTTAGCTAGGCTATACATGCAACCCATGAATATATACATCCAGATCTATAACAGAGGAACTTGAAAATTGTTTTGCATATAAGCTGGGTAAAAGCTAAGATAAAAGCTGAGCAATAATAGCAACGCATAAACTACTAGAGATTATTAATTGAGATAGTCAACACCTACACGACCAATGAGGGATATACATGGAGAGAAAATTCCATCAATGGAGCATGGCAGAACAACAGGGGGACTTAGGGTGTGTTTGGTAGACCGGGTGGAGACAAATATTCTCATCTTATCTCAGTATTTTTTCCCACTTTTGTTGTTTGGTAGGTCGGGTCGGGCCAACTGGGCACTGCCCACCTTATACGAAAAAGGGGTCTCAGTCCTGCCCAGTAGAGAAGCTCGATTCGAGCTTCGCACCTCAGCCGGGCTGAGCTCGCCCGGAAAAACGCCCGCGCGCCTCGCACCTTGGATCAAAACCAACAAGGGTCAAATGCCCCTGCCCTCATTCTCCCCACCAACAACTCTCTATCTTGACGCACTTCAACCTCCTCGATGCCGGCCACCGCCTCCTCGACGTTGTCCTGCGCCGCCGCCTCATCCTGCGCCGCCACAACACGCTAGGGACTACCTCCGCGACACCACGGACAAGCGAGGTCCAGCTCCGACGGCAGCCGCCGCCTCCTCGACGCCGTCCTGTCCCGCGACGCCACCGACGAGTCAGGCTAGGGACGAGCGACGACCACACCACTGACGAGGGCTAGCGGCGACACCACGAACGAGTCATGCCAGGGACGAGCGACGACCAACTCCGCCACGCCACAGCCGAGGCCCATCAGGTACAAGCTCCGCCACACCATGGACGAGCTCCAGCACCTCCACGGCCATGGCGAGGTCCAGCGCAACCATGGCAATGGCGAGGTCCAGCGCGGCCACGGCACGGCAAGGTCTAGGGCCGCAACGGCCAAACAGGGACCCCGATTGCTTTTTTGCTTATATGTACCCGGTTGGTTTTTTATTTCTACTAGTTGAATGCCCGTGCGTTGCTACGGCTTTTTTTCCCCTCACAATGTATGAATACAATCGTTGTAAAAGTTCACGTGTAATAAAAAAACCAAAAGATATTTTAAAATGATCATAAGATTCTAACCCGTCTAAATTATATTTGATATCATTTGAATATGAAATAAGTACACCACTAACTATTTTATAGTATTAAAAATGCCCTCCTCCATGCTCTTTAGAGTACGTAGTACAATGTATGGAATATTTTCTTGTGCTTCATTTTTTATGGTACTTGAGCAAGTATACCAAAAAAAATCTTCCCGAGCTCGATAACATTTTGCACAACAATAATTATCATTAGCATGTATAATTTTTGTGAAAAAGTAATACCCACCGTGCATATTGGACGAACCACTTCTTTATCATTCCATGATAGCATAATATAAAAACTAAAATAGCCAGACACAGTTTTGTAGATAAATGTCTCGTTATTATCTTTATTATTGAAGAAAGTAAAACATATATGTTTTATTTTGGAGATACTCATATGCTTGGATTTGCGAAATACCAGCTGGTGACCAACGTGGGCAGAAAAATATATCGGCATCCCAATCAGGTTGTGCTAATGCAAGTACATCGCTTAGGTAGATTGCAATTCTTTGTAAAATCACTCTAAAGAATTCTATACTTAATTATACAACAATCTACAACATTGTGCAAAGCTGAAATTCATAACATTTGTAGTCACACATATGAGAGAGAACATGAGTAAACTGAATCTGAGCACAGAATATACCGACATGTCTGAAATTAATTCTAATAATCAACAAGAGAATATTTCAGCAAGGAAATAAAAAATTGAAAACATCAGATGCATTGCCAACTATACATATACATCTGCTATAGTTTACTCCAGTTGACTCGAGTTTAGATGTGGTAAGAATCAAAGATACATCTCCTATGTCCATACAATCTTGCATCCATGGTTGCTTCTGTATGAATGTGCTTTCCAATCTCGTGCTCCCTCCATCACAAATATACGTTTTAGAAAGCTAATTTAGCATTCCAAAACATCTTATATTAGTGAATAGAGGAAATACCTTTTTTAGAGGATAAATATCTTATCCTACCAATTCTCATATTTTCTTTAGTTTGCCTAAACCTTCCACACTTGGTAAGATCAAATTTTTGTACAAAATAGCAGCTAAATTAGGCACGGGTCTGCGAAACTGATAATAGACAACTTGACTCGTATTTTCCTGTATTGGGAGTTGAATCCACAAACAATATTATATTTCCTAAAGAAAACACCAAATTGTTTTACCAATGACAATCCTGAAATTGTACCTTTGCTTCATCGGGAAAGTGCAGGCAATCCGAAATCTTGCTCAACATCAGACACACATGGGTCGGCTCATTAGGTAGTGTGCACACCTGCTATAGGACATAGTTGTTGTTACTTGTTAGTTAATTGGACAAAGCTCATCTAAAAATCCATCCACAAGCTTACTCCATAATCAGAGTGGTCCATTTCATGAGCAAACAAAGTAAAAGCAGACGGGAGTGGAAAAGGGGAATAAAATAAATACATCCGATTGTAATCTTGCACCAATCGATCGCTTTGAAATACCCAAAAAAAAATCCCTAATCAAGAACGCCATCCAGAATACTATCCAGAACATAAAAAAAACAGGACTGAGCATGAACTTGTGTACCTAAAAACGGATGCACAAGCAAGATTCCTTTATTAAGGACGCCATCCAGAACATCTTCCCATGTAACCAAAAATTAATATGGTCATATATACAGGATCCAATTAAGACCAAAGAAGTATAATGCTAAAAATTCACCAATCCCCATCCATGAACCAATCCGATCGCAATCCTCGTCCACGAAAACGGTACAGGCCATCACCTAAATTAACGTAGCTGGCTGTCAGCTCATGCTTCCCCTGGGGCAGTGCGGCCGCGTCGAGGGGGAGCCAGACTTGCGGAGCTACACTGCTTGACTGGCCGTCCCACCGCTGCTAGGGATCGTTGCCTCGCGAGCCTCGACGCTGGATCGACGATGACTTAGGGAGGTGGCGGCGATCGCGTATGGATGGGACCCATGGCTCGCTGGTGGGTGTCGCACGTATGTACTACATGTGCGTGGCTCGTGAGGTGAGCCACACGGATCGACCAAATAGATGAGCGCGCGATGGAACACACCTTTTTTTAGGTAAGTAGAAATTTATATTAATTCGGACTTAATACTTTTTTTTAGGAATCATTCGGACTTAATATACCTTATTAGCGGTAATAAGGGAAGGTGATTGGGCAACTTACCAAAGTGATCATCGGTAATTGGGCAATTTAGTTACTCCCCTAATTAAGGGGTTAAGAACGAAAATTTGGACCTGGCTTTGGTTTTCTCCCCCAATCAACGCATGGCTTGGTCCAGGCTTGCCCAACGACTAAAGGATCTTTGGAATTTTGGTAACTCAGCCCATTTTAGAAAGGGTTTATGATAATTGGAAGGTATTTGGCAGGTTATTATTTTTTAACATATATTTGACAGGTGACCAATGTATGGTTAGATACTGAGCGGAGATTTTGATGTAGGATCGTACGGTCCCTATGCGTTGAATCTTTGACATCAAACATGTTTGACGACGTACCAACTCGAATATAATAGTAAAGATGTACAGGGATCCAATTGCTTTTTATTTCTATGTACAGGGATTCGATTGCCTTTCAGTTTTGTATTCTGGGGTTTATGTGCAATTTTTTAGCATCTCTCGCCCTATACAACCCACCAAACAACAGATGCACTAATGCATGCATTTTGCATCATCATTGTTGCTACATATATGATTAGTTTTCATTGTTATTTGCCATCGTACATCATTTTCTATGCATATTTAGTCGATTTCCGGGACTTTCCTACAAAGTCCCCTTCATTGGTATTTAATTCCTGGGAGGCACAAAACCTCCTTTTTCGTATTTTATTTGTTTCAGAACTTTTTGATCAGTTTTTCACCCGGAGAAGGACCGTGAGCGAAAGAAGTACGCGAGGGGAGCCACGAGGGCCAAATGGACCCAGGTGGCGTGCCCTACATGTCTGGGTGCTCCACCCGAGGTTGTTTGCGCCTCGAGCATCGTCTCGGCCCCCCTTTTATACAAGAGGCTCCGATTCTCCTAAAAACCTAAGCCATATTTTTCCCGAGATTTATTGAGGCGGCGGCGGAGGCGAAAGTCCACTCCTACTCTGGGAGAGGGCAGATCCTGCTGCACCGGTGCCTCCGGTGAAGGGAAATCGACTCCATCGACATCCCACTCCTCCTTGGCTTGGGAGGAGGCATCTCCATCAACATCTCCATCAGCACCATCATCACCACCATCTCCATCTACGATATCGACGTCATCCCTCTCATAGTTTGTATTGAATTGAACCCCGGATATTGTTTTCTAGTGCTATTGCATGTTTGTGATTGGTACTTTGTCATTATTTGGTGGGAAAATTATATATTCAGATTGTGTTGTAATCATTATACCTCTGGTCCATATCATGTTTGACACTTGTGAGTAGTTCCCCACGTTTCTGAGGGCATAGGGTGATCTGGCTATGATTCTATATGATGTGCAATGAGTATTTGGTCAAGTTTTCTATCTTTTATGTTATTTTATGATGGTTTTATGCGAACATCGACTGCATATTACTTCACCTATACAGGCTCATAGGACTGCACTTTAATGTAATGCATAAGTGTTGGAAGGGACGGACTGATAGAAACTATTTTCCAATGCTATGGGTTGCATTAGAGGGGTTTAAGTCGGGGACCAATAATTTTATTGCTATGGTGGGATACTCGTGTTAATGATTCCTATACTTGCACATGAAAATGGCTCTAGGACCGATCATAAGGGGTGTGTTTGCACATACTTATGGCTGCACCTAACTTAGGCTCCGCCCCTAATTGAATAAAGCTTGACAAAATACTTACCATGTTGTTTAGAACTCAGATGCTAGTAAATCCATCCGCTCTCGGAAACTTTAGTTTTATATACGTACACACACTTGAGCTTGTCCTCTTGATGTATGAAGGATTCGGCTTTTCTCTCATCGAGAGCATTTACTTATTTGCTATTTACTTTCTAGACTTTATTTTTATTGTAAACTATACACCCAAAAACACCAAATTACTTTATTATTACTGCTTTCTTTTCGATTATGCTAACCAATACCTTCATCTCCTCGTGGGTTCGACAACCTTTCTGATTGAAAAATACTACAATTGATCTCCTGCACTTGGGAGCCATTATGCACTCAACATATCTGAATAGACACGAGCCACCAAACACGTGAGAATATCCCTACTCAACTTAGCTAGGGTCAGCTTGTATGAGTGGAGATAGCTATTCTCTAATTACCCAGGCTACCAAACACACTCTTAGATAACTACTTAAATTAAATGGAGTTAAACCGGCGATGCCAACATGAACACCTCGATTAGCTACCTAGGCTAGCCAGCGATGCGCCTCCGCCGCAAAATCAAATGCGCGTCGAACAGAAATCGCAAGTGCGGGAACACGAACAACAAAGGCACATATGGAGGGACAGTCAAAATCGAAGCACTCACCAACTCAAGAGGAGGAATAACGACACGATGTAGACGTAGAACCACACCTTAGAAGCCCCTCTAGCAGACGCCTCCAAGCCCGACGAAACACCACCTCGAATGCGTCAAAGTCACACGACGAGCCTTGGACGAGTCGATCCGCGAGTTCCCAACACTGATCCCGCTCTCCCAACTATCCAACACTACACATTAGAATGGCCACGTAGCTTCCCGGTGACCAACTCGCCGCCGACGGGTGAGGGCTCTCCACTTTCTATCGTATCCCTTCCTGATTCTTCTCCTCCACTAATCCCTCCTCATTCCTCCCATCTCTCTCGTCTCCCTCGTGCTCAGCTGCCGCAGGAACTCCATGGCTACAAAATTCCCCATGATTCGAGCACTCTTCTACCTACCACCTACGGTGGTGCGAGACGGCGAGGCTAGTGTGGCGAAGCGGTGCTGCGATGGTGCGGGCTTTTCTCCCTATCTCCGGTGGCTGCTCCACACCACCCGTGATGTGGGCTCCTCTGGTGCGGCGGATCGGCGCTGCGAGATGGCGAGCACCCGTGCCGAGGCGCGGTGCTGAGATGAGCACCGTAGTCCACTGGTGGTAGCACTGCCGCCACCAATGGCAACCACGCCACCGTTACTTTGTAGCACGACTGCGCAGCTAGGGTAGTAGTCACGCACCTCCTTCGCAGCACCGGCGTCCATCGATGCAACGCCGCCGCAGACGGTGGCAGCACCGCCTGCTGGCCTTGGTAGCAAGGGCGCACACCTAAGGTAGCAGTGACGCCCTTCCTTTGCAGCATCGGCGTCCACCAATGCAGCGACGCCACAGACGATGGCAGCACCGTCGGCTGACCTTGGTAGCAAGGGCGAAGACCTAGGGTAGCAGTGATGCCCTTCCTTCGCAGCACCGGCGTCCACCGATGCAGCACTGATAACCCACAAGTATAGGGGATCGCAACAGTCTTCGAGGGAAGTAAAACCCAAATTTATTGATTCGACACAAGGGGAGGTAAAGAATACTTATAAGCCTTAACAACTGAGTTGTCAATTCAGCTGCACCTGGAAAAGCACTAGTAACAGGGGTGATGTGAAAGCAGCAGTAATATGAGAGCAGTAGTAACACGAATACGTATGGCAGTAATATGAGAGCAATGGCACCAGAAAATAGTTGATACTACTTCCAATGTCATGTAGAACGAGTATATGATGATGAAAGATGGACCGGGGTTCCCAGCTATCTACACTAGTGGTAACTCTCCAATAACAAGTGTTGGGTGAACAAATTACAGTTGGGCAATTGATAGGATTGAAATAGCATTAAGACAGAACATCAAGATTATTAATCATGTAGGCATGTTTCCCATATCATACGTGCTCGCAATGAGAAACTTGTACAACATCTTTTGTCCTACCAGCCGGTGGCAGCCGGGCCTCTAGGGAATCTACTGGAAATTAAGGTACTCCTTTTAATAGAGCACCGGAGCAAAGCATTAACACTTTGTGAAAACATGTGATCCTCATATCTAAGCCTTCCCCTCCAGTTATCCCGATTCTTTGTCACTCTGGGGCCTCGGGTTCCGGACATAGACATGTGCAAACAACTTGTAGATACAATCTAAGCAATAAGTATAGAGCTTAAATCTAAGATCATGCCACTCGGGCCCTAGTGACAAGCATTAAACACAACAAGATTGCAGCAACAATAACTTCACAAACTTATATAGATAGACTAATCATAATGTAACAATCCATCGGATCCCAACAAACACAACACCGATTACATCAGATGAATCTCAATCATGTAAGGCAGCTCATGAGATCATTGTATTGAAGTACATGGGGGAGAGAATACCAACTAGCTACAGCTAGAACCCGTAGTCCATGGGGGAACTACTCACGGAGCATGATGGAGGCGGTGGCGTTGATGGAGATGGCTTCCGGGGGCACTTCCCCGTCCCGGCAGGGTGTCGGAACAGAGACTTCTGTCCCCTGAATTGGAGTTTCGCGATGGTGGCGGCGCCCCTGGAGTCTTTCTGGAGTTTCGTCAATCGGTATCGATGTTTTAGGTCAGGACGGCTTAAATAGGCGAAGAGTCGGAGGGGCCACGGGGCCTCCTCACACTAGGGTGGTGCGCCCCCCTCCTAGGCCGCGCCGCCACCACGTGTGGGGCCCCCAGGGCACCCCTCTGGTCCCCCTCTGACTTTCTGGAAGGTTCCGGGAAAAATAAGGTTCTGGGCGTTAATTTCGTCGAATTCCGAGAATATTGCCCGAACAGCCTTTCTGGAACCAAAAACAACAGAAAACAGCAACTGGCCCTTCGGCATCTCGTTAATAGGTTAGTTCCGGAAAATGCATAAAAACATTATAAAGTGCAAACAAAACATGTAAGTATTGTCAATAAACAAGCATGGAACATCAGAAATTATAGGTACGTTGGAGACGTATCAGCATCCCCAAGCTTAGTTCCTGCTCGCCCTCGAGTAGGTAAACGATAAAAAGAGTAATTTCTGTAGTGACATGCTACTTACATAATCTTGATCATCCTATTATAAAGCATATGAGATGAATGCAGTGACTCAAGGCAATGATCTATAGTTGCTAACAAATAGATAACATATAGCAAAACTTTTCATGAATAGTACTTTCAAGACAAGCATCAAAAGTCTTGCATAAGAGTTAACTCATAAAGCAATAAATTCAAAGTAAAGGCATTGAAGCAACACAGAGGAAGATTTAAGTTTCAGCAGTTGCTTTCAACTTTCAACATGCATATCTCATGGATAATTGTCAACATAAAGTAATATGATGAATGCAAATATGCAAGTATGTAAGAATCAATGCACAGTTAACACAAGTGTTTGCTTCTAAGATGGAAGGAAGTAGGTAAACTGACTCAACATAAAGTAAAAGAAAGGCCCTTCGCAGAGGGAAGCAGGGATTAAATCATGTGCTAGAGCTTTTTAAGTTTTGAAATCATATAGAGAGCATAAAAGTAAAGTTTTGAGAGGTGTTTGTTGTTGTCAACGAATGATAGTGGGCACTCTAACTACCTCATCAACCAGACTTTCAAGAGCGGCTCCCATGAAGGACGTTATCTCTACCAGCAAGGTAGATCATCCCTCTTCTCTTTTGTTAACACATGTATTTTAGTTTCATTATTTATGGATGACACTCCTCCCAACCTTTTGCTTTCACAAGCCATGGCTAACCGAATCCTCGGGTGCCTTCCATCAATCACATACCATGGAGGAGTGTCTATTTGCAAAATTAAGTTGCTTACTGATGAATCAGAGCAAAACATGTGAAGAGAATTATCAATGAAAGTTGATTAATTGGGGGCTGGGAACCCCGCGCCAGCTCTTTTTGCAAAATTATTGGATAAGCGGATGAAGCCACTAGTCCATTGTGAAAGTCTGTCAAAAGTAAATGACAAGATCGAAAGATAAAACACCACATACTTCCTCATGAGCTATAAAACATTGACACAAATAAGAGATAATAGCTTTTGAATTGTTTAAAGGTAGCACATGAAGTATTTACTTGGAATGGCAGGAAATACCACATAGTAGGTAGATATGGTGGACACAAATGGCATAGGTTTTGGCTCAAGGTTTTGGATGCACGAGAAGCATTTCCTCTCAGTACAAGGCTTTGGCTAGCAAGGTTGTTTGAAGCAAACACAAGTATGAACCGGTACAACAAAACTTACATAAGAACATATTGCAAGCATTATAAAACTCTACACTGTCTTCCTCGTTGCTCAAACACTTTTACCAGAAAATATCTAGACCTTAGAGAGACCAATCATGCAAACCGGTTTCAACAAGCTCTACGGTATTTCTCCACTAATAGGTTTAAACTACATGATGCAAGAGCTTAATCATGATCTACTTGAGAGCTCAAAACAATTGCCAAGTATCAAATTATCCAAGACAATATGAGGCATTTTCTTTTTCCAACCAAATAGCAATAAATGCAATAGCTTCCAACTTTTGTCATTGAACATTAAAAGTAAAACAAAGAACACAAGTGTTCATATGAAAAAGCGGAGCGTGTATCTCTCCCACACAAGGATTGCTAGGTGATACGTCTCCGACGTATCGATAATTTCTTATGTTCCATGCCACATTATTGATGTTATCTACATGTTTTATGCACACTTTATGTCATATTCGTGCATTTTCTGGAACTAACCTATTAACAAGATGCCGAAGTGCCGATTCTGTTTTCTGCTGTTTTTGGTTTCAGAAATCCTAGTAACGAAATATTCTCGGAATTGGACGAAATCAACGCCCAGGGTCCTATTTTGCCACGAAGCTTCCAGAAGACCGAAGAGGAGACGAAGTGGGGCCACGAGGTGGCGACACCATAGGGCGGCGCGGCCCAAGCCCTGGCCGCGCTGACCTAGGGTGTGGGCCCCTCGTGCCCCATCCTGACCTGCCCTTCCGCCTACTTAAAGCCTCCGTCGCGAAACCCCCAGTCCCGAGATCCACGATACGGAAAACCTTCCAGAGACGCCGCCGCCGCCGATCCCATCTCGGGGGATCCAGGAGATCGCCTCCGGCACCCTGCCGGAGAGGGGAATCATCTCCCGGAGGACTCTACGCCGCCATGGTCGCCTCCGGAGTGATGAGTGAGTAGTCTACCCCTGGACTATGGGTCCATAGCAGTAGCTAGATGGTTGTCTTCTCCCCATTGTGCTTCATTGTCGGATCTTGTGAGCTGCCTAACATGATCAAGATCATCTATCTGTAATTCTATATGTTGCGTTTGTTGGGATCCGATGAATAGAGAATACTTGTTATGTTGATTATCAAAGTTATGTCTATGTGTTGTTTATGATCTTGCATGCTCTCCGTTACTAGTAGATGCTCTGGCCAAGTAGATGCTTGTAACTCCAAGAGGGAGTATTTATGCTCGATAGTGGATTCATGCCTCCATTGATATCTGGGACAGTGATAGAAAGTTCTAAGGTTGTGGATGTGCTGTTGCCACTAGGGATAAAACATTGGTGCTATGTTCAAGGATGTAGTTACTGATTACATTACACGCAATACTTAATGCAATTGTCTGTTGTTAGCAACTTAATACTGGAGGGGGTTCGGATGATAATCTGAAGGTGGACTTTTTAGGCATAGATGCATGCTGGATGGCGGTCTATGTACTTTGTCGTAATGCCCAATTAAATCTCACTATACTCATCATAATATGTATGTGCATGGTCATGCCCTCTTTATTTGTCAATTGCCCAACTGTAATTTGTTCACCCAACATGCTGTTTATCTTATGGGAGAGACACCTCTAGTGAACTGTGGACCCCGGTCCAATTCTCTATACTGAAATACAATCTACTGCAATATTGTTCTACTGTTTTCAGCAAACAATCATCTTCCACACAATACGGTTAATCCTTTGTTACAGCAAGCCGGTGAGATTGACAACCTCACTGTTTCGTTGGGGCAAAGTACTTTGGTTGTGTTGTGCAGGTTCCACGTTGGCGCCGGAATCCCTGGTGTTGCGCCGCACTACATCCCGCCGCCATCAACCTTCAACGTGCTTCTTGGCTCCTCCTGGTTCGATAAACCTTGGTTTCTTTCTGAGGGAAAACTTGCTGCTGTGCGCATCATACCTTCCTCTTGGGGTTCCCAACGAACGTGTGAGTTACACGCCATCAAGCTCTTTTTCTGGCGCCGTTGCCAGGGAGATCAAGACACGCTGCAAGGGGAGTCTCCACTTCCCAATCTCTTTACTTTGTTTTTGTCTTGCTTAGTTTTATTTACTACTTTGTTTGCTGCACTAAATCAAAATACAAAAAAATTAGTTGCTAGCTTTACTTTATTTACTGTCTTGCACTCTATATCAAAAACACAAAAAAATTAGTTACTTGCATTTACTTTATCTAGTTTGCTTTATTTACTGTTGCTAAAATGGCCAACCCTGAAAATACTAAGTTGTGTGACTTCACAACCACAAATAATAATGATTTCTTATGCACACCTATTGCTCCACCTGCTACTACAGCAGAATTCTTTGAAATTAAACCTGCTTTACTGAATCTTGTTATGCGAGAGCAATTTTCTGGTGTTAGTTCTGATGATGCTGCTGCCCACCTTAATAATTTTGTTGAATTATGTGAAATGCAAAAGTATAAAGATGTAGATGGTGACATTATAAAATTAAAATTGTTCCCTTTCTCATTAAGAGGAAGAGCTAAAGATTGGTTGCTATCTCTGCCTAAGAATAGTATTGATTCATGGACTAAATGCAAGGATGCTTTTATTGGTAGATATTATCCCCTGCTAAAATTATATCTTTGAGGAGTAGCATAATGAATTTTAAACAATTATATACTGAACATGTTGCACAAGCATGGGAAAGAATGAAATCTCTGGTTAAAAATTGCCCAACCCATGGACTGACTACTTGGATGATCATCCAAACCTTCTATGCAGGACTAAATTTTTCTTCGCGGAATTTATTGGATTCAGCTGCTGGAGGTACCTTTATGTCCATCACTTTTGGTGAAGCAACAAAGCTTCTTGATAATATGATGATCAACTACTCTGAATGGCACACGGAAAGAGCTCCACAAGGTAAGAAGGTAAATTATGTCGAAGAAACCTCTTCCTTGAGTGATAAGATTGATGCTATTATGTCTATGCTTGTGAATGATAGGACTAATATTGATCCTAATAATGTTCTGTTAGCTTCATTGGTTGCACAAGAAGAACATGTTGATGTAAACTTCATTAAAAATAATAATTTCAACAACAATGCTTACCGGAACAATTCTAGTAACAACTATAGGCCATATCCTTATAATAATGGCAACGGCTATGGTAATTCTTATGGGAATTCTTACAACAATAATAGGAACACACCCCCTGGACTTGAAGCCATGCTTAAAGAATTTATTAGTACACAAACTGCTTTTAACAAATCTGTTGAAGAAAAGCTTGGGAAAATTGATATACTTGCTTCTAAAGTCGATAGTCTTGCTGCTGATGTTGATCTTTTGAAATCGAAAATTATGCCTAATGAAAATCATCATAATAAAATTGTTACTACAGCAAATGCCATCCAAGTTAGAATTAATGAGAATATAAGATTAATGGCTGAACTGCGTGCTAGGTGGGATAGAGAAGAAAATAAAAAACTAGCTAAAGAAAAGAATGTAGCTAAAGTTTGGACTATTACCACCACTAGTAATGCTAATGCTACACATGTTGCTGCACCTCCTACTATTAATAATAAAAGAATTGGTGTTAGCAATGTTTCCACTTCTAATGCAAAGCGCGAGAAATTACCTGAAACTGCTAAAACTGCTGAAACTGCCTGTGATAAAGCTGCTGAAATTTTTTCCAACATTGGGGATGATGATCCCATTGCTTTAGATTATAATGGTTTGAATTTTGATGATTGCCACATCTCTGAAGTTATAAAGTTCTTGCAAAAACTTGCTAAAAGTCCTAATGCTAGTGCTATAAATTTGGCTTTCACGCAACATATTACAAATGCTCTCATAAAAGCTAGAGAAGAGAAACTAGAGCGCGAAGCCTCTATTCCTAAAAAGCTAGAGGATGGTTGGGAGCCCATCATTAAGATGAAGGTTAATGATTTTGATTGTAATGCTTTATGTGATCTTGGTGCAAGTATTTCCGTTATGCCTAAGAAAATCTATAATATGCTTGACTTGCCACCGCTGAAAAATTGTTATTTGGATGTTAATCTTGCTGATCATTCTACAAAGAAACCTTTGGGGAAAGTTGATAATGTTCGCATTACCGTTAACAATAACCTTGTCCCCGTTGATTTTGTTGTCTTGGATATTGAATGCAATGCATCTTGTCCCATTATATTGGGAAGACCTTTTCTTCGAACTGTTGGTGCTATCATTGATATGAAGGAAGGTAATATAAAATATCAATTTCCTCTCAAGAAAGGTATGGAACACTTCCCTAGAAAGAGAATGAAGTTACCTTTTGATTCTATTATTAGAACAAATTATGATGTTGACATTTCGTCTCTTGATAATACTTGATACACACTTTATGCGCCTAGCTGAAAGGCGTTAAAGAAAAGCGCTTATGGGAGACAACCCATGTTTTTACCTACAGTACTTTGTTTTTATTTTGTGTCTTGGAAGTTGTTTACTACTGTAGCAACCTCTCCTTATCTTAGTTTAGTGTTTTGTTGTGCCAAGTAAAGTCGTTGATAGAAAAGTTCATACTAGATTTGGATTACTGCGCAGAAACAGATTTCTTTGCTGTCACGAATCTGGGCTGTTTTCTCTGTAGGTAACTCAGAAAATTATGCCAATTTACGTGAGTGATCCTCAGATATGTACACAACTTTCATTCAATTTGAACATTTTCATTTGAGCAAGTCTGGTGCCTCGATAAAATTCGTCAATACGAACTATTCTGTTTTGACAGATTCTGCCTTTTATTTCGCATTGCCTCTTTTGCTATGTTGGATGAATTTCTTTGATCCATTAATGTCCAGTAGCTTTATGCAATGTCCAGAAGTGTTAAGAATGATTATGTCACCTCTGAACATGTTAATTTTTATTGTCGCTAACCCTCTAATGAGTTGTTCTAAGTTTGGTGTGGAGGAAGTTTTCAAGGATCAAGAGAGGAGTATGATGCAACATGATCAAGGAGAGTGAAAGCTCTAAGCTTGGGGATGCCCCGGTGGTTCACCCCTGCATATTCTAAGAAGACTCAAGCGTCTAAGCTTGGGAATGCCCAAGGCATCCCCTTCTTCATCGACAACATTATCAGGTTCCTCCCCTGAAACTATATTTTTATTCCATCACATCTTATGTGCTTTGCTTGGAGCGTCGGTTTGTTTTTGTTTTTTGTTTTGTTTGAATAAAATGGATCCTAGCATTCACTTTATGGGAGAGAGACACGCTCCACTGTAGCATATGGACAAGTATGTCCTTAGGCTCTACTCATAGTATTCATGGCGAAGTTTCTTCTTCGTTAAATTGTTATATGGTTGGAATTGGAAAATGATACATGTAGTAAATTGCTATAATGTCTTGGGTAATGTGATACTTGGCAATTGTTGTGCTCATGTTTAAGCTCTTGCATCATATGCTTTGCACCCATTAATGAAGAAATACATAGAGCATGCTAAATTTGGTTTGCATATTTGGTTTCTCTAAGGTCTAGATAATTTCTAGTATTGAGTTTGAACAACAAGGAAGACGGTGTAGAGTCTTATAATGTTTACAATATGTCTTTTATGTGAGTTTTGCTGCACCGGTTCATCCTTGTGTTTGTTTCAAATAAGCCTTGCTAGCCTAAACCTTGTATCGAGAGGGAATACCTCTCATGCATCCAAAATACTTGAGCCAACCACTATGCCATTTGTGTCCACCATACCTACCTACTACATGGTATTTTCCGCCATTCCAAAGTAAATTGCTTGAGTGCTACCTTTAAAATTCCATCATTCACCTTTGCAATATATAGCTCATGGGACAAATAGCTTAAAAACTATTGTGGTATTGAATATGTACTTATGCACTTTATCTCTTATTAAGTTGCTTGTTGTGCGATAACCATGTTCACTGGGGACGCCATCAACTACTCTTTGTTGAATTTCATGTGAGTTGCTATGCATGTTCGTCTTGTCTAAAGTAAGAGCGATCTACCACCTTATGGTTAAGCATGCATATTGTTAGAGAAGAACATTGGGCCGCTAACTAAAGCCATGATCCATGGTGGAAGTTTCAGTTTTGGACATATATCCTCAATCTCATATGAGAAAATTATTAATTGTTGTTACATGCTTATGCATAAAAGAGGAGTCCATTATCTGTTGTCTATGTTGTCCCGGTATGGATGTCTAAGTTGAGAATAATCAATAGCGAGAAATCCAATGCGAGCTTTCTCCTTAGACCTTTGTACAAGCGGCATAGAGGTACCCCTTTGTGACACTTGGTTAAAACATGTGCATTGTGATGATCCGGTAGTCCAAGCTAATTAGGACAAGGTGCGGGCACTATTAGTATACTATGCATGAGGCTTGCAACTTGTAAGATATAATTTACATGATACATATGCTTTATTACTACCGTTGACAAAATTGTTTCTTGTTTTCAAAATCAAAGCTCTAGCACAAATATAGCAATCGATGCTTTTCCTCTATGGAGGACAATTCTTTTACTTTCAATGTTGAGTCAGTTCACCTATTTCTCTCCACCTCAAGAAGCAAACACTTGTGTGAACTGTGTATTGATTCCTACATACTTGCATATTGCACTTATTATATTACTCTATGTTGACAATATCCATGAGATATACATGTTACAAGTTGAAAGCAACCGCTGAAACTTAATCTTCCTTTGTGTTGCTTCAATACCTTTACTTTGAATTATTGCTTTATGAGTTAACTCTTATGCAAGACTTATTGATGCTTGTCTTGAAGTGCTATTCATGAAAAGTCTTTGCTTTATGATTCACTTGTTTACTCATGTCATATACATTATTTTGATCGCTGCATTCACTACATATGCTTTACAAATAGTATGATCAAGGTTATGATGGCATGTCACTCCAGAAATTATCTGTGTTATCGTTTTACCTGCTCGGGACGAGCAGAACTAAGCTTGGGGATGCTGATACGTCTCCGACGTATCGATAATTTCTTATGTTCCATGCCACATTATTGATGTTATCTACATGTTTTATGCACACTTTATGTCATATTCGTGCATTTTCTGGAACTAACCTATTAACAAGATGCCAAAGTGCCGATTCTTTGTTTTACGCTGTTTTTGGTTTCAGAAATCCTAGTAACGAAATATTCTCGGAATTGGACGAAATCAACGCCCAGGGTCCTATTTTGCCACGAAACTTCCAGAAGACCGAAGAGGAGACGAAGTGGGGCCACGAGGTGGCGACACCATAGGGCGGCGCGGCCCAAGCCCTGGCCGCGCCGACCTAGGGTGTGGGCCCCTCGTGCCCCATCCTGACCTGCCCTTCCGCCTACTTAAAGCCTCCGTCGCGAAACCCCAGTGCGAGAGCCACGATACGGAAAACCTTCCGGAGACGCCGCCGCCGCCGATCCCATCTCGGGGGATCCCGGAGATCGCCTCCGGCACCCTGCCGGAGAGGGGAATCATCTCCCGGAGGACTCTACGCCGCCATGGTCGCCTCCGGAGTGATGAGTGAGTAGTCTACCCCTGGACTATGGGTCCATAGCAGTAGCTAGATGGTTGTCTTCTCCCCATTGTGCTTCATTGTCGGATCTTGTGAGCTGCCTAACATGATCAAGATCATCTATCTGTAATTCTATATGTTGTGTTTGTTGGGATCCGATGAATAGAGAATACTTGTTATGTTGATTATCAAAGTTATATCTATGTGTTGTTTATGATCTTGCATGCTCTCCGTTACTAGTAGATGCTCTGGCCAAGTAGATGCTTGTAACTCCAAGAGGGAGTATTTATGCTCGATAGTGGGTTCATGCCTCCATTGATATCTGGGACAGTGACAGAAAGTTCTAAGGTTGTGGATGTGCTGTTGCCACTAGGGATAAAACATTGGTGCTATGTTCAAGGATGTAGTTACTGATTACATTACGCGCAATACTTAATGCAATTGTCTGTTGTTAGCAACTTAATACTGGAGGGGGTTCGGATGATAACCTAAAGGTGGACTTTTTAGGCATAGATGCATGCTGGATGGCGGTCTATGTACTTTGTCGTAATGCCCAATTAAATCTCACTATACTCATCATAATATGTATGTGCATGGTCATGCCCTCTTTATTTGTCAATTGCCCAACTGTAATTTGTTCACCCAACATGCTGTTTATCTTATGGGAGAGACACCTCTAGTGAACTGTGGACCCCGGTCCAATTCTCTATACTGAAATACAATCTCTTGCAATCTTTGTTCTACTGTTTTCTGCAAACAATCATCTTCCACACAATACGGTTAATCCTTTGTTACAGCAAGCCGGTGAGATTGACAACCTCACTGTTTCGTTGGGGCAAAGTACTTTGGTTGTGTTGTGCAGGTTCCACGTTGGCGCCGGAATCCCTGGTGTTGCGCCGCATTACATCCCGCCGCCATCAACCTTCAACGTGCTTCTTGGCTCCTCCTGGTTCGATAAACCTTGGTTTCTTTCTGAGGGAAAACTTGCTGCTGTGCGCATCATACCTTCCTCTTGGGGTTCCCAACAAACGTGTGAGTTACACGCCATCACTAGGATCCGAATTTATTCAAACATAAACAAAAATAAAAACACACAGACGCTCCAAGTAAAGCACATAAGATGTGACCGAATAAAAGTATAGTTTCAATAGAAGAACCTGATAAGTTGATGAAGAAGGGGATGCCTTGGGCATCCCAAGCTTAGATGCTTGAGTCTTCTTGAAATATGCAGGGATGAACCACGGGGGCATCCCCAAGCTTAGGCTTTTCACTCTTCTTGATCATATATCATCCTCCTCTCTTGACCCTTGAAAACTTCCTTCACACCAAACTTCTCATAAACTTCATTAGAGGGGTTAGTACTCAAAAAACTTTAATCCACTTCAGCCCTGTAGTGACACATTGCAAGAACTCAATAAAATATTAGCTACATCTCTCCACGTCTAGAAAGCCTTGCTTAAAATCCACAAGGGATAATGCAAAAAATAGAGACAGAATCTGTCAAAACAGAACAGCCAGTAAACACGAATTTTTAAGAGGTACTTCCGTTGCTCAAATCAGAAAACTCAAAACTAATGAAAGTTGCGTACATATCTGTGGATCACTCACGTAAATTGGCAGATTTTTCTGAGTTACCTACAGAGAATCATACCCAGATTCGTGACAGCAAGAAATCTGTTTCTGCGCAGAAATCCAAATATAGCATCAAACTTCTATTAGAGACTTCACTTGGCACAACATTGCAATAAAATAAAGATAAGGAGAGGTTGCTACAGTAGTAACAACTTCCAAAACACAACAAAACAGTAGCAAAATAAAAACACGGGTTATCTCCCAAGAAGTGCTTTCTTTATAGCCATTAAGATGGGCTCAGCAGTTTTAATGATGCACTCGCAAGAAATAAGAGTTGAAGCAAAAGAGAGCATCAAGAAGCAAATTCAAAACACATTTAAGTCTAACCCACTTCCTATGCATAGGAGTCTTGTACACAAATAAATTCATGAAGAACAAAGTGACAAGCATAAGAAGATAGAACAAGAGTAACTTCAAAATTTTCAGCATATAGAGAGGTGTTTTAGTACCATGCAAATTTCTACAACCATATTTTCCTCTCTCATAATAATTTTCAGTAGCTTCATGGATAAACTCAACAATATAACTATCACATGCAACATACTTTCCATGATCTACAAACACATAATTTTTATCAAGCTCAAAAATAGTAGGATTAAAACTTTCAAACCCACTTTTATCAATAATGTAACAAGATGATTGATCAATCTCAAAAGATATGGGACTCATAGATAAAGTCAAGACTTCTCCAATCCCATTTTCATTAGTAGTACAATTAATATTATCAAGTAACATAGGACCATCATCTAGAGATTTATCATAAACATTTGCTAAGCAAAACTCTTTAGTACCATGCATTTCAACATCAGGCACAAACAAAGCATTATCATAAGATTTATCAAAATAGCATGGATTATCATAAATAACAGTAGCATAATTATTCTCACAAGTTTTACTCATAGGGAATATTTCAAGAGAATCCACAGGAACATAACATTCATCCTCCTTTGGTAAACATGGAGGACAATCAAATAGTGTAAGAGATAAAGAGTTACTCTCATTAGAAGGTTGGCATGGGTAGCTAATCCATTCTTCCTCCTTTTGTTCATCACTCTCCTCTTCTTTTTCATCCAATGAGCTTTCAGGTTCATCAATTTCCTCCTCTTTTTCATCCAATGAGCTTTCAGGTTCATCAATTTCTACTTCCACAGGTTCCTGCAAATTGTGAGTGCATTCTTGTGCATTAATGAGTCTCTCTTTATAATCAATGATATAAGGATTATCACTGTAACTTTCTATGCAAAAATTAAGGATAGAAGAGACATAATCTTTAAGGTCCTTACAAACAACACAAGTTTCATAATTTTTAGCAATGAAGGATTCTATCTCAGAGGCTCCCATAAATATGACAAATTGTTCTACCTCTTTGAACCCAAAATGAATATAGTTATTCCAATTATAGTTCTTAATTAAAACTTCCTCACTAAAGCCACATTGAAATTTAAGCTGTTTAGTATCCTGTTTAGAGCAACAGTTTATATCATGGCGTTTAAGCAAGATTTTAGCAATTGTATTCAGTTTTTCTATCACAGCACTCATAACTTTTCCCGTTCTTGATTCTCTATAATTATTATATAATTCAATAAGCTCCAAATAGGTTGTAGGTTCTCCCATAGCAACAGTTTTTAATTTTTAGGTTTTTCAAATTTTTATGGATTTTCGGGTATATAGGGAAAATCAAACAAGACAAAAATAAACTAGACAAAAGTAAACTAAGTAAAACAAAATAAAATAAAACAGAGAGAGAGGTGGAGTGTACTCCCCAGGTGAACTTATGAGTAGAGCTATGCCTCCCCGGCAACGGCGCCAGAAAATAGTCTTGATAACCCACAAGTATAGGGGATCGCAACAGTCTTCGAGGGAAGTAAAACCCAAATTTATTGATTCGACACAAGGGGAGGTAAAGAATACTTATAAGCCTTAACAACTGAGTTGTCAATTCAGCTGCACCTGGAAAAGCACTAGTAACAGGGGTGATGTGAAAGCAGCAGTAATATGAGAGCAGTAGTAACAGTAACACAGCAGCAGTGGCAGTAATATGAGAGCAATGGCACCAGAAAATAGTTGATACTACTTCCAATGTCATGTAGAACGAGTATATGATGATGAAAGATGGACCGGGGTTCCCAACTATCTACACTAGTGGTAACTCTCCAATTACAAGTGTTGGGTGAACAAATTACAGTTGGGCAATTGATAGGATTGAAATAGCATTAAGACAGAACATCAAGATTATTAATCATGTAGGCATGTTTCCCATATATAGTCATACGTGCTCGCAATGAGAAACTTGTACAACATCTTTTGTCCTACCAGCCGGTGGCAGCCGGGCCTCTAGGGAATCTACTGGAAATTAAGGTACTCCTTTTAATAGAGCACCGGAGCAAAGCATTAACACTTTGTGAAAACATGTGATCCTCATATCTAAGCCTTCCCCTCCAGTTATCCCAGTTGCTGTCACTCTGGGGCCTCGGGTTCCGGACATAGACATGTGCAAACAACTTGTAGATACAATCTAAGCAATAAGTATAGAGCTTAAATCTAAGATCATGCCACTCGGGCACTAGTGACAAGCATTAAACACAACAAGATTGCAGCAACAATAACTTCACAAACTTATATAGATAGACTAATCATAATGTAACAATCCATCGGATCCCAACAAACACAACACCGATTATATCAGATGAATCTCAATCATGTAAGGCAGCTCATGAGATCATTGTATTGAAGTACATGGGGGAGAGAATACCAACTAGCTACAGCTAGAACCCGTAGTCCATGGGGGAACTACTCACAGAGCATGATGGAGGCGGTGGCGTTGATGGAGATGGCTTCCGGGGGCACTTCCCCGTCCCGGCAGGGTGCCGGAACAGAGACTTCTGTCCCCTGAATTGGAGTTTCACGATGGTGGCGGCGCCCCTGGAGTCTTTCTGGAGTTTCGTCAATCGGTATCGATGTTTTAGGTCAGGACGGCTTAAATAGGCGAAGAGTCGGAGTCGGAGGGGCCACGGGGCCTCCTCACACTAGGGTGGCGCGCCCCCCTCCTAGGCCGCGCCGCCACCACGTGTGGGGCCCCCAGGGCACCCCTCTGGTCCCCCTCTGACTTTCTGGAAGGTTCCGGGAAAAATAAGGTTTTGGGCGTTGATTTCGTCGAATTCCGAGAATATTGCCCGAACAGCCTTTCTGGAACCAAAAACAACAGAAAACAGCAACTGGCCCTTCGGCATCTCGTTAATAGGTTAGTTCCGGAAAATGCATAAAAACATTATAAAGTGCAAACAAAACATGTAAGTATTGTTAATAAACAAGCATGGAACATCAGAAATTATAGGTACGTTGGAGACGTATCAAGCACCTCCCCCACCGCCGGTAGCAACTACGACCACCGCGGGTAGCATCCGGTGACCTACTTTGCAGCAGTAGCTGTCGGTGCATGCGGCAGTGGTCATCCATGGCGGCGCCTAGCTTGCATCAAGGTTGGACTTGCAGCACGGGAGGCGCCTACCTCGGAGTAGCGATCCTCACCGGTGTGGCACGGGAGGCGTTCCTGCTTCTAAGGAAGGCCGTAACAGTTGCAATCCCACCCTCAGACTGCTCCTAAGCTACGTCGTCGTCGATCCTTGTCTTCCGCCACCCGGTGCTGCTTGTCTTGGGTCGCTGGAATATCTCGTCGGAGTTCTGAGCAAGGGGATGGCTGCATGAGCACGGGGAGATGAAGCTGGGGATATTTCCCTTTTTTCCTGGCAACTTGTGTGGGACTGTGATTGGTGGGGTCCATCCATATGTAGGAGACAACGGACCTCTGCATGCAATCCATCTAGTGGACGTGCTTGCTTGGTTTGTCTGGATCGGATGGACAGGGAGGCGGGGGATGCTCAACGCTCTCCCAACAACAATCCCCTTGTTTGGAAATGACCTACATCTCACCCTAGATTGGGAATGACAAGTTTGGGGTGCTGCTCGGGTCTAAGAGCATCTCTAGCAGATCCCCCATCCGACCCTCATCCGCATAATAACCGCCGATTTCCGGTTGAGAGGGTAAAAAAGGGACCGTTCAGATCCCACATCGGACCCCCATTTCCAAAAAAAAATCGGGCTGCCCCGATTTACGCCGCGCGACCCATAAGTTCCAGGGTCGGAGGGGTTGTGCGAGTCCGGCCTCCATCCATTCCTCCCTTGGCGTGAAGGAAGTTTAAGCTTGTCCCTTTTCCTTTTCCTCCCGCCAACCGCCGCAGCCGCGTGCCACCGCAGATCCCGGCCTTCCCCTCCGATTCCGACCGGTAGGAGCACGCGCGCGGGCCCGCCGCGTCCGCTCCGCCCGCCGGCGCGCGCGATTTGGGCACCAATCGGCCGGAATCGACGCCGCTGTGCACGCCTCACCGCCGGCCGGTAAGCCTTTTTCCCAAGCTCCTCGCAGCCACGGATCTGTCGCCGTAGCTATGATGGTTTGCCGCGGTTGTTGCGCCTTGCAGATGGACCCGTGCGCGCTGTTTTTGTTGGAGGATTCATCTTCCTCCGACGAATCCAACTTGCAGGAGCTGCTCGACGACGAGTTGGAGCAGACGGCGGTGATACTCGCGGCGGCGGTCATGAACGTGCGACCGAAGAAGCGGAAGGGCTCGACCATGGGGCGGTTGTGCATCCCGCGGAATTGCGCCCTCGGCCACACCTTGCTCATGCGCGATTATTTCGCCGAGATACCGACATATCCGCCCCATATTTTTCGCCGCCGGTACCAAATGCGGCGATCTTCGTTCAACAAAATCGTCGCAATGTGTGAGGACAACACGCGCTACTTCAAGTGCAAAAGAAATGCGCCGGGCTCATGGGATTTAGCGCGCACCAAAAATTATCTTCCGTCATGCGCATCTTTGCATACAACATTCCGGCGGACTATGCCGACGAGTATCTTCGCATAGGCGAGGATACGACGTTGGAGTCCGTCCGACGTTTTTGCAAGGTTATGATGCGTGTGTATGGGCCGACATATCTTCGAGCTCCCAATGATGAAGATACCGCAAGATTAATGGCAGAGAACGAACAACGGGGGTGGCCGGGCATGCTAGGTGGCATAGATTGTATGCATTGGACATGAAAAAATTGTCCAAAAGCTTGCAATGCTTGTATTGTGGCCGGAGCGATCCAACAATCGTTCTTGAGGCCGTTGCACCGCAGGATCTTTGGATTTGACACAATTTTTTGTTTTGCCCGGTTTACTCAACGATATCAATGTCCTGCATCGATCCCATCTTCTTGCCCGGCTTGCTAAAGGCGATGCCCCGGCTTGCAACTACACCGTCAACGGGAGAGAGTATACACTGGGGTACTACCTTGCCGACGGTATATACCCGGATTGGGCCACATTTGTGAAAACCATCCGAGAGCCGGGGAACAGAGCTGAAGCTGAGTTTGCAAAAGCACAAGAGACAACTCGAAAAGATATAGAACGAGCTTTTGGTGTTTTGCAAGCTAGATTTGCAATAGTCTAAGGACTAACCCGATTTTGGGATATGGACACACTCAAGGACATCATGACCACCTGTGCCATTCTGCACAATATGATCATTCAGGATGAGAGGGGTTTGAACTTATCCTTTTTCTTTGATAATGTTGGCACCCGAGTCAAACCTGCAAGAAATCTAGATACTGTGCAAGCTTTCCTTGAAACATACCGTCTGATTGAGAATGACAAGGATGAAAACAGCTTCAGGAAGATCTCGTTCGCCACCATTGGCAAAGGCACGGCAACTAGGATTTATTTGTGTTTCCAACCATTTGTTATTTGCTTCATTTGTTGTTGTACCATTTGATTCATATTGTTCGAAAACATTTGTTCCCATTTGTATTGTTTGTAATGTATGACAGTAAACATTTGTGTAATAGCTTGAATTATTGTTGTATTTGTCGTATCGAATATGTTGTTATGCGGGCCGCGTTTGACGCGTCTGGACTGCACGGCCGTTTTTTAGCCTTCAAAACGTGTTTGGGTGGCATGGACAGAAGGATTTGGGGTTTACAGTTTGGGGATCTACACCCTCTACAAGTTGAATTTCTTTTTAGACTTTATTCCGGAGGGAACTGATACGCGTAAAGCACACGTCCGTTGGGAACCCCAAGTGGAAGGTATGATACGTATAGAAGCAAGTTTTCCTCAGTAAGAAACCAAGGTTTATCGAACCAGTAGGAGCCAAGAAGCACGTTGAAGGTTGATGGCGGCGAAATGTAGTGCGGCGCAACACCAGGGATTCCGGCGCCAACGTGGAACCTGCACAATACAATCAAAGTACTTTGCCCCAACGTAACAGTGAGGTTGTCAATCTCACCGGCTTGCTGTAACAAAGGATTAAACGTATTGTGTGGAAGATGATGGTTGTTTGCGAAGAACAGTAAAGAACAATTGCAGTAGATTGTATTTCAGATGTAAAGAATGGACCTGGGTCCACAGTTCACTAGTGGTGTCTCTCCCATAAGATAAATCGCATGTTGGGTGAACGAATTACAGTTGGTCAATTGACAAATAAATAAGGCATAACAATGCACATACATATATCATGATGAGTACTATGAGATTTAATCAGGGCATTACGACAAAGTACATAGACCGCTATCCAGCATGCATCTATGCCTAAATAGTCTACTTTCAGGTTATCATCCGAACCCCTTCCGGTATTAAGTTGCAAGCAACAGACAATTGCATTAAGTATGGTGCGTAATGTAATCAACACAAATATCCTTAGACAAAGCATCGATGTTTTATCCCTAGTGGCAACAGCACATCCACAACCTTAGAACTTTCTGTCACTGTCCCAGATTCAATGGAGGCATGAACCCACTATCGAGCATAAATACTCCCTCTTGGAGTTACAAGTATCAACTTGACCAGAGCCTCTACTAGCAACGGAGAGCATGCAAGAACATAAACAACATATATGATAGATTGATAATCAACTTGACATAGTATTCAATATTCATCGGATCCCAACAAACACAACATGTAGCATTACAAATAGATGATCTTGATCATGATAGGCAGCTCACAAGATCTAACATGATAGCACAATGAGGAGAAGACGACCATCTAGCTACTGCTATGGACCCATAGTCCAGGGGTGAACTACTCACACATCGATCCGGAGGCGATCATGGCGATAAAGAGCCCTCCGGGAGATGATTCCCCTCTCCGGTAGGGTGCCGGAGGCGATCTCCTGAATCCCCCGAGATGGGATTGGCGGCGGCGGCGTCTCTGGAAGGTTTTCCGTATCGTGGCTCTCGGTACTGGGGGTTTCGCGACGAAGGCTTTAAGTAGGCGAAGAGGTAGGTCAGGGGGCGCCACGAGGGACCCACACAATAGGGCCGCGCGGCCAGGACCTGGGCCGCGCCGCCCTAGTGTGGCGTCGCCTCGCGGCCCCACTTCGTATCTCCCTCGGTCTTCTGGAAGCTTCATGGAAAAATAAGCCCCTGGGCGTTGATTTCGTCCAATTCCGAGAATATTTCCTTACTAGGATTTCTGAAACCAAAAACAACAGAAAACAGCAACTAGCTCTTCGGCATCTCGTCAATAGGTTAGTGCCAGAAAATGCATAATAATGACATATAATGTGTATAAAACATGTGAGTATCATCATAAAAGTAGCATGGAACATAAGAAATTATAGATACGTTTGAGACGTATCAAGCATCCCCAAGCTTAGTTCCTACTTGCCCTCGAATAGGTAAACGATAACAAGGATAATTTCTGAAGTGACATGCTATCATAATCTTGATCAATACTATTGTAAAGCACATGAGATGAATGCAGCGATTCGAAGCAATGATGAAGACAATGAGTAAACAACTGAATCATATAGCAAGGACTTTTCATGAATAATACTTTCAAGACAAGCATCAATAAGACTTGCATAACAGTTAACTCATAAGCAATAAATTCTTAGTAGAAAGCTTTGAAACAACACAAAGGAAGATATAAGTTTCAGCGGTTGCTTTCAACTTCAACATGTATATCTCATGGATAATTGTCAACATAAAGCAATATAACAAGTGCAATAGGTAAACATGTAAGAATCAATGCACACAGTTGACACAAGTGTTTGCTTCTAAGATAGAAAGAAGTAGGTAAACTGACTCAACAATAAAGTAAAAGAATAGCCCTTCGCAGAGGGAAGCATGGATTACTATTTTTGTGCTAGAGCTTTTCATTTTGAAAACATAGAAACAATTTTGTCAACGGTAGTAATAAATCATATGTGTTATGTATAAGACATCCTATAAGTTGCAAGCCTCATGCATAGAATACTAATAGTGCTCGCACCTTGTCCTAATTAGCTTGGATTAACATGGATTATCATTGCATAACATATGTTTCAACCAAGTGTCACAAAGGGGTACCTCTATGCCGCCTGTACAAGGGTCTAAGGAGAAGGTTCGCATTGGATTTCTCGCTTTTGATCATTCTCAACTTAGACACCCATACCGGGACAACATAGACAACAGATAATGGACTCCTCTTTTAATGCTTAAGCATTCAACAATAGATAATATTCTCATAAGAGATTGAGGTTTTGTGTCCAAACTGAAACTTCCACCATGATTCATGGCTTTAGTTAGCGGCCCAATGTTCTTCTCTAACAATATGCATACTCAAACCATTTGATCATGAAAATCTCCCTTACTTCAGACAAGACGAACATGCATAGCAACTCACATGATATTCAACAAAGGTAAAAGTTGATGACGTCCCCAGAAACATGGTGATAACCCACAAGTATAGGGGATCGCAACAGTCTTCGAGGGAAGTAAAACCCAAATTTATTGATTCGACACAAGGGGAGGTAAAGAATACTTATAAGCCTTAACAACTGAGTTGTCAATTCAGCTGCACCTGGAAAAGCACTAGTAACAGGGGTGATGTGAAAGCAGCAATAATATGAGAGCAGTAGTAATAAAGAATAACAAAGAAAGCAGTGCGTAATATGAGAGCAATGGCACCAGAAAATAGTTGATACTACTTGCAATGTCATGTAGAACGAGTATATGATGATGAAAGATGGACTGGGGTTCCCAGCTATCTACACTAGTGGTAACTCTCCAATAACAAGTGTTGGGTGAACAAATTACAGTTGGGCAATTGATAGGATTGAAATAGCATTAAGACAGAACATCAAGATTATTAATCATGTAGGCATGTTTCCCATATATAGTCATACGTGCTCGCAATGAGAAACTTGTACAACATCTTTTGTCCTACCAGCCGGTGGCAGCCGGGCCTCTAGGGAATCTACTGGAAATTAAGGCACTCCTTTTAATAGAGCACCGGAGCAAAGCATTAACACTCCGTGAAAACATGTGATCCTCATATCTAAGCCTTCCCCTCCAGTTGTCCCAATTTCTGTCACTTTGGGGCCTTTGGTTCCGGACATAGACATGTGCATACAACTTGTAGATACAATCTAAGCAATAAGTATAGAGCTTAAATCTAAGATCATGCCACTCGGGCCCTAGTGACAAGCATTAAGCATAACAAGATTGCAGCAACAATAACTTCACAAACTTTATAGATAGACTAATCATAATGTAACAATCCATCGGATCCCAACAAACACAACACCGATTACATCAGATGAATCTCAATCATGTAAGGCAGCTCATGAGATCATTGTATTGAAGTACATGGGGGAGAGAATACCAACTAGCTACAGCTAGAACCCGTAGTCCATGGGGGAACTACTCACGGAGCATGATGGAGGCGGTGGCGTCGATGGAGATGGCTTCCGGGGGCACTTCCCCGTCCCGGCAGGGTGCCGGAACAGAGACTTCTGTCCCCCGAATTGGAGTTTCGCGATGGTGGCGGCGCCCCTGGAGTCTTTCTGGAGTTTCGTCAAAAGGTCTCGAGTTTTTAGGTCGAAAGGGCTTATATAGGCGAAGAGGCGGCGCAGGAGGGGCAACAGGGTGCCCTCCCCATAGGCCGGCGCGGCCAGGGGCTGGCCCGCGCGGCCCTATGGTGTGGGGGCCCCAGGCCTCCCCTCTAACTCCCCTTCGGTGTCCTGGTCCGTCTCGGTGAATTATGATGTTTGGTCTTCATTTCGTCGAATTCCGAGAATATTGCCCGAACAGCCTTTCTGGAACCAAAAACAGCAGAAAACAGGAACTGGCACTGTGGCATCTTGTTAATAGGTTAGTTCCGGAAAACGCATAAAATCATCATAAAGTGCAAGCAAAACATGTAAGTATTGTCATAAAACAAGCATGGAACATCAGAAATTATGGATACGTTGGAGACGTATCACATGGTTACCGCTCAACAAGCAACTTATTAAGAAATAAGATACATAAGTACATATTCTTCACCACAATAGTTTTTAAGGCTATTTTCCCATGAGCTATGTATTGTAAAGGCAAAGAATGGAAGTTTAAAGGTAGCACTCAAGTAATGTACTTTGGAATGGCGGAGAAATACCATGTGGTAGGTAGGTATGGTGTGTTGGAGATATGCCCAAGAGGCAATAATAAAATGGTTATTATAATATATCTTTGTGTTTATGATAATGTTTACATACCATGCTATAATTGTATTAACTGAAACATTGATACATGTGTGTTATGTGAACAACAAGGAGTCCCTAGTAAGCCTCTTAACTAGCTTGTTGATTAATAGATGATTAGTTTCATAATCATGAACATTGGATGTTATTAATAACAAGGTTATATCATTATATGAATGATGTAATGGACACACCCAATTAAGCGTAGCATAAGATCACGTCATTAAGTTATTTGCTATAAGCTTTCGATACATAGTTACCTAGTCCTTTCGACCATGAGATCATGTAAATCACTTATACCGGAAAGGTACTTTGATTACATCAAACGCCACTGCGTAAATGGGTGGTTATAAAGGTGGGATTAAGTATCCGAAAAGTATGAGTTGAGGCATATGGATCAACAGTGGGATTTGTCCATCCCGATGACGGATAGATATACTCTGGGCCCTCTCGGTGGAATGTCGTCTAAATAGCTTGCAAGCATATGAATGGTTCATAAGGGACCACATACCACGGTACGAGTAAAGAGTACTTGTCAGGAGACGAGGTTGAACAAGGTATAGAGATACCGATGATCAAACCTCGGACAAGTAAAATATCGCGTGATAAAGGGAATTGGTATCGTATGTGAATGGTTCATTCGATCACTAAGTCATCGTTGAATATGTGGGAGCCATTATGGATCTCCAGATCCCGCTATTGGTTATTGGTCGGAGAGAAGTCTCAACCATGTCTACATAGTCCGCGAACCGTAGGGTGACACACTTAAGGTTTGATGTCGTTTAAGTAGATATGGAAATATGGAATGGAGTTCGAAGTTTTGTTCGGAGTCTCGAATGGGATCCAGGACATCACGAGGAGGTCCGTAATGGTCCGGAGAATAAGATTCATATATAGGAAGTCATTTTCTAGGTTTGAAAATGATCCGGTATTTTATCTGGAAGGTTCTAGAAGGTTCTAGAAGAGTCCGGAAGAAATCGGCATGGAAGGTGGAGTCCCTCTGGGACTCCACCCACCTTGGCCGGCCAGCCTAAGGGAGGAGGAGTCCCAAGTGGACTCCTCCCCATGGTGGCCGGCCACCCCACCAAGGAAAGGGGGAGTCCCACTCCCCCTAGGTTTGGTCATATGGAAGGTTTATGTTGGGGTCTTATTCGGATACTTTTGACCTAATCCTTGGGGCTTCCACCTATATAAAGACAGGAGAGGAGGGGCTGGCCGGCCACTCTTGGCTCTACCTTGGCCGCACCCCTATGAGGGCCGGCGCCCAAGCCCCCTCTCCCCAAAACCCTAGCTACCTCTCCTCCACCACATCTCCCGCATATGCTTAGCGAATCTCCGCCGGAGATCTCCATCGACACCGCCACCACGCCGTCGTGCTGTCGGGATTCCAAGGAGGATCTACTACTTCCGCTGCCCGCTGGAACGGGGAGAAGGACATCGTCATCAACACCGAACGTGTGACCGAGTACGGAGGTGCTGCCCGATTGTGACACCGTCAAGATCTTCTACGCGCTTTTGAAAGCGGCAAGTGATCGTCTACCGCAGCAACGAGAGCCTCCTCTTGTAGGCTTTGGAAATCTTCAAGGGTTAGTCTCGTTCATCCCCTCGTTGCTACCATCTTCTAGATTGCATCTTGGCTTGGATTGCGTTCTCGCGGTAGGAATTTTTTTGTTTTCTATGCTACGAATCCCAACTGTGGTATCAGAGCCGTGTCTATGCATAGATGGTTGCATGAGTAGAACACAATTGTTTTGTGGGCGTTGATGCTTTGTTGTCTTTAGTTCGAGTACTTTGCATCTTTGTGGCATGGTGGGATGAAGCGGCTCGGGCTAACTTTACATGACCGCGTTCATGAGACTTGCTCCACGTTCGACATGCAACTTGTATTGCATAAGTGGCTTTGCGGGTGTCTGTCTCTCCCACCATAGTGAAGATTCAATTTACTCTTTCTATTGACAACACTAGTATCACCGTTGTGGTTCATGTTCGTAGGTAGATTAGATCTTACTCGAAAACCCTAAACCACGCAAAATATGCAAACCAAATTAGAGGCATCTAACTTGTTTTTGCAGGGTTTGGTGATATGATATGGCCATGATGTGATGATGAATATGTATGAGATGATCATTATTGTATTGTGGCAACCGGCAGGAGCCTTATGGTTGTCTTTATATTTCATGTTGAGTATTATTTCAAAGTAGTTGTAATAATTGCTACATGCGGTGAACAACCATGAAGACGGCGCCATGAACCTTGATGCTACGCCGACGATGATGGAGATCATGCCCGTTGATGATGGAGATCAAGTCCGTGCTTTGGAGATGAAGATCAAAGGCGCAAAGACTAAAGGGCCATATCATATCACATTATGAATTGCATGTGATGTTAATCCTTTATGCATCTTATTTTGCTTAGAACGCGACAGTAGCATTATAAGATGATCCCTCACATTAATATCAAGATAATAAAGTGTTCTCCCCTCGTATGCACCGTTGATATAGTTCGTCGTTTCGAAGCATCTCGTGATGATCGGATGTGATAGACTGTAACATCCTGATTTTTACGGACTGGATTTTTTTTTTTCTAAAACCAAAGATGTTGCAACGCGGTCAAGTAAAACAAATATTTTAATTGGTGTTACTAAAATTAACCCTTTGTAATTACTTTAGTATGAGACAAGATTAATTTCTCTTAGCATTTATTTTTGTATTTGCTTTTAGTTTTTTTTCGATAAGGAGCATAGCCCCAGCCTCTGCATCAATAGATGCACACGGCTTGTTTTATTAAAAAGGTGTATCAAGTCTCAAAAGTTCCAACAAAACTTATTACATTTAAGGGAAAGCTAAGGTCGATACATGAATCAACCAGCTAAAAGTACGACAGATAGATCGGCTATGCATTTGCTAATCTATTATGATGTCGCCACCCAGTAGCCTGGAAAAAGAAGTCCTGCGCAACCGCTAGCATCCGGTTGCATCCAATAACCATAGCCTCCCGCTGGTCCAATGGGAGAAGCAAAACCCACTGTTGAATTGAGTGAGCAGCTCGCCGGATAACCTGCAAAAAATTAGTTCCATATTGATTGTTAAAGATGAAATCATTTCTGGTTCTCCAAATAGCCCAACAAAGGGCCGAAACACCAATTCAAATTTTCTGTTTATCCTCTTTCCTCACCCCATTCAGCCATCTACCAAACATATTAGTAATATTTGCTGGTGGAGGAATATTATAAGCAAGGTACATCATTCGCCAAACTATCTTCGCAAAAGGACATTCGATAAATAAATGATTAACAGTTTCGAGAGAGTCACAGAAACAACACTTTTGACAACCCTTCCACTTTCGTTTTGCTAAATTATCCTTCGTTAGAAGCACCTTATTACTAAGGTACCACATAAAAATTTTAATTTTCAAAGGAATCTTCAACTTCCATAGATATTTGCGAAGATAAACTGTATGGCCATTCATCCAATCAAGATACATAGACTTGACCGAAAAAATGCCAGAATCCGTAAGTTTCCAAATAAACTTATCCGGTTCAGATGTTAGATCAATTGTAATTAGGCGTTGGCATAAATGTAACCATTGTACCCATTTATTATCATTCAATCCTCGTCTAAAAGAAATGTTAATAGGCTCAGTAGCAAACACAGTTGATACTAACACATTCTTATGTTGAGTAATATTATACAGTGCAGGATATTGATTAGACAAAGGTGTGTCTCCCAACCACACGTCCTCCCAGAATCTAATGGATGTTCCATCCCCCACACTAAAATAACCTCTCTTGAAAAAATCCTCTTTAACATGCATAAGGCCTTTCCAAAAAGGTGAATCAGTCGGTTTCACTTCAACTTGTGATAGTGTTTTATTTTTAAGGTATTTGTTACTTAATAGCTGCTGCCACATACCCTCCTCTGAAAGAAATTTGAACAGCCATTTGCTTAATAAGCATTTATTCTTTAATTCCAACACTTCAATCCCCAACCCTCCTTGATCCTTTGGTCTACACAACATATTCCATTTAGATAATCTATATTTCTTCTTGTGTTCATCAGATTGCCAGAAGAAATTTGATCTATAATAATCTAGCCTCTTTCTCACTCCAATTGGAATTTCCAGAAAAGAGAGCATAAACATAGGAAGACTTGTAAGAACCGAATTAATCAAGACTAACCTATCACCATACGACAACATTTTACTACGCCAGCAACCCAATTTGGAAGCAAACCGAGTTTCAATAGGATTCCACTCCGCATTTCGCAAAGATCTATAATGGACCGGAATCCCCAAATATCTCAAAGGTAGGGATCCAGACTCACATCCAAAAATATGCCTATGCTGTTCCTCCATATCCTTTGCCTTGCCAAAAGTAAAAATTTCACTTTTATGGAAGTTTATTTTTAACCCCGATAATTGCTCGAAAATGCATAATAACAGCTTCATATTTACAGCTTTAGCTACATCGTGTTCCAGAAAAAGAATTGTATCGTCTGCATATTGTAAAATAGAGATGCCACCATCAATCTAATGTGGCAGCAAGCTCCCCACTTTACCTTCATCTTTAGCCCGAGCAATCAGGATTGCTAACATGTCAGCGACAATATTAAAAAGTATCGGGGATAAAGGGTCTCCCTGGCGAAGTCCTTTCCTAGTTTGAAAATTATGTCCAATAACATCGTTAACTCGTATACCAACACTCCCCCCTTGCACAAATTGCTTTATTCTCTCACACCAGATAGGGTCAAATCCCTTCATACGTAGCACTTGTTGCAAAAATGTCCATTTAACCTTATCATATGCTTTTTCAAAATCAATTTTAAATATCACCCCATCAAGTTTTTTCCTATGCAACTCATGGATTGTTTCATGTAAAACTACCACTCCTTCCAAAATGTGTCTTCCAGGTATGAACGCTGTTTGACTCGGCCTAATAACTTTTTGAGCAACCTCAGAAATTCGGTTTGTTGCAACTTTAGTAAAATTTTTAAAACTCACATTGAGCAAACAGATGGGCCTAAACTGTTGGATCTGAGTTGCATTTTCTTTTTTAGGTAGTAAAGTGATCACCCCAAAATTCAACTTATATAGCGGCAATTCCCCTTTCTGAAAGCTCTCAAATAAAGCCATCAGATCGTTTTTAATAACCCCCAAAAGTGTTGGTAAAACTCAGCGGGAAAGCCATCAGGCCCAGGTGATTTATTATGTTCCATCTGAAAAACAGCATCATAAACCTCCTCCATTGAGAAGTTTTCAATTAGTAATGTATTCTCCTCCGCCGACAATTGTGGTATATCCTCAGTTCTATCTTCATCTAGCGACACCGAGCTCGGCTCGGGATTTCCAAAAAGTTTTTTATAGTATTCCGAAATGTAAACTCTTAGATTATCATCCCCAACAATAGTTCCCTCTTCTTGTTCAAGTTGATATATTTTCTTCTTCCTAAAATTACCATTCGCAATCAGGTGGAAATATTTGGTATTATCACCCCCTTCCTGTATGAACTTTACCTTAGCTCTTTGTGCCCACTTAATCTCTTCGTCTCGACGTAATTTATTTAAATTTTCATTAGCTTTTTTTAACGCATCCCGCTCACATAGAGATAACGGAACCGTTTCCGCCTTAATATCCAAATTATCTATAATTCCCAAGAGTCGTTCCTTCTCCCTCTTATATTTACCACTTAGGTTTTTTGCCCAGCCACGTAAAAATCTTCGCAAATGCCGTATTTTATTTTGCCACGTGTGAATTGGTGTTTTTCCAATGGGGCCGGCCGCCCACTCATGAGCAATAAGCTCATAAAACCCCTCTTGTTCTAACCAAGCCAATTCAAAAGAGAACCGGGGTTTATTTCCTACATGCGCCTGCACTCCCGCATCAATAAAAAGCGGGGTGTGATCAGATCCAGAGCGAGTCAAAGCCCGGACCGTAACCAGAGGATATTTCTGTTCCATTCAACACTTGCAAGTACCCTATCCAATTTTTCATATGTAGGATTCTCTCTTCTACTCGCCCAAGTAAATTGTCGCCCGGATAGAGCAATTTCTCTTAAATTAAGATTCTCAATAATCGCATTAAAAATAAAAGGCCATCGGGGATTGTAGTTACTGTTACTTTTCTCTTCTGGTTTTCTCAAAATATTAAAATCCCCTGCTAAAAGCATAGGTATCGTTTCAGATTCACACGTCCGCACTAATTCAGCAAGAAATTCATATTTATTTTTTTCTTGTGCTGCACCATATACAGGCACAAGTAGCCATTGAAACCCATCTTTCTTAGAAGTGAGCGACAGTTTCACACAGTAGTCCCCACTATCTACTCCATTGACCACCAAAGTAGTCGTGTTAATCCCTACAAGGATCCCTCCCGATCTCCCATGTGGCGGCAAACAAAACCAAGCAAACTCCTTACCCGCTGCTAAGTCTCTTAAAAAATGTACCGCAAAATTCGATCGCCCTGTCTCTAGCAAAGCAATAAAATCAAGGTCATACTCCCTTATAGACTCTTTAACAAACAAATGTTTCCCTGGATCTTTAAACCCTTCACTATTCTACGTCAATCCTTTCAAATTTGTCATTGTAATTTTGATGGTTTGATTCTAATCCTATTACTCCGTCTAACATTTTTCTTATCATACGATTTCTTTTTGCGTTGTTTTCTTTCCCTAGTACCAACCTTAGGGATTAGCACATCCTCATCTGTCATTAAGTTTTCTTCTGCTTCCAAGTCATCACACAACTCGGATGCACGTGAAACCGCTAGACAGAGAGAAGCTTGTTCACTATTTTCCTCTAAATGTTCATTACCTTTTAACATAGTGAGAGATCTCTGTATCTCGACATCTTTTATTAACCTAGCTGACTTAATACAATCAGAATGAGAGCATTCTCAATAATTTGAATCTCCGAAAAGGACGTAATAGAAGTTGGTCTGGATGTAGACATACCTATCACTGGCATATCCGCGTGGCTCTTTGCGATCAACATCGCCCTCTCCATTTGCGTCATATCGGCATTCGGCTGAGCGCAGTCTTCCACTCGACCGCACATCCCTCCTCGCCTCCTCTTGAATTCCCCCAAAGGCCACAATTTGCTCTTTAGTGTATGTCCTAGGTGTCTCTTTCATCAAAATAACTGGAGCCGATGGGGTATCCGCATTTCCCTGTACATCATACTTTGTTTGTGTAAAAGAACCGTCACACTTATTTAAAGATAGCCCAACATACGGCGAAATTTTCACCTTGTCTTGCTTGATGGACGTATCCTTCCCCGGCGATGCCCCATACATGTGCATGTTTGTGTCAAATCCATGCACAGCGTGCTGCGTTGCAGCCAGGTCGTCGCCCACATGCACTGTGTCGCGCGGCACTGCCGCAATAGCTCGCTCAGTCGCCACTGTGCTGCGCGGCGAAACGATCGCATGCTTCGCAGACGAAGCAGCGACACCCTTCTGGCCCAGCTGAGCATGCTCCGGGGCGCGTGCGCCATGCACCCCAGGCGTGATCGACGTTCGCTGCGCCAGAACCTCGCCGACGCGCGGAGAAACAGGCGCATACGCCTTATTAAGCATCCCAGCCTGTGTGTACTGTTGACTAGTTATAGGTGTATGCAGCCCAGACTTGTCGACACCCTCCACCACAGAACTGAATACAGAGAGTAGATGTTTAGGACTAATACATGTTCTATATGAATCTAGAAATACATCATCATACCTTGGTGTATTTTTAGACTCAAGCACAGTTTTGCTCTTGATGTCCCCAGCATCAACATTGTCACCCTTGCAGCCAAGCGTGCAAACTGATTTTGTATTAATATCAGGCTGAGAGTTTGATGTTCCTGTATCACCATTCTTCTCCCCTGTGCTCTTAGCTCTTTTAGCACTAAAATCATTTTCATTACCCCCCGACTTATCATGGAGATTAGAATGTGAGTCATCATCACCTCCATCCCCCGGCGCCTCAGACATAGTGACACCAAGATTATTAGAGAGCTGAACTCCCTCCACCTCAAACCTCAAACGAAAAAATTCATGTTTGATTTTGAGATCCCATGAGTCAGGTATAAGGGCAGTATCAAGACATGTAATAAGCATGCGTAGAACATTATTTTGCCTAGTAAAAGCGATATCAATATCCAAAGTCTTACCAAAGACATCACCAAGTGCCCAAAGAGCTAAATAATCATCCAGAGCAACAGGAGGCAAGCCAAACACCCTTACCCAGACATCTTCAGGTACCCAAGCAGGTTTGACCTCCTTCTTCCAAAAGTCAAATAAGAGAACAATATTGGAGTCGGCGACATGAAATCTCCCAAAATGTTGTACTCTGACCAACTCAACTTTACTTGGGAAATTCACTCTGAACACATTATCTTCCATTTGCTCAACCTCCCACTGATAAAGAGGATCAGGGACAATCCACTGCAAATGGGTGATCAACTGATCAACAGATAGCTCACCACCAGATACTTCCACTCTTCCCAATCTAGTATTCTCTACTCTTGGTCTAACTGAAGCAGAAAGGGGCAACTCGCAAAAGGCTAAATCCGGGTGACCCAAACCATACATAGCAAGCCGAGGTCGAGGAGCACGAAGTAAAGGACAATCCTTAGAGGCATGGTCCGGTTTCTGGCAACATTCACATAACACCGCCACACAATCATTGAGGAAATGCCCTACCTTTCGACATCGAAAGCAACTAGGACCTCTCTTCTTAGTAGCTGCAACAAATTCCTCCTCTGTTAGACCCTCCAAATCTGTCCCATTAACACATCCCGCCACTGCCAACAACACCTCTTCAGCCCTTTTAGCCCCTGGTTGTTGCTGCCCTTGCCCAATAGCATTATTTTGTACCGGTACATACACCGGCGCAGCTCTAGCGAGACCAGGTTGGCGCACGACCGCTGTCCCTGAAGGTACCATAGTATCTTTGTACAACTGTTGAGTCGCCGGCTGTTGGGCCACCGGCTGCTGAACCACCGGCGGTGAAGGATCCGGGCGGCCAGCTAGCTGGCGAGCAAATGCCTCCGCTGCTTCCGCCACCATCTTCCGCTGTAACTCCGTCAAGCCCGCTGTTTGAGCAGCATACCTGCCCTGGCCATTGCCAACCCAGCCATTGTTGTTGTTCATCGGAGCAGAACGGCGAACATTATTACCATTGTATCCGATGTTGCGGCGACCATCGCCACGGTTATTGTATCCCTGATAGTTCCGCCCTCCACCCGAGTACTGTCGACCTTGCCCTGCGCGGAAGACACCATCCGCAAACACATTTGTACCTTGATCCCCACCATGACCGGAACCGGAGCCATCACCGGCGGTACCACTTGGGCCGCCCTCGTGATAGTTTCCGCCACGGCCACCACGTCCTCCTCCATCACCAGCAAAACCATCTTGCCACCCCGAGCCTCCACGTCCCCCATGCTGGCCACGGCCACGGTTTGGATACCCGCCCCGATTCGCCATGGACAGCAGAGAGGAGGAAGCGAGCGGTGTGACTACAGGCGCTGGCGGCTTACGATCAGGGAACCCTAAGCGATACGAAAACCCACGAGCAAATTGGGGGATTCGCAGCTTAACTCGATCCTCAATGACCGGATCATGGCCCATACGACCGTGCTGATCCAAGTCAAAAATCAACGGCACCGACAATCTCGAGCCCACATGGCCCAATTTCTGAAAATTTGAAAAAACCCGATCTGCAGGCTGTTGTACATTCTGTATGTGCGATCTGGCCGGCCGATGAGATCGCCGGTGCCGCCAGACCGATCGCTTCCTCCTCCTCCGTTGTACCTCAATCCATTCATCCGCGTCGAACGAATCAAGAAGAAACGTCGACGGTGTCAACACCGGTGTGACGAAACTGCATCTCCTTTAGTTGACAAATCTTTTCTAATTGATTCTTCCTTAAAATCCATTTGGATTTGCCAATGGCCATGCATCGTACACGCACAAGCACATACACTGTCTTGGTTAGATCATATGCCTATTCTTTTCTTTCCTTGTCCATCGCACAATCTCTCTCCTCCTATCATTTTTTTTTCTTTCTTTACATAGCTGCATGCATCGAGACATGCTAGCTCTCACACTGTCTTCATTCCTTTTCTCTTCTAGGCTGCACAAGCATATCATGCTTTCTTCCGATGACCTTTTCATTGCTATTCTCTAGCCTACTTCTACATGCAACACCCATCGTAATCTCTTTCCAGTCGTTATCTTTCTCTAATTTCCGATCCCAGTTGAGGCTAGCAGCCCAAAGCTTTACTTCTACGTAGCAGTAGTGTGGCATAGCACCAAAGCCCAGCCGAGGAAATCCACTTAGGCCCAGCCGTTTGACCCCGCTGCTTCTGTTCGACTCGCACACGAGACACGGTCTGGCAACATCACGAACGCAGCCCTGCCCTCCTGCTTGACTCGACTTGATCGATTCGCACGCACGCACGAGACAGTCCCAGCTCCAGACGAGCGAGACACACGCAAGGAACCCGAATTCTAGTCCAGCCAGCCAAACGTCGCGCTTCCGTTCTTCTTCCTGCACGTACGTGAATGCCAGCGGAAACGCCAAAGGAAACGCCTCACTTTAAATTGCTGCCATCACTGCCGGCTCTCTTCCGCCTATAAAACGCCAGGGTCGACGTCCCTGCATCTCCTTTCTAAATTCGCGCTGCCAGTGGAGACTCACACATCAATCCAATCTTGCAAGAGGTCTGGCTGGACGCCGTTCGCGTTCCCGACGACTCAGACTACCAAGAGCGGAGCTGTTGCGCCACCAAGATCTCGAGGAGGAGGAGAAGCTGTTCCTGGACCAGGAGCTCGAGCGTTCGACCACACCGGATGTACTGCTCGACTCTTCAAACACGGTTCATCTAGTTCATCGGAAGTTTCTGTCATACTCGGTGAGCTCCACGTTAAATCCTTCCACACACACACTATCCTTGTATATGCCTACCTCCTAGACATGGCCTCTGGCAGTAGGTCTGTAGTTTGTCGTGCGGCCGGTGAACCGAATGCCACCGGATGGCATCAGCCTTTTAGCCTAGGTTGCACATATCAAATCAACTCAAGCCTAACACCGAAAACGTGCCAAATGATCTTAGAAAGCTACCAGTAGTGTTGGTTTTCATAGTGGATGGGTAGAATCCGAAATTGTATGAATGTATGCATGTAATTTTTGATGGTTCATTTGTTTTTTGTTGTTTACCTAGCAGTCTGTAACTTGCTAGCTCATTAGCTAATTGGTAGAATTTTCAGAGCATGCATGGTTGATACATATAGTTATGTAAATTGTTTTTATATTATTTTTGGATTATTTTCATGACTGCACCTTGTTAAAAATTTTTATGTGATTTGATATTAGTTTTGTTTCGTAATTTTTGTAACTGTTAGATCTGTTAGCTCTTTCCAATTAGATCTTAATTCTTTTTGCTGTGGTTAAAATTATTGTTTATTTATACTAGCTACTGATTATTTTCATAGAAGTTTATTCTATAATTTTAATGGTGATCCCATAGCATGATAGGTTATTTTATTACCTTTCTTTATATTTGTTAATATGATTACTTTCATGCTGGTGCTATCGATGAGTTACTTCCATCTAGTTTTACTTGTTGTGATCTATGCATGCTTATGCTACTAGTGTTCTATGTTATAATCCATGGTTAGTATTTGATGCAATATTGGTATTGTTATGCCTGTGACATGAATTGTGCTTATTAGTTTCTTATATTATGGGAGCATATACTATTTAATTACTTGTTTAGTATCTTAGATTTGCATATACAACGATGCCATTGTTTGATTGTTCTTGTTTGATTAGTATCTCATGCATACATCTATCTATTGTATTCATGCTATAAGTAGCTAGGTGGTGATAGGAAATGTGTGTGTTTTTTATCTAGTCTTATCCTTTATGTTTAGCTACCAAGGTATCTTGTGTACCATCTATCATATAATATGCTTGATTCTATTTATTTTGGTAACTTAATGTTGTAGTAGTGTGCATGTTTATGCTTGATCTATATTATAGTTATATATGTTGTCCATGTGATACTCCATTGATTAATCATGTGTGTACATACATAGATGGTAGATTATTTTCCTGTAAGTATTCCATGCTATATATTGAGTTTCCTTCATGTATGCTAACATATATTTACTTATCAAATATATAATAACATGTCTTGCTCTTGTTTAATTATAAATAGATGTATTCGTTGTCTCGTACATGTATGTTAGCTTGTGACATGTTTGTTAGATTTCGTGGTAGACCATACAATGCTCTAGCTAGTTCGTGTGTCATGGTAGTACTCATTTATAATTTGCGTTACCCCTTTGTATTGTGGTGAACATATATGGATCACTAACGTGATACAATTCATAGTATTAGCATCAGCTTGCATATCATGTTGTTTTATGATGTATGTTTATCTGAGCTTTGGTCTTGCTTATATATTTGTGATAGCATGTTAGATAATATTTGCTACTCTTTATATTACTAGTATGATAGGCATTCTTTGATTATAGCAAACTTGTATGGTATGGTTTATTTGTATGTATTATTTACAAGTTTGCTAGTTGTCTAGTTATGCTATATTATGGCGTACGGGTTACTATTTAACACGGTTGTGACCAACTTTATCATAACCCTTAGATCATGTGTACGTGGTTAGCTAGTTATAACGAGCCCTCCGCTGATATCTTATCATAGGTATTTATCCCGATAACCAATCCTAGCATCATACACATGCGAGTTGATTCTTATTCGAGTTACGACAACTCACTTTCTCAATTCCATCCAAGTTATCCCATCCGATTTTACACCTACCCACCCTTTCGCTCTTATTTGTATTTCATTCGCCTTTGGTGATTATTGTTTTGGTATTTATTTGGTTGCTATTTGCTACCGTTACGACGAGTAGGGAGTGGCGAGGTTGGACGTGGACATAATCAGGTTATTGAGAAAGACGAAGGACTCATCAACGAAGGCATGCCCTCTCATCATATTTATCCCAGTTTTACAAATTGCATGCTATTTTATGTTTTAAAAATATATATGCCATTTTATTCCAGTAGCTAGCGTGTCGATTGACACACCAACCTTGATTCGCTTGTCGCCTTTTACTTGATACCCTGAGTAGAGATTATATAATAATCTTGATAGAGTAGAGATGCTTAGCACGCTAAATAATCATTAGGATACTTCCTATTGCCTCTTTGGAGGAATTGATCGACCTTCGGGTCAAACATACCCTTTTAAAAGTTGTTGAGCTCGTTGAGCTAGGCTGCTTAGCCGTTGTGCTTCATGTACTCTCTCTCTTCTACTCTGGGTGAAATTTACCATCTAAACATGGCGCGAGCGACAGCTGAATCAAATGTTGAAGGAGCGATTGGCTGCCCTTCACAAGTTGGAGGGAGCAATCCGTCGTTCGTGCTGCTTAAGGGTCCTAAAAAGTCTTGGATTTGAAGATTGTGACAACCGTACAACCACATGCTATATGGGCACTGGCCTGGTTAAGTAAGTTAGCCAGCCTTAGGTGTTGATGTCGCCGTACCGCAGATGAGGTGGCTGCCTACGGGAGAACCTTCGGCACAGATGGGGGGACCGGTTTGGGGACGTACTCTCAATACCGTGCGCTAGACCCGATGGGCATGTCACATCTTTGGGGGATCTAGCTAAAAGACCTTGTCACGATCCCTCTGCCGGTACACCAATTGGTGTGTACTAAATCAGCGACGGCTGGTGGGCAACAAGACGGGGCTGTGTCGTGTGGGCAAAGTGTACAACCTCTGCAGAGTTAAAACTATTCGAATAGCCGTGTCCACGGTCATGGACGACACATGAATCTTTCTTGACATACATGAACCTGTTTTGCTATTTCCCTCTTTGCCTCTCTCTCTCTCCCTTCCTCCTTTCCCTGGAATCCGAATCCTATGAGATAAGTGAGTTGTCAAGGACAATCACATTGATGAGAAATATTACACTCATTATAAAACATGTTTTCGTCTAAAACTGCTTTTATCAAATATATTGCAAATAAAATTGGCTTTTATGCAAAAGAACCTACAGCCTTCCTTTGAAGCCTCATGTAGATATATTAGGTCTTGCATCGAGGGGGTGTGTTGAGTACTCTATGTACTCATGGCAATACTTTTGTTGATATTCAGAGTTCTACAAAGACAAGGAAGACTACGACAACTACGACGACATTGAAGAGTGAGGCCTCGTGGACTACATCAACTGCCTGTGGCTGAGATGGAGTCACTTCGCGTTTTATTTATCCGTTGTGCTTTCTGATTGTAATGAATGTCACACTATGTGGCTATTCAAACTTTGTAATAATTATTTTTGTACATCTGTAATGATATACATTTCGCTGTGTCGTCAACACTGATCTTGGGATTGACGAGTAACACAGGAGGGTCGGAAAGTTAAGTTCCGGTTCTCACATAGACTCAACGTTCACATACAACGGGTGTAAGCCATGTTGCACACGCGGAATACTTGGGTTTGCTTGACGAGCCTAGCATATACAGACATGGCCTCGGGACAACGGAAATCGAAAGGTTGAACACGAGTCATATGGATGATATGATCAACATGTTGATGTTCACCATTGAAGCTACATCATCTCACGTGATGATCGGTTTTGATGTAGTGGATTTGGATCGTGTACCACTTAACAACTATGAGGGATGTTGTATTAAGTGGGAGTTCATTAGTAATTAGATTAAAACATGAACTAATTATCATAAACATAGTCTGAGTAGTATTTTGAATTAATTTTGTTGTATTGGCATCCGTTTTTTCTACCATGCGCTAGTCTTGTAATTGAGATAGAAATACTGTTAAGTCTGACAAGAAACTTTACGGACTGGTACCGTATTGTTAAAGAATCAAGAAACGATTAAGTCCTATTGCAAACTTTTAGTAAACCTCACATTGTTGATTCAAAGAGCTATGGTTTCAATTAGTACCTAAAATCATTTTGTCTCCGTGAAACTTGAAGTTCAAATCTATTTGAAAAGTAAGGAGCTGGAAATTTAGTTTTCAGAAATAAGCGAGGTATGAGATATATGTGATATCTAAGACCTTGTTGCAAGATGATAGAATATAATTTGGTGAGACTACATAAACTCATAAGTTTTATGGGAATGTACGAAGGTTGAAGACGCCAGGCGTCCTAATCCTCTAACTATTGGGGCACTAACGATATTCGCATATCCATGAAGTTATCGTCCTTAGTATGCATCGTTGCTAAGACTCGTCGTTTCGTAGCATCACGTGATAATCGGGTGTTGTAGATTCTACGTGTGCATACAACGGGTGCAAGCCAGTTTTGCACATACGAATACTGAGGTTAAACTTTACGAGCCTAGCATGTACAGACATGGTCTCGGAAAGTCGTCATGATATAATGGATAAAATTATGAGTAAAATTGTTCATCATATTAAAAGGTTACTAATAGTGAAATCTGAAACACTTGTCATATGATGATCAACTTCAAAATAAGAACCTCAAGGTTATTGGTATTTTGACCAACAAACTTAGAAGTTATTGAAGGTGAAGTGTTTTCTGAGAATGAGGAAAGCTAAAAGAGAAACTACAAAAGATATTTTGGCAGAAAGAAAGAAAAGACTAGAAAGTCTAGCTCAGGTGTATATAAATGATATACATGTTATGGATATATTCCTCGTTTGGTCGTACAATGAAATTCTTGGGTATTTGTACCATATTGGTTGGTATGAAGTTTCATACAAAACAACACAATACAAGAATACAATGGCCTAAGTGACTGACAAGGAATATGATAGGAATACACGTCTGGAACAAAAATAAAGTGTTATTATGTTCGTCGTTGGTATTCTATCTAGCCCTTAGAATTTATAATAAAGAACTTAATAATTGTTATTTTGCTCTGGTCAAATGAAAACAATGAGTTGTTCAAATTATGACATTACTCCATGTATGATGGATAATTTATTATAAATCTTAATGGTGAAACACACATACATAACACTGACGCTAAAATGCCATAAGGCAAATGATTTGAATTCCACTTATTTGTGGAACCGCCATTTAGGTCATGTTAGAGAGGAACGCATGAAGGAACTTCATGCAAATGGATTTTTGGAGTCATTTGATTTTTGAATCGTTTGGCACTTGCAAATCTTTTCTAAAGAGAATGACTAAAATACCGTTCATAGGCCAAGAGTTGAAACGGGCAACTAACTTAGTGGAAACATACATGATGATATATGTGGTTCACTGGGCATAGTTGTGTGCGGGAGATTCTTCTACTTCATGAAAACTTCCAACAATGAATTGAGTATATATATGTGGATATATTCGATAAGGAAGAAGTTTGAAACATTTGAATGGATTCAATTAAATTTCAGCATGAAGTGGAAATTATCATAATAGAAAAGTCAAATATCTATGATTGGATCATAGTGGAAATATTTGAATTACTAGTTTTAGCGAACATCTAAGAGAGTTATGAAATTGTTCTACAACTCACATTTCTTGGAGTATCATATTGATGATGAAGTATCCGAGAGATGTATCCAAACCTTGTTGGGTCAATGATGAGATAAAATATCAATGCCATTATATTTTTGTGGATTATGCTTTAGATACTACCGCTTTTACACTAAATAGAGCATCATCATGATCCGTTGAAATGACACCATACAAGTTATGGCATGGGTATAAACCCTAATAGTCTTTTCTTTAAAATTTTGGTCTAAGAGTTTACAACCAAAATCGGATGATTGTCTTTGTTGGTTATCCCAAAGAATTGATAGGGAATTCTTTCCACTATGAAGTAAAAGACAAAAGTGTTTGTTAATGTTACTTAGAAATTGTTTTCTAGCAAAGTATTTGAGTGGGAGGACAATAGAACTTGATAAGGTTTATGAACCTGAGCATAATGATCAGAGTAGCGCAGCATCGGAAATTGGTTCCGGAAGCGGCCACGACGATCATGGCTCCCATGTCTACAAAATATTATAGTCATGGAGATCGAAGTACTTATTGAACCTTGTAGGTATGGTTTACTTTGTGATCAAATAAATGATTTGTGCACAAAGGATTGTTTTTTGAACAATGATAAACCAACTACATACAAAGAAGTTATGATGGGCCCTGACTCCGTTAAAATGGCTATACGCCATGAAATCCAAGATAGATGAATACTTTTTGAAAGTACACGGATCTATAAAATTGATGGACTTGGATGGAATATCCTTGAATAAGCTCGACTTGTCGAAAAGTTGTTTACAACAAAGTTCAAAGAGTTGACTACGATAAGATTAGATCTTCCGTAGCAATGCTTATAGTCTATGTGGATTATTCTAGTAATCGCTACATATTTCTTTCATGAGATATGATAGTAGGATGGCAAAATACATTACTTAACAGAAGTGTGTATTAAAGGTGTATAGAAGATACAACCAATTGTTTTGCTAGTCCGTGGAATACTAGATAGGTAAACGAACTTCAATTGGATGAAGTGAGTATCGCAGAGTTGGAATCTTCACCGGCTGAAATAGTCAAAGAGTTTTTGATTTCATCAGAGACGATGAAGAGGCTTGCATTTGCAAGAAATTAAGTGGGAGCGCTGAGACATATTTATAATACTTTATGTAGATACATATAGTTGGTTATAAATATGTAATTATATACTTGATTATAAAAAGGTTTCATTGAGAATTAACTTCAATGAAAGGATATGGACTGAAACATATTTAGTGTCAAGATCTATGAAGATATATTGAGACACATAATAAGTTTAAGTCAAAGTACATAGAATGGATATTGAAGTAGTTCAATATAGAAATATTAAGAAAATGTTCTTGTCATGTGAAGGTTTAACAAGACTTGAGTGTATCTGACACTCAATAAGTAAAAACACATGAGTGATTATAGATCACGAATAATATGTACACAATCAGATGTCCTGTGTTCTAAAAAGTTAGAAGCATATACCAGAATGATACATGTGATGATCAATGGACAAACAGTAAGAATATCCCTGTGTACTTTAGAAGAACCAAGGATATATATATAGTTTTGTATGGGGTAATGACAAACAAATCGATGTAAGGTGTTGCACCGATATTTGTTTGGTCACATATAAAATTAATTTCAAATCTCAATTAGGCTAAGTGTTGATTAAAAGGTAGCACAATGCTAGATTTAGAGGAGTTCTAAAATATTGTGACGGATTCTACAAAAGAAGGCAGAATATGTCATTGTTTTGACAATGATTGAGGATGTTAAGTCAAGAAGTTCTTTGTGAACTTGGTGTAGTTCCGATAGTGTCAGAACTTTGAAGCTATATTGTGTATGACAATATTAGTGACATATTTTAGACCGCGGAATTAAGGTTCCACCAGAAGACCAAACATATTTAATGCCGACTCATTTGGAAAATGAGTGATGCGTGAAGACGCTAATGAATTGCAAAATACATACGTTTCTGAGTGTGTCAGAATCGTTGACTAAAACCTTTCCCGTGAGCAAAACATGATAAAGCACCAGAAGGCCAAGGTGTTATACCTTTGCAAATGTAAACTAGATTATTGACTTTAGTGCAAGTGGGAGACTGTTGGAGATATGCCCAAGAGGCAATAATAAAATGGTTATTATAATATATCTTTGTGTTTATGGTAATGTTTACATACCATGCTATAATTGTATTAACTGAAACATTGATACATGTGTGTTATGTGAACAACAAGGAGTCCCTAGTAAGCCTCTTAAATAGCTTGTTGATTAATAGATGTTTAGTTTCATAATCATGAACATTGGATGTTATTAATAACAATGTTATATCATTATATGAATGATGTAATGGACACACCCAATTAAGCGTAGCATAAGATCACGTCATTAAGTTATTTGCTATAAGCTTTCGATACATAGTTACCTAGTCCTTTCGACCATGAGATCATGTAAATCACTTATACCGAAAAGGTACTTTGATTACATCAAACGCCACTGCGTAAATGGGTGGTTATAAAGGTGGGATTAAGTATCCGGAAAGTATGAGTTGAGGCATATGGATCAACAGTGGGATTTGTCCATCCCGATGACGGATAGATATACTCTGGGCCCTCTCGGTGGAATGTCGTCTAAATAGCTTGCAAGCATATGAATGGTTCATAAGAGACCACATACCACGGTACGAGTAAAGAGTACTTGTCAGGAGACGAGGTTGAACAAGGTATAGAGATACCGATGATCAAACCTCGGACAAGTAAAATATCGCGTGACAAAGGGAATTGGTATCGTATGTGAATGGTTCATTCGATCACTAAGTCATCGTTGAATATGTGGGAGCCATTATGGATCTCCAGATCCCGCTATTGGTTATTGGTCGGAGAGAAGTCTCAACCATGTCTACATAGTTCGCGAACCGTAGGGTGACACACTTAAGGTTTGATGTCGTTTAAGTAGATATGGAAATATGGAATGGAGTTCGAAGTTTTGTTCGGAGTCTCGAATGGGATCCAGGACATCACGAGGAGGTCCGGAGAATAAGATTCATGTATAGGAAGTCATTTTCTAGGTTTGAAAATGATCCGGTATTTTCTCTGGAAGGTTCTAGAAGGTTCTAGAAGAGTCCGGAAGAAATCAGCATGGAAGGTGGAGTCCCAGAGGGACTCCACCCACCTTGGCCGGCCAGCCTAAGGGAGGAGGAGTCCCAAGTGGACTCCTCCCCATGGTGGCCGGCCACCCCACCAAGGAAAGGGGGAGTCCCACTCCCCCTAGGTTTGGTCATATGGAAGGTTTATGTTGGGGTCTTATTCGGAGACTTTTGACCTAATCCTTGGGGCTTCCACCTATATAAAGAGAGGAGAGGAGGGGCTGGCCGGCCACTCTTGGCTCCACCTTGGCCGCACCCCTATGAGGGCCGGCGCCCAAGCCCCCTCTCCCCAAAACCCTAGCTACCTCTCCTCCACCACATCTCCCGCATATGCTTAGCGAAGCTCCGCCGGAGATCTCCATCGACACCGCCACCACGCCGTCGTGCTGTCGGGATTCCGAGGAGGATCTACTACTTCCGCTGCCCGCTGGAACGGGGAGAAGGACGTCATCATCAACACCGAACGTGTGACCGAGTACGGAGGTGCTGCCCGATTGTGGCACCGTCAAGATCTTCTACGCGCTTTTGAAAGCGGCAAGTGATCGTCTACCGCAGCAACGAGAGCCTCCTCTTGTAGGCTTTGGAAATCTTCAAGGGTTAGTCTCGTTCATCCCCTTGTTGCTACCGTCTTCTAGATTGCATCTTGGCTTGGATTGCGTTCTCGCGGTAGGAAATTTTTTGTTTTCTATGCTACGAATCCCAACATGGTGGACACAAATGGCATAGTTTTTGGCTCAAGGATTTGGATGCACGAGAAGAATCCCTCTCAATACAAGGCTAGGCTAGCAAGGTTGTTTGAAGCAAACTCAAGTATAAAATGGTGCAGCAAGACTCACATATAAACATATTGTAAGCATTATAAGACTTTACATCGTCTCCTTGTTGTTCAAACACCTCAACCAGAAAATATCTAGACTTAGAGAGACCAATCATGCAAACCAAATTTTAACAAGCTCTATGTAGTTCTTCATTAATAGGTGCAAAGTACATGATGCAAGAGCTTAAACATGATCTATATGAGCACAACAATTGCCAAGTATCAAATTATTCAAGACATTATACGATTTACCACATGCGGTATTTTCCGTTTCCAACCATATATCAATGAACGAAGTAGTTCAACCTTCGCAATGAACATTAAGAATAAAGCTAAAGAACACATGCGTTCATACGAAACAGCGGAGCGTGTCTCTCTCCCACATAAAGAATGCTAGGATACGATTTTATTCAAACAAAAACAAAAATAAAAGCAAACAGACGCTCCAAGCAAAGCACATAAGATGTGACTGAATAAAAATATAGTTTCACTAGAGGTGACCTGATAAGTTGTCGATGAAGAAGGGGATGCCTTGGGCATCCCCAAGCTTAGATGCTTGAGTCTTCTTAAAATATGCAGGGATGAACCACGGGGGCATCCCCAAGCTTAGACTTTTCACTCTTCTTGATCATATTGTATCATCCTCCTCTCTTGACCCTTGAAAACTTCCTCCACACCAAACTCGAAACAAACTCATTAGAGGGTTAGTGCATAATTGAAAATTCATACATTCAGAGGTGACATAATCATTCTTAACACTTCTGGACATTGCACAAAGCTACTGAAAGTTAATGGAACAAAGAAATCCATCGAACATAGCAAAACAGGCAATGCGAAATAAAAGGCAGAATCTGTCAAAACAGAACAGTCCGTAAAGACGAATTTTACAGGGGCACTTAACTTGCTCAGATGAAAATGCTCAAATTTAATGAAAGTTGCGTACATATCTGAGGATCACGCACGTAAATTGGCAGATTTTTCTGAGTTACCTACAGAGAACCCTGCCCAAATTCGTGACAACAAGAAATCTGTTTCTGCGCAGTAATCCAAATCTAGTATTGACTTTACTATCAAAGACTTTACTTGGCACAACAATGCAATAAAATAAAGATAAGGAGAGGTTGCTACAATATTAACAACTTTCAAGACTCAAATATAAAACAAAGGTACTGTAGTAAAATGATGGGTTGTCTCCCATAAGCGCTTTTCTTTAACGCCTTTCAGCTAGGCGCAGAAAGTGTGAATCAAGTATTATCAAGAGATGAAGCATCGACAGAGGAGTTTGGAGTTTTCTCAACTATACATGTTATCTTATCTATGTAAGTTTCAGAGGCTCCTTTTTCATTACTCTTAGGCTTGCTATTCTCATCAAACAAATTTTCAGGAACAAGCCAACCATAGTTATTTTCTAGAGCTTCATGCATTCCTAGGAGCTTGCTAGGTATTGGTACTTTAATTTCCCCTCCATCATTAACATTATTGGTGTACTTTATTCTATCAATGTCCATCTTTTCAAGGGTACTAGCAAAGTTAGTGTAAGAACCAAGCATCTTATATTTAATAAAGACTTTTCTAGCCTCTCTTGCTACACCACCAAATTCTTTAAGAAGGGTTTCTAAGACAAAATCTTTCTTTTCCCCTTCCTCCATATCAGAGAGTGTAAGAAACATATGCTGAATTATAGGATTGAGATTAACAAATTTAGTCTCCAACATGTGTACTAAAGAGGCAGCAGCAATTTCATAAGTAGGAGCAAGTTCTACCAAGTGTCTATCTTCAAAATCTTCAGCTATACTAACATGAGTGAAAAAATCTTCTATATTATCTCTTCCAATTATAGACCCTCGGCCTACCGGTATGTCTTTTAGAGTGTACTTAGGAGGAAACATGATGAAATAAACAAAAGGTAAATAAAGTAAATGCAAGTAACTAATTTTTTGTGTGTTTTTTAATGTAGAGAACAAGACAGTAAATAAAGTAAAGCTAGCAACTAATTTTTTTGTGTTTTTGATTTAGTGCAGCAAACAAAGTAGTAAATAAAATAAAGTAAAGCAAGACAAAAACAAAGTAAAGAGATTGGAAGTGGAGACTCCCCTTGCAGCGTGTCTTGATCTCCCCGGCAACAGCGCCAGAAATTTAGCTTGATACGCGTAAAGCACACGTCCGTTGGGAACCCCAAGTGGAAGGTATGATGCGTATAGAAGCAAGTTTCCCTCAGTAAGAAACCAAGGTTTATCGAACCAGTAGGAGCTAAGAAGCACGTTGAAGGTTGATGGCGGCGAAATGTAGTGCGGCGCAACACCAGGGATTCCGGCGCCAACGTGGAACCTGCACAACACAATCAAAGTACTTTGCCCCAACGTAACAGTGAGGTTGTCAATCTCACCGGCTTGCTGTAACAAAGGATTAAACGTATTGTGTGGAAGATGATGGTTGTTTGCGAAGAACAGTAAAGAACAATTGCAGTAGATTGTATTTCAGATGTAAAGAATGGACCGGGGTCCACAGTTCACTAGTGGTGTCTCTCCCATAAGATAAATAGCATGTTGGGTGAACGAATTACAGTTGGGCAATTGACAAATAAAGAAGGCATAACAATGCACATACATATATCATGATGAGTACTATGAGATTTAATCAGGGCATTACGACAAAGTATATAGACCGCTATCCAGCATGCATTTATGCCTAAATAGTCCACTTTCAGGTTATCATCCGAACCCCTTCCGGTATTAAGTTGCAAGCAACAGACAATTGCATTAAGTATGGTACGTAATGTAATCAACACAAATATCCTTAGGCAAAGCATCGATGTTTTATCCCTAGTGGCAACAACACATCCACAACCTTAGAACTTTCTGTCACTGTCCCAGATTCAATGGAGGCATGAACCCACTATCGAGCATAAATACTCCCTCTTGGAGTTACAAGTATCAACTTGGCCAGAGCCTCTACTAGCAACGGAGAGCATGCAAGAACATAAACAACATATATGATAGATTGATAATCAACTTGACATAGTATTCAATATTGATCGGATCCCAACAAACACAACATGTAGCATTACAAATAGATGATCTTGATCATGATAGGCAGCTCACAAGATCTAACATGATAGCACAATGAGGAGAAGACGACCATCTAGCTACTGCTATGGACCCATAGTCCAGGGGTGAACTACTCACACATCGATCCGGAGGCGATCATGGCGATGAAGAGCCCTCCGGGAGATGATTCCCCTCTCCGGCAGGGTGCCGGAGGCGATCTCCTGAATCCCCCGAGATGGGATTGGCGGCGGCGGCGTCTCTGGAAGGTTTTCCGTATCGTGGCTCTCGGTACTAGGGGGTTTCGCGACGAAGGCTTTAAGTAGGCGAAGAGGTAGGTCAGGGGGCGCCACGAGGGACCCACACAACAGGGCCGCGCGGCCAGGACCTGGGCCGCGCCGCCCTAGTGTGGCGTCGCCTCGCGGCCCCACTTCGTATCTCCCTCGGTCTTCTGGAAGCTTCGTGGAAAAATAAGCCCCTGGGCGTTGATTTCGTCCAATTCCGAGAATATTTCCTTACTAGGATTTCTGAAACCAAAAACAGCAGAAAACAACAACTGGCTCTTCGGCATCTCGTCAATAGGTTAGTGCCGGAAAATGCATAATAATGACATATAATGTGTATAAAACATGTGAGTATCATCATAAAAGTAGCATGGAACATAAGAAATTATAGATACGTTTGAGACGTATCAGGAACCAATACTGGCGCACGTACTCCGTACCACTCCCGTCCGGCGCGACACATCTCCGAGTCGAGCGAGGCAATTAAGGATGCAAGCAGCCAACCCCTTTCGGTCCGACCCAACAAGGCAGGCTTCCAGGAATCGTCTTCCAGAGAAAAGAGGTATCTCGAGATAGCAAGGTAGGGCTAAACAATGGCGACCTCGTCCGAGGGATGGCAAGAGGGGAAGGCGCCGGCCGAGGGGGAGAAGGCGAAGACCACTGCACCGAAGAAGAAGATGGTGAGGTTCACGCAGCAGCAGATCGACGCCTGCATCGCCAACGGGGAGCCGACGCTACCGTGCGAGAACACCAGGCCCGTGCTCACGGAATCCTTCACTAAGGATTTCCTGGACAAGCTGCCGCAGCACCTCCTGGACGCCCTCGCCAGGATAGACGCCGACAGGCAAACGAGGAAAGCCAAGAGGACTGCTCTGCAGGAAGGACTCCGCAAGGAGCATCAGGATATCCTAGAGCAGTACTACAGCAAGGGCTACGCTGAGTATCTGATTGACGTCGACGACGAAGAAGAAGAAGACGCGGAACAAGCGGCGGCGGCTCGGGCTTCTCATCCTGGCCGGAGAAGGTTCCGGCGAGGGGTCGTCAAGCAGGCAGGACGAACTAAGAAGCCCAACTGAAATCAATTACTCCCTCTGTCACGCCTGATGCAGAGTCAAGCAAGACGTAAAGACAAAGTGCGCCTTCGATGTCGTGTGGGCGAAGGCGCAAGTGGGTGGGCGTGAGTCCCTGTCAGGTGGGGCCTGCGGGCGTTGGCGTGGGTGTGTGCCCAGCCTATATGAGCTAGAGGTTGTAACCGGAAAAAGGCATGGAATGAATGACTGAAAACAAGCCATGTTGCTTGCGCTATCTTCTCTCCTTTCTTCTCTGTGTTCCCATCTTGATCCAAGGCTGTTCTAGGGTTAGCTCACGTCCTGATCCTCACCAGGGCAAGGGGTAGTTACAGTGGTATCAGATTCCAGATCGGTTCCGGGAATTCGCTGGTTGAGTGCAGCCGCGATTTCGGCAATTGAGCGGTCAAATTGCCTGGTGGAGGGGTGGATTTTGCTTGTTCTTCGATCTCGGTCGATTTACGAGTGAGATCCTATAATTCCCGATACTGGTTCGCTTGATCTACGAAGGCCAGCACCACGGCGCCCGCTAAACCGTCCCCGCAGACCCAGTTCGTGTTGGCGGCAATGGGAGAAGCAGGAGAGCGCACGGAGGCGGCGCTGGCGGCGATTCGAGAGAGCTTGGACCTCGTCCATGTTCAGATGGGCTCTCTAGACGCGCGGATGGGGCTGCTGGACACCGCGTACCAGCAGGTGGCGTCGCAGATGGATCTCCACTCGCGCGCCGTGTCGGAGCACACGCGCATGATGGATTCTATGGAGCAGCGTCAGGATTCGTTGGCCCAACACATGGCGGCCATGGCGGAGGCGGTGGCGCGGCTCGGCAACAATAGACCCCTGTACAGCGAGGGGGACGATGAGGAGGTCCATGTGGTGCACCCGCATGGCAAGGCGGTGGTGACGGGAGGCAGTCGGGGAGCGCCTACCGGTGCAAGTTCGCGACCCTCCACTTCGGCAACTCGGCCTCCAGATTCGGGCGGTCCGACAGGCGGCGGTGAGACGGGACGCTCCGGTGAGCACCAGGGCAAGGTACCGCTGAAAATCCATTTTCCCTCATTCAGTGGTGAGTTTCCCCGCATCTGGCGAGACAAATGCCTTGATTACTTCAGAGTTTGCAATGTGCACCCAACTATGTGGCTTACGGCGGCAACCATGCATTTGGAGGGGAATGCCGCTCATTGGTACCAGGCTTATAAATTGAAGCATACAGTTCAGGGTTGGCCGGATTTCATTTCTGCGGTTGAGGCTAAGTTCGGTATTCATGATCACCGGATGTTTATGGATGAACTGTTGGCACTGAAACAAACTGGGACAGTGGATGAGTACAGTTTGAAATTCCAGGAATTAGTGTACAAAATCTCCGGGCACAACCCACATTATGATGAGACTCTCTTCGTCTCTCAATACTTGAAGGGACTGAAAAATGAGATCAGACTACCGGTGGCTTCACAAATCCGGAGTCGTTGGACAGAGCTATTCTGCTGGCACATTTGCAGCAAGATCTCCAAGCCAAGAGCAAACCATGGGCACACAAATCTCTGTCTCACTCTAAAGCAGAGCAGCCGGCACAGCGCCAGGAAAGTGCTAAGGCAGCAGTCAAACTGGGTGGTGGCTCTCTTTGGAAAGACAGACAGCTTCGTGAATGGAGACGCGCAAATGGCGAATGTTATCATTGTGGTGAAAAATATAGTCCAACTCACAAGTGTGCCCAGAGAGCTGAATTGCATGCGCTGACCACTGAAACGGACACCTCTGCCCACATTGCTGAAGAAGTACTGGAGTTGCTGGAACTGCAGGACATTGCTAATGCTCAGGAGCTCTCACTGTCTCTGAACGCAATCTTAGGTTCTCACGGAGATGGCACTATCAGGATAAGGGCGTTAGTGGACAATCAGGTCATGCTCTTACTGGTGGATTCAGGCAGCAGTAACACCTTCATCAGTGATAAATTTGTCCAGCGAATAAACTGTGAAACGGTGCTGATTCCTGCTGTCTCTGTGAAGGTGGCCAGTGGGGATGTACTTCAATGTGATCGCATGGTTCCTCAGTTATCTTGGTGGGCTCAGGGACACACTTTTGAAACCGACATGCGAGTTCTTCCGCTGGGTGCATACGATGCCATTTTGGGAGTCGATTGGCTGAAACAATGTGGAGAAATGAGGTGCAGTTGGGTCACCAAAACCCTGAAGTTCGATCACAAAGGCAAAGAGATCACACTCCGGGGCATTCCAATAAAAGAACAAGGTCCATTAAATGAGGTACCAGTCGAACAGTTGTGGAAATGGTCTACAGGCAATGATGTGTGGGCTGTAGCAGTGTTGACACATGACATGGTGTTTGCAGCTACCGAAGGAGTCCCTGCTGAGATACAAGCTGTGCTCGAGTGATATAAGCCAGTGTTTGCAGAATCTTCAGAGTTACCCCCACATAGGGAGTACGACCATGCCATTGCTCTGCAACCAAATGCAGTGCCGGTTAATGCGCGACCTTACAGATATTCCCCTCTCCACAAGGATGAAACTGAAAGACAAATCAGAAACATGCTGAAATCTGGCATAATTGTGCCCAGCATGAGCCCATTTGCTTCTCCGGTGCTGTTGGTCCTCAAAAAAGATGGAGAGTGGAGGTTCTGCATTGACTATCGGAGGCTGAATGAGCTCACCATCAAAAACACATTTCCCATGCCAGTCATTGATGAGCTGCTCGACGAATTGGTTGGTGCCAAATACTTCTCCAAGTTGGACCTTCGTTCCGGCTACCACCAAATTCGCATGAAACCAGAGGACGAAGCAAAGACTGCCTTCAAAACACATCAAGGTCATTATCAATTCAGAGTAATGCCTTTTGGATTGTCGAATGCTCCTGCAACATTTCAGTGTGTCATGAATTCTATCCTCAACCCTTGTCTCAGGAAATTTGTGTTGGTATTTATGGATGACATCCTCATTTACAGCCCAACTTTAGTTGACCATGCAAAGCATCTAGCAACGGTATTCCAAATTCTGCAAGACAATGAGTTCTATGTCAAACCCTCGAAATGTTCTTTTGCACAAAGTGAGCTTGAGTACCTGGGTCACATTGTGTCAGCACAAGGCGTAGCCACAGATCCCAAAAAAACTCAGGCTATGTAAGATTCGCCGCGACCTACTAATGTGACTGAACTTAGAGGTTTCTTGGGGCTTACCGGATATTACAGGAATTTTGTGAAGGGATATGGCATTCTGGCTCGCCCTCTCACTAATTTACTCAAGCATAAAGCCAAGTTTGATTGGACTCCGGAGGTGGACACTGCATTTCGGCACCTGAAAGAGGCGATGATAACAACCCCGGTGCTGGCACTGCCAGATTTCCAGAAGCAATTCGTGGTAGAAACAGATGCTTGCGATTCAGGAGTCGGAGCAGTACTTATGCAGGAGGGTCACCCAATTTCATTCTTGAGCAAACCATTAAGTGTACAGCATAAGTCCCTATCCATATATGAGAAGGAGTTCCTAGCCCTGATTATGGCAGTAGAACGGTGGAGGCCATACTTACAACGAGGTGAATTCGTTATCAAAACTGACCACCACAGCCTCACATATCTGGATGAACAGACCCTCCAGTCTCCGATGCAGCACAAAGCAATGGCGCGCATGATGGGACTGCAATTCAAAATCAGTTACAAAAAGGGAGCTGAAAACTCTGCAGCTGATGCTCTGTCTAGAGTGGGCCAAGTGTTCCAACTACAGGCCATCTCTGAGGTGAGACCAATCTGGTTCCAGGAGGTGATTAACTCCTATGTTACTGATCCAGTAGCACAGGAGAAGCTGCAGAAGCTGGCACTTCACAGTCCAGATGAGCAGGGATATGAACTGCAACAAGGGCTAATCAAAGTGCATGGCAAGATATGGGTAGGCGCTAACTCAGCATTGCAGACAAAACTTATTCATGCTTTTCACAACACTGCAGTGGGAGGACATTCTGGGGTTCTACCTACCTACACCAGACTTAAGCGGCTGTTTTCCTGGCATGGCATGAAAACAGGGGTGGAGGACTATGTGAAACAATGTTCAGTTTGTCAATAGGCCAAGCACAGCCTCAGTAAACCAGCCGGTCTTTTACAGCCCCTGCCCATTCCTGCAGGCATATGGCGTGAGCTGACCATGGACTTTGTAGAGGGGCTTCCCTTGTCTGCAGGTAAAAATGTGATCATGGTTGTGGTGGATCGCCTAACCAAATATGCCCACCTGGTACCTCTCAAGCATCCATACAAGGCTGATGGGGTAGCGCAGGCATTTCTGGATTCAGTGGTGAAACTTCACGGAGTGCCCTTGTCCATAGTCTCTGACAGAGATCCGGTGTTCCTTAGTAAATTGTGGAAGGAGCTGTTCTCAACAATGGGTACTAAGTTGAAATTCACAACAGCATACCACCCACAGACAGATGGTCAGAGTGAGCGGGTAAATCAGTGCATTGAGATGTTCTTACGATGCTACGTCCATGACACACCCACTCTCTGGCGTAAATGGCTACCTCTTGCCGAGTTTTGGTATAATTCAACCTATCACTCAGCTATAGGCTCCTCTCCATTCAAGGCTCTGTACGGGTGTGAACCAAATCTTGGTCTGATGCCGGTCATGGAAGAAGACAACATGTCTCAGGCAGCCCTGATGCTGCGAGATCGCAAGGAACAAATGGATATTCTGAAGCTTCACTTGGCAAATGCACAGAACCGTATGAAAATGCAGGCGGATCGCAACAGGACAGATAAGGAGTACTCGGTGGGAGACAATGTGTATTTGCGACTCCAACCTCATGCTCAGTCCTCAGTGGTGAACAGGCCTTGTCAGAAATTGGCTTTCAAATATTTCGGACCCTATGAAATTTTGGAGAAAGTTGGGACAAGAGCCTATCGTCTGAAATTACCACCGAAGAGCGAGGTTCATCGGGTGTTCCATGTCTCTCAGCTCAAAGAATTTATTCCTGATCACACACCTGTGTTCCATGACATTGATAAATTCGCAAAGCTGGATAGCATTGACACTTTTCCTGAAGTTATTCTGGAGAGGAGGCTCGTGAAGAAAGGTGGAACAGCCATTCCGCAAGGCTTAATCAAGTGGCGCAACATTGATGCTGCAGCTGCTACTTGGGAGGACCTCACTGTGCTGAAGGATCGCTTTCCAGATTTCAGTGCTTGGGGACAAGCACCGTCTCAAGAGGGGGCGACTGTCACGCCTGATGCAGAGTCAAGCAAGACGTAAAGACAAAGTGCGCCTTCGATGTCGTGTGGGCGAAGGCGCAAGTGGGTGGGCGTGAGTCCCTGTCAGGTGGGGCCTGCGGGCGTTGGCGTGGGTGTGTGCCCAGCCTATATGAGCTGGAGGTTGTAACCGGAAAAAGGCATGGAATGAATGACTGAAAACAAGCCGTGTTGCTTGCGCTATCTTCTCGCCTTTCTTCTCTGTGTTCCCATCTTGATCCAAGGCTGTTCTAGGGTTAGCTCACGTCCTGATCCTCACCAGGGCAAGGGGTAGTTACACCCTCCGATCCAAATTACTTGTCGCAGTTTCAGTGAATCTAGACAGATTTTTAGGTATCATTATCACTGCTTATGTATCTCCTCTGTCCATCATGGCCTTGTGTCAGGTACTTGCTGAACAATAATCTATCGCATGATAGAAGATAAAACTACTACTGTAATTAGTTTCAAATCTGTGCATTTTATTTCTGTTGTTGATTTACACCCCTTGCATATCCTGCTTAATTGGATTTACAGACAGTATTAGCAGATTCAGGATTAGGGCTCTTTTCTTTTTTTTTCTGTAATTCTTCTTTCTTTTTTTGGCTGTGTGCATCCGTAAGGTCGCTAGGGCAATGCGTTGTTGCAGAGGCTGGGTGTAATTGGTATCTCCGATATTAAAATATGCTCTTTGTCGAAAAAAAAGGATTAGGGCTCTGTTACGGCTGTCTTCGAAACTTGCTACGAATCGCTTCATGATATGCTAGATTCTTTGCGTTTAGGGCTGCTGCTGCAGGAAAAGATCGATCTTTTTTGCTTACGCGAACTTCTCAGGTAACTTGCTAGCAGACTAGCACTAAGATTACCGTGATAGGAAAAAAGTTCGATTTTTTTACCAACCTGAACTTCTCTTGATTAACTAGACTAGCTGTAGGATTACTATGGTAGGCAAAATTACTTCCTTTTACACACCAGAACTTGTCTCTTTTTGCCTACATGAACTTCTCTTCATCAACACATCGCAGCAGATTAGCAAGTACAGTAAGTAACCAGAGTTTATTAGTGTGTTGCCTAAAGTCCAAGCATCTGCACTTTAGTGAGAAGAGTGGCTTACTTGAGTCACTTTGTTGACTACCTTTTGGTTTGAGGGTCCGTTCCCAGGCCATACTTCTCATGCGAGAAGTTGATCAGTGCTCCTTCTTTTCTTCCTTAATAGTTAATACCCCTTTGACATTTGTCAACTCAAGGATAGATTGAGAAGCCCAGTGACCACAAATTGGTCAAGAACAAAGCTGTATGTATAATTGTTCATATAGTCATTTTTTTCATAAATGATCGCTATTTCTACAAACAAATAAAAAATAGCAAGTTAATTCTCATGCTCTTCATTACTACTGAGTTGGATGAGGATAAAAGGACTATTGATGAACTATTTTTCAAGATTGTTATCTGTATATGCATTGCAGCAGGGTACCATCTTGTCTAGCTTTGTTATGTATTTTTATATAAGTTATAATTCCATGGGAAGCATGCAAGCGGAATCAAATTCAATTAGTTCTGTTTCTGCTATGCTCAAGTTTGTTCCCAACTATAACTTCATCTGTTCACTAGGACTATCTAATTTTGGAATCCCTCAACTTGAGTTCCAATGCATGAATTTGAATGAGCCTAGAAATCTGTGTGGTGAATCCTTTTGTTCGTTTCACAAGCCCAGTTGTTTTTAATTACATCCATTATGGAGGTAACTGCACATCTCCGCCCTACTCTCACAGAAATCATATTCCAGATTACAGTTCCACAGAACAACGAGAAAATTCTAATCATCCTTGACTACAGAGCAAAAAGTAATCTGATAAACTTTTAGGTCTGCAGTAGTCCTGCAGCAGCTGTTTAAATGATAGCTCGCCTTTTATCTGAAGCTGTCTGCTATGTTACATAACTGGCAGTCATCTGGCTTTCGAAATTTTGATTTGTGCTTCCTGTCAAAAGTCATCCTACCATAGTTGGGAACTTGAGATGAAGTCGTTCATCGAAATCAGTTTTCAGTTAAGAGAAAAAATAGATTGGAAAAATTGTGGTTTTCCATTGCGCCTCAAAGTTTTTATATTCAGTCCCATACGGAGGTATTGACAGTACCGTATTGTTCTGGCTCCCAGGTGCATATGATCCTATTATGAATAATGCTTGAGATTTTGGAAGGAGAGTGTGCCACGTAATATTCAGTCCTATTTATCTTGTTATAGTCGATGTTTTTAGCTGATTTTAGTATTAAGAATTAGTCTGAAAATTAACTGCTTTAGTATCTTGTAGACATACCATTCCATCAAGGTGTTACTGTAAGATACGACAATTTAGTACGATTTTACACTATTTTTAGCTTTTATGCTTTTCTAAAAGCTTCTCTGCCAAATTATGATTGTTGTACCGAAAGAGGTAGCATTATAAAAGAAGCATAAAAGGACAACTACTAATGATGTTTCTACTTATTGTGAGTAGCCTGGGGTGAGGAGGAGGTCGTGAGGACCATGGAGGATCTGGCTGTGTCGGGAGCAGCCGAGGGGAATGGAGGAACTGGTGCTGAAGATGCGGGCGCGGGTTTAAGGAGCTAACCCGTTGCGCCCCGACGCAAATACTGAAGCCAGATATATCGGAATCATAAACCTTGCATTAGAAATTACGACGTATTAACATGTAGATTGTAAAGATGATGTCTTGATATATAAACCTATACGAAGCAATATATTTCATTTTATTTCGAACTAATAATTATTGTGACTGAATGGCGGAAGTATTCTTAGATGAATAGAGGATCACTTATGTACAGGTTCGAGAAGAATTCATAGCTCAGGCTTACCAATATACACAAAAAAACAAATTCATAACTTAGATCTACCAGTACACAAAAGAAAAGAAGAACAATCACTTGCCCACTCTGTAACCATTTAAACGCAGTTTCATTACATACAATGTCAAATTAGAGCCCCTACCAAAAACACCCTGAAACACAAGTGTCACGTTAGGAATTCTTTCTTCTCTCTCTGGTACTCCCATGCGTAAACCCTCCCGGGCCCCGACAAAGATGGGGAAAAACTAACCTAGCTGGACATACAACTCATCACTTGATGTAGAAAACTCTCCAAAAAATCAAGCCAAATGGCAACCTAAGTACTACTCTCACCTCTCACCAATACATTTTAATTGACTCGGATTTAATATAACTTTGTACTAAATCCAAGTCAATTTAAAAAGATCAGAGGGAGTACTTGTTTTGTTAATGTAAGCAGAACATGTTAAGCCACATCTATTGTTTTGTGTTTTGTACATGTACCTGCGATCTAAACATCGCTAAACACAGCCAAGAAACACTACCGACAATAACCGAGAATCTCATCAAGCCAATGCTGAATATACATTATTACTACTCCCGACATGTTGTGTGCCAATGGACATGATGATTTAGAACTATATTTCTCGGTTGAGAACCACAAAGTAACTACAATAGCCAAATACATAAGCTACAAAAGCTGAACGGTAAGTAGTCAGCATTTAAGTATATACTTATAACATTTATACACATAGTGACAGCTAAAGTTTAAAGCAAAACACATTGTTTTACCATACATAAGGTCTGCATTAGATGGTTCAGCTGGCTTGTTCGGATTATCAGCTACAGATGAACCAAGACCATAAGAGATGACCAACCTAGCACAAATAACACAAGCAAATGTGATGAACCAAGACCATAAGAGATGACCAACCTAAGACAAATGACACAAGCTAATGTGCCTAGCATGCAGGGTATCACCTCTTCCGATTCAACCTGAGGAGACGACTTTATAGACCTCTCTGCACACGGATAAATCCTAATTTTTACAACCGTTGTCGACGACTGAGGGAGTCAACTCCGCAACCTGTTTTTAAGACAAATGAAATAACTGGAAATGTCAAATAGAAAACGACTATGAACTACATCGACATAGAAAATCCACCCAGTGGTAAAATTTTAGACTATGAACTACATCAACATGTAGAGATGAACACTATCAAATGATGGCCTGCATAGAAGCACATTCTTTTAGAGAGAAGGAGAATAGAAAGTATTGCTAGACTTAAAGAAGAACATATATTAACGGGTGCTCTTTCTATCAATAATTAGGGAAATTTATAAATGAAAAATATACAACATGTGCAGCGAGGACAGCTAGAAAGTAACAATGGAGATAACCTGACAGAAAATAGTATTTAAGAGGGACACAACCAATATAATTTGATAAGGTGCCTAATTTACAGATAAAAGTTGGCCGAGAACACAAACTATTTACATGAAGCATTTTAGAAACATCATGATGTTTTACCATGGTGGTTAATTATTAGGAAAAGGATGATTTATCCACATAAGTCACGTAATTTGCAACAATTATTTTTTGTATAGAACGATTGTTAAATCTAACAATCAGCAGGCACCACAAACCTTATCAATCAAATGACCAATTTAAATTTGTGAGACATGAGAACAAATGGAAGCAAGAAAAAACTGAAGCTTTACTGACCTTGAGGCTAATAAATAAAAAGGGAAAAAAACTATGTTAGCTAGCTGAAGCGCAGAGAATGAAAGTATTGTATGGATAGGAACATAATCCAGGGGCATCCTTATAGGTGATGATGTAAAACACAAAATCAGTAAACTCTTATAAGTAGTCTACAGTTATCCAGGTCATACATATAATGGTTTTCACATGCAAAGTAGTGGAAAATAGATATTAATTGTACAAATGATATTAACGCGCACATTCTGTCATTGTGTACCCAAGAAAATAGATATGGGTAACTGTGACAAATTATAGGCACGATGCAACAAACAAAGGGAATCCAACTGTTATACTTCATCACTTCAACCGACATCCAATGGAAAAGAGAGTAGCTAAAAATCAAAAGGGAACCATCAGCCTGAAACAACTTTTTTCATCGCCGCCTCTTATTAGCGTTTCATGATTGCGCCTCCGTGTTTCGATCTCCTCCGACCTCAGCCATATCTGTTACCCTCTTAATCGAAGCTACTGCTGCCCCTGAGTCGCTACTGCAACTGGAGGATAGGCCGCCGCTGCCACCGGCCATAAGTTATTTGACTCCCATAGTGTGTTGCGTGTAGGATGTGATTGCAAGAGTTAATCACCTAGGCTGTTGAAGCATGGGTTATCCATTCCTTTTCCTGTACTACATCAAATTCTAGAGAAACTGACTTGAGGCACCAAATAATTCTTAAATGTGTTAGTTTCCTCTTGGCCTAACCCTAGAAATCTCACTTCCTGTCTGTACGGGCAGAAATACTATGCATAGTGAAAAGTTTACGGGCAGAAATACTATGCTACGAAATCATTGTATTAAAATGAAACAAACAGCCTGGCATAAAGCACTTATTACAATGAAGTTTGGCTAGTAAATGCTTATTGGTGAAAAGAAGTATCCAAGTGAGGATACTTCATCAGTTTAGGTTCAAACAATGGTTATCCATCAAATGTTGAAGTACAAAATTATATAGGCTAATAATTTATATGACATGATTATAGTACTAAGCATCAGAGCATAGAATCCAGAATACATAACACTAAGCTAATTTAAATTTTAGGAAATTGCTAACTCGAGCCAAATCTAATAATTTATACAACATTATTATATTTCTAAGCATCTGTATATTTACCTACAGAGCATAGAACCCAGAATAAATAAATCAAAGCTAACTTAACTTGTAGGCAATTGCTAACTCAACCAAATCCTACCCAAAAGCAAAGGAAATCAAAGTGAATCAAAGCGAGTCATTCCTATTTTTCCAAAAGGAAAATGAAGGAAAGAAATGCAATTTGGAACCTGGAATGCAAGCCAAATTTCCATTCTGCCATCTCTCAGCTACCCAAATGACTAGTTTCTGATATTTGAATCAGGTACATTAGCAACCTCAAATGTGGTATTATCGAGGTTGATGGTGCTATTGGGTCATATATTCCATGCCGCCATTTCAACCTAAATGACTTGATTGAAAAAAAAAATCTTTTGATTGAAAATACGAACACTAATCAAAAGGAGCTGCTCATATGGCTTGGGCACGTCACAGAGCAGGCGTACCTGGCCTGGACACTACATTCTAAGAAAATGGAGAAACTGTAAAATGCAGGACATGTATTAAAAGCGCACACATATTGGCCAGAAAAGGCACCTCACAACCTAAATCTGACTAACATTAATTGACATCAGCAATAGAGAGTATGCATGGGAATATAATACTTGTACAAACTGCATCAGCATTAAATGTTCAAAAGAGATTAGGACAGTAGATGCACAAATATAAAAGCTATTAGGAAATGCATATTCACATTCAAGATGAAAAATCAAAGGATGGTTATTATATTAGCATCATGACAAAATAATAAAACAAAGGAAGATTCACCTACAGCAGAGACACCCACTGAATCCTCCTGCACCAATGTTGGCCGTTGTCACCACCAGTGTAGGAATCTCCCGCCACCCAAACCAAACCTTCAAAGTAAACCCTGAACATGTGTAAATCAGTCAAAGACATACAGTAGAGAAAAATCATTAGCAAATTTGAATCATATGAGGCAACCTAACATCGTAAATCACCCATCGGGTCATGAAAGTACTGCCAACTCATCTTATCAAAAGGAATCACGTCCTAGGATAAAAAGGGAAGAAAGGTAACATCTCAGATCAAGACGAATCCATCTAAAATCTTCTAGAAATAAAGAGAAAGAGAAGGGAAGGAAATAATCACATCCAAAAATAATAAAAAGTAACTAACATGCATGCGACATGAAACGGGAATGAAGAAAAACAGGGAACACATTTTAGAAATAGAAAACAGCAGATCTAAAAGTAACAAAGAATAACTGAACCATCAGGCTTTGAAACGGCATCAGCAGGCCCAGGTTTCCAGTGATTAGCACCAGGCACCTCAACATCCTTACCAACCAGCAAGGTCACAAGCAATGCAAATATGAATCTAATGTACTCTAGTGCCAGGCACTCGCAAGCGATAGAGCAGCACCACATAGCACAGGGTCATACATTCAAATATAACATCATTAAGTTCACACAAAAATACCAAACCACCCCAAAAAAAACAGGCAAGGAAAGACCAACACAAGAAAACAACTAAGAATTACAAGCAAGGAAAGACCAGCCCAACAAACTATGCTTTATCAGGAGCATTTCTTTAAATAAGAAGGAAGAGGGAAAAAAAGACCGCACAAACTTTATATTTTCAAAAGCAGCTACCAGGTAAATATAATAAAGTGGAAAAAAGAAAAACAGTATAGAAATAACTGTCACTGTGAAAAGAAAGGAAAGCAAGAAACAACCATCCAAAAGAGAACAAGAAGTCACAGCCCAACAATAACCAAACAAAGTTGGTTTAGCAAAAAGATTTTTTGGTAAGGAGAGTGACCCAACAAACAGCAGTAAGCATTAGCAAAGATAGCAGTATGAAAACCGCAATAGCGTGTCTGTCAATAAGAAGCAAGCACGAAAGAGAGGAAATGGGAAACGACAAAGAAATGCAAACAACATGCAGCTTTTTCTACCCTGTTCCAAGTTAATTGCTAATTAGACAAAAGCAACACTTTAGCCAAGAATAAATACCAATGGAACAAAAGCTCGCTCTACCAACCACTTCTGGTCGTTCACATCTCATAATATATCAAACTATTCAAATCAAATAAATAAGGAGATCCGGGACGGAGAGACATACACTGTCTAGGGGAGAGGGAGATGAATTGCATTGTGCACTCAGCATCACCAACGTAGCCAATCAACTGCACTGGTGAGAACACAGTAGCAGCCTTATTGGCATCTAGAACCCTTCAAGAGCAGAAAACTCAGCATTAAAGGTTTTGTGTTTTTTGAGGTTCTAAGTAGTGCCTTTGTATACCTAAGAATAATCACTATACTGGTCCCATAAAGATAGTATAATCACAATACCTGAAACTTGACAAAAAAATTGCTAGAAGATAATCGGTATTCTATTTCACATAATGTAATTTACTTTCTTAGACTTTTCTTTTCACCTGAAGACAATTTACCAGTGCAGAAAACATGTATGCACTTATCACAGAATATACGGATGTGAAAAATGGAAAAATGAATAAATTGCGCACCATTTAAGAGCAATTTATATATTACATGTATGCACTTATCACACATTGCAATTGCACAACGTTCATTTAAGAGCAATTAGAATGTTTGCCGAATTTAAGATTTAGATACTACCAGCCAACTGAGATATACATATGCCATTGCCAAAAGGCCCCTGGTTCTCACCTACATCCCATGGTGCACTCGTCTACAGAACTCGCCCCTTTCACGAACAACCTTCTTGATATAGACCCTTGTTGGAGAGGACCGAGACAGGGGCCCTAGGAGAAGCAGCGACTGTTCGGTGGAGGTCGGCAACGGCTCAATGGAGGTTAACACCATTGCTAAAACCTGGCTTGAAGCAACGCAAAGCATGTAGCCAAAGAAAACAGTAGCAAAAAAGCAAGGCAACGCCTGTAAGAGTTCAAACTGAATAAATTAGTATTGGCAGTTTCATTGGTACTTCTCCTCATGAACAACGAATTTATCAGTGTTTGGCTTCAAATAAGAACAGTATTCTTTTGTGGAAAGTACTATTGCAGGGTTAGGTGGAATGTACCTTGAGGAAAACCAGCTTCATCCTGATATCAGTCCATCAGGCTGGAGCTGAATCTCCAGCATTGCTTGGTTTTCTCTGTCAATGACCAGGAGAGAGCAGCTACTACTGCTATAGCAGATTTCAGCTTTAGTAAACATTCTTGCATCATCAGTTGGATCATCCATGTCTCCACTTCTCATTGACTTTCCCCTGGCAATGGTTGTGACCCCTGCATATACATTACTCACCTTGTCACAGATCTTTTCGTTACAAGTTACAAATTCATGATTCACGTTTATGCTAGATGATTCAGAGAGATAAAAAAAACATTAAAAGACAAACAAAATTAGCACAAAAGGTGAAAGTAGGATGCTTAGGGACCATATATACATTATAGTAACATATGCAAAGACCCCGCAATGAGACATTTTAGCTTACCTGTTCACAACATAAATATGGCCTTGTCATCACCCTCGCCTCTTGGGCCTCCCATAGACATGACCAGATAATCCTTCAGGCGAACTCGCGACAATCTGTGGCATGTTATCTACATGGTTTAATGACATTTTCTCATAACAAACAATGCAATAGTAGCACAATATATTCATTTACCTATAAAACAAATGAACAAAACCATACGGTTATTTGGCGAGGGCAAGGAATCATGCTGACCCGAGGAAAAGATTGGGAGGCGACCAGGCCCAGAGACGTTTGTCGAACTACAGTGGAGGTGCCGGCACATGCCAACGTTGCTCTAGTTAGAGCCAGTCTTCCCGAGAAGGTTAGCCTCATCTCCTTCCTAGCGTAGCAATCCGCGTAATATATAATTTGATTTCATTGTCCTCTGTTTGTAACGAATAGCATAGAGAAATAGTAGGATTAACAGAACTTCTAATTCCAGTGAGATCTAGTCCAAAAAACAGAGTAGAAGTCCAAAAAACAGAGTAGAAGTCAAACTGTTTAAACAATTTAAGAGAAACGAATAAACATTGTTATGCATCCAATATTCCTCAATCAACTAAGAAGTGGAGCAAAAGTTTTGCTATACACGAAAAATCAACTGTAGCCACACGGAACACATACTGAGGTCTGTAGCAAAAGTGAACCGGAAGCTCCAGCTTCCTCACGGATTCCAGGAAGCAGTCACCTCATGCCCGTCCTACGGCCGGCCTCGACGAACCAGACTGGCCTCACGCGTCGTCTCCTAGTCCTCCCCAACCTTCTATGTGGCAGAACTGTCCTTGCTCCTCGCCGGCCAGGGCCGGCTGCTCCGGCTAAGACCGGTCCTGCCTGATTCTCCCCCGCAGAGTTGTGGAGGCATGAGGAGGAGGCGACCGCACGGGTGAACTCCCCGACCTCCTATCTGGCACGGCTGCCCCTGCTCCTCGCCGGTCAGGGACGGCTGGTACGGCTCCGACCGGTTCCGCCAGGCGCGCCGCCGCTAAGTCAGGGAGGCCATGGTGAGGGTGGAGGGAAGCACACGGGGCTGGTGAGAGAAAAGGCATCGCATGATATTTTGCCCACGATGAGATCTAGGTTTTACCGTTCCGGAAGACGATGAGGTCGACGCAAACGACGAGGGTTCGTTGCCTCACACTGCCTGACTGCTGGTGGTTGGCACCGGTCGAGAGGAGGAAGGCTGACACATACTAGGTCTCCCGTGCAAGATCTCGAGAGAAAAAAGAGACGAGGCGCCGCCGCCCAGTTCCTGCCCTGGCCACGGCCACCCCGTTCCATTCCGGCCGCCACCGGTGGGGCTCTTGATCTCGTCGATGCGCGGCCGCCGCCAGTCTCCCACTGGCCGCCTCCTCTTCTCCTGGCCGACGGATCCGCTGCTCGGCCCTTCCTTCTCCAGTCCTCCGGTCGTCCCAACTAACAAGCAAGTGCTGTGCTGGTGGTAGGAGGCGGCGGATTGGGCGGAGAAGATGGGCAGCGGATTGGGGAAGGAGCAGAGGAGGCGGGGATTCGCGGAGGGACAGGAGGCACGATCTAGGGTTTTCACTGCCCCACGCGCGCAGGAGAAAGAAGGTGACTCGGACGAGCGGGCGTGTCTGCCTCCGACCGGTGGCCCGCACACACAACTGGTCCCATAAGTCATTGGCTCGTTTGGACAAGCAAAAGGTGATAAAATAATTACCATATCCAACGGCTGAGGTGAAAAGCGGGATTGAGAAGTTACTGTGCTGGTGAAACGGAGGGACACGATGGATTTGCCCCTTTCAGATGGTCTGGTTGGCTGGGTAGTCTAGGAACATTTATAGGAAGAATTGACACAGTTTTAGTTTTTGTTTTGATGAGGGGAGCAATAAACTGACTTTTCATACTTAATTGGTCGCTTACTAAGGCAAGCTTTATCTGTGTGCTCATCAAATAAGAAAGTTCTATCTGGGTAACAACTAAGAAGATAAACCTACGTTTGCATTGTTTTGTTTTCTAATGAACTTGTAGCATGTATTTTTTACTCTCTCAAGAAAACGCAGAACCCATGTGTGTGGAGGGCATTGATAGATAATAAAATAAGTTAACCTCCCAACATGTTTTGGGCTTTTATTTTATTTTGTAGACTCTGTTCTCTCTCAAGTTTCCACGTTTGAAGATTATACTGCCAACCAAACAAGGCTAATCCCGTTGGACCTACCAAGGAACAAGAAATCAATTCATAAATCTCTCAATTATCCTTGCTAATGGTCTTCTAGATAAGTTCTTGCTGTTAGCACTTGGAGTGAATGGAGAAACCACTACTGGGACAGGTCACAGGTCAAAATACCAAACTGTTCTGAGAATTATGTTTCAGTTATGGTCACTGTTGACTGTTGGAGGTGCGGGGTTGAAGCTAATGTAGAGGCATCGGGGTCCATTGCTGTTTATTAGGATGTTTGGTTCCGTGTTGTGATGAAGTTGAAGGCATGCCTTTCTTGCCTGGCTTCGTCAGGATGCTGTAAGATGGATGCTCAAACGTTTGTTGAAGCAAGTAGATCTGTGATACCTGCATGCTTCTCATGATTTTGCTGTGGCGGTGATCAAAATTAAAGGACCGTGAACATGTTTGTGCTCTAATTACTTCCTGTCCATGAAAGAAGAACTCCAGAAAGGACTTGTCTAGAAAGGACCGTGAGTTTCTGAAGTTGGGGTGCCTTGCAAGTTGCAGGTCTGAAGCTACCAATAGTAAATGAGTGAAACATGCAGAACTAGATATGGCTTTTTGATTGCTGACAGCATTGTTCAGAAAGAGCTCTGAAGATAAATCTTATTCCAGTTACACAGATTTATCCGAAATTCGAATGAAAGCTGATCCATGTTCATGTTCATTCAGTGAAAACGGAAAGGTGAGTGGCCATCTGGTGAACTTTCGTTTGAAGCTGGTCTTGCAAGTCACAAAATGGAATCCAATCTGAACTCCAGTTCCATGTCTGTCTGCTTTGATAATCAGGAAGACAGTGGTATTTTCTATTTTCTATTAATATAAAGTTAGTAGTTGTGGTTTGAAAGCCTGATAACCATGAGTTGGAAATGCTGCAGCTAATGGTGATACACAAGTTTCTGTATAAATAGTCACTGAAATATTGATAGATGCCTATACAAGATATAACTATTGATCAAACATTCACATATGTTTGTAACTTATGATGCTCTGTCTAGTACTAAATATCTGAGTCATCATGTAGTTTATCTTGTAGTGTCAATAGAGACACCTGTTTCAGCAAAAATATGACTCTCAGTACTCCTAACTTTTTGTTTGACGGATTTTTGTACCAAAAATTCGTAATAAAACATATAGTGTATATTACATGCACGTGTCAATTATGATGGTACATGCAAATTTGCTATGACCCATGCATGACAGCGTGACGTGTGGGCCAATGATGATTTTTACTAAAGAGTTAACTTTGGCCAACCCATGATTATTTCTACACGTGGGAGACGAGCATCAAGGTAATCAAATATCAATCGTTTTCAAGTGTTGTTGTTTTGCAGCTGAGCAAGACCATTGCCAATACGATGCCCCATGGAAAACTTGGTGTACACCAAATACTTCTACGTACACAAGGCCCATTTGGCATTGGGCGACACCCAACGCTTGGTTAATTAAGTTGCGGTACAAAATAAGAGAAACCCACGCGGCACGTTTCTGGCCAGCAGATAGAGTTTGTTTAAATCTTCACGCGTTTTGAGCGATATGACGTGATCCAGAAACCTGGCCAGCGCCTATATAAAGCTAGGAGGTCGCTCGACCAGAAGGGAAGACCATACGGGAGGAGGAGAGAACGCACGCGATTTGCATCGAAATCTTGCGAACGACGAACGTCACACTTTCATCCACCAAATTTTGAGACGATTGTTGCGACGCAGCGGCGTCTATGGCTACGACTATGGGGCCAGGAAGGAAGCGCGTCTTTGACGGTAAGCAATAAATTTTAGCATCTTGATACTTCTTCCTCAAAGTGTTTATGCTACGATGTATATGCATCTGTCACTGATTCAAGAGGAAACATCAAGATCAAAGTAATTATATACTCCGCCATCGAAGCGAGGCTATAAATCATGGCCTCCCGATGTGATGGAATCGGCGATCGAATACATGAGCGCGGGACGACTATCCCCACGATGTTGGTTTATCCCTACGATTGTGGATTACCTCAACAAGGGTGGTCGACTGCAGCTCTGTATAATCTATGACGGAAGTATGCGGCCAAACGCCAAATATGATAGAGTCGAAATATCAAATTGATCTTGCTCCTTACCGGGAGGCATGCTCAATCATTCATCTACATCGACTCTTACAGGGAGGCGTCCATACAATATATCCATCATCGATCTTGCTCCTACACGAACGCGAGATTAACATATTTGAGAAGCATCATCCAACATGCATATGTGATATTATTTTACATTGACACCTTGGCCAAGTGTCGACGAGACAATGGCTACATATCATTACCATCATGTCTAAGCTGACGAGGCTAGACAAAATCATGGCCAAGTGCCGACGAGGCTAGGTCACCATTATTATCGACATGTCCCAAACCTACGGGATCGGACATATTGTTGCTTGGCACCGACGAGGCGATAGCAACACATACACATGTCCGTGTCCGATGAAGTCAGGGCGTTACATGACTGGGCACCGACGAGGCGAAAGTCATCCCCTTCATCGACATATCTTGTTGGTCATACCAACATGGCGATAGTATAAGTGACTGGGTTTCGGCGAAACAAAGCCACCCGCACACATATTTTCCATGAATATCACATGCATATGGATGAGCAATCCAAACATGACGACGACCATCAGCGCGGCTTAATCAGAGGTATTCTGCAGGGCTTGACCCTGCGGATGTAATTAACCGGATGCTTGCAAACGCACCGGGAATCAATGAACTACGCAATCTCCTAAGTCAGATACTCCATGAGCGCGACGCGGAAGGCAAAAAGGATATAGTCCTATTGGAACATGCAATATGTATTTGTACAATGCAATGATATGAATAAAATGCAGTGTTCCTCATATGATGTTTTATCTTTATTTGTCTATTTTATATTATTTTTGTTTCATTAAGCAAGATGGCACGCCCGCATATTTGTACTCTCATGTACGCATCTAGCAAAACCCCTACATACCCTAGGGGAAAGTTTCGCTACTTTTTTGTCGAAACAAAATTGGCACGCCTGGTGGGACATGATTCTCCTCCCATCTCTGCTGCGCTCCGAAAGTCGTCAAAAATCTTAGTTCTAAATTGCTCACGGAAAGAAGTTGCATCGAGACGTCGCAAAAAAAAATGCAACGTCCTGCACAAAGCATATGGTTAATACCCGGCCGCTAAAGAAATCCATGGCACTCTTGATGAATGGCTTGAGTTGTAATCTGTGGCTTGATCATAAAGCCCGATTTTTATATAACAATGGTGGTGATCCAGCATCCTGAGATTTCCCCCGCCAGGCTAGAAACATGCTCCGGCACTATGGCCGCTAAGCTTTACCAGCTCAGGTCGCTGCCCAAAATGGCTGCTCGATTGAGAGCATCATATTGACAATAGTCGGGTACATGCACCTGATGCCAGTTTCCATTGTTTCCGTCAGCGACATATTGACAAGAGCTAGATACATCCACCTTATGCTAACATGTTTAAAGCGTTCCAGCTGGTTACAGAAACATGTACAATACATGGACGATTGCCCACGTAGCCAATGCCATGTATGAATGGTTCAGGCTGGAACTGTGAAGGGGATGATGCTGTATATTAGACTTTCTACTTCTATTTTGTCGACCAACACAGGCATTTCAAGTCCCACTTCTACATAAGTTGGGCCAAATGAAAGCAGTGTGTGACGTTCTTTTGATGAGTCTCGTCGGAGACCACAGTGAAGCATGATAATGATATACAGGCTGGCATGCATACGTGCTATTATCAGGCCTAAGAACCATGCATGGGCGACTATACACATTCCAATTTTTCTTTTTGTCTAATATACAACAAATACTCCACCAATATTACCTGCTCACTTGGAGTTCTCAGGAACTTCGATGTAGCCAAACAATTTGCAAAATTTCATGATTATGCCTGATTGCTGGGGGCATATTCGAGTCTCTGTTAGTGCCAACACTGAGGTATATGATATTAACAGTGATGCCAAGGCTATTTGTCTGAACTGCACTGCACTGGCACTAGAAACATCAATATTCACCAGTTGCTAATCAAGCTAACGATAACGGGGCAACAAAATCGATGAACATGATCTCTGATCACCGTCAACTATGGCTCACGAGTGTTCAAGAGTTTAGACAATACACACATACTACTGACCCTCCGATAATGCGAGTTAGGGGCAGGTCAAAATACCATGCTCCTAGTCGTTATGCTGGAGCACTTTATTCATCCTCATAGTGTGGGGCTAGTCGTTATGCTCCTTGTCATCTCCCTCAACATGATCAAAGTGCATGGGCTCCCCTAGAGAGGTCTCCATCCCTTCCAACACGTATAGCTGTTGAGGCAGCAACACTCTTCATTACATTGGAGTTCTTGGGTACCCCAAGAGACCATCTACTACCTTGGCGCACTTCATGCTTCGTGCATGGGGGCCGTCCCCTGAAGCTACAAAAGTGGGGCCATATCCAAGGATGTTGATTCTTCTATTTTTCCGAGCAACACTTACCCATACACCACTCGAGAGGCATAATGGCATATAATGCTAATGCAAAATACTACTTCTCAAGTGGAGAGCCACAAATCCGGCCAGGCCGTGTAGCACTACCGGCTGATATTCTCATCACTCCGGGCTCAACTAGGTCACCTAAAATTGAGCCTCAATCAAGTCGACACTCTTCTAGGCGGAGCCAAAGTCAAGAGGACAGGGGTCGGAGGCATGGAAGAAGATTTCCTCCTCCCACCCACAAGCATAGTAACACAGCCCCCCAAAGGAGGGAATGTGCTACTCCTACTATGAAATCACCATCGATATTGCTGAGTGCTGAAGCTACTTCTTCTCCAGCTCCACTCGTACTGAGGAGCTTTTAAAAGCCTCAACACAGGTGGCTCAGCAGCCCCTATCATACTGGAGACGCACGCTGGTCCAACGACTAGAAGCATAGAACATCCACAAGGAACGGTACGAAGAAGGGTGGCTGAGATAGAGGAACTACAGGGTGATGCACCTAAGCAGCCCCCATCGATGTACATCTCCATAGCAATGCTGTTGCAAGTCTTGGTGATCCCAGAAAAAACATTATGGGTTTCTGCCTACTCTCTTCTATAAGGTCCCGCAGGTACAACCATGTGACCTTTTAATTAAACTTCCCATCTCTATATTTGATAATGATGTAGCAGTGACTACTATGAAGGCGGAACCAAGATTGGTTTCCCTCTTAAGAAAGTCGAGGATTGAACTCCAAAGAAATTGCAGGTTGCCATCACCACCCGCCATATGCGAAGTGTGGTGGGGTCAAGCAGAAAAGATCATCAAGAAAAATAAAAAGAAGGTCCAGCCAAGATATGGTCTAGGTTACATCCGCTCAGAGTCTTCTGAAAGTGAGGATGAAGGAAATGATAATCCACAAAGGGTCACATGCCACATGGCATTTGTACATGATCCAAGTGAGAGAGAGGAGTCAACCTCCAACTGCGAGGATGGTTCATAGATCTATGACCACCCTCCAAGGTGAAGTATATGAGGCTTCCCCCGCACCTCAAAAACTTGAAGATGGAGGACAACTCACTACTGATGAGCTTGTCGAAGTCAACCTAGGCACAGAGGAGGAGCCGCGCCCTACCTTTGTTAGTAGTGCCCTCACTCCCTTGGAAAAAGAAAGTTATCGAGAATTCCTAATGGAGTTCCGAGATTGCTTTGCATGGTAGTATAAGGAAATGCCTGGACTCGATCCACGGGTCGCTACAAACAAGCTATCAATTGATCCCAAGTTCAGGCCAGTGAAGCAGAAACCACGCCGCTTTCGCCCAAAACTGCAAGATAGCATTATCGCCGAGGTGGACAAACTCATTGCCGCCTGTTTCATTAAAGAGGTTATGGTGTTTTATCCTTCATGGACGGATCATCAGGTTATAACCAAATCAAGATGGATGAAAATGATGCAATAGACATCGCATTTCGAACGCCGAAAGGGAACTTTTACTATACTGTAATGCCCTTTGAGTTGAAGAACGCCGGTGCAACATATCAAAGAGCTATGACCACTATCCTTGATGACCTCATTCATAATTCAGTTGAGTGTTATGTTGATGACATGGTAGTGAAAACTAAGGACCGCGTGAATCATCAAGCAGATATGTGTGTTGTGTTCAATCGTTTACGGGAGCATCAATTAAAGATGAATCCTCTCAAATGTGCCTTTGGCGTACGGTCTGGTTTATTCCTTGGTTTCATTGTCCATCATCGTGGCATTGAGATCTCTCCAAAAAACATAAAGGCTATTCAAGATATGCCGCCTCCCACGAACCTAAAAGAGTTAAAATCCTTGCAAGGACACTTAGCATATATACGACGCTTCATTTCTAACCTCTCGGGGCCTACACAACCTTTTACAAGGTTGATGAAGAAAGGTGTGCCCGTTCGAATGGAACGAGCAATGCCAAAACGCTTTTGATAGCACTAAAAAATATCTCCTAAATCCCCCAGTTCTAGCCGCTGCCTATTAAAGGGCGTCCGCTTATTCTCTACATTGTTGCGCAACCCTCCTATGTGGGTGCACTCCTTGCGCAACATAATGATGAAGGAAAGGAGGCGGCATGTTATTACTTAAGCCGAACCATGGTTGGCGCCGAGCAAAACTACTCACCTATAGAGAAGTTGTGTTTAGCCCTCGTATTTGCATTAAAGAAGATGTGCCACTATGTGTTGGAACATCAAATCGAACTCATTGCAAGAGCCGACCCAGTAAAATATGTATTAATTAAATAACCTGCTCTAATGGGTCGCCTCGGAAAATGGGCAATGTCCTTGATGGAATTTGATATTACTTATGTTCCACAAAAAGCAATTAAGGGGCAAGCATTGGCCGACTTTCTCGCAGCACACCCCGTGCCAGATGACTCCCCGCTCGTGGTAGAGCTGCCCGATGAGGAAGTATTTTTCGTCGAGGTCGAGCCCCCATGGGAGCTATATTTTGATGGGGCCTCTCGCATAGAGACGGACCCAGATGGCGCATCAACAAGGAGAGCTGGGGCAGAAATAGTATTCAGGACTCCGCAAGGAGGGACTATATACCACTCTTTCTCCCTCCTGAAGGAGGAATGTTCGAACAACAAAGCAGAGTACGAGGCTCTCCTATTTGGCCTCCTACTAGCACTCTCTATGGATATACGAGACCTCCGGGTTTATGGGGACTCACAACTCATTGCTGGTCAAGTTAATGACATATATGAGGTACGAAAGCCCGAGCTAATGCTATATTACAAAGTGGCTCAAAGCCTTACGAGAAAATTCGAGCGTATTGAAATCTCCCATGTCCCGTGAAGTAAAAATGCTTTGGCGGATTCCTTGGCCAAACTTGCAGCAGCGTTAGTGCTTCCCGAAGGGGAGCCCGCTCATATAGAAATTGAAGAAAGATGGCTCCTACCGGCCGTCCTGGAACTAATACCCGATGAGTGTGAGGTACATCATGTTGTCACCACCGTCATACAGGAGGATGATTGGCGCAAACCATTCCTCAATTATTTTTGTCATGGGACTCTCCCTGATGATCCCGTAGAAAGGCGTAGGTTGCAAAGGCGCCTCCCTTCATATATTTATATGGCAAGGACCTTGTATCGATGCTCATTCGGTCAAGAGCTCCTATTGCGATGCGTGTCTAGAAATGAAGCTGATAAAATACCACAAGAGGTCCATCATGGCGTTTGTGGAGGCCACCAAGGTGGACCCAAACTGTACCATAGCATAAGGATTGATGGCTATTATTGGCCTGAAATCATGAGAGACTGCCTAAAGGTAGCAAGGTCGTGTCACAATTGTCAGATTCATGGTGTTCTCAAACACCAACCTCATGTTCCCTTACATCCCACTGTTCCCTCATGGCCTTCCGATGGATGGGGTATAGATGTTGTTGGCCCATTTGACCCTCCATCTTCTGGAGGTCATGTCTTTATCCTAGCAGCGACTGATTATTTCTCCAGATGGGCGGAGGCTGTGCCCCTAAGAGAAGTAAAAAGTGACAATGTGATCAATTACTTGGAGCGTAATATCATATATCGCTTTGGAGTCCCTCGTCGAATCACCTTTGATAATGCCAAGGCCTTCAAATCACATATATAAAATGCTGAAATTCATTGCCAAGTAATTCAGTGGAATTACTCCACTGGATACTATCCTCAATGCAATGGGTTGATTGAAGCTTTCAATAAGACCCTTGGACACATATTGAATAATACGGTCCACAAGCATCGTCGTGATTGGCACGACCACCTCTACGAGGCCTTATGGGCATTCCGTGTCACTGTCCGAACGCCTACCCAAGCAACGCCATACTCACTGGTGTTTGGGACAGAGACGGTTCTTCCCCTTGAAGTAGAGCTACCATCTCTAAGAGTGGCTATCCATGATGAAATTACCCAAGATGAGCAAATCCGACTACGATACCAAGAGTAGGATTCCTTGGAAGAAGATCGCCTTAATGCGCTTCAAAATTTTGAACTCTATCGCCAAAATATGGTTCGAACATATGAAAAACTAGTAAAACCTCGAGTCTTTCGAAAGGGAGGTTTGGTTCTAGTACTTCGGCGCCCCATCGTGGTTAAGGGTAAAGTCAAAGGCAAGCTCGAACCCAAATGGGAAGGGCCTTTTGTCATTGAACAAGTATATGATGGTGGTGCCTATCAATTAATTGACCAAGAAGTGGATTGCCCTATACCACCCATCAATGGGAGGTACCTGAAGAAGTACTTTGCGTGATCTGCTGCACGCAAGTCGCCTTTTTTCTCCTTTTTTTGTTTATCTTTCTTTGAATCTTCATTTTAACATGGACATCAATGTCCTACAATAAACGGCTTTCCCTTAAACATACCATGCTAGTGATTGAAGTCTTGGTCACCCTTGGGCTAGTCTGAAGGTGGCACATGTGTCATGCGTTAAAGTGGAGCGGCACCTATACCCACTACACACGAAACACGCCAAAGTATATGCTTTTAGCAGGAGTGGTGAAAATTACTTGGGCTACTTCTGTGCACTGAGGTCCCATTCCCTTCATGTTTCTTTCCATGTTTCAGGCTCCCAGAGGCACGATGCCCTGGGGTAACCCTTAGGAAAAAGAGCAAGAAAGGCATACCTGGCCAACACAAGTTGAGTCCAGTGTGAGCGTCTTGACACCCCCGGGGTGTTTCTTCCACCACATCCAGAATGCCTATGAGGGTCTATGTAGTCCACAGAGGTGCGCGTCTGCTGTTCAAATTCTGAAGATGAGTCCCCTAGCAACTTCCAAAGAAGGTCCTTCAAGAAATCCAATCAAATCCTCTCGACCAAATGAGGAAAGTCCAACAAAAGTTCACGAAGTCCAAGCAATCCTCCAATCAGAAAAAAAAACAAAAAAAGAAGATGCGAGAAGGAAAATAAGCCAATCAAAGAAGCAAGTCTCCATCAAGCAAGTCATGATCCGTAGGGGACTCATTGGAAAGAAGGAGGGGAGTAGTCGTGAACCACCCCTCAACTAGGCCATGAAAAATAGCCAAGTCATTTATCCCATAACCATTTACACAAGTCACCCTCTCCTACGTCTCTGTGTTCTTGATACATGTGCAAGGGGCATGATGAAGTTGTGGGGCTACTCAGTCGCATGAAGTCTAGGGTAAGAATTCCCATCCTTCTGAAAGCATCATGGAAGCATGCGGTCTTTCACATACACTCACATAAACTAAATTATCAAGTTGCAACTGTCATGGTTCTTCTGATGATTATCCCTTGGGTTACCATTTGTAAGGTCACGTTCATAGCCGGTGTTACTAGGAAAAGCCAATATCCCAAAATAAAATAAAATGAAAACATTTTTTCCGTTTTTCTTCCTGCTTGGTTAATTTTGTGCCCCCATGCAGCTTGTTTCCTCGCTGGTTCTTAGAGAGAAATATATATTTCCTCGATCTTTGTGCATCCTTATATGCCACTACTGCATACGCGTGACACTGCTCATCGTGCATAACGTCACCGATATTTTTCCAGCGACTGGAATTCTGCACCACTAATTCATCGCTATTGAAGGCACCATCCATAGTATGGCCATATTGGTGACACTAGGGGCATCGGCCCTTTGGTAGTCATACCACCAACACTGGGGGCATCATCGCCTCCTAGTTCATCTACATCGTCGATGACATTCCGACGTTTCAAATATGGGAGCAGCAAGACACGCCAGTGCGATCAGTGTCAACCTGTGAAACCCATCAAATTTGATGGTTGGCACCGTAGTTGCTTCACGGTCGCATCGAACTTGATAAAATTGTTATTGCGGTTCAATGCTTAGAATCGCACATGGGTATAATCCATTGGCTGGCACCATCGACTGGTCGTAGTGGAGCCCAATATCCATTGGCTGGCACCACCAAGTTGGTTGCAATGGAGTTTTCAATATCCATTGGCTGGCACCACCAAGTTGGTCGCAATGGAGTTTCGAATATTCACTGGCTGGCACCACCAACTTAGTCGCAGTGAAGAACGGCAGGGGAATACCCCCTTTTAAAGAATAAAAGGTGTGAGACTTTCCATCTCGCCTATCCTAGTAAAAATTGTGACAATACATCTTTTGTCGCACTTGTACATTTAAAATTGTAGCCCCATGTGCTACGTCCTATTATGTATTTCGGCCATCTCACAAGGCGTAGCCACTGAACAAGCATGTATCAACCGCGCACTTTATTTAACCGATGGTTGCTTTCGTTCCAGATTGCACGACGAAGGCAAATGAAAGTGAATAAGGAGGAATTACAAGTTTCCCAAACATTTTATCACACCAAATGTGATCTATATATACAATAAGGAGACAAATGTTCGGAAAAAAAAAGACGTGACTGTTTGCCGTATATTTCCGGAACATTTCTTTGTGCCATTGATGATTTGTTACAAATGGTGACATATTATTTTTCACCGAGTCTAGTCCCCTGCTGCTTCGCGCATAAACTACACTCGGTGAGGGGCATTTGTTTGACGGATTTTTGTACCAAAAATTCGTAATAAAACATATAGTGTATATTACATGCACGTGTCAATTATGATGGTACATGCAAATTTGCTATGACCCATGCATGACAGCGTGACGTGTGGGCCAATGATGATTTTTACTAAAGAGTTAACTTTGGCCAACCCATGATTATTTCTACACGTGGGAGACGAGCATCAAGGTAATCAAATATCAATCGTTTTCAAGTGTTGTTGTTTTGCAGCTGAGCAAGACCATTGCCAATACGATGCCCTGATGGAAAACTTGGTGTACACCAAATACTTCTACGTACACATGGCCCATTTGGCATTGGGCGACACCCAGCGCTTGGTTAATTAAGTTGCGGTACAAAATAAGAGAAACCCACGCGGCACGTTTCTGGCCAGCAGATAGAGTTTGTTTAAATCTTCACGCGTTTTGAGCGATATGACGTGATCCAGAAACCTGGCCAGCGCCTATATAAAGCTAGGAGGTCGCTCGACCAGAAGGGAAGACCATACGGGAGGAGGAGAGAACGCACGCGCTAAAGCCAGCACGGCCTGGCTCTCGTGACTCACGTACGCGTATTTGTTGATTTGCATCGGAATTTTGCAAACAACGAATAACGTGTATTCCTATTCACTCAATCAGTTTATCGATTTGCATCGAAATCTTGCGAACGACGAACGCCACACTTTCACCCACCAAATTTCGAGACGATTGTTGCGACGCAGCGGCATCTATGGCTACGACTATGGGGCCAGGAAGGAAGCGCGTCTTTGACGGTAAGCAATAAATTTTAGCATCTTGATACTTCTTCCTCAAAGTGTTTATGCTACGACGTATATGCATCTGTCACTGATTCAAGAGGAAACATCAAGATCAAAGTAATTATATACTCCGCCATCGAAGCGAGGCTATAAATCATGGCCTTCCGATGTGATGAAATCGGCGATCGAATACATGAGCGCTGGACGACTATCCCCACGATGTTGGTTTATCCCTACGATTGTGGATTGCCTCAACAAGGATGGTCGACTGCAGTTCTGTATAATCTATGACGGAAGTATGCGGCCAAACGCCAAATATGATAGAGTCGAAATATCAAATTGATCTTGCTCCTTACCGGGAGGCATGCTCAATCATTCATCTACATCGACCCTTACAGGGAGGCGTCCATACAATATATCCATCATCGATCTTGCTCCTACACGAACGCGAGATTAACATATTTGAGAAGCATCATCCAACATGCATATGTGATATTATTTTACATCGACACCTTGGCCAAGTGTCGACGAGACAATGGCTACATATCATTACCATCATGTCTAAGCTGACGAGGCTAGATAAAATCATGGCCAAGTGCCGACGAGGCTAGGTCACCATTATTATCGACATGTCCCAAACCTACGGGATCAGACACATTGTTGCTTGGCACCGACGAGGCGATAGCAACACATGCACATGTCCGTGTCCGATGAAGTCAGGGCGTTACATGACTGGGCACCGACGAGGCGAAAGTCATCCCCTTCATCGACATATCTTGTTGGTCATACCAACATCGCGATAGTATAAGTGACTGGATTTCGGCGAAACAAAGCCACCCGCACACATATTTTCCATGAATATCACATGCATATGGATGAGCAATCCAAACATGACGACGACCATCAGTGCAGCTTAATCGGAGGTATTCTGCGGGGCTTGACCCTGCGGATGTAATTAACCGGATGCTTGCAAACGCACCGGGAATCAATGAACTACGCAATCTCCTAAGTCAGATACTCCATGAGCGCGACGTAGAAGGCAAAAAGGATATAGTCCTATTGGAACATGCAATATGTATTTGTACAATGCAATGATATGAATAAAATGCAGTGTTCCTCATACGATGTTTTATCTTTATTTGTCTATTTTATATTATTTTTTGTTTCATTAAGCAAGATGACACGCCCGCATATTTGTACTCTCATGTACGCATCTAGCAAAACCCCAATATACCTTAGGGGAAAGTTTCGCTACTTTTTTGTCGAAACACTTTTGTGCATAGAGATAGCTCTATAATTTGTGAACTGTGCATTGTGTTTTGAATTTCTTTGGTTGCCGAGTTTCTTGTGTACTGTCTTTTCTCTTGGATTGAAAATGTTGGCTGTGGTTAGACGATTTATGAGTTCCTTTTCGTTCCAGGGTCCTGCAATGCAAGGTTCTGTACTAAAGGGCCAGCTAGAATAATTTAAAAGTTTATATTCTGGAAGGGTATGCCTATTATCTGGAGCTTTTTAGATTAGGTCGACGGGAGATCTTGTATGTGTGGCTGACCAACGGTGCGAGTCTTATTAACAAGGTGGACCAAAGTTAAGGAGACATTCGCTTCGCCATCATTGCCGGTGCATGCCTACAAGATTAGCTAGATAAAGAATCTATTCAATAATGTATTCAACAAATCACTTCATGCTGGTAATGAGCATTTTTTCTTTAGTTGGTCGTATCTCATTGCCGGTACATATAACTCAAATAAATCAGATAAAAATCGTTGTTGAACAGTAAATATCAGAACTATATTCCGGTTGGCACTCTTCTCAACATGCCGGACCGGACCAAAGATGGGCCAAAAGCAAGACACGACCTGAAAGTTTTGGACATCACGGAAGAGCTTCAGATCTCGCCGACCCAAGACGGACAGTCGTAGGAGGAGACGGACGGCGGTCAGAAGCGCAAAAGGATTAAGAAGCAAGACTATTACTGCCCCCTCCTGCTTCACTTTTAGTCTGGCTGAGGTCGATCAATTTTTCAATTGCCTTGTAGGAGTCAGAGTGCCCTTCCGTTACTTAGGGCTAATAAGCAGATACATGGACTCCAAGAAACAAAACTTTTCAGCGGCATGAAGTCTCATGACTGTCTCGTGATGATGACGCAGATTCTTCTGGTTGCAATCCGAGGTATAATGGATGGCCATGTCCGTGCAACGTTGACTGGGCTCTGTAACTTCTTCGACGTCATAACTCGGAAGTCGATAAGCGTGAAGAAACTTGCAAGGCTCCAGGAAGAGATCGTGGTGATCCTATGTGAGCTTTGACGTGATGGTCCATCTGTTGGTCCATATCATGGATGATATCAACAATCTAGGGCCAGCATTCCTACACAACATGATGTCGTTTAAAAGAATGAATGGGGTCATTAAAGGATACGTTCATAACAGGTCGCATCCAGATGGAAGCATCGTCCAGGGCTGGCTCACCAAAGAGTGCATCTCTATTTGCATGAATTATCTAGACATCGAGGACCCTATTGGTTTGCCTCGAAACAAGCACCTCCGCATGTTCGAGGGAGTAGGCCACAAAAATGGAAGGAGGAAACTGCACGTGCACATGTCTGGTCGGACTTCTGACTTTGACAGGGCCAACTTACTAGCGCTACACCACATTGACTTGATTGATCCTTGGTTGACAGAGCACAAAACCATGATAGAGAACAGTGGCAAGCCGATGACGGAAGCAGAAATATTCTGAGAGCACAACTCCTCTTTCGCGCGCTGGTTCAAAGACCACATTGATGCTAATCCCCCACCAATGGATTATGACGACGATAAACTAGTATTGGCCTTGTCACATGGCCCCGCGCCCAACATCATGACTTACCAAGCGTACGATATCAACGGGTACACATTCTACACGGAAGAAAAAGACAAAAACAACGTTTACCAGAACTCAGGGGTAACGATGGAATCCTATACGGGTGACATAAAGACTAGATACTACGGAAGGATCGAGGAAATCTGGGAGCTTAGCTACACTGGCGAGAAAGTGCCGATGTTCCGCATCAGATGGGCTAAGAGCGCCACAAAAGAAGACAGGTATTTCACCACCATGTTTCTACCCGAAGCCAACAAATCAAAGTCCACGAACGCCACCGCGCAAAATGAGCCATGTGTGTTGGCTAAACGTGTGGACCAATGCTTCTTCATAATCGACCCATCCAGACCTAGCCGTGTTGTCGTGAGGAGAGGCAAGAGGACCATCGTCAGAATGGATGGAGTCGCCAACGAGGAAGACTTCGAAGGATAGTTCGGAGACCCAATGTTCTCGCATGCGCTCTCAACGCCATGCACCTTTCTGATGAAAGTGAACGACAAACTCAAAGACGTTGCGAGGGGTCCATCATTCGGCCTCTAGATAAGAAGTGGCACACACGAGATATGTCCGATGACGTTTACCGGGTTGAAGTGGATCGGGCGTTACCGGGCTATGAGGATTTGTATCTTCCTAATCAACCGGATGGTGCCGATAGCCCGATGAAGCTGAGCTCACTAAAGAGTTGGGTAGTGATATGGCCGAAGACCCTAATTAGGATCAACACCTCCTCGGGGTCGACGACAAGCAAAGGAAAGCAACTTGCGGCGCCAGAGGTCAGCGCCCCTCCACAACAGACAGCGGTGCCGGTGGTTAGCGCCCCACCACAACAGCCATCGGCGCCGGTGGTCAGCGCCCCACCACAACAGCCAGCGGCGCCAGAGGTCAGCGCCCCACCACAACAGCTAGCGGCGTCAGAGGTCGAATGTGACAATGCCCCGGTGGCTCCGAACGTGACGACTTCCAATGGGATATTCCTACGTCTTCACAAGTTCTCCATGACAATGCCCCGGTGGCTCCGAACGTGACGACTTCGAAAGATCTGTGCTCCAAGAAGTTGTTTGATTCTCAAGAAACGCCTGAGGAGGAAGAGGAAACACCTGAGGTGGCCGCCGCCGCCAAAAAGATGCTGGGCCCAAACACACTCTGTGATATGACCAATAAGGCGATGGATGCTATAGGCCTTCCGAAGTGCCTATAACCCAAGAAGCGGAAGAGGCCAGCGAAGAAGGACGCCAAAGAAAAGGCAGAGGCCAAAGCCAAGGAGCCGGTCCGACACCTTGAAAAGTTGCCAGACAATTGGCGACCGGAGCATCACTTGGGTAAAACGATGCTGCCGGAGCATGTCGTCAAGAAACTCACCGCGGATATGAGGAGCTTGCATAACTCTGTCATGTATCTGGAGAAGCAACTTCTCATTTCAAAATCTCCTGAATACCCTCTCTACATGTGGAAGGTGCCAACTGGCATGGGCCTTGCCGAAAAGTCCCCCGCGGACTTGTGCTTCATCCGGTTCGATGACATCTTCAACATCTTTCGCATGAAAATGCTCCACCATACCGTGGTCCGACTAGTTGCTCTTAGCCTCTCTTCCCAGATCGTTAAGGAGGGGACGCCGGGCATCGCGTTAATGGACCCCTTCTATATGTGGGAGAGCATCATCTGCAACCGTGGGGATCAGATGATTGCCACCAAGCAGATCGAGGATTTCTTCCTGCTGAACATTAAGAAGAGCGTCATTCTCATCCCTTACTTCCTTGAGTAAGTAATGATTCGCTAGTCCCCATTACATTCTATCATATATCTCCATTTGCATTTGCGAAGATTAATCCATGTGTTTTGCGTAGAGACAAGTTCTGCACCCTCATCGTCATGCCCCCGCAACACTCGCATGCAATATATCTCGACTCAGGTAGGGACAAGAAGAAAGACTACACCGACATCAAGAGCGTTCTCAATGATGCTCTCACCGGCTTCGCCTCCAAGACAGACCCCCTCAGAGTATAGAGGAAAGTAGGAGGAGGCTTGGCGTTAACCCACACAACCAACCTTCCCTGCCTCAGGCAGTCGTCGGAAGAGAATGGGATGGGTGCATGGTACGCCATCCTTCAGACGATGGAGTACGTAAAGAACGCAGAAGACATGTTGTTGCCAGAAACTCTTAGAAACAGGTTCAAAAACATGGTGGATGTCAACGATAGAGAGCTGAGACTAAATTGGGGTCGCATCCAGCAGATAATTTGCACGATAATCCAGCAGGATGTCAGCAGTAGGTCTGGCACGTTCTTCTACGGCTACGGTCTACCACCTAATGACGAACTAGAACTCCGCTTGGAGATGTCGCATGAGGAAAGGCCATTCAACTCGCTGGAGGGCTGCCGTCCATTCCCCTCTAGGCCTACAACCTGATCCTACGACGGGAACTCTTTTGCTTAGCTTGAACGATACATTGATGAACTTGCATACTGTAATTGCTATATATTCCGGTCCGATCGACTTGTCACTTTTATTTAGTTTGTATGGATGTGCATGTGAACTCGTTAGCTTGCGTCTAGTAATTTGTTAGTCTATGGAATCAGACACACCATGTTATCTTAATCATTTCCATTTACTTTGGTATATATTTCTACATTATGGCGTATTTACCTTAATCATTTTCATTAACACGACCCTTACTTGGCTTGTATTTGGAGTTCGCCGATGATTAGAATGTTTGGTCACTCGTACACTCGGGAGTGAAGCCAGTGAGCCTGGTGTGATGACCATAAATATCAATCTTTTGTGCATCCTACCTGGCCTCACTGACTCCATCCCTGAATGTTAATATTTTTTCGACCAACAAAGTATGAGGCATGCTATTTAGTTCATACTACTTGTCTCTTATTTGAGTTGGGACTTCTTAATTGCATTGGCCGATGATTAGAATGTTTGGTCACTACACTCTGGGGTGGGGTGAGCGAACCTAGTGTGATGGCACAAATATCAATCTGTTGTGCATCCTACTTGCTTCACTTACCCCACCCCTGAATGTTAATATTTGTTTCGACCAACAAAGTATGAGGCATATGCTATCTACTTCATACTACTTGGCTCTTATTGGAGTACGCCGATGATTAGAATGTTTGGTCACTCGTACACTCGGGGGTGGAGCCAGTGAGCCTGGTGTGATGGCCACAAATATGAATCTCTTCTGCATCCTACCTGGCCTCACTGACTCCATCCCTGAATGTTAATATTTGTTTCTACCAACAAAGTATGAGGCATGCTATTTAGTTCATACTACTTGTCTCTTGTTTGAGTTGACACTTCTTAATTGCATTGGCCGATGATTAGAATGTTGGTCAGTACACTCGTGCTTTACTTCTCATATATACTTATATGTTGCAAATAGATATATCATCTATGATTTGGTACTGACGTTTTATTTGTCTTGTGCATGGAGATGCCGACGACATATGTCGTGTACAAAGGGTTCCTGGAGTCTACGACGACTGGGAGGACTATCGGAGACAGGTGCACCGTTTTAGTGGCAACAACTACAAAGGATACCCCACTAGGGTGGAGGCGGAAGGAAGATACGCGCGTTATCTAGCGGGAGAGATGAGAGACATGAGGAGGAACCGGATGAAGACCATGGCCTTCGTGATGATGCTCATTGTGACCATGGTCATGTTTTATGTGATTGTAGTTTAGGTTAGTAGTTACATTGTGAGGTGTATGACGACACTTGTGACTATGTACAGAGACTTCTAACTTTGTGAAACTTCGTCGTTCGGTGTTGCATGTGTGTTGTATAAATCAAGATTTCGAAATGAGAGTTGACTATTTGTGTATTGATACCGAAATGAGACTTGGCTCTATGCGCTTTTCATAATACGCTGGAAAATGCTGTAAAATAAGATATTTGAATTATACCGCTGGCGCACCTCCATCCCCTACTGCCGGCGCACAGCACAAGCGCCACTGCTCACAACCCCTACTGTCGGCGCAGCAGCTTGTGCGCCAGCCGTACAAAGCTACTGCCGGCGAAGCCAGCACAGTGTGCCGGCAGTAACTGAGCTACCGCTGACGCACTGGCTGGTGCGCCGGCAATAGCCAGTTACCACCGGCCCGTTCCCACCAGCGGGCTCTGGTGCGCCGACAGTAGGCAAATATGGTGCGCCGGCAGTAAGGGTTTTCCTAGTAGTGACAAGAAGGTACCACAAAAGCTAAAATGTAAGTTCTATAGGACGGCTGTCAGAACGGCGATGCTTTATGTGGCAGAATGTTGGCCCAATAAAAGACAACATATCCAACAAATGAGTGTCGCAGAGATGCGCATACTGCGTTGGATGTGCGGCCATACAAGAAAGGACCGGATTAGGAACGAGGTAATTGATGATAGGCTAGGGGTGACACCGATCGATGAGAAGCTAGTCCAACACCGACTAAGGTGGTTTGGGCATATCCAGCGGAGGTCTCTAGAAGACCCCGTTAACATTAAAACTCTAAAGAGTATGGAGGAGACTAGAAGGGGTAGATGACGGCCAAAGTTGGCGTGGGCGGAGGCGATAAAAAGAGACCCGAGGGATTGGAATATACCTAAAGTCTTGGCTCTTGATAGGACTGCATGGAGATCAGCGATCCATGTGCCGGAAAAATAGTCACTCGCTTCTTTTCTCTTTCCTTTTTCCCTTTTTTTTACTTCTTTATTTTTTATTTTTTATTTTTTTTATTTTCTTTTTCTTTCTTTCTTCTTGTTTTGGTTCTCTTTTCTCTTAGGTTTCATATCTAGCCTATCCCAACTTGCTTGGAAAAATGCTTTGACGTTGTTGTTGTTGGTTCTGTAAAGGATAGGCATCAGAATGCCTGACGCGCTTCCAACTTCTTGTGAATACATTTTATTCATGGAGTGTTTACGAGAACTTGTCCCTTTTGGCCTACATGAACTTCTCTTCATCAAGACATCGCAGCAGATTAGCAAGTACAGTAAGTAACCAGAGTTTATTAGTGTGTTGCCTAGAGTCCAAGCATCTGCACTTTAGTGAGAAGAGTGGCTTACTTGAGTCACTTTGTTGACTACCTTTTAGTTTGAGGATCCGTTCCCAGGCCAGACTTCTCATGCGAGAAGTTGATCCGTGCTCTTTTTTCTGCGGGAGATGGGGTACTGATATTAGAACACCATTCTTACAGAAAGATCCAGAGAAAAGATAAAATTACAAACGGGTCCCTCTGGATCCCGATGACGACACTGCCCATGACGAGCCGGTGGCGCGCCGCCGCCGCTGCTCCGCTTCTTGCTGGGATTCGGAAGCAACCCCTCCGTGGACCGGAAGTCACCGGACACTGGTCCCTGAGGACTCCTTTTCTTCCTTAATACCCTTTTGACTCGTGTCAACTCAAGGATAGATTGAGAAGCCCAATGACCACAAATCGGTCAAGAACAAAGATGTATGTATAATTGTTCATATAGTCAATTTTTTTGATAAATGATCTGTACATAACAAAATTCTACAAACAAATAAGAAATAGCAAGTTAATTCTCATGCTCTTCATTATTACTGAGTTGGATGAGGATAAAAGGACTATTGGTGAACTATTTTTTCAAGTCTGCTATCTGTATATGCATTGCAGCAGGGTACCATCTTGTCTAGCTTTGTTATGTTTTTTTAATCTAAGTTATAATTCCTTGGGAAGCTTGTAAGCGGAATCAAATTAAATTAGTTCTGTTTCTGCTATGCTCAAGTTTGCTCCCAACTATAACTTCATCTGTTCACTAGGACTATCTAATTTTTGTACCTCTCAACTTGAGTTCCAATGCATGAATTTGCATGAGCCTAGAAATCTGTGGTGAATCCTTTTGTTCGTTTCCCAAGTAAATCCAGCTGTTTTTGTTTACATCAATTAAGGAGATAACTGCACATCTCCGGCCTACTCTCACAGAAATCATATACCAGATTACAGTTCCACAGAACAACGAGAAAATTCTAAGCATCCTTGATTACAGAGCAAAAAGTAATCTGATAAACTTTTAGGTCTGCAGTAGTTCTGCAGCAGCTGTTTAAATGATAGCTCACCTTTTATCTAAAGCTGTCTGCTAAGTTACATAACTGGCAGTTATCTGGCTTCCTGTCAAAAGTCATCCTATCAAGTTGGGAACTATGAGCGGTGGTTCAAATAAGCGGTGGTTCGAAATTTTGATTTGTGCTTCCTGTCAAAAGTCATCCTATCATAGTTGGGAACTTGAGATGAAGTTGTTCATCAAAATCAGTTTTCAGTTAGGAAAAAAATAGATTGGCAGAATTGTGGTTTTCCATTGTGCTTCAAAAAGTTTTATATTCAGTCCTATATGGAGATAGTGTTCTGGCTCCCGCTTAGGATCCTATTATGAATAATGCTTGAGATTTTAGAACGAGAGTGTGTCACGCAATATTCAGTCCTATTTATCTTGTTAAATAGATGGTATTGCCACAGTTTTAGTTTTTCGTTTTGGTGAGGGAAGCAATAAACTGACTTGTCATATATTTTGTAGCGAGGGAATCTCCATGTGAGACGATTACCAGAAAAAATTCTGTTGATGAGGAAACGGTTAAGAGAACATATGATTCATAGTATGTTATTAAAACCCTCAAATCTTTAGCAGCTGGACAAGAAAAAAACATATGATAATTATTCTTCTCTCGATATCACAAGTTCACAACAAGCAATCAATCATGATACTTCATGGCTATTTCCCCAGGTCAAGTCGCAGTTCAGATGCAACACATCAGTTTCAGAGTTCAGATCTCCCTTCACATATTCAGCTAGCTACTGCATGGTACCAGTATTCAGATCTTCCAGTTGAAGGCAACGGGGCTCCTGACCCGGTGCTTCCTGTTCTCCCACGAAATGTGGCCGAAGTCCCATGTTCCGGCCGGCCTCACCTTTCCTTGCGACTGGAGGCTGACTCCACCGTGTAGCTTCGCTTCTCGTTCTCCCTCTTGAACTCCAGCGTCTCCGGCGTCACGGTCACCTTCACGTCCTCCGGCGCCGCGAACGTCACGTTGTACGTCTCCGGCTGCGCCGACACCTTGGTCACCGTCCTCGTCAGCCTGCGGACGCCGCCGCCGTTGCTCCTGTCGAACCCCACCACGAACGACGGGTAGTTGAGGTTGGCCACGCCGCCGGGTATCGTCCTCGCGCCGCACCCGGAACTCATCTGCGGCACGAATTGCCGCATCTGCTCCGCCGTGTAGCCGATGGTGCAGAGGAAGTCCACGTAGTCCTGCGTGCCGGCGTCGTACACCAGGCCCGGGTCCATGCCTCCATGGCGAGCCGCGGGAGGACGAGCCCTGCCCCGGCAGCCAGCGGCGTCGCGTCCATCACGGTGCCGCTGTCGAACATCTCCCTGCCGTTCTCGTCCAGCGGGCCGGCGGTCGTCACCAGCGCCGACCGCACCATGGCCGGCGTCCAGTCGCCGTGCACTTTCTTGATCAGCGCCGCGGCGCCGGCGACGTGCGGAGTGGCCATGGACGTCCCGGAGAGGATGTTGTACTCGACGCGCCGCGGGTCAATAATCTTCTTGGAGCCCGACGGCGGCACGGCCCCCGACCATGCGGCCAGGATGTTCACGCCCGGCGCGACCACGTCCGGCTTCAGGATCTCCGGGGCCACCACGCTGGGGCCTCGCGACGAGAACCCCGCCACCATCGGCGCCCGGTTCTCGCCGGTCACGGTCTCGCAGGCGAAGGCGAACGACACCACCGGGTACGGCGACGATGACATGTAGGCGTCCAGCTTATTGGCCGCGGTGTCGCTGATCATGACGCCGGGGAGCGTGAACGCCGGAGCATTGACGGCGTCATGGAGCCGTTCCATGCCCATCGCGGACACCATCCCGGCTCCGCCGGCTCTCTGCACGTAGAAGCCGGTCTCGTCTCCTGCCATCCACGCGCACACCACCACCTTGCCCGTCACCTTGTCGGGCGTCAGGTCATCCTCGCTGCAGGAGCTGTACGCCTGTACACGAGCCCGACCATGCTCGTGCCCTTGGACTTCTCGGTGTACAGGGACTGGCCCGTCAGCGCCACGCCGTTGCCGAGCATGAGCTTGGCCGGGAACACCCGGTCCGTGGTGGCGGCACCGACGGTGGTCACCCACGGCGCGGCGTTGGACACGGAAGACGCCTCGGGGCCGTCGTTGCCACCGGCGACGACGACCAACACGCCCCTGCGCTCGGCGCCGAAGGTAGCGACGGCGATGGGGTCATCGTAGAAGGGCGTGCCCGGCTCGACCCCGATGGAGATGGATATGAGGTCCACGCCGTCGCTCACAGCGGCGTCGATCGCCTTGATGGTCGCCGAGCCAGGGCACCCCCCTGGGAGTGGGACACACGCCTTGTACATGGCGATCCTCGCATTGCGCGCCACGCCGCTCGCCCTCCCGCCCGAGAAGCCGTACAGGTCGGCCCAGGGAACCTCGGCGCCGGCAGCCGTCGAGGCCACGTGCGATCCATGCCCCATGAAGTCCCTCGGGCTCGGGTCGTTGTACTCCGGGACCGGTAGGTTGCCGGTGAAGCACTTGGCGCCGACCAGCTTGTTGTTGCAGAGTAAGGTGGCATTGAACCCCTCGGCGTCCTCGCACTTGCCCCTCCAGGTGGGACGGACAGGGCCGAGGCCGGTGTCGCTGAAGCTGGCGCGCTCCGGCCAGATGCCGGTGTCGATGATGCCGATGATGATGCCGTCGCCGAACTCCGAGTCTGGCCACGCGCCGAAGTCGTCGTGGAGGCCCATGAACCAGGGCGACCTCGTGGTCTGGATTTGGTACATCCTGTCCTTGTACACACGGGTCACGCCGGGGACGGCCGACATGCGCCGGGCCTCGCCCTCGGTGAGGCGGACGGCGAAACCGTGCATCACAGTGCCGTAGGTGTAGAGGATGCGGCTGGAGCTTCTGTCCACCATGGACGTGTACCAGTGATCGAGGGTGGCGAACTCTGATGGCTTGGCCAGGTGGTTGGTTTGGACGATGTAGGTGCCATGCGAGTTCGATGTGGAAGGAGAAGGATGAGGCTTGTGCTCGACAATGGAGTTCTTGTGCTCTGGAATGATGACTGAATGTGTGGACTGGAACTGGACAAGGACGAGAACTAGCAGACAGAGGATGGGGAGCGTGGAAGCCATTGTTGATGTGTGTTAGTGAGCTTGTGATGGAGAAATGCATGTACGTGGTGATGGGTTTTATAAAGCTTGAACTCGGCAGGCCTCTCTGTGACGCCACTGCAGTGCAGACCAGGAGTTTTCATTCTGTGTCTGAAAAGGGCTCTTGTCAAGACATCGCTGATTGAGAGTTTGCAGGTATTGATGTGCTGCATTACCATGTTAAGCTATTATCATGGTGGCTCAGCTAATGGATGCCACATGTGGATTTCTTCCTCCTCGATACTCGGCTAGTGGAAGCTAAATGCAGCCATGAAACAAACTTGGTGCTAATTTTGATTTTGCCCCGGATAATTTGGATTCTGGAAGGCGATGGAACGGCCTCCCAAACCAAACAGGGAATGAAACGGCCTCCACTATCCATTTGTCTCATCTTAAAATCCCAAATTTCTTATATGCACCACTAAATAAACACACCACACATGCAAATGCCACAAGTTTTCAGTTAACATTCTATCTTTGTAAACAGGAAACCTGTCTGTCACAGTCTCACAGATCAGAGCATTTCGACTATAGCACATGAGAGCCGACAAGGCTGTTTCAGTCCCCAAATACAGATACCAAATGTTTCACTACAGTTCTGGTGAAATTCAGGATGAACTACAGTCATCCAAAACAGAGGCCCATGTAAAAAAAAATTCCTGCCAAGATGTGAATAAGCCACAGTGGGTGTTCAGTTGGATTTCAAAATTTTGTAATGTATATACATATAAGCTTTGCATCATCTGAACAACGTGACTAGGCTACATCTAAAGGTATGATTGCTGCACCCCCATGGGGCACTCCCAGGCTATCCACGATGGGCACCTCGCGCGCGCGGGTTGGGCAGTGGCCTCGTTTCGGTTTCTAGGATTGGGCCACGTTTTGCCATTTGGTTGGCTAAGCTGAGGGAAAGAGGGGCCCATGACTCTAACGTGAGACAAAACCAGCTCCCAACCAAACCCTATCCATCCGTCCTTCTCTCCCCTCGCGTCCCCCATCCCAGCCGCCGCGCGCCTCTCCTCCTCCCCGCCGCTGCGCGCCTCTCCTCCTCCCAGCCGCCGTCGCTTTTCTCTCCTCTGGCATGCTTCCTCCCTAGGCTCAGCCAGAGGAGCACGACGTGCCGCGCGCTCAGCAGGAGACAGTCTCCAGGGGCAGTTCCTCAGCGAAGTGGAGCGTGGGCAGTCCGATCCTCAGGCCGCCGAGGTGGATGATGCGGCGCCGTCTTCCTCAACGGAGAGGATCTCGAGCCGCAACCGCCAAGCTGCACCAGAGGACGGGCCGACGCTGCACCGCGGGAGAGGTCGACGCCATGAGTTTTTTCTTCCCCCACTGAATTTTCTTGGCACTTTTTTCCCTGGATTTTGAGGCTATTTTATCTTGTGCAACCAGTTGTTATTTGGGTGATTCGCTTCTGCTAGTGAGGAAGATGGGAAGAGCAAGAAGAAGGGGTGAGGGAGGTGGAAGAGGAGACAATGGATGAACACAGATCTGCTCCAACAGAAGTAAAATACATTCAATCGGGAATAATCATGTATGAAATCTTGATTCTTTTCACCATTGCAAGTGTTCTGGTATACTGTGTGACATCCCATTGAAAAGTAATATTTTAGTTCCTATAAATTGAAATGCTTTAGGAAGTTGGTCTGATCATGCATACTGAGTGTTCTTTTGCTTCATGTCTTCTAAAGGTATGATTGCTGCACCCCCATGGGGCACTCCCAGGCTATCCACGATGGGCACCTCGCGCGCGCGGGTTGGGCAGTGGCCTCGTTTCGGTTTCCAGGATTGGGCCACGTTTTGCCATTTGGTTGGCTAAGCTGAGGGAAAGAGGGGCCCATGACTCTAACGTGAGACAAAACCAGCTCCCAACCAAACCCTATCCATCCGTCCTTCTCTCCCCTCGCGTCCCCCATCCCAGCCGCCGCGCGCCTCTCCTCCTCCCCGCCGCTGCGCGCCTCTCCTCCTCCCAGCCGCCGTCGCTTTTCTCTCCTCTGGCATGCTTCCTCCCTAGGCTCAGCCGGAGGAGCACGACGTGCCGCGCGCTCAGCAGGAGACAGTCTCCAGGGGCAGTTCCTCAGTGAAGTGGAGCGTGGGCAGTCCGATCCTCAGGCCGCCGAGGTGGATGATGCGGCGCCGTCTTCCTCAACGGAGAGGATCTCGAGCCGCAACCGCCAAGCTGCACCAGAGGACGGGCCGACGCTGCACCGCGGGAGAGGTCGACGCCATGAGTTTTTTCTTCCCCCACTGAATTTTCTTGGCACTTTTTTCCCTGGATTTTGAGGCTATTTTATCTTGTGCAACCAGTTGTTATTTGGGTGATTCGCTTCTGCTAGTGAGGAAGATGGGAAGAGCAAGAAGAAGGGGTGAGGGAGGTGGAAGAGGAGACAATGGATGAACACAGATCTGCTCCAACAGAAGTAAAATACATTCAATCGGGAATAATCATGTATGAAATCTTGATTCTTTTCACCATTGCAAGTGTTCTGGTATACTGTGTGACATCCCATTGAAAAGTAATATTTTAGTTCCTATAAATTGAAATGCTTTAGGAAGTTGGTCTGATCATGCATACTGAGTGTTCTTTTGCTTCATGTCTGCTAAATTCTTTCTTTTCATGTCACCTCTGTTGTGGGCAGAAAGTTATATAGGTTTTCTTCGATGGATTTTTGAATGGAAAAAATTACTGAATGATCTAAAGGTTTGTTTATTATTTAGCTGGTAATTTGTGGTTCAACTGGATTGATTCCTTGCCAATTTCGTTTAAGGGTAGTTGACAAGATTTTTCCCCAGGTTGCTGCACGAGTCAAAGGTGTATGTCTAATCTAGCGATTCTATAGGTTTTCTCTGTTTCTCTCCAAAATCTTTGTTTGTGGCCTAATTCTTAAATGATTTAAAGCAAGGTAAAGATTCATTAATGTAAAGGATTTTCCCAGAAGTAAAACTAATCTGTGCATATTCTCGAAGGTTGGAGAATGTGGTTGGTTGGTATCACTCGCACCCTGGTTATGGATGTTGGCTGTCAGACATTGATGTTTCAACTCAGATGCTTAATCAGCAGTATACCGAGCCATTCTTAGCTGTTGCGATAAACCCTACAAGGATTATTTCTGATGTGAAGTGGAAATTGGAGCTTTTAGGGCATACCCAAAAGATTACAAGCCACCGGATGAGGCAGTGTCCAAGTATCAGACGATACCACTCAACAAGATAGAAGATTTTGGTGTTCACTGCAAACTGGTAACTAGACTAATTGTCAATCTTTTATTTTGCTGAGATGTCTGTTTTAGTCCTGTTCTAACTGTATTTTTGTCTATGCAGTACTATTCTCTGGATATAACTTATTTCAAGTCATCCTTGGACTCTCCTCCTTGAGTTACTCTGGAATAAGTACTGGGTCGACACATTGTCCTAATTTCCACTTCTGGGTTACATGGATTATGTTGCTGGGAAATTGTATCCAATAGCTATTTACTTCGTGTTGCATTCCTCCTAGGCGCTCAACAGGAGAAGTGTAGGACGCCACTGTAGTTGACCTCTCACCTGGACTCCATCCGACCTCGCCGCAAGGGCCAAGGGGCCTCTCGTAGGTCACCATTTTTTAAATCTCTACAACATATCGTGTTTGTGTGTGCAAATTCTTTTTTATATGGCTACAAGTTGTTCAATACGAATTTAACTATGCAGGATAAGATTGTTCCATATATGTAATATTTTTACTCAGCTGTGCACTCATTTTTTTTTTATTTATCTCAAGTAAACGAAGACAAATTGAGTAGTCTGTCTAGCTGTTCAAAATATTTATATTTAGTTCAGGTATTGAGATACTGAAGAATATCAAGAGGTTTCTAAAATACATATGGGCTTTGCATAAACAATGTGATTTTCTCTAATGATGTACGTCTAGACCATGTTTGTACAAAGCATGGCATCTTTCTTTCAGATACTCTATTTGAACTAAGGAATAATATGTTCTCTAATTTTTTATTAGTATCTTACATATCTTTACCATGTTTATAGGCAGTAGTATATGTGTGTGACATCTCTATTTTTTTGTGAGCAGGTTCTTAGACCACTAAATATGTCAGCATCAAATGGGAAGTGGATCAATGGGGTCCAGTTCTCATCACTATTATGGTGCCGGCACAAACAGGTACCATACTGGTAGTTGAATTATGTTAGATATGCTGCATCTTTGAAATCACCTGATGTTAATGAGTAACTTCTTTTGTTTCTTTTGTTTGAAGGCACAACCCTTGGCCTATGTTGAGTGCTTTGGTCAGTTCACATGTGACAGAGAGCAATTCCCGGAGCATTAGCTCAGGTACTGTATCTCTTAGCATTATTTGGTATTTTCTTTGATAATATGTTTCAAAGCTGTTGACCTTCAGAACCTTTACCCTTTACCTTTGCTTGTGTGCAGCTCATTCAGAGTTGCTATACATTCAAATAAAACCTTTTGGCTGATGAACTATTAGTAAAATAAGACTTATGTTAGCTACATGTTAAACTACATGGATTTCAAAAAAGATATTGACACACTTCTTTTGGCTCAAGAATTATTTTAGGTCACCTCTAACTACATGTTCCATTCATCTAACTGAAAAGATAGGCCAGATTTAGGAGTGGTAGATGAAGCCGAACCTGTCCTCGCTGACCTTCGCAAATGGCTCTGTCAAGCTCCTCCAGTCCAAATACCCTCAGCCACACCTCACCCGTCAACTCTGAGGTACATAGGTACTCGTGAGCAGTGTTCATTTTGGAGCTGGTTCTTAATCTAGGTAACGGGTTTATTTGGGAAGTTTACGTCATACTGGTTTGATTAAACTGATGTAAAGTTGGAAACTTGCTGTTTGTTATCATTTACTTCCGTGCATGTCGTCGGAATATCAAAAATTCCACTTGTTGGTGCCATTTGAATTATATATTTGTGATTATAAAAATTAAGCAATGCATTTCTTATACATTGGGTCTCAGATTTCAATTCGCTTCGGAATCCAAATATGTGATTTACTCAATCATGTTTGTTGCTCTTCTAACAGGTTCCGGAACAATCACTTGGCGCATGATATATGGAATGAACGATAGTTTTGGGTGTCTTTACTTGTGAGTATCAGGCATCAGTAGGCGTAAATCCAACCAAAGAATCATCAGAATTGCTTATCTAATTCCCCAACAGTTATCAGAGACATTGAAGAGGTTAGTAGTTAGTCTGCTTAAAATTGTTTCTGTACTATGTTTCACTCTCAGTGTGAGCTTCTGCAGTAAAATGATTTTAAATGAAAATATAGGAACTTAAACATATATCTATATTGTAGATTTGATGCAAACATTTTTCACCATCCAAGTTTACAATGCTGAGCCGGTGAAAACAGTGGAGCGATGATACACAACAGGGATGTAGATGAGGTTCACATGAAGTATTTTGAGATTGAGCAAACGTATGAATTTATAAGGCCAGGATTTCTCTGGTCTGCTTTGATTGCTATGGCAGGATTTTTACAAACATAAGCTCAGATTAATTGTTTCATTGCTATTGTAACACTTGCTCCAATCCATAATAAGAGTTGGAAGTTTAGTTCAAAGTTGGGGACATTTTAACTAAAATCACAACACTTATTATGGATCGGAGGGGGTACGTTTTCTCTGGAATGACGTAAATAAGCTATAGCACATTTCTCTCATACCTATTCCTGAGGTTTGGTTCTTTAGTTGAGAAGGACTAAGTTCATATGTAATAGAAAAATATTATTCCCGGGGCTTCTTATCCTTCCGAATTTTGTGAAATTTTACTTTTGTTTTGGTGTGGTATATGCAGGATCTAAGAACGTTGAATTCATTTCCTTGATATGCAGTTGATGCATGTCTCCACAATCCTTTCATTTTCCTTCGCTCTATGCTACTGGATCATTCTCCTCCAGTTGAGAACACTGACTTAATTTCCTTGATATGCAGATGTGATCGGCTGGATCTTCGCGATTTCTGATATCGTTATTGTTGCTGGTGATGGACATGGGAAGGGAAGAAGAAAATGGACTTGCTCAAAAAAAAAAATATCATGATGTGCTTTAAGTCTACAGACTTTACTCTGAGCCTGATAGTGCTTTCTGTCAACGAAATCTCCATAGATTGCTTCCTTTTATGGATGATGTCCTCGAGAAAATTTATTATATAATATGTTTCCTGATTCTTAGTCTGTATCCAAATAAGATTAGTGAGTTTTTCATACTCATATTTGGTTATGTCTTGATTGCAGGTCAAATATTTATTGCTGATTACAGTTTCCAAGGGCTTCACCAATTCGAAAGGTAACGACGATTATGTATTATTCATGTTGTGTTTAACCATCGGGGAGTGAGTTATGGCAGACGGTTAGTGCCATCATATACTCTAATTCTACTAGGCTAATTCGGAGTGAACAATGGACTTTGTTGAGCAGCGGCTAACATGCTCCACTATGCCACGGTTGTAGGCTGTCTTCTCTGTCGCCTCGTGTCGATATTGAATTGGGGATTTTAGAACATGATAGGCTTGACAATTTAACTGATTGCATTTTATAAGTTTGTGGACTGAAGTGTTCCCATCAGACAAATTTGAAGTACAAAGTACTACAATTATAATTTATTATTTAAAATCTGTTAATTAATATACAAATTTTACGTGCAATACTTTCACCACAGGGTTATATTCACCTGGCTAGAGGAGGCATAGATTCTGAATTGTTCGGCTATTTATTCTTTAGTGATCTCTAATAGAGTCTGCAAACGATGGTCTTTCCTTCTTCTTTTCTTAATAGGCATGTTCATTATATTTTCTGCAGCTTGGTTTTGCTTTCATCAAAAGCAGCATGAGCTGCTACTATTAGATTTGCTATATTGATTATTTAATTCTTGAAATAGGTAAAGTTTGCTTAATCATCATCTTACATGGATAAGAGCAACTTGATTTACACTAAGTAGATTACAGAATGGTAATAATACAAGAATAAAGTGTGCCACCATAGCACATAACATGGATGAGTTTATTGGAGCTTAGACAGTGATGGTGTAGATTGCTGAAGTTTGGATACATACCATTTGAAGTTCAGGCTGTTGATATTTGTATTGCCGCTGTTCTTGTGACATAGGCATCCCAAATGGGCCTGCCGAAGATAGTACCCGGGGTTTACTGAAGGCCCACTACCCGAAGAATAAGAAGATTCGGGAGCCCAAGATATATCAAGGAAAGTCAAGAGTTGTAATAGGAAGTGTTATTTGTAATCCAAGCGGGATGAGTTAGAAACCGTCCCGGACTCTGTAACTTGTATAGCACGAATCCCTCGGCTCCACCTCCTATATAAAGGGGGAGGCGAGGGACGAAAAGATAATCGAATCATTGTCTGCAAACCCTAGTTTTCATAATCGTCGAGTACTTTTCGGCTGAAACCTTCGAGATCTACTTGCCCTCTACTTTCAACTAAAACCCTAGCCTACAATCCATAGGCATTGACAAGTTGATACCTTGTCAATTGGCGCCGTCTGTGGGGACTAGAGGCGTAAGGATCTGATCTCGATGGCACGCTCAAGATCTTCGACATCGTCAACCGCATGCAACACAATGGATCGAGGTAAACAGATCGCTGCTGGTCTTGTCGATTTTGTTCCTCACCCACCCTCCCGTTTGGATGCATATGCGTATCTGGCGGAGCCCATGGAGATGACGTTCGGAAGGTTTCACTTTCGCGTCGAGAAGGAAGGATCGTATCGTGTCGAGATTCCGGTTTCGTCGGGATCGTCGGCGGTCGATTCTGATTTTTCAAGCTATGCATCGTCAACCGAGTCAGGAGAAGAAGAAACTTCGGCGACACGCTACGTCAGCACCAGAGCAAGAGAGAAACTCGCCAAGATCTTCAACGATATGTCGTTTGAGTCATCTGCGGACTCATATATAAGCGATGGCTCAAGCGATGTCGACAGTTACGACTTCATCGACAAATCTCTCACAGTGGGCAAGGTCTTCATCAATCTCAACGATGATGTCACCAAACCCAACATAGATCTGAATACAAAGTATCATCAGATTTATGCCATTGAAGATCAAGAGGAAACATCTGAGGCTTTCGACAGTTTGGGAAATCCATACGTCGATCCCTCCAATCTGCGCCAAGGCCTGGGCAACAAATACGTCGGGCCAGAGCCGCGAGATAGAGTTCAACTTCCGCAAGCAGCGTGGGACAGAGCCGCGAGAGCTATGAACGGTACAGAACCAATGGCTACCACGGCCACACCAGAGGAATTACAAGCATATCAATATAGGCTCGCACGAGCTGCCAGGGAATTGGAAAAACAGACAGCTGAGTTGAACAGGAGAAAGGAGGCAGCTTCTGCATCCAGCAGGAGAAGGGCAGATCTAAGTCGACAATCTAGAACTACGGGTGATAGCCACCGGGAGGCGCGGAACAGAGCAAGATCAAGGCTGCAACACATACCCGAAGCAGAAAGAGAGCACTTGGTCCAAAACCTCGACATGTCCTTTATGTCGATAGATACAAGAGGAAACATCATCCCTAACACACCAGAGGCTGGGTATATGGCAACACATGCTTTTATCCTTGCATCTAAACCACCTCCAGGTGATCCAAGGGAAACACTGTACAATATGGCGGTAGCAGGAGTTGGAGCTATGGGGACAGCGTTTGTATCAACGCCTCCCGAAGGAGCGGCAAGGCAAAATAGTCCACGACCTGCGGCGACAACGGCGGCACTCGAAGGACCAAGTGGAGCAAGAGACACAAGAGCACAAGCAAGGGTCGACGTAGCGCGGCAAAGCGTAAGGGATCATCGGCAATCTCCAGAACTTAATGACGAGGATATGTGCGGCTTACCATGCTTCACGAGGAGAGTCCGAAAAACTCGAGTCCCCTCAGGATTCAAGTTACCCGATAATTTCAAAAAGTTCGACGGCCTCCAAGATCCAGAGGATTGGCTAGTTGACTATCTGGAGACGGTGAAGCTGACAGGAGGAACCAGGGCAATAGCTATGCAAAGCATCCAGGTACATTTAAGTGGAGCCGCACGATCTTGGATAAAGAAACTCGCTCCAGGATCCATCGACAGCTAGGAAAGTTTCGAGGATGTGTTTGTCAAGAACTTCAGATCCACGTGCAAAAAACCCGCGTCGTTAGAGGAGTTGAGAGCATGTCGACAAAAGCCAGATGAGCCAATGAGAAAGTACATCCAAAGGTGGAATATCATCCAAAACTCAGCAGAATATATATCTGACGAGTGAGCCATAGATGCGTTTGTCGCAGAGTCGCGTGGAGATTTTGTCGAGGACTTGGGAAGGACCAATCCAAAGACAAGATCCGTGTTAATGGAGATAGCAAATAAATGGGCAGATGGAGAAGACGCTGTCCACAACAAACGGCACAGTCGCGCAGAGGAGGACCGTGGTCGAAACTATCAACCGAGGCGAAGATTTCCTCGGCAATACCGTAACTACGACGCTCCAGGACAAATTTCGGTAGGATTTCGGACAAATACAGGAGGAAGCAATAGAGATGATTACCGTGAGAAGCAATGAACAGCGAGGTGATAACAGGGATGATTCACGCAACAGTAAAATAGCGGGCCTAGGTTCCCAAGGCCTTTCGTGTCCCCTGAAGAGATGATGAATGGACCGTGCCAGATGCACTTTTTCCTCGACAGCAACGGTAAAAGACAGTCAGGGCACTTGCAGAAAGACTGTCGAAATTTTCAAGCAATGTTGCGGTATGCAGAGAACGCTAATGCGCGGGCAGCACAGAGAAATCCTCGAGAACCCAGAAGCGAGATTCACTTGCCGCCTCCTCCCGCGATTACAGACGACAATCGGCATCGGCTCGAATAGCGGCAGCACTCGCACCACCACCTTACGTTGATCCTAACTCCAATGGAGCAAAGGTCGATGATTCGAAGGGAAGGCCGTCAAATAGAGCTCGTAAAGTAATCTCACGACATGTGTTTATGGCAGAGAAAATGCCTCCACCAACAGTTGAGTACCTTAATTGGTCAGACAAGATATCGGCTTCACAATAGCAGATCATCCGCAGCAAGTTCCTCGACTGTGGCAGTCAAGCACTTATTCTCACACAGTTATCGTGGGATTTGATGTCTCTCGAGTGTTCATAGACGGCGGTAGCAGCTTAAACCTTATGTATGCAGATACATTGAGGAAGATGAACATATCCTTAGCAAACTTGAAACCAACAGACACAAGGTTCCACGGCATCACACCGGAGAAACCAAGTTATCCATTGGGAAAGATCAATCTCGACGTTCAGTTTGGGACCCGAGAAAATTATAGAATCGAGAAGCTCGAATTTGAAGTCGTGGATTTTCCGTCGCAATACCACGCTCTGTTGGGACGACCAACATATGCTAGATTTATGGCGGTGCCACACTATACATACCTGTTGTGGAGGATGCCTGGACCAAAGGGACCAATCACAGTCAAAGGAAGCTTTGCCTTAGCCGATAAGTGCGACAAGGATTTTCACCGGTTGTCAGAAACCTTCGGGATGCAAGCTGAGTACTTGGCGTCAAAAAGCATGACTGATTACGACGTACTGCCAGACGTCGGAAGGCCAAACAAAGAATCAACTTTCAGTACCGAGAAAAATTCAAAAGAGGTGCAGATTCACCCGACAGACCCGAAAAAGACGACATCTATCGCAAACGACATGGATATCGCATAGGAAAGCGCGCTCGTCGAGTTCCTCCGTGAGCACTGGAAAATCTTCGCATGGTGTCCAGCTGACATGCCAGGAGTACCCAGGGAACTTGCCGAGCACCACCTAAACTTGGATCCATTAGCGAGACCAATCAAACAACCTTTGCGGCGTTTTTCGGAACCAAACCGTAAAGCCATGCTGTCAGAAATCAATCGACTGCAAGAAGCTGGTTTTATCAAAGAGATATTCACAGAAGCCACATGGGTAGCAAATCCTGTCGGTGCCGAAGAAAAACACTAAGGTCCTTCGCATGTGCGTCGACTTTACGTGTCTCAATAAACATTGTCCAAAGGATCACTTTCCCCTCCCGAGGATCGATCAAATTATCGACTCCACGGCTGGATGTGAACATCTTTCCTTCCTGGATGCATATTCTGGTTATAACCAGATCAGATTGAAAGAAGAAGATGAAGTAAAGACCGCGTTTATTACACCTTACGGCGTGTTTTGCTACAGAACAATGCCCTTTGGTCTAACAAATGCGGGAGCAACATATCAGAGGATGATGCAGAAGTGTTTGGCGACACAGATTGGGAAGAACGTGCAAGTATACATCGATGATGTCGTCATAACATCAAAAAAGGGGGCAACGCTGATCGAGGATCTCAAGGAAACCTTCGACAACCTTGATAAGTTCTGCCTCAAACTGAACCCGACGAAGTGTTCTTTCGGCGTCCCAGCAGGAGAACTTCTGGGGTTTCTAGTTTCAGCAAGAGGGATCGAAGCAAATCCCGATAAAATACAAGCTATCGTAACAATGAGGAAGCCAACAAAGTTGAAAGAAATACAACAGCTAATCAAGCGAGTCGCAGCTTTGAGCAGATTCGTCGCTAGGCTGGGTGAAAAAGCGTTACCATTTTACGCTTTGATAAAGCAAGGAGATAAATTCCAGTGGAACGAAGAAGCCGACAGAGCTTTCGAGGATTTGAAGCGCACAATCTCGACACCACCAATTTTGGTGGCGCCAAAAGAAAGGGAACCTCTCCTGCTGTATATCGCAGCCATGCCCCAAGTGGTGAGCACGGTGCTAGTTGTCGAAAGGGAAGAAGAAGGAAAACTCCACGGCGTGCAGAGGCCAGTATACTTCGTTAGCGAAGTTTTATCGCCCTCAAAACAAAGGTATCCTCAGTACCAAAAGATAGCATATGGAGTGTTCACGACAGCACGAAAATTGCGCCATTATTTTTCATCACATCCGATCATAGTGGTCAATGAAGCTCCCTTGTCAAATATACTGAACAACCCAGAAGCTACGGGTCGTGTCTCCCTTTGGGGAATAGAACTTTCCCCGCGGGACATCACGTATGAAAAAAGAAAAGCAATAAAGTCGCAAATACTGCCGGACTTCATCGCAGAGTGGATGGAGTTGCAAAATACAGGACCTCCGCATTTGTGTCGAGAACCTGGACCATGAACTTTGACGGGTCCAAAAGACTAGAAGGAGCTGGCGCAGGAGTAGTACTCATATCACCTGAAGGCGACAAGTTGAAGTACATCCTTCGGATGACGTTTCCTAACGCATCTAACAATGAAGCAGAATATGAGGCTCTCATACACGGGATGAAGATGGCGAAAGCCTGCGGTGCAACTCGACTAAAAATCTTTGGCGACTCACAGTTGGTGGCTCAGTAAGTTATGAACCAATGTGACGCAGTCAATGATAGCATGATGGCATACAAGGAGGTGTACAACGAGCTCGAGAAGTTGTTCGATGGATGCGAAGTAAATCATATTAGCAGATTGAGCAACGACGAAGCCGACGTTCTTGCAAACATCGGGTCGCAATGCCTTGCAGTCCCGCCAGGTGTATTCTGGGAAGAAATAACAGAGAGGTCCACCAAATCAACAAAATCAAAAAAAGAAGGAGAAGAAACCCTCGGGGGCTACCAAGGAAAAGCAAGAAGAAGAAGAAGAAGATCAGGACCTGGTCATGATGATACAGACACCGTGGATGCAGACGTACATATCATACATCCTCAGGAAAGAAATACCCGACGATCCAGTTGAGGCAAGGTGAGTAATTCGACGCTCCAAAGCTTTCACGATGGTCAAAGGAGAATTGTATAAGCGAAGTATTTCAGGCGTCTTGCAAAGGTGTGTCACACCCGAAGAAGGAAGAATAATTCTGAAGGATGTACACGAAGGAATGTGGCCACCACGCAAGTAGTCGAGCTATTGCAGCCAAGGTTTTTCGGGCAGGATTCTACTGGTTGACAGCAATCGAGGACGCCAAGGACATAGTAAGAACTTGCGACGCGTGTCAAAGGTTCGCCGCAAAACCTCATTCTCCAGCAGCAGAGCTAGCACCAATACCATTGTCATGGCCCTTTGCTCAATGGGGACTTGATATGGTGGGCAAGTTACACAAATCCTGGCCAGGAGGAAAGGAGTATATGCTAGTAGCTGTCGACAAATTTACAAAGTGGATAGAAGCGAAGCCGATAAATTCACCAGCACGGAGCATCCGCAGAAAATTCATAAAAGGCCTCGTTTTCAGATTTGGAGTGCCCCACAAAGATCGTCACAGCACAACGGCGATAACTTCACAGCCCACGAATTCAAGGATTATTGCGAAGAGGTGGGTATCAAGTTGCACTTTGCGTCAGTTGCACATCCTCAAACCAATGGGCAAGTCGAGAAAGCCAATGGCATCATCTGCAATGGCATCAAGAAACGCTTGTTAGGACCACTGGAAAAAGCTCGACATACCTGGCCGGAGGTACTCCCATGCGTGTTGTGGAGCATCCGAACAACACCAAACACAAGAACACAGAAACTCCGTTTTTCCCGGTTCATGGAGCAGAAGCAAGATACCAATCGAGATAGAGCACAACTCTCCACGCGTCGTGGAATATGACGAAGAGACGTCGAGAAAAGCGCTAGAAGATGACGTCGACGCTCTTGATGAAGCTCGAGATGAAGTACTGTCTCGGGTAACCAAATATCAACAAAGACTTGAAGAATTACCACGATCGACGTTTACGGCCAAGATCTTTTCAGGTGGGAGACCTAGTTCTTCGGCTCACGCAAAAAGTCATGAAAACTCGAGTCACCATGGCTTGGCCCTTACATTGTCACGGAAGTAATCGGAGGAGGAGCATACAGATAAAGGACAAGAAGACAGGGTGGAGGAGCCAAACCCCCGGAACGTGGCGCAACTCAAAGCGGTTCTACGCCTAGAGTCGAAATATAGTCCTTATAAAACTTCAATGTACCGAAACGCCCGCGAGTTTTCAGACGCACTCTTTTCCTTTTTCGGGGCACCGAGTGGGGCCGGAGAAGGTTTTTAATGAGGCGGGCTCGCGTGCTGCAATATAATAAAGATAGTGTCAATATACCTTTCTCTTTATCGACATGTTCAAAGTCTTCGCTCCGACAAATTTCAATATAGTTCATCAAAAAAGAAAAACCTTGCCTTGGTATTAAAATGCCTCGTGAGTCAAAAGAAAATACAAAATAGTACTCAATAAAGAAGCTCGGGGCTCATATCCGACATAAATACATAAATGCCTTGGTTCAAAACCTCGCAATATGCAAATACAGTAAAGAGTCACCGAAATACTCGGGGGCTAGACAAACATACAAATATAATGATTGCTTCACAATATAATCACAGTCATGGGTCACAAAGAAGAATTATCTACAGGAGGAAAATAACTAGTCTCGATTCAGTATGTCATCAAGGGTAACTCTGTTTTCTTCGGGAGCAGCGCCAAGAAAATCGGCATAGTGACCATCAAAGAAAAAGTCGGCATCCATCCGAAGAAGGTCTTCAATCATTTCTTCGGCTATAGGCGAAACCTTCGTGTTAATTCGGTCAATACCAACTCTTCGACGTTTTACCTTCTGATGAACCTTCGCGACAACTTGGGTAAGGTCAAGATTTGAGTGGCAGATCTGGAGCATGATAAGAGCAAATCTGGCGCCAGCTACCAATTGAGCTTTGACAAAATCATGGATACTGCGAGCATCCTTGAATCTTTCCATCAATTCAGGAAGAGTTTTTGGTTGAATGTTCCGAGGAAACATGGAGTTATAAACCATGGACAAGGTCTTGGTACAGAAGTCAAGGAAATCACGAGTTTGAGAGGTGCGATCCTGAAATCTGACAATTTGGCGGGTCCTCTCTGGGGTAGCCCAAAACAAAGAACCATGGTCCAGGGAAAGGTTAACAAGGAGGTTCGTCCTAGCATTTACCCTCTCTTCCTCGGCAAAGCATCGCAAAGGAACCTATCAAAACAACGAAGTAGAAACCTTTAAGAGACATAGCATGAAGATGAAAGATATCGGAGGATGAAACAAGCATACCCGACATATCTGCGCTGGCTTCATTCATCAATTCGAGCATGAAATTTTCTCGAGTAGTCGCCTTTTCAGCCTCGGAAGCAGCAATTTCCTTAGCAGCCACGGCCTCGCGAGCTTGCTGAAGAGCAACTTTTTCGGCTTCAGATGACTTACGAGATTGCTCCATCATCACAAGTGTTTGCTTCTTCGCATACCGAAGTTGTTGTCGAAGTTCATCCAGCTTCTTGCGACAAGGTATCGTCGACAAAAAGATCAGCAAAAGCTCTCCTCGCGCGAGAAGAAGAAGGCGAAACATTGGAAGGAGCGGAAGATGGAGTACTGTTATCAAATATCAACTGAAATTTAAACAAGACAACATCAAACAACAAGCAAAGATAGAGGTTTCATTAATCTCTTGGAATAATTACAAGGGCATTACAGTGGAGCTAAGGAAGTACGTGTCGCCAAATGACTACTTTGGCGACAAGAGCAAAAGAAACAGAAAGAAAAACAGAGACATGCAACTAGACCTCCGGCCTTGACGAGCTAGGAGTCGACGCTGGTTTAATCCCGAGATAGGCCAAGATCTTCTTTGTGTTAGGCTTGGCTGCCTTAATCAGCGACTTCCACCTTGATTGTTCTATCTGCTCGGTGTCGCCAACTTTCATCCAGTCAATAGTCTCTGTTGGACTGTCAAAGAACTAACGCGATAGTGTTCTCAACGGCAACCTTCATATTTTCTTGGCGCATCTTCAGTCCAAGGTCTTCCGGTGAATTGAACATCTTGGCAAGGTTAAGGAAAGTCGTAGGCTCCTCTTTCTTCGGGAAGAAGTAGGGGAACAATGCCGACAATACTGTGTTAGCATTCGACACACCTTCACGAATCTCGGACCCATGAAGCTCCAGATAGGAAAGTGCGTCAAGGAGCGGGTCATCGACAGGATTCGTCAGATCAAAATCCTGGTTTGTTTGGGCTGTCAAGAAAACAAAGCATTAGTCAAAAGACAAGAAACAACGATTCTCATAAAAATAGAAGGGATCAGCAAAATTACTGAAAGTGCGGCGACTTTGAGTTTTCAGGCGCTTGAGGATTCCTTGTTCACGAGAAGCTTGCGCAGCTTTGTGCTCGTTTAAGGCAGATGTAGCATCCTCAAGTTTTTTCTGCAGTTCCTCGACACCAGCAGCTTTTGCCTTGGCTTCATCAGCTTCGGCCTTGGCTTCGCTAGCAGCGAGTTCGGCTTTCTTGCGAGCCGCCTCACTTTGCTCAAGTTTTTGAGCAAGTGCGTCGGCACGTTCGTTGGCCTCTGCAAGTTTCTCTGTCGAGATATGAAAAAGAGAGAGAAGAAAGATCAAAAATCGCGACAAACAACTAGAGCAAAAAGCCAAGGAAAAACGGCAAGCATAGAAGTCGTTACCTTCGGTTCTGTTTGCATATTCACGGTACCCAATAAATTGGGATCCGATGCGGAGAAGCTCTTTGATCATGGGCTGTTCAAGACGAACACAGCAAGAGAAACATCGGCATGAAAAAGAGCGAGAAGGCGTGAAAAAAGCAAAATAAAAAATATAGATATCGACAAACTTACATCATCTAAGAGCAGAGTCGACGAACTGCCCAACTGAGGGGCAGGTTCAACAATCTTTTCAACCCTTGACCTTTTTGGTGAAGGAGCAAGGGGGCTTGATGGTGGAGTAGTGGTGACGACATTTTGTTGAGGAGGCGAAGATTCTTCTCCTTCAACTAGTGTGTCTGAGGCAAGTACAGTGCGTGACGTGCTCGTTCGAGGAGCTACGTCAACAGTTGGTACTTCTTCCTCGTCATCACTGTTGATCAAAAAATCGACAGCATAAAAAACAAGACAAGATAAATATTTCGAGTACAAAAAGAGGGAGAAGTAAAGACGACTTACGAGCTGACGAGGGATTCAATATACGGATCATAAGCTGCCTTCGGATGGGAAGGAACAACTTCTTCAGCCTTAGAGGTGCCAGAATCCTCGGCATCATTCCTTTTCCTTTTGTTCCTTGGGGAAACAGCAGGAGGAAGGGATTGTGTCGACTCACTGGCTTCAGACTCAATTTCTTTTTCACGGGAAGCCGCAGATTTGTGAGAACCCGCGACTTCACTTTCGGGAATAGCAGAACCTTGAGTATCTTCGGCAACGATGGCCTGTTCTTCGACTTCTCCACCCTCAGGAAGAGGAGGAAGGGAAGTCATAGTAGGATGGTTCTGTAAAAAATAGTGACAAAAGGAAAATTAAAGAGATAACAATACAATGAGATGCAGAGAAAGTGCGGAACAAGATAAAAACTCGGGAAGACAAAATACCTCGGGGAGTGGATTGGCGGAGCTGTATGGTTCCACGCGACAAGAGGAAGGAATAGGGTCCTTGCCCAGGCGAGAAAGTCTTCGAATCAACTTCTCCAAGTCCTTTGAGGAAAGATCGCTGGAGATTCTGTTGGCGTCGTTTTCACCAGAATACGTCCAAAGGGGATTTTTGCGAGCCTGAAGAGGCTGCACCCTAATCCTAAGGAAGTAGGCAGTGATTTGAACACCAGACAGCTCTTTGCCTCGAGTGTTTTGCAGCTGATGAATACGAGACATGAGTGCCTCTGTCGCCTTTTTCTCTTCTTCGGAAGCTTCGGCATCCCAGGAGCGGCGGCGCTGGATTCTGGCACTTCCGTCGAAAGGAATTATGTTGTGTTCAATGGAGTTGGCGCTTTCTTCGTGAATGTAGAGCCACTTTTTACGCCATCCTTGGACAGAATCAGGAAATTTGACGTCGAAATAATCGACATCAGTACGAACACAGATAACAACGCCACCTATGTTATAAGTGACGTTGTGGGAGCCATTGCGGCGGAGGCAGAAAATGCGTTTCCACAGAGCCCAATTGGAGGGATTCCGAGGAAGCATTCGCAAAGTGTAATAAAAATAGAAATGTGAAGGATGGAATTGGGGGTCAATTGGTGCAGTTGAATCCCATAAACGAAAAGAAGGCCGCGGAGGAAATCGTGAATTGGGGCCGAAAGGCCGCGGATGAGGTGATCAACAAAACTAACCCGGTACTCCATTGGAGGCTTGGGGTAGCTTTCTTCGCTGGGAAAGCGGATGGCGTCTTCCTTCTTCATGAGGCCAAGCCTCTTCAGCATGTTGATGTCCTGGTTGGAGATTTTAGATCTCTCCCACTCAAGATCCTCGGCGGCCATCTTGGATTCCGGAGTACTGTGGCGAGTGAGTCGCGTGCGCGGTGGCATCAACGGCAATGGGCAGAGCAATGCTCGTAAGTGCGGAAGATCAGAGAGAGTTGGGCGCAGGGGAAGCTTTTGCGAAGAGGAACAGATGAGCGGCGCAAGCGAGGGGATGAACGGAGGTTGAAGAAAGGTTTATATAAGAATCGGGTGAAGCAGTGTGCCGTTGGATGAAGAAATCGTGTGGTGAGAAAAGATCTTCTAGATACAAGGGTAAAAAGGTATTTTTACTAAGATAGGCGTTACCGTACGTGCGCCAGAAAAAGCGGAGGACGTGTGTCCCCCACTTGCACGACGTGTCAACGTGGTGGAAGCAATGGACCCACAGGGCAGAAAAATCACGACTATTCACCAGGGATGAAGAAAATTTGATTAAGGGAAGCATGTCGACAAGAAAAATAAAAGAAGATTGGCGACAGGAGGAATTATTAAATACTTCGGGAGCCTTTGATCAAATACAAGTTTTTGCCCAAATGCTCGGGGGCTACTTCGACAAAAAATAAAATTTCGAGTATGGCAATATAGAAATTGCGGGAGCCTACAACCAAGCACAAGTCCTTGGCTGTAGCCTCGGGGGCTACTCCCATCGGGAGCGCTGTTCGCGCACCCGAGAGATAAAAAAAAAAAAAAAAAAGAAGAAAGAGATCATATTGGGAAAATAATGACAATATAGCGACAAGGTGGACTAAAATGTTGAGCCTACAACCAAGCACAAGTTCTTGGTTGTAGCCTCGGGGGCTACTCCCATCGGGAACGCTGTTCGCGTGCCCGATGGAATTAACAAAGGAAAAATAGAAAAGCAAGAGAGTATATTTCGAGTTATAATTAACTCTACATATACTCCCATCGGGAGAGCAATATAAGTCATATTTGACTCGATAAAATGTGCCATTCCAACAGCCGGAAAAGCACTCGACAATATATTCTCAGAACGCCGAAGTTGCGATCAATTTCTGAATGCCGCAAATTTGCGAAGGTAAGACCCCAGATCCGTTCTGCTGGGCGTGGCATCGCCAAAGACTGCGCTCTGCTACCTTTATCCGTATCAACAGATACGAAGAAAAATCCTAACGGACGCGTTAGGTACCCGATAAATTTGACTGGGACTCGACAGAATGGTAAGACCTTAAGCGGCACCTGTCGAAGTTTACACCAGTATCCCGAGATCATGTCCAGGGACGTGATTTTGAAGTAGGTTTTTGCGGATTGCCACTAGAGCAGTTAACTAGTACCTGATCCGTCAGATGAACTAGCCCCAACTACCATTATCCCTGTACAATATAGAATCTTATGTGAAGAAATATAAAAAAGTTAAAGCTTTCGAATAAAAATAAACAGTGGAGATTTTCCCTGATTCTACGATTCAAGCAAAATCTCGGGGGCTACTGACATAGGCATCCCAAATGGGCCTACCGAAGATAGTACCCGGGGTTTACTGAAGGCCCACTACCCGAAGAATAAGAAGATTCGGGAGCCCAAGATATATCAAGGAAAGTCAAGAGTTGTAATAGGAAGTGTTATTTGTAATCTGGCGGGATGAGTTAGAAACCGTCCCGGACTCTGTAACTTGTATAGCACGAATCCCTCGGCTCCACCTCCTATATAAAGGGGGAGGCGAGGGACGAAAAGATAATCGAATCATTGTCTGCAAACCCTAGTTTTCATAATCGTCGAGTACTTTTCGGCTGAAACCTTCGAGATCTACTTGCCCTCTACTTTCAACTAAAACCCTAGCCTACAATCCATAGGCATTGACAAGTTGATACCTTGTCATCTTGCACTTGCTATTTTTTTTTACTTCCATTTGTTGGTGTCATGTGTCCCATCATTTGAAATTAGACTATGTTTACACAACCAAAAGGGATTTTTTGCGTGCAAAGGAAAATAGATTGCAGGGATGTGCTGCAACAGAAAATGGCATATCATGTACTTAATTATATGCTAGCTAAGAGGCCTCTTCCAAATATTTTCCTTGCTATATTTCTTAAATCATTCCACAGAAAAAGTATACTTTCTTATTTTTGTGTGTTTTTCACAAGCTGCATAGGGTGGTACTTGATGTTGGTGGGAAATGGCTTCCCTAAATGTGAAAGCATGATATTTGCTCGTGTTTGTATTGTTAGTACTGAGAGATCAATAAATTGAGGTTTTATTATAATTATACTTACTCTATTACTCATATAAGAATTCCAGAAAAGACATAGCTGTCCACAAAAGGAGAAGCCCACCGATTCAGCCTTGAAAACAAAGATGATTGATCTGATTTGGATCATAAATATCTGCCATGCTACTGCTGATTTGACTACTCATTATTGGTGTGTTTAACACATCGTTTTAACAGTACACTCCAAATTATATGGACTCTAGAAGGTTACGATTATGCACTTTGGTTTACTTTCTCTACTTAGTGGTTAGATTGGCTACGGTAACTTAGAACGGTGGGGTTGGGCTCGGTTAAAAGGTAAAGAGCTAGCAATTCGTGCTGCTAAACTGTATGCTAAATACGACAAGCTATTTCTATGCATCCAGTTGTTGGTACAGGGATCCGAACAATCGAATTCCTAGCTTCACCAAACGTGATGATATAAATATTGTTCTCGGTACTAAAATATATATTGGGAACAAATTAATTTTACAAGGAAGTTTCCATCAAATATTTGATCTATATAGATTCTTCCAAATTCAATTATTATGGTTCCTTGTTGCGTGCCCATTTTCCATCGCGCCTAGCTTTTCTCATAATTGTTATCCTATGAAAATTAAGATTTCCAGGAAATTTGTGGTCTTATTCAGGTGCTCTCGCAAACCCGCTATCCCCTACCAAGGATCCTCTCGGGAGGATTGATCGTGGTGCCATTCAAATTTTCTACTTTGTAAGTTCTTATATTTTTTTAATCTCGAGTTCGTATTAAATGGTGCTTCTCACATCGATCATATAATGTCTGTTATATTTTGCAAGAACTCTGTACACAAACATATCAACAGTCATAACCATCAACCATTCGAAAGAAGTATACGTAACCCCCGTAACTTTCAGAAAAGGGGCAGATAACCCCCTAAAGTTAAAACTGGGGTACATAAGGGGTTCTCTGTCCGGTTTTACAAAGTTGTGGGGGTTATGTACCCCAGTTTTAACTTGAGGGGGTTTTCTGTTCCTTTTCAGAAAGTTGTGGGGGTATCTATACTTCTTTCTCAACCATTCTCATGTTATGAATTTCTTTGATAGCATCTGAAAGTGGGGGACAAGACTCAGTACAGTAGTACATTTCTACTACGTTATTTGTATGATATGTAAATTCAGTCGGATGTTCCTTTCTAGTCCTTAACGACAACGATCAAATACCAGCAAAATAGTGTTTGCTTATGTACATCTGGAAAGAAGATTGTTGAGCTTTCTTGTGCATCTTAACAATTAAAGCCATTTGCTATCCAAATAGTGTTTTCCTACATAGTGATCATTTCAGTTGAGGACATCCTCAACATCCAAAAATGTCTTAATCGTAAATATTGTGGTACCAATAACTATAGATTAAGATGAACAATTCTATTTATAATACCGCGCCATGGACTGTTCTTTAAATACAAACGACCATACGAGCATGTTGAAAAATGTCATACAAAAAATACAGAAAACTCCTGCACCTGTGACTTAGCTAGGCAACCTAAATAATCAAAATACCATTTAAATATGACCCATGATATTAACAGATGAAAAAATGGTGTTGACTATGATTTATTTGGCCTCCCCGGTAGAACAGTGCCCTTCTATTGATGGATATGTTGCATCTCGGTCTACCTTTGTGTCCTATGTGTGAAAATGTTGTAGAGTCTGTATTGTGTACCATATGATTGCTGTAAGTTGCGACTGAGCGCTGATTGCTGCCGGATTTGCTTTTCAGGAGCGCTGCTTCCAGGTGACACAAACCACTGATAGTTGTTTGCTTCCTCTTATCTACCTACTGTGGGATCTGAGGATTGTGCCCTTTTGTTGTGGTATTGGACATATACTATCAAGCATGTGGTGCAATGGTTGTATTCGAGTGCTTTTGCTTCAAGCTACTATCAGCTGCTTAGTTCTGTAGTTTCTTTCGTCATGTGGTGTGCTTCTTCGGAAAAAAAGATTTGTGTATATATTTCTGATTTACTACTGGTTTGTTTCACTCTTATTATCAGTGCTATGTGCAATAATTCCCCGATACTTATTATGGATCAGAGGGAGTATTAGTTATTCTGCCACATTCTGTTATTTTCCCCGTTCTGGTTACATGTGTTGAAGTATAGCTTTGGTCCTATTGGCTTTGCTTTTCAAATCCAATAAAATGTATCTCCATTTACGTTTAGATTGGTGTGATCTCCACGGGGTCGTGCGCCAAGGCGCACATCTAAATCTAGTTTACAATTTACACAGTTGTGTATGAACGCCATGCTGAGTAACCTCGAGTGTGTCTGCTGTTAAAAATTGGTTTACGCAGTTCTAGGCCATCACTACTGCATAAGAGCAAGTACAATAAGTCTTAGTCAGCTGGCTATAAGAATTAAAGTAGTATATTATTGCTTAGTTGGAGGAGAAAGAGGAGGAGAGAGAAGATGAGTGGGCTCTTATGCAAGAGCCAGCTCTAGCACGTGCTCCTAGGTACTTTGTGAGAGTGAAAGGTGGGTCATACAATGATAAAGTACTATATTTTTATAGCCCATTATTGTATATGTTGGCTCTAAATTGGCTATAGATGACATGGCACCGGGCTTATAGCCAGCAGCTGGCTATACTATTAAACTTGCTCTAAGAGCGGTCACAATGTCCTAGCTGGACCGTATCTAATTTTGCCAACTAGAACAAAATATGACGTGGAAGAAGCATTAAAGAAGACATAGAAGGTTATAGTATCCTAAGAGCAATTCCAATAGTGCAGTCGGATGCTGGCTATAAGGCCAGCTATAGTCAGCTTATAGCTAACTTGTATAATAGTTAGCTTTAAGGATTGATAACTTTATATGTAAAAGGCCCACCACACATACTCACAAAGTGCCTAGGAGCACGTGCAAGAGCTGGCTCTTGCATTAGAGCCCATCTCTCTTCTCTCCACTTCACTCTCATCCACCTAAGCAAAACAACACTATTTTAATTCTTATAGCCTGCTGAGTCAGCCTTATTGTACTTGCTCTAAATAGGATACGGTTCTTGGTGCAGAAACCGAAACGAGTAACTACAGTTTTTCAACCTGTTTCCGTTCCTTCATCTCTAAGGGCGGTCACAACGCTCCTAGCTGGACCGTATCTAATTTTGCCAACTAGGACAAAATATGACGTGGAAGAAGCATTAAAGAAGCCAGAGAAGGTTAGACTAGTTATAGTGGGAAGTAACATAGAGTAGTAACATGCACATGTTACTACTCTATGTTACTACCTTCATAGTGGTTAGTAACATCAAAGTAGTATCATATATGTCTTCATTAATTAGCTTATAGACTCATTGTATCTTGAAAAGTGTGATGTTACAACTATGTTACTCCATCCTCCTCTCTCCTCATTAACTCACTGTCACATAAGCAAATTTGCTGAGTTGGACACTTAGTTACTAGTGAAGTTACTCCCACTATAAGTAGTCTTATACGTAGTAGTATCCTAAATAGGATACGGCTCTTGGCGCAGAAACCGAAACGAGTAACTACAGTTTTTCAACCTGTTCCCGTTCCTTCGTCTCTAAACCTCCTTGACCCTTTCCCGAGTTCGTGTTTCCTGGAAGAGATAAGCCTCTAGCATGACATGCGAGCCACAGAAAATCCTTTCGTCATTGAATTGTTTTTTTTTTGAGAGAATGTTGCCCTTTATTCATTCCAAAGCATCCATACACAGAGTTTGCTTAATACATTCTGGAGCAGAGTAGGAAATCACACGAGAAACAGCAAACTCACACGACCTAGCTAGTATGTGTGCATCAACATTCAACGAACGCCTGACATGACAAAAAGAAACTGACGAAAAGCTAGCCGCCAACATCTTGATATCAGACACCACTACACCCATTTCAGACCTGTCATTGGTAGATGAATTGATTCGCTGAACCAGCGAGAGACAGTCTGAAGCGAAAATCACATAGGCAAATCCTTCATTGCGGGCGAGACATACAGCACAACGGAGCGCCCAGCTTTCAGCAAGCTCTGGCGATACAACCCCGTTGAGTGGCTCGCTGCAAGCAACCAAGCAATCCCCATTGTGGTTCCGAATCAGGATGCCAACTCCCACTTTGTGTAAATTTGAAAATATAGCTGCGTCAACATTAACTAGGACTGTACCGAGCGGCGGCGGAGACCATCTAACCAATGCAACAGTCTTAAAAAGATGCAGCAGAACCAAATCAACGTAAGCATAAATCTTTGAGGCAATACAGTGTAGATGGATATTACCTTCACCATTTCTGACTGCATTCCTAGCTTCCCAAATATGCCAAAGCGTGATTGCCAAGACAGTGGACTGTTGTGGTGATGCTCCATCAATGAAATCAAATAACCATTGCTTCGGGGAGCGAAAGTTTCTACGACGCAGGTGTATGTCGAACCGCTTTTTGACCTGGCTCCATACCTCGGAAGCGAACTGACAGAACAATAGACAATGCTCAACACTCTCCTCTCTACCACAATGCACACATGCCGGATTTGCGGGAATTTTCCGTCGGCTTAATTGAAGACCAGATGGGAGGCAATCATGAGCAAACCTCCAGAGCACTATATTCATCTTGTTCGGGGCCTTGATTGCCCAGATTGCCTTCCAATGTTTGACCTCACTTTCCAAATTTGATGGCAGGCCATGGCCAGCCATACTGTGCATTGTGAAGAATTCTGAAGATCGAGCTAGATTGTATGCTGACCGGACAGTGTACATGCCATAACGATTGTGAGGCCAGTACACAAAATCCTCTGAAGCATGGCGACTTATATGAGTATGTAAGATAAGTTCAGCAGTCTCCTCCGGAAAAAAGGCCCTAACATTTACTGAGGGCCTTTTACGAAAGAGTGTATCTAGATGACGTGGAAACATTAGATACAAGAAATTAGATACGCGCCCTAAACCTCCTTGACCCTTTCCCGAGTTCGTGTTTCCTGAAAGAGATAAGCCTCTGGCATGACATGCGAGTCACAGAAAATCCTTTCGTCATTGAATTGTTGAGCCTGCTAGTAGATACGATGCACTGAGGGCCTTTTACGAAAGAGTGTATCTAGATGACGTGGAAACATTAGATACAAGAAATTAGATACAAGCGTTGGAAGCGCTCTAAGGCACCTTGTCGCCTGCCACGACACATGGCAGGCCACAAGAGTACCTCCTGAATGCACTTCGTTTGTCTCAAAACACTATTTATATATTTGAGTGCCTAAACTTGAAATATAATGAGCAAGGAACGAACTCTTGACACATTCATTTGTTAATTATAGTTCCAGGACCTCCTATCAAAAGTTGGATTGTCTCAGCTTGTGGAAATTTTATATACTCTCAAGAAGGACTAATAAAACTTGGAGTTCAAAGGTTGTCGGGAAAATTGACTTTCTCTTTTATGTATACTGAAGTTGGCGGTTAACTGTTCTATCCTCGAAATAGGCTTTCACCCCGCTATATTAATATAGCAAACACCGATACAAGATAGAGACCACCGCTGGGCAAACAGCACATCAAAGCCCAAAAGAAAATAAAAGAAGAAGAAAAAAGGAAAACAATGTCGATAAAGCTGGATCGACGAAAACAGTGATGATCCGCAACCGCTGCGCCCTCCGGAGAATTCCACCACGATCTTGGCCCTCCGAAGCGCCGCATACCAAAGCAGCACCTTCAAGAAGGGATGTGACGATGACGACGCTGTTGCCCGGACAAATCCTAGGGTTTCCCCCGATATGCGGGAGGGTTGTGGGTAGGGGGAGCCCCGACACCCCTCAAGAAGGAAGGCGGCGCCCGCAAGCATCACCGCGATGGTGTCGTCCATCCGACAAGGATTTCTCCCATCCCCCAAAGAACCACGACCCGGACACTCCATCGCGCTCCGCCAATCTTGCCGCCCACCAACTCGCGCCACCACGATCTTGCAATCACCATTGCCGTCTCACCGTGGCCCAAAGACGACGACCGACGAAACCGGGAGGAGACATCCCGAGCCTAGGAGGGTCTGGACAGCAGCCACGCGGGAGAGCACAACCTCCACCGCCAGTTGCGGCGACAGACCGGACGCAGCTACAAGAGCATACCAGGCCCCTCAGGCCCGGCCGAGCCCGGCGGGCTCGTGAAGCTCCCGTGGCCGCGCTGCAGTCTACGCGTCGCCGTCCTAACCGTCCTCAGTCGGAGCATCTCCATCGGCCGCCGGGAGCAGACGCACCAGATCTGGCCCGTCCAAGCCTAGATGGAGCCCAAAGGGCCCAGATCTGGGCCAGGAGGCGCCGCCCCGCTGCCAAGTGGCCGCGTCGCCGCCGTCGACCCACCCGGAGCTGAGCCACCTGAGGAGCGCCGCAGCCGGAACCTTGACCACCAAAGCGCACCGCCGCTGGACGAGGGAGCCCCCACGCCTCCCCACCACGTGCGCGGGTAAGGGCATGGCCGCCGCCGCCGGCACCGCGCGGGCTTTGCCCGGCGGCCCGCACCGACGGCGACGGTGGGGGAGGAGGAGAGGCGGGCCTAGATGCTAGGGTTGCGTCGGACGGATTGTATGCTTCTCTAGCTACTGTCCCTTTTCACCCGAGATTCGGTTAACTGTTCTATTGCAATGCAAGTTCCTCCATATCGTCCCAACCACTTGAAACTTGGTTATTTCCCTTGGCGGAGTGCATTGAGGGTGAGAATTTACCTGAATGACGAAGGATGACCCGATTTATCCTGTTTCTCAGTGGTAGAACCAGCGCGTCTACTAGGCCTAGGGCGGAGATTGTAGGGGAAAGATGGGATGGCGTGCGTGCGAAGGCGAGGGCACCGGCGGCAGGGCGCCGTCGCGCGGCTAGGGGAGAGGCGGTGCACACGGCAGGGAGGCGGCTAGGGTTTGGGGACTCCGACTCCTGAGGGAGTCGGCACAAAAGATTGTTTATTGCTTCCTGATCTTGTCTATTACAACTTGTATTTATAAAAGAAACTGCGAAACCCTAATCTGCTAATTGGGCTAAGCCCCTAACTAAGCCTGGCCGGCCGGGCCAGTGGGCCCCCTCCGGCGGTAGACCAGGCCGGTCATAACATCTCTCCCCGCCTGCGCAAACAGCTCGTCCTCGAGCTGGTAGTCTGGATAATGTTGCTGGAACGCCTCACGTGGTTCCCAAGTCGCCTCTTCCTCGGAAAGGCCCTCCCACTGCACCAACAAGTGCCAAATATCACGACGTAGCTGAGCGCGTAGCACCTTGGCCGGGCTAGGAAGTAGACGACCCTCTGCCATCGACGGGAGTGGTGGAGTGGCCACCGGCGGATCACCGCGATAGGGCTTCAGTAGCGCCACGTGGAAGACGTCGTGAATGCGGGCTCCCTCAGGCAACTGAAGCCGGTACGCCAAGGTCCCAATCCGCTCCACGATGACGAAGGGCCCCGCATAGCAAGGACCAAGCTTGCGCTTGGCACGCGGGTCGAGGGACTGGTGAGAGCGGTGCAACAGGCGAAGCCACACCCAGTCGCCCACCGCATATTCCACCTCGCGGTGATGCCCGTCATAGTAGTGCTTGGCGACCTGCTGGGCCTGGACAAGACGCTGCCGCACCTCGGCCAGCATCTCGTCGCGGGCGCGGATGAGCTCGCCAGCTGCCTCCGTCCGCGCCGTCGCCGGGTCCACCGGCAAAATAGGCGGCGGTGGCCGACCGTAGACCACCTCGAATGGCGTAGCGCGTGGGGCGGAGTGGTAGGAGGTGTTGTAGCAGTACTCCGCCCATGCAAGCCAATCCACCCAAGCGCGAGGGCGATCACCTGTAACACAGCGCAAATACATGGCGATCACCTTATTGACCACCTCGGACTGGCCGTCCGTCTGGGGGTGGAACGCCGTGTTGAACCGGAGTTGGACCCCGGCCATGCGGAAGAGATCCCGCCATACGTGCCCCGTGAACACCGGATCCCGGTCACATACGATGGACGAGGGAAACCCGTGTAGGCGGACGATACCGTCGAAGAAGGCGCGGGCCACTGACGATGCCGTGTAGGGATGGCCAAGCGCGATGAAGTGGGCGTACTTGGAGAAGCGGTCAACCACCGTGAGGATGACAGACTTGCCGCCCACCTTCGGAAGGCCCTCGATGAAGTCCATAGAGATGTCAGCCCACACCTGCGAGGGAACGTCAAGCGGCTGCAAGACGCCAGCCGGGCGCAAAGTCTCCGTCTTGTTGCGCTGGCATGTCTCACACGAACGTACCCAATCCTGGACCATGGCCCGATCGCCAGGAACATAGAAGTCCGCGCGCAGACGGTGGAGTGTCTTTTGGACACCCTCATGACCCGCGGAATGCGCCAAGAGCAGCACCTGGTGGCGGAGATCATCGTGGTCGGGAACGAACACGCGGCGCCCGTGGAGGAGAAGACCGTCGACGAAGCGCCAGGGGTCATCCAGCTCGCCCGCGTCGAGCTGCTGCCGCAGAAGCTGGGCGTCCGGTGCGGCCCCGGTCGCCTGGCGGATGCGGTCGAAGAGGGCGAAGGAAGGCCCCGAGCGGATGCATAGTAGGCGTCCGTCCGAGACTCCCTCAGCAGTGTCGGGATCGGCATCGCGGCGGGACAAGGCGTCGGCCACCGTGTTGAGGCGCCCAGGACGGTACTCCACCGTGAAGTCGAAGCCAAACAACTTGCTGATCCACTGGTGCTGGGGCACCGTCGATAGCCGCTGGTCCAAGAGGAACTTAAGACTGTAGTGGTCCGTACGTACGCGGAACGAGCGCCCCCATAGGTAGGGACGCCAATGGCGGACGGCCTGGACCAAGCCAATGAGTTCCTGCTCGTACGCCGCAAGCTTGTGGTGGCGTGCAGCAAACGGCCGACTGAAGTACGCGAGCGGCCCGTCGCCCTGGTGAAGGACGGCGCCGAACCCCGCCCCGGAGGCATCGCAGTCGACGATGAATGGCCTGTCGAAGTCCGGCATCTGGAGGACGGGACCCGTCGTAAGGGCCCCCTTGAGGGCCTCGAAGGCAGCGGTAGCCTCGTCGTCCCAAGCGAAGGCATCGCGCTGCAGCAGGCGCGTGAGTGGCGCGGCGATGAGGCCAAACTCCCGGATGAACTTCCGGTAGTAGCCGGCGAGGCCCAGGAACCCGCGTAGGGCGCGTGGTGAGCTCGGCGTCGGCCAGGCGGCGACAGCCGCCACCTTGTCCGCATCCATCGCCACCCCGTCGGCGGAGATGACGTGACCGAGATAGGCCACCGAGGTCGTCGCAAACGAGCACTTCGAGCACTTAAGGTGAAGTCGATGCGCTCGAAGCTCGTTGAAGATGATGGCGATATGCTGCAGGTGCTCCGCCCATGATGCGCTGTAGATCAAAATATCATCGAAAAAAACCAGCACAAAACGGCGTAAGTATGGGCGAAGTACGTCGTTCATCAGGGCCTGGAAAGTCGCAGGCGCGTTGGTGAGGCCGAAAGGCATCACCACGAACTCGAAGTGGCCATGGTGTGTCCGGAACGCCGTCTTGGCGATGTCCTCCGGGTGCATGCGCACCTGATGATAGCCTGAGCGGAGGTCGAGCTTGGTGAAGAACCGCGCCCCGTGGAGCTCATCAAACAGCTCATCGACCACCGGAATCGGGAACTTGTCCTTGAGCGTGAGGGCGTTGAGGGCGCGGTAGTCGATGCAGAAGCGCCACGTGCCATCCGACTTGCGCACAAATAGCACCGGCGCGGAGAACGGGGACGTGGAGATCCTGATGATGCCCACCGCCAGCATGAGCGCGCACTGGCGCTCCAGCTCGTCCTTCTGCAGCTGGGGGTAGCGGTATGGGCGTACTGCCACTGGTGCTGACCCCGGGAGCAGGTGGATGCGATGGTACACGCTCGTGGGGGCGGCAGGCCCTGCGGCTCCTCGAAGATGGCGCTGTGCTGCTGCAGGAGGTGCGTCAGGAGGGGGTGCTCGGCGTCGTCGGCCCCGGAGACGAGATGAAGCTGCGGAGCGGGGGAGGCACCCCCGAGACCCTCCCAGCGAATGTGGCGCCCCTGGCACCAGAAGGTCATCGTCAGGGCGTCGAAGTCCCAAAGGATGGGACCGAGCGGCTGCAGAAAGTCGACGCCGAGGATGAAGTCAAAGCAGCCCAAGTCGATGCCGGCGCACGTGATGAAGAAGTGCTCGTCGCCGATGGTGAGGGGTACGTGCTGGGCCACCCCATGGCAGTGAAGGCGGTCACCGTTGGCCACGGTCATGCGGAGGTTATCCCCACCCGTCGGCTGGATCGCGAGGCGGCGCATAGTGGCGGCGGGGAGAAAGTTATGCGTAGACCCCGTGTCCAGCAGCGCCACCAGAGGCTCGCCCTGGATAGTGACCGGTAGCAGCATCGTCCGCTCGTGGTGGATGCCAGCGAGCGCGTGTAGAGAGACGACGAAGGTCGTGGCAGCCGCGTCGGTCGGCTCGGCCGTCTCTGATGCGGCGGCAACCGTCCCGGTCGTCGGGTCGCCCTCCTCCATGTCGACTGTCTCCAGGTAGAAGAGGCGGGGGCACACGTGACCGGGCGTATATGGGTCGTCGCAGTTGAAGCAGAGCCCAAGGCTGCGGCGTTCGAGCTGCTCGGCCGGGGTGAGGAGGCGGAACGTGCGCGTAGCCGCGGGGGCGGGGCCGGTCGGTCCAGGTGAGGCAGGGCGGGTGGCAGCTGCGGCCGTAGGAGGAGGCCGGGCGGCGCGGGTGCCGCGGGGCAGGGGCGCCTGCTGAACCGCCTGGGCGCGACGCTCGTAGGCGCGCGCGTAGTGCATCGCCGTCTGGAGGTCCTGTGGGGCCTGGAGCTCGACGTCCACGCGGATGTGGTCCGGGAGGCCGCCAATGAAGAGCTCGGCGCGCTGTTGGCCCGTCATGCCGGGCGCATGGCATGCGAGGGCCTGGAAGCGGTCGGCGAAGTCCTGCACCGTGGTGGTGAACGCCAAACGCCCAAGTTCCGCCAAGCGGCTGTCGCGGATCGGGGGGCCGAAGCGGAGAAGGCAGAGCTCACGGAACCGGTCCCATGGGGGCATGCCACCCTCGTCCTGCTCCAGGGAGTAGTACCACGTCTGGGCGGCGCCACGGAGGTGGTACGAGGCGAGCCACGTCCGGTCCGAAGCAAGGGTACGCTGTCCCCGGAAGAACTGCTCGCACTGGTTGAGCCAGTTGAGGGGGTCCTCGACGCCGTCATACGTGGCGAAGTCCAGCTTGGCGTAGCGTGGGGGAGCGAGGCCGGCGGCGCCCTGGGCGGGGTACTCCGCGCGACCCGCGGAGGGCTCCGCGAAGCGCGAGTGCGTCGGGTCCGGGAAGGACGGGTGCGGAGGGTCCCCGGCGGCCGTGTAGACGGGGGGCGGCGCCGGTGCGGCCGAGTAGACGGGCGGAGGCTCCGTCGCGGCCACCCACGCCGGAAGCCGGGAGGGTGACGGTGGAAACTGCACCCGTTGAATGGGCACGCCCTGGGGCAGCGACGCGGGGCCCGCGCTGGGGGCCGGCTGCCACGGCGCCCACGGCATCGGAGGCGGCGAGTGATACGTCTCAAACGTATCTATAATTTCTTATGTTCCATGCTACTTTTATGATGATACTCACATATTTTATACACATTATATGTCATATTTATGCATTTTCCGGCACTAACCTATTAACGAGATGCCGAAGAGCCAGTTGCTGTTTTCTGCTGTTTTTGGTTTCAGAAATCCTAGTAAGGAAATATTCTCGGAATTGGACGAAATCAACGCCCAGGGTCCTATTTTTCCACGAAGCTTCCAGAAGACCGAAGGAGAGACGAAGTGGGCCACGAGGTAGCCAGACACTAGGGCGGCGCGGCCCAGGTCTTGGCCGCGCCGGCCTGTCGTCTGGGCCCCTCGTGTGGCCCCCTGACCTGCCCTTCCGCCTATTTAAGCCCCCGTCGATAATAGCCCCAGTACCGAGAGCCACGATACGGAAAACCTTCCAGAGACGCCGCCGCCACCAATCCCATCTCGGGGGATTCAGGAGATCGCCTCCGGCACCCTGTCGGAGAGGGGAATCATCTCCCGGAGGACTCTACACCGTCATGGTCGCCTCCGGATTGATGAGTGAGTAGTTCACCCCTGGACTATGGGTCCATAGCAGTAGCTAGATGGTTGTCTTCTCCTCATGTGCTTCATTGTCGGATCTTGTGAGCTGCCTAACATGATCAAGATCATCTATCTGTAAAGCTATATGTTGTGTTTGTTGGGATCCGATGGATAGAGAATACTATGTTATGTTGATTATCAATCTATTACCTATGTGTTGTTTATGATCTTGCATGCACTCCGTTATTAGTAGAGGCTCTGGCCAAGTTTTTGCTCTTAACTCCAAGAGGGAGTATTTATGCTCGATAGTGGGTTCATGCCTCCATTAAATCTGGGACAGTGACAGAAAGCTCTAAGGTTGTGGATGTGCTGTTGCCACTAGGGATAAAACATTGATGCTATGTCCGAGGATGTCGTTATTGATTACATTACGCACCATACTTAATGCAATTGTCTGTTGTTTGCAACTTAATACTGGAAGGGGTTCGGATGATAACCTGAAAGTGGACTTTTTAGGCATAGATGCATGCTGGATGGCGGTCTATGTACTTTGTCGTAATGCCCAATTGAATCTCACAATACTCATCATATCATGTATGTGCATTGTCATGCCCTCTCTATTTGTCAATTGCCCAACTGTAATTTGTTCACCCAACATGCTATTTATCTTATGGGAGAGACACCTCTAGTGAACTGTGGACCCCGGTCCATTCTTTTACATCGAATACAATCTACTGCAATACTTGTTCTACTGTTTTCTGCAAACAATCATCATCCACACTATACATCTAATCCTTTGTTACAGCAAGCCGGTGAGATTGACAACCTCACTGTTTCGTTGGGGCAAAGTACTTTGGTTGTGTTGTGCAGGTTCCACGTTGGCGCCGGAATCCCTGGTGTTGCGCCGCACTGCATCTCGCCGCCATCAACCTTCAACGTGCTTCTTGGCTCCTACTGGTTCGATAAACCTTGGTTTCTTACTGAGGGAAAACTTGCTGCTGTACGCATCACACCTTCCTCTTGGGGTTCCCAACGGACGTGTGTATACACGCTATCAAGCATATTTTCTGGCGCCGTTGCCGGGAAACTGAAGAAAAGTTACGCCACAGAGATCTCTAACTCCCACGTCAACTCTGCACCAACAACATATTTTCTGGCGCCGTTGCCGGGGAGATCAAGACACGCTGCAAGGGGAGTCTCCACATCGCAATCTCTCTACTTTGTTTTTGTCTTGCTTTATTTTATTTACTACTTTGTTTGCTGCACTAAATCAAAACACAAAAAAATTAGTTGCTAGTTTTACTTTATTTACTATCTTGTTTGCTATATCAAAAACACAAAAAAATTAGTTACTTGCATTTACTTTATCTAGTTTACTTTATTTACTATTGCTAAAATGAATACTCATGAAAATACTAAGTTGTGTGACTTCACAACCACAAATAATAATGATTTCTTATGCACACCTATTGCTCCACCCGCTACTACAGCGGAATTCTTTGAAATTAAACCTGCTTTACTAAATCTTGTTATGCGAGAGCAATTTTCTGGTGTTAGTTCGGATGATGCTGCTGCCCATCTCAATAATTTTGTTGAACTTTGTGAAATGCAAAAGTATAAAGATGTAGATGGTGACATAATAAAATTAAAATTGTTCCCTTTCTCACTAAGAGGAAGAGCTAAAGATTGGTTGCTATCTCTGCCTAAGAATAGTATTGATTCATGGACTAAATGCAAGGATGCTTTTATTGGTAGATATTATCCCCCTGCTAAAATTATATCTTTGAGGAGTAGCATAATGAATTTTAAACAATTGGATACTGAGCATGTTGCACAAGCATGGGAAAGAATGAAATCTTTGGTTAAAAATTGCCCAACCCATGGACTGACTACTTGGATGATCATCCAAACCTTTTATGCAGGACTGAATTTTTCTTCACGAAACCTATTGGATTCAGCTGCTGGAGGTACCTTTATGTCCATCACTCTTGGTGAAGCAACAAAGCTTCTTGATAATATGATGATTAATTACTCTGAATGGCACACGGAAAGAGCTCCACAAGGTAAGAAGGTAAATTCTGTCGAAGAAACCTCTTCCTTGAGTGATAAGATTGATGCTATTATGTCTATGCTTGTGAATGATAGGACAAATATTGATCCTAATAATGTTCTGTTAGCTTCATTGGTTGCTCAAAAAGAACATGTTGATGTGAATTTCATTAAAAATAACAATTATAATAATTCTAGGCCATATCCTGCTAATGGTAACTCTTATGGTAGATATGCTTCACCTAATGAGGAAAAGATGTTAGAAATTGAAAGATTCACCAAGAGCTTTATGCAATCAAAATATGAGCAAAATAAATTGTTTACTAAAACTATGAATGAACAATCTACCTTGTTGAAGAATATAGGAAATCAACTTGAAAATCTGAATATGGAGATCTCTGGGTTGCAAACTAAACTTGCAAATGCTGAAAACCGAATCTCATACATGTCTGCGTCACAATCTTCTTTAATTAATAAAATGGCTGCTAAACCTGAGGATATAGATAATAAAATTGTTACTACAGCAAATGCCATCCAAGTTAGAATTAATGAGAATATAAGATTGATGGTTGAATTGCGTGCTAGGTGGGAAAGAGAAGAAAATGAAAAACTAGCTAAAGAGAATAATGTAGCTAAAGTTTGGACTATTACCACCACTAGTAATGCTAATGCTCCACATGTTGTTGCACCTCCTACTAATAATGGTAAAAGAATTGGTGTTGGCAATGTTTCCACTTCTAATGCAAAGCGCGAAAAGCTACCTGAAACTGCTAAAACTGCTGAAACTGCCTGTGATAAAACTGCTGAAATTTTTTCCAACATTGGGGACAATGATCCCATTGCTTTAGATCATAATGGTTTAGATTTTGATGATTGCCACATCTCTGAAGTTATAAAGTTCTTACAAAAACTTGCTAAAAGTCCTAATGCTAGTGCTATAAATTTGGCTTTCACGAAACATATTACAAATGCTCTCATAAAAGCTAGAGAAGAGAAACTAGAACACGAAACTTCTATTCCTAGGAAGCTAGAGGATGGTTGGGAGCCCATCATTAAGATGAAGGTCAATGACTTTGGTTGTAATGCTTTATGTGATCTTGGTGCAAGTATTTCTGTTATGCCTAAGAAAATCTATAATATGCTTGACTTGCCACCATTGAAAAATTGTTATTTGGATGTTAATCTTGCTGATAATTCTACAAAGAAACCTTTGGGGAGAGTTGATAATGTTCGTATTATGGTTAACAATAACCTTGTCCCCGTTGATTTTGTTGTCTTGGATATTGAATGCAATGCATCTTGTCCCATTATATTGGGAAGACCTTTTCTTCGAACTGTTGGTGCTATCATTGATATGAAGGAAGGTAATATTAAATATCAATTTCCTCTCAAGAAAGGTATGGAACACTTCCCTAGAAAGAGAATGAAGTTACCTTTTGATTCTATTATTAGAACAAATTATGATGTTGACACTTCGTCTCTTGATAACACTTGATACACACTTTCTGCGCCTAGCTGAAAGGCGTTAAAGAAAAGCGCTTATGGGAGACAACCCATGTTTTTACTACAGTACTTTTATTTTATATTTGAGTTTTGGAAGTTGTTTACTACTGTAGCAACCTCTCCTTATCTTAGTTTTATTGCATTGTTGTGCCAAGTAAAGTCTCTAATAGAAGTATGATACTAGATTTGGATTACTGCGCAGAAACAGTTTTCTTTGCTGTCACGAATCTGGGTCTAATTCTCTGTAGGTAACTTAGAAAATTATGCCAATTTACGTGAGTGATCCTCAGATATGTACGCAACTTTCATTAGTTGTAAGTTTTCTCATCTGAGCAAGTCTGGTGCCTGTTAAAAATACATCTTTACGTACTGTTCTGTTTTGACAGATTCTGCCTTTTATTTTGCATTGCCTGTTTTGTCATGCTTGATGGATTTTTCGATTCCATTGACTTTCAGTAGCTTTGTGCAATGTCTAGAAGTATAAAGAATGATTGTGTCACCTCTGAATATGTGAATTTTGATTATGCACTAACCCTCTAATGAGTTTGTTTTGAGTTTGGTGTGGAGGAAGTTTTCAAGGATCAAGAGAGGAGAATGATACAACATGATCAAGGAGAGTGAAAGCTCTAAGCTTGGGGATGCCCCGGTGGTTCACCCCTGCATATATCAAGAAGACTCAAGCGTCTAAGCTTGGGGATGCCCAAGGCATCCCCTTCTTCATCGACAACATTATCAGGTTCCTCCCCTGAAACTATATTTTTATTCCGTCACATCTTATGTACTTTGCTTGGAGCGTCTGTTTGTTTTTGTTTTTGTTTTGTTTGAATAAAATGTATCCTAGCATTCATTGTGTGGGAGAGAGACACGCTCCGCTGTTGCATATGGACAAATTTGTCCTTAGGCTTTACTCATAGTATTCATGGCGAAAGTTCCTTCTTCGTTAAATTGTTATATGGTTGGAATTGGAAAATGATACATGTGGTAATTGGTATAATATCTTGAATAATGTGATACTTGGCAATTGTTGTGCTCATATTTAAGCTCTTGCATCATATACTTTGCACCTATTAATGAAGAAATACATAGAGCATGCTAAAATCTGATTTGCATGTTTGGTTTCTCTAAGGTCTAGATAATTTCTAGTATTGAGTTTGAACAACAAGGAAGACGGTATAGAGTCTTATAATGTTTACAATATGTCTTTTATGTGAGTTTTGCTGCACCGCTTCATCCTTGTGTTTGTTTCAAATAAACCTTGCTAGCCTAAACCTTGTATCGAGAGGGAATACTTCTCATGCATCCAAAATCCTTGAGCCAACCACTATGCCATTTGTGTCCACCATACCTACCTACTACATGGTATTTCTCCGCCATTCCAAAGTAAATTGCTTGAGTGCTACCTTTAAAATTTCCATTCTTTATCTTTGCAATATATAGCTCATGGGACAAATAGCTTAAAAACTATTGTGGTATTGAATATGTACTTATGCACTTTATCTCTTATTAAGTTGCTTGTTGTGCGATAACCATGTTTCTGGGGACGCCATCAACTACTCTTTGTTGAATATCATGTGAGTTGCTATGCATGTTCGTCTTATCTGAAGTAAGAGTGATTTATCATGATCAAATGGTTTGAGTATGCATATTGTTAGAGAAGAACATTGGGCCGCTAACTAAAGCCATGATCCATGGTGGAAGTTTCAGTTTTGGACATATATCCTCAATCTCATATGAGAACACTAATTGTTGCTACATGCTTATGCATTAAAGAGGAGTCCATTATCTGTTGTCTATGTTGTCCCGGTATGGATGTCTAAGTTGAGAATAATCAAAAGCGAGAAATCCAATGCGAGCTTTCTCCTTAGACCTTTGTACAGGCGGCATAGAGGTACCCCTTTGTGACACTTGGTTAAAACATGTGCATTGCTATGATAATCCATGTAAATCCAAGCTAATTAGGACAAGGTGCGGGCACTATTAGTATACTATGCATGAGGCTTGCAACTTGTAAGATATAATTTACATAACACATATGCTTTATTACTACCGTTGACAAAATTGTTTCTTGTTTTCAAAACTAAAGCTCTAGCACAAATATAGCAATCGATGCTTTCCTCTTTGAAGGACCTTTCTTTTACTTTTATGTTGAGTCAGTTCACCTATTTCTCTCTACCTCAAGAAGCAAACACTTGTGTGAACTGTGCATTGATTCCTACATACTTGCATATTGCACTTGTTATATTACTTTACATTGACAATATCCATGAGATATACATGTTACAAGTTGAAAGCAACCGCTGAAACTTCATATTCCTTTGTGTTGCTTCAATACCTCTACTTTGACTTATTGCTTTATGAGTTAACTCTTATGCAAGACTTATTGATGCTTGTCTTGAAGTACTATTCATGAAAAGTCTTTGCTTTATGATTCAATTGTTTACTCATGTCATTTACCATTGTTTCAAATCGCTGCATTCATTACATGTGCTTACAATAGTATTGATCAAGATTATGTTGGTAGCATTGTCACTAAGAAATTATCTTTGTTATCGTTTACCTACTCGGGACGAGTAGGAACTAAGCTTGGGGATGCTTGATACGTCTCAAACGTATCTATAATTTCTTATGTTCCATGCTACTTTTATGATGATACTCACATGTTTTATACACATTATATGTCATATTTATGCATTTTCCGGCACTAACCTATTAACGAGATGCCGAAGAGCCAGTTGCTGTTTTCTGCTGTTTTTGGTTTCAGAAATCCTAGTAAGGAAATATTCTCGAAATTGGACGAAATCAACGCCCAGGGTCCTATTTTTCCACGAAGCTTCCAGAAGACCGAAGGAGAGACGAAGTGGGGCCACGAGGTGGCTAGACACTAGGGCGGCGCGGCCCAGGTCTTGGCCGCGCCGGCCTGTCGTCTGGGCCCCTCGTGTGGCCCCCTGACCTGCCCTTCCGCCTATTTAAGCCTCCGTCGATAATAGCCCCAGTACCGAGAGCCACGATACGGAAAACCTTACAGAGACGCCGCCGCCGCCAATCCCATCTCGGGGGATTCGGGAGATCGCCTCCGGCACCCTGTCGGAGAGGGGAATCATCTCCCGGAGGACTCTACACCGCCATGGTCGCCTCCGGATTGATGAGTGAGTAGTTCACCCCTGGACTATGGGTCCATAGCAGTAGCTAGATGGTTGTCTTCTCCTCATGTACTTCATTGTCGGATCTTGTGAGCTGCCTAACATGATCAAGATCATCTATCTGTAATGCTATATGTTGTGTTTGTTGGGATCCGATGGATAGAGAATACTATGTTATGTTGATTATCAATCTATTACCTATGTGTTGTTTATGATCTTGCATGCTCTCTGTTATTAGTAGAGGCTCTGGCCAAGTTTTTGCTCTTAACTCCAAGAGGGAGTATTTATGCTCGATAGTGGGTTCATGCCTCCATTAAATCTGGGACAGTGACAGAAAGTTCTAAGGTTGTGGATGTGCTGTTGCCACTAGGGATAAAACATTGATGCTATGTCCGAGGATGTAGTTATTGATTACATTACGCACCATACTTAATGCAATTGTCTGTTGTTTGCAACTTAATACTGGAAGGGGTTCGGATGATAACCTGAAAGTGGACTTTTTAGGCATAGATGCATGCTGGATAGCGGTCTATGTACTTTGTCGTAATGCCCAATTGAATCTCACAATACTCATCATATCATGTATGTGCATTGTCATGCCCTCTCTATTTGTCAATTGCCCAACTGTAATTTGTTCACCCAACATGCTATTTATCTTATGGGAGAGACACCTCTAGTGAACTGTGGACCCCGGTCCATTCTTTTACATCGAATACAATCTACTGCAATACTTGTTCTACTGTTTTCTGCAAACAATCATCATCCACACTATACATCTAATCCTTTGTTACAGCAAGCCGGTGAGATTGACAACCTCACTGTTTCGTTGGGGCAAAGTACTTTGGTTGTGTTGTGCAGGTTCCACGTTGGCGCCGGAATCCCTGGTGTTGCGCCGCACTACATCTCGCCGCCATCAACCTTCAACGTGCTTCTTGGCTCCTACTGGTTCGATAAACCTTGGTTTCTTACTGAGGGAAAACTTGCTGATGTACGCATCACACCTTCCTCTTGGGGTTCCCAACGGACGTGTGTATACACGCTATCAGCGAGGCCAAGGGCGGTGAGGCCGAGGGCGGCACAGGCACGCCCTGGGCGGGTGGAGCCGCCGGCGCGGCCGGGTACGCGGCGAGGGGCGACGGCAGGGGTGGGGAGGTCATCCCCTGCGTGCCGATCAGGTACAGGCGGATGCCCTGGATGGCGGTGGCGAGGTCGCGGATGGCCGTCGAGAGCTCCTGCTGCGAGAGGGGAGGGGAGCGGCGTCGGCGGCATCCACCAGGGGCGTCGCGTCGCCCGTGGAGGGCGGCGGCAGGTGCGCGGCGGCGGTGGAGGCCGGCGGCGTCTCGAAGGTGGCGGCGGTGGTGGCGGTGGGATAGCCCGAAGACATGATCGAAACTGAGGTCTCTGATACCAAATTGGTAGAACCAGCGCGTCTACCAGGCCTAGGGCGGAGATTGTAGGGGAAAGAGGGGATGGCGTGCGTGCGAAGGCGAGGGCGCCGGCGGCAGGGCGCCGTCGCGCGGCTAGGGGAGAGGCGGCGCACACGGCAAGGAGGCGGCTAGGGTTTGGGGACTCCGACTCCTGAGGGAGTCGGCAACAAAAGATTGTTTATTGCTTCCTGATCTTGTCTATTACAACTTGTATTTATAAAAGAAACTGTGAAACCCTAATCTGCTAATTGGGCTAAGCCCCTAACTAAGCCTGGTCGGCCGGGCCAATGGGCCCCCTCCGGCGGTAGACCAGGCCGGTCATAACACTCGGTTACATCGACTGGGACATCAGCTAATTAAGCAGCTACTATCTCCAGCATCGAGCTACACACCATCATATCATTCACTGGTTTTCTGGAGTAACTATTCTTTGATCAATACTAATACTGATAACTGCATATGGGCTTTTGTTTTCTTCTTTTTTCGAAATGGGGAGTTTAACCCCGGCTTCTGCATCATGATGATGCACACGGTCTTTTATTAAAAAAGCGGTAATATTTAGTCTTATCGACAAAATAGTGACCTCCATAGCATCCTTTTTGGTTGTCAAAACAAGTAGTGCAGCAATAATCCACTCATGACAATAGGAGTCCAAGGAAAACTGAGAACGCGATGATGTCATTAAATCTTAGTTGCAACTCATGTTGCAACTGATGACTAGCACAAATCACCAAGAAAATTTAACGGTTTAGATAATTTTTCTTAATTGCAACTCCACTTGCAACTGAAAAATTGTCAGTTGCAACTTCAGCTGCAACTCGTATGCATGAATCACGATGCAATCAAACGGAGTAGGACTTGATTGAGCAAGAACTTCGTTCTCAGTTAGCTGAGAACTAGTGTAGAAGGATAGAGAGGGAGAGAGATATGCGGAATATGTTGGATGTATTATTGAGCCTCATGGGCGAGTATATATAGGAGTACAAGGGACTGACTTGGAGTAGAGGACAAGAAACAAATCTATCCCTACCTAATCTATCCCTAACCGTACGTATACCAAATATATCTCTAACACTCCGCCGCAGTCGTAGCGGTAGTGACGTGAACAACAGTAGCGTCGCGGACGGTCAGACTGGAGATAAACCGAAGTGGACCCCAGAAGGCTGACACTCCCCCGCAGTCACAGCGGGAGCGCCGTGGACGGAGTTGCGTCGCGGATGCTTGGACTGTAGAGGAAGCTGGTGAGGCGCAGGCGAGGTGGTAGCCCTGTATGCCGATGTCGAGGTAGCCGAGAGCGTGGGTGCTGCAACCTTGGTCGAGGGAGCCGCGCGAGGGATTGCCGTGGTCGATGTCGTGGGCGGGTGCAGGTGTCGATGTAGCCGCAAGCGCGTAGTGCGCGAGGAGAGTGACGGAGACGCGTCGAGGCAGTCGTGGAGGTTGTCGATGCCGAAGTCGATGCAGTCCGAGCCGTCGAGGACGAGATGCATACTTCGGTTTTGCCAGAACCGAGTACACATAGAAGAAGTCGGTGACGCGGTCGAGGCAGTCGTAGAGGCGATGATGAAGAAGACGTTGTCGAAGCCGATGAAGACGAGACGTCCGGCGCGAGTTTGCCAGACTCGGGAACGTGTCGGGGATGAAGGCACTTCCGTTGTTGCCAGTACCGGGCATGCGAGGGGCAGGGACCATCATGAACTTATCGCCGTGTCAGAGGGACTAGCAGAGGAGGCCTCCGGAAGCGTCGCGGTCGCAGATCGACGGAGATCCCGACGCTGCCCGCGGTTCTCAGAGTAGAGTAGCAGGTGGTGTAGACGGGGACGAGGCGATGGCACGGGCGACGAAGTCGAGATGGTTGGAGACGTAGAAGGCGGCTAACCCAGCGGTGACCAGGGGTGGTCATGCTAGACGCCTAGACGGGCGTTGCGGTGGTCGGCGAGCCCAGCGCGAACTGAGTGGTTGGTGAGCCCAAAAGCGACCTGGGGTGGGGGCGCGGCGGCGGTACACGAAGTAGGCGAGGAAGACCTAGCGGCGTGACGAAGACCATGCGCGGATGGAGGCGACCCGCGCCGAAGGGGCGGCGTTGTGGTGGCCTCGGACATCGACGCGCGGGGGACGGCGAAGGCGACCGCGTGCAGCAACGGCACGGCCCGAGGGGGCGGCGTAGCTGTAGCCGCAGCAGAGGGTGCGGCAGGGGTCAGCCGGCGCGGCAGCCGGAGCAGCCGGCCTAGCGACCGGGTGGCCGGCGCGGCAGCCGGTGCAGCCGGCCGAGTGACCGGGCGGCCGGCGCGGCAGCCGGTGCAGCCGGCTTAGTGACCGGGGTGGCAGGCGCGGCAGCTGGTGCAGCCGGCGCGGCAGCGGCTAGCGGCGTGGACCAAAGGCGGCGACGCTGCGGCCCGAAGGGGCGACGCAGCGGCAACCCTTTGCTCGATCGGTGGTAGGCGCGTGCTCGGGGACTTGCTTGGCATAGATGTGCGCGGGGTCGGTTGATCAGACCAACGGCGGCGCTACATGTGCCATGGCGTGGACGACGCGCAGATCGGAGTCGATGGCGGCGTTGTCGATGTAGTCCCGGGCGAGGACGGCGAAGACGGACCAGCGATGGAGACCGCGCGGGCGATACAGCCTGCGGCGTCGCATGTAGGGGCGCCCCGTGTGCGACGCGTGCGGCTGTGCCGTGCGGTTGATGGCCGGTGCAGGTCGATGCCGTTGTCGGAGTAGAGGCGTAAGAGGACGACGGCGATGGGTGACTCAATCCGATCTATGATCGGTAAAACCAAAAAGAAAACGCTGGTCGAGCGACCGGCGGAGCAAAAAGAAAACCAATCTACGGATTGGAAAAAAAAGGACTCGAGGGCAGCGGATCAACGGATCGGCGGACGAACCCTCATACGGGTTGCGCGGCCCCCGGAGTAGGCCATGGAGATTGACCTCCCCGGGGGCGGCGCGGGCGGAAGCGCGGGCGGCGGCTAGGTCAAGGAGCGTGCTGCTCTGATACCATGTAGAAGGATAGAGAGGGAGAGAGATATGCGGAATATGTTGGATGTATTATTGAGCCTCATGGGCGAGTATATATAGGAGTACAAGGGACTGACTTGGAGTAGAGGACAAGAAACAAATCTATCCCTGCCTAATCTATCCCTAACCGTGCGTATACCAAATATATCTCTAACAACTAGCAATCTCATCTAAAATAGTTCTCTGCCTTCTAAAAATATTTTCGGGAGAGTATTTCACTTCTCCCCACTTTTGCCTCGACTGGGAATACATATAGTCTTTTAAACATGAGCACGGGGATTTAGATCTCTGTTACACACGACACCACCATGCCTGGTCATGATGGAAAATATGAGGAAAAACACTGTGGATTAATGAAGTGCTTAAAGATGGTAGATGTGTAACCCCTCATTGACAAGGTGGTCTCCAAGCTCGTACCTTGGCATGGAAAAAATATTGTGCAGACGATAGAGGCACCCTCGTCAAATCGGTGATCATTTCTCAAGCCATCTTCCATATCACGCCGCTTGCCATCCCACCGGCATTCTTCAAACAATCAACAAGTTCAAGAGATCTTCGTGAAAGCCTTGCGACTTAGGTAGCCTTGGCTTCAATGGAAGGATCCATCAAAAAGCATAGATTGGCAATAATCACCCTTGCAATGATTCAGGCAAAGCAAGGTCAATGGGAAAACCGTTTTTCAGCCAAAGTAGAAGGGAGGACTTGGCATCACTGACCTTGATAAATCCGCGAGAGGCTTGCGACTTAGGTGGCCTTGGCTTCAAGGGAAGGATCCCTTGAAAGCTTGGATTGGCAATAATCACCCTTGCAATGATTCGGGCACATGTACTTCTTTTACGCGGCTACCACCATCACTATTGGGGATGGGTGCATTGCGAGTTTTTGGCATTCTCCGTGGCTTGAGGAAAGGAAACCCAAAGATATTACCTTCCATTTTCGCAATCTCCAAAAGGAAAAAACTTCACGATTAACAAAGGAATCAACCAAAACTTTTGGATTTTCAAAATCAACACCGAGGGTGGCATCACAATAAATCACATTGTGGATTTTATGGATCGTTGGAAAAAGGTTAATGAGGTTCATCTATGTGAAGGCACCCCGGATGACATCACTTGGAAGTTCTCCAACTCAGGGTTTTACATGGTGGTGTCGGCCTATAAGGGCCAATTCTAAGGTATGTCGGAGGGCATATGAAAAAATTGGGCACTGCCAAAGTGCAAGCTTTTTTTTTAGCTTGGCTTATCAAGATCGAGTGTGGACTGTGGACGGCCGACCGGCTTCAACGGAGGGGTTGGCCAAACCTGAGTCCACGGTGCATCTTCTTTTCAAGTGTCGTTACTCTCTTAGGATTTGGGACTCCATCATCTCGTGGCTTGGGCTAGACTCGGCGGACATTTCTTTGTGGGCAAACTTTGACACGGTTGAAGAATGGTGGCTCTCCTTCATCTACCCCAATGGCTCCCGGCGAAAATCCTTTGCCTCTCTCATCATGCTAATCTCTTGCGAGCTTTGGAACGAGCGCTATGCGAGAGTCTTCTGTAGTGTTTTTTCTTTGCCAACTATTGTTGTAACTAAGATAAATACCGATGTGGAGCTTTGGCATGTGGCGGGTGCTAGGCACTTGGTGTCGATCATGCCGCGAGAATAGTTGTCGTTTTGGCCAAGCTGTGGCCTAGCCTTGTAACAAACCTTTGAACTCTTCTTAATTAATGAGATGAGGCAAAGTTTTGCCCCCGTTTCAAAAAAAATTAGGAACGAATTTGATTTCTCCAGCTTTCACCAACTAGGGATGCTCAATCACTTTTAAATATTAGCATCATGATTTAAATCTTGGTTAACCACCTAGCTTAGTTATTGCAGATAAAATAGGAACCTAAATCCATGTCCGCAAATATTTCTAATTAGTTAGTACTACAAAGATTCATTATGATGATAATCATCAGGTCAAAAAGACAGCGACCCAACAAACAGCTACCAGATGAAAAAAAAGGAACATTAACCTGACAAGAGCTCACTACAGCCATGCAGTGACTACAGCCATGAGAATTCATGCATGTTTTTCATAGGCAGTGATACAGAAGTAACTTTTAACTAGCTTCTCTAAATTCAGCATCCATGTCAGTGCCATGCATCACTATCAAGAACAACTCACAATGTTCAGATAGAGTAAGGGAAGGACTTCAATTCAAGGTAGCTACTACAAGGCTTAAATTCTAGTAAGTTATGACACTAAGCCGCTAAGGAGACAGTGCGGGTGCCTATCACTCTCACATTCCATTCCAGTGCATTATTTTGGAGTCTTGGAAGCGAGCTTTTTCTTCTTCCTCAGCTGAAAATATAATGTTCAAACATATCATGTTAGCAGATGTCAGTGATCAAAATCTGTAGACGTGAGATATAAAATGATGTCACAAATTGTTGGAGAGATCTCAATTTATCAGTATGCAACAAAGTTCTAGTTACATGAGACACCAATACACAACATACAAACAAAACTGTACTAGTAAACTCAGTTAATGGTTCTAGTTGGAGACCTGGCACATCAACTCTGAAATAAGCATATTATGGAATTATGTATACTGATGATGAGAACTTAGAGAGCATGTTCGATGCTACAATCACCAAGTTGAATAACCAGGGAAATATAGGAAAAGGACATGAACAACGATAGCACAGTAAGCTCCATTATTAGGTATAAATTGACATAAACTACCTAGCTGACTTTAACAGGGCAATGCGAACTCACAAAAAACTTTGCACAGAATATGTTAGACCAAGATTATGATGACCAATAGCATGGACATTGTATTAGGGCTACTCGCTAAGTTCAAGAATATGAATGACTCAGGGAATCACAGTTAAGGCTCACCTCATCGTTGTGCCCACACTTCTTCTTGCGGCAGTTCGAAGCCCTGGGAGGAAGGCGTGCATAGCACCTGCAAAACAAATTGCACAACAAATGCCAGGTTAATTTGTGACAAGGAAGTGTATCCATACTAAGTTTAACTAACAAATTGATCGCCTTTATCACATCCTAGCTAACACATGATTAAGAACTACACAAAGTCACAAACGCAAGTTACATGACGGGGAACTAAAGGAAGGAAACCAAGAGAATGGCATGTGTGCTTACTGGCGGCAGATGAGCTTGTGCTGCATGTACTTGAGCGCCAGCTGCAGGAGGTTGGGCTCAATCACCGGGTACGTCCCGCCCTTGCCGCCGCCGCGGAGACGGAGCACCAGGTGAAGCGTGGACTCCTTCTGGATGTTGTAGTCGGCGAGGGTGTGGCCATCCTCCAGCTGCTTCCCGGCAAAGATCAGGCGCTGCTGCTCTGAGGGCACACCTACGGTTTCAGATCAGGCCACCATGATTAGTATGCTACTATCACCATCAACCATGTGGTGACAAGCAATTAAAGAAACAACAAGCATTTAAGATGAACAGTATCTAGATTTGGTAGCGAAATTATGTTGAAATGCGATTCATTTCTACTATCCTAGGACAATCCAGCACTTGCATAAACAAGTCGATCAAGTATCCAACCCTACCCTCACGCAGGTTGCCAAAGAAGAAAAAAAACGATTCCTTTCTACTATCCTAGCACAATCCACGACTCGCATAAACTAGCCGATCCAACCCGACCCCCTCCCGGCCGGCCGGCCTCCTCATCCCCGGCAAACATGGAAACTCTTAATGTCAAGCTAGCTTAACACGACCAAATCACCCAGATTGCCCTGCTCTGTTTCTGACCAAGATGACCAATTACTCAGCTGCAGGAAGCAATTGCTCAGAAAATCTACCAATCGAAACCGCACAAAGGTGGAGAAATGTTATTAGCATATCATGGGTAAACCAAAAAACGGAGGTCCAAACAAGCGGCCGGGTCCAAAACCTATGGAAACAACAGGGCGGCTGGACGGCGAGCGAACGGAGCAACAGGTCGTCGGCCGGAGAGCGCGCGCACATAGATAGGATAGGGACGATCGAGGGGGCGATGTTGGTTACCTTCCTTGTCCTGGATCTTGGGCTTGAGGGCGGCGATGGAGTCGCTGCTCTCGACCTCGAGCGTGATCGTCTTCCCCGTCAGCGTCTTCACGAAGATCTGCATCTTGCCGTCGCCGGAGTGCGGGTGGTGGACTGGACTGGTAGTGGTGGTGGTGGTGTGGACAGCGCCGCGCAGTCCGCGGCCTTTATATAGGCGGAGCGTGAGCGTTGAGGGGAAGTGGAGTTAGCGCAGCCGCTACGAAACCCTCGGAGCCCTAGGCCCGGATGGTTGGACTTGGAGCGGAATGTGCTTGGGCCGGGCTTTTTCGTGCAACTGCACCCGTATTGCTGAGAGCCTGAGAGAGTTCTTTTCTTTTTTGAATCTAGAGTTCTAATTGATTCTGAATAAAATATTCTAGACTTTTAATTTTGTAGCTAAAATGTGGAAAAGTTCATTTGGCTTGGCTGACTCCTTATATACGTAGATTTTTTGGTTTCCTAGCTAGGTACAAAATCCTCAACACGCACGCCCATGTCCACTTCAAGAACCAAGAGTGAACGCAAACTCCCATTTTTTTTCTTCGAAGAGGGGAGTCCTCCCGGCATCTGCATCAACCGATACACACAGCCGTTCCATTTGTTATATAGTTTAAAATGTTCAATTCAATTACAATCATGAGGTTGAGACAAATATCAGTCAAAGAAAAATGAAAAGTGACAAGAAGCTATCTATTCATAATTCTGCTAGTATGCCGTCATTCAGTAGCTTGGAAATAGCAGTCATGTGCGATCGTCAGCAGCCAGTTGCACCCAGTACCCATACTGTCCCGTTGCTACTCTGGGAGTAGGAAAACCCATAACTGTATCTTATGCGCAGCTTGCGACATAACCTGCAAAAAATTAGTATCCAGTTGTCGATTAAAACCAATATCATTCCTGCAGTTCCATATGGACCAACACAAAGCTGAAACAGCAATACTAATTCTAGCTTTATCATTATTATCCACTCCATTATTCAATCAATTGCCAAACATATTTGTCACGTTCGTTGGAGGAGGTATTTTAAAAATAAAGTAAACCATATGCCAAATAATGCGAGCAAAAGGCCATGAGATAAACAAGTGTTCCACAGTCTCTAAAGAATCATAAAAACAACACTTAGTACATCCTAAATTATCTTTTGTGAGGAAAACTTTATTATTTAGGAACCACAAATATTATTTCAAGAGGGATTTTCATTTTCCATAGGTATTTGCGTAAGAACCTATTATGACCATTCATCAAGTCCAAGTAAATAGATTCCATTTGAAAATGTCAGGAGTATTAGTAAGCTGAACCCATTAGCCTACGACATATTGCAACCATTCATCCCATTTATAGTCCATTTGAAAATTTTATATAAGGATAAATATTGTTGCGATAGGGGTGTATCATCTCACCAAACGTCCTCCTAAAATCAGATAGTTGATCCATCTCCCTTAACAAAGTGACATTTACTAAAGAAATCATTCTTAAGCCGCATAAGACCCTTCCAAAAAGGTGAATCCGTAGGTTCTACCTCAACTTGAGAAAGAGTTTTGTTAATAAGATATTTGTTGCGCAACAATTGTTGCCATACTCGTGCTTCAATGAGCTATTTGAACAGCCAATTACTTAACAAGCATTTGTTTTTTTTAACTCAAGTACCTCAATACTGAGGGGCCGCCCTTATGGAATTGTTTTGAAGTTGTCTTAATGACTGTGGTTTGGTGGTACATAGTTTCTTTGGTCCTAAGTTCACCTGGACGAACCGTCAAGATGCTCAATGCAATGTTAGAGTGCGTCTTGATCGAGTGGCCAATGTTTTCTTTGCGGCTATGTTCTAGGATTGCGATCTCGAGAATGTGATTAGGACTACCTCGAATCACTATGCGATCCTTATTAATCTGGATGGAGGCAATAATATGCGAGGAGCCCTACGCTACAGGCGGGCTTCTGGTACGAGGCAATGTGAAAATGGGCCGATGAGCACAAGGATACAGTCGAGGCCGCGTGGCAATCTACTATGTAATATTGTAGTTGTTAATATTGTAGTTGTGCTAAAAAAAATGTAATATTGTAGTTGTTAATTTTTTTTTAAATGGTCTTATGTATAAGATCTAATTGACATTGAATATTCTAAAACTATGGGTAATGTACTTATAATACGCTATTACCTACGACATTATCATCATCTCTCTCATTATTAATTAGAGCAACACAATAGCTTTATTCATTTATGTAATGCACGGTACTATTTATCATACCCGCTACGGATAGTCCTAGTAAGAGCGTGGCAGAAGAGGGGCAAACGTGCGTGGCTACTTCGTCTGGAGTATTGTCAACATTGTATACATCGGATTGGTGATGGCCCAGCTCCCCCACTCCCGTCGCTCCAACGTGTGGTGACCGGGGTGCCCCCGCCTCTCCCGCTCAGCCCTACCCCTCCCCCTTCCCCCACCGCGCCGTTGGCGGGAGCCGCCGGGCAAAGCACGGGCGGTGCTGGCGGCGGCGGTTTCCCCTCCCACTGCCCGTCTTGAGGACCCGAAGGGGCGGGTCGCGTCGTCGCCGTGGTGAGGCTCACCCAGGACCGGCTCGGTCCGGCGCTGCTCCGGCCGTGGCGGGGTGGGGGATGAGGTTGGTGGATGTGGAGTGGAGGGGTCCGCGAGCGCGGCGCTGCCTGGACTGTCGGATGCTTGGTCGCCTAGGGTTAGTGTGTGGTGGCGAGATCTGGGCTTGTGGGCCCATATCTGGGCCTGTTGGGGCCCGGACAGTTCCTCTCGTGCTGCTGGTGCCATCACCTATGTCACCTCCACCGCCATGTCAAGCCCTGAGCTTTTGGGCCTATTCGGGGTCCGGCAGCCCCGGATCTGGCGACCTGGCAATTCGTTGATGTCGGAGTCCCGCGTTCTCGGGGCTCTCCGGTGGTTTTGGTGTTGCTTTGGGGCGATGTCCTTGTTGGCTATCTAGGATGGGTCCCTGTGCCGACGCATAATTGCCAGGTTGGTAGCGTGCCTAGTACTGCAGTGCCCCCGCGGATGTAGTCTGGTTTCCCCTCCAACCAGTTTGGCCGTGCTTGTGCAGGTGTTGGCGCCCTAGGGATGGTGGGGTCGTTGGGTTGCCACCAACCTAGCGTCGTTGACGTCTAGATCTTGGTCTGGCCGGGCATTGCCAGCCAGTTTGCATTCACCTTGCGGTTGGTAGTCTAGTTGGGGCTAATTCATAGTGTGGCTTTGGTTGGGGGCGCGGTAGTGATTTCTGCTTTGTTTGCTCTACGTCCTCGCGATGGCGTCAGGAACTTTGATCGGGTTTTGGACCTCGGCGAAAGCTGCAATTGGTTGTAGCCTGTGGTGGTGACGGCAGCACCTGTGGGTGTCGCTCTCCCTTGTTGAAGGCGTCTCGATAATGTCTCTCCTGTTCGAAATGATGGGCTCCGTCCCACCACCTCAATCTGCTCTCCTTGGGGGCCTCTCTTTGGCATGCCTCTCTGGTAGTGACTTGGTGATCACCCTCTGACCTCTCGTTGGTGGCAGCCCTCTCGCACCATCGATATGGCTGCCTTTGCACGGTTTGTTGCGGTAGCTGATGTCCTCCCTAGCGCCTTGGGGGGCTTTGCTAGGCCGGCGTCTGGTCGTATCTCTTGCCGGTGTGCTTATCCCAATACTAGGGGACGATGTTGTGTTCCTAGTCTGGACCTAACCCGAGCTCCAGGGGTGGTGGCTCTCGGGTCTGGGTGAAAACTTTGCAGGACATTTGTCTCTACCGGCGACAATGACGCATTCTTACGCCATTCACCTTCTTGGAGGTGTCTGATAGCGTGTAAACACACGTCCGTTGGGAACCCCAAGAGGAAGGTGTGATGCGTATAGAAGCAAGTTTTCCCTCAGTAAGAAACCAAGGTTATCGAACCAGTAGGAGCCAAGAAGCACGTTGAAGGTTGATGGCGGCGGAGTGTAGTGCGGCGCAACACCAGGGATTCCGGCGCCAACGTGGAACCTGCACAACACAACCAAATTACTTTGCCCCAACGTGACAGTGAGGTTGTCAATCTCACCGGCTTGCTGTAACAAAGGATTAGATGTATAGTGTGGAAGATGATATTTGCAGAAAACAGTAAAACGAGTATTGCAGTAGATTGTATTCGATGTAAAAGAATACACCGGGGTCCACAGTTCACTAGAGGTGTCTCTCCCATAAGAAATAGCATATTGGGTGAACAAATTACAGTTGGGCAATTGACAAATAAAGAGAGCATAACAATGCACATACATGTTGTAGGGATTCGTTGCATAGAAAACAAAAATTTTCCTACCGCGAGAACGCAATCTAAGCCAAGATGCAATCTAGAAGATGGGAGCAACGAGGGGATGATCGAGATTCACCTTTGAAGATTTCCAAAGCCTACAAGATGAGGCTCTTGTTGCTGCGGTAGACGATCACTTGCCGCTTGCAAAAGCGCGTAGAAGATCTTGATCACGGTGCCACAATCGGGCAGCACCTCCGTACTCGGTCACACGTTCGGTGTTGATGAAGACGACGTCCTTCTCCCCGTTCCAGCGGGCAGTGGAAGTAGTAGCTCCTCCTTGAATCCGGCAGCACGACGGCATGGTGGCGGTGGCGATGGAGATCTCGGGCAGAGCTTCGCTAAGCGTATGCGGGAGAAGTGGAGGAGAGGGGGTGGCTAGGGTTTGGGAGAGGGGGTGGTGGCCGGCCACTATAGGGGGTGCGGCCACAATGGCTTTGGTGTCGCCGGCCCCCTCCCCTTGGCCCTCATTATATAGGTGGAACACCCAAGAGTTGGTCTACAAGTCTTCGAATAAGACCCTAAACCAAAACCTTCCATATGGCATGAAACCTACCCAAGCTAGGACTCCCACTAGAGGTGGGATTCCCACCTTCCCTTGGGAGGGGGTGGCCGGCCACCTTAGGTGGAGTCCACCTGGGAGTCCACCCCTAGGGTTGGCCGGCCATGGGTGGTGGAGTCCCTTCGGGACTCCGCCTTCCAAAGTGATTTCTTCCGGACTTTTCTAGAACCTTCTAGAACCTTCCATAAATGCACCGGATCATTTCCAAACTTGGAATATGACTTCCTATATATGAATCTTATTCTCCGGACCATTCCGGAACTCCTCGTGATGTCCGGGATCCCATCCGAGACTTCGAACAATACTTCGAACTCCATTCCATATTCAAGTTCTACCATTTCAACATCAAACCTTAAGTGTGTCACCCTACGGTTCGCGAACTATGTAGACATGGTTGATTACTCTCTCCAACCAATAACCAATAGCGGGATCTGGAGATCCATAATGGCTCCCACATATTCAACGATGACTTTAGTGATCAAATGAACCATACACATACGATACCAATTCCCTTTGTCACGCGATATTTTACTTGTCCGAGGTTTGATCATCGGTATCACTCTATACCTTATTCAACCTCGTCTCCTGACAAGTACTCTTTACTCGTACCGTGGTATGTGGTCTCTTATGAACTTATTCATATGCTTGCAAGACATTAGATGACATTCCACCGAGAGGGCCCAGAGTATATCTATCCGTCATCGGGATGGACAAATCCCACTGTTGATCCATATGCCTCAACTCATACTTTCCGGATACTTAATCCCACCTTTATAACCACCCATTTACGCAGTGGCGTTTGATGTAATCAAAGTACCTTTCCGGTATAAGTGATTTACATGATCTCATGGTCATAAGGACTAGGTAACTATGTATCGAAAGCTTATAGCAAATAACTTAATGACGTGATCTTATGCTACGCTTAATTGGGTGTGTCCATTACATCATTCATATAATGATATAACCTTGTTATTAATAACATCCAATGTTCATGATTATGAAACTAATCATCCATTAATCAACAAGCTAGTTAAGAGGCATACTAGGGACTCTTTGTTGTTTACATATCACACATGTATCAATGTTTCAGTTAATACAATTATAGCATGGTATATAAACATTTATCATAAACATAAAGATATATAATAACCACTTTTATTATTGCCTCTTGGGCATATCTCCAACAGTCTCCCACTTGCACTAGAGTCAATAATCTAGATTACATTGTAAGGTACCTAACACCCATGGCATTCTGGTGTTGGTCATGCTTTGCCCTAGGGAGAGCTTTAGTCAACGGATCTGCTACATTCAGATCAGTGTGTACTTTGCAAATCTTTACTTCTCCATCTTCGATGTACTCGCGAATCGAGTGGTAACGCAGCTTGATATGCTTCAGCCTCTTGTGTGACCTTGGTTCTTGTGCATTGGCGATGGCACCCATGTTGTCACAGTAGATGACTAGTGGGTCCAATGCACTAGGAACCACACCGAGCTCTACAATGAACCTCTTCATCCATACCGCTTCTGATGAAGCCTCTGAAGCCGCTATGTACTCTGATTCTGTTGAAGACTTCGCCACCGTGCACTGCTTCGAGCTTGCCCAGCTTACTGCAGCACCATTCAATATAAACACGTACCCAGACTGTGACTTAGAGTCATCAGGATCAGTGTTCCAACTTGCATCGGTGTAACTTGTTACAATGAGCTCTTGGTCACCTCCATAACAAAGAAACATATCCTTAGTTCTTTTCAAGTACTTCAGGATATTCTTGACCGCTGTCCAGTGTTCCATCCCTGGATCACTTTGATATCTGCTAGTCAAACTAACAACATGTGCTATATCCGGTCTAGTACATAGCATGGCATACATGATAGAGCCTACTGCCGAGGCATAGGGGATCTGACTCATCCTTTCTCTTTCTTCTGCCGTAACCGGACCTTGAGTCTTACTCAAGACCTTGTGTGGTGACCCGGCATACCACTGCATGGTGTAGTATGCAAGTCTGATATAACACCAATGATACACTGTTCCACTAGTATTATATCGCTCAGAGTGGTACAACAGAAACATATGCGGGTCCAAGGTATGTCTATAGAATTACAATATTGACTCTTTTACATAAGATCATCACAGCCTCCTACTTTACAATGAGGTAAATCTGCAAATAAACTCCAGAAGAACGACTCGTAGTCTAATCTTATCACGAACTCTATTTGTAGAGTATTTGACTAGCTATAGAGGCTATGAATAGATTCTAGCTAAGTAGGAGCTAGGTTTCGGAAGCTAGTTCCCTTCTATGGCTAAACTAGGTTTTCTCCTTGTTGGATGTGTATCTGACTCCTCTGACAGGGTCCTGTCTCTTGAAGTAGTTGTTGACTCCTCGGTCTTCGAGTTGCACTGGAGATCCTCCTTCGATGCCTCCATATCTAAGCAGGGGATTTAAGAGTGGGATGAGTACGAGCGTACTCAACAAGTTCATTATAGGAAAGAGGTGTTTAATGCACTAGCTATAGCATTAGACCAGAAAGTCTAATACCAATGCAAGTTTTCATAATCATTTCTTCCAAAGGGTTGCTTTTATTCAGAAGAACTATGTCCGTCAGCCTTCACCGGTTTACTAGAACTTCATGGAGCTCCTTTCCGGCAGCGTTCGCAGTTCCATATCCCGGAACAGGGAGTGACAGGTCACGGTTTTTTACACTCTGCAGAGGTGTGTTGCTTTACCCATAAGAGATCTTAACCTTGGTGCCAACCGAGTTGCAGGCTCGTCCACACTTCCTTTGGTGTGAGGCCCGGTATAAGGTCTAGCCAATCATGTTCCTCCGCTACCTCGCACACCCACCCTTTGTTGCATACCCCGACCCTGGGTCCTCGTCGGTCCTCTTATACCAATTAAGGATGGACCCCGACCACGACAATGCTTTGGGACTCGTTAACCAAACTCCTTCGCCGGTAGCTGCAACCCATCATAGACCACTTACCATGGGGAATTAGAATGGGATCCCCACCCCACCGCTTGCCCAACCTGGGTCAAGTGTCTACGGTAAGCGCATCCGTTGATGTACGAGAGGTGGAAACACTTTTGACTACTCCGTCCCACTCCAGATCTTATGGTTAACACGGGTATTACGGCACAAGAATCATCGGGCGACATTTGTTGTTTAATCCTAGATGGATATAAACCCTTGCAATGGAACCTCCACCATATCAACACAATCCATGGTTCCATTGCCCACCACATAGTCATATTCATAGTTATGAAAATAGTGGTTTTGCTTTTTATGCAATAGTGATAATCATAGTACTTTGCAAGTAATTTGGTAAAAATACTCAAATGACATGAGCAAGCGATGAACTTGCCTTTCTTGACTGCAAGATTATGCAGGCAAGGTCTTCGATACGCAATAACTCCAAATTCTGAAATAGCATCATCGTCCGGTAAGGACGATGTTTAAAAGATTGGCAATGATGCAATAATGCATAAGTATGAGATGCAATCGCTCTAAGCGTGATCTAACCCCGATGATTTAGGATTAGTGGGTGGTAATGATTAGTTCAGGATGTGTTGCACTTTTAGAGTGATTCACAAACAAAGTTCTTATTCAGGGTTGTGTAGTTTAAGAATCATAAGCAAGTGGTAAAATGTATAGTAACAATCATACACACCCAGGAATAGTAATTGTATAATAAGTAAAGAACAGTTGTCAATTTTAATACTATATGGCATGGTTAATGATTACTTATTATATTCTTCAAAAGAATAACTTTTGAAGAACATATTCTTTAATAAATAACTAGTATGGCAATTAGGTTTGTGGTTTCTATAGTTTATTATGGTTTCATGTAGTTTCTGAGGTAAGTATTAGATGGATCACAACCTAGTTGGATTCATTAGCTACTAGACTTGTATTGTTGAATTAATCCTAAACATTTTACTTACCAATAGTTGCTATCAAAGTGGTATACCTTGTTGGTGATAGCTGGCTAGGGTTTATAGGTCCTTATAAGCAGGGTTGATGATGGTTCCTTATTTTCTTCAAAAGAATAACTTTTGAAGAACATACTTCTTAAATAATAAGAAGTATATCAATTAGGGTTGAAGTGGTCTAGGTTTTACTGTTGGTTCTATTAAGTAAGAAGTAATTGGTTCCTGAATGGGATGGTGGATAAGTACTCAATACTAGTAGGGTTTAGTGGAATATGGTATGTAATACTAAATAGTAGGTGTAGATGCTATTAGGGTTCATCACACTGGTGTGATGCTAATTATGGATAACTAAGGATGGTAGTCTTTGGGATAGGATCTAGGGTTTACACTTGGTTAACCCTACTTGATCATCTTGGTTTAAGTGTATGCATAAATGGAATACTACAAGGCTAGTGATAGGGTTCTACATTTTATGTGGACATAGGTATGTATTTAGTTGCTACTATGGAGCTATGAATGAAAAGAAGATACCATGATCACATGCTCTAACCTAGGGTTTAGGTTAGAAGTAATTTAGGTTTCACATGTAATAATGGAACTAGGGTTTGTGCATAATTGAGCTAGGGTTTTAGGGTTTCACATAAAATTATGAAGTTATCACTTGGTTTTAAAATGGAACTAGGGTTTCCTAATTACCCTGTAATTATTGGATTAATAATTTCATTAATAAATTTGAAGTTATTAATAAATTTGGAATAATAATATAGGATTTGACATTTTATTTTTTTTAATGAATTTAATAATTAAGGTAATTGCTATTTAGGGTTTAAATTCCAATAATAAAGATTTAATAAATTAATAGAAAAGGAAAATTAATTTTAATGTTTTCCTTAATTAGTTACTGGTTTTTATTTATTTTCTAAAGTTTTCCTAATTATTGGATTTTAATTAAATTTGGAATTAAAATTAAAGGCTTAATTAACAAGTATTAAATAATTGAATTTTTATTAAAAATAAAAATTTCATATTATATTTTTATTGGATAGACTTTGGTTTTCTAAGAATTTTGATATGTTATTTATATTTTTCTGAGATAATATGAATTTGATATGATTTTCTAAATTTTGGACAAATTTCTGGATTTTGAATCGAATCTTAATGACTAGGGGTACCCGGACGGAACACACCCACAGTCTATGACTGGTGGGGTCGTGTCCACCTCATCCGCCACGGGGCTTTGACCAAGTCAAAATTGCCACCGTGGCGAGGAGGCAACTGGCCGGCGGCCAGATGAGGTCATCGCCGGCGATTCGGGACCCGCCCGGATGGGGAACTAGGTGGGTTCGACGTGGGGCGACACGGTGTGAGCCGTTTGGTAGCGGCGCCGCCCCGTATAGGTCATCGGAGCGTGACCGGCGGCGAGGTACCGCGGCGGCGGCCACGGGACTGCGATGTTGAGCATGCTACAGGAGGCTATTGAGCAAGGCGAGCTTGCCAGGAGGTTGAGGGGCTCACCAGGAACACGCCGGGCTTGACGGCGAGACGAGAGATGGTCGGCATCGCCGGAATTCGTCGTTCCCGGCGTTGGGGAAGATGGGCTCAACGGCGACGCTCTGGGGCACCATGGCTCGATTCCTTGCGCACGGTGAGCTTGTCGACCATGACGGTGACGATGGCGTACTCGGCGTGGCCTGGGGAGGTCCACATCGACGGCGGTAATGGTGGCCGGTTGTGTTAGGGTTTCGGTTTGGGCAAAAAAATTGGGACAGAGGAGGAGAAAACTCGAGCTAGGGTTCGTCCAGGGTCCTTTATACGGCGAGGGAGCACGCCTCGTCACGCCTTCGGGCGAGGAGAAACCGCCAGCGACGCCACAAGCCGAGCACGGCTTCGTGCTGTCGAGCATGCAGGGGAAAAGAGGATGAGGACGAGCCTCTCCTCGATATTTAGGACGAAGGGTTATGTGGGCCGGCTTGGGCTGCTGCTGGACTGCGTTGCTGGGCCGCGTTGGTGGACTGCTGGTGGGCTTCTGCGGACAGAGGAGGTCCAGGTGAGATTTTCTCCTCTCTTTTTCTTTTTCCATTTCTGTTTTTACTTTCTGTTTTCCTTTTCTAATTTGCATTCTATTTTAAATTCAAATTTGAATTTATATTTTAACTCTTTTCTGTTTTGCAGGTGTTAAACATTGGGTCTTTTATAAAGACTAATAAAAATATTATTGTAATACTCATTTGTTTTGATTAAACATTTCACATATGTGAGCTTTATTACAAATTGTAATTAATCATGATTTTATGCACTCATTTTAATTTCCTTTTTCTTGTGTAATCAAATTTATCTTGAATTATTAGGGTTGATAATTTCTACTCTAAGTGTTTTAGAATTTATCATTGGGTTTGGAGCTCTTAATTGAGAATTTAGTTCCCTGCATATGATTTTATGTGATCCTCTATTTATTAAGATCTTGTAATTTTGATTATCACTTTATGTCAAGGTTAGCATTAGTATTATATTTTAATAACACTTTGAATTACCTAGAGTAGACATTACTCTCCTCATAGTTGGACTTTGGTTATAGAGATAAGTGGTTGTTAATCACACTTATGGTTCTAATTATAAGATGTATCACAAGAGTTTTCCCAGGTTTAATAATTATAACTTAAGATTTTATTAATGTGCCATACTAGGGTTCTAATAATATTTACCTAATGGCAATTGGTTTGAATCTCAGTTTTGGCCTAGGTTTATATTAGGATCGCCATAGTGATGCATAAACTAGGGTTGAGATATAATGCTAGGTTGTAGATATGGGATGACACCATATTTCATGTGCTAGGGTTAATCTCCCCTAACCATTATAAGGTGGTTGTTTATTTAACATTTAATGTTCTCCTCTAGTAACTATGATATTGAGAATTGGTTTTATCTTCTATTAATTGGCTTCTATTATTAACCTTAATTTATCATTTAAGTAACTACATTGGTTATAGTTCTTTTTATAGTTAACTTTGGTCATATAGATATATGGTTTCTCACCATATAAAGCCTAGAGTTTAACTCTAAGGTTTTCTTAGGTGGTTTAACTTCTGAAGTATGGATATTGTAGGATTCTACTTATGATCACCAAGTGGTTCACAAGTAAAGGTTGGGATATAAGCCTAGGGTTGCTTACTAATGATCTCCCCATAATTTTATGTGGTGAATGATATCTAATTATCCTTTTAAGGTTTATCTTATCCTCACATATCTCAAGAACATGATCATGGTTAGACATGATCAACTTGTTCTTGATATCAATTCCTCAAGTTCTTGGATTTTATGATCATCACTCAATTTATAATGATCAAGGTTTGGCTTCCTAAGGTATCTCTCCTGAGTTAGGTTTCTCACTTCTAAGATCAAGTATTGTCTTGATCAAGTAAATATATACTTTCTTTTATAGTTTCTTGAATGGGCATGGTTATGGTTGTCTCAATTATCTTGAGTATAACACCATGGGTTGAGCTTTCTCATTTAAGAATGGTTATTCTAGGGTTTATGGTGTACTCCTAATATTTATTTAGGTTGCTGAGCCAAAGATTCAATTGTCTATCTTAGTTGGTTTATTCCACTCCTTATTTCACTAAGTCATGGATATAGTCTTATTCCATTTGGTATTTGGTGATCTCACCACTTCAAGATGAAATGGTTAATCTCCTAATACTTCAGTTCCAAGGTTGTCCTTTATTCTTAAATAGGTAAATCTAATATTGGTATGAGTGGTCTCTCTCTCATTTGGGAAGGACTTTGATTCCATCCTAAGATTAAGTTCCATAGAGAATGATGTGATCCTCAATATCAATGTTTAAGATAAATGGATTCTCTCTCTAGGGATTGTCTTGAATAATATCCTAGGGTTCTTTCTAAAGATGATGATTTGAATACTTGGATGTATATCCAAGGTTTAGCTCAAGGTTTTCCATTGCTTCTCTAATGAATACTATAGGACTCTCACCTCTATAGGTTTGATGTGTAATAACTTGGAATATAGAAGAATATATACTTCTTGAGTGGATCTCCTTGTTATAATTCCAATGTTATAATCTTTAATAAGATCCAGTAATTGTTCCTTGATTCATATGTTCTTGTGTTGGTTTTAATTCCATTTGATCTAACCCCTTAGATCAAATCATCTCTACCCAAAACAAGGTTTTAGTAGAGTCACATTGAGGTTTATAGCGCTTGACTTGATGAGCTACTTCAATTCCACCAAGGTCAAGTGAAACTTCAGTTACTGTGACTGTTTTACTTTAAAGCGCGAAAATTCCCCAGATTTTCTATGCATGAATGCAATGCACACATCTGTTTCCTCTATTTTTGTAACCCCATTACCTGGGATATTACAGTCTCTACCCCTTAAACTAAACTTCGTCCTCAAAGTTTGATCTCTCTCACGTTTCGGAGTGTGGATCTGACTTGTTCAGACTACATCTTTTTTCAAACTCCTTGGTGATCTCACTGGATATAATTGAATATATCCCTTGTCCAGATTCTTCCTGGAATCCATTAGGGTTTGTCTCTGAACATTAATTTCTTACTCCAGTTCTACGATACCTGTCTCTGAGCCATGGCTTCTAACTTTAATTATTTGATTTTTTTCAACCCTATAGTCTTGTTTCCTTTCTCATTGAAGAATCAATGATGGGACTTCTTCTTGTCCTGACAGACTTAATTGAGGACTAATTGGATAACATTCTCCTATTTGATAAAATAGGTCTTTGTTTTCCCTTACTACCAAAACTACAATAATGGTACTTGGTAAGGTACTACTATGGAATTGGTCGTGATGGTTTATTTCCCTAAGATTGGATTAGACTCATTTAGTCCATCCAATCATGGTTTATAGTTGATACCTATAACTATTTTGGTTTATTTAGGTTCCATGAAAGGAATCATTCGAATGGACTTAAGTTTTGGTATAGTCAATCTCCTTTGGTATTTGGCCTTCTAGGGCTGTATTTTATCTACGGTATTTCCTTCGTCCAACTTCATTAAACTTAGCTGACCTGAGCTATCGTACTACGGAGTAAATATTACTCACTTTCTCAAGTTATAGTCCACTTTTTACTTCCTCGAGGTATGAACCTCGGTTTCTGGTCTGACATCCTTCTGAAAGTAGTGTTCAATAATCTTATGAAAATAAGATCGAACTTCCTCTCAGTTCAGACCTTCTTATTCTATCTTGCTCAAAATATTGAGTTATTGTACATCCAACTCAATCTTTACTCTACCCCTTAGAGTTTACTTATGTTCTTCAATTCCTTATCTTCTAACTATTGGACTTATGATTAGAATATTGATCTAGGTCTTGTTTATAATTTATATTCCTCTAAGGTTTTGCGAAGAAACTTTGTGGTGTATCCACTCAATTGTGGACATCCACTGTGAATCCTTTGACTAAATGTTTATAGATCTAGCTATTTGGCTGACAAGATTTTTATTTGTTCACAAACTTTTGTTACAACTAATTAAATCGTGGACTATTTGTAATACCAACTAATACCAGCTGTGATTATTATACCAACTGTGGCTATTTGGTATATCTAAAAATGGATTCTATTATAGGTTCTGATCAACTGGACGAGACATCCTCTACTTTATCTCGCAGTATTGATCCCATACCAATTGTGATCTTCTGATATCAACTATGGTCTTCTTATATCTACTATGGTTTAATAAATCATATTTTTTTATTCAGGGTTTATTTTGCAAGCAAACCACTAACTGACACTATGAATATAGTATCCTGAGTGATTTCCCATGCATTCCCTCTTCTGTAATAACTATGGATCTGCTTCAGCTTCACCATAATCATTATATTTCTCACCTTCATGCTTCTTTCGTACTAAAGTACTCCTCTGTTGAGGTAAAGCATGAGTTTTTGATTGTACTTCTTTCGGAGTATTGTGGTTACTTCCCACAACTTTGCTTCCTTTCTCTGATGAACCTTCATCTTGTCTTCGGAATCTTCCAGAATTCGTCGCTTCCTCACACGAATACTATTACCCTCTAGATCTATAGCATCAAGTAAGAACTTAATATTGCAACATGCATTTGCATATCGAAGTCAAACTTCATGTATGGATCTAGTCAATCAATGAAAATCCAATAAAATCCAAGAAGATTCAGCTTTGTGTATATAATACACACCATCATAAGCCTGAATATAATAGTTGAGTATGACATCTCTAAACATCGGGCTCTGATGTGTAGTATATAACACCACATAAGATAGGTTATATTGTGATACTTAGCACATATAGTTGGCATTCTACTATTTGTCTCAACATTTACCTTAATTGCACATTTGCAATGAGATAAGCTTGAAACAAAGTGGTTTGGGATGTTTATGGTTAACCTAATTTTCTCTGGAAGTACTACTTAACTTCCATTTTGTTGAGGACTACCTCACATGATATGTTTGTTTCTAACATCATTAATCTAGACACATAACTATTGGATTATAGCTCCTATACTTCCAAGTTATTGTACCATAAAGCTATGTTTCTGATGTGCTTGACACAGTTCCCATGGTTTTGGAACACAAATCTTGCTTTGTTGTTGAAGACCTGACTTCTTATTGTTCTCCTCCTAAATGTTTATGATGTTCTATTCCATCGCATAATGATTCTCAAGTGAATCATATATGATTAACAACTCTACCATGTAAGTAATCATATTTTATTCATATCTCTCTTCCTTATCTCCCATGATTGACTCATCATGGTCTATACTACCTCATATAACTCAGAGTTATCACTTACTATCAATTGTTTCACACGTCTAGAAAATTTCACTTACTCATTACTTATCTGGGTCTACATTTTCTATTAGGATATCTTAATTATCTTCATCACTTGATATTACTTCTAGTACAGGTCTGAGTAATTCTTATTTAACTATAACATGTGTTGGTACACACCTTCCATTAGGATATCTTCCTTATGGTTGTATCCTCTCTTTGGACTACCATGTATTGTATACCAACTGTGATCTACTCATCTATTGTTTTAAGAACTTGATGGTATACTACATACTTAAAATTAGCTAACTAACTTCAATTTATCTTGGTAAGTTAGGTAAGGAATGTTGACTCAAGTGTGTCAGGACTATTCTCAAGTGAATATCCATCTCAAGTCATAAGAAGTATTTAATTTACCTAGGACAACTTCCTATAGACACTACCAATCCTATAGGTCTCCTTTAAAGGGTTTTAATCCTAGGGTCAAAGCATTTGCTCTGATACCAACTGTGGTGACCCGGCATACCACTGCATGGTGTAGTATGCAAGTCTGATATAACACCAATGAAACACTGTTCCACTAGTATTATATCGCTCAGAGTGGTACAACAGAAACATATGCGGGTCCAAGGTATGTCTATAGAATTACAATATTGACTCTTTTACATAAGATCATCACAGCCTCCTACTTTACAATGAGGTAAATCTGCAAATAAACTCCAGAAGAACGACTCGTAGTCTAATCTTATCACGAACTCTATTTGTAGAGTATTTGACTAGCTATAGAGGCTATGAATAGATTCTAGCTAAGTAGGAGCTAGGTTTCGGAAGCTAGTTCCCTTCTATGGCTAAACTAGGTTTTCTCCTTGTTGGATGTGTATCTGACTCCTCTGACAGGGTCCTGTCTCTTGAAGTAGTTGTTGACTCCTCGGTCTTCGAGTTGCACTGGAGATCCTCCTTCGATGCCTCCATATCTAAGCAGGGGATTTAAGAGTGGGATGAGTACGAGCGTACTCAACAAGTTCATTATAGGAAAGAGGTGTTTAATGCACTAGCTATAGCATTAGACCAGAAAGTCTAATACCAATGCAAGTTTTCATAATCATTTCTTCCAAAGGGTTGCTTTTATTCAGAAGAACTATGTCCGTCAGCCTTCACCGGTTTACTAGAACTTCATGGAGCTCCTTTCCGGCAGCGTTCGCAGTTCCATATCCCGGAACAGGGAGTGACAGGTCACGGTTTTTTACACTCTGCAGAGGTGTGTTGCTTTACCCATAAGAGATCTTAACCTTGGTGCCAACCGAGTTGCAGGCTCGTCCACACTTCCTTTGGTGTGAGGCCCGGTATAAGGTCTAGCCAATCATGTTCCTCCGCTACCTCGCACACCCACCCTTTGTTGCATACCCCGACCCTGGGTCCTCGTCGGTCCTCTTATACCAATTAAGGATGGACCCCGACCACGACAACAGTTTGGGACTCGTTAACCAAACTCCTTCGCCGGTAGCTGCAACCCATCATAGACCACTTACCGTGGGGAATTAGAATGGGATCCCCACCCCACCGCTTGCCCAACCTGGGTCAAGTGTCTACGGTAAGCGCATCCGTTGATGTACGAGAGGTGGAAACACTTTTGACTACTCCGTCCCACTCCAGATCTTATGGTTAACACGGGTATTACGGCACAAGAATCACTGGCGACATTTGTTGTTTAATCCTAGATGGATATAAACCCTTGCAATGGAACCTCCACCATATCAACACAATCCATGGTTCCATTGCCCACCACATAGTCATATTCATAGTTATGAAAATAGTGGTTTTGCTTTTTATGCAATAGTGATAATCATAGTACTTTGCAAGTAATTTGGTAAAAATACTCAAATGACATGAGCAAGCGATGAACTTGCCTTTCTTGACTGCAAGATTATGCAGGCAAGGTCTTCGATACGCAATAACTCCAAATTCTGAAATAGCATCATCGTCCGGTAAGGACGATGTTTAAAAGATTGGCAATGATGCAATAATGCATAAGTATGAGATGCAATCGCTCTAAGCGTGATCTAACCCCGATGATTTAGGATTAGTGGGTGGTAATGATTAGTTCAGGATGTGTTGCACTTTTAGAGTGATTCACAAACAAGGTTCTTATTCAGGGTTGTGTAGTTTAAGAATCATAAGCAAGTGGTAAAATGTATAGTAACAATCATACACACCCAGGAATAGTAATTGTATAATAAGTAAAGAACAGTTGTCAATTTTAATACTATATGGCATGGTTAATGATTACTTATTATATTCTTCAAAAGAATAACTTTTGAAGAACATATTCTTTAATAAATAACTAGTATGACAATTAGGTTTGTGGTTTCTATAGTTTATTATGGTTTCATGTAGTTTCTGAGGTAAGTATTAGATGGATCACAACCTAGTTGGATTCATTAGCTACTAGACTTGTATTGTTGAATTAATCCTAAACATTTTACTTACCAATAGTTGCTATCAAAGTGGTATACCTTGTTGGTGATAGCTGGCTAGGGTTTATAGGTCCTTATAAGCAGGGTTGATGATGGTTCCTTATTTTCTTCAAAAGAATAACTTTTGAAGAACATACTTCTTAAATAATAAGAAGTATATCAATTAGGGTTGAAGTGGTCTAGGTTTTACTGTTGGTTCTATTAAGTAAGAAGTAATTGGTTCCTGAATGGGATGGTGGATAAGTACTCAATACTAGTAGGGTTTAGTGGAATATGGTATGTAATACTAAATAGTAGGTGTAGATGCTATTAGGGTTCATCACACTGGTGTGATGCTAATTATGGATAACTAAGGATGGTAGTCTTTGGGATAGGATCTAGGGTTTACACTTGGTTAACCCTACTTGATCATCTTGGTTTAAGTGTATGCATAAATGGAATACTACAAGGCTAGTGATAGGGTTCTACATTTTATGTGGACATAGGTATGTATTTAGTTGCTACTATGGAGCTATGAATGAAAAGAAGATACCATGATCATATGCTCTAACCTAGGGTTTAGGTTAGAAGTAATTTAGGTTTCACATGTAATAATGGAACTAGGGTTTGTGCATAATTGAGCTAGGGTTTTAGGGTTTCACATAAAATTATGAAGTTATCACTTGGTTTTAAAATGGAACTAGAGTTTCCTAATTACCCTGTAATTATTGGATTAATAATTTCATTAATAAATTTGAAGTTATTAATAAATTTGGAATAATAATATAGGATTTGACATTTTATTATTTTTAATGAATTTAATAATTAAGGTAATTGCTATTTAGGGTTTAAATTCCAATAATAAAGATTTAATAAATTAATAGAAAAGGAAAATTAATTTTAATGTTTTCCTTAATTAGTTACTGGTTTTTATTTATTTTCTAAAGTTTTCCTAATTATTGGATTTTAATTAAATTTGGAATTAAAATTAAAGGCTTAATTAACAAGTATTAAATAATTGAATTTTTATTAAAAATAAAAATTTCATATTATATTTTTATTGGATAGACTTTGGTTTTCTAAGAATTTTGATATGTTATTTATATTTTTCTGAGATAATATGAATTTGATATGATTTTCTAAATTTTGGACAAATTTCTGGATTTTGAATCGAATCTTAATGACTAGGGGTACCCGGACGGAACACACCCACAGTCTATGACTGGTGGGGTCGTGTCCACCTCATTCGCCACGGGGCTTTGACCAAGTCAAAATTGCCACCGTGGCGAGGAGGCAACTGGCCGGCGGCCAGATGAGGTCATCGCCGGCGATTCGGGACCCGCCCGGATGGGGAACTAGGTGGGTTCGACGTGGGGCGACACGGTGAGCAGTTTGGTAGCGGCGCCGCCCCGTATAGGTCATCGGAGCGTGACCGGCGGCGAGGTACCGCGGCGGCGGCCACGGGACTGCGATGTTGAGCATGCTACAGGAGGCTATTGAGCAAGGCGAGCTTGCCAGGAGGTTGAGGGGCTCACCAGGAACACGCCGGGCTTGACGGCGAGACGAGAGATGGTCGGCATCGCCGGAATTCGTCGTTCTCGGCGTTGGGGAAGATGGGCTCAACGGCGACGCTCTGGGGCACCATGGCTCGATTCCTTGCGCACGGTGAGCTTGTCGACCATGACGGTGACGATGGCGTACTCGGCGTGGCCTGGGGAGGTCCACATCGACGGCGGTAATGGTGGCCGGTTGTGTTAGGGTTTCGGTTTGGGCAAAAAAATTGGGACAGAGGAGGAGAAAACTCGAGCTAGGGTTCGTCCAGGGTCCTTTATACGGCGAGGGAGCACGCCTCGTCACGCCTTCGGGCGAGGAGAAACCGCCAGCGACGCCACAAGCCGAGCACGGCTTCGTGCTGTCGAGCATGCAGGGGAAAAGAGGATGAGGACGAGCCTCTCCTCGATATTTAGGACGAAGGGTTATGCGGGCCGGCTTGGGCTGCTGCTGGACTGCGTTGCTGGGCCGCGTTGGTGGACTGCTGGTGGGCTTCTGCGGACAGAGGAGGTCCAGGTGAGATTTTCTCCTCTCTTTTTCTTTTTCCATTTCTGTTTTTACTTTCTGTTTTCCTTTTCTAATTTGCATTCTATTTTAAATTCAAATTTGAATTTATATTTTAACTCTTTTCTGTTTTGCAGGTGTTAAACATTGGGTCTTTTATAAAGACTAATAAAAATATTATTGTAATACTCATTTGTTTTGATTAAACATTTCACATATGTGAGCTTTATTACAAATTGTAATTAATCATGATTTTATGCACTCATTTTAATTTCCTTTTTCTTGTGTAATCAAATTTATCTTGAATTATTAGGGTTGATAATTTCTACTCTAAGTGTTTTAGAATTTATCATTGGGTTTGGAGCTCTTAATTGAGAATTTAGTTCCCTGCATATGATTTTATGTGATCCTCTATTTATTAAGATCTTGTAATTTTGATTATCACTTTATGTCAAGGTTAGCATTAGTATTATATTTTAATAACACTTTGAATTACCTAGAGTAGACATTACTCTCCTCATAGTTGGACTTTGGTTATAGAGATAAGTGGTTGTTAATCACACTTATGGTTCTAATTATAAGATGTATCACAAGAGTTTTCCCAGGTTTAATAATTATAACTTAAGATTTTATTAATGTGCCATACTAGGGTTCTAATAATATTTACCTAATGGCAATTGGTTTGAATCTCAGTTTTGGCCTAGGTTTATATTAGGATCGCCATAGTGATGCATAAACTAGGGTTGAGATATAATGCTAGGTTGTAGATATGGGATGACACCATATTTCATGTGCTAGGGTTAATCTCCCCTAACCATTATAAGGTGGTTGTTTATTTAACATTTAATGTTCTCCTCTAGTAACTATGATATTGAGAATTGGTTTTATCTTCTATTAATTGGCTTCTATTATTAACCTTAATTTATCATTTAAGTAACTACATTGGTTATAGTTCTTTTTATAGTTAACTTTGGTCATATAGATATATGGTTTCTCACCATATAAAGCCTAGAGTTTAACTCTAAGGTTTTCTTAGGTGGTTTAACTTCTGAAGTATGGATATTGTAGGATTCTACTTATGATCACCAAGTGGTTCACAAGTAAAGGTTGGGATATAAGCCTAGGGTTGCTTACTAATGATCTCCCCATAATTTTATGTGGTGAATGATATCTAATTATCCTTTTAAGGTTTATCTTATCCTCACATATCTCAAGAACATGATCATGGTTAGACATGATCAACTTGTTCTTGATATCAATTCCTCAAGTTCTTGGATTTTATGATCATCACTCAATTTATAATGATCAAGGTTTGGCTTCCTAAGGTATCTCTCCTGAGTTAGGTTTCTCACTTCTAAGATCAAGTATTGTCTTGATCAAGTAAATATATACTTTCTTTTATAGTTTCTTGAATGGGCATGGTTATGGTTGTCTCAATTATCTTGAGTATAACACCATGGGTTGAGCTTTCTCATTTAAGAATGGTTATTCTAGGGTTTATGGTGTACTCCTAATATTTATTTAGGTTGCTGAGCCAAAGATTCAATTGTCTATCTTAGTTGGTTTATTCCACTCCTTATTTCACTAAGTCATGGATATAGTCTTATTCCATTTGGTATTTGGTGATCTCACCACTTCAAGATGAAATGGTTAATCTCCTAATACTTCAGTTCCAAGGTTGTCCTTTATTCTTAAATAGGTAAATCTAATATTGGTATGAGTGGTCTCTCTCTCATTTGGGAAGGACTTTGATTCCATCCTAAGATTAAGTTCCATAGAGAATGATGTGATCCTCAATATCAATGTTTAAGATAAATGGATTCTCTCTCTAGGGATTGTCTTGAATAATATCCTAGGGTTCTTTCTAAAGATGATGATTTGAATACTTGGATGTATATCCAAGGTTTAGCTCAAGGTTTTCCATTGCTTCTCTAATGAATACTATAGGACTCTCACCTCTATAGGTTTGATGTGTAATAACTTGGAATATAGAAGAATATATACTTCTTGAGTGGATCTCCTTGTTATAATTCCAATGTTATAATCTTTAATAAGATCCAGTAATTGTTCCTTGATTCATATGTTCTTGTGTTGGTTTTAATTCCATTTGATCTAACCCCTTAGATCAAATCATCTCTACCCAAAACAAGGTTTTAGTAGAGTCACATTGAGGTTTATAGCGCTTGACTTGATGAGCTACTTCAATTCCACCAAGGTCAAGTGAAACTTCAGTTACTGTGACTGTTTTACTTTAAAGCGCGAAAATTCCCCAGATTTTCTATGCATGAATGCAATGCACACATCTGTTTCCTCTATTTTTGTAACCCCATTACCTGGGATATTACACCTTGCCTGGTAACATAGGTAAGAATCCTTTCTTACTTTCGTCCATTCTAAACTTCTTTAGAATCTTGTCCAGGTATGTACTTTGTGATAGCCCTATTAGGCGTCTTGATCTATCTCTATAAATCTTGATGCCTAATATATACGATGCTTCACCAAGGTCTTTCATTGAAAAACTATTATTCAAATAACCTTTTACACTGCTTAATAGTTCTATATCATTCCCAATTAATAATATGTCATCTACATATAATATCAGGAATGCTACAGAGCTCCCACTCACTTTCTTGTAAATACAGGCCTCTCCATGACACTGTATAAACCCGAAGTCTTTGATCACTTTATCAAAGCGTCGGTTCCAACCTCTGGATGCTTGCTTCAGTCCATAAATTGAACGCTGAAGTTTGCACACCTTGTCAGCATTTTTAGGATCGACAAAACCTTTGGGTTGTACCATATACAACTCTTCCTCAATGTCTCCATTAAGGAACGCCGTTTTGACATCCATCTGCCAAATCTCATAATCGAAAAATGCAGCTATTGCTAACAAAATCCTCACAGATTTTAGCTTCGCTACAGGTGAGAAAGTCTCATCGTAGTCAACACCTTGAATTTGTCGGAAACCCTTTGCGACAAGTCGAGCTTTATAGACAGTAATATTACCATCAGCATCTATTTTTCTCTTGAAGATCCATTTATTCTCGACAGCCTTTCGGCTATCAGGTAAGTCTACCAAAGTCCAAACTTTGTTATCATACATGGATCCCATTTCGGATTTCATGGCTTCTTGCCATTTGTTGGAATCTGGGCTCATCATCGCTTCTTCATACGTCGCAGGGTCCTCATCATTGTTGTCCACAATCATGACATTTAGACAAGGATCGTACCAATCAGGAGTGGCACGTTCCCTTGTCGATCTGCGAGGTTCAGTAGTTTCCTCGTTCGAAGTTTCATGATCATTATCATTAGCTTCCTCTGTTGCCGGTGTAGGCGGTATAGGAACAGCTTCCGGTACTGCGCTACTCTGATCAACAAGTAAAGATTCATCAGTCTCATCGAGTTCTACTTTCCTTCCAGACACTTCTTTAGTGAGAAATTCTTTCTCAAGAAAGGTTCCGTTCTTAGCAACAAAGATTTTGCCTTCGGATCTGTGATAGAAAGTATACCCTATAGTTTCCTTAGGGTATCCTATGAAGACGCATTTCTCCACTTTGGGTTCTAGCTTGTCCGGTTGTAACTTCTTTACATAGGCTTCGCAACCCCAAACTTTAAGGAACGACAGCTTAGGTTTCTTATTAAACCATAATTCATACGGTGTCATTTCTACGGATTTTGATGGTGCTCTATTTAAAGTGAATGCGGCTGTCTCTAATGCATAACTCCAAAATGATAACGGCAAATCAGTAAGAGACATCATAGAACGAACCATATCTAAGAGAGTTCGATTACGACGTTCGGACACACCGTTTCGTTGTGGTGTTCCCGGCGGTGTCAATTGTGAAAGTATTCCGCATTTCTTTAAATGCATGCCAAACTCATAACTCAGATATTCACCTCCGCGATCAGATCGTAGAAATTTAATCTTCTTGTTACGTTGATTTTCTACTTCACTTTGGAATTCCTTAAACTTCTCGAAAGTTTCGGATTTATGTTTCATGAAATAGATATACCCATATCTACTCAGATCATCTGTGAAGGTTAGAACATAACGATAACCACCACGCGATGCTACGCTCATTGGTCCGCACACATCGGTATGTATGATTTCCAATAAGTCAGTAGCTCGCTCCATCATACCAGAAAATGGAGTCTTAGTCATTTTTCCCATTAGATATGCTTCGCATCTTTCAAGTGACTCAAAGTCAAGTGATTCAAGTAATCCATCAGTATGGAGTTTCTTCATGCGTTTCACTCCAATATGACCAAGACGACAGTGCCACATATAAGTAGAATTATCATTCAATTTAATTCGTTTAGCATCAATGTTATGTATATGCGTATCACTACTATCGAGATCTAACAGAAATAAGCTATTCTTTTCAGGTGCTCGACCATAAAAGATATTATTCATAAAAATAGAACAACCATTATTCTCAGACTTGAATGAATAACCGTGTTGCATTAAACAAGATCCAGATATAATGTTCATGCTCAACGCGGGTACAAAATAACAATTATTTAGGCTTAAAACTAATCCCGAAGGTAGATGTAGAGGAAGTGTGCCGACAGCGATCACATCGACTTTGGATCCGTTTCCAACACGCATCGTCACTTCATCCTTTAGTAGTCTTCGTTTATTCTTTAGTTCCTGTTTCGAGTTACAAATATGAGCAACCGAACTAGTATCAAATACCCAGGTACTAGTACGAGAACCAGTAAGATAAACATCTATAACATATATATCAGATATACCTTCTTTCTTCTTCTTGACAAGGCCGCTCTTCAGATCCGCCAAATACTTGGAGCAATTACGCTTCCAGTGTCCCTTCTCCTTGCAGTAGTAGCACTCAGCATCAGGCTTAGGGCCAGTCTTAGGTTTCACAGGAGGCGTGGCAGCTTTCTTGCCACCCTTCTTGAATTTACCTTTAGACTTGCCCTGTTTCTTGAAACTGGTGGTCTTATTGACCATCAACACTTGGTGCTCTTTCTTGATCTCAATCTCAGCAGCTTTAAGCATGGAGAAGAGTTCAGGTAACTCTTTGTTCATGTTCTGCATATTGTAGTTCATCAGAAAGTTCTTGTAACTAGGTGGCAGTGATTGAAGGATACGATTAATCCCCAGTCTGTTAGGAATAACTATTTCCAAGTCACTGAGTTTCTTCGCATGCCCGGTCATAACGAGCATGTGCTCACTAACGGAGCTACCCTCTTCCATCATGCAACTGAAGAAGTGTTTCGATGCTTCATAGCATTCCAAGTTTCAAAAATAGTTTTCAACTCTTTAATCAACTCATGTGGATCGTGGTGCTCAAAACGTTTTTGAAGATCGACTTCCAGACTGCATAGGATGGCACACTGAACTTGAGAGTACCGAGTTTTCCGAGTCGCGTAAACATTCTTTACTTCATCGGTTTCTGTTTCTGCAGGAGGGTCACCTAGCGGTGCATCAAGCACATATTGCAGATTTCCGCCAGCGAGGAAAATCCTCACATGACGGAACCAGTCGGTGAAGTTGCTACCGTTGCTCTTAAGCTTTTCTTTCTCTAGGAACTGGTTAAAATTGATTGGGGACGCCATATCTACAACATATATTTGCAATAGTTTAGACTAAGTTTATGACAAATTGAGTTCAAATTTTAATTCAACATAATTAAAAACTAGGTGAACTCCCACTCAAAACAATATCCCTCGCATTGTCTTAGTGATCACACGAACCAAATCCACCACACCTAAGTCCGATCATCACGAGACAAGGTGTAATTTCAATGGCGAACACTCAAAGTGTTCATCATATCAATCATATGATTCATGCTCTACCTTTCGGTATAACGTGTTCCGAGACCATGTCTCTACATGCTAGGCTCGTCAAGGCCACCTTAGTATCCGCATGTGCAAAACTGGCTTGCACCCGTTGTATGCACTTGTTGATTCTATCACACCCGATCATCACGAGATGCTTCGAAACGACAAGTCTTGGCAACGGTGCTACTAAGGATGAACACTTTATTATCTTGATATTTTAGTGAGAGGGATGAAACTGTTCTGGTGTCTCGTTTTTGTGCAGAAATCCAACTTTCAGGAAAATCCTCGGAATTTATGCAGAAGGTCCTATTTTCCCAGAATATTGGCAGAGCCAGAAGGGCAAGCCAGGTGAGGGCCTGAGGGCCCCACACACTAGGCCGGCGCGGCCCAGGAGGGGCCCGCGCGGCCCTAGTGTGTGGCGGCCTCGGTCGGCCCCCGACGCCCTCCTTCGGACTACTTATTGCCTTCGACCTAAAAATGCACGGGGAGAAGCCGAAGTCGCCAGAAACCCTCCAGAACGCCGCCACATCGCGAAACTCCGTCTCAGGAGCCAGAAGTCTCCGTTCTGGCACTCCGCCGGGACGGGGAATTGGAGGAGATCATCGCCATCATCACCACCGACGCCTCTCCATCGACCAGCCATGTTTCCCCCATCCATGTGTGAGTAATTCCCCCGCTGTAGGCCGAAGGGGATGGTAGGGATTGGATGAGATTGGTCATGTAATAGCATAAGATTGTTAGGGCATAGTGCCTAGTGTCCGTAATTGGTACTTTGATGATATTGTTGCAACTTGTTATGCTTAATGCTTGTCACTAGGGCCCGAGTGCCATGATCTCAGATCTGAACATGTTATTGTTTCATCATGATATTCATTGTTTATGATCTTACCTGCAAGTTGTATACACATGTCGCTGTCCGGAACCAATGGCCCCGAAGTGACAGAAATCGGGACAACCGGAGGGGATGGTAGTGATGTGAGGATCACATGTGTTCACGGAGTGTTAATGCTTTGCTCCGGTACTCTATTAAAAGGAGTACCTTAATATCCAGTAGATTCCCTTGAGGCCCGGCTGCCACCGGCTGGTAGGACAAAAGATGTTGTGCAAGTTTCTCATTGCGAGCACGTACGACTATAATTGGAACACATGCCTATTGATTGCTTTGTACTTGGACACCGTTTTATTATTATCTGCAAATGCCCTGCTATGATTGTTACATGAGTTTCTCTCATCCATGCAACGCCCGTTATCCGTCCCCGTGCCTACAGTATTTTAATCCTGCTGTTTACTATAATCACTACTGCTTTCTCTGCTACTCTGCTGCTACTATTTCACTACTGCTACTGCTATAAAACTGTTATTACTGATAAACTCTTGCGAGCAAGTCTGTTTCCAGGTGTGATGGCGTGTTACTCACACGTTCGTTGGGAACCCCAAGAGGAAGGTATGATGCGCACAGCAGCAAGTTTTCCCTCAGAAAGAAACCAAGGTTTATCGAACCAGGAGGAGCCAAGAAGCACGTTGAAGGTTGATGGCGGCGGGATGTAGTGCGGCGCAACACCAGAGATTCCAGCGCCAACGTGGAACCTGCACAACACAAACCAAGTACTTTGCCCCAACGAAACAGTGAGGTTGTCAATCTCACCGGCTTGCTGTAACAAAGGATTAACTGTATTGTGTGGAAGATGATTGTTTGCAGAAAACAGTAAAACAAGTATTGCAGTAGATTGTATTTCAGTAAAGAGAATTGGACCGGGGTCCACAGTTCACTAGAGGTGTCTCTCCCATAAGATAAAAGCATGTTGGGTGAACAAATTACAGTCGGGCAATTGACAAATAGAGAGAGCATAACAATGCACATACATGTCATGATAAATATAGTGAGATTTAATTGGGCATTACGACAAAGTACATAGACCGCTATCCAGCATGCATCTATGCCTAAAAAGTCCACCTTCAGGTTATCATCCGAACCCCCTCCAGTATTAAGTTGAAAACAACAGACAATTGCATTAAGTATTGCGCGTAATGTAATCAATAACTACATCCTTAGACATAGCATCAATGTTTTATCCCTAGTGGCAACAGCACATCGATAATCTTAGAACTTTCATCCTTTGTCCCATTCACGGAGACATGAACCCACTATCGAGCATAAATACTCCCTCTTGGAGTTACTAGCATCAACTTGGCCAGAGCCTCTACTAATAACGGAGAGCATGCAAGATCATAAACAACACATAGGTAATAACTTGATAATTAACATAACATAGTATTCTCTATCCATCGGATCCCGACAAACACAACATATAGTATTACAGATAGATGATCTTGATCATGTTAGGCAGCTCACAAGATCCAACAATGAAGCACAATGAGGAGAAGACAACCATCTAGCTACTGCTATGGACCCATAGTCCAGGGCTGAACTACTCACTCATCACTCCGGAGGCGACCATGGCGGCGTAGAGTCCTCCGGGAGATGAATCCCCTCTCCGGCAGGGTGCCGGAGGAGATCTCCAGAATCCCCCGAGATGGGATTGGCGGCGGCGGCGTCTCGCAGGTTTTCCGTATCGTGGCTCTCGGTACTGGGGGTTTCGCGACGAAGGCTATTTGTAGGCGGAAGGGCAGGTCAAGAGGCGGCACGAGGGGCCCACACTACAGGCCGGCGCGGCCAGGGCTTGGGCCGCGCCGCCCTGTAGTCTGGCCACCTCGTGGCCCCACTTCGTCTCCTCTTCGGTCTTCTGGAAGCTTCGTGGAAAAATAGGACCCTGGGCGTTGATTTCGTCCAATTCCGAGAATATTTCGTTACTAGGATTTCTGAAACCAAAAACAGCAGAAAACAAAGAATCGGCACTTCGGCATCTTGTTAATAGGTTAGTTCCAGAAAATGCACGAATATGAAATAAAGTGTGCATAAAACATGTAGATATTATCAATAATGTGGCATGGAACACAAGAAATTATCGATACGTCGGAGACGTATCAGCATCCCCAAGCTTAGTTCTGCTCGTCCCGAGCAGGTAAAACGATAACAAAGATAATTTCTGGAGTGACATGCCATCATAACCTTGATCATACTATTTGTAAACATATGTAATGAATGCAGCGATCAAAACAATGGAAATGACATGAGTAAACAAGTGAATCATAAAGCAAAGACTTTTCATGAATAGTACTTCAAGACAAGCATCAATAAGTCTTGCATAAGAGTTAACTCATAAAGCAATAAATCAAAGTAAAGGTATTGAAGCAACACAAAGGAAGATTAAGTTTCAGCGGTTGCTTTCAACTTGTAACATGTATATCTCATGGATAATTGTCAACATAGAGTAATATAATAAGTGCAATATTTAAGTATGTAGGAATCAATGCACAGTTCACACAAGTGTTTGCTTCTTGAGGTGGAGAGAGATAGGTGAACTGATGATACGTCTCCAACGTATCTATAATTTCCGATGTTCCATGCTTGTTTTATGACAATACCAACATGTTTTGTTCACACTTTATATCATTTTTATGCGTTTTCCGGAACTAACCTATTGACGAGATGCCGAGAGGCCGATTCTTTGTTTTCTGCTGTTTTTGGTTTCAGAAATCCTAGTAACGAAATATTCTCGGAATCGGACGAAATCAACGCCAAAGATCTTAGAATCCCCGCAAGCATCCGTAACACACCGAGAAGTCGAGGGGGCCACAGGCCCACCAAACTATAGGCTGGCGCGGCCTAGGGGGGGCCCGCGCCCCCCTATGGTGTGGCCACCCCTTCAGCCCTCCGACGCCGCCTCTTCGCCTATAAAAAGCCCCTGGATCGAAAACCCTGATACGATTGGCGAAAACCACAGAAACCTTCCAGAGCCGCCGCCATCGCGACGCCAAGATCTGGGGGACAGGAGTCTCTGTTCCGGCACGCTGCCGGAGCGGGGAAGTGCCCCCGGAAGGCTCCTCCATCGACACCGCTGCCATCTCCACCGCCATCTTCATCACCGCTGCTGCTCCCATGAGGAGGGAGTAGTTCTCCATCGAGGCTCGGGGCTGTACCGGTAGCTATGTGGTTAATCTCTCTCCATGTACCTCAATACAATGATCTCATGAGCTGCTTTACATGATTGAGATTCATATGAGTTTGTATCACAATTTATCTATGTGCTACTCTAGCAATGTTATTAAAGTAGTTTTATTCCTCCTGCACGTGTGTAAAGGTGACAGTGTGTGCACCGTGTTAGTACTTGGTTTATGCTATGATCATGATCTCTTGTAGATTGCGAAGTTAACTATTGCTATGATAATATTGATGTGATCTATTCCTCCTACATATGCATGAAGGTGACAGTGTGCATGCTATGCTAGTACTTGGTTTAGTCTTTTGATCTATCTTACACTAAAGGTTACTAAAATATGAGCATTATTGTGGAGCTTGTTAACTCCGGCATTGAGGGTTCGTGTAATCCTACGCAATGTGTTCATCATCCAACAAGAGTGTAGAGTATGCATTTATCTATTCTGTTATGTGATCAATGTTGAGAGTGTCCACTAGTGAAAGTGTAATCCCTAGGCCTTGTTCCTAAATACTGCTATCGCTGCTTGTTTCTTTGTTTCTTTGCGTTACTACTGCTGCAATACTACCACCATCAACTACACGCCCGCAAGCTATTTTCTGGCACCGTTGCTACTACTTATTCATACCACCTGTATTTCACTATCTCTTCGCCGAACTAGTGCACCTATTTGGTGTGTTGGGGACACAAGAGACTTCTTGCTTTGTGGTTGCAGGGTTGCATGAGAGGGATATCTTTGACCTCTTCCTCCCTGAGTTCGATAAACCTTGGGTGATCCACTTAAGGGAAAACTTGCTGCTGTTCTACAAACCTCTGCTCTTGGAGGCCCAACACTGTCTACAGGAAAGGAGGGGGAACGTAGACATCAAGCACTTTTCTGGCGCCGTTGCCGGGGAGGAAAGGTAAAAGGCACTCATACTTCGGTTCCAGGTAAAGTACTTTTCTGGCGCCATTGTGTTTGTGCTCGAAGCTATTTCCTTTAGATCCTGCAATTGCATCTTTTTGTTTCTTGTTTACACTAGTTAGGCATAATGGAAAACATCTGTGAGCTCTTTGTACTATTTCCTGAGTCAAGACATGAATGGTTTAATGCGAAAATTAAAAAACCCATGGAACATGTTAGCATGAATACTTTGAACACCATTGTTGCTAATGATATGGAAAATTCTAAGCTTGGGGAAGCTGGTTTTGATGAGCATGATCTTTTTAGTCCACCAAGCATTGAGGAGAAAATTTTCTTTGATGATACTTTGCCTCCTATTTATGATGATTATAATGATAGTAGTCTTTTGGTACCACCTACTATGGAGAGTAAATTTTGTTGTGATTATACTATGCCTCCAACACTTGATGAGAATAATAATGATAGCTACTTTGTTGAATTTGCTCCCACTATTACTAATAAAATTGATTATGCTTATGTGGAGAGTAATAATTTTATGCATGAGACTCATGATAAGAATGCTTTATGTGATAGTTATATTGTTGAGTTTGCTCATGTTGCTACTGAAAGTTATTATGAGAGAGGAAAATATGGTTGTAAGAATTTTCATGTTACTAAAACACCCCTCTTTATGTTGAGAATCTTGAAGTTACTCGTGTTTTATCCTCTTATGCTTGTCACTTTGTTCTTCATGAATTCATTTGTGTACAAGATTACTATGCATAGGAAGCATGTTAGACTTAAAAGTGTTTTGAATTTGCCTCTTGATGCTCTCTTTTGCTTCAAATACTATTTCTTGCGAGTGCATCATCAAAACTGCTGAGCCCATCTTAATGGCTATAAAGAAAAGAACTTCTTGGGAGATAACCCATGTGTTATTTTGCTACAGTACTTTGTTTTATATTTGAGTCTTGGAAGTTGTTTACTACTGTATCAACCTCTCCTTATCTTAGTTTAATGTTTTGTTGTGCCAAGTAAAGTCTTTGATAGTAAAGTAAGTACTAGATTTGGATTACTGCACAGTTCCAGATTTCTTTGCTGTCACGAATCTGGGTCCACCTCCCTGTAGGTAACTCAGAAAATTAAGCCAATTTACGTGCATGATCCTCAGATATGTACGCAACTTTCATTCAATTTGAGCATTTTCATTTGAGCAAGTCTGGTGCCATTTTAAAATTCGTCAATACGAACTGTTCTGTTTTGACAGATTCTGCCTTTTATTTCGCATTGCCTCTTTTGCTATGTTGGATGAATTTCTTTGATCCACTAATGTCCAGTAGCATTATGCAATGTCCAGAAGTGTTAAGAATGATTGTGTCACCTCTGAATATGTTAATTTTTATTGTGCACTAACCCTCTAATGAGTTGTTTCGAGTTTGGTGTGGAGGAAGTTTTCAAGGGTCAAGAGAGGAGGATGATATACTATGATCAAGAAGAGTGAAGAGTTTAAGCTTGGGGATGCCCCGGTGGTTCATCCCTGCATATTTCAAGAAGACTCAAGCGTCTAAGCTTGGGGATGCCCAAGGCATCCCCTTCTTCATCGACAAATTATCAGGTTCCTTCTCTTGAAACTATATTTTTATTCGGTCACATCTTATGTGCTTTACTTGGAGCGTCTGTATGCTTTTGTTTTTGTTTGTGTTTGAATAAATGCTTGTGTGGGAGAGAGACACGCTCCGCTGGTTCGTATGAACACATGTGTTCTTAGCTCATAATATTCATGGCGAAGGTTGAAACTGCTTCGTTAAATTATTATATGGTTGGAATTGGAAAATGCTACATGTAGAAATTGGTGTGATGTCTTGAATAATGTGATACTTGGCAATTGTTGTGCTCTTGTTTAAGCTCTTGCATCATATACCTTGCACCCATTAGTGAGGAAATACATAGAGCTTGTTAAAATTTGGGTTTGCATGAGTGGTTTCTCTAGAGTCTAGATATTTTCTAGTAAGATGTTTGAACAACAAGGAAGACGATGTATAGTTTTATAATGCTTGTAATATGTCTTTTATGTGAGTTTTGCTGTACTAGTTCGTGCTTGTGTTTGCTTCAAACAACCTTGCTAGCCTAAACCTTGTATCGAGAGGGAATACTTCTCATGCATCCAAATCCTTGAGCCAAACAACACTATGCCATTTGTGTCCACCATACCTACCTACTACATGGTATTTTCCGCCATTCCAAAGTAAATTGCTTGAGTGCTACCTTTAAAATTCCATCATTCACCTTTGCAATATATAGCTCATGGGACAAATAGCTTAAAAACTATTGTGGTATTGAATATGTAATTATGCACTTTATCTCTTATTAAGTTGCTTGTTGTGCGATAACCATGTTCACTGGGGACGCCATCAACTATTCATTGTTGAATTTCATGTGAGTTGCTATGCATGTCCGTCTTGTCTGAAGTAAGAGAGATCTACCACCCTATGGTTAAGCATGCATATTGTTAGAGAAGAACATTGGGCCGCTAACTAAAGCCATGATCCATGGTGGAAGTTTCAGTTTTGGACATATATCCTCAATCTCAAATGAGAAAATTATTAATTGTTGTTACATGCTTATGCATAAAAGAGGAGTCCATTATCTGTTGTCTATGTTGTCCCGGTATGGATGTCTAAGTTGAGAATAATCAATAGCGAGAAATCCAATGCGAGCTTTCTCCTTAGACCTTTGTACAGGCGGCATAGAGGTACCCCTTTGTGACACTTGGTTAAAACATGTGCATTGTGATGATCCGGTAGTCCAAGCTAATTAGGACAAGGTGCGGGCACTATTAGTATACTATGCATGAGGCTTGCGACTTGTAAGATATAATTTACATGATACATATGCTTTATTACTACCGTTGACAAAATTGTTTCATGTTTTCAAAATAAAAGCTCTAGCACAAATATAGCAATCGATGCTTTCCTCTTTGAAGGACCATTCTTTTACTTTTATTGTTGAGTCAGTTCACCTATCTTTCTCCACCTCAAGAAGCAAACATTTGTGTGAACTGTGCATTGATTCTTATATACTTGCTTATTGCATTTGTTATATTGCTTTGCATTGACAACTATCCATGAGATATACATGTTACAAGTTGAAAGCAACCGCTGAAACTTAATCTTCCATTGTGTTGCTTCAATGTCTCTACTATGAATTTATTGCTTTATGAGTAACTCTTATGCAAGACTTATTGATGCTTGTCTCGAAAGTACTATTCATGAAAAGTCTTTGCTATATGATTCACTTGTTTACTCATTGCATTTACATTGTTTCGAATCGCTGCATTCATCTCATATGCTTTACAATGGTATGATTAAGATTATGTTGGTAGCATGTCACCTCAGAAATTATCTTTTATCGTTTACCTACTCGAGGACGAGTAGGAACTAAGCTTGGGGATGCTGATACGTCTCCAACGTATCTATAATTTCCGATGTTCCATGCTTGTTTTATGACAATACCAACATGTTTTGTTCACACTTTATATCATTTTTATGCGTTTTCCGGAACTAACCTATTGACGAGATGCCGAGAGGCCAGTTGCTGTTTTCTGCTGTTTTTGGTTTCAGAAATCCTAGTAACGAAATATTCTCGGAATCGGACGAAATCAACGCCAAAGATCTTAGAATCCCCGGAAGCATCCAGAACACACCAGAGAAGTCAGAGGGGGGCCACAGGCCCACCAAACTATAGGCTGGCGCGGCCTAGGGGGGGCCCGCGCCCCCCTATGGTGTGGCCACCCCTTCAGCCCTCCGACGCCGCCTCTTCGCCTATAAAAAGCCCCTGGATCGAAAACCCTGATACGATTGGCGAAAACCACAGAAACCTTCCAGAGCCGCCGCCATCGCGACGCCAAGATCTGGGGGACAGGAGTCTCTGTTCCGGCACGCTGCCGGAGCGGGGAAGTGCCCCCGGAAGGCTCCTCCATTGACACCGCTGCCATCTCCACCGCCATCTTCATCACCGCTGCTGCTCCCATGAGGAGGGAGTAGTTCTCCATCGAGGCTCGGGGCTGTACCGGTAGCTATGTGGTTAATCTCTCTCCATGTACCTCAATACAATGATCTCATGAGCTGCTTTACATGATTGAGATTCATATGAGTTTGTATCACAATTTATCTATGTGCTACTCTAGCAATGTTATTAAAGTAGTTTTATTCCTCCTGCACGTGTGTAAAGGTGACGACAGTGTGCACCGTGTTAGTACTTGGTTTATGCTATGATCATGATCTCTTGTAGATTGCGAAGTTAACTATTGCTATGATAATATTGATGTGATCTATTCCTCCTACATATGCATGAAGGTGACAGTGTGCATGCTATGCTAGTACTTGGTTTAGTCTTTTGATCTATCTTACACTAAAGGTTACTAAAATATGAGCATTATTGTGGAGCTTGTTAACTCCGGCATTGAGGGTTCGTGTAATCCTACGCAATGTGTTCATCATCCAACAAGAGTGTAGAGTATGCATTTATCTATTCTGTTATGTGATCAATGTTGAGAGTGTCCACTAGTGAAAGTGTAATCCCTAGGCCTTGTTCCTAAATACTGCTATCGCTGCTTGTTTACTGTTTTACTGCGTTACTACTGCTGCAATACTACCACCATCAACTACACGCCCGCAAGCTATTTTCTGGCACCGTTGCTACTACTTATTCATACCACCTGTATTTCACTATCTCTTCGCCGAACTAGTGCACCTATTTGGTGTGTTGGGGACACAAGAGACTTCTTGCTTTGTGGTTGCAGGGTTGCATGAGAGGGATATCTTTGACCTCTTCCTCCCTGAGTTCGATAAACCTTGGGTGATCCACTTAAGGGAAAACTTGCTGCTGTTCTACAAACCTCTGCTCTTGGAGGCCCAACACTGTCTACAGGAAAGGTGGGGGAACGTAGACATCAACTGACTCAACATAAAAGTAAAGAGAATGGTCCTTCAAAGAGGAAAGCATCGATTGCTATATTTGTGCTAGAGCTTTTATTTTGAAAACATGAAACAATTTTGTCAACGGTAGTAATAAAGCATATGAGTTATGTAAATTATATCTTACAAGTTGCAAGCCTCATGCATAGTGTACTAATAGTGCCCGCACCTTGTCCTAATTAGCTTGGACTACCGGATCATCACAATACACATGTTTTAACCAAGTGTCACAATGGGGTACCTCCATGCCGCCTGTACAAAGGTCTAAGGAGAAAGCTCGCATTTTGGATTTCTCGCATTTGATTATTCTCAACTTAGACATCCATACCGGGACAACATGGACAACAGATAATGGACTCCTCTTTAATGCATAAGCATGTGGCAACAATTATTATTCTCATATGAGATTGAGGATATATGTCCAAAACTGAAACTTCCACCATGGATCATGGCTTTAGTTAGCGGCCCAATGTTCTTCTCTAACAATATGCATGCTTAACCATAAGGTGGTAGATCTCCCTTACTTCAGACAAGATGAACATGCATAGCAACTCACATGATATTCAACAAATAATAGTTGATGGCATCCCCAGAAACATGGTTATCGCACAACAAGCAACTTAATAAGAGATAAAGTGCATAAGTACATATTCAATACCACAATAGTTTTTAAGCTATTTGTCCCATGAGCTATATATTGCAAAGGTGAATGATGGAATTTTAAAGGTAGCACTCAAGCAATTTACTTTGGAATGGCGGAGAAATACCATGTAGTAGGTAGGTATGGTGGACACAAATGGCATAGTGGTTGGCTCAAGTATTTGGATGCACGAGAGGTATTCCCTCTCGATACAAGGTTTAGGCTAGCAAGGCTATTTGAAACAAACACAAGGATGAAGCGGTGCAGCAAAACTCACATAAAAGACATATTGTAAACATTATAAGAATCTACACCGTCTTCCTTGTTGTTCAAAACTCAATACTAGAAATTATCTAGACTTTAGAGAGACCAAATATGCAAACCAAATTTTAGCATGCTCTATGTATTTCTTCATTAATGGGTGCAAAGCATATGATGCAAGAGCTTAAACATGAGCACAACAATTGCCAAGTATCACATTACCCAAGACATTTATAACAATTACTACATGTATCATTTTCCAATTCCAACCATATAACAATTTAACGAAGAAGAAACTTCGCCATGAATATTATGAGTAGAGCCTAAGGACATACTTGTCCATATGCAACAGCGGAGCGTGTCTCTCTCCCATACAGTGAATGCTAGGATCCATTTTATTCAAACAAAACAAAAACAAAAACAAACCGACGCTCCAAGCAAAGCACATAAGATGTGACGGAATAAAAATATAGTTTCAGGGGAGGAACCTGATAATGTTGTCGATGAAGAAGGGGATGCCTTGGGAATCCCCAAGCTTAGACGCTTGAGTCTTCTTAGAATATGCAGGGGTGAACCACCGGGGCATCCCCAAGCTTAGAGCTTTCACTCTCCTTGATCATATTGCATCATACTCCTCTCTTGATCCTTGAAAACTTCCTCGACACCAAACTCGAAACAACTCATTAGAGGGTTAGTGCACAATAAAAATTACCATGTTCAGAGGTGACACAACCATTCTTAACACTTCTGGACATTGCATAAAGCTACTGGACATTAATGGATCAAAGAAATTCATCCAACATAGCGAAAGAGGCAATGCGAAATAAAAGGCAGAATCTGTCAAAACAGAACAGTTCGTATTGACGAATTTTAAAATGGCACCAGACTTGCTCAAATGAAAATGCCCAAATTGAATGAAAGTTGCGTACATATCTGAGGATCACACACGTAAATTGGCTTAATTTTCTGAGCTACCTACAGGGAGGCAGGTCGAAATTCGTGACAGCAAAGAAATCTGAAACTGCGCAGTAATCCAAATCTAGTATTGACTTTACTATCAACGACTTTACTTGGCACAACAAAACACTAAACTAAGATAAGGAGAGGTTGCTACAGTAGTAAACAACTTCCAAGACACAAAATAAAAACCAAGTACTGTAGTAAAAACATGGATTGTCTCCCATAAGCGCTTTTCTTTAACGCCTTTCAGCTAGGCGCAGAAAGTGTGTATCAAGTAACATCAAGAGACGAAGCATCAACATCATAATTTGTTCTAATAATAGAATCATAAGGCAACTTCATTCTCTTTCTAGGGAAGTGTTCCATACCTTTCTTGAGAGGAAATTGATATTTAATATTACCTTCCTTCATATCAATAGTAGCACCAACGGTTCGAAGAAAAGGTCTTCCCAATATAATGGGGCAAGATGCATTGCATTCAATATCCAAGACAACAAAATCAACGGGGACAAGGTTATTGTTAACCATAATATGAACATTATCAACTCTCCCCGAAGGTTTCTTTGTAGAATGATCAGCAAGATTAACATCCAAATAACAATTTTTCAGCGGTGGCAAGTCAAGCATATCATAGACTTTCTTAGGCATAACGGAAATACTTGCACCAAGATCACATAAAGCATTACAATCAAAATCTTTAACCTTCATCTTAATGATGGGCTCCCAACCATCCTCTAGCTTTCTAGGAATAGAAGTTTCAAGTTTTAGTTTCTCTTCTCTAGCTTTTATGAGAGCATTTGTAATATGTTTTGTGAAAGCCAAATTTATAGCACTAGCATTAGGACTTTTAGCAAGTTTTTGTAAGAACTTTATAACTTCAGAGATGTGGCAATCATCAAAATCTAAATCATTATGAGCTACAGCAATGGGATCATCATCCCCAAGGTTGGAAAAAATTTCAGCAGTTTTATCACAAGCAATTTTAGCAGTTTTAGCAGTTTCAGGCAGTTTCTCGCGCTTTGCATTAGAAGTGGAAACATTGCTAACACCAATTCTTTTATTAGTAATAGTAGGAGGTGCAGCAACTTGTGTAGCATTAGCATTACTAGTGGTGGTAATAGTCCAAACTTTAGCTACATTCTTCTCTTTAGCTAGTTTTTCATTTTCTTCTCTATCCCACCTAGCACGCAATTCAACCATTAATCTTATATTCTCATTAATTCTAACTTGGATGGCATTTGCTGTAGTAACAATTTTATTTTCAATATCCCTATTAGGCATAACTTTCGATTTCAAAAGATCAACATCAGAGGCAAGTCTATCAACTCTAGAAGCGAGAATATCAATTTTATTGAGTTTTTTCTCAACAGATTTGTTAAAGGCAGTTTGTGTAATAATAAATTCTTTAAGCATAGCTTCAAGTCCAGGGGGTGTGTTCCTATTATTATTGTAAGAATTCCCATAAGAATTAGCATAACCGTTACCATTATTATAAGGATATGGCCTATAGTTATTACTAGAATTGTTCCGATAAGCATTGTTGTTGAAATTATTATTTTTAATGAAGTTTACATCAACATGTTCTTCTTGGGCAACCAATGAAGCTAACGGAACATTATTAGGATCAACATTAGTCCTATCATTCACAAGCATAGACATAATAGCATCAATCTTATCACTCAAGGAGGAGGTTTCTTCGACAGAATTTACCTTCTTACCTTGTGGAGCTCTTTCCGTGTGCCATTCAGAGTAATTAATCATCATATTATCAAGGAGCTTTGTTGCTTCACCAAGAGTGATGGACATAAAGGTACCTCCAGCAGCTGAATCCAATAAATTCCGCGAAGAAAAATTCAGTCCTGAATAAAAGGTTTGGATGATCATCCAAGTAGTCAGTCCATGGGTTGGGCAATTTTTAACCAGAGATTTCATTCTTTCCCATGCTTGTGCAACATGTTCAGTATCTAATTGTTTAAAATTCATTATGCTACTCCTCAAAGATATAATTTTAGCAGGGGAATAATATCTACCAATAAAAGCATCCTTGCATTTAGTCCATGAATCAATACTATTCTTAGGCAGAGATAGCAAGCAATCTTTAGCTCTTCCTCTTAATGAGAAAGGAAACAATTTTAATTTTATAATGTCACCATCTACATCTTTATATTTTTGCATTTCACACAATTCAACAAAATTATTAAGATGGGCAGCAGCATCATCAGAACTAACACCAGAAAATTGCTCTCTCATAACAAGATTCAGTAAAGCAGGTTTAATTTCAAAGAATTCTGCTGTAGTAGCAGGTGGAGCAATAGGTATGCATAGGAAATCATTATTATTTGTGGTTGTGAAGTCACACAACTTAGTATTTTCAGGAGTACCCATTTTAGCAACAGTAAATAAAGCGAACTAGATAAAGTAAATGCAAGTAACTAATTTTTTTGTGTTTTTGATATAGAGTGCAAGACAGTAAATAAAGTAAAGCTAGCAACTAATTTTTTTGTATTTTGATATAATGCAGCAAACAAAGTAGTAAATAAAATAAAGCAAGACAAAAACAAAGTAAAGAGATTGAGAAGTGGAGACTCCCCTTGCAGCGTGTCTTGATCTCCCCGGCAACGGCGCCAGAAAAAGAGCTTGATGGCGTGTAACTCACACGTTCGTTGGGAACCCCAAGAGGAAGGTATGATGCGCACAGCAGCAAGTTTTCCCTCAGAAAGAAACCAAGGTTTATCGAACCAGGAGGAGCCAAGAAGCACGTTGAAGGTTGATGGCGGCGGGATGTAGTGCGGCGCAACACCAGAGATTCCGGCGCCAACGTGGAACCTGCACAACACAAACCAAGTACTTTGCCCCAACGAAACAGTGAGGTTGTCAATCTCACCGGCTTGCTGTAACAAAGGATTAACCGTATTGTGTGGAAGATGATTGTTTGCAAAAAACAGTAAACAAGTATTGCAGTAGATTGTATTTCAGTAAAGAGAATTGGACCGGGGTCCACAGTTCACTAGAGGTGTCTCTCCCATAAGATAAAAGCATGTTGGGTGAACAAATTACAGTCGGGCAATTGACAAATAGAGAGAGCATAACAATGCACATACATGTCATGATAAATATAGTGAGATTTAATTGGGCATTACGACAAAGTACATAGACCGCTATCCAGCATGCATCTATGCCTAAAAAGTCCACCTTCAGGTTATCATCCGAACCCCCTCCAGTATTAAGTTGAAAACAACAGACAATTGCATTAAGTATTGCGCGTAATGTAATCAATAACTACATCCTTAGACATAGCATCAATGTTTTATCCCTAGTGGCAACATCACATCCATAATCTTAGAACTTTCTGTCACTGTCCCAGATTCACGGAGACATGAACCCACTATCGAGCATAAATACTCCCTCTTGGAGTTACTAGCATCAACTTGGCCAGAGCCTCTACTAATAACGGAGAGCATGCAAGATCATAAACAACACATAGGTAATAACTTGATAATTAACATAACATAGTATTCTCTATCCATCGGATCCCGACAAACACAACATATAGTATTATAGATAGATGATCTTGATCATGTTAGGCAGCTCACAAGATCCAACAATGAAGCACAATGAGGAGAAGACAACCATCTAGCTACTGCTATGGACCCATAGTCCAGGGCTGAACTACTCACTCATCACTCCGGAGGCGACCATGGCGGCGTAGAGTCCTCCGGGAGATGAATCCCCTCTCCGGCAGGGTGCCGGAGGAGATCTCCAGAATCCCCCGAGATGGGATTGGCGGCGGCGGCGTCTCAGTAAGGTTTTCCGTATCGTGGCTCTTGGTACTGGGGGTTTCGCGACGAAGGCTATTTGTAGGCGGAAGGGCAGGTCAAGAGGCGGCACGAGGGGCCCACACTACAGGCCGGCGCGGCCAGGGCTTGGGCCGCGCCGCCCTGTAGTCTGGCCACCTCGTGGCCCCACTTCGTCTCCTCTTCGGTCTTCTGGAAGCTTCGTGGCAAAATAGGATCCTGGGCGCTGATTTCGTCCAATTCCGAGAATATTTCGTTACTAGGATTTCTGAAACCAAAAACAGCAGAAAACAGCAACTGGCACTTCGGCATCTTGTTAATAGGTTAGTTCCAGAAAATGCACGAATATGACATAAAGTGTGCATAAAACATGTAGATATTATCAATAATGTGGCATGGAACACAAGAAATTATCGATAAGTCGGAGACGTATCAAGGTGCAGCTGAATTGACAACTCCGCTGTTAAGGCTTTCAAGTATTCTTTGTCTCCCCTTGTGTCGAATCAATAAATTGGGTTTTACTACCCGCGAAGACTGCTGCGATCCCCTATACTTGTGGGTCATCAAGACTGTTTTCTGGCGCCGTTGCCGGGGAGCATAGCTTTATTTGAAAGTTCACTTGGATTGATATTGTTCGTTGCAAATTCTCCATCATGGGTAAATCTCGCGATCCTAAAGTCACCATATTACCATCCACTACAAGAAAAGGTACAACTCTGAGTACCTCTGCTATACTTGATTCACCATCTGTGATAAGTCAACTTGTTTCACCGCCGCAAGCTTCACTTGCTGGTACTTCTGCTGAATCTGAAAACTCTCATAATATTGATAATGTTTCTGCTGTGCTTGATGATAGTGGTTCATTGGGATCCTTTCTAGATGCTACAATTGCTAGGTCTAGAAAAATTGAAAATGCTGAAACTCCTAATGCTGCTACACCTGTTAATTCACCTGAACTTGATTATTCTAGTGATGATCCTGATGAGGATTATGTGGAGCTTAATGATGATTTTATTAATAGATGCAATGCTACTGCTGATGCAAGAAAAATTAAAAAGTTTCTCGCACAATATACTGTTAGACATAAGCTATCTCCTGATCCTGAATTTGCCACATCTCCTATATGCATTAAGGATAAAGATTATGATTTTTCTCTTGATCTATCTCATATAGCTATTGTAGAGAAAGCACCCTTTTGTGGTACTGAAAAAGAAAGTGCTGTAGAACACATGATTGAACTTTCTTCTATGAGTAGCTTGTTTTCTGATGATGTCAAGATGCGTACTTACTTTGTCGCTAAATTTTTTCCTTTCTCATTAAAGGATGATGCTAAAACTTGGTATAATAATTTGCCTCCTGGTTTTATTAAAAGTCCAACTGAGCTGCGTGATGTTTTCTTTCGAAAATACTTTCCTGCTAGTGCTCAACATATTGCTTTACAGAAAATTTATAGGTTTGACCAGGGAGATGAAGAGAAATTGCCTGAGGCTTGGGCAAGATTTTGTTCTCTTATCAGAGCTCGACCTGGACATGATTTAGAAAAGAATGATCTACTTGATATATTTTATAGTGGACTAACCATTGAGTCTAGAGCATATTTGGATAGTTGTGCTGGTTGTGTTTTCAGGAAAAGAACTCAGATTTAAGCTGAAGAATTATTGGCTAGAATAAGCCGGAATAATGATGATTGGAATATACCTGAACCAACTCCAACGCCAATATTGAAGAAGAGGGGTTTAATTGAATTGAATGATGAAGATATGAGGGAAGCTAAGAAGTCTCTCAAGGAAAAATGTATTAAATCCGAAGATGTGAAGAATCTACCTCCCATAGAAGATATATGTGAGATAATTCCCCCTTCATCCATGATCGAGGTAAACTCCCTTCAACGCTTTACTAGGGAAGATATTCCGTATTCAAAACCTCCTGCTCAATGCTTAGATGAGTTTGATAATTATATTGTTAAGCAAGAAAATTTTAATATGAGAGTAGAGAATCATCTAATGGAAAATTCTCAAGCTATTAGCAATTTGCATGATATTGTGGAGAGAACCTCCAATGAAGTAACAACTAGAGGCGGTGTCTCTACCCAGGATCCTCTATATCCTGAAGGGCATCCCAAAAGAATTGAACAAGATTCTCAACGAATTGAACCTAGTGCTCCTTCTAAGAAAAAAAAGAAGAAACATAAAAAGGTTGTAGAATCCTCTGAACCTGTGAATGATCCTAATAGTATTTCTATTTCCGATGCTGAAACTGAAAGTGGTAATGAACATGATAATGGTAATGATAATGATAAGAATGATGCTTCTGATAAAGAAGAAGTTGAAGATGAACCTGAAAAGCATGCTAAAAATAAAAAGTCTACTAAAGAAGATTTTATTGCTAAGAAACATGGTAATGAAAGAGAACCTTGGGTGCAAAAGCAAATGCCTTTTCCTGCTAAGAAACTAAAATCAAAGGAAGAAGAACACTATAATAAATTTTGTGATTGGATGAAACCTTTATTCTTGCAAATCCCTTTGACTGATGCTATTAAATTGCCTCCTTATTCAAAGTATATGAAAGATATTGTTACTAACAAAAGGAAAATCCCCAATGAGGAAATTTCCACCATGCTTGCTAATTACTCTTTCAATGGCAAAGTTCCAAAGAAGTTGGGCGACCCAGGTATACCTACTATTCCTTGTTCTATTAAGAATAATTATGTTAAAACTGCTCTATGTGACTTGGGAGCCGGTGTTAGTGTTATGTCTTTTTATCTTTATAAGAGACTTTATTTAGATAAGTTGATACCTACTGATATATCTTTGCAAATGGCTGATAAATCTACTGCTATTCCTGTTGGTATATGTGAGGATGTTCCTGTTCAAGTTACTAATAACTGCTTGATATTAACTGATTTTGTTGTGCTAGAAATGCCTGAAGATGATAATATGTCTATTATTCTTGGGAGACCTTTTCTTAACACCGCAGGGGCTGTTATTGATTGCAACAAAGGAAAGGTTACTTTCAATGTTGATGATAAGGAGCATACCGTCTATTTCCCCAAGAGGATTGATAAAGTATGTGGAGTCAATACTATTTCTAATGTGAGAACTATCAAAATTGGAACTATTGATTGTCCTATATATGAGCCTAAAGAAGGATATCAAAATCTTATGATTGGATCCATATCAATACAATTCAAGGTAACATGATTGATTTGAGGTTTATTTCTTCTTATGCTATGTAAAATTTATTTGGTGGCAAGACTTGATCAACCTTGTTAACAAATACTTTTTATATGCATAGAGGAGGTAAACAACATCTCTTTCTTCCTCCACTTTTTCTACTTGCTGTAGCACTTTTGATTTGCAAAGTTCCTTAGTTAATTAGAGATTTCAAAAAAATTCCTGTCCAGTAATAATAAACTTAATGCCCAGAAATGTGCATTTTTCAAAGTTTTCAAAAATTCAAAAAAATTATACCGTTGGTCCTATTTTTCGACGAGACATCTGGGAACACCTGGGGATGACCAGTGGGGCACCCCAGGGTGGCACACACCTGGCTGGCGCGGCCAGCAAGGGGGGCACGCCACCCTGGTGTGTGGGCCCCCCTTTGCCCCACTTTAGCATCTCTTCCTCCCAGACTCTTCTCTCTCCCGAAAAAATCGACACCAGCTTTCTCTCACTCGCGTTTTTGCTCAAGAGCTCAGGATTTTTCGATCTCTTTGCTCAGCCCAGATTTCTGTCTGAAATTTGGTACATTTGCTCTCCGGTATGTGACTCCTCCGATTATCCAAGTAGAATTTTGTTTGGTTGAGTATATCTTGAATATTTTGCTGCTGTAGGTAACATGTTTAGTGAGCTTGCATGCTTGTTCTAAGTTGTATAAACTAGTTTTGATGCATGATTAGTACTCTAGCAAGTTCCTATAGTAGTTCCCCTTGATTATATGTCACCAAATCAATTTTATATTGTTTGTTGAAAAAATTCAGAAAAAGAAGATGGATAATTTAAACTTTGGAGAAGTGTTTCAGAGAGAGACAACCAGCACCGGAAGGCCCTCTAGGACCGCCACCCGATTCAGGCGATCCTACAATGAGGATGTCATCGCACCAAGCTTCGCGCCCGAAGAAGACAATGGGGCTCCTAATGCTTCATCTTTCCCATGTTATGATTTTCTGAGTAATGCAGGGTTGTTGGATGATTTCTTCACCCTCGTCAACAGGGCGGGTTTAGCCGCCTATGTGGGAGATGAAAGGGAGCAATACTACATGCTCACCAAAATCTTCGTCGAGAGCTTCAAGTTCCACAACAAGCACTATGGCCCGACAGTTGCATTCAAGATTTATGGTAATCCTATTACTATGGAATTGGAAGAATTTTGTGTTGCATTGGGTATTGACCCTGTAGGTACATCAAGGAAGATTGAGGACAACCCCCGGGTCTTGTTGGAGCTCTATCGAGGGATCGCCAATGATGATTGTCGCATCATTCAGCGTGGCAAGATAAGAAACATCCAACTCCCCGCCATTAAGTATTTTGCCTATTACATTGCTACTAGCATTCTTGGTAGGGAGAACACTAGCAATATTTCTAGCTACCATCTTGCTTTCTTGATTGCTGCACTTACTGGACAGACACCTTATCATCTAGGTTCTCTTATTGCTCGCCGCTTGTCTAACAGGGGGCCTATTTTTGGAGGAACTATTGCATTGCGCATTTTAACACATTTACAACTTCCTCTTGACTCTAATGATGTGCCATTAACTCCTAGGAGGCTTGATATTGCTGCAATGAAGAGCCATCATTTTGTTACCGCTGATTCCACTCCAGATAATTTGGTCTATAGAATGTTGTTTGCTGACGGGGATGAGAAGGAAATTCCTTTTCCCCAGCCAGATTTGTTCAGTATTGACAGGAAACCATGATCGCGCTCTAAGGAGGAGGTGGAGGAGAAACTGAAGATACAAAGCTTCCACCAGCAGCATGACTCCGAAGACACCGAGCCCTCCTACGACTACACCATCACGTATCCGGGTGCTTCTTCTAGCACATACCCGGAATATGATCCATCTTCGTCGTACTACGGAGGTGCTACTTCATGGGCACCATGGGATTGATCTCCACTTAGGCCAAAAGCCTAAGCTTGGGGGGAGGTATACCGGCATCACTCATTCTTTGCATATTATGATTGCTGGATACTTGTATATACTTGTTTTGCTTCTTTGAGTGGTTTTCTAATGAGAGGGAGATGATATTTGGGGAAGTGCTGATTGAAAACAGATTCTGGACTGCTACCGAAAAAATTCTCAAAAATAGCCAGAATGGTATTTTGCGAAGCCAATTTTTGTGCATGTTCCCCAGGTTGTTATCTAACTTTCATTAGTTGAACACTTTTCGATTTGAGCAGTGGAAGAATTTCTTAAAAATCGAGTACTGTACTGCTGTCAAGTTTGACGAATTTCTGCTGCTTTGTGTTTATGTGACTCTTCTAGTTTGCCATTTCTTGTTTTTGCTTTGTTTCTTTCCTAAAACCCAAAAAGACCAAAAATATTTCTGTTGTTTCTCTTCACCATTTGTTTGTTTTGGTTTCTTGCATTTATCTTGCTTTATTTGCTATCGTTGGTTTGCTATAAGAAAATCCAAAAAGATTTTGCTTTATTTGCTTGTTTCCTCTTGTTCTTGTTTTCAATTCGAAAATACCAAAAATATTTGCTGTTCTTCTTTGGTTTGTAAAGTTCATTTTGAGTTCAATGGTCTTCGGTGGCTGGAGCGTGGTTTTCATTTCATATTATCCAAGCTACACAAGTGAAAGGCAATAATAACGATCTACGATAATTGGATTGTGGTGAGAGGCTGGTATGAACTCTATTTGTTTTCATTTTTGTACATATACTCATCCATGTGAGCATGCTTAGTTGGTTCATGTGAGGTATATGTCATTTGAGAAAGTCTAGTAGTTCATGATCTCTCATGTTTAGCTCCAATTTATTAATATGAGTAGCATGTCATGGATGTTTGCTTGCATTGTTTTATTCATAAGTAGGTATGGCGTTGTGGTATCCTCCTCTGAATAATTCATTTATATCGACTTGGCACATGCTCACACATGCATATGACTGAACAAAAGTCAATTAAGCCTCGATGATTTACATTGCTTCAGAGTTCTTGTATCACTTTTATGCCTCCGTTAATTTATTTTGCCGCAAGCATGATTATGACAATGACTGCTCTCTTGATTTGTCGCTCCCCAGTCTATTGCTAGCCTTCATTTGTACTGAGCGGGAACGCTGCTCGTGCTTCCAAACACCTGAAAACCAAGTTGTTCCAAAGTGTCCACCATAAATACCTATGCATGGCATTTCAAACCATTCCAAGTAAATTCTCATGCGCTACCTTTAAAACCTTCAAAATGCTTCTCAATTTGTGTTAATGTTTCATAGCTCATGAGGAAGTATGTGGTGTTTAACTTTCAACCTTGTCATTTACTCTTGACGGACTTTCATTATGGACTAGTGGCACATCCGCTTATCCAATAATTTTGCAAAAAGAGCTGGCAATGGGATTCCCAGTCCCAAATTAATTAACCTAAATAGACACTCCTCCATGGTATGTGATTGATGGACGGCACCCGAAGGATTCGGTTAGCCATGGCTTGTGTAAGCAAAGGTTGGGGGGAGTGTCATCATAATAAAACTAAAACAAAAAGGCACTCCTTCATGATATGAGATTGTTGGCAGGCACCCGAGGATTCGGTTAGCCATGGTTTGTGAAAGAAAGGTTGGAAGGAGTGCCACATAAATATAAAAATAATTCATGGGAGCCGCTCTTGGAAGTCCGGTTGGCGAGGTAGTTGGTGTACCCATTACCATTCGTTGACAACAACAAACACCTCTCAAAATAATTTTACTCCTGTTTTAAAAATGAAAAGCTCTAGCGCATGTTAATCCCTGCTTCCCTCTGCGAAGGGTCAATCTTTTATTTTTATGTTGTGTCTCCATCCTTTCTTTGAGCACTATCTTGAGAGCACAACTGTCATTCTTAGTACAATATGCTTGTCTCAAAATATGATTGATTGTGGTATAACTTTGATGCTTTTATCTTTGACAATCACTACTTCTAGTCTTTCTATGAACTTCAGAGGTGCCTGAGCATTTATGCTTTGCTGATCAAATATGGGCAAGCGAGATACCACTTTATCATACTCTTTTATGAACATTACAATCCTGCTTATAGACATGATTCATGATGCTTATTATTAATTGTTGGTACCTCTCCATGATTGACATAGCTGTTAGATGATCTTATTTCCATGCATCTTATTATGAACTACCTAAGTGTTAGCTATAGCATGAGAATATTTACATCATATGAACAAATGTGTTCGTGAAAGTTCTTTATCGCTCAGTTGTAAACTGAATTGCTTGAGGACAAGCAATAAGCTAAGCTTGGGGGGAGTTGATACGTCCAAAACGTATCTACTTTCCCGAACACTTTTGCTATTGTTTTGCCTCTAATTTGTGTGTTTTGGATACAACTAACGTGGACTAACGCTGTTTTCAGCAGAACTGTTCTGGTGTCTCGTTTTTGTGCAGAAATCCAACTTTCAGGAAAATCCTCGAAATTTATGCAGAAGGTCCTATTTTCCCAGAATATTGGCGGAGCCAGAAGGGCAAGCCTGGGGGGGGCCTAGGGCCCCCACACACTAGGCCGGCGCGGCCCAGGAAGGGCCCGCGCGGCCCTAGTGTGTGGCGGCCTCGGTCGGCCCCCGACGCCCTCCTTCGGACTACTTATTGCCTTCGACGTAAAAACGCACGGGGAGAAGCCGAAGTCGCCAGAAACCCTCCAGAACGCCGCCACATCGCGAAACTCCGTCTCATGAGCCAGAAGTCTCCGTTCTGGCACTCCGCCGGGACGGGGAATTGGAGGAGATCATCGCCATCATCACCTCCGACGCCTCTCCATCGACCAGCCATGTTTCCCCCATCCATGTGTGAGTAATTCCCCCGCTGTAGGCCGAAGGGGATGGTAGGGATTGGATGAGATTGGTCATGTAATAGCATAAGATTGTTAGGGCATAGTGCCTAGTGTCCGTAATTGGTACTTTGATGATATTGTTGCAACTTGTTATGCTTAATGCTTGTCACTAGGGCCCGAGTGCCATGATCTCAGATCTGAACATGTTATTGTTTCATCATGATATTCATTGTTTATGATCTTACCTGCAAGTTGTATACACATGTCGCTGTCCGGAACCAATGGCCCCGAAGTGACAGAAATCGGGACAACCGGAGGGGATGGTAGTGATGTGAGGATCACATGTGTTCACGGAGTGTTAATGCTTTGCTCCGGTACTCTATTAAAAGGAGTACCTTAATCCAGTAGATTCCCTTGAGGCCCGGCTGCCACCGGCTGGTAGGACAAAAGATGTTGTGCAAGTTTCTCATTGCGAGCACGTACGACTATAATTGGAACACATGCCTATTGATTGCTTTGTACTTGGACACCGTTTTATTATTATCTGCAAATGCCCTGCTATGATTGTTACATGAGTTTCTCTTATCCATGCAACGCCCGTTATCCGTCCCCGTGCCTACAGTATTTTAATCCTGCTGTTTACTATAATCACTACTGCTTTCTCTGCTACTCTGCTGCTACTATTTCACTACTGCTACTGCTATAAAACTGTTATTACTGATAAACTCTTGCGAGCAAGTCTGTTTCCAGGTGCAGCTGAATTGACAACTCCGCTGTTAAGGCTTTCAAGTATTCTTTGTCTCCCCTTGTGTCGAATCAATAAATTGGGTTTTACTACCCGCAAAGATTGCTCCGATCCCCTATACTTGTGGATCATCAAGGGATCATCTTATAATGCTACTATCGCGATCTAAGCAAAATAAGATGCATAAAAGGATTAACATCACATGCAGTTCATATGTGATATGATATGGCCCTTTTGTCTTTGCGCCTTTCATCTTCATCTCCAAAGCACGGACATGATCTCCATCATCTTCGGGCATGATCTCCATCATCGTCGGCGTAGCGTCAAGGTCAATGGCGCCGTCTTCATGATTGTTCTCCCATGTAGCAACTATTACAACTTCTTTGAAATACTACTCAACATGAAATTTAAAGACAACCATAAGGCTCCTGCCGGTTGCCACAATACAATAATGATCATCTCATACATATTCATCATCACATTATGGCCATATCACATCACCAAACCCTGCAAAAACAAGTTAGACGTCTCTAATTTGGTTTGCATATTTTACGTGGTTTAGGGTTTTCGATAGAGATCTAATCTACCTACGAACATGAACCACAACAGTGATACTAGTGTTGTCAAAAGAAGAGTAAATTGAATCTTCACTATAGTAGGAGAGACAGACACCCGCAAAGCCAGTTATGCAATACAAGTTGCATGTCGAGCGTGGAGCAAATCTCATGAACGCGGTCATGTAAAGTTAGCCCGAGCCGCTTCATCCCACTATGCCACAAAGATGCAAAGTACTCAAACTAAAGATAACATAAGCATCAACGCCCACAAACCATTGTGTTCTACTCGTGCAACTATCTATGCATAGACACGGCTCTGATACCACTGTAGGGATTCGTTGCATAGAAAACAAAAATTTTCCTACCGCGAGAACACAATCCAAGCCAAGATGCAATCTAGAAGATGGGAGCAATGAGGGGATGATCGAGATTCACCTTTGAAGATTTCCAAAGCCTACAAGATGAGGCTCTTGTTGCTGCGGTAGACGATCACTTACCGCTTGCAAAAGCGCGTAGAAGATCTTGATCACGGTGCCACAATCGGGCAGCACCTCCGTACTCGGTCACACGTTCGGTGTTGATGAAGACGAGGTCCTTCTCCCCGTTCCAGCGGGCAGCAGAAGTAGTAGCTCCTCCTTGAATCCGGTAGCACGACGGCATGGTGGCGGTGGCGATGGAGATCTCGGGCAGAGCTTCGCTAAGCGTATGCGGGAGAAGTGGAGGAGAGGGGGTGGCTAGGGTTTGGGAGAGGGGGTGGTGGCCGGCCACTATAGGGGGTGCGGCCACAATGGCTTTGGTGTCGCCGGCCCCCTCCCCTTGGCCCTCATTATATAGGTGGAACACCCAAGAGTTGGTCTACAAGTCTTCGAATAAGACCCCAAACCAAAACCTTCCATATGGCATGAAACCTACCCAAGCTAGGACTCCCACTAGAGGTGGGATTCCCACCTTCCCTTGGGAGGGGGTGGCCGGCCACCTTAGGTGGAGTCCACCTGGGACTCCACCCCTAGGGTTGGCCGGCCATGGGTGGTGGAGTCCCTTCGGGACTCCGCCTTCCAAAGTGATTTCTTCCGGACTTTTCTAGAACCTTCTAGAACCTTCCATAAATGCACCGGATCATTTCCAAACTTGGAATATGACTTCCTATATATGAATCTTATTCTCCGGACCATTCCGGAACTCCTCGTGATGTCCGGGATCCCATCCGAGACTTCGAACAATACTTCGAACTCCATTCCATATTCAAGTTCTACCATTTCAACATCAAACCTTAAGTGTGTCACCCTACGGTTCGTGAACTATGTAGACATGGTTGATTACTCTCTCCAACCAATAACCAATAGCGGGATCTGGAGATTCATAATGGCTCCCACATATTCAACGATGACTTTAGTGATCGAATGAACCATACACATACGATACCAATTCCCTTTGTCACGCGATATTTTACTTGTCCGAGGTTTGATCATCCGTATCACTCTATACCTTGTTCAACCTCGTCTCCTGACAAGTACTCTTTACTCGTACCGTGGTATGTGGTCTCTTATGAACTTATTCATATGCTTGCAAGACATTAGACGACATTCCACCGAGAGGGCCCAGAGTATATCTATCCGTCATCAGGATGGACAAATCCCACTGTTGATCCATATGCCTCAACTCATACTTTCCGGATACTTAATCCCACCTTTATAACCACCCATTTACGCAGTGGCGTTTGATGTAATCAAAGTACCTTTCCGGTATAAGTGATTTACATGATCTCATGGTCATAAGGACTAGGTAACTATGTATCGAAAGCTTATAGCAAATAACTTAATGACGTGATCTTATGCTACGCTTAATTGGGTGTGTCCATTACATCATTCATATAATGATATAACCTTGTTATTAATAACATCCAATGTTCATGATTATGAAACTAATCATCCATTAATCAACAATCTAGTTAAGAGGCATACTAGGGACTCTTTGTTGTTTACATATCACACATGTATCAATGTTTCAGTTAATACAATTATAGCATGGTATATAAACATTTATCATAAACATAAAGATATATAATAACCACTCTTATTTTTGCCTCTTGGGCATATCTCCAACACATGTTATGATGAGTAGTGTGAGATTTAATTGGGCATTACGAAAAAGTACATAGACCGCCATCCAGCATGCATCTATGCCTTAAAAGTCCACCTTCAGGTTATCATCCGAACCCCTTCCAGTATTAAGTTGCAAACAACAGACAATTGCATTAAGTATGGTGCGTAACGTAATCAACAAATACATCCTTAGATATAGAATTGATTGTTTATCCCTAGTGGCAACAACACATCCACAACCTTAGAGGTTGCTGTCACTCCCCCAGATTTAATGGAGGCATGAACCCACTATCGAGCATAAGTACTCCCTCTTGGAGTTACAAACAATGACTTGGCCAGAGCCTCTACTAGCAATGGAGAGCATGCAAGATCATAAACAACACATAGATAGATTGATAATCAACATAGCATAGTATCCATTATTGATCGGATCCCAACAAACGCACATGTAGCTTTACAGATAGATGATCTTGATCATGTTAGGCAGCTCACAAGATCAGACAATGATAGCACAATGGGGAGAAGACGACCATCTAGCTACTGCTATGGACCCATTGTCCAGGGGTGAACTACTCACACATCAATCCGGAGGCGACCATGGCGGTGTAGAGTCCTCCGGGAGATGATTCCCCTCTCCGGCAGGGTGCCGGAGGCGATCTCCTGAATCCCCCGAGATGGGATTGGCGGCGGCGTCTCTGGAAGGTTTTCCGTATCGTGGCTCTCGGTACTGGGGCTATCTTCGACGAAGGCTTAAGTAGGCGGAAGAGGTAGGTCAAGGGGCGTCACGAGGGGCCCACACCACAGGGCCGCGCGGCCAGGGCCCAGGCCGCGCCGCCCTGGTGTCTGGCCACCTCGTGGCCCCACTTCGTGACTCCTTCGGTGTTCTGGAAGCTTCGTGGAAAAATAGGACCCTGGGTGTTGATTTCGTCCAATTCCGAGAATATTTCCTTACTAGGATTTCTGAAACCAAAAACAGCAGAAAACAGCAACTGGCTCTTCGGCATCTCGTTAATAGGTTAGTGCCGGAAAATGCATAATAATGACATATAATGTTTATAAAACATGTGAGTATCATCATAAAAGTAGCATGGAACATAAGAAATTATAGATACGTTTGAGACGTATCAAGCATCCCCAAGCTTAGTTCCTACTCGTCCCGAGTAGGTAAACGATAACAAAGATAATTTCTTAAGTGACAATGCTACCAACATAATCTTGATCAATACTATTGTAAGCACATGTAATGAATGCAGCGATTTGAAACAATGGTAAATGTAATGAGTAAACAACTGAATCATATAGAAAAGACTTTTCATGAATAGTACTTTCAAGACAAGCATCAATAAGTCTTGCATAAGAGTTAACTCATAAAGCAATAGTTTCATAGTAAAGGTATTGAAGCAACACAAAGGAAGATTAAGTTTCAGCGGTTGCTTTCAACTTGTAACATGTATATGTTATGGATATTGTCAACATAAAGTAATATAATAAGTGCAATATGCAAGTATGTAAGAATCAATGCACAGTTAACACAAGTGTTTGCTTCTTGAGATAGAAGGAAATGGGTAAACTGACTCAACAATAAAAGTAAAAGAAAGGCCCTTCACAGAGGGAAGCATTGATTGCTGTATTTGTGCTAGAGCTTTTATTTTGAAAACAAGAAACAATTTTGTCAACGGTAGTAATAAAGCATATGAGTTATGTAAATTATATCCTACAAGTTGCAAGCCTCATGCATAGTATACCAATAGTGCCCGCACCTTGTCCTAATTAGCTTGGATTTACATGGATTATCATAGCATAGCATATGTTTTAACCAAGTGTCACAATGGGGTACCTCTATGCCGCCTGTACAAAGGTCTCAGGAGAAAGCTCGCATTGGATTTCTCGCTTTTGATTATTCTCAACTTAGACATCCATACCGGGATAACATAGACAACAGATAATGGACTCCTCTTTAATGCATAAGCATTCAACAACAGATAATATTCTCATATGAGATTGAGGATTGTTGTCCAAACTGAAACTTCCACCATGGATCATGGCTTTAGTTAGCGGCCCAATGTTCTTCTCTAACAATATGCACACTCAAACCATTTGATCATGATAAATCACCCTTACTTCAGACAAGACGAACATGCATAGCAACTCACATGATATTCAACAAAGAAATAGTTGATGGCGTCCCCAGGAACATGGTTATGGCACAACAAGCAACTTATAAGAAATAAGACACATAAGTACATATTCAATACCATGATAGTTTTTAAGCTATTTGTCCCATGAGCTATATATTGCAAAGATAAAGAATGGAAATTTTAAAGGTAGCACTCAAGCAATTTACTTTGGAATGGCGGAGAAATATCATGTAGTAGGTAGGTATGGTGGACACAAGTGGCATAGTGTTTGGCTCAGGGATTTTGGATGCATGAGAAGTATTCCCTCTCGATACAAGGTTTAGGCTAGCAAGGTTACTTAAAGCAAACACAAGTATGAACCGGTACAGCAAAACTCACATAAAAGACATATTGTAAGCATTATAAGACTCTATACCATCTTCCTTGTTGTTCGACTCTTACTAGAAAATATCTAGACCTTAGAGAGACCAATTATGCAAACCAAATTTTAGCAAGCTCTATGTATTTCTTCATTAATAGGTGCAAAGTATATGATGCAAGAGCTTAAACATGAGCACAACAATTGCCAAGTATCACATTATTCAAGATATTCTACCAATTACCACATGTAGCATTTCCCGTTTCCAACCATATAATAATTTAACGAAGCAGTTCAACCTTCGCCAAGAATATTATGAGTAAAGCCTAAGGACATATGTGTCCATATGCAACAGCGGAGCGTGTCTCTCTCCCACACAATGAATGCTAGGATCCAACTTTATTCAAACAAAATAAAAACAAAAACATAAAGACGCTCCAAGTAAAGCACATAAGATGTGATGGAATAAAAATATAGTTTCACTAGAGGAACCTGATAGTGTTGTCGATGAAGAAGGGGATGCCTTGGGCATCCCCAAGCTTAGACGCTTGAGTCTTCTTGAAATATGCAGGGATGAACCACCGGGGCATCCCCAAGCTTAGAGCTTTCACTCTCCTTGATCATATTGTATCATCTTCCTCTCTTGATCCTTGAAAACTTCCTCCACACCAAACTTAAAACAAACTCATTAGAGGGTTAGTGCATAATTAAAAATTCACATGTTCAGAGGTGACATAATCATTCTTAACACTTCTGGACATTGCACAAAGCTATTGAAATTTAATGGAACAAAGAAATCCATCTAACATAGCAAAACAGGCAATGTGAAATAAAAGGCAGAATCTGTCAAAACAGAACAGTCCGTAAAGACGTATTTTTAAGAGCCACCAGACTTGCTCAAATGAGAAAACTCAAAACTAATGAAAGTTGCGTACATTTCTGAGGATAACGCACGTAAATTGGCATAATTTTCTGAGTTACCTACAGAGTATTCAACCTAAATTCGTGACAGCAAGAAAATCTGTTTCTGCGCAGTAATCCAAATCTAGTATGAACCTTCTATTAGAGACTTCACTTGGCACAACAATGCAATAAAACTAAGATAAGGAGAGGTTGCTACAGTAGTAACAACTTCCAAGACTCAAATATAAAAAAAAATACTGTAGTAAAATAATGGGTTGTCTCCCATAATCGTTTTTCTTTAACGCCTTTCAGCTAGTCGCAGAAAGTGTATATCAAGTGTAATCAAGAGATGAAGCATCAACATCATAATTTGTTCTAATAATAGAATTAAAAGGTAACTTCATTCTCTTTCTAGGTAAGTGTTCCATACCTTTCTTGAGAGGAAATTGATATTTAATATTACCTTCCTTCATATCAATGGTAGCACCAACAGTTCGAAGAAAAGGTCTTCCCAATATGATGGGACAAGATGCATTGCATTCAATATCCAAGACAACAAAATCAACGGGGACAAGGTTATTGTTAACCGTAATGCGAACATTATCAATCCTCCCCAAAGGTTTCTTTATAGCATTATCAGCAAGATTAACATCCAAATAACAATTTTTCAATGGTGGAAAGTCAAGCATATCATAAATTTTCTTAGGCATAACAGAAATACTTGCACCAAGATCACATAAAGCATTACAATTAAAATCATTGACCCTCATCTTAATGATGGGCTCCCAACCATCTTCTAACTTCCTAGGAATAGAAGTTTCAAGTTTTAGTTTCTCTTCTCTAGCTTTTATGAGAGCATTTGTAATATGTTTTGTAAAGGCCAAATTTATAGCACTAGCATTAGGACTCTTAGCAAGTTTTTGTAAGAACTTTATAACTTCAGAGATGTGGCAATCATCAAAATCTAAACCATTATGATCTAAAGAAATAGGATCATTGTCCCCAATGTTGGAAAAAATTTCAGCAGTTTTATCACAGGCAGATTCAGCAGTTTTAGCAGTTTCAGGCAGTTTTGCTCGCTTTGCATTAGGAGTAGAAACATTGCCAACACCAATTATTTTACCATTGATAGTAGGAGGTGCAGCAACATGTGGAGCATTAGCATTACTAGTGGTGGTAATAGTCCAAACTTTAGCTACATTATTCTCTTTAGCTAGTTTTTCATTTTCTTCTCTTTCCCACCTAACATGCACTACAACAAATGTGACATTCTATGACGCTCATTCCGTGACGATACAGTGAAAAAACGTCAGGGAATAGTCAAAATTTCAGAAACTGTGACGTTTTTTGACTGAAACGTCATGGAATGAGCGTCATAGAATGTCACATATGTTGTAGTGATGCAGTTCAGCCATTAATCTTATGTTCTCATTAATTCTAACTTGAATGGCATTTGCTGTAGTAACAATTTTATTTTCAATATCCATATTAGGCATAACTTTCAATTTCAAAAGATCAACATCAGCAGCAAGACTATTAACTTTAGAAGCAAGTATATCAATTTTCCCAAGCCTTTCTTCAACAGATTTATTAAAAGCAGTTTATGTACTAATAAAATCTTTAAGCATGGCTTCAAATCCAGGGGGTGTATTCCTATTATTGTTGTAAGAATTCCCATAAGAATTACCATAACCGTTACCATTATTATAAGGATATGGCCTATAGTTGTTACTGGAATTGTTCCGATAAGCATTGTTGTTGAAATTATTATTTTTAATGAAGTTCACATCAACATGTTTTTCTTGGGCAACCAATGAATCTAACGGAACATTATTAGGATCAACATTAGTCCTACCACTCACAAGCATAGACATAATTGCATCAATCTTATCACTCAAGGAAGAGGTTTCTTCAACAGAATTTACCTTCTTACCTTGTGGAGCTCTTTCCGTGTGCCATTCAGAGAAATTTATCATCATATCATCAAGAAGCTTTGTTGCCGCCCCCAAAGTGATGGACATAAAGGTACCTCCAGCAGCTGAATCCAATAGGTTCCGTGAAGAAAAATTCAATCCTGCATAAAAGGTTTGGATGATCATCCAAGTAGTCAGTCCATGGGTTGGTCAATTTTTAACCAAAGACTTCATTCTTTCCCATGCTTGTGCAACATGCTCAGTATCTAATTGCTTAAAATTCATTATGCTACTTCTCAAAGAGATAATTTTAGCAGGAGGATAATATCTACCAATGAAAGCATCCTTACATTTAGTCTATGAATCAATACTATTCTTAGGCAAAGATAGCAACCAATCTTTAGCTCTTCCTCTTAATGAGAAAGGAAACAATTTTAATTTTATAATGTCACAATATACATCCTTATACTTTTGCATTTCACATATTTCAACAAAATTATTAAGATGGGCAGCAGCATCATCAGAACTAACACCAGAAAATTGCTCTCTCATAACAAGATTTAGTAAAGCAGGTTTAATTTCAAAAAATTCTGCTGTAGTAGCAGGTGGAGCAATAGGTGTGCATAAGAAATCACTATTATTTGTGTTTGTGAAGTCACACAACTTAGTATTTCCAGGAGTATTCATTTTAGCAATAGTAAATAAAGTAAACTAGATAAAGTAAATGCAAGTAACTAATTTTTTTGTGTTTTTAATATGGCAAACAAGATAGTAAATAAAGAAAAACTAGCAACTAATTTTTTTGTGTTTCGTTTTAGTGCAGCAAACAAAGTAGTAAATAAAAGTAAAGCAAACCAAAAACAAAGTAAAGAGATTGGAGGTGGAGACTCCCCTTGCAGCGTGTCTTGATCTCCCCGGCAACGGCGTCAGAAAATATTGCTTGATAGCGTGTAAACACACGTCCGTTGGGAACCCCAAGAGGAAGGTGTGATGCGTATAGAAGCAAGTTTTCCATCAGTAAGAAACCAAGGTTATCGAACCAGTAGAAGCCAAGAAGCACGTTGAAGGTTGATGGCGGCGGAGTATAGTGCGGCGCAACACCAGGGATTCCGGCGCCAACGTGGAACCTGCACAACACAACCAAATTACTTTGCCCCAACGTGACAGTGAGGTTGTCAATCTCACCGGCTTGCTGTAACAAAGGATTAGATGTATAGTGTGGAAGATGATGTTTGCAGAAAACAGTAAAACGAGTATTGCAGTAGATTGTATTCGATGTAAAAGAATGGACCGGGGTCCACAGTTCACTAGAGGTGTCTCTCCCATAAGAAATAGCATATTGGGTGAACAAATTACAGTTGGGCAATTGACAAATAAAGAGAGCATAACAATGCACATACATGTTATGATGAGTAGTGTGAGATTTAATTGGGCACTACGACAAAGTACATAGACCGCTATCAAGCATGCATCTATGCCTAAAAAGTCCACCTTCAGGTTATCATCCGAACCCCTTCCAGTATTAAGTTGCAAACAACAGACAATTGCATTAAGTATGGTGCGTAATGTAATCAACAAATACATCCTTAGATATAGAATTGATGTTTTATCCCTAGTGGCAACAGCACATCCACAACCTTAGAGGTTGCTGTCACCCCCCCATATTTAATGGAGGCATGCACCCACTATCGAGCATAAGTACTCCCTCTTGGAGTTACAAGCAATGACTTGGCCAGAGCCTCTACTAGCAACGGAGAGCATGCAAGATCATAAACAACACATAGATAGATTGATAATCAACATAGCATAATATTCATTATTCATCGGATCCCAACAAACGCACATGTAGCTTTACAGATAGATGATCTTGATCATGTTAGGCAGCTCACAAGATCAGACAATGATAGCACAATGGGGAGAAGACGACCATCTAGCTACTGCTATGGACCCATAGTCCAGGGGTGAACTACTCACACATCAATCCGGAGGCGACCATGGCGGTGTAGAGTCCTCCGGGAGATGATTCCCCTCTCCGGCAGGGTGCCGGAGGCGATCTCCTGAATCCCCCGAGATGGGATTGGCGGCGGCGTCTCTGGAAGGTTTTCCGTATCGTGGCTCTCGGTACTGGGGCTATCTTCGACGAAGGCTTAAGTAGGCGGATGAGGTAGGTCAAGGGGCGTCACGAGGGGCCCACACCACAGGGCCGCGCGGCCAGGGCCCAGGCCGCGCCGCCCTGGTGTCTGGCCACCTCGTGGCCCCACTTCGTGACTCCTTCGGTGTTCTGGAAGCTTCGTGGAAAAATAGGACCCTGGGCGTTGATTTCGTCCAATTCCGAGAATATTTCCTTACTAGGATTTCTGAAACCAAAAACAGCAGAAAACATCAACTGGCTCTTCGGCATCTCGTTAATAGGTTAGTGCCGGAAAATGCATAATAATGACATATAATGTGTATAAAACATGTGAGTATCATCATAAAAGTAGCATGGAACATAAGAAATCTATAATATCTATAAAGTTCATCCCCACTAAGATGCATTTAATGTTTGCAAGCTGAAATCTGGTGTTGCCACATCACCCCAATTATCCCTATCCATCAGATTCTAAATCTATAGCCATCTTATGTTCTTTTCTTAAATAGAGTCACCCACCAGCGAATGTTCTTGCGAGGGACAATGATACTGGTTTTTCTGGAGCTTTGGCGCTGTGGTCCAATTATCTTCCCGCAAAGGGTATCTCTTTTTTTTCATTTGGCCCTCTTCATATTCATATTCCTCACTATATCATTTTGGAGAAGAAACTGATGTCTTTTCTTCTCCATTCTCATCATTTTTATCAATAAATGCAGTAGAAACGATGGTGTAGCCCTCCCTTTTAAGTGGTGCAGAAGCTCCATGGCTCCATTCCCGTCATCTCAACCAACGCTCTGTGTACACGTCTCTTCTGCAGATTCATCAGTTTTTGCTGTTGGAAACTCAACGTGATCTGAAGCCCCGTCATCGACGAAAATCTCTTGCCGTTATCATGCATGTTGTACAGATGAATCTGGAATACCTGTTGTCGCCGCTGAGTCACACTAGGCCCCTACTCAGCGAATCTGTATCACCTGGCAGGTAAACCTTCCTCTCTTCTTAGCTACTCTCACTACCCTAGCTTGATGATGCTTTCATTAATCCCTGATATTAGCATGGTTTCTTTGCACCAAATTAGCTATTTTCCTGCAACAACAAAGAACACTGATTTTCTTTTTGTACAATAATTATAGGCTGCAGGATACGGAGCTGTTCATGTTCATGCAAAGCCCAAACTGGACGGTGGATGATGATAAGAAGTTCTGGAATTGTGCCTAATCCTGTCTGCTTAACTACATCGTGATCAACTCCATTTTCTCGATCAAGTTTGATATATATCCATGCAATTGTGTTGGTATTCATGTGTTGTTTGTAGACAGGCCATCGCTACAGATCAAACCACTAAGATGCATTACCATGTATGTTTTCCACAATTTTCCCTAATGGTTTTATGCCGTTATGGTGTAGTAATACTGATTTCTTTTTGTCTGATCATATGAATGGTATGATAGAGGTTGAGTTGTTTGTAGACAGGCATCACTTACAAGCATGGCTAACCGAAGAAAGTATCAGCTATACCTGAGCCAGCTTATATGGCATCAGTCCTTGATGTCTTCTTATTGACAGTCTATATGGCGTATTTACATGCAATTTAATTATGATACTGGGTCTTCCTAAATTGATTTCAACTATGTCTTTGGAGTATGTGCCCTTTCAATCCAACCAGATATACTGTATTAGACAAGAACTGGTATTTTTTGGGAGGCGAGGTTTTTGTTTAGTCTTTTCAAGTAAGTGCAATATTTTTTTTTCATTGTTATTAAGTTTTAAATGAAAGCAATATTTAGAAGTTTCCTTTTGAAGAGACATTATACTTTCTCCGAACAAAATCCACTATATATACTTGATAAACATGGATGGATGCAAACTTGCATCCATAAGATGTGATTCGCTTAATTAATACTTGATATTCACAGGGGCTATATATGCTAGCATCTTCGATCAATTTCAAGCTCCCATTTGACTCATCGGTCATTTGTTGATCGATCAGAAAGAATCAACGCTTATGTGCATTTGTATTTTGAAAGTTATGAAACCGACAGACCGGCCTTTAAATGAATCGAAAGTGCAGGTCTCTCAAAGAAAAAAAACATCTGGACCGAGATTGATCCCTATATAGTGCAATGTTGGATAATAAAAGTCAGACACTTTTTTGATAAAGTTAAAAATCAACCCTTCTACATGACCAAGATATACTCTTGGCAATCCAAGTGGCTTGACGGTTGATATATTCTCTGTCCATTGGTACAAAAAACCTATTCTACTACCATTTGATAAATTACCCCGGGCATTTTGAGAGCACATTTGCTGCATTTTATTTGTCACTTATATCAAATTTTGTTGATATTAGCTAAGAATCCCGCAGCAACGCGCGGGGTATCACCTAGTTATAGATACGTTTGAGACGTATCAGTGTCGCCGCAAGACCCCCCCTCCTTTGGTTCCTAAAGCTCTGCTAGGTGGCCGGCCTATCGTTGATTTCCTCGTGGATTGCAATCTTGGTGCGTTAGAGGTTTGTTGGTGTGGTTTTGATCATGATTGCTCCGGTACTGCAGAAGATAAGGCTCCCTCTTCATGGATCAAGTTGCCGCTTCGGCGGGTTAGACATTATATGTGTTGTCTTTTGTGTGGGTTTTGATCTGCGCTTGGCATGTGTGTGTTGTAATTTCTGGTATAACTAGCCGGTTAATAGCTTCGTTAATTCAAAGTCCAGGCTCATTTGATCTAAACAAAAAGTAAAGAGCGTGAGTCCTGCCAAATCCCCAAATCATAGGATCCAATTTCCAGAAACCTGGCCACGAGCCCGTGGTTCGGCTGCTGCATCTGTAAAGGTCGCGCGTGAACAAGGCAGCATTCCGCAGTTCCCCAAATCGAGCCCTAGATGGCAACCACGCGGGTTGTCATAGGCGGTTGCCGATCGTCCGACGATGGCCCGCTCTCGATCCGCGATAGATCGCGGCTGACCGAACGAATTGTCGGCTTCTACCGGACGGCGGCCGGCCGGCTGCCCTCCGGCAGCGACGATATCCTCCTCCACGGTGGTTTCTGCATCGGAATCCTGGACCCCGTCTCCAACATCGTCGCCAACGCCATCAGCAGCAGCGGCGGCTCGGTCGGAAAGAACGGCGCGGCGGAGGAAGCGACTGCCGAATCGTCGCTGGATGGAATGGCGGCGCGGTCGCTCGACGGCCTCTTGGCCTTCCTGGTATCCTGCTTCCGCTACCTCGCACCGGAGGAGGCGCTGCGCTACCTGCGCGCGGCGAAAGCTGACCTATGCGCCGCCGTTCGCCTCATCGAATCGGACCGCTGCACCCAGGCGTTTCGCGTGGATTCCGGTACCGCCAGGACCGCCCTCCGGTGCGCCGCCCTGGCCGCGCGGCACCCTGATCCGGATCACCTGGTGACTGTCACTCTTACAATCTTCTATTGTCGCCACCATGTTTGCGAGGTACTTTTTCCACCGCCGGGATGCTGCCCCTCCGCCGTGCCAATCATTATGAACAAGAAAAAGATCAATAAGGGACGCCTCTCTGCCGCTGCCGTCGAGCGCCTGCGCCACATTCTGACGCCGGAATCACAGCTACTCATGGCTTCCACACGGCTACCTCCTGACATACACCATCTCCTGGCTAGGCCGCTGCTTGAAAGACCCCGCTTCATCGGTATCCGCTCATTAAGCTCGCGGCTGGCTTCATTAACCTACTCCCTCAGTCGATCGCTCCTCAACAGAATCCACTGCTTCTACCTGGAGGTTCTGACCCTGCTGCCGCCGGAAATGCTGCGTAGCCACTACCACCGCAGCCTCGTCATCGCCGGGCACTGCTACGGTCCCCTTGACCCTGTCTCCAACATAATCCTCAACACGGTCTGGCTGGAAGCCACCTTCCCTGTTCCCAAGGAGCGGCAGTTCGAACTGCCCATGATCAGCTCATCGGCCCTGCTCCGCCTCGCGCACCGCTCCGTCGAAGGCATGGTCGCTTTCCTCCGCGCTTTCGCCGGTGGTGACCTCTCCGACCTCGACGCCTACCGGTTCCTTCTCCACGCCGATGCCAACCTCGGCGTAGCAACACAAGCACTGAAGCAAGCACGGGCAGAATGTGATGAAGTGGACAATCCATCAAGACGCAATCTTTGTGGCGTTTTCTTCTGGGGAAAAAGAATAGAACCCGAGAAGGGTTATCCAACTGTCCCGCTGTCCGACCTCTACCAAGCTGCAGTCATCGCAGCAATGCACCCAAGGCCTGACATGCTGCGAGAATTCCTCGCGTCCGGCCGCGTGCACGCCATGCTGCCTGCCTACTCCGGCAGATCACTCTCCCGTGAGGACGTTCGCTCGCTCATCGTTTCACTATCAGAGACCAAGCCCTCCTCCCAGGATGACGGCTTGCCATTGCTGCCAGCTAAATATCAACGGCTGCCCCAGATGGCGCGAGACAGTTTTATCTTAAACCAGGAGATATTTCAGAGAGAGCTTACACTCTTCTCCAGAATGGTTAAAGCTGCTTTGAAGGAATACACGAAACATAATGGGGTCAGTTAAATTTGTTCATCCAGATGTCTGTTACTGTTAGTATTTCTTACCAATGCTTAACGATGCTTGATACCTCTTTATATGTTCATTATATATATTACAGGGTACTGAGTATGAGCTTGTTTTTATTTGCGGAGGAAATGAGAATGTGGCTGATTGGGATGGACTGCCTCGGTCCATTTTTAAGTACCACTACTGTCATGTGAACTTCCTGGGAAGGCCCAGAGGTTCTAATGTGGCGCCAACACTTTTCTTCGCGGAGTGCGTCAAATATGACGGGAACAATGATATAGATCGGAAAACTACATGTTGTACCATCGTTGTGCCACCTAAACATGTTGCTGGTCAGCTCTATCATGCAGCAGAACCTGGTTCCTATTTCTCTTTGTTTATCTTCATATTGCTTAATATCTTCTACTTTTACATGTTTTTGGTGCAGAGGAACTCAGGTGCTATTACTGTGAGTTTGAAGGGACTAGTATTGTGCATCCATCTCAAAGGAATTACCATGGATGTAGAACGGACCTGGAGAAGATGGTTCTTGGAAAAAATGTATACAAGACTGACAAAATTGTCTACAATGCTAAAACCTTAACTGGTTTCATGGGCTTACTTCCGGTGGATTATGTCTATTTTGACCCTGAGTATAGCAGCAAAGGGTTGTTGCGAGTGATCAGTAGCAATGCTGATATTTAATAGACTGTAAATGCTGTTGCGCGTGGACCAATGAATTCGTATCTAAAGGTATAATAGATGCCCCCAAAGGGGGTGTGAGGTAAATCAGATTTGACTGACCATTGATTTTTACCTCAACGAATCTGAACCGTTCTTTTTTTACCGCGGTGGTATAAAAGGAGAATCCCACGGAGGAAAACCCTAGCAGCCTCTCCCCAAATCCCGCTCCCGTGCTTGTGCTCCCCAACCCCCTCGCTCAATGTCGCCGCTCCGTCTCCCTAGCCGCCACCCAGCTCCATCTCGCCTCCTCTTCTCCCCCACCAACCCCCACCAAGTGTGGGACAAGCCAGGAGAAGCTGCTAGATGGAGGCGGGCTGCGTGGTAAGCAGCGGCCGCCGCATCTGGTCGCCGGCGGCCACCGGCGTGGTTGGCCTGCGAGTGCAAACCCTAGCGCGCCGCCTCCATTCCCGCGTCTCCCTTCGATCCTCCTACTCTCCTCTAGCTCCATCCGCCCCTCCCTCCTCAACGCCCAGTGGTTTCCATTCAGATCAATGCCGCTGGGCCATCTTTCTTCCTCCACAACGATGAGCACGAGGTGGAGCAGGGTCGTCGTCATGCGGTTCTTCTCTCTGGGGTCAAATGGAATAGTGCAGATCATCACCGTCTTTTTCTCTTCGGTGGTGCTCAGCTGGAGCAGCATGGCAGGCCACCACAGCTTTCTTCTGCCTGGCACTAGTGAAGAGCGAGGGTAAGCAGCGGCCAAGCCTTCCCTTCTCCATCACGTTGCTCTTCTTGGTGCATGTCTCTCACTCCTCCCAGGCGCTCAACAGGGATAGATACAGGAATAGAAGGAGCCGCTTCCCAGCTAACCTAGCGCAGGTATCTGTAGTCCCAAACTCATCCATCAGATTTCTCTATCTCCCTATCTCTCTCTGGATTTAACTCATCCATCCGATTTCTCTATCTCCCTATCTCTCTCTGGATTTAATCCTTGAAAGTTTTGTTGATTTGTGAGATCTACCTATCTATGCAAGCAAGATGTTTGACAAAAATCTGAACAGGTTATTCACTCTCTTGATCTCTTGATTGAGCACAGATGAACTTGTTCATGGATTCAGTAAGATTCAGATTTGTCATTTTTTTCCTACATACATATTACGAATTTTGGCTAAAAGCTAGCTGCAGTAGATAGTTGCTTAAAAGTTCTGCGTGGAGGTGAGTATTTTTCGTTCTATGTTTGATATGGGTATCTCTCCCCAATTACGTAGGTCGCTTTCTATTTTCCATTTTCAGTTTATTTTGGCCGAGCGACACAGGATTTGAGATTATCACGCAAATCAGCTGATGTCTGGTGAGCACTACATGTTAATAGTATGCTCCAAATCAGTGGTGACGGTCTAAACTGAATCTATATATGGTTATCATGTCATTTCAGCATGGCCTGGTTGCTTGAACGATAACAAGATTGAAACAAAAGTTGTACACGATCAGCTTTGTTCAGTGGCGGAGAGGTATCCTCTCTCTTCTCATCATAGCAACATCTGTGTTATTTTCACAGTTTATATAGCACGCTTTTGTAGGAATGGCGAGGGAGAGCATATCATGACCCGCAAGGTGATGATTTTTGGTACTATTGGACAATTTAATATTTCATATCCTGTTGTGCTTATCGCGGAAAGGAATTTTCTTTTGCCACATGCTATTTTTGAACAATAACTCGGCGTGTTCTCCTCATTTTGAAATATTAGTTAATTGGGTGGTGATACCATACTTATATAATTTCTGGTATCTTTTCTTTAAAAAACTTGTTAAACTGATTGCTGCCTCATAATCACTAAAACAGAAGAACTTGAAAAGGTTCTTTTAAAGAACTCAGGGATGAGTTGAAAGAAGCCATTGACAAGTGCTTTTCACGGAATTTTGTAGTAAAACATATTAGTTGTGCAATGATAATGGATTTATGGTGAGCTTAATGTATCCCTAGAAATATTACCTTAGATAGCTGTACTTCAGTGTGGAATTCACGATATCGTTGTGTAGTAGTAAAACGATAGTCGTAATGAGAAGATAAAAATACCGAATAGCTACAGGAGGATCTGACAAACATGTGAATATGCAACCTCATCCCATCACCCCAATTGAAAGTTCAAAAAATCTCACATCTACTTGCATTGTTTCATATACTTCTTATTTACTGTGAGCCTTTGTATCTAGAAGCAGGCCAAATCCAGCCCTTTCTCCTGGGTTAACTATATTCATTTCTTCCAGGCTTGGAAAAATGCATCAGATAAAATAAGTGGTTTCAATGTTACCGTAGTTGCGCAATATTTTTTCAGATGAAGAACTAAAATCAATGTAGCATTATCAATTAGGTATGGTTATTACCTATCGCAGTAGGTAGATGATAAGAACTTAAGTACCACAGAGAGCAAGTATTGTTTAGTCTGAAGAGCTCTTTAAATTAGGGAGTTATATCAGATGCGTTTTTTGACAGATATACACATGGTGCCTGTAGGGATTCGTTGCATAGAAAACAAAAAATTTCCTACCGCGAGAATGCAATTCAAGCCAAGATGCAATCTAGAAGACGGGAGCAACGAGGGGATGAACGAGACTCACCCTTGAAGATTTCCAAAGCCTACAAGATGAGGCTCTTGTTGCTGCGGTAGATGATCACTTGCCGCTTTCAAAAGCGCGTAGAAGATCTTGACGGTGCCATAATCGGGCGGCACCTCCGTACTCGGTCACACGTTCGGTGTTGATGAAGACGACGTCCTCCTCCCCGTTCCAGCGGGCAGCGGAAGTAGTAGCTCCTCCTTGAATCCGGCAGCACGACGGCGTGGTGGCGGTGGCGATGGAGATCTCCGGCAGAGCTTCGCTAAGCGTTGCGGGAGAGGAGGAGGAGTGGGGCGGCTAGGGTTTGGGGAGAGGGGGTGGCCGGCCTCCTTGGGGTGTGGCCAAGGTGGTCGTGTTGTGGTGGCCGGGCCCCTCCCCTTGGCCCCTCATTATATAGGTGGAACCCCCAAATGTTGGACTACAAGTCTTCGAATAAGACCCCAACCCAAAACCTCCCATGTGTAGGGAAACCTACCCAAGGTGGGACTCCTACCTCAAGTGGGATTCCCACCCTTCCATGAGGGGGGGGGGGGGGGGGTGGCCGGCCCCCGTGGTGGAGTCCACTTGGGACTCCACCCCTCTAGGGTTGGCCGGCCATGGGTGGTGGAGTCCCTCCGGGACTCCGCCTTCCAAAGTGAATTCTTCCGGACTTTTCTAGAACCTTCCATAAATTCACCGGATCATTTTCAAACTTATAAAATGACTTCCTATATATGAATCTTATTCTCCGGACCATTCCGGAACTCCTCGTGATGTCCGGGATCCCATCCGAGACTCCGAACAAAACTTCGAACTCCATTCCATATTCAAGTTCTACTAATACGACATCAAACCTTAAGTGTGTCACCCTACGGTTCGCGAACTATGTGGACATGGTTGAGAACTCTCTCCTCCCAATAACCAATAGCGGGATCTGGAGATCCATAATGGCTCCCACATATTCAACGATGACTTAGTGATCGAATGAACCATTCACATACGATACCAATTCCCTTTGTCACACGATATTTTACTTGTCCGAGGTTTGATCATCGGTATCTCTCTATACCTTGTTCAACCTCGTCTCCTGACAAGTAGTCTTTACTCGTACCGTGGTATGTGGTCTCTTATGAACTTTATTCATATGCTTGCAAGCTATTTAGACGACATTCCACCGAGAGGGCCCAGAGTATATCTATCCGTCATCGGGATGGACAAATCCCACTATTGATCCATATGCCTCAACTCATACTTTCCGGATACTTAATCCCACCTTTATAACCACCCATTTACGTAGTGGCGTTTGATGTAATCAAAGTACCTTTCCGGTATAAGTGATTTACATGATCTCATGGTCGAAAGAACTAGGTAACTATGTATCGAAAGCTTATAGCAAATAACTTAATGACGTGATCTTATGCTACGCTTAATTGGGTGTGTCCATTACATCATTCATATAATGATATAACCTTGTTATTAATAACATCCAATGTTCATGATTATGAAACTAATCATCTATTAATCAACAAGCTAGTTAAGAGGCTTACTAGGGACTCATTGTTGTTTACATAACACACATGTATCAATGTTTCGGTTAATACAATTATAGCATGATATATACAAATTTATCATAAACATAAAGATATATAATAACCACTTTTATTATTGCCTCTTGGGTATATCTCCAACAGTCTCCCACTTGCACTAGAGTCAATAATCTTGATTACATTGTAAGGTACCTAACACCCATGACATTCTGGTGTTGGTCATGCTTTGCCCTAGGGAGAGCTTTAGTCAACGGATCTGCTACATTCATATCAGTGTGTACTTTGCAAATCTTTACTTCTCTATCTTCGATGTACTCACGAATCGAGTGATAACGCAGCTTGATATTCTTCAGCCTCTTGTGTGACCTTGGTTCTTGTGCATTGGCGATGGCACCCATGTTGTCACAGTAGATGACTAGTGGGTCCAATGCACTAGGAACCACACCGAGCTCTACAATAAACCTCTTCATCCATACCGCTTCTGATGAAGCCTCTGAAGCTGCTATGTACTCCGATTCTGTTGAAGACTTCGCCACCGTGCGCTGCTTCGAGCTAGCCCAACGTACTGCAGCACCATTCAATATAAACACGTACCCAGACTGAGACTTAGAGTCATCAGGATCAGTGTTCCAACTTGCATCAGTGTAACTTGTTACAACGAGCTCTTGGTCACCTCCATAACAAAGAAACATATCCTTAGTTCTTTTCAAGTACTTCAGGATATCCTTGACCGCTGTCGAGTGTTCCATTCCTGGATCACTTTGATATCTGCTAGTCAGACTAACAGCATGTGCTATATCCGGTCTAGTACATAGCATGGCATACATGATAGAGCCTACTGCCGAGGCATAGGGGATCTGACTCATCCTTTCTCTTTCTTCTGCCGTAGCCGGACCTTGAGCCTTACTCAAGACCTTGCCTGGTAACATAGGTAAGAATCCTTTCTTACTTTCGTCCATTCTAAACTTCTTTGGAATCTTGTCCAGGTATGTACTCTGTGATAGCCCTATTAGGCGTCTTGATCTATCTCTATAAATCTTGATGCCTAATATATACGATGCTTCACCAAGGTCTTTCATTGAAAAACTATTATTCAAATAACCTTTTACACTGCTTAATAGTTCTATATTATTCCCAATCAATAATATGTCATCTACACATAATATCAGGAACGCTACAAAGCTCCCACTCACTTTCTTGTAAATACAGGCCTCTCCATGACACTGTATAAACCCGAAGTCTTTGATCACCTTATCAAAGCGTCGGTTCCAACTTCTTGATGCTTCCTTCAGTCCATAAATTGAACACTGAAGTTTGCATACTTTGTCAGCATTTTTAGGATCGACAAAACCTTTGGGTTGTACCATATACAACTCTTCTTCAATGTCTCCATTAAGGAACGCCGTTTTGACATCCATCTGCCAAATCTCATAATCGAAAAATGCAGCCATTGCTAACAAAATCCTCACAGATTTTAGCTTCGCTACAGGTGAGAAAGTCTCATCGTAGTCAACACCTTGAATTTGTTGGAAACCCTTTGCGACAAGTCGAGCTTTATAGACAGTAATATTACCATCAGCATCTGTTTTTCTCTTGAAGATCCATTTATTCTCGATAGCCTTGCGGCTATCAGGTAAGTCTACCAAAGTCCACACTTTGTTATCATACATGGATCCCATTTTGGATTTCATGGCTTCTTGCCATTTGTTGGAATCTGGGCTCATCATCGCTTCTTCATACGTCGCAGGGTCTTCATCATTGTTGTCCACAATCATGACATTTAGACAAGGATCATACCAATCAGGAGTGGCACGTTCCCTTGTCGATCTGCGAGGTTCAGTAGCTATCTCGTTTGAAGTTTCATGATCATTATCATTAGCTTCCTCTGTTGTTGGTGTAGGCGGTACATGAACAACTTCCGGTACTGCGCTACTCTGATCAACGAGTGAAGATTCAGTAATCTCGTTGAGTTCTACTTTTCTTCCAGTCACTTCTTTAGTGAGAAATTCTTTCTCAAGAAAGGTTCCATTCTTAGCAACAAAGATTTTGCCTTCGGATCTGTGATAGAAAGTGTACCCTATAGTTTCCTTAGGGTATCCTATGAAGACTCATTTCTCCGCTTTGGGTTCTAGCTTGTCCGGTTGTAACTTTTTTACATAGGCTTCGCAACCCCAAACTTTAAGGAACGACAGCTTAGGTTTCTTATTAAACCATAATTCATACGGTGTCGTTTCAACGGATTTTGATGGTGCTCTATTTAGAGTGAATGCGGCTGTCTCTAATGCATAACTCCAAAATGATAACGGCAAATCAGTAAGAGACATCATAGAACCAACCATATCTAAGAGAGTTCGATTACGACGTTCGGACACACCGTTTCGTTGTGGTGTTCCCGGCGGTGTCAATTGTGAAAGTATTCCGCATTTCTTTAAATGCATGCCAAACTCATAACTCAGATATTCACCTCCGCGATTAGATCGTAGAAATTTAATCTTCTTTTTACGTTGATTTTCTACTTCACTTTGCAATTCCTTAAACTTCTCGAAAGTTTCGGATTTATGTTTCATGAAATAGATATACCCATATCTACTTAGATCATCTGTGAAGGTTAGAATATAACGATAACCACCGCGCGATGCTACACTCATTGGTCCGCATACATCGGTATGTATGATTTCCAATAAGTCTGTAGCTCGCTCCATCATACCAGAGAATGGAGTCTTAGTCATTTTTCCCATTAGACATGCTTCGCATTTATCAAGTGACTCAAAGTCAAGTGATTCAAGTAATCCATCGGTATGGAGTTTCTTCATGCGTTTCACTCCAATATGACCAAGACGACAGTGCCACATATAAGTAGAATTATCATTCAATTTAATTCGCTTTAGCATCAATGTTATGAATATGTGTATCACTACTATCAAGATCTAACATAAATAAACCATTCTTTTCAGGTGCTCGACCATAAAAGATATTATTCATAAAAATAGAACAACCATTATTCTCAGACTTGAATGAATAACCGTCTTGCATTAAACAAGATCCAGATATAATGTTCATGCTCAACACGGGTACAAAATAACAATTATTGAGGTTTAAAACTAATCCCGGAGGTAGATGTAGAGGAAGTGTGCTGACAGCGATCACATCGACTTTGGATCCATTTTCAACGCGCATTGTCACTTCATCCTTCAATAGTCTTCGTTTATTCTTTAGTTCCTGTTTCGAGTTACAAATATGAGCAACCGAACCAGTATCAAATACCCAGGTACTAGTACGAGAACCAGTAAGATAAACATCTATAACATGTATATCAGCTATACCTTCTTTCTTCTTCTTGACAAGGCCGCTCTTCAGATCAGCCAAATACTTGGAGCAATTACGCTTCCAGTGTCCCTTCTCCTTGCAGTAATAGCACTCAGCATCAGGCTTAGGGCCATTCTTAGGTTTCATAGGAGGCGTGGCAGCTTTCTTTCCACCCTTCTTGAATTTACCTTTAGACTTGCCCTGTTTCTTGAAACTGGTGGTCTTGTTGACCATCAACACTTGGTGCTCTTTCTTGATCTCAATCTCAGCAGATTTTAGCATGGCGAAGAGTTCAGGTAACTCTTTGTTCATGTTCTGCATGTTGTAGTTCATCACAATGTTCTTGTAACAAGGTGGCAGTGATTGATGGACACGATTAATCCCCAGTCTGTTAGGAATCACTATTCCCATGTCGCTGAGTTTCTTCGCATGCCCGGTCATGGCGAGCATGTGCTCACTAACGGAGCTGCCTTCTTCCATCATGCAGCTGAAGAAGTGTTTCGATGCTTCATAGCATTCCACGGCCGCATGAGTTTCAAAGATAGCTTTCAGCTCATTGACCAACTCATGAGGATCGTGGTGCTCAAAACGTTTTTGAAGATCGGCTTCTAAACTACATAGGATGGCACACTGAACTTGAGAGTACCGAGTTTTCCGAGTCGCATAAACATTATTTACTTCATCGGTTTCAGTTTCTGCAGGAGGGTCACCTAGCGGTGCATCAAGCACATATTGCAGGTTTCCACCAGCGAGGGAAATCCTCACATGACGGAATCAGTCGGTGAAGTTGCTACCGTTGCTCTTAAGCTTTTCCTTCTCTAGGAACTGGTTAAAATTGATTGGGGACGCCATATCTACAACATATATTTGCAATAGTTTAGACTAAGTTTATGACAAATTGAGTTCAAATTTTAATTCAACGTAATTAAAAACTAGGTGAACTCCCACTCAAAACAATATCCCTCGAATTGTCTTAGTGATCACACGAACCAAATCCACCACACCAAGTCCGATCATCACGAGACAAGATGTAACTTCAATGGCGAACACTCAAAGTGTTCATCATATCAATCATATGATTCATGCTCTACCTTTCGGTATCACGTGTTCCGAGACCATGTCTGTACATGCTAGGCTCATCAGGGCCACCTTAGTATCCGCATGTGCAAAACTGGCTTGCACCCGTTGTATGCACTTGTTGATTCTATCACACCCGATCATCACGAGATGCTTCGAAACGACAAGTCTTAGCAACGGTGCTACTAAGGACGAACACTTTATTATCTTGATATTTTAGTGAGAGGGATCATCTTATAATGCTACCGTCGCGATCTAAGCAAAATAAGATGCATAAAAGGATTAACATCACATGCAGTTCATATGTGATATGATATGGCCCTTTTGTCTTTGCACCTTTGATCTTCATCTCCAAAGCACGGACGTTGATCTCCATCATCAACGGGCATGATCTCCATCATCGTCGGCGTAGCGTCAAGGTCAATGGCGTCGTCTTCATGATTGTTCTCCACGTAGCAACTATTACAACTACTTTGAAATACTACTCAACATGAAATTTAAAGACAACCATAAGGCTCCTGCCGGTTGCCACAATACAATAATGATCATCTCATACATATTCATCATCACATTATGGCCATATATCACATCACCAAACCCTGCAAAAACAAGTTAGACGTCTCTAATTTTGGTTGCATATTTTACGTGGTTTAGGGTTTTCAAGTGAGATCTAATCTACCTACGAACATGAACCACAACGGTGATACTAGTGTTGTCAATAGAAGAGTAAATTGAATCTTCACTATAGTAGGAGAGACAGACACCCGCAAAGCCACTTATGCAATACAAGTTGCATGTCGAGCGTGGAGCAAATCTCATGAACGCGGTCATGTAAAGTTAGCCCGAGCTGCTTCATCCCACTATGCCACAAAGATGCAAAGTACTCAAACTAAAGACAACATAAGCATCAACGCCCACAAAACCATTGTGTTCTACTCGTGCAACCATCTATGCATAGACACGGCTCTGATACCACTGTAGGGATTCGTTGCATAGGAAACAAAAAAATTTCCTACCGCGAGAACGCAATCCAAGCCAAGATGCAATCTAGAAGACGGGAGCAACGAGGGGATGAACGAGACTCACCCTTGAAGATTTCCAAAGCCTACAAGATGAGGCTCTTTTTGCTGCGGTAGACGGTCACTTGCCGCTTTCAAAAGCGCGTAGAAGATCTTGATGGTGCCACAATCGGGCAGCACCTCCGTACTCGGTCACACGTTCGGTGTTGATGAAGACGACGTCCTTCCCCCCGTTTCAGCGGGCAGCGGAAGTAGTAGCTCCTCCTTGAATCCGGCAGCACGACGGTGTGGTGGCGGTGGCGATGGAGATCTCCGGCAGAGCTTCGCTAAGCGTTGCGGGAGAGGGGGAGGAGTGGGGCGGCTAGGGTTTGGGGAGAGGGGGTGGCCGGCCTCCTTGGCGTGCGGCCAAGGTGGTGGTGTTGTGGTGGCCGTCCCCCTCCCCTTGGCCCCTCATTATATAGGTGGAACCCACAAGTGTTGGACTACAAGTCTTCGAATAAGACCCCAACCCAAAACCTTCCATGTGTAGGGAAACCTACCCAAGGTGGGACTCCCACCTCAAGTGGGATTCCCACCCTTCCATGAGGGGGGGGGGGGGTGGCCGGCCCCCTTGGTGGAGTCCACTTGGGACTCCACCCCTCTAGGGTTGGCCGGCCATGGGTGGTGGAGTCCCTCCGGGACTCCGCCTTCCAAAGTGAATTCTTCCGGACTTTTCTAGAACCTTCTAGAACCTTCCATAAATTCACCGGATCATTTTCAAACTTATAAAATGACTTCCTATATATGAATCTTATTCTCCGGACCATTCCGGAACTCCTCGTGATGTCCGGGATCCCATCCGAGACTCCGAACAAAACTTTGAACTCCATTCCATATTCAAGTTCTACTAATATGACATCAAACCTTAAGTGTGTCACCCTACGGTTCGCGAACTATGTGGACATGGTTGAGAACTCTCTCCGCCCAATAACCAATAGCGGGATCTGGAGATCCATAATGGCTCCCACATATTCAACGATGACTTAGTGATCGAATGAACCATTCACATACGATACCAATTCCCTTTTTCACACGATATTTTACTTGTCCGAGGTTTGATCATCGGTATCTCTCTATACCTTGTTCAACCTCGTCTCCTGACAAGTACTCTTTACTCGTACCGTGGTATGTGGTCTCTTATGAACTTTATTCATATGCTTGCAAGCTATTTATACGATATTCCACCGAGAGGGCCCAGAGTATATCTATCCGTCATCGGGATGGACAAATCCCACTGTTGATCCATATGCCTCAACTCATACTTTCGGATACTTAATCCCACCTTTATAACCACCCATTTACGTAGTGGCGTTTGATGTAATCAAAGTACCTTTCCGGTATAGGTGATTTACATGATCTCATGGTCGAAAGGACTAGGTAACTATGTATCGAAAGCTTATAGCAAATAACTTAATGACATGATCTTATGCTACGCTTAATTGGGTGTGTCCATTACATCATTCATATAATGATATAAGCTTGTTATTAATAACATCCAATGTTCATGATTATGAAACTAATCATCTATTAATCAACAAGCTAGTTAAGAGGCTTACTAGGGACTCATTGTTGTTTACATAACACACATGTATCAATGTTTCGGTTAATACAATTATAGCATGGTATATAAACATTTATCATAAACATAAAGATATATAATAACCACTTTTATTATTGCCTCTTGGGCATATCTCCAACAGTGCCTGCTTTGCTTATAATAGGTTCTCACTTTCTTTTTAATAGTTGATGCCAACCTCTTAAAGTATGTAAGACTGTTTCTCCATGGTATTACTACAACTGTTAGACTCACGCCTTTCCCGTCTTCATACTCAGCCTATGCTACTTGCTTTTTGTGTTATCTGTTTCTTCTACATACATTTTCCTTGGCCTAGATGATACTTGTTTTGAATAATATAACTTGGAATATTTTTTATTTCCCATGGTTAGCATGTGCTCTATTCTCCTAGGCAATAGTTTTTCTTGCCATGTCCTCATGTATATTTGTGTTATAAAGTCAGCTTCGTGAATTCGCTTTTGTTTGTCAGGTGTTGCGGCCGAAGGATGTATCTACATTTGTCTTTCCGTCACGTAGATCTTTCTCTTTATTTTTCGCATCTTTACATAACCCCTTTTATTAATATATATTTTCACACTACACTATTTGCCTATTGTTGACCTTTCACAAAAGATTTACAATTGGTAAAAACGCTCAAAAGAAAGAAATTAGCCTTAGCCAACAGTTGGTTCTTGTTGTCAATGTGTTCTTACTTTCCTTCGGTTGTAACAATCTTATACAACTCATTGTATTGTTTGACAGCTTTGAGACAAATATAAGAGCTCTGTTTCCTGCGACTTTCAGTTGTCTGTACCCACCTACTTGTGTGCATCTTTTAATTACTTAAATTGATTTTATCATAGCTAAATGAATAAAGTGACCTAGCCAAAAAAAAGTTCACCATTTTGGACCATGTTTCATTTAGGGACTTTGTGTTATTGTTGACTGGTTTTATTTAAATAAATCATCCAGCTATGCTGACTTTTCCTGCTAATTGGTGTGATTTTGCATGAAGATGATACATTTATTATAAGCTTCCGCTCTTGTTGTACTGGATTTCTGTGTGTGTGACAAACATGTAAGATGATCAGTTTGATGATGCATATACTTGGTTGATTTTGATTTTGATTGATTGCATATAATTGTTAGGTTCGTGTTTATTGACAAACATGTATTGCAATTTTTTTGTTTTCAAGTTGTTTTCTGATTACCGCCTGATCTAATACATTTTAAAACTTTCTCGGTAAAATATTGATGCATGTAAGAAATGGTAAATGCTGCAAGAATTGCCATCAAGATGATATTTTCTAATTTTATTATTTGGTCGTGATTTTGCCTCATTACACTCCGGAATGAGTACATGGATTTTTGTTGGACCTTATCAGTGTGTTGTGCTTACGAAAGCATTTCGTTTCTCATCTATTTGCATCGTCACAAGGATTGTTGTATGCTATCGAGTAATAAACATTTCGTTTCTCATCTATTTGCATCATTTCTCATCTATTTGCATCGATACTCTTATCGATGGGATCTTAGACGACTACAGACAGTACCTGACCACCTCCTACAACTGGTTGCACAGCCATGGCAGATGCAGGTCAAGACTCTGAATCTTCGTAGAGAAAATAAGAGTATATGATGACCTATAGTCCTGGATAGCAAGATATAGGTAGCCTTTTCGCTTTTTGCCTCTTTTTTTCATCACTAAATACTATCTTTTATTAATTCGCATGTGCAGTACACTATTTTCCTACGGTTTAGCCCTCAGAGTTATGTCAAGAGTGACCTCCAGGAGGCTATTAAAAGTGCTTTCACTTGATCAAAAGGGGAACCACGTACAGAAACAAGGAACATTATGTACCAGAAAGTGCTTTATAATCTCCAAACAACATATATGTAGGTACTTTTATTAATATCTATCTATGCTATGCATTTATTTTTCGTGTGTTATGCATCCAGTCGACTAATACCTGTCATGTTTCTCAGGACTTGCTTCGTGCGTGGGCAGGAGAAGTTTCTGCTCTTTCATGGAATGTGCGCTGCTGTTCAAAGTGTGCGCTTTTGTACAGATGCATGCTCAAGGTTGATATATAATCTCTACGTGATATGCATGTACGTATTTTTTTTTGGTATGACTATCTCTACTGCGCCCTTTTTTCTCTATGTATTGTGCATTCAGATGGCTAATATGGTTCATTAATTACTTCTTCTAAGGGTTCACTTCGTTCATCACTTCTATTGGTTGATTTTTTTGTTTTTTGGAGGATGGTATACATAATTGGTGAGACCCCCCATAAGGCTCCTCCGATCTCAGCGCATGATAGCCCTCTGATTGATTGAGCTCCAAGCAGATCCCAGCCATCTTTTTCACCGCGTGGATCCGAGGTGAGCCATTGTATCTGTAAAACCAATTGATCCATCCCAGTTCATGTATGATAATATAAAAAAAGTGTTTTTTTTCAGAAAAGAACCAGAAAGATCATGCGATACTTAATATGATAAGTAAAATGTCTACTACTGATGTAATGCATTCTCCGTTTAACAATATATAAGTTACACTGCTACATTCAATTTTTAGTTCTCCCCTTTTTCAGTGATAAGCTTTTTTTTGAGCTGGCGATTGTTTATGTCGAGGGTTGTCATTGATCTGTAGTTGTGGCGTGTAACAACGAGCATGTGGTACTGGGGATAACATTACTACGACCAGGTCATAGAACTTTCTATCTTGCCCATTGATCATCGGCTCTTTGAAATTATTTTTTCAACATGCTCAAGTGAAGATTGCTGGCTGGCCAGTCTACTCTGGCCTACCGCCATCAATCTAGAGTTCAGCAGCGCGGTGATATTGAATCCATGCTGCCATGAGCTACAACGATAAAGATAGAAAATGGACCCGGTGCATGTGGAGAGCATAGTGGAACATAAAACAGGTCAGGCTCATTATATTAGTTCAGATTTCAGTATGTATCCAACAACATCAAATGATGCTTTTGTTAGCACCATTGATGATTTCTTAATCAATGTTGTCATACTAAATTGCTGAACCCCCTGGGTTTAAAAACTTTATTAGGATTAAAGATTATACTAGAGAGCAGGTCAAATCATAATAGTTTACTTATATGGTTTGATGCATTGTATGTACAGATCGTCTTAGCCAATTATCTTATATCGATTGTTCACTGGGATTAAGGGATAAAATTGCTTGACCATTTTCAGATTCTCAAAATGTCACATGTCCTACAAGTAATTCTAGGGAAATAAGGATACATGGGTTATTTAAGTAAATTCTTGCATATATACTTGCAAGTATCTGTATTCTTGGTATCTTCCTGTACGTTCTTGCATATATGTTTTCGAGTCACAGCTAATGTTTGGTTTTCTTGGAGTAAATTGCTTCTACTAACAAAATGAACACACATGTATGTGAGATTCCTTGAGAATCATTTTTGCTAGGGAGATTCTTTCAGCATTCTATCAGTACATAATAATGGACATGTAGGTGAGGTTTCAACGTTCGTGAAAACATTAGCCAAACACTAGCTTATTAGTACCCATTTACATCATCTTGTGTCATTAAGACGGAGCATTAAAACAACAAACATGTCAGCTCTGGCTGCATCCTATGTGAGAACACCGTGATTCTATCCCACCGGTAAAGTGTGCATGCTCTTCTAGTGCACTTGGAAGCCTGGGATGTGCTTCCTTTCTGTGTCCATACTCCATGTTCATTCTATTTATGGTCTGTGATAGTGCTCTAATGAAAACACGTTGAGGTTCCGTGGGAAAATCGAGTCATTTCTTGCCATCTTTGTTGGCACCACTGTCCGAGATTATTCATGTACCTGCTCTTTGTTTCATTAGACATGCTGGCATGGTATCATTTCTGTGTTACAGAAAAAGGGGTCTAGCCAGCGGGAAAGCATGTAGATGGTACATCAACATAAATTTCCTGATATAATTGCCTTTACTGCTAGGTCTCACATTTTTTCCTGACTTGTCTATGCTCTAATATTGAGTGACATTGACAAAAAAAATTATCTTCTTTCAGTGGTCTACTAAATTTAGCCCATCATAGATTCTTCGTTGGTTATCAATATGCGATGTGTCACCAAGTAGGCGACCGACGAAATCTCTCACTGAATTGATCAAATTTAATCTCTTGAATGCGACCGTTTGGAGAAAATGATGATGACCAACTGTTCCTAAAATTAGAACCAAGGTTGCATCTGTAAAATTGATATGTACTCATGTTGTGTTATTGTGTAAGGTTGTTTATAGATTTTTCAGTTCAGCTATTTTGTTCCTTTTGAATAGCTTTTCAGATGCAGTGTGTTATCACCCATTATCGGATTTGGTTACATTGATATGTTTGTAATAATTATGTTTATGATGTTCTCTTTTTTTCTTAGCTTAGTATATATGTCAGACAAAACATTCATTAATGCCAAACGCTAGGGCCGCTTCTTGTCGGGGGGAAGACCCCGGGTAGGGCAATGGACACGGAGCAGCCGGCTGGCCACTGGCCGGCTCGCGGCAAAGGCCGGCTGAGGAGCAGCCGGCTGGAGCCGTGGCCGGCTGGTCCGGAAGCCGGCTGGCTCTAGGTCCTAGTCGGCCTAGCTACGGCCGCCAATGCTGTAGCTGGGCCGGCTTCTACAAGCCATATCCGACTGGGGGTTTGTACCTCAGACCGACTCGAGGCTGGCGAGTCTTGCACTAGAAGGAACCGGGTTGGTGATCCGGATTCGCGAAGTCCACGCTGACTTCATCCTCCGTAAAGCGCGGGGCACTGTGGAGCAATAGTGCCACGCGCCGGACAGGCCATCATGGCACACGTCGATCCGTACTGGCTACAGTGGCTGATGGCGACAGGGACACTTCCTCTCCATACCGCTGACTTCGGCAGCCGGATGGGACAGGCCATGAGGCCTCAACGGCTCCTGACGTCAGTGCCTCGGGAAGGAGCGGAAGCCGGAGCCGTCCAAGCCGGCCAGTAGACTATAGGGTCTTATATGTAAAGTGCCGGTGCCTATATAAGCCGCACTACCTCCTCTCGTGCAGGGGATGGATCATTCTCACTTCACTTCCACCCTTAGCGCTGCCCTGTGAGAGAGACTCTTGTCTTCCTTAGCCTTCCAGGAGCAGCCGGACACAGCTCTAGGAGCAACCTTGTATTGTGTGATCATCATATACATCCCTAGCAGGAGTAGAGGTGTTACCTCCATCTGAGGGCCTCGAACCTGGGTACGTCGCCGTGTCGCTCGTCCCCGTACCCGCATCCGAATACCGCCGTGAGATCTCTTAGGAACCACCTTCGTTAGCCACCCTATGGCATATGCCGTGACGATACCACGACATTTGGCGCCCACCGTGGGGCCTTTAGCATCCTCGGCCGGTGTCTTCATCCGGACGGGCCTCACCATCACCACCGGTGAGCGAGTCGCTTCAGGCTTGATCTGGAGATTCGGCTCCCTCGACTGCGTCAGCGACAACGCTGGCTGCTTCGCCGACCGGCCCTTCCCAGCCGGTGGCAGCGTCATCTCCTTCGGCGGCCACGACGTCTACGTCGCCACCGTCGCACCGCCGCGCTACCCGCGGCAGGTGCTGCGCTGCGCAAGCCCTCCTCCGCGAGCCGGCAGCAGCGCTCCCGCCAGCCCCGCCGTCGTGCAAGTCATGATGGCTGGCGAGGAGCTCCCCACCAAGAACCCGCGCACCCGCGGCCCCAACTTGGAGCGCAACGTCGACCCCAACGCTTCCGGCTCGGGCCCGAAGGCGCCACCACCACCGTCCCGGCTGGACGAAGTCCGGGCAAAGCTGAGCTCTCCGCTCACCACAGGCGCCGACGCCACCACCGTCGAGGCGGACCTGGAGGCACACCGCCAGCTCCTCCTCCAGCAGGCTGATGAGCTGGCTACCGCCAAACGCCAGTTGGCCATCACCCAGCGCGAGTACGAGCACGCCCACGGCTTCACGCCAGGCGGCAACAACCCCAGACGAGCCGGCATGATCCGCCGGCGAGGAGGCGCCCTGGGCGCCGAGATCGAGCGCGACGGCGCGAAAGCGCCGGCTCCATCCACGGAGCTGCCCGTCTACAACACCCCCGACAAGAACATCCTCGCAGCCGAAGCCGCTGCGAAGGAGCTAGCCCTCCTCGAAGGAGAAGAGCTGCGCCGCCAGACGCAGCGCGTAGCTGACCTGTGCCGGGCTGCAGCTGAGCAGACCAAGGACCCCAGGTATGGTGCTTCGAAAGCTCCTCCCGCCCGCGCTGCTGCAGGCAACAGCAAGAACCCCCACAGGGACACGGCCGAGTCCGCCTCGCCCGCACCAAGCCGGCACAGAGACTCCCGCGACACCCGCGCAGGTTCAAGCCGGACAAGCCGGCTGGACGGCGGCCACAGCGGCCGCAGCCGGCCACCACCAAGCCGGAACCAGGAGCATGACTCCGAGCAGGCGGCGCCAAGGCGCCAGCACAGGCCGGCTCCAGAGCGAACCGGCACTCGCCAGCCGGCACGTTCCCGGCTGGGCCCCCGCATCGAGCCCACCGATGCCAGAGACCGCCTCGATCGGTTGGTCGAATCCCGCATCGCGGAAGAGGAGGCGCCGGCTTGCCCCAAGTGCTTCGGGCCCCGCATCGCCAACGAGCCCATGCTCGACGGCTTCCAGCTCCCCCGCGACACGCCTAAGTACGACGGCACCGCCAAGCCGGAGGATTGGCTGCAGGACTACTCCACCGCAGTCGGCATCTCCAGAGGCAACAAGCGCTGGGCGGTGCGATACTCCCCTCTGATGCTGGTCGGCTCCGCCCGCACCTGGCTCAACAACCTGCCAGCCGGCAGCATCAACCGCTGGCTTGATTTCGAGGAGGCCTTCATCAGCAACTTCACCGGCACCTATCGCCGGCCGGGTCGCCCCCAGCAGCTCGAGATGTGCAAGCAGGGCCCGGACGAGACGGATCGTGCGTACCTGACGCGCTGGTGCGAGATGCGCAACTCCTACGAGGGCGTGCACGAGATCCAGGCCATCAGCTTCTTCATGGGCGGCTGCCGGCCCAACACCATGCTGTGGCACAAGCTGCGCCGCAATGAGCCCAAGTCCATGGCCTCCCTCATGGCCATCGCCGACAAGTACGCGCTGGCTGAAGAAGCCGGCAAGGCGACGGCTGAGCCAACGCCGGCTCCCTCCAGGCGGGATTACCACAAGTCGGCTGAGCACAAGCCGGCAGACGGCGCCTCTCATGGCAGCCGGCGGGACAACTACCGCGGCAAGCGTCACAGCGACCAGCCGGACCGCCGGTACGGCTCCGCCCATGTGGCCGCCGTGGCAGACAACGCGGCAGGCGGCAGCCGCCGCCATAAGCAAGACCGGCAGTGGAAGCCGAAGTACACCTTCGAGCAGATGCTCGACTTGCCGTGCAAGTACCACAGCGGCAAGAACCCCTCCAACCACACCACCCGCGACTGCCACTTCATGAAGCGGCTGACAAGCGGTGAACCTCTCCCGCCTCCACCCCCGCCCCCTCCAGCCGGTGGGCCGGGTGGCGCAGCCGGCACGGAGAACGCCAACCTCGAGCACCACGAGGCCAACCAAGTGCACCATGGCCGATACCTGGCCGAAGATGCTACCTACATCATCTTCACCTCCGAGCCCGAGGACAAGACGAGCCAGCAGAGCCGTTCCCTCGAGGTCAACGCGGTCATACCGCCGGTCCCCCAGTACCTAAACTGGTCAGAGCAGGCCATCACCTTTGATCGCCGCGACACACCGGCTGTCCTGCCGAAGCCGGGCAGCTACGCCATGGTCCTCGACCCCACCATTGGCACGACTTGGTGCAGCGTGCGTTTTTCGCGCGTCCTCATCGACGGCGGCAGCAGCATCAACATCCTCTACCACGACACCGCCCGCAAGCTAGGCATCCAAGAAGCCGAGCTGCGTCCCACCCCCACCGTCTTCCATGGCATCGTGTCGGGCCACTGCTGCCAGCCGATCGGCCGGATCACGCTGGAGGTGATGTTCGGGAAGCCGGATCACTTCCGCACCGAGAAGATCGAGTTCGAGGTGGTGGACCTCGTCAGTCCCTACCACGCGCTCCTGGGCAGGCCGGCCCTGACCAAGTTCATGGCGGTGCCCCATTACGGGTACATGAAGATGAAGCTGCCTGGCCCCAAAGGGGTCATCACCATAGCCGGCGACTACCACCGCTCCATGGACTGCGCCACGCAGAGCTCCAAGATGGCCCAGACGCTGGTCATCGCGACCGAGAAGCAGCTCATCCACGACGCCGTCGCCCTCGCCAAGGCCGCGCAGACGGACATGCCGGCTGCAGGCAACCCGGCTGGGACGACTCACTTCCCGCCGGCCGACAACACCAAGAAGATTCTGCTGGACCCAGCGCAGCCGGACAAGTACGTCACCATCGGTGCCGGCTTGAGCAAGAAATAGGAAAGCGAGCTCACCAGCTTCCTCCGTGAGAATCGGGACATCTTCGCATGGACTCCAAGAGATATGCCGGGTGTGCCGAGGGAGTTGGCTGAGCACCACCTCCACGTCCGACCTGAAGCCAAGCCGGTGAAGAAGCCTCTCAGGCGCTTCGCCGAAGAAAGAAGGAAGGCCATCGGTGAAGAAATCGCCCGGCTGCTAGCAGCCGGCTTCATCATGGAAGTGCTGCACCCGGACTGGTTGGCAAACCCGGTCATGGTTTTGAAGAAGAACGGATCCTGGCGCATGTGTATCGACTACACCAGCCTGAACAAGGCGTGCCCGAAGGACCCCTTCCCCCTGCCGCGCATAGATCAAGTCATAGACTCGACTGCCGGCTGTGAACTGTTGTCTTCTCTAGGTGCCTATTCAGGCTACCACCAGATTCCTTTGAATCCGGATGATCAAATAAAGACTTCATTCATTACCCCGTATGGGGCTTATTGCTACACGACTATGCCGTTCGGCTTGAAAAATGCAGGCGCCACCTACCAAAGGTGCATGCAAAAATGCTTGCAGGATCAAATCGGCAGAAACATTCACGCATATGTGGATGATGTCGTTGTAAAGACCAAGGAGACGACTACCCTCCTTGATGATCTGAGAGAAACCTTCACCAATTTGCGAAGATTCCGGATGAAGCTCAACCCGGCCAAGTGCACATTCGGCGTGTCGTCTGGCCAGCTCCTTGGCTACCTCGTCTCTCAGTGAGGGATCGAAGCCAACCCGGAGAAGATCAGTGCCCTGGAGAAGATGGAACTGCCGCAGTGCCTCAAGGACGTCCAGAAGTTCACTGGCTGCCTGGCTTCCTTGAGCCGCTTCGTCAGCCGGCTGGGGGAGAAGGCACTGCCCCTGTATCAATTGCTGAAGAAGTCGGACAAGTTCACCTAGTCACCGCAGGCGGACGAAGCCTTCCGTGACCTGAAGCGCGTGCTCTCAACCGCGCCAATCCTTGCAACGCCGGCTTCAATGGAGCCGATGCTGTTGTACATCGCAGCCACCAATCGAGTGGTTAGCGTTGTCCTGGTGGTGGAGCGCAAAGAAGCCGGCAGGGAGCAGCTGGTTCAGCGCCCAGTCTACTATCTCAGCGAAGTGCTCTCCCAGTCGAAGCAAAACTACCCCCACTACCAGAAGGTCACCTACGGCGTGTACATGGCGGCCAAGAAGCTCAAGCACTACTTCCAAGAGCACCCCATCAAGGTGGTTGCCACAGCACCCTTGGCGGAAATCATCGGCAGCAAGGATGCCAACGGCCGGGTTGCCAAGTGGGCTCTGGAGCTAGCCGCCCACACCATCCTCTACGAGGCACGCACGGCCATCAAGTCGCAGATCCTCGCGGACTTCTTCGTCGACTGGGCCGAGATGCAATACTTGCCGCCTGTGCCGGACTCCACACATTGGAAGCTGCACTTTGACGGCTCGAAGATGCGCAACGGCTTGGGAGCCGGCATCGTCACCACCTCTCCCAAGGGAGACCGGCTGGACTACGTCCTCCAGATCCACTTCGCCGCATCCAACAATGTGGCGGAGTATGAAGCACTCATTCACGGGCTGAAGCTGGCCAAGGAGATTGGCGTGCGTCGCATACTTTGCTTCGGCAACTCCGACTTGGTTATACAGCAAGCGTCTGGCGACTGGGATGCGAAGGACGCCAACATGGCCTCGTACCGCTTCCATGTCCAGCAGCTATCCGGCTTCTTCGATGGCTGCGAATTCCACCATGTGCCACGGGCAAACAACGAGGCGGCTGACGCCTTGTCCAAGATTGGCTCAACCCGGCAAGCCATTCCGTCGGGTGTCGCCTTGGCGGTTCTCAAGAAGCCGTCCATCACACCGTCACCGGACTCGGATTCAATATTCGTGCCAGCTGACCCGGGGGCTGCTCAGCCGAACCCGGGGGCTTCATCGCCCAAGTCGGGGGCTAACAAGCCAAACCCGCCGGCTACCATGCCGAACTCGGGGACTTCTCAGTCCAACCCGGGGGCTTCATCGCCAAACTCGGGGGCTAGCAAGCCGAACCCGCCGGCTAGCAAGCCGAACCCGGCGACCATGCAGTCGAATCCGGAAGCTCCCACGCAGGAGGCCTTGTTGGTTAGCGTATTCGAGATAAGATGCGTACCTTCATGGGCACAAGAATTCCTCTCCTACCTCACCGACGGTGTGCTGCCTGATGATAGAGTCCAGGCCAGGCAGATTGAGAGAAGGGCCAAGGCCTATACAATCATCAACCACCAGCTGTACAAACGCAGCGTAAGTGGGGTGTTCTAGCGGTGCGTCGAGCCGGCTGAAGGGATTGAACTCCTACGGGAAATACATCAAGGAGAGTGCGGACATCACGCCTCATCCAGAGCCATAGTGGCCAAAGCTTTCCGGCACAGTTTTTACTGGCCGACTGCGCTCAGAGACGCAGAAGAGCTGGTGAAGAAATGCAACGGCTGCCAGCGCTTCGCAAAGAAGAGGCACCTGCCGGCTTCCGCCTTGAAAACCATCCCCATCACATGGCCGTTTGCCGTATGGGGCTTGGACATGGTGGGCCCGTTCAGAACGGCGCGAGGCGGCATGACACATCTCTTGGTGATGACTGATAAATTCACCAAGAGGATCGAAGCCAAGCCAATCAAGAAGCTGGACGGCTCCACAACCGTCACATTCCTCAAGGAGATTATCGTGAGATACGGCTACCCCCATAGCATCATCACCGACAACGGCAGGAACTTCTCCCAAGGCATCTTCTCTCGCTATTGCGGGGAAATGGGGATCCGGATGGCCCTATCCTCTGTGGCGCACCCGGAGTCTAACGGACAGGTGGAGAAAGCTAACGGCTTGGTCTTAGCCGGCATCCGGCCCCGGCTGGTGGAGCCGCTCGAGCGAGCAGCCGGCTGCTGGATTGAAGAGTTGCCCAATGTGCTGTGGAGCCTGCGCACAACGACAAACCGCTCAGTCGGCTTCACACCTTTCTTCCTCGTATACGGGGCCGAAGCCGTCCTGCCGACTGACATCCAGCACGACGCGCCAAGGATCAAGCTCTACAAAAAAGCTGAAGCCAAAGAAGCTCGCGAAGATGGAGTCGACTTGGTCGAAGAGGCCCGGCTGCTGGCTGCGTCCAGATCTACTATTTACCAGCAGAGCCTCCGACGCTATCACAGCCGGAAGGTCCAGCCCTTAGCATTCCGAGAAGGAGACCTAGTGCTCCGGAGCAAGGCAGTAGGCAATGATTCCTACTATCTCATAGATGCCCAAGAGGCTAGAGAAAACAAGCCGGACAAGGCTGACGAGGAGACTAAACGTCCCTGGAATGTCAACTTGCTCCGCCCATTTTACACTTGAGAGCAGGAATGTATGTATCCCTTGTACTCCTTTTGTAAGCTATGAAAAAGCATGCGCCAAGAGCGCCGTTTCCGACAAGTTTTTCGCGTATTCTACTTTGTTTCGCCATTTGGCTTACACCCTCTCACGTGGCCGGCTAAGTAGCGTGATCCGGTTTCCGACAGCCGGCTTCCGATCCAGCTACAGACCGCAACCCGGCTGTCCGGCTGGCGGGAGTAAGGTTTAGGGAGCCGGCACGCGAAAGACGACTAAAGGAAAGAGTGAAAGCGAATTGACTTGCAACTTTTCATAAAAGTGCCGGATTGCCGAACTCGGCTCGTTCGACTGAAATACTGTCGGCCTCACCCAGCGGCCCGCTCTTGATCCGGCGACGGATCGCAAGTCGGACGTACGATCGGCAAGAGCAAAGCCAAAGAGTGGGGCGGATGGGAAAAAGCGAACAAGTCGAAAGAAAGCAAGTCGGCACGCAAATGATTAACAAACACATTAAAGTGTGACATAATAAAAGGACGATAATATTCATACATGTGCACCCGGCATTCCGGGGATTTAACGAATTGTCTTGGCAAAAGCAACACCTAAGGATAGGTAAACTAAGCACCGGCTGGAGGAGGACCAGCCGGAGGAGCATCAGCGGAGCCGGCTACCGGGTCGTCCTCAGGAGCGTCTTCCGCCTCCTCGTCTTCCATCTCCTCGTCCTCGTCCTCAGACGGTGGGTTCGGGTCCGAGATGAAGAGGCCCTTGTCGACGAAGTCGGCGATGGCGCAGGCGCGGGCGAGCCGGGCTGTCTTGTATTCTGCCGGGAGCTTGTCCTCCACGCCGGCCCGCCGGTACTCGAGCTGCCCAAGATCCACCTCGTTGTACCAGGAGAGGACGAAGGACAGCGCCATGTCGGCTCCGGCGCGCGTGGCAGACTCCCTCCAGTCGAGGAAGCGATCCGGCGCCCGCTCCAGCCAGGAGATGAGGTTGGAGAGATCTTGCGGCAACGTCTCCGCCGGCCACAGCACCTGGATCAGCTCCTCAGCCGCCTTCTGGAGTTCCCAGCCGAGCTTGGTAATGGGCTCGACGCGGGCGGCCATGGATGCCATGTAATCCTCCATGGTAAAGTACTCCGCGCTGCCCTCGCCAGTCGCCCGCCTCCTAGCCTCGCGCGCAACACCAACGGCTGTTAGCGCCGTGTCCTGCGCCTTCGGGAAGGCCGCTGCAAAGAAGAAACACGTCAGAAATCTGTCAAAGCCGAAAAAGCTGAAAAATGCGAATTTTCGAAGTCCTAAAGTAAGCCTGGCGGCAGCCGGCACGAGCCAACTGCCCCCAGCCCGAAGATGGAGATTTCGAAGAAAAAGCCTGGCGGCAGCCGGCAAGAACCGACTGCCCCCAGCATGATGATGGAGATAGCGAAAAAATCAGAGTTTCTGCTGCCGGCTGCCAACCTAAGCCGGCAGCCGACAGCCGAAAGCCGGCAAAGGGAAAGGAAGAAAGAAAAAAGCACTCACCCAACAAGCCGCGGTCGAGCGTGCCAATCTCCTCCACCCAGCGCTTGGCGGTGGCCGACAGCTCCGCGCACTTGGAGGTTACCTCCTACTGAAGCGCAAGCCGCTGCTTCTCAACCTCGGTCAGCCGCTTGCTCAGGTCGTCCACCTTGTCCTCCTCAGTCTTCCTGAGGGCAGTGAGCTCCTGGAGGTGGTTGGCTTCAAGCCGGCGCAGGCGCGCCAACTCCCCATCAGCCACCTTGAGCTTGGCGGCAGCAACCCGGCCCGCCTCCTCGCTCTCGGCGCACTGAGCGCGAGCAACCTGAAGGTCCGCCTCCAGCTGCGGGACTCTGGCGGCTTCAGCTGTAAGACAGCCAGAAAGAAGCGTCAGCCAACCAAGATCAAGAAAGAAGATATCAAGTCAAACAAAGAAAACCTTACCCTTGACGGCCTCCAGCTCGCGAGCCAAGTAGGCCCGGTCAAGCTTGGCCTTGTGGTAGTGGGTCACGGCGCGGTTGTACAAGTTGGTGCGCCGCTCCGTAACCGCCTAAGGAAAAAGAGAGTCAGTCAAGCAGACGAAACCCGGACCGGCTCCAAGCAGCCGGCCCACGCCTCGGAGGGCTACCAGGATGATAACCAGATTGAAAAACAGATGAAGTGCTTACCTTGCTGGCTTCCTCCACCTTGGCGAGGTTGGCCACGGTCTCAGCAGCCCTGGCCTTGAGGTTGGCCTGGAAGCCGGAGAAGAACATCTTCACCGACGCCTGGCCTGGGTTCCCCTCCCGGCTGGTCACCTCGTAGGAGTCCGCGCTGAGCCACGCCTGCTCCATAGTGCCAGCCGAGCCAAGGCTGGAGTCGGAGGCGGACGGCACATGCAGAAGCCGAGCGCCCTTGGCCACATGCAGGCCCCCCAACGGCGCCGACGGGGCCTCCATCCTCACCAGCGCGCGCGAGCCGGTGTCCTCCGTGCGCGCAGGCTCGTCCCTTGCCGGCTCCTTCCCGGCCGGCTCCTCCCTTGTCAGCTCCGGAGGCGAAGGCGCTCCGGACGAAGCAGTCGGCCCGGTCGGGGCAGCCATCTCCGGCGCTTAAGGTGCCCCCTCCGGGATCTCCTCCAACACCACCACGCTCGGCCCGGCTCCGGCTCCGGACGTAGGCGGCGCAGCCCCGCTGGTTCCGGCTCCGGTCGAAGGCGGCATGCCCCTGCCGGCTCCAGCCGCTGGGTCCAAAAGACGAGTGCGGCGCGGGAACATGTCGTCCAGCGTCGGCTGGCGCGTTGGCTCGCCACATGCGCCGCAGCCAGGTGCTGAAGCCAGAGGCACAGCGAAGGAAGACGCCCCTGCGGGAGGCGGAGTACCCACAGGCGGCGGCGGCGTAGGCGCGCGCGCCGAAGGCTGTGGCGTCGGCTCCCTCCTCTGTCGCGGAGGCGGCGACACAACACGCGGAACCTGCCGGGAGCCGCCGCCTTGGGTGAACTTGATGGGAGCCCTAGCCGAACAAATAAGAAAAAGATAAGTATAAAGAGTAAGGAAAGAAAAGGAATCAAACAAGAGAAAAAGAGAGCTCACCCGGCCTGCTCCGGAACCTTCTTCGGTTGCTGCCGGCGCAGCTTCTTCGCCTTCGCCTCCAAGGCGACGGTGGAGCGGGGGTCGCCGACCCGTTTCTTCCCCTTGGGCGCCGAAGTCGCCGTGGTGCTAGGCGGCCTCGCGCGCAGGGGCACTGCGGGGATCGGCCCCGTGGTGGACGTCGCCGGCTCGTCGTCCTCCGGCTGCTCTGGCGAAGGAGTCGGATTGTGCTCCCCCTGGCCGCCTAGGTCAGGCGCCTGCAGCAGGTCGTCGTCGCCGGCCTGGTCGCCGGCTTGGTCAGCCGGATCAGCGTGATCCGGCGTCCACCTCCTTGTCGCCAGGTCGCCGTCCTCGACGTTCTGGCGGTCGAAGAGCTAGAAAAACAGAAGATATAAGTAAGCAGCAAGCCGGAAGTCGGCAAAGAGAGAAGTCGGCCACGCAGCCGCAAGCCGGAAGTCGGCCCAAACAACGAAACTTACCAGCTCAGGCGGCAAGTCCCGGTTGCGGGGCGCCAGCCCGTAGTTCCAGTCCTCCGGCATGTTGGCCCTGGTGATGTTGTTCACCCGGCGGGCCACCTGGGCCTTGGTGAGCGGCGCCTTGGACGTCCGGGTCGGATCGAACCGGCCGGACATGTGCCCAATCTTGTGGGTGCGCATCTGAAGCGGCAGCACCCGGCGCTCGGCGATGGTGCAGAGGAGGTCCTCGGCAGTCAGCCCGTTCGCGACGGCGGCCCCCAGGAAATCCCAGAGCTGGCTCACCTCCGCGTCCGGGTCCGTCGTGCGGGCGTTGTAGCCCCAGTTGATCCGGCCGACTGGAGGAGCCGGATTGTACTCCGGCAGGTTGATCCGGTCGAAGCCCGGATTCTCATTGCGCACGTAGAAGAATGACATTTGCCAATTCTTCACCGAGTCGACAGTTGGAATCTTGGGGAAGGGCGTACCCGGCCGGGAGTAGATCGAGGCGGCGCCGCAGGTCCGCAGGTGGCCGTCGGTGGTCTGCGCCTTGATGAAGAAGAGGCGGCTCCAGAAGTCTATGTCCGGCCACAAGCCGGCATACGCCTCCATGAAAGCCACATAGCAGCTGAGGAGGACGCAAGCATTGGCCGGCAGGTGGTGCGGCTGCAAGCCGAAATACTCGAGGAAGTGGCGGAAGAAGTTGGACGCTGGCAGGCCCAACCCGCGGTCGAGGTGCGCGCCGAAGACGACGCGCTCGCCGGGCTCCGGCTTGGGCTCCACCTCCGCGCCGGGCGTCCTCGTGATCACCGTCGACGGGATCCGGCGGAGGCGCACCAGACGCTCGATGTCGTCATCCCTCATGTACGATCCCCTCCAAGACCCGCTCGCGCCGGCCATTGACGAAGAGGAGGAAGAAGAAGACCACAAGAGGCGGAATGGAGAAGAGGAACCTCGCGACGGCGGCGGCAACGACGGCGGCGGAGGGCGCACCGTTGAAACACGAGGCCCCGTGGTGCCGTCTCGTCGGAGTAGCGGCGGCGGATCGGCGGAGGTGCGCTCGCCGGAGTTCGCCAGTGAGAAGCGTTCGCCGGGGCAGCGAGGAGCTCGAGCGCGAGGAAGAACGCAGGAGACGCGAGCGGAGCAAGAACGCGAGGAAGAAGAAGAGTGCGGGGAGTGCCGCCTCGATCCCCCCCGCGCGGCATTTATAGCCGCCCGCGGCGGACGGTTGGCCTCCAAGTGGCAGACGTGGCCACGTCGCCCGGATTTTCTGCGCCATAACGCCACCCACGATCGCTGCGGTTACCGGAAACCGCCACACCACGTCCCCCACGACCGCACCGGATCCGGAGGAGACATTGATGTGACCAGACGAACCAGCAGCAGCGGCCTGACGTCAGACCGGTCAAGTCGGGCGCAGGACCCGAGGCGGCGGAGACTCCGGCGCGCCGCAAGCCGGAGCCGGACATTAAATTCGACTCGGCCCAAAACTTGCCCAGCAAGGCGGAGACATCGCCAAGACTTGTAAAAAAGCAAAAGCTAAAGAAGTGAAAATCGCGGCCGGCTAGGAGCAGCCGGCCGAAACGAGCCGGGTGAGGGCGCAGCCGGCTGAATGGAAATTCTCAGTCGGCCCCTCCGAGTGCCGTCAAGTATATTCAAGAGATCAGAAGCCAGGAAAATCTGCCTAGGTCCTTCTTAACGCAGGACCTTGCCAGCTTCGGGGGCTAATGTCGGGGGGAAGACCCCGGGTAGGGCAATGGACGCGGAGCAGCCGGCTGGCCACTGGCCGGCTCGCGGCAAAGGCCGGCTGAGGAGCAGCCGGCTGGAGCCGTGGCCGGCTGGTCCGGAAGCCGGCTGGCTCTAGGTCCTAGTCGGCCTAGCTACGGCCGCCAATGCTGTAGCTGGGCCGGCTTCTACAAGCCATATCCGACTGGGGGTTTGTACCTCAGACCGACTCGAGGCTGGCGAGTCTTGCACTAGAAGGAACCGGGTTGGTGATCCGGGTTCGTGAAGTCCACGCTGACTTCATCCTCCGTCAAGCGCGGGGCACTGTGGAGCAATAGTGCCATGCGCCGGACAGGCCATCATGGCACACGTCGATCCGTACTGGCTACAGTGGCTGATGGCGACAGGGACACTTCCTCTCCATACTGTTGACTTCGGCAGCCGGATGGGACAGGCCATGAGGCCTCAACGGCTCCTGACGTCAGTGCCTCGGGAAGGAGCGGAAGCCGGAGCCGGCCAAGCCGGCCAGTAGACTATAGGGTCTTATATGTAAAGTGCCGGTGCCTATATAATCCGCACTACCCCCTCTCGTGCAGGGGATGGATCATTCTCACTTCACTTCCACCCTTAGTGCTGCCCTGTGAGAGAGACTCTTGTCTTCCTTAGCCTTCCAGGAGCAGCCGGACACAGCTCTAGGAGCAACCTTGTATTGTGTGATCATCATATACATCCCTAGCAGGAGTAGAGGTGTTACCTCCATCGGAGGGCCTCGAACCTGGGTACGTCGTCGTGTCGCTCGTCCCCATACCCGCATCCAGATACCGCCGTGAGATCTCTTAGGAACCACCTTCGTTAGCCACCCTATGGCATATGCCGTGACGATACCACGACACTTCTTACCTGTATTTGATTTGGCTCACATTTAATTGGTAATTAATTTACCTTTCATTTGCACTGGTGTTCACTTTTTGTGTTGCGAGTAGTGTGTTGTGGCCTCTGATGACCTTCCTTACTTTGGTTGCTCTTGATAGACCAGGAATCTTAGTTACTTTAATATATTTCCCCATTTGTCTCATTGTATTTAAGAGTTTGCTATTCTGATGATGATTTCTTCTGTTTTATTCCTTTTGAGAAACTTTCACTTCCTTTTGTAGATCCTAAAAAATCTATTAAGCACTTCATTTTTATCATTGTTATACAAAACATAAACCAGCGTGTATTCCACGGGATCGTGCGCCAAGGCGCACGTTTAAATCTAGTTTGTTATTCACGTCACCTGGTGATGGCTGTGTCGCATAATTTTGTTGAAATCTCATCTAGCTATCTTGACTCGAATTTGATATTTAGATTTGATTCAATATCTAATTTGATTATGATGTCACTTGGATTTAACTAGGTTTTATTTCCAACATTTTTTATTTTGTTGTCCATAAGGCGTACCTGAGTTTTTTCTCTGAAGTCTTGGTTTGATCTTCTCTACAAAAAAAATCAAAATCTATAAGTTATAAATAGGTATCATTAGATCTGCGATATAGATATTTCATTTTATACTTATTTATTTATTTTCTTGGATCTCTTTCGTCAAGCTTAATTTTTCCTTGATTCAGCGCTACATCATGTATTGTAGATAATTATAGTTTTAATACCCTCTGCATCATTTTTCTGTTGGAGATATGCCCAAGAGACAATAATAAAGGTCGTTATTATATATCTTTATGTTTATGATAAATGTTTATATACCATGCTATAATTGTATTAACCGAAACATTGATACATGTGTGATATGTAAACAACAAAGAGTCCCTAGTATGCCTCTTAACTAGCTTGTTGATTAATGGATGATTAGTTTCATAATCATGAACATTGGATGTTATTAATAACAAGGTTATATCATTGTATGAATGATGTAATGGACACACCCAATTAAGCATAGCATAAGATCACGTCATTAAGTTATTTGCTATAAGCTTTCGATACATAGTTACCTAGTCCTTATGACCATGAGATCATATAAATCACTTATACCGGAAAGGTACTTTGATTACATCAAACGCCATTGCGTAAATGGGTGGTTATAAAGGTGGGATTAAGTATCCGGAAAGTATGAGTTGAGGCATATGGATCAACAGTGGGATTTGTCCATCCCGATGACGGATAGATATACTCTGGGCCCTCTCGGTGGAATGTCGTCTAATGTCTTGCAAGCATATGAATAAGTTCATAAGAGACCACATACCACGGTACGAGTAAAGAGTACTTGTCAGGAGACGAGGTTGAACAAGGTATAGAGTGATACTGATGATCAAACCTCGGACAAGTAAAATATCGCGTGACAAAGGAAATTGGTATCGTATGTGAATGGTTCATTCGATCACTAAAGTCATCGTTGAATATGTGGGAGCCATTATGGATCTCCAGATCCCGCTATTGGTTATTGGTCGGAGAGAGTACTCAACCATGTCCGCATAGTTCGCGAACCGTAGGGTGACACACTTAAGGTTTGATGTTGAAATGGTAGAACTTGAATATGGAATGGAGTTCGAATATTTGTTCGGAGTCCCGGATGAGATCCTGGACATCACGAGAAGTTCTGGAATGGTCCGGAGAATAAGATTCATATATAGGAAGTCATTTTATAAGATTTAAAATGATCCGGAAGGTTCTACGGAAGGTTCTAGAAGGTTCTAGAAAAGTCCGGAAGAAATCACTAAGGAAGGCGGAGTCCCGGAGGGACTCCACCTCCCATGGCCGGCCAACCCTAGGAGGGGGGAGTCCACCTTGGTCTCCACCAAGGGGGCCGGCTGCGGTGACCCAGCGTACCACTGCATGGTGTAGTACACAAGTCGTTGACATAACACAAGTGAAACACCGTTCCACCCATATTACATCCCTCAGAGTGGTACAACAGAAACATATGCGAGTCCAAGGTATGTCTATAGAAGTACACAAGAGCTGTTTACATAAGATCAACACAACCTCCTACTTTACAGTGAGGTAAAACTTCAAATAAAGCTCCAGAAGAACGACTCGTAGTCTATCTTATTGCTAACTCAAGTTTAAGAGCTAATTGGCTTGCTATAGAAATCTAGCTACTTAGGTGCTAGGATTAGGGAAAGGTTCCCTTCTATTACTAGTCTAGGTTTCCATTATAACTGATGCAGAAGTTGACTCCATTGGCTTCCTTGATTGAATTCTTCATCTTGTTGCAGTTGACTCCTTTGTCTTCGAGTTCCACGGTAGTTTCTCCTTCGGTGCATTGCTCTAAGAAGGGGGTTCAAACGAGATAGAATGAGTACGAGCGTACTCAGCAAGTTCATATTAGGAAATAGGTGTATCATGCACTAGCTACAGCCATAGACCAGAAAGTCATAGGCCAATGCAAGTTTTCATAAACATTTCTTCAAAAGGTTTATTTTATTCTGAAAACTATGCCCGTCAGTCTTCACAGGTTGACTAGAACTTCGTGGAGTTCCTTTCCTGCCGCGTTCGCAGTTCCCTTCCCGGAACAGGGAGTGACAGTCACAATTCTTGATACCCTCTGCAGAGGTGCGTTACTTTACCCCACAAGAGATCTTAACCATGTTGCCGGCCGAGAGTATGTCCCCGTCCACACTTCCTTTGGTGTGAGGCCCAGTATAAGATCCAAGCCAATCACTGCCTTCTCCGCGACCACCACCAAACCCACCCTTTTGTCCACCCGCACACCTCCGGTAGACTTCCCCGATAATACGGCTTTACTCATGGTGTACTTTGGACAATCCTTCATAGATCGTAGAGCCATCATCACTAATGGATGGGGATTTAAAAGGCCATCCCAACCTACGGCGGTGCCTCCAACACCCCGCGGCTCTACCAATCCGTTGGCGTGCGAAGGGAAAAGATACGGTGACTTCCCCAGAGCCATTATAGATCTTATGGATAACGCGATATGTACGGCGCTAGAATCACTGGACGGCATTGGTAATTAATCCTAGGGTGATATAACCCATTGCAATGGAACCTCCACCATATCAACACATACCATGGTTCCATTGCCCACCACATAGTCATATTCATAATTGTAAAATAATACTTTGCTTTTCAATGCATGAGTGATAAGTATAGTACTTTGCATATAGTTTGATAAAAATAATCAAATGACATGAGCAAGCGATGAACTTGCCTTTCTTGACTGCAAGATTATGCAGGCAAAAGCTTCGATACGTGAGAACTCCAAATGTTGAAATACCATCATCGTCCGGTAAGGACAATGTTTAAAGAACTGGCAAAGATGCTATAATGCATAGTATGAGATGCAATCGTCCCGAGCGTAACCTAACCTCGATGATTTAGGATGTATGAGTTGTAAAGATTTCTTTAGGTTGGTTGCACTTTTAGAATGGTTCTCAAACAAGATTCTTATTAGGGTTGGTTATATTAGCATCATATCCAAGTGATATAAGACATCATAATAATCATACACATAAAAAGTAGTGGTGGAATAATATAAAGAACAATTGTCAAATTTTAGGTTCTACAGAACATGGTTGATGTTTACTTATAATATACTTCAAAAGAATAACTTTTGAAGAACATGTTAATTAAGAAATAAGTATTTCAAATAAGGATTAGGGCTTCTAAGGTTTGATTGACATTTGTACTTCAAAAGAATAACTTTTGAAGAACATGTTAAATAAGAATATGAACTACTATGCATAGGAGCTATGGCTTCTAGGGTTTACTATTGGATTCAATTAGTTTCACAAATAGAAACTAGTTGGGTTCTTAAGTTGAATGGGCTTCTATATAGCAAGTATTGGTAAGGTTATTACTATGGTTTCCCATATACATCATATAAAAGGATGGTTATTTAAGATGGTTTTATAAATTAGCTATTAGGGTTTACTATGGTTTCACAATTGTTTTACTAAATAGTCTCTAGTGGTTTCTAAGCTAAGTGACTTATCATTTTCTAAGTAGGGTTTAGTTGGATAGGAGCATGTGTTGTGAATTGTTACACAAGGTTGGTATTAGGGTTTATCATCATGGTTTAACTAGGGTTTGATGGTTGAGGTTAATCCTAATGGTATGGTATATAGGAGTGATGATCAATGGTGCTAACATGTGGTAACAAGCTAGGGTTTATACCTAAGTGATACTAGTGAATCATATAGGTTTTAATTGAGAATAGGAACATGAAATGATAATCTCATGTGACTTGGTTTATGCTAATGGATCATAAGCATGCATTCATTGGTTTCTTATTAGGGTTCTATAGGTATAGATGAACCTCACATGATCACATGTGATAAGCAACTAGGGTTTTAGAGTTACTACTAAAGTGTAATGATCACATGGGTTAAACCCCTAGGGTTTTAGGATTTCACTATTTAGGATGAACACATAAAATAATGGGATCCAGGTCTTACTTAAATTCAAACTAGGGTTTCTAAATTATGGTACAACTCCTAAAATGATGATTGATAAATAGAGTTGTGGTTACTAATTACTTTGAATCAAAATTGGTAATGGTTTAACATTTTATTAATTTTTTACAAGATTTAATAATTAGAGTAACTCCTATTTTGGTTTAATTAAGAATCAGGGTTTAATAATTGTTATTAGGGTTTAAAATAATTAACTTGTTAACTAAAGATGTTTAAATAAGTTTTGATTTACCAAAATAATATTGGCTTATAATATTTTCTTGAGTTATTACTATTTAAAGAAAATAGAAAATAGTAATTTGCAATTAGGATTTATGAATTACCACTAATAATTAAGTTAATGCAAATATGGTAAATAAAATTAATATTAACATTTTACTTAGTTACTGAATAGTTAAAATTTAATTTTTAAACTTCACTAATTATTGAATTCAATTTGTATTTTAAATAATTGAAATGGCATAATTAATAAGGTTAAAAATAAATGGATTTTTATTTTGACACACATTTTTGTTTTATATTTTATTTGAATAGAGTTTATTTTTGTGAGCATTTTGATATATTATTTATATTTTTCTGAGTTGAAATGAAATTTCTATGATTTTGCAAAGTTTCAGTCATTTACTGGAATTTGAATTTAAACGAAAATACTAAACATACCGGTTCGGTTCTAACCCGCAGAGACTGACTGGTGGGCCTGTTGACTGGGTCAGTTGCCACGCGGGCAACGACCAGTCAACACGCACCAGGGACCCCACCGGCCACGTCGACTACGCCGGAGACGCGACGGTGAGCGACGGCGACGACGCTCCGGCCATCCCGCGGGTGCGCGAAGTGTACCAAACGATTCGCACCGATGTACTGAGTATGCTAGAGGTGGCGCCGCTATGAAACGGTCACCGGAATAAGCTCCGGCGAGCACTACCGCGGCGGTGAACTCCGGCGATGAATCAATTGGACCATAGAGGACGATTTAGGAAGAAATAAAAGATGCTGGAGATGCGCACGATTGACCTGAGGCTGATGAACCACTTGCCGATGCTTGAGGTGGTCGGAGACGATGGAAATCGAGCGTTTTCCGGCGAACCCGAGAGAAAGGGAACGCCAAAATTCTCCCTCCTCCTCACTCCGCTTGATGTTGTACTCCTCCAGGATGCTTTTGGTGATGATGCGCATCACCAGGGCTGCTTGGTTAGCCCGGGGGTGGCTTCTACCGTCGAGTTCTTCCTTGACGCCGGCGACAGTAAGTGGAAGAGCACGCGAGATAGGGGATGTCTGAGAAGCAATGGATGGGCGGCAAGGTGCTAGGGTTTCCTGGCGGTGCTCTAGGCATATTTATAGGGCAAGGCGAGGTCTAGTTCGTTGGCTCGCCGGCGGTACTGGCCGAGATGCAACGGCGACGGTGAGCTGAGTGTGGGCGTGAATCTTGATGTGAACGGATAGGCTCGGACGCGAGAGGTATAGGGAGGGTTCTGGAAGCTTCGTTGGCGTCCGGGGCATCCTTATCGGCTTCGAGGACGTGGCCGCCGCTCCTCGCTGCGCTGTCGACGCCGTGGAGGAAGACGACGCCCTCGTCTTGTTTTGTGCCAGCGACGAAACGGTAAGTGGCCGTGGGCTGGACTGGGTCTGGGCTGTGTTGGCCTGCTACGGTGCTGGTCCTGGGCTGCTGCTGGGCTGCACGGCCAGGTAAGCCAGGTGAGCTTTCCCTCTCTTTTCTCTTTTAAATTTCTGTTTTGTTTTCTATTTTCTTGTTTGAATTCAAATTTGAATTCTGTGTGAATTTGCAGGTTCTTAAATATGTGAATCTTAATAGAACTTGATAGTGCTACTTGCTGCATATTTGTTCTGTTCAAACAAATATTTAATATTTGATTGTATGGATGCTTTGGTGAAATATAAATAAAGTAGATATGGGTTGGTTCATAATTTTATGTGAGTTATTATTTCTAGGGTTCAAGAAAATGGTTGAACAAACTCTATAATTACCAATCTTGCTTAGCAACTTCTAGCTTAAATTATCTCAGATAGATCCTATACTCATCATTGGTTAACTCAACTACTTATCTGAATACTATTTCATTTGGTTCACTAAACAAATTCCTTGGAAGGCAAAATAGAATCTAATATTGGTTCACTCAACTCACTTAAATGGCATTTAAGCTTAGGTATATATGGCTTGGGCTATACTTGTGATACATGATACACAAGTTAGGAAACAATATTTTATGTGGGGCTAATCCTATGTGAAAGGACTAGGGTTTTGGGAATACTTCACTAATTATAGTATAAAAATAGGCATGAGGCATGGCAGGGTTATAATTATAATCCAAAGTAATCCATGGGTTGGAATTCACATGTAGTTTAGGGTTTAAGTAGTGATCACCAATATGATACACAACTAGAATTAGGATATGGGCATAAGCTTGGGTTATGTTTCACTAATGGAACATGGCTCTCACCTTCAAGATTAAAGGTTGGTTTGAACAAGTAGAATTTAATACTACTCTAATATTCTCTAGGATAGACATGGCTATGGTTAGCATCTATAATCTCTCTCACTTCTAAATGTCTTGTAATAGCCTAAGGTCCTACTCAAGATATGATGATATGATCCTCTAAATATATGGTTTGCCTAGGAATACTACCTTGGTATCTTATGTAGCTTGTTCTTCCTGGAAATCGATAAACATGCATCTTGTGGTATGCCTCCACCTCCTAGCTTCTTCATCTTGATCCTAGCTAATTCACATGGAGTGGCTCTATGTGTTTGTTCCCATGTATCATGGTACTTGATGAGCAAATGGATGAAGGGTGTGGCTCTATTTATAGGCTTGGGCAAGCTCTAGTATCATGACACATAGGTGGTGACTCTTGTGTTGGTTTGATGAGTAAGGTGCTTGGTTGTCATGCCCTCATCCATAGCAATCCTTTGAGCATGAGGTGGCAAGACTTGGAAAGCAAGTCATGTAGATATTTTCATCCCATGTGGCATAGAGATTATCCTCTCATATGATTTATTTTTTAGATAGCCAAGTGGCATTTGTTACTAAATATCTTGTGGATAGTTTTATTATTATGGATGAGTCACTATATCATATTTGATTGGATTTATATTATAATATTGATCAAAAGATCAAGGTTGAAGGTTATTCCTCAAATTTGGATAGTTGGTGTTTGATTTCACCAAGGCATGATCATATGAGTTTCAAAATACTCATAGTCAGTTTGATTCAAATAGTTTGAACTATAAATCGTAATGTAAATGGATTTAGTTTTATGATATTCCATATACTTAATAAGTTATGATTTAAATAAGAATGTGTGGCTTTTATGCACTTTAGACCCTGTGGTTTACCTTATTTGGTAATAAGTTTAGAAGTGAATTAATTTTCACACAAAGGTAGTTGCTAACTTTTAAGTGTTAATAAGTTGGGGTTTGATTCTTAAAGAATGTGTTGTTGTAAATATAATTCCATTTGACCTAATCCATAGATCAAATCATCTCTACCCAAAACAAGGTTTTAACAAAGATCACAGTGAAGTTTATAGCGCTTGACTTGATGATCTACTTCAGTTCCAGCAAGTCAAGTGAAACTTCAGTTACTGTGGTAAGTTTTATTTGAAAGCGCGAAAATTCCCCGGATTTTCTATGCATGAATGCAATGCACACTTTGGTGTTCTCTCATTTTATAGCCTCTAAACCTGGGATATTACAGCCTCTCCCCCTTAAACTGAACTTCGTCCCGAAGTTCGAACGCTCTCATGTTTCAGAATGTTGAAATGTCTTGAACAGATCACCATCCTTCAACTCCATGGTGATCTCACTAGATATAGTTGAATATATCCTTTGTCCAGATCCTTCCGAAAGTCTTCTGATGTCTGGCACTGATACTTTCTTCGATTCTATGATTTCTTCCAACACTCTAAGCTTATAGGCTTACTATCCAAAGATTCTTGGATTAAGACATCTTATTGTGTTAATGGACTTTACTAATGGTTGTGGTGACATCTTCCTATTTGGGTACTCAAAGCTTGGTTCTACCAGCTGCGGTAATCCAGCTGCGATGTAATATGGCACTATGGTGTACCAGCTGTGATGTCCAAACCTTAATTCTAAAAGATTTATTTAAGGTAAGGTATGGTTGTCCCTTACTACCATAACGAAAGTAATGGTACTTAGTAAGGTATTTACAATAGGCATGGTTCTAGTGGTTTCTTCCTACGAATGGATTAAACTCATTTAGTCCATCCAATCATGGCTTCTAGTTTATACTAGTTATCCTCTTTTTGGTTTCTTTAGGTTCCATGAAAGGAATCTTTCTACTAGGCTTATGTTTTAGTATGGCCAAACTTCTTCATATAGTATCTTCTTAAGCTGGGATTGTCCTCCGACATCTTCTTCATCCAACTTCATTATCTTAAGCTTACTTAAGTTCTCTTGGTTTTGGAGTAATTACAATTACCCACTCAAGTTAAGGTCTAACCCTTACTTCCTCGAGATATGAACCTCGGCTTCTGGTCTGACAACCTCCTGAGAGTACTTTTATATGGGTAGTTCCCAACAACCTTATAAAAATAAGATCGGACTTCCTCTCAGTTCAGACCTTCTTCTTGGTCCATCATACTCCAAATATTATATTTTAATACTTCTCCTTCAGCCTTCCTCTCCCCCTTGGAGTTTACTTATGATCTTCAAACTTACTTTCTTCTAATCATTAAACTCCAAGGTTACGTAGTTGGTTTAAGTCTGGTTTATATTTTGTACCTTTCTGAAGTCTCACGAAGAATTCTTTGCGGTGTATCCACACAGTTGTGGGTATCCATTATGAATCCTCCGACTAAAGGTTTACCAACTACGAGATACCAGCTGTGAAATACTAGCTGCGGAATCCCCCTTTCTTTTAGGGTAAAGAAATGTTCATGCTGTGGGCTATCTGGTACCAGCTGCAGACTACCTAGTACCAGATGTGGCTTATTGGATACCAGCTGTGGCTATGTTATGGTTCTAGTCAACATCTACCTACCAGCTGTGGCTACTTACATAGTTTTAGTTAAGATATACCTCACTTTACATTCTTTCTCTTCATTATCCTATATTAGCTGTGGTCTTATTATACCAGCTACGACTTCACTTGTCTATTTTCCTTTTTCTAAGGTTTGTTTTGCAAGAAAACCACTTGTTGACACTATGAAAATAGTATTATAAGTGACTTCACTTGCATTCCCTTCTTCCATAAAGAATATGGCTCCACTTCTACTGCTCCATATTCACTATTTTTCTCACTTCCATGATACTTCCATGTTGAAGTACTCCTTGATTAAGGATAAAAGTGAGTTTTGATTGGTCCTTCCTTCAGATTGTTGTGGTTGCTTCCCACAATTTTACTTCCTTCTTCTAGTGAACCTTCATCTTATCTTAAAAATCTTCAGAATTCGTCACATCCTCACGCGAATACCCTTACCCTCTAGACCTATAACATCAAGTAAGAGCTTGATACTGCAACATGCATTTGCATATCAAAGTCAAACTTCATGTATGGATCTAGTCAATCAATGAAGATTCAAGCAAATCCAAGAAAATCCAGCTTTGTGTTTATAATACACATCTTTATATGCCTGAATATAATAGTTGGGTAAGACATCCCTAAACATCAGGTGTAGATGTGCAATATATAACACCACATAAGATAGGTTTAGGTTGTGATACTTAGCACGAATACGTGAGGTTCTACTATTTGTCTCAACATTTATCTTAATTGAACATTTGCAATGAGACAAACTTGAAACAAAATGGCCTGGGATAGTTGAAGTTAACCTAGTTTTCTTTGGAAGCACTAAAAAAAAATAGTATACCATATATATGTGCTATTGAGGACTACTTCCTATAATACAATTAGTTTTAACATGTCTATTCTAAACACATGATTGTTTAGAATATACCACCTATAACTCTAGGATTTCTCTATGTGATATGCTCTAAATAAGCCTTCTTTAAATTAAGGACTATGGTTCTAACATTCTTGACACAGTTTCTAGGATTTTAAGGCCTAAGCTTTCGAACTATTCCCTAAATCCTACTCCTTATCATCCTTTTGTTATCATACTTATGATGTTCTACTCCATCATACCATGATTCTCAAGTGAATCATATATGAGTACCTAGTTTATTATTGAAAGTAGACTCATGTAACTCCTATCACTCTTCCTTACCTCCTATGATTGACTCATCATAGGTACATACTACCTCATATTCCTTATCTACATTACTTAACATCAGTCATTTGGCATTTTAAATGACTCTTACTTAACCAAAACTTGCGTTGGTATACTTCTTCCAATAGGATATCTTCCTTATGGTTGTATCCTCTCTTTGGACTACCATGTGTTGTATACCAACTGTGGTCTACTACCACAAATTATCTTAAACTCCAATGGTTTCTAGTTATTTGGAATGAAGCAAGATAACTAATTAACTTTACTTAAGAAAAATAGATAAGAAAGATTGACTCAAGTGTGTCAGGATTATTCTCAAGTGAATACCCATCTCAAGTCAAAAGAATAGTTGGTTTAACTAAGACATCTTCCTATAGACACTACCAAACCTATAGGTCTCCTTTAAAGGGTTTTAATCCTAGGGTCAAAGCATTTGCTCTGATACCAGCTGCGGTGACCCAGCGTACCACTGCATGGTGTAGTACACAAGTCGTTGACATAACACAAGTGAAACACCGTTCCACCCATATTACATCCCTCAGAGTGGTACAACAGAAACATATGCGAGTCCAAGGTATGTCTATAGAAGTACACAAGAGCTGTTTACATAAGATCAACACAACCTCCTACTTTACAGTGAGGTAAAACTTCAAATAAAGCTCCAGAAGAACGACTCGTAGTCTATCTTATTGCTAACTCAAGTTTAAGAGCTAATTGGCTTGCTATAGAAATCTAGCTACTTAGGTGCTAGGATTAGGGAAAGGTTCCCTTCTATTACTAGTCTAGGTTTCCATTATAACTGATGCAGAAGTTGACTCCATTGGCTTCCTTGATTGAATTCTTCATCTTGTTGCAGTTGACTCCTTTGTCTTCGAGTTCCACGGTAGTTTCTCCTTCGGTGCATTGCTCTAAGAAGGGGGTTCAAACGAGATAGAATGAGTACGAGCGTACTCAGCAAGTTCATATTAGGAAATAGGTGTATCATGCACTAGCTACAGCCATAGACCAGAAAGTCATAGGCCAATGCAAGTTTTCATAAACATTTCTTCAAAAGGTTTATTTTATTCTGAAAACTATGCCCGTCAGTCTTCACAGGTTGACTAGAACTTCGTGGAGTTCCTTTCCTGCCGCGTTCGCAGTTCCCTTCCCGGAACAGGGAGTGACAATCACAATTCTTGATACCCTCTGCAGAGGTGCGTTACTTTACCCCACAAGAGATCTTAACCATGTTGCCGGCCGAGAGTATGTCCCCGTCCACACTTCCTTTGGTGTGAGGCCCAGTATAAGATCCAAGCCAATCACTGCCTTCTCCGCGACCCTGCAAACCCACCCTTTTGTCCACCCGCACACCTCCAGTAGACTTCCCCCGATAATACGGCTTTACTCATGGTGTACTTTGGACAATCCTTCATAGATCGTAGAGCCATCATCACTAATGGATGGGGATTTAAAAGGCCATCCCAACCTACGGCAGTGCCTCCAACACCCCGCCGGCTCTACCAATCCGTTGGCGTGCAGAAGGGAAAAGATACAGCTGACTTCCCCAGAGCCATTATAGATCTTATGGATAACGCGATATGTACGGCGCTAGAATCACTGGACGGCATTGGTAATTAATCCTAGGGTGATATAACCCATTGCAATGGAACCTCCACCATATCAACACATACCATGGTTCCATTGCCCACCACATAGTCATATTCATAATTGTAAAATAATACTTTGCTTTTCAATGCATGAGTGATAAGTATAGTACTTTGCATATAGTTTGATAAAAATAATCAAATGACATGAGCAAGCGATGAACTTGCCTTTCTTGACTGCAAGATTATGCAGGCAAAAGCTTCGATACGTGAGAACTCCAAATGCTGAAATACCATCATCGTCCGGTAAGGACAATGTTTAAAGAACTGGCAAAGATGCTATAATGCATAGTATGAGATGCAATCGTCCCGAGCGTAACCTAACCTCGATGATTTAGGATGTATGAGTTGTAAAGATTTCTTTAGGTTGGTTGCACTTTTAGAATGGTTCTCAAACAAGATTCTTATTAGGGTTGGTTATATTAGCATCATATCCAAGTGATATAAGACATCATAATAATCATACACATAAAAAGTAGTGGTGGAATAATATAAAGAACAATTGTCAAATTTTAGGTTCTACAGAACATGGTTGATGTTTACTTATAATATACTTCAAAAGAATAACTTTTGAAGAACATGTTAATTAAGAAATAAGTATTTCAAATAAGGATTAGGGCTTCTAAGGTTTGATTGACATTTGTACTTCAAAAGAATAACTTTTGAAGAACATGTTAAATAAGAATATGAACTACTATGCATAGGAGCTATGGCTTCTAGGGTTTACTATTGGATTCAATTAGTTTCACAAATAGAAACTAGTTGGGTTCTTAAGTTGAATGGGCTTCTATATAGCAAGTATTGGTAAGGTTATTACTATGGTTTCCCATATACATCATATAAAAGGATGGTTATTTAAGATGGTTTTATAAATTAGCTATTAGGGTTTACTATGGTTTCACAATTGTTTTACTAAATAGTCTCTAGTGGTTTCTAAGCTAAGTGACTTATCATTTTCTAAGTAGGGTTTAGTTGGATAGGAGCATGTGTTGTGAATTGTTACACAAGGTTGGTATTAGGGTTTATCATCATGGTTTAACTAGGGTTTGATGGTTGAGGTTAATCCTAATGGTATGGTATATAGGAGTGATGATCAATGGTGCTAACATGTGGTAACAAGCTAGGGTTTATACCTAAGTGATACTAGTGAATCATATAGGTTTTAATTGAGAATAGGAACATGAAATGATAATCTCATGTGACTTGGTTTATGCTAATGGATCATAAGCATGCATTCATTGGTTTCTTATTAGGGTTCTATAGGTATAGATGAACCTCACATGATCACATGTGATAAGCAACTAGGGTTTTAGAGTTACTACTAAAGTGTAATGATCACATGGGTTAAACCCCTAGGGTTTTAGGATTTCACTATTTAGGATGAACACATAAAATAATGGGATCCAGGTCTTACTTAAATTCAAACTAGGGTTTCTAAATTATGGTACAACTCCTAAAATGATGATTGATAAATAGAGTTGTGGTTACTAATTACTTTGAATCAAAATTGGTAATGGTTTAACATTTTATTAATTTTTTTACAAGATTTAATAATTAGAGTAACTCCTATTTTGGTTTAATTAAGAATCAGGGTTTAATAATTGTTATTAGGGTTTAAAATAATTAACTTGTTAACTAAAGATGTTTAAATAAGTTTTGATTTACCAAAATAATATTGGCTTATAATATTTTCTTGAGTTATTACTATTTAAAGAAAATAGAAAATAGTAATTTGCAATTAGGATTTATGAATTACCACTAATAATTAAGTTAATGCAAATATGGTAAATAAAATTAATATTAACATTTTACTTAGTTACTGAATAGTTAAAATTTAATTTTTAAACTTCACTAATTATTGAATTCAATTTGTATTTTAAATAATTGAAATGGCATAATTAATAAGGTTAAAAATAAATGGATTTTTATTTTGACACACATTTTTGTTTTATATTTTATTTGAATAGAGTTTATTTTTTTGAGCATTTTGATATATTATTTATATTTTTCTGAGTTGAAATGAAATTTCTATGATTTTGCAAAGTTTCAGTCATTTACTGGAATTTGAATTTAAACGAAAATACTAAACATACCGGTTCGGTTCTAACCCGCAGAGACTGACTGGTGGGCCTGTTGACTGGGTCAGTTGCCACGCGGGCAACGACCAGTCAACACGCACCAGGGACCCCACCGGCCACGTCGACTACGCCGGAGACGCGACGGTGAGCGACGGCGACGACGCTCCGGCCATCCCGCGGGTGCGCGAAGTGTACCAAACGATTCGCACCGATGTACTGAGTATGCTAGAGGTGGCGCCGCTACGAAACGGTCACCGGAATAAGCTCCGGCGAGCACTACCGCGGCGGTGAACTCCGGCGATGAATCAATTGGACCATAGAGGATGATTTAGGAAGAAATAAAAGATGCTGGAGATGCGCACGATTGACCTGAGGCTGATGAACCACTTGCCGATGCTTGAGGTGGTCGGAGACGATGGAAATCGAGCGTTTTCCGGCGAACCCGAGAGAAAGGGAACGCCAAAATTCTCCCTCCTCCTCACTCCGCTTGATGTTGTACTCCTCCAGGATGCTTTTGGTGATGATGCGCATCACCAGGGCTGCTTGGTTAGCCCGGGGGTGGCTTCTACCGTCGAGTTCTTCCTTGACGCCGGCGACAGTAAGTGGAAGAGCACGCGAGATAGGGGATGTCTGAGAAGCAATGGATGGGCGGCAAGGTGCTAGGGTTTCCTGGCGGTGCTCTAGGCATATTTATAGGGCAAGGCGAGGTCTAGTTCGTTGGCTCGCCGGCGGTACTGGCCGAGATGCAACGGCGACGGTGAGCTGAGTGTGGGCGTGAATCTTGATGCGAACGGATAGGCTCAGACGCGAGAGGTATAGGGAGGGTTCTGGAAGCTTCGTTGGCGTCCGGGGCATCCTTATCGGCTTCGAGGACGTGGCCGCCGCTCCTCGCTGCGCTGTCGACGCCGTGGAGGAAGACGACGCCCTCGTCTTGTTTTGTGCCAGCGACGAAACGGTAAGTGGCCGTGGGCTGGACTGGGTCTGGGCTGTGTTGGCCTGCTACGGTGCTGGTCTGAGGCTGCTATTTGGGCTGCACGGCCAGGTAAGCCAGGTGAGCTTTCCCTCTCTTTTCTCTTTTAAATTTCTGTTTTGTTTTCTATTTTCTTGTTTGAATTCAAATTTGAATTCTGTGTGAATTTGCAGGTTCTTAAATATGTGAATCTTAATAGAACTTGATAGTGCTACTTGCTGCATATTTGTTCTGTTCAAACAAATATTTAATATTTGATTGTATGGATGCTTTGGTGAAATATAAATAAAGTAGATATGGGTTGGTTCATAATTTTATGTGAGTTATTATTTCTAGGGTTCAAGAAAATGGTTGAACAAACTCTATAATTACCAATCTTGCTTAGCAACTTCTAGCTTAAATTATCTCAGATAGATCCTATACTCATCATTGGTTAACTCAACTACTTATCTGAATACTATTTCATTTGGTTCACTAAACAAATTCCTTGGAAGGCAAAATAGAATCTAATATTGGTTCACTCAACTCACTTAAATGGCATTTAAGCTTAGGTATATATGGCTTGGGCTATACTTGTGATACATGATACACAAGTTAGGAAACAATATTTTATGTGGGGCTAATCCTATGTGAAAGGACTAGGGTTTTGGGAATACTTCACTAATTATAGTATAAAAATAGGCATGAGGCATGGCAGGGTTATAATTATAATCCAAAGTAATCCATGGGTTGGAATTCACATGTAGTTTAGGGTTTAAGTAGTGATCACCAATATGATACACAACTAGAATTAGGATATGGGCATAAGCTTGGGTTATGTTTCACTAATGGAACATGGCTCTCACCTTCAAGATTAAAGGTTGGTTTGAACAAGTAGAATTTAATACTACTCTAATATTCTCTAGGATAGACATGGCTATGGTTAGCATCTATAATCTCTCTCACTTCTAAATGTCTTGTAATAGCCTAAGGTCCTACTCAAGATATGATGATATGATCCTCTAAATATATGGTTTGCCTAGGAATACTACCTTGGTATCTTATGTAGCTTGTTCTTCTGGAAATCTGATAAACATGCATCTTGTGGTATGCCTCCACCTCCTAGCTTCTTCATCTTGATCCTAGCTAATTCACATGGAGTGGCTCTATGTGTTTGTTCCCATGTATCATGGTACTTGATGAGCAAATGGATGAAGGGTGTGGCTCTATTTATAGGCTTGGGCAAGCTCTAGTATCATGACACATAGGTGGTGACTCTTGTGTTGGTTTGATGAGTAAGGTGCTTGGTTGTCATGCCCTCATCCATAGCAATCCTTTGAGCATGAGGTGGCAAGACTTGGAAAGCAAGTCATGTAGATATTTTCATCCCATGTGGCATAGAGATTATCCTCTCATATGATTTATTTTTTAGATAGCCAAGTGGCATTTGTTACTAAATATCTTGTGGATAGTTTTATTATTATGGATGAGTCACTATATCATATTTGATTGGATTTATATTATAATATTGATCAAAAGATCAAGGTTGAAGGTTATTCCTCAAATTTGGATAGTTGGTGTTTGATTTCACCAAGGCATGATCATATGAGTTTCAAAATACTCATAGTCAGTTTGATTCAAATAGTTTGAACTATAAATCGTAATGTAAATGGATTTAGTTTTATGATATTCCATATACTTAATAAGTTATGATTTAAATAAGAATGTGTGGCTTTTATGCACTTTAGACCCTGTGGTTTACCTTATTTGGTAATAAGTTTAGAAGTGAATTAATTTTCACACAAAGGTAGTTGCTAACTTTTAAGTGTTAATAAGTTAGGGTTTGATTCTTAAAGAATGTGTTGTTGTAAATATAATTCCATTTGACCTAATCCATAGATCAAATCATCTCTACCCAAAACAAGGTTTTAACAAAGATCACAGTGAAGTTTATAGCGCTTGACTTGATGATCTACTTCAGTTCCAGCAAGTCAAGTGAAACTTCAGTTACTGTGGTAAGTTTTATTTGAAAGCGCGAAAATTCCCCGGATTTTCTATGCATGAATGCAATGCACACTTTGGTGTTCTCTCATTTTATAGCCTCTAAACCTGGGATATTACAGCCGGCCAACCCCCCACATGGAAGGGGGGAATCCCACCCCAAGTGGGATTCCCACCTTGGATAGGTTTCCCTATCACATGGAAGGTTTTGGGTTCGGGTCTTATTCGAGGACTTGTAGTCCAACACTTGGGGCTTCCACCTATATAATGAGGGGTCAAGGGGAGGGGGCCGGCCACCCCAAGACCACAGCCTGGCCGCACCCCCTTAGTGGTCGGCCACCCCCTCCCAAACCCTAGCCGCCCCCTCTCTCCTCCAACACTCCCGCACGCTTAGCGAAGCTCCGCCGGAGTTCTCCACCACCACCGCCACCACGCCATCGTGCTGCCGGATTCAAGAGGAGACTACTACTTCCGCTGCCCGCTGGAACGGGGAGGTGGACGTCGACTTCATCAACACCGAACGTGTGACCGAGTACGGAGGTGCTGCCCGATTGTGGCACCGTGATCAAGATCTTCTACGCGCTTTTGCAAGCGGCAAATGAACATCTACCGCAGCAACAAGAGCATACTCTTGTAGGCTTTGGAAATCTTCAAGGGTGAGTCTCGATCATCCCCTCGTTGCTCCCGTCTTCTAGATTGCATCTTGGCTTGGATTGCGTTCTCGCGGTAGGAAATTTTTTGTTTTCTATGCAACGAATCCCTACATTTTCTTTATGAAGTTTTTGATTAAGGTGAGATGGGGATTGGAGGCCCATTAAGGGTGCACACTAGAGGTAGAGAGAAATGAAAAAAATATGTTCTCTCAGTACGAAATATGAGGTACTTTTCTCCTTTGCATGAGATGTTTTATCTTAGTGACATGTTTTCTACTATATTTGTTTTCACGTGGTATAATTTCAATCATGCCTTAACTACATTTGGATGAGGTGAGAAGTGCGTGTTCCTACTCCGGCAGATCACTCTCCGTGATGAGGTTTGGTCCCTCATCATTTCGCTATCAGAGACCAAGGCCTCTTCCCAGGATGATGGCCAACCACTGCTGCCAGCTAAATATCAATGGAGACCCCCAAATGGTGCTAGAAGGTTTTATCTTCAACAAGGAGAAACTCCAAAGTGAGGTTACACTCTTCTCCGGCCGGAATTGTTGAAGCTGCTTTGAAGGAATATACATACAACACAATGGTGTCTGTTTAACCGCTACTTACTTCTTACCTAGTATACTGGTGCTGGCCAATGCTCTTGTATGTTACAGGGTATGAGCTTGTTTTATTCGCGGAGGAAATGGCAGTGTCGCTAATCATGATGGACCAGAGCTTAGTGGCGTTGATTATTCTTGGTCTGTCTGGAAGTACCATTACTGCCATATGAACTTTTTGGGGAGGCATTGTTGCACCAACGGTCTTCTTCGCGGACTGCGTCAGATATAATGAGAGCAGTGATCAGGATTGGGAAACTACATGTCGTTCTGTCATCGTGGCACCTAGACATGCTGTTGATCAGCTCTCTCATGCAGTAAAATCTGGCTCGTGTTTTAATTTTTTGTTTTTGTATCACCAGATTGATGCTATATTCTACTTTGTGCATGACATTGACATTTTTTTTCCAGCAGGACATCATTTTCTTGGAGCTGAGGAACTCCGGTGCTATTTGTTGTGAATGAGAAACTAGTATTCACTACATGTACATGTGATACAATATGCAGGAAAACTCCTCATACACTGGGAATATACAGTAAAGGGTCATATACATCAGCAACTCCCCTCAAACTCATGGTGGATCAACAACACTGAGTTTGGAGAGAAAGAACCCATGCTTTGCTCTAGTCTGGGCCTTCGTGAAGAAGTCAACAAGCTGTAGCTCGGAAGGCACATACTGAAGAGCCATAACCTGCAGCATGACGCACATAGAAGACATCAACACCAATGTGTTTGGTGAGCTCATGTTTCACTGGATCACACGCAATGCTGATGGCACCAGTACTGTGTGATAAAAGAGGAGTCGGTGCGTCAGCAGAAACGCCAAAGTCCTCAAGTAACCAGCGTAACCATGTCACCTCTACCGTCAAGAGAGCCATCGCTCGCAACTCAACCTCAACACTCGAACGAGAGACTGCAACCTGCTTCTTGGTCTTCCAAGCAATGAGAGAATCACCAAGAAAGACACAGTATGCGAAAGAGACTTGCGATCCGATGGATCACTAGCCCTATCAATTACTAGGAAATACTATTTTTGTAACAATCTTATACAACTCATTGTATTGTTTGACAGCTTTGAGACAAATATAAGAGCTCTGTTTCCTGCGACTTTCAGTTGTCCGTACCCACCTACTTGTGTGCATCTTTTAATTACTTAAATTGATTTTATCATAGCTAAATGAACAAAGTGACCTAGGCAAAAAAAAAGTTCACCATTTAGGTCCATGTTTCATTTAGGGACTTTGTGTTATTGTTGACTGGTTTTATTTAAATAAATCAGCCAGCTATGCTCACTTTTCCTGCTAATTGTGGTGTGATTTTGCATGAAGATGATACATTTATTATAAGCTTCCGCTCTTGTTGTACTGGATTTCTGTCTGTGTGACAAACATGGAAGATTATCAGTTTGATGATGCATATACTTGGTTGATTTTGATTTTGATTGATTGCATATAATTGTTAGGTTCGTGTTTATTGACAAACATGTATTGCAATTTTTTTTTCAAGTTGTTTTCTGATTACCGCCTGATCTAATACATTTTAAAACTTTCTCGGTAAAATATTGATGCATGTAAGAAATGGTAAATGCTGCAAGAATTTCCATCAAGATGATATTTTCTAATTTTATTATTTGGTCGTGATTTTGCCTCATTACACTCCGGAATGAGTACATGGATTTTTGTTGGACCTTATCAGTGTGTTGTGCTTACGAAAGCATTTCGTTTCTCATCTATTTGCATCGTCACAAGGATTGTTGTACTGCTATCGAGTAATAAGCATTTCATTTCTCATCTATTTGCATCATTTCTCATCTATTTGCATCGATACTTCTTATCGATGGGATCTTAGACGACTACATACGGTACCTGACCACCTCCTACAACTGGTTTCACAGCCATGGCAGATACAGGTCTAGACTCTGAATCTTCGTAGAGAAAATAAGAGTATATGATGACCTACAGGCCTGGATAGCAAGATATAGGTAGCCTTTTCCCTTTTTGCCTCTCTTTTTTCATCACCAAATACTATCTTTTATTAATTCGCATGTGCAGTACACTACTTTCCTACGGTTTACCCCTCAGAGTTGTGTCAAGAGTGACCTCCAGGAGGCTATTAAAAGTGCTTTCACTTGATCAAAAGGGGAACCACGTAGAGAAACAAGGAACATTATGTACCAGAAAGTGCTTTATAATCTCCAAACAACATATATGTAGGTACTTTTATTAATAGCTATCTATGCTATGCATTTCTTTTTCGTGTGTTATGCATCCAGTCGACTAATACCTGTCATGTTTCTCAGGACTTGCTTCATGCGTGGGCTGGAAAAGTTTCTGCTCTTTCATGGAATGTGCGCTGCTGTTCAAAGTGCGCGCTTTTGTACAGATGCATGCTCAAGGTTGATATATAATCTCTACTTGATATGCATTTACGTATTTTTTTTTGGTATGGCTATCTCTACTGTGCCCTTTTTTCTCTATGTATTGTGCATTCAGATGGCTAATATGGTTCATTAATTATTTCTTCTAAGAGTTCACTTTGCTCATCACTTCTATTGGTTGATTTTTTTGTTTTTCGGAGGATGGTATACATAATTGGTGAGACCCCCATAAGGCTCCTCCGATCTCAGTGCATGATAGCCCTCTGATTGATTGAGCTCCAAGCAGATCCCAGCCATCTTTTTCACCGCGTGGATCCGAGGTGAGCCATTGTATCTGTAAAACCAATTGATCCATCCAAGTTCATGTATGATAATATAAAAAAAGTTTTTTTTTCAGAAAAATCCAGAAAGATCATGCGATAATTAATATGATAAGTAAAATGTCTACTACTGATGTAATGCATTCTCCGTTTAACAATATATAAGTTACACTGCTACATTCAATTTTTAGTTCTCCCCTTTTTCAGTGATAAGCTTTTTTTTGAGCTGGCGATTGTTTATGTCGAGGGTTGTCATTGATCTGTAGTTGTGGCGTGTAACAACGAGCATGTGGTACTGGGGATAACATTATTACGACCAGGTCATAGAACTTTCTATCTTGCCCCATTGATCATCGGTTCTTTGAAATTATTTTTTCAACATGCTCAAGTGAAGATTGCTGGCTGGCCAGTCTACTCTGGCCTACCGCCATCAATCTAGAGTTCAGCAGCGCGGTGATATTGAATCCATGCTTCCATGAGCTACAGCGATAAAGATAGAAAATGGACCCGGTGCATGTGGAGATCATAGTGGAACATAAAACATGTCAGGCTCATTATATTAGTTCAGATTTCAGTATGTATCCAACAACATCAAATGATGCTTTTGTTAGCACCATTGATAATTTCTTAATCAATGTTGTCATACTAAATTGCTGAACCCCCCGGGTTTAAAAAACTTTATTAGGATTAAAGATTATACTAGAGAGCAAGTCCAATCATAATCGTTTACTTATATGGTTTGATGCATTGTATGTACAGATCGTCTTAGCCAATTATTTTATATCGGTTGTTCACTGGGATTAAGAGATAAAATTGCTTGACCATTTTCAGATTCTCAAAATGTCACATGTCCTACAAGTAATTCTAGGGAAATAAGGATACATGGGTTATTTAAGTAAATTCTTGCATATTTTTTTTCGATAAAGGGAATATATTAATATCAAAAAGATATCAATTACACCCAGCCTCTGCAACAACGCACAACCCTAATGGCACTACGGATGCACACAGCCAAAAAAAGGAAAAGAAAACTAAGAAATAAAAGTCCCGCTACAGTATCTCGGGCCTAACAACAACAATACATCCACCGCCAAGACAACACCTGAAATACAGACTCTCCAAAAACGACGCCTCCAAGAAGGGAACAGTGCTCTAACACCGTCGTCGCCCGATCAACGATCTTAGGTTTTCACCCTGAAGATAGTCCCCACTCTCAAAACAATGCCTCCAACAAGGTCATTGCCAGGCACAACCAGTTAAGGCCAGACCTTGGGATTTCACCCTGAAAGGTAGGACTCTGAACTTCACATGTGTTGTCGCCCCCACTATCATACCGCTGTTGTGAGGCCCGGAACACCAAGCAAGTCCCTCAACAGCGCGAAGACTTGAACCTCCCTTAGCTAGTCCTCCCCTCCGGCCTTCATGTACTTCTCTTCTTCCGACTTTCATCATGGATCCATAGTCACTTGATGTCAACACAGAAAAAGAGCTTCGCGCCGCTCCCTCCAGAACCAATCGGTCGGAATAAAAGCATGGGTGCGCACGACCGAATACCACCGATCCGGCAAACTCCAGGCACAAAGCACTGTTACATTCGCCGGCGGAGCCTTCCGGAACTCAACACTCCGGCTAGATCACGAGTCCAGGCCTCCGGTAGGTCTTCCTCTTCACGCAAGAGAGACCCTAGGACCACGCCCGCCACCTGCCACCAGGTCGACGGCGCCACCGCCATCCAGGGCTGCCGCCCTTGGTGCCGTGGTCCCAAACCTTGAGGAGGAGCAGTGCGAGATCCGTCTCCATCATCGCTGGCCCGACGATGCCGAGGCTAGGATGGAAGGAGAGGATCGCGCCGCCATGTTCCGGGTTTGCTACGCCGCCCCCATCACCGCCCGCCCGAAGGCCGCGACGAGGAAGAGGAGAGTTGCGCCCCCAGATCAAGGCCATGCCGCCGCCACCAACACCGGCCGCCCGGCGAGGGGCCGCGCCGCCACCACCCTCCACGGTCCGGGGCCATCCCCCCCGTGCGGAGGCTAGCCTCCTTCCGCCGCACGGAGGGATCACGCGAGGAGCCCCGCCGCCCCCATCACCGGCCACGCCCGGCTTCACCGGCGACGACCTCCGGGGACGACGAGGAGGGGCGGGAGGAGGAGGGGAGGACGGCTGCGGCGGCTAGGGTTTCCGCCCTAGGTCGCCCAGGAGGGGGAGCGACCCGAGCGGTATTTTCCTTCTATCAAAATTCTTGCATATATACTTGCAAGTATATGTATTCTTGGTATCTTCCTGTACGTTCTTGCATATATGTTTTCGAGTCACAGCTAATGTTTGGTTTTCTTGGAGTAAATTGCTTCTACCTACAAAATGAACACACATGTATGTGAGATTCCTTGAGAATCATTTTTGCTAGGGAGATTCTTTCAGCATTCTATCAGTACAAAATAATGGACATGTAGGTGAGGTTTCAACGTTCGTGAAAACATTAGCCAAACACTAGCTTATTAGTACCCATTTACATCATCTTGTGTCATTAAGACGGAGCATTAAAACAACAAATAGGTCAGCTCTGGCTGCATCCTATGTGAGAACACCGTGATTCTATCCCACCGGTAAAGTGTGCATGCTCTTCTAGTGCACTTGGAAGCCTGGGATGTGCTTCCTTTCTGTGTCCATACTCCATGTTCATTCTATTTATGGTCTGTGATAGTGCTCTAATGAAAACACGTTGAGGTTCCGTGGGAAAATCGAGTCATTTCTTGCCATCTTTGTTGGCACCACTGTCCGAGATTATTCATGTACCTGCTCTTTGTTTCATTAGACATACTGGCATGGTATCATTTCTGTGTTACAGAAAAAGGGGTCTAGCCAGCGGGAAAGCATGTAGATGGTACATCAACATAAATTTCCTGATATAATTGCCATTACTGCTAGGTCTCACATTTTTTCCTGACTTGTCTATGCTCTAATATTGAGTGACATTGACAAAAAAAATTATCTTCTTTCAGTGGTCTACTAAATTTAGCCCATCATAGATTCTTCGTTGGTTATCAATATGCGATGTGTCACCAAGTAGGCGACCGACGAAATCTCTCACTGAATTGATCAAATTTAATCTCTTGAATGCGACCGTTTGGAGAAAATGATGATGAGCAACTATTCCTAAAATTAGAACCAAGATTGCATCTGTAAAATTGATATGTACTCATGTTGTGTTATTGTGTAAGGTTGTTTATAGCTTTTTCAGTTCAGCTATTTTGTTCCTTTTGAATAGCTTTTCAGACGCAGTGTGTTATCACCCATTATCGGATTAGGTTACATTGATATGTTTGTAATAATTATGTTTATGATGTTCTATTTTTTTCTTAGCTTAGTATATATGTCAGACAAAACATTCATTAATGCCAAACGCCAGGCCGCTTCTTACCTGTATTTGATTTGGCTCACATTTAATTGGTAATTAATTTACCTTTCATTTGCAGTGGTGTTCACTTTTTGTGTTGCGAGTAGTGTGTTGTGGCCTCTGATGACCTTCCTTACTTTGGTTGCTCTTGATAGACCAAGAATCTTAGTTACTTTAATATATTTCCCCATTTGTCTCATTGTATTTAAGAGTTTGCTATTCTGATAGTGATTTCTTCTGTTTTATTCCTTTTGAGAAACTTTCACTTCCTTTTGTAGATCCTAAAAAATCTATTAAGCACTTCATTTTTATCGTTGTTATACAAAACATAAACCAGCGTGTATTCCACGGGATCGTGCGCCAAGGCGCACATTTAAATCTAGTTTGTTATTAGCGTCACCTGGTGATGGCTTGTCATGCATAATTTTGTTGAAATCTCATCTAGCTATCTTGACTCGAATTTGATATTTAGATTTGATTCCAGATCTAATTCAATCATGCCTTAACTACATTTGGATGAGGTGAGAAGTGTGTGTTCCTACCGTCGTTGCCTAATCGACGGTACCTCGGAGGAGGGATCCTCGCGAGGGGAAGAAGAAGTAGGGGCCATAGGGCGGAGTGCACACGGGACGGTGGTACGCGATTTACCCAGCTTCGGAACACATGCACGATGACAGGGCCTACTGCTGCTTGTCTGGAATTATCTGGGCGCTTTCGCGATGTTACAATGAGTTGTGGTTGTGCCTCTAGGGCTCCCGGGATCCGGCTTATAAAGGCGCACGGATCTAGGGTTTACACGGAGAGTCCTAGCCGGATACAGGTTGCCTAACTATGGTACAATATCTTGCCGTGCACGTTAAGGATCCGCCTTTCCATCTATGTCGTACCAGATCCGGGTTCCTTATTGGGCCTTCATGGATCCGGGTTCCTCCTCAAGGTCGGTCGGATCCGGCTCCCTCTGTCTGAGCCGGACTTCATCCATCAAGATCAACAGCAACTGGGCCGCCCGATGGGCCACATGCCACATCACCTTCTGTGGGCCACCCGGGCTTGCCGGATCTAGGCACTGTCGATGGTACACCCAAGAAGTATACCCACAACAGTAGCCCCCAGAGTTCTCCGAGTTTCGCCTGCTGTTTCCGCCTTGCTAGTCCATCATGGTCTCCGGCAATGTTAGTAACGCGGAGAAACTTGAAGAACTCCAACTTCACATTTTCTTCTTTTCCCAACCTTTAGTCGGAAAATACTCCCATCCTGCGGAACTTCATCCATCGACGGTTCAAGATACGTCTCCGGGTTACTCCCCTGTTTGCGAATGAGAGCTGTTTATCTTCACGCGATTACCCGGAATCTTAAAAGACTCAAACGGTTCCGCCAATTCTGGCGCCATTTTCGCGCGATTTGCGCGGTAACTTATCCTTAGCCATTTTTACCGTTTAGGGTTGGGACACGTGTCACGCATCCAACGGTGCGATGCTTGCATTTCGACCACAGGATGCGGAGCATGAATCTCATCCCTCCGGCCTATAAATATCCACCGTCAACCCTAATTCCTCATTCACCCCCCTTTCTCACCTCTCTACGCAGCGCCGCCCGCGAGCTCCTCCTCCGCCGTGCCGGAACCCGCCGGAAAAGTCACCGGAGCATCACCGGAGCGATTTCACCACCGTGGTGTTCATCGTGTTCTTAACTCCGGCGAGCCACCGTTCGAAAACCTCGTCGCCGGTGACTCCGACCACCGCGGAACCCATTACGGTAAGTTCTCCGAGCTTCGATCCTTCACCGTAGCTGGTAGGGATGATCTTTAGGAAGAAGACGTAGATCCAAATAAGTTTTGCATATTCGCGATCTTTCCTATCTTCAGATGTCTTCCGCGACTCTGCCTCCAACCACTGAGCCGATCATGGCAACGCCTCTCTCCTCCGCTCCGCCTCCCTTCGCCCCAGTCCACCTGGATCCCACCAAGGATTCCGGCAAGGACACAGAAGGCACCTCAGCTCACCCGGAGAAAACCTCCGAGGCGGAACAAGCAGAGAAGAAGGCGGAAGAGATCGCTGCCAAGAAATCCAAAGCCCGCCAGCGGGATTCGGAATCCGAAGGGAAATGGTGGCCCTACACCACCACAGAGACTGAGCTAAAGAACTTGGAGGGGGAAGGCTTCCTGCAACCCGGAAGCTGGAGGACAGTGCCGAATGCCTTAGCTCCAGCCCCCCAAGACAACGAGATGGTACCGACAAAAGCACTAGTGGAGCGGGGCTTCTCATTTCCGCCTTCGGACTTCTTACTGGAGATCCTGAAGGTTTATGGGCTCCAGCCCCATAACATTTCTCCGAATAGCGTGCTTGCGATCAGCAATCACGTCACCCTCTGCGAGGGCCATCTCCGGGTAACTCCCGAGCTCTCCCTGTTCCAATATTACTTTTCTGTCAAGAAGGAGAGGATCCGCCAGTCCACCGAGCTGGCAACGTGCGGATCTATCACTTTTATGATCCGCCCTGGCCGCGTCTACCCTCATACCGACCGCCACGAATCCGCGCGGTACTGGTCTGGGGGTTTCTTCTACTTGAAGGACGTCTCCGACCTGGCGAGCAAAAGGAGATTGCCGCCGTTCCAAAACTGCCCCGCCACCGAGATTCCGTCATGGACGCACTGCCCCCACCTCTCTGAGTCGCCCCAGCTCACACGCGTCGTAAGGCAGATCTGCAAGCTCACGGAAGAGGGGCTGACAGGGAAGGACCTGACCCTGTCCTGGTTCACCAAGCGGATCCAACCGCTTCAACACAGGGATCGCTTGATGTTCCAATACACAGGGCGCGATGATTCAATGCGCGCCACAAAAGATAATCTTTTCGCCGACGCCATCGACAAGAGGATCCGGCTCCTCATTAAGATTCCGCATGAACTTCATGTTCACATGTGCAACAAAGATATCCACATGAATGGTTCCGGAACCGCGGTACGTCGTCTTGACTTAGTCTACTGTTTCCTTTGCATTCAAACTTTTTGTCTAAGTGTTAGCTCTGTGCCTTAGCTCGAAGCCCTCAAGGAAGGCAAACTCGGAACTCTCGTCCAGGTCCCTACCACGGGCAACACGGATCCGGAAGCTGCATCAGAGGCGGAAGCCCACGATGCTCCGCGCCCTTCTAAGAGGAAGAGGCCTGCTCCCTCCAGTCCCGCCGCGAAACGCGCCCGCGAAGTGCTCAGCACTGCGGCAACTCGGAAAGCGGAGGCGGAGAAAAAGCGGCTCAAGCTTATCGACACCAGCAACAAAGGCCAGCCCGACATCCAGCAGTTCTTCAAGCCTTCCGGGTAAGCGCTTCGTTTCCAGAATACAAATTCTTCTGTTTTCACAAGCAAACCCTTACTTAGTTGCTATACTTTTTCCTTTCACTGAAGTTCCGGAAACCAGCCCCCAAAAGCTCCAAGAATCCTGAAGAAGAAGGTCAAGCCGTCTCAGGCTTCAGTCCCTGTTACACCTGAAGTGGAGGTCCCGCCCAAGGCCTCATCTTCCTCCAAGCCGGATCCTAAGGACGTCATCAACCTTGATGACCTTCCTGAAGACCCCATCGGCCACAGCAATTCCGGCAAGGGCGCCTCCTCGTCTGCCCCTCCGCCTGATCAACCAAGCGCCACCCTCGCGGGGCCTACGGAGGAAGAGTATGAGCAGAAAGTGCAGCTCATCCACACCTCCAGCACGCTTCAGGCTAACCCTCAACCAGCTCCGTCTCTGCAAAAATGTTCCCTTGCAGAACGCCACGCGGAAGTTTCCGCCATGCTGGACAAGGTGTGGGGGAAGCCCAACGTGGAGATGCAGGAGCTCACGGAACTGGAGGACGGTCTGAAGGTGTTTTTTGCCAAACACAAGGAAGTGCGCCAGGTAACACTAGCCCCCAAGCATTGGGTCAGACATTTTTTCCGTGTAACATGTGTTAGCCGATGCTTTTCTCCAAATTGTACCTTAGGCGGAAATTTAAAATTTCATACCTCCAAGATTTTAAATATCCGGCTAACTCCTCTCTGCTTCTCAGACCACGCGGAAATTGCACGAGGATCTGCGCATCCACGTGCTGGAGCAGATAACGGAGATTGAGGCGCTGCGACAGAACGTGGAGAATAGCCAGAAGGCTATCCAGCTTTTGGAGACCCGCCTTCAAGGTACGAAATCCGAGATATGATCAGCATGCTGATATAATTGTTCATGATGCATAATATGTGCAACTTTCCGCCTACAGAAGAGACTGCCAAGCACTCCGCATTCGACGATCTGTCCGCTAAAGTTAAGGTGCTCGAAGCGGAGAACGAATCCCTCAAGGCCTTCATCAAAGAATCCTCCGGCAAGGAGAATGAGGCGAGGAAGGAGCTTTCCGAGAAGCATGCCCGCGACATGGCGGAACTGAATGATAAATTGAAGAAGAGCCAAAGTCGGGTGACTTCCTTAGTGGCCAAAAACAAAGTTCAAGAAGTAGAGGCGGAGGCCATTGACAAGCTCATCTTCCGTAAGCGCTTTTTCCTTGTTGTTACTCCGACTACTTCATATGCTATTCTCTCCGCGAGGGAACTGAACCCCATTCTTCCTCAGCGAGCCTTGGCTTCGAGTGGACGAAAGAGTCAAACCTCAAGAGGACGGAGGCATATGACGAAGCGCGGATTTCCATCGACTCGCTATTTGCAGCCTGTCGCGGAATCGCCAAGACCCTGTCTTTGAAGAGGGCCAAAACTTCAGTGATCGACACGATGACCAAGCTAATGGAGCAAGTGCCGGAATTCATCAAGGATTGGCAGGAGTCTTCCGCTCGCGGAGTCGCCTCCCTGGTCTTAGCCACCTGCAAGGCTCACTTCCCTTCACTCAGCTTTGCGGATGTTGCGCGCGGAACTCCAAAGGGTTCCGACATGGGCGCCATCCTCTCGGAAACCAAAGGATATGAGCAGCTATTTATCAGGCGAGTGAACCACTCGTTTTGGTATCACAAGTACGATCTGCCCAAGGGGTTTTCCGATGCAGAGTATGAAGAAGGCGAGCCGGAGTACTACGCGGAAGGCTCTGGGTCAAGCATCGAGCGTTCCGGAGAAGGCTCCGACTACGACTCCGAGGCTGGCTCCGGCGATAGTGATGGCGATGGCTCCGCCTACCAAGAATCTGAAGAGGAGGACTCCGAGTAGAGTTCCTGTTTAAACAATGGAACAATGTTGCATCATTTTGGCCCCGGAGTGGGTTTGTAATATAACTTAAATTCTTAAGTAGCTAGGAACGAAACAACTATGCATGGGGTGGAAACACTTATCCCGCTATCCTTTAATATTATGTGCATGTTTCGTTTTGTGTTGGAAAGCAAGTGCTGATCTCATTGTTTTCCGGCTTGCCCGCTTGACCTTCCGCGAGCCGGAAGACCTTTTGCCGGAAACACTCGCCAGCGGCGACGAAGCCCAATGGCAATCCGTTAATAACCGCGGAAACAATCCCCCAAGCATAGGTGCCGGAAATCGCTACTAGGATTCCACGAGTTCGCAACAGAAAACAATTCGATCAGAAAACTTAAGCTTACGTCCTAAAGGACGATTTTTGAAAACCACAACTTTTATACACGCCTAGGCGGAAATATCCAGCTCTGCGGTTTTAGTCGGAAAACATACACGATCTAAAAATGAACAAGTAAAGGAGGTAAAAGACTCAGAGAGTGAACCACAAGCTTTATTTCATTGATCATGTATAACTATTACAGAGTTTGCAACTCGGAAAAATTATGCTAAGTGTAGAAAGGACGTAGCTGTGCAATGTTCCAAGGACGATATGTCTCGTCGTAGATGTCATCCGGATCCTCACGCTTGCGTTTCTGGTGCCAATTAGCAGGTCTGTCCTTCAGCTCCCGGAAATCAACAAGGTAGTATGACCCGTTATGAAGCACTTTGCTAACGACGAAGGGTCCTTCCCACGGAGATTGCAGCTTATGGTCTTTCACCTGCCGAAGGCGGAGGACCAGGTCTCTAGCCATGAAAGAGCGGTTCCGAACTCGACGACTGTGGTAGCGTCGGAGCTTCTGCTGGTAGATGGCGGAGCGCTGGTCAGCTAAATTCCGAGCCTCTTCGATCAGGTCCACAGATAGCTGTCTGGCCTCGTCAGCTGTTTCTTCATCATAGGCGGAAACTCGCGGTGAATCGTGGATGATGTCGGAGGGAAGCACGGCTTCGGATCCGTATTCCAGGAAGAAAGGGGTAAATCCAGTTGACCTGTTTGGGGTAGTTCGTAAACTCCACAAAACAGCTTCCAACTCGTCTGCCCAAGCTCCAGCTGCTCGACGCAGCGGTTCTTCAAGGCGTGGCTTAATTCCTGATAATATGAGACCGTTAGCCCTTTCAACTTGGCCATTGGATTGTGTATGAGCCACAGATGCAAGGTCCAGTCGAATCCCTACTGTCTCACAATAATCCTTCAATTCTCCCTGAGCGAAGTTTGTGCCGTTATCTGTGATTATACTATGAGGGATGCCGAATCTCATCACGAGGCTGCAGACAAATTTTAGTGCCGTAGCACCGTCGGCTTTTCTCACTGGCTTTGCCTCAATCCACTTGCTGAACTTATCAACAGCGACCAAAAGGTATTCAAAACCGCCAGGAGATGATTTTTTTAACTTACCAACCATATCGAGCCCCCAGACCGCAAACGGCCAGGTGATAGGTATGGTCTTCAGCTCTTGGGCTGGAGCGTTTGGTTGAGTAGTGTAGTACTGACAACCTTGGCAGGTCTTGACTATTTTGTCAGCATCTTCTTTAGCTGTGAGCCAATAAAAACCTAGCCGAAAAGCTTTTGCAACGAGTGACCTGGGGGCGGCATGATGCCCGCAATCCCCTGCATGGATCTCTCTGAGAATTTCAATGCCATCTTGATTAGAGACGCATTTGAGAAATACCCCTGTTGCACTTCGTTTGTAGAGCTGTCCATCAACAATTGTGTAGGATCTTGCTCGTCTGATGATCTGTCGTGCGAGGACCTCGTCCTCCGGCAACTTCTGATCAATGAGGTAGTCCAGGAAAGGCTGTGTCCAAGCCGGAATGACAGCCATCACTTCTTTGGCCGGAGACACTGCCACCTCTGGGTTTTCCGGGTTAGCGCCCTTGACCGAGGGTATCCGTAGATGCTCCAGGAAAATACCAGGCGGAATCGGCTTCCTGCCGGATCCGAGCTTGGATAGCATATATGCCGCTGCGTTGTCGTCTCGCCTGACGTACTTGACTTCGTATCCGAGGAAATGTTTGGCAATCTCGTCAACTTCGTCTCTGTAGGCCGCCATGACGGAGTTCCTGGTGTTCCAGGTTCCGGCTACTTGCTGTGCCACCAGGTCCGAATCTCCGCAACATATGATGTGCTTGATCCCTATCTCCTTGGCAATGCGCAATCCGTGTAGTAGAGCCTCGTATTCCGCCATATTGTTTTTAGCTTCGAAGTGGATCTGCAGAACGTACTGCAGTTCTTCTCCGGTAGGAGACTTCAGGGTGACTCCGGCTCCTGAGCCTTGATGCTGCTTGGATCCATCGAAGTGCATCACCCATGTCTCTGGTTCTGGCTCCAAATTTGCATCCGGAGCTTCCGTCCAATCTGCGACGAAATCTGTCAAGACCTGGGATTTGACCGCGGTCCTGGCTTTGTAGCTGATGTCGAAGGCAGATAATTCAATGCCCCATTTTGCTATGCGTCCTATTGCGTCAGCGTTGTTGAGAATAGTTGACAGCGGAGCTTTGCTTACGACTGTTATTGGATGCTCCTGGAAGTAATGTCTTAGCTTCCTGCTACCTAGGAATACTCCATAGGCTAGCTTCTGAAAGTGAGGGTAGCGTTGTTTGGACTCCGTAAGGACTTCACTAATATAGTAGACTGGCCTTTGGACTCCATACTCATGACCTTCTTCCTGTCGCTCCACGACGATGACGAGGCTGATGACTCTGTTGGTGGCTGCCAGGTAAAGGAGCATAGGCTCTGACTCTCCTGGAGCTGCTAGGATAGGTGGGGAGGTGAGTATTTCCTTCAACCCTTGAAGTGCTGCATCTGCTGCCTCATCCCAGACAAATTTGTCTGTTTTCTTCAATAGCTTGTACAGGGGTAGTGCCTTCTCGCCAAGACGGCTAACAAACCTGTTGATTGCTGCGACACAACCAGTTAGCCATTGCACATCTTTGAGACAAGTTGGCCTTTTGATGCACAGGATTGCCTTGATTTTCTCCGGGTTAACTTCGATGCACCTATTAGAGACGATGAAGCCAAGGAGTTTTCCAGTTGGTACGCCAAAGATGCACTTTAGCGGATTCAACATCATCTTGTACCGACGGAGATTCTCAAAGGTTTCTGTAAGGTCGTTGATCAAGTCGGATCCTTTCCGAGTCATGACCGCGATGTCGTCGGCGTAGGCGTGTACGTTCCGGCCAATCTGGTCCTTCAAGCACCGCTGCATCGTACGTTGGTAGGTGGCACCTGCATTTTTCAAGCCAAAAGGCATAGTAACATAGCAGTAAGTGCCAAATGGGGTGATGAATGAGGTCGCCTTTTGGTCGGACTCCTTCATCCGGATCTGGTGATACCCGGAATACGCATCAAGAAAACACAGAAGTTCCGCCCCTGCCGTCGAATCAATGACTTGGTCAATGCGCGGCAGGGGAAACGGATCTTTCGGGCAATGTTTGTTCAAGCCAGAGTAATCGATGCACATTCTTAGTATTTCAGAATTCTTTTTGGGTACAAGGACGGGATTTGCGATCCAATCAGTGTGGATAACTTCTATTACAAAACCTGCCTCTAGTAACTTTGCTAACTCCATTCCTATGGCGCGGCGCTTCTTGTCCCCAAAGCGTCGCATAGCTTGCTTCACCGGTTTAGCCCCCGGGTTTATGTTAAGGTAGTGCTCGGCGAGTTCCCTTGGTACTCCGGACATGTCAGAAGGCTGCCACGCGAAGATATCCATGTTGATGCGGAGGAACTCGACGAGCGCGTCTTCCTATTTGGGGTCCATGTTGGCTCCGACGGAGACCTGCTTGGAATCGTCGCCTTCCTTGAAGTTGACTTTCTTGGTCTCTATCGCGGCCTTGAAGGAGTTTTTATGCTCGGAGATCTGCTTCTTGGTGGTCTGCATTTCAGTTGGATCCACCGCGGCTCTGTAGCCTTTCAGCTCTTCTCCAGATATCACAGACTCTGCGAAGGTGGCTTCGCCCAACTCGCACTCATGAGCCTTCTTGTAATCTCCGGTTACGGTAATCATACCATTAGGACCCGGAATCTTGAGCTTGTTGTAGATGTAGCACGCTCTTGCGTGAAACTTGTGGTAGGTGGGTCTTCCGAAGATGACGTGGTAGGAGCTCTTGAAGGGCACAACTTCAAACGTGATCTTCTCTTCGCGGAAATTGTGAACATCGCCGAAGGCCACGGGAAGTGTGATGCTGCCGAGGGAATTCGCCTTTTTACCCGGAACCACGCCATGAAACTCAGTGTTGCTGTGTTTGAGCTGTTCCTTGGTAAGGTTCATCCGCTCTAGAGTCTCCAGGTACATGATGTTCAAGCTGGCTCCGCCATCCATGAGGCACTTGGAGAAGTCATACCCGTCTATGCGGGGACTTACAACCAAGGCGTAGCACTCTTTTGGCACAATAGTAGGGTGATCCTCCCTGTTAAATGTGCACGGGACTTCCGACCACCTGACATACTGCGGCACAGCCGGAACTGTGGCGTTCAGGATCCGGATAGCTGATTTGGTAGCGCGGACTGTTGGGGTTCCGAGAAAGGTGTGATAAGCACCCACACTCTTTTTCTCGAATGGGTTGGATTTACCTGCGGACCCTGCCTTGGGATCCGGCGAGTTATCATCCTCGTCCATCACCTCGGAACTGTCCTCCTCTTTGTCCTTGTTCTTGTCCTTGCCTCCTTTGCCGCGTGGGTGGTGCTTTCGGGCTCGCTTGTATCCTGCCTCCGGGTCGTTCTTCACATCATTGACCCACTTGCAGTTGCGGTTGGTGTGAGTGGACTTCCCTGTAACCGGATCCAGGTGGGCCAGGCAGGGCATGTCTCTGTACTCCTCGTAGGTTTGCGGGGCGCGGGATCCGACAGCTATGACCTCAGTGCCATGCTGCTGGCCCCTGCCGGCTCCGCCTCCACGGCCGCGTCCTCTTCCGCCTCCTGGACCTCCGCGTTGGAACGCCATGGCGACCATCTCGGATCCGCCACTCTTCTGGTCATCAGGGTTTTTGCGCTTGTGGTTGCTGCTGTTGCCGTTATCACGGTTCTTCTTTTGTTGGTGTAGTGGGATTGCTGTAGCTGCGAGATCTCCGCCTGCGTCATCATCGGCGGCAGTATGATCACTGGCAATGGAGATCATGTCATCCAAAGTCAGTTTATTTGCGTTAGCCAAACAAGTGAGCTTGTGCCTCAGCAATCCTCCTCTCTGCAGTCCACCAATGAAGGCGTACATGGCAGTGGTGTGGTCGACATTTTCGCACTCGTTCCTGCATGCCAACCATCGTGTGAGGAAGTGTCTTGAGGATTCTCCCTTCTTCTGGATACATGCTTGTAAGTCGCTTGCTGTGGCAGGTCTTTTGTAGGTGCCCCTGAAGTGTTTTTCGAAGGCAGTCTTCAGGTCAAACCAGCAAAAGATTGAGTTCTTCTCGAGGTCGCTGAGCCAGATCAGGGATGGACCTACAATGTACAGCTGAAGCATGCGGCAGGCGATATTAGGGGTTCCTCCGACAAAGGTTACTGCATTGTAGTAATCCTCTATCCAGGTATCCGGCCTTTCGGTGCCATCATAGTGCTTCAGGTTTCCGGGTAGCTTGAGGTTCATCCTTGGCTTTGGTTCCTCTCGAATCATCCTGCCGAAGCACTTCGGTCCGATGTAGTCAGTTCTGTACTCGTTGAGGCGTTCCCGCGCGTCACGCGAGCCGTGGCGAGGAGATTGTGAGCGAGAGCGAGATCTCCGGCCGCCACCTCCGCCTCCACCTCCGCCGCCACTGATAGGTGGTGGTGAGGGAGACCTGCGAGGGGGTCGAACCGACTTCTTGCTTCCGCCTTCAGATTCTCCTCGGCCCTCCCGATGCTGGCTCCGGCTCCTGTGGCTACCTTCGCCTTGGCGCTGGCTGCCATGGTCGTTCCGGCTCCGGCGAGGCTCCGGTCGCGGTCTTCATTCCGACTCCTCCTAGGCTCGGGCTCACGATCGTTGTGCTGGCTCCGGCGGGGTTCCGGCGTGCGCTCCCTGTTCCTGTTTCTTGAGGGCAGCACGTTGTCGCGGATGATGATTCCACCATGCCCATGGGGCCTGGTGTTTCCGGCTAGACTACGGCGGCGAGGGGGACGCGGGTAGCCGTTGGGCGGAGGAGAGGGGTTACGGTACTTGTCCCTTCCAGAGTACATTGCATCCTTTCCCTTTCTTGGATCTGAAGGAGGTGTCCTTGATGGAACGGGGATTGGATTTGGGTGTTCTCTGGCTTTCCTTCTGCGTTTCGAGGATCCGGTTCGCGACTCGTCATCTCGATGGCGGTTGTCGTAGGCGTCCTTCTGCGCGGTGGAGACGCAATGCTCTGGGTTAGATTCCAGTTTGCGCGAAGTGTCTGCCTTGCTCTGCTGCCTCATTGCTGAAGCAACGAGCGTGCGCACGTAGTCGATGTCGATCTCCTTGTTCTTTTTCTTCAAGATCTCTGCAGCCTTCGTCATATTGTCCTTTGGAGTTGCGAACGACTGCTGCTCAGTTGGTGTTGCGAAGGTGATCCTGCGGGGAGCTATCAACTCTCGCCGAACCCTTTCAACCTCATGATGAGCTTCAACGATCTTGTCCTCCCAATGCTTTCGGAGTTCCTTGACCTTTGCCAGTCCTTCGTCTACCTCCTGCTCGCGCTGGATGAAGTCTTCCACAAAAACTGCGGCGTGCTTCCTTTCCTCAAGCATTGCGGCTGCGGTGTCTTTGAACTTCTTGGCTGTGGCCAGCATCTCCAATCTCTTAGCTTCTAGTGCTTCTACGTCTTCGGGAGTGATGGGTTTGTTAAGAATATCCGAGCGATAAACTGCATCCATGCCTGCTTGTGCAACCATCTCTTCAGGCGACAGGAGGTCCTCGGAGGAGGAATCCTTACGGGGTCGCTCCCGCGACATTGGAGATCCTTGACGGGATGGCTGAGGGTCGGATTGGGTGTTTGCATCTTCTGATCCAGGTTCTCCCAGCGCCGCCACAGTCGCAAGTACCTGCTTAGGCTGGGCGGATTCAACTTCAGGCTGATAACCGAAACCGTACTCCCCTAGCTTGCGGTTGAACTCTTCAGTATCCATGGAGGGGGTATCCCCGGAAATTGGGCTTAGATTGCCCAAAATCGACTCTTCGGCCGGAGTTCCGCTCTCTCCGACAGGTTCGACCTGATCCGGAGCAGCGTCGTTTTCCGGTACCTCGACCTGCTCGGGACCAGCTCCGTCTTCTTGAGGGGCGGTTCCGGCAGTATGGGCCAAGAAGTGTACGAAGTGGCACCTCTGCTTTTCTAACACCTGGGAGACCCAGGCGGATCTGCATTGGTCTTCCACAGTTATTTCCTGCTCAGGGGCGGATTGGGTGGGGTTTGAAATTTCCAGATCTGAGGCGGAATCTTCCTTGGGAAGCTCCTGCATCTCAGATCGGATCTTCACGACTGCGTCCAGCTCGGCGGCGGTCGCGTCTGCGTTACTTACCAGTGGGTTTCCGTCGAAATCGACGGTTTCCCCGATGAAGATGTGTATGCCGCCAACTGGGACGATGGAGAGCTTGATGGGGTTTGTCTTAGCCGGAATCCAGCACTCATCCGGAGGGACGAAAGGCAGATTTCCGGCGTAAAGGACGCGCCCCACAACGATGGTGTCGTCGTAGCTTCCCATGGCGGAACCCTCCCGGTTCTGGCCTCAAGACGCTGCAGGCCCCACGGTGGGCGCCAACTATCGTTGCCTAATCGACGGTACCTCGGAGGAGGGATCCTCACGACGGGGAGAAGAAGTAGGGGCCATAGGGCGGAGTGCACACGGGACGGTGGTACGCGATTTACCCAGCTTCGGAACACCTGCACGATGATAGGGCCTACTGCTGCTTGTCTGGAATTATCTGGGCGCTTTCGCGATGTTACAGTGAGTTGTGGTTGTGCCTCTAGGGCTCCCGGGATCCGGCTTATAAAGGCGCACGGATCTAGGGTTTACACGGAGAGTCCTAGCCGGATACAGGTTGCCTAACTTTGGTACAATATCTTGCCGTGCACGTTAAGGATCCGCCTTCCCATCTATGTCATACCGGATCCGGGTTCTTTATTGGGCCTTCATGGATCCGGGTTCCTCCTCAAGGTCGGTCGGATCCGGCTCCCTCTGTCTGAGCCGGACTTCATCCATCAAGATCAACAGCAACTGGGCCGCCCGATGGGCCACATGCCACATCACCTTCTGTGGGCCACCTGGGCTTGCCGGATCTAGGCACTGTCGATGGTACACCCAAGAAGTATACCCACAACACCTACTTCGGCAGATCACTCTCCGTGATGAGGTTTGGTCCCTCATCATTTCGCTATCAGAGACCAAGGCCTCTTCCCAAGATGATGGCCAATGTCGTTGCCTAATCGACGGTACCCCGGAGGAGGGATCCTCACGAGGGGGAGAAGAAGTAGGGGCCATAGGGCGGAGTGCTCTCGGGACGGTGGTACGCGAGTTACCCAGCTTCGGAACACCTGCACGATGACAGGGCCTACTGCTGCTTGTCTGGAATTATCTGGGCGCTTTCGCGTTGTTACAATGAGTTGTGGTTGTCTCGCTTCTAGCTCGAGATCTGAACCTGCCTCTAAGGCTCCCAGGATCCGGCTTATAAAGGCGCACGGATCTAGGGTTTACATGGAGAGTCCTAGCCGGATTACAGGTCGCCTAACTACGGTACAAGGTCTTGCCGTGTACGTCAAGGATCTGCCTTCCTCCCTACGTCGTACTGGATCCGGGTTCCACATGGGCCTCCATGGATCCGGGTTACTCCTGGGCCTCCATGGATCCGGGTTCCACATGGGCCTCCATGGATCCGGGTTACTCCTGGGCCTCCATAGATCCGAGTTGCACATGGACCTTCACGGATCCGACTTCCTCCGATGGTCGGTTGGGATCCGGCTCCCCTATCCTGGGCTGGACTTCATCCCTTAGGATCAACAGCAACTGGGCCGCCCGATGGGCCACACGCCACATCACCATCTATGGGCCACCCGGGCTTGCCGGATCTAGGCACTGTCGATGGTACACCCATGAAGTATACCCACAACAGTAGCCCCCAGAGTTCTCCGAGTTTCACCTGCTGTTTCTGCCTCACTAGTCCATCATGGTCTCCGGCAATATTGGTAACGCGGAGAAACTTGAAGAGCTCTAACTTCATATTTTCTTCTTTCCCAACTTTCAGTCGGAAAAAACCCTCATCCTGCGGGACTTCATCCATCGACAGTACATAACATGTCTCCGGGTTACTCCCCTGCTTGCGGACAAGAATTTGCTTATCTTCACGCCGTTACCTGGAACCTTAAAAGATTCAAACGGTTCCGCCTATCTTGGCGCCATTTTCGCGTGATTTGAGCGGTAAGTTGATGTGCGGATCCGACTACCAAAAATTAGTTGCAGATCCGGCTACCAAATATATAGGTGCGGATCCGGCTACCAAAATATAATTGCGGATCCGGCTACCAAATATATAATTGCGGATCCGGCTACCAAATATATAGGTGCGGATCCGGCTAGTTAGCCCCCGAGCGTTGAGCCGGCTTGCTCCAAGGAGACTCGATGCTCAGAAACTTAGCCCCCAAGCGTCAAGGTGGAAATTTTCCGGCTTGTTACTCAGAGAACTTCATCGATGTAGCCCCCGAGCGCCAAGGTGAATTTTCTTGAAAATCCGGCTTGGTGCTCTTAGAGTAGCTTTATCTTTATATGTGACTTAGGAATAGCATAAATCCCAAGCATCTAGGCGGAAATTTCCAGCACTGATACCGAAAGGAAACACACTTTTCACCTAAGATCAAACCGCAGCCCCCGAGGGTTGGTTCCGGCTAAGCATAGCGGAATCAAGACTCAAGCTGCTTCTCCAGCTGTGCACGCCATGGATCCGCCTAACCTTCTCTCATTGGATCCGGCTAGCTTCTCCTGGGGCTTCGCGCGATGCTAGATCTGCTTGAAAACACCTTAAATCGAGGACTGTTGTACGTCCAAGTGTCATGTACCTGATACATAAACATAAAAACATATTTGTATTAAATTGTTTCTTTGATCATGTTCAACGAACAAATGTAAGGCGGAACAAAAACGGCCTTTGAACAAATGTTTTAAAGCTGAAACTATGCAGCAGTTGAACAACATAAAACTGTCAAGGCGGAAACAACTCGACTATCTTGAACAGTTAATGTAATTTATATGTTTTAAGCAAGTGCTGGTTTATCCGTCCTTCTGGTTTATATGCTTGACTTTTCGCGAGACGGCAAACTTTAAACACAGAACATCTGCTGAGGCGATAGCGTTTAATAACGAAACCATCAAGAACCTCAGAAACAGAGGCCGGCTTTAAGTACCGAGATGTCACTACTAAGGAATCCACACATAAAACAACAGAAAACGTGTAGGCCAGAAAACTTAAGCTAACGCCCGAAAGCGGAATTTTTGCAGGGTACTGGAGCCTTAAGCGGCAAAAACAGTACAAAGTTTTTCACGAGCGCGAGGCAAATCGTGGGAAAGATATGACCAACAGTAAAAGCGGTAAAAGACTCAGGATATGAGTGAACCAATCTTAATCTCATGATCATAAAATTTTAAAATATAAACAGGGACTTAGCTGTTTGGAGCGGAGTCAACGTCGGTCGTGGCGGTTTTTACTATATGGGCGTTCCGTCGAGCCGGTGCGAGATTGATTGTCGCAGTGGTCCTGTAGGTGCGGATCCACCTACCAAAATTTAGGTGTGGATCCGACTTCCAAAAATTTAGGTGCGGATCCACCTACCAAAATTTTGGTATGGATCCGGCTACAAAAAAAAACATAGGTGCGGATCCGAGTACCAAAAACGTACGCACGGATCTGGCAACCAAAAACATAGGTGCGAATCCGACTACCAAAAACGTAGGCGCGGATCCGGCAACCAAAAACATAGGTGCGGATCCAACTACCAAAAACGTAGGCGCGGATCCGGCTACCAAAAACATAGGTGCGGATCCGACTACTAAAAACGTAGGCGCGGATCCGGCAACCAAAAATATAGGTGCGGATCCGGCTACCAAAAATAGATATGGATCCGACTTCCCAAATTTGAGGTGCGGATCCGGCTACCCAAAAATTGAGGTGCGAATCCGGCAACCCAAAAAATAGGTACGGATCCGACTACCAAAATATAGGTGCGGATCCGACTACCAAAACCAGGATTTGTAATTTTCAGATCTAAGGCGGAGTTTTCCTTGGGAAGGTCCAGCAACTCAGATCGAATCTTTGCAGCTGCGTCCAGCTCAGCGGCGGTCGTAGCTGCAGTACTTACCCGTTTGTTTCCGTCGGAACTGACGGTCTCGCAGATGAAGATGTGTATCCCGCCGATTGGGATGATGAAGAACTTGTCGGGATTTGTCTTAGCCGGAATCCAACACTCATCCGGAGGGACGATCGGAAGATTCCCGGCGTAAAGGACGCGCCCCACGGCGATGGTGTCGTCGTAGCTTCCCATGGCGGAACCCTCCCGGTTCCGGCCTCCAGACGCCTCTGGCCCCACGGTGGGCGCCAACTGTCGTTGCCTAATCGACGGTACCCCGGAGGAGGGATCCTCACGAGGGGGAGAAGAAGTAGGGGCCATAGGGCGGAGTGCTCTCGGGACGGTGGTACGCGAGTTACCCAGCTTCGGAACACCTGCACGATGACAGGGCCTACTGCTGCTTGTCTGGAATTATCTGGGCGCTTTCGCGTTGTTACAATGAGTTGTGGTTGTCTCGCTTCTAGCTCGAGATCTGAACCTGCCTCTAAGGCTCCCAGGATCCGGCTTATAAAGGCGCACGGATCTAGGGTTTACATGGAGAGTCCTAGCCGGATTACAGGTCGCCTAACTACGGTAGAAGGTCTTGCCGTGTACGTCAAGGATCTGTCTTCCTCCCTACGTCGTACTGGATCCGGGTTCCACATGGGCCTCCATGGATCCGGGTTACTCCTGGGCCTCCATGGATCCGGGTTCCACATGGGCCTCCATGGATCCGGGTTACTCCTGAGCCTCCATAGATCCGAGTTGCACATGGACCTTCACGGATCCGACTTCCTCCGATGGTCGGTTGGGATCCGGCTCCCCTATCCTGGGCTGGACTTCATCCCTTAGGATCAACAGCAACTGGGCCGCCCGACGGGCCACACGCCACATCACCATCTATGGGCCACCCGGGCTTGCCGGATCTAGGTACTGTCGATGGTACACCCATGAAGTATACCCACAACAGCCAACCACTGCTGACAGCTAAATATCAATGGAGACCCCAAATGGTGCTAGAAGGTTTTATCTTCAACAAGGAGAAACTCCAAAGGGAGGTTACACTCTTCTCCGGAATGGTTGAAGCTGCTTTGAAGGAATATACATACAACACAATGGTGTCTGTTTAACCGCTACTTACTTCTTACCTAGTATACTGGTGCTGGCCAATGCTCTTGTATGTTACAGGGTATGAGCTTGTTTTATTTGCGGAGGAAATGGCAGTGTCGCTAATCATGATGGACCAGAGCTTAGTGGCGTTGATTATTCTTGGTCTGTCTGGAAGTACCATTACTGCCATATGAACTTTTTGGGGAGGCATTGTTGCACCAATGGTCTTCTTCGCGGACTGCGTCGGATATAATGAGAGCAGTGATCAGGATTGGGAAACTACATGTCGTTCTGTCATCGTGGCACCTAGACATGATGTTGGTCAGCTCTCTCATGCAGTAAAATCTGGCTCGTGTTTTAATTTTTGTTTTTGTATCACCAGATTGATGCTATATTCTACTTTGTGCATGACATTGACATTTTTTTTCCAGCAGGACATGATGTTTTTGGAGCTGAGGAACTCCGGTGCTATTTGTTGTGAATGAGAAACTAGTATTCACTACATGTACATGTGATACAATATGCAGGAAAACTCCTCATACACTGGGAATATACAGTAAAGGGTCATATACATCAGCAACCCCCCTCAAACTCATGGTGGATCAACAACACTGAGTTTGGAGAGAAAGAACCAATGCTTTGCTCTAGTCTGGGCCTTCGTGAAGAAGTCAACAAGCTGTAGCTCGGAAGGCACATATCGAAGAGCCATAACCTGCAGCATGACGCACATAGAAGACATCAACACCAATGTGTTTGGTGAGCTCGTGTTTCACTGGATCACACGCAATGCTGATGGCACCAGTACTGTGTGATAAAAGAGGAGTCGGTGCGTCAGCAAAAACGCCAAAGTCCTCAAGTAACCAGCGTAACCATGTCACCTCTGCCGTCAAGAGAGCCATCGCTCGCAACTCAACCTCAACACTCGAACGAGAGACTGCTACCTGCTTCTTGATCTTCCAAACAATGAGAGAATCACCAAGAAAGACACAGTAGGTAGAAAGAGACTTGCGATCCGATGGATCACTAGGCCTATCAATTACTAGGAAATACTATTTTTTGTAACAATCACAGTTGTCTCCCGCCGGTTGTCTCGCTCTTGCTTCATGGGAAAAAATCTTAGTCCATAGTAAGAGATAATTGTTGGGTTGCTTCTTTCTATGTATATATGATGTTAAACTATATACTTTTACTTTCTATTTTAGAAATATCATGTGTACTATGGTTATATAAACGAGAAAACTTGAAATCTGTAGCAACGCACGGGCATTTAATTTGTATTCTGATTGCATGGGTACGTCTAGGAACAAGTAGACCTCCTCCACCAAACTGATGTTGCTGTCCCATGAACATATTATAAAGTGGGTGAGCTTGAGAGTGAGGAGACGGTTGGCTTTACATCGTTCACATTTCTTTTCTGCAAATAGTGAGGAGCTCAGTTTATACATTTGATATAGGAGGCTATGGTTGGCTTTACATCGTTCACATTTCTTTTCTACAAATAGTGAGGAGCCCCTTTTGTACGTTTGAATAATGGGTTCTTTGATGTGGTTTTATTTGATCCGATAGTGTCTTTACCTATTCCATCTTTCTTTTTGTGCTCAACGAAATTACGCACTCCAGTCAACTTACTGGATTTCTTTTGTCCAGATCCAATTATTGTATGTTAACGAAAGGATTAAGTACTAATTTTTTGGTACAGATCTAATAAATGCAATACTTTGTTGATGGCACTCCCGTTTTCCAAATCTTGTTATGCTTTCTTGTTGTTAAAAAGGAGTCATTACAAACATAAGCTTTTTTCTTGGAAGTTGATAAGAAGAAGTCCAGTGGAAGATTTCCCCAAAAATGAAATGAAGTGTCGAAGAGAAGGTCCAACTAATGCAAAACTATTGTCCAATTTTTTTAGTCCACGTCCAGTTAACATAATTTTATGGAAAATAGCTAACGAACGAATTACATAATGATTATCTAATGAACCTGTACGGGCAAGAAAGTAGCATGGATTATGGAACGAGTAGCAGCCCGAGGGATCTCACACCAAATAGTCCATAGATTAAAGTTGTTTTTGTATTGAACAGAAAAATATGATACAGGGGTTCTTTGCAAAGTACACAACAGGCTGCACGGATCTTGAAGCATAAATGGACGGCCAGAGATAAGCCAGTGACCCCCACGTATATGTAGAGGAGGATTTTCGAACAAGCTAGATTTCATCTCACGCTATGTACGGGCAGAAGCGAAGCCCAGGCAAGTGCAGGGTAACAGCCAACAGGGACACTAGGTCCACCGGTGACTGCATGCTTTCCGTGGCGAGTTGTATGCCGTGCTACCTTCTTTCCCATTTATAGGTCCCAATTTAACCATCATAACATAAGGTATTTACTACAAAATATATCATTAGAAAGTTTAGATGTTTTATTTTTTAATGATATCATTTTATTTTTCGAAAAAAGACGCTTTATTACTAAAAAAGTTTTTAAGCATTACATCCAGCCTCTGCATAATTTTATAGTGTAAATTATATATTATATTAGTCAAATTAACGATCTTAGAATACGTGTAGGCCATGTAAACTATGTAAACCGGGAACAGAGAGAGTAGTATGTGTAGCACACGGTTTCAACCCGACTTTTTAGACTGAAGGCTCGAGCAGAGCCCGGCTTTAAATTAATGAAGCCACAACAAACAGTTGAAGGTTCAAGATATAACTCACACCACCAAACCGAAGGATAGGAAAGATAACGGTCTAACATGTCCATGTGCCTCAACACATGTCATCCATACAACACAACACATAGCACAGATACAAGATAAGATAGCGGCAACGAAGAATGCTATGTCTGCCTCCTGGAGGAAGCGTGGAGCTCGCGTGGTCTACCAATCGTCAGCTCCACCGCCTCACGGTCCTATCTCCTAGCCACTTGCTTCCACACCTGAAGATAAAGAGACATTTTGTATATGCAGTCAGCGGGTTGACTAGGGAAGCGTCCCTCGATGGAAAATCTGTTTCTTATGTTCCATAGGGTCCAGCACAACGCCGCTAGACCCGTTTCGTTTGGCCCCTGCACTGTTGGAGCACCCTATAAATGTCCGCCAAACACGAGGGGTTCCAAGTGCAATGCAACATTTCCCAAACCGCGCTCCACATGAATCTGGCCAGGACACAGGTGAAGAAGATGTGGTTGTGTCCTCCATCTCTCCACAGAGGGCACATCTCCCCGAAGATGGCCCCCTACGCCTACGAATGTTGTCATTGGAGGGCAGGCGTTTACGCATAAGCTGCCAGAGGAAGATCCTGATCTTGAGAGGAACAACAATCCTCCAGAGCACCCCATAGTGTTTCCGTGGCGTGCCTTGGCATAACTTGAGGTAGAGGGAGTGCACCAATAATTCTCCAGAGGGTTCGAGAGACCACCAGATGGTACCCTGACCGGCCCTCAAACCCACCGTCTGAAGATCCCTCTAGATGTCAGTGAGATCCCTGAGCTCATGCATGCCAAGCTCCCTGCGAAGGGGGATGTCCCAAAACCCGTTGGCCGCGGCTTGGGCCACAGAGGCATCTGGGTTTGCCGTGATGGCGAAAAGGGCTGGGAAACTATCCCGAAAGGGTCTCGGTCCTAACCACCAGTCGTGCCAGAACCGGGTCGAAGTCCCACTGACCACCTGATGCTTTGTCTCCAAACAGAGCACTCGCTTGATCTTCTGAAGCGTGTTCCAGAATTGTGATCCTCTTGGGTGCGAGTCTACCCAGATGTCTCTACCGGTCAGGTACTTGCAGGGGAGGAGCCAGGATTTGAGTATAGGGGGGGGGCGGGGGAGGGGGGGGGAGGGGGGGGGGGCGAAATGCCGAATGAATGCAAGTAAAATAGAGTATATCAATATGTCGAGTCCAATGTAGAAAATCGTTTCAATTAGCAATATTATTAAGTGAGTACAGATTTAAATATTAACACAGAAAATTGATAAAACGTGCTAAAATTTTGCTAGAACAACCCATGCAAAGTCCGAACAGCTCACCAAAGATCTGATATGAAATTTCCATACCAGGTCAGATTGGAGAGTGAAGCTATATACAGGCCCCTGGCTATATATGTAGGCGTGAAAATGCAATCTATATTTGTATTATTTCTTCGTTTGTGACAGAAAATCTAAACTGAAGAAAACTAGCAGCGCATAGTGTACCTTGAATCCTCGATAAATATTTCGGTGGCGAATTAACTTGACGGCGGCGCAGACATTCGGCAAGCACGATGGTCCACAATCAGCGGCGGCGGCCATACTTGCTACTGATTGGCTGCTTGTACATGCCGACCAAGGTCAGCGGTCTAAAAGGGGGATGAGCGAGCGGCGGCAAGCAGCCAAGCGCGCTCTATCGATCGATCTGCAAGCGGGAGCAGCAAGAGGCGCCAAGTACCTGGCATCGGCGAGATCGATCGGTTGCCGGTTGGCCTTTGATCTGATTCAGAGGTGGGTGCAGACGCCGTGAACCGGACCAAGGCAACACAATCGATGGCCTAAACATGGGCAGTTAGGCATTTGTTGTTGCGTATTGGGCTTTCGTGAGTAAGTAAGATGGATCGTGCTCGTTCGTTTGCGACCAGCGTTGGGCCTAAGACTAGCTAAAACGTGATTAGGGATGCCATTAGTACGTACATGCAAGTTCTGTCGGAAGTCCTAGCGTGAGATAGGCCAAGTGGACCCCGCCGCCTCATCCTGTGCCGAAAATCAATGTTGATGTTGCTGTTTCCAAAACAGAGAGCCGAGGAGTTGCTGCCGCGTTCTGCCGCGATAGCGATGGAGTTTACTTGGGATCATCTGCAGTCGTGTTTGCGGGTATTTCTAACCCGGCAGTACTGGAAGCTCTGGCAGCTCGTGAGGCTTTGGCTTTGGCCGTGGACCTCTCTCTGAGTCACATATTCATCGTTTCAGATTGCCAGGCTGTTATCCATGACATCAAGGAGGGATCTATGGGAAAATATGGCTCTATCATCTCCGAGATTAAGCACCGCTCCAATAGTTTTAGTAGCTGTACCTTCGCTCATGAAAATCGGGCTTCAAATTTTGAAGCACACAATCTTGCTAGGCATATGATTAATTCAGGAATAGGACGTCACTTGTGGCTAGATACTCCTTATTCTGATTTCATTCCTGTAAACATTATGATTACTTAATAAAGCCTAGCAGTATTGTCCTAAAAAAAATTAGTACGTACATGCAAGTATAGGTATACTATTACGTGAAGGTTTTTGTTTGGGGAATGGGGGGACGAACCATTGGGGGGGGGGGGGGGGGGGGGGGGTCTAGCCCCTGCCTCCGCCCTTGGGTACTTGCTGCGAATGATATCCGCCCACAAGCCATGAGCACCATTCATGATTTTCCAAACCCGTTTCGCCATGAGGCAGACGTTCATGAGCTTGGTGTCCATAATATCTAGTCCCCCCATGGACTTGGGCATGCACAGCGCGTCCCATCTGACCCAATGGTACTTCTTCTTTGGGCTATTTGCTTCCCAGAAGAATTTCACGCGATGTTTGTGGAGGGCATCGTGGATGCCATCCCCCAGCATGCACACACCCATGGCGTGCAGGGCAGGCTGGACAGGCAGGCGTTCACCAGGATAAGTCGCGCTGTCGAGGACATGAATTTGCCCTTCCACGGGTCTGCCCGTTTAGCAACCTTGGTTGTCAGCGGACCCTAATCCGCGGCCGTAATGGCATGGTCATAGATGGGAATGCCAAGATATGTGAAGGGAAAGGACCCTTGTTTACAGTTTAGCATGTTGGCGATCCGCTGCTTCTCCAAGTCCGAGGTCCCCATGACCATGACCTCACTCTTGTGGAAGTTAATGCGGAGCCCTGGCATGTTCTCGAAACAGAGGTGGAGGAACTTCAAGTAGGCAATAGCCAGATCGTCCGGCTGGATCATGATGATCGTGTCATCCGCGTACTGCAGATGGGACCCCCCCCCCCCCGGATAATGTGCGGGATAACACCCTCAATGTGTCCCGCGGCTTGTGATTTGTCCAAAATCGCGGCGAGAGCCTCTGCCACGAAGTCGAACAGGAGTGGGGAAAGCGGGTCTCCTGGACGCACGCCCCTCCCATTCCTAAAGTAGTTGCCTACCTCACCGTTGATGGTGATCGCCGTTTGTCCCCCGAGACCAAACTGAGCACCCGGTGGACCCACCCTGGGTCAAACCCCTTCCGGAGGAGCACCTCCCGGAGAAAGGACCAATTGACTCAATCATAGGCTTTTTCGAAGTCAAGTTTCAAGAAGACTCCCCTAAATCTCTTGGATTTCATCTCGTGGATGATCTCCTGAAGAGAGACAATCCCCTCGTGGATGTGTCTGCCTTTTATGAAGGCCGTCTGGGTTCTATCAATGGATCTGTTTGCTATAGGAGAAAGCCGGATCGCGTATGCTTTAGCTACGAATTTAAAGATAACGTTGATCAGCGCAATCGGGTGGAATTGGCGAATATCATCCGCCCCGTGGACCTTGGGAATAAGCGTGAGCACCCCAAAGTTCAGTCTCGCAATATCCACTCGCCCCAGAGCAAAGCCGTTAAGGATGGCCAGGATATAGGGCTTGACCAAGGGAAACCGACTTAAACCATCTAGTGGACAAACCGTGAAACTGGTTTCATTTGGGCTGGGTCGGCGGGTTGGCCGGTTTGGAACTAAACCATGCACAGGCTAAGATCTGGTCAATACTCTAACATGGTGAGATTGATGCAAGAATAAAGATCAACTACTTTTTCATGAGGTCAACTGTGCTGGCTCTTACAATCAACTACTTTAATTTTGGATGCCGTCAGTTGTGCTTTCTCCTACTAGGGCTCTCTTCGCTCGATAGTACGTAGAACTAACTGGATACAATGTGCGGTTTCTGGTGGGTCCACACATCCGTGTTGTTTTTGAGCATCTTCACGTGAACTACTTTTGGATGATGTCAGCTGCGATTTTTTGTTTTCAGGAAAGTCAATGGAGGAATGTTTGAGAAGTTTGGTGCGGCATGAACACATCCACCGTGGAAACCCACCCTACAAACAGCTCTCACCTCAACATGTTATTGGAGAATAGCGGGACGAATTATTGAAGTTGTCTTGATGAAGCTATAGCTACCGTCTGGTGTGCTTGATGCTGATACCTGACGGAGCACACTAACTGGATGAGTTTATTCTTATATCTTCAATAATGTATCTGGTTGTTCTTATTTATTAAAAATTTGTGAGAGTCTAAATAAAAACAAAAGGCAACAATTTATCGCTAAACCGTCACACATATCTTGCATTAGCTATATCTGATGCCTAGTTTTGATGATTGTACTCTGTTTTTTCAAACAGTTTCGACTCGTGCTTTGGGATGGAGCAGATTTTTATGAAAACATCAAAGTAGTCACTAAGGGAAAGACCAAGTTTTGTTTGGTAGCGACAAGTATGCAAGAATTTGCACTTCAATGGAACCACCGATCTACTATTTCTGCCGAAATGGTCGAACTCCAAATTTAATTATTCCTACTTGGGTGTACCTCTCATGTTATATAGTATACACATTTCTGGAACATGTCAAGATTTCATCTATTGCTCATTGTATTGCAAGTTGAGGATCTCAAATAAGTTGCAGTAGTGGTTTTGTAAGAGGCCAGAAGATAAACTAGGTTCTCCCAAGTTCAGAGTCAACTAAATCACAACCTGGCGTGCAACTCCATGCAAGTGTTGCTATTGTAAAGAGAAGAACTGAAGAATCAGTCGCTCATCTAAATAACAACTTGGCGAGCAACTTTCATTTTGCAAGGTTCAACTGATGTATGGTTGAAGAAGAACGAGTCGGTCAACGCCACAAGTTTGTTGGTCCCGTGAAACCCTAGCCGTTAAAAGGTTAAATTAAAGTGTCTCTCTCAACCTCCAGTTCTCTTCGTCCCTCCCTGCTTCCGATCGATGACTGATTCAGCGTCACAAGGTATGGGAGGCCCCACTTCTCGGCTTGTTACCATCATTTTGCTTAGGTTTGAAATATGTTTTTTCTGGTTTCTCTGTGTCTTTTGTCATGTTCATCAAAAGGACGGTAAATGGCAATCACAATAGTCATGACGACTCTCGACAAGAGATGTATCCCTCTGACGCTGTCACCGATGGCAGGGCTAGTAAGACAAGTATATCAAGAATCTGTAGTAGCAATATTGAGAGATATATGGTGTGCTATTGATATGTTTTTTTGGTTGTCTTCCATTTGCGCTTTCAACTTCAGCCAACCGGGGCAGTGATTTCAAATGTTCGACCTGCCATGTTGGGGTTAAGGCCCTAACTGACAAATGATAATGTATGTTATCATGGATCTTAGCTCTCGCCTTTCGTGGCATGCTTCAACTGTGGCAATGAAGATTTTAGGTCCTATCTTGCCTTGTGCACTTGTGGTGTGGTTGTACACCTATGAAGTCGCTGATGGAGCTATCCTTAGGGTTGTGTGTGTTCCCCTGTCAAATGTGACATGCGTCTTATGTTTGTAGGGTTGGTTCATTAAAAGTCTTTGTATGTGATGTGGTGACAATGGTCCGTTCTTTTTGGTCTGTTTTGCGCTTCGTTTAGTACCTTGTTTCTTATGATGCCTTCTTCAAGCACAGTAACAATGAAGGTACATGTCAACACTCCCTCCTCCCTCAGTTTAATATTATTTGTCACGATTTCAGATTTATCTATACTTAAAGTGTAAAATGTGTCTAGATACTTCCAAATCAACAACAATTAATATAAAACGGAGGGAGTATATAACAAGGTTAATCTAAATCTTAAGTTGCTATCATGTACTCCCTCCGTTCCATATTAACTTTCACAAATTTGTACGCATTTTAGTGTGTACATACACGTGCATCTTGTTATAAACGCGACAAGAAATAACGAAGAACGAAAAGAAAATCACAGCGGGTGATAGAAGACTTTAACATGGAAAATCCTCTCTAACAAAGAGAGGTAAAAATCACGGGCGTCAGCCAACAAAATTACACTATACCGGAGAGTGTTTACAAACAACGTGGGTTATCTTACAAAGCGATAAACCCTAGTCAGCGGCTTACAAGAGGTATAAATAGACGGTGATGACGATTCTTACCGGAGGGGAAGGGGAGGGGGGACTCCTCTTCGGCCCATGCCTACCGGTGATGGACCTCGCTCCACTCATCGGAAGTTAACATTCTTAATTGTAAATTTGGATCAAAATACAATAAATCTAGCTAGATAAATCCGCAACGGTTAATAGGGAACCAATGTTGTATCACGGTTGATGGATCATCACACGTGTATAGTTGTGATAGTGTTTTCTCTTGTGCTTATTTACTTGCTTTGGAAGAAATCAATAAATTTAACTGATCTCCTTAATATTTATAGTGAAGCTTTACTGAAATTCTGGACATTTCAGTTATCTTAGTGGAAGAATTTGTCTGATGCACCGGACCTCAGTTTACATGTTTAGAAACTTCAAAATTTTAAGAAAAACAAATTAGAGTGCATAGATAGAACATGAATGCAACACTTTAAAAAAATTGAACTTTATATTCAGAATACAAGTAAATAACAAAATAAAATAAAACAGAATGAAAAGTTCTAATGGCCAAATTCACAGCCCTAGCTAAAGTTCACATTGTGTTTTAAATTTTAGCTGGAATATTTATAGGATGGTAGATAGATGTTGCGGTTTACGTGATATCTTTCCATAATTCAACGTATAAATAAGGGTACAAGTTTGGGTGCACTGGGCATTCCAGAAGACCCGGTGCACAGGATATGCTCTCATCCTAGTATAAACGGAAATGCTAAACCTACGGATGAATTCCTACGGAAAGAGACTTACGGGATGAGGTGTAGGATTACTGTAGTACAAATAAGGACTACTAAAATATGTGCATCTCAGTCAAAACATTTTTGTTAGACAATTTCCTCAAGTTTTGGTTGGACTTAGCCAAACTAAGGGAAAAAAATACAACTGGTAAGTGGCCTAATTGAAAACCAAAAGTTCCAATGGCCGAGAGCAGTACATCAATTTTTTAAACAAGAAGGCGTGCCCGGCCTACCTATAATTATCATGCATTGTTGACGCAAGCATGCAACTGACATCTCAACACTAGAACATTTGAACTCCACATTCGAAAGACAACTCGATAAAAAAAGAGATAAATTCATTGTTGATAATTATTCAAAAGAGATTTCTCAATTTTAGTTCATGGGCTAGGTTTGAATTCTAATTAAAGAAATTACAGCATTGCATATAGATGTTGTCTTTTTTTTTTTTTGCCGAAGAGCATATAGATGTTGTCTACATTCTACTTTCTCACAATTTTTAATAGCTTATATATTAGGGTACAAGATTGGGTGCACCACAGGCCAGTGCAGATTGATATATTCTCATCGTTGTACGTACTATAATATATGCATGTCGGTCAAAGTATATTTTAGTTGGGCATGAGTGCAAGCCAAAACCAAAGAAGATTCAGACCTTGTTTAAATTCCTTAAAATTTTACTTGGGTTTTAGCCAAGTCTTGGCAAAAAATATTTGTCGCTTGGCCTAACTGAGAAACCAAAATAGCCAGTGGCTGAAACGACTCTATTCAATAAGATGGCGTGCCCGGGGTACCTATAATAGCTAAGCATTGTTGACGCGAGCATACAATTATCATCTCAAGTTGGTGCACGATATATATACATACGGCATTGATCATTTTTCCGGTGCCATTACGCATTGGCGTATATTGATTTCTTCGATGGCGCTGCTTGCTGTTTTCCTTGCTGCATTCCTGTTAGCTGCTACAGCAGTTCATGTCGCCGGTCAACCAGGTAGAATTTTCACCCAAAGTTCATTGATCGTGGCCATATATATATAGTATGCACTCGGCACTGAAGATCATTGATCGCGGATTAAAATATCCGGCTTTTGGTCGATATTCAAACTCTTTTCACCCTGGTTGTGTAAATATGCTATCAATCACAGGTTTTCTGAGCATCGACTGCGGGCTAGACGCCGCACGCAGCCCCCGCCTGGACAGCGAAACAAACATCACCTACGTCTCCGACGGTTCCTTCGTCGATGGCGGGGAGAACCACAAGGTTGAAGCCAATCAAAATAACAGCGCCAAGAGCGTCATCTCCCTGCGAACGCTGAGGAGCTTCCCGTACGGCATACGGAACTGCTACACGCTCCCAACCCAGAGCGGTTCCAGATACTTGGTCCGGATGGAGTTCATGCAAGGGAATTACGAAGGCGCGAACAACGCGTCCTCCATGAGCTTTGACCTGCACCTGGGCAGCAACTACTGGGGCACGTTCCATGTGTACGACGCGACCTACTACTGGGCATTTGAAGCGGTTTTCACCGCGTGGGCGAGCTGGGTGCCGGTGTGCCTGGTGAACACTGGCAACGGCACGCCGTTCGTCAACACGTTGGAGCTGAGGCTGCTCGGGGAGCTTTACCCGGATGTTAACATCGACCAGCCCATGGCCATGTTTGACAGGGTAGATATGGGGGTGGACGATTTTCAAAGGTATGTTTGTCGATGCTGAATTGGCGAGTTTATTTCGTGTTTTGGGGAGGGATCTTCGTCCTCCAAAGGCATCTTCAATGTTGCTAACGAGAGTGCGGCGAGATGGCTCTCGTGGTGCCAGTTTTTTTTTTTTTTTTTGAAAAGAGGGCAAAAGCCTTGCCCAATTCCATTAATTAAGGGAGAGTTTACAAAGAGAACAACCCCAAAAGGAAAAACATTGAAAAACAATGATTATAAAGCCGAGTTGATTTAGCCTGATTTCATTACTTCCCGATCGAGGCATTGACGTCGTTCTTTGCGTACTGTTCTTTGCCATCGTATGAGTTTGGGTCCATTCACTTGGTTGGTCTGTTGGCCCTTTTAGCTCGTGAGCTACTTTTGTTATCATGTACTCCGTACTATCCTTATAAGTTATAACTCATAAAAATGGTATAGCGTTCTAATAATAATGTACAAGGTGCAGTGTGCCGTGCTTTGACAAATACATTTTTGGTTCCCTCTCTTTAAAAGTTAGCAACTTAGCATAGATCCACTCGATGTGCAAATTTTGCAAAAATATGCCCATTTAAAGGTTATTTGGTTCCGAAAAGTTCCCGTCTATTTCAGTTACAACCCACTTACAACGGGGAAATAAATTTGTTAAAACCTTCCTGCAGTTGCGACCTCGCTTGCAACTGGAAAATATCAGTTACAACTCTACAACTGATTTTTTTAGTTCCAACTATATTATCTTTTAGAAAATATTAGTTCCAATAGGAAAGAAATTTAGTTGCAGTTGGAAAAATTAGTGCAGCCCATTTAAAATAGAAAAATCTCAATTGCAACACCACTTCCAACAAAATAAACAACTCAGTTGCAACATCGCTTGCAACTGCGAAATCATAGTTGCCACGCCAGTTGCATTTGACTCAGTTGCAACCCTATTTGCAACTGGAGAAAACTTAGTACAACCCATTTACAACTGAAAAATCTCAGTTGTAACCCCACTTGCAACTGAAAAAAAAAACTCAGTTGCAACAAAAAAAAAACTTAGGCGCAACCCACTTGCAATTGGAAATATACTCAATTACGACCTCACTTGCAGCTGAAAAAATACTCGGTTATAATGCACTCTGCAACTAAAATAACTCTATTGTGACACACTTATGACTAAAAATATTCAGTTGCAACTCACTTGCAAGTGAAGAAAAACTCAGTTGTTGCATCTCACCTGCAACTAAAAAGTTTCTTTTGCAACGCATTTGCAACTAAAAAGAACTCATTTATAACTTATCCGCAACTGAATAAATATTATTTGCAACATTACTTGCAAGTGAAAAAAATCAGTTGCAACACACTTGTAACCCCCATACTATTACATATCACGACACATTCCTACCATGATTGCTCCGGGAATTAGTAAACCCATAACAATACAAAAGTTATACAAATAACAAAGTAATAAAATTTAATTTAGAATACTCCTTTTAGACATAATATAGACAAAGCTTTATTATACATAAAATAATTTATTTATATATTTTAAAAATAACAAAAATAAAAAATAAGCTATCGAAGTAGATGATTATTATGTACAAAATGAAGAGGAACAGAAAAAATACATAAATTATATATACCAAAGTGCGATCATATTCCGAATATTGTTACTCAATGGTTTGGTGGTAAGGATGCATGCGTGCCTGGATGTCACGGTTTCCATAGCTAGCTGGATTTTTTTTTAATGGAGAATGGAGTGCTCAGTTTTTAGAAAAAAACCGAGCGAAAACCTACAACATCACCAATATAACACAAAAACAAGTCTAACGAAGACCCAAACAACATGATCACACCCACACTAGCCGACACAAGGAACTACGAGACGACACGAACGAACTCCAAACACGACACTCGAACACTGTGTCGATAAAAACACCCATCAATCAACTGCGGATCTAGGGTAGACATCAATCAAGATGGCGATAAATTTGCAAACCTCTCTTACGACGACAGCGCCGGGCACTGTTGCCAACCGTTCGGACTTAACAACTCCACTCTTCTTGAAGCGAAGAGCCTGACTTGGTAGAGAAGCCTCGACCGAGATCTCGTCCGAGTCGGACCTCACTTCCTCGACTAAAGGAGGCAACGCTGTTGTGGATGTCGTCGATGACGTTCTCCAGGGTGCGCCTCGGAACGCCCCAGAAGAGGACGCGCCCGTCCTTGTTCTAGCTGTTCCGCCAGCCGATGAGGCCGGCGGTGCTGTTCATCTCGATGTCGTGTTGCGCCTCAAAGTAGGCGACCCACCTGCCCAGGTTGGATCCGCCCGCTCCTCGGCGGTGAGGCAGGACCGGCGGGCCCTGATCGCGTCCCTCTAGCGCTCTGTGCCCCGGCGACGGCGGCGGCGGGACGCCTATGCTGTTGCCGGCCATCCTCCACCTGCCGCTGCTTGGCAGGCGCATGTCCGGCGGGACGAGATATCCCGCGCGGTACATCGCCCACGCCTCCGCCACGGTGAGGCTGCCACGGCCGAAGCCGTTCGCCGCGGCGATCTTACGGGAGGACGACGACATTGGCTAGGGAGAGGAGATTTGGGAGCGGCGAGGAGTTGGAGCGGCGAGAGATTGGGATGGGGAAGGAAGCAGGGGCGCTCTTAATGTACAGCGGCAGCAGACGAAACGGCAGCGGATCGTTGGATGCAATAAACGCCGGCGCGGATGGCCACGCGGCCATGCACACAGGCCTAGGGGTAATTTGAATACACCCATGATATAGGTTGGAATCAACTGAGCAACTGCCTTAATTAGGACTTCTTTTGCCGCTTGGAACGGCAGACCATCCCCCACTCCATAAACCTTTTGGTGAACCTTATCTGAAGGTTTTGCAACTTTCCTTTGCTTAAACGGCCTGCAGGAGTTGGTAGCCCTAGATACTTCGCTTCAATCTCCCGTTTTTGAACATGTAGAATAGCTCTGATTCCTTCTTGTGTATTTTCTGGGCATCCCTGGCTAAACATAGTAGAACATTTTCCATGGTTGATCAACTGGCCCGTGGCCTTTCCATACTCCTCCATGATTCTTTTGACTTGGTGGGCTTCCTGGTTTGTTGCTTTAAAGAAAAGCAAAGTGTCATCGGGCAAAAAGTAAATAGGAAACTCCTGGTGCTCGTGCGCAGATTTTTACTGGTGTAACAGTTTGATGTATCATTCCTTGTCTCAGAAGTGCAGACAAACCATCAGCTACAAACAGGAACAAAAACGGGGATAGTGGATCACCCTTGCCGAAGCCCACGAGACGGTGCAAACAAATCCAAGATAGCTCCATTGAATTTAAGCGCGTATCTCACCGAGGTGACACATGTCATGATCCACTTCACCCATCGATGATCGAAACCTATCTTTTGCATCATTTTCTCCAAGAATCTCCAATCTACCTGGTCATATGCCTTTGAAAGATCAAGTTTGTACAACAAAAACTCTTTTCAGGGTCCTTCTCCTGCTGTATATAGTGAAAGCACCCAAATGCGACCAAAGCATTATCTGTAATAAGGCGTCCTGGTACGAAGGCGCTTTGATTTGGGGACACTATCTCATCAAGAATTGGTCTCAATCTATTGGAAAGGCATTTTGCGACAACCTTATAAATGATGTTACATAAACTGATCGGTCTGAATTCTGTTACCTTAGTCGGACTATCCACCTTAGGAATCATCACTATAGTGGCATCATTTACTCCCGGTGGCATGATTCCTGTATGAAAGAACTCCTTGACCGCGGGATTAATTTCATCCTTCAAGACCCCCCGATTGCGTTGAAAGAAGCGGGCGAGAAAGCCATTCGGACCTGGTGCTTTCAAAGGACCAATTTGGAATAAAGCATCAGATATTTCCTTGTCTGAAAACTCCATCAACAACTTTTCATTCATATGCGGTGTTACCTTGGTTTCTATTAAAGGTAGGATCAGATTTGGGTCGAGTGAGTCATCCGCCTTGAACAAGCCTTCAAAATACTCATTTACAATTTTTCCCATCATTGTTTGATCTGTTTGTTTCTCTCCACTATCATCAATCAGTAGCTTAACCTTTTTTTTCGAGCCCGCCAGATCGCTTTGCTATGGAAAAACTTTGTATTTCTGTCCCCTTCTCTAAGCCAGTCAATTCTCGACCGTTGCATCCACATCATCTCCTCTCTATACAGAAGTTCGTTCATTCGGTCAGCAACAGCTCTTATTTCTTCCCTATCCGCATTCATATTCTGCAACTCCTCGAGAAGGCTTCGAGATTTTTCTAACTGCAGTTTGACACTCCCGAACTTCTCTTTACTCCACCTTTGTAAGTGTTTCATTACTCCAGCTAGTCCCAAACGAATCTGGCCCAAGTTCTCTTTAGGCCCAGCAGCGGCCCAGGCATTTGAAATATGCTCAGGGAGACTGGGTTCCCGCTCCCACATGATCTCGTAGCGACGGTAGTTCGGGCGCAGCACCCTTTCAGCCTCCTTTTCGCATTTTAGGACAATGGGACAATGATCCGAGCAAGGTGAAACCTTGTGCTCAACCTTAGCTTCTGCAAACAAATTCCTCCACTGGTTGTCTGCCACTACACTCAAGTCTAACTCTAACATTAGCACGATCCGGCCGTTTGTTATCATATGTATAAGGTAGAACCGTAAAACCCAAATCAACTAGTTCACATGTTTCCAACACATCACGGAAGGCCACATCTGAGCCTCCGATCGCTGCGTAGCTGAGAAATGTTCAAAGGACCACATAGCTTCATTGAAATCTCCCATGACACACCACAGTAAGTCAGATTGTGTTTTAAGATTTCTCATCATATCCCACATGTTATGTCTGTTCTCAACTCTCGGTTCGCCATAAACACAAGTCAGTCTCCACTTAGGCTCGTTTTCTGAAATTTGTATGTGTGCGTCAATGTACCTCTCACACTGAGCTTGCACCTCCACCTTCATCTGATCGCACCAGAATAGTGCCAGTCCTCCACTAAGACCGTCACTGTCAACACTAGAGAAGCCTCTCAGGCCTAATCGGCCTCTCAACCGTTTAACTTTCTCAGCTTTTTGCCGTGTCTCGCACAAGAACATTATGCGAGCCTTGGTGGCGCGGGTGATCTCACCCAGGTCACGAACTGTCGGTTTGCCACCAGCTCCCCGACAGTTCCAACCATAAAGATTCATTGCTCCTGACGGGTCGCTGCACGCGATCCCGTCAGTTGACCAGCGGCCCCATGGCTGGTTGCCTCCAAGGTTTGAGCTACTTCCAGACGTCATTTTTTCAATTTTCCTTCCACTAAGCTTTCCTCATATGATACCAGAGCTCTAGTTCTGTCTTCCGAATCACCTTCCGGTTGTTCAGCAGTTCGTTTCCCAAATATCGAATCTGCATCTGACATAAAGGTGTCACCTGCTGAAAACACCATAGAACTCAGGCCTCGAAGTTGTGGTATCATTTCTTGGCTGCCTAAATTAGCCGGGTCACTTGCAGATGGCTATGCTGGGTACATAGCCAGTGGTATCACTGATTCAACTATCTGTCTCATTTTGCCTTCCTGCATGCCGCCTTTACCTCTTCCCATGTGTGTCGCTAGTTTCTTTCCCCATTCTTTCCCAGCTGTATCTGTGTGCACCAGGGGAAGATTCAGGTGACTGGTATTTGCAGCTAGCTCGGCGTCTACCTCAGATAATTCTTCTTTCTCTTCATCCTCAAAACCATCACGAGCATCAACTCTTTCCAGGACATGATCTCCCATATGTCGAACCACATTCCTATTTCCCCTTCTATCAGCCGGTACACCCAGCGTGTACGAATTGTCACCACTTGACTGGGAAATTTTTAGCTCTTCCCTTGCTTGCG